>NC_084793.1:101997903-104688736 GCF_963169125.1 Humulus lupulus
AGATTGAGCTTCCCGAAGCCTTTTACTCACATAGTACACCAGTTTCTGTGCTTGATTTTCTTCTCGAACTAATAAGGTGTTGATTGCGTTTTCTATTACAACTAGGTATAAGAATAGACATTCTCCAACTACTAGTTTTGATAATATGGGGGGGGGGGGGGGGGTTCAGCCAGGTGAATTTTTAGATGCTAAAATGCCTTGTCACATTCTTTGGTCCACTCAAACTTTTTGTTTCCCCTGAGCAAGTTATAGAATGGGAGACACTTGTCAATGGATTTTGATATGAAGCGGTTTAGGGCTGCCACCTTTCCAATTAAGCTCTGTACTTCATTACGCGACCTAGGCGAGGGCGTTTCTAGTAATGAACTGATCTTCTCTAGGTTCGGCTCTATCCCCCTTGTGTTGACATGAAGCCCACAAATTTTCCCGAAGAAACCCCAAATGTGCACTTTTGGGGATTTAGCTTCATGTCATATTTCCTTAGCGCGCCAAAACATTCCTCCAAGTTAGATACATGGTTGTTGGCAGTCTTTGATTTAATGAACATATCAGTGACGTACACTTCCATGTTTTCTCTCGATTTGGTCAACGAACATTTTGTTGACTAGCCGTTGGTACGTCGCACCAACATTCTTCAACCCGAATGGCCTAACCTTGTAGCAGTATACATTATGCTTGATCATGAAGATGGTGTTCTATTGGTTTGCAGGGTTCATCGCAATCTGGTTATATCCAGAATATGCAACCATGAAAGACATGAGCTCATGATCGGCTGTTGCATCTACCAACTGATCAATTCTAGGTAGTGGAAAACAATCCTTAGGGCATGCCTTATTGTGTTTGGAGAACTCAATGCAAGTTCTTCGCTTTCCATTGGGCTTTGGGACAAAGGCAGGGTTTGCAATCTAGGTAAGATATTTTGCTTCTCTTCTGAACCCACACTTAAGTAAGCGAGCTACTTCTTCTTCTAAAGCTTATGAACGTTCCTTCCCCAAGAGCATTCATTTCTATACCTTTATAGGCACATTCCTGTCCAAATTAAAAGTATGCATCATAACATTTGGATTGATTCCCACCATATCTTCATGTGACCAAGCGAAGACTTCTAGGTTATTTCTCAAAAACTCGACCAACTCCTTCTTCCTTTCAGTTCCAAGATTCTTTTCAATCTTTACAACCCTTGAAGGTACCTCTGGGTCGATAATGATTTCCTCGAGCTCCTCAAATGCTTAGAGCTTAGACCTGTCTTCGCCTAATCTCAGATCAATGTCATCCTATTAGGCGACCTTGTTATCTCCTTCCTGAGGCTCCCCCACCCCTTGGGCAATCTCCAATAATCAAGGCTCCTCATTCCCTTCAATGATGACCATCGCTTGCTGCCCAGGCTATGATTTTCCCCTTATAGCAATGCTATAACATTCTCTAGCAGGGAGCTAATCTCCTCTTACAGTACATATACCTAAGGTTTAGGGGAACTGCATTGCTAAATGTCAAATCAAGGTGATTGCTTCAAAAGTCATCAGCGCGGATCTTCCCAAAATTTCATTGTATGCAGCTGGACAATCGATTGCAATGAACTCGAGCATTTTAGCAACAACTCGTATATCATCTCCTAGTGTCACCACAAGTTCGATTGTCTCTATGGTTGCTGTTCCTTCTCCCAAAAATCTATATAGGGTCATCGAGGTTGCCTTAAGATCGACTATAGATAGTCCCATCTTTTCTAGGGTAGACTTGAATAGCATGTTTGCAAAGATCTCATTATCAATTTGTATTCTCCATACTCTTCGATTGGCAAGCTCAATGGTTATCACCAGATGATCATTATGCGGGAACTGGACGTGGCTAGTGTCCTTTTTCGTGAAAATGATTGGTTGTTTCTCCAACCACTGTTGTTTTGATAACCTTTGCTCTGAAACGAACTCAGGGCCATCATGGATTTTCAACTCCTGTATGTACCTCTTCTAAGCCTCATTTCTCACGCCCTCTAGATGAGGTCCTCCGGAAATAGTGGCTATGTCCCTCCATTCTATAGGAGGAGAGATGATCTGGTTCGCCTGATCTGGTTAAGCCTGGGGCTGATTGACTCGATTTTCCTAAGCTGGTTGAATATTTTTCCCAGCTGGCTGATTGGGAACTACTATGTTTCGGGCATATTGGGCTAATGGTCCAGCCCTGATGAGAGTCTCGATCTCATCTTTTAGCTGATGACAATCATCAATGTTGTGGCTGATGTCGTTGTGATATCGACATAATTTGGCTGGGTCTCTCTTCACACTTGTGTATCTGTCAGGTCGGTATAGACAGTGTAGATGGAGTTGTACTTTTCTCTGGGCTTATTCTTTTTAGTGCCATTCTGGCCACCCTCACCATTCCCTTTTCGATTAATACCCCCCCACCTGGTTATTCTGGGTAGCGGGTTGAGCAGGGGTCTGGCTGGTTCATGCAATAGCCGATTGTGCCTCCTCTAGATTTATCCATTCCTGAGCTCGAGCAAGGAATTCGTCTAAACTCTTAACTCCTTTTCGCTTGAGTTCTTTCCATAAATCACCTCCTACTGTGATCCCTATCCTCATAGCCATGAGCTTTGAGCTGTCATCAGCATCCCTAGCTCATGTTGCTGCTTTGGTAAACTGGTTTAGATATGCCTTTAAGGATTCACCGAGCTGCTGTTTGATGTTAAAAATGAATCTACTTCAATGTGAACTTCCTTCGCAGCTTGGAACTGCCTCTTAAACTCGAAAAATAGTTTCTTCTATGAGATGATTGAATGTTTCTTGTACTTATTGAACCATAACTTGACTGGTCCAGTCAGTGTTGCTGGGAATAAGATACATCTTAGGTCAAATCAGACATTGTGGGCCATCACTAACGTATTTAAGGTCCCGAGATGATTGGACGAGTCAGTGGTTCCATCATACGTGGGCATGGTCGACATCTTGATTCCAATAGGACACGGAGCTACTGCAATGTTAGGAGCAAAAGGCTCGAGCTCCTCATTGGAATCACAATCATCGATTCCATTTCCAAATAGGAGTTTCTTCATCTGTTCTTCCATTGGGGCCAGCCGCTCGAGGGTTGGATCCTTGACATCTAGGTTATTTGGGATCTGATTATCAATTCCCGTCTTGTTGTATGAATCAGATTGGTTATTTTCCCTCCAAGCTTGAGCTCGGTTAGGCGAGAAATTCCCATTGTCTCGTACGATAGACAAATCTCCCCTGGCCAGAGTATTACTCAAATCATCGTGGCGAGCTGGATGTCCTCTTTGTGAGTTCAGATTATCACGTAGGTCAGGATGTGGGTCGAAGCAAAGGCGTTGTGTGGAGCTTAAATGATTCCTCAGGTCGCTCTCATGTCTGCCTCCGTGTTGGCCCTCTATCTAGTAACTTCCATTTGCGAAGCTTACAACTCATGGCTAGGATTAAGGACCTGGATTATTAGCGTGAGACCATGGGATATAAATGTCTTCTGAGGGGCGAGGATTTCCTCTCCTATCCCTTCGAGCTAAAGCATTCTTCTATGGGCGAGGTGGCGTTGGATGTCGAATCGAAGATGGAGGAGGCCTTATTGGTGAAGCAATCCTTGTTTCATCGGAATGCACTAGATTACCTCACCTTTGGTCTACTCAAATTTTCAGGGTTGGAGTAGTGCTGGTTCATTTCTCTGTATCAGAACTTTTAGCCGAGGCACAAATGGATTTGCTGGGATGTCTCTTCTCTTAGAATCAGTCCCAACTCACCTTGTTTGGCCAGGCATGTTCCTGGGAGTGTGAGTTGAGTGATCATTCATACAATGGTTGTCAGGTTGAGCATTCTATGGGATCCGTTCAGAAGGTACGGAACTCAGGGTTATAGTTCGAACAGATCAACTGGCATGAGGTCGATGACTCTTATGAGGATTGGCAGGTTAAGTGTTTTGCTGAATCTATTCAGAAGGTATGGAGCTCACAGTTGTAGTCCAAATAGATCGACTGATGTTAGGTCAATTATTATTGTGGGACCTATGGGACCCACTTTGCCTCCTTCTGGTGTTAACATCGGTTGTAGGAGGAGGTAATCGAGCCAAAATTTCCTTGATTTTCCTATGGGCTCGGGAGAGGTGACTCCTTAACTGGGCATTTTCCATCTTGACAATCATTAAGTACCCCAGATTTGGATTTTGTGGTAGTGATGCTGAACTGCCGGCATTGTAATGCCCCGAATTCTCCGATGTCGTTTAATGGCGGGATTAGTAGGCCGGGAGGACCATACTTGCTTAATTATGCCATTAGTTGATAAATGCATGTATATTTGAATTATATTATAATATGATGTTAAATGCATGCATGTGGGTCCACATTCTAATTACAGGGGTGTGATGGTAATTTTGCCCGTTGAGGGTATAATTGTATATTTGTATGCATATCGGTGATAAATTGTTGAGACCACATTATAATGTGCGTTTGTTCGAAATATTCGACATGAGAAGATCTTGAATTATTGATTAGCAGTCTAGTCAAAAGAGGATTAAGTTCGGGGCTCGGGATGAGTCTCGGGGTGACTTTAATGATTAAAGCGTTACCGGGAATTAAAGGGTAACGGGATGTGAATTATTGATGTTTGAGATTATCGAGAATAGCGGGAATTGGAGAGTGTTAATTATGATTAACGAGATAGGTGGGAAATACCAATTTGGCCCTTGGGAGTCTTTAGAAACCTTTAATTGACCTAGGGGTATAATGGTCCTTTTACCCCTAGGATAGATATAAACCATTTTTGAGCTGTGAAAGAGGTAGAAAAACAGAGTATATTCAAGAGCCTTCCTGTACCATCATTTCCTTCATTTCCTTTGAGATTTTTGAACCATTCTTGAGGATTCAAGCTTGGGAAGTAAGCCTTGGGAGTTTGGGAGAGTGTTCCTCCATTGAAGAGCATCATAAGCTGAGCTTTGGGTAAGTTTCTAGCCATTGAATTCCCTGGTTTGCCCTGTTTTGGTTCTAGTTTACAGCTGTGATTTCTAGGTTGAATACTTGGTTTTGTTGGGAGTTTTGGCTAGGGTTCTTATGGTTGTGATGTTTGGGGTATGTTAGGATGGTTTTTGGGTTCATTTCACATAAAAAATGGGAATTGGAAGCATTGGAATCGAGTTAGAATCGAAGGAGTTGAAGAAGGAGGTTTCAGGGGGTATCTGGTCTGGAGGTAGCACTACAATGCCCACCCTAGGGCGCTATAGCGCTACACAGAAGGCATTTGGGCATTTTTGGGGATCTGAGAATAGCGCTGGGGCGCTAGGGAGAAGCGCTGTAGCGCTGCTCTGTTCCTTCAAAGTCCCGTTTTGAGTGTTTTTAAGGGTTTTTGGCTTGGGGTTTCAATCCATAAGGCCCGGGATCGAATCTACTAACCGTGTGGGCATGTTTCGAGGTCCCGAGAGTGGTGCTTAGGTTAAGACCCTTTCAATGTTGATTTTCATTAATGCAGGTCATAATTGGTTGTGATTAGGTAACCGCTAAGGAACTAAAAGATCGATCGTTCTCAGGGGTCGTCCTTATAATATTTCTCGCTCGAACTTGAGGTAAGAAAATTGCTCCCTGTGTATGTGACATGCATGATTGTTGTTGATGCATGTTGGTTGATAAATGTGAACATTGATTGCATATTAAATGCTAGCGAATATTTTTTACTTGTATATGTCACTAACTAGTCAGGGACACTGACCTAGGAGTCAGAAACGGCATAAGCGTCCTAAGCGCAGGGTCGAATGAAGATTAGATCTAATCAATACCAGCATTGAATGGCTCTAAGGCATTAACGCTGGACCGACCCTAAGGTCGATGAATCTTATAAGCGCTTGACTAGTCTAAGACTAGTTACTCAGAGACAAGGCCTAAGGCTTAGGTGGCTGCTTGTCACATGGCTATGGAACAGAGTTCCATAGTTATGACTCTAGAGTCATGAGGAAGGTTATGATGGTGACTAGTCATCATACACCTATCCTGTTTTAAGCTAGTGAAAGGTCCACTTATCTGTTAAGCCCCGGTGACCCTATCATCACATGGCTAAAGGGAGTTGTCCCCATCCTGGTGACTTTTGCGACTGTCACTTAACTGTTTGGATTGATAGTCCTGAATGATTATTATGATCATTGTTGATATTATATCATGCTATATTGTGTTTTCTTACTGGGCCTTGGCTCATGGGTGCTATGTGGTGCAGGTAAAGGGAAAGAAAAACTCACCCAGCCTTGAGTGGAGAGCTTAGGTGGTGATGTGTACATATGCGGCCGCTTGACCACCACGGCCAAGGAGTTCTCAGAGGAACTAAAGGTTTTCCCTATTTTTGCCGCTTAGGTCGGGGGGTTTGTAAATTTGAAACCGTAATGACCATTCTGTGTTGTAAATAACTTGTAAAAGATTTTATGGGCCCATGAACAGTTTTATGTACTTAATTAAATATATCATTTCCTTTTTATTGGTTTTCCACCTCAGCCTCATAATAACACTAAGAGCACGTTTTTAACCGAAGGACTCGGGTAGCGGGTCAAATTTTCGGTTCACCGATCACCGTAACTGTTCTGGGGTAACTAGGGCGTTACAACTTGGTATCAGAGCGTACCAAGGTTAGGGTTCCTATAGACTGGCTGGGCATGTACACACATCATTGAAGTCAAGCTCGACTCATGATTTGGTAACTATTTATGTAGTTATATGTATAACTGCTTAAATATAGTATATATGCTTTACCTGTATGCATGAGACACCATGTTAAACCTGTGCCCTGAAATATTATATCCTCAGCAAATGTGTGCTAATTAGTAATGAGATTGCTGGAACATACTTATTAGTATGGTTGATTGTGAAATATTATGTGATACATGCTGAGTGCTAAATGCTATAAACATGTATCTACCTGTATAATTGTATGACTATGGAATGTGATAATTGCCTGTTTTTTCTTGAACTGCAAGGCGACAAGAGGTTTAGTTATTTCTACCTAACTGGCCGTATTGATCATTATTTCAGTAAGGTGTCAGATAAGGATGAATCCAGGGTAGACAAATACTTCAGCTGGCCAGAGTGATCAGGGCCAGAATAATAATAATAGTCAGGGTCAGGAGAATGACCAGTCACAGATTCCACAGCTAGCTCCTGCAAACTGGCAGCAGTTGTTTAATGATCTGCAGGCTACAATGTTAAGACAGGAGAGGAGCTTCGTCTCCTGAAACAGCAGCAAGCGCCTGCAGTGGCCAATGTATCAGAGGCACCTCCTGTGTCAATGCTAGCAGCAGAGCATCTGCCTGAGGTTGGAAATAAATGGGAACCTCTCTATGAACGGTACAAGAAGCAGCAACCTCCAGTATTTGAGGGTAGTGTAGATCCTGCCAAGGCAGAATAATGGATGAGTATGATTACCACTATCCTTGATTTCATGAGGGTATCTGGTAATGAGAGGGTGGCTTGTGCCACTTATATGTTTCGAGAGGATGCCCAGATTTGGTGGGAGGTGATTACCCAGACCAAGAATGTTAATGCCCTGAGTTGGGAAGAGTTTCAAACTCTGTTTAACGAGAAATATTACAATGATGCCATCAGGGCAGCTAAAGCTGAGGAGTTTATTAGGCTACTTCAGGGAGGTTTATCAGTCATTGAGTATTCCTTGAAATTTGATCGTTTGGTGAAATTTTCCATGGAGCTGGTGACCACTGATGGGACCAGGAGAGAGAGATTTTTGAAGGGGCTACAACCCAGATTAGCTCGTGATGTACGTATCACCACTGTGGCTGGGGTTACTACCTATGCACAGGTGGTTGAGAAGGCACTCACAGCTGAGAGTGCAGAGAACAAGATTTGGCGTGACAGTGCAGCCAGAAAGGATTTCAGGAGGACAGGTCCTCCATTTGTGGTAAATGGTAGGGTTGTAGGCCCCAGTGAGCAGAAGAGGAAGGTTCCTGACACCTTCCCAGTTCCAAGTTCTGATAGGCAGCCCCGTGGTATTACAATGGGTCGCCCAGGGGGTAGTGTAGCCTGGAAGACTCGCCTTAATGCCCTAGATGTAAGAGGCATCATTTGGGAGAGTGTAGGGCAAAGGCCTGCTACTTGTGTGGAGGAGTAGGTCATTTTAAGAAGGATTGCCCTCAGGCTAGAAAAGAAGTACCCAGAAAAGTGGAAAGCTCGACCCCAACTCGAGTGTTCTCATTGACTCAAGCATAAGCTAAGGCTTCTCCCTCAGTTGTTACAGGTCAGCTTCTTAGTGCTGGAACCCCTTATAATGTATTGATTGATTCTGGTGCTACACACTCTTTTGTTGCTAGTAGTATTATTGATAGACTGTGTAGACCCTGCGATTTTTATGCTGTGGGGTTTGGAACTTTGTTACCCATTGGTGAGCTAGTGGTATCCAAGAGATGGGTCAGATCTTTGCTAGTGACAGTGGAGGGCAGAGAGTTGTCAGTGGACTTGATAGAGTTGGTTATGACTGACTTTGATATGATATTGGGTATGGATTGGTTAGCGAAGTATGGGGCAACAATTGATTGCAGAAGGAAGATGGTCACCTTTGAGCCTGAAGGTGAGGATCCTTTTGTGTTTGTTGGTACTGTGCATGGACCTCACATACCTATGATTTATGTATTGAGGGCTAGGGATCTATTGCAAGGAGGTTGTGTTGGATTCTTAGCCAATGTGGTTGATACCACTCAGGTCATGCCAGTGAGACCAGAAGATACTAGACTTGTTTGTAAATTTTTGGATGTGTTTTTAGAAGATTTTCCAGGGTTGCCATCGCACAGAGAAATTGAGTTCGTGATAGAATTGGCACCAGGGACGGAGCCAGTGTCTAGAGCACCTTATAGAATGGCCCCAGCTGAGTTGAAAGAATTAAAGGTACAGTTGCAAGAACTGTTGGATTTGGGTTTTATTAGCTTCTCACCTTAGGGTGCGCCAGTTCTGTTTGTGAAAAAGAAGGATGGTTCTCTGGGAATGTGTATTGATTACAGGGAGCTGAATAAGTTGACAATTAAGAACAAGTATCCTTTGCCAAGGATAGATGATCTGTTTGATCAGTTACAAGGTAAAAAGGTATTCTCAAAGATCGACCTTCGTTCTTGTTATCATCAATTAAGGGTCAAGGAGGGAGACAAACCGAAGACTGCTTTTCGTACCAGGTATGGGCATTATGAGTTCCTAGTTATGCCATTTGGATTGACTAATGCCCTGCTGCTTTTGTGGATCTGATGAACAGAGTGTTCAAGGATTATTTGGACCAGTTTGTGATCGTCTTCATCGATGATATTCTGGTATATTCTCAGTCTGAGTCAGAGCATGAGCAACATCTGGTTATCTCAGGTATCCTTTCTTGGGCACATTGTCAGTAAGGAGGGGATTAAAGTAGATCCAGCGAAGATCGAAGCGGGCAGAGATTGGCCAAGGCCAAAGAATGCTTCTGAAGTTAGAAGTTTCCTTGGATTGCTAGGTTACTATAGGCATTTTGTGGAAGGATACTCAAAGATTGCTTTTGCGTTGACTGAGTTGACACGCAAGAGTCATAAATTTGTGTGGTCAGATAAATGTGAGAACAACTTCCAGGAACTGAAGCAGAGGTTGATTACAGCTCCGATTCTGAGTCTTCCAACAGATCAAGAGAAGCTTGTGATCTATTGCGATACTTCTCACCAGGGTTTGGGCTGTGTTTTGATGCAGTCAAAGAAAGTAATTACCTATGCTTCTCATCAGTTGAAGGAGTATGAAAGGAGATATCCCACTCATGATCTAGAATTGGCGGCAGTGGTCTTTGCTTTGAAGATATGGAGGCATTATCTCTATGGAGAAAAGTGTGAGATCTATACAGACCACAAGAGCGTGAAGTACTTCTTCACTCAGAAAGATCTTAATATGAGGCAAAGGCATTGGCTAGAGTTAGTAAAAGATTATGATTGTGAGATTTTGTATCATCCAGGAAAGGCCAACGTGGTAGCTGATGCTTTAAGCCGGAAGGCTCCGGGACAGATTCATGGTATGAGGCTGATAGTTAGAGAGTTAGCTGATGATATAACCAGACCTGGTATAGAGTTGCTGGTGGGCCAGTTGGCTAATATTATGCTACAGTCTACGCTGTTAGAGAGAATCAAGGAGGGTCAATTGAGTGATCCACAGCTGATCAAGATTAGAGAGGATGTTCTGGCTGGAGCATCCAGAGATTATACAGTGTCTGAGAAAGGCTTGTTGAGATACAAGGGGCGGATATGTGTTCCGTTAGACACTGCCTTAAGGCGAGAGATTCTGGATGAATCTCATACTACACCTTACTCTTTGCATCCAGGCACCACGAAGATGTATCAGGATGTGAGATCGTTATATTGGTTGCCAGGGATGAAGAGAGATGTAGTAGAGTATGTGGCTAAGTGCTTGACATGTCAGCAGGTCAAGGCTGAGCATCAGAGGCCAGCAGGGTTATTGTAGCCTCTGGATATCCCAGAGTGGAAGTGGGAAGACATCACGATGGATTTCGTGGTGGGCTTACCCAGGACCGTTGGTCAGCATGATTCCATTTGGGTGATAGTAGATCACTACACCAAGTCAGCTCACTTTCTACCAGTGAGGACTACTTATACAGTTGACCAGTATGCAGATCTCTATGTGAGAGAGATCGTACGCCTCCATGGAGCACCGAGGTCGATCCTATTAGATCAGGACCCTACTTTTACTTCCAAGTTCTCGAGAAGTTTGCAAAAATCCATGGGGACACAACTGAAGTTTAGTACTGCTTATCATCCTCAGACAGATGGGCAATCTGAGAGGACGATCCAGATTTTGGAAGACATGCTGCGGACATGTGTGCTAGACTTTGGTGGATCTTGGAGTAAGTATCTGCCTTTGATAGAGCTCTCCTACAACAACAGTTATCAGTCTGCCATTGAAGTTGCACCTTATGAGATGCTGTATGGTAGGAAGTGAAGATCTCCAATTCATTGGGATGAGACAGGTGAAAGGAGATAGTTAGGTCCTGAGGCAGTTCAGAGGACCCGTGAGGCTATTGAGAAGATTAGAGCTCGGATGCTTACTTCTTAGAGTAGATAGAAGAGCTATGTAGATCCCATGCGTAGGAACGTGGAGTTCCAAGTGGGAGACTATGTCTTCCTTAGAGTCTTGCCATGGAAGGGGGTGAGAAGGTTTGGGAAGAAAGGCAAGTTGAGCCCTAGATTTGTAGGTCCATTTGAGATCCTGGAGAGGGTT
Source organism: Humulus lupulus (assembly GCF_963169125.1). Lineage (NCBI taxonomy): Eukaryota > Viridiplantae > Streptophyta > Magnoliopsida > Rosales > Cannabaceae > Humulus > Humulus lupulus. The sequence goes on from NC_084793.1 coordinate 102,009,113, forward strand.
GGTCAAGTGGCTTACAGACTGGCTTTGTCTTCGGCGTTGTCGGCCGTGCATAATGTATTTCATGTTTCAGCTCTTCGAAGGTATGTGTCTGATGTGAATCATATTTTGAGCTATGAAGATCTAGAGCTTGAGCCAGATCTCTCCTTTGAGGAGCAACCAATCCAGATTCTTGACAGAAAGGACAAGGTCCACAGGAATAAGACGATTCCTTTGGTTAAGGTATTATGGAGGAACTGCAAGGTTGAGGTAGCGACCTGGGAGCTGGAGTCAGATATGCATAGTCAGTATCTCGAGCTGTTCAAGTAAATTTCGAGGACGAAATTTCTGTAAGGAGGGGATAGTTGTAATGCCCCGAATTCTCCGATGTGGTTTAATGGCGGGAATAGTAGGCCGGGAGGGCCATACTTGCTTAATTATGCCATTAGTTGATAAATGCATGTATATGTGAATTATATTATAATATGATGTTAAATGCATGCATGTGGGTTCACATTCTAATTACAGGGGTGTGATGGTAGTTTGGCCCGTTGAGGGTATAATTGTATATTTGTATGCATATCGGTGATAAATTGTTGAGACCACATTATAATGTGGGTTTGTTCGAGCTATTCGGCATGAGATGATCTTGGATTATTGATTAGGGGTCTAGTTATAACAGGATTAAGTTTGGGGCTCGGGATGAGTCTCGGGGTGACTTTAATGATTAGAGCGTTACCGGGAATTAAAGGGTAACGGGATGTGAATTATTGATGTTTGAGATTATCAAGAATAGCAGGAATTGGAGAGCGTTAATTATGATTAACGAGATAGGTGGGAACGACCAATTTTTCCCTTGGGAGCCTTTAGAAACCTTTAATTGACCTAGGGGTATAATGGTCCTTTTACCCCTAGGATAGATATAAACCATTTTTGAGCTGTGAAAGTGGTAGAAAAAAAGAGTATATTCAAGAGCTTTCCCGTACCATCATTTCCTTCATTTCCTTTGAGATTTTTGAACCATTCTTGAGGATTCAAGCTTGGGAAGTAAGCCTTAGGAGTTTGGGAGAGTGTTCCTCCATTGAAGAGCATCATAAGCTGAGCTTTGGGTAAGTTTCTAGCCATTGAATTCCCTGGTTTGCCCTGTTTTGGTTCTAGTTTGCAGCTGTGATTTCTAGGTTGCATACTTGGTTTTGTTGGGAGTTTTGGCTAGAGTTCTTATGGTTGTGATGTTTGGGGTATGTTAGGATGGTTTTTGGGTTCATTTGGCATCAAAAATGGGAATTGGAAGCATTGGAATCGAGTTAGAATCAAATGAGTTGAAGAAGGAGGTTTCAAGGGGTATCTGGTCTAGAGGTAGCGCTACAGCGCCCACCCTAGGGCGCTATAGCGCTACACAGAAGGCATTTGGGCATTTTTGGGGTTCATAGAATAGCGCTGGGGCACTAGGGAGAAGCGCTGTAGTGCTACTCTCTTCCTTCAAAGTCCCGTTTTGAGTGTTTTTAAGGGTTTTTGGCTTAGGGTTTCAATCCATAAGGCCCGGGATCGAATCTACTCACTGTGTGGGCATGTTTCGAGGTCCCGAGAGTGGTGCTTAGGTTAAGACCCTTTCAATGTTGATTTTCATTAATGGAGGTCATAATTGGTTGTGATTAGGTAACCGCTAAGGAACCAAAAGATCGATCGTTCTCAAGGGTCGTCCTTATAATATTTCTCGCTCGAACCTGAGGTAAGAAAACTGCACCCTGTGTATGTGACATGCATGATTGTTGTTGAGGCATGTTGGTTGATAAATGTGGACATTGATTGCATATTAAATGCTAGCGAATATTGTTTACTTGTATATGGCACTCACTAGTCAGGGACATTGACCTAGGAGTCAGAAATGGCATAAGTGTCCTGAACACAGGGCCGAATGAAGATTAGATCTAATCGATATCAGCATTGAATGGCTTTAAGGCATTAACGCTGGACCAACCCTAAGATTGATGAATCTTATAAGCGCTTGACTAGTCTAAGATTAGTTACTCAGAGCCAAGGCCTAAGACTTAGGTGGCTGCTTGTCACATGGCTAGGGAACAGAGTTCCATAGTTATGACTCTAGAGTCATGAGGAAGGTTATGTTGGTGACTAGTCATCATGCACCTATCCTGTTTTAAGCTAGTGAAAGGTTCACTTATCTGTTAAGCCTCGGTGACCTTATCGTCACATGGCTAAAGGGAGTTGTCCCCATCCTGGTGACTTTTGCGACTGTCACTTAACTGTTTGGACTGATAGTCCTAAATGATTATTATGATCGTTGTTGATATTATATCATGCTATATTGTGTTTTCTTGCTGGGCCTTGGCTCAAGGGTGCTATGTGGTGCAGGTAAAGGGAAAGAAAAGCTCACCCAGCCTTGATTGGAGAGCTTAGGTGGTGATGTGTACATATGCGGCCGCTTGACCACCACGGCCAAGGAGTTCTCAGAGGAACTAGGGGTTTTCCCTATTTTTGCCGCTTAGGTCGGCGGGTTTGTAAATTTGAAACCATAATTACCATTCTGTGTTGTAAATAACTTGTAAAAGATTTTATGGGCCCATGAACAGTTTTATGTACTTAATTAAATATATCCTTTCCTTTTTATTGGTTTTCCACCTCAACCTGATAATAACACTTGGAGCACGTTTTTAACCAAAGGACTCGGGTAACGAGTCAAATTTCCGGTTCACCGATCACCGTAACTGTTCTGGGGTAACCAGGGCGTTACAGGCATCGTCCTGTTCTACCTGTTGTTTTCGAGGATGCTGTGGCACAGATGTTCCTTCTCCAGTGGGGATGGTAGTACGATTGCCTCCCTGATCCTCAAGCTGACTAGTCTCATTGTCACGCATTGATCGTGTGACCATCATAATTGTTAATGGGTTGGATTTTATGTGAGAATCGAAGCGTAATCTGGTTTCAATGAAATCACCAATCTATTGATGCAGTTTTTCGTCAACAGTGGATTAAGGAATCCAATAATAGAGAGATTAGGCTTTTGCTAAATCGTAATTGAACAAATAAAAAATATCATGAACACTCACATACTTTTTACGTGGTTCAGTGATTAAAATCCTCATAGTCCACCAAAAGTAGAGAGATTAGGCGTTTGTTTTCACTGTGAAATTGTTTATGAAAATTTCACCAGAGTTTCAGTATACAAAATGTCAATTTCCTTTTCTTTCCATTCTCCCTTGTATTTATAGGGAATTACCTTTGGACAATTTTGGGTCACTACACCAAATACCCATTTCCATAACACATAAATATAATACTAATAAAAAAGTATTATGCTAGAGTACTATGTTGGGGGACTTTATGAGAAAAGGCGGTAATAATTTTCACCATCCCGCCACTTAGCATTTTTTTCATTTTGAGACCTGAAAATTTGGGAGACCGTAGACACAATTCCTTCTCCTTTTTCCTCATCATTCTCTCTCCTCTCTCTTGGATCACTTTCTCCCACCAGACCTCTCTCCTTCGCTCTTTCTCTCTCGCCTGTGTTTATGGAGCCCGGCCTTCCCCTACATGCACTGGCTAGGGATCTTCAGAGGGCGTCGAAGCTTCGACCCACGCGGGCCCAAGCTCTCACACATTCGAATCTCAACTAGCTCGCCCCATTCGAATCGTCGCTGCTCCTGGTGTATCCGATTTGGAATTCTGGTTTGTGAAACCCTTTTTATAAGCAAAAAAATTTAAATAAATAAACAAAAAAAAAATGGAAAGTTTGTGCTTGATTTTTTTAATTTATTTATTTGGGTAGGAGCGCCATAGATTCATCTTTGTTCAAGCAGTGGTTGAAGAACATCGAAAGTGAGACTGGGATTTTTTCTGGAGGTGACTTGTCTCTAGAACAAGTCTTAATTCAGGTTCTTTTTTCACTCAATTTTCTCGTATTGTTTCTTGGTTGATTGGAAAATAAAGGAGGGACATTTGGTCTGTGCATAATTCCTTTTCAAAACACACTTGCTGAAAAGAAAAAAAAACCATTTGGTTTAGATTCCTTTAAGATTTCGAGATTAATCTTTACCCTAAATCTTTATAGATTCCTTTAAGATTTCGAGATTAATCAAAATATTTGATGATCATTTTGGATATGCAATCTAAAATTTAGTTTTATGTTCTTCAATCTCATTTTTCAAGAACAAGTTTTGGTAATTTCTTTAATTATTGTTCTTCTGTTTAGTATAGAAAATCGCACACCACTTGTTTGATAATAGTGCTCAAATGATTTTTGAATTTAGTGTATTGATTTTTGTTGGTTAAATGTCCATTGTCATGACTTGAGATAATGACAAGTGATATGCGATAGTTCAACAAGGTAAGATTCATTTTTTTTAATATTGATGTTAGTATAAGATATGTTCGGTAGATTACGTGTTCTTATTTTATTTTGATAACAGGGTGTTTTTGGTGCTATAGATGATGTTGCAATCACTAAGGCTTTGGGGTTGCACAAGATTAAGAAACGTTAATGGGTTATTCTAAAACTTGTGCAGATTGTGATGGTGGGCGTGGATTGATAAGCTAAGCTCGGTAATAATAGTTTGTGTTACTAAGCATTTTTCTAGTCTACATTATAGCCCCTCCTCTGTTTTCCAACGTGCCCATCACTTGAATATAACAACTTTTTATTTTTTTCTATCTTTAAATCAATCAAATACCTCTTGTATTATTAATTAAGCGTTGTTAGAGTATAGATGCATAAAAAAAGATGTAAAAATACAACTGTCTATGACTACTAATGTTGATATATATATATTATAACTACTATCCCAAATCCTTTCTTGGAGCTATCAACTGCTATGCTTCTGCAGCTGATAGCTAGTGATGCCAGTAGTATGTGGCTGATATCTAATTTCTCTCATGTTTGTTTTTAATTTTTGGGTTATTGAATCACTTTTTCTTATATATTTTTGTGTAAATCTGGGTTTGAATTATTGTGATATGGTCTTGAGTATAGATAGGTGATTATTTTTGAATGGTAATGGATTTGTGATTTTCTTAATATGGTTTTGAATTTGAAATTTGTGAATTGAGAATTTGGATTATTGAAGTTAGTGATTTGTAATACTGATTGTTTGTTAAAAATGAGATTCTAGGTATTTGTTTTAAGCATCAATCTGAGTTTTTTTGGTTTTGTGTTGCTTTAATTTAATATAGTTGCTTCAACATGAGTTTTTCAGGGTATTTTAATAGCATGATAAAAGCTTTTGTTACTGGGTATAAGGTGAGGAAGAAGAACCAAAAGATCAATGGAAGGGAAGTAGAAGAAGAAAGAAAAGAAAGAAGGGGAAAGAGAGATATTGGGTAAAAAAAATCAGCTTTGATTTTTGTAATTAATTATATTTGTTTATGCTTTATTAATCCTTATGATTATACAATAAAAAGTTGCCACTTGATTTATTATATTACTAATTTGCCATATTATTTTGGTAAATGTCTAATATTGGAGTTTTCTATTGGTGTTAGACTTTGCTTAGTCTTGGTAACAAAATATTTTAGCACATGTAATTGAACTGAATTTAATAATTGTTAATTGTGAATTGAACAGGCCAAACCAATATTGAAACAAGGAGAAATTGAAAAACTGATTTTTCCAAAGCTGGGAGGGGCCTATGATGTTACTAAGCTGAAAAGACTTGCCTTTGCTGCATCACTTTGCATAAGGTCACTCAAAAAATGGTGGCCTACCATCACCAAGGTATTAAAAAAACCCTTTTAATGACATGCCATATATCTATATGTATGTATATATATTATACTAATACTATAATAAACCTCTGCTAAATGGTATTTAAAAAATCATGATTCATATCAATAGAATAGCAAAACTTGTTGCTTATTCTTGCATGGTATCTATCTAGGCCATTGTTGAGAGGAAATGATATTATATTATATATATAACTTTGGTTCTAATCTTCTGAGATGCTTTCCTTATTAATATGGTCATATTATTTTTATAAATGGAAATGAATAAGAATATGTATAACTTTGTCAATAAATTATTTTCTCATGGAGGAATATCATGGGTTTAGCATAGACTACATATATTGTGCCACATGTTAATACAGTAGCCTTTAGTTGACTGATCTGGCCAGTAAGCTACACAGTTTTTTTTTTTCAGTGTTTCCTCATCCCATTTTTGCAGTTAAGTTGCTCTATAGGTTTCTGTTCTGGTTTTTGATTTTTTGCAGTGCTTTAATTATGCACTTTGGCATTGTTTGGGGATACTAGTGACTCAATGAAGAACCCCTTGTAACCAGTTAGTGTTGGTAAAGACTTGCTTTTAAAAGTTTGATTATGTCTTTGCATTTTCATCTTAAAAACTATTCAAAGTTGCTTCTTAGAACATGATGATACATTTGTGGTAATAATCTCATTATGTTCTTTTTCTTAGTAAATTCTTTTCTCTTTTGTTTTTCTCTTCAAATTCTATGTGGATACCAAAAATCCACCATGAAAAAAAATTGCTGAGGGTGCAAGGCACCCAAAAAGGAGGCCTTTGTTAAGACAACACGTATAAAGTTTTCTGCGAGTTGCGACCTTTGCGGTGAGGAAGACCAGCATCTAAGGATAAGGATCTCGTTACATTAGACCCATTCCTCACAAGAGGCCTTCACGAAATAGCCCATTGTGGATGCTCAAATTCCACCAAGGGAAAATATGGAGGTCGACCCTCTTTAGCCTCAGACAGTCAAGCAACCCGATATTTTTCCCTCATCCCATGTCTCATAAGAGGCCTTAATAAAAATGCATTAGGAGATCCGAGGAGTCATGCGAGGCTCCTCTACGTTCCCTGCATGAAGCCCCAGCCTCGCTCCACGGCGCGCCTACAAGAGCCCCACCTCGCTCCGCGGCATGCCCACGCGAGGCCCCCGCCTCGCTCCACGGTGCGCCCACGTGAGCCCCGCCTCGCTCCGCAGCGCGCCCACGCGAGGCCCCGCCTCGCTCTCAACACGCCCACGTGAGGCCCTATTTCTCCAGCTGCACGCCGCCATCTCGCCTCAGCCTCGCCTCCGCCACGCGAGGCCATGCCTCGCCCATGCCCAAGCGCGAGGCCCCATATCTCCAGCTGTGAGCCGCCATCTCGCCTCGGCCACGCGAGGCCACGCCTCACCCATGCTGCACATCGCCTGAGCCACGAGGCATGCGAGGCCATGCCTCGCCCATGCCCAGGTGTGAGGCCCCATATCTCCAGATGCGTGCCGCCATCTCGCCTCGGCCACGCGAGGCCACGCCTTGCCCATGCCGCACATCGCCTCGGCCACGCCTAGGCCCCACGCACCGTCTCGCAAGATGCGCCTCTATGGAATAAGCATGTGCCCCACTGATGAGGCCCTTCTCTATTTTCTAAGGAAGGTGTCACCAGCGGGGCTCGACTCCCACATACTTATCTCGCTCATGGCTACACGAGAGCAACCTTTAGATACAAGGCATGCGTATAGAAATTGGTTATGCGAGGATGAGGAGCTAAGAGGAGTAACTCTGAACATCCGTACCAGACAGGCAGTGATGGTACAAGTTAGTACCAATGGTGGAGGCACCCCGTGCACGTCTCTGACCATGCAATAGGACCACCAGCGCCACTACGCCTGGTACCATGCCTCTGACATTCGTACGGTCTAGTAGTGGAGGCATAACCGGGTACAAAAGCTGAGGTGCTCCCACGAACTCTGACCATGTGCCAGAGCCGACACCACTATATCTGATACCACTCTCCTGGTAGTGTACTTGTGTACTGATTGGTCCCATGGACCACAATGTATCAGGGGCCATTAGAGCCCCCTATAAAGGGAACCCCTCTTCTTCTTTGAAAGGGGTTGGAAAATTCATTGTAAGCTGAAGCTATTGAGAAATATACAAAGGCTTGCTCCATTGTTGATCTGGGTTTACTTTTACTGAAAGTTTATTCTAAGTTATTATATAAACATCACCTGACTTACCTTTGAGTTTTCTGATCTAATTTCGTTGACGAGATTTCATCGTCAACATTCTATAAATGAATTATAGACTTGTACATAATTTGATTTTGATCAAAATTATGCTCAATCTGTTTGATCAAATGCTTACATGGAAATTATGAGTAAGTCCTTTTTTTTTTTATCATTATGGCTCTTCATATATCTTTTCAGTTATGGAAGTGGTAATTAATTTTATATTTATTTATTTGTCTAATATTATCTTTATTATTTATATTTTTGAAATAAATTTGAGAGTGATCTGACTTTTTAAGAAAACCATAGAAATGTGATATTTGGAAGGTCCCTAAGTTGCGTCAAATTTTTTTGGGGTTTGTTTAGATCTGAGGACATGGGTTTTTTATTTTATAATACCACTCCATGTACTTTTTGGGTATCATTATATGTATGGTTTTTTTGCACAGGGGCCACTGACTAGATGTTCTTTCTTCTACACTTGTCATTGCATTATTTCAGTATGCATTTTGCATAAATGGTTGATAAGAAAACACTTTGATACATCTTTTCATGCCACCAGGATTATGGAAAATGCCCAATAACAGGTGAACCCCTTACTATGGACGATATTGTTCCTGTTAAAACTGGAAAGGTATGCTTATATTGCTTTTGCGGTTTTCCATTTTTCTTCTTTTCTTCGTGCTCATTGTTCTTCTTGGAACTTTTGTTTAATTCACGAATCATGTTGGATGTGCGGGATCTTTGGATAACTTGTTGGGACCACACATTACAGTGGAGGATAGAGATCCGTTTCTTACAATGTTGAATTTGGATTTCCATTATGATATGATGCTTCAATTCAACTGTTCAGAATATTAAAAGCCTGTTTTTGCTATAAACTTTGCATGTTAACTTTAGTGGTTTGTAATGCAGATAGTTCGGCCAAGGCCTGTACAAGCTGCTAGCATCCCTGGAATGCTTGGAATGTTCCAGATTGTATGTAGTTTTACTCATAAGAATTACTATCTTTTACTCCATTTAATGTAGAATAATGCTTTCTAAAAACATAACTTTTTCTGCTGGACTCAGTGGATGATCAATTTTCATTTATTTTTTGTTATTAATTTAGTCATACTACGTGTGATATAAATATTCCAATATGCCATATATTTTGTGCTTCTAGTCAATTAGAAAGTTAGACTTCTGGGTATCTTCTCTGTCTTTGTAAATGGCTTCTTTACATTTTTTCTCTATGTACTCACTGGATTGAAATTATGGATTGGAGTATTGGACATGGGTCATGTTGTGCAATGGGAACCTTTGTCATTTAGATTTTTTTTTGCTTCTCACACTTCATGTTCCTTTTCTTCTTGTGAAACAATTCTATAGTTGACATCTTGATTCTCAGGTAAGCACTTCATGTATAATAATCACTTGGTATGCCTAGTACATTTCTTATAATCCTATTGGACATATATTCAGCCAATAATAATAGGCCTAATTAGTAACTAGTTCTTTTTATTTTTTCTGGAATAAGTAAACCTCAGAGAAGGCCAAATATTCTTATCATTTGTCTTGTTATGTTGTGTGTCACGATAAAACTTTGTTATTGCACTAGTTCTTTGTCACTCACTGAATTAGCTTACATAACTAATTCTTGAACTCTCTTTAAACATTCTTCACAGTGTTAAGGTGCATTTGTTATGAATCTGTTCTCAATATTTATATCTTATTTTTCATACTTTTAGGGGTTTTCATTTATAGGTTCCTTTTCATTTCACTCTTATGGTGGGAGCTCTAGCTTCAGAAAACTATTTCTCTTGCCATAGTGAAACATAATTTTCATTCTAGTCTGGAAAAGCAATCAGACAAGCAAGCAAGTTTTGGGGATTAACTTGAACTTGAACCCACCAAGCAAGTTTTGGGGATTTATGCTGGGATATTAGAGCATACATGTGTGTGTGCATATGAAATTATTTTCGTTATATATTATAACAACTTTAGTTTGTTCAGATATTGTCTATATGTCAAAGGCAACCAACCAAATGCTATTTTCATTTTCAAATGGTAATGCATAGTATTGAACCTTTTACCATGTGTGATTCTTTGCATCATTAACTGATCTTATCTTGCATTTTAGCTTAAATTATTTTGTTCTCAGTAATGGTTTTCTAATTTATATTAATAGGGGACATTATACACCATCTGAACAAACTAGCATCGATATTGCTATGGTAAACCTTAATAGATTACATTTCTTGATTGTAAAAATAAATTTGGTGATTCGTTGATAAACTTCTAGCTAATTTTACAAAAAATGTATTATTTTATCATTCACAATCATGAGCATAGTTGCCACTTGAGTAGCTCTGGTGGTTTGGTGTGTGTGGGAGGAGGAGGGGTTCAAATCCCCATTGATGCAAGAAAAAAAGAAAAACAATCATGAGCATGACTACTATAATTTTAGATCTTTAAAATGCACATTGATTTTGGTCAATGGGTCTTTAATTATTGTTCTCTGTTTTTAGTCGCTTAATGAATCTTTCAACTATGAACCCAATGGGATTTTTCTTTTTATTCAAATATATTCCATATATGCAATAAGTATTTTCTTAATATGCCATAAGTGATTTGTAATACAAGGTTGTTTCATATAAAATAAATGCCATAAGTGATTTGTAAAACTTTTGTAATTGTGCCAATGGTATGTACCCATGTTAAAGGGTAGAAGTTTTGTATAAATGTAATCACCATGCTAAGTATTTGTATTGAAATTCTTTTCATTGTAAGATGTGGAATAGAATGATTTGGTTGAAGAGTACAACATTAAAAACATGATTAATTTATTCAATGGAATATTGTATTGCTTGTTTTTCTCACCTCTTTCTTTTTTGTTGATTATTTCAGGTGGTACTGAAAGAAAATCTAGTTCTAACATTATTTAGGGATGATGTGAGATTTGCATTTTTCTTATCTCATAATTTTTAAACATTTTTGTTTTTGGACTTGCATTTCTGAGCACTGAGATATATAAATGATAAGAAGGCATAATTTTGTAAGTGTATTTTTTATTTGTCTTGGCTTATTTTTTTTTGGATTTGAAATGGGAAAGAACTAAAATTGTTTGATGGCCAAAGACAGAATAATCTATATATACATACATATACTATATATATACATATATATATATATATACTATAGTACTCTCTTGCATATCCTCAAAGTTGGTCAGCCATAGATTTTGATGGCTAGAATTTGCCACTGATATGAATTGCTATGTGTTTTTTGACTTTGGATTGAAGTTTTAGTGCCATATTGTGGATACGTTCCTCTGTTTTCATGTGATTTATTTTTTATGCATCTGGTTTAAATTTCAATTCTAAATTAAGTTTATGATTTCATGGGTTGTGTTGAAATGCCTATTCTCAAGTGTTCCCTCATTTGCTTCTGCCTTATTTTTGTGCATGCATATTTAATGCTTATTTCTATTCCTGCTTGTTAATTTATTGGAACATATATAATACAATACTAATTGAATATATATATTTATATATATTGTTCTGAGAACACTCCTTGCACTCATGTCCATGGTATATATAGTTTCTCATTGTTTTAAACATTGATTTATGTTTTTTCTTCTGTATTTCTCTCTTGTTTTGGACATTTAGCATTAGCTAGTTAGATTAAGTTTATTTTTCATTAAAAATATTAATTTATAATAGAAAAACTTGTTTTAAATAATTGGGTGAATCTTTTATAATGTTATCTAATGGTGATCATATTTTATTTTCTCTGTTTATGACATTTTAAATATGTTTTTTCTTCTTCTATTTGTTTAGTGTACATTATTCTATATTGAAAATATCCCCTTTCCATTTTCTTTATTGTGATTTTAAAATAAATTGTAGAAGTTATGGAAGGATTGTTGCCAATTACCATTTAGCTTTCATTCATATTTGGGCTTGCAGCAATATTGAAATAACAACCACATGGAACTAATGATTTGATCTGACCCAATGATTTTAATCCCTTATTGGGGTGCTTTTGGTGCACTTTTCATCAACTAAAACTTGTTATGAATTCACTTATATGGGTATTTTGGCTAACAGTAAGCAATATTGAAGAAACTGGGCTAAAACCTTTAACTGATTAAAATGCTAAAGAAAATTTTCAGGTGCATTTTTTTTATTATTGTTTTTCTATATGATTATGTTGGATAATAAGCAAGTGTAGATAATTCTCTTATCTTGTTGGTACATATTGACAGAGTTTCAAGTTCTGCAATCAATTCTTCTAAACATGCATTTTGACCATTGAGCATACAAACACATTTCACAACCTGTTTTAAGTGGCATATTTTGGTTCTTTAGCAGTTGGTTTATATGGTAGTACATCATGTACCCCACTTTTTCTCTGCTTTTTCCCTAAAAGTTTAGGAGTTGTTTTAATTTCAACTTAATGGAAAGTGGCTTGCTAAGCGAGACTTTGATAATAAAATGACTTTTTTTTTTTACAATGTGCAGGTATATTGAGATGATTTTTTTGGAGCAATTCTTGACAACATTTGTAGTTGAGGCCTTTAGAATGGAAGAATGTATTTCACTAATTTTTGTATACATTTCTTGTTTTGTATTTAGTGATAAAGGAATTTGAATTGGTAATAAATTATGTTGTAATATGATTTCTTAAGCCTAGACTAGTAGACTAAATATTGTAATTACATTTGAGTAATTAATAAAAATCTATTTATGTTACCTTATTTGGCTTCAACTTTCATATTTGTTTTCCTAGTTTTGTGCAAGTAAAAAAAGATTATGTTTCTCTAAGCTAATATAACACATGTGTTATACTAAAGTGTAGTATAACACAAATAATGTGTTATACTAATGTGTAGTATAACACAAAAAAAGTGTTATACTAAAGTGTAGTATAACACAAAAAAAGTGTTATATAATCGACTATAAATAACATAATTCAACACTTATCTATATATTAAAATAACACATAAATTGTGTTATCGTTGACAGTACAATAACACATCTGTATAACACTGATAAAGTGTTATGTAAAGTACCCTGACCTACGATAACATAGTCGGTCTTAACACACCAGAAAGTGTTATCGTATATTTTGATAACACATTTTCGGTGTTATTAAAAGAATTTTTTCTTGTAGTGGGTAACCGTACACAAATATGGTAACCTACGTTTTTGGGTAACATCCCATTTACATAAATATATTAATGCCTATTGATTCCATGCCCACGATGTTGGGTAATAAATACATAAAATATATAAGCATTAATGATCATATATGGAATTTTTTAGTTTCATGGGATCCTTCAGTGTGCTTTACAACCATACACACCTGAGCTAGACATCGTCCTTGAGATGGATGTCGTATGGAGAACACGAACTATTCAGGATAATCTCTGATACTTCAAGTACGTTTTGAGGCGACCTGGTCAACAAGTAATACGAACTAGGCCCTTAGCCTGTAAGGTGATTTGGATACTTTTTCTAACATCGGTAACCTGCTAAGGATACCCGAGCTGATCACTCAAGAAGACACGAGATATCTTATGGATTCCCTTTCTCTACTTGACTGCCAGCTGTACCTCGAGTTGAATAAATTAGCTCGTATTTTTGGGGTATAACAACTTGATTATCATAATGTATCGAAATTACTGATACATCAATCGTGATTTTTGGTATCTCCAGCATGAGATCTCTTAGCCATTCATCTTGGAATGTGCATGCACAACCCTTGGAGATATTCAGCGATTCCCAGCTAGTGGTGTACCAGGTACTGGGGGAGTATCAAGCCAAGGGACTTAGGATGGTGCAGTACCTGAACAACGTGAAGGACTTGTTGACGCAGTTCAAGAAATACTCAATTATACAAGTCTCAAGAGACCAGAATGCCAATGTTGATGCCTTAGCCAAGCTTGCCAGTGCCAAAGATACGGACATCCTGAATGTCATTTTCGTCGAATACTTGGCAGAAAGAAGCATAACTGAGCAGGAGGCACTACCTGTCGAGTTAGGAGATACATGGATGACCCCTATTATTAATTATCTTAACCAAGGAGTAATACCCAGTGATCGGAACAAAGCACGAAAGTTGGTGAGACAAGTTGCATGATATATGATAATCGAAGGGGTCTTGTATCGACGAGGGTACTCCCTACCACTGCTAAGGTGCGCTACACCCGACTAGTTAAAGCTGTTGATGATTGAGGTACACAAGGGGTTTTGTGGAGATCACGTTGGGGGGCAGAGCCTATCAAAGAAAATCCTAAGACAAGGACACTTTTGGCCGATGATGAATGAAGACTCGATGGAGTATGTCAGAAGATGCCACAAGTGTCATATGTTCTCCAAGATACCCCGGGCGGCACCTAACGAATTAACACAAATGCAAAGCCCTTGGCCCTTCGCTGTATGAGGCAAATGTATTATTTTCTAATTAATGTAATAGCCATTGTGCTTCATTGAATGAATGAATTTAATTTCTTAAGTTTCACTTAATTCTTTAAATTACGTTCAACAAGAGACATGTCCTAAGACCTTGTCATCAAATCATCGGATCATGTTCGATTCTAGTCCTTGAGGGACCTATCGAACCATACGATCCAAACGAGAGATAGGTCCTAGGACCTTGTCTCCAAATTAATGGATCATGTTTGATATTGGTTCTTGAGGAGCCTATCAACCCATACAATCCAAATGAGAGACAGGTCCTGGGACCTTGTCACCAAATTATGGATCATGTTCGATCTTGGTTCTTGAGGAGCCTATCGACCCATACTATCCAAACAAGAGATGGGTACTAGGGCCTTATCACTAAATTTATGGATCATGTTCGATCTTGGTTCTTGAGGAGCCTATCGACCCATACGATCCAAACAGTGACTGGTCCAAGGATTTTGTCGTCAACTTATTTGATCATGTTCGATCTTTGTTCTTGAGGAACCTATCGACCCACATGATCAACAAGAGAGACAGGTCCTAGGACCTTGTCACCAAATTAATGGATCATGTTTGATCTTGGTTCTTGAGGAGCCTATCGACACAAAAAATCCAAAAGAGAGACAGGTCCTAGGACCTTGTCGCCGAACTATTTGATCATGTTCGATCCTAGTTCGTGAGGAGCCTATCGACCCACACAATCAACAAGAGAGATAGGTCCTAGGACCTTGTAGTTAAACTATGGATTATGTTTAATCTTAGTTCTTGAGAAGCCTATCGACCCATACAATCCAAACAAGAGACTGGTCCGAGGACCTTGTTGCCAATTTATTTGATCATGTTCGATCTTTGTTCTGGAGGTACCTATCGACAAATACGATCAATAAAAGAGACTGATCTGAGGAGCAGTCGCAATTATTTGATCATGTTCGATCCTGGTTCTTGAGGAACCTATCGACCCATACGATCAACAAAAAAGATTGGTCCGAGGACCAGTCGCCCTTATTTGATCACGTTTGATCCTAGTTCTTGAGGAACTTATCGACCCATACGATAAAAAATGAGACTGGTCTGAAGACTAGTCGCCATCATCGGATCATAATCGAATCTGGTCCTTGAGGGACCGATCAATAATTTGATCTAAGACTCATTACAGGCTCGATTAGCACATCTAGACCCGGTTGGTCCAACTTAGACACTTTTGTCTACAATCATTATAACAAGTACACGAGAGATTACGTAGACCCTGATTGACACTTGCTACACAATCTGCATCTGTGTATAGGTATCATTATTACTGAATATGAAACCATCACCCGACTACCAATGAGGGACAAACATTTGATGCTTGCATCATTGGGTGAAAAGGATAGTACTATGTATCTAAACGCTCAAAGCAAAGCATGGTCAAGTAGCAAGTGACCAAGTCTTTTAAACCCATGATCACTTGGGGGGCATATAGTACATACCTATCAAGGTATACACAAGCAATGAGGGTGTGACCTTAAGTACTAAGCAAGCTCAAGTTTTTCTAGGACATTTGTTCAACATATGTTCCGAAAGTGCAAAAAACAAAAACAAAAAAGGCATTGGTGGGGAGACTCCTAGCCATGTCCCTTATAGGGTGGCCGGTCAGTCCATCAACCCTATAGGGTGGTCAGCCTATCACCAATGGGGTGGTCGATCTGACCGTTTTGTTCATGGTACTTGGTGAAGTATCGTACTACTCACGTTACCATGGTTGTTAGCATGAAAAATGAAAGGAGTAAGCTTAGTATGGCACGTGAAATATGTGTTCAGAGTATACTGATACTTGAACCAATGAGGGTTGTGAGTTGATATACATAGTAAACATTGGAGATAAAGAATTTCAATCAATACACTCAGTAGTCATAACGAAAAATCATAAAGGCATAAAATGTCATATGTAAAAATTGTTAAGTACAAGGTTCCCCACCAATGTCATGGAAAGAAAGACAGAATAAAAGACCAGGAGAAGACTAACTAGGGCGAGGAGTATCATCTAAAAGACAACCCAGAACCTCGACATCCTCACGAGACAGACACTTCCTAAGCTCCTTCGCTCGCGTCTTCTCGGGATGGAAATCCAAGTTCAGATCTTTGTTGGACTTCCAGACCAAGTAGAAGCAAGAAAAAGCTGTCTTTGAATACTCCTCTCGAGCCTTGTCTTGGGAAACTTTGACCTCTTGCTCCTTCTCGAAAAAAGCATCCTTCCGCAATTGGTCCATGTCAGTAATCAGCTTCTCTTTCTCAACTTTAGTATGTTGTAGCTGATCGACAAGTTTCCCCTCCATCAGGATTATCCTGAGAGTCAACTCAGTCACTTCCTACTGTTTGAGCTCCACAGTACTGCGTAGGGTGTTGATTTGTTCATCCTTTGAAGTAATGTTAGCATCCCTAGAGCCGAGAACGTGCCTAAGGTACAACACCTCTTGGTGGACAACTTCAAGCTCAGAATGAAGGTTGGAGAGCGTAGAGGTATACTCCACAGACCTATCACAGACATGAGAGACCAGCATCAGTGCTTGCAAAAAAACATATAAGTGTTGAATAAACGTCAACACACAAGCTAACGAGACAAGAAGAGAACTGTAAAGGACTCACACTCTAAATTTCTAGGAGTGACTTCATTAGAATGGTGCTCAAGTCCTCATTCTTAATCCCATTAAAAGTCATTGTTGTTTGCTCCAGATGAGGCGCTCAGTCCATGAGGGCACCTAAGTTCCATATAGCAGACTGGTGTGGCTTAGATAAGGGACTAGACGCCAAAGGAATCAGACTAGATGCCAAAGGAGTCTAAGACACCTCGAGAGAAACCTCCATTATCGACTCAGTCTCAACCCTGACCCTTTTAGCCGCTCGGATAGAAGGACTGGCCTCGGATGGAGTCGACCTCTACTGGGTATGAAAAATACCAAACATGTCTGAACTTGCAGAATAAGATCAAATGTTAGAAAGATATCAAGCATAGATGAATCATAAAATAAAAGTAATAAAGTGTTGATCCTTCTGAATGAGATTCGGGCTCGAACGTAGTCTCATCAAAATCATCTGAAGCAAGCGATGAGTACACGATAGATGCACCCACTTCATCACCCTCCTGTCCAGCTAGAACAGGCAAAGAGGGTACCTCCTCAACATGAATGGGTCCCGGAGAGTCTATGGCGTTCACGGGCTTGGGACTATCGTCATCTAGAACATCGGCTATAGTAGGAGGAAATAGCCCTACCTTCCTAAGGTTCTCTGAAGTAACGAGGGTCTTGACATTTTTCTCCTCAGGGGTCATGGCAATCAATTCGTTGGCCCTAATCATCATAGCCTAGGTCGGGAGCGGTCTATAAAAAGGCCCAATGTGCTTAAACTTGGAGTAGTTGGCCTTTGCGTCCTTAGTGAAGAAATAGTTGTCGACATATCTAAACGCCTTGCTATTTCTAGAGATCTCTTCCAAGAAGGTGTTGGTACCCTTGCTCATATAATGGTGGAAGTGGAAATACCCTGAGTTGTACTAAGAAGGATTCATATTTAGGTCAAATAAGTAGTGGATCTCGAGAGGTACTGGGGCAACCCATTTTTTGCGATGATAAATAATGTACAACGCAGATAAGAACAAGATCACATTAGGAGCCAGTTGAGAAGGACTAATACCAAAATAGTCCACAACGCTACGGAAGTATGGATGAAGAAGTAGTAGGGCGCTAGACTTGATGGCAGAACGTGTCTAAGCGCACATACCCAAAGGGGGGCCCTCAACTCTGTCATCTAGACCAGGGATAGTAATAAACACGCCAGAGAGGTCAAAGGTCTTCCTTAAGTTCTTTACCTACTATTCAGTCATGTCAGAGGCAGCCCCCTTGAACCACACAACCTCGTAATCAATAGGGCAAGGCTTCTCAACCGGCTTCCATATGATCTTACTGACCAAGGTGGCCCCATAATCTAATGAATGGAACTCCTTTTGTCATCTCTTCTTTTGCTGCGCAGCTAGCGAGACTGTCTGGCTCTTGGAAGGAGGATGAACCTCCTTAGGCCAGAACCTGTGAATAGAACGCTCCTGAGGATGAGTAGCATGGCGATGAGAGCCTTTAGTATGTTCTCGCTGAGAAGAAGAGTGATGGGGAACCCAACTGGTATCTCGATGCAAAGGGTGTCACAATGAGTCTCGCTGACCTGACATGTCCCGTTGAGAAGAATGACTTCGCTGAGAAATGTCTTGAGAGCCACAGGGCATACTATGTTGAGAAGAGATTTGAGAAGATCCAGGCGAAGAGCCCTGAGTGATATGCCTAGCAATATGAGGATCATCTTCGGAAGATTGTCGAGTTGTCTATTTTACTCTCGCCATTGGGCTATACCTTTTCAAGAAGTCTTCCTCACTGAACAAATATAAAGCGGAGTGAGGGAGAATCCTTTTCACCCTTTCCAAGAACTCCTGGGGAGTATGCTCGCTTACTGACTTGTCTGATGAAGAGGTTGACATCTGCAACAAAGGAAAAATAAAAAGTAAAGTTAGTAAGTGAACATAATGAAGCCAATAGCTGGGGGCATATCCATGAAATAAGGAGTAAAAATGAAGAAATCAGGGGAAAAAGTCTATATAGGGGGTCGACCTAGTGAGATTATTCTTAGCCTGACCACCATAAGACTCCCCTAGATTTGGAAAAGTTGATCGAAGTCTTAATGGTGGGTTGGCCTAGTGAAACTAAGCTTAGGCTGACCACCCTGAGTCCCTAAGATTACAAAATATGAAAGAAGGGGCATAGGTGGTCGGCCTACCACCTTAGGCCGACCACCCCAGGGATGCAAACCTTAGAAAAATGCCAGAGGACTAAAGTTCAAGTCTCAAACAAATTGTATAGTACAAGGAAGACCCCAAAAAGATTAGTAAGATAAGAGAAAAAAAAAGTTTAGGGTCCCAGGTGGTCGGCTTATGCTTGGGGCGACCACCCTGGATCCCTGGAAGTCGCCCAAGGGTGTAGTGGTCGGCCCATTAGGTAAACACTGCTCGGCCCACGAGGGAATGGACATCCCTGGAAATCGCATAAGGAAAGGGAAATTCAAGGGATGCCCTAGAGGTACTCGACCCATGATGGAGACCCTAGGGGTGGTCGGCCCATGAGGGAATGGACATCCCTGGAAATTTCCTATGCTAGGGTTCGGAATCCAAGAAATCGCCAGGCTAATGGATCTCAAAGAGGTGGTCAGCCTAGGGTTTTACATCCTTGAAAATAACCTATCATAGGGTTTTACAAACCTGAAATCGCATGTGCTAGGGTTTGTAACCCTAGAAATTGTCCAGGCTAAGGAAATTCTAGGGAAATCGTAAACTTAATTCAAACAAGTCAATTATTTTGGATCAAAATAAAACAAAACAAAAAGATTCAGGCAGATTCCTCAAAGATTCAAAGTATTTCTTTTAAATCTAAGCACATTTAAAATAAATGATGTAAGGATTAGGAGAAAGTACTTACCCAAATAAAGATTTGAGCTTGATGAAGAATTGGAGAAATCAGGCTTGGAGACTCCTATGGGTGAGGCGCACAGAGCAAGTGAGAAGTGAGGCCCTACGTATAGCCTCTCAAGCTAACCATATATTTTTAGGAATCCAAATTTCCTTGAAAAATATATGGTATTTTTAGGAATTCAAATTCCTTGAAAAATATATTATATTTTTAGGAATTAAAATTCCTTGAAAAATATTTTGTATTTTTAGGAATTAATATCCTTGAAAAATATTTTGCATTTTTAGGACTTTCAAACTCCTTGAAAAATATATTATATTTTTAGGACTTCAAATTTCCTTGAAAAATATACTAGATTTTTAGAAAATTAATTTTTCTTGAAAAATCTAGTTATTTTTAGGAATTACCAATTATCCTTGAAAAATTTGTGATGAGCAAATTATTCATAGTTGATAAAAGTACTACGTAATGTCTAGATGGACTTTACTATTAAAATACTACTACAATATGTTTCTCGGGCCAAGATCAAGTTTACTGTAATGTTGAATACCTTACAATAAACTTGGGGGGCAAATGTTATCCCTAAAAAATCCAGGGATGATGTGGAGAATGAGAAAGCGGCCCGTGGGATCACAAATCAGGGAAAAATGATGAAGTATTGAAAAAAGACCGATGAGCAAAAAAGATAGGTCTAGGACCTATAGGGAAGTGGACCAGGCCTACACCCCCTAGTGTTAGGAACGAGTTTCCTAATACGCAGTGAAAAAGTGGTGGGGTTGGCCCAGTGTACAACAAAAATTTTGTAACATATTTAAACTACCTTTAAATATGCGGATCCATTAATATACATACATTAATCATAAGCAACATAATAATAGAAATCATACCTCTTGATGTCTATTAAGTGTCCTTGCTATCTTTTTCGTATTTAGAACGATCTTCCTATCCAAGCTGCTCCTTAGCACTCACACCAAGATCTTCAACCACTACAAGAATTTTAGCCTAATATAACACCTAAAAATCACAATTTTAAAAAAAAGCTATGGTTAAATAGAAAAATCAGGCGCCACTAGCTTTTCCATCTCCCCCTCTAGTATTCTATTAGCCCTAAAGTATCTCTCTCTCTCTCTCTCTCTTGTATCTTCTTCTTCACAAATCAACCCTAACCGCGTTACCCTCTCTGTCTCTTTTTCTCTCCCTCTAAAAATAGCCACACACACTCCAATCTCTTGCCTTCTCTCAATCTCTCGTTCACCCCACTCACAGTGACCCTCTCTTTCGCTCTCTCTGGTTTGGAACCATCGTTCACCTCTCTCTCTCTCTCTCTCTCTCATTCTCTTTCAGATGTGGGTGTTAAGGATGATGAAGGGT
This sequence comes from Humulus lupulus, assembly GCF_963169125.1. Taxonomy (NCBI): domain Eukaryota; kingdom Viridiplantae; phylum Streptophyta; class Magnoliopsida; order Rosales; family Cannabaceae; genus Humulus; species Humulus lupulus. Next base: position 102,030,350 of record NC_084793.1, read on the forward strand.
CCCAGGAAAGGGCTTTGGGACGATGATGAAAAAACGCAATAAAGGGCGAAGCAGATGCTCCCCAAAGTGCTTTGACCCTTTCTTCTCCCTAGCGCGAACCAGAGGCCTTTCCTCCATGGGCGATGGGCAACCGAATCTGTCCATTATGTGAAGTAAGGTAACTTTAACCCATTTTTTTAATTTATGATATATGAAGTATGATTTATATGTAAACTAAGGTAACTGAGCCTGTCAATTTTGATTATTTTTGGTGTTGATTTATGGATTTGAAAGTTTAACGACGCCATTCACAAGGGTATGCCCCACAAGTTCTACCATGGCCGAACTGGGCGTGTCTGGAACATCACCAAGCGCACTATTGGCGTGGAAGTTAACAAGAAGGTTGGGAACTGCATCATTAAGAAGAGGATTCATGTTCGTGTGGAGCATGTCCAGCCCTCTAGATGCACTGAGGAGTTCAGAAACAGAAAGTTAAGGAATGATAAGCTCAAGGCCGAGGCCAAGTTGAAGGGTGAGGCCATCAGCACCAAGAGGCAGCCAGAGGGTCCCAAGCCAGGTTTCATGGTCGAAGGAGCTCAGTTGGAAACTGTCACCCCCATTCCTTATGATGTTGTCAACGATCTCAAGGGTGGTTATTAGATCTTTTTATGTATTATTTTTTCTTCTCAATGTTCTGTTCTGTTATGTTCTTGTCTGGTTTTGATTTTGTTTTCAAGACTACCAATGGAAACGTTTCCTTAATTAGTTCAAGTACTCGAAGTCGTTGTTAGTTTTCATATTTTGAATACTATTCTAAGTACAATTTTTTTAAAAAAAATTTCTGTGCTATTTTTGTTGTGTACAGAAATATTCCAAGAGTCCAAGATTTTCGGTTTATGAAAGACAAAAAGCAAGAGGCATTCTCATCTTTCATGCACTACAAATCTTATCTTTCACGCAAGGCACATAACCTCATGACACCAGGTCTTCAAGGCAGCTCACCTCACTAGTCATGGCATCAATTCGGAAGGACACCTCAAAGCTTCACAAAAGCCAGATGGCAGCATGCAGTAGGCACAACACCTCAGTATCTCACGGCATCAGGTCTTCATTTATTAAGATTTTTTTTGAATAAATTTCTGAAGTCAACTCTATATTCGCTCAGGTATATACATGTAATACTGTTTCTGAGATATACTTTTATGAGTTACATTTGTCTATAGAGTTGAGCGAATATAGATATACTATAATACTGAGCTTAAACCTCCTCCCTGAGCTTCATTGTCTATAGATATACTGTAATACTAGACTCTTGATCAGAATTAGACAAAAAGACAACTATTAGTGATCTTAATGAAAGGCATGGTAAGTTATTTTTTTTTTAAGGAATCCTTTTCTTATTTTTAATCACATCTAGATAATTTTATCTCAGTTTCTGTGTAAGAAAAACACTGAGAGACTGATGAGATTTGATTGAAACTGTCAAGTAGATGAAAATTAATTTTCTACTTATTAACTATCATCTAGCTCAAAGATGTTGGCTTTGCATATCATTATAATGATTTGTTACCACCGTAGTTGATTTTAAGACTAGTTTGGCTGTTTCCCAACTATTTTATGAGTTTCATTTGACTAAGATTTTTACTAATGATTTTTGTTTTTGTGTGTTTCTGAGTGAAGCAAGAAAACTGTTTGATGAAAGTTCTAAGTTAGATGTTATATTTTAGAGTTCTATAATTATGGGTTTTCTAAACATGGAGAAGTTGATAAAGCTATTAGGTTGTTTGATTGGATGCCATCAAGAAATCCCATTTCTTAAATTACTTGATTGGTGGGTATTTTAGCTAGGATGCCATCAAGAAATCCACCACCTATTTGGTAAAGGATCTAAATTGTATTTTGGATTAGTTTTCTCTGTGATAATACAAACTTTTTAAATTTACTTGAAATTAGTAGTAGTAGTAGTAGTAGTAGTAGTAAACTACTATAATTTTTCTTACTAGCTAGTTACATCATAGAAAAGAAAATCACAAATCATGTAAAACATATTAAAATTTGGGTCTAGTTTGATTTTCTGTTTCTTTATACATTTCAAGGCCACGAGATTATTTTATTGCAAGAAGTTCTATAAAATCAAAAAATTAAATACATTTCTTTCTAGTTTTGTGTTCCCTTCCCCACCTGCAACTTTCTCATTTTGACAAATTGGTTTTTTCTACTTTGTTTGGTGAGTTGTATCTCTGTTTGAAGCGAGGGGCTACTTTGATCTTAGCATGAAATTTGAATATGATATTGATTTTTGATGGTCTATGTTTTGTGTTGGTGGTGCTACTGTTTTGTGTTCTCATTAATAGTTGGAAAACATTTTTTTTTATTAATCCAGACTTATTTTTTTTGTCTCTGTTACAGGTTATTCTCTTGAGGATGCAATAAAGGGAATGAAGGTATAAAATTTCTTGAACTCTTATTTATTATGGCAACTTTCCTTAACCAAATTGCTATGGTCTATTATTGTTGCAGATCATGAGGGAGACTTTGATATATTTGTCACATCTTGATCACGAGGACACGGAAAAGCTGGTATGGGTTTATGGAAAATAAAGTAGTAAATGTATTGAAATATTTTTCATGTTTTCTATTTGTACCAAAGTTAGTACAAGCTTGTGTTAGCTATAGTTTTTATTTATATTTATGTCTAATAATATTTATGTTATGATGCGACCTATTTTGAGTGGAAATTTCTTTCAAGTCATGTGGCTGCAGCTTGGGGGCTGCTGATAGTGAATAGTTTGAGGAAAAATATGAGTGGGGAATTTCTTTTATTGGCCATTCAATTGAAATTATTTTCTGCATGTATAATTATAATGGAACACCTTGTTTCTATCTTGTCAGACACTTGCAGAGAAAATGTGTCATTTGATTGTGTTATATATTATTTTCATTATAAATTCTATTGTATGCAGTCTATTCTTCTTGTATGATGCAGATGCTAAAGAAGCTAAGCAAACAATTAAGTGGCGAGGATTGGAATTGGAACAACTTAAACACATTATGCTGGGCAATAGGGTCTATATTTGGTTCGATGATGGAAGAACAGGTACATTTTTAACTTTCCCTATAAATGTTATTTCTACTCATTTTCTATTTGTGATAATAGTTTACTTGGCATTTCTGTTTTGACTACAAATTTTTTTTTATTCTGATCTAAGATAGTCACATGATCAGTGTAAGCTTGTACTTTATTTCCTTGTAAATGTTATTTACACCACATATCGTTATGAGTTTGTGAGGGCACATGTCCATGCATCTGTCATGTGGTGTTAGGGATCTTGATGTAGAACCCAGAGATCACTTTTACATGCCCCTCTCATTTGGGAAAATATTAGAGTTTATTTATTTAAATGTTATACCTGTTTCTTGATAATGTGTTTGCATCATCAAATGCATAAGAAATATTCATGTTCTGGAGGTCAATGTATGCCCTTCATATTTTTTATGTTGGTTTGCTTAGGCTGGAGAACAGATTTTTGGTTATGGTCATTCGTGACTTGCTGAATTTATGCGAAATCACAAAAGGGAAGGATAACAAAGCTGTCGTCGCAAGTAACATTATGTAAGTATTCATGATTGAATGATTGATTGTCTATCTTGAGTTGAGGTGGAATGCATATAGATATAGCCTGCCAGGCCATAACACCTCATTCCATCCAGATTCTTTGGTCATTTGTAGAAACCATGAATTTTAGCCACTTGATTTTAATTGAGTAACTTTGAGAACTATGAGAAACTTGGTTGGAGGTATACAACCAGTACTTTTTTGAAATCTTGTACATAATCCTCCTCTCTTTCTGCAGGTATGTTGTTGGACAGTACCCGAGGTTTCTAAGAGCTCACTGGAAGTTCCTAAAAACTGTTGTGAACAAATTGTTTGAGTTCATGCATGAGACACATCCTGGTGTTCAGGTTTTTGTTCTGTTGTGGTTTTCTTGGTTAGGTTTAAGGCTTAAAAGTTACTGAGAAATTTTGTCTTTTAAATTGAATGGTTTGTCTACATAAGTGTTGCTAAAGCTTTGTGTTCATGTGTTTCAGGTTATGGCCTGTGACACATTCTTGAAGATTATTCAGAAGTGCAAACGGAAATTTGTAATTGTTCAGGTAACAATTACTTTGAGAAACTCACATTTTTTATTTGAATTCCGGCTGTTCATAGTTGTCAATATTTTTCTATGGGTTCAGTTATATTTGCAACTACGTAAAGGGTGATATTAACTTTCTTTCACAATTAAGGGAAACTGGAGTGGATTATTTTGTTAACTCCTATTTATTCAGTACTTTGCTCCTTTTTATTTGCAGGTTGGAGAAAATGAACCATTTATAAGTGAACTTTTAATAGGCCTTCCAACCACTGTTGCAGATCTTGAGCCTCATTAGATTCATTCATTCTATGAATCGGTAGGACTTTTTAGTTGGACCTATTTACTTTGTTATACATAAAACGGTCATACACATTTAAAACAGGTGGTTTGTTTTAGGTTGGTCATATGATTCATGCAGAATCTGATCCTCAGAAGAGGGATGAGTTTCTACAGAGATTGATGGAGCTGCCTAATCAGGTCATTTAAATTTTATTTACTTCTCTTGGTCATCTCCATTTATGTTTTTTTAGATACAAAATAGATCACATATGCTATATACTAAATTCCTTGTGCTATTACTTTGTAATGCAGAAATGGGCTGAAATTATAGGACAGGCACGCTTAAGCGTTGATTTCCTGAAGGATCAAGATGTGATAAGGATGGTGTTGAATATTGTGTGTATAAATTCTTGGCTCCTACTTCACTTCTGTGATGTATGTGGAGCATTGGTGTGAGGAGAATTTCAGGAGCCTAACACTGGGCAACCCAGATTTTTCTGACATTGAAATGGTTAGTCGCTAAAAAAATACTATGTCATATACCTTTTTTTTATTGAGTTTCAGATGATCTCCAGAATATATTGTTTACAAATTGGTGCAACATAATTTTTTTTTTTTTTTAAACAAATCTACTTGTATTATTACTTAAGAAAAATACAAGTAAAGAAGGAAAACTCCATCAAAACAGACCAAAACAGAAATAAAAGACAGGGAATCTGGCTTTTATTTTATGTGTGTATTTTATGTTTGTGTATTTATGTATATATGTTTAACTTTACCTATTCTTTGGTTTGATACCATTTCTCTAATCTACATTATTTGATCTTTTTGCTTCAGTTACCTCAACATATTGAGATACAATAATAGGGTACTCTTCCTTGTTGTTACATGTTTCTTAATTATAGTTAGTGAGGAAAACCATTCACATAATATATGATGAGCAGTTGCTTCAACTAAATTGGGGAAGATATTGAACTCCTATGCCATATTGGCCATGAAAATGTAAGGACTGTTAAGAATTAGAATAGCTCCTTAAGCTCTTAGCCATTTGAACTCCTTAAGCGATTTTCACCTTCTTTACTAATTTTAACCTCATTACTGACTAGTTCAGAAGAGAATTTGGGTTTAGTTTTACACTAATGAACATGACTGTTTCATATATGTTTCATATCTTGCAAAGCTGCTTTGTTATGGTTTATACTGTACATATTTTTGTTTAATCTAACATTACTTACTTAAGTAGTGTTGGGTTTCATTGCTTTTTGCTTTTCATATATGTTTCATTGCAGAGTTAAATTGTTTGACAATAAGAAGAGATTAACAGTTGTAGGCTTTAAAAAATTTCAGAGCAACATCATGAGGAGGTTTTCCTTGGAAACCTGAGGAGATTTCAATTTAGAGAGCTTCAGATGGCAACAAACAACTTTAGCAGCAAGTACTTGGTTGGATGATGAATTGAAGGATGGAGCAAGTTTCATGCATGATTTACTTTTGTGTATCTTGTAATATTTCTGTTTTTCATTTTTAAAGTAAAAAATGTTCAAGATTTTAAAACTTTATTATGTTATGCTTTCAAATTTAAGTTAGAACTAAGATCTTATGAAGTAGACATATTCATGGTTTGAATTAGTTATTGTTTAATGTAATACTTGTGGTTTATCAATCTATTGAGAATTACATTTTATGATTAATTTTGATTTTTTTTTATCAAAATACAATAATGAAAATCTTTTTATTAAAAAAAAATCTTATAAGTATACTTATCAAAATAAAATTTAAAATATATTATCCACACTAAAGTAACAAAATTTTATTACTAGACTTTTAATATGTTATGATTTAGAAATATATTATAAGCATAACAAATTGTTATGATTTATATAATATAACAAACTAAAAATGCTATCAAAATAATCAAATGTAACAGTGGAAAAGTGTTATGCATAAAGTATAAGATTAAACTCCAAATTTATAATCAAATACTCTAACTAAATGTTATTATTTGAATATTATAGCAACTAAAAATGTGTTATTGAATAGTTTAAGATAACATCGAACATAACATTCGAATACTGTTATAGAAAAGACAGGACTTTTAATAACAGGGGCTATGTTAGCATTTTCAGAAGCGTTATCAATACTCCCGGTTAGCAGTTTTTAAGTGTTATGAATACTGTTTTTTCTTGTAGTGCAAAACATTCTCTACACCTCAAGAAGTGTGTGGGCACTTAAAGAATGAAGGATAGTTTATTTGTGATTCTACTTGATGTACTGAACACATGAGATCAAGAGAATAGGCTTGAGAATAGGACTGAGTTGTCACACACATATGAATATTTTCTAATTAGTCATACTTAAAAGAAAATATTCAAATTTAAAAAATAAATCTGTAATCAACTTACAATTTTCTTTTTAAATAATTAATTATTTTATTAATGAAAATATCCAAAAACCAATTTTTGAATTATCCATTAATTAATTAAATATATAAAAATGAAAATCCTATCCCTAAAAATAGCAGTACACGCCACACACAGTCCATGGACTGTCTGTGCACGTGTAGCATCCCTATTTTTAGGGATGTTGGTTTTTTCAATTTTTATTTAATTATTTATTCAAACTTCTTTGTCAGATAAGATCTAACAACTTGATAACTAATTCAAATTTGAATTCAAATTTAAATTAAATACCTTTTTAACCAATTATCAAATATAATTAATTATTTGAATAAATATTAATATTTTAAATTCAAATCCAATTTGAACTTATCAGATTATCTCCCACTCAAATAAAGATATTTAATTAATTCTACCAATTAATTAAATCCAATATTTTCGAAAATAATTAATTAATTTCTTATAATTTCGAAAATTATAATTAATTAATTATTTAATTAAAATTTGAAATTAATTTAATTATTTAATATAATTTCAAAAATTATACAATAATTAAATATTAATTAATTTTATTAACTACAACTAATTTGTAATTAGTTAATTAATCACTATTATCATATAATTGCATATTTGGCCTGAAGAACAAATTTCTTCTTAAATATGTCTTTAAACTATTTTTCCCTTCATATCAACTCTTACCTTGAATAGTCTTGATATAGCTGCTATGGGGACCTATGGACCCATAATTCCAAGCTCCAATAAATTTGAGATTATAAATTAAACTCTTTAATTAAATAATCTTAGTTTATTAATCTCATGATTATTCCACTATAAATATGAGACTGCACTCTTGTAATTATAGACATTTCATTTACTGAGTACTTTATAATCATAAAGTGTTCATTGATATAATCATTACATACAACTTGACTCTCTAATAATGGTTCATAATTAATCGGGAGTAAAATTACCGTTTTACCCTTTTAATTATCTCTTGTTTCCGTAAGTACCATTGACTTTCTTAGTGAAGGTTAATTCATAACTAAATTATGAATTTGAGCTCAATAACCTTTCAGTCCCAAAAATCAACCCTTAAGAGAACCATCATTCAATCTCTTGCGAGAAGGCATAGATTCCATATCTGTATACTATGTCCCCAGCCATCTACATTAATGAGTTCCCAAAACAAAAGTTTCTAGCCTGATCATTCTGACAGACCCTAACAAGTGAATCAAAGAACTCATATAACATAAACAGGAGTTCGTAGTAACTTCAGGATTAAGATCTATTTGTATATGATCATCAGTTGATATATTTAATTAATACTTCGAAATAGTGTTTAACTAAGTATTAATAAACATATCTGGTCCAGTTCTATATATTCTCTAATATATAAAGCACCTGCACTAAAGTGTCCTACCACACTAGTGATCCAGATCTAGATCACATGTATTCATAATACCAATGGACCGTACTTGCAGTAATTAATCTAAAGATTCCATAACTTTATTTTACTGCAAACTATTCAAGTTCATTTATCTCAAACACAATCCTCCCGTACCAATACGTGTTTGAGATCACATATATGAACTTAGGAATTTGCCTGATATTTACTTAATATTATCACATAATAATATAGTCCATAAAATATATGCATAACAAATTCAATTTATTTATTTATTTGATAAAACAATGTCAACTACATATGCTTTCAGGGAACATTTCCAACACATAGGGGTGGTCGGCCTGACCCCAACCCCTAGGGGTTGTCGGCCCAAGCATGCCCAAGAACCCCTCGGGGTGGTCAGCCCACCCTATCCTCCATAGGGTGGTCGACCTATACTCCCGAAAATGGGTAAAACTCATGCTCATTCAGGATGAGATCAATAGGCCTAGCATCCAGAGGAACAACGAGCCTAGCACCCAACCTCTAAAGGGTCGTCGAACCTAGCACCTAAGTCTTATAGACCAATCTAGACTTAGCATTTTCCCAGTGGTTTCAATCGTGCATTGTCTACCACGATCCAGAGAAACAATGAGAAGACCCACGATCTCATAATCATCGTGAGGTGGACACGTATATCCACTACCTAATAATCGTGTACCAAACCACGATCCTAGTACTACTGATCATGTAACAGCCCCTGGGTACTATAAATAAAGGACCCAGGGCTTCATTGAAGGGGATCTGAGGAAATTTTTGGGGAGAAACTCTGGGCAAATTAGTAACGAGTGAATACTTTTGTTCATTAGTGTAATTGTCTATTGAGTAATTCAATACTAAAAACTAAGTCGATTAGGTTATTACTATTCATCAGAATAGGGCTGAACCACCATAAATTTTTTGTGTGTTTGTTTAAGATATTTGTACTCTGTCGTATATTATATTTATTTTATTCAAAAGGTGTCGTATACTGTACATACGACCATTGGCCAATTTCACATGTCAACATAGAGGAAGTCTTTTTAACCATTTTTTTTATACATAGTTCACATTTATCAAGCTCAACAATATCATAATGAATCAATCCACATTTAATTGTTCTTTTGATAGTACTATAACTTATATGTGCAAATATATTATGTCATAGAAGAATAGAATTTGAGTCAAGCATATAAGACGAAGTAGGAACTTTATTGACGTTCATAAAATCAATAGGGGTACAAAGTTTGTACATTATATCACAATAATAACCCTTCCCCAGAAAAATTCTTCCATTGGATGAGATGAGCTTTCTAGATTCAAGCACTGTCTTGATGCTTGGTCTTCTTAGCAAGTCTCCATTCAAAAGGATTTTACTCATGTCTGGTACATAAATCACATTAGTGACTAGAACCTTCTTGCTGAAAGTATAAAAGAGATCAATTGTTCCCTGCTTTCAACCTTGGACCTCTTTTCATTGACCAATTGAATTTCATGCCCATCACTTGTGTTTTCAATGGTTTTAAAGATAGACCTATCATAAGTGACATGGATGATGGCACAAGTGTTATACCACCACCCTTGCACTTTCACATTGATGGCATCGACCTCACTTAGTGTAGCCACTAAGTCTTCTTCGTTTGAACTCTTTTTGTATCTAAAATCCCTTGTTGTTGTACCCCAAAATAAGCGTGGATTCAACCATTAAGGTAGGGGGAACAGCTGGCAGATAAACATATGGAGAAAACAGGCGAGCAGAACATATAGCTAACTTCGATGTAAGTAGCTTGAGTTAAGACTTGATAGTGCGCCATGCAGATACTCTCCAGATCGCCTCTCAGGACAATAACCTAGTTAAAGACATGTAATTTTTAGGTCGCCTTCTAGGTACTTTGAACTTGATTCGAATTGAAGTCCGTTCACTCTTCGATCTCCAGCTCAAGGAATATGTTCAGCTCGTGGAAACCTGGTCATGAAGCACAGTGAAGGATCCCGAAAGACATGGAGTGTAATGACCCAAAAATATTAATAAGGCTTAAGGGCCTTGATTAGTGTGTCAGGAGGGAATAATTGGTATTTATGTGAATTAATGATAAAATGCATGATTATGCGGTGTGCATGATTCTATGATTATGCAGATGTGATTAAATGCATGTTTATGAGAATTAAATATGCATGTGGGCCCTGTGTAGCTTTTAAGGGCATATTGGTAATTTTGGCCCGTTGAGGGCATAAATGTAATTGTTGACTGCGTTTTTAGCCAACGACGTGAGAACGTCAATAATGACAAGCCTTCAAAAGAAATAAAAACGACAACAGACGGTATAAACAAGAAAAGTAAAGAACACAGGAGATTTTTATAGTGGTTCAGCCCCGATTGTCGGTAATAGCCTAATCCACTTAGAGTTGTGATTTATAAATCTATACTCAAGATCAGATGGACTATGCCAACTGAGTTTCTTCAGTATAAATTGTGAAAATACAAGAATTCTCTCTAATTTCAGCACTTTCTCTCTCTAGAATAGGCAGACCCAATTTTATCTCTCTAGAAGGAAACAGCTCCCAAAAAAGCCCCTCTTCTCATCCCATCAGCTCTCTATTTATAGAGATGGGATCCTCAACTGATATCCCCTTATAATAGGGATATTTTATTATATTTATTACATTTATATTACAAATAAACATTCAAAATTCAAAATGTAACAAACTCCCCATTTGTGGGAAGAATGAGAGATTCCCGCGTATGTTGTTGAAGTTGTGTCTGACTTAGTCTCCTCTAGCTAGTTGGTCCACCTCCTACTCACTACCCATGCAAGTGCTGGTTGAACATGCATGGTGGTAGGATATGCATGGTGGTAGGACATGCATGGTGGTAGGACATGTTTTTGGTGGGTTGAACGTGCATGGTGGTAGGAGATGCACTTCTATCCTCTAACATGCACTCTCCTCTAGCATGCCATGTTCCTCCTTGAACCAATCTCCTTGGCTTCTCCTCGGACCAAGGTGGTCCGAGGCAACCTCCTTGGCACCTCACCTTGAACAACATTGAGGCAACCTCACCTTGAACAACATTGAGGCAACCTCACCTTGAACAACATTGAGGCAACCTCACCTTGGACAACATTGAGGGAACCTCACCTTGGACAACATTGAGGGAACCTCACCTTGGAAAACATTGAGGTAACCTCACCTTGGACAACATTGAGGCAACCTCCTTTAGCATCTCCCAAACATGTCCGATCGAACATTGTATAGACTTTCCTTATGAAAGTCTAAGTCTCCATTCTCTTGCATGAGACTCCTCCTCCTTAGCTATTTACCTTGGACACGTTCGAGCCAACACTTAGAAAACCTTGGGAGGCTTACCTCCTACACACCCTTGGGGTCTCCTAGGACCACACCCTCCTTGGGGTCTCCTAGGACCATTCCCCTTAACTCTCCTAGAATGCACCTTCCTATTTTTTGGGTATAACAGTAATTATGTGTGATAAATTGTTGAGACCACACTATTATGTGGATATATTTGCAGCATATGGCTCGAGATGGTCGTGGTGAGCGGATTGGAAAAATAGTCACGGTGGGGATTGATACCCGACTCGGGGGAGCTTGGGGGTATTTCTGGGAATTTAGAGAATATGTTGGGAATTATTGGACAGTGGGTAAATAATTGGTTATTAGTTGGATGATAGGGTTTAAGTGGTAAATATTGGGAACACTAGAGGAATTAGTGGGAATTGGAAACAAATGACTATTATACCCCTAGATTAAGTTAAAGATTAGTTTGTTGGGAGAGCTAAAATGGTCTTTTTGTTAGTTAATGATTTGCTCAGCCTTTTGTTAGGACAAATCTGAGATGATTGGAGAATAGTCTAAGGAAAGAAAGAAGGAAAAGCTCTCAGCTCACAACCCCCCTCTCATCTCTCATGTATTCTCTCCCTCTCCCTTGTTGAAAGTTGAGCTTTGAAGCTAAAGGCAAAAAAGAGCATAAGCTTAGGCATGGGTTGAAGAAAATTAAAAGAAAGGGGAGGCTTGAATTGTTGAAAGAAGTTGGGGTCTCTTGGAAGAGGATGGCTGAGGATTGAAGGCTTGTGAAGCAAAGTTAGAGGAGTCCTTAAGGAAGCCAAGGGGAAATTAGTGGCTGAAGGCTTAGGAAATTAAAGGCAGGAGCTGCGATAGACTTAGATTCAATTCAGGGGCCATAACTATCATGAGGTGAGCTTCAAATCCCGTGGCTGGTTATGTTTGATTTGCTTGATTTTGTGTTCTTGAGTTTTGAGTTCAAGAAGTAAGTTTGACTAGTTTTTGGGTAGAGTATAGATGCTGAATTGGATTGTTAGTTTTGTAAATATAGCCTTGGTTTTGAGTTTGATTGAGTAATCAAAAGCCTTAGAATTCTAGTTGGTTTGATTGAAGTTGATGAGTTTTGCTGGTAGAAAATTCTGGGTTAAAGCTTAGTAGTTTGTGGCTAGAAAGGAGAAGAGGAAACCCATAATTTTCTGGGTCGAAGGGGGTGTGCCGCGACCTGGGCAGGGGGCGCCGCGACGCGTGTGGCCTTCTGGCCTGGGATGCTCTCTGATTTGGGGGTGCGCCGCGAGATGCCTAGCCAAGTCATGACCCGCCTCCCCTTTGGCTTGGGAGTTTGCTCTCTGACTTGGGGCAAGTCGCGACCCACCTGGGAAGTTTAGTCTTGAAAGTGTTTTAAGAATTGTTAGGGCTTGGGGGTTTTGAATCTAGATGCCCAGGACAATTTCTACTACCCGGTTTAGTAGAAATTGAGGTCCCGGAGGCTAATTTTTGTTCCCTAGGTACTTTATTTTTTATTGGAAGTTGATAGATATCAATGGCCCTTGTGACTAGGTTTATCGCCAAGGCTCGAGGCTAAGGACCGTGCTCGGAACTAGTTCACCTTCTTCGCTAGGAATCGAAGGTAAGAAAACTGCACCCTTTTATGTGGATAAGTTGGGACTAAGAGTTCCCTATACTTGTATGTAATGTTGTATGATGGTATTATGCCATGTGATTATGAAATAAACAGCCTAAGAGTGCCGAAATTAATATTTGAGCACAAGGACGCAGCTCCGCCACTGGTAGCTGAGGTTAATTAAATAATCACTGAGCTTGGCCTAAGCGAGCTAGAGTCAGTAGGTTGAACACTGGACTCGGCCTAAGTGAGCCGAATACAGTGACTTAATCAGATGGTCCGGCCTAAGGGCGTCAACCCTAGTTATTGTATGACATGTTTACTGTGTTAATCTGATGAATATGGCATGTTAAATACTTGGTTAAGAGACTGTTGATTTGTCATTTACCATCGCTAATTATGTGAATGTTGTGGACTGCTGAATATCTGATTATGCTATGTGAATTATTTGGTTATCGGTATTGATTGTGTTATGATGTTATGGTTTTCTTGTTGGGCCTCGGCTCAGGGGTTCTACATGGTGCAGGTAAAGGCAAGGGTAAGATGGATCAACCATGGGTTGGAGAGCTTTGGGGGCGAGGTGTACATTGTCAGCTGCTCGGCTGCCACGGTCTAGGGATTGTACAGGGGCATAAACCTAAAATGTGTATTTTTCCATTAGAGTGGCCTCCATTGTTTATAACTTTTGGAAATTTTGTAAATATGTTCTTTAAACCCTGTTTTAGGGATCCCATGTACTAATCGTTTATTTTAACGAAAATTATCCGCTTATGACCAAAATCTTTTAAACCTAACTTGTTTATGACTTTAGGATCACATTTTCATTTAAATGACTTGATTTGCAAGTCCTGCAGTATTTTAAACATATAGTGTAATGGTCTTGGTTATCCAAGGCGTTACATGGAGGTTCCTTAAACACTCATTAATGCTCAGGTTGTATCACATATTTATTGCCCGAGATAACAGGAGTAATTTCCATAGGAAATTTTATCCCTATGTAAATGGGAATTATCTTGATTGATTGTTTACCATATTTATGCACGCGGTGACCCAAACCTGTCCAAGGATATTCACTATAAATATTAGGGACAATGGACAGAGAAAGGGGCAGCTTTTTATGATACAGAAACTCTGCAGAAATTGTAAAAGACTAATAATATTATCTCGTGGACAAGGTGGATTTTAACCACTGAACCACGTAAAATTATGAGTGTGAGAATTTTTTCATATAAATCATTACAGTTTAGAAAAGAGAACTAATATCTTTGTTAATGGATTTCTTAATCTATTGTTGGCGAAAAATTGTGTCAACAGTTTGGTGCTTTCATTGAGAGAAAATTAGTGCTTAATCCCTTACAAGTTTCATTCAACAGTCATCATGATGGTAACCTGATCAATGCACGAAAATGAAATGCAGCAGCCAAGTGACCAAGAGGCACATCATACGACCGTTCCCACCAAAAAAGGCCCAGACGTTCATCAACGCCCTAGAAAGCAACATGTGGGCCAAGATGATACTGAGAGCTCAGCGTCACCCCCACCAAATCCTAATCTAGAATATCTAACAACCATCAAGATGAAGAATGCCCAATCAAAAAGTCATCTCGCTAGGGCTAACATGCAGATCGAGGAGGTTCTAGCTTGGTTACCCTTTTTTGCAACCAATGCTAAAATTGAAAATAGGCTAAATAGTTCCCATAGGTCCCACAGGAATAACCGACCAAATCCCAGTCATCCTGTCAGGACAAAAACTCCAAGATCTGTGCCTTCTGAGTGAAATCAGTGGAGTGCTAACCTACTAATCATCACAGGAACCATCGTCCCCATAATAGTCGATTGGTCAGAACTGCAACCCCTAGCTATGTGCCTTCTGAACAGATTCCAAGGAATGTTCACAACAACCCAACAGGACATGTTGGGACCAATTCATGAAGACAAAATGCCCTACCAAATCCATATGTACCGTGATCAGAGCCACAGGCATAGAGGACTCGGGAGATCGGGGTAGAAACAAAACGGGTTAACTTAGTATGACACGATGGGACGAGGGTAGCCTCGTCGATAAGGCACCTACCATCACCGGTTAGACATCAAACACCTTCGCTCCCACAGAGAAATGTTCCAGTTCAGGGGGATAGCAGGAGGAATCCTCCCCCGTCAGTGTACATCTATGTCCCATGACCTCGCACTAATAATCCAGGTCCTCGATCTCAGCAGCGGGTCATAAGTTTCACTAACGGAAGTTACCGGACGGGGAGCCAGCGTGGAGGCAAGTCTAAAAGTGACTTGTGGAATCATCTGAGTTCTGCACAAATCATTGTTTAGATCCACATCCTGACCTACGTGACCATTTGAATTCACAAAGTATGTATCCATCTCGCAATGATGATATGAGTTATACTCAGCATGGTGGAGGTCCGTCTATCATGCACGAAAATGGGAATGTCCCACCTAACCAAGTTAGAACTTGGAGGGAAAACAACCCATCTAACACGTGTTAGAATTAATGCCCTAAAAGCATGTAAAGATATTTTATTGGTTATAAATAAAAACACAATTTAATTATATTTGAATGTTATAATTATTGTTTGAATTAATTATATAATAATATCTATAAAATTCCCTATTCATTCATGAGAATATGATCTTGTATTAGTACGAGAGAATTAAGATCATACATAATGAATAAAATAGTCAGTAACATATTAAAGTGTGGAATATTTAATGAATGGTACCAGTACGTTTTCTAAGCATATGAGATGCGAGTAATCTAGATTCAGATTACTGATGTGGATAGACATCTTAGTAAATGTGTTATAAATAATAGAGATTATATATGATAGGACCGATGATAATTAATTATCTTTATAAACTTGTCGTATGACATAAGAATTTAATTCTTATCATAATAGATGATCATTTGTAGATTAGTTTAAATCATGAGTATTCATGAACTCCTGTTTGTGTTTATTGGATCTTTTGATTCACTCGTTAAGGTCTCTTAGAATAATGAGGCTAATGACTTTTGTTTTGGAGATTCAATAACATGGATGGCTGGGAACATGAATTATAATATTGGAATCCATGCTTTCATAACATATCGAATATTGGTTCCCTTGAGGGTTAATTCTGGACCTGAATAGTTATTGAGCTCAAATCTATAATTAGATTATAGATTAATTATTCGGTAGTGAATTAATGATACTTAAGGATCAAAAGGTAATTAGAAGGTTAAAAAATATATTTTGACCAGATCTAATTAACGAACCAATAATGGAGGACATAACTACATATATTGATTATATCAATGGACTACAAAAGAAAACTCTACAAATATAATTCTATAAATACTTAGAGTGCGATTGCATATTTATAGTGAAGTAATCATGGAATTAATAAATAGGATTATTAGATTAAAGAGTTTAATTAATAATCTGGTTTATTAGAGCTTCGTATTATAATTTCATGGTCTCCAGATCACCCCTGTCCTACATAGTCAATGGTAACGATGTCAACATAAGAAAAATTTGTAGAGAGAAGGACTAAATAGCAAAGGAATTAATTTTCTAGGGCAAGTAAATAATTATGTGATAATTATGGGTAATTGATTAATTGTGAATTAATTAATTATTTAACTATATAGATTTTATTTTGAAAAATTATAGGTTAAAATTAATATTAATCTTGTTTGGATTAATAGAAAGAGAGAGAATAATAAATATCTTATTTAGAATATGATTTTTTTTATTTAATTTAAAATTGATATTTTAAGATAAGTTTTTTATTTTTTTTAGAAAATCAGTAAGGAATTGTATTAATCACAAAATAAATTACTACTCAACCAATGCCAACCAATTAATTACAAGCTTTATATAAAGTCTCCACCCACTCCTTATCTAATCTATTTAATCTTTGAGTGTTCAAGTATTGAATTCTATTATAAACAGAGTATATTATGTTTTTGACAGTAAGCTGAACAGTAGGGATTTTTTGATCCCAAAGAACACTATTCCTACTTTGCCATATGTAGTAAACCATGGCAGAAGTAACACTCATGTAAACTTTCCTTCTCCCTTGAGAAACCTTTTTATTCTTTAATCTTTTCACCAAACAATTCAAGTCATTAAATTGCGATTTCCAGTCAATCCACCTTCCAATTTATTCCTTAACTTTCCTACTGTAGCAACAAAAAAAGAAAAGGTGAGAGTGGGTTTCTTCATTATCTCCAAAAACAATGCAAGCACTAGAAGCAGCCACTCCAAAATGAAGTAATCTGTCTCTCGTTGGAAGTATTTGTCTCAAGGCTAACCAAGTTATAAATCTATGCTTTGGGATACAAAATCTATCCCAAATCACATCATAATGCCACATTTCAACAGGCCTTTGCTGTAACTTAGAGTAGAGTTCAACAACTAAAAAATTAAAATGTTGGAACTCCACCTCTGAAAACACTTGCTTGAGTTTGTTTTTGATCTGCGCTATCTTCTTCCAATACCAACTAGCTCCAATGGGGACCTCATAGTCCCACCAATTGCTTTGCTTGATATAGACAAAGTTAACACATTTCACCCACATATTGTCTTTCTTAGTGAAAAGAGCCCAAACATGTTTCTCCATAGCACAGAGATTCCAAAGAGCAACATTTTTGAACCCTAAACCACCATCTTTATTTGGTTTACAAGCATCAGTCCAAGAAACATTCCCGGGGCCATTGAACATATCATTTCCTTTCCAAAGATAAGCACGACAAATCTGAATTATTTTTTGAACAACACTTTTAGGCAAAATCACAATTTGAGACCAATAAAAATTAATGGTGAGTAATACCGAGCTGATTAGAACAATGCGCCCAACATAAGAAAGATCCCTGCTGCTCCATGTTCGAATCCTACTAGTCATTTTATCAACTAAACAATCAAAATCAGCTGAAGAGATCCTTTTGGAGTAGATTTTCAAGCCAAGATATTTGAAAGGAAGAGTACTTCTCTGAAAACCAGAAATGTTCACAATGCGATCAAGAGTTAGAGTGTCCAAACCTGCCCCATAAACTGCCGAACTTTCCACATTAGCTTGAAGCCCTGAAGTATTTGAGAATAACTTGAAACCACGTAAAAGAAAAGTGGCAGCAATGTAATCTCCTTTGCAGAAGAGAAGTAAGTCATCCGCAAAACACAATTGTGGAGCCTCAAACTCTTACACCTCGAATAGAATTTTAAAGCAAGGTCTTTAACAACTTTTTTCATAATACGCGAGAGATATTCCATTCTAATAACAAACAATAGTGGATACATTGGATCACCTTGGCAAAGACCCCTTTTAAATTGAAGGTATCCATGTAGAGAACCGCTAATCATAAAGGAGAATCTTAGAGTGGTTACACAATCCATAATTAAGGTCACAAACTTCGCAGGGAACTCTAAAGCCAGCAACATTTCTTTAAGGAAGTCCCAATCAAAAGTATCATAAAATTTTTGTAAGTCTATCTTGAACATACAAGCGGTCTTAGCCCCTCGCCTATCATAACCCCAAACCATGTCTTGACACACCATGATATTGTGAACTATTTGCCTTCCTTGCACAAAGCCATTTTGATTTTCAGAGATAATGCTAGGAAGAATTTCTCTTACACGAGAACAAATTATTTTGGTGGTAAATTTATAGATCACATTGGAGCATGCAATTGGTCTATAGTCACTAACTGAATCTGGACAAGTCATCTTGGGGATTAAGGTAATGGTTGTCACATTTATTTTCTTGAGAAGCTTCCTAGAGTGGAGAAAGGAGAGGATAGCTGTGGTGATTTCACTCCCAGTGATATCCTAAGAGTCTTTGAAGAAAGCACTACCAAAACCATTAGGTCCAGGTGCCTTGTCATTTGGGATAGAAAAAAAAAGCATTTTTAACATCATCAGGAGTGTAATCTTTCATTAACCAAGTAGCTTGAGTAGGACTAACAACCTGTTATCCAAAAAATTAGCATTGATGACGTGGCAAGTGATCCCTAGACACGTGGCTGACACCTGGAAGAGCTCTGCTAGGGTATTGACCAGAGGATGCACTAGAAGCAGTAAGCCGCTCGGTCTTACCTGCGACCAGCCTGGTCGATGGTTCCGCATACAAAGTAACATTACTGTGAAGATCTTTGTAAATCTCGAATTTAACTCACTCAATCTCCGGAATATCCGATGATTCAGGGGAGAGTATCTGTAACAATCTTTTGTAATCCCCCTTGAGCC
Organism: Humulus lupulus; assembly: GCF_963169125.1. Lineage (NCBI taxonomy): Eukaryota > Viridiplantae > Streptophyta > Magnoliopsida > Rosales > Cannabaceae > Humulus > Humulus lupulus. Next base: position 102,049,720 of record NC_084793.1, read on the forward strand.
TATAAATAGCATAAGATAGCTCAAGGAAGGGACTTTTTGGCTTTTGAATTATTTGAGATTAGAGTAATTCTCCTTGGAATATTGTATTATTCTTCAGAGGCTAGTGAAACTCATTGAGCCCTTGTTCTTTGATCACTCCTTTGATTCCTATATCAATAACAGTCTAAGTGGACGTAGGTTATTACCAGATCCTGGGGCCGAACCACTATAAAAATATCGTGTTCTTATTACTTTTTCATCATTATGTTATTATCAACACATTCATTCATATCAAGCATATTCTGACTCCGTGTCAGTTGACCAAATTCTGGGTCAACATTCTGGTGCTTTCATTGAGAGCTTGATTTATCATTGCTGAGAAAACTAATGGCAAAAACTGGAAGGAAAGCTGGACAGGCGGCCGCTGCTGCGCCATCAAATCCACCTCCTCCTCACCCTGCAAGCGTGGTGGAGGATGAGCCACATCTGGACTTTGAGGAGGAAGAAATGGATGATGCAACGCTGAAGAGTACCCTGGGGGCGTTGCAGGAGGAGCTGGCTAGTCTGAAAGCCAGTCAAGAGACTGCTGCCGAAGTTGTGGCGCGGCAGCAGCAGGAAATTGAACGGCAGCGCGTGGAATTAAGCGAAAGGCAAGCGAAAAGGAAGCCATGGCAGCCCTCGAGGCGGCCTTGCAGCTGGCAAGGAATCAGGCCGCACCTGTTTCGCAACCTGACTAACCTGTCAATGGGCCACCCCAGAGGGGTCCTAATCCAAGCCCACCGATCCAGCCTTCGAGTCCACAAAGGCCCGAGCAGCCTCAAGCGCCCCATGACGATGTCCCGCTGGACCCTGAGGCGCATCCACCATCCCAAGCTGGTCGCGGCAATCCCCCGCAACAGAGGCAGAATAGGGCCGAGCATCAGCCTCGTAGTCCTAGACGCCGTAGGGGCGATGAGCCAAACCTACCGAACAGAGGTCAGTACCCCCTGGTAACAGGAGGGACTCAGAGTTAGGCTCTGCGGTTTGGGGTCCCCCGCGGCATGATAATGCACGAGGACACCACGACCAGCGCAGGCCACCCTCTAACATTCAGAACATTTCAGCCAGGGACGAAAATCGGGGGAACAGTTAGTCCCGCCATAGCCAATCAAGGTTTAGAGATGGCCATGGGTATAATGAGGCCGACTCAGGCAAGGGAAACGCTGGCCGAAGGAATGAAGAAAGAGGTAAAGGCAGGAGCCAGGTACCTAAAGATGACCAACCCGATAGACGGGATGCTGGGGGGCAGCCCATGCAAAATAATGTCTTCCACCAGCTCGGGGGTAGCGAGCAGCGGAGAAGAGTCGAAGATTTGCGTGACGTACTCAACGATCGCTGCGAGCGACATGGCGAGAACGTCCCAGCAACAGAGGCCACAGCGATTCCTGCCGCTGTCCAGGCCCAGATAGACGCCCTCAACCAAGCAGTGCAACAGCTGGTCGGGGGAAGGACATCTTATATCAACCACGATAGGAGGAAATGCACTCCTTTCGTATAGAGGATAGCTAATGCCGAAACTCCAAACAAGTTCAAAATGCCTACGCTTCCAAACTTTGACGGGTATGGAGACCCAGTGTCTCATGTCAATAAGTTTGAAATACAAATGGACATTCAGAAAGTGTCTGAAGACGCTCGGTGCAGGATCTTTCCTGCAACACTTTCTGAAGCCGCGCAGGAATGGTTTTTTAAGTTCCCTCCCGCAAGCATAGTTTCCTGGGAAATGTTCGTAAGGGAGTTTTACGGACAATTCTATGCAGGCCGGGTGCATCTGACCGAAGCAAACCAGCTGGTTGAAATTCGCCAGCAGGATGGAGAATCAGTGAAGGACTACATCCAGCGCTTTATGCGAGCGGAAGCTGGAGCGAAAACGATGGGGGACAAGGGTAAAATGATGGCCATAACCGCAGGGGTTAAACGTTGTTCTCCCCTCTGGAAAAGTCTCCGAAAGGAGGGAGTGAGAACTACCCAAGAATTTTTGGACCGGGCTGATCGCTACATCAAGCTTGAAGAAGCCATTGCTAACGATGGAAAGCCCTCAAACAAAGATAAGAAGGCTTCCGAACCCGCCAAAGCCGCCAATGGTTCCAAACCTAATGGCAACGACAATGGCAAGAATGGTGGAAAACGGCCGTATAACGAGCCTTCCACCTCGGACAATAAACGAGCCAAGGGTAATCGTTATGAACCTCGGTTCACTAACTACACTGCCCTCGTTGAGTCTCAGGGAGAGGTTTTTCAGGCCACAAGTTCTAGTGTGCCTTACAAAAAACCTGGCCCCATTCGAAAGGATATTTCGAAAAGAGACACTACCAAGTTTTGTCGTTATCATAACGACTACGAACATGACACCAATGAATGCAACCAGTTAAAAGACTAAATTGAGTTCCTTATTAGACAAGGACACTTGAGAAGATACGTACGGGCCTCAGGAAATTCCCAACGAGAAGCTCCGGGTAGCACCGAGCAGGAGCCCACGCGCCAACGCTCGCCCCCCTTACAGCCTGCCCCCGTGACTGGCACACTCTTAACCATCTGTGGAGGCTCGTACCTCGCGAGAAATAGCAGAAAGGCCAGGGAACGATATGCTCGGACTCTGCGCCACGACCAGGACATCGAGATGATGACTGTGGAGGACCGTGCACCAAAAAAGGTTCAGTCAGAGGAAGGTGAGATAACCTTCTCTGATGGCGATGCCCAACACGTCCGGTTCCCACATTCCAATCGGCTGGTCGTGGACATCCAGATGGCCAACATGATGGTGAAGAGAGTACTGGTCGATACAGGAAGTTAAGTGAATATCCTGTATAAATCAACACTGGAACGCATGAAATTGTCCGTTAAGGACTTGGAGTCCTGCAACCAGACGATATATGGCTTCTCCGGAGAAGGACTCGCCCCCGCCGGATTGATCAAACTGCCAGTAACGACGGGTACAGCGCCTGCAATAAGGACATTACTCGCCACTTTTGTAGTGGTCGATTGTCCCTCGGCGTACAATGCCGTTATTGGAAGGGCTATACTGGTTGATCTGCGGGCCTTCATCTCTATGTGGCACTTGGCCATGAAGTTCCCAACAAACGCGGGGGTAGGACGTGCGTTGGGAAACCAGAGGGAAGCCAGGGAGTGCTACAACGCCTCAATCACAAAGGCGAAGAATGGAACGTCGAAGAGCACTACCTCAGATAGGTTGCAAATGGCAGGTGATACACAAGCCCAATCCGGTGATGAAGTCACCAAATAGGGTGTTGCCCAAAGTGAGGATAGAGACTTAGATCCTCGCTTTGGGGATTTTGAAGAAAACGTTGGACCCGTCGAGGACCTGGAGGAGGTCCAACTCGACAAAGAAGACCCGACCAGAGTTGTAAAGGTTGGGAAAAACTTAGAGCCTACCACGAAGCACGCACTGGTGGAATTTTTGCGAAAGAACCAGAAGGTTTTCGCCTGGTCGCATAAAGACATGGCTGGGATAGATCCCGCAGTTATCAGCCATGTCCTGAATATAGACAAGACATTTATACCAGTGCAACAAAAGAGAAGGCTGCTCGATAAATATAGATCGAGAGCCTTAAAAGAAGAAGTTGAAAGACTAAAGGAGAATGGGTTCATCAGGGTGGCATTTTATCCATCGTGGGTCTCCAATCCAGTGCTGGTTCCCAAGCCTAACGGCAAGTGGCAGACCTGCATGGATTTTACAGACCTCAATAAAGCCTGCCCAAAAGACTGTTTCCCACTCCCAAGGATCGACCAGCTGGTCGATGCAACTGCAGGTCACGAGATCCTCTCGTTCATGGATGTATATTCGGGCTACAACCAGATTAGCATGCACCCCCCTGACGAGGATCACACCAGCTTCCGGACCGATACGTGCTTATACTGTTACAAAGTAATGCCCTTCGGACTGAAAAACGAAGGTGCGACTTACTAATGGCTAGTCAACCACATGTTTAAGGAGCTGATCGAAGTAAACATGGAGGTGTATGTAGACGACATGCTGGTAAAGTCTAAGAAGGCAGAAGGACATGTGAGGGATTTACAAAAGTGCTTTGATGTATTGAAAAAATATCAAATGAAGTTAAATCCCCTAAAATGTTCCTTCGGAGTTGGATCAGGGAAGTTTTTGGGGTTTATTGTAAATTCAAGAGGAATCGAGGCCAACCCCGACAAGATAAAGGCCCTGATCAACATGAAGTCGCCAGAAAGGATCAAAGATGTACAAAGTTTAACCGGGAGAATCACAGCCCTAAGTAGATTTATTTCGAAATCAACAGACAAGTGTGTCCCTTTTTTCAATCTACTTAGGGGAAATAAGAAGTTTGAATGGACAGTAGACTGAGAACAAGTGTTCCAAGCCTTAAAATCCCATATGGGATAACCTCCCATCTTATCAAAGCCAATCGAAGGAGAAAATTTGTTTATTTACCTGGTGATTACTGAAGTTGCTGCTAGCGCAGTACTAGTGCGAGAGGAAGACGACGTACAAAAAGCAGTCTACTATGTCAGCAAGAGACTGATCGGGGCAGAATTGAGATATCCACCAATCGAGAGGTGAGCATATTGCCTAATCCTGGCCTCTAGGCAGCTACACCCCTACTTTCAAGCCCATCCTATTACAGTTCTAATTGACCAGCCCCTTCGGCAAGTCCTCCAAAAGCCAGAGGTGGCTGGGCAATTATTAAAATGGGCAGTCGAATTAGGGCAGTTCGACATAACTTATTCACCGTGAGCAGTAGTCAAGGGACAAGTCTTGGCCGACCTTATTGCAAAGTTCACCGAACTCCCAGACAGCGAACAGTGCGAACAGCCTAAAGCGCCTGAGCCTCAAGACAAAGCTCCTTCGTGGAAGTTATTCATGGATGGGTCATCCAACGAATCCCACGCTGGAGCGGGAGTGATATTGATAACGCCGGAAGGGCATCAATTTCACTGCGCCATCAGGTTCGACTTCACCGCGTCAAATAATGAAAGTGGAATACGAAGCACTCCTCGCTGGGTTGAGAATGGCGAAAGATATGAGCATAAAGACGCTTGATATCTACAGTGATTCACAGCGGGTGGTGAATCAAGTTCTAGGAGAATATCAAGCACGAGGCTTAAAAATGGTGGCCTACTTAAATAAAACAAAAGACTTGCTAGCCCAATTTATGGAGTACACCCTTCAGCAAATTCCGCGGGATCAGAATTTAAACGCAGATGTCTTAGCCAAACTCGCGAGCGCGAAGGATGCTGACACTTTGAACATTGTGCCGGTAGAAAGACTGAGTAAGCCAAGCATACAAGCGGTCGAATCTAGTATGGAGATTCAAATGGAGGATACATGGATGGCACCTTATTTGGAGTATCTGATAAATGGTACGCTACCAGTGGATAGAAACAAAGCCAGAACCCTACAAAGGCGAGCTGCTAGGTACATACTGGTTGGTGGAGTTATGTACCGAAGAGGATATTCCTTGCCGCTACTCAGATGCGTTACACCAGAAAAAGCTAAGGAACTCATGAAAGAGGTGCATGAAGGCTTCTGTGGGGATCATGCTGGGGGGCAGAGTTTGGCAAAGAAGATTCTAAGGCAAGGCTACTTCTGGCCAACTATGAACGAGGATTTAATGGAGTTTGTACGAAGATGCGATAAATGTCAAAGATTCTCCAAGATTCCACGAGCAGCTCCGAACGAATTAAAACAGATGCAAAGTCCGTGGCCTTTTGCAGTATGGGGGATATATTTGATTGGATCCCTACATACGGGGAAGGGTGGAGTAAAGTACGCAGTCGTAGCAGTCGATTACTTCACCAAATGGGCCGAAGCTGAACCGCTCGCTACCATCACGACCAAGAAAGTTCTTGACTTTGTTATCAAGAACATTGTCTGTCGATATGACTTGCCTAGAAAGATAGTTTTAGACAACGGAACCCAATTTGACAGCGATTTATTTACCGATTTCTGCGAAAGACATGGAGTCATTAAAAGCTTTTCTTCAGTTGCACACCCCCAGGCGAATGGGCAGGTCGAAGCCGTGAATAAAACTCTTAAAGACACCTTGAAGAAGAGGCTTGAAGAAGCTAAGGGAGCGTGGTCAGAGCAACTACCTGAAGTCCTCTGGTCGTATAGAACGTCTCACCGAACAGCGACAGGACATACCCCATTTTCCTTAGCCTATGGATATGAGGCAATGTTGCCTGTCGAATTAGATCCCCCCTCACATCGACGCCTAACATACGACCAGGACCAGAACAGCCAACTGATGATGGAATCCCTAGACTCGATTGACGAGATACGGGAGAAGGCCCAACTCCGAGTTGCTGCATACCAACAAAAAGTCGCCCGGTACTTTAACTCCAAAGTTAAAGAAAGTAAATTCAATGTCGGAGACTTGGTGCTACGACGAGTTTTCTTAAATACCCGCGACCCTACTACTGGAGTGCTCGGACCTAATTGGGAAGGACCTTACCAGATTGAAGAAGTCCTTCATCCGGGCACCTACAAACTTGCACGCTTAAACGGAGATCTCGTTCCACGTTATTGGAATGGAGAACACCTGCGCAAGTATTATCAGTGAACAGTCCTTTTTAAAGGACTGGCTTGTATTAATTTTTCTTTTTACAAGTTTAGCAAAGAGGGTTAGCCACGCTGTATGGCTAATTGCTCGTATATGTAAGATTCTATTTCAGAATCGCTCGTAAAGACATGTTTAGTCCATTTTTAATACGAGATTATAAGGGACTGTGCGCAGCCAGTCATTCTTGCCAACCTTTGTGAATTTATATTTACAAGTATTTGTTCATTACGTGTGTTGTTTTGCTGTATTACAAGTATTACTTTTTCACCCGAGCAGAAATGTTCGAACAAGTCATGGTCAAGGCAAGTGACCAAGGACCTAAAGCTCCTCGATCACTTGGGGGGCATATAAGGCACATCGATAGCAAAGCGTACCATGAGGTATGTAAACACATGAACAAAATGAGTGAAAGCATGCTAAGGTACTTAGAGTATTTTTCAAAATTTATATTTTGTTAAATCATGCCAAAGTACTATGCTAAGTTCGGTCATACGGACAAATGTTATAATAAATGAAAATGTTATAGCATCATGCAATCTTTTACACCGCAAGCATCACTGCTTGGATGTAACTGTCCAAGTAAAAGAAAAGGTTTACTGCCCGTGCAGCAAAGTTTAAAATAAAAATATTGTCTTTACATCACGACCCGTGGGTCGTGTAATCAAAAGATAGAGAAAATAATAAAAAAAAAGCTCAAGAGGCACTGGGAGCAGGAGGGTCTTTATCAGCATTCTGATTGGACACGTCCTCAACAACCCCTTCTTCTTCAGCACCAGCCAAGCTTGGGGAAGCAGGGATCCTCGCTCTTGCCTCCTCTTCAGCCAGTTGAGCAGTGCAGCGAGCCAGCCCAGCAGTCCGGACATCCTCTGAAAGATAGCTGAAGTCGGCACCCTGATTGTGTTTCCAGAAGTTGTAAAAACACCGGAGCGTCGTCTTCTTATACCTGTCCAGATTTTTGGAGTTGTCGAGCTTCAGCTGCTCCACCTGGCCCTCAAGAGTGGCGATGGCCTCGTCCTTGGACTTAAGCACCTCTCTTAACCTCTTGACTTCGCGAAGATGGGTTCGGCTGGCATCTTGATAATCCTGCCTCTGCTTTATTATTGCTGCCTTTGTAGCTTCAGCCTCTGATAGCTTTGTCACCGCAGCATCCCTCTGCTGAGCCATCGCCTCCAACTCCTTTGCGTGCCTGGCCTCTTCAGCCGAAAGTTCCTCGGCTGCCTTCACCTGGTGCCTCTCGATAGCCTTTGCCTTAGCCTGTTCGATGGTGGCTTGGGTGCGGGTGCGAGCAGTGGTGGCAGACAGCAAAGCCTGAGGACAGGGGATAAAAGTTAGAACCTGCGGCAAAGACTAAAAGACTGAAGCCAAAAAGATAAAGAAGTACTTACGCTGGTTATTTCGTTTAGGGTCCTGTTCAGAATCAGGTCGACCGTCATACTCTCTGCCTCAACCATTGCATCCTTGATGCGGTCATTTTTCCCAATGTGCACAATATGGTTTTTGGCTGCTCGTACGGCACGGCTCGAGAGTTTGGCCCCAAGAGTTTCTTCCCGCTTGTCTTGTTCCCTTCTAGGCGTAGCCGGAGGAGGGTTCATTGGAGCAGGGGGAGTCTCCTTCTCAGCAAGGGCCGGAGGATGAGCAGAAGTTTTCCCAGTAGGCACGCCCCTAGGAGGGTCTTCTGTTCGACTCTTTTTTGCAGGTCCCTGGCTCGTCTCGCCAGTATGTCTCCGTGACAATTTTCTCCGAAGCTGAGGAACTTCCTCTTCCACCTCAGCCTGGTATAAGTCGAAGACATTGGGAGTGGCCATATCTGCACATAAGTAAAAACATGCAAAGGGTAAAGATAAAAGCAGATGAAGACTCTTTATCAAAACAAAAAAGAAGGTCACAAAGTTAGTACCCGAGCTACAACTACTGGTCGCTATACTATTGACCCTATTAGTCACACACTCACTATCTGGCATGAAGAAATCTGGCCCTAGATTTGGAGTATATGTAAAGTTGCCCTCCCCGTCAAACAAATGACAGGGAATTGGCAAACTATTTAAAAGAAAAATAATTTTACCGTTCTCATCAGAGGATTTCCCCAGATCCACAACTGGCTCATTGGCCTTTTGTTTCCCCTTGCCTTGTGGAGCAGAAGGCCTTTCTGCGGAAGGATTGCCCGTGGGCTCCCTGATTGTAATCCCCGTTGGCCTCCTTCGAGGAGGAGAAACGGGAGGTTGCTGCTCGGGAACCCCCTCGGCAGTGGCATCGTCTACCACGGACCCTCTTGTTTCATGGCGAGGAGCCAGGAGGCCAGACAGCCTCAAGTTTTCATCGGTAACCAGGGACTTGACGCTTTTTGCTGCGTTTGTCATCTTGGCCAATGTGTTGGACCTCAACACCATGTCAGGTGTTGGGGTCAGGCGTAACCATGGGCCTGAAAGACAAAGTACAGTTTGAGAAAAAGGAAAGGAGACTCTTTGATTAAAAGTATTGACCAGTCAAAGACGACACTTACCTCCTCGAGCGAAGGCCAAGTTGTTGCTGGTTATGTCCGGTGTAAGGAAATACTCCTTACTGTACTGCCCCACGTTCGATATGTGCGCAGTGTCACTCAAGAATGTCCGGTTTGTCTCCTGGTGACAGAAGTGGAAGAAACCCGTTCCATATTGTTGCGGGTTGGATTTAAGGTCGAAAAGATAATTGACCTCGTGGGGAGAAGGTTCTGGCCATTTTTTAAGTTTGTACAAGATATAGAGTGCGACCAGCATTCTATATCCGTTTGGAGTAATTTGGAAGGGGACGACGTCGAAATAATTTGCCACCCCCTGATAAAAAGGATGAAGAGGGAGGAAAGCCCCCGCCTCTATGTGATACCGAGACCAGGCGCTGTATATACCTCCGGGGAGGTTAGCCCTTTGGTCTGCGGCAGGAATTTTGATAGTAACCCCTGTGAGGGGATACTTCCTGAAATAGTTAGCAACCATCCGAAGGGTCACTACACTGGTCGGGGAGGTATACCACTTGACATCAGGCATATTCTGATGATGAGGGTGGGCTCTAATTTGGATGTTAGGGTCAGGAACAGGATCGTCTCGACCACTAGTCGAGGGAGCCCTAGCCTGCAAATCAGGCTGGGCAGGAAGGTTTGGGCTATTATCAGATTCAGGTCTTTTCTTGCCTACAGACTTGGAACGGGCCATTTGAGGAGGAGAAGGACGAGGTCTGAAGGAGGATTGTGAGAAGGGAATATTGTAGACTCGGTCGGCCGGTTGTTCTTCGCCTTCCAGCAGCTGGGCGAGAAGATCGTCGTCGATGGGCCATTCACCTCCCCACAAATCTGGCATCAATGCCTGCAAACAGAAAAATGGGGAGGTGAGGATGAAGAATTTTTAAAGGCTTTTTAGAATAACGCTGGTCGAGTATAAAAGCCAAGCTTTTATACATCAGCATTCTAACAAAAAGCTAAATTTTCCGCACGAACAGTTTGAAAGATGGATCAAAGGGTGAAAGTAAAAAGTTTTTCAAGAAAGCTTTTTCAACTCCCCTTAGGGCGGGAAAAAACCTATTTTCCAACTAGCCTAAAGATCGAATTTTTACTTCGACTTTACGTCCTAAAAGTATGATCCCAACTATTACACTAACAAGTAACCCTTTTTTGCCTACAAAATATTCTACTCACAAGCGTCTCAAACCAGAAACAGATGAACTCAAACAGTCAACATACAAAAGCATGCATCATGAAAATTTGAAGCATAAGAATTCGAAAACTCACCAAGAGAATGATCGTGGAGATGGAAAAAGGGTCTTCGGAGGTCAGGGAACTCTCGGACTGAATCTTGAAAATGCAGAAGAACGGTCTCTGGAGAAGGTTAAAACTCTGGTTTTTAGGGTTTCTTGTGAGGACAATGGCGTGCGTAAAGAGAAAAGGAAGATTTCGAAGGTATTATATAAGTTTGTCTGTGGCATTGAAAAGGTGTAATCATCAGTTTCCCTTTTTCGAAGTATGGGGAAGCGGAATGGCTGTCGAATTATTACTGGGGAACCGAAAAGTCATGATTAGACAGAAGTAGGTTACTTTTTCCAAGAACACACGAAGGGTTCTGACACGTATGGTGGGGTTACCGAAGGGTCGTTCGCTCAAAAGTTTATTTATTGCTCGTGATAAATAAACTTGGGGGCCAAATGTTATCCAAAAAATTAGCATTGATGACGTGGCAAGTGATCCCTAGACACGTGGCTGACACCTGAAAGAGCTCTGCTAGGGTATCGACCAGAGGATGCACTAGAAGCAGTAAGCCGCCCGGTCTTACTTGCGACCAGCCTGGTTGATGGTTCCGCATACAAAGTAACATTACTATGAAGATCTTTGTAAATCCCGAATTTAACTCACTCAATCTCCGGAATATCCGATGATTCAGGGGAGAGTATCTGTAACAATCTTTTGTAATCCCTCTTGAGCCTATAAATAGCAAAAGATAGCTCAAGGAAGGGACTTTTTGGCTTTTAAATTATTTGAGATTAGAGTAATTCTCCTTGGAATATTCTATTGTTCTTCAAAGGCTAGTGAAACTCATTGAGTCCTTGTTCTTTAATCACTCCTTTGATTCCTATATCAATAACAGTCTAAGTGGACGTAGGTTATTACCAGATCCTTGGGCCGAACCACTATAAAAATATCGTGTTCTTATTACTTTTTCATCATTACGTTATTATCAACACATTCATTCATATCAAGCATATTCTGACTCCATGTCAGTTGACCAAATTCTGGGTCAACACAACCAGACCCTCTTGAACAAGTCTTTTGTGAACCTGGGTTCTTGTACTCATTTTTTACCCCAACATATTTTCATTGAAATCCACGAAAGCTCTGATAACTTCATTCTGCTCATTAAGCCAAGTTCCATTAGCATCTTTGATTGAGTAAATAGTATTTTGGAGTCTCCTCTTTTTGATGCTAGCTTGAAAGAGCTTAGTATTATCATCTCCATAAGTGAGCCAGGCTATCTTAGATTTTTGTCTCAGAAAATTCAAATAGTTTCTATGAGTCTTGGCATAGTGTCTCCTAGCTTGAATTTCCTTTGCTATTAAGTCACCATTACCAGGTTGAACCCTCAAGGCCAATTGAATATCAATTAAGGCCTTATAAGCTTCAATATCCTGAACACCAATATCACCTCTACCTTGTTGATTCAAGCCCTTGAAACCATACTTTAGAAGCTTAAGTTTGGTGACAAGTCTATACATTGGTGACCCTGCAATAATCTCTTGCCAACCAGTTTTAACAACATCACTAAAATCCCTCAAAGAACTCCAATAATTGAAGTATCTGAAAGGCTTCTTTTTATCATGAAGTCTTGGATAAATTGAAAGGAAGGCTGGTGAATGATCAAAGTCTCTTTCAGGAAGAAAGGTGACTTCTGCTGTGGAAAACTTTTCCAACCAGTCATTGTTTCCCAAAACCCGATCCAGCTTAGCATAAACACGATCTTTCCCCTCTTGTTTGTTATTCAAAGTAAAATACGAACCATTATACTTGACATCTTCAAGGCCACAATCACAAACACAATTTTGAAACGGCACCATTTCAGTGGCATTTCCACGATACTCAAACCTTTCTTCAGTAGACAAAAATTGAGTTGAAATCCCCACAAACAATCCAAGGAAGCTTAGTGTCATTAGCAATGATTCCTAAGTCATTCCAAATATGTTGCCTACCATTGCTATCTTTAAGAGCATAAACAACTGTAATAGCAAAATTAATTCCCCTTTTCGGGCTAACCAAGCAATGAATAAATTGATTAGTACCTCCTTTTATGTCAACCTCATAGCTATTTTGATTCCAAGCTATAATAATCCACCCATTAGGATGATGAGCAAGATTACAAGTAAAACACCACCCTTGAAACATATTAAGGTATAAGGCTCCCATTTTGGCAGCCTTAACCTTTGTTTCTAGTAGCCAACAAACCCAATTCTCTTATGAGAAATCATTTTCATGACTTCATTTTGCTTTGTGATTTTGTTGATGCCCCTAACATTCTAGAAGAACAACTTATCCATTTATTGGTGGAGGGTCTCCGCCTCCATCAATAATGGACTTCATCTCACATAAGACTTTTCCAACCTGGACTTCATGAACAGAAACCTCTTCGAGCACATCAAAATAGTTACTGGTTTGCACCTTGGAAAGACTAGCAATCAACACTTTCTTGCCCTTAACTTCTTGAAAACCTTGTTCATTAACTTTCTTTCCTAAGTTACTTTCATCGTTGGCAACAAGAGCCGCTTTAGGCTGCCAAATCTTCTTCAATTGGACTATTTTCTGGTTTTGCTTACACACATTACTCAAGTGGCCAATACCTTTACAAATATATTTATGTTGGGATAAATATATTGCCTTAAAGTTAATTTTGAATTAATTGATATTTATGTTGGGATAAATGTATTGTCTTTAAAGGTTGTTTAAACAAAGAAATGAGAAAATTAGGGATACCCTAATATGGTTGGGCGACACACACTGTACAACACAGTGTGTGGCGCCTAACTCAGGGATTTTTATCCCTAGGATTTGAATTTTTAATTTCAAATAAATTTGTATAATCAGTAATTTAATTATTCTTTTTAAATATGATTCAAATACATAATTAAATATAAATATCATATAAGTTTTATTTGAATTTTATTTTTAATAAAATAAAGATTATTTAATTAAATTAAATATTTTTATATAAGTATGATAGTACGTGACTTTCAGAAGAAGCTTTCATTAATTTTTATGAGATTACAAATATAGACTCTTTCTAAAAAGCGATAGTTTTCTATAAAACTAAAAACTATTCTAAACCTCTTCTCTCAGTCAAACCTCTCTAGATCTCATGTGTTGAGTACATCAATCAACCTTTTGAATCCTATGTGCCCACACACGTCCTTGTGTGTTTGAGGATTGGTTTGGAAGATCAAGGTGTGAGCTTTCAGATTACTGGATTGGAAGATCGTTGATTTTATACAAAAAGATTCAAGGACACTTATAGGCTACAAGAGGTATTCCCTGATCTGTTTTGTATGTGATTTGATGTTTATATATGTATATGATCCTTGCTAGTAGTAATAGTTATTAAAATGGTTCCAAATATTCTACTGCACACCTTTGATTTGATCATTTAATATAAGAAATTGGTATCAGAGCAGTCTATACATATATATATTAAATACTGTATGGTTGAATGATGGATTGTTAATATATGGTGCTATTGTGTTAGGAATTTTAAATTTTCTAAATCTTGTGTAAGACATAAAGGTCATAGGATTTTTGTAATTTTTTTTTTGAAATATGTAATTATAAAAATTTATACACAAGAGTGATGAAGGACTCGAGCCTAGTGCCCGAGCCTTAGCCGCGCGCATCAGGCCCCTGCCTGCGCATGCATGCACGCCAGCTTTGCGGCTTCTTGTGCACTGCGCATGTGTCGTGCCCAACCCGCCTGCGTGCTAGCCAAAATACCCATGTCGTGAGCACCCAAGCCCTTGGCTCCTTAAAGGTTTCCTAGGGCACGATACTTGGTGCCCAAACCCTAGATCCTATTTTTGTGCAATATCTTTTGTTTAATTAATTTTAAATTATTTGAATTTAAAATTTTAATTATCTTATTTTATTTTATTAGCAAATAAAATATCTTTTAGTTGATTAAGATCTTTTAATATCTTAAGTTTAAATAATTATTTGAATTTTGATTCTTTAATTAGTTAAATTCAACTAAATTAAAAAGATGACAAAAATGGTTATTTAATTAAAAGTTAGTTTTAATTAAACAAATTAATTAGAAAGTTTGTTTCTAATTAATAGGATGGGAGAGGAGAAGCATTCTTTGAGAGTCTTGAAAGCTACATAGGCTTAGATTGCAATTTTATTTATAATTTTTCCAATTGTTGTAAATTTTAAAAATACCCAATAGTACTCGTTTCATCATTTATTGTATTTATTTAAATAAATGTTCATTGATGTTTGATTGATAACATGATCATGCATTAGTCAATTACATGCCATTCATGAAACCCCACACAATTTCTCATTAATCATGCATATTTTAGAAACATGATTATTTAGGATTGTCCTATTTTTTTATAAACCAATTGCATGTAAGTATTAAATTAGTTAGAACTTAGTAACTCACACCATAATAAAGGCAAAAGATTTTATGAGCCTTTAAGATAACCAACTTTATGTAAAAAGCATGTTAGTAAAGTTAGATGAATGTAATGGGTAATTATCTAGATCACATTAATTATAGAAACAGGCTCTTTTACAATTATAAATGTATTTGGTAATTAATTATAAATGTCTAAACCAATCCAAAATAATAGCTTCATCAAACTTCTCATTCCATTGTTTTGGTGCATATTTTAAACCATATGATCATTTCCCCATTAAACAAACTCTTCTAGTTGTTCCATGTACACCTACTCGTCAAGGTTACCATTTAGGAATGTCATTTTGACATCCATTTGATTAACATATAGGTTCTGTATTGATGATAATTGTAATGTCCCAAATTACCTAATAGGGATTAGGGCCTTGATTAGGGGGCCAGGATCACAAATTATGGAAATTATGGGATTATGTGATATATATGTGTATCATTATATGCCTATGTGAGTTATACTATAATATGACTTGATATGCTTGTTTAGGTGTATTAAATATGCATGTGGGCCCATTTCTGATTAAAAAGGGAGATATTTGTAATTTGGCTCGTTATGGGTATATTAGGTATATATGTGATATATTTGTGAGACCACATCATTATGTGGATATATTTAAGTTACTCGCCACGAGGCGATTCTGGGGGGAAACTAGTGGGGAAGTCACAATGGGACCAATACTTGACTCGGGGAGAGCCAAGGGGTATTTAGGGTATTTAGTACATTACTGGGATCGGGTAATGGGGAATTATTTGGTAATTTTTTGAGGATATTGGATGTAATGAGAATTATAAGGCATTAATTTTGATTAACGGGATAAGTGGCAAATGACAAATTTACCCTTGAGGGCTTAAGAGGGCAAGGCCTAGGCTAAGGGGCAAAATGTTCATTTTGGTGCCAAATTAGTGACTTAGTCACTCTTCCCTTCAGCAATAGGAAACCCCAAAACAAAATAAAGCATCATTCAGCCCTCTCCTTTTCTCTTTCTTGTTAGTCTCTCTTTCTCTCTCTTTTCTTGGTTCGATTTTGAGGAATAAATGGAAAACTTAAGATTAGATTGAAGGCTTGACTTTGGGGCTTGATTAATTCCAGATAGGAGGACATAATCACAGCCGAGGTAAGCTTCAATTCTTGTTTTAAGTGAATTTTGTTTTTGTTTTGGGTGTTATTGAGCTTTGAAGCTCAAGGTCTTGGATTGAAGTATTTTGTGGAGGTTTTGAATGAGATAAGCTTGGATTTTGATGCTGGTAGTGTGTTGATAATGTTTGGGGGATTTAATTATGGCTTTAGGAATTGATTGGGATGATTTTTTGAAAGGTTTTGATTGAGGAAAAATATGGATTTCTTGGTTCACAGGGTCGCGCCTCCGCCTGTGTGAACCTAGGGCGCAGAGGCGGTTTGTCTGGGTAGACATGATGCGACCCTCAGGGGCCTGCCGTGACCGGTGTCTTGAATTTTAGACAGGGGGCTTCCTGTCTGGGAGGCATGCCACAAACCTTAGGGGCAAGTTGCGGCCCGCATGGGAAACTTTGGCCACCTTAGGGTTTTAGTGATGAGAATTCAAACCTAAGGGCTTAGGATCGATCCTACTACTCGATTTAGTAGAGTTTGACGTCCCGGAGGCTAGGACTCGGCCTGGAAACCTTTATTTACTTGTTATTGATGGGATGCTATATTATGGTTGCGACTAGGTTATCACTAGGGTCTCGGAATTAGGATCGTTCTCGAGGGTCGTTAATTTGTAACCTGTGCTTGGACTAAATGTAAGAAAATTTCACCCAGTACGTGATACATGTGATTATGGCTTGGGCTGAATTGCTAAACAGGAATGTGAATAGGGCATGAATGCCTGAGAATGTGCATGATTATGATTATGATTATGCTTGTGATCGTTGATTAAGCATGTTGAATGCTCTGTATCTAGATATTTGATATATGATATATGCTTGGTTGCATTATTGGATTGACAAAGGCTTGACTTATCAATCAAGGGTGGGAATAGCGTGTTGAGCGCTGGTAATTTTGGTTAGGCTAACAAGGAGCACATCATACGCTTGTCGACCTATTGGTCAAGGAAAATTCAGCGCCAGGTACTCTGAGCTAGCTCTAAGGCTGGTTAAACAAAGGATAGGGCAATGGGCCCCGAGGTTACTTATTAGTCCCATATCCTAAGGCTGGGCCCCAAACTTGACTTATGAGTCAAGGGTAGCCTTAGTACCCTGAGTGCTTTTCGTAAATCATTGAATTATTACTCAAGGAAGACCTTAGCACGTTGAGTGCTGTCGTAAAGCATTAACTTATTAGTCAAGGACGACCTTAGCACACTGAGTGTGAGTCGTAAGGAATTGACTTATTACTCAAGGACGGCTTTAGCACACTGAGTGTTGGTCGTAAAGCATTGACTTATTAGTCAAGGATGACCTTAGCACGCTGAGTGCTGGTCGAAAAGCATTGACTTATGAGCCAAGGACGTCCTTAACACGTTGAGTGCTGATCGTAAAGCATTGACCTATTAGCCAAGGACTTCAATAGCGCGCTGAGCATTGGTCGATATGGTTATGCCTAATCAGGAGTGCATTATACACTTGTCTGACCTATTGTTCATGGAAAATTCATCACCAGGTACGCTGGGCCAACTCCAAGGCTGGTTATACAGAGGATAGGGCAATGGGCCTTAAGTGACTTATTAGTCCCATATCCTAGGGCGCTAAGCCCCAATATGATTTATTAATCATGTATTTTGGGCATTGGTCTCCAATATGATTCATTGATCATTTATCTTGGGTTATGGGCTCCATATGACACTGTAGTCATTTATATGAATGGTATGCATGCATGAGTTTGTTTATTACTGCTAAGCATGCTTAGCATGATTTAGTAAATATGCTATGAACTGCTTATGACCATGTTTAAGTTTTCTTGCTGAGCCTTGGCTCACAGGTGCTTTGTGTTGTAGGTAAGAGGAAAAGAAAGCTTGACCATCCTTGAGTTGGAGAGCTTAGGCAGCGATGTGTACATATGTGGCTACTCGACCACCACGGCCGAGGTTTTAAAGAGGAGCTAGGGCTAAACCTTATTTTTCTGAGTAGGTCGGCTGGTTGTAAATGTTTCCATTATAATTAACCTTTTTAAATGTATTTTGGGATCCCATGTATAAAGTAAACGTTTTAGTGAAATGATTGTACCTTTGACCAAAAAATTGTAACCCTAAATTGTTAGTCACGTTTAGTTACATAGTTATGAGAAAATGACTCGTTTAGCACTATTTAAAATACACAGTGTAATGGTCCCTGAGTAGTACGACGTTACAATAATGTTAGGATTAATGCCTTAAAAACATGTTAAGACATTTTATTGATTTAAATAAAAGTACAATTTTAATTTATGTGAATGTTATAATTATTGTTTGAATAATTTATATAAATATCTAGAAAATTTCATATTCATTTATGAGGATAAAATCTTGCATCAGTACGAGAGAATTAAGATCATATACGATGAATAAAATAGTTAGTAACATATTAAAGTAAGAAATCTTTAATGATTGGTTACTAGTACAGTTTACTAAGCACAAGAGCTGCAAGTAGTCTAGATTCGGAACACTAATGTGGATAGACATTTTGGTAAACATACTGTATATAATAAAGATTATATATGACAAGACTGAGATGAATTAACTATCATTATAGACTTACCATTTGCCATAAAGATTTAATTCTTATCATAATAGATGATCATTTGTAGATCAGTCTAAATCCTAAGTAATCATGAACTCATGTTTGTGCTTATTGGATCTTTTGTTCATTCCTTAAGGTTTTTTAGTATAATGAGGCTAAAGACTTTTGTTTTGGAGATTCTATATCATGAATGGCTGGGAACATGATTTACAATAATGGAATCCTTACTAACCTAATGGATCGAATACTGGTTCCCTTAAGGGTTAATTCTGGAACTGAATAGTTATTGAGCTCAAATCTATAATTTGATTATAGATTAATTATTTGCTAGTGAACTAATGGTGCATAAGGAGCAAGAGGTCATTAGAAGAGTAAGATAGTAGCACCAAATTTGTTTATTTAATTTTGTGCTTTTCTTTAATATTAATTGTTAAGTGTTAGGAATTCACTTTTAATTGTTTGGTAGAAACTATGTAAATTAAAATTTTTAATTGTTTCCTTTAATTGTTTTAAGTTTGTGAATTTTTTAGCTTTGGTTATGTGCACCAAGGTGCATGGTTAGTAGAATTGCACCTTGGCGCTTGTGTGTGTGGATGTGCATGGTAATCATGGTGAGCATACATTAGTGTTCATGCATAGTGTATATTTTTTTATTAACTAATTATTTATTTAATTTAGAAAAGGAAATAATTCTAAAATTTTCAAGAAGTAGAAATAGAGAGATTGGCGTAGGTAGAGGGGAAAAGGGAAGAGATAAATTACATTTTTATCCTAGATCAATTTTTATTATTTTAAATTTAAGAAAATTAAATAATGGTGGGGAAATGTGGGATTTGATTTTCCCCTATGGGTTGTCTTGGGTCATTTTGAGTAAGTAGATTTGGAAGAGTTAATGTGTGTATGTGTTTGTTGGACATGAGGAGAGAGAGAGGCCAAGGGGAGGTTGATCAACTAGGGAGAAAACTTTCCCTTTTTGTTGAACCATGTACTAGATTTTGGTGAGGGAATTAAGGAATGAAAAATCAAGCTATTATTAGGAGATTATCCCCTAGGGTTCGGGTATAGGTGATAAAAAGAAAGAGAGAGCATTCTCTTGCTTAATTGGAGTGCTAGCTGAATGCATAGAGGAGAAGAAGGAGAGAGAGAGAGAGCTCAACCTAGAGAAAGAAAGAAAGAAAGAAAGAAAGAAAGGAAGGAAGGAAGGAAGGAAGGAAGAAGAAGGAGGCTAGTTCAAAAATCATAAGGTATGCTTTGATTGTGTTCTTGTTTTGATTCTTTAAGGAAAGTCCTCCTTCTCATTCTAAGCAATTGTTCTTTCTATTTGGAGGTATTCGAAACCCCCAGGGTGCCCAAGGTTGTTGTGCTCTTGTGTTCTTGAACACAATGAAGGAAGGTAATATAATTTTTCCCCAATCTCTTGTTGTATTGGTGATCGTAATGTCTTGGGTCATGTCTTGGCTTTTTGTGTTGAAAAGTATGGTTGTAATCTATGGAGATCTTAATGTTTGGTTATTTTGATGATGTTGATATGTTTTGGTTCTTGGTTGAATTTTTTGATTTCTTGAAAGGCCTATTCGAATGGTGGTGATTTTTTGTTTCACATGAAGAGTATATTGTTTTGTTAATAAGATCCATGAGAATATTAGGGAGATTATCACTTTGAAGATATTTATGTGGGGATTTTATGTTTATGTTGCCCAAGGTTGTTGTGCCCACGGATGCATGTTGCATGCAATTTTATTTTTACATTCAAGCATGTACATATTAATCAAACATATGATTTCGGTTTTGTAACTTTGAAGAATTATTTAGTATAATTAACATTATTCTTTTATGATTTTATGTGACGCTGTTGTATGAATAGAGTTCTGATCCAACTTGTGTTACTTGTGCATGGCCCATGCAAACATGGGGTATGTATGTTGGGCATGTGTAATCTTACATGATTTTAAGACAAACGTTTGATTGTGATTTTAGGCTCGTTGTGATGTACCCCGCACTTTATTTTGCTTGGACTTGAGGTAAGGAAGTTAGCTTGTATTTTCTATGAATTATGTTATGAAAGGTATGAACTATTATGTTGCAAAAGTTATAGTGTTATGGAAAGTATAATTTATGGTAAGCTAAAGTGTTATGAAAAGTATGAGTTACTATGTTATGCTATGAATTGTTGTATGTGTGCTTGTATGTTGTATGAACAAGCGGTAGGTTGTTAGCATGCTGAACGCGACACAAAAAAGGAGTTACTAAGGATATGACGTAAGTCATAGGGCGGACGTGCCGAGGTTATTCAAGGACCAGAGTTTCTGTTTACCTCATAGAGGAGGTCTTACCGATTTATGCTTTGATGGTTGCCTCATTATGTGACATGGACAATAGGGGTGCCATGCTCACATGAATTATGAAGTATGATTATGATTATGAATATGATACGTTATGACTATGAATATAGTACAATATGATACGATATGATTATGAGATGGATGTGGTGTGGTTATGTTATGAGTTTTACGATACATATGTAGTATTTCCTTGCTGTTTCTTGAAATTGTTGCATTTATTTGTACTTCCTTGCTGGGCTTTTTGATCATCCCTTGCTTTCCCTCTTTCAGGTAGGCAATAGGGTTTCTCCTTAGCACACACAGTGATGTGGGAAGTTCTGATCTCTAGGCATGTATGACGCGAGGTGTCCTATGGGCGATTAATGATCAAGATGAGCGCCAAGAAAGATTATGAACTTATATGTTTTGGATTAAGTTTTAGTGGGACTTATTATTTTATTTTATCTTTAAAACCGCATAAAGACACTACATTTTATTTTAAAAATATTGGGCCCAAATTGCATGTTTTATCAAGGCCCCATAGAAAATTTTATCTAAAATTGTAGTTTTCTAACAAATATGAGTTGGGTGACGTTTTTACAAAGTACATAGATTAGGGTGTTCTTAAACAAATGGTAATTTTCACCAGCTCTAATTAACGAACCAATAAATGGAGGACATAACTACATTTATTGATTATATCAATGGACTACAACAGAAAACTCAGAAAATATTATTCTATAAATACTTAGGGAAATTCCATATTTATAGTTGAGTAATCATGGAATTAATAAATAAGATTATTAGATTAAAGAGTATAATTAATAATCCAGTTTATTGGAGCTTTGTATTATGCGTCCATGGTCCCCAGGTCACCTCTGTCCTACAGTGACAAGGGTAAGGATGTCAAAGGAATTAATTCCTTTGACAAATATTTCCTTGCGCTTGGCCCAGCCGCACCCATGCGCCTCCCTGTTGCAGGCTCGCTCGTGCCCCTATGCCCAAGTGAACCCTTCGTGCACGACAGACCGCTTGCCTTCTCGGACCAGCCGTGCCCAGCCTCATCCATGTGTATGAAGAGCCCCTTGGGTTTGCTCCTCCATGCGTCGGCCCTAGTGGTATAGGGCACCAATCTTTGTGCCCAATCTAGATCCTATTTTTGTGCTAAAATTATTTTATTTAATTATTTTAAATTACTTGAATTTAAAAAGATAATTATCTTATTTTATTTGGTTAAGATCTTATCTTAAGTTTAAATAATTATTTGAATTTGATATTTTTATTTATTTAAATTCAACTAAATTAAAAAGATGACAAAAATGGTTATCTAATTAAAAGTTAGTTTTAATTAAATAAATTAATTAGAAGATTAGTTTCTAATTAATAGTTGGGCCTAATAAATTGCTAATAATTATAAAGATTGGCCAATATGAGAAGAGAAGCAATCTTGGAGTCTTGCAAACAACTACATGCCATTTTATAATTTTAATTCTATTTTTTTTAAAAGGGTTGTAAGTTTAGAAATACTCAATAGTACATGGTTCGTCATTTATTTTTTATTTATTTATTTAGATAATCGTTAATTGATGTTTGATTGATAACATGATCATGCACTAGTCAATTACATGCCATTCACGAAACCCCGCACAACTTTGATCAATCATGCACTTTTAGAAACATGATGATCTTGGATTATCCTATGTGTTTATATGAATTATTTTGGTGAAATCAATTGCATGTAAACTGCTAAGTCTTAAATTAGTTAAAACTTGGTAAATCACCCCATAATAAAGACAATAGTTTTTATAGGCCTTTAAGATGACTAACTTTATTTAAAAAAGTGTTTTAGGAAAGTGAGATGAATGTAATGGTTAATTATCTAGATCACATTAATTGTAGAAACAAGCTCTTTTATAATTAAATGTATTTTGTAATTAATTACATTCATATGGTTATCAATAAACTATTAATTAAGTTAGAATTAATTGATTAGTTTTAATAAAGACATTTATTCTAAAATAATAAGTGGAAGAAGGTGAAAATCTCAATGTGATCTATGGTCTCCATTATTAGTACAACATTATGAAATATGAATAGGGCCTTGAGCCGGCTTTGTTTCCGTCCCCCTAAGGAAAGCTTTTAGACATATTAATACCAAGGTTGACTTCATAAGAAGATAGTAAAGAGTGATGTTTTAGGTTTGACCGACCCTAAGGCGACTAGTATGCAATTAAGATTTTGCGGTGGATAATTATATCTTGATCAAATTAGCGGTACTTTATTTTTAAAAGAGAAAATAAGAGTTATTT
Organism: Humulus lupulus; assembly: GCF_963169125.1. Classification (NCBI taxonomy): domain Eukaryota; kingdom Viridiplantae; phylum Streptophyta; class Magnoliopsida; order Rosales; family Cannabaceae; genus Humulus; species Humulus lupulus. Next base: position 102,072,783 of record NC_084793.1, read on the forward strand.
TAAGTTTTAAATAATAAAGATAAGATTGTGTTATAAGCTATCTATATTTAACTTGATCGACCCTAAGGCGACACTTTATTTGTTTTGTAGTTTTATAGTGGAATAGTAAATGATAAGTTTATGTGTTTTAATTGTTACATTCATGCATCATATTTTTTTTTTTTTAGAGATGTTGAATGATGGCAATCCAATTACTGCTTTACTTTCACTTGAAAAAATTAATGGTGATAATTTCATAAGATGGAAATCAAATCTGAATTTAATGTTAATCTATGAGTACCATAAATTTTTCACAACTGAGGAATATCCTGAAGAGCCCGCTACCAATGCCCCAAATAATATTCGGGACAAATATGATGCTTGAATTCAATCTAATAACATAGCTAAGTATTACATACTTGTGAGCATGAATGATATTATGATAACAAAGCATGAACCCATGGAAACTACTTTTGAGATAATTGAATCTCTACATGCCACGTTTGGGCAACAATCTGATTAAAGTACACATGAGACTACTAGAATCTACATGACTACTAAGATAAAGAAGGGTGTTTCTGTGCGTGAACATGTCTTGAGCATGGTCAACGTGATGCATGAAGCAGAAAGATATGGGGTCGCCATTGATGAGCCTACACAAGTAAGCATCATACTTGAATCATTCACTCCTATTTTATTTGCATTCACAACCATCTATATAATGAATAAGTTGGAATTCAACATGACCCAGTTGTTGAATGAACTGCAGACATTTGAGTCTCTTAACAAACCTATAACCAAAGAGGCTGAGGAAAATGCAATAGAGGAGAAACCTTCAACCTCTGAGGATAAAACCAAGAAGAGGTAGAAGAACAATGACAAGGACAAAAGTAAGGGCAAGAAGTCCAAGAAAGGCAAGAAGGCACCTGTAACACCCCAATTTTCCTAATATGGCTTAGTACCTTGATTAGGGGGCTGGGAGACAATATTTGAGTTAATTTTGTGCTAATGTGTTATGAGCATGTTATTATGTGAATTGTACTATGATGCGATTATGCTTACATGTTTAAGTGTATTAAATATGCATGTGGGTCTGTTTCTTATTAGAAGGGCATTTTTGTAATTTTGACATGCTGAGGGTATAATTATAATTATGTGTGATTTATAATTGTGACCACATTATTATGTGGATATATTTGAGTTACCCAGCACGAGGCGTTCCTAGTTAGCAAGTTAGCAAAAAAGTCACAACGGGGTAAAATATCCGGCTCGGGGTGAGCTTAGGGGTATTTTGGTAATTTGTTAAATTACCGAAAATTACCGAGTATTTGGTTTGACAGATTTATTTTGATTATGTGAGGTAATTTGGGATTAACGGGAATCCCAGGGAAAAAACACTAAAATGTTGACCCAAACTCTTAAGTCTCCTTATTTTGATGATTAACAAATATTTGATTATTATTTGTTACTAATGATTTGTTGATTTTGTAGCAAAAACCAAAGTGAATTAGCAAATTCAAAGTCAAACTTATGACCAAGGGCAAAATGGTCATTCTACCAAATTTTCCGGAAATGACCTGAAATGGATTTCAAGACTCAAGAAACTCAAGATAAAGGTTTAATTTCATTTCTTAGTCTTGTAAAGTGATTGCAAGTTTACTTTAAGTCATAAGTATAAAATTTGGCTCATTCATGTGCTAAAAATGGTGATTTTTCAAAATGAGAACTAGACATCCTAAATTCACTTTTAAGAAAATACATCCTGATACGGTCGTAACGCAATTGGAATTTTTGAAATCGGATAAACGAGCTAAAAGTTATAAAGAATTGAAAAACGGGAAAATAGGCATATTTTGAACTTTTGCTCACTGCCTACCATCCGGAATTCCGGTTCCCCATCCGGACTTCCGGTTCGCGGCAGGCAGCTTCAAAAAGTAACCCCCAACGGCTATAAACGGCTAGTGTTTTCCCAAACTCTATATAAACTCGTTTTTCACTCAAAATTAGGTGTTGGATGAGCATTTATTACATATATCAAACCTAATCCATTGATTTCAAAGAGCTCCCAAAGTTTAAATCATCCAAACACATATTCACACACTTGAGCCAAAATTTGTATTTATTTCTTCTAAGTGTGCTTGCTAATCACTCTAGGTTTCTCATTGTATCATCATACTTCTAGAGTGATTTTTGCTTGTAATATCAAACACATTCCCATATTGTGATTGAGGTGAGGTTGGCACCGGTTTTGTAAACAACCCGGTTAGAGTGAGATTGGCACTTCAACAATCCGAAAAAGAGGTTGATAATACCTTGGTGGTGGAAAACTATTGTAAGAGGTTTGGAAATACCTTGGTGAAAAATTCCCAGTTGTAAGAGTTAGTCAAGCCCGTTAATTGGCTCGATAGTGGAACTCAAAGCTAGGTCCATAGCTTTGAAGACCAAGGACGTAGGTGGCTTAGTTCTACCGAACCTTGTAAAATTCGAGAGTTTGCAATTTCTTAACCTTAAACTCTTTACATTACAAGTTTGATTATTCGCTATATCTAATTGATTGCCATATTATTTGCTTTTACTTGATAAATTTGATTTATTGCATAATTTGGCATATTAAGTTTTAAATTTCCGAAATTAGTTTAAATTTCCAATTCACCCCCCCTCTTGGAAACATATCTTGGGTTAACAATTGGTATCAGAGCAAGGGCTCATTTATTTGATTAGATTTCACAATCTAGAGCATGGCGTTTCCAAGTAATTCACAAAATAACATGTTAGAAGGTTTAAGCACAAATAGAGCACCATTCTTCAATGGAGTAGACTTTCCTTATTGGAGAATTAGGATGGAAACTTATCTTCAATCTATTGATTATGATTTGTGGCATATAGTGTCTAATGGTCCTTACATTCCTAAACATGTCATTAATGGTGTAGAAGTTATTAAGACATATGAGGCATATGATGAAAATGACAAGAAAATGCTTTCTAAGAATGTTAGAGCTAAATATGCACTTATATGTGGTTTGGATAGAGATGTGTTCAAAAATATTGAACAAGCTTCTACCGCTTATGATATGTGGAAAATTCTTGAAGTCACTCATCAAGGAACAAATGCTATGAAGGAAACTAAAATTCAAATTTATTCCACTCAATATGAGAACTTTAAGATGAAAGCGGATGAAACTATTGCTAACATGTATACTCGTTTCACTACTATCACTAATGGTTTGAATTCTCTTGGCAAGGTACTTTCATAAAAGGAGATGGTGATAAAGATTTTGAGAAGTCTCACCAAAGCCTATCAAGGCAAAGTGATTGCCATTCAAGAAGCCAAGGATCTCTCAACACTTCCCTTGGAAGAACTAATTGGTTCACTCATGAACCATGAAATTTTCATGAGTGCACAAGATGAAGAGGAAGTTGAGAAGAAAAAGAAGACTATTGCATTCAAGTCTTCCTCCTCCCGTGCCATTAGTGAAGATGATGAGGATAGCCTATGTAGTGACATGGAGGACTTGGCACTCTTCTCAAAGAAATACAAAAAGTTCATGAAATTCAAGAAGAACTTTGGGAAGAAGCCACAAAGAGGAAGTGACTCAAAAGAAAAAGAAAGAAAAAGCAAAGATGATCCACCAATTTGCTTTGAATGCAAGAAGCCCGGTCACATGAAAATGGATTGCCCAATGAGGAAGAAGAATAAATACAAAGGAAGGGCAATGTTGGCGGATTGGCTCAATAGTGATGAGGAGGACTCCGACAATGAGGAGAAGAATGAAGTAGCAAACATGTGCATGATGGGGTAAGCATTTCTAACCAAAGTGATTGTGATAGTGAAAATGATGATGATAACTTAGAAATGTCATATGATGAGTTGTCAAATTCATTTAAGGAACTATTTGATGATTTTGGAAAATTGCTTGCTAAAAACCAAACCCTTAGAGAAAAGACCAACATGCTATTAAAGGAAATTGAGATTTTGAAATTAAATGAAAAGAAACTTTTGGATAAATCTCAATGTGCTACTTGTTCCTCATATAAGAAAGAAATTTTTGAGTTGCATGCTAATGTAAAAAGCCTTAAGAATGACATATATACTTTTACAAAAGGTAAAGAAGGCTATGAACTTATGCTAGGGAGTCAATCTTGTGGTTTTGGAAAAAGTGGTATTGGATATGTTCCTAGTAGGAAACAAAATTTTTTGAGAAACTTCTTTGTAAAACCAACTAGCCTACCACACTTTACATGCACATATTGTAACCAAGATGGTCATACTATTTCATATTGTCATGTAAAGAGATATGCATATCTAGGCAAGACCAAATGGGTACCAAAGGGTTCCAAAACTAACAAGAAAGGACCCAAAGTTATGTGGGTACCAAAGGCCAACAAATGATTTTTTTTTTGTAGGAATCAACAAGGAAGAGAAAAAGCTTGTGGTTCTTGGATAGTGGTTGTTCAAAGCATATGACCGGTGACCCATCAAGATTTTCAAGTTTTAAGAGCAAGGAAAGTGGTTTTGTCACTTTTGGAGACAATTCAAAAGGAAAAATCTTGGGCATTGGTGATATCGGTAACGTATACTCTCCATGTATTAAAAATGTGCTTCTTGTTGATAACCTTAAACATAATTTACTTAGTATTAGTCAACTATGTGATAAAGATTTTCGTGTTGTTTTTGAATCCTCAAAATGCTCCATTGAAAATGCTTCAACCAATGAAGTTATTTTTGTTGGAGAAAGGAAGGATAATGTTTATGTTATTGATGTTGATTCCTTTGATAGCAAAAAGAAATGTTTAACCGTTATGAATGATAATTCTTGGTTGTGGCATAGAAGATTAGGACATGCTAGTATGGATTCTATTTCAAAGTTGGTTAGAAAAGATCTTGTTGTTGGTTTGCCATCTATTCCTTTTGTTAAAGATAAACTTTGTGATGCATGCCAATTTGAAAAACAAATTAAAACATCTTTTCATTCCAAGAAAGAGATTTCAACCTCTAGACCTTTGCAATTGCTTCATATTGATTTATTCGGTCCTTCAAGAATTGCTAGTCTAGGTGGTAAATACTATGCATTTGTGATTGTTGATGATTTTTCTAGATTTACATGGGTTATATTTTTGAAACTCAAAAATGATGTTTTGGAAAATTTAGTTAAATTTTGTAAGAGTGTGCAAAATGAAAAAGGGTATTCAATCACCTCCATTAGGAGTGATCATGGTGGAGAGTTTGACAATGATGCCTTAGAATTGTTTTGTGATGAACATGGTTTTAACCATAACTTTTTGGCTCCAAGAACTCCACAACAAAATGGAGTTGTCGAAAGGAAGAATAGAACAATTCAAGAAATGGCTAGGTCAATGCTCAATGAAATCTCATTACCTAAATATTTTTGGGCCGAGGCCGTCAATACTTCTTGTTATATTTTGAACCGTGTTTTCATTAGGCCTAACATGAATAAAACCCCTTATGAGCTTTGGAAAGGGAGAAAACCCAACATTGGATATTTTAGATTTTTTGGATGTAAATGCTATATTTTGAACACCAAGGACAACCTTGGAAAATTTGATGCAAAATCCGATGTTGGAATTTTTATAGGATATTCAACACATAGTAAAGCTTATAGAATTTATAACAAAAGAACTAATGTTGTTGAAGAATCTATTCATGTTGCATTTGATGAGTCTAACCCTCCTACAAGCAAAAGTGTAGATGATGATGTTGTAGGTTTGGGAGAAGAGGTTCAAAATCTTGACATTGGAGAATCATCTAACACTCCATCACAAACTCCCAAAGAGGAACCACCCGTGGAAAAGGTAAATGAAAGCAAAGGTATGGATTCTAACCTTCCACATGAGTGGAAGTTCAAAAGTGCTCATCCTATAGACCAAATTCTAGGCGATCCTTCACAAGGAGTCACAACTAGAAACTCCCTTAGAAACTTGTGTAATTTCATTGCTTTTATTTCTCAAATTGAACCAAAGAATTTTAAAGAGGCCGAGTTCGATGAATCTTGGCTTCTAGCTATGCAAGAAGAAATAAATCAATTTAATAGAAATGATGTTTGGGAGTTAGTTCCAAGACCGTTACACCAATCGGTGATTGGAACAAAATGGGTCTATAGAAATAAGGTAGATGAGCATGGGGTCATTGTGCGTAACAAGGCTAGATTAGTGGCCCAAGGTTACAATCAAGAAGAAGGAATTGATTATGAGGATACCTTTGCCCTGGTAGCAAGACTTGAGTCCATAAGAATGTTATTAGCTTTTGCATGCCACAAGAATTTTGTCGTGTATCAAATGGATGTTAAAAGCGCTTTCTTAAATGGATACATTATGGAAGAGGTTTATGTCTCTCAACCCCCCGGTTTTCAAGATCACAAATACCCTAACCATGTTTATAAATTAAAGAAAGCTTTATATGGTTTAAAGCAAGCTCCTAGAGCTTGGTATGATCGTTTAAGCACTTTTCTTATCTCAAATGGTTTTTCAATGGGAAAAGCGGATAATACACTTTTTATTAAAAGAAAATCAAAAGACATTATTATAGTACAAATCTATGTTGATGATATTATTTTTGGTGCTACTAATGATGCTCTTTGTGAAGAATTTTCAAAGTGTATGCATAGTGAATTCGAGATGAGCATGATGGGAGAGCTCAACTTTTTCCTTGGACTTCAAATAAAGCAACAAAAGGATGGAATATTCATAAGTCAATCCAAGTACATCAAGGATCTACTTCAAAAGTTTGACTTGGCCAATGCAAAGTCCATGAAAACTCCTATGACCACCTCCATAAAGATGGACAAGGATGAAAGTGGTAAGGATGTTGACATCACCAAGTATCAAGGTATGATTGGTTCATTATTATATTTAACCGCTAGTAGACCCGATATTTTGTTTAGTGTTGGTCTATGTGCTAGGTACCAATCATGTCCCAAGGAATCCCACTTAAGTGTCGTTAAGAGAATCTTTAGATACTTGATAGGCACAATGAATCTAGGGCTTTGGTATCCCAAGAACTCAAACTTTGAAATCATTAGTTACTCGGATGCCGACTTTGCCGGTTGTAAGACGGATAGGAAAAGTACTAGTGGAACATGTCACTTTCTAGGAAACTCTTTAGTGTCATGGTTTAGCAAGAAACAAAACTCGGTAGCCCTATCCACAACCGAAGCCGAATACATTGCCGCCGGTAGTTGTTGTGCTCAAATACTTTGGATGAAACAAACTCTTAAGGATTTTGATGTTGATTTTGAATGTACACCCATAAAGTGTGACAATACTAGTGCCATTAACCTCTCTAAGAATCCAATCTTGCATTCTAGAGCCAAGCATATTGATATAAGGCACCACTTCCTTAGAGACCATATCCAAAGAGGTGACATTATGCTAGATTTTGTGAGCCCCGATTTCCAACTACCAGATATTTTCACCAAGCCTCTTAGTGATGAGAGATTTAGTTTTATTAGAAGAGAGCTAGGAATGACCAACATAAATGAAATTTAAGGTTTACTAGCTACTTGAATATCATATCTCTCCTTACTTACTTATGCATATATACTTTCACTATAATACTATTCTAATGCATAAATAAGCAAAGTCTTTTAATACTTGACCTATTAGATATATGTCTTTGAGAATAACAAATTATAGGTCATGGTATGAATTTTTGGTGAACTTTGAACTCATTTTTGATTGAGTGAATATGTGAATTTTTGCATACGTGTTTAGTATATGTGTTTATGTATTTGAACATGTCTAAATAAGTTTATCTAGTATGCCTATAGGGTTGCTATGCTTGAATTACTCTTTGAACAATTTTTAGGTATGCTAAGTATTAAAAATTTGTTAGTTTTTGCCTAAATGAGTGTTTTTTGCCAAACTTACTCAATTTTCAACATTTTTCAAATCCGTCAGTTTGAGCACCTCACATTTAACATATTTGAACTATTGCAAAAAGAATTTTTCGATTTGGTTGCATAAAACTCATTTTTGGTAGCTTTCTTGAACTTTTTCGAAAAGCTTACCGTAAATCGTCGTTTTTCAACATTTTTCAGATTTTCTTGTTCGAGCATATTCATTTTGTCATATTTTAGGTGTTAGAAAAAGTTTGGGGTCAATTGGGTTAAAAATGAAGAAGTTTGGCGCGTTTTTGAAAAAGGGGCTGGGCTGCTGCACCAACCGAAATTCCGGTTGCCTGTGCACAGACCAACCGGAATTCCAGTTGGCACAGACAGCAGCCACTTAAGGGCTTTTTGGTCTTTTCAAATGCAATTTTTTCCCCATAAAAACCCTACCCACGAGTTCCATTCTCCCATTTTGATTCTACAACCTAAAATACAAGCCACCACTCTCTTCCCTCTCAAAAATCACTCCCTCAAACCCTAACTTCATCCTCCATTTTTCTACAAAAATCTCATTCTCTTTTTGCTTCCACTTCAATGGCTTCATCATCCAACCCAAGGAAGAGCAAGAGAATTGCCAATGTTGAACAAATAAGGGAGAAGAGGGCAAAAGGAAGGAATGAGCCTACCATCTTCTACAATCAAGAGGATTTTAATCGTTTCCATGATGACTTCTCCTCTAGGCCCATCAGCAAAGGTAAATTTTGTGCCCTTCCAAGCCTAGCATGTGTAAATTTCAGCCACCATTTTGAAATGTTAGGTTGGAAGTCCTTTATCAACATTAAGTCCCCCATATACCCTAGGTTAGTTAGAGGTTTCTATGCTTGCATCAAACCTAGCTATGCACCACTAGGAGTTAAAGGCACCCTTAGAGATGTCTCTTTTGAACTTGATGTTGAAACTCTAAACAACTTGCTAGGAGCACCAAATGAAGGACTTTTTCTAGAGCCAAAACCAACTCTTAAGAATGATGAAATTTTTGACATGAATGAGTGTTCTAGCGTTCTTTGTGGAGAAGGCCCTATTATCATAAAACCAAAGTTTCACAATCTCACTTTGGAAGCTAAAATTCTCCAACTCTTTATCATAAATAACCTTGCTCCTAGAAGTGGCCATAAAGATGAGGTAAACAACATAGATATACTCCTTTTATACCTTATCCTAACCAAAAAGGCACGCATCAACCTAGGCCATCTCATTCTTCGCTTTATCATTGATGTGTATAAACCAACCATGGTCAAGTCACTCCCATATGGCTTTCTCCTTAGCTACATCCTACCTCGCATAGGAATTCCCACCTCGGATGAAAAGAAGGTTAAACCTACCAAAGGAGATAAGCTAGGTACCAAAACTTTCACAAGCTTGGGGTATACTCTTATCAACCATAAGTGGGTTTTCACTCCCAAAAGAGGCCAAAGGACGAAAGAGGACCTTGAAGAAGGAGAAGAAGAAGAGGAAGAGGAGAGCTTTGGGTTACCCGCAAGTGAAAGTGAAGAAGAGGAGCAAGAAAATGAAGAAGAAGAAGCTCAACCTCCAAGCCATCCAATGCCTCAAGCTTCTCCTTTCAACATCGAGGAGGCTTTTGCTCGTCTTAACACCGACATGACAACTCAATTTACAAACTTGCGGAGTGACATGGAACAAGGCTTCCGGAATGTTCATGACAAGATGGAGGAGATGAAGGCCTACATGAGGCATTTTGGGGCTCCATCATCTTAGGCATTTGCATGTGTTTCTCTTTTTGCATCCTTTCATGTCTTATTTTATCTTGTGTACTTGTGTGTTTGCATGGCTTTATGCCTTATCTCCTTGTGTGTTTATCTTTCTTGTGTTTGGTTGATAAACCTAGTTTAAACCTTGTTGCTTGGATGTTATTTTGGATTCACTTATCTTTCTTATGTATGAATGTTTAAAAAGTTTTATCTCTGTTTGCTTATGTTTTATTTTGTGAATTCCTTTGCCACCCTTTTTGATGAATCAAAAGGGGGAGAAATTAATTGAGATTATTTTAACTTTGGCAAAAACCTCAATTTTTGGACTAACTTTTTATTTCACTATGAGTAATAAATTGAGGGGGAGTTTACAAAATCATGTAAGGTAAAAATCAAAGGTAAAGTTTCAAATTTTTAAACCCGTGCACACATTAAGGGGGAGCTAATCTAATATTAATATTTAAAAATATTTCCTTTCCCTTTTAAAATAATCAAATATTTGATATCATCAAAAAGGGGGAGATTGTTGACCCAAACTCTTAAGTCTCCTTGTTTTGATGATTAAAAAATATTTGATTATTATTTGTTACTAATGATTTGTTGATTTTGTAGCAAAAACCAAAGTGAATTAGCAAATTCAAAGTCAAACTTATGACCAAGGGCAAAATGGTCATTCTACCAAATTTTCCGAAAATGATCCGAAATGGATTTCAAGACTCAAGAAACTCAAGATAAAGGTTTAATTTCATTTCTTAGTCTTGTAAAGTGATTGCAAGTTTACTTTAAGTCATAAGTATAAAATTTGGCTCATTCACGTGCCAAAAATGGTGATTTTTCAAAATGAGAACTAGACATCCTAAATTCACTTTCAAGAAAATACATCCCGATACGGTCATAATGCAATTGGAATTTTTGAAATTGGATAAACGAGCTAAAAGTTATAAAGAATTGAAAAACGGGAAAATAGGCATATTTTGAACTTTTGCTCACTGCCTGCCATCCGGAATTCTGGTTGCTCCCAGACCGGAATTCCAGTTCCCCATCCGGACTTCCGGTTCGTGGCAGGCAGCTTCAAAAAGTAACCCCCAACGGCTATAAACGGCTAGTGTTTTCCCAAACTCTATATAAACTCGTTTTTCACTCAAAATTAGGTGTTGGCTGAGCATTTATTACATATATGAAACCTAATCCATTGATTTCAAAAGAGCTCCCAAAGTTTAAATCATCCAAACACATATTCACACACTTGAGCCAAAATTTGTATTTATTTCTTCTAAGTGTGCTTGCTAATCACTCTAGGTTTCTCATTGTATCATCATACTTCTAGAGTGATTTTTGCTTGTAATATCAAACACATTCCCATATTGTGATTGAGGTGAGGTTGGCACTGGTTTTGTAAACAACCTGGTTAGAGTGAGATTGGCACTTCAACAATCCGAAAAAGAGGTTGATAATACCTTGGTGGTGGAAAACTATTGTAAGAGGTTTGGAAATACCTTGGTGAAAAATTCCCAGTTGTAAGGGTTAGTCAAGCCCGTTAACTTGGCTCGATAGTGGAACTCAAAGCTAGGTCCATAGCTTTGAAGACCAAGGACGTAGGTGGCTTAGTTTTACTGAACCTTGTAAAATTCGAGAGTTTGCAATTTCTTAACCTTAAACTCTTTAAATTACAAGTTTGATTATTTGCAATATCTAATTAATTGCCATATTATTTGCTTTTACTTGATAAATTTGATTTATTGCATAATTTGGCATATTAAGTTTTAAATTTATGAAATTAGTTTAAATTTCCAATTCACCCCCCCCCCCTCTTGGAAACATATCTTGGGTTAACATAAAATTCCCTTGGGTATGCTTTGGGGCTAAGTTAAAGGCTAGGGGTAGATTGGTATTTTTGCCACCTAGCTAGTGTGAAGGGGGCTAAGGCTGATGAGTTTTGGCTCATTCACGTTCTAGAATTTCTAGTGAGTTTTGGGAACATTCATGGAAGAGCACACAAGGAGACTCCAAGGTTAGACCAAGCTGAGATTTTTGAGGAGACTGAAGGCAATTCTTGTGGAGTAGTAACTTTGGAATGGGAATAGAGGCTATACTAGGTTTATTATCAACCCAGGGAATTCAAAATTCAGAGGTGAGACACCCTGGCTTGGACATTTTAATGGTGTTTTTTATTTCTTTTGATTTTGATTCCTAGTGGCTAGTTTTTGGTTGTTTTGTGATGAATGGAGTATTGGGTTTTGTTGCCTAGGCCTAGTGGTTGTTTTTGAGGTTGGAATCCTGTTAGAAACATTTGGTTGGGTCAAAATTGGAGCCTAATTTGCTGGAAATCGCTGAGTTGGAAATTGGGGAAGAACACTTATGTTCTGGGTTCGATTTCCATTTCTGGCGACCTAGCGCAACCGTGCTAGTGTCCCACAAAGGAGGAAATTGAACTTCAATTTGGTTCTCAAGTTGAGGGGCATGACTGCACCAGGGGTTGGTGCGATTGCGCCAATGCCCTAGAAACCCTAAACTTTCTGGGGGCGCGACCGTGCTAAGGACCCCAAAATGCTAATTTGATGTATTTTAAAGGCTAGGCATAGAGGCTCGAGAATCTGATTTGGGAGCCTGCTTGGGAGCTCTGCAGATATTTTTAGCGCCCCGTTAACTAGGAACAATGGTTTTAAGAGTTAGAGTTCAGTTTGGAACTCGGGTTCTGGGGTTAATTCATGATGAACATATACTTGTGTTGTGACTAGGATTTGCATCAGGCTCGGGTCTGGGATAACGCTTAGGGTCGTTTCTTTATTCGAACGAAGCTCGAGGTAAGAAAACTACACCCAATGCGTGAGATAAATGATTAGGGATTGGCACAGTTGTTAAAAGTAAATATGATTTGAGCTTGTCCCAGTTGTTAAGTTTAAGTACGATTAGGGATTGAACTGGTTGTTAAATGTAAACATGATTAGGGCTCAAGCCCCTATTAATGAGCGTGATTATAATTATGCATGTGGATATTTGATTAGGTATTCTGGAATGTGTTGCATTTGTTTATATGATGATTGCACTATATGTATGATTATTCTGGATTGGAAGCTCGACTTATAAGTCATGGTCGGCACTATGCGTGCACAATGCATGTCGTTATGGCTAGGCCGCCCTGGGAGTGTATTATGCACTGGACTTGCTCGGATGCCACTTGAATAAATAGAAGTGTGATACACACTTGTGTGATCTTGTGGTCGCATACTTGTACAATGTGTCTACTTAGTTTGAGTTATTACTGTTAAGCATGCTATTATATTATGTTGATTATCTTAATCTGTTTAAATATGTTTTCTTAGTGAGCCTTGGCTCACGGGTGCTATGTGGTGCATGTAAGGGTAAGGAGAAGCTTGGCCAACCATGAGTTAAAGAGGGTTAGAGGCGGTGTGTACATATGCAGTCAGCTCGATCTCCACGATCGAGATGTCTCAGGGGAACTGGGGTTGGACCTTGTTTTGCTGCTTAGGACGGCTTTTATTTGTAATCCCTGAGTTGTAGACAAGTTTTAAACTTCTATTTTGGGATTCCATGTAAAGACTAAAGTTTTAATGGAAATTTTTGTTCCTTCGACCAAGATTTTTTATACCTGAACCATTATTCACTTAATCACATGTTTTAGTCCAAATGACTCGTTTAGCCAGTCCAACACTAATTTAAATACATGTCGTAACGGTCCCTGATTAGTAGGGCGTTACAACACTGAAAGCCAAGTAGAACAAGAATGACAATAACTACAAGAAGAAAGAACCAAAGGGAAAGTGTTTCCACTGTGGAGTTGAAGGTCACAGGAAGAGAAACTGTAAAAAGTATCTCATTGAGCTCAAAAAGAAAGGTAAATCTGATTTACTTATACTTGAAGCTTGTATAGTGGAAGACGTATGCCATCCAGGGTTTTAGACTCATGAGCCACTAACCATGTTTGTTCTTCTAAGAAAGATACTTGAGTCATCAAGGGAACTTGCTGATGGTGAGGTGACTATGCGAGTTGGAAGTGGAGCGCTCGTTCCAGCAAGAGGAAATGGAACAATTCGTTTATTTTTTGTGAACAATTATCTTATTTTGAATAATGTTTATTTTATTCTTGGATTTTCTAGAAACTTTTTTTCTTTATATGTGCTGCATGAACAATCTTTTAATAATAATGTGATTGTTATTTCAAAAAATGGTTTCAAAATTTGTGAAGCAGGACATACAAACAGATTGTACATGCTCAAGCCAAATGAACGTTCTTTAAACAACTCGGAATTATTTAATGTAGCTAAACTGAAAGGAACAAAAGACAAAAAGTTTCAAATAAGGATGAAAAATATCTCTGGCATCTTAGACTTGGTCATATAGGACTAGACATGATAAATGGGTTAACAAAAGATGGACCGTTGAGAGAACTAAGAGTTGGAACTCTTCCGGTTTGTGAGTCTTGTCTAGAAGGAAAAATTACCAAACGTCCTTTCTCAGTGAAAGGTTATAGAGTAGTCTTTAGAGCTTGTACACAACAATGTTTGTGGTCCAATCAATATACAAGCTAGAGGTGGATATGAGTACTTTGTCACCTTCGTTGACGATTACTCAAGATATGGTCATACTTATCTAATGCTTAGGAAGTTTGAAACGTTTGGTAAGTTTCAAGACTTCATATATGAGGCTGAGAAGTAGTTAGGTGAGAATTTTAAAACACTTCGATCTGATCGAGGTGGTGAATATTTGGATTTACAATTCAAAGATGTCATGCTGGAGCATGGTATTCTATCCAAACTCACAGTACTTGGAACGCCACACCAAAATGGTGTTTCAAAAAGAAGAAACAGGAACTTGTTGGACATAATTAGGTCTATGTTAAGCTACTCTTCACTTCCTCTCTAATTCTGAGGATATGCAATTCAAACGATGACTTACATTTTTAATGTAGTCCCATCGAAGACCAATAAGAAAAATGCCACTGGAATTGTGGAATGGTAACAATCCTAGTTTGCACCATTTCAGCATTTGGGGCTGCCCTGATTATGTTTTTAGACCTAAATTAGGGAATCTTGATTCGAGGTGAGAAGTGTGCATTTTCATGGGCTATGCTCCATAAACAAGATGCGGATAATTCTATAGTCCCATGGACCAAAATGTACTTGTCTCAACAAATGCGACCTTCCTTGAATACGACTATATGAATAACTATAAACCTCAAAGCAAGGTAGTTTTAGAGGAACTCGTAGTTGATAAGATTATATCACCTTCTTCATCATCAATAAATGATAAATGAAAAATGGAAGAAACCATTATTCCTGAAAAAGAAACCCCAATGCCACGTCATAGTGAGAGGATTGTGAGACAACTGTTTGCTACGAACATGAGGCACATGTCCTTGTTTCGGATACAGATAAGGATGATCCATGAACCTTCAAAGAGGCAATGGATGATCCTAAAAAGAAGAAACGGCAAGAAGCCATGAACCAAGAAATAGAATCAATGTATTCCAATTCTATCTGGGAACTTGTAGACCCACCTGAAGATCTAAGGCCCATTGGGTGCAAATGGATCTTCAAGAAAAAAAGAGGTGTAGATGGGAAAGTAGAGACTTTCAAGGCAAGGCTAGTAATCAAAGGTTACACTCAGAGTGAGGGTGTTGATTATGAAGAAACATTTTATCTTTTGGCCATGCTAAAATTCATTCGCATCATCTAATCCATAGCTGCCATCTATGACTATGAGATATGGAAAGTGGACGTCAAGATAGGTTTTCTGAATGGCTATCTTGATGAAAGTATCTATATGATACAACCAGAAGGGTTCGTTAAGAATGGGGAAGAGCATAACACTACACCAAATGCCTCTTTCCACAACACAAGAAGATAAGACTATTTAAAAAGTATTATAGTAAGGATGTCCAAAACCAAATGAAAAAAAGGCGGCACCTTTAGGAACTCCCACTATATTGAAATAGCTTTTGGTATGATAGTCTCTCTCTACTTTTTTCACATAAAATAAAATAAAATAAAGAAGAAAGAAACCCTTTCTCCCACTCGATCCTTATACTTTCCTTTCTCCCTCTCTCTATCGCATTTTTTCTGCTAGGTCCGAACGATGACGGCAGTGGCTCGGGGAATGGTGGTCGACGGCGGCAAGGGGGTCGGGGTCGGGCTGTTCGGCGGCTGGGGGCTCGGGGCTGGGTTCGACAACAACGACTGGTGGCTCGGGGCTGGACTCGACAGCAACGCCTGGTGGCTCGGGGTTAGGCTCGACAGTAACGACTGGTGGCTCGACGGCGGGTGGGGGGGTCTCGGGTCTGGGCTCGACGGCGCAGGGGCTGGGCAGGACGTGGCTGCCATATGTTTGATAAAAGTCTTCAATGAGACAAAGGAGTTTGGCTTAAGCTACCAATTGAACTATCTGAGTTTGTTCCAATTGCTGTGAAGGTGAGTTATTTTGGCTTAATTTTGGCATTTGAGTCATTTGACCTTAGTCATTTAGGTTGTCTTTGCAATTAACCTTAGTGTTCTATTTTTCCATACTAAAGTTGTCCATGTTAAAGTCCTCACTCTCTATTTTCTAATTTGTATTTATATATGGCCTCACTCTCTTTTTGCTAATTTGCAGGTGCATCGGTGGGGTTCGACCGTGGCAGAGCTCAGCATAGCCGAAGGGCTCAATGAAGGTAGGCACGGCAGTATGTATCTCTTCTCATTTTGCTTTTGTTTTTTTTTCTTTCTCTCTCTTCTCTGGTTTTGTGTTTGGCTCAGGGTTGAGGATGTGTGGAGGTCTCAATCGTGAAGTGGTATTATAGAAGTCTTTAAGGATGGTCTTAGTAAAACCAAGGAGACATAGGGAGATCGAATCTTTTTGACAGCAATGGTGAGACCTACGTCACCCTTCACTCTCCAATTTTATTTCATGGTTATATTATTATGCCTCATTCTAGCTACTTCAAGTGGTGTAGTATATATTTTGTCTCTTATAGAAATATTTCTTTCTCTATTTGTTTGGTTGCCGAGAAAATATGAGACAAAAGCTCAACTTTATTCATACTTAGTCTCAATTTTCCATATATTTGGTCAATGTTTGTGTGAAACTGAGTCAGCCAACTGTGAAATCTGTTTTCTTCATCTCATGTGGTTGTTTGTTTGACTTGAACACCAACACAAGCACACTTTCATGGGCTTTTACTAGTTATCTTAGGAGCATTTTCATGGTTTAACATTATGAATATATAAAGGATTAACTTTTTTTTGTGGGCTAATGTTAATGAGGTGATTGTTGGAAGTGGATGTCCTAATCTGCTAAGGAAAGCTATTAATTCAGCTAAAAGATTGAGAGCCTATGTCAGACTCGATGAAGGGGATGTATGTGATTTTCCTCTTTGTAATATTTTAGCATTTAAATTTTGAGAAAAGAAGCCATGGCTATATCTCTATGCATCGTACTCTCTCTGTCCGCCTCTCAATGATATATATGTTAGTGCATTTAATATATATGCACATATATATAATTTACTGAATGAAAATGCCATTAATATTGTTGTAAATTATATAATATGTGAGGGTTTTTGATGTATTCAACTATGTTTAGTTATGGACTTCCCTTTTGGGTGTGTTTGGAAGCTCCTTGTGCTTGCTCTGGAACTGCCTAATTCTAATCCTTTTTTTGTTTTTCTTGTTCAAAAACTTTCAGTTTGCACATAAAGATTGTATACAGGAATGGTGTAACAAGAAAGGGAATACAACTTGTGAAATATGTCTTCATGTAAGAATTCAAATGATTTAGATTTCTCTGTTTTTGAAACTTATTTTTTCTGGTCCTTTTTCTGTATTTGCATTTCAGAAAACTACACTGGTTTTTCATTTGAATTAATCGAACCAAGTTTTCATCGTTTTAAGTTTGTTCATGATTTTGGCTGCCTCAAAATTTATGTTTTTGCTAAACTTTTCTTTTATGTTTACAAGAATTACTCTATTTTTCAGTTTACAAGAATGACTTTATATGCTTTCTTTGGGGGCTGATTTTCCCTTGACTTTTCCAGTAGAATTTACAATTGGGTTTTTGATTTCAGAGTGTTTTCTGACGATTTCAGTTTTTGGGTCTTGCTTACAATAATGATGTCTACATACCATAATATTTATTTGGGAAGGACTATTTTGGATTTGGTTGCTTGTGGCTGTTCATCCAGCTCTTCATTCTACACCTATATATCTAATTAACTCGTAAGAAGCACGTCACTGTGTATAAAGATATTTTAGGCAACTTGTGATTTTTTTTGTTGTTCTTTAATAAATTTTGATAGCAGAGATGAATTTCCTTTGTTGCAGCAATTTTGTGGAGGACTAGCTACAAAGTAAATTTTGTGGAGGAATAGCTTTTATAAATTTTGATAGCATAGATGTATTAAAGAGAAGGCTACAAAGTGTTCTCAATAACACAGAATAAATGTGAGATGGATACAAGAGGCAATAAGATGATGCTTACTTGGAGGGAATCATCAAGGTAATTTGCATAGTTATATTTAAGTTCATAATTAGTAGTCTCTGTCTCATATATATTTCATGATTCTCCATCCAGCTATTTAAGTATCATGTTTGGTTAATAGAGATGGACACACTTAAATCTAGAAATCACCATAGGATGATGTGAATCCTCTCTGTAGACTTGATCTGAAATCTTTTTGAGAGCTAATGCAAGTATTATTTGATTTTTGCATACCTGATCTTGCAACAAGTTTATATGTTTTATCCTTGTGCTTAGTTAAAATCACTCTGATTGTTGCAGCAATCACAAGTGCATGTGCAAAGTGCATAGTTTGAGGTTTTCAAACAGGTTGCTACATTTTTTTTATGCAATATTTTTTCATGGCAACTTTTCATTTGGCTAGAAAATAATTGCTGGAAAACTTGTTATATGTAGAAGTTGAACCTTGCATATAATTTTGATAATCCACTGCTCTGAAAATATTTGAAAAATGTTATACTCCAAATCCAAAACTAATACTAATCCAAAAGAAAAAAGAAGAACAGAATAAGTAAAGAATAAATGAAGTACCTAACATATAATAACAAGAGTGGGCAGTAACCAAACAAATTAAGAACTGAAACAATTGCAGAAATGGAGCACCATATTTTTTTTAGGTACCATTTGATCTCTATAATATACATGGATATATACATGTAACATCAGCCATACATTATATATCAATGAAAAATTGAAAATAAATCTCTTGTTTCATATCAGGCAATGAGTCTATATTCCTCAGTATTACTATCTGCTATTGATATCTGATTTCCATGTCCAGGAGAGGATATTTTGTTATGCATCTGTTTGGCAATCTTGATATTATTATTTGATGATGAGGGTGAAAATAACTTAATAGCTTATTGCTAAATTCTTATTTTCTTTCCCAATTTCCATGAGCCTAGTTCATAGCTCCTACCAGTTTTTCTTCTGGGTTTATTCTGGCTATATAGTGGCTGTAGTTAATGTGTTTGGTCAAAGGCAGATCTCTTTAATGCTTTAAATTTTGTTATCTATGTTTCTGTAAATCCGCTTGTACTCGGACCATTTATTAGAAATGTTGTTATTCATTATGCCTGATGGACCCAAAACGGGTATGTTTAAATATTTATACTCGCAAGCGCACGAATCGTATTTATAAAATAGTTTTCGTGTAAGCACGAGGTCGAACCCAAAGGAGTTGACTTAAATCAAAAGAGAAAACTATTTTTACCAAAGTGAAATAAATTTCTAACCTAGTTCCAAAGATTACTGTGTTTTGTTTTAAAATAAAGAAAGAAAATACTAAAAAAAATTAAAATAAATAAACTAAAAAGATTTGTTTTAAATAGTTATTTATAAAATTATTAAGATTTTAGAATCCACAAAATATAAATAATAATATTTATTAATATGTTGACTTCCCAATTTTTAGTGATAATTGAAATTAATCTAATTACCTTTTCCAAAACATTATTCTTCCTTTAAGCTCTCTTTAATTCAAAAAATATAGATTTTCCTTCACTTCAATAGTATAACTTCAAAGCATTAGTTGTGAATCAATTTAATGAAACTACAAAAAAATCAAATAATGTTATTTCTAAAGCAAAATATAGTATTTTTGTTCTAAGCATTGGATGTGAACAATTTAATGACACATCTTAATCAAATAATACTATGTTTTTGCACAATTAAGAACCAAGTAAAATATGTTCTAACAATCTAAAATACATGATATTATAGATGAAAGAAATATTTAGAAGAAGAAAAATCATAAACTTTATTGCTCATTTTGGGAGGTCAACATAAAATAAACACTATATAGTTATATCTTGGTTCATCCTCCACCTTAATAATTTTAAGTGGATTAGAAACCCATAACTATCAAAAACAAAATAAAAATTACAACATAAATAGGAAAATTTGGAGGAGGAACCTCCAAATTATTCCTCTAAAAATACATAAAAACTAATCTAAGAAAAGAAAAAGATGGAGAGAATAGAGAGATGGAAGAAGTGGTGTAAGAGAAGGTGTGCTTGAAATGGTGAAATGAGACTCCTATTTATAGATAAATTCTTTGGTAAAGGATAACACTCCTATTGGTCTAAAAAAAAGCACATGGATTCATGCTCAAAATTGTCATCTTTTCCTATAGTTACAAATCCAATGGTGGAGAAAGAAGCACATGGATTGATGACATGGCATTGTCAAGAATTGGATTGGGCCTTTCATTTTGGGCTTGCTTTTTTCATTTCTTTATACCAACATTTTATCAACATTTCATTTGCTCCAACAAATACACCTACATAAAGAAATTAAACACACATAAATTAGTAACAACATAATTAAACAAAATAAATACAAAAATTAAATAAAAATACATAAAATCAAAATAAAACTAATAAATTCAAAATTACTTAAAAAATTGATAAATTAATTTAAAACTCAAGAACTAAGCAAAAATTGGCTTATAAAATGTGGTAAAATAACTCTATTTTGTAGAGTTATCACACCCCCAAACTTAATGTTTTGCTAGTCCTCAAGCAAAAGAAAAATTAAAAACACACATTTTTTTTTTTAATTGGAGATATCAAATGTTTTCCTCAAAAATTGCATAATGAAAGTAGCTCAAAGAAAATTATGAAGAGACATTAAGCTCATGTAATTAATCCAATAGTCAATCTTGCTTTCAACAACTAATTTTCAATATGGAAACACGAAACTATTTACCAAGTAATCATGTGGAATTTTGGAAAAATTTATGCAAAGATAAAATAATTAAATCTCAAGGAATGATGAATTAATTTTTTTTTCGTAACAAAGTCCCATAGGTTCGTTTTTCTTATCTCTCTCCACTAATGTAGAACAACACAAAATCAAGGATCAATAGGACTTTATAGGCTTGTAATGTGCGGGTAAAGAAAAAGGTGAGAAAAATGATATTGAATTTAAGCTTAGATCACTTTTTCCTAACACATGAGTATTTCCGAACTTTTCACTAGACATCACAATATTTCAAGTATACGCCATAACATTTCCATAGTAATTCTTTCCACCCATTTGGAATCTTCAAATTTTTTTTTTTAGCTTGCCACAATATATATATATTTTTTAAGATGTGGCTTTCCGAATTTCTTTCCTATTTTCACTTTGGTAACAAATCAAGATGCATAGCTCTATGATATTTTCTCATGTGTAAAGAATGAAATTTATGAAGAAGTTTTAGATTTCACATATAGGTAAAACAATAACAAGGCTCGTGTTTGGCTCAAATGGGGTAAACTAGGGAATAATGTGCGTAACGGTGATTAAGTAAAAAGGCTCAAACGTTCCAAAGATAGCCTAAATCATTTCCCTAATGATGTGCTTTTCTAGGATTTCGCCTCAAGAGATAATTAATCGAATTCTAGGACTTGTGAGATTTACAAAATTTTATGCTTATATAAATTAATCTAAATTACACAAAAATTCTTAGAAAGATAGAAAGTGTTCTTTTATGAAAAATCTATATTTAAGCAAGACTAACCCAAAGATTAAAAATAGAGCTTAAGAAATATTCACATTTTTCTAAGAACTAAATTCAAATTCAATTTATCATCTAAAAATGAAAAATCACCAAAAATTTTTTTTGAACATTTTATATAAAAAAAAAACACACAACACTACCCCCAAACTTAAACAAAACATTGTCCTCAATGAGCAATAAATTTGAAAAAGTTAAGAAAACTCCCTTGAATGTATGCTTCCATGATTTGGCTCCTTCGTTTTTGGGCTAGAAGTTTCCTTCAAACTTATTTGAACTTGAAAAACATGAAACAAACACACAACAAACGTGAAATACAAAAGGAAATACAAAATGGAACTTGAAACTTATGGGTTGCCTCCCACAAAGCGCTTTAGTTTATAGTCTTTAGCCCGACTATTTTTTTTTATTTTTTTTTATCCTACACCCAATCGATGGTGTAGAATTTCATTTGTAGGGTGAACTATAATGTTGATGCAAATGCCATAAATGAGAATTGAAAGCATCACACCTACGAAGTAATTAGAGACATGCAATTTTGGTGGTATTTCAATGAAGTAAGAAAATTGCACATCTTTTTTATTCTCCTTTGGACTTTGAGTGAATATGTAAATTGGTTCAACTATTGGCTCATGAAATACAACAATATCTTTTTCTTTTTCATCATGAGCCACAACAATCATTTCATCCAACTTCTTAGTTTAAAGAATTGGTTGGATGCTTATCAACGGTTCTCCTACAACTTCATTCATTTTTTCACTCTCATTTTGACTTAATGGGTCGTGAATGGGTTGACTAGGAAGAACTTGTTTTTCTGACTCGATCATAATAGTTGCAAGTTGACTCATTTGTGTCTCAATTTTCAAAAGGGATTGAGATTGATGATGCAAAATTTGTTGGGTCGACTGCATGAACTGTTGTAGGGTATCCTCTAGAGATGGATTAATTTTTGGTTGAGGAGGATATGACAGATCGGGTTGGGCATAACCCAGATTAGGCGTGTTGAATTGATGCACATGGTTGATTGGAGACATGTTTTGACTCCATGTAGAATTTGGATTATAGGTGGGATCAAATGGGATTTCTGAGGAATTCTCATAAGCATGCACATCATTGGTTTCATTATAATCAAAGTGCGATGATGCATAATAGTTGTACTCAGGCTTCCAACTAAAATCAATGGGATTTTCCAATGGATGACTACAATTCTCATGGTGATGAGAGTGAAATGCACTATTTATCTCCCTATGGTCATCTTGAGTTTGCCTAGCTTGTAAGACATCTAGTGTTCTAGACAAATTTTCTATTTGAGCGTTGATGTCTTCTCTTTCCCTAGGATGATATGCATTGTCAAAATTCCTAGTACTATTCCAAGGGCATCCATTTTGGCTCATGTAACCTATGCTACCAATAGGAAACATGGCAATAACTCAATGACAATTTTTTTGTGAAAATCTCAAGAAACCTTTTCTGATATGGAAGGTCAATTGAAATTGCAACCATAGAGCATAATTAGAATTTCAAGAGATTTAAATTTTTTTTTTTTTTTTGCAAATTAAAATTACAAGAAATAAACACAATTAAATAACAAAACAAAATTAGCAAACATAAATGAAAAATAAAATTAAATGACAAAGACAAGAAACATTTTCTGATGTGGAAGATCAGTCGAAACCGCAACCACAGAGCATACTTAGATTTTTTTTTTTTTTTGACAATAAAAAATAAAATAACTAGTAGAAGAATTTTACTCACCTTGACACAAATTGTTTCTCTTATTTGCAACTCCCCGGCAACGGCGCCAAAAACTTGATGGACCCAAAACGGGTATGTTTAAATATTTATACTCGCAAGCGCACGAATCGTATTTATAAAATAGTTTTCGTGTAAGCACGAGGTCGAACCCAAAGGAGTTGACTTAAATCAAAAGAGAAAACTATTTTTACCAAAGTGAAATAAATTTCTAACCTAGTTCCAAAGATTAATGTGTTTTGTTTTAAAATAAAGAAAGAAAATACTAAAAAAAATTAAAATAAATAAACTAAAAAGATTTGTTTTTAATAGTTATTTATAAAATTATTAAGATTTTAGAATCCACAAAATATAAATAATAATATTTATTAATATGTTGACTTCCCAATTTTTAGTGATAATTGAAATTAATCTAATTACCTTTTCCAAAACATTATTCTTCCTTTAAGCTCTCTTTAATTCAAAAAATATAGATTTTCCTTCACTTCAATAGTATAACTTCAAAGCATTAGTTGTGAATCAATTTAATGAAACTACAAAAAAATCAAATAATGTTATTTCTAAAGCAAAATATAGTATTTTTGTTCTAAGCATTGGATGTGAACAATTTAATGTTTTGCCTTATAAATAATGTTCATTGATTTATTTGTTATTTCATTAGATTGATTTACACTAAATGCTTTGAAATTATAATTTTGAAAAGTGAAGAAAAATCCTATCTTTTTATAAGAAAATTGTGTTTAAAATTATAAATCGTTTTGGAAAATGATAGTTTAAATTATTTTAACTATCACTAAAACTTGGGAATCAATATACTAATAAATATTATTAAACTTACATTTTGTGGATTCTAGTATCTTAATAATCTTTCTTTTAACACTTATTGTCAATTCATTATTGCTTTATTTTTATTCCCTTAAATAGCTTTATTTTACAATCTTTTAGTTTATGTTCATAATATTAAAACTCATCAATCTTTGGAACTAGGTTAGAATTTATTACTTTTGATTTAAAATAGTTTCATTTTCGATTTTAGACAACTCCTTTGGGTTCGACATCCTTGCTTACGATCACTATTCTATATGAACGATTCGTGCGCTTGCGATATATAAATTTTTAAACATACCCGTTTTGGGTCCATCAAGTTTTTGACGCCGTTGCCGGGGAGTTGTTAGTAGTGCGCGAGTAAGTGGAAACAAATAGGCCTGGGGACAAGTAAACCATAAGAATTATATTGTTGTGAAATCTCTAAAAATTCTAAGTATGCTCTGTGGTTGCGGTTTTAACTGATCTTCCACATCAGAAAATTGCTTGTTTGAGATTATCATTGTTGCCTTGTTTGTGAAAATTGTATGCATCATTGGGAACGTAACTCTAAAAAACGATTAGTAAAAAGACGTTTATCTTTGTTTGAAATTGAAAGTGTTAGTAAAAATTTGAGCATCATGGAACCTATTGCTAATATTGTTGATGAAAATGCTGTGCCTGAAAAAACTTTGCTTGAATATTTTGCACCTATTTCATCTAATGCTCCTTCATGCATTGTTTTACCTACAACTTCTGCTACTCATTTTGAGCTTAAACCAGCAATCATTCAATTGTTGCCATCTTTTTATGGGTTAGATAGAGAGGATCCTTACATGCATGTCAAAGATTTCTTAGAAATTTGCTCAACATTTAAATTTCAAAATTTTTCTGATGAGTCGGTCAAACTAAGATTGTTTCCTTTTTCATTAAAAGACAAATCAAAAGCTTGGTTAAATTCCCTTCCCACGGGGTCTATAACTACATGGGATCAACTTTATAATAAATTCTTACTGAAATTTTTTCCTATGTCTAAAATTGATAGTCTAAGGAGAGAAATCTCCGAGTTTTTTCAAAAAGATAATGAAGAGTTTTATGAATGTTGGGAAAGATTTAAAGATTTATTATTAAAATGTCCTCATCATGGTTTTGAAAAATGGAGACTTGTAAAATATTTTTATGATGGTTTGACTCCCTCTAATCGTCAAATGATTCAATCTATGCATACTGGAAAATTTTTAAAATTTCAAGGACAAGAGGCGTGGGACGCCCTTGAAGATTTATCTGTCAATTCACAACAATGGAATTATTTTGATCTTAGGTCTAGGTCAACTAATTCACCAAAAAGAGGAGGAAGGTATGAAGTAAAAGAAGAATTAGACTTAAGAACATCCTTAGACAAATTAGCGAGAAAAGTAGAAGCTTTAGCCATAAGCCAAACTATAAACTCTCCAATTCAACCTAGAAAAGATGTTTGTTCTATATGTTCTAGTCCTTGCCATAATGCCCAATCATGTCCTTCATACCAAGAAGCCTTTTCTGAGGAGGCCAATGCTCTTCATTCTTATGGGAAACCAAATGATAGCCCATTTTCATCCACCTACAATCCAAATTGGAGAAACCATCCGAACTTTTCATGGAGACAAAACCAACCCCAAATGAATCAAGGGCACCAATACAACACACAAAACCAAGCTCATGCCCCACAAAATCAACCATATCCGCAACAAAGAAAACCTTCCTTAGAAGATACTTTACAACAATTTATGCAATCCACCCAACAAATCCTACAAAATCAATCTCAATCTATTACCAAACTCGAGACACAAGTAGGACAACTCGCCACTGCTTTAGCTGATAGAGAAAAAGGAACATTCCCTAGTCAACCTATCCCTAATCCAAAAGGTCAATATGAGATAGGAAAGTCTAGTCATAATGGAGAAGTCAAATCAATTTCAACTCTTAGGTCTGGAAAGAAAATTGTCAAACCCGATTACATACCCGAGGTTGAAAACGAAAAAGAAAAAGAAAAGAGTCAGCCTTCTAGTTCTAATCTCAATGACTCATCAAACAAAGAAATTACAATCCATCCTTTCATTCCCAAAGCCCCATTCCCACAAAGATTGCTTCCAATTAAAAAGGGCGGCCAATATAATGACATCTTAGAAGTTTTTAAACAAGTTAGTATCAACATCCCTTTCTTAGATGCCATTAAACAAATTCCTGCCTACTCCAAATTTTTAAAGGATCTTTGTACTGTTAAAAGAAACACTAATGTTCCTAAAAAGGCGTTTTTAACTGAACAAGCTAGTTCCATTATTCAATATAAGAGTCTTGTTAAATATAAAGATCCTGGGTGTCCCACAATTTCATGTATTATTGGTGATCATTTTATTAACAAAGCTTTACTTGATTTGGGTGCTAGTGTGAATTTATTGCCTTATTCTGTTTATAAGCAACTTGGTCTTGGTGAGCTAAAACCTACCTCTATAACTCTTCAATTAGCCGATCGTTCTGTGAAAATTCCTAGAGGCATTATAGAGGATGTTTTGATAAAAGTTGATAAATTTTATTTTCCTGTTGACTTCATTGTTCTTGATACTCAACCTGTGGAAAATATGCATTCTCAAATTCCTATCATTTTAGGTAGACCATTCTTAGCTACATCTAATGCAATCATAAATTGTCGTAATGGTGTTTTGAAATTATCTTTTGGAAATATGACTGTTGAATTGAATGTTTTTAATGTTGCTAAATCTGTTGAGTGTGAAGAAATGCATGAAGTTAACATGATAGATAGTATTTGTGAAGATGATGGAAATGACTTACTTGATTTTTGTGAAAAATACTTTGGTATGAACTTGCATATTGATGACTTTAATGATGATGTGAATGCTTTGCTAGAGTCTATACCCTTAAATGAAACCAAAGTTGAACCTTTTTCACCCTTAGGTCATGTTCAATCAATTTCTGAGTCTCCAAAGTTAGACCTTAAACCTTTGCCAGAAAATTTAAAATATGCTTTTCTAGGAGAGTCTGAAACCTTACCTGTTATCATAGCATCCGCTCTAGATAAAGAACAAGAAGGTAAATTGTTAGATGTCCTTAGAGAACATAAAGAAGCCATAGGTTGGACCATTGGAGACATTAAAGGAATTAGCCCATCCATATGTATGCATAGAATCCATCTAGAAGAGAATGCTAAAACCTCTCGGGAATGTCAAAGAAGATTAAATCCAAATATGAAAGAAGTAGTTAGAGAAGAGGTCATAAAATTGTTAGACGTAGGTATCATTTACCCTATTTCTGATAGTCAATGGGTTAGTCCAGTTCAAGTTGTGCCTAAGAAGTCTGGGATCACAGTTGTTGAAAATGAGAAAAATGAACTAATCCCTACTAGAGTACAAACGGGGTGGAGAGTGTGCATAGATTATAGAAAGTTGAATAATGTTACTAGAAAAGATCATTTTCCATTGCCTTTTATTGATCAAATGCTTGAACGATTAGCTGGCCATGCATATTATTGTTTTCTTGATGGGTATTCGGGGTATAACCAAATCCCCATCGCCCCAGAAGATCAAGAAAAGACTACTTTTACATGCCCTTTTGGAACTTTTGCCTATCGTCGCATGCCTTTTGGATTATGCAACGCACCTGCGACTTTTCAAAGGTGTATGATTTCGATTTTTTCTGACATGGTTGAAAGGTTTCTTGAAGTATTTATGGATGATTTTTCTGTGTTTGGTTCCTCTTTTGATGAATGTTTGCACCATCTTTCACTTGTTTTAATTCGTTGCAAAGAGAAAAACCTTGTGCTCAACTGGGAAAAATGTCATTTTATGGTTAAAAAAGGAATTGTTTTAGGTCATGTAATCTCATCTGACGGCATAGAAGTAGATAAAGCTAAAGTTGATCTTATTTCAAAACTTCCCCCACCTAAAACTGTGAAAGAAATTAGATCATTCTTAGGCCATGCCGGTTTTTATAGAAGATTTATAAAAGACTTTAGCAAAATTTCTCGGCCTTTATGCCATTTACTTGGAAAAGAAAATGCTTTTGTCTTTGATAATAATTGCCATGTTGCTTTTGAAAAATTAAAAAATTTGTTGACTACTGCACCCATTATTCGACCTCCTGATTGGAAAATACCTTTTGAAATAATGTGTGATGCTTCTGATTATGCTATAGGTGCTGTCTTAGGACAAAGACTTGAAAAAATACCTCATGTAATTTACTATGCTAGCAAAACTTTAAATGATGCTCAATTAAATTACTCCACAACCGAAAAAGAATTGCTTGCTGTTGTTTTTGCATTGGAGAAATTTAGATCTTATCTGTTAGGGTCTAAAATTATTGTCTATTCTGATCATGCTGCATTAAAATATCTCTTGTCGAAAAAAGATGCTAAGTCTCGTTTGATCCGTTGGATCCTGCTTTTACAAGAATTTGACTTAGAAATACGTGATAAAAAAGGATCTGAAAATGTTGTTGCTGATCATTTATCTAGACTAGTTGTTGAAACTATACATGATTCCACTCCTATCACAGAAACTTTTCCTGATGAACAATTAATGCATATTTCTTCATTGCCTTGGTATGCTGATATTGTTAATTATTTGGTCACTAAAAAAATACCATCCCATTGGTCTAAGCATGATAAATCTAAATTTTATTCTGAGGTGAAAAACTTTATTTGGGATGATCCTTACTTGTTTAAATACTGCCCTGATCAAATAATTAGAAGATGCATTCCAAACTGTGATCAATCTAAAATCATATCTTTTTGTCATGATCATGCATGTGGAGGACATTTTAGTGGTAAAAAAACAGCTGCTAAAGTTTTACAATGTGGTTTTTATTGGCCTACTATCTTTCATGATACATATATTTATTGTAAAGCTTGTGAACGTTGCCAAAAGTTAGGAAGTTTAACTAAAAGAAACATGATGCCTTTAAATCCTATTCTTATTATTGACATATTTGATGTTTGGGGCATTGATTTTATGGGACCATTTCCTAACTCTTTTGGTAATCTTTATATACTTGTTGGAGTTGATTATGTGTCTAAATGGATTGAAGCTATTGCATGCCACACTAATGACCACAAAGTTGTGCTTCGGTTTTTAAAAGAAAATATATTTTCCCGTTTTGGTTCACCACGTGCTATAATTAGTGATAACGGTACACACTTTTGTAATAGGCCATTTGAACATTTGATGAAACAATATGGCATTACGCATAAAGTCTCAACACCATATCACCCACAAACTAGTGGTCAAGTTGAAGTGTCTAATAGGGAAGTTAAGCACATTTTAGAAAAAACTGTGAATCCAACTAGGAAAGATTGGTCCTTAAGACTCACTGATGCATTATGGGCGTATCGTACCGCGTACAAAACACCCATTGGCATGTCACCCTACAGACTTGTGTATGGGAAGGCGTGTCATTTGCCTGTTGAGTTAGAACATAGAGCCTTTTGGGCAATTAAGCAGTTAAACTTTTCTTTAGACAAGGCAGGTGAGAAACGAAAGCTTCAACTCAATGAACTAGACGAAATTAGGAATGATGCATATGACTATTCAAAAAAGTATAAGGATCGCATGAAATTTTACCATGATAAAAATATTTTGAGAAAAGATTTTTATCCAGGTCAGAAAGTCCTTTTATACAACTCTCGTTTGCATTTATTCCCGGGAAAGTTACGCTCTAGGTGGTCCGGTCCTTACATTGTTCGTATTGTTTTTCCACATGGAGCTATTGAAATTGAAAATCCTAAAAATGGTGATATATTTAAAGTTAATGGACAAAAATTAAAACCATTTTTAGAATTAAAAACTGATGAAATACTCCTTGAGGACCCTGTTTACCATGCTCTTTGATTCATGTGTGATCTTGATAACTTGTGTTTTATTTGTATTATTGTTTTATGTGCTATTTAATTTTTGTTAGTTGTATCCTGTTCTATCTTGTTCTATCTTCGCAATGCACAATATCGAGGTATGACCATTCTAAACTTTACACTCTTGTCAATTTTAATTTATATTTATATTTTGACACATTGAGAACAATGCTTAAATTAAGTTTGGGGGTATCGAGTTTTATTGTGTTTGTTTTGTGTTTTATTTATGTTTGCTTTGCATTGTTTTTAATGTTTTGTGTTTTATTTTATGTATGCTTGTTTGAAAAGAAAAAAATGTTTGTTTGAATTTTTTATTTATTTATTTATATGTTGTTGTTTTGTTAATTTTTTTTTATTTGTTCATTTTCATAAAAATTCAAAAAAAAATATATATATATATATATTTACAAAAAAAAGAAAATATTGGTGATATAAAAATGATTTTCTCAAAAATTGCACAATGAAAATAAATCTCAGAAATTATTATGAATAAAAGTTAAGCTTATATAATTAATTAAATTGTCAATTTTGCTTTTCGAAAATAGGTTTTCATTAAAATTATTTTTCACTTAAACTTATAGGAAATAAGAGTTTTTATGAAAAATGTAATTTTTGTTACAAGCAAAATTGACCCTATAATTAAAAACAAAGCTTAAAATTTATTCATATTTTTAAGAGAATTAATTTCAAACTCAATCAGAATTTTTATCATTGAAAATGAAAAATATCACCAAATTTTTTTTTTTTTTTTTTTTTTTAAGAAGAAGAAAAATCATAAACTTTATTGCTCATTTTGGGAGGTCAACATAAAATAAACACTATATAGTTATATCTTGGTTCATCCTCCACCTTAATAATTTTAAGTGGATTAGAAACCCATAACTATCAAAAACAAAATAAAAATTACAACATAAATAGGAAAATTTGGAGGAGGAACCTCCAAATTATTCCTCTAAAAATACATAAAAACTAATCTAAGAAAAGAAAAAGATGGAGAGAATAGAGAGATGGAAGAAGTGGTGTAAGAGAAGGTGTGCTTGAAATGGTGAAATGAGACTCCTATTTATAGATAAATTCTTTGGTAAAGGATAACACTCCTATTGGTCTAAAAAAAAGCACATGGATTCATGCTCAAAATTGTCATCTTTTCCTATAGTTACAAATCCAATGGTGGAGAAAGAAGCACATGGATTGATGACATGGCATTGTCAAGAATTGGATTGGGCCTTTCATTTTGGGCTTGCTTTTTTCATTTCTTTATACCAACATTTTATCAACATTTCATTTGCTCCAACAAATACACCTACATAAAGAAATTAAACACACATAAATTAGTAACAACATAATTAAACAAAATAAATACAAAAATTAAATAAAAATACATAAAATCAAAATAAAACTAATAAATTCAAAATTACTTAAAAAATTGATAAATTAATTTAAAACTCAAGAACTAAGCAACAATTGGCTTATAAAATGTGGTAAAATAACTCTATTTTGTAGAGTTATCAATGCCAACACTACAACAATTATGCCCATATATTACACTAAAATATCACATCACAACAATTATGCCCATATAATGCTTTCCCAACAACACTAACTGTTTTGGTTAGTTAGTTGTTCATTGTAACTAATTATTGTTATTTTGTAGATTAGTTACTTTATTACTTTTGGTCTTTTCTGTATATATACTCTTTTGTATCATTACTTCATTAATGAGAATTGATTCTATTAATTTAGTCACTAAGTTTGATTCTATCTGCTTTTCTCTTTTTCCTCCTCTGGGTTGACGATGGTTCTTGGTTGTGGACGAGCTATTCTAATTATTTTTCTTCTGTTTGGGTTTGCGTTATGCAGGTTTGTAGGCATGATGGTGGTGGTGGTGAGGGTTCGTGGTAGTGGCTCACAGGAAGGTGCTGATGCGGTCATGCTTTCTGGAGAAACTGCCCACAGAAAGTAAGTTAACTAATCCATTTGGCCTTGGGTGGCCTCTTAATATATTTCCAATGTGCAATGGCTATTGAAAAAGTATTATCAAAACTCAATAAATATGTTTGTTTTCTAAATTTTTTGCTTTCTTTGTAGTAATGTGTATCCCACAAAAATAATTATAGTAGTATTCTCTAGTTAAAAAAATGTTAATGATTCTTAGACACTTTAGAGTTATCAGTTATGTATGACTTTTTCCTCTTGTCTGATGCAAATTTTCTGTCTTGTCATTTCCTTTCTTTTATTTTACATATCTGCCGTCTAATTTTGTGATTATAACAAAAATATCCATTGAAAGTTGTCAAAGTAATGCATACTGAGTTAACAGGATGTATGGCTGTACTCCTAAGTCATTATCGGCCTTACTCAACAATATTTGTCTTCACAAATGAGTAAGTCTATCATGAGGAATGATATGTAATTCATCTCCGATGTATCAATTCTATCTGTAATTTTGGTTCATAATTACTCTTCAGCAATTCGTATGCTAACACAGTGCATTTATTAACAACATGGCTTTGGGCAAGTAGCATAAAATAACATTAGGAAGGTGAACATAAATAATATATTTAGCAAGATTTTTTTTTGACAAATTAGGCACACAGGAGTCTTCTGTAGTTAATGTATCATTATTTTGCCTGATGTACAGAAATGGGAAAAGAAAGTAAGTGAACAGGATTAGCAAAATCTGTGCCAGCACAGCTGATGACATCTTTTGACTCTTCAAGATTTCAACTTAGCTAAAATAAATTTACTGGATGCATAATTATGAACTAAACTGATTTCGTAAACCATTTAAGTACTATTTCTTATATGTTATTATAATTATCATCCATATTCACTAGCGGCATATTTTTTCTCATGCTAATTGAATATATTCAACACTCAAAATATGCTTGGGTGCTTATTAAATTTGAGAGTAGCACGGTTCTGCAAGTGCAAAATATTTTATCTCACATGATAATTTGTGCTTAGCAGAGAAAGGATTAAGTAGAGGCTGGTGCTTTATCATGGTGTTCTGCCTATATATATGGAATTCTCAAATGACACTGAAGAAACCTTCTCTAGAGCACTCAAGCTCTTACTGGTTAGTGAGGTTTAACTTCAATTTGCCAATGCTGGAAATCAAAGCTTTTCATCTAATGCCCCACTGATTGAGAACTCTGATGCTCAGATTGTCATTCCAGATGTGAGTCTTTTTCCTTTTTCTTTTTGCTTTGTATAAATGTAGTTTATTCATTAATTTGGTGCTTATCATGAATGGATACAAAATATTAGATTAAACCCTGAAACTGTTTGTAATAAGTCTTTAAAGAGAATTAGATGAACTAACTTTTTTCTTCTCATCAGTGATAAAAAAAGTACTTAAAGAACAAGCTGGAACTTTTTAATTAATGGCATATTTCTGAAGACTTGACATGTGTTCATGTGTTGAGGTTTTCTATCAAGTTTTTGCATTTTTAGTTACTATTTGGATAGCCTCATCTAAAAAACTTGTCAATGAGAGAGTTTGATAGTGACCACACAGTCTTTATTATCACAGTCCTAACTCACGAAACTAGTCATATTTTTTAGTATTTGACTACTTTGTTTACTTGTATCTCATTTAGAGATTGACTCTTTTTTGGGATTGCTAAATTATTTTTTGGAGTCTAATGTCAAAACTAGATATTTATGCAGCATTGTTCCTTTGTAAATTTCTATTTAATTAGCATTTGAAACATTAGTGGTGAAATTTGGGTTTTCAATAAGGTCTTCTATTTCTTTGAAACTCTTTTGTGACTCTTTAATTTAAGGTCAATCACTAGAGTCTTGCTTGGTTTCTCACCAATGTTATTGGTACTTCAGAGTTATACACAGTATATCCCTTTGCCAATCAGTGACCTTGATTATTGGTTGAAGACACCCTCCATATATGTTTTTGATTGCTCTGCGGCTGGGGGAATATTGTGAATGCTTTTATTGAGGTAAAGCTTTAACTCAAAACATATAACGAATTGATATATGTATTGATAATTAAGGTGCTACGTGACATGAATTCATTATCTGTAATTCAGATATTTATATATAAATATATTTGTAAATATAGTGACTTGATTTGATGGTTTGGCAGCTTCATGATTGGGTTGCTTCTAGCTCCTCTGGATCCACAAGGGATTGCATTCTACTTGGAGCTTGTGAAGCACATGAGACTCTTCCACAAAGTGCTAAATTTCCTGCAGATGTGTTTACGTCTTGTCTCACAACACCTATTAAGATGGCTTTGAGATGGTGAGCTTCTTTTCTTGTTCGTCTGTTAGGATCGCCTATCGCGTTTATGCATCTTTATTTGAGATCATGCAATTTTTTGGTTTTCCCTTGTGGTGTTTATTCCATATTGGCTGCTTCCTAGTTATTTTTAGTTTGTCAAATAAAAGTCTTTTAACTGTGCTGTTTGTTTAAAGCTGTAGGAAGTTAGAAATGGCATGGTATTTAAAATACAGAGAAATCAATCCTTATTCCTAAATCCAACTCGACCGATGCCTTGTGATGTGATTGGTTTGAATAGATGCTTTGAAATATACACAAGTTAGCTAATCTCTGCCTATATTTTGGGCAGTGAATGATTTTTCTTATGAGACTAAATTTTTTATGTTGTATTTTAAGTTGTGGATAACAATTGGTTTTTATTTTTTAAGATAATAATTGGTTTTTGTGCTGTGGATCATTAGATCTGTTTTATTAACATAAGGATGTAATATTTGCTTCTACATTTACTATCATTCTAGTCATAGAAATTTAGTATAGTTTAGTTACAAGTTTAATTGTTTTGCACCTATAAGGGCTCTATAACCCATGCTTGCAAACTGGAAGTGACATCAGGGAAATAGTGTTTGAAGTGTTTGTTGATAAGGAAGTTTTATACTGTATTTCAGATGAATCTGAATCTACTTTTCATGAGGCTTTTCTTAGTCGTCTTACGGAAACTGGTGCAACAGAAAGTTCATCTTTATGTGACCTTCCTAAACAGATGGAAAGTGATCAACAAAGAGCCTCTGAACAGACTAAGAACATCTTAAGTAATTTAGTTGCTGCTGTTGACAATTTGTGGTATCTAAAAGATGGAATACATACTGTAGTCTTGAAAAAACTTTCAGAAAATGGTAAGAGCTATGTGGGTTTTACAGTTTTATTTTTGTATGATACTTCAAGCACTGATCTGTAGACTTATCTCAGTTTTTGGTGGATCCTACTCCATTTTCTAGGATCTTGCAGGCAAAGGACACCAAGTGAATTAGATAGAGAGGTTAAGAACTTGAGGGTGGCATTTACTGACCTGTTTTTGAAGCATAACACTTTCAAAGAAACTGCAAAGCCATCGAGACATTGATGCAAAGAATAAAGCCGAGTCTTGTGTTCTAGCTTTGGAGAAAACTAGATAATTTCTTTCAAGTTGATTTACTTTATATGCTTACAGGTGGAAACTAGCTTAAGTCTTTTGTTCTTAATAATAAAAGGACTTTTTTTTTACAATGTGCAGGTATATTGAGATGATTTCTTTGGAGCAATTCTTGACAACATTTGTAGTTGAGGCCTTTAGAATGGAAGAATGTATTTCACTAATTTTTGTATACGTTTCTTGTTTTGTATTTAGTGATAAAGGAATCTGAATTGGGCATAAATTATGTTGTAATATGATTTCTTAAGCCTAGACTAGTAGACTAAATATTGTAATTACATTTGAGTAATTAATAAAAATCTATTTATGTTACCTTATTTGGCTTCAACTTTCATATTTGTTTTCCTAGTTTTATGTAAGTAAAAAAAGATTATGTTTCTCTAAGCTAATATAACACATGTGTTATACTAAAGTGTAGTATAACACAAATAATGTGTTATACTAAAGTGTAGTATAACATAAAAAATGTGTTATACTAAATTGTAGTATAACACAAAAAAAGTGTTATACTAAAGTGTAGTATAACACAAATTTATAAGTATTGAAATGTGTTATATAATCGACTATAAATAACATAATTAAACACTTATCTATTTATTAAAATAACACAGAAATTGTGTTATCGTTGACAGTATAATAACACATCTGTATAACAATGATAAAGTGTTATGTAAAGTACCCTAACCTACGATAACATAGTCGGTCTTAACACATCAAAAAGTGTTATGCTATGTTTTGATAACACATTTTCGGTGTTATTAAAAGCATTTTTTCTTGTAGTGTAAGGTGTGTAAGTTGATGAAATCCATGTGTGGATTAAAGCAAGCATCTAAATCTTGGAATATTACATTTGACGAGACAATTAAAACATACTACTTCAAACATAATGTCGACGAAGCATGTGTGGATAAATATGTTAAAGGTAAAGTGGTGGTTTTCTTAGTTCTTTACATGGATGAAATTCTCCTCATTGGTAACATTGTAGAGACACTGTCAAATGTGAAGAAGTGGTTAGCTGAAAAGTTCCAAATGAAAGATTTAATTGGAGCGAGCTATGTTATGGGAATCTAAATCCTAAGGGATAAGAAGAACCAGCTCTTGGCACTTTCTTAGGCTAATTACATAGATAAGGTTCTTGAAAGGTTCTCTATGGATAATTCCATGAAAGGTCAGTTATCGAGCAGACATTGAATTACTCTTTTCAAAGAGTAATGTCCAAAGACACCTCAAGAGAAAGTATCCCTATGCTTCAGCAGTTGGGATTCTAATGTATGCTATGTTGTGTACTAAGACTAACATATGCTATGCAATAGGGATTGTAAGTCGTTATCAATAAAATCCTAGTTTTGAACACTGGATTGCAGTAAAGCATATTCTCAAGTATCTTAAGAGAATGAGAGATTATATTCTTGTATATTCAGGGGGTGAGATATACCTACTGGATACACTGATTCTGATTTCCAATCAGACATAGACAATCGTAAGTCGATGTCTGGGTCAATGTTCACTCTTAGTGGAGGAGCTGTAGTATCGAGAAGCATTCAACAATCAAGTATTTCAGATTCAACCATGGAAGTCGAGTATATAGCGGCTTGTGAAGTAGCTGAGGAAGAATTTTGGCTTAGAAAGTTCTACACTATTCTTGAAGTAATTCCAGATATGGAGAAGTCACTAATCCTGTAATGTGACAACAATGGAGTAGTAGCTAACTCTAAGGAACCTAGAAGCCACGAGAGAGGAAAGCATATAGAAATGATATACCATATGGTTAGAGAGATTGTGCACTGAAGTGATGTGACTATTATGAAGATAGTGTCGGAATAGAACCTAGCAAACCCATTCACCTCACTTGGTAAATGTACTGTATATAATAGAGATTTAATATGACATTACTAATATGAATTATCTATCTTTATGCACTTACCGTTTTCCATAAAGAATTATTTTTTATCATAATATATGATCATTGGTAGACCAGACTAAATCCTAAGTAATCATGAACTCTTTTTAGTGCTTATTGGATCTTTCGATTCACTCGTTAAGGATTCTTAGTATAATGAGACTAGTG
Organism: Humulus lupulus; assembly: GCF_963169125.1. Taxonomy (NCBI): domain Eukaryota; kingdom Viridiplantae; phylum Streptophyta; class Magnoliopsida; order Rosales; family Cannabaceae; genus Humulus; species Humulus lupulus. The sequence continues at coordinate 102,110,342 of NC_084793.1, forward strand.
ACTTTTGTTTTGGAGAGTCAATATCATGAATGATTGGGAACATGATTTACAATAATAGAATCCATACTTTCCTAACCAATCAAATATTGGTTCCCTTAATGGTTAATTTTGGAACAGAATAATTATTTAGCTCAAATCTATAATTTGATTATAAATTAATTATTCACTAGTGAATTAATGGTACTTAAGGAACAAGAAGTAATTAGATGGGTAAAATGGTAATTTTGACCAAATCTAATTAACGAACCAATAAATGGAGGACAAAACTACATTTATTGATTATATTAATGGACTATAAGAAAAACAAAATCTGTAAATACAATTATATAAATACTTAGAGTGAATTTTCATATTTATAGTTGAATAATCTTGGAATTAATAAATAAGATTATTAGATTAAAGAGTTTAATTAATAATATGGTTTATTGGAGCTTCGTATTATAGGTCCATGGTTCCCATGTTACCTCTGTCCTACACTGTCAAGGGTAAGGATGTCAAAGGAAAGATTTGTAGAGAGAAGACCATAATTGCAAAAGAATTAATTTTCTAAGGCAAGGAGAAAAGTATGTGATAATTATGGACACTTGATTAATTTTAAATTAATTAATTATTTAACTATATAGTTTTTATTCTGAAAAACTTTATGTTAAAATAAATATTAATCAAGTTTGGTTTAATATAGAGAGAGATTAATATTTATAATAAGATATTTATTTATTTATTTAAAACTGATATTTTAAGATAAAGTTAATTTTGAATTAACTAATATATATCTTGGGATAAATATATTATCTTAAATTTATTTAAATAAAAAAATGAGAAAATGAGGGAGTGTTACTAATTGGCTCACATGACGCCTACCAATGATATTTCCTATCCCTGGGATTTGAATTTTGAATTTCAAAGTAATTTGTTTATTTAATTATTCTTTTTAAATATGATTTGAATTAAATAAGTAGTAACTGATCGGTTTTATTTTAAATAACATAAAGATTAATTAAATTAGTTAATTATCTTTATAAACCTGAAAAAGAAGCGATATTTTTCAAGAGGTTGAAATAAGTTGAAAAATAAGTTTTTTTTTTTACTATCAAACTCTCTCAAGAAAGAAATGATAGAATTTCCTAATCCTGAAATTTTAAAAATTTCTATAGCCTCTGTTTTTTTAGTCCTCTCTAGATCTCATGGTTGAGTACATCTAGAGAGTCTAAATCAACCTCTGAATCCTACATGCCCACACACATCCTTGTGTGTTTGAGGATTGACTTGGAAGGCTAAGGTGTGAGCTTTCAGAACGGATAGGAAGATCGTTGATTTATACGAAAAGATTCAAGGACACTTGATAGGCTACGAGAGGTAATCTCTAATCTATATGTGTGTTATTTAATATATCTATATATATATGATACTGACTGGCATTATTAATTTCTTAAAAGATCATATTCCATTGTGTATTCTTGTTTTTCTAATTTAATATCAACAGATAAGGTAAACAACAATCTTATAGATATTGTCCTTGCTACCGATGCATAGGTATCAAAATAATCTATGCCCTCCTTTTGTCTAAACCCTTTGGCCACCAATCTTGTCTTGTAGACTTGAATGGTACCATTAGTGTTGTATTTTCTTTAAAATACCCACTTGTAACCAATTGGATTTGATCCTTGTGGTAGATCAACAATCTCTCAAGCGTGGTTAGATATAATTGAATCCATCTCATCATTTATTGCCTCTTTCCTAAAGTTAGAGTCCCTTGAGGACATAGCTTCTTGGAAAGTTTTAAGATCATCCTCCATTTGAAATACCATAGGACACTTCCAAGTGTCTCCCTTGTGGTTTCCCTTTACTAGGTAAATAGTCTCCACTTAAGAGGTTTTATCTTGATCACTTTCGAAGACCATCGTTTTCATATGGCTATAAAAATCCCACCCTTTGAACTATAGTAGGAACTATAATGATTAGCTCTAGATTGGGGAACAAGCTAGCTACGGTTGGGACCTCTAACTCATGGATTATTAGGGGTGGGGGAGACTCTAACAAAATTACATCGGGAACCCTTTCAGACTCAATCTCTTCATTCAGGCTAGCCTCGTATTTGGCTTGCCTAAAGCTCAGGGTAAAGGCGTCGTAGTCTAAGGTATACCCAAGTCGGATGTTTGTTCCATATTGCTAAAAAATGGTGGACCTAAATTGGAAAGTGTTATTTACAACTACTGTATATTTAGGGTAGGCAAGATCATAATGGAGGACCAGGAGGTCGACACAATGTTGCAGCATGACATCCATGTCTGGATCCTTAGGGTGCCTAGTGACGACTTTCCTCGGATCGTGTCGTGCTAAAACAAAACTAGCAGTAGCCTGGTTAATTTCACTATAAGGGTCACCTTGGTTGGAGGTGTCGACTGCTATCCTTGACTCTGCACAACCTTGGTTATTATTCTGCTCGCCTTGTACATTCCTCCTACGCACCAAAGGTGCGACCTCTTATTCTTCTTCTTGACCTCCTCAAAAATTGCTAGAGGTCTCTTAGGACCTCAAGGTTTAATGGCCATGGTTTGAACCTCCTTCACTACCAAAAAATAGGCCTTTCTCGACAGGCTTGGCCCACCGAGAATTTGGGCACCAAGATTGATCATGTGTTCCATGTCGGCGGTTTTTTCCCACTGAGATTGGGTACCCAATCTCGGCAGGCCAATTAATGCGCTCCGAGAATGGGTAATTTTCGATGGCTTGTGGAGCAATTTCGACGAGCTTCATCTTGACGAGCCTTTTGTGGACTACCAAGATAGGCTTCCATCTTGGCGGCCCGAGCTCCCCAAGAATGATTGTAATAAGTTATTCTCGACAACCTTGTTCGGCCTTCCAAGATAGATAGGGTATTTCAGGGGGAAATAATAATTGTAGTTTTTTTTCCTATTTCCCCCTGCTATATCTCATTTATTATATCTTGTATTTACAGAATACCCAGATAATTGACTGTAGATAGACATATTATAGAATATATGTATATATATATATGATAACATGCTATCTAAATATTACCCAAAAAATCATAAAAATGTATATAGATGTTGCAAGTTAGTAGTTATTAGCCTATCTTCAAACTAATAAGCTAAATGAAAGTCTAGATAAGTACTGTAGTCATGTCGGCATACACTTAGTGATGTAGTCCACCCATTCCTCATGCAGAGTGTTGATCGCATCCATTGTATATATGGTTTTTCCATGACACTACAAAATAAAAGTCAATATCAAACTATACATTAGTAGTGTCTTGATAATTGAAAATTGAAATTATAAAGATATGTTAAGTACTTACATGTTTCAAAAGATATTCTTTTGGGTCTTTCTCCAAAGTGAAATCTCTTATTAGCCGCATGACGTAAAAACCACACATGGTAACATTAGGTTGTCGAGGACCTTGAATATATATATATATATTAGACAAATTATTATAATAAATCAATCAATTATAAAAAGTAAATAAAATGAAATAAGTTTCACATTTGAAATCATACTTGAACTGGAAACCAAGTGATGCCCCCAACCTTCGTTCTCAGATTATATAAAACATTGCGTATTCCAAGTGCACTAAAAATTAAATGAATTTTCAATTAGATGATGCACTTAAAAATCCAAATGCATTGTGTTGTACCCTAATTTTAGCACAAGTTCACTCACTTAGCTCGGGTACAGCTGTCAGGTAAATACGTGGAAAAATAACCAAGTAGAATATCTGGTTAATAACCATGTGAGCAGCTCGAGACTCGTAGTGGTTAAATCCAGTATTAGGTGTCCTGGACATATTACGAGCTGGGAGTCAGATAACTATCAAGCACGAGCTCGGAGTCAGATAGTTGTCAAGCTTGAGCTCGTATGAGATATTCAGCTCGTGAGGACCTAGATATAACACATACTGAAGGATCCCAATAGACTTGGTATTCTTTATACACTCATTAATGGCCGGGCTATATCGTATTTATGACATTTATTACCCGAGATAGCAGGAACATGTTTATTATGTTATCAAATCATATCCCAATGTAAATGGGAATAACCTGTATTAATTATATACCATATGTATAATTATGCGGTGTGTGGATACAGTGACCCAAACCTGTCCATGGAAGTCCCCAATAAATACTGGGAATATTGGACAGGGAAGGGGGCTATTATTTTGTATTACCAAAACTCTGCCAAAATAGTGAGAGAAACAACAATAATATCGATTCGTGGACTAGGTGGATTTTAACCACTGAACCACATAAAAGTTTTATGTTTTTTAGTGGATTCTTATTATCTTCATTACGGTTTATCATTAAGCGCTAATATACCCTTTTTATTTCTTAATATTCTATTGGTGAAAAATTACATCAACAGTTTGGTGCTTTCATTGACAATAAATTAGTGCTTCGCAAGTTCGAGTCAATTTTCATCATGGTGGTCACTCGTTCGATGCATGATAATGAGGCAGAACAACCTGGTGGGTAGGAGGCCCATCATACTGCTGTTCCCAATGTAAGGGGTCTGAATGTTCAACAACGTTCAGGAAAATAACTAGCGGGTCAGGGCGATACTGGGAGTTCGGTGTCATTACCGCTGAACCCTAACCTAGGCTATCTAACTGTCGTTGAGATGGAAAACATGCAGTTGAGGAGCCATCTTGCTAGAGCAAACAGGCATATTGAGGAGGTTTTGGCTCGGTTACCCCCTCTTGAAATCGACGTTAATGTTGGAAAGAGGCAAAGTGGGTCTCATAAGTCCCATAGGAATAACCGGTCTAAATCGAGTCGATCTGTCAGAACCGTCACTCCAAGTTATGTGCCTTTAGGGTGACACCACCAAAATATTCAGCCCACTGACCATCACAGGGGTCATCGGCATGTCAGTGGATCGGTTAGGACTGCAACCCCAAGTTCGGTGTCTTCTTCACAGATCCCCAGAAACGCCCATGAAAATCCATGAGGTGAGGCTGGGACAGGCTCCCGAAGGCACAACGCTCCAAAAAATCCCTCTGTGCCACGATCGGAGTGCCAGCCACAGAGACCTAGGGACGTTGGAATCGAACATAGGCGGGCTAATTTAGTCCATCCTAATGGAAGGAGGATAGCGTCACCAATAAGGCATCCTCCATCAACTATAACACATCTGACACCACCTCGTCCTCAACGAGATATTCCAGCTTATGGGGACAATAGGAGAAATCCTTCCCCATCTGCGAATAGTTCCGCCCCACGAACGCGTGTTAAGAATCCAGGCCCTGGATCTCAACCGCGAGTTATAAGCTTCGCAAACGGAAGTTCTTGGACAGAAAGCCATCGTGGTGGCAGGTTTGAGAGTGACCTAAGACATCATTTGAGTTGAGCGCAGAGTCCTCGGTATAATCCACAGCCCGACTTGCGCAATCATCTGAACTCATAGAGAAGGTATCCAGCCTGGGATGAAGATATTAGCTATACTTGACACGAGGGAGGTCCATCCATTGTACAAAACAATGGGAATGCCTCGCCTAACCAAGCTCGAGCTTGGAGGGACAATAACCCGTCAGAATGGGAGCTATTGAATAGCCCCCAGATAACCAAGGGACTAAGGACCAAACCCTTGAGAGACTAGCTATAATGGAAGAACAAATGAAGAGACTCTTAACCGGGAAGGAAAAGGATGATTGTGATTCAGACGAGGAGCTCAAGCCTTTTCCTCAAAAGATTACAGTGGCAACATATCTTGTAGGTTTTAGGATGCCACACACGTCAAAGTTTGATGGAGATGGAGATTCGTCCGATCACCTCGGAATGTTTAACACCTTGATTATGGCCTACAATGTCGAGCTCAATCTAAGGTATATCCTATTCCCTGCAACTCTGGTCGGGGCCTGCTAGACAATGGTTTAAACAGTAAAAGAGGAATTCCATAAGCTCGTGGAAGAGATTTTCTTTCGATTTGAAAAAAGCATTTCGAACTTCTCAGGCAGCTCGAGTTGAGGCTGATTCTTTGACCAACATGAAGCAGCAACTTGGCAAGATGCTGAAGGCATATCTAAGTAGATTTGCCAACGTTGCCGCACGAGCTAGGGATGCTGATGACAACTCTAAGATCATGGCGATGAGGACAAGAATCCTCGTCGAGGTTGAACTATATCAGGAACTCCAAAGAAAAGGAGTTAAGAGCGTAGATGAATTCTTGGCCTGAGCTCAAGAATGGATAAACCTGGAGGAGGCGCGAGCCTCTGTCGCAGGAACTAGCCAAACCCCTGTCCAACCCGTTGGCACAACAATAGATGTTGTAGCTACGACTCAAACCGTTGTCGAGAATAACCAAGGGGGGAATAACAAAAGAAGGGGAGTGGTGAGAGCAACCAGAGCTACAAAGAAAAACAAGTCTGTGGAGAAGTTCAAACCTGTCTACGCTACTTATACTTACCTAACAGACACCTGGGAGCACATTTTTCTGGAAAATTCTAATCGCCTTCCATAGAAGAAGCCAAAACCGTTGGGGAATCAAAGGGCGAAGAGAGATCCCTCAAAATTCTGCCGATTCCATAATGACATCGGTCATAACATTGATGACTATTGGAATTTGAAGGATGAAATTGAAACTCTCATCAGAGCTGGACCGTTGTCCCAATACGCCCAAAATTGGGTGATTCCTAATTAGCCCACCAGGTAGAACCCTTAATCAGTCCCTGAAGTTCTGATAGGCCAATCTGTAGCTCAGGCAAATCAGGCCGAACCTCCTCCGATAGTGGGGGGAGATAGAACTACTATTGCGGGAGGACCTCATTTGGCGGGCACGAGCAGCGGGGCCCAAAAGAGGTACATTAACGATCTGAAGGCTCATAATGGGGTGGAGTTCATCCCGAAGCAATGATTATCGAAACAATAGCGATTGGAAAAGCAACCAATCATTTTCGTGGAAGAGGATGCTAGCCACGTCCAATTCCCACATAATGGTCCACTGGTAGTAATTGTTCAGCTCACCAACTGAAGGGTCCGAAGAACAATAGTGGACAACAAAAGCTCTGTAAATCTACTTTTCAGGTCCACTCTAGAAAAAATGGGGTTATCTGTAACCGATTTGAAGGCAACCTCGATTACCTTGTACGAGTTTTCAGGAGAAGGGTCAGTGGCCATCAGGACAATCAGACTGGTGGTGACATTAGGAGAAGAGTCACAAACTGTTTCCAAAGTACTCGAGTTCGTGGTAATTGATTGTCCAACCACATTAATGCAATTTTGGGCTGACCTGCGCTGATAGCATTTATAGCCATAACTTCTATCCGCCACCTGGCAATGAAATTCCCCTCAGCTATGGGGATATGCACAGTCAGAGGCAATCAAATTGCTGCTAGGGAATGCTATAAAATTTCTATGAATGGCAAATCACAACCCGGGCAACAAGCGATGGTCATAAATAACAGAGGTGAGGAGTCCCAGGAAGTAAAAGTTACTCGTGGGACGGAAGAATGTCAACAGGAAGAGGATAGTGAGGTTGCCCAATACAATGACATTGACCCGCGGGTAGGCGAAGATAGATCAGAGCTCAAAGCCATAGAAGATCTCGAGGAAGTAAACATCGGTCCCAAAGAAGCTTCAAGAGTCGTAAAGATTGGAAAGAATCTTACTGACAAGAGAAAGACGAAGTTGGTCGATTTTTTACAGAAAAACTTGGACGTATTTGCTTGGTCGTATGAAGATATGGTGGGAATTAGTCTAAATATAATAATGCACACTTTAAATTTGGACAAGAATGTGCCCGCAAAATACCAAAAATGGAGACTTTTGGGAACGATTCAAGCTGAAGCCCTTGAGGAAGAAGTAGCTCAGTTACTAAAATGCGGGTTTATCCGGGAGGCAAAATACCCGATCTGGGTGGCCAATCCCGTGCTGGTCCCGAATCCAAATGGGAAGTGGAGAACCTGTATCCATTTCTCCAACCTAAACAAAGCTTGTCCCAAGGACTGTTTCCCAATGCCTAGGATTGACCAGTTGGTAGTTGCTATGGCAGGTCACGAGCTCATGTCTTTCATGGACGCGTACTCTGGATATAACCAGATTGTGATGAACCTTGCGAACCAGGAGTATACTAGTTTCATGACCGAGCACAACATATATTGTTACAAAGTTATGCCATTCAGATTGAAGAATGTCAGGGCTATATACCAATGCTTGGTCAACAAAATGTTCGTAACTAGATTGGGATAAATATGGAAGTGTATGTCAATGACAAGCTTGTCAAATCGAAGACTACCAATAACCATGTATCTGATCTGGAAGAATGTTTTGGAATATTAAGGAGATATGGCATGAAGCTGAATCCCTAGAAATGCACTTTCGGGGTGGCATCTGGAAAGTTTCTGGGGTTCATGGTCAACACGAGGGGAATAGAGGTGAATCCTAAAAAAATCAGATCGTTGTTAGAAATGCCTTCACCCAGGTCGTGAAAAGAAGTTCAAAGCCCAACTGGAAGGGTGGCGGTTTTGAATCACTTCATTTCGAAATGTATTCCATTCTACAACTTGCTCAGAGGAAACAAGAAATTTAAGTGCACCGACAAGTATGAACTGGCATTCTACGACCTAAAAATGCATCTGGCCGAGCCCCCGATATTATCTAAACCAATACCTGGAGAGTATCTGTTTCTTTATCTCGCCATGATAGAGAATGCAGTCAGTGTCGTGTTAGTTCGAGAAGAAGACCATGCTCAAAAACCAGTGTACTATGTAAGAAAGAGGGTTCTCAGAGCTGAGTCACAATACCCATTGATAGAGAAGCTGGCATTCTGTCTGATATTGGCTTCCAGAACGCATCAGACATACGTCTAGTCCCATTCTATCAACGTCTTAATTGACCAACCTTTAAGGCAGGTTTTGCAAAAACCTGAAACGTTGGAACATCTTTTAAAATGGGCCATCGAACTTAGCCAGTTCAAGATATTATACATGCCATGGACTTTAATCAAGAGTTAGGCCCTTGCTGATCTTAAGTGCTAAATGCACCGGTTTTCAAGATGAGCTCATGAGGGAGTTGGCGCAGGAATTATGGAAAATCTTTGTTCATGGATCGTCGAATGAGAACATATCAGGAGCTGGGATAATCTTAATCTCACCAAAGGAACATCGATTCCATACAACTCTAAGATTTGGATTTGAGGCATCCAACAATGAAGTAGAATATGAGGCCTTGCTGGCAGAGTTGGGGGTGGCAAGAGAGCTAAAGGCGAAAGCCATCCAATGCTACAGTGATTCCCAACTCGTTGTAAATTAGGTATTGGGGGAGTATCAAGCTCGAGGCATCAAGATGGCGGCCTACCAAGCTAAGGTAAAGGGGGAACTATCTGAATTTGAGTACAGCTCTGTTGAACAGATAACTCACAAGCGAAATTCTAATGCTGACGCTTTGGCAAGACTTGCTACCACAAAAGAGGTTGAAACATTAAATGTAGTACCAATGGAGTTCTTGGAGAGCCCAAGTGTAATAGGAGAAGCAACGGAGGTCAGAATGATTGACATAAGACCAGCCTGGATGACTCCTATAATGGAATATCTCGCAACTGGAAAGTTACCTGATGATAGAAAAGACGCAAGAAAAATAGTCTATCTAGCTCCACGGTACATAATAGTCGATGGAACCTTATATTGGTGCGGTCATTCATTGCCCTCCTGCGATGTGTCCTGCCCGAGGAAGCCAAAACCATTTTGCAAGAAATACACGAAGGTTTTTGTGGAGATCATGTTAAGGGGAAAAACCTGGTGTTGAAGGTACTGAGACAAGGCTATTTTTGGCCCACTTTAACAAAATATTCGATCTCATATGTTCAGAAGTGTGACAAATGCCATCATTTTTCCATAGTTGCCCAAGCTGCTCTAGTCGAGCTAACAATGATTTCCTCCCGTGGCCATTTGCAGCATGGGGAATTGACCTGATAGGTTCCCTACCTATAGGAAAAGGAGGAGTTCGATATGCGGCGGTGGCGATTAATTACTTCACGAAATTGGTAGAAGCAAAACCTCTAGCAACCATCACCTCAAAGAGAGTCATGGATTTCGTGGTGAAAAGTCTCATATGTCAATTTGGACTCCCTAAGAAGATCGTGTCAGACAATGGGATGCAGTTTGATAGTGATCTCTTCACAAACTTTTGTGAAAGATACGACATAACAAAGAGTTTCTCGTCGGTAGCATACCCACAAGCTAACGGGCAGGTCGAGGCTGTAAATAAGACCCTTAAGGCGAGCCTGAAGAAGAGGTTAGATGAAGCCAAAGGATTATGGCCTGAACAGCTCCTGCAAGTACTTTGGGCCTACCAAACTTCTCATAGGACCTCCACAGGGCATACTCCATTTTCCCTAACTTTCGAAAGCGAGGCCATGCTTCGAATTGAAGCAATGGCAACTACTCACAGGCAAAGGACGTTCGATCAAGAATAGAATAATGGGCAACTTAACACATCTCTCAATCTGATCGAAGAAAAATGAGAGGAATCTCAATTACAACTCGCCCATTATCAACAAAAGATCACTCGCTATTTGAATTCAAAAGTCAAGGGACGTAGACTTGGATTAGGCAACCTTGTTCTCTGAAGGATCATTTTGGCGAATAAAAACCCTAAGGATGGTTTGTTGGGTTCGAACTGGGAAGGACCATACCAGATCCTAGAGGTCTTATAAGAGGGAACTTTTAAGCTAACTCGACTGAATTGGGAAGTAGTCCCACAGACCTGGAATGATCTTCACTTGAAAAAGTATTATCAATAGTATTGCCATTAATATAGGGCTTGTATATAAAAGTTGTTTCAATTAAATAACAGATGGATTATTAAATAAAAATTTCTTCATTTTATTATTGCGAGCTCGTGTTCTCCTAATTGTAAAAGCAACCAGGAAAATTTATACATTCTAGTCACTTGGGGGGCACATAACCGAGGTCGGTGAGTTTTTTGAAAAACTGCAGCCTACTTTGATAAGATTAAAAACTTAGAAGCTTTGAAAAATTGATTATTCAACGACTTTTTAAAGCTTGAGTTTTCAATAAACGTATCACAAACTAAGCTTTAATTCATATAAAACCCTGGATATAACCAGGTCCAAAACTTAGAAGCTTGGAGAAATTAATTATTCAATGACTCTTTAAAGCCTCAGTTTTCAATAAACCTAGAACAAACTAAACATAAACCTTTGTTTTTTTATAAAAAAACACCTGGATATAACCAGGTCTGAGGCCTGATTCTCAACAGGTATAACACTATTAAGATTATTAAAAAACCCTGGACATAACTAGGTCCAAGGCCTGATTCTTAACAGCTATGACGCAAATAAGCGAGCAAAATCTTGGATACAACCAAGATTGATATAATCTATCTCGATCTAAAGTTGATCCTTAAGATTTCAAATGTACAAGAGTCCAAGGATTCATAAACATGAGAAAATAATAAGGGAAAGACAAATAGATCACAAGTTAGATGTATATTCAAATAAGAAAAAATCTCGTCACATCGAAGAGAAACAACCTCAAGCTAAGCTTGAAGGCAATAGTTTTAATCCCAAGGGATTGTTAGAAAATGATAATGATTACAAAGGAAAATCTTAAATAAAGTCATTGGGCTCCGTCATCTTGCCCCGCTGAAGTAACCTCCTCGCCGTCTCCCTCAGCTGCTTCGGAAGCCTCGCCAGTTTCCGAGGGTTATTGCAAAAATTGAATCTTGAATTTAGCAAGATACGAATCCCACAGCCTAGGCTCCATGAAGGAGAAGTTCCCGTCCTGGTTGAAAGCCCAGCAATGGTAAAGCATCATCTCCATTATTGACAATGACAATGTAGCTTTCTCCTTGGCTTTAGCTTCAGCCTCGATTTGCTTCACTTTGAGTTCATCATTTTCATCTTGAAGCTGTTCAGCACGATGACTCACCTCAATGACTTGGACCTGAGAGGCAGACAATGCTACCTTTGTGGATTGCTTGCCCTCTTGAGAAGAGATAAGAGCAGCCTTTGCAGTATGCTCACTCTCCTGGGCAACTGTCAAGGCAGCTTTGGCGACATGCTCACTCTCCTGAGCAGCATTCAGGGCGACTTTGGCAGCGTCCAGCTCAGCTCGGAGCTTTTCATTTCTAGCCTTAGCATGGGCTACGCTTTGGTATTGGGCCAGGACGGACTGCAGAGTAACGAAGCAAGTCAATAAAAAAAAGGGGGAAGAACACGTAGTAAAGAAAAAAGAATCAGAAGTGGGAAAAGGACTCACGGTGAGGTTCATCCCCATAGCAGACTCGAGGACATCCTCCGGGCTGCGCTCCTCTATGTCCCTCAGATCCCTAGCACTAGCTTTACATGCATGGCCCACCATATGACTCGCTATCTCATACACGATACCTCGAAAGGCCTCGGGGATCTTGTCCAGATCATGTTGCTTGACTGGTATCTGATGACGGGGGCCTCGGTTTGAATTACTTGGGGGTGTGAGGGAGGCATATGTCGAGGAGGGGGAGGAGGTACTTGCCGAACGGTGACAGTTGTCACCGGAGCTGGTTCTCGAGTAGAGCTCGAATCTTTACCCTTAGAGGGGGATTTTGTAGTATCTCCTATTTTAGGGGTGGCCTTTTTTTCCACCCTGGGCTTTTTCACAACGGGACCAGTTCCGGACCTTTTAGCCTGAAAGGAACTCCTTAAATCACGAACTCCTATTGATTCCATCTCTTCTCCTGAAAAGAACAAAGAGGGGTTAATTCACAGGAGTAGTGTTTCAAAGGTAAAAAAAATATACATACAAAAAAAAAAGAACAAGGATCCTACCCTCCAGGCTAAGGGAGGAATCTATTACGATCAGCTCGAGTGTATGGATCGGGCAAGGCACGACCTCTAACTCTTGGATTAATGGAGGGGAAGGGGAATCTAAGACTACAATATCTTAGATCCTAGGGTGTTCAGGTCCCTCCTTGGGGCTTGATTCATCTACGTACTACCTGAACCCAGAAGCAAATGCGCCCTGGAGCAAAGAAGGCCAAGTCCTACGGTTAGTCCCATATTCTTCAAAGATAGAGGATCTAAAGTTTAGCGTGTTATCAACTACAACGGTGCCTTCGGGATAGCCGTGGTCATAGCATACCACTAAAAAATCCACGCATTGGAGGAGGGTTACATTTCAGTCCAGATCGGTGGGATGGCGGCTAACGAGCTGGTTGGGATTGAAATGTATTAACCTAAATCTGGCAGTAGCTTGATCTAACTCTCGAAAGGGGTATGGGTTAACTTGGCAGGAGGGGCTGGCTGCTTCCTCTGACGCAGCTCGGTCAGGATTGGGCCCCTAGTTAACTTCGGGAGCCCATCTTTTTCACACGAGGAGCACCATGGTCTCTTCCTCATCAGTGTCCTCAGCGGTTGGCAAGGCCTCTTTAGAGGAGGGGAGCTCAAGGATAACCAGGAGCGGAGCTCGGGTCCTTATAGCTAGTGTCTGACCCTCACTGATCAAATCACACGCCAACATCGTGGCATCATTCATGACCTGGCGATAATCTTTTTCCCCGGGGGGAAGACTGGACAAAGTTTCGTACTGACCACCGAGGGTCATAGATTTGCCCGTCCTTATGAATATAGCTGCACGAGGAACAAACTTAGTCATAAAATATGTAAAAAAAATGGGTATTTACAATGAAAGGGAAAAAATTCACGTGCTGAGTTTACAAAGATAGAGGACTTACGAGGACAGTAGAAGTATTGATATTTGCAGTTCTTGAATCCATTCAACATAAAGAATAAGTCTTTATAGTCGTTTGGATTGATGGGGAGCTCGATGATGGAGGTGGAATTTGGAAACCACGTAAGGTAGTAGAACCCATCACCTCGCCCTTTCTAGTCGGGGCTCACTTTGAGGCAAAAGAAATATAAAATATATGATGGAGTGGGGACATCCCACTCATGCCTCGGAAATAGATATTTTAGCCCCGCCAAAATCTGTAGGAATTCAGGGGGAGCTGGAAGGGAGCCAGCTTAAAGTAGTTAAAAAAATTTATGAAGTACTGGTCCAATGGAAGGAAAGCACCAGCCTTCAGGTGCTTTTCACTCCAAGCCCCATAATCATCTTGGAAAGGGGCACAGCTCCACTCTCCTTCAAAGGCAGGTCGGGCAAGGAGACCGCCAGCTCCTAGCTCGATATTATGATTCAACAGAATTTTGTTTACTCTCCCCTGAGTCGTTATCTTTGAGACTATATGTTCTACCTCGAAGAATGTGTTGGGATCGATGACCAGCTCCCTCTCCACCACATGACCAAAATGTGGGATAGGATATTCGGAGGCAACCTGTTTTCCTTTGTCCTTGTGCTAGGTAGATAAGCTCGCAACGGTCTTCTTTGGAGGTGCCATAATTTAGATCGCCTGACGACAAAGCGGCCTAGTAAGTAGGCAACCTAATATGGTCTATAACTATGATCATAGAAGTTTGGAGGACAAAGAGGATTACTTTCAATGTTTGAAAGTTTATACGAGCTAAAGTTTGTCCTGGCCTCATCGTGTGATGCAACACGATATCCTAGGCTACTTGCATTGGTTTCTTAAAATCCCTAGATACTTTAGGATCCACATGTTAGAAATGTCAGGCCCACTACTTTCCTTTGGAAAGTGGTTTAGTGCAAAACCACCGAAGGAATCATAACCCCTAAGCTACCTGGTATTAAACCTAAAAACCCTTCGGTCCTATACCCCAAACAGGTATTCTTTAAACCGATTTTCCATTAAGGCTACCCCATATTAACCCAGAAATCTGCCCAATTTTATGAATGTCTTAATTCTAAAATATGTTTGGGTTCACTCATGGAACCTAAACCAAAAAAATATTTCCTATTAGAACTTATAAATAGCCTAATGATGCCGAATAATGAACATTGTTAAAAAAAATCTCATTGGATAATGAAGAGTAAAAAAAAAAACTTTTCAAACTAGGGGATAAAATACTTACAAGAAATATGTTCGATTCGGAGAGGGTGTAGATACGGCCACGGGAAGCTCCTAGAAAGCTTCTGAAGGTTTGGGATACGATGAAAAGTTATGGGGATTCTGGAGAAGAAGAAAGGAAGCTTGAGAGTTTGAAAATGGGGATTTTTTGAATACAAAGGTGGTGAGGTTTGAGAACTGATCACCCTATTTATACATCAACTATGAAAATTAATCTGGGCCATTCAATTGGGTTAGCTCGAGATCCACGGGCTAAGATTAAATAGACCACATGGTGGCAAAAATTTGACAGGACAGTTTTTTCAATCCTCGAAAACCAAATGGAAGCTAGTCGTAGAAAGCCACGTGTTCAGTACTTGAGTAATAGGTAGGCACAGTTTTATGTGACAGAAGTCTAAAGCCCCTGTACGTCAGAAAGTGACGACATCAAACATGAGCAGGAGCTTGGGGGGTAGATATTGCACCTTAATTTTAGCATGAGTTAACTCACTCTACTCGGGTACAGCTGTCAGGTAAATACGTGGAAGAATAACCAAGTAGAATATCTGGTTATTAACCATGTGAGCAGCTCGAGACTCGTAGTGGTCAAATCTAGTATTAGGCATCCTGGACTTATTACGAGCTGGGAGTCAGAAAACTATCAAGCACGAGTTCAGAGTCAGATAACTGTCAAGCTTGAGCTCGTATGAGATATTTAGCTCGTGAGGACCTGGATATAACACATACTGAAGGATCCCAAGAGACTCGGGATTCTTTATATGCTCATTAATGACCAGGCTGTATTGTATCTATGTCATTTATTACCCGAGATAGAAGGAATGTGTTTATTATGTTATCAAATCATATCCCAATGTAAATGGGAATAATCTGTGTTAATTATATACCATATGTATAATCATGCGATGTGTGGACGCGGTGACCCAAACTTGCCCATGGAATTCCCCAATAAATACTGGGAATATTGGACAGGGAAAGGGGCCATTATTCTGTACTACCAAAACTCTGCCAAAATAGAGAGAGAAACAGTAATAATATCGACTCGTGGACTAGGTGGATTTTAACCATTGAACCACATATAAGTTTTATGTTTTTGAGTGAATTCTTATTATCTTCATTACGGTTTATCATTAAGCGCTAATATACTCTTCTCATTTCTTAATATACTGTTGGCGAAAAACCACGTCAACACATTGTGTTACAAAGTTGAAATAAAAGTAACCTTTTGACTACATTCACAAAGTCTTCTCTTGGATCACTACTAGCTGGATCTCTAGAAGCAACACAATTCTTCCATTGCTGTGGTGGAATATTTGTTCGTTTTGGTGGCACTGTCAAAGCAATTGAGTTTTTTCGAGCATACTCTGGGTCTTCTATAAACTGATATATGATATTGGAAGTCAAAATTGACTTGTTATCCATCCATTTCTTAGCAATAGATTGAAAGATAAAATATTTATCACATTTGGTGTCAACTGAAAATGTACTTTGTAATGAAAGCATTTTAATGTAATTAAGTTGAAGAAATTCAATAACTAAATGAAATATATGTAGATGAAAGTAATCTTACCTCAATATCATCCCATAGACTAGTCAATATTATATCTGGAACATTAGGTCAATCACTGATATCTACAGGTATCATCGTGCGTGCAAGATAGCCAAGATAAGTCTGAAGTGTCTTATAATGAGTTTTGGTCACGTGGCCATATTCATGCCACTCAACAAGAAATTTTATCCCCTGATTCTGCCACCTCAATACTTCTCGACACACTAATTGACCTCTAAGTCTTTTTTCTTTAGAAAGGTTATCCTCTCTAGGTACAATATCCTCATAAGGTGTGTCATCACTACTACAAATATAGGGTTTCTCTGCGCTTTTTTTTCAATCTAAAATAAAAAGCGCAGAGAAAAGGATTGAAGGACACTTAGGAACTTTGTTACTGCGGTTTTTTTAAAAAACGCAATGTAAAGTAGGAAAAGTGGGAAGTGAAAACTTTTTCTCTGCGGTTTTCTTGAAAAAAAAATGCAGAGAAAAGTTGCACTACTTTTATCTGCGGTTTTCTTAAGAAAACCGCTGAGAAATAAAGACTTTTCTCCGCAGTTTTATTGAAAAAACCGCAGAGAAAAGTAGTGTAATTTTTCAAAACTTTTACCAAGCATAACTTTGTGCTCGGTTGTCCGTTTTGATTGTTATTTTTTTAACTTTGATATTTTTTCGAGATCTATCCCAAGAAAATAGTCTTTTCTTTCGATAGATCTCGAAAAAATATCAAAGTTAAAAAAAACAATCAAAACGGACAACCGAGCACAAAGTTATGCTTGGTAAAAGTTTTGAAAAATTACACTACTTTTCTCTGCGGTTTTCTTCCAGACCTATATATAAACTCATTCTTCCCCACAAGGTTCGTAAACCTACTTCATTTCACGAAAAACTTCTTCAACAGCGGCGATATGTCTTTCAACCTTAATCTTACTAAATTTTTTTTCATCTTTTTTAGCTAAATCTTAGTTAAAAACTGAAGTTGATGCTTAATATTTGTCTATTTTCAGGTTTTTGGTAGTAAAAATGGTTAGGATTTGGTCGAAAAATTGTCCATTTTCACTGTATTTTTGGGCATACATTGTGTTCTTGAGCTTCAAAATAGGTAATGATCTATATATCTTTGTTTGTATAGTTTTTTGTTTTTTTTTCATCATTATTTTTAGAGTTTTGTTTTGTGTGAAATAGACAAATAGAAATCAAAATTTTGAGAGGTTTTTCATAAATCATTAATTTGGTTGCTGAATATTTTTTCTTCAGATTTTTCGGTGACAAAACCTGAAAAATTTTGTTTTTTTTTTCAGGTTTCTTTTGTATGCAGCTAGACAGATCTCGAAAAAATACCAAAGTTAAAAAAAAAAACACCAAAAACGGAGAACTGAGTACAAAGTTATGCTTCGTCAAAGTTTTGAAAAATTACACTACTTTTCTCTGCGGTTTTTTCAATAAAACCGCAGAGAAAAGTCTTTCTTTCTCAGCGGTTGTTTTAAAAAAACCGCGGAGAAAAGTACATCTTTCTCTGCAGCTGGCTTACTACAACCGCAGAGAAAAGTGACACTTTTCTCCGCGGTTGGCATACCACTTTTCTCTGTGGTCGAATACACTGCTCTTTTCAATACTCTCGAAAACCACAGTGTGTATTGAGTAAAAAAACCGCAGAAAAAAGCCTTTTTTGTAGTAGTGCATCTTCATCATCTGCCATGCGTTTCTGCATAGGAAAAATCAATGTATATGTATGATTAGAAATGAAACTAAATTAAGAATAGAAAATCGTCAATCGATACATGCTCATTGAAAGCTATTTTGGGAAAAGTGGGTTGACACACAATCTCACCATGCCATATCCATTTTTTTGTAAGATTGACCTAACCCATTTATATATAAATGTCCTCTTACATCAACATTCTTTAATTTTTTAAAATTTTCAGACTTCACACAAGGGCAAGATATCATATTAGGTTCGTCTCCATTCTCTATAGCAAATTTTATGAAATATTCATCTCCCTCTGCATATTCTTTGGACAATCTATTTTTTTTTCATCCAATCTCTATCCATCTCTAACTAAAATTACCTAAAATAATTGAGGAGTATTATAGGTAAACAAATGGTCATACTAACCCAGTTTTAAACATATTATTCAATTTTAGTATCTAGGAATTGAAATCATCTAAGGGGTTAAAATAAAATTGAACACAGTTTCCCCTATTTCTACATACTATCCACAATTATACATATTACAACAAGACAATCAAACAATACTACACAACAAATTTTATCCTTATTTCTTCGGAGCACACAAGTCCCAGATCCTCATTCTTCTCTAACAATCATTAATCTTTATCATAATATATCAATGTCATAAATTTGTAAACATATTAGTTAACGAGGAATTGAAAATCATCTACGAGATTAAAAAAAAATTGAGCAGAATTTCCCCTATTTCTACATACTATCCACAATTTTACATATCACAACAAAACAATCAAACAATACCACACAATAAATTTCATCCTTATTTCTCCTCAGCACACAAGTCTCAGATCCTAATTCTTCTCTAGCAATCATTTATCTTTATCATAATATATCAATATGTCATAAAGTTTATAATAACATACCTTTCAAAGTGTTAAGTCATTCCAAATCCACCTACACTGTTAACAATATTATGTAAAGATATTAACTAGACAAAAAAATTAAATTAAAAAATCATATCTCATTAAACTAATAAACCAAGAAAATACAAACTTTAAAAATGAAAATTATGTCAAAATAACCAATCTAACATATACATTTCTACAATAAGATTTAAATTAGCACAATATACAATGTAAAATTAAAATAATACATTATAACACAAATTTTCGGTCAAAATTTAAAAAATGTTTTAAATAACTCTAAACTAATCTACAATATTTTCGTTATCACTACTACCATTACTGAATATACTTAACTCTGTGATATATAAAAAAATAACAAAAATTAAAGCTAACAAAATTTAATTTTCGGCCAGATAATAAAAAAAATATTTAAATCTTACCCAAGATAGCTCCAAAGCAATGTCCCAAGCTCCTTTTGTCTTCTATGAAGATTAACCACTCTAGATGTAACTTAAAACATCCATAAATCAACATATATTTCTCACACTTTAAAAAAATAGAAATTAGGGAAAAATACTTACCAATACAAAGTACCCAAAGTTACTCTTTATGTTAGATGAAAATGGCAATGAAAAATAACACAAAACCTTCAAATATAACTAAAAAAAATGAAAAATGGTGGCTAGTTGGATGGGAAGAGGAAGAGATTAGAGGGGAAAAGAGGAAGAAATAAAAGAAAGAGAGGGAAAAAAAGGGGATAGGGTGCTTTTTAGCAAAGAATTTAGTACCCAATATTTGTTGCCCCCCACGGGCTTGCCGAGATAGGCCCATAATTTAATTTTTTTATTTTTTTATAAAATGTGTGCCTATCTCAGCAGTCACACACGGGCCCGCCGAGATTGGTATGATGGATTAGCCCAAATGTTTTGTAGTGCATGAGCAAACCACATGCCATCATGGTAGCATCATTCACTACTGCTTGATACTCATTTTCAGTAGGAGGATCAGAAGCGAGGGTCTGGTACTGCCCCAAATGGACTAAAGATGTCTTGGACCTCTTGTAAATTGCTACACAAGGAAATACATCGATCAGAATAAGGAAACACTTAGCCATAAACTCAAATGAGATTAAAAGCAATGATACTTATGAGGTCGGTTGAATTAGCGGTGTTCGTAGGTCTGAAACTCGTTCGACGTGAAGAACTGGTCCATGTAATCATTTGGATGCCTCAGGAGGTCGATGATGCTGGCAGATTAAGGGAACCGGGTGTGGTAATAAACACCATCACCTATGGTTCTGGTGTCCAGGTTGGCCTTCTGGCAGAAAAAATAAAGGATATCCTCTAGAGTGGGTTCCTCCCAATCATTCTTATGGAATAAATACTTAAGCCCCGCAAGGAAGCAATAGGTATTTGGGGGAAGTTGGAATGGGGCTAGCTTCAAAAAGTTCATAAAATCCATGAAGTACGAGCTCAAGGGGAGAAATGCCCCTACTTTCAGGTGCTCCTCACTTTAGGATCCGAAAATATCCTCCAGGGGGCTGCAGCTCTGCGCACCGTCCATCGCAGGATGAACATAAAACTTGGAGTCTGTCTCGATCCCATGACTCCTCATAATTTTTGTTACTTAAGACATTGAGATTATATGAGACACAATCCTCTCAGCCTCAAAAAAGCTATCAGACCTAACCTCGACCATCTGTTCCACCACTGGCCCAAAGTGGGGACAATGGGTCTCGGTAACCTGCTTATCTTGGGAAGAGGAGCCTACGATAGCTTTGCCTTTCTTATTGCTCATTTTTAATGTTTTATTTCTCCTTGATACAAAATGAATGTTAGAGGCAACTTAGGGATGTAACCTAGTTTCAAGATCATGGGATAATGCAACCTAAAGATCAAAAGCTTCACTACTTGAACTAAAGATTCTACAGGCTGAAAACATATCTAAAATCCTAATACGTGTATCCATGTGTGCCCCTAATTAACGTGCCCTGTTCTTAGGAAAAACCATCACCTCAAAAATTGTGTATCAGAATAATGGTTTTGAAAGGCGGTTATAAGGAAACTCACCCCAGAATCGTGTCGATTAAGCTACCTAGTTTCAGATCTATAAACCTTAAACTTTTGGCCTAAATTGCTATCCATTAAACCTCAAAACCCATAAAAAAAACCCCTGAAATTTTCCTATATTGTGCTTTACATTCTATCGTTTTGCTTATGCCCTAATTAAAGAAGGCACTAGAAAACTGTTGGGGTTTTATGCCCTAATTAAAACCTGAATTCTTTGTAATCTCATTTTATTATAAAAAAAGAATAGAAATCATTTTTGACTTGGTCAATTGCTTTGCTCATATGTTTTATTTTCATGATTATTTGTTTAATATAAACATCTATTAAATCCCGAGCTTATAGCTAATCGTATTTATAGTAACATAATTACAGTGGAGTATAAATATGATTATATGTTAAAAAATAGGTTAGTCCTAAGATTAGTGAGTGCACAGGATTTACACTGACTTGCCAATCTACGATATGATCTACTTACACATTGTAGTGTTATGTTCTTTCCAAAACATTAGCAAAGTAGATAAGATCGCATGTATTCGTTACATCTGACTGGACTGATATTGATTTTAGATACATAAGTAAACATACTATTATTGTCTATTCTAGTCATATTATATAGTTTATCATATGTCAATTCAATCTTAATTCTGAGTGGTTAGTATTCTAACTGATTGTATTATTTGAGTTCTCTGACTTGTTTGTTACCAACTTACCCTACGAACTAGCCCATACATACATCTTGGAAACTCGATAGTATAATTGAGTTGGAGTGTTAATCATAGATATGAACATCTATAGCTTCTAATGAAGACGTAAAACTACAATTTTCGTTTAATTTAGTTCGAGGTGCTAAATGATAGAGATCTCATTTCAATAATTAATATTAGTATACTGCAATATCATGTACAAGGAACTGAGTGTTTTAAGGATAAAATACAATGTGAGGTAAAATGGAATTTTAGTATTATCTCATTGTAGACCGTCTATAGAGGATTGAGTGATAATAATGGTTGTAAGAATGGATAACTAATAACGTATCCATATTGCTTATAGAGTGTTCTATGAATTTAAGAATGCAATTCCAAGTCTTTAATGGAGTCACGAGGAACTAATAAGTTAGTAAATTTATGATAACTTATTGGAGCTTGATTTAATAGGCCCATGGTCCCCACAGTATCTTGTATAAAATCATATAGACAGTCTCAATTAATTTCTTTAATTATCAATTAGAGTTATTAAAGTTGATCAAGTCAATTTTGGATAATTTCACAGAGTTATACAATTTAGAGAAGAAAAGAGCTTTTAGGGAAAATTTATTAATTCAGACAAAATTGGTGACTAAATTATAATATAAGTTTAAATCAAGGTTCATATTATAAATAATTAATTTGATAAAGGATTTAAATAATTATTTAATTAATTAATCAATAGGAAATTATACGTGCCTTAAATTTAAGTCCAACGAGCTTATAATTAATTGGGAAATTTCACGGGCCTATAGCCCATGAAAATTTCGACCTACGAGATGAATTTACCTATTATTTTATTTATTTTTTAATTAAATAAGTGACCCAATTGAGCCTATAAAAGGAATGCTAAGTGAGAATTGAAAACAGGTGAACAGAACATCTAGTTTTTAAACTTTAGGGTTTTAGACTCTCTCTATAACAAAAAGTCATGTTCTAAGCCTTTATATTCTCTACTCTTCTTCACTCTGTATCTATCTCATGTGTTGATAATTTCCCACTCTAGTCTAGGTAATTCTAAGGATACTGTGGAAGACTATGAAGAAATTTGAAGATCGGTTCAGTTTCTTGGTGATACCTTGCGACATAAAGCATACAAGGGTTATAGAAATTGGAGGAAGGACTTATTCATTCCGCTGCATATAATGTAAGTGTTCTTATCATTATCTCTACTTAAATTCAATTGTATACACATGCTCTAGGTTTTCTTATATTAATTTGTTTAATATATGATTTACATGAAAATAATTAAGATCATGTATAAGTAATTTAATCAACTGGCCTCATAGCCTTTGGTAGTTTTTATTTTCATGCATGAACATGGTTTTGGATGTCAAAATTCTAGTTGCACAAGGCTCCCATCTTGTCCCCTTCAAACCATAGGCTTGGGATGGAAATGGCGAAGCCCGACCTTCCCCCTTGCGCTAAGAGCCCCGCGATAGCACCAAGCGAGGCATGGTCTTGAGCCACAAGCCCCTGCCTCACCTCAACTCCTCACGCGAGCATAAGGTCTTCGTCTTGCACCAAGGGCCTCACGTCAATGCCTTGAGATGCGCCTCACGCCAAAGGCCTCACGCGCGCTTCAAGCCACCATCTCGCGCTAGGGGCCTCGTGCGTGCATCAAGATGCACCTCGCGCCAAAGGACTCGTGTGTGCATCAGGCCACCATCTCGCGTCAGGGGCCTCACGCGCGCATCAAGATGCACCTCATGCCAAAGGCCTCGTATGCTTATCAGGCCACCGTATTGCGCCAGGGGCCTCGTGCGCCCACCAGGATGCACCTCACACCAAAGGCCAATGCGTGCATCAGGCCACCGTCTCACGCCAGGGGCCTCGCACGCGCATCAAGATGCACTTCACACCAAAGGCCTCATGAGCACATTAGGCAACCATTTTGTGCTAGGGGCCTCGCGCGCGCATCAGGATGCACCTCGCTGCAAAGGCCTCGTGCGTCCATAAGGCCACCGTCTCGTGCCAGAGGCCTCGCACACGAATCAGGATGCGTCGTGCCAAAGGCCTCGTGCGCACATTAGGGCACCATCTCACGCCATGGCCTCGCACCAATGGCGCCGCATGTGTGCGATGATACACCTCGCATACGAAGCCTCACCTCGTGCCAAGCGTCTCGCGAGGCCACGTCACACACCCCATCTTGCACCTTGCAGGTCTCAGGAGGCACAGCGTCACCTATGGAGACTTTCCTCATGCTATGTTTCTCACGAGGACATGTCGTGTGCCCCATCTCATACCATGTAGGTCTTGCGAGGCACATTCCTCACCTGCGGAGCATTGCATCTTCCGCCAAGGGTTTCGCGAGGTTAGCCCTCGAATGTGGCGTCACATCTCGCACCGAAGGACTCGCTAGTTGCACGCCTCGCCTAAAATGTCATACCTAGCACCAAGGATATCACGCCTAAGGAATGAGAGGCCCCTTACGTATCCTTTCCATAGGACCATCACGAGAGGTCCTTGCCTCCCAGGCATATTGAAACCGTGTCATCCATGATAACGTATAGGGATTTCAATACTTGAAGAATAAGGTACCTTCTGGGGGTGAAAGCCTATGTATGACTCAAGGAGCTCGTACAGTTATGGAATGCACCTACAAACCAAGAGGAGTTAGAGTACGGACACAATGTCCACGCCAGACAAGTAGTGGCAGTACAAGAATTGTTCATAGCAAGTACTCCCCTAGCATGCCTATGAGGTCCGTACCCAGCAAGTAGTGGAGTACAACATGGTGTTATATTATTTTATAATATAATGTAATATTATATTATATTATAATATAATTTTTTAGATTAAATAAATGTGACAAAGAGTGTCACATATTGTAACATATAATAGAGAGTTACAATATTTAGATATATGAGATATATCCAAATATGTAACATATTTGGTGTTACAAATTTGTAACTTCCAAATATTACCCTTTATTGTGTAAATTTGGTGTTACACAATATTGAGATGAATTTCATAATAGCCATATGTGAAATGGCTGTTAGAGATATGATTTTAACCCCAATAATGTGTTTTGGGGGTTACAAAATCATTTGGGAGGGTTTGGAACCGTTTGGAAAAACATCACATTTTCAAGTGCTGAAATTAGTCAGTGGCTGCAGCCATAGAATGTTAGTGGTCATTTCCTGTGGGACAGAGAGCAGTGGCCACGGCCACTGATGTCCCTGGCCGCGACCACAGGTGTATTTCTGACCAATTTTTTAGTTTTTTCAATCTTTGTTGAACGGCTCAAAAAACCCAAATAACTCCCAAATCTCATTATTAATTCCATAATAACCCAACTAATCATTGGTAACAGCCATGGGGGTTGGTGGAATTTGAAATTCAAAGGGTGTCTCTAAAATCTATAAATAGGAGCCTATTGCTCAC
Organism: Humulus lupulus; assembly: GCF_963169125.1. Lineage (NCBI taxonomy): Eukaryota > Viridiplantae > Streptophyta > Magnoliopsida > Rosales > Cannabaceae > Humulus > Humulus lupulus. The sequence continues at coordinate 102,135,618 of NC_084793.1, forward strand.
TTGAAAGAAACACCATTTTCCATCCAGAAAGCACTTGGCTGGAAAATACACCATAGAGGCTTGATAATTCCAGAGAGCTATTTCCTAGAGAGATCTCTTAGTGCTTAGAGAATAGGGGGAAATAAGCTTTTGGACAAAGGTTTTGAACCTTCTTAAAGTTGGTGATCCCCACTGTTGATGGTGAGAACTCGTCAACGAAGTTAAGTTAGAAAAATTAAAGTAAAGGGCTTATCGATGAAAAACTTCAAAAATCTAAACAAAAACTTAGAGAATAGTTGCATAACGAAAATGATGAAAAGAACTTGTATTTCTTCTGGTATGGTCCTACAATGTTTTTTCCAACCCCTTTGAATGTTGAAGTGGGGTTTCCTTTATAGTGGGCTCTAATGGCCGCTGATATATTGTGGTTCAGGGGACCAGATTGTACACAAGTACATTGTTAGGAGAGTGGTATTAGGCGTAGTGGTGTCGGGTCTAGTACATGGTCAGAGTTTGTGGGAGCACCTCCACTTTAGTACTTGATTGTGCCTCCACTACTTGTCCAGTATGAGTGTTAGAGACTGGCTGGTGAGGACCACAACAGGTACCTTACTTGTACGACCACTACTTGTCTGGCGTGGGCCTTGTCTCCGTACTCTAATTCCTTTTGGTTTGTAAATTCACTTCGTACCTCTTCTAACTTCGCATCGAATCGCTGTGACGCTTGCTATATATGCAGCGCGAGACGCCTCGGGGAGGCCATGTGTCGTGAGGCCCCTAATGATGCGAGATGCCTTGCAGAGGTCATATCTCGCGAGACCCCTAAGGATGCGGCTACCCCCGCGAGATGCTTGTCTTCTTGGGGAACTTGTCCTGAACAAGTTATTGTTCTCTATTAGGTTTGGTAAAGTTTTCTTAACTTAATGTTAAGAGAATGATCCCTCGCTTGTGGCATGAGGCTCATGTGGCAATCCATGACCACATTAGTGGAGTAGGACCAAGTGAAGTGGGCTTGTCTCGCGAGACACTACTATGCGCGCGAGACGCCACCCCTAGCGAGGCGTCTGTTGGTGCATGAGATGCCACCCCAAGCGAGGCGCATGTTGGTGCGCTAGACGCTTCCCCTAGCGAGGCACCTGTTGACGTGCACCTCTTAGGCGCGAGACGTGGGGTGCTGCATGATGTGCGAGGTGCGAGACAATGGTCTCGCGAGGCTCTCGCTGGGTGTGTCGAGGGGAGACGCACTACAACAATTTTGAGTATATATTACAGTAAAAAATGACATATTTTAAAAAGAGTTATTAATAGGCAAATTAAAAAAAAACACAGGCTTAATTTTTTTCTTTCACAGACAATTTCGACGCCAAATGAAATAGAAAGAAGGCGCCTAATGAAAATTCTATCTACCCCACTTGCCTCCTCTGCCCCTCACGCGATTCTCCCTCACTGCATTTCTCCTGCTGGAAGCAAGAACCAGGCAAAAGCACTCTGACCTTCATTTGTCTATGTGAGGTATTTTTTGTTACGTCAGATTTCAATTTCATATCTTTTTTAAGTAAATAAGAAGTCTCCTGCCTATGGAAAGAACCCCTTCATTCCATCTAAACCTCTTTCCCCTTTCCCTCTTTCTCTCTTCAATTTCGAATGTGTGCTCCTCTCAGAAATTAGGGTTTTTTCTTTCCCTCTTTCCTCTTCAAAACCTCACAGCCAAAACTAAAGATGTTATATTCCCTAAAATTTTTGTTTCTCTTCATGTAATTTTAATAATAGTGTCATGAAATTTGCCCACCTTTGAACCCTGGAACAGTGCGCCTACCCACCCATTCCAGCATTTGTCCTTACTGACCAACCTTTTGGGGTTCATCCAATTTTATTTCTTAATCTTATTTAAGTCAATTTATGGTCTTATTACATATGAAAAACAACAACTCATTCCATCAACACTTTCAAGTGACAACAAGATTGTGTTCCTTTTCTGTAATACATACAATTCTCTTCCCATAATTAATCTTTCTTTTGTTTTCATGGGTCTAAATATTAAATACAGGTACAATGACATTGCTAAGTATGGTTTTGAAGCCGCACAGAACTCTGGTCCTGTGAAAGTGATCCTGTGGGACAGGAAGAGAAATTAACCTTGCAAAGTACAGGTCATGTTCGAAGACATGATGGGCTGGGAGAGTAAGATTTGATTTTTTTTTTTTTTTGCTTTTGATAGACTTGATTCATTCAGATCTTTACTATTTTATTAATCTTTAGGCTCCTGATTGTAATAGGAGAGCATTTGTATTCTATACTTCTTTTAAGCCTCTTCTTCATAGAGGTAAAATATATCAGATATTGCAGTTTATATACTTTCTTGAATGTTGCATTGTTCATATATATCTAAAATTCTAGCTTATATGATTTCTCCATTTCTTCGAGATTTATGCACTATTATATACTTTCCTCCATTGCCGCCATATTGTTTTGGGACAAACAAATTATCACCAGATATGCTTATTTGCAATATCTGGAAAGGAAAGAAAATGCAATAAGTTCCTATATACAGTGGGGTCCTCACATATAATGATATGGTTTTTATATATACAAGTTTCCGTGACATGATTTGTACCTTACATTAGGGCAACACTAAATTTTCTTCATGTCTCTTGGATGTATGCCTACTTCTGTTTCGAGTGTGTGATGAGTTTTTTTCTTTTTCTAAGCTGCTCCACTTACTATTGCAGAGTGTTATACTAATTTCATCTTTTATCTTGTAAGGTACAAGTGGAACCTTCATAATTCAGATCTGGACAAACGGCTGAACTTTTTTGAATCTAACTGGGCATTCTTTTTAGGTTTTGGTAAAGTACTTTCTAACTTTATTATTGTTTTTGAGTCAGTTTGTCATATATATTATCTTCAATTTCTGCAGGTTAGGAGTGGTTTATTTAACATGAGAATTCATACTACTTGTTTCACATGGTTTCTATTTTATTGTTTGATCAATAATTGTGACCTCAATTTTAAATTGGTAACTTCTAAGTTATGTGGCCTTCCTATGTGAATGTTATGTGCTAAGCAATTGAATGTCATCATTAGAGTATATATTCTCTTTGAATAATCATAGTTTGTTCCTATGAAACAAACATAAGAGCACTACAACAATTTTGCTTATATATTACGTTAAAATATTATGTATATTTAAAAGTGCTATAAATCTATCCTAATAAAAAAAACAAGCAGAAATTTTACCCAAAGAGGCGGCAAGTGAAAGTACTTATGGCCAAATGAAAATGAAAAAAATCATTTGGTTTCCTCTCTCTCTCTCTCTCTCTCACTCGGTTTCAGCCCATCTCTAATATCTGAACTCCACACCCTAATCACGCCTCATCCTCTCTCTCTCGCCTTCATTTTATCAGTTCCCTCTCCATTCTCCATCGCTCTCTCTCTCACCGAGTCTATCGACTCTCTCCATCACGCCATGACCACGCCTAGCTAAAGCTATTTATTTAAGTGTTTAGCTTTGAAATCTGACCACGTCCACGCCTAGCTAAAGCTCTCTCTCTAACAGAGTATCGACTCTCTCTTCCTCAAGTCCTGATACTCTAAAGTCCGACTTAACAACACCACGTTTTGTCTCTCTTCACTCTTTCCCGTTGAGCTGTTGGAGCAACACGAGCACGGAGCAGCTAAACCAAGACCCAGGTAACCCAATCACTCACGAAGTTGTAAGTTTCTTCTGTAGTTTTTTTTTCTTTTTCAGATTTCAAATTAATATCAAGAAAGTGTTTTGAATATTGATTATATATATTTGTTTCTAATTGAGATAACACAGAGAAAATTAAAACTAGAGAGGTTGTATGCTAGCTAATTCAAACACTCACAGGGCCTCTCTTTCTCACACTCTCCTCTTTCCCTCACCTCTCTCAAATTCTCACCTCACCGAAGCCTCTCTCGGAGTAGCTCAAGAGGAAAGGCATTTTGATTTTGTTTACTTTGATTTTGATATTTAGTGTTTTAGTTTGTTAAGTAAAACTTGTATTGATTTTTGTTTTGGTGTTGGGGTATTATTAGTGGGTATAAGTCTTGGTTTCTCCCCTTATTGCTGATCTGATTCTTCGATCCCCTATTTCAAAATCAGGTAAGTCAAACTTCCATTTACATATTATTGATGAATAACCAAATTTCTGTATATATATAGTACATATTATACAAAGATAAATAATAGGTGCTTGCCATCCTTTTTTTTTTTTTTTGTCTATGTACATAAAGAAATGTTAAGAAAGAGGGTTATATTCTCTGTTTGTCAAAATGTGAATATTATATATAGATAAGATAGATGAAATTAAATATGATTTTATGACAACTAATTAGATAACTCATGACACTATATTCTTATGAACTAATGTGTTGTTAATAGAAAATAGTTGTGTTTTGTTTTAGGTGTTTTTCACTTTTTAATGAATTTGTACCTACTTTTCTCTATCACTAGAATGGTCAAGAAGCTAAACTGATATTCTATATTACAATAGAAAGTATTCTTATATAGTTTTAGGTATCTACAAGACACATAGTATGTTATAACTAATATAAATTTGAATTTTTTTTAATACAGGCCTATTTGTTGTATTATGGCTTTGGTGCTCCTTGCCTTTTCAACATATATTTTTTTTATATATGTGGATTGTTTGCTTAAAATGATCCAAATTATTTCTCCATTTGTGTTCTTTAGCTTTATTCAACTTATATCAAGAAAACATTTTGAATATAGTCAATACATATATAATTTTTTGTGTTGGAATTATTTCTAATTGAGAGAATACAAAGAGAAAAATTAGAGATGTTGTAAGTGTGAGAATATGGTGCTTAATACTTAATGTTTGTGATTTGAGAATATGGATTTAGATTACCTTTTCTTTAGTTCTTTTGTTGGCCTTTGTGTATGAAATTTGGATTTTACAGATTTGATTTATGCATATTCTAGAATCTAAATTTATCAGGCTTTTATTCATGTAAAAATTTAAAATATTGATTGTATGGGTTTTGATCATAAATAATGAGATTTGTGTTTGGTGCTGTTATATTGCTCTATCTTTGTATTTTTATTCTATTTGTAATATAGTTAAAACTTTTCTGGATGGCTGCCTCCAAGAGAAGAGGCAAGATACTTTGTGTGCAAGCAATCTTTCACGGGAGACTCTTACTTTTGTTTGCATTTTGGAAGTGGTATGCCTTTTACCTTTGTTTTAATATTATGCTAATGTTAGATGAGTTTGAATATCTTAAATATTCATCCATAGTGAAGTAGGTTCTGAGATCATTGTTGTGTGCTGCGGTGATAACAGAAGGTTGAGAACTTGTGTGTCTTAGTGAAGTAGGATTTGAGAAATTTGTGTGTTGCGGTGAGATAAGGAAGAAAACATGCATGTTTTTTGAATTAGTTGAATTGATATTGGCAGATGGTTAGTTTCTAGTCTAGGGGAAATGGTGTTTGATTTTATATAGACTTATCTAGTATTACTATTTTACAATTGAATTGTGTTTGCTTGGTTTGTTTGATGATTGGTACATTAATTAGATTGTTAAAAACACACACTTTTAAATGGTGTAATAATCTTTTTGTATAGATTTTGAGGTCCTTTTCAGTTGTATTGCAAGCAGCTTTGCCTCAGTTGCTTCCTTTTTTAGGGTCCCTAAGCTTCTTAAAGAAACCAAAATATCATTTTGTGTTGGCACTATAACAAAATTGGGTTTTAGACACGATTTTTTTTGTCGCTAAAGCTTTCTAAATCCTCGCTATATCGAATAGAGATAACAAAATTATCATTAAACTTCCTCGCTAATACTTTGTTTCTATTGTTGAACTATAGAGAGGACATTTAAAATTCTCGCTATTGCTCAGTAATAGAGAGAAAATTTTAGTCGCTATTTCATAGAATATTAGGTTGATATGCATACATATATATGGTATGTCATTAAACCAGCTTTTTTCAACTTCCTTGGTGATGTTAGGCTGTCATTTGGTGAGTGACTTTACGAAAAGAGTAGCAACAAGTCTTTTCAACTGAGTAACATTTATGGATTTAATTCATAATTAAATATTTTGATACCAAGACCAAATCTAACACCAGAAGAAAGAAAACCCCAATATTAGACATTTACCAAAACATATAACAAAATAATAATAGAATAAATCAAGTCAGAATTATTTTTTGTTTTATCAAAAAGAAAGAAAGGGTGCCTAGTTCCATTACCCAAGTGTGTAAACTTTGTTGAGACCCATGATTTAGTTTCTACGCCATTAATTTTTTAATGCTTTCCACTATGAATTGTGATAAGGTATTTCTTTTGTTTCCAAATGATCAAGTAGTTGAGTCTTTGGAGACCTTGAATTTGATTGATTTACTTGTGGCTTTTCTTATTGATGCTATACATGTTTAATGGAATAGTTAAATCCTTTTGTAAGGTACTTCTTTGATCACTCTGATTACAATGTGATTGAATCCTACATTGCTTTGTTTTTTTTTTCACTATTAATGGAAACTATGAGGAATTGTATTGCATGGAGATACTCTTTAAATCTCCATAGAGTTATCTGTGCTTTTTTCTCTTCTGTATTTTAAATTCTTTCATATCCCTTTCTGGGCTTATTTTTCTTGTTGTATTGCCTCCTAGTGGTCGAACTCTATTGGATGAAGATACTATTTAGTATTTTATTGCCTAATTGTGAATTGAAATATATATTGGAATAATATTTGCATTGTGGCTATTAACAATCGTTGTTGTGTCTCAAGTTAGCTTTTTGGTTTTTATATTTTATTAAGTTTTTTTACTTATATTTCTATTTGATAGTTTTATTTATGTATAATTTATGCTTTTCTATTTATATGAATATTATGGACTTGTGAAAATGGTAAATCAATGTATTTTATTGATAGATATTTTAAGAGCCTCTATTGTTAGACATAGGGCATGATTTGATGTTATAGTGCGTGTAGTCTCTTCTAGTTTTGTACAAGTTAAGCATTGTCAAATAACCTTAATAACCTTTCATATTCGTATAATAAACATTCCACTAGAAACCAAAATAATTATACTACCAAATCATACACATCAAAACCAATACAAACAATTTCTTTATCTCTCCCCACTTAAATGAGTCAAATAACAACAATATCAATATTTTTTATTTAAACTAATAACATACAACAATTGAGATCAGTTTCTTAATTTGAGAAAGATTAAATAATATAACAGAGCAATAATATAACAAGTCCTATCCCCTCTAAGATTGGGAGGCTCCAAAATCTTGACACACTTGATCTTTCCAATAACAACTTCAATAGTCAAATTCCCAACACTTTATCACACTTAAAGAGTCTTCAATACTTGTATGTAAACTCTGTTGATTAATTTTGAGTTAAATATTTTCATGTTAAGCTTGATGGTAATTACATGATTTGAAACTGGATCAGGTGACTGGACAATAACACTTTGAGTGGAGCAATTCCTGCATCTTTGGCTAACATGACACACTTTGAATAGTTTATAAAAATGTTTTATGGGATTTTTTTTAATGGTCTAGGGACCTGTCATACAACAATCTAAGTGGTCCAGTACCAAGGTTGCCTGCCAAGACCTTCAAGTAAGTTATTTTCTATATTGTAATCGTTGTTGTTGTTATTAAGATAGATTATTTGAGAGATCATTAAATAACATGTTACAACTGCTCTAATTTGCTTCTTTATGCAACTTTTGAAGATGCTCAAACTGCTAGGAGACCCAAAAACCATAAAATTGCTTTAGCCTTTGCTTCAAGCCTAGGCTGCATTTGTCTACTAATTCTTGGGTTTGGTTTCCTTCTTTGGTGGAGGTACAGACACAACCAGCATATTTTCTTTGACGTCAACGGTTAGTAAACCTAACTTATTTTTTAAGCAATATCATTAAAAAAGAAACAGAAGAAGAAGAGATTAACAGTTGTAGGCTTTAAAAAATTTCAGAGCAACATCATGAGGAGGTTTTCCTTGGAAACCTGTGGAGATTTCAATTTAGAGAGCTTCAGATGGAAACAAACAACTTCAGCAGCAAGTACTTGGTTGGAAAAGGTGGTGTTGGAAATGTCTACAAAGGTTGTCTCAGAGATGGTACAGTAGTAGCAGTTAAAAGGTTTAAAGATGGTAATGCCATTGGTGGTGAGATTCAATTCTAAACTGAAGTTGAGATGATGAGTCTGGCAATTCACATGAACCTTCTTCAGTTGTACGGGTTTTGTATGACGGCCTCTGAGAGGCTTAGTTGACCTCTATATGTCAAACAGTAGTGTTGCCTCCCGCCTCAAAGGTAAGCTGGCCTGTGATGTTCTATATTTTTTTTATCAAATTTATATTATGATATTTTTCCAAAGCACTACTATCGAGAAATATAGGTTTTCATCACTAGTATCTTATTGGAAATAGATATTTCTACTTTGGTATCTAAGCTCATAATTTGTAATCATTCTATCATTTTTATCAAGTACACATCTCTATTGAAATGCCATTGATTTCCAAACCACTGCATATTGGCAACTTTAAGTCTTGGAATCTTTTCATATTCTCTATGAAATTAGGCACTCATGATAATTATCATGCAATCAAGGGAAACCATCCATGACAATTGTTGATTAATTTTTTTAGTAGTTCTATTTGTTCTATTTTATAGTTCACTATCAGGTATGAGTTTGAGTATTAATCATTTAATTTGTGATGTAGTTGAGCAAGCTGATGTCATAATGGAAACAAGAGAATAATGAATCAACTTTTTTTATGTACTCTTTTAGTTTACTATTAACTTTAAGTTGAAGCATTAATTATTTAAATTTTGTTGTAGCTAAGCATATGGACTCACAACAAAGACAAGTGCACAAAGGATGATGAATTGAAGGATGGAGCAAGTTTCATGCATGATTTACTTTTGTGTATCTTGTAATGTTTTCGTTTTTCATTTTTGAAGTAAAAAATGTTCAAGATTATAAAACTTTATTATGTTATGCTTTCAAACTTAAGTTAGAACTAAGATCTCATGAAGTAAACACATTCATGGTTTGAATTAGTTATTGTTTAATGTAATACTTATGGTTTATCAATCTATTGAGAATTACATTTTATGATTAATTTTGATTTTTTTTTATCAAAATACAATAATGAAAATCTTTTAATTAAAAAAAACCATATAAGTATACTTATCAAAATAAAATTTAAAATATATTATCCACACTAAAGTAACAAAATTTTATTACTAGACTTTTAATATGTTATGATTTAGAAACATATTATAATCATAACAAATCATTATGATTTATATAATATAACAAACTAAAAATGCTATCAAAATAATCAAATGTAACAGTGGAAAAGTGTTATGTAAGAAATATAAGATTAAACGTCAAATTTATAACCAAATACTCTAACTAAATGTTATTATTTGAATATTATAGCAACTAAAAATATGTTATTGAAAAGTTTAAGATAACATCCAAATACTGTTATAGAAAAGACAGGACTTTTAATAACAGGGGCTAGGTTAGCGTTTTTAGAAGCGTTATCAATACTCCCGGTTAGCAGTTTTTAAGTGTTATGAATACTGTTTTTTCTTGTAGTGACGGGTGTGAGACAATGGTCTCGCGAGGCCCTCGCTGGGTGCGCCGAGGGGAGACGAGCGCAAGACAATGATCTCGCGAGGCCTTCGCTGGGTACGCCGAGGGAGACGGGTGTGAGACAATGGTCTCTCAAGGCCCTCGCTGGGTGTGCAGAGGGTAGATGGGCGCGAGATAATGGTCTCACGAGGCCCTCGCTAGGTGCGCTGAGGGGAGACGGGTGCGAGACAATGGTCTCGTGAGGCCGTCGCTAGGTGCGCCAAGGGGAGGCGGGTGCAAGACAATGGCACAACCGAGGTGAGGCGAGGCCATCCCTAACGAGGCCCTGGTGGCACGGCCGAGGCGAGGCGAGGCGAGGCCATCCCTCGCAAGACCTTGGTGGCACAGCCGAGGCAAGGCGGGACAATCCTTTGCGAGGCCCTGGTGACACGGCTGAGGCTAGGCAAGGCCGTCTGGGATGCCATGGGCGCGTGAGGTGCTGGCCTGGGCAAGGTGTGCCCAGCTGCGTAAGCCCCTTTCCACGGCAGAGACCCAAATGTGTGTGTTTTCGACCTATCACAAGCGTGGAATTTTAAGCATCCACATTTGCCCCTCAGTCTATGAGAGGACCTTTAGGTGCTCTGGTGGACTTTCCTCTTTGATTCTTATAAATAGGCCTTCATGCCTAGCCTATTATTTACACCTTACCTCTTCAGCTTAGTGGTTTTGGGATCCTTGCTCCTTTCAAGAGATGAAGGGTTCAATCCCCCACAACCTCATTTTTGTTATCTTTTCCCTTCTCTTTCCTTTTTTTTTATATATATATTTGAGTTCATTTCTTGTAGGTCTATATCCATGCAGGCATTTGAGCACTAAAACACCCCTTTCCTTTGTTTTTGTAGACACGTACTTTCGGCCACTTGCCTCAGTTTGAACATGACAGTTCTTTCGGCCCCCAACCTCCTTTTGACCACGACAACACCCAATTTTACTTGCTTGAGGTATACTTTCTTTCTCCCTCATGTTTATTGGGTCCAAATTAGCACCATTTGAGAGGGGGTATTTTGGCGTGAGCTTGTCGTGAGTTAACCCAGTTGCATGCCCTTATTCATACCTCGTAGTGGGTTATTTAAAGTGCTTGTACCTAGAGGTTTTGAGCCCATTCCTTTGTGTTTTGTAGCAATCCTCTCATTTATACATGAACCCTTTTTGCTTTCGAGACAGGGTCTCATGGCATGTGAAGGTTCATTCGACACTCCTCCGGGGGTCTAGTTTGTTGACTTGTCTTCAGACTCGGAGTCAACTGAGGACAATCCTCACCATGACTACAACACCTTAAGGCTGGCCCACATTCGTCATCTTGAGCATATGGCTGAAGTTAGGTGTAAGATTTGGGTGGTAGAGAGCGAAATAGACTCGGTGTTGAGGGGAGACGGAGTACCTTTCCCTCTTGACCTTAACGACCATGTAGCGAACCTTAGGGTGACCCTTTTAGATTTGTAGATGGAGCTGGAGTTTATGGAGGGAAATCTCCCGCCTGAACCTACCTGTTTTCCCCTAATGACTGTCATGGGGCCGTCCCGTCTTCTCCTCAACCCTTATTCTCGATCTACCCTAGCTTAGCACTTTCACATCCGGTGTCTCGGTGGAAGACCCTTGCTAGGAAGAAAAATAGAGGGTAAAGTGCCCTGTTTCCACTTCACCTTTTTCTTTTAGTTTTGCAGATATGCGAAGAGAGGGCGATGACAGGTGACTGCTGATGATCAGGACACTGGCCTCCTGTTGGCATCCACTCTAGTGTCCCATGTGTTCGAAAATAAACTGTTGGAAATAATGGAGAACTACCGTGTTCGCCCAGAATACACATTATACGTTCCTTCGAACAAGTGCCGGGCTAACTGTTCAAATCTAGGTTCCATGGCTATGAGCGAGCATATCTTGAAAGCGGGTGGTACAATCCCATTACACCCATTTTTCTTCACGGTTCTCAATCATTTTGACCTTGCTACACTCCAGCTGGCGCCCAACAGCTGGTTGACCTTGAGTTGCCTCTTCATCTCATATATGGATCGTTTCGAGCGTGCTCCTATGGCCCAAGAGGTGCATTTCATGTACAATCTCATGCCCTCTCCTAAGTCCAAGGGCTTTTATTTTCTGCAAAATGCCAATACTTCAGTCTCCTTGATAGAGGGCGCTGTATCCAACACAGGTTCTTGGAAACATGACTTTTTCTTTGTCAAGGGTCCCCTCTCTGTTCGTGAGAACTTTCACTCAGCCCCTAGTAAGTACTTCAAGCCCCCCCCCCCCCCCCCCCCTTTTTTTTTAAAACTTACTGTTTTGGAACTTATGTTTGTGTCAGCAACTATGTTGATTGTGCTGAGCATTTTTCCACGCCTGGAGTTGTCGGGTCGGAGGCGAATGCAGTGGATAATTTTCTTGAGGCTAACCTTGCTGAGAAAATGGATGCACACCTCTTCACCGTGGACAGACTCAACTTTCACAAGCTGTCCTTGGTTTCGGATCCCGGGTTGTTGTGGAGTATTCCTGGATCAAAGAAGAAGAAGGCTGCTTCGGCTAAACATCACTCGGATGGGGGTGAGGGTGAGCATGTACCAGAGGGGGTCTCCCTTGGACATAGGCAACCCCACAAACCTTCTTCATCTCCCAGGGGGTGCCCTCCTTTAGCCCCTACAGACCGTGACATGGCCTCCCACTCCCAGGATCAACAGGTCATGCCGAGGGGTTTCGTCTGTCCTTATTCTGAGGACTTCGATGCTTTTCCTCAGGCTTCCCTTGACCATGATCCATCGGGGGCTCATTTTTCCAATCTTCCTGCGCCCCCTCCTGGTCCATCGGGGGCTTATTTTTTCGATCTTCCTGCGCCCCCTCCTGGTCCATCAGGGGCCCATTTTTCCGATCTTCTTGTGCCCCCTCCTCCTTTGGCGAGCAGGTCATATGTCCTTACTCAACCAAGTGCCCTTGGCTTGGAAGGGGTGCCCTGGGTGGGCCACATGGCGGCCTCTTATGGGCAACGGTATGTCTAGATCGCTACGAACCTTCCTGAGGCTGATTGGAGTGGTCTTGGGAGTTTTACTATGTCGGAGCTCGGGGAGACTCTTGTGTGTTTCGCTGCTTGGGTGAGTTCATGCATCTTATGTTGGACTTATCCCTTTTCTCTCTCTTTCTTTTTTTTTCTTTTTCTTATCATTGTTATTGTTATTTTTCTTGTGCAGACCTATATAGTGGCTTAGCGATTTGCTGACTCGGCTCAAGACCTCTCCACGTCGAATGATGAGAGGGACCATCTTACAGTCCAGGTCCAGGGGCTCGAGAGGGAACTTGCTAACTAGGCTTAACCTAGAGAAGGCCTTGGCGAAGGCTTCTTCCTTATCAAAAAAGAGAAAGAGGGTGATTGCCAAGGCCACGATGCTGCAGGAAAGGGTCACTAGCTTAGAGACCGAACTTGAGGGTGCCAAGGCTACTATCGCAATGTTGCAGGGGAGGGTCGCTTCTTTAGAGGTGGACAAGGTGGCTATAGAGGAAGACAAGGCGACTATTGAGTATAGATCCATAGAGCGTGCCCTTTACGGGGTATGGAGGCAGAATCCTAACTTCGATTTCTCGTCCTTTGGCGAACACGTCATTGCCCCGGCAGCTGAATGGAACGCCCATGGCAGAAGGCCTTAAGATTATAGTTTTGCAATTTTTGCCAATTAGTCCAATGTGGATGTATGCTCGTTCGAACCCTATTTTTCTTGTAATTTCTTCGAGTCCTGTTATGTTATAAACACTCTTTTTTTATATATACATATGTGATCATTCATCCTTATTCCTCTGTGTTCGAGGTCCTTTTGGATAGGTTCTCTTTTTTATTTATCAGGCTTAAGGTCCTTTGGAGCCCATGCGAAGGGGTTCAATAGGTCCCTCTTCGGTGCCTCTTGATTGTTCTTATAAGGATATATTGACCCCTTGGGTTCTAGTTATCCTTTTATATATTTTTGCGCACACTTATTATTTCTTGCGAGAAGCGTCCTTCTCGTCATTATTCATAGTAATATTTTTGCAAGGGTCTCTTTTAGGACCCTTTTTGGCTAGATGGCTTGGTGGCCGCTCTAGGCTTATTGGTGGGTGCTCTTCCTTAGGCCTTTCCTCTCGTGGGAGCATCTGCCTTTATTTGGAGGCTTTTCTTGTAGGACCTTTTGGCCTCCTTGATGTTCACAAGGGTAGCTAATCCTTGCGAACTCAAGAGATGCCTTGCAAGGTCTTCTTCCTATTTATAAGGGTTCATCACATTTTTTTATATATATATAAGGGCCTCATTTAGGGTCCTGATATAAGGGGTCCTTTAAGGATCCTCCTTATAGGGGGTCCTTTTTAGGTTCCCTCTGATATGAGGGGTCCTTTTAGGATACTTTTGATAAGGGGTCCTTTTTAGGTTCCCTCTTATATGAGGGGTCCTTTTAGGATCCTCCTGATAGGGGGTCCTTTTTAGGATCCTCCTGATAGGGGGTCCTTTTTAGGATCCTTCTGATAGGGGGTCCTGTTTAGGATCTTCCTGATAAGGGGTCCTGTTTAGGTTCCCTCTGATATGAGGGGTCCTTTTAGGATCCTCCAGATAGGGGGTCCTTTTCTTTGCTGTATATTTTTCCTCTTATCCTACCCGCTCAAGTGCTTGGTGAAATTTATTTTAGCAGGCACTTTGGTGGATGTCGTAGAGAAGAAGAATAACACGTGAACTTACGAACAGTTTCATTCATAGCATGCGAGTTACAATGACATACATGCAAGGGTTACATCTAATTGGGAGGTTACCCAGGTAGCCTCTTTGATTCTTACTCACTAAGTTAACAAAACAAGGAACAAACTAAACATAGGTCTTCTTTGCATCGGGTGCAGAAGTCTCACTGGCAGGATATCTTGAGGTTTTTTGCATTCCATACCCGAGGTATAACGATGTTATCCATGCAGGCCAGTTTGTAGGTGTTTGGTATGCATTGAGCGACCTGGTAGGGTCCTTCCCAGTTCGCCCCTAGTACCCCCACCCCCGGGTCTCGCGTGTTGGGGAGTACTTTCCCCAGTACCAAGTCTCCTACCCTTACAATTCTCCCTCGCACCCTTGATTTGTACCTCGCTGCTTGTTGCTGATATGTGGCTAACCTCAGTTTGTCCCTTTCTTTCTTGGCTTCCAACAGGTCCAAGTTCCTGACCAATGCTATGATATTAGCTTGGTCATCATATGCTTGCGTGTGGATGGAGTTAATCTTCATTTCTATTAGAAGGACAGCCTCGCAGCCATAGGCAAAGGCGAAAGGTGTCTCCGCAGTGGTGGAACGAGGGGTGGTCCTGTAGGCCCAGAGTACATTGGGGAGTTCCTTGACCCAGGCCGCTTTCAACTTTTCCAACTTTGTTTTCAAGTACCTTTTCAGGATCTTGTTGATGGCCTCCACTTGTCCATTGGCTTGTGGGTGTACTACTGCGGAGAAACTCCTCTTGATTCCTTTTTCTTGTCAGTATTCCTCAAATATTCCTCCTTCAAACTGCGTTCCATTGTCGGAGATAATCTTGTAAGGTACTCCAAATATGCAGACAATATACTTGTTGACTAAAGGCTCCGCTTCCACCCACTTAGTGAAATAGTCGACTGCTACCACCGTGTATTTAGCTCCTCCTCTTCTTGTTGGCAGTGCTCCAATCAAGTCAATCTCCCACACAGCAAAGGGCCACGGACTGGTCATGCTCACCAGCTCATTTGGTGACCGTCGGAGATAATTTGCATGTCTCTGGCACTTGTCACACCTTCTCGCGAAGTCTCTCACATCCTTCTCCATGGTTGGCCAATAATAACCCTGGTGGATGGCTTTTTTTGCCGTGGACTCCCCCCCCCCCCCCCAGCATGATTTCCACATTCCCCTTCGTGTATCTCTTGAAAATTGTTAAAGCCTCCTCCTTGTCTACGCACCACAAGAGCGGGCTAGAGAAGCCTCTCTTATATAAGGTTCAATCTAATAGGGTGTACTGAACAGTCTTGTAAGTCAGTTTACGGGCCTCTTTTTTGTCCAAAGGCAAGGTCCCGTCATTTAAGTACCTCACGATGGGTGCAAACCATGGCTCCTCAGTGCTATTGACCATATTGATTCTTTCTTCTGCTATGCTTGGCTTGGGGAGGTATTCGACCGGTATGGACTCAAGTGTGTTCTCGTCTCATGTGGAGGCGAGTTTCGCGAGTGCATCAGCATTGGTGTTTTGCTCCCTTGGGATCTGTTCTATGGTGTATTTTTCGAACTGATCCAAATACCCCTTCACCTGAAACACTACCAGCTGTGAGTTGCTAAAGACATGCAAGTGGGTTACCTTTAACTCCTTAGCTAGCCGCTGGCCGACCAACAGCGCCTCATATTCTGCTTCATTATTGGAAGCTTCGAATCCAAATCTCAAGGCTTAATATATCTTGTGCCCTTCAGGTCCCGTCATCACTATGTCAGCGCCGCCTCCCCCTTCCTTAAACACCCCGTCTACATGGAGGCTCCATTCTTTAGGGTGCTTTTCCTGTTCATGCACCAGTTCATTCTCTTCTATTTCTCCCTCCTCTTGGGGTCGGTATGCAAACTGGACTATAAAATCTGCAAGTACCTGCCCATTGATTGAGGTCCTTAGGGTGTAAGTGATGTCGAACTGACTCAATTCCATCGACCATTTTAACAACTTTCCTGAAGTCTCCGGCTTGTGAAAGACTTGACGCAGGGGGGTGTTTGTGAGCACCTCAATAGCATGAGCATGAAAATAGGGCCTCAACTTTCGAGAAGCTACTATCAAGGCATATGCTAACTTCTCTATTTTTGGGTACCGAGCTTCTGCGTCTATTTACTGTTTGCTCACATATTACACGGGTTGTTGGTGCTTCTTTTCCCCCCTTGACCAAGGCGGCGCTTATGGCATGCTCTAACACAGCTAGATACAAATAAAACCTTTCCCCTTTTTCTGGCTTGGCCAAAAGGGGTGGTTTTCCAAGTTGTTCCTTTAACTTGGTGAAGGCATCCTGGTATTCATCATCCCAAGCGAACTTTTTGTTCCCTTTTAGGATGTTGAAGAAAGGGAGGCATTTGTCAGTTGACCTGGAGATGAACCTATTGAGGATTGCTACTCTCCCTGTTAAGCACTGCACCTCCTTTTTGCTTCGTGATGGGCTCATTTCCAACAAGGCCTTGATTTTTTTAGGATTAGCCTCGAAACCTCGGGAATTCACCATAAAACCCAGGAACTTTCCTGATGAAACTCCAAAGGTGCATTTGAGTGGATTCAGCTTCGTTCTAAACTTTCGAAGGGTGTCGAACATTTCCATGAGATCATTGGTGAGCTCTCCCGCCTTCTTTTTCTTTACCAACATGTCGCCCACGTATACTTCCATGTTCCTTCCTATTTGATTTGCAAACATTTTGTTCACCAGCCTTTGATAAGTAGCACCTGTGTTTTTTAAACCAAAGGGTATCACTTTATAGCAATACAACCCCTTGTCTGTTATGAACGAAGTGTGCTCTTCATCAGCCAAGTTCATGGGTATTTTCTTGTACCCAGAATATGCATCCATGAAGCTAAGTAGTTTGTGTCCCGCTGTGGCGTCTACTAACTGGTCTATCCTAGGAAGTGGGAAGCTGTCCTTAGGGCAGGCCTTATTGAGGCTAGTAAAGTCCACACAAGTCCTCCATTTTTCGTTGGGCTTCAGGACTAGCACTGGGTTTGATACCCATAGTGGGTAAAATGCCTCTCGGATGAATCCATTTTCCTTCAACTTGTCAACCTCCTCTTTTAGGGCCGCGTATCTCTGTGGGTCCAACGCTCTCCTTTTCTGCCTCACAGGCCTTGTTTTTGGGTAGATGTTCAGGTGGTGGCAAATGACCGCTGGATCTATTCCTACCATATCCTCGTGTCTCCAGGCGAAATACGTCGAGGTTGGCTTTCAAGAATTCTACTAGCTTCTCCTTCACGTCACCCACAAGGTTTTTTCCTACCTTCAACTTTCTTAACGGCTCATTCATGACCGTGACTTCCTCCAACTCCTCTACTGGTTCAGCCCTGGGTTCTTCTGCGACTCGTGGGTCTAATTCGTGCGGGTTTGCGCCTTCATGCAACCATTTCCATAGGCATTGATGGCTTTGTGGCCATGCAGAAGGATGTGTTATAGCATTCCCTCGCTTCCTTCTGCTCTCCTTTCATGCATGCTATTCCCCCGGGAGTTAGGAATTTCATAGCTAAGTGGTATACATAAGTTATTGCCTTCAATTCTCTTAGGGAAGGTCTCCCTAATACCGCATTGAATGCTATGGCGCAATCTACCACAACAAAGTTTGCTATTATGGTGGTTTGTCTGGGCTGTTCTCCCATAGTGAGGGCTAACTCGATCGCCCCTAGGGGCTGTATTGAATCTCCCATAAATCCATACAAAGAGGTACTGCAAGGCATTAGGTGTCAGATGTTTAGTCCCATCTTCTCCAGAGCTGGGCGATATAAGATGTCCAGAGAGCTTTTGTTATCCACCAAGACCCGATGCACCCTCATGTTAGCAGGCTGGATAGTCAACACTAGGGGGTCATTATGGAGGAAATGTACACCCCAGGCGTCTTCCTCAGTGAAGGTTATTAAGTTATTTTCACCCTTAAAACTCTTCAGGGGGCGTTTCTCCAGACTTAAGATGCACGGTGGTGGACTTCGTCTGGCCTCCCTGGCATATTTATCTCGTCCCTTCCTTGATTCGCCCCTGAATCCTGGCCCTCAAAAGATGGTCCTGACCTCTCCTTGTACTTCCGGGGCCACCTCTCGCACCCGCGGCGAGGATGCTCCTTCTTCCGGCCTTTGGTTCTCCTTTCAAACATGGCTGCCCAAATGGCCCCTGCAGATAAGCTCCTCGATTTCTACCTTCAAATGGTTGCATTCCGCGGTGGTGTGGCTGATATCTTTGTGATACTGGCAATATTTGCTGGGGTCTCTTTTGGACCAGTCTTTTTTCATTGGTACGGGCCTTCTGAAAGGGACCTGGTTTTCATTCGTAATGAAAATATGCTCTCTCGCATGGGTGAGGTTAGTATAAAAGGTCTAGGGGCCCTATCTGCGCTCATCAGAGCGCTGATGCTTCCGGGGTTGATCATCTCTCGTTCCCTTATATACCCTCTTCTTCTTTGTACCACTTTAGCTTTCTCGAATTGAGGGTTTTGGTGGCGACTGGCCTTTTCCAGCCTTGAGGCTTTCGTGACCATCTTCCACGCGAATATATTTCTGCGCCTGCTCATAGAAGTCATCCAAGTCTGTGACCTCCCTCTTGAGCATGTTATCCCATAACTTGCTTCCCGGGCGTACTCCAGCTGTGATGGCCATTTTCAACTCTCTATGGGTCAAACTCCCTACTTTGGCCGCCTCCATATTGAACTTGTGAATGTAGCTCTTTATACTCTCATTTTCTCCTTGCTTCACGTTAGCGAGGCTGGTGCCTGGCATCGTGTAGTCCCGCACAGCATGGTTTTGCTGGAGAAATTCATCTGAAAAATGTTGCCAAGATCTGATGGACCCTAGTCTAAGTCTCTTGAACCATTTGTATGCAAGTCCTTTCAATGTGACAGCGAAGTAATGAAATCTGGCCCCGCTTCTAATCCCCCTTAACTTCATCAGGTCGTTAAACGCATCCATATGGTATTTAGGATCTGTGCTTCCTTCATATGGGGTCATATGGGAATCCTTGAAGTTGGCTGGAAGCCGGATAGCTTAGATTTCCTTGATGAAGGGTGACTCATGGTCGAACTCATCCTCAAAGGCTTGTCCTCTAGAGGACGTGATGATTTTTCTTCGTAGGCTCCTCATTTCTGTGTCCAAATCTTGTCTTCTCTTGTTCAAGGAGTCTCTCAGTGTGGATGGGTTAGGATCCCCCTTTCCTTTGCCTTCTCGGGGCGCAAGAGGAGGCGTGGCCTTTTACCCACCCTTTTTTTGTTGAATTCCTCTCGTAAATCTGAGGGTGTTCTCCTTGAGGTGACCTCGACATCGTTACAAGGGGTAGCGTTGGTCTTCGACTCTGGCCCATGAGGCTGCTTCGGTGGTCCGGGACATTTGTGCTGCTTCATCCGGGGGCTGTTACTAGTGGAGAGTCGGGTCCTTCCGTCATCTACTGGGACGGTGGTTTCTACCCCCTCTTCGCCTTTCTCTTTCCGCTTAGGGAGTGTTACGTTTGATCTCCCTTGCAACAGGCCATTTAGCACCTCTTGCATGTTTTCCAGTGTCATTTCTAGCCTCTGGTTCTTATGGTGAAGTTCACGTATCTTGTCTTCGTAGAATCGAGACTTAGAACTCGAGCTCATGGAGTGGACCCGAGGATGCTTGTCAGGCCTGCGCGTCGATGGGTCTGGATCCTGCCGATCGGAGTTTGGCACCTGCGGCGGCCTTGGAGGCAGGAACTCATCGGCACCCCTTGCTGGGGCAGCCGTTGGCCTTGGAAGATCCTCCTCAGGTAGGACCACCGGGGATGAGGCTTCCCTTTCATCTCCGTGAACCTCAGGCTACGTTTGCGGGTGGAGGAGGATCCTTCATAGAGGCTTTTAGCTGATCTTCGTCGAGATGGACCTCCACCTCTCGCGGCTCTCTCAATCGTTTCGAATGTGGTGGCATATTTTTCTTATCGGAATCTACAGAAGAACAGTGGCTTGATACTTATTCTTCCCACAGACGGCGCCAAACTGTTGACGGTGAGAACTCGTCAACAAAGTTAAGTTAGAAAAATTAAAGTATAGAGTTTATCGATGAAAAACTTCACACATCTAAACAGAAACTTAGAGAAAAGTTGTAGAACAAAAATGGTGAAAAGAACTTGTATTTCTTCTGGTATGATCCTACAGTGTTTTTTCCAACCCCTTTCAATGTTGAAGTGGGGTTTCCTTTATAGTGGGCTCTAATGGCCCCTGATATATTGTGGTCCAGGGGACCAGATTGTACACAAGTACATTGTTAGGAGAGTGGTATCAGGCATAGTGGTGTCGGCTCCAGTACATGGTCAGAGTCTGTGGGAGCACCTCCACTTTAGTACTTGATTGTGCCTCCACTACTTGCCCAGTACGAGTGTTAGAGACTGGCTGGTGAGGAACACAACAGGTACCTTACTTGTACGACCACTACCTGTCTGGCGTGGGCCTTGTCTCTGTACTCTAATTCCTTTTGGTTTGTAAATGCGCTTCGTACCTCTTCTGATGTCACATCGAATCGATGTGACGCTTGCTATATATGCGGCACAAGATGCCTTGGGGAGGTCATGTCTCGTGAGGCCCCTAAGGACGCGAGACGCCTTGTGAAGGTCATGTCTCGCAAGACCCCTAAGGATGCGACTACCCCCATGAGATGCTTGTCTTCTTGGGGAACTTTTCCTGAACAAGTTATTATGCTCTATCAGGTTTGGTAAAGTTTTCTTAACTTAATGTTAAGAGAATGATGCCTCGCTTGTGGCATGAGGCTCATGTGACAATCCATGACCACATTAGTGGAGTAGGCATGACCAAGTGAAGCAGGCTTGTCTCGTGAGACACTACCATGCCCGCGAGATGCCACCCCTAGCGAGGCGCCTGTTCGTGCGGAAGATGCTTCCCCTAGCGAGGCACCTGTTGGCGTGTGAGACGTGCACCTCTTGGGCGCGAGACGTGGGGAGCTGCATGATGTGCGAGGTGGGAGACAATGGTCTCGCGAGGCCCTCACTGGGTGCGCGGAGGGGAGACAGGTACAAGACAATGGTCTCGCGAGGCCCTCGCTGGGTGCGCCGAGGGGAGACGGGCACGAGATAATGGTCTCACGAGGCCCTCACTGGGTGCGCCGAGGGGAGACGGGCACGAGATAATGGTCTCGCGAGGCCCTCGCTGGGTGCGCCGAGGGGAGACGGGTGCGAGACAATGGTCTCGCGAGGCCCTCGCTGGGTGCGCCGAGGGGAGGCGGGTACGAGACTATGGCACGGCCGAGGCAAGGCGAGGCCATCCCTCGTGAGGCCCTGGTGGCACGGCCGAGGCAAGGTGAGTCCATCCCTCGCGAGGCCCTGGTGGCACGGCCAAGGCGAGGCAGGACCATCCTTCACGAGGCCCTGGTGACACGGCCGAGGCGAGGCAAGGCCGTCTGGGATGCCATGGACGCGCGAGGCGCTAGTTTGGGCAAGGTGTGCCTAGCTGCACGAGGCCGTTTTCGCGACAGAGACCCAAATGTGCGTGTTTTGGACCTGTCACAAGCGTGGAATTTTGAGCATCCACACCCACTACTCTACACTTTGGTTGTGTGAGAGTTTGTTTTTTTCAATGATCTTTTCATTTTGTTGTTCTTCTTGTATTATTAGTGTATTGAGTTTGTAATCCTCTACTTCTATTTCTATTTAAATATTTATTGGTGTCTTTTGTTTTAGGGTTTTAGTTCTTATAATTCTCTTCATTCTCTTATTTCTATTTACTTGTATTTTGAGCATTTGAGTTGTAATATTTATTTAATAAATTACCTTGTCTATTGTATTTTTTGCATAGAGTTGCATATTGGTTTTTCCATATTTCCATTGAGCAATAATATATATTCTCTAACAATCAAAAACTTATCTTCCTTTTCAATGGAAGGAGAAACCATGGAGATCATATGAGGATCTAACTTTGAAAAGATGGTAAGAGAAGGTAATGTTCTTCTTTGGTTTTCTTAGAAGATCTAATGGTTTTCATATAGTGATAGAAATGAGAAGAAGAAAAGTTGATAAATGATGTTCATTGTTTTCTAATCTCCTTTGTTTTTCAAATATAGTGGTTAGATTAGAAGATAATTTAATATCTTGAGTTTTTATTATATGTGATCAATGTGTAAATAATCTAGTAGATTATTGGGTAATATGCTAGCATGTCATAGAATTGTCTTATTTTGTGTTAATGGGAAATTATTAGAATGACAACTATATTACTTTTATATGACATGTATAAATATATTGATTTTTTTAATCAATAGATTATATTTCAAATATTAGTGAGATTCTAATATGTTTTATCCTATCTCACTAGAATATAATAAGTTACCATTTATTTGGTG
Source organism: Humulus lupulus (assembly GCF_963169125.1). Lineage (NCBI taxonomy): Eukaryota > Viridiplantae > Streptophyta > Magnoliopsida > Rosales > Cannabaceae > Humulus > Humulus lupulus. Next base: position 102,158,263 of record NC_084793.1, read on the forward strand.
AATAAAGAGTATTATTTGGAAATTAAAATTCTCATTTAAAGTGTTGAGCATCTCAATTATGAGATAAGCAAAGATGAACCTAAGGGGGTTACATCTTTTGATAAGTGTCTTGCCATTGCAAGAAAAATGGGCCAAGGTAGATTAAAAAATTGTAGGATGACATATTGACTCAATAGACTTATAGTCTAGAATTACTTAGTGACAATAATTCTTAAATATTCAATGTCCCAATGAGGTGACATTACAAAATTGGAGAAGCAATTTTGAATCTTTATACCAATAGTGAATAAGTTTGAAGAGAATTTTATTCATTCTTGTTAAAGATGGTGATATGTTTTAAATTAATCTCAATGAGGAGATAATGTTAAATCAAAGCATTAGAAATCAAAGTGTTTAAATAAATCATTGAGGTTTTATTTTCTTTTATTTAAGTGTTTAAAATTGACATCCTCAAATTGATTTTGATGAGAAAATCAATGGATGTCAAAATGATGTTTTCAAAAGAATCTTAAAGGGACTCTTAGAAAACGCACAAAAGTTGTTTAAGTGACTTTGAGATAATTTAGACAACTAAAAGTGAAATTAGTGATTATTTGCTTGAGAGATTTTCACATGGTATTTATATCTCCATATGAGTTATGGAAAGGAAGAAAACCCAACATAGGGTACTTCAATGTGTGGGGGTGTCTTGCATATTGCAAGAAAAACGAACATAAAAGAACAAAGTTAGGTTCAAGAGTCGTAAAGTGTGCTTTTGTTGGTTATGCCAACAATAGTAAAGCTTATAGGCTATTAGACGTAGAGTCTAATATTGTGATTGAATCTATAGAAGTTGAATTATTTGAGAACATGTTATGTGACAACAATTCTCAAACTTCAATATCTCCAAAGGAGAATTTGTTATATGAGAACAATTCTCAAGCTTCTACATCCAAAGTTGATTCTCAAGAGGAGAATTCTCAAAAGAATGTAAAGCAACCTTTTGAACTTAGAAGAAGTCAAAGGCTTAAAAATCATAAAAGTCTAGTAGTGGATGAGATAGATTCTCAACGAATTTCATTCTACATGGTAGAAGAAAATAGAGAGGAAGTCATTAGGAAAATTCCTATTGTACTTCTCGTTGAGGATGATCCTAAGACTTATAGAGAAGCTATGCAATCGAGAGATAGTGCATTTTGGAAAGAAGTCATCAATGATGAGATGGATTCCATTCTTTCCAACAACACTTGGAAATTGGTAGACCTCCCACCAGGGTCTAAGCCAATTGGGTGTAAGTGGGTATTTAGGAGAAAATACCACACTGACAGCACTATCCAAACCTTTAAAGCTAGATTAGTAGCTAAAGGGTTTAGGCAACTGTTGCAAGAACAACTTCTATAAGAATTTTGTTCGCTTTAGCTTCTATACACAACTTGTATGTTCATCAAATGGATGTCAAAATGGCATTCCTTAATGGTGACCTCAATGATGAGGTCAATATGGAACAACCCGGAGGGTTTGTCCTACCAAAATATGAAAATAAAGTGTGTAGAATTGTAAAATCTTTATATGGATTGAAACAAGCTCCTAACCAATGGCATGAGAAGTTTGATCAAGCCATCATGTCTAATGGGTTTAGACATAACAATGGAGACAAGTGTTTGTATTAAAAAACATGTAAGGGATATGTGATCATTGTTTACTTATATGTGGATGACATATTTATTTTAAGTGATAGCATGAAAGGGGTAGAAGAAACGAGGAGGTTTCTATCATCAACCTTCAAGATGAAAGATCTTGGAGAAGTTGACACCATACTTGGTATCAAAGTAGAGAAACATAGTGGGGGTTTTGTGTTGGGTCAAGCCCACTATGTTGAGAAAGTATTGAACAAATTTAACCATCTCAAGGTTAAAGATGACAATACTCCATTCGATCATAGTGTAAAACTAGAGAAGAATGAAGGAAGAGTGGTGGCTCAATTGGAGTACGCTAGTGCTATAGGAAGTCTAATGTATGCTGCTCAATGTACTAGACCTAATATAAGCATTTGCGGTAAGTAAACATAGTAGGTTTACAAGTAATCCAAGTGTGGATCACTGTTGGAAAAGTCCTAGGTTATCTCAAGAAAACCAAAGAACTAAGCCTTCACTACTCCAAATTTCCTTCAATCTTAGAAGGATATACAAATGCAAGCTGGATATCCAATCTTGGGGACAACTTGTCGACAATTGGTTGGGTATTTACACTTGGTGGGGGTGCAATTTCTTGGGGTTCCAAGAAACAAACCTGTATATCTCATTCCACTATGGAAGCAGAGTTTATAACTCTAGTTGCTACTGGCAAAGAGGCCAAATGGTTAAGGGATCTGTTGATAGAGATACCCCTAATCAAAGAGAATGTATCCACTATATCGATACATTGTGATAGCCAAGCGACATTGGCTAGAGCATACAGCGGAGTGTATAATGGGAAGTCTAGACACATTAGTCTAAGGTATGGATATGTAAGAGAATTGATTCAAAGAGGAATCATCTCAATATTCTATGTGAGAACAAGTGAAAATCTGGCGGATCCTTTCACTAAGCCACTAATGAGAGACTTAGTGGCTGCATCATCTCGAGGGATGGGATTTAATCTCCCTAAAAAGATTCACGATTAATGGTAACCTATCTTAACACTAGTTATTCAAGTAGTGTTAGGTTCAATAGGTAACAACAAGTTAATCAAGTGAATATTAGTTGTACTCAAAACAAGTCCCATATGAGATATTGAGTACTTATGAGTTACCAAGTTGAGGGTTAAAACTGAAAGGTTTTTTAATAGAATTCATTCTTGTGAAGACAAGTATTTTTGGTAACAACGTATCGTAAGAATTCTACCTATATGGACCTAGGGGTGGTGCCGCCTCTCATGAGAATTGGGAGTATTCTCAAGAACATTCATGAATGGAAAGTGCACATGGCCATTAACGGTACAAAGAGAGACATAGTGGTCTCAAGTGAATATCTCAAAGGTGTGTGTGTTATCACCCATTTGTTATCATGAAAATATGGTTCAATTCCTAGTGCAACCAAATTTTCGACAAATTTTTTGATAATTACACTATAGTAAAGTTCAAGTTGAAAAACACTTTGTTTTATGCACTAATACAATGACTGCTATAAGAGAGAGTTCTTATTTAATCAAGTGAGGGATATGTTATATTTTATATATAATGGTTGATTAAATAAGTGTTACAATAGATAACTATTAAATCTAGTGGGGGAATGTTATATTATTTTATAATATAATGTTTTAGATTAAATAAATGTGACAAAGAGTGTCACATATTGTAACATATAATAGAGAGTTACAATATTTAGATGTATGAGATATATCAAAATATGTAACATATTTGGTGTTACAAATTTGTAACTTCCAAATATTACCCTTTATTGTGTAAATTTGGTGTTACACAATATGGAGATGAATTTCATAATAGCCATATGTGAAATGGCTGTTAGAGATATGATTTTAACCCCAATAATGTGTTTTGGGGTTTACAAAATCATTTGGGAGGGTTTAGAACCGTTTGGAAAACATCACATTTTTAAGTGTTGAAATTGGTCAGTGGCTGTGGCCACAAAATGTTAGTGGTCGCGGCCATTGATGTCCCTGGTCGCGGCCATATGTGTATTTCTGACCAATTTTTCAGTTTTTTCAATCTTTGTGGAACGGCTCAAAAAACCCAAATAACTTCCAATTCTCATTTTTAATTCCATAATAATCCAATTAATCATTGGTAACAGCCATGGGGGTTGGTGGAATTTGAAATTCAAAGGGTGTCTCTAAAATCTATAAATATGAGCCTATTGCTCACTTGAAAGAAACACCATTTTCCATCCAAAAAGCACTTGGCTTGATGATTCCAGAGAGCTATTTTCTAGAGAGATCCCTTAGTCCTTATAGAAATGGGGGAAATAAGCATTTGGACAAAGGTTTTGAACCTTATTCAAGTTGGTGATCCCCACTACTCTACACTTTGGTTGTGTGAAAGTTTGTTTTTTCCATTGATCTTTTCATTCTGTTGTTCTTCTTGTATTATTAGTGTATTGAGTTTGTAATCCTCTACTTCTATTTCTATTTACATATTTATTGGTGTATTTTTTTTTAGGGTTTTAGTTCTTATAATTCTCTTCCTTCTCTTATTTCTATTTACTTGTATTTTTAGAAATTGAGTTGTAATATTTATTTAATCAATTACCTTGTCTATTGTATATTTTGCATAGAGTTGTATATTGGTTTTTCCATATTTCCATTGAGCAATAATATATATTCTCTAAAAACATGGTACCAAGATAGGAGTACTTTTGCAGACTGCTGGCGTGTGCTGGAGCCGACCACCACGCTCCTCGCACCACTACCATATGTAGACTGCATATGCAGAATCGTGTCCTCAGGGACCACCATGTACAGTGAGCCAATAGTGCTATACTATAAATGTGACCTCCCTTCACCTGAGAAAGGGGAGGAAAATTTTGGTAACCAGCTATTGCTAATGAAAAAAGACATTCAACATTGTCTCCATTTTTCATTCTAGAATTTCATCATTTACATTTGATGTTCTTGAAATGATAAGGAAGTTTGCCCAAAGTTTAGTGAGTTTAAAGTTCACTTCTTTTACAACTCCAAAAGTTCTTGATCTAACTTAGTTGACGAGTTCTCACCGTTAACAGTTTGGCGCTGTCTGTGGGAAGGATAAGTGCCAAGCCACTATTCTTCTATTAATTCCAGCAAAGAAATATGCCAAGGCGTTCTAAGCGTCTGATAAAACCACGAGAGGTTGAGGTCCACTTGGATGGAGATCATTTGAAAGCCTCCATGAGGAATCCTCCACCCCGAAAATGTGGATACACCAAAGGAGTCCAGGGCTCCTGAAGATGAAAGGGAGGCTTCATTCCCAGTCGTTCAGCCTGATGGAAACCGTCCCGGACCGGTGGCTGCCCCTACGGGGGGTGCTGGAGCGTTTCTGCCCCCAAGGCCGCCGCAGGTACTGAACTCTGACCAACAAGATCCGGGTCCATCAACGCGCAGACCCGACAAAACTCCACGGGTACATTCCATAAGCTCGAGCTCTTGGACACAATTCTATGAAGAGGAGATACGCGAGTTACACCGAAAGAATCAAAGGCTAGAAACCACCTTAGAGAATATACAAGAGGTGTTGAATGGCCTACTACAGGGAAAGTCAAGCATGACTCTCCCTACGCGAAAGAAAAAAGGCCATGAAGGAGGAGAAACCACAGTCCCTCTAGATGACGGGAGGACTTGACTCTCCAGTAGTAATACCCCTCGGCCGAAGCAACATGAACATCTCGGATAGGCGAAGCAGCCTAAAAGGCCAAAGTGGGAGAACAATGCTAACCCTCACAATGAAGGTGAGGTCACTTCAAGGGAAACACCCCCAGACTTGAGGTAATAACTCAACAGGAGAAGGACGAATGGGAGGACCACACCTCCTGTGGCTCCCTTGGAAGACAAAAGGAAAGGAAAGTCCAATCCATCCAACTTGAGAGACTCCTTTAACAAAAGGAGGCAAGACTTAGACACTGAGATGAGGAGCCTGCAGAGCAAGATAATCACCACATCTGGGGGGCACGCTGTTGACGATGAGTTTGATTATGAATCACCCTTCATTAGAGATATCCATGCCATGGGGCTCCCAGCCAACTTCAAAGAGCCTCACATGACCCCTTACGAGGGCAATACAGATCCAAAATATCATCTTTATGCGTTCAATGACCTAATAATGTTAAGGGGAATTACTAGCAGAGCCAGATGCGACTGTTTTGCTGGTACGTTAAAGGGTCCTTCGTACAAGTGGTTTAAGAGACTCCGGCCAGGGTTCATCAGGTCTGGGCAACAATTTTCTCCAGCAACATCACGTTGTACGTGATTACACCATGCCAGGCACCAGCCTCACTAATGTGAAACAAGGAGAAGAAGAGAGCCTGAAGAGCTACATCCATAGGTTCAATATGGAGGAAGCCCAAGTAGGAAGCCTAACCCGTGGGGAGTTAAAAATGGCCATTACAGCCGGGGTGCACTTGGGTAGTAAGTTGTGGGATAACATGCTAAAGTGGGAGATCACTGACCTAGATGATTTCTACGGACGAGTGCAAAAGTACATTCATGTTGAAGACAGCCATAAGAACTTAAAGGCATCACTTGTCATGCCCTCAGCTCCTGAAGGTTTGAATGACACAAAAAAGAAGTGAGTGTACGAAGGGCCAAGAGATGACCACTAGAGGAAGCACGAACATGGAGGTAGCCCCAGAAAAACATCCCACACCTTCTATACTGACTAACACATACTAGGGAACATATATTTGTAGCGAACAAGAATCAGGTCCCCTTCAGGTGACCCCCACCAATGAAGAGAGATCCTAAAAAGTACTATCAGTATCATATAGACACTAGCCACACCATGACAGAATGCACTCATTTAAAGGTGGAAATTGAAGTGCTCATACGTAGGGGGCACTTTGGTAAATACATTCGAAGAGAAAATGAAAGACCAGAGGATAAACCACCCTCACCACGAGCACGAGATGTAGCCCAAGATGTTCAAGGAGAGGTGAGGACGATCTTCGGAGGACCAGGATTCAGAGGAGAATCAAGAAAGGGGCAAGATAGATATGACAAGGAAGCTAGACGAAGTCTACCTCCATGCATGCTAAGCTTAGAACAACGACCCCCAAAAAACTTTAAAGGGGAAAACGACTCAATAACCTTCACCGAAGAAGACATGCGGGGTGTGCACTTTTTTCACAATGACCCCTTGGTACTAAGTGTACAACTGGCTAACATGAAGGTGCATTGAGTTCTGGTAAACAATGGGAGCTCCGTAGACATCCTATATCGCTAAGCCTTAGAGAAGATAAGACTGGGCATCAGGAACCTAAATCCCTGCAACACCTCCCTGTATGGGTTTATAAGAGACTCGATACAGCCCCTGGGCATGATCGAGTTAGCCCTCACCATAGGAGAGCCACCCAGACAGACCACTGTAATGACAAATTTTGTCGTCGTAAGTTGTTCCTCGCCTTCAACGCGGTATTAGGGAGACCCTCCATGAGAGAATTGAAGGCGATAACCTCAGTATACCACTTGGCCATAAAATTCCCAACTCTTGGGGGGTATCAAGCATGAAAGGGGGACAGAAAGTGGCAAGGGAATGTTATAACACGTCCCTCCACACAATCATGAAACCGCCAGAACCTATGGTGATGGTAATGCATGGAAGCACGAACCCGGGTGAGTTCAACCCCAAAGTTACTGAGGAAATCAGAATCAGCATACGCGCCTAAGAGGGAACATCTAGTAAAGCTCCACTTTTAGTACGATAAATCAAAAGGGTTACCATAGTTAGCCCCGCAACATAGTTGTGAATCCTCCCCATAAAAGCAGCTATGAATTAGAGGGGTAACTTAGATGGCTTGATATGTAGTAAGAAAAATGTTGCCATAGATACCTATGTACTCTACTCATTTTTAATGAATATGATCCTTGTTAGCATGTCACACTCCTCATTTACGTGAGCATAAATCTAACTCTCGTACACCTATCACCAATTGGAATTATCAAAGTGCATGAGCAAAATGATCAAAGTGCCCGACAAGATAAATCTTACCAACCATTTGGGGGGCAGAATATACAGCCAAAAAGGGTCCTAAAAGAGGAAATAAAGAAGAAAACCTGGCAAAGCATCTCTTGAGTTCACAAGGAGTAGCTACCCTTATGAACATCAAGAGAGTCAGAAGGTCCTACAGGAAACCTCCTAATAAAGGCTGATACCTCCACGAGAGGAAAGGCCTCACGGAGAGCATCCACCAATAAGCCTAGAGCGACCACTAAGCCGTCTAGCCAATAGGGTCCTAAAAGAGACCATTGTCAAAATAGTACTATGCATAATGACGAGAAGGACGCTTCTCGCAAGAAATAACAAGTGCACACAAAAATATATAAAAGGATGGCTAGAACCCAAAGGGACAATATATCCTTACAAATACAATCAAGGTGCACCAAAGAGAGACCTATCGAACCCCTTTGAGTGGGCTCAAAAGGACCTCAAGCATAGAGAAACAAAAACAAATGATCACATATATATATAATAAGAAAGTTGCGATATTGTTGCAGGATAAAATCGGCATCAGCCACAGTAGGACTTGAAAAAGTTCCTAAAAAAAACAAACAAAAAAAACGAGGTTCAAATAAGCATACAACCAAATCGAAGTGAAAGGTAAAAATTGTAGAAGAGAAATCTCAAGGCCTCCTGCCGCGAGCATTCCACTTGGCCACCTTGGCAACGGCATGGTCACAAAAGGAGGAGAAATCGAAGTTAGGATTTTGCCTCCACATTCCATAAAGGGTGCGCTCTATGGACTTATATTCAACCTCCGCCAAATTAGCCTCCAGGAGAGTGACCCTCTCCTGCAACACCGCAGCCTTAGCTTCCGCTCTCTTCTTCTTCTTTGACGACGAAGAGGCTTTCGCCAGGGCTTTCTCTAACTTGAGCTTGATGTCAGCAAGTTGTCCCTCAGGCTCTTGAACTCTGACCGCGAGACGATCCCTTTCAGCGTTTGATGATGATAGGCCCTGTGCCGAGTCTGCAAAGCATTGAGCCACCAGAGAAGCCTGCAAGGAAGCAAAAAGAAAAAAAAATGATGAGCACACAAAGAACCCAAAACACAAAAAAAGAAAGACCAATGTAAGACGCATGAACTCACCAAAGTTGTGGAATGCACAAGGGTCTCCCCAAGCTCCTCCATGGTAAAATTCCTGAGACCTCTCCACTCGGTCTTGGGAATACCCTCGGCGACTCGGGTATACCTTTGCACGTAAGGGGCTGACATGCGACCCACCCAGGATGTCCCCTCCAAATCAGGGGCATCGGATTGAGCAAGGATAGATGAATCACTTATTGAGGGAGGAGGAGGCGCAGGAACGTTGAATGAAGGGTACCTCGAATGGCCATGACTAGAAGGACCATAGGGAAGATTATCATATTCATCAGAGAAAGGCATAAGGAAGCACCTTTACATGGTTTGTGGACTGTGGGGATGAGAGGTCGTGTCGCGGTCCGTAGGGGCACAAGGGGGCCCTCCTGGAGGATGGAGATAACTGAGTTGGACGCTTAGATTATGGGGAAACCTCCCCAGGCACCCAATAAACATCACCCTCATCTGAGTGAGGTTTTGCCGAAGTCACCTTCTTCTTTCGCTCAGAAATATACCATAGTAGGTCGGACTCTGAAACCCTAGATAAACCATAGTGATTGAGGTTGGCCATAGTAAAGAGATGGGCAACCATTTTTTTTGTACAGTCTACATCGAGGAAGACGTCTACTGGCGCCGCCTCCGACTCAGGAACACCGAGGATACTGACGCTCTCTAAACAATCAACTCAATTATCAAATGAGTATAAGTTCCAAAATAGCAAACTCAATATAAAAGGAAAAGCTCGAAGAACTTACTAGGGGATGAGCAGAAATGTTCGCGGATGGAAAAGGGACCTTTTACAAAGAAAAATCTTGCTTCCAGGAACCCGGGTTAGACACGGAACCCTTTATCAAGGAGACCTCGGAATTGGATTTTTGTAGGAAGTAGAAGCCTTTGGATTTAGGGTTGGCATGAGATTGTACATAAAATTCACCTCTTGGGCCATGGGAGCATGACCGTTAAGCTTCACAAATGCCATATATAGGTAGCTTAAAGTCAACCAGCTGTTAGGTGCTAGCTGAAGTGGAGCAAGGTCAAAGTGGTTGGGGACCATGACAAAGAACGGGTGTAAGGGAATGGTCCCACCCGCCTTCAAGATGTGCTCGCTCATGGCCACGTAGCCCTGGGGGGGATTATCAGCCTGATACTTATTGGAGGGTACGTACAACTTGTACTCTTTACTAATGTGGTACTTCTCAGATAATTCTAACAGTCGATTTTCTGACAAGTTGGAAATGATGGTAGACACCAACAAAGGACCAGAGTCCAACTTCTCTGGAGCCACCTGTCGTCTTATTCTCTTTGACATGTCTAGAAAACCAAAGGAAAAATGTGAGGTCAAAACAGGGCACTTTACCCTCCATTTTTTTTCTTCTTGCATGAGTTTTCCACCGAGGCATTGAGTGTGGAAGCATCAAACACGGGTGGATTAAGGACAAGGTTCGAGGGGAACCAGGGGTGACCTCGGGGATACTATAGGGAGAAAATGAGGGAGGGGGTTCAGGAGGGAGGTTTCCTTCATGAACTCCAGCTCCATTTGTAGGTCAAAAAGGCTCACTCTAAGGCTTGCAATGTGGTCCTTAAGGTCAAAGGAGAAAGGGACTCCATCACCCCTCAAGGCCGAATCTATCTCACTCTCCACCACCCAGATTTTATGCCTAATCTCGGCCATGCATTCAAGGTGATATATACGGGCCCTCCTCAAGGTGTCGAAGTTTTGGTAAGGGTTGTTTTCGGGGGACCCCGAATCTGAGGATAAGTCTACAAACTCGACCCCCAGAGGAACGCTAGACGACCCATCACATGCCATAAAGTCGCCTCTTGTTGGTAATATGGGTGCAAGTGTATGTGGAAAGGGTACTACGAAACACAAAGGAATAAGCTCAAAACCTCTGGACACAAGTGCTCGAAACAACCAATTAGGGGGTACAGCGGAGGGTATATGTGCAAGTAGGTGAATATATGTGAATTAGCTCACGAGGAGCTCCGGCCAAGACAACCCATCCCAAGTAATGCTAATTTAAATCCATTAAGCATAAGAAAGGGTGAAAGTGTACCTTGAGCGGGTAAAATCACGCACCGTTACAGCTGAGGAAATACCAAGGATCAAAAGTACACGCATGCAAAAATAAAGGAGAAAGGTGGTTTAGTCTCCTAGCGCATATATAGACATTTAAATATAAAAAAAAATAAGGAGGGAAGAAAGGCAAACTGCCCTTGTGAGGGATGGAACCACCTACCTCTTGAAGGATTTGAAGACACAAGTACCACCAAGGTAAGAAAAGAAAGTGTAGTAATTGTGTTTAAGAAGAAGACCTATTTATAAGATGCTCAAACTCATCCTAGCCGTTTAATACAATGATTGATCTATGGTCAAAAATGAAGCCAAGCACCTACATTAGGATCCGTAAAGCCAAATGATAGGCTCACATTTAGCCTCAAGGAATCATGAGGATCACCACCCCAAAGTGTGTTACTTCACACCACCGGAGCAAAGAAACACACTAACACCGCAAGTGGTTTGAAGGCATCGTACCAAGAAGTCTACCGGAGCGCCTAAAGGGCCTCCCATAGACTGGGGGGCAAGTGTGGATGCCAAAATGCTAGTTGCACGAGGCTCTTGCCTTGTGCCCTTCAAACCATAGGCTTAGGATGGAAATGACAAAGCTCGACCTTGCGCCTTGCGCTAAGAGCCCTGCGATAGCACCAAGTGAGGCATGGTCTCAAGCCACAAGCCCCTGCCTCGCCTCAACACCTCGTGCGCACATCAGACCTTCATCCCGCGCCAGGGGCCTCGCGCACGCATCAGGATGCAGCTCGCGCCAAAGGCCTCGTGTGCGCATAAGGTCACCATCTTGCACTAGGGGCCTCGTGCCTGCATCAGGATGCACCTCGTGCCAAAGGCCTCGTGCGTGTATCAGGCCACTGTCTCGCGCCAAAGGCCTCGTACACGCATCAGGCCACCGTCTTGCTGCACGACCTCGCACCAATGGTATCACACGTGCCCTAGGATACGCCTCACATACGAAGCCTCGCCTCATGTCGAGTGTCTCGTGAGGCAACGTCACACACCCCATCTCACACCTTGTAGGTCTCGCGAGGTACAACCTCACCTATGGAGCCTTGCCTTATGCTATGTGTCTCACGAGGACATCCCGTGTGCCCCGTCTCATACCTTGCAGGTCTCGCAAGGCACATGCCTCGCCTGCGGAGCATCACATCTCGCGCCAAGGGTGTCGCAGGGTTAGCTCTCGCATGTGGCATCACATCTCGTGCTGAAGGACTCGCGAGGTGTACGCCTCACCTACAATGTCGTACCTAGAGCCAAGGATATCGCGCCTAAGGCATGAAAGGCCCCTTACGTATCCTTTCCCTAGGACCATCACGCGAGTTCCTTGCCTCCCATGATAACGCATAGGGATTTCAATACTTGAAGAATAAGGTACCTTATGGGGGTGAAAGCCTATGTTTGACTCGAGGAGCTTGTACAGGTACGGAATGCACCTACAAAACAAGAGGAGTTAGAGTACGGACACGATGTCCACACCAGACAAGTAGTGGCAGTACAATAATGGTTCATAGCAAGTACTCCCCTAGCACGCCTATGAGGTCCGTACCGAACAAGTAGTCGAGTACAACATGGTACCAAGACAGGAGTACTTTTGCAGACTGCTGGCGTGTGCTGGAGCCGACCACCACGCTCCTGGCACCACTACCATCTGTAGACTACATATGCAAAATCGTGTCGTCAAGGACCACCATGTACAGTGAGCCATAGTGCTATACTATGAATGTGACCTCCCTTCACTTGAGAAAGGGGAGGAAGAATTTGGTATCCACTTATTGCTAATGAAAAAAAAAACATTCAACATTCTTTCCATTTTTCATTATAGAATTCCATCATTTACATTTTATGTTCTTGAAATGATAAGGAAGTTTGCCTAAAGTTTAGTGAGTATAAAGTTCACTTCTTTTACACTCCTAATGTTCTTGATCTAACTTAGTTGATGAGTTCTCACCGCCAACAATGGTAAAATTGAATTATTTGATGTGTTGAGTAATTAGATGGATTTCATGTTTTTTATGAAGCATATTGAAATTTATATGATTATTAGCAAATTTGGGTTATTTTTTTGTGTTTTCTATGCAATTAATTTTTATAAATGCTTTATTTGGTGTAAAATATTGTACAAATTATTTAGAAAATATTTTTGGATTTAAAAATTAAAAAAAAATTGAAATTTTTTTGGGCTCCAAGGCCACCTGTGCGCATCTGCGGCTGTAGCAACACGCTGGCGCAGGCGTCCCTCAGTGTATCACCCACCTCGCGCGCGCATGACTCGGCAGACCACTCCCCTTGCTTGTGCGTGCGTCTCCCCAATAGTGCCTCGGTGATCGGTACCCGATACGAGTACTATTCATCATATATATTTTTTATTTTTTTTAATTAGAATTAAACATAATAAAATATAAAATGAATATTGTGTAACAAACCCAAAAATATCAGATTTATTTTATCATTTAAAATTGTTTTTAAAATAAGATATTTTTGTTGTTTGTTATTTAAAAATTGGATATTTACTACAAAGTTTCAAATTCAAATTTAAAAATAGGTTAACTAATTAATTTTAAATATTTTAATATATTAAAATATTATAGTTAATTTATCAGATATTAAGATATTTTTTTAAATACTTTTTTTTATGATATCTTTTATTTGAAAATATTAATATCTGATTATTCTATGGATTTTAATATTTAAATTATTTAAAATTTGAAAATTTGTTGACTAGATATTTTTATATATGGATATTTGAATTTTTTTAACTGTTTAAGATATTTTAGGTTTGTTATAATTATTGATATTTTTTTAATAAGTGGTTAATATATTTGTTGATAGTTGTAACAACATAAGATATTTTCTAAAAAAGAGTTAATGATATTTGTTTTAAATTTTAAAATTGGTTAAATTTTAAAAATATCACGTTTTGCAAAGTAATTAATAAAATATTAATTTTTTGTTAATAAATGAGATTTAAATTAACTTTAGGTTAATTGCTGATAAATCCTATTTAAATTAAATAAATATTTTTCAAAATGACCTAAACTAAGTTGATTGTTGATAAATAAAATTTAAATTAATTTTTGTTAATTGTTGATAAATTTCATTTAAATTGACTTAATATTTTTGCCAAAATTTAATTAATTCGAATTTTGGATAAATTCTAGAAACTTAATTGTGGTATTTTTGCAGATGAAAAATAAATTGTGGTATTTTTTGCATAAATTCATAGACTTGCTCATATAGTATCATGATTAGGACCATCCAATTATAACATGTCTGTCTACACTATATGTGGTATTTTTTCAATTGAGCTTAGATGCATATAGTGGCCCATATGTTTGCATAATATATGGTATTTGGCTAAATAAAACATTCATAAAATGATAGGTTTTATTTGGACCCATTAGAAAATGTAAACCTTAAATTCCTCTCATGTGGGTGATTCCACTTGTGAAGCCTCATTTGCTTTGTATGACTATAGTGGGCCTAATCAATTAATAATCATTAATAAAATGAAGGTTTAAATCTATGTCTTTTGGTCCTTGTATGGAAGTTTGGGGGCCCTAGTAGTGGGAACAACAAAGTGGACCCATTCGTCCTCCATACAAGCCTAATTGTTAAGGCCCATTTGCCTGAGTTGGACTTAATTGTATAGGTTCATTATAGTAGTTAAACCTAAATATTGATTAGCAACAAATTAATTCTAATTTAATTGAATTTATTACAATGTAACACTTTAGACTTAATAGAAAATTATAGTCTTTGGTTTAAAAAAAATTACAATTTTTTTGGAGAACCATAGTCATTAATTTTTTAAAATTAATAATAAAATATACTATTTTTTAATCAAATAATGAGTTTATTTTAAGAATTATATTCGATCTCCGTCGTTGGTTTAACAATGTCGATAGCTTTATGGGGCCTTGAGACACTTCGATTCGTCCCCCTACGGAAGGTGTTCATTAGTTATTTTGACAAGGTCAGACTTTGAAAGATAGATATTTATATGTCAAATGCTAATAGACTCACCCCTACGGTGACTACTATGACTAAATCTATGATTATCGAAACCGTGGGTCTAGCTTATAAAATAAGAATTTTTTTCTTATTTTGATCGAATAGTATGTTGTTAATAATGGTGACCATTATTAAATGAGTTTACAACTCTATTTAACTAATGATATTTTTTTTACTCTCGCCAACTAGGACAACATTATCATAGATTAGTTAAACACCTAAAGAAATAAAGATATGATTATTTTGGTATTTTTCCATATCTTACATATTTTGTGGTATATGTTATGATATTTATAGAAATTGGAGTGAATAGAAGTTTTATTGAGCTAATGTGATTGATTTGTATTTTATTAATAATATGTAGTATTATTATTGTTGTGTCTACTCCCATCCTTTCTCAACTTTCAATGGAAAAACTCATTAGAGAAAACTTCCTTAAGTGGAAGCAGAAAATCAACATAGTATTGATTGGTGACAACTTCAAGTTCATCAAGACTGAAGAATCCCCGAAAGTTCCAGTTGAAGTAGCTACCAAAACTATTAGAGAATGTCGTCTAACAACAAGGCATGATACTACATGTTGACTAGTATGGTCGACACTCTCAAGACAAAGATGGAGAATGTCGAGACGGCCTACGAAATCATGGATCAGCTCCAAGACATGTTTGGGGCGAAATCAGTGCAAACTCGTTTTGAGGCCACCAAGAAGTATGACAATGCTCGAATGGAAACGTCTCAACATGTTCGCGATATCCTGATCAAAATGAAAAACTACATTCATGAAGGTGAACTGCACGGAGCAATAATAGATGAGGAGACTCAAGTCGGCTTAATCCTCAACACTCTCTCTCTAGCTTTCTTGTCATTCACCACCAACTATGTGATGAACAAACTCAACTATTGTCTGATGCAACTCATGAACGAGCTTCATACTTTCTAGTCTAACATGGGTGGACCAAGTAAGGGAGGAGAAACGAAGATTATTGTTGTTGCTGCTAATCCAGCTAAGGCTGAAGCTAACCTAGCTTCATCTTCGAAAGCTAGAAACAAGAAGAAAGGTGGACAAAATACCAACCCCAGGCCTACAAAGGCTGCAATGACGAGTGCACAACCAAGTGCACAGACACCTAAGGGGAAGAAAAAGAAGAACATGAAAGGTAAAGGTAAGTGTTTTCACTGCAATGAGAAGGGGCATTGAAAACAAGATTGCCCAATGGGGTTCTAGCAGCAAAAAAAGGTAATGATTATAGTTCATTTATCTTAGAAACATGTGTTTTAGGGAATGATAAATCTGTTTAGATTATTGATTCTGGATCTACTAACCATGTTTGTAACTCTTTACAACTTCTTGAATCGTGGGAGGAAGTGGATGAAGGTGGCTTAAAGCTTAGAGTTGGGAATGGAGCATTCGTTGCGGTCCAAGCTAGAGGAAGAGCTCACTGAAGTTCATAAATAAATATTTAATTTTGAAAGATGTATTTTTTATTCTAGATTTTATTAGAAATTTAATTTAAGTGTTCATGTTGCAATTAGAACGATTTGTTATGACTCTTACAAGTTCTAATATATCTATTTCTTTCAAATGATCACAATAGTGTATTGCATGTTTGGAAAACTGACTTTATATTCTGTGACCTAATGAACCCCTCGCGCTTAATAATGATTTATTCAAAGTAGCTAAACCTAGAACCAATAAACGTCAAAAGATCAATAACGATAACATGATGTATTTATGGAATTAGAGACTAGGTTACATTGGCTATGATAGGACTCAAAGGCTTACAAAGGACGGGCCTTTAAGGGAACTCGCCATAGGTTAATTACATGTTTGTGATTCTTGTCTAGAAGGAAAATTGACCGAGCGTCCATTCTCTGCAAAGGGTGATAGGGCCAAAGAATCACTTGGACTTGTTCATTCAGATGTTTGTGGACCTTTGAATGTCAAAGCCAGGTGTGGTTTTGAGTATTTCCTCACATTCATTGACGATTACTATAGACACACATGTCTTTACCTAATGCATAGGAAATTAGAAACATTTTCAAAGTTTAAGGAATTCCTAGCTATGGCTCATAACCAATTAGGTAAAACGTTAAAGATCTTTCGATTTAATAGGGATGGAGAATATTTGGATATGGAGTTCCAAGATCATTTAACTGAACTTGGGATTTTATCACAACTTACTTCCCTTGGGTACTCCGCAACAAAACGGTGTAGCGGAACGCAAGAATAGAACTTTATTGGAAATGGTTAGATGCATGCTTAGTTACTCAACTCTGCCAACTTCATTCTGGGGATATGCAATTGAAACAACGAATGACATTCTAAATGTCATACCATCCAAATAAATCCCCAAAACACATTTAGAACGCTGGAATAGTCGTGAACCTAGTTTACGTCATTATATAATCTGGGGTGTCTCGCCCACATCCTGAGGAAAAAGGAAGTGAAGCTATAACCGCAAAGCAAAGTTTTCATGTCTGTTGGCTATCCTAAAGGCACTTAGGGTGGACTTTTCTATAGTCATTCAGAAAAGAAAGTGCTTACTTCTAAGAATGTTATTTTTCTGGAAAATGATTATGGCCAAAACTTCAAACTGGGGAGCAAAGAAGTTTTAGAGGAAATGGTTGAAGAATTTACTTCGACCAATGTTCCATCATCATCAATGAATATTGATAATGAAATTCCCACTCTTCATGTTCAACTGACGCAAGTCAATTTAAATGAAGAAAGTACCACTGTTCCTAAGCAAATAGTCACAGAGCCTCACTGTAGTGGGAGGGTTTCTAGGAACCCAATTCGCTATGGTTTGATGGTGAAACCAATATGGTTGATGGTGACATTGGTGACAATGATCTATTGTCTTTCAAACAAACAATTGCTAGCCTTGAAAAAGGAACTATGGCTCGAAGCCATGAAATAGGAATTGGAGTCCATGTACTCAAATTCCGTCTGGGATCTTGTGGAAGCACCTAGTGACTTTAGGGCCATTGGGTGCAAGTGGAACTATAAGAAGAAATGAGGTGTTGATGGAATGATCGAAACTTATAAAGCTCGATTAGTGGCAAAGGGTTATACCCAAAGAGAATGCATGGGCTATGAGGAAACTTTTAGTTTGGTAGCCATGCTCAAGTCTATTCGCATCCTCTTGTCCATAGCAGTCGCGCTCGACTATGAGATCTGGCAAATGGATGAAAAGAAAACATTTCTTAATGCAAAGCTTGACTAAGTCATTTATATGGATCAGCTAGAAGGATTTAAAGTAGATGGACAAGAAGGAAAAGTTTGCAAGTTGAATAAGTCCATTTATGGACTTAAGCAAGCTTCTCGTTCCTGGAACCTTAGGTTTGATGAAATAATCCAAACCTATGGCTTTGAAAAAAAATATTGATGAGCCTTTTGTTTACCAACTGAAGGCAAATCTAATAGTGGTATTCCTTTTTCTTTATGTAAATGATATCTTACTCATTGGAAACAATGTTAAGAAATTATCAGATGTGAAGAATTGGTTGAGCACTCAATTCCAGATGAAGGATTTGGGTGAAGCGAGTTGTGTTCTAGGTATCCAGATCATTAGGATAGAACTAACAAACTCTTAGCTCTATCTCAAGCAGCTTACATTGATAAAGTACTTGAACATTTCTCGATTGCAAATTTCAAGAAAGGACGTCTACCATCCCGCCATGGAATTCATCTTTCAAAGAAGCAGTCTCCCCAGACTCCAAAAAAGGAAGATGCAAAGAAAAAAGTTCCGTACGCATCTGCAGTTGGAAGTCTGATGTATGCTATGTTGTGTACTAGACTAGATATCTACTATGCAGTGGGAGTAGTGAGAAGGTATCAGTTAAACCCAGGACCGAAGCATTGGATAACAGTTAAGCATATCCTAAAGTATTTAAGGAAGACTAGGGATTATATGTTAGTCTACAAGGGCAGTGTTCTAAACCCTCTATGCTACCACTACAAGAAAAAACAGTATTCATAACACTTAAAAAGTGCTATCTGGGACTATTGATAGCACTTCTGAAAATGCTGACGTAGCCCATGTTATTAAAAGTCCAGTCTTTTCTATAACATTTTTTGAATGTTATGTTCGGTGTTATCTTAAACTATTCAATAACACATTTTTAGGTGCTATAATATTCAAATAATAACATTTAGATAGAGTTTTTGATTATAAATTTGAAGTTTAATCTTGTACTTTTTTCATAACACTTGTCAACTGTTACATTTGATTATTTTGATAACATTTTTAGTTTGTTATATTATATAAACCATAACGATTTTTTACGCTTATAATATGTTTTTAAATCATAACATATTAAAAGTCTGGTAATAAAATTTTGTTACTTTAGTGTAGATAATATATTTTAAATTTTATTTTGATAAATATACTTATAAGGTTTTTTTTTAATTAAAAGATTTTCATTATTGTATTTTGATAAAAAAAAAATCAAAATTAATCATAAAATGTAATTCTCAATAGATTGATAAACCACAAGTATTACATTAATCAATAACTAATTCAAACCATGAATATGTCTAATTCATGAGATCTTAGTTCTAACTTAAATTTGAAAGCATAACATAATAAAGTAATATAATCTTGAACATTTTTTACTTTAAAAATGAAAAACAGAAACATTACAAAATACACAAAAGTAAACCATGCATGAAACTTGCTCCATCCTTCAATTCATCATCCAACCAAGTACTTGCTGCTGAAGTTGTTTGTTGCCATCTGAAGCTCTCTAAATTGAAATCTCTTCAGGTTTCCAAGGCAAACCTCCTCATGATGTTGCTCTGAAATTTTTTAAAACACTGCAAAATTTAGTCAAATAAACAGTATGGTAATAGTTCAAAAGCTTGGCATCTATCACTCTCTAATCCAGTGAGTCAAAGAGACCTCTTCTATGCTCATATAAGTTGCATATTAATTACAAACTTTTCCACAAAAAATTAACAAAATGAGAGCTGAATAAAATGACTAAAAATTAATCAAAAGAAAACAGAGAAAAACCATATACACACGTACATACATACATACAATGTGTAGTGACTGAAACATATTAGTATTATATTTAACTAAATATCAACCCTAATATAGCTGAAACATGAAAGTTGGAAACTCCCAAAAAAGAAAAATGTATAAATAAAAGTTGTCACTATTGCACAAGAAAATGTTAGCATGTAGTCTTTCTTGATACTAGATATGATAATCAATTAGTGAACCTCAATCAGTAACATTAGCTGCAAAAATAGCTTAAGAAAAACTTGTTAAGATCTTACAAAGAGATTCAGAATGTGGTCTTTCATTGTATCAAATAAACAACATTATCCCTTTCCACAAATATTCAAATAACCAGCTATATTTTAGGCACAATTTTAGGACATTCATAAACAAAACGAATCTGATTGGCATGGAATGCATTTTGATTTACAAGACTAATGAATGACTTATGCAAAGCAAAACTCCATATCTCTATCCGTGTTTATATTTCATTAGCATAGCTGAAATTCCCAAATACCAAAACTAAACATGAATAGAAGATCTTGGGACAAAGCAGAGAAACATTCCCACTTAAAATAAATTCGAAAAAAAAATGTTAAACCAATAACCAATGATACATCATGACACATATCTTAATTAACCTATCTTTTAGCACCCAATTAATCAGACACTTTACAACAAGTTGTATAATCAGACACTTTTTGTACCACCAGACCAGGACCAACTAGGAAAGAAGGAACCTTGGAAAACTGGGCTAATAAATAAAGAAATAAAAAAGAATGGTCTAATGGAATAAAAAGTTTGAGAATTTTTCCTTTTGTTTTTTCTTTTTTGTAAGAATGTGTAATACATATTAACATGACAGAACACAACCCTCAAAAGCTGCAAAGGCTGCAAAGTTAAAGCACAGGGTGAAAAAACAAGCTCCAAGGACCAGGACCAAGCATTTCATAATATTTTTTATCTTCACTAAAGAGAAAAAACACTTGCCCAAAAAGGAGCAACTCAAACCATATTTTAAACAACTCAAATATTAAGAAACAACATCTGGGAACAAGAAACTAAAACTACTATCCTTGCATCAAAAAGCTATTATACTGATTTAGTTTGCATTGGTAGCTGTTGTTATATCATGTCTTGTGATAGTAGTTCTTGGTTCATATGCTTGCTATTATGCACTTAACAGAAGACACAAAAATAGTAATAAAGATTTTGTTCAAGCTTATCTATGAGTTACTTGCTTGTCTTTTTTATTTTTGTTCTCTACTTAATCGACAGCTTGATTCCTTATTCAGGGAATAATGAAAATCTCTGGAAAATTTCTCATAAGAACATCAATGGAGATGATTCAACAGATCAGGAGTTTCCATACATTGGTTTGGCTTCCATAAAAATTTCTACTAACAACTCTTCTGATTCAAACAAGTTAGGAGAGGGTGGTTTGGCCCTGTTTACAAGGTAATTAATAAAGTATTTCTTTATTATTATTTTTCAATCTGAAAAAGAAGTCAACATATATAGGATTACACAAAAACAAAATGGTTATTTGCAGGGGGCACTAAGAGATGGAAAGGAAGTGACAGTGAAGAGGCTCTCAATATGTTCTGAGCAAGGTTCAGAAGAATTCACTAATGATGTTCTACTGATATTGAAACTTCAACATTACAATCTTGTCAAGCTTTTGGGTTTCACTAGATTAAGGAGCCCAAATTTTACAAATATGTACAAAATTGAAAGTTAATAGAATAAAAGGAATGATCTAACAGAGTTAGTAAAGCAGAATAATACAATTTTTATTTACCAAACAATGTTTATGAATTTCTCATAATTAACTCTAGAGAAAAAGAAACTACTTAAATTATAAATGACTTGCAAGATGAGATGAGATGAGATGAGATGAAAAGAGACATACTGGCTCATGCAGCACATTAGCAGTTTCAGTCCTGGAAGTCCATTCCTCCAAATCAAGCTCTCTAGCTATGCTGCAAGTTATTCAACATATTTTTGTGTGAGGTAGATTCGAACTACTATAAAATGAACCAAAAATATGCTGGCTGAGATCCCTGTGGTCAGAAAGGAGCCCATATTGGACTCAAATTGAAGTCTATGGTTTCAAATTTTGCATATTAAAGCTAAAGTACCAAGAGAAAGTTAAGCCCTTTAGTTCAAATTTTGTATACTCTTTAACTGTACAAGAATATTGTAAGCCAATCAAATCTGAAGTGCCAACTAAAATTCCCCAAAATTTCCCATATCAGATTATCAAATCAATTTCAAAAAAAAAATCAAAATATATATTCCTAATTAACAAGCAACAAAACCAGAAAAAAAAGCTTCGAACAACTAAGAAAATCAAGAACACCGGATTTACAAATGAAAGAAAACTTATGGGAACAAAGGTGTTACCTCTCAATAAGTTTAACTATCACAACTTAGTTTCTTAGTAGTCATTGCCAATGAATCTCGTTCTTATGAGTTGCAGAAAAAGAACAAGTGGCGAGAGAAATCATGGGTACTTATGTAAGCTACTAAGTTGAAATATCTACACTAGCAGCAATTTATTGTTTCAACAATTTACTAGTTGAAACAATACATAAAAAAAATAAAATAGATAACAAACACACAAGCTTTAGTGCTAAATCAACATGCCATTGTAAAGCTGGTAAAATAAACATTACTATACTTCTTCCTAGAAACTGAACAAAGAGAAAATCTTTGATAAAAAGCAAGAGGACACCTGAAGTGTGCACGCATCAACTCGTTGTTGCCAAGTATATTTAGAAAACACAGGAGAACCATACCTTCAAAAAATCTAGATAAGCGAATTCATAAACCAGCAAGTCCACAAATATACCAAACCATAAGATTTTTAAAACAAGTACTGCTATAAATTTCAGCAATAAAATCTCACCTTATTACTCGAGTTTCACTTTTTTATTTTCTTGAAGGACTGCTATGTCAGAACCAGATCAAGACATGAGAAATCAAGAAGAATAGTATAAAAAACTAGAGCAGGAATTATATAAAATAAATAAACTCTAATTTAGATTAAAATGGCATTATTAATGTATCAATGATAATTCCTACAATAGCTTTCAGCTTCTGTATAGAACAGAAAAGAAAATTGTAAATAGCAAGAGTATATAAATAGGTTGACACCTTATTCAAACAAAAGAAAAACACGGATAAAATACATATTTGTTATTCAAAACCAAATAATAAAACAAACCATGACTAATTTAACATATGAAAGATCTGTCTAACACTTTGATTTCACCATATATGGAATCATAAGAGAGCATTACTTTACTTAGGCACTCTTCATCATAAGTTTTTTACATCTTTTAATTATGAACTTTAAAATTTATCATCTAACATTAAAAATACCAAAAATAATTAAGATATCATTATATTCTAACAAATACTTAATTCCAGCACCTGTTATCCATGTCAAAAATAGAACTAAATATTAAGGAAATGCACCTAAAGAGAGCAAAAAATCAAAGATATATAAAATCTTGAAAAATAAATAAATAAACTATACCTTCAACAAACATGTGTTGTAAATCAAACCACCTCGGCAGTATATCCAGAACTTCAACTATTTCCTTGCCAATCGATGGGAGAGCCTGTAATAAAGTCCAAAATATACTGTAAAAAATGTGCACTAATATACAAAAAATGTGCAAACATATTTTATCCTAATCTTCCAACACTAATTAACTATAACCACCAACAGAAACTAGAGTTGGATACAAGAGCAGAATTTCAACTTCATATCAAAACACATGAATTATGGATTTGTCCTATTATTAATAAAGAAATCTCCATATTTATATATCCAAATGTGCACATCTTAAGCACATAATATTAGTAAAAATCAAAATTGAAAACTCATTCAAGAAAAAGCACTAAAACCTAAAAGCCAAGTCAGATTGAATTTTTCAATATAAATACTTAAGAATTGGAATTGATAAAAATCTATTTCAAGTGATGCACATACCTCAAGACCCCATGAACATTTTGGATCTTTCAATACTCCTTGAACCTTATCAAAACAATTAATTAGTTTTTCAAAATTGATAAATCAAATCAATAAAATTACTCGTATCTAAATCAATGGGGGATTACTTAGCAAAAAGAGATTGAGGCATAGAGAATGTACCTAAATCAATGGAGAAAAAAAAAATAGAAAACAGTAAAAAGAGAAGGAAATGAAAAAACAGAGGAAAGGTAAAATGGAGCTTTGAAAGAAAATCTGAATAAATCAAGAAAACAAAACAAAAAGTTAAAGAAAACCCAAAGAAACAAGAAAATAATAACCTTGGCAACAAGAAAATGAAGAAATACTCAAAGAAACAAAGAAGCGAAATATATAATTTGAGCTGACCTGGTACAAAACCACCATCAAGAATCATGAAAGCATCTTTCCTTACTAATTTCCCATATCAGATTATCAAATCAAAAAACATTATTGTATACACAAATACAATAATGTTTTCCATTATTGTAAATGCATTATTCGCCTAGTTTTCCATTATGTACTAGTGCATTCCATTCATCAACAACAACCATATACTTCACACTAGTTAAAACAGAACATTTCACAAATGACAAATATGGAATAGAATATAGAAATAAGTTGAGACAACTGCAGTTATATAAATATATATAGAGAGAGAGAAAGAGACCTTTTCTGAACTATGAGGCCTTGAAAGTGAGTATCAAAATCTGAAATTCCAGAGCTTAACTGGTCAGAATCCATTGATGCTTCTGCTGCTTCAGCAATGCCCAAAAGCTTTAAACACTCATTCCAACACTCAGCACCCCTCCATAGAAGCTTAGCTCCCTCCATAGAAGCTTAGCTGCAAGACCATAATACCCAACATCATTAACATCTTACATGAACACCCTATTACATTAACTGTGAATTGTCTAAGAATTTGGCCAACTAGAACTAAATAAGTTAATCACAAATTTAAATGTTGTATTTATCTTTCCTGAAACTTCATAGAAAAAAAATAAAAATACTATTCAATGCAAAAATATAAACCTAAACTTCAGTTTTTCCTTAAAACTACTGTATTTGAGACTTAAAACCCATTATCATCTCTATCAAGCCATAAATCCAGATAAACAGAAGAAAAAAACCAAAACTGTATTATTTTTCTTCAAACTCAATCTCAAACTAAATCAAAACAATTACCAAACCCATAAAATCCATTTGTTGCAGTATAACCTCATTGAAGTCAAAATAATATACCTTGTTGATGATAAGGCCGGTCAAAGAAATATCGTGAGAGCTCCTTGTTGGATCTTTTTCCAAACCATTTTCCTCAAAGTGTTCTCTGTAAACACAAAGAAACAATTATGCAAGTCTTCTAATTTGATCACTTATGTTAGAAGCTTATCAAGTCTGTCTAATTATAGGAGTAATTCATTAGAAAACAATCAAACATCACTTTAACATCACTTCAACAAAAGCAGCAAAGCCTGTTTTACTGGCAGGGAAAACACTGTCTTTAATGTGAAACCAATAGTACCAACTATTGGTTTAGTAGTATCAGTGCACACAGAAACATAAAATACCAGGTCCAAGCCTTTCATATGGGTATAAATGAAAGTTACAATGCATCCTAGCTTTTTCCCATTTCACTCTAAATTTGTCATCTTTTCCCAACTTTTGAACCAAAAGCACATGTACTACAAACAAAAAAGTTATTTTAGGGCAAAAAGCTTAAGTTTGTATATCTTTTAAACTTCTTGATTTCCCCTAATCCCAGAATCGGTTTTAAACTTTTAGATGTCACTATTAGCTCAAAATCTCCATTCTTAAGGAAAAAGGGAAAAGATACAGACACAACCAACAATAAGAAAAACGTAAATTACATTAAGAAAAACAATAACTCTGTATAAAACTACTAATTTGGATCGAAAAACTACTATTCTATTTCAAACCCAACGAAATAATGAAGTAGAAACTAATAATTTGAATCCTAAAAGAATAAGCTTTTTCGAAGGGGGCAGGTGACTAAGCATGAATCCATCAGCATAGAAATATTTTTACCATGTATTAAGTCAAGTGCCTGTTGGGAAAGGAAATTAAGAAATTAGATATATCTCATTAGCTTAAAATTATTTTGATAATATGACCATAATTCGCATCATAATCAGAATCCAAGTAGGAAACATTTTTTTTTCTTCAGAAATTTGTCTCACTACATTCTTTGTAAAAGACATAATAGCAGCAACTATAAGCGAACTTAAACATTATGAACTACTATCGTTGGTTAAAAGTTTCACCTGAAAGTCAATGTGTAACCATCCCCCTTAAATATAGCTTTGTAAAGAAAAGAAAGCTTACATGGCTGGGTGGAATGTGTTTTCCACTTAGCAAATCAAGTAGCAGGGTTCCAAAGCTGTAAACCACACTTTCTGATGTCACTCTTCCTGGCAGGGGAAAATGAATAACTAATTATTGCTCCATTTGAATAAATTTGTGCAATATGTTGAAAGATTCTGTAAAAAATTTATATATATGTGGTGGGAAAGGCATCGTTCTGGTTGTCCAAATTATACAAAATCAATTATGAGCTACTTAGAAATTCGCAAAAGTAAACATAAGTTATATTATAAGAATGAAGATTGCACTCTCTGTGACCATGATTAGTACCTGTCCTCAAGTATTCCGGAGGGGTGAAAGCCAGGTTGGTACTATAGCTCTTGCCATCTCTACTATTCTTCATAAGACCAAAGCAGGAGAGTCTTGGATTACCATCCTGTCAAGTTCAGGGTTTTAGAAAATAGGAATAGCTTACCAGAGACACCCTAGCCACAAAAAATTTCAGAAACAGAGAAAGCGTGAAAAGGAAGAGTACCTAATCAAACAAGACTCTATAAGCATTAAGATCATGATATAGTGCTCACCCTTTGCTGCTGCAATATTCTAAGGCCTGTGCCAGATACAAAGCCACCCAGACTCTCATTGCCCATTTCATAGGCTGGGTATCCCCTACAATTCAAAATAGATAACCTTTAAAATCAATTATATGCCTATGGTGCATAAATGAATCCTTTAAATAAAGAAGAAAAAAAGACTCAATTCATTTCCCTTTTATAGATCCTAATGTATGTATTATATTGAGATAATTCCTAAGGGGGCGGGCATAATGTGATTAAAGCAAAAAGTGCACCAGAAATAAAGAAACTCTCTCCAATTATAAAACCAATCGATGATCTTCATTCATATATTGTTAAATTTGATATGTTTTCCCATCGACAAATACCTTGTAACCATCAAATTTGAATGCAAGATCAACTCAAAGAGGGAGAGAAAAAAGAAAAACACACAAAAGGAGGAGACACCTTACAATGAAAAAGATGCTTAGAGAGAGTCTCATTAGGCCTGAACTCAGCAACAAGGAGTCTCTCATCGCCTTCACAGCAACACCCAATCAAATTTGCCAAGCGCTCACTGCGCAGCTGTCCCACCGTCTTGGCTTCCTCCTGAAGACCCAAAACAAGCACAATGGATCAACAAAACCAGCCAAACAATATCATCAAAACACGCACATTCTTTCTCCATAAGAGTCAGAGTAAATAGAGCACGAAACATAAATTGGCCAGCATCGGGCCAAGCCGACCTATTGAAACGCTTCACAGCAATATAAAATTCATCGTCAACCTTGCCTTTGTAAACAACATTGGGAGCCTTTTCTCCGTGCTCCGATACATAACTCTCTCAGTCACAAAACCGGCTCCTCTTCTTCGAATAACTTCAACAAGTCGCGAATCCTCCCAGCCTCTTCATAGTCCTATAACTTCCAAAACATATAAATACATAACTCTCTGATTGGCATCCGATAAAATCCTAATAGAAAGAGTGGAGAATACCCCGAACCCTGACCTTAGATTTTGCTGCCACTTCCATTTGGTGCTTCAACAGAGCATAAGTTTGGCTCTGAGAAAGAAACGAGCTAGACTCGTTACTCGAACTCGAGCTCGAACTCGAGCTCGAACTTCGACTTCTTCCTCTGCCATTGGCATCCCTATTCGAAGAACTCACTGTAATCCTACAACCCCTCCAATTCGAATCTCCGCCTCCATAAACAAACCTTCTTGTCCCGAAATCCAATTCTGAGACGCCATATCTACCTCAACCCGACGGCATACACCTCGTCACCGTCACCTTACCATTAAAATCAGCGATGAATGACGTTTGGGCTCAACTATTCGGACAGAACAAGATGAAGGGGAATGGGTTGGAAGCTCAAAGATGAAGGGTCTCAGCCTAAGGGAGAGAGGGAAGAGATTGAGAGAGATTAGGGATTCAGAGAATAGAGAACAAGAGAATAGGGAGAGAGATTAGAGATTAGGGATTCAGACTGAGAGAACGAGAGAATAGAGAAAACCCTTCTTCATTTTTTATTTTGCTTTTTTATTTGTGAAGTAAAATTTCATTTGGCGCCTGTTACTTTTCATTTGGCGCCGATAATGTGTCCCTGTATTTTTTTTGGCATGTATTAATAGCACTTCTAAAGTTATGTAATATTTTGCCGTAATATTTGGTAAAAAATGTTGTAGTGTACACCAATTCAAATTTTCAAACTGATGTCGATGACAGGAAGTCTACTTCTAGAATGGTGTTTACTCTTGGGGGGTGGAGTTGTGATATGGAGAAGTGTAAAGCAGTGCGCGATCTCAAATTCCACCATAGAGGCGGAATACATAGCCGCATCTGAAGCAGCTAAGGAAATAGTCTGACTAAAGAAGTTCTATTCAGATCTTGGTGTTATTCCATGCATGAATAACACAGGAGCGATAGCCAACTCGAAAGAACGTCAAAGTCACAAGAGGAGTAAGCATATAGAAAGGAAGTATCACATAATTCGATAATATCACGCACCAGCGAAGATGTGAAGGTTATGAAGATTGCATCTGAAGACAATCTTGCGGATCCGTTTACAAAGACAATACGAGAAGCAACATTTGATAAGCATATCAAGGAAATGAGATTAGTAGAATTAAGGCATTAGTTTCAATTAGTGCAAGTGGGAGTTTGTTGGGATTTTATGCCCTAATTAAAACCTAATTGCATTGTAATCTCATTTTATTATCAATAAAATAATAGAAATCATTTTTGACTTAGTCAATTACTTTGCTCACATATTTTATTTTTATGATTATTTGTTTAATATAAGCTTCTATTAAATCTTGAGCATATAGCTAATCATATTTATAGTGACGTAATCATAATGGAAAATAAATATAATTATATGTTAAAAAATAAGTTAGTCCTAAGATTAGTCAATGCAGAGGATTTACACTGAATTGCCAATCTACGATATGATCTACTTACACATTGTATTGCTATATTCTTTCCATAACATTAGCAAAGTAGATAAGATCGGGTGTATTTGTTACATCGGACTGGCCCGATATTGATTATAGATAGATAAGTAAACATAGTATTATTATCTATTATAGTCATATTATATAGTTGACCATATGTCAATTCAATCTTAATTTTGAGTGGTTAGTATTCTAAATGATTGTATTATTTGATTTCTTTAACATGTTCATTACCAACTTACCCTACGAACTAGCCCATACTTACATTTTGGGAACTCGGTTGTATAATTGAGTGTGAGTGTTAATCGTGGATAAAGAACATTTATAGAATATGATAAAGAAGTAAAACAATAATTTCTATTTAGTTTAGTTCGAGGTGCTAAATGATAGAGATCTCATTTCAGTAATTAATCTTAGTTTACTGAAGTATCATTTATAAGGAACTAAGTGTTTTAAGGATAAAATACAATAAGGGCTAAAACAGAATTTTAGTCTCATCTCATTGTAGACCGTCTATAGAGGATTGAGTGATAATTATAGTTGTAACAATGGATCATTAATAACGTATCTATATTGCTTATAGAGTATTCAATGAATTCAAGAGTGCAATTCCGAGTCTTTAGTGGACTCACGAGGAATTAATAAGTTAGAAATTTTATTTGTTAAAATTATGATAACTTACTGGAGCTTGATTTTATAGGCCCATGGTCCCCACAGTACCTTGGATAAAATCATATAGATAGTCTCAATTAATTGATTTATTTATCAATTATAATTATCAAAGTTGACCAGGTCAATTTTGAATAATTTCACAGAGTTATGCAATTTAGAGAACAAAAGAGATTTTAGGGAAAATTTATTAATTAAGACAAAATTGGTGTCTAAATTAATAAATAATTTTAAATAAATGTTCAAATTATAAATAATTAATTTGATAAAGATTTTAAATATTTATTTAATTAATTAATCAATAAATAATGATATGAGCCATGAATTTATGTCCAACGAGCTTATAATTAAATGAAAATTTTCATGGGCATATAGCCCATGAGAATTTTGACCAAAGGGCTGAATTTACCTATTATTTTATTGATTTTTTAGTTAAATAAGTGACCTAATTGGGCATATAAAAGGAATGCTAAGTGAGAGTTGAAAACAGGTGAATAGAACATCTAGGTTTGATACTTTAGGGTTTTGGACTCTCTCTACAACAAAAAGTCATTTTCTAAGACTCTATATTCTCTTCTCTTCTTCTCTCTCTACAACAAAAAGTCATTCTCTATATTTTCTAAGAATTTCCTACTCTAGTCTAGGTGATTCTAAGGATACTATGGAAGGCTGTGAAGAAATTTGAAGATCGGTTCAGTTTCTTGGTGATACCCTACGACACAAAGGATACAAGGGTTATAGAAATTGAAGGAATGACTAACTCATTCGCTTCATATAATGTAATTGTTCTTATCATTATCTTTGTTTAAATTCAATTATAGAAACATGTTCTAGGTTTTCTTATATTAATTTCTTTAATATATGATATACATGAAATTAAATTAGATCCCGTGTAAGTAATTCCATATAAAACTTCCTAAACATGTAGAATTATAAAGCAGAGAAAAAAATACATACTTATGAGTTAGTTCTTGATCGAAGTTTGGAAGGATGAGGAAAGTCGAGATTGTAGATGAATTTCTGGAAAGAGAGAGAAAGAATAGAAATTTGAATGCAAAGGTGGTGAAGAATCAGATTTTACACTCACATATATATATGTATATATATATATGTAAATTTCAGAGAAAGATCTAAGCCACACGATCAAAGCAGTTCGAGATCTAAGGACTAAGATTAAATGAACCAAATAGCGACAAATTTTTTACAAGACAATTGTCACAGTACTCGAATCCCGAACAAACACGTATAACAAGCATACATGTGTCCTACGCTCAAGTGGGTAGGTGGGCACATTTTCCCACAACAAAAGTAGAAATTCCCTTACTTTGCATGTCAAGAATGATGTCATACATGAGGACGGACTTGGGGGGCTAAATTGAGCTAAATCGTCTTATTCGAGGTACAATTGTCAAGAAATAGATGAACGTTAAAAGACTCTAAAGATATTTCATTTACTCCAGATTAAATAGCTCAATATTATATCATTGAGTTGGCCTATCATGAGATCCACCAGATCGCCCTAAATGTCTGTGATAGGGATCAGATAACACAACGCCCAGATCACCCCCGTCAGCCTTCGAGCATTACTCGAGTCAGATTGCCTTGGCGTATCACCTGAAGTTTGAGGAATACATTCAGCTCGCGGCAGTCCTGTGACGCGCATAAGGGTAAATCCCCACAGACTCAGAGATTCTTTATACACAATTAATACTTGTAAACACTATATAATAAATGTATGTTATCGCGAAAATTAGCATATTTAAGATATTTATGTATTTTTGAAGTTACTCATTCTTGTAAGTTACCATATATTGTATGGTAACCCAATATTGTCCACCAAAATACCTTATAAAAATACATTGGAAATTGATAGTAAAAGGGACTGAATTTTGTATGCAAAAACTCTGCATATAAAAGCCTGGTGGACTAGGTGGATTTTTAATCACTGAACCACATAAAATTTCTTGTGTTCTTATTTTATGGTTTACAAAAGCCTAATCTCCCTTATTCAGATTTATTAATCTACTCTTGGTGAAAAACCGCATCAACAGCAGCTGCGAAGGCCTTCTCTAAAAGATCATCATTTTTCAATGCCTTAAGGATTTTGTTAGAGAATATAACAAGTTTGTTGTCCAAATTTCTAAGTGTATCACTAATTCATGGTCGGCGTACAACCAATAAGGTTGTTCATGGATTAGCAGTGCATACTCTTTGGGTGGATGATGAACTTGTTTAGCTAGAAAAATTTTCCTTCTTTTTTTTTTCTAACGATTTAGATTTATAGGTTGTATGACATTATCATATTTTGTCAATGAATAAATTTCATTGCTGCAAAAAAAAAATCTATTAATTTAAAAATAAAAAATATTAAATTTGGATAGTTAAAAAAATGACATGACTTATTTAAATATATTATGTAGACTCTACAATAAATTTTTTTATACATACTTAACTTTTCTTTCCTATCCTATATTGTTCTCATAATATTTTTACTCTAGAAAACTCTATAAAAAATAATTCTATAGATACTTAGAGTGCAATTCCATATTTATAGTGGAATAATCATAAAATTGATAAATAAGATTATTATATTAAAAAGTTTAATTAATATTCTAGTTTATTGGAGCTTTGTATTATAGGCTCATGGTCCCCACATCACTTGTGTCCTACCACTGTCAAGGGAAAAAATGTCAAAGTAAAGATTTGTAGAGAGAAGTACCTAATTGTAAATGAATTGATTTTCTAGGGCAAAGAAATAATTATTTGATAATTATGGACAGTTGATTAATTGTGAATTAATTAATTATTTAACTATATAATTTTTATTCTGAAAAACTTTATGTCAAAATAAATATTAATCATGTTTGTATTAATATAAAGAGATTAACATTTATAATAAGATATTTATTTAAATTTGATATTTTCAGATAAAGTTAATTTTTAATTAACTGATATTTATTTTGAGATAAATATATTATCTTAAAAATTTATTAAATAAAGTATTGAGAAAATCAGGGAGGGCCAGTAAGTGGCGCCTATTAGGGATATTTCTTATCCCTAGGATTTGAATATTAAATTAATTTGTTTATTTAATTAAATTAATTATTATTTTCAAATATGATTTAAATTAAATAATTAAATAAGTAGTAACTGATTAGTTTTATTTTAAATAAAATAAAACTTAATTAAATTAGTTAATTATCTTTATAAACTTGAAAGGAAGCAATACTTTTCAAGAGGCGGAAATAAGTTGAAAAAGATATTTTTTTTATACTAACAAACTCTCTCAAGAAAGAAACGATAGAATTTCCCAAACCTGAAATTATAGAAATTTGTATAGCCTCTCTCTTCTCAGTCCTCTCTAGATCTCATGCGCTCTGTACATCTAGAGTACAAGAGTAGTTTACAAATATATATATATATATATGCATATATATTAAATGATGTGTGAGTTTCTTGCATTTGTTATATGTATGTTGATATATATATATATTGAATAGATGGATATGTGTTTTGAATGTATGGTTGAATGATGGATCGTTAATTATATGGTGCTATTGGGTTAGGAATTTAAATTTCTAGATGTTGTGTAAGCTATAAAGGACATAAGATTTTTCGTAATTTTTATTTTTTAAATTTAAAATTTAAAAATCAATACACAAGAGTAATAGGAGACTCGAGCCTAGCAGCCCGAGCACCAGCCACAACTAGCCAGAGCTTCACAGCCCTAGCCACCAGCGCGGAAGGCTGCACCCAAGCCCCTGCTCTTGCGCGCTCAAGCCGTAGGCCCAAGCCTCCCTGGCTAGCCGCGCCCGAGCAACTCCTTGTTGTTGGCTTGGCTGTGCCCCTACGCCCAAGAACAACCTTCACGCATGACAGGTCGCCTGCCTTCTCGGACCAGCCATGCCCAGCCACAACCATGCGCTGAAGAGCCCCTTGGGCTTGCTCCTCCATGCGTCGACCCTAGTGATCTAGGGAGCCAATCTTGGTGCCCAAACTAGATCCTATTTTTGTGATAAATACATTTTATTTTATTATTTTAATTTATTTGAATTTAAATAGATAATTATCTTATTTTATTTTTGTTAGAAAAATAAAATATATTGTAGTTGGTTAAGATCTTATCTTAAGTTTAAATAATTATTTGAATTTTATTATTTGAATTATTTAAATTCAACTATTTTGAAAAGATGACAAATTTTTTTATCTAATTAAAAGTTAGTTTTAATTAAATAAATTAAATAGGAAATTAGTTTCTAATTAATTCGTTGGGCATAATAAATTCCTAAGAATTATACAGATGTACCAATATGAGAAGAGAAGCAATCTTGGAGTCCTGCAAACAACTATAGGCCATTTTAGAATTTTATTTCTATTTTTTCAAAGGGTCGTAAATTTAGAAATACCCATTAGTACTCGGTTCATAATTTATTGTTTATTTATTTATTGTATTTATTTAAATTAATGTTTGATTGATAACATGATAATGCATTAGTAAATTACATGCCATTCACGAAACCCCACACAGTTTTGATCAATCATGCATCTTTTAGAAACATGATTATCTAGGATTGTCCCAAGTGTTTATCTGAATTATTTTGGTGAAATCAATTGCATGTAAACTGCTAAGTCTTAATTTAGTTAAAACCTGGTAAATCACACTATAATAAAGGCAATGGTTTTTATAGGCCTTGTTAACCAACTTTATTTAAAAAGTATTTTATTAAAGTGAGATTAAGGTAATGGGTAATTATCTAGATCACATTAATTGTAGAAACAAGCTCTTTTATAATTAAATGTATTTTGTAATTAATTACATTCATAGGGTTATCAATAAACTAGTAACTAATTTAGAATTAATTGATTAGTTTTAATAAACATATTTATTGTAAAATCGTAAGTGGGAGAAGGTGAACATCTCAATGTGACATATGTTCTCCATTATTTGTACAATATCGTGAAATATGAATACGGCCTCGAGGCAGCTTTGTATCCGTCCCCCTAAGGAAGGTTTCTAGATATTTTAATACCAAGGTTGTCTTTTACGAAGATAGAAAAGTGTGATGTATTTTAGGCTTGACCGACCCTAAGGCGACACTCTCTAAGTTAAGTCATGAATTCAGAAATAATGGGTTACACTTACACGTATGCAATTAAGCTTTTGCGGTGGATAATTATATCTTGACCAAACCAGGGTACTTTATTTTTAAAAGAGAAAATAAGATTTATTTTATGTTTTCAATAATAAAAATAAGATTGTCTTATAAGCTATCTAAATTTAACTTGACCGACCTAAGGCGGCACTATATTTGTTTGGTAATTTTATCGTGGAATAACAAATGATAAGTTTATGTGTTTTAATTGTTGCATTCATGAATCATATTTACTTGCCAAATTATTGATATTTTTTTAACAGTAATATTATTGTATTTTATTTATTTCAGTGATGTCGAACGGTGGCAATCCAATTACTGCTTTACTTTTACTTGAAAAACTTAATGGTGATAATTTTATAAGATGGAAATCGAATCTGAATTTAATATTAATCTGTGAGAACCATAAATTTGTCCTAATTGAGTTATATCCTAAAGAGCTCGCTGCCAATGCCCTGAAAAATATTCAGGACAAACATTATGCATGGATCCAATCAAATAATAAGGCTAAGTATTACATGTTTCTGAGCATGAATGATGTTCTGAGAACAAAACATGAACCCATGGAAACTTCTTTTGAGATAATGGAATCTCGGCATGCTATGTTTGACTAGCAATCTAATCAAAGTAGACACTAGGCTACTAGAACCTACATGACTACTAAGATGAAGAAGGGTGTTTATGTGCGTGAACATGACTTGGTCATGGTCAACGTGATGCATTAAGCACAAATACATGGGGCCGTCATTGACGATCCTTCATAAGTAAGCATCATACTTGAATCATTCACTCCTACTTTTTCTACATTCACAACCAACTATATTATGAATAAGTTGGAATTCAACATGACCTAGTTGTTTATTGAACTGCACACATATGAGTCTCTTAACAAAACCATAACCAAAGAGGTTGAGTCAAATGTGACAAAGGAAAAACCTTTAACGTCTAAGGATAAAACAAAGAAGAGGTAGAAGAAAAATGACAACGAAAAAAGTAAGGGCAAGAAGTCCAAGAAAGGCAAGAAGGCACCAAAAGCCAATGAGAACAAGAATGACAATATGTAACGCCCTGGATAACCAAGACCGTTACACTGTGTGTTTATAATTGTGCAAGACTTGCTAATCAGGTCATTTGGTTGAAAATGTTACCCTAAAGTCATAATCAAGCTAGGGTTAAAAGATTTCGGTCATAAACGGATAATAATTTTTTTCATTTAAATAAACGTTTAATACATGGGATCCCAAAAACATGGTTTAAAGGACATATTTACAGCTTTCAAAAGTTATATACAAGCAAAGGCCACTCTAATGGAAAAATACACATTTTTAGGTTTTCCTATCCCTATACTATCCCTTGGTCGTGGCGCAGCTGACTATGTACATCCCGCACTTAAAGCTCTCCAACTCAAGATTTGTCCACATTACCCTTGCCTTTACCTGCACCACATAGCACCCGTGAGCCAAGGCTCATCAAGAAAACCATATAGCATAGCATAAACAATACAGACAATCAAATAATCCATATGGAAGTTAACCAGGTATTTGGTATATTGTAAACATCAGATTAACAATAGTAAGCATATCATAATCATCCTACAATACTCAGGGTACCCTCTATTTAACCCACTGACTCTGGATCGCTTAGGCTGAGCTCAGTGTTTATTTAGCTGACCTCAGCTCTCAGTGGCTGAGCCGCGTCTTGTGTGCAAATATCAGTCTCGACACTCTTAGACATCAGATTATCAATAGTAAACATGTTATAAACATTAGATTAAAAATAGTAAACATATCATAATCATCATTGTTGACAGTAAGAACTCGTCAACTAGGTTAGATCAAGGACTTCGTGAATTGTAAAAGAAGTAGATTCAAATCAAGTAAACTTCAAGCAAACTTTCTTACGGTTTCAAGAACACAAAATGTAAATGCTGAAATTTTAGAATGAAAAATAGAGAGAATGTAGAGTGTCTATTTTCATTAACAATGAGTGGTTACAAAATTCTCCCAAATTTTTTCCCTCTTTTCCACCCTTTCTCAGATGAAGGGAGGTCATACTTATAGTAGAGTACTAATGACTCTTAGTACACTGTGGTCCCTGGGGACACGACCCTGCATATTCAGTTTACAGGTGGTAGTGGTGCCAGGAGCGTGGTGGTCGGTTGTAGTACATGCCAAGGGTTTGTTGGAGCACCTCAACTTCAGTACTTGGACGTACCTCCACCACTTGTTTAGTATGAGTGTCAAAGATTGGCTGATGAGGATCACACCAAGTACCTTACTCATAGGACCACTACTTTTCTGGCGTGGACATTCGGTTTGTACTATGTGCTCTTCTACACATGTACGTACCTGGCCTGACATATTCCGTGCTCTGGCATTCCCTCCTTTGTTACTTTGGGCTAGTTTGGCCTTGTCTTTGCATCTCCTAACACTTGACAAGGCATGTGTGTGACTTCCTTTAGGAGCTAGTCGCAAGCAAGTTATCATGCTCTAGCAAGTGGCCAAAGGTGCCTTAATTGAATGATAGGCAAAGGATGCCTCACTGGTGGAAGGAGGCTCAGGTAATGTCCCATGTGAGATGCCACGGGGCGTGAGGTTATGGCGGGTGTGTAAGGCGATGCGAAATCATGGTGCAAGGCATTGGTGCGCAGCATGGGCTGCCTCGCAAGATGCTGGTGAACAGCCTGGGCTGCTTTGCAAGACACTGGTGCGCGGCGTGGGCTACCTCATGAGACGCTGGTGCGCAACGTTGGCTACCTCACGAGACGCTGGTGCACAGCGTGGGCTGCCTTGCAAGACCCTGGTGCGCAGCATGGGCTACCTCACGAGATGCTTGTGCACAGCATGGGCTACTTCACGAGACGCTGGTGTGCAGTGTGGGTTGCTTCACGAGATGCTGGTGCGCAGCATGGGCAGCCTCGCGAGACAGAGACAGGGGCCATGAGTGGGTGATGTGTGAGGTGTGGCGCGAGATGCGGGCTCGTGAGGTGAAGGCATGGGCCACATCGGGTATCCTGCATAGGTACTTGAGCGAGACCTCTAAGTCAAGCATGAGGCGAGCATCTTGCAAAGTTACCTAGGAAAGACCGCATCTCTAGGCGTGGGTTGAGTGCCTCGCGATGCTTCCCAGGATAGATCGTTGTCCCAGCGTGAGGTGAGCGCCTCGTTGGACCACTCGTGTGAAACAGCTATGTTAGGCACGACGCAATGCCAAAATAGTGGTATTGCTGAGACCATGTTTGATGCCTTTTTCACTGAGTCAATGCTCCAAGAGACCAACGAGGCTTTAGTCATGGTCATCGGGACCTTTGAGAGGCTTCAGAAAAGAGTTGGGAGTCTTTCATTGGTGTGGA
The DNA here is from genome assembly GCF_963169125.1 of Humulus lupulus. Taxonomy (NCBI): domain Eukaryota; kingdom Viridiplantae; phylum Streptophyta; class Magnoliopsida; order Rosales; family Cannabaceae; genus Humulus; species Humulus lupulus. The sequence continues at coordinate 102,196,620 of NC_084793.1, forward strand.
GATTTCAGCATCCACACTTGTCCCCCAATCTAGGAGAGGGCCTTTAGGCGCTCTAGTAGACTCTTTGCCATGGTATCTTCAAAGCGTAGGTGGCATTTGTGTGTTTCTTCGATTTGGTGGTATACAAAAAAACACTTTGGAGGTGGTGATCCTCATGATTCCTTGAGATTCAATGTAAGCCTATCATTTGGCTTCGCTGATCCCAATGTAGGTGTTTGGCTCCATTTTTTTACCATAGATTAGGCATTGGATTCAACGGCTAAGATGAGTTTGAGCTTCTTATAAATAGACCTTCACCTCAAAAATAATATCTACACTTTCTTTTCTTAGCTTGGTGGTATTTGTGTCTTCACATACTCCAAGAGGTAAGGGGTTCCATTCCTCACAAGGTCATTTTGGCTTTCTTTCCTCTTTATTATTTAAATTCCCCCCCCCCCCCCCCCCCTTTTTTATGTAAACGTCTATATAGGTGCTAGGAGACTAAAACACCTTTCTCCTTTCTTTTTGCAGACGTGTACTTTTGACCCTCTGCATTTCTTCGACTGTGACGGTGCTTTCGACCCTTTGCATTCCTCCAACCGCAACGGTGCTTTTGACCCTTTGCATTCCTCCGACTGCGACGGTGCTCGATTTTACCTGCTCAAGGTATATACTTTCTTCCTTTATTATGTTCAATGAGTTCAAATTAACATTACTCGGGATGGGTTGCCTTGGCCAGAGCTCCTCATGTACGAATCCACACACATGCCCTTGCTTGCACATATACCCGTAGGTTGTCATTTCGAGCACTTATGTCTAGAGGTTTTGAACTTATTCCTTTGTGTTTTGTAGCACCCTTTCATGGCATGTGAGGGATCATCTAGCGTTCCTCCGAGGGTCAAGTTTGTAGACTTATCTTTAGACTCAGGGTCCCCCGAGAACAACCCTTACTAAGACTATGACACTTTAAGGAGGGCCCGTATATGTCACCTTGAGCGCATGGTTGAGCTTAGGCGTAAAATTTGGTTGGTGGAGAGCAAAATAGATTCGGTTTTGAAGGGTGATGGAATCCCTTTCTCTTTTGACCTTAACAATCACATTGCAAGCCTTAGAGTGAGCCTTTTTGATCTACAAATGGAGTTGGAGTTCATGGAGGGAAACCTCCCTCTTGAACCTCCTGCCTCGTTCTCTCCCTATAATAGCATTGAGGTCACCCCGGGTTTCCCTCAACCCTTGTCTTCAATCCACCTGTATTCGATGCTTCCACACTCAATGCCTCACTGGTAAACTTTTGCAACAAGGAAAAAATGGAGGGTAAATTGCTCTATTTTGACCTCACCTTTTTCCTTGGGTTTTGCAGATATGTCAAAGAGAATGCGACGATAGGTGGATCCTGAGAAGCCAGATTTTAGCCCTCGGTTGGCGTCCACCATCGTGTCCAACGTGTCAGAAAATCAGTTTTTAGAATTATCCGAGAAGTATCATATTGGCATGGAGTACAAGCTATACGTTCCCTCCAACAGGTGTCGGGCTGATAATCCCCCCAGGGGTATGTGGCCATGAGCGAGCACATCCTGAAGGCGGGTGGGACCATTCCCTTACACCTGTTCTTCGTCATGGTCCTCAACCACTTCGATCTTGCTCCGCTTCAGCCGGCGCCTAACAGCTGGTTGACTTTAAGCTGTCTATATATGGAATTTGTGGAGCTTAACGGTCGTGCTCCTACGACCCAAGAGGTGCACTTTATGTATAATCTCATGCCTACCCCTAAGTCCAAAGGCTTCTACTTCCTGCAAAAACTAATTCTCAGGTCTCCCTGATTGAGGGTTCCGTGTCCAACCCTGGTTCCTGAAAGCAGGATTTTTTCTTTGTGAAAGGTCCCCTTTCCGTCCGTGAACATTTTCGCTCATCCCCAAGTAAGTACTTCAAGCTTTTTCCTATTACATTGAATTTTCTATTTTGGAACTTATACTCATATTGATAACGGTGTTGATTGTTTAGAGAGCTTTAGTATCCCTGACGTTCCTGAGTCGGAGGCAGCACCAGTAGACATCTTTCTCGATGCCGGCCCTGCTAAAAAAATGAGTGTCCGTCTCTTCACTGTGGCCAACCTTAACTGCTACGGTTTATCCATTATTTTAGAGCCCGATCTGATGTGGCATATTTCTGAGTGAAAGAAGAAGGCGTCTCTAGCCGAGCCTCACTTGGATGGGGGTGATGTGGAATGGGTGCCTGGGGAGGTTTCCCAAAATCTAGGCACCCAGCCTAGTCATCTCCATCCCCCAGGGGGTGCCCTCCTATTGTCCCTACGGACTACGATACGACCTCTCATTCTCGCGATCTGCAGGCCATGCCAGGGTGCTTTATAGTGCCCTTCTCCGAGGACTATGATAATCTACCTCATGCTCCCACTAATCATGGTCCTTCGAGGCCCTCTTTTTTCGATGTTCCTGCGCCTCCTCCAACTTCGGTGAGTGGGTCATCTGTCCATCAATTTCCAATTGAAATAAAATACCTAGAAGACGATAACTAGCCTCCGGGACCTCCATTTCTACTAAACCGTGCAGTAGAAAATTATCCCGAGCACCTAGGTTCAAGCCCCCAAGCCCTAACAATCCTTAAAAAAAGTCTAAGGCTAAAGACCGCAGGCGGGTCGTAACTTGCCCCCGAGTCAGAGAGCAAGTACCCCAGCCAAATAAAGGAGGCGAGTTGTGACTTGGCCTAGTGAGTCGCGGTGCGCCCCCAAGTCAGAGGCACTCCCCAGGCTAAAATAGCCACACGCGCCACGGCGCCCCAGGCTGGGTCACGGTGCGCCCCCTTTGAACCCAAAAAATCTGGGTTTTCACTCCATTCTTCCCAGCCAAGAACACCAAGAACTAACCTAGAATTCCCCCAACAATTCTCTTCAATTCAACCCCAAATCAGCTACGAATTCAATAACATAACACCCTTTTTTTTCCCCCAAAATCTTAGCAACATAAACAATGTCATTATCCTAGTTCATCAGCTAATATCACCCAAGAAACTCAATCAAAATTCAACCAAAATTCAAAGGTAAGAAGTTAGAATTTTACCTAATTTATAACCAACTTCTCACAAGCTTCAACCTCCAAATTCTAAGCTTAAACCCCCTAGTTCCAGAGCTTCAATTTATCTAAATTCCCATCAAAATGCCAAAATAAACACATGTTCAAGGCTCAAACTACTCAGCCTAACACATAGAAATTAAAATGGAAACCTTACCTCAACTATGGCTGAAACTACACCAATTCCTAGAAATTTTCATTTGTTTTCAAGCTCCAATTCCAGCTTGATACCTCTCCAATTCCTTTAAAGATCACCAGCCCCAAAGACTAGCCTAGGCCCCTTTGTTCCTTAGCTTCAAATTCCCCCAAGGGAGAGTGAGAAAGAGAAGAACATGAGAGAGATGAGAGAGAGTGAGCTGAGAGCCTTTTTCTTCCTTCCTTTGAGTTAATCTACTACCTTTTGTTTTGTTATAACAAATTCTGAATATATCACCTAAGTAAAATACCACATTGTCCCTCCAAAGTTTACTAATCCTCAATTAGCTCCAAGGGATAGAATGGTCATTTAACTCCCAATTCCCGCTAATTCCTCAAGTGTTCCTAATATCTACCAATTAATTCTGTCATCCAGTTACTTTCCAATTATTTATCCAATGTCTAATAATCCTCAATATATTTTCTAAATTCCCAGAAATACCCCCAGGCTCCCCTCGAGCCGGGTATAAATCCCCACTGTGACTATTACGCCAATTCGCTCACTAGGATCGTCTTGAGCCATATACTGCAAATATATCCACATAATAATGTGGTCTCAACAATTTATCATATATAATCACAGTTATGCTCTCAACGGGCCAAAATTACAAACATGCCCTTGTAAGCTAAACAGGGCCCACATGCATATTTAATACTTAGAAACATGCATTTCACATATCCATATAATCATATAATCATGCATTTAATCATTAAAATCACACATCAACCAATTAAGCCCTTCGACATACTAATTAAGGCCCTTAAGCATTATTAGTGATTTTGGGTTGTTACACAATAACTCCAAGAAGAAAGAACCAAAAGGAAAGTGTTTCAAATATGGACTTGAAGGTCACTAGAAAAGAAACTATAAAAGTATCTCGTTGAGTTGAAAAAGTAAGGTAAATAAAATTTACTTGTAATTGAAGCTTGTATAGTGGAAGACGATATGTCATCCAGGGTTTTAGACAGAAACTTGAGTCTCAATGGAACTTGCAAATGGCGATGTGACTATGCGAGTTAGAAGTGGAGCGCTCATTTCAGCAAGAGAAAATGGAACAATACCTGTAATCATTGAGAGCAATTATCTTATTTTGAATAATGTTTATTTTATTCCTAGATTTTCTAGACACTTAGTTTCTTTATCTATGTTGCATGAACAATCTTTTGACATTTCTTTTAATAATAATGCGATTTTTATTTCAAAGAATGTTTTCAAAATTTGTGCAGCAGAATATACAAACGGATTGTATATGCTTAAGACAAATGAACGATCGTTAAATAACTTGAAATTATTTAATGTAGCTAAACTGAAAGGAAACAAAAGACAAAAAGTTTCAAATGAGGATGACACATTTCTTTGGCATCTTAGACTTGGTCATATAAGACTAGATAGGACAAGAGATGCAAGTAGTCTAGATTCGAAACACTAATGTGGATAGAAATTTCGGTAAATGTACTATATATAATAGATAATATATATGACAGGACTGATATGAATTAACTATCTTTATAAACTTACCATTTTCCATAAAGATTTAATTCTTATCATAATAGATTATCATTTGTAGATCACTCTAAATCCTGAGTAATCATGAACTCCTATTTGTGCTTATTGGATCTTTTGATTCACTCGTTAAGGTTTCTAGGTATAATGAGGCTAGTGAGTTTGTTTTGGGATACAATATCATGAATGGCTGGGAATGTAACGCCCTAAACTCCAGGGACCGTTACAGTGTGCGTTTTAAATAGTGCTAAACTCGCTAATCGAGTCATTTGGCCATAATCGTGTAACTAAGTATGATTAGCGGTTTAGGGTTAAATTTTTTGGTTGAGATACAACGTTTCATTAAAACATTTACTGTATACATTGGGATCCCAAAAATATAATTAAGAGGTTAATTACAACAAAATATTTACAACCAGTCGACCTAAGCGGCAAAATAGGGTTTAACCCTAGTTCCTCTTTCAACCCTCGGCCGTGGCGGTCGAGCAGCCACATATGTACACATTGTCACCTTAGCTCTCCAACTCAAGGATGGTCCAACTTTCTTTTTCCTTTACCTGCACCACATAGCACCCGTGAGCCGAAGCTCAGCAAGAAAACTCAATATGCTCATGAACAGTGATAACATGTTACCAAATTATAACAGGCATGCCTAGCAATAGTAACCCTATTCATGCATGCAAACAAGTCCAAATAATTATGGTTGTGGGCTCTACCCTCCTGTATGGATGACTATCAAGTCAATCCTAAAAAGATGAGTGATTAACACTTGAGGTTCCGATAACCATGCCAGGGCGTGTAGCCCTAATCAAATGAGTGACTGAGGAGTAAGTCACTAATATGGGTTCCACACCCTTAGCCATGTGACGATGCAGTCACTTGGGCCTTCTGACCCTGGCTCAGATGAGTGACTAATGAGTGAGTGACTAATATAAACAAAATGAGTGACCATGGTGTCAATAATGCGGGTTCCGCATCCTTAGCCATGTGATGATGCAGTCAACTGGGCCTTCTGGCCCTAGCCTTGGCCCTGAGTCACTAGCCATTAGACTAGATAAGCGCTTTTAGTTTTCATTGAACTTGAGGTCGGTCACGCATTAATGCTCATGATGAGTCATTCAATGCTTATGTCGATTAGATCTAATCTTTTAGGCTTGCGTTAAACACGCTAAAACCATTCTTGACTCGTAAGTCAATACCATACGACCAGTGCTCAGGACTAGTGCCGAACTTGACTAGTAAGTCACAGCTTCACAATTAATATCGACACCATTGCCGATTCTTACTATGGAGTCAGTTCCACTCACAAGTAAGCAATGCAACAATGCATATATCATATGTCAAATATCCAAATGTAGGGCATTCAACATGCTTACTTAACAATCGCTAGCATAATTATGATCATGCACAAATGCAAAGACTCAAGCTCTAAACAATCTCTTATTCAACATTCATGTCATGCCCTAATCACATGTTTCTCATGCATCACATGCATCACATACTGGGTGCAATTTTCTTACCTCTGGTTCAAGCGAGAAATAACAATTGAATGACCCTTGAGAACGATCAATCCTTTAATCCCTTAGCGATCACCTAGTCATAACCAAATATAACTTCCAATTAATGAAAATCAACAATAAAAGGTTCTTAACCTAAACCTCACTCCCGGGACCCCGAATAGTACCCAAACGGTGAATAGATTCGATCTCGAGTCTTAGGAATTAAAACCCCAAGCCAAAATCCCTCAAAAGTGCTCAAAATAGGAATATGGAAAAGTAGGGTAGCGTTGTAGCGCTGCCCCCCTAGTGCCCCAACATTACAACCAAGGCAGTCTGGCCCTGGACAGCGCTGTAGCGCCTTCCCTTGGGAGCTATAGCGCTAGGACCAGGCTGGAACAACCCTAGTTCCTCCTCCTTCGAGTTTTCCGTTTCCAACCTGAAAAACAAGCTTCCAAACCTCATTTAAACTCCCAAATGAACCCCAACACCATAAACACAATTCCTAGGCATCATAACCTAACCAAACTTTGCCAAAAAACCCCATTCAATTCTCAACTTTCAAGCCAAAAATCTAAACTGAAACTCAATAAGAAAACAAAGCAAGAACCAAAGTTTAAATGGCTAGAAACTCACCTCAAACTCATAATCACACCCTCTTCAATGGTAGAACATCATCAAAGCTTGGTTCCCTAGCTTGATTCCTCAAGTGGAGCTCAAGAATTCAAAGAGAAAAGAAGAAGAATGATGAACGGGAGAAGAACAATGCTCTATTTTGGTTAGCTTTCTACAACTTTCTAACTAATATATATCCTTTAGGTCAAAAGACCAAAATTCCCCTAGGTCGTTTAAAGTCCTCTTAAGGCTACCAAGGGTAAAACCATCATTTCCCGTCTATCTCGTTAATCATAATTAACGTCCTCCAATTCCCGTTATTCCCAATAGTAATAAATCATATCCCATTACCCTTAATTCCCGGTAATGTACTAATCCTCAAATTACCCTGAGACTCACCCCGAGCCCCGAAATTAACACCGTTATGAACAAACCGATAACTTGTATTCAAAGATCATCTCTTGCCGAATGGCTTGAACAAATCCATATTATAATGTGGCCTTATTCAAAATTCACCAACATGAATGAAAATATACAAATCTGCCCTCAACGGGCCAAATTACCAAAATGCCCTTATAATGAAAAGTGGAACCATATGCATGCATTTATCATCATATAATAATATAATTCACATAATCATGCATATAATCATTTAATGGCATAATGAATCAATTATGGCCCTCCCGGCCTCCTAATCAAGGTCTTAAACCTTATTAGGAAATTTGGGTCACCAGAGGGAACATGATTTACAATAATGGAATCCATACTTTCCTAACGGATCGAATATTGGTTCCCTTAAGGGCTAATATTGCAACTATATAGTTATTGAGATCAAATCTATAATTTGATTATAGATTAATTATTCCCTAGTGAATTCATGGTACTTAAGGAACAAAAGATAATTAGAAGGGTAAAACAGTAATTTTAACCATCTCTAATTAACGAACAAATAAATGGAGGACATAACTACATTTATTAATTATATCAATGGACTAAAGAGAAAACTCTATAAATATAATATTATTAATACTTAGAGTTCAATTCCATATTTATAGTGGAGTAATCATGGAGTTAATAAATAAGATTATTAGATTTAAGAGTGTAATAAATAATTTGGTTTATTGGAGCTTCATATAATCGGTCCATGGTCCCCAGGTCACCTCTGCCCTACATTGTCAAGGGTAAGGATGTCAAAGAAAAGATTTGTAGAGAGAAAGACTTAGTTGTAAAGGAATTAATTTTTTGAGGCAAAGACAAAATTGTGATAATTAAGGACAATTGATTAGTTGTGTATTAATTAATTATTTAACTATATAATTTTTATTCTGAAAAACTTTATGTTAAAATAAATATTAATCATGTTAAGATTAGTATAGAGAGAGATTAATATTTATAATAAGATATTTATTTATTTATTTAAAACTGATATATTAAGATAAAATTAATTTTGAATTAACTAATATTTATTATGGGGAAAATATATTATCTTAAATATTAATTAAAAAAACAAATGAGAAAATCAGAGTGTTGACGCGGTTCTTCGCCAACAGGTAATTTAAGAAAGGAAGAGAAAGGGATTCGTGCTAATAATGAACCGAAACAGATATATGATCTTAAGAAATGGAAAGGTGACTCAAGACACAGTTTTTAAGTGGTTCAAAGGTTAAAATCCTTCTACTCCACTAGTCAATATTATTGCTCTATTCTAGGTATATGATTACAGGATATTTCTTACAAGAGATAATCCAACCCCTATCAACTCCCAGGGTCTCCATATTTATAGGAGAAGGCACCTGGCAGTTGGTAAGAAGTTCATCCCGTGACCTTCTTACCTATCATATCAACTCTGTGACATTCATGATTAATTCCTAAACCTGACACATAAGTGTGGTCAAATCGATAGGTAAGGAGATAATGGGCCGCACGGCTCAACCCAGTCGTGGGTGTCTGAATACGCATGTTCCTGCTGCGTGTCCGAGAAGTCAGGTGCATATCAGACACGTGATGTCTGATATATGCACGTTTACCTTGCGTGTGTTGACTTTACAAAGGGTCATAGCCTCCATATTCAGCTAGTACCACGAGCTGGATACTTAACTCGCCCCTCGGCCTTCAGAGTTCAGGCTCAAGTCTTGGGCAATCTTGGCGAACCCTTGGGTTTCCTCGAGCTAAGGAGGTACGACCTTATGACGGAAGCTCCGGTCATGGGGATGTCCACGAGATAATCATGATCAGGCCGCAGCTCAGCCTGCTAATCATTCCGTGGGAAAATCAGGGCGTACATCTGCCCCCCAAGCCCCTGCTCGTGGTATACCACGTCATATAAGACCGCAGTAGGGGCTTTTAGGCTTCCCCATGAACTCTTCACATTCCACCTCTTACGCAGGCGCCTGATACGTGGAACATCGTGGTTGGTGACGGTACGTCTTACGAGAACCGCATTTAATGGCCTAGCCTATGCCCAGCCGTCATTTTGTATTTCGAGTGGAGGGTCTCGGATCCCTCATCAGGGCCATCCAATGGCCCTCTACACGTGACCCTTCACGTATATAAAAAGGGGTGGCCACCCTACGCATGGGCCACCCTTTCATTTGAAATTTCTCAGAACTTCTCTCCTTCTTCTCTCTTCGTCTTAGAAGAAAAAACCCTCTTCTCTGTGACTGCTACACTCAGCGTTCAAGAAGCTCAGACGTAAGGATTTCTTCAAAGCTTTGGAAGCCAATACTCCGATGAAACTTTCACCTAGGCGATACCTTCATCCACCTCCCAGCCAAACACTGTAAGTTTCCTGACCATGTGTGTTTTGAAAATATATTTCACTGTAGCTTAGGTAAATATTTTACTGTAGCCGCATGCAAGGGTTTACTGGGTTTTGTGGATACGGAGGGTGAACGCCTTTTTAGGTTAGGGTATCTTTGCTGTAGGAAATCACTTAAGAGTAAGGTTTACAGGATGCTTTTCCTGGGGAAAATTTCTGGGTAGGAGTTTTGGAACTTTGGGTGCAAAACCGGGTAGCTTAGGGAACACGCTTCACAGGCGGTTTTGCAATTTTTGCCTATTGAAACTTTCCCCCCAAGGAAAATTCTATCCTGACCCTCCTGACAAACGAATTCCGAGTAATCGGGGATCTGTTGGGAGCACAGGCGCGTGTTCATTGAACTGCGTGATCCCACTCTCCACGGGCTGGGCTTACCTCAGCTCGTGAAAATAACACTTTGCTTTTTCCTCATGCTTGGGTCGCCTTTTCTGAAATGCTTTCTTTTGTTCGTTAGGCGACCAAATGGCACCGAAAAGAAACGCTCCCAAGAAGACTGTCAGCAGCTCGGCCTCACAGCAGGACAAAGGAAAGGCGGTGATGCAGGAGTCCCCAATCCCCAACTTTGGGCCAGGGGTGGAGCAGGAGGTCGAGGTCGCCCCCGATGCCTTTTTTGAGGCGGAGAGGATCGTCTCAAAGGTCAGCGACCAGGCGAAGATCAACAAAATCTTTCTCTCCCACAACATCGCCCTGGGGAGAACATCTGTGGTGCCCCGACCTCCCGCGGAAGGCGAGCGGAGCTGCGCGCCGCTCGACGAGGTATTCGCGGCCTGGAGCGGTGAGCATTTCAAGGCGGGGGCATTCCTCCCGCTGGACCAGTATTTCGCGGACTTCCTCAATTATGTGAGGTTGGCACCATTTCAGCTCCCCCCCAACTCTTATCGGTTGTTGGCAGGGTTGAGATATTTATTTTTGAAGCATGAGTGGGAGGTCCCCACTCCAGCGGACATTTTATACTTTTTCTGCCTCAAGGCCAGCCCGGATCAGCGGAGGCGAGGCGACGGGTTTTACTACTTAACCCGATTCCCCAATACGGCTGCGGTCATCAAGCTGCCCAGCCACCCCAACGACTTCAAGGATCAATTCTTCATGTTGACGGGGTTCATGAATTGCGAGCTCCACTACTTCAATCGTCCTCGTAAGTGTTTTTCATCCTTAGCTTGTAAGTTAAGTGTCGTTTTAGCTCCTCCCGTACCCCTTTCTGACTTAGACTAATTCTGCAGCCATCTTCGCGAGGACAGAGAAATCTGTGACCCTCGGGGCCCAATACGAGACGCTGGCGGGCTTGCCCCCCAGCAAGAAAGATTATCGCGTGCTCGTAACAGACGAGATGATGATAGCCTGCAAGCTGATTTTCCCAAATCATACTTTAAACCTCAGGAGGCTCCGTGGGCTTCCCCCAGCTCGCGACACCAGACCCATCATCGTGGAGGAGGTCGTGGGAGATTAAGATGAGGAGGACGAGGGCGACGAAGTTCCCCTCGTGAGGAATAGGAAGCGGGCCTTGGAGGTCGCCCAGAGGACGGGCGAGGAGAGGATCCAATCCGGAGCAGCCGCGGGTCCTTCTGGCCAAGGTAACCTTTACATGTTTAGGAGTCTAGATAGGGCCACAGCAGACCCCTGGCTGGCTAGGTTCAATCCTAGGCAGGTCGTCCATCGTCACCAAAGTGATCCAGACCTGAATACCACCCTGCTCCATTGTGTCGACCGGCTTGTGCTGGACTACCAAGATAGCCGGTCTAGGGGTACCGTAGTAGTAGATAATACCCTAGCCTTTAGGTCGATCCTTTTCGAGGAGTATGGGACTAACCTTCGGACATGGCCATCACTCCGGAGGGGTGCCGTAGCTCCGGGGCTTAGGCAATACGTAGAGGAATCTAGCCCTGAGTCAGCCTTGGAGCCAGAACCTGCGCCAGTTCGGGAAGTAATCGACTTAGATTCTTCTTCGAGCTCGGGGGGTAGGATTCCCTTAGTATTCATATACTTTTTATCTTTACCCCTTTTTTTTTGTATCTGTATGGTTGCTAACTCGTACTAACCATGTTTTTGTTTTGACAAAGGAGATGTCTCAGCACGAGGAGAGCCTGCGAGGTGCGGTCTTCGGGGGGAACCCTTCAGCTGGGCCAAAAATGAAAAGGCTCCGGACGTCCAAGAACACCGCTGGGGTCCCCACCAAGTCTCCGGCAAAGGAGAAGGAGCAAACCCCGGCTGCCCAGGTCGCGGGAGTGATTCTTCCTGCTGCAGGGGGAAGTAACATGCCTCCACCCCCCCCCCCCCCCGCGAGCTCCAGCCGCCGCCCGGGACGCAAGAATGGAGCTCGAGACTTCGGCGGTTGGACCCTCCGATGTACGCATCCCAGTCAATCCCCAAGACCTGGAGAAGATCCCCGAGGCCTTCAGGGGAACGGTGTATGAGTCGGCGAACTACGCCGTCAGCCACATATACAGGTTCACCGAGAAGGAGCTCCGAGCCATCGAGACACTGAGCCCGGTGGGCGTGCTGGAGTCTTCATTGGGCATGGCCATGACGGTAAGCTAACATACTTTTTGTGGTTTTTATCATTACACTTTGCTCTGCTTTTCCTTCCCTTTTTTCTAAGGAAATTGTCTTTTCAACTTCGCAGAGCGCCGTTGCCCTTCACCGGAGCATCGTCAGGACCAAAACTCAGCTCGAGGACATGAGGAGCGAGCACCAGACTACCCTGTAGGTGGCTAAGGATGCCTTGGCGGCCTCGCAGGTCGAGTTGGAAAAAACCCGCTCGAAGGTCCAAGAGCTCGAGGCCTCTCTCGCCACCTCGCGGACAGACCTAGATGCCGCAAAGAATGAGGTCCAGGTCGCCCAGGCTGCCCTAGAGGCCAAGCGAACAACTTCGGAAAAGTCCATGGAAGATCTGTTCTACCATTGCTGAGTCTACAATCCAGATGCAGACTTCTCCTTCATGTCAGCGAACCTCTGGGAGTGCTTGCTGGTGAAGTTCCAAGCTCGCCTTGATAAAGAGGCGCCCTTGGAGACCGGGGATGGTTCTGGCGCAGCTGAGCAAGGCGAGACGGCGACCTCCAAGGGGCCACCTGGCGGAGCTTAGGGCGTTTCTTCTCTTGTGCCCTTCAATATTTTTAAATACTTTTTATGTAACCTTTGCATGAGGTGCTTTCACCTCGAGACAATTTGATTTAACGCTTTTAATTGATCCTCTTTCTTGCCTTTATGCATTTTGGTTACAACTTTTTTTTTTTGAAAAGCTTAGTTCGCGTTAACTTTTAACCATATCTCGAGCTCTTTAGGAAGAACAATGATCGATAGATTTAAATCAACTTCTAAGTTTTATGACCCGGTTAGGACCAGGAACTTAATTTGAAAACTTAGTCCGTGTTAACTTTTATCCATATCTCGAGCTCTTTAAGAAGAACAACGATCAATAGATTTAAATCAACTTCTAAGTTTTATGACCCGGTTAGGACCAGGAACTTATTTTGAAAACTTAGTTCGTGTTAACTTTTATCCATATCTTGAGCTGTTTAAGAAGAACAACGATCAATAGATTTAAATCAACTTCTAAGTTTTATGACCCGGTTATATCCAGGATAGGACTTAGTTGGCGTTTAATCCTTATCAATATCTCGCGTTTTTTAAGAAAAACAACGGTCAATCGATATGAATCAACTTCTAAGTCATTAAGGAGACCTGGTTATATCCAGGCACCATATGCCCCCCAAGTAACTGGGAAAGGGTCTTTCGTGGTTACTTTAGATTACACTTGCAAACATGTACAAAAAGCTGATTCTCATTCATACATAAAAAGTGGCCTTCCAAGCCTTACAATTGAATCATTGATAATATTTCTTTAAGTGGATGGCGTTCCAAGTCCGCGGGACCGCCCCTTCATCAAGTCGAGCTAACTTATAAGTTCCCTCCTTAACGATTTCGATGACCTGGTATGGTCCTTCCCAGTTTGGTCCCAAAACTCCATCTTTGGGATCTTTCCCGGCCAGGAAAACTCTCCTTAGGACCAAGTCGCCAACGCTAAAGGCGTGTTTTTTGACTTTGGTGTTGAAGTAGCGAGTGATTTTCTGCTGATAATGGGCGAGCTGGAGTTGCGAATCCTCTCGCCTTTCATCAACTAGATCGAGGGAATTGCACAGGAGCTCGTGGTTTCGATCTTGGTCGTAAGACTGGACTCTATACGAAAGAACCTTAATTTCCATGGGGAGGACTGCCTCACTCCCAAAGGTTAGGGAAAAGGGAGTATGACCTGTAGGAGTCCGATGCGAGGTCCGGTATGCCCATAGGACCTGGGGGAGCTGTTCTCGCCAGACCCCCTTTGCTTCTTCTAATCTCTTCTTGAGGCTCGCCTTTAGGGTCTTGTTGACAGCTTCGACCTGGCCATTAGCCTGAGGATAGGCCACGGAGGAGAAACTTTTTACGATTCCATATCTTTCACAAAACTCGATGAACAGGTCGCTGTTGAACTGAGTGCCGTTATCGGAAACGATCTTCTTAGGAAGGCCGAACCGGCAGATAATGCTCTTAACGACGAAGTCAAGAACTTTTTTGGACGTTATTGTTGCCAAAGGTTCTGCCTCAGCCCACTTCGTAAAGTAGTCGATGGCTACCACGGCGTAACGGACCCCGCCTTTTCCAGTGGGGAGGGCGCCAACCAAGTCTATCCCCCAAACGACAAACGGCCATGGGGACGAGATCATCTTCAGCTCGACTGGAGGAGCTCGGGCAACTGCGGCGAATCGCTGGCATTTGTCGCACTTCTTCACGTATGAGATCGAGTCTTTGGACAGAGTTGGCCAGTAATACTCCTGCCTCAGGACCTTTAAGGACAAGCTCTGCCCCCCAGTGTGGTCTCCGCAAAGTCCTTCGTGCACATCCTGCAGGATGGCCTTTGCTTCGCCTGGAAGAACACACCGGAGGAGATATAGGGAGTGCCCACGTCGGTACAACGCCCCATCGACTATCGTATACCTAGGAGCTTGGTACAGGACTCGCTGTGCATCGTTACGTCCTTCAGGTAGCTTGCCCTCGACGAGGTATTCAAGGACGGGGGTCATCCAGGTCGGCCTAGCATCGATCATCTCGACCTCCGTCCTGACATCTTCTACGCTTGGTTTCTCCAAGCATTCGACTGGTACTAGCCCCAAGGTCTCTGTTTCCCCAGAGGTGGCGAGCTTGGCAAGAGCGTCTGCGTTAGCGTTCTGCTCCTGAGGTATCTGTTCGATCAAGCCTCGCTCAAACGCGGACAGCTCAACTTTTACCTTCGCCAGATAGGCAGCCATCTTGGGTCCCCGGGCTTGATATTCTCCCAGGACCTGGTTTACCATAAGCTGGGAGTCACTGAAGCACTGGACGGAGCTCGCCTTCAACTCCTGGGCTATCCTCAGTCCTGCCAGCAAAGCTTCGTATTCGACCTCGTTGTTGGAGGCTTTGAATTCGAATCTCAGTGCCGAGTGGAATCTATGTCCCTCGAGGGATATCAAAATGATTCCAGCTCCGAAGCCATTCTCGTTGGATGAACCATCTACAAAGACCCTCCACGAAGCCTGGGTCGAGCTGATTTGGGGTGAGTGTTCTGCGGGATCCTCTTGGAATCCCGTGCACTCTGCCATGAAATCGGCCAGGGCCTGACTTTTTATAGCAGTTCGCGGAGTGTACAGAATCTCGAACTGACTGAGTTCGATGGCCCACTTTAACAAACGTCCCGATGCTTCAGGTTTTTGCAAAACCTGCCTTAAAGGTTGATCGGTCATGATGTGAATCGAGTGGGACTGGAAGTACGGCCTGAGCTTTCGCGAAGCCGTGATAAGGCAGAACGCCAATTTCTCCATCAGCGGGTATCGGGATTCAGCCCCGAGAAGTCTCTTCCTGATGTAGTAGACTGGCTTCTGAACTTGGTCCTCTTCTCGTACCAGTACGACACTAGCTGCGTCCTCAGTAACAGCCAGGTAGAGAAAAAGGGTCTCTCCTGCCTTGGGTTTGGATAGCACGGGCGACTCAGCCATATGTGCCTTCAGGTCGAGGAATACGCTTTCGCATTCTACTATCCATTCAAACTTCTTGTTTCCTCGAAGCAGGTTGTAGAAGGGCAAACACTTATCAGTGGACTTGGAAATAAACCAGTTGAGAGCTGCCACTCTTCCTGTCAGGCCTTGGACATCTTTTCGCGACCTGGGCGAAGGAAGCTCGAGAAGTGATCTGATCTTGTCGGGGTTTGCCTCGATTCCTCGGGTATTGACTATGAACCCCAGGAATTTCCCTGACACGACTCCAAAAGTGCATTTATGTGGATTGAGCCTCATGCCATATTCCCGTAGTTTCTTAAAACATTCTTCCAGGTCGGAAACATGGTTATTGATAGTCTTTGGCTTGACTAGCATGTCATCAACGTACACTTCCATGTTTTTTCTGATCTGGTCTGCGAACATTCTATTTACTAGCCTTTGGTAGGTAGCTCCGGCGTTCTTCAGACCGAACGGCATGACCTTGTAACAATAGACGTTAGTCGGGGTCATGAAGCTGGTGTGTTTCTGGTCCACCGGATTCATCGCGATCTGATTGTAGCTTGAGTATGCGTCCATAAAGGACATGAGCTCGTGCCCTGCCGTGGCATCTACCAACTGATCAATCCTGGGCAATGGAAAGCAATCCTTGGGGCAGGCTTTATTCAGGTCGGAGAAGTCGATGCAGGTCTGCCATTTCCCGTTAGGCTTCGGGACCAGCACGGGGTTGGCAACCCATATCAGAAACTTGGCTTCACGGATAAAGCCGCATTTCTTGAGCCGGGCTATCTCTTCCTCTAGGGCTTCAGCTCGAGTTGTTCCTAAACGCCTTTGCTTCTGGGACTTGGCGGGGACGCTCTTATCCAGATGAAGTGTATGCATGATGACACGTGGGCTGATTCCCACCATGTCCTCATGGGACTAGGCAAACACATCCAGGTTATCTCGCAGAAACTTGGTCAGCTCCGCCTTCCTCTTGCTACAGAGGTTTTTCCCGAGCTTGACCATCCGTGATGGATTCTACGGATCAATGTTCACTTCCTCGAGCTCCTCAATCGCCTGGAGCTTGGATCTGTCTTCGCCTATTCGGGGGTCAATATCCTCACTTAAGACGACATTTTCCCCCTCGGCTCTTTGAGGTTTTTCAATCTCAAGATCTGCTAAGGGTTCCTGAGATTCCTCTTCACCTTGAATGGCCATTTCCAGCTGCCCGGGTTTAGATTTTACCTTCATGGAAATGCTGTAGCATTCCCTGGCAGTGAGCTGATCGCCATGGATAGTGCAGATTCCCGTCGAAGTAGGGAATTTCATCGTGAGGTGGCGAATGGACGTGACGGCCTCGAAAGTTATGAGCGTAGGTCGTCCCAAAATGGCGTTGTAGGTAGCGGAGTAGTCAATGACCACGAACTCGAGGAGTTTGGAGACTGTCCGAGATCCTTCACCTAGGGTGATCACCAGCTCGATCGTCCCTATCGTTGTTGATCCTTCTCCCGAAAAACCATACAACATCATGGAGGTTGCCTTCAACTCGGCGACAGTCAAACCCATCTTCTCTAAGGTAGATCGGAATAGGAGGTTCACCGAACTCCCGTTGTCTATCAGTACCCTCCTCACTCTCCGATTGGAGAGCTGGACTACTACGACCAAAGGATCATTGTGAGGGAACTGGACATGGCCCGCATCCTCCTCCGTAAAAATGATTGGTTGCCTCTCCAATCGCTGCTGCTTTGACTGACACTGTTCCGGGATGAACTCCACTCCGTTATGAGCCTTTAGTTCATTCACGTATCTCTTCTGGGTGCCTCTGCTCGTGCCGGCCATGTGCGGACCTCCAGAGATGGTGGATATCTCTCCTCCTACCACAGGAAGAGGTACATCCTGGTTTACCCGAGACCCGGGCTGACTGGCCGGGACTTCAGGGGCAGCTCGACTTGCTGGAACCCTATTCCGTGCGTATTGAGCCAAGGGGCCAGCTCGAATGAGAGTCTCGATCTCATCCTTTATATCTCTACAATCTTCGGTATTGTGGCCAACATCGTTATGAAAACGGAAAAACTTGGAAGCGTCTTTCTTCCCCTTGTGGTGCTTTAATGGCTCCAGCCTCTTCCAGGGGACTCGAGTAGAGTTGTCTAGGAAGATATTCTCCCTAGACTGGGTGAGCTCGGTATAAGTCGCGAAGACGGGCTTAAACTTGTCTATGGACTTATTCTTCTTTTGACCGTGTTGGCTGCCTTCACCATTCCCCTTTCTTTTGCCTCCTCTGAGCTGGTTGTTCTGTGTGACGTTCTGGGTCGTTGCCACGACCTCCGTCCCCACTCCAGTTGTCTGTTCGGGGGCCTGGCTGGTTCCCGCAGCTGAGGCTTCAGCCTCCTCCAAGTTAATCCATTCTTGGGCCCTGTTAAGGAATTCGTTAACCGAGCTGACTCCCTTCCTTTGTATATCCTTCCAGAGATCTCCTCCAACGAGGATTCCAGTTCTCATGGCCATGAGCTTGGAGCTATCATCCGCGTCTCTGGCTCGAGCAACAACGTTCGCAAATCTGCTCAGGTAGGCCTTCAGAGTCTCACCAGGCTGCTGCCTCACGTTAGCCAGGTAGTCGGCCTGAACGCGGGCGGCCTGGGAGGCTCGGAATGCCCTTTTGAAATCTGCCGAGAAAGTCTTCCAGGATCTGATTGACTGCTTTTTACCTTGTTTGAGCCACTGCCTGGCAGGTCCAGTCAGTGTGGAAGGGAAGATTAAACATCTCAGCTCAGGGCCAATGTTATGGGCCATCATGAGGGTGTTGAACATCCCTAGATGGTCCGATGGGTCTCCGTCCCCATTGAACTTTGACAAGTGAGGCATACGGAAACCAGATGGGTACGCCGTTGCTGCTATACTGGGGGCGAAGAGTTCCATCTCATCCCCTAAATCGTACTCATCTTTTTCTTTCTCCGTCAGGAGCTTCCTCAACAGCTCCTCCATCTGAGTTAGGCATTCGAGGGTTTAGTCCTAGTGTCCTTGGTTATTCCAGGGCTGTTCAACAGCTCCGGATCCATTGTACATATTTGGTGGGTTATTGCCCCTCCTATCTTGAGATAGGTTATTTGGGGCATTCCCTCCGTTACGTACCTCGGACAGCGCCCCCCCTGAGCGAGCGTGGCTATGCTCTCCCACCTGCTCCCCTTTATGGGAGTTGAGGCGATCGCGAAGGTCGCCTCCTTGGGTGACTCGAGGACTTTGCGCCGAACTCAAACGCTGGCGCAGGTCTCCCCCAGAGAGGTCACTTCGGCGACTGCCGGTCCAGTGGCTCCTGCTAGATAGGCTTGGAGTCCGCCTTTGGTGGGGAGGACCTGGGGTTTCCCCTGGCGCCCTGCTACGCCGGGAAGGTCCAGCTGTTGGCAGATCTCTCCTGCTATTTCCGTAGGCAGGAATATCTCGAACGGGTCGAGGAGGAGACGGATACCTGATCGGGGACGGAGGATGCCTGACTGGAGAGGCGATCCTGGTTCCGTCAGGTCAGATTAGATTCGGTGGGGGCCTTTCGGCCCTGCCAACCCACTGGTCCCGCGCCTGGCGATCTGGACGAGGCACAGGACGGTTGTTTGGGACGGGCTGTTGCTGTGAGCCCTCCCCGGATCTCCTTCGGGAATTTCCTTGAGCTCTCCTGGGCGCGCTCGAGGATGGTTGGAGTCGACGTTCTGACCGAACGACTGTACTGCTGTTGTTCAGCTCTAGGCATTCCTCTGAAGTCTGCCTCTCGATGGTGTGATGAAGGAGTGGAGTTGGGCGTCGGAAGTCTGTCTGAACGGCTACGCCTGGACCGATTACCCCGGCGAGACTTAGAAGCCTCGCCTTGCCTCTCTCCAACGTTAACGTCGGTTGTGAGAGGGGGTAGTCGGGCCAGGACATCCTTCATCTGCTGACTAGCTATTGCTAGCTGGCTCCTCAGCTGAGCATTCTCCATTTCCACCATAGTGTAATAACATGGGTTCGGGTTAGGCGGCCGAGGCGCCGAACTTCCGGTGTCGTCTTGGCTCGCCGGCTGTTTTCCGGGCCGCTGCTAGACTTCGGGAACTTGTTCACCAGGGGTGGCAGTATGATGAGCCTCCTGCCCATCATGTTGCTCTGCCTCGTTACCGTGCCTGGATCGAGTTGTCACCATAGTTGGATGTTTGCGACAGCACTGAATCGGACTTGCTCTCAATGAAAGCACCAAATTGTTGACGCGGTTCTTCGCCAACAGGATTTAAGAAAGGAAGAGAAAGGGATTCGTGCTAATAATGAACCGAAACAGATATATGATCTTAGGAAATGGAAAGGTTACTCAAGACACGGTTTTTAAGTGGTTCAAAGGTTAAAATCCTTCTACTCCACTAGTCAATATTATTGCTCTATTCTGGGTATATGATTATAGGATATTTTTTACAAGAGATAATCCAACCCCTATCAACTCCCAGGGTCTCCATATTTATAGGAGAAAGCACCTGGGAGTTGGTAAGAAGGTCATCCCGTTACCTTCTTACCTATCAGATCAACTCTGTGACATTCATGATTAATTCCTATACCTGACACATAAGTATGGTCAAATCGATAGGTAAGGAGATAATGGGCCGCACGGCCCAACCCAGTCGTGGGTATCTGAATATGCACGTTCCTGCTGCGTGTCCGAGAAGTCAGGTGCATATCAGACACGTGATGTCTGATATATGCACGATTACCTTGCGTGTGTTGACTTTACAATGGGTCATAGCCTCCATATTCAACTAGTACCACGAGCTGGATACTTAACTCGCCCCTCGGACTTCAGAGTCCAGGCTCAAGTCTTGGGCAATCTTGGCGAACCCTTGGGTTTCCTCGAGCTAAGGAGGTACGACCTTATGACGGAAGCTCCGGTCTTGGGAATGTCCACGAGATAATCATGATTAGGCCGCAGCTCAGCCTGCTAATCATCCCGTGGGAAAATCAGGGCGTACACAGAGAGAGTTACTAAGTGGTTGGAATACATTTTACAGGATTATAAATATTTTTATGTATGTTTCATATATGAAACAAATTAACATATAAAACAACCTAGAAACATATTTTTAATGAATTTCATAAAGTAAATCAATTAATAGAGTTTAAGAATCTTACTTTTACACAGTGGATATTGAGAGTCCTTCCTTCACTCTCTCTGACCCTTGTTCCTTTTTGTCACAATGTAATGATAAGAGAGAGAACTGGATCTTCAAACTATACAGTCTTCCACATTTACCTTTGATCACCTAGACTGGGGTGGACAATTCTCAACACATGAGATGGGAAAATTACGGAGAAGAAGAGAGAAGAAGTGGGCAGCCACACTAGGTTTTTTTAGTCTAGGTTTTTGCTTTTTCACACTTACTTAAAAATGCTAGACTTAAACAACACTTTAGGGTTAATTCAATTTAATTAAATAATTAAAATAATAGCTTAAAAATACCATATATGGCCGAATACTATAGTATTTGTTAAGCCTTGGGATTTTTCCATTTTTAAATTCAAAGCATAAAAGTTTTTTAATTCAAATACTAATATTTTCTATAATTATATAACAAAACAAAAAATCTTATTAATTAATTAAATAAATACAATATATTTATTAAAACAGATTAAGTTATATATGAAATCTTATAAAGTTTTATGAAAACTTTATATATAATTATAATTATATTTAAACAATAATTAAATCACTTATTTAAATTAAATAATTATAATATGAACCTTGATTCAATACTTTTAATCAATAACACAAATTTGTCATAATTAATAATTTTACCAAAATTTCTCTTTTATTCTCTAAATTCCACATCTTAGTAAAATTGTCCAAAATTGACACAATTTTTTTGACAATCCTAATTGATAATTACATCAATTAATTGAGACTATCTAGATGATATAATCAAAGAAATTGTGGGGACAATGGACCCATGAATTCGAGCTTCAATAAATTACTGTAAAATATTATCGAATAATTTCACTACCTTATTAATTCCTCGTGACTCCACTAAAGACTCATAATTGTACTCTTGAACTCATAGTATGCTTTATACTTAAAGTAAATACGTTATCCATTGTTACAACCATAATTTTCCATTCAATCGTCTATAGATGATCTACAACTGAGTCGGGTGCAAATTACTGTTTTACCCCTCATTGTATTTTATTCTTAAATACCATTAAGTTTCTTGTAAATGATATTTTCGTGAACTTTAATCACAGAAATAAGCACTCAATCATTTAGCTCGTTGAACCAAGCTATAAGGTGATCATCATTTCACTTCTTGCTAGAAGCTATAGATGTTCATATCTATGATTAACACTCCCACTCAATTATACTTCAATGTCCCCAAGATGTAAGTATGGGCTAGTCCGTAGGGTAAGCGTAAAATGCCCTAGACTAAGACTTTATAAAACTTTTACATGCTCATAAACATATAGAAGAAAGCCACTTATTATATGAAAAATCCCAGTGGGACATTGCTAAAACATGCAAGTTGGGCCCAATAGTTTAAAATAAAATAATAGTTCTCATGCAACGTTTTAAAAATAAATAAAGTTCAAGTTCCACTGATATTGTTCTGAAAAGTTAAAATAAAACATAGCATTGTTCTTTAGAAATTGGTGTTAAGCTAGTCGTTTGCTCGCCCATATGATACCCCACGCCATACACACCCCGACGTCGGAATCCCCACATCACCACGCATGCCAATGAGAAATCGTATTTTCTACTTGGAAGGGAAAGCAAGGGGGTGAGCTAAAAGCTCAGTAAGTACAAACAATATACAAGTAAACACCACAAAACCTATTCATAATCATACATCGTTAAACATCATACTGCATCACCATCATCATCATCATCATGCTAATCATGATCATCATACATTAAACATCATTATCATATGCCATACATTATTCATCAATAGCAAAATCAAACATAAACATCATTATCATTTCATCCTTGTGAACATGGCCCCCTATCTTGTCCATGTCATACCTTGAGGTAAACAGGAGGCGCTAGTCCTTAAATAACCTCAGTGCGTCCGCCCTATGAGTTACGTCATACCTTAGTAACTCGGGCTACGTCTATATATCCTCAGTAACCCCTATTTTGTGTCGCGTTCAACATGCTAACCACCATTTACATAACATACAACATACAAAAAGACACATGTAATCCAGTCATATCAATACAAAGGAAAAATACATTATTTCTCAAATTCATCACATTAGATCATAACAACATTTCATACATCATATCACATGGTACGTCATCATACATAGCATATCTTTATCCTCATACAACCAATCTTACCATTTTCATAGCATAAACATATAGATTCTATCTAACTTCCTTACCTCGGGTCCGAGCAAAGAACAACTTCACAACGAGCCTATAACCATAATCAAATAGCATTCCTTAGTATCACATAAGACTTTCTTGTGCCCAACTCATATACCCCATGTGTGCATGGGCCATGCACACATGGTGAAATCTACACAGTTTCCAAAGAGGAGCATTTTATACATAAAATCACAAAAAGAATAATGCAAATTCTACCTATTATACATGCATGGTTTTAAAGTAAAAATCATATGGTTGAATATTAGACATATATTTTTAACATAAAAGTGCATTTGCATGCGACATTCATAAGTGATAACGTTGTTAAAAAGTGACGTGAAAAACAATAATTTCTATGCGCTTATTTCTATCATTTTCAAAATAAGGATTTAGCGACATACTTGCTCACCCTTATGTATTTCTTTTAAATCCCTAGTTGATTAAACCTCTTAAGAAATTATATTTTATTCCATAAAAATAATTTATTTAGCCATTTAAAAAAATACAATAAATCCATTTATTATTTTTAAATTGCTTAGGACTAACAAAAACTTGAAACTATTTAAGGTACTTAGAAAAATAACAATTTTATTTAAACTAATAAAATTATAAAATTGATGTGAAGAAAATATAATTTTAGGTGTGAGAAAATATATTTTGCTTGTATTATTTAAGACTTGATTTTATGTAATATAACCTCATATGTGATCATCAAATAATTATTTTAATTTATTAAACTAAAATTTCAATCACCATTTAATTTATTTAAAAATCACAAGTGAATTAATCTCAACATTTTTCTTAATTAAAATAAATAAAATCATACTTATTAAAAGTGAACACTCAAGGTTGCATTTAAAATACCAGTTTTTAATATTTACATAGTTTAGGGTGTTATATTATTTCAACAAACACACAAACTTTCTTTCATTTAAAAGACTTTTCAACATTTTTACCAAAAATTCCAGCAACAAAATAAACCCTAAAAAATCACCACCTTGAAATTAAACACACATATTTTCTCTAAAAATATATAAGAAAACTGTAGGTATTTATTTGAGTAAAAACATCACTTTAATGTAAATTAAAATTCCCTTAATTTCATAAAATCATCATAGTACTTGCCAAAACATTTATGCATGGAAATCATTATTTTCATGATATTCTATACCATTTATACTCAAAAATCAGCAAGCATAACAAGTCATGAAATCCATCTTTTTACATCATGCTTCACAAAATTTACACAATAATCATACATGTTTAAATCTATACAAATAAATCACAAACCCTAGCATGTAACTATTATCATATTGTTATTCTAAGAAAATCTCCTATCATCACATATACATTCAAAACATAGGCATAATTCAAGATCAATCATACATATACATGGCACAAGAACCCTAGGCCGAAATTCACATGATCTAAACTTAAAATAAAACCAAAACCTCCATTTACATCTACATGAACCCTAACATGCTTCTTTCTCAAAACAGTGAACAAGTTCATATAAAACCAAGAGAAACATAAACAAAACCAACATGAAATCCTTATATAGGCCTTGGCCGAATACTACATGTACATAAACATAAATACCAAGATCATCATGCTTTGTAAATCAAAACCAAAACCCTTCATGCATTAAACAACAATAACCCTTCATCCCATGGTCAAAATAACATGCCACTAACAAATCAAAAGGGAAAACAAAAGAAAATATCATTACAAATCATCAATCCATAATCTCCCCAAGAAAACAAAATCAACACAAAGGTTGAGGGAGGAATCCAATACCTTCCTTGAGAAAACACAAGAACCAAACTATGGCCACCACCTCGCCCAACCCTAGGGATTCGAACACAACAAGAACATGGGGAGAGAAATAAAACATTTAGAAATTAAGGAGAGTTTCCAAACTCTAGAATTAGTTAAACCAAAAAGTCCTTACCTATAGAGAGATTCGGTCCTCTCTCCTTTCTTCCCTTCTTCTTCTTCTTCTTCTTCTTCTTCTTCTTCTTTCTCTTCTCTCTCTAGAAAACGTCCACTCTCTCTCTCATTCACACCAGGCTGACAGCACCAAGGAGCCAAAATGGCTCTCCCCTTCTTTCCTCCCCTCTTTATTCTAACCTAGCCCAAGTATAGCCTATTGAAGAAAAAGATAAGTTTCCTCTTCTTGTTATTTTCTTTTATTTTAATTAATTTGATTGAACAAAATAAATGGGAAATAACTCTTCCCTTTTCCCACCTATGTTGTCCACCTCTCTTTCTTTCCCTTTCTTTTATTTTTTTATTAATAAATAAACTAAATAAATCTAATAAAAGGAAACAATAAAATGTGTAGAAAATTCTATACAGGTGCACCATGCAACCATGCACATGCACACACTCAATCACTAGGGTGCATCACTACCTACCATGCACCTTGGTGCATTCAACCAAAACTCAATTATTCACAAATTAAAAATAAATAAATAATTAACAAATTAAATTCACAAAATAAAAAAATAATTGGTGCACTACAGTAAGTTGTAACGAACAAATCAAAGGACTTGAATAATGCAATCGGTTAGAACACTAACCACTTAGAATTGAGATTGAATTTACCTATGATCAACTTTATGATATAACTTTATTAGATAATAACGGTATGTAGATCAATATCGGTCCAGTCCAATGTAACAAATACACCCGATCTTATCTACTTTGCTAATATTCTGGAAAGAACATAACACTACAGTATGTAAGTAGATCATATCATATATAGGGAAGTCAGTGTAAATCCTGTGCACTGACTAATCTTAGGACTAACTTATTTTTGAACATATAATCATATTTATATTCCACTATGATTACATCACTATGAATATGATTAGCTATATGTTCGGAGTTTAATAGAAGTTTATATTAAACAAATAATCATGAAAATAAAACATGTGAGCAAAGTAAAAAAAAATATTTCTATTCTTTTATTGATAATAAAATGAGATTACAAATAAATTGTGTTTTAATTAAGGCATAAAACCCTGACAAACTCCCATTTTCACTAATAGAAACTAATGCATTAATTCTATTAATCCCATTTCCTTGATATGCTTATCAAATGTAGCTTTTTGCAGTGTCTTTGTCAACAGATCCGCAAGATTGTCTTCAGTTGCAATCTTTATAACCTTCACATCTCCCCTGGCAACATATTCTCAAATTATGTGAAACTTCTTTTATATATGATTACTCCTCTTGTGAATTTAAGGTTCTTTTGAGTTGGCTATCGCTCTTGTGTTGTCACAAAACTACACGAGCGATTTATCCATATTTGGAATAACACCACGGTTTGAATGGAACTTCTTTAGCCAGACTATTTCCTTAGCTTCTTTACGTAAGATTTTCTTCAGATGCAACTATGTACTCAGCCTCCATATCACAGCTCCACCCTCAAGAGTAAACACCATTCCAGAAGTAGCCTTCTTATCATCGACGTCTTTCTGGAAATCTGAATCGGTGTAGCCTACAGGGTTCAAAACACCACCCTTGTAGACTAATAGATAATCCTTATTTCATCTTAAATACTTCAGGATATGCTTAACCGCTATCCAATGTTCCAGTCCCGGGTTTGATTGATACCTACTCACTACTCGCACTACATAGCAGATATCTAGTCTAGTACACAACATAGCATACATCAGACTTCCAACTGTATATGTGTAAGGAACTTTTCTCATTGCATATTCCTTTTCACGAGTCTGGGGAGACTGCTGTAATGCCCCAAATTTCCTAATGAGGTTTAGGACCTTGATTAGGAGGTCGGGAGGGCCATAATTGATTTATTATGGTATTTAATGATTATATGCATGTTTACATGAATTATATCATTATATGATGGTGGATGCATGCATATGGGAGAATTTATTATTGTGAGGGTATTTTAGTAATTTGGCCACTATGGGCGTAATTGTATATTTTGGGTGCATGGTTGTGATTAATTAATATAGCCACATTATAAGGTGGATTGGTTCGAGCTAATCGACATGAGACAATCATGAGATGTAAGTGTTCGGTCTAGTCATAACGGGTTTAAGTTCGGGGCTCAGGGTGAGTCTCGGGGTGAATTTAATGATTAGAGCATTACCGGGAATTAAAGGGTAATGGGATATGATTTATTGGTATTTGGGAATATTGAGAATAGCAGGAATTGGAGAGCGTTAATTATAATTAACGAGATAGGCGGGAAAGGACGGTTTTACCCTCGGAAGCTTTTAGAGGGATTTATTTGGCTTAAGGGCATTATGGTCTTTTAGCCTTAAGGATTTATATTAGCCTTGGGAATTTTAGAAGGCTGTGGAATGATAATAAAACAGAGCCTATCCTCATCTTTCCCTTTCTCTCCCGTACAAGCTTCTTCCTTCATCCTTTCTTTGAATTTTGAGAGCCATTTTGAGGAGTTGAGCTAGGAGATCAAAGGTGGGAGTTAGGGAACTTGATTCAGACATTTAAGGGGACTCAAAATCGTTTCTAAGGTGAGTTCTAGCCATTGAATTCAGGTTATGCTCTGTTTTCCTTTTGGTTTTCAGCTTAAGGTTTTTGATGTAGAAAGTGGGAATCAAGGGGAGTTTTTGTGTATGTTTGGTTGGGTTTTGATGAGGGGGAGTTATGGGTGATGTTTAGAGGTTTAATTGAGTGTTTGGAGAAGGTTTGGAACTAGTTTGAAGGCTTGGTTCTAAGGGAATATGCAGGGGAGGTCGAGTTGGTGCGTTGCTAATTTTTGGCTGGTCTAGGTAATGAGTCACGGCCTGGCTTTTGTGTACTGCGGCCTAAGGTGGCTTCTGAGGAAAATATGCCTCTGTCAGGGAGACGAGCCGCGACATGGCTGTGGTGAGCCGCGGCCCATCAGGGCAGATTTGACCAAAATTGTGTTTTTAGCTTAGGGATGCTTACCATAGGCCACGGGGTTGATCCTACTACTTGGTTAAGTGGGGATTGATGTCCCGGAGGCTAGATATTGGTTTGGGAACTTAAGTTGATCATTTTTATTGATGATATCTTATATTTGGTTATGACTAGGTGACCGCTAAAGGACTAAAAGTTGATCGTTCTCAAGGATCGTTCTTTAAATCATTCTAGCTCGACTTTAAGGTAAGAAAACTGCACCCTGTGTATATGAGACATGCATGGCTACTATCGATGCATGTTGGTTGATTATTGAGTATGACATGCATGGTTATTATTGATGCATGTCGGTTGATTATTGTGAGTATGACATGCATGGCTATTCTTGATGCATGTTGGTTGACTATTAAACATGACATGCATGGCTGTTATTGGTGCATGTTGAATTGTTGGTTATATTGCATATGATGCATGAGAAACATGTGATTAGGACATGCTTTGTATACCGGGTATGAGATTGTTCAGAGCTTGTGCCTCTGTGGTTGTGCATGGTCCTAATTGTACTAGTATCTGTTTAGTAAGCATGTTGAACACCTTGTTTACGAGTATTGGACATGTGATATATAATTGGTGGCATGACTTACTTGTGTATGGCACTGACTAGTGAGGGACCGACCCTAAAGTCGAGAATCACGCATTGAATGGCTCTATGGCATTAATGCTAGACTGACCCTAAAGTCGAGAATCATGCATTGAATGGCTCTATGGCATTAATGCTAGACCGACCCTAAGGTCGATGATCATGCATTGAATAGCTCCATGGCATTAATGCGGGGCCGACCCTAAGGTCGAAGAACTTATAAGCGCTTGCCTGGTCTATGACCAGATGTTTATAGCCAAGGTATATGACCCCGGTGACTGTTTGTCACATGGCTAGGGGACGCTGTCCATAGCACGACTCTAGAGTCAGGAGGAAGGTTATGTTAGTGACCATTCACCATGCACCTGTCCTGATCTAACTTATGAAAGAATCACTTATCAGTTAAGCCTGGGTGACCCTATCGTCACATGGCTAGAGGGGAGCTATGCTCATTATTGTGACTTTTGGCTATAGTCACCTATTTGCTTGGACTGATAGTCCTGAATGGTTATTATGATCATTGTTGATATTATATCATGCTTTATTGTGTTTTCTTGCTGGGCTTTGGCTCACGGGTGCTATGTGGTGCAGGTAAAGGCAAGAGGAAGCTGGCCCATCCCTTGAGTTGGAGAGCTTAGGTGATGATGTGTACATATGCAGCTGCTCGTCCGCCACGGTCGAGGTTTAAAGTGGAACTAGGGTCGAACCCTGTTTTGCTGCTTAGAATGGTCTGTTGTAAATATTTTCTGTAATAAACTCTGAAATTATGTTTTCGGGATCCCAGTGTATATATTAAACGTTATAGTGAAACGTTACATCTTAACCAAAGTTTTTAATCCTTAAACTGCTAATCACACTTAGTTCACGATTTTGGCCAAATGACTCGATTAGCGAGTTTAGCACTGTTTACAAGGCACACCGTAACGGTACCTGGAGTTTGGGTCATTAAAACTGCTTCTTTGAAAGATGAATTCCATGGCAGGACGGTAGACGTCCTTTCTTGTAATTTTTCATTGAGAAACGTGCAAGCACTTTACCAATGCAAGCTGCATGAGAGAGAGTTAAGAGTTTGTTCTTTCTATCCCTAATGATCTGGATACCTAGAATGTAACTTGCTTCACCCAATCCTTCATCTAGAATTGAGTACTCAGCCAATTCTTCACTTCTGATAATTTCTTAACATTGTTTCCAGTGAGTAAGATATCATCTACAGAAAGAACCTGGAACATCACTATTTGATTTGCTCTTAGTTGGTAAGCACAAGGCTCTTCAATATTTTGTTCAAAACCATAGGTTTTGATTATATCATCAAACCTAAGATTCCAGAAACGGAAGCTTGCATATGTCCATAAATGGACCTATTCAACTTACAAACTTTTCCTGCTTGTCTAGCTAGTTTAAATCCTTCTGGATTATCCATATAAATGACTTCGACAAGCTTCCCGTTAAGAAATTATGTCTTGGCGTCCACTTGCCAGGTCTCATAGTCGAGAGCAGCTACTATGGTAGGAAGATGCAAATGGATTTGAGCATGGCTACCAAACTAAAAGTTTCATCATAGTCCATGCCTTCTCTTTGGGTATAACCCTTTGCCACTAATCGAGCTTTATAAGTTTTGATCTTTCCATCAACACCTCATTTCTTCTTGTAGATCCACTTGCCCAATGTCCCTAAAGTCAGTAGGTGCCTCCACAAGATCCTAGACGGAATTTGAGTACATGGACTCCATTTCCTGTTTCATGGCTTCGAGCCATAGTTCCTTTTTAGGGATATCCATTGTTTGTTTGAAAGACAATGGATCATCGTCACCAGTGTCACTAAAAACCATATTGGTTTCACCATCCAAACCATAGCAATCTGGGTTCCTAGAAACTCTCCCATTATGATGAGGCTCCATGACTATTTGCTCAAGAACAGTGGTGCTTTCTTCATTTAAATTCACTTGCGTCGGTTGGCCATGAGGAGTGGGAATTTCATCATCAACTTGCGCTGATGACGATGGAACATTGGTTGGAGTCAATTCTTCAACCATCTCCTCTAAAACTACTTTGTTGCGCGGTTTGAAGTTTTGGACATAGTCATTTTTTAAAAAAAGTAACATTCTTAGAAGTAAACACTTTCTTTTCTAAATGACTATAGAAAATTCCACCCCGAGTTCCTTTAGAATAGCCAACAAACATGCAAACTCCAATTCGCGGTTCTAGCTTCTCTTCCTTTTTCCTCAGGACATGGGCGCGACACCCCCAGATTCTATAATGGCGTAAACTAGGTTCATGACCATTTTAATGTTCTAAAGGTGTTTTGGGGATTGAGTTGGACAACACAACATTAAGAATGTAGTTCGCAATTTCAATTTCCTGTCCTCAGAATGAAGTTGGTAGAGTCGAGTAACTAAGCATGCATTTAACCATTTCAAATAAAGTTTTGATCTGGGATTCCACTACACCATTTTGTTGCAGAGGACCCGAGGCAGTAAGTTGAGATAAAATTCCAAGTTCAGTTAAATGATCTTGGAACTGCATATCAAAATATTCTCCAT
The DNA here is from genome assembly GCF_963169125.1 of Humulus lupulus. Lineage (NCBI taxonomy): Eukaryota > Viridiplantae > Streptophyta > Magnoliopsida > Rosales > Cannabaceae > Humulus > Humulus lupulus. The sequence continues at coordinate 102,227,720 of NC_084793.1, forward strand.
CCCTATCAGATCACAAGACCTTTAATGTTTTACCTAATTGCTTCTGAGTCATAGCTAGGAATTCCTGAAACGTTGAAATGTTTCTGATTTCCTATGCATTAGGTAAATACGTGAGTATCTAGAGTAATCGTCAATGAAAGTGATGAAATACTCGAAACCACCCCTGGCTTTCACATTCAGAGGCCCACGAACATCTGAATGTTCTATTCCAAGTGGTTATATGGCCCTATCACCCTTTTCCAGAGAATGGAAGCTTGGTTAGTTTTCCTTCTAGGCATGACTCATGGGCAGGTAATTCACCTAAGGTGAGTTTCCTCAAAGGCCTGTCCTTTGCAAGTCTTTGATTCCTATCATAGCCAATCTGACCTATTTTCAAATGTCATAAATACTTCATGTTATTGTTATTGGTGTTTTGACGTTTATTGGTCCTCAGTTTTGCTACTTTGAATAATTCATTATTAAACGCGAGGGATTCGTTAGGTCGTAGAATATAAAGCCTGTTTTTCAAACATGCAACACACAATTGTGATCCATTGAAAGAAGTAAATATATTTGAACTTGTAAAAGTCATAAAAAATTGTTCTAATTGCAACATGGAAACTGAAATTAAATTTCTACTAAAATCCAGAATGAAAAATACATCATTTAAAATTAAATATTTATTTTCGAACTTCAGGCGAGGTCTTCCTCTAGATTGGACCGAAACGAACGCTTCCTTCCCAACTCATAGCTTTAAGTCGCCTTCGTCCACCTCCTCCCACGATTCAAGATGTAATGCCCCAAAATCCCTATTGAGGTTTAATGGTTGCATTAATATGTCGGGAGGGCCATAATTGATTTATTATAACATTAAATGATTATATGCATGTTTATGTGAATTATATTATTATATGATGTTAAATGCATGCATGTGGGTCCACATTTCATGATAGGGGTATTTTGGTAATTTGGCCCGATGAGGGCATAATTGTGTATTTTCATGCATGTTGGTGAATTATTGATGAGGCCACATTATAATGTGGATTTTTTCAATCTTTTCAGCATGAGACGATCTTTTAATGCAAGTTAGCGTTTTGGTCATAACGGGGTTGATTTCGGGGCTCGGGGTGAGTCTCTGGGTAATTTGGTTATTAGAACATTACTGGGAATTAAAAGGGTAATTGGATATGATTTATTAGCAGTTGAGAATATTAGAAATAACGGGAATTGGAGAGCGTTAATTAAGAGGGGAGAAAGGACGGTTTTACCCTTGGAAGCCTTTAAAGGACTTTAAATGACCTAGGGGAAATATTATCTTTTTACCTAAGGATTATATCAACCATTGAAGGCTGTAGAAACTTGCAAAATAGAGCATAGTTCTCCTTCTCCCGTTCAACATTTTTCTTCCTTTTCTCTTTGGATTTTTGAGCTTCATTTGAGGAACCAGGTTAGGGAAGTGAGTCTTGAAGGCTTAGGGTTGTGTTCCATTATTGAAGAGGGTTCTATAGTGAGCTTGAGATAAGTTTCTAGTCATTAAAACTCTAGTTTTTGCCCTGTTTTCCTTTTGGTTTCAGCTGGATTTTTAAGGTTGGTAGATGAGAATTGATGGGAGTTTTAACAAGGGTTTCTTGGGTTATGATGCCTAGGACATGTAGAGTAGATATTTGGGTTCATTTGGGGGTTTGGATAGAGTTTGGGATCAAGTTCTTAAGGTTGGAAATGGAGAAGTCGAAGGAGAAAAAAACAGGGTTGTTTCAGCCTGGTCATAGCGCTACAGCACTGTCCCAGGGCAAACAACTCTGCTTGTAGTGCTGGGGCACTAGGGGGGGGAGGCAGCGCTGTAGTGCTACCCTGCTTTTCTAGATTCCTATTTTGAGCACTTTTGAGGGTTTTTGGCTCAGGGTTTCAATTCCTAAGGCTTGGGATCGAATCTACTCACTGTTTGGGTACTATTCAAGGTCCCGGGAGTGAGGTTTAGGTCATGAACCTTTCATTGCTCTTTTTCATTGATAGAGGTTATATTTGTTTATGACTAGGTGATTGCTAAGGAATCAAAGGAATCGATTGTTCTCAAGGGTCATTCTTGTATTATTTCTCGCTCGAACCAGAGGTAAGAAAACTGCACCCTATATGTGACATGCATGGTTATTCATGAGGCATGTTGAGTGATATATATGTGGAAATTGATTGCATATTAAATTCTTAGCAATCTTGCTTATCTGTGAATGGCACTGACCTATGAGTCAAGAATCAGTAGTGGTGTCAATACTAACTATGAAGCTGTGACTTACTAGTCAAGTTCGTCAGTAGTACTGGGCTTTGGTCGTATGGTATTGGCTTATGAGTAAAGAACGATATTTGATATAGGCAGGTGATGTTTGAGGCTCCTGACGGTCAGAAACTATGCTATATGGGGAAAAAATTTAGGACTACGTATGCCGCTTATTTCATCTCTCAAAGCTCAGAGGATGATAGAAAAAGGATGTCACACATTCTTTGCCAACGTCACGGATGTGGTAAAGGAAACACCACTAAAGGTTGGAGACGTCCGCATTATAAAGGAATTTCTGGAGGTATTTCCTGATGACTACAAGGATTGCCTCAGACACGGGAGATAGACTTCACAATCGAACTAATACCAGGCACTGAGCCTATTTCAAGGCAGCATATTAGATGGCACCTACCGAATTGAAGGAGTTAAAGACGCAACTACAAGAACTCTTAGACTTGGGTTTCATTAGACCGAGCCATTCGCCATGGGGAGCACTGGTTCTATTTGTGAAAAAGAAGGATGGTAGTATGCGGATGTGCATAGATTACCGCGAGCTAAATAAGGTGACAATAAAGAACAAGTACCCGCTACCCTGGATTGATGACTTGTTTGATCAATTCCAAGAAGCGACTGTGTTCTCAAAGATTGATCTATTGTCTGGGTATCATCAGCTCAATGTACGGGAAGAAGACATTCCTAAGACAGCTTTTATAACTTGTTATAGGCATTACGAGTTTTTAGTTATGTCTTTTGGTCTTACCAATGCGCCAGCCGCGTTTATGGATTTAATGAATAGGGTCTTTAAGGACTACTTAGATAAATTTTCGTGGTATTCATTGACGATATCTTGGTGTACTCAAAGGATAAAGTCAAGCATGAGAAACATTTAAGGTTAATCTTATTGCGACTAAAGGAGCATCAGCTTTACACCAAGTTCAAGAAGTGCGAATTTTGGCTTTCACAAGTAGCATTTCTCGGCCACATAGTATCCAAGGATGGAATTGTTGTAGACCCATCTAAAGTGGAAGTTGTGAAGGATTGGCCAAGACCAAAGAACGTGTCTGAAGTAAGAAGTTTTCTGGGACTAGCAGGCTATTGTCGGAGGTTCGTAGAAGGCTTTTCTAAGATAGCCACTCCGCTCACCAACCTGACTCGAAAGCAGCAGAGGTTCAGCTGGAATGATAAGTGTGAAGATAGTTTCCAGTTGCTATACGATATATTTTTTTTTATAGTCATATGTTTTATAGTATATGTTTATGATATAGTCTTATGCTTATGATTTATGATGTATGTTTTTAGTAGATTTTCCTTGCTGGGTATTAGGCTCACTCCTTTATTTTTAGTGTGATGCAGGAAAATGATTATGGAAGGCAGAAGGATTCTTGGCAACTTGGCTTGTGTGTTAAGGATGAATGGACTGCATGTCGATAGAGGATGATGTTATTTAGTCTTTTGAATTATGTTCTTTTGTAATTCCGCACTTAGTTTTTAAACAATTGAATTAAAGTTTATGTTTTATGTTTTATAAACAATGGGATCCCATAAAATGGCATATTTTATTTAATATTTTTATCTTATTTTGTATTGGTACAATATTTTGGGTTTTTAATAAAGTTATGTTATTTCTTATGTTTGTATCCAAATAGTAGTGAGTATGTCTAGTAGTTTTAATTGTCCAAGGTCTTAGAAATAGTTGGGTCATTACACTACCTCTAGTTGTTGAGGAGGTTGAGGAAGAGGAGAAGGTCACACTGTTGGTGCATAAAAGAAAGATTGTTGAAGGCGATTAGGATGCTGACCAAGGTTGTGCCGAATTGGGGGCAGCAGCTGGCGTCTCCAGCCAAGGTAATAAGGATAGGGAAATTAATCATATTGCTGCCTATTTTCCACTAACCCAATTAAATCTGAGGTCACTCGTGAATAGACATCCCAATGACCCAGACCTGGATGTAACCTTGCATAAATGCATTGACCAATTGGTTGTTCGCCATGACTTCGCCTACCATAAGTCCACCGTAGTAGTATATAACACTTTACACTTCAGGTCCACCATTTTTTATCAATGTGGTACAAATCTCTTATCATGGCATTCCTTGTGTCATGGTTCCTTTACCCTAGGTATGAGGAAGGTCGAATATGTGCCTAGTCCAGATGAGGAACCCAAACCTAGTAAGTCCCACGAAGTAGTAATGTTAGAATCTCCCCCTCCCCCATTAATCCATGAATTAGAGGATGTGTCTAGCCCAGTCCATAATCTTGAACTGATTGTAGTAGTATCGTCTTCTAGTTCAGAGGGTAGGGTTCTTGTTCTATTACTTCTTGTTATTTATAGAGTTAGAAATATAAGTCTTTGTTCTAACTTTTGTGTTCGTTCTTCTAGAAGAAAATATGAGCCTCTAGGACATCTTTAGCACTAGCCCTACCGTCAAAAAGCTGAGGATTTTGAAGAAGGCTACATCCGGAACCAGAGCTATTGTTGGATCTCCAACCAAAGCCAAGGGAACCAGCTCTAGCTAGAAGTAGCCCCAATCCTCCATGATTACGACCCAAGATGCTCATTCTTCAGCTCCAAGTGACCATGTGAGTGCCCCCCCAGGTCGTCCAAGGCACATCCCCAACTGTCACGATCCCAGGTCCTCACATCAAGGTGGGGAAACATCCAGAGCCCCTACGCGGCTCACTCTAGGAGATCGTGAACCATATGATGAAGCATGCAAACCTGGCCAGTACCAGAGTGTTGCAGGCCATAGAGGCGAAACCCTAGGCAAGTGTCCTCGACTCTGCATTGGGGATGACTCTAACTGTAAGTCCTATCCTTATCCTCTTTCTTTAGTTCCATTTGTTTAACGAACTGGCCCCTCATTAATCATTTGTTGTAGTCTTGCATGGCTCAGATCCAAGGTATTGCTTGGATCCAGGCTGAGGTGGAAGAGGCCAAGACAGCTCTGGAAACCTCCCTGAATAACAAAAAACATTGCTAAGGTGGAAGCTTTGAAGGTAATCTAGGGCCTTGATCAACTTCGAAAGTAGGTCAAGGACCTTAAGCTGAAGGTTTCAAAAGTTGAGGAGAAGTCCCTATCCACTGCCATTGAGGATAATCTTCAGGTGAAGGGCCACGGGACCCAGATAAAGAGCTCCTTGGAGGAAATGTTCTATCATTTTTGGGCGTACAATCAGAATGGAGATTTCTCATTCCTCGATGCCGAAGTCTAGGGATGATGTCTTGCCGAGTTTCAAGATCTATTGGAAAATGAGCCCATGGAGATGGTGGAGACAGCTTCTAGGGTCGAAGCTGATGGAGAAGAGGAAGATGTGCCATCCCAGGAGCAAACAACCAGAGCTCGGGGATGAGAGGACTCTTCCATATATATGTTTTATTTATTATTTTTTATTGTTTGGGGTATTGCAAACCCTTGTAAGGATGCCTTTTAGGCCGAGACAACTTCCTTAGGGCACTGCTTCAAGGTAAATTATCCAAACTCAATTTACACATATTTTCCTTATATATGATGATTTTTTTATATGTTCCATCTTTCTGCTTCCCCTTTCCATTTATTACTATCATCTTTATAAACTTTTGACACTTTCATACACTTGCATAGTTGTAGGGTGTGCTTTTTAGATCGGCACATGTGCCTGATGGCTTGACCAGTTAGTTTCTAATCATTGACCTTATTTTATCAATGAGTTTTGACTGCCAATTTGAACATACATGTTAGGATTCAGGCCTCAGACCTGGTTTGGCTCCAGGATTTTTCAACCTAGTTAACTTCTAGGATTTTTATTTCTCTTTGAGTTTCCTTATCTTAGTTCACATTCGAAATTTCTTTGAAAACTCGAGCTTTAAAAAGCCGCAGATTTTCCAAATTTTGAAATTCTATGTCGGCGAATATTCCAAAGGTTATGGGTTATATGCCCCCCAAGCAATCAGAATTTAAAAATATTCTAGATCGCTTTTACATAATCAACTCGTTCTAAATAACAAGAAATAAATTGAAAAATTATGTCACCATGTTTAAATTACTCAACAACCTTATACTATTGAAAGAAACATGAAATATGGTCTTTATACCTAAGCTTTACAAGAGATGGAATGAACAAAGTCTATCAAAGATTTCTTATCAATTGTAATACTACTTGAGATGCAAGGCATTCCAAGTTCGTGGAACCATATCTCCGTTTAACCGAGATAGTTTGAAGGTTCCTTCCCGTAAGATATCCACGATCTTATAGGGTCCTTCCCAGTTCGGTCCTAGTACACCGTCTTTAGGGTCTTTGTTAGCTAGGAACACCCTCTAGAGCACCAAATCTCGTAGTTTGAGTCTCTGCTCTATAACCATTGAGTTGAAGTAGCACATCACCCTTTGCTGGTAATGGGAGAGCTATAGCAGAGATTCTTCTCATCGCTCTTCAATTAATTCCAGGGATGCATTAAGCATATCGTGATTTCGATCCTGGTCAAAGGTCTTTTGCCTGTGTGACAACACCAAAGCCTCGACTAGGAGAATAGCTTCGCTTCCAAAAGTTAGAGAAAAGGGAGTATGCCCAGGGGAAGTGTGATGTGAGGTCCTGTAGGCCTAGAGTACTTGTGGGAGCTGCTTGGGCCATAACCCTTTATCATCTTATAGTTATTTCTTTAGATTTTCCTTAACATCTTTATTTTTTGCCTCTACCTGCCCATCGACTTGAGGGTACGCCACTAAAGATAAACTCTTAACTATATCGTATTTCTCCCAGAAAGTTGTGAACAGTTTGCTGTCAATTTGAGTCCCATTGTTCGACACAATCTTCTTTGGGAGTCCGAATCGGCATATTATGTTCTTTACCACAAAGTCCAGTATTCTCTTTGAGGTTATAGTTGACAGCAATTCAACCTCAATGCACTTTGTAAAATAGTTGATTGTGACAACTGTGTAGCAAACTCCTCTCCTTTTAGTTGGAAATGATCCAATTAGGTCGATTCCCCATACAACAAATGGCCAAGGCGAGGATATCATAGTTAGATCAATGGGTGCGACTCGTGCGATGGTGGTAAAGCGTTGGCATTTGTTACACTTGAGAACATTTTAGGCTAAGTCCTTTTTCAGTGTGGGACAAAAATATCCCTGCCTTGACACCTTTAAGGCCAAGCTTTGTGCCCCAACATGGTCTCCACAAAACCCTTCGTGAATCTCTTTGAGCATAGCTTGCGCTTCCTTAGGCAAGACACATCTTAGAAGAGGCATAGAGTGACCCCGTCTGTATAGAATCCCCTCGACCATAAAATGTAAAGACCCAAAAGTACAAGACCAAAAACAATGCGAAAAATAACATTTCATTATAAACATGTCCCAAAAATTCACATAAAATAATCTTTAAAAAGAAAAGTTGGGTGCGCACACTTAACTAGTTACAACTATTCTTAAACAATTAAAGTAAACATAAATAGCTTAAACATAACTGATAAAACAATGTTAGCTCCAAAATATATTTTTCCAAAATATTCCCCATAGGTTGGGACACATGTACACTCCTGCAAGCAGACTCCAGCCCTCACTGCTCCTGTAACGACCCAAAATTACTAATAAGGCTTAAGGGCCTTGGTTAGTGTGCCGGGAGGGCGTAACTGAATTATGTATGATTTAAATGATTAAATTCATGATTATGTGATAAGCATGTCTATATAATTATTTGGATATATGAGATGCATGATTATGAGTATTAGTATGAATGTAGGCCCTGATTAGGTTATAAGGGCAAATTTGTAATTTTATCCCGTTGAGGGCATAAATGTAAATATTTGTGATAAATTGTTGAGACCACATTATTATGTGGATATATCTGTAGCTTGTGACTCGAGGCAATCCTAGTGAGTGGTTTAGCGAAAAAGTCACGGTGGGAATTTATACCCGGCTCGAGGGAGCGTTAGGGTATTTCTGGGAATCTGGGAAATATATTAGAGACTATTTGACATTGAGGAAAATAATCGGTGATTATTTAGGTGTTGGGATGCAAGCGATAATTATTAGGGACACTCGAGGAATTAGCGGGAATTGGGACCAATGACCAAAATTCCCTTAGAATGTTTCAAGGTTTAGATTTTAATGGGACGGCAAAATGGTCATTTGGTTTAACAAGGGATAAGAGTTATTTCAGCTTTTAGCCTTAGTGGAATATGTAGAATGTTTGAGAAGCTGAAGGAAAGCAAAAAGAAAGAAAAGAAGGAGGAAAGAAAGAAGAAAAATAGGGGTCTTTTCTCTCTCTCGGTTTAGGCCATTCATCCCCATTTCTTGATGAGTTTTGGAGTTGTAACTCAGGGAGAACTTGGGCTGGAGTTTGGGGCTAGGGTCCCTGATAAAGCTTGAGGATTTAACAGGAGTTACTCACCCAATTAAGGTAAGGTTTTAAGGTTGTTCTTGAGTTTCTGAGTTTTGTAGGAATGGATTTCTGAAACTTGATTTTTGATAGAAGTTGAGGGAACTAAGCTTGATGAATTGAGGAGTTGAAAGCTGGGAAGGTTTGGAGGATAACCTAGGGTCGAATTCCCCATCAAAGGTAAGAAAATTCTGAGTTTGATCAACATAGTTGTTGGGTTAGTTCTGAGTTTCTTGTTGGGTTCTTGAATCTTGAGTTCAATTCTTATTTTTCTTTGTTTGATGGTGCATATGGCTAGGTTTTCTGTTGATGGGTTATGTGGGATGTGATGAAGGGGATGGTAGGCTCATTTTGGAGTATGGTTGAGGTTTGGAAGGGTTCTAGGGGGTTTTGGTTCGAGGAAAATCGAAGGAGAAAATCAAAGGTTGTTTTGGTGCTGTAACTAGCGTTGTAGCGCTAGCCTTTGGGCGCTACAGCACTAGGCCTGGGTTGTCTGGGCGCTTTTGGCTCTGTTTGTAGCGCTATAGCGCCCACTTGGTGGCACTGTAGCGCTATCCTATTTCCAGAAGGGGGTTTTTGGATAATTTCTTAAGGTTTTTACCTTGGGGCTCGGGGTTTGATTCCACCACCCCGTTTGGTGGAATTTGGGCTTTCCGAGGGCTCGGGATTGGTCCCGAGGTTAGATTTTGGAATTGAATTTTAGTGATGGTTCTAATTTATGGCTGTGACTAGATGTACGCTAGGGCTCGGACGGGATCGCACTTGAAGGTTGATTTCTCTAAACAAAGCTATCAGAATCAAAGGTAAGAAACAGCACCCGGTTACGAGATTAAGTTGGGACGAAGAGTTCCCTTTACTTTTATAAGATGTCATAGATGGTATTATTCCATGGGGACATATGATAAATGGCCTAAGAGTGCCAGAATCAATATTTGCGCATAGGGCACGGCTCGGCCACTGGTAGATGAGGACAACTTAAAATTCACTGAGCTTGGTTTAATCGGGCCGGAGTCAGTGGGATAAATAAGGGGTGCAACTTAAGGGCGTCGACCCTGGTTAATATATGAATTGATCATTAATATTAATTTGATCAACTTGATATGTTGTACGCCTGATTGTGTGAGCATTATGGATTGCTGAATATATGACTATGCTTTATGAGTTGTTTGATTGATGGTTATGCTCTGTTATCTGGTTTCTTGCTGGTCCTCGGCTCACGAGTTCTACATGGTGTAGGTAAAGGCAAGAGCAATGTGTACATAGTCAGCTGATCCGTCGCCATGACCGAGGAGTAGTACAGGACGTGAGAAGCCTAAATGTCTGTTTTTCCCTTAGAGGGGCCAGTACATGTTTATAATCTGCAATTTTTGTAAATTGTCTTTTAAACTCTATTTCTTGTGGGATCCCATATACAAAATGTTAAATTATGTGAAATGTAACTTTTGTAACCAAAATCTTTTAACCCTAGTTCAATTATAGTTTCAGTAACACATTTCTAACTAAATGACTTGATTAGCAAGTCTTGGACCTTTATAAACATAAAGTGTAATGGTCTTGGCTATCCAGGGCGTTACAACTCCATTTTACCTATATACTTACCAACATCATATAAGAACTAGGTAAGTGAAAACAATTAGTAAGTTCAACCTTACAATATGAAATCATTGACCAGGGGTTAATGTCCAAGTCATTGACCAGAAGTCAAACCACTTACAGAATTAGGGTCCTGGATAAATCCGGACCCTAAACCGACAATTCAAGAATGCCTAAGCATCCTGGCAAAGTTATGGTTATGCCCGATAACAAGAAATAATCACATCAATCCTGCACGCAGAAAATTCCAAAGCAAGCACATATATATAGGAATAATAATAATAATAATAAAACTCCTAGAAGCCAACTTTGGAGTTTCCAATAAAGTTGAGGCGTTTGGGCGCCCCTTTAAAACTAACAATAGTGGAGACCCAACTCTCTACACTATTAACCTTGCCCTAAATCCCCAACCAAGGTAACCTTCATGTTACCTAGGGAATAAGTACTATCAAGAGTTTAACCACAATTACACCAACTCATTTAAATTTCTAGGTTATACCAGTATGCTTAATTCATAGCCTAATGTCACGGACTTGGACCAAACTGGAGGTCACAGACATGAACCGGACAGAGGGTCACAGACTTGAACTTGACCTAATAGTAATTGTCACGAACTTGAACCGGACCGATAATAATTGTCACGAACAGAACCGGACATTACAGATGATAATTGTCACTGACTTGAACCAGACTATAAGAATGTTAAAGGTAGAAATCGTCTGCACTTTGCAAACATAGGCGGGGTACCTACCGCACCATCCCAGAAAGGATCAAAGCACCCCCTAGTCATTGTCTCTAATTGAACCCCTTCCCATAACTAGTGTAATATCCTATTTCTAGCAATCAATACACTAGTATGTTTCATGTTGTAGCCAGAGAAGTCAAAGGTTGAATTACTTGGATTCTTTCTCTCCTAGTGTAAATCCTTAAATCATAGCTACACGCTTCTTTTAGCCAATACTATAATTCCTACAATATAATAAAATTAATTATGGCAATTAAGTTATCAATAAACTACCGGGAATTTTAGTCATTACAATTTACTAAGTAAGGGTATTATCGTCCTTACTTAGTTTAGCCCACTAAAAGGCTAATTCAAACTCTTAAACCGCGTTATCTAAGTATTAACCAATAAGCGTACTCTACGACACTGTCACAACTATCGGTCCTAGCCAGGTTGGTAAATTTTTGAAAAACATGCTAAATTACGGGATCGCCCTTAGTGAAATAATTTGTTAAGAAATGATTATTTTAAGAAAATAAATAATAATTAGAGAAAAGTAGAAAGGAATAAAATTAAGATTAAAAGTTAATTTAATTAAAGGCCCTTGAAAGAGATTTTATGTTGCTAAAAGGTCCTTTATTTAGTTTCTTTAAGATTAGGGTGTTGGACCCCTTTTATTTTCAATTTAAAAGTAAAATCCAATAATTTTGTAAAAAAAGTATTCCTTCATTCAATTTAACATTAATAATTAATTAATCTGAATTGCAGATCTATTAATTAATAATAGTAGGATTTTGGTGAAAAATCTAACTTTTACTTAGAATTTTCTTATATAAAATTGATTAAGTGTTGGAAATAGCTTGTTTTGTGTAAGATGACCAACTTTGAGACCTCACCATTTTAAAACTGTTATATAACTTCTTACAATTTTTTATGGGATTGAACATTGTTTTATAGAAAAGGTTTAGGCAAAATATTTTAGTCTAAAACACCATTTTTCAACACGATATAAGTGTTCAAAAACCGTAGATCAGAACTGCCAAAATTCAAAATTTTCAGTTTCAATAACCTAACTTGTAAAATTCATAACTGATAAACTAAGAGGAATTTTCACAAATAGTTTTAAAGACTTTATCTTCAATATGTCTAAAGTAATACTACCAAATATAGCTCCTAAAAAAGTTTATAACTTATTTAAATAATTTTTATAAAAAGTGAAAACCAGCTGCCAGAATTTATTTTTCAAATTGGATATCAATTTTGCAAAGGCCTTAACTCCTAATTTAATTTTTTTTGGGTGATTATTGGGTCTAAAATTATATAATCTTTCTATATTAGAGATCAGTAGTGTCCAATTTTTCAAAAGAATTATTTTTAGTAGTGTTTGACCCTTTGGAAGTCAGACCAAAGACATGACAGGAAGCAGATTTTTAAGGATCCTATGGAACTTTTGATTCCAAACTAATCAAGGAAATAAAATGTACATGCATGAAACATCAAGCATATAAATCTACATTATTACAACATATCAAAGATATTAAACACCACTAATACTACATACAACTCAACAACATAATATATTAACAAAAACAAATCAAGAGGAAACAACAACTATATACCTCTTGATGCTCCCTTTTTTGGTTTGGCTCTAGGTCTTGGTTTCCTCTTGGTTCTATCTTCCACAAACCTTCACATCCTCCCCACACAACACTAATATTCAGATTATTACAAAAATCTAAGAGAGTAAAAAAAATGAAACGGAAAGAATAGTAGAACACTTACCCTTGTTCTTAGAGTTTCAAATCTTTGAGGAAGGTTTTCCTTTGTTTTTTTCTTGTATTTTATAGAGAGAAGGGAGAGGATTTTAGGTAGAGAGAGAGAGAGAGTTTGAAAACTGAAATGAGGAAGTGAGAGAGGGTAGGGTTCGGCTAGGGGGTTTGGGTGAGAGAAAAGTGACAATTTTTGTAATGCCCCAAATTTCCTAATGAGGTTTAGGGCCTTGATTAGGAGGCCGGGAGGGCCATAATTGATATATTATAGTATTTAATGATTATATGCATGTTTACGTGGATTATATTATTATATGATGGTGAATGCATGCATATGGGCTCATATGTTAATTATGAGGGTAATTTGGTAATTTGGCCACTGTGGGCGTAATTGTGTATTTTGGGTGCATGATTGTGATTAATTAATATAGCCACATTATAAGGTGGATTGGTCCGAGCTATTCGGCATGAGACGATCATGAGATGAAAGTGTTCGGTCTAGTCATAACGAGATTAAGTTCGGGGCTCGGGGTGAATTTAATGACTAGAGCATTACCGGGAATTAAAGGGTAATGGGATATGGATTATTGGTGTCTGAGAATATTGAGAATAGTGGGAATTTGAGAGCGTTAATTATAATTAACGAGATAGGTGCGAAAGGACGGTTTTACCCTCGGAAGCTTTTAGAGGGGTTTATTTGGCTTAAGGGCATTATGGTCTTTTGACCTTAAGGATATATATCAGCCATTAAGGCTGTAGAAGAGTAATAAAAACAGAGTCTCTCCTCTTTCTCTCCTGATAGATTTTCTTCCTCTTTTCTCTTTGGATTTTCAAGCTCAGTTTAAGGAATTAAGCCAAGGAACCAAGCTTAGCCAAGCTAGGGTTGTGCTCCACCATTGAAGAGGGTGTGTTGCCAAGATTAAGGTGAGTTTCTAGCCACTAGAACTCTTGAATTTGCTCTGTTTTCTAAGTTAAGTTTCAGCTGGTTTTTGGGTTGGAAACTTGGGAATTGGTTGGAGTTTTGGCTAGGGTTCTTGGGGTTGTGGTCCCTAGGACATGTGGAGATGGTATTTGGGTTCATTTGGGAGTTAATTTGATGTTTGGAAGCTTTTGGATTGGGTTAGAAATGGTGGAATCGATGGAAGGAAATTCTGGGAATTGGCTGGCTAAAGGTAGCGCTACAGCGCCCAGTGTAGGGCGCTACAGCGCTACCTGCAGGGAGGTTGGGCGGTTTGTGGTTTTGCCTTGAGCGCTGGGGCGCTAGAAGGGCAGCGCTGTAGCGCTACCCTGTTCCTTCAGAAACCTGTTTTGGATGTTTTTAAGGGCTTTCGGCTTGGGGTTTCAATCCTTAAGGCCCGGGATCGAATCTACTCACTATGTGGGCATGTTTCGGGGTCCTGAGAGTGGGGTTTAGGTTAAGACCCTATCTTTGGCTATGACTAGGTGACCGTCAAAGGATTAAGGATCGATCGTTCTCAAGGGTCGTTCTTTAAATCATTCTAGCTCGACTTTGAGGTAAGAAAACTGCACCATGTGTATATGTGACATGCATGGCTATTATGATGCATGTTGGTTGATTACTGAGAATGACACGCGTGGTTATTGTTGATGCATTTCGGTTGATTATTATGTATGACATGCATGGCTATTCTTGATGCATGTTGGTTGACTGTTAAACGTGACATGCATGGCTGTTGTTGGTGCATGTTGGATTGCTGGATATATTGCGTATGACGCATGAGAAACATGTGATTAGGACATGCTTTGTATACTGGGTATGATGTTGTTCAGAGCTTGAGCCTCTGTGGTTGTGCATGGTCCTAATTGTCCTGGCATCTATTTAGTAAGCATGCTAAATACCTTGTTTATGGATATTGAACATGTGATATATGATTGGTGGCATGACTTGCTTGTGTATGGCACTGACTAGTCAGGGACCAACTCTAAAGTTGAGAATCACGCATTGAATGGCTCTATGGCATTAATGCTAGACTTACCCTAGGGTCGAGGAACTTATAAGCGCTTGCCTGGTCTACGACCAGATGGTTATAGCCAAGGTATATGACCCCGGTGACCGTTTGTCACATGGCTAAGGGACGTTGTCCATAGTTTCGACTCTAGAGTCGTGAGGAAGGTTATGTTGGTGACTAATCACTATGCACCTGTCCTAATCAAACTTATGAAAGGATCACTTATCAGTTAAGCCCTGGTGACCCTATCATCACATGGCTAGAGGGAGCGATGCTCATTATTGTGACTTTTGGCTACTGTCACCTATCTGTATGGACCGTTGGTCCTAAATGGCTGTTACAATTACTGTTGATATTATATCATGTTATCTGTTGGTATTATACCATGTTACCTGTTGATAATATATCATGTTATCTGTTGGTATTATACCATGTTATCTGTTGATATTATATCATGTTATCTGATGATATTACGTCATATTATCTGTTGATATTATATCATGTTGGATTGTGTTTTTCTTGCTGGGCTTCGGCTCACGGGTGCTACGTGGTGCAGGTAAAGGCAAGAGGAAGCTAGTCCATCCTTGAGTTGGAGAGCTTAAGTGATGACGTGTACATATGCAGCTGCTCGCCCGCCACGGCCGAGGTTTAAAGTGGAACTAGGGTTACACCCTGTTTTGCCGCTTAGAACGGCCTGTTGTAAATCTTTTCTGTAATAAGCTCTGAAACTTTATATTCGGGATCCCAATGTATATATTAAACATTCTAGTAAAACGTTACATCTTAACCAAAGATTTTAATCCCTAAACCGCTAAGCATACCTAGATCACGTTTTTGGCCAAATGACTCGATTAGCGAGTGTAGCACTGTTTACAAGGCACACCGTAACGGTCCCTAGAGTTTGGGGCGTTACAATTTTCACCCCATTTCTTTCCTATTTTCTCAAAATTAAAAAAAAAATAGACTTAGTGGATATGTGTGCACTCAACACCTCACAACTCTTCCTAAAATGACCAGCCATGTACCCCACAATTACCCTAATTTTTCTTTTTAATTTAATTAACAAATCTCAAAACCATTTACTCCCAAAAATGGTATTTACCCACATTTTTCACCATCACATCAATTAGTTTTTGGTATCATCAACTTAGGTTTTAGTTAAAGCATGTGAGACTATACTTTAATTTAATTTAATTTTATATAAATAAAATACACTATACTTTATTTTATGGAAAATCTATTTACCATTTATCTCCATAACTACACATAATTAAGCAACCATTTCCAAGAATGCTCTTAAATTCTGTTTCCATTAAATATTTATATTTTAACTTGTGTTCGATTCTCCAATAAAATGTATGCCTATTTTATTTTTACCATAATTATTTAATTTCAACATAATTTTTTCCAAGATTTTACCCAGTTAGGGTTTTTAAGTCGGTCCGAGACCAAAATTTCTGTTTTGGCTACAATCACACTTAATGGCTATCATGAACAACATGATTTTGGCTTCCCAAGCCTATAATATTAATAAAAAATAATATTCATACAAGTTTTCATCGGCCTGAACCAGTTACTTGTAGGCACTCAAAACGCGGGGCGTACATAACATACCTCGGGACCTGGTATAGCAGTTTTCGTACATCCTTGTTGTATTTAGGCAGTTTTCCAAATGTGAGGTATTCGATGATTGAAGTCATCCAGGTCGGTTCTTCAAAAATCATTCTGACCTCTCTCAGCTCTTCATCTATGCTTGGTTTGTCCAAGAATTCCACGGGGACCACATTCAATGCGTCCGCTTCTTTGGTGGTGGCGAGTCGGGCTAAAGCATCTACATTTGTGTTCTGCTCACGTGGTACTTGTTCGCTTTTCACCTTAGCTAGATAGGCTTCCATTTTGATTACTTGAGCTTGATATTTCCCCAATACTTGATTAACAATAAGCTAAGAATCACTGAAACATTGAATCACCTTTGCTTTCAATTCTTTTTCTACCTGAACTCTAGCCAACAAAGCCTCGTACTCCGCTTTGTTGTTGGATGCGTCAAAACCAAATCTGAGAGTTGTATGGAAGTGATGTCCTTCGTGTGTAATTAGAACTATTCTAGCTCCGAATCTGTTTTCATTGGATGACCCATTAATGAAGACTTTCCACAATTGTTGTACCGGTTCCCTCATAGGCTCTTCCTGAAACCCAGTACATTCAGCCACAAAATTAGTGAGCACCTAGCCCTTTATTGTTGTTCGTGGCTTGTATAATATTTCAAACTGACTAAGTTTGATGTCCCACTTCAACAGACATCCTGATGCTTCAGGCTTTTGCAAGAGGGCATTCCGGGCTTCTCAGGTGGCTCGCATCAAGGTGGAATCACTCTCAAATGTAAAGTAGCAGCCCGGAGAGCTTCTAAAAGCATATTTGAGTAGGTTTGCCAATGTTGCTGCGCGAGCTAGAGACGTGGATGAAAGTTCTAGGCTCATGGCAATGAGAACAGGAATTCTTGTTGGGGGCGACCTATGGCAAGAACTCCAAATAAAGGGGATCAACACCGTGGATGAGTTCTTGAACAAGGCTCAAAGGTGGATCAACTTGGAAGAGGCACGAGCTTCAGTCGCAGGAACCAGCCAAGTCCATACCTAGCCCGTTGGAGCAGTAACGGGTGTTGCAGCTACGATTGAAACTGTTACCTAGAATACCCAAGGGGGAAATAACAAGAGGAAGGGAAATAGTAAGGGCGGCCAGAGCAGTTTAATGAAAAACAAGCCTGTGGAGAAGTTTAAGCCGATCTATACCACTTATGCCAACTTCACGGGTACTAGAGAGTGCATCTTCTTGGTGAATTCTGCCCGCCTTCCATGGAAAAAGCCAGAGCCGTTAAAGAATCAAAGGGCGAAGAGAGATCCCTCGAAATTTTGTCGATTCCACAATGACATCGGTCACAACACTGATGATTGCAGGTACTTGAAGGATGAGATCGAGACACTCATCAAGGCTGGACCTTTGCCTCTATATGCTCGGAATCGAATAACCCCCGATCAGCTCACTGGACAAAACATCCCATCAGCTCCGAAGGCCCCCGCGAATTAGACCAGAGCTCAGGTGAATAAAGATACCCCTCCTCCGATAACAAGGGGAGAGATAACAACCATCTCTGAAGGCCCTCATCTGACAGGCACGAGCAGAGGTGCCCAGAAGAGGTATATCAATGAGCTGAGATCTCACAAAGGAGTTGAGTTTGTCCCAGAACAACGTTTATCTAAGCAACAACGATTGGAGAAACAAGCAATCAGTTTTACTGAAGAAGATGCTAGCCATGTCCAATTCCTGCATAACAATCCTCTAGTCATAACCGTCCAGCTCGCCAACTAGAGAGTTAGGAGGACACTAGTGGATAATGGAAGTTCCATGAACCTACTATTCAGGTCCACACTAGACAAAATGGGATTGTCTGTAACCGAACTGAAGGCAACCTCCATGATGCTGTATGGGTTTTCCAGTGATGGATCGGCATCTATCAGAACAATTGACTTAGTGATAACCTTGGGTGAAGGACCACAGACTGTTTCCAAGCTTCTCGAGTTTGTGGTTGTCGATTATCCGACCGCGTATAATGCAATTTTGGCCCGACCTACGTTGATGGCATTCGAAGCCATAACATATGTCCGCCACCTTATGATCAAGTTCCACTCATTTACGGCAATATGCACTATCTGAGGAGATCAACTTGCTACCAAGGAATGCTACAACATTTCTAGGAAAATAACAACTCGGGCAGCAAACGATGGCCATATAGGACGAAGGCGAGGAATCCTAGGAAGTAAGGGCTGCTCCTGGAACGGAAGAACCTCAGCAAGCCAATGGCAGGGGTATTACCCCAAGTGATGATATTGATCTGCGAGTAGGCGAAGATAGATCTGAGCTCCGAGCTATTGAAGTGCTCGAAGAAGTAAACATCGATCCCAGAGATGCTTCAAGAGTCGTTAAGCTCGGGAGAAATCTTGACGAGGAGAGGAAGGCAGAGTTGATAAATTTTTTACAAGGGAATCTAGATGTTTTCTCCTGGTCTCATGAAGACATGGTAGGGATAAGCCCGAGTGTGATCATGCATACCCTGAACTTGGATAAAAACGTGCCTGCGAAATCCCAAAAACAGAGGCGTCTGGGTACATCCCGAGCTGAGGCCCTGGAAGAAGAAGTAGCTCTGCTATTAAAATGCGGGTTTATTCGCGAGGCTAAATATTCGATTTGGGTCACAAATCCTGTCCTGGTCCCAAAGCTGAATGGAAAGTGGCAAACCTGCATCAATTTCTCTGACCTAAACAAAGCTTGTCCCATGGATTGCTTCCCATTGCCAAGCATTGATCAGTTGGTGGATGCCACTGCAGGGCACGAGCTCATGTCCTTCATGGATGTGTATTCTGGATATAACCAGATTTTTATGAACCCCATAGACTAGGAGCATACTAGCTTTATGACTCCAACGAATGTCTACTATTATAAAGTTATGCCCTACGGGCTGAAGAACGCTGAGGCTACCTACCTGCAATTGGTCAACAGAATGTTCGTTGATCAGATCGGGAAAAACATGGAAGTGTATGTCGATGATATGCTGGTCAAATCTAAGACTGCCAATAACCATGTTCCCAATCTGAAGGAATGTTTTGAAATCTTTAGGAAATATAACATGAGGTTGAATCCCCATAAGTGTACTTTCGGAGTGGCATCAGTAAAATTTATGGGATTCATAGTCAACACAAGGGGGATAGAGGCGAACCCAGACAAAATCAGATCGTTATTAGAAATGCCTTCGCCCAGGTTGCGTAAAGATGTCCAGAGTCTGACTAGAAGAGTGGCAGCTCTTAATCGGTTCATTTCTAAGTCCACTGACAACTGCCTGCCATTCTATAACCTACTGCGAGGAAATAAGAAGTTTAAATTGACTGAGGAGTGTGAGCAGGCATTTCTCGATCTAAAAACACATTTGGCTGAGCCACCAGTATTTTCTAAACTAGCGGCGGGGGAGCCTCTTTTCCTTTATTTGGCTATTATGGAAAATGCAGCCAACACTATGTTGGTCCGGGAAGAAGAACGGGTTCAAAAACTGGTATATTATATAAGCGAAAGACTTCTCGGAGCTAAATCGCGGTGTCCCTTAATGGAAAAGATGGCATTCTGACTTATTCTAGCCTCTAGGAAGCTTAGGTCGTACTTCCAATCCCATTCAATCCACGTCATGACTGACCAACCTTTAAGGCAGGTATTGCAGAAACCTAAAGCATCGGGACGTCTCTTAAAATGGGCAATCGAACTCAGCCAATTCGAAATACTGTACGTACTACGGACTACGATCAAAAGCCAAGACCTGCCTGATTTCATGGCTGAATGCACCTGGTTTCAGGAGGAGCTTTTGAGAGAACCAGTATAGGTGCTGTGGAGAATATTCGTGGACGGTTCATCTATCGAGAACGGGTCCGAAGTTGGGATTATATTGATCTCTTTGGAAGGGCATCGATTCCACTCCGCGCTACTGTTCGGGTTTGAGGCATCCAACAACGAAGCCAAATACGAAGCTTTGTTGGCCGGACTTAGAGTGGCAAAGGAGTTGAAGGTCAGGGTCATCGAGTGCTATAGCGATTCCTAGTTCGTGGTAAATCAAGTGTCAGGAGAATACCAAGCGCGAGGGGCCAAGATGGCGGCTTACCTAGCCAAGGTGAAGAAAGAGCTAATAGAATTTGAATATGGCCTCGTCGTGTAAATCCCTTGTGAGCAAAACGCCAACGCTAATGCTTTGGCGAGACTCGCTACCTCCAAAGAAGCCGAAACTCTAAGCATAGTATCGGTGGAATTCTTGGAGAGCCCAAGCGTGGTAGGAAACATGATGGAGGTTGAGATGATCGACACCAGGCCGACCTAGATGACCCCCATAATAGAGTATCTTACAACAAGGAAGTTTTCTGATGAACGAAAAGACGCGAGAAGGATATTTTATCAAGCTCCAAGGTATGTAATCGTGGATGGAGCGTTGTACCAACGTGGCCATTCCTTGCCTCTTCTACGATGTGTTCTGTCAAAGGAGGCCAAAACTATTTTACAGGAGGTGCATGAAGGCTTCTGTGGGGATCATCCTGGGGGGCAAAACCTGGCCTTAAAAATATTAAGGCAAGGATATTATTGGCCCACTTTAGCAAGGGATTCCATCTCCTATGTCCAAAAGTGCGACAAATGTCAGCGATTCACCACAGTCGCCCTAGCTCCACCAGTCGAGCTAAAAATGATCTCATCCCCATTGCCATTCGCGGTATGGGGAATTGATTTAATATGAGCTTTACTTATGGGAAAATGAGGAGTTCTCTATGCGATGGTGGCCATTGATTATTTCACGAAGTGGGCGGAGGCCGAGCCCCTGGCAATAATCACCTCAAAAAGAGTCCTTGACTTTGTAGTCAAGAGTATTGTGTGCTGATTTGGACTGCCCAAGAAGATTGTATCAGATAATGGAACTCAGTTCGATAGTGATCTCTTCACCGAATTCTGTGAGAGGCACAACATAATTAAAAGTTTCTCTTCAGTTGCATACCCACAAGCCAATGGGCAGGTCAAGGCCGTGAATAACACCCTCAAAGAAAGCCTTAAGAAAAGGTTAGACGAGGCCAAGGGAGTCTGGCCTGAGTAGCTCCCGCAGGTACTGTGGGCATACCAGACTTCCCACCGGACCTCCACAAAACACACCCCTTTCTCCCTGACCTTTGGGAGTGATGTCGTCCGTCCCGTTGAGACAAAAGTAACCATGCACAGACTCTAGACATTCAACCAGGAGTAGAATGATGAGTTGCTCAATGCGTCTCTCAACCTAATTGATAAGAAACGAGAGGATTCGCAGTTACAGCTCACACATTACCAGCAAAACATCACTGAATATTTTAATTCCAAGGTCAAAAGACGTAGTTTTGGTTTGGGCGACCTAGTCCTACGAAAGGTCTTTTAGAAAACAAGGACCCCAAAGACGGTGCCTTAGGTCCGAGCTGGGAAGGGCCCTATCAAATAGTGGAGGTCGTGCGTGAAGGAACTTTCAAATTAGCTCGACTTAGTGGAGAAACAGTCCCACGGACCTGGAACGCCATGCACTTGAAGAAATATTATCAATGATAATACCATCCATCTATGTAAGGCTTATTTATAAAATCCATTTGATTAAGAAATAAAGGGATAATTATTTATTTCTGGTCTTTTATATGGTTCGTTAAGATATTAGTTCGTGTGATAGCATTTATCCAAGCACCCGAGAAAGTTCACTTTCTGGTTACTTGGGGGGGGGGGGGGGGGGGGGGCATATAACCCAAGGTGGATCAGAGCATCTAGATCATTAAAAGTCCTTGACTTAACCAGGTACAAAAAATCCTGGATACAACCAAGTCAACAACTTAGAAGTTTGGAAAATTGATATTCAACGGTTTTTTTTTAAGAGCTCGAGATGCCAATAGACCTAGCACGAACTAAGTTTAAATTACTTAAAATCCTGGGTACAACTAGGTCCAAAACTTAGAAATTAGCAAAATTGAAAATTCGATAGCTTCCCTATAAGCTCGAGATATCAATAAATCTAACACGAACTAAGTTTTGAAAATTTTAAAACCTCAGACACAACCGGGCCCAAGGCCTGATTCCTAATAGGTATGATACAAATCAAGAAAAATAAGTTTGGACATAACTGAGCTTAAAATGTCTATCCCAAGCTAAAAATTGAATCCTAAAATCTCAAATGTGTGAGTTTGAGAAGGCATGAACATAAAACAGTTAAGGAAAAGATAAATAGATGAAAGAGATAGACATAAAAATTGAATACAAGTTTGTCTCGAGGAAAAATAACCTCGCACCAAGCCAAATGGCAAATGTTTACAAAGAAAAAAAAGGGAAATGAAGAAAAAGAAAATCAAGACTCTCCAGGATGCTCTGAGGATGTAACCTCCACGATCTCTTGCTCGCCAGCGATGGAAGCATCCCCAGTCTCGGACTGCTCTTGTAGAAACTGGGCTTTGAACTTCTCGAGGTAAGGATCCCAGACTTCAGAGGCCAGGAAGAAGAAGTTGCCATCCTGGTTGAAGGCCCAGCAGTGGTATAACATGCTTTCCATGGAGGATAGCGAGGCCGCCTTCTCCTCCTTAGTAGTAGTCTCGGCCTCCAATTGCTTGGCTTTGGCCTCCACGAGCTCGACTTGAAGAGCAGCCAAGGCAGCCTTTGCAGCCTGCTCGCACTCTTGAGACGCTGCAAGGGCAGCCTTGGCATCTAACTCGCCTTATTGAGCAGTTGCGAGGGCAGCTTGGGCAGCAGTTAGGGCAGTTTGAGCAGCCTGGAGCTCGGCCTGAAGCTCTTCATTCTTGGCCCTAGCCCGAGCTATGCTGCGGTGCTGAGCCAAGACCACCTGCAAAAAGTAAGGAAACAAGTTAGGTGCATACTGGGATAAAATCAAAAGAGTGTATGTTCAGCTAAGGAAAGTTTGCTTACTATAAGATTCATCCCGAGCGCAGATTCCAGGACGTTCTCGGGCTCCTATCCTCGATTACCTTAAGTCCTTCGGATTGGCCTTGTAAAAATGTTCCACCGCATGGTTCGTTGTCTCGTAGAGAGTCCCTCGAAAGGTGTCCGAGATCTTCTCTAGGTCATGGGCATTGACTGGGATGCGTACGGTTGTGGCGGGGACAATAGGCGTTGGGGGATCAGCTTGTGTTGCCTGATCCTGAGCAGAGGCGGATGGAAATCGAGGAGGAGGCAGAGGCGGACCCTTTTTTTCCTGAGCAGCAGCAGCTGGAGCTGTCGAGCTCTGGCCTTTTCCCTTAGCCGGGGATTTGGAGGTCGTCCCTGCCGCAGGAGGCACCTTCTTTGCTGTATACTGGGGCTTCTTTAAGACTAGCCCCGAGCTGGATTTTCCCTCCTGGAAAATCGTGCGGATATCGAGAACCCCTGGTTGTGTCATCTCCTCACCTAAAAAGAATGAGAAAGGTGTTAATATACATATAAGGTCATCAGTTTACATAAACACATGTATGCGATATAATAAAAAGTCCTACCCTCCGGGCTAGAGGAGGAGTCTATTGCCACGACCTCCAGCCTTGGAACTGCTAGAGGAGAGGGGGAGCCTAAGTCTCCAAATTCTTGAATTAGGGGAGGTTCATGCTCAGGTTCTATCTTGGGGCTGGACTCCACTACGTATTGCCTAAGTCCAGGGGCAAGGATACCCTAGAGCAGAGAGGGCCACGACCTAAGATTGGTTCCTTACTCTTCAAAAAAGACTGACCTAAAGGATAAAGTGTTACCTACAACTATGGTGCCTTTAGGATGGCCCATGTCATGACATAACACTAAGTGATCCACGCACTGAAGCAGTGTTATGTTATAATCAGGATCATTGGGGGGGCGATGGACGAGCTATTTTGGGTTAAATCTGACTAACCTAAGGTCGACGACAGCCCTATCTAAGTCCCTATAGGGGTATGGGTTACCTTGGCCGGAGGGGCTGGCTGTTGCCCTTGATGAAGCTCGCTCTACATCAAGGTCCTGAGCAATCTCGGGAGCTCGCCACTTCTGCACGAGAGGTACCTCATCTTCTTCTTGCTCCTCGCCTTCATCGGCCTCAGCATCCTCTTCGAGGATAGGCGGGAGTTCACGGACTATCGGGAAGTTAGCCCGTGTTCTTCTCAAGGCTAGAGTCTGGCCTTCAGTAATTAACCTACATGCCAACATCGTGTCGTCGAACACGAGCTGGCGGTAATCCTTCTCGCTAGGCTGAAGCCTCGATAGAGTATTATATTGACTCCCAAGGGTCACAGATTTGTCCGTCCTCGCAAATATGGTTGCACGAAAATACTACTTAGTTAGTATACACATGAGAAATAACTCCAGATACAAAGAGAATAATTTCACGAGCGAAGAAAGGAAAGGAGACGTACGAGGACGATTGAAGTATCGATGTTCACAATTGCAGAACCTATTCGACATAAAGAATTGATCTTTATAGTCGTTGGGATGGCTGGGGAGCTCGATGACTGAGGGCGAGTTCGGGAATCGGGTCAAGTAATAAAACCCATCACCTTGCCCTTGTTGTTCCAGGCTAGTCTTGAGGCAGAAAAAGTAAAGAATATATGTCAGAGTGGGGACCTCCCACTCGTGCTTCAAGAAAAGAATCTTCAACCCCGCCAGCAGTCGATACAAGTTCGGGGGGAGCTGAAACGATGCCAACTTCACATAATTGAGGAAGTCAGCGAAGTATTGGTCAAGGAGAAGGAAGGCCCCTGCCTTTAAGTGCTCATCAATCCAGGCCGCAAAGTCATCCTGGAGTGGTGTGCAACTCCGTTCCCTTTCATATGGAGTTCGAGCAATGAGGATGCCAAACCCGACCTCAATATTATGGGACAACATTATCTTGATGACCCTCCCTTGGGTCGTGATCTTAGAGACAATTCTCTCTGCCCCTAAGAATGCGTCAGGTCCGACCACGACCTCCTTCTCCACCACGGGGCCAAACTGAAGGATAGGGGATTCAGAGGCGACCTCCTTTCCCTTGTTGTCTTGTTGAGATGATGAGCCGGCTGCACGCCTTTCTTGGGTGCCATTAGGTCACCTAGCGAACAAGAACAATGAGTCACTTAATAGGCGACCTAACATTTTATAAAGATAAAGGCAAGGAATTGCACGCGCTACCTACGCTACGCGCCTAGGTTTCCCAGCAGACCCCTGGTATTTAGGGATCCGTGTGTCATAAAATCCGGCCATTACTAACTGAGGGGGGTGGTTTACAGAAAAGTCACCAAAGAAAGCGTGTTCCCTAAGCAACCCAATTTTTGAACCCTAACCTTTAATCTTCTATGCACCAAATGGATATTTTCTAAAAGTTTCCCAATTCTACCCAGAAAATATCCTATGTCATAAGTGTCGCAATATTAGGAGAAGTTCAAAATATTTTGTATAACTGTAAAGT
This sequence comes from Humulus lupulus, assembly GCF_963169125.1. Taxonomy (NCBI): domain Eukaryota; kingdom Viridiplantae; phylum Streptophyta; class Magnoliopsida; order Rosales; family Cannabaceae; genus Humulus; species Humulus lupulus. Next base: position 102,253,350 of record NC_084793.1, read on the forward strand.
TGAATCTATGTGCGAAAAACCAAGAAGGCACTCTAATATCGTCTACGGCGAAGCATAAAGAAATATGGTGAATAAAATGCAAAAATTTATAAAGAAAGAACCCATAAGGAATGTTATGACTTACAGTAAGATCGTCGATGCAAGAGGTGTGCTTCGTACGGTTTGGAAAACTCACTCCTAGGCAGCTAAACGGCCAGGTCTTCGGAAGATTTTGGGCACAGGGGGTTTTTGAAAGTTTTTCTTTTCTCTGAAACAAAAGAAGGTTTGAGAACACAGAAGATAGAAGAGAAGAAATTTTTCAAATGAAAAGTGGTAAGTTGTGGGATTGGCCTGTCCCTTTTTATACATAAAAGGCATAAAACAATGTGGACCGTTCGATCAAACCAGTCCAAGATCCGAGGATAGTGTTTTGAAAGACGAAACGACGGCAAGAAGTTGGCCAGGCCATTAATGCAGTCCTCGAAACCCGAACAGACGCCAATCGTGGTGTTCCACGTGTCCAGTACTCGAGTAATGGGCAAGCCTGGATAATCACAATGGGAGTTTAAAAGTCCCCACTGTGTAAGTCAGAAGATGATGTCATAGAATACGAGCAGGGACTTGGGGGGCAAATGTACGTCCTAAAATTCAGCACGAGTCTTTTAGTCAGCTCGGATACAGCTGGCTAGCCAAGAACTGTAATAGATGACCCGCAAGTCCATATTTCCTCTGTAAAGGAAGCATGATTCCCCAGGTCAATAGCATGAGTTGGTGAATACAAAGCAATAGGCACGAACTAGAAACGTTTATAAAGCATAGCATCCGAGACACGAGCTGATGCTGCACTCAGCTCGGGGTACGCTAGAGATCTGGTGCATCCTTGGATCTTTATAAACTTGGATACATTATATAGACGTGCATGGTCAGACATACCATGTCCGCAAATCCCGGACATGTAATATAATTGTGCATGATCAGACATCGCATGTCCAATTATCCCTGAGGACCCATGATCAGTTTTACCTAATGATTAGACCATACCTTAGGATAAATTGTAATATTTATAATTAGTGTGAGACAGGTCACACGAGGGGTTTGGTTCACGTGATGACCCCAATGCCTATCCATGGATTTTCTCTATAAATACTAAGACCTTGGATAGGGAAAGGTTTGTTGTGTTTCTGTAATACAAAAACTCTGTCAAAATTTAGAGATAAAAACAATAATAATACAAACTCGTGGACTAGGTGGATTTTAACCTCCGAACCACGTAAAAAGACGAGTGTTCTTAATATTTCTTTTCTAGTGTTTTTAAGCACCATTTTATTATTGTGATTTATCATTAAGCATTAATCCATCCCAGCTATTTTCATAATTCACTGTTGGCGAAAAACCGCGTCAACAATTACTGTGTTTCAGGTCTGAGTTGTTTCACTGTTATTTAGCTATGATTTTGTTTAGAGTTTTTCAATTATGTGTCATTGTTGTAATCTGGTTTATGTTTTCATTGTTATATTCTGGTTCATTTTTTAATTTTCCTTAGTCTTTGAACTGTTAAATGTGTTGGAGTTTTGTTTATGCTCAGAGAGTTATGAACTTTCACTTGCAACACTTATTTGTTTTTCAGAAATGCTTTTTACCTTGCTTTGTGTATATAAATCTGGTTTTTTGTTTCTGAATAAAATTTTGAACATTTATTTATACTTGTATAAATTTTGTATATTTGTCTATTTAGTTAGTAATTTTTTAGGCACTTAGTTATTTATTTTGCTATTTTTTCCATTCTTGTAAAAAAAATTGGGAATTAAATTAGAAATCTATCTGCCTTGTTTGCTATTTTCAAAATCTGCATCTTTTTTGGATATGTCTTGATTTATATATTTTTTTTATCTGTCGTGTTTTAATTTTTTTTGGCCTATGATGTTTAAAAATGATTATGATTGTTATGTTTGGTGATTATGTGGCTTCTTGTGCCCATATATATATATATATATTTTGGTATACAAAGTCATGTAAATGCCCTTAATAATTCATATTATATAAATTTATGAAATCTTTGTGATGATCAAAGTGGGGATATTTTATTTGTATTAACTTACTATAATGATGTAATATTGTATTAATTTTTGAAGAATGACAAGTATAAATATTCAGATTGTACAAAAGTTTGTATATTACCTTAAGCTTATTATTGAATATTTAGTAAGTTTATCTTTAATTGTCTCATGTTCCTCAAGTTTATCTTATCAATGAATATTTTTTGGCAACATATAAAAAATATTTTGGTAAAAAATTAGCTGGAAAGATAAAAAAAAAAAAAGTTTAGTTATGAAATTAGGATGAATTTAAACTTACAGATTTTTTTTATAGAATCAACTGGTCCTAGTAGTAGCAAAACACGTGGGCCTATTCGTGGATACAAAATTGCTAGTGATGCTAAGGCAACTCAAAGTGGGAAGTTACCTATTGTATTTGAAGCTGAGTGTCGTCAGCCTTTTTGTGGAAATGCTGAGAAATTTAATAACGAGATTGAATTTGTTGTTCGCAACCATGGCACATTTCCTTACAAGGATTGGAGATTTGTCCCCGAGGATGTGAGAGCTCCATTACGACATTTTCTTGTGGTAGGTTTTATATTAAAAAAATTTCAATTATAAATTAAACTAATATAAAAATTTTATTAATTTTATTTTATATAATTGTAGGATTCATTTTGTAACGCCCTAAATAGCCAAGACCGTTACACTGTGTGTTTGTAAAGTGCTAGACTTGCTAATCAAGTAATTTAATTAAGAACGTGTTACTGAAACTATAATGGTACTAGAGTTAAAATGTTTTGGTCTCAAAAGTCACATTATTCATAAAGAAACATTTCCTATTTACACATGATCCCAAAAATGTTAAGATTGAAACCGTTTACAAAAGATTCCAGGATTAAATACAGTATTAGCCATATTAAGGCAAAACAGATAATTAGGCAATCTCTGTCCTAATCCACTCCTCGCCCATGGTGACAGAACAGCTGGCTATGTGCATTCTACCCCGCAGCCCTCCATCTCAGGGTTGGTCCAAGTTGCCTTTGCCTTTACCTGCACCACGTAGCACCCGTGAGCCAAGGCCCAGCAAGAAAACACAACAACAGAGCATAAGCAATCAACAGACAATCCAATATCTCATATTGCACCACATATTCTTAATCATATCAACATTCAGAATAGTCAAGTATTGAGCATACTAAACATATCAATTCATAACATACACCAAAACACATATGATAACAAGGGTTAGCGCCCTCAGGCCGCACCCTCCGTTATCCTACTGACTCCGGCCCGCTTAAACCGAGCTCAGTGAATATTAAGCTGTCCTCGGCTACCAGTGGCCAAGCCGCGCCCTGTGCGTAAATATTGTGTACGGCACCCTTAGGTCGTTATCACATGTCCCATTGCATAATACCATCATTGACATAATACAAATATCGGGAGCACTTAGTCCCATCACAAACATATAACCGGGTGTAGTTTTCTTACCTTTCGATTCGCTAGCTTTGATCACTTGACTCCTTGAGCACGATACCTCTCGAGCCCTAGCGCTCACCTAAACACAACCATAGGTCAAAGTCATCACCAAACCTCAAGTCCAAAACCTAGCCTCGGGACCAATCCCGAGCCCCCCAGGAAGTCCTAGTTCCACCAAACAAGGTGGTGGAACCAAACCCCGAACCCTTGGTCAAAAACCCTTGAAAACAACCCTAAAATCCCTTTCTGGAAATAGGGCAGCGCTACAACACTCTTAGGAGGGCGCTACAGCGCTACAAGCAGAAGTAAAATCCCCCAGGAAGAATGGCCTAGCGCTACAGCGCCCAAAGGCTAGCGCTGTAGCGCTAGTCACAGACAGCCAACCTCCCAATTTTCCTTCCTGCGATTTCCTCGAACCAAACTCAACCAAAACTTCTCCAAACCTTCACCAAACTCAAAAATAAGCTCATTAACACATTCCACTCATCCAAAGCTCCCCAAATACTCAAAACTCAAGCACATGCATCCCTAATCTCAAAATCCACCATAGCCACTTCTAGACTTCAAAACTCAGCAGAAGCCAGTCAAAACATCAAAGTTAAAAGCTCAGAATTTATACCTTTGATGGAAATTTTACCTCAAGTTGCCTCTAGACCTCTTTAGATTTCTCTTCCTCAACCATTGGCTCCAACTTCCCTAGAATTCCCCATCAACTCAGCTTAGATACCTTAGTTAAAAACCAAAACCAGAACTGAAGGAACTACAAAGTCTTACCTCAAGCAAATGGTCTATCCTTGCTAAACCCTTGCCAAATATTCAAGCTTAGCTCAGAAACCTTATGGTTTAGTTGACCTAGCTCTCCTCTGAATTTTGCTCCAAGAAGAATGAAGAGAAATGGTGAGAGAACCACAAACCGACCCTAAGAAAACTACTCTGTTTTTCCTTCCTTTTCTTTTTCCTTTCTTTCCTTAGCCTTCTATCCTTTTCTACAATTCCCACTAAGTATAAAGCCTCAGAATACTTATCTCCTACAAGCCAAATGACCATTATGCCCTCCCTTTTAATTCTAACCCTTTAATCCACTTAGGGGCATTTTAGTCATTTTACCCAATTCCCGCTAATTCCTTGAGTGGCTCTAATATTTTCCCGCTTACTTCCCAATACCTAACTAATCACCAATAATATTCCTCGATGTTAAAATAGACTCCATTATACTCACTAAATTCCCATTTATACCCCAAGGCTCACCCCGAGCCTGGTATAAATCCCCGCCATGACGTTTCCGCTAAACCGCTCACTAGGATCGTCTCGAGTCACAGATCACAGATATATCCACATAATAATGTGGTCTCAGCAATTATCATATACATGTATACAGTTATGCCCATAATGGCCAAAATTACAATTATGCCCTTCTAACCTAATCAAGGCCTACATGCATACTAATACACATAGTCATGCATCTCAAATATTCAAATAGTCATACAACATGCTTTAAATCATAATCATGCATTTTAATCATTAAAGTCACACATAATTCCCATTATGCCCTCCAGGCACACTAATCAAGGCCTTTAAGCCTTATTAGCGAATTTGGGTCGTTACACAGTTGATATTAACTTGCATGATAAGACCGCTATAAAATGCATTGATGATCAAATGAGAAAAGCTTGGAAGAATTTCAAGTACAAGTTACATGGATATTTCAAAGAAATTGGAGGAGAAGAAGATGTTCAAATGTCAAATAGGAAATGACAACCTGATTTGAAGGATGATCGCCAACAAGATTGGGAGATGTTGTGTGATCATTTATTTTCCAATGAATTTAAGGTAATTATTTATTTTCTTAAAATTACAATTTTATTTGTGTTAATAACTTTTCTTATTCTCTTTTTTAGGAAAGGTCGTTGAAGAACACTGCTAATCGTTCAAAGAGAAAGTGGGAGTCTATAAATGGATCAGTTTCAACATCGCGACATCACATTAGAAGGGAAATGGTGTTAGCTTTGTTACACCCAAATTTTTACCATGAGATTGTGATCCCGAAATCTAGGCTCGTCAGGTGTGAGCTCGAAATATAGACGATCGTCATATGATCCTTCAATCGAGCTGCTTTGTTGTAAGTAACGACCTCGAAAAGCTCAAGGATGTGGAGCCTCGAATATTCTCTGAGCTCGCAATAGCCATGGTTTGAAACTTGTATATATTTTTCCCTAATACATCTCTTGCCTTTAGGCGAGATGGCTCGGGAAGTGTAAGCTTGAATGAGATGACTTCATCAATAGTTACTTGTTCCGATCATATGCAAAGTTAAGCGACGAGATCGTGATCGACTGTTAGTCTCGGAGATTTGATGAATCTCGTACTTGAGTTAATTAGTTATATGTAACATATTTATTGTTGTACAATCCCATTGTTTAAAGGATATTATTTAATATGTTATTCAATCCCATATTTTATGGTACATTTCCATGTATGTAGGAAATAATGCATTAAATAGCATTATATTAATTAATTTACCGAATATCTTCTCGAGATATGTGGGAATGAATTCTGCAACCTTCTTTATAAATTGAGAAGGAAGCTCCATTCGTGAGGACCGAAATCTGACTTTTGAAGAGAAGATTCTGGGCAACTATTCTCTGAAAAGTTTCCATAAAACTCCCAATTCTTAGTAACATAGACTCATGGACTAGGCAGATTTAACTGCTGAACCACGTAAAAAACCTCTTGTGTTCATCTTTGCTTATTTCCTCCAATATTTTCTTGTTTAATTGCTCTCCTATTTAAGTTGACAAAAAATGGCGTCAATAGTTTGGTGCTTTCATTGAGAGCCATTAAACAGTACATGCGTGAGTCTATTCAGTCAGAAAGCCTCTCGGATTAGCAATGGCAGCAAATGATCCCAATATTCCTGAGGAGGAAATTTTAGATGAAGCTAAGTAGCTCTGACGCCCTGGAAAGCAGCCTATGGTGAATTCTGATCCCGATGAGAGGAGTCGTTCATCTGACTCTCGGGGACCACCTGCCCCTAGGGACGACGAGGACATGTATTACAATCCTGAATGATACGTCCCAATAGTGGAGCTCGAAAATTTTCAACTGCGAAAGCAGTTGGCAGAAGCTAAGAAATGCAACGAAGAGCTAGCCAGACTAGATGGCTGAAGCTTAGGCGGCTCAGGCCCCACCTCCACAAGATGCCCAGGATCTGCCTCCGCGGGATGTTCACGTCACACCACGTATGCCTCGGGGTTGGCCGCACAAAAACGCAGCCACCAGAAGAGTGGAGCAACCTCCGCCACCAGCAGAGCAGCCTGCTCCGCTAAGGCCCCAGAGAAGTAACCGCGATGGAGGTCCTGCCAACCCAACTGCGGAGACACCGGCCAGAGTAGGGAACAACCGAGCCCCCTCAGAGGCTCAGACCCTAAATCCTAGTACCGCGCAGAATGTGGTAGAACCCGATCGAGTAAACTCGGGGCCTTCTAGGCCCCGTAACGAATGGCAGCCACCATCACTAATAAGACACCCACCATCACCAATAAGGCACCCCTCGCCAATTCAGAGGGATGCAAAACTGGCCCAAGGTGATAAGGAAAGGTGTGCTGGGTGAAGGCATGGGAATTGGGAAACTGCTAGGGAGCATAGGGGTCCCAATCCTACGAGAAGCCAAATGTCTCGATCTCAAACTGTTGAGACAAGGCGACAAGCAAGAAACTCATCTCGTAATAATCGTACAACGAGTCATGTCAACGAAGGATTGGGTGACACCAGGTCTGTGAGTATATACGACTAGGAACCTAGGAACGCTGGAAATCAAAGAAATCACCCAGATTTACGGGAGCATCTGAACCATAATCGGGGGCATGATTATCCATCGAATCCAGATCTGAGAGATCACCTCAATGGGCGTAAGCACCCTGCGCAGGGGCACGAAACTGGAGTTGTAATCAACGATAACCAGTTCCCGCTGATTCAAGTCAGACCCCCCGTAGATCCAGTCCAAGAAAGGATTGAGCAGTTGGAAAGAGCATTCAGGCTCTTACAAAATAAACGAATCTAGGAAAGGGATGAAGTGTTCGATGAAGAACTCAAGCCCTTTGTCCCACACATCTCTAGCACCCTGTTTCCCCAAGGATTCATAATTCCTCATGTCCCGCCATTTGATGCAAATTCATATCCATACAGTCATTTAAGTACATTCAACACAATCATGCGAGCCAGTAATGTGGGCTATGAGCTGAGGTGCATGCTGTTCCCAGCCTCCCTCATGGGACCAGCGAAGAACTGATTTGAAAAATATAAGAGACATTCGATTGCTTCTTGGGATCAATTATCAAGAGATTTCAAGAGGAAATTCAAGGCCATGGTCGACATTAGGCCCGAGGTATCTGCCTTGACCAATGTCCGACGGCAACCAAATGAAACACTGAAGAGTTATCTCACAAGGTTCAATTTGGAAGTCACTCGATCTCGTGACGTCGATGATAGTGGCCATTTAATGGTTGTCCAAGCTGGAGTAATGCCTGGAAGTCCTCTCTGGGAAGATATTCAAAGAAAGTCCTTAAGTTCCTTAACCGAGTTCAATCGACATGCTCAGACGTTTGTTAATGTAGAAGAGGCGAGGGCAGCATTGAATATGACTTCTCAGCCCATAACTACAACAACAAACACAAACTCTGCCTCGACCTTGGCGGATCCTACGACCTCAAAACCCCCCAAGGACAACCCTTCTAAAAGAAAGAAAGAAAAATGAAGGGAATAATCTCGAGGTGGATGGGGGAAAGAAGAAGAAAGGGGAAAGATACTCCTCCGTATACAAGGTGTATACCGAGCTCAATGAGTCTTGAGAGAATATCTACCTGGCTAATAAAAACCAGGTCCCTTTCAAGCGACCTGACCCCATGAGAAAACAAAAGGCGAAAAGAGACTTCAATAAGTACTACAGATTCCACAGAGATATCGGACATACACCCAATGAGTGCAAGCAATTAAAAGATGAGATCGAAGACCTGATCTCGAGAGGATATTTTAGGCAGTATGTAAGAAATCAAAACTCCAATTAGGCTTCCACTAGCCAGAGGGTAGTAGCTGCACCACCTGCCCAAAACAATAACTCCTAAGCAAGGGAAGATTAGCGACCCCCTCCGATTGATGGAGAAGATGTCATAACCATCTCGGGGGGACCCCATATTGCAGGATCGGGCAGGAATGCCCAGAAAAGTACATGAATGAGCTGAAAACTGGTGACGGGTCTCCCTACGAACCCGAAACTAGAGCTTCGAAATAACAAAAGGTTGAATCTCAACCCATAACTTTTAATGAAGATGACGCGTCCCATGTACAGTTCCCTCATTATGACTTGCTCGTCATCACCCTTCAGCTCGCGAACAAGAGGGTACATCGAGTCCAGATTGATAGTGGGAGCTCGGTAAATATCCTTTTCAAAGGTACTTTAGAAAAGATGGGACTCGCGCTTCGCGACCTAAAAGCTTATGCAACTACATTGTACGACTTTTCAGGAGAAGGGATTACCTGCATGGGATCCATCGAACTCCCTGTAACCTTGGGAGACTACCCAGTCTTGGTAACCAAGATGATGGAGTTCGTAGTGGTGGATCTCCCATTAGCCTATAACGTTCTGCTCGGGAGACCCGCGCTAGTAGGGCTGGGGGTAGTTTCGTCCGTTAGGCATATGGCCATTAAGTTCCTGAATTCTAGTGGCATTGGGACTCTGAGAGGGGACCAACTCACAGGAAGGGAATGCTACAACATTTCTATTAGAAGGAAGAATCAGATGAGTGCACAAACACTTGTTGTAACTCAGAATAAGGATGGGACAGTCTTCGTAATAGACGGAGAGATCAATCCAAGAATAGAAGAAAGGGCCAACCTTAAGCCTCTAGAGGAGCTCGAAGAAGTCAAGCTTGAAGAAGCTGATCCCCCAAAAACTGTGAAGGTGGGAAAAAATCTTTCAGAAGAAACAAAATAGCAATTAATTGGCGTTTTAAGGAAGAACCAGGATGTTTTCACATGGTCGCATCCAGACATGGTAGGGATAAGTCCTAATGTAATAAGCCATACACTTAACATTGACAAGAGCTTCCCCTCGAAACAGGCAAAAGCGAAGGCTCCTGGACGATGATAGGAAGAAAGCCTTGAAGGAAGAAGTCGACAGATTAAAGGCGAACCAGTTTATACGAGATGCCTTCTACCCTGATTGGGTCACAAACTCGGTCTTGGTTCCGAAACCTAACGGAACATGGCGGACTTGTATCGACTATTCTGATCTCAATAAGGCGCCCCAATTATTGTTTTCCCCTACCTCGGATCGATCAGCTCGTAGATCCCACAGCTAGGCACGGTCTTATGTCATTCATGGATGCTTATTCTGTATATAACCAGATTGCAATGCATGCCCCGGACCAAGAGCATACGAGTTTTGTGACAGATAAAGGGTTGTACTATTACAATGTCATGCCTTTCGGGCATAAAAATGCTGGAGCCACATACCAAAGGCTTGTAAACAGGATGTTCTCCGAGCAGATAGGTAACAACATGGAAGTGTATGTTGATGATATGTTGGTCAAATCTAAACATAACAATAACCATGTGGACGACCTCGAAGAATGCTTCGTCGTGTTACGAAAGTACAACATGAAGCTCAACCCACAAAAATGGTCTTTTGGAGTGTCGTCGGGTAAGTTTATGGGCTTTATAGTAAACGCGTGAGGAATAGAGGTTAATCCTGACAAGATCCAGGCTCTAATTTACATGCCCTCACCTTGAAAACATAAGGATGTCTAGAGCTTAATTGGACGGATGGCCACATTAAGTAGGTTTATCTAGAAATCTATAGACCGATGTCTTCCATTTTCCAACCTTTTGAGAGGGGGCAAAAAATTCGAATGGACAGAAGAATGTGAGCTCGCATTTCAGGAGCTAAAGAAACACCTCGTAAAACCTCCCATCTTGTCAAAACCTATCACAGGGGAATTCTTGTACCTATATCTCGCTACAACCGAGCACGCCATCAGTGCCATGCTCGTCCGAGAAGATCAGAAGGTGAAAAAACTAGTATACTATGTCCGGAAAAGGTTACTGGAGGCAGAATCGAGATACCCATTGATGGAGGAGTTTGCTCTTAGTCTAATCCACTCATCTCGAAAGCTCCGACCTTACTTCCAAGCACACCCCATCCATGTGCTAACTGACCAACCATTACGGCAAGTCTTGTCAAAGCCAGAAGTCTTAGGCCGATTATTAAAATGGGTTGTTGAGCTCAGATAATTCGAGATCACTTATCATCCCAAAATGACCATAAAAGGGCAGGCCCTGGCAGACTTCATTGTGGAATGTGCGGGAGTATCTGACGACGAAGTTATAACCCCAGCCTGCGAGCTGTGGAAACTTTATGTCGATGGATCTTCCAATGAAAATGGATCGAGGGCAGGAATCATTTTGATCACCCCAACTGGAAGTCGATTTCACTCCGCCTTGAGGTTCATCTTCGAAGCGTCTAACAACGAGGCTAAATACGAAGCTCTATTAGGAGGACTTCAAATAGCAAAGGAGCTCAAGGCTAAAGCAATTAATTGCTACAGTGACTCATAGTTAGTGGTCAACCAGATCTTAGGGGAAAACCAGGCTCGCAGAACAAAGATGGCCACATACTTGGAAAAAGCGAAAGCAGCACTCGAAAATTTTGAGTTCTATGAGATAGAGGAGGTTCCCTAAGAGCAAAATTTTAATGCAGACACCCTAGGCAGGCTCGCCACATCCAACGAGGTCGACGTGCTAAATTTTGTCCCAATTGAGTACCTCTCAACACCCAGTATTAGTGAGCCTGAGCAGGAAGATGTTAGCATGATTAACTTAGAACCTACCTGGATGACCCCAATAGTTGATTACCTTGAAACCAGCATTCTCCCAGCAAAATGGAACAAGGCTTGGAAGCTGATGTATTAGATTCCCAGATACACTATTGTGGAGGGGAGGTCATACCGGAGAGGATACTTTATGTCATTACTCCGATGTGTGACTCCACTCGAGGCCAAGAAAATCCTAGAAGAAATGTTAGTAAAATATTTTTTTGCCTCAATGGAAATGATTATAATATTACAACTCTATGCAATAATATTACAAGTAAATATAGATTGATTAAATAAGGTTACAACTCTATAACTGAAAATACACATAAACCAAAGAAAGGGAGAAGATGATGATGAAGAAGAGAATGGTGGAAATACAACTCAAAGCAAAATGTTACAAGTAAACTAAAAGTTTGAAATAAAGAAAAGAAGATTACAACCTTTGAACAAGAAATACAAGTAATAGGAACAAGAGAATATGTAGAAAACAATGCAATAGAAAGAAGAACAGAAACAAAAGCAAACTCTCACTTAAACAACCTAAGTGAAGAGGATTGGGGATCACCAACTTGAACAAGGTATAAAACCTTTGTCCAAAAGCTTATTTCCCCCTAACTCAAGCACTAAGGGATCTCTCTCAGATATTGGAAAAGCTTTCTGGAATTATCAAGCCTCAAGGTGTTTCTAGCCAAGTGCTCTAGTGGATAGAAAAGTTGTATCATACAAGTGAGCTATAGGCTCCTATTTATAGAGTTTAGAGACACCCTTTGAATTTCAAATTCCACCAACCCCCATGGCTGTTACCAATGTTTAATTGGATTAATATGGAATTAAAAAGGAGATTTGGGAGTTATTTGGATTTTTTGAGCCATTCAACAAATATTGAAAAAACTGAAAATTTGGTCAGTTTTTAGCATGTGGCCGCGGCCACTGACCAAATTCAGCACAAAAATTGTGCTGTTTTTCCAAACGGTTCCAAACCCTCCCAAATGATTTTGTAACTCCCAAAACACATTATTGGGGTTAAAATCATATCTCTAACGGCCATATCACATATGGCTTTTATGAAATTCATCTCAATATTGTGTAACAACAATTTACACAATAAAGGGTAATATTTGGAGGTTACAAATTTGTAACACCAAATATGTTACATTATTTGGATATATCTCAGATATCTAAATATTGTAACTCTCTATTATATGTTACAATATGTGACACACTTTGTCACATTTATTTAATCTAAAACATTATATTATAATATAATATAACATTCCCCCACAAGATTAAATAGTTGTCTATTGTAACACTTATTTAATCAATCATTATATTTTGAAATATAACATATCCCCCACTTGATTAAATAAGAACTCTCTCTTATAGGAGTCATTGCATCAGTGCATAAAGTAAAGTGTTTTTCAACTTGAACTTTACTATAGTGTAATTATCACAAAATTTGTCGAAAATAAGGTTGCACTAGGCATTGAACCATCTTTTCATGATGACAAATCAGTGATAACACACACACCTTTGCGATGTTCACTTGAGACCACTATGTCTCGCTTTGCACCGTTAATGGCCATGTGCACTTTCCATTCATGAACGTTCTTGAGAATACTCCCAATTCTCATGAGAGGCGGCACCATCCCTAGGTCCATATAGGTAGAATTCTTACAGTATTTTGTTACCAAAAATATGTGTCTTTACAAGACTGAACTCTATTAAAAAACCTTTCGGTTTTAACCCTCCACTTGGTAACACACAAGTACTCAATATCTCAGATGGGACTTGTTTTGAGTACAACTAATATTCACTTGAATGACTTGTTATTACCTATTGAACCTAACACTAGTTGAATAACTAGTGTTAAGATAGGTTACCATCAATCGTGAATCTCTTTAGGGAGTTTAAGTCCCATCCCTCGAGATGACGTAGCCACTAAATCTCTCGTTAGTGGCTTAGTGAAAGGATCTGTCAGATTTTCACTAGTTCTCACATAGGATATTGAGATGACTCCTCTTTGAATCAATTCTCTTACATATCCATGTCTTAGACTAATGTGTCTAGACTTCCCATTATACACTCCGCTGTATGCTCTAGCCAATGTCGCTTGGCTATCACAATGTATCGATATAGTAGATACATTATCATTGATTAGGGGAATCTCTATCAACAGATCTCTTAACCATTCGGCCTCTTTGCCGGTGGCAGCTAGAGCTATGAACTCTGCTTCCATAGTGGAATGAGATATACAGGTTTGTTTCTTGGAACCCCCAAGAAATTGCACCTCCACCAAGTGTAAATACCCAATCAGTTGTGGACAAGTTATCCCCAAGATTAGATATCCAACTTGCATCTGTATATCCTTCTAAAATCGAAGGAAATTTGGAGTAGTGAAGGCTTATTCCTTTGGTTTTCTTAAGATAACCTAGGACCCTTCCAATTGCCTTCCAGTGATCCACACTTGGATTACTTGTAAACCTACTAAGTTTACTTACCGCAAATGCTATATCAGGTCTTATACACTGGGCAGCGTACATTAGACTCCCTATAGCACTAGCGTACTCCAATTAAGCCACCGCTCTTCCTTCATTCTTCTCTAGTTTTACATTATGATCGAATGGAGTATTGGCATCTTTAACCTTGAGAAGGTTAAATTTGTTCAATACTTTCTCAACATAGTGGGCTTGCCCTAACGCAAAACCCCCACTATGTTTTTTTATTTTGATACCGAGTATGGTATCAACTTCTCCAAGATCTTTCATCTTGAAGGTTGATGATAGAAACCTCTTCGTTTCATCTATCCCTTTCATGCTATTACTTAAAATAAGCATGTCATCCACATATAAGCAAACAATGGTCACATATCCCTTACGAGTTTTGGAATACAAACACTTGTCACCATTGTTATGTCTAAACCCATTAGACATGATGGCTTGATTAAATTTCTCATGCCATTGCTTAGGAGCTTGTTTCAATCCATATAAGGATTTTACAAGTCTACACACTTTATGTTCATATTTTGGTAGGACAAACCCTTCGGGTTGTTCCATATAGACCTCCTCATTGAGGTCACCATTAAGGAATGCCGTTTTGACATCCATTTGATGAACATACTAGTTGTGTATAGAAGCTAGAGCGAAAAAAATTCTTATAGAAGTTGTTCTTGCAACAGGCGCATAGGTATCGAAATAATCGATACCCTCTTTTTGCCTAAACCCTTTAGCTACTAATCTAGCTTTAAAGGTTTGGATAGTGCCGTCAGTGCGGTATTTTCTCCTAAATACCCACTTACACCCAATTGGCTTAGACCCCGGTGGGAGGTCTACCAATTCCCAAGTGTTATTGGAAAGAATGGAATCCATCTCATCATTGATGGCTTCTTTCCAAAATGCACTATCTCTCGATTGCAAAGCTTCTCTATAAGTCTTAGGATCATCCTCAATGAGAAGTACAATAGGAATTTTCCTAATGACTTCCTCTCTATTTCCTTCTACCATGTAGAATGAAATTCGTTGAGGATCTATCTCATCCACTACTAGACTTTTAAGCCTTTGACTTCTTCTAGGTTCAAAGGGTTGCTTTACATCCTTTTGAGAATTCTCCTCTTGAGAATCAACTTTGGATGTAGAAGCTTGAGAATTGTTCTCATATAACATATTCTCCTTTAGAGATGTTGAAGCTTGAGAATTGTTGTCACTTAACATGTTCTCAAAGAATTCAACTTCTCTAGATTTAATCACAATATTAGACTCTAAGTCTAATAGCCTATAAGCATTACTATTGTTGGCATAACCAACAAAAGCACATTTTAAGGCTCTTGAACCTAACTTTGTTCTATTAGGTTCATTTTTCTTGCAATATGCAAGACACCCCCACGCTTTGAAGTACCCTATGTTGGGTTTTCTTCCTTTCCATAACTCATATGGAGATATCTCATTTTTCTTCATCGGTATTCGATTAAGAATGTGACAAGCGGTTAAAAGCGCTTCACCCCATAAGTTGAAGTTCAACTTAGAAAACACCAACATAGAATTTATCATCTCTAGATAAGTCCTATTTTTCCTTTCGGCAACACCATTGTGTTGTGGTGTATAAGGTGCAGTGCACTCATGAATTATACCATTTTCTTCACAAAATGTATTGAATTCATTAGACAAGTACTCTCCTCCTCTATCACTTCTTAGCACCTTAATCTTTTTATTTAGTTGATTTTGAACTTCTAATTTATACAATTTAAAAGCATCAAAAGTCTCATCTATATGCTTTAAAAGAAACACATAGGTATATCTACTAAAATCATCTATAAAAGTAAGAAAATACCTTTTACCACCTCTAGTTAAAACACCATTTAATTCACAAAGATCACTATGGATTAAATCTAGTAAATTAGATGATCTTTCTACACTAGGAAATGGTTTCTTAATCATTTTCGCCTTAACACATGTTTCACATTTACCATAGTTTTTAATATTGCATGCAATCATACCACATTTTACTACTCTTTTCATGGTTAAAAAACCTATATGTGATAGTCTAAGATGCCACAAAAATAAAGAATCATACTTAACTATATAGGCGGAATTAACATTTTTATTGATAACATTGAAAGTTACATCATTGGTGCACAATTTGACCATACCCTCACAAGAGTACCCCTTTCCCAAAAATACATTTGATTTGGTAAGTATAAGTTTACCGGACTCAAAAACGGCTTTAATGCTGAGCTTGCCAAGCAAATCACCACTTACCAAGTTTCTACTCATTTCAGGAACATAAAGTACATTCACTAATGTAACTTTCTTGCCGGAGGTGAAGTAAACATCAATAGTACCTTTGCCAAGTACCTTGGATTTGCCCTCATTGCCCATTTGTATCTCATGGTTGCCCTTTGACTCTTCAAAGGTCTTGAACAATGATTTGTCATAGGTGACATGGACTGTGGCACATGTATCATACCACCACCCTTTCACCTTGCCTTGGACCGCATTCACCTCACTACGGGTAGCAACTATGTTTTCCTCTTGAGTTGCTTTCACCTTAGGTCCTTGTTGGTCTTTTCTATGTCTGCACTCTCTAGCATAGTGACCCTTTTTCCCACACACGAAGCAAGGACCTTTCTCGCCCTTAAACTTTTTTAGGTTGGATTTTGGACCCAAAGGTTTCTCATTACCCTTTTTCCCTTTGTTTTTGGGATGTTTTGGCCGTGACACCGCATTTGCTTTGGAAGTCTCTCCATTAGACCCCTCCACAAGTTTATCTCTACATATCGATTCCTCTTCGATTCGAATATGCTTTTGGATCTCCTCCAAAGAATAATCCCCATTTTTATGAAGGATTCTTTTCCTATAACTCTTCCAAGTTGGTGGTAATTTAGCCACAATAGCACCAACTTGAAAGGCCTCGGGAAGCTCAATCTTTAACACTTTCAATTTATTAACAATAATTTGCAATTCATGTATTTGAGGAAGAATAGGTTTATCACCAAAAAATTTGAAATCGAAGTATTGGGATATCAAAAACTTTTTGGTACCTTCCTCTTCCTCCTTGAACTTTTTCTCAAGTGCATCCCAAATCTCCTTGGCGGATTTGGTCTCGGTGTAGAGGTCATAGAGCCTATCAGATAAGGCGTTGAGGATATGACCCCTGCAAAGAAGGTTGTCCTCCTCCCTCTTCCTTCTCTTCTCCACATCCTCGAGAGTGTCTTTGTCGGATGGCTCGGCTAGAGGTGCCAAGCAAGACTCAAGGATGTAGGTAATTTTGAGAGTGGTTAATAGAAACCTCACCTTTTCTTGCCACCTAGTAAAATTAGATCCATCAAACCTATCCAACCTTACTAGGTCTTGGTTCATGATCTTGATGGTTTCCCCTTCCATTGAAACAAAAAAGGGATAAGCTTTTGAATGTTAGTAAAATATTGTTTTGCCTCAATGGAAATGATTATAATATTACAACTCTATCCAATAATATTACAAGTAAATATAGATTGATTAAATGAGGTTACAACTCTATAACTGAAAATACAAATAAACCAAAGAAAGGGAGAAGATGATGATGAAGAAGAGAATGGTGGAAATACAGCTCAAAGCAAAATGTTACAAGTAAACTAAAATGTTTGAAATAAAGAAAAGAATATTACAACCGTTGAACAAGAAATACAAGTAATAGGAACAAGAGAATAAGTAGAAAACAATGCAATAGAAAGAAGAACATAAACAAAAGCAAACTCTCACTTACACAACCTAAGTGAAGAGGATTGGGGATCACCAACTTGAACAAGGTATAAAACCTTTGTCCTAAAGCTTATTTCCCCCTAACTCAAGCACTAAGGGATCTCTCTCAGATATTGGAAAAGCTTTCTGGAATTATCAAGCCTCAAGGTGTTTCTAGCCAAGTGCTCTAGTGGATAGAAAAGTTGTATCATACAAGTGAGCTATAGGCTCCTATTTATAGAGTTTAGAGACACCCTTTGAATTTCAAATTCCACCAACCCCCATGGCTGTTACCAATGTTTAATTGGATTAATATGGAATTAAAAAGGAGATTTGGGAGTTATTTGGATTTTTTGAGCCGTTCAACAAATATTGAAAAAACTGAAAATTTGGTCAGTTTTTAGCATGTGGTCGCGGCCACTGGTCTCTGACCCACAGGCCGCGGCCACTGACCAAATTCAGCACAAAAATTGTGCTGTTTTTCCAAACGGTTCCAAACCCTCCCAAATGATTTTGTAACTCCCAAAACACATTATTGGGGTTAAAATCATATCTCTAACGGCCATATCACATATGGCTTTTATGAAATTCATCTCAATATTGTGTAACAACAATTTACACAATAAAGGGTAATATTTGGAGGTTACAAATTTGTAACACCAAATATGTTACATTATTTGGATATATCTCAGATATCTAAATATTGTAACTCTCTATTATATGTTACAATATGTGACACACTTTGTCACATTTATTTAATCTAAAACATTATATTATAATATAATATAATTTTACATTATATTATAAAATAATATAACAAGAAATTCATGAAGGATTTTGTGGGAACCACATTGGGGGGCATAGCCTATCTAAGAAAGTTATAAGACAAGGATACTTTTGGCCCACTATCAAGGCAGACGCATTTGAATATGTCAAAAAATGCGATAAATGTCAGCGGTTCACTACAATCCTGTGAGCTCCACCTTCTGAGCTAACTATGATGACTTCCCCATGGCCATTTGTGGTGTGGGGAATTGATCTCATAGGCTCGTTGCCAACTGGCAAAGGTGGAGTTAAGTACGCAGTAGTCGCGGTCGAGTATTTTACAAACTGGACCGAGGCCGAACCTTTGGCAACGATTACCTCAAAAAAAGTCTTGGACTTTGTGGTAAAGAACATCATCTGCCAATATGGAATGCCAAGGAAAATAGTATCAGATAACGGTACTCAATTCGACAGTGAATTGTTCACCAATTTTTGTGAGAGAAATGGGATAATAAAGACCTTCTCGTCTGTTGCCCATCCCCAAGCAAATGGCCAAGTCGAAGCTTTGAACAAGACTCTTAAGAGTTCTATGAAAAAGAAATTGGAAGAAGCTAAAGGAAAATGGCCTGAGGAGTTGCCCCAAGTTTTGTGGGCATATCAAACTACGGCTCACACTTCTATAGGGCATACTCCTTTTTCTCTGGCATATGGATGCAAGGCCATGTTACCAATCGAGGTTGAAGTACCCACTATCCGTAGCCATGCTTATGATCAAGCCTCAAACCATTCCCAACTCGAAGTAAGCCTGGACTTGATTGAAGAAATGCAAGATGAAGCTTAACTGAAAAATGCAGCATATCAACAGCGAGCTACCAGATATTTCAATAAAAAGGTTCAAGAAAGAAAGTTTGGGTTAGGAGACCTGGTCTTAAGGCGCGTGTTTCTAGCTACAAGAGACCCAGTTGCTGGCATACTTGGACCTAATTAGGAAGGACCTTACCAGATCGAATCAATCATTCAACCTGGGGTCTAACAATTGGCAAAATTAAACAGAGAGTTGGTACCACGAGCATGGAATGGCGAACATCTACGACCTTACTGTCAATAGTGTAGGAATGATGTCTCCTACAACCATGCCTGTTCATCTTTACGAAGTTTCTGTTGATAAATTGTTCGATTTTGAATAAAGTTCATTTTTGTTTCAATATGTTGTAATTTTTTAAAACTCTCTAAATTTAATAACCTATGATCACACTCATAGGATATTAAGGGGGCATCAGTGGTATATATACCATCAGTTTGAAAAAATAAATAACGTAAAAGAAAAATGCCTAGACTATCGACCCGACATAAAAGTCATAATTGTATGTTCAAAGTGTTTGGATATAACCAAATATGCGAGCTAAAATTTGGACATAACCAAATTATTAAAAACAAAGTGTTTGGATATAACAAAATACGCGAGCTAAAATTTGGACATAACCAAAATATTAAAAATAAAGTGTCTGGATATGACTAGATACGCGAACCAGTATGATCTAGATATAACTAGAACGAAAATATATAAGTGTATGTATTACGAACCAAACACGAACAAAATAAGTTTGGAACAAACCAGCTAAAATTGATCGACACAAGTGGGAAAAAAATTAACCTACTGCGAGCTAAGTCGATACCGAGGCTGGAGTATTTTGCAACAAAAGTTTCAACCTCACAACCTTGGTGAGCTACCTGAGGGCGAGGAAAAGTAACTATAAAAACATAATACAACTAAACTACTTATCTTACATGCCATATAAGTACTTTCGAGTGCATGGTAAAAGTAAGTTTTGACCTTGACAAATAACAAGATCAGATACGGATATATCGAGCAAACTATGCGAGAATGCATGGAAAGTCGAACCTAAATCCAAGATGTGTTTGTATGTATAAACAAGCATAAAAGAAGACTCTTAATATAAAAATTGCTTAAAATATTTCGATCAGAGAGATGTAAAGCAAAAATATTAAAGTGAAGACAAGCATGGTGTTAAAAACATCAAAAAGCTCTTTTACGAGCATGGTATTAAAAATATCAAAAGCTCATTTACAAGTTGTAAATTGTTTTTGCCCTAAGGGCATGACAAACAAAAGCTATAAACTATTACAAAAGACTCAAAGAGATGTAGTCGAGGATCGAGATTTATGAGGCATGAGCACCCACCTTAGCCTTCTCAGCATCCTCCCGAGCAACTTCCTCCGCATCAAGCCGAGCTTGCCATTTGGCCACAAGCTCTTTCTCAAAAAAACCCAAGAAGCTCGTGTCAAGATCGGCGTAGCTATCCCAAATCCTGTACATGACCAAGTCAACCACCCGATCCTTCCTTTGCTTGAACTCCTCGAGGAGATGAGCCTTTTCGCCCTCTATTATCTCGAAGATGGCCTTTTTCTCCTCCTCAAGCTTGGAATTGATCTTCTCAAGCTCCTCAACCCTGGAGCTCTTCTCTTTGAGCTCGGCCTTCACCTTCTCAATCTCAGCCTCCAGCTTCAACCTTGCGGCCTTTAACTCGTCGGCGAGCTTGAGCTGGAGTTCCTTCGACTCCTGAGCATAGGACATGCTCGCATGAACCTCATGGTTCAACTTATAATTCAACTGAGCAACTGCAGTAAGAGCCTAACACACAAACAAATCCAGTTAGAGCATGCTCCGAATAAAATCACAATAAATAGCGTGGTAAGAGAAATTACCGAGGAGATGAGCTTGGTACTCTTGTCATAAAGGACATTAGGGTCCCGAGCATTGACCAAGAACTGCCATTGAGGAGCCCCGAGATTGTTGATGCTTTGGCCTACCCGAGACAAGACGTCCGAGCCAAGAGTGGCTCCGTGAGTCTCGACAGCGTTGTCGATGACATGCTCATCAACATGAGTAGAAATCGACAACAGACGCCCCTTAGTCGTCGCTGGTTTCTTCGAAGGTGGGCCAAGGGTCAGAAGGATATGGATGCTAGAAGGCGGAGGAACATCTCCCGCAGGAACCTCGACCCGGGGAGTGGGGTCCGCGACCGGGCTTGTAACAGTAGGAGCTGGGGGAGGAGGAGTTTTCTCGGTCCTTTTAGGGATCTTAGCAGGCCAGCCGATTTTCTGTGAGGCCCTTAGGCGCTTGCTATGCTTGGTCCCCTCACCACTGGCAAGCATGTTCTCGAGGTCGGAATCCATTGTACCTGCACAATCACATTAGAAAACGAGCTTAAAACGCTAAATTAGTGTAAAGCAGACAGTTAAAGGAATTAAAAACAAGTGACGAGGAACCTAACTGGAACTCTCCCCCGAGCTTATGCTCGGCGACCACGTAATTCCCCTATCTTCGGAGGAGGCAAAGGGAGTCCCTTCCCTATATGTGGAAGTCAACTTCGAAAGGTCCCTATAGTCGTTTGTCCCGTATTGGACGGTAGTTCCATCCCAAACCTCATTCATACTATACATTATGTATTTCCCTAGCCAACTATCAAACCTATGGACCCTATCATCTACCCAAGACCATACATAAAAGTTATCCCTATCATCTTCGCATAAGATTAGGGTGTCAGGTTTATGTTTAAGTAGGGAAGGAGACCACAAGGCCCAGCTAAGAATGACTTTACCTCTGTCACTCAAGCTCGAGGCTTCTTCATTGGCATCGTTTCCCCAGCACGGACTTCTGCGGCGGCGAGCTGGGGATCGTGCCTTAGAACTTCACCTCGGGGGAAGACTGCCGGTTGGGAAAGGCACAAACTCCCACTTGGTATACTTCTTGTAGGCCCTATCGTCTGTTGATTGGTCCTTTTCCAGGAGGCCACTATTGGGGTTTTATGCCCTAATTAAAACCCAAATTCTTTGTAATCTCATTTTATTATCAATAAAAGAATAGAAATCATTTTTTGACTTGGTTAATCACTTTGCTCACATGTTTTATTTTCATGATTATTTGTTTAATATAAACTTCTATTAAATCCCGAGCATATAGCTAATCTTATTTATAGTGACGTAATCACAGTGGAACATAAATATGATTATATGTTCAAAATAAGTTAGTCCTAAGATTAGTCAGTGCACCGGATTTACACTGACTTGCCAATATACGATATGATCTACTTACACATTATAGTGTTATGTTCTTTCCAGAACATTAGTAAAGTAGATAAGATCGGATGTATTTGTTACATCGGACATGACCGATATTGACAGTTGATAAGATAAGTAAACATACTGTTATTATCTATTCTAGTCATATCATATAGTTAACCATAGGTCAATGCAATCTCAATTCTGAGTGGTTAGTATTCTAACTGATTGTATTATTTGAGTTCTTTGACTTGTTCGTTACCAACTTACCCTACGAACTAGCCCATACTTACATCTTGGGAACTCGGTAGTATAATTGAGTGGGAGTGTTAGTCATAGATATGAACATCTATAGCTTCTGATGAAGAAGTGAAACGACGGTTTCCTTTTAGTTTTGTTCAAGGTGTTAAATGATAGAGATCTCATTTCAGTAATTAAATTAGTTTACTGAAATATCATTTACAAGGAACTAAGTGTTTTAAGGATAAAATACAATGAGGGGTAAAACGGATTTTAGTCCCATCTCATTGTAGACCGTCTATAGAGGATTGAGTGACAATTATGGTTGTAACAATGGATAATTAATAGCGTATCTATATTTGTTATAGAACGTTCTATGAATTCAAGAGTGCAATTCCAAGTCTATAGTGGAATCACGAGGAATTAATAAGTTAGTAAATTTATTTGTTAGATTTATGATAACTTATTGGAGCTTGATTTCATAGGCCCATGGTCCCCCTTGTACCTTGGATAAAATCATCTAGACAGTCTCAATTAATTGATTTAATCATCAATTAGAATTATCAAAGTTGACCAGGTCAATTTTGGATAGTTTCACAGAGTTGTGTAATTTTGAGAAGAAAAGAGAAATTATGGCAGATTTATTAATTAAGATAATTTGGTATCTAAATTAATAAATAAATTTAAATCAAGGTTCAAATTATAAATAATTAATTTGATAAAGGATTTAAATAATTATTTAATTAATTAAATCAATAAAAAATAACACAGGCCTTGATTTTAAGTCCAATGGGCTTATAATCAAATGGGAAATTTCACGGGCCTATAGCCCATGATAATTTCGACCTAGGGCTTCAAAATGGCTGTTATTTTATTGATTTTTTTAATTAAATTAAATGGCCTAATTGAGTCTATAAAAGGAGTGCTTAGAGAGAAGTCAAAAAAAGAAGTTTGATAAGTCTCAAGTTAGATTTTCTGATAGTTTTAGATTCTCTCTAAACACAAGTCTTTTTCTAAGCCTCTTTGTTATTTTCTCTTCTTCTCTCTATATCTATCACATGTGTTGAGAATTGCCCACACTAGTCTAGGTGGTTCTAAGGATACATTGGAAGATCGTGAAGAAAATAGAAGATCGGTTCAATTTCTTGATAATACTCTGGGACAGAGAGGATACAAGAGTTAGAGAAACTGAAGGAATGACTCTTTAATTCCGCTGCGTATACTGTAAGTATTCTATTTTTTGTTTTCTTTGAATTCAATTTTAGAAACATCTTTTAGACTATCTCGTATTAATTTGTTTAATATTAGATATACATGAAAATAAATAAAGATCCTGTATAATCTTTTTCCAACAACTGGCCTCAGAGCCTTTGGTAATTTTTATTTTCATGCATGAACATGTTTAAAATTGGATTATTTTATATGTTTGAATAATTGGATAGTTTTCATGTTTTTATGAAGCATATTGATTTTATGTGAATTTTAACAATTTTTAGGTTATTTTGTTGTGTTTTCTATGCTATTAAATTTTATATATGCTTTATTTTGTGTAAAACATGTTAAAAATTAATTAGAAAATGATTTTTATTTGAAAAATTGCACAATTTTTTTTTTTTTAAATTTGCACTAGCTCCCATGCGCGCACGCACACGCGCGCGCGCACCCCAGCCCCGTGCGCGCGCCACCAGCAGCCAGAGCACTCAGGTGAACAGTAACCGATACGGGTACTATTCATCCAAATTTTTTTTTTTTAAAATAAATAAAATTAAAATTGTAGAAATTTATTATGTATAATCAAAACCTAAAATATCTTTTTTTGTTTTATCATTTAAATTTTTTAAAATAAGATATTTTGGTTAGTTGAGATTTATATAATTAGATATTTTCTACAAAGATTCAAATTCAAATTTAAAATTAGACTAACAACTTAATTTTAAATATTTTAATATATTAAAATATTAGAATTATGAAATCAGATATTTAAGATATTTTCATTTAAATTCTTGATATTTTATTAAATCTTTATTTAAAAATATAAATATCTTTTTATTCTATAGTTTTTTAATATTTAAATTATTTGAAATTTAATATTGTTAGTTAGATATTTTTATGGATATTTGAATTTGTTTAACTATTTGAGATATTTTAGGCTTGTTATAACTATTTGTATTTTATTATTTTTAAATTGTTAAAATATTAGATAATAGTTGTAACAACACAAGATATTTTTGGAAAATAGTTTAGATATTGATTTTAAAATTTAAAATTGGTTAAATTTTGAAAAATATCAAATTTTTTTCAGCCAATTAAGAAAATATTTTTTTAATAAATGGGATTTAAATTAACTTTGGTTAATTGTTGATAAATCCTATTTAAATTAAATTAATAATTTTTTTTCAAATTAATCTAAAACCAAGTTGATTGTTGATAAATGAAATTTAAATTAACTATTGTTAATTGTTGATAAATTTAATTTAAATTGACTTATTTTATGTAAAAATTTAATTAATTTGAATTTTTTTTGATAAATTCTAGATAATTAATTGTGGTATTTTTGCAAATGAAATAAATTGTGGTATTTTTGCATAAATTCATAGAAATGCTCATATAGTAACATGATTAGGCCCATCCAATTATAACATGTCTGTTTGCCCTATATATATATATATATTTGTAATTGGGCTTAGATGCATATAGTGGCCCATATGTTTGTTAGATATATGGTATTTTGCCAAATAAAATATTCATAAAAATGATAGGTTTTATTTGGGCCCATTAGAAAATGTAAAGTTTAAATTCCTCTCTTGTGGGTGATTCCACTTGTGAAGGCTCATTTGCTTTGCATGACTATAATGGGCCTAATCAATTAATAACAATTAATAAAACGGATGTTTAAATTCCTGTATTTTGGACCTTGTAAGGAAGAAAGGAGGCATTTGTAGTGGGAACGACATACTGGACCCAGTCCTCCTCCATACAAGCCCAATTGTTAAGGCTCATTTACGTGAGTTGGACTTAATTGTATAGGTTCATTATATTAGTTAAACCTAAATATTGATTAGCAACAAATTAATTCTAAATTAATTGAATTTGTTTCAATGTGACACTTTAGAATTAATAAAAAATTATAGGACTTTGGTTTTAAAAAATTTAATCTGTTTAATTTTTTTTTGGAAAACCATAGTCATTAATTTTCTAAAAATAAATAATAAAAATACTATTTTTAATTTTATAATGAGCTTATTTTAATAATTTTATTCGATCTCCACCGTTGGTTTAACATAGTCAATAGTTTAATGGGGCCTCGAGGCGCTTTGATTCGTCCCCCTATGGAAGGTGTTCATTAGTTATTTTAACAAGGTTAGGTTTCGAAAGATAGATAATTATAGGTCAAATTCTACTAGACTCACCCCTACGGTGACTACTAGGACTAAATCTATGATTATTGAAACCGTGGGTCTAGCTCATAAAATAAGAGATTTTGTTTTCTTATTTTGATCGAATAGTAGGTTGTTAATAGTGGTGTCCATTATTAAATGAGTTTATAACTCTATTTAACTAGTGGTATTTTTTACTCTCGCCAACCGGGACAAGGATATCATAGATTAGTTAAAAACCTAAAGAAATAGAGATATGATTGTTTTTGGTATTTTTTCTCATATCTTACATATTTTTGGTATATGTTGTGCTATTTCTTGAAATTTGTGTGAACAGAAGTTTTATTGAGCAAATGTGATTGATTTCTATTTTATTGATAATTTGTAGTTTTAAGCTAAGTAGTGTCTGTGTCTACTCCCATCCTTTCTCAACTTTCGATGGAGAAACTCACTAGAAAAAAACTTCCTTAATTGGAAGCAGAATATCAACATAAAGTTGATTGGTGACAACTCCGAGTTCGTCATGATTGAGGAATCCCCAGAACGAGCATCGTCTCCGCACATTCTTGATAGCACCGTAAATGCTTGGATAACACCGTCTCCACACATACGTGATGGCACCGTGAATTCTCGGATGTCACCGTGTCTACACGTTCATGATCAACTCAACTATGGTCTGATGCAGCTCATGAATGAGCTTCAGACTTTTGAGCCTATCATGGGTGGACCTAGTAAAGAAGGAGAAAATAAGACTACTGATGTTGTTGTTGATCTAGTTAAGGCTAAAGCTCATCCAGCTTCGTCTTCGAAAGCAGGAAACAAGAGGAAAGGTGGACAAATAAACAACCCCAAGCCTACAAAGGCTGCAAAGAAGAGTGCACAACCACGTGCACATATGCCTAAGGGGAAGAACATGAAAAACAAGAAAGCTTCTTGAATCGTGGGAGGAAGTTAACGAAGGTGGCTTCAAGCTTAGAATTGGGAACAGAGCGTTCGTTGCGGTCCAAGCTAGAGGAAGAGCTCGTCTGAAGTTCGGAAATAAATTTTTAATTTTAAAAGATGTATTTTTTATTTCGGATTTTAGTAGAAATTTAATTTCAGTTTCCATGTTGTAATTAGAACGATTTTTTATGACTTTCACAAGTTTTAATATATCTATTTCATTCAATGGATCACAATTGTGTATTGCATGTTTGGAAAACGGGCTTTATATTCTGCGACCTAACGAACCCCTCGCTCTTAACAATGATTTATTCAAAGTAGCTAAACCTAGGACCAATAAACGCTAAAAGACCGATAACAATAATATGACGTATTTATGGCACTTGAGACTAGGTCACATTGGCTATGATAGGATTCAAAGATTTACAAAGGACGGACCTTTGAGGGAACTCACCTTAGGTGAATTACCTGTCTGTGAATCTTGTCTAGAAGGCAAATTGACCAAGCGTCCATTCTCTGCAAAGGGTGATAGGGCCAAAGAACCACTTGGTCTTGTGCATTCAGATGTTTGTGGACCTTTGAATGTACAAGCCAGGGGTGGTTTTGAGTATTTCATCACTTTCATTGACGATTACTCTAGATACTCATGTCTTTACCTAATGCATAGGAATTCAGAAACATTTTCAAAGTTTCAAGAATTCCTAGCAATGGCTCAGAACCAATTAGGTAAAACGTTAAAGATCTTGCGATCTAATAGGGGTGGAGAATATTTGGATATACAGTTCCAAGATCATTTAACTGAACTTGGGATTTTATCACAACTTACTGCCCCAGGTACTCCGCAACAAAATGGTGTAGCGGAACGCCGAAACAGAACTTTATTGGAAATGGTTAGATGCATGCTTAGTTACTCAACTCTACCAACTTCATTCTGGGGACATACAATTGAAACCGCAAATGACATTCTCAATGTCGTTTCGTCAAAATCAATCCCCAAAACACCTTTAGAACGCTGGAATGGTCGTGAACCTAGTTTATGCCATTATAGAATCTGAGGGTGTCCCGCTCACGTCCTGAGGAAAAAGGAGGGAAAGCTAGAACCGCGAATTGAAGTTTGCATGTTTGTTGGCTATCCTAAAGGTACTCGGGGTGGACTTTTCTACAGTCATTCAGAAAAGAAAGTGTTTACTTCTACAAATGCTACTTTTCTGGAAAATGACTATGTCCAGAACTTTAAACCTCGCAGCAAAGTAGTTTTAGAGGAGATGGTTAAAGAATTGACTCCAACCAATGTTCCATCGTCATCAATGCAAGTCGATGATGAAATTCCCACTCTTCATGTACAACCGACGCAAGTCAATTTAAATGAAGAAAGTACCACTGTTCCTGAGAAAACAGTCACGGAGCCTCGTCGTAGTGGGAGGGTTTCTAGAAACCCAGTTCGCTATGGTTTGGATGGTGAAACCAATATGGTTGTTAGTGACACTAGTGATGATGATCCATTGTCTTTCAAACAGGCAATGGCTAGCCCTGAAAAGGAACTATGGCTCGAAGCGTTGAAACAGGAAATGGAGTCTGTTATCCCAAAAATCATAAGTGAATGACATGGCAGGAATTAATTGCACGTAGCTGACACCTGGCAAAACCTGTGTTCGATTATCGACCAGGAAGACATTCGGCATTATGTGATCGGTCTTTTCATACGACCAGTCTGGTCGAATGCACGTAACACGCGGAGGAAATCTTAGGCAGTTATGATGGAATCCAAAATTCTCTCCCATGATTTCCTGAGTATCCGATTATTTAGGAAATAATATCTGTAACAAATCAATGTAAATATTCCCTGAGCTTATAAATAGAAGAAGAGGGCTCAAGGAAGAGGATCCCTTTTTTCTTTTTCTGACTTCTAAATCGCTTGAGATTAATCATATCAATCATATTGTATTGTTCTTCAGAGGTTGGTGAAACTCATTGAACCCTAGTTCTTTGATCACTCCTTTGGATCTCACATCAATAACAATCTAAGTGGACGTAGGTTATTACCAGATCCTGGGGCCGAACCACTATAAAATATTGTGTTCTTCTTATTTTCGTCATCACGTTCTTTTCAACGCATTCATCTACGTCAAGCGTATTTTGACTCCGTGTCAGTTGCCCAAAATCAGGGTCAACAGAGTCTATGTACTCAAATTCCGTCTGGGATCTTGTGGAAGCACCTAGTGACTTTAGGGCCATTGGGTGCAAGTGGATCTATAAGAAGAAATGAGGTGTTGATGGAAATATCGAGACTTATAAAGCTTGATTAGTGGCAAAGGGTTATACCCAAAGAGAAGGCGTGGACTATGAGGAAACTTTTAGTCCGGTAGCCATGCTCAAATCCATTCGCATCCTCCTATCCATAGCAGCCGCTCTCGACTATGAGATTTGGCAAATGGACGTCAAGACAGCTTTTCTTAATGGAAAGCTTGATGAGGTCATTTATATGGATCAGCCAGAAGGATTTAAAGTATCTGGACAAGAAGGAAAAGTTTGTAAGTTAAATAGGTCCATCTATGGACTTAAGCAAGCTTCTCGTTCTTGGAATCTTAGGTTTGATGAAATAATCAAAACTTATGGCTTTGAACAAAATATTGATGAGCCCTGTGTTTACCAACTGAAGGCAAATCAAATAGTGGTATTCCTGGTTCTTTATGTACATGATATCTAACTCATTGGAAACAATGTTAAGAAATTATCAGATGTGAAGAATTGGTTGAGCACTCAATTCCAGATGAAGGATTTGGGTGAAGCAAGTTATGTTCTAGGTATCCAGATCATCAGGGATAGAAAGAACAAACTTTTAGCTCTATCTCAAGCAGCTTACATTCATAAAGTGCTTGAACATTTCTCAATGACAAATTCCAAGAAAGGGCATCTACCGTCCCGCCATGGAATTCATCTTTCAAAGAAGCAGTCTCCCCAGACTCCTGAAGAGGAAGATGCAATGAGAAAAGTTCCTTACGCATCTGCAGTTGGAAGTCTGATGTATGCCATGTTGTGTACTAGACCAGATATCTGCTATGCAGTGGGAGTAGTGAGCAGGTATCAGTCAAACCCAGAACCGGAACATTGGATAGCAGTTAAGCATATCCTGAAGTATTTGAGACGGACTAGGGATTATATGTTAGTCTACAAGGGTGGTGTTCTGAACCCTGTAGGCTACACCGATTCAGATTTTCAGACTGATGTCGATGACAGAAAGTCTAATTCTGGAATGGTGTTTACTCTTGGGGTGGAGCTGTGATTTGGAGAAGCGTAAAGCAATCTGCAATCTCATATTCCACCATGGAGACTGAGTACATAGCCGCGTCAGAAGCAGCTAAGGAAATAGTCTGGCTAAAGAAGTTCTATTCAGATCTTGGTGTTATTCCAGAAATGGATAAACCGCTTGTGTTGTTTTGTGACAATACAGGAGCGATAGCCAACTCAAAAGAACCTCAAAGTCACAAGAGGAGTATGCATATAGAAAGGAAGTATCACATTATTCGAGAATATGTGGCCAGGGGAGATGTGAAGGTTATGAAGATTGCAACTGAAGACAATCTTGCGGATCCGTTTACAAAGACACTACCAGAAGCTACATTTGATAAGCATATCAAGGAGATGGGATTAGTAGAATTAAGGCATTAGTTTCAATTAGTGTAAGTGGGAGTTTGTTGGGGTTTTATGCCCTAATTAAAACCCAAATTCTTTGTAATCTCTTTTTTTTTTTTTGATCAAGAAGAAAACTTCATTAATCAACCACCAAATTACACCCTCAATTCAAAAAGACCAACCCAAGAGGAACAACAATCTGAATCTCCAAAACCGAAAAATAAGGCACTAATTACATGTTAATCTATGTATAAGGTCTCTCTCTTGTCTAGACAGATTTCTATTTTTAATAGCTAATAATATGTAGCTCACTATACTTTTTACATCTAATGCAATCAGAGTATCAGATTTGGAACAACCATCAAATACACATCTATTCCTGTTCAGCCAAAGACCATAGCACGTTGGTGCACTAACGGCTATACTGATTTGTCTCACCATACCAGAAGCTTGCAATGATAACCACAATAACCAGCCATCATACTCCACCGGCCACCCTCTGAAACCCAGCCAAGAAAACACTAACTCCACCACTCTTCTAGACAGGCAGCAATTAAAAAATAAGTGATGGTGTGATTCAGGCTGAACTCCACAAACAGGACAAAGAATTGACTCAAGAACTATGTGGAATTTACTCAAGTTGTCCTTTGTTAAGAGATGAGCATTCACAACTTGCCAAAGAAAAAATCGATGCTTTGGCAGATTGAGATTACTCCAAACAGCTCTGTAGTTGTTAACTTGAGTAGGAGGGAGAAAGCTGTTATACAGAACTGAAGAACAAAACTTACCCGAGCAGCCAGCCTTCAAAATCTCAGACAAGGAAAAATTTTGCCTAAGTCGACGAAGTTTGCGCCAATACCAACTAGAATCCAACTTTAGATCATAAGACCAGAAGGAAATCCCCTTAAGATAGACAATGTTCACCCACTTGACCCAAAGCAAATCCCTCTTCTCAGAAATAGCCCAAATGTATTTGGCTAAGATAGCTTTATTCCATTTGGTCCCTTCCTTAAACCCAAGACCACCAAAAGTTTTGGGAAGACAAACTTTCTCCCAAGAAGCCAAGTGAATTCGGCTTCTATTACCATTCAAACCCTAAAGGAAGCCTCTACAAAGTTTCTCAATCTCTTTAGAAACACTCTGAGGGAGAATAAAAGTGCTCATCCAATAGTTTCGAAGACCAAGAAGAATTGAGTGAATCAATTAAACTTTGCCAGCAAATGATAGGTGCCAACTTCCCCAAGAATGAAGTCTCATTTTGATTTTTTTTATTATAATCCCGCAATCCTCAGCTTTCCATTTTGTAGGTCTTAAAGGCACCCCTAGGTACAACATTTTGTAGTTCTGGGAAGGTCTACAGCGTGCAACGGGCACTAAGTTAAAACTAAGTACAACAATTCACCCTTAAACCGATGGTCAATCAGAACGTACCATACAAATATTAGAAGATATGCTGAGGGCATGTGCGTTAGACTTCTCAGGAGCATGGAGCAAGTATCTTCGATTGATAGAATTTCTTACAACAACAATTATCAGGCAATTTTGTAATCTCATTTTATTATCAATAAAAGAATAGAAATCATTTTTTGACTTGGTTAATCACTTTGCTCACATGTTTTATTTTCATGATTATTTGTTTAATATAAACTTCTATTAAATCCCGAGCATATAGCCAATCTTATTTATAGTGACGTAATCACAGTGGAACATAAATATGATTATATGTTCAAAATAAGTTAGTCCTAAGATTAGTCAGTGCACCGGATTTACACTGACTTGCCAATCTACGATATGATCTACTTACACATTACAGTGTTATGTTCTTTCCAGAACATTAGTAAAGTAGATAAGATCGGATGTATTTTTTACATCGGACAGGACCGATAATGACAGTAGATAAGATAAGTAAACATACCGTTATTATCTATTCTAGTCATATCATATAGTTAACCATAGGTCAATTCAATCTCAATTCTGAGTGGTTAGTATTCTAACTTATTGTATTATTTGAGTTCTTTGACTTGTTCATTACCAGATTACCCTACGGACTAGCCCATACTTACATCTTGGGAACTCGGTAGTATAATTGAGTGGGAGTGTTAATCATAGATATGAACATCTATAGCTTCTGATGAAGAAGTGAAACGACGGTTTCCTTTTAGTTTTGTTCAAGGTGTTAAATGATAGAGATCTCATTTCAGTAATTAAATTAGTTTACTGAAATATCATTTACAAGGAACTAAGTGTTTTAAGGATAAAATACAATGAGGGGTAAAACGGTATTTTAGTCCCATCTCATTGTAGACCGTCTATAGAGGATTGAGTGAAAATTATGGTTGTAACAATGGATAATTAATAGCGTATCTATATTTGTTATAGAGCGTTCTATGAATT
Organism: Humulus lupulus; assembly: GCF_963169125.1. Lineage (NCBI taxonomy): Eukaryota > Viridiplantae > Streptophyta > Magnoliopsida > Rosales > Cannabaceae > Humulus > Humulus lupulus. The sequence continues at coordinate 102,286,358 of NC_084793.1, forward strand.
CAAGAGTGCAATTCCAAGTCTATAGTGGAGTCACGAGGAATTAATAAGTTAGTAAATTTATTTGTTAGATTTATGATAACTTATTGGAGCTTGATTTTATAGGCCCATGATCCCCATTGTACCTTGGATAAAATCATCTAGACAGTCTCAATTAATTGATTTAATCATCAATTAGAATTATCAAAGTTGACCAGGTCAATTTTGGATAGTTTCACAGAGTTGTGTAATTTTGAGAAGAAAAGAGAAATTATGGCAGATTTATTAATTAAGATAATTTGGTATCTAAATTAATAAATAAATTTAAATCAAGGTTCAAATTATAAATAATTAATTTGATAAAGGATTTAAATAATTATTTAATTAATTAAATCAATAGAAAATAACACAGGCCTTGATTTTAAGTCCAATGGGCTTATAATCAAATGGGAAATTTCACGGGCCTATAGCCCATGATAATTTCGACCTAGGGCTTCAAAATGGCTGTTATTTTATTGATTTTTTTTATTAAATTAAATGGACTAATTGAGTCTATAAAAGGAGTGCTTAGAGAGAAGTCAAAAAAAGAAGTTTGATAAGTCTCAAGTCAGATTTTCTGATAGTTTTAGATTCTCTCTAAACACAAGTCTTTTTCTAAGCCTCTTTGTTATTTTCTCTTCTTCTCTCTATATCTATCTCATGTGTTGAGAATTGCCCACACTAGTCTAGGTGGTTCTAAGGATACATTGGAAGAGCGTGAAGAAAATAGAAGATCGGTTCAGTTTCTTGATAATACTCTGCGACAGAGAGGATACAAGAGTTAGAGAAACTGAAGGAAGGACTCTTTAATTCCGCTGCGTATACTGTAAGTATTCTATTTTTTGTTTCTCTTTGAATTCAATTTTAGAAACATGTTTTAGGCTATCTCGTATTAATTTGTTTAATATTAGATATACATGAAAATAAATAAAGATCATGTATAAGCTTTTTCCAACAGCCGCAGGCTCGAAGCCTATCTTCATTGAGAAGATAAGACAGGGAGCGCCTGCCATATGGAAGCTGGAGCAAAGTTTCTTTATGCTCCCTCATTGCATCCGTGGGAGTGGGACGGAGATAGTTGGCTGAAAGAATGGATTACATTATGAGATAATTCGAGCCTAAACAAAAGTTGAGCATGAGAGTAAAAGGATCGTATGCTTACGTATTCGTCTGAACGAGTAATATTTGGAGGGAGTCAGGTCGTCCGTCCAAAAGAACGCCAGTTTGAAGTTAGGAGGATGGTTGGATATGTCCTCGAAGATCTTCTTCTCCTTGGGGTAGCTCAAAAGGTAGTAGAATCCATCTCCTCCCCAAGCTCAGGAGGGGTTGCTTTTCAGAAAAAAGAGATATAAAATCTCCCTTGGCGAAGGTCCTTCCCACTTCAGTTCGTGATAAAGCAACCTCAGGGCTGACAAGACCCTGTATGAGTTGGTCTGTAGTTGGAAGGGTGCGAGCCCAACAAAATCCAAAAAGTCCTTATAAAAGGACTTCAAGGGCAATACGGCCCCTGCCTTCATATGCACGTGGCTCCAAGCCACGAGCTTCAACTTATTGTTGGGAGTGCCATATCACGAGGCGTAGCAGCTGCGCTCATTGGAAGTCAAAGCTCGACACCTTAGCGAGCTTGACAATCCTAGGCCATGGTGAGCTAGGATGTTTGTTATTTGTCCCAATGAGGAAACCGGGCTCCAATAGAGCTCGGCCTCGAAAAACTCTCCCCTCAAAGTAGGAATGGCAGTCGGCTGTGAGGTGGATGGACGATTTTTTGACTCTTCCATTAATGAAAATTTGAGTTCGCCCAGTTTGAAAGCGATCGTTACTTTAAGCTTGGGGCTGAGAGGAATTGGTCTGGACTCAGGGTCTGGGTTTGGATAGATTGCGACCCGAAGTTTTTTCCTCTTTCTATCTTCAACCTCATCAATTTGGCGTCGAAAGTGAGCTCGAGTATCCTCTTGATCAAACCTCACTTCGTGCTCACGGATCAGCTGCTGATTCTGAGTAAAGGGAAAATCTGGGCTCGGAGTTGTTGGGGAATAAAGAATCGCGAGTACTGACCCCAACCATTTTTCCAAATTCTCGGAAGAATCCTGAGCTATTGAAAAAATCAAGCCTTGAGCGTGTATTCGACTTGAAGGGGGAAAAGTGGATTTATTTTTTAGAATCTCATATTTTCAGGGAAAAAGTTGGCGGTTACTGAAAAAGGTGATATTTATGGGAAACGTGCAATTTAAAAACCCTAATTCCATACCTCATTTCTTGGTCTACACGATATGTTATCCGAAATTTAGATAACACAATAAAAGAGCCATATGTGCATCTTTTATGCAAAATCAGGGTTTGGAAACCCATAATGTCATATGAGCCTAAGAACTACACGGTATCGGCTAAAACATTCTAGTACTAAACTTGTAAATGTGCCTACAGTGCAACAACAATATAAACATGCATGGAAAAGCATAATATATATACGAACATATGGGGTCAAGAACAGATACTTACACAATGAAGCTGGTGGATACAGAGAAATTGATGATCAGAGGAGTGGTTGCAAAAATGATCTCACAGATTCGAACAAGCCAGTGTTGTTTTGTCTTCTCGGTTTGGAAAACATGAAAGAACAGAGCAAATTTTGGGTTTTGGTTTTTTCTTCTCTCTTCTCTGAAAACTCAAGACGTGAAAATGAAATGAGGAAGACGACGGGCATATTTATAGGCCCCAAAGGATGTCAAACGTCGAGTTAATCTGAGCCGTTAGCCAGATTCCGTATCTAATCCGACGGTCAAGAGCAATGAAAGTGATGGCGGCATAAAGTTGGCAGACGGACGGATGTGTGCATGGTGCAAAAGACACTCAAGTACTCTGACCATTCAATACCTAGCTGACGCGTGTCAACAATCGAGTGTAATGAATGATACAATTTCCAAGAAGGGCAATTCAAAAGTTTCCTTCTCCTTGGATTCGAACTGATACTTTTGAGGGGACAAATGTTACACCCATATTCGAGCATGAGATTGTGATCCCGAAATCTAGGCTCGTCAGGTGTGAACTCGAAATATACACGGTCGTCATATGATCCTTCCGTCGAGCTGCTTTGTTGTAAGTAACGACCTCGAAAATCTCAAGGATCTGTAGCCTCGAATATTCTTTGAGCTCGCAATGGTCATGGTTTAACACTTGTATATATTTTTCCCTGATACATCTCTTGCCTTCAAACGAGATGGCTCGGGAAGTGTAAGCACGAATGAGATGACTTCATCAATAGTTACTTATTCCGAGCATATGCAAAGTTAAGCGACGAGCTCGTGATCGACTGCTAGTCTCGGAGATTTGATGAATCTCGTACCTGAGTTAATCAGTTATATGTGAACATATTTATTGTTGTACAATCCCATTGTTTAAGGGATAATATTTAATCTATTATCTGATCCCACATTTTATGGGACATTTCCATGTATGTAGGAAATTATGCATTTAATAGCATTATATTAATTAATTTATAGAATATCTTCCCGAGATATGTGTGAATGAATTCTGCAACCTTCTCTATAAATAGAGAAGGAAGCTCCATTCGTGAGGACTGATTTCTGATTTCTGAAGAGAAGATTCTGGGCAACTATTCTCTGAAAAGTTTCCAGAAAAATCCCAAGTCTTAATAACATAGACTCGCGGACTAGGCAGATTTAACTGATGAACCATGTAAAAAACCTCTTGTGTTTATCTTTGCTTATTTCCTCCAATATTTTCTTGTTTAATTGCTCTCCTATTTAAGTTGACGAAAAACGGCATCAACAAGCTTCTTCCACTGGCCAAATCGAGACTTGGCGTTTAAAACATTATGATGAGAAAAAAAGAATATGGACTGGACTAGATTTAGCAGAAATATATGTAAGTATAAATTTTAATTTTTAATTTTGTAGCTTTTTTATAATTATCATTACTAATTAGAAAATAAAATGAGTATATAGGATAAAATGTTGGCGTTAAGGGCTCAACACACTCTAGAAGAAATGTCTGATAAAGACATTATGGAGTGTATTCTTGGACGCTCTTCTGCACACTTGAAAGGTTGGGATCGATCTTTTTCAAGTACAACTTATACTTCCCAACGCAATCCAACTGAGTCAAATAAGCCAACATATGATGAGCTAGCCCAACGCCTTGATGAAGCAAACAACCGACTTGATTCTACAAATGACCAACTAAGTATTGTTGTGGAAATACTAAGGAAAAATAATATGATGCCACCGCCTCCGTCAAATCAATGTTCTAATGCAAATGTCAAAAATTCTCCAGTCCCTTAAATTCTAGAGGAACAAGATGATTCGTAGTTTGTTTTCATGTTTTTAATTAAAAACTTTAAAGATAAATTATTATTATGGCCATTTTATCTTTTATGTTTGTTTGTTTGAACATTTTATAATATATGTTTATTTTATTTTATAAAAGTTGTTTGTTTTTAATTAATTAAATTAATTTATCATCTATAAATAATTAATTTTAAATATTTTCCAAAATAATAATTCAATACTACCTACCAATAAATTATACTATTGCCTACTCATATTTAAGTGTAGGTAAATGTCAGAACCTAATACGCAGCCACGTGGCCAAATAAGCTACTGCCATATGTAATACCTACCAATAAATTAAATTATTGCCTACACATATTTAGGTGTAGGTAAATGTCCGAACCTAATACACTACCACGTGGTCCAATAAGCTACTGTCACGTGCCACATCATCTGCCATGTCACCTGCCATGGTGGAAGACACATCATTTTCCATGTCATCTTTCCCGATACATAATTGCCATGTCATGTGCCACGTGGAGTGTCACATCACTTGCCACGTATAATGTCATGTCAAATACTAGGTCAATGACGCTGACTCATTTTTTTGTGGGACCCACACGATTTTTACCTACCAATATACTAATCGTAGGTAATAATACCTTTCTCGACTACCAATAGGTTATTGGTGAAAATTGGTAGGTAAAGGGATTTACCTACCAATGCACCATTTTTACCCACAAATAAAACTGGTAGGTAAAGGCCGAATTTCTTGTAGTGGTAGCCAGAGGAAAAAATTTCCCAAAAAAAAAATTTTAGCAATTTTTCAAACCAAAAATGTTTTCTAATTAATTTTTACCATGTTTTACACAAAATAAAGCATACATAAAAATTAATGGCAAAGAAAACACAACAAACTAACCTAAAAATTTCTCATAATCACTTAAAATCAATATGCTTCATAAAAACATGAAAATCCATCCAATTATTTAAATACAGCAAATAATCCAATTTTTAACATGTTCATGCATGAAAATAAAGATTATCAAAGGCTCTGGGGCTAATTGTTGGGAAACTTTTACAGGATCTTTATTTAATTTCATGTAGATCTAATACTAAACAAATTAATACGAGATAACCTAGAACATGTTTCTAAAATTGAATTCAAAGAGAAACAATGATAAGAATACTTACAGTATACACAGCGGAATGAATGAGTCATTCCTTCAGTTTCTCTAACCCTTGTATCATTTATGTCGCAGAATATTATCAAGAAACTGAACCGATTTTCTATTATCTTCATAGTCTTCCAAAGTATCCTTAGAATCACCTAGACTAGAGTGGGCAATTCTCAACACATGAGACAGATACAGAGAGAAAAAGAGAAAAGAACTAAGAGGCTTAGAAAATGACTTGTGTTTAGAGAGAATCTAAAAAAACTATTAGAAACTTGTGTTTTTGACTTCTGAACTTATGTTTTCATCTCTCACTTAGCACTCATTTTACATACTCAATTATGTCATTTAATTTAATTAAAAAATTAATAAAATAATAGCCAATTAACAGCCCTAGGTCGAAATTATCATGGGCTTTAGGCCCGTGAAATTTCTCATTTGATTATAAGCCGATTGGACTTAAAATCATGGCCTGTATTATTTTTTATTAATTTAATTAATTAAATAATTATTTAAATCCTTTATCAAATTAATTATTTATAATTTGAACCTTGATTTAAACTTATTTATTAATTTAGATACAAATTTATCTTAATTAATAAATTTGCCCTAATTTCTCTTTTCTTTTCAAAACTACATAACTCTATGAAACTATCCAAAATTGACCTGATCAACTTTGATTATTCTAATTGATAATTAAATCAATTAATTGATACTATCTAGATGATTTATCCAAGGTGCAATGGGGACCATGGGCCTATGAAATCAAGCTCCAATAAGTTATCATAAATCTAACAAATAAATTTACTAACTTATTAATTCCTCGTGGCTCCACTAAAGACTCAGAATTGCACTCTTGAATTCATAGAATGCTCTATAACAAATATAGATACACTATTAATTATCCATTGTTACAACCATAATTGTTACTCAATCCTCTATAGACGGTCTACAATGAGATGGAACTAAAATACCACTTTACCCCTCATTGTATTTTATCCTTAAACCACTTAGTTCCTTGTAAATCATATTTCAGTAATATAATTTAATTACTGGAATGAGATCTCTATAATTTAACACCTTGAACCAAAATAAAAGGAAACCATCGTTTCACTTCTTCATCAGAAGCTATAGAAGTTCTTATCTATGATTAGCACTCCCACTCAATTATACTACCGAGTTCCCAAGATGTAAGTATGGGCTTGTTCGTAGGGTAAGCTGGTAATGAACAAGTCAAAGAATTCAAATAATACAATCAGTTAGAATACTAACCACTTAGAATTGAGATTGAATTGACCTATGGTCAACTATATGATATGACTAGAATAGATAATAACTGTATGTTTACTTATCTTATAAACTGTCAATATCGGTCCTGTCCAATGTAACAAATACATCTGATCTTATCTACTTTGTTAATGTTCTGGAAAGAACAAAACACCACAATGTGTAAGTAGATCATATCGTAGATTGGCAAGTTAGTGTAAATCCTGTGTACTGACTAATCTTAGGACTAACTTATTTTGAACATATAATCATATTTATAGTCCACTATGATTACGTCACTATAAATACGATTAGCTATATGCTCGGAATTTAAAAGAAGTTTATATTAAACAAATAATCATGAAAATAAAACATGTGAGCAAAGTGATTGACCAAGTCAAAAAATGATTTCTATTCTTTTATTGATAATGAAATGAGATTACAAAGAAATTGGGTTTTAATTAGGGCATAAAAACCCAACAGGTTTGACCCCAGGTCCTCTTTAAACACTTGGTCGTGGTGGTCAAGCAGCCGCATATGTACACACCGTCACCTAAGCTCTCCAACTCAATGATGGTCCAGCTTTCTTTTCCCTTTACCTGCACCACATAGCACCCCGTGAGTCGAGGCTCAGCAAGAAAACTTAAACATGCTCATAAGCAGTTAATAACATGTTACCAAATCATAATAAGCATGTCTAGCAGTAATAACCCTACTCATGCATGCATACTAATCATATAAATGACTACAGTGTCATATGGGACCAATTGCCCTAGATAAATGATCAATGAATCATATCGGGGCCCAATGCCCAAAATACATGAGTATGGAATCATATTGGGACTCAGCACTCAAACACATGATTAATAAATCATACTGGCTCAATGCCCTAGGATATGGGACTAATGAGTCACCCCGGGCCCTTTTCCTTGTCTACTATATAACTAGCCTTGGAACTGGCCCAGTGTACCTAGCGCTTTAGTTATCTCTGACCCATAGATTGGTCAAGCGTATAATGCGCTCCTAGTTAGACTAAACCATGTGGACCAGCGCTTCGCGCTATTTCCATGCTTGACTAATAAGTCAATGCCTTACGACCAGCACTCAACGTGCTAATGCCATCCTTGACTAATAAGTCAATGATTTACGACCAGCACTTATTGTGCTAAGGCCGTCCTTGACTAATAAGTCAATGCTAGGATATTGGACTAATAAGTCACCCCGGGTCCCTTAGCCCTATCCATTGTATAAGCATACCTGGCGCTGGCAAGCACTCCATGTGCTAATGCCATCCTTGACTAATAAATCAATGCTTTACGACCAACACTCAACGTGCTAATGTCATCCTTGACTAATAATTCAATGCTTTACGACCAACACTCAACGTGCTAATGTCTTCCTTGACTAATAAGTCAATGTTGGGGCCCAGCCCTAGGATATGGGACTAATGAGTCACCCCGTGGCCCATTTCCCTATCCTCTATATAATCAGCTTTGGAGCTGATCCAGCGTACCTGGCGCTGAGTTTTCCCCGAACAATAGGTTGATCAAGCATATGATGCGCTCTTGGTTAAGCATAACCATAAAAAGCAGTGCTCATCATGCTATTGGCGTCCTTGAATAATAAGTCAAGCCTTTCTCAATAAGATAATGCAAACAGGCATATATCATATGTCAAATATCCAGATACAAAGCATTCAGCATGCTTAATCTATAATCATAAGCATAATCATAATCATGCACATACTTAGGTGCTCATGCCCTATTCATCTTCCTGTTCAACAATTCGGGAATCACAAGCATAATAATAATCATGCACATTTATAGAGACTCAAGCTCTTATCAATCCTATATTCAACATTTAGGCCATGCCATAATCACATGTATCATATACTGGGTGCAGTTTTCTTACCTTTAGTCCAAGTACAGGTTACCAATTAACGACCCTTGAGCACGATCCTGATTCTGAGCCCCTAGCAATAACCTAGTCATAACCATAATATAAAATTCCATCAAAACGAGTAAATAAAGGCTTCTGGACCGACTCCTAGACTCCGGGAAGTCGAATCCCACCAAACTGGGTAGTAAGATCGATCCCGAGCCCTTCGGTTTAAGTTCCCGCACTCAAATCCTCCCCAAGGCCAAAAATCCCTTTAGCGCCGCAGCCCCCAAACATTTGAGCCACGAACCGTTCAATTCAGAGGCCCAAGCCTCTTTTCTGCCTGCACTAGCGCCGAGGCACACCCTAGTAGGCGTCGCAGTGCCAATAACCCTTTGGCATATGCTTCTCCTTTAACCGATTTGAGCCACAGTGCCCCAAGAACAGGTTCGCGGCTCAACATGAAAACCCATATTTTCCTTCATTTTTCCCTTGCCAAATCCCTCCATAAATCTATCCAAACATAGCCAAATCTCATAAACAAAATTCCTAAACAACTCAAGAGCCCAAAACCATCGAAATCCAAGTTACAATTCATTCAAAAACTCATCAAAATACAAAAATCCAATCAAGCTTAAGAAACTCAAAACTCAGAACTTAAAGCTTGGATTACCTCTGATTACGTAGTTTCCCAGCTAAATCCTCTGGCTATCAAGCTTCTAATTTCCCTTAGAATCGTTATGACTCTAACCTTGCTTGAATCTGAGCCCTAAAACTCGAGTTTCCTTCAAAAATGCTAATGAACGCCAAAAAGAGAATGGAAGAGAGAGAGAACGTGGCTGAACGTTATTTTTATTACTGACAAGTTACTTCGAGTTTAAACATCCTCAAGCAAATCCAAATGCTTCGATTTTCTTACTAGGCCTCGGCTCATGGGTGCTATATATTGCTGTTTAGGGCAAGCTAGATGTAATCAGCCATGAGTTGGAGAGCTTATGAGCGACGCGTACATATCCGGCTAGCTCGGCTGCCACGGTCGAGTATTATGAGGGACTTAGGTTTCCAATCTGATTTTTCTTGTTAGGTCGACTACTCTTTTAACTTTGAGTGTAATTACTTTTCATGTAAAAACTCTTGCTGGATCCCCTATAAACATTTAAAGTTCTAGTGGAAAATTTTATACATTTTTTACTGAAATTGTTAATACCTAACCTTTGATTAGTCTTAACTACACTTTTGAGTCCAAACGACTCGCTTTAACATGTTAAGTACTAGATTAGTAGGACATTACGTGGGGCATGTTAAAAATGAGTTTCTTGTGTCAATGTAGAGGGTGTATAATCTAGACCATTGAACATTAATGGATAAGAGGTTTTCCATCGTCAGAAGTATATGTCTACGAAGAATAACTTCTCATAATCTTTTCAAGCGAGTTATAGGAGCAAATAATAAGGGAGATTTCAATAATCTGGTTCTTATGGCAAATCCATAGAAATGACGGAAATTCTTGGGAGTTGGAGTTGAAGGCAGAGAGGCGTATGTTTATGAGAAATATCCTTGCCTGTTTGAATTTTTATTATGATGGAGTAATGCTAAATTTCGAGATGAAATTTTTCTAAGGAGGGAAGAATGTAAAACTGAGTTATTTGTATTAATAAAAATACTTAAGCTTTCAAAGCTTTTGACTGGTCAAATGTAGTAAACCCACTAACTTATATATATATATTTTTTATTCAAATAAAACATTTACCATTTTATTTATTTAAACTCTCCCTCTCAATACTTTACTCTCTCTCTCTCCCATACACAGTACACCAACACACACTCTCTCTCTCTATCCTCCATTAATGTCAAAACGCATCCATCTTCTCTACCTCAGACAACCATGTTCTGTCGCGCCATTTCCTGCACGCGTCAGCTCAGCAAGTGTGCCTCCCCCAAATAACCCTATCCTCCAAGCGGCGCTGCCCCACTCACTGCCAGATGTGCAGGAAGCTTGGTCAAAGTTTGGCACCGCTAATTTTGAACTCAGTTTCTGATCGACTCTGATGTCCATTTGTCGAGTTTTTTGCACCATTGAACTCAGCTCATTAAGGAGAACAAAGCCCAACCAGTCAATTCCTTCATCTCATTAATTTCAAAGACACCTCATTTGTCCAATTCGCGACTTTCTGGCGATTTCGTGCACTGTTTGGAACAACGATTGGTGTGAGGGTGATCTACTCTTCAAGGTGGTTGTCATGATATATACCACTCATACTTCGACGACATTGCTGGAACTCCACTCGCTGCCATCGCCAACCGTCATCGTGCATCTCTTGGGTGAGGTTCCGGAATTTGAAATTTTAAATATAGTCATAATATATGTCATTGGACACGATTTTGACTAAGGAATGCAATGGTGATAATCATTTGCTCATTTGATGAACGTAGGGAAAACCTGATATTAAAATTGGACTAAATTAGTCCAGGATCATTGCTAAGCTTAGGAACGTCGCTTTGGACTCGGATTGACAATTCTAAGGAGGTAGGAGCTCAACTTGGTTCTTGGACTTGTTTTATATGTATCAAATAACATTATACATATTCTAAATTTTTTATTTATAAATTTTTTGAATAATTTAAAACTTAATCTGCATGTTTTCGAACTATTCTAATGGCATTAAGTGCCAAATATATTTTTGTATACTTATCTATGCAGGTTATGATTTTTGGGTTTTATTCATATGTAGTCGTTATGCCCAATTTTCTAAAATAAAGGGAATATCTTCTTTTGTTATTCTAGTTACCTGCTTTTGGTTATACTGATTAGAGTCATAGTGATTATGATTTGTGCATGTTGTTGTTTCACGACCTAGTCTCTGTGTCATCATAGGTAGATCAGGTGTCTACTCACCTGTAGGTGTAAAGAACTAGCATCTGTATACAAAAAGTGTTCTAAGCCTCCCTCTTGTTGTGGTTATCAGGTCCGCCTACCCGGTTTAGGATGTTGGTTTTTCTATGGTGGGTAACGGAAGTTAGGGATCTAATGGACGCTATGATGTGTACGCGTAGTTTATTTCTTGTGATTATTTGTGGTCTCTCTGTTTTTTTTTACACATGATGATGACATGTTTTGTTTTAAAAACTAACCATGCAAGGATTTTTTTATTAAAACTATGGGTCATTTGTGATTAGTTGTTTTCCTACTTGGCTTTCTAAGTTCACCCCCTATTTATCCTTTCCAGGAAACGCTCAGTTGAGACTAGTGGATATCAAAATTGATGAGAATCGGACGTTTGGACTTTTCCTAGTTTAGTCCAATCTAGATTTCTTTATTTCAAGTAAATGTGTAAACTTTGGGAATTATCATTGATTCTAGTAAGGTATATGAATTGGAATTGAGCTATATTATTTAGTTTTGAGGAATTACATATGCTAAGTATGTATTTTTTATTTGTGACTTATTAAATTTAACTATTTGGTAATTTCATAACTGTGCGAATAATACTTTTAAACGTATATATGATGAGAGTGATCCCAACTTTATTACTATTATTTTCTATATAATTATAGGAGTTGTTGACGGTGAGATCTCGTCAACTAAGTTGAGTTGGAAAAAATTATCAAGTAAGGATCGTCAATAAAAAAGCTGTAGAAATCTAAGTAATAACTCAAGAACAATGACAGAATAACAATGGAGAAATCAATCTTTCATTCACTCTCAAGCCTTTGCTACAGTAAATTTTCCAACCCCCCCTCAGGTGGAGTTAGAGTTCATTTTATAATAGGCTCTCTTGGCCCTGGGTACATGGTGGTCCAGGAGACCAAATGGTACATAGGTACTTTGTCAAGATTGTGGCTTCAGAGGTTGTGGTCGTGCATCCAGTACATGGGCAGGCATCAGGAAGATGTCTCCACTGCTTGTCCGTACCCATGTCAGAGGAGTGGTGGAAGACGTAGTGGTGCAGGTGGTAGGGGTGTTGACTCTGACTCCTGGCTGTAGACGTACGGGCCATAACTCTTATCCCAGCATTCCCACTACCCCACTGGTACGGGTGTCCGTACTCGACATACAAGGTCTTAAGGGCTGTACTCATTGGGGTATGAGATCGTACGATTACGTTCCATTCAACTCATACCCGGGCCCCTGAGCATTGGGGTCTCAAGGTATAGGGGACGGGACACTTGGCGCGCATAAAGGTGGTGGCGTGAGGCGAGGCTCTCGGGTCCCTGACACGAGATGCCTGTAGCACCCCGAGGTCATCCGTGTGCCTAAGTGATAGGCATGGGGCCTTGACAGACGAGTGCGAGGTGAGATGACTTCCTCGCGAGCCCCTTGATGGCGAGCTCCTTTGATGCGTGCCCCTATTCGCGAGGCCACCTGGTGTGCGAGCGTGGCTGCACGAGGCCGAGGGCCTGCTGGGGCGCAAGGCCGCCTGGTGTGCGGGTGTGGCCGAGCGAGGCCAATGGCCTGCTGGGGCGCAAGGCCGCCTGGCGTGCGGCCGTGGCTGCGCAAGGCCGAGGGCTTGCTGGGGCGCGAGGCCGCCTGGCGTGCGGCCGTGGCTGCGCGAGGCCGAGGGACTACTGGGGCGCGAGGCCACCTGGTGTGCGGGCGTGGCCGAGCGAGGCCAATGGTGTCTGCGCCTGGCTGGCCGAGTGTGGCCATGGCATCTTGGCATCTATGTCGTGCAAATGGGGGCCTCATGGCATTGATCTCATATTTCCCCTTGGTGAGATTTTGAGCATCACACTTCTCCCCCAGTCTAGGAGAGTACCTTTAGGTGCTCTTGTAGACTATTCACCTTGATTCTTATAAATAGGCCTTCATGCAAGGTCTAATATTTACACCTTACTTCCTTAGCTTAGTGGTACCTAGACCCTTGCTCCTTTCAACAGGTAAGGGGTTCAATCCCCCTCCACCTCACTTTTTCCATAGTTTTTTTTTTTTTTTTTTTAAGTATGGGCTAATTTCTTGGGGTATCTATTTGGAGGCTAACACATCCTTTTGGTCTATTTTTGCAGACGCGTAAATCCAACCATTTGGTGCTTTTGGCCCTCGACCTCCTTTCGACCTTGACAACGCTCCATCTTATCTGCTTGAGGTATATTTTCTTTTTCTCTTCTGTTCATTGGGTCTAAATTAGCATTGCTCAGGATGGGGTACCTTGGCCTGAGCTTGTAGGGAGTTCGACCACATGCATGCCCCTCTTTTTTATACCCTTTAGTGGGCCATTTAGGACGTTTGCATATAGAGATATTAAGCCCATTCCTTTGTGTTTTGTAGCCATCCCCTCATTTATACGTGAACCCCTTTTTGCTGTTGGGACGAGGTCTCATGGCCAGTGACGGCCCGTCTGACATACCCCCGGGGGCTGAGTTTATTGACCTGTCCTCAGACTCAAAGTCCCCTGAGGGCAACCCTCACCAGGACTATGACTCCTTAAGGCAGGCCCGCATCCGCCACCTTGAGTGCATGGCTGAACTTAGGCGCAAGATTTCGGTGGTGGAGAGCGAAATTGACTCGGTGTCGAGAGGAGACGGAGGACCTTCCCTCCCAGACCTTAGTGACCATGTAGCGAGCCTTAGGATGACCCTTTTTGAATTGCAGTGGGAGTTAGAGTTTATGGAGGGACACCTTCCACCTGAGCCTTCCAACCCATCCTCGCCTGATGACTGTCAGGGGGCTGCTTCTGCTTCTCCTCAGCCCCTAGTCTCAGTTTGTCCTAGCTTAGCACTTCCGCAGTCGCTCCCTCGATGGAAGACTCTTGCTAGGAAGAAAAAATGGAGGGTCAAGTGTTCTGTGTCTTCCTCACATTTCTCTTTTGATTTTGCAGATATGTCGAGGGCAAGGCGACAGGTATCTACCCAAGAGCAGGACGACACCCCTTTACTAGCGTCCGAGCTGGTGTCGCGCATGGCCGACAACAAACTGATGGACATCATGAATCATTATCGCGTCCCTCCAGATTATGCTCTATACACCCCTTTGGAGACATGTCGGGCTGACCGCCCTAAGCTCGGCTTCGTGGCCCTCAGTGAGCACATTCTGAAAGCGGGTGGTACCGTTCCGTTACACCCGTTCTTTGTTGCAGTCCTCAACTACTTCGACCTTGCTCCGCTTCAGCTGGCACCCAATGGCTGGCTGACTTTGAGCTGCCTTTTCATCGCATATATGAAACTGTTGAAGCGCGCCCCTACGGCAACCGAGGTACATTTCCTCTACAACCTCATGCCCCTTCACAATTCAAAAGGCTTTTACTACTTACAAAAAGCCAACAACGGGGCCTCTTTGATAGAGGGTTCGGTGTCTAACCCGGGGGCTTGGAAGCGGGACTTTTTCTTCGTGGAAGGTCTACTCTCTGTCCGTGAGGATTTCCGGGACACTCCCAGTAAGTACTCCGAGCATCACTTCCTCTCTCTTTTTCTGTTTTGTTTTTGCAACTTATGGTTTCGTGCCTTATGCTCACATCGATTATGGCACGTATTGTGCAGAGCGATTCACCGAACCCATCGTCGTCGGGTTGGAAGCGAAAGACATGAGACAATTCCTCAACGCTGATCCTGCCATGAAAGAGGCGGTGTGCCTTTTCACCGTAAAAAATCTGAACTGCCACAAGCTATCTCCCGTTTCTGACCCCAAGTTGTTGTGGACCATCTCTGGGTCCACGAAGATGAAGGAGACCTTGGTTGAGCCTTGCCCGGATGATGATGAGGATGAGGAGGGGCCGGAGGAAGCCCCTCTTGACCACGGGGGATCCCACCAGTTGTCTCCATCTCCTGAGGGGTGCCCTCCATGTGCTTCCTATGATCCGGGCATAGCCCCTCACTCACAAGACCAGCAGGACATCCCGGGGTGTTGTATTTTCCCTGACCCTAAGGGCCACGACGCCTTCACTCAGGCTCCTGTCGACCCTGACCCATCGGGGACTTATTACGCCGACCTTGCGGAGCCTCCCTCTAATCTACCAAAGCCTCTGTTTTCCACGTTCACCGCGCCCCCTCTCGCTTCGGCAAGCGGGTCGTCTGTCCCCATCCAGCCAGGTGCCCCTAGTATGGATGGGGCGCCTTGGGTGACTCGGATGGCAACGTCTTACGGACAGCGATACACACAACTTGCCTCGAGCCTCCCTGTATCCGACTGAAATGGCCTTGGGAACATTGCTCAGACGGACCTTGGGGAGAACCTGAGGCGTACCATGACTTGGGTGAGTTCCTCCACCTCGCGTCGGCCCTATAATGTATAGGTGTTTACGTACATGCCTTTTGCTTTTGTCACTTATTGTTGCTGTTGTTCACTTTTTTGTGTAGGCCTATACGGTGGCTATGCGGTTTGCCGACACGTCTAGTAACCTCTCCGCGTCTACTGCTGAGAGGGACTGCCTTACAGCCCGGGTCCAGGAGCTCGAGAAAGAACTCAATGAAACCAAGGCTAAGTTGTCAAAGGTCCGGACCAAATTTTTGAACTTGTCACTAAAGAGGAAGGAAGTAAAGGCCAAGACCAAGGGGCTAGAGGACAAGGTTACCCTCTTGGAGTGTGAACTCCAGAAGGCCAAGGCCGTCGCGGCCGCTTCGCAGCAGAGAGTTGCCCAGTTGGAGGCCGAAGTCGAGGCCCTCAGGGCCGAACTTCAATCGTCGCAGGAGAGAAATGCTTCCTTGGAGGTGGAGAAGGCTACCACCGAGCGCAGGTCCATAGACCGTGCCCTTTATAACGTGTGGAGGCAGGATCCTAATTTCGATTTCTCTTCTTTTGGTGAGCACGTTGTCGCTCGAGCGGCCATGTGGAGTGCCCACGCTAGGGGGCCTTGAAGTAGTTACTTCATAACATTTTCCGGCTAGCCCTCCATGGGTGTATGCTCCCTTCCTTTTTTTTTGTACTTCGGGCCTTTGTAATATGACTGTCATTACTATTTTTCTAGCGTAACTCTTGTACTGTCTTCAAAACTTTCTTTTTTAATGTATAAATACATGTGTTGCTATTTATCTCTTATTCTACTGCATTTGAGGCCCTTTTAAGCCTGTATGATGGGGTTTGGTTGGTTCCCCTCTTTTATTTACCAGGCTGGAGGTCCTTTGGAGCCCATGTGAAAGGGTTCACTGGGACCTCTTTTGGTGCCTCTTGATTGCTCTTATAAGGATATTTTGACCCCTTGGGTCCTAACTATCCTTTTATATATTCTTGCGCGCGCTTATTGTTTTTTGCGAGAAGCATCCTTCTCGTCGTTATTCATAGTACTATTTTTGCAAGGGTCTCTTTTGGGACCCTTTTTGGCTAGACGGCTTGGCGGCCGCTCTAGACTTATTATTGTCGTTACCATATATTGGCTAGATGGCTTGGTGGCCGCTCTAGACTTATTATTGTCGTTACCATATATTTTTTTTAAGTCCTTATGGCCTCCTTGATGTTCACAAGGGTAGCTAATCCTTGTGATCCCAGGAGATGCCTTGTAAGGATTCCGCTTAAGGCCCTGATATAGGGGGTCCCTCTGGGATCTCCGCTAAAGGGTCCTTTTTAGGGTCCTCCTGATGGAGGGTTATTTTTAGGATCCTCCTGGTAGAAAGTCCCTTTTAGGAGTCTCCTTCTTAGGAGGGCGAGGGGTCCTTTTTAGGGTCCTCCGTTAGAGGGCCCTTTTTAGGTTTCCTTTGCTAGCCGCAAGTTGTTGCCTCCTATCCTACTTCCTTCTGATGGAGGGCCCTTTTTAGGATCCTCCTGACAGGGGGTCGTTTTTAGGGTCCTCTTGATAGAGGGTCCCTTTTAGGGGCCACCTTTTTAAGAGGGCGAGGGGTCCTTTTTAGGATCCTCCGTTAGAGGGCCCTTTTTAGGTTCCCCTCGTTAGCCACATGTTATTGCCTCCTGTCCTGCCCCCTAAGTGTTTGGTGAAATTTATTTCGACAGGCACTTTGGCTGATGCCCGCGTAGCGAAGAAAAATAACACATGAAGTTGCAAACAGTTTCATTCATAACATGCGGTTTACAGCTGACTTTGTAAATAAAAAGGGGGTTACATCTAACAAGGAGGTTACCTAGGTAGCCTCTTTGATTCTTACTTGCTTAAGCTAAAATAATGAAGAACAAACTAAACATAGGTTCTTTTGGCACTGAGAGCCGAAGCCTTTCTGGTAGCACTTCTCGAGAGGCTCTGTAACCCGTGGGTCCAATCTTGTGCGAATCTAACTTGTGTGGGTCACTTCTTCATACACAGCCGTTGTCATTGGCATAGATGGTTTGGTGGCTGCACGGAGGGACATGTTATAGCATTCCCTCGCTTCCTTCTGCTCCCCTTTCATGCATGCTACTCCCCCAGGGGTAGGGAATTTCATAGCTAGGTGATACACAGAAGTTATCGCCTTCAATTCTCTCAGAGAGGGTCTCCCTAATACCGCATTGAAGGCTGAGGTGCAATCTACCACAACAAAGTTAGCCATTACGGTGGTTTGCCTGGGTTGCTCCCCCATGGTGAGGGCTAATTCGATTGTCCCTAGGGGTTGCATCGAATCTCCCGTAAACCCATACAAAGTCGTAGTCCAAGGCTTTAGGTGACGGAGGCTCAATCCCATCTTTTCCAGCGCCTGTCGATACAAGATGTCCACAGAGCTCCCGTTATCCACCATGACCCGATGTACCCTCATGTTAGCAAGTTGGGCGGTTAGCACCAGGGGGTCATTATGAGGGAAATGCACCCCCTGCGCATCTTCTTCAGTGAAAGTTATTGAGTCATTCTCGCCCTTGAAGCTCTTCGGGGGCCGTTGCTCCAAACTTAAAACGCAATGTGGTGGACTTCGTCTGGCCTCCTTGGCATACCTGTCTCGCCCTTTCCTAGAATGGCCTCCGAATCCTGGTCCTCCAAAGATAGTCCTAACCTCTCCTTGCACTTCCGGGGCCACCTCACGTGCCCGCGATGGGGACACTCCTCCTTCTGGCCTCTAGTTATCCTTGCACACATACCTGCCCAAATGTCCCCTGCGGATGAGTTCCTCAATTTCTTCCTTCAAACGGATACACTCTGCCGTGGTGTGACCGGTATCCTTGTGGTACTGGCAGTATCTACTAGGATCCCTTTTGGACCGGTCCTTTCTCATTGGTGGGGGCCTTTTGAAAGGAACTCGATCTTCGTTGGTGAGGTAAATGTGCTCCCTGGTATCTGTGAGGTTCGTGTAGTAAGTATAAGCCGCTTGCCTATGATCATTCCCCTGTTTGGTTTTCCTCTGCTGGTCATCTCTTGATCCATCGTACGCCCTTCTCTTCTTTGTTACATTTGACCCGTCGTTAGTTGGGGGCTTCGCGTGGAGCTCCTCCTTTCCTGCCTTTAGGTTTGCGTGGCCATCCTCCACACGAATATACTTCTGCACTCTCTCGTAGAAGTCATCTAAGTCGGTTACTTCCCTCTTCAACATGTTGTCCCACAGCTTGCTTCTTGGGAGCACTCCAGCTGTAATGGCCATTTTTAACTCTCGGTGGGTTAGGCTCCCCACTTTCGCGGCCTCCATATTAAATCGGTGAATGTAGCTCTTCAGGCTCTCATTCTCCCCTTGCTTCACGTTGGCCAGGCTGGTACCTGGCATCGTGTAGTCCCGCACGGCATGGTGCTGTTGGAGGAATTCGTCAGAAAACTGCTGCCAGGACCTGATGGACCCTGGCCTTAATCTTTTGAACCATTTGTAGGCGGGTCCTTTCAAAGTGACAGCGAAGCAGTGGCATCTGGCACCACTTCTAATCCCTCTCAGTTTCATCAGATTGTTAAACGCATCCAGGTGGTATTTTGGATCCGTGTTTCCTTCGTAGGGGGTCATATTAGGCTCCTTAAAGTTGGCAGGGAGCCGGATCGCCTGAATTTCCCTCACAAAGGGCGACACATGGTCGAATTCTTCCTCAAATACCTGGCCACCTGATGCGGTGACGATCTTGCTTCGCAAGCTCCTCATCTCCGTGTCCAGGTCTTGCCTCCTCTTGCTTAGAGTGTCCCTCAAAGCGGACAGGCTAAGATCCGCCTTTCCCTTGCCCTCCCGAGGCGCCATAGGGGGCGTGGTCCCTTTGCCCGCCATCTTTTTATTAAGCTCCTCCCGTAAATCCAAAGGTGCTCTTTTAGAGGTCACCTCGTCATCGTTGCGAGGGGCAGCGTTGGTCCTTGGCGCTGGTTTCTGGGCCTGCTTAGGTGGTTCAGGGTGCTCACGTTGCTTTGCTCGGGGGGTGTTACTGGTAGAGTGTCGGGTTCTCCCATCATCACCGGTACAGTGGTCTCCACCCCATCCTGGCCTTTTTCCTTCCTCTTAGGCAAGGTCACGCTCGATTTACCCTACAACAGGCCATTCAGGACCTCTTGCATGTTCTCCAAGGTAGTTTCCAACCTTTGGTTCTTACGGTGGAGCTCACGTATTTCCTCTTCATAGAACCGAGATTTCAAACTTGAGCTCACGGAATGGACCCGGGGATGCTTATCATGCCTACGGATAGAGGGGCTCGGGTCCTACCAGCCAGAGTTCGGTACCAGCGGTGGTTTTGGGAGAGGGATCTCATTAGCATTTCCCGGTGGTGCTCTTGGAGGACTTTCTCCAGGCGGAGCAGCCAGTGACGAGGCCACTCTATCACCTCCGTGAACCTCAGGGTCCTTCGGGGGCTCCACGTCTCTGGGTGGAGGAGCATCCTTCATGGAGGCCTTCAGCTGGACTCCTTCAGGTGAACCTCTACCTCTCGTGGCTCCCTGAGTCGCTTTGAACGTCTTGGCATCTCTTCTTGCCGGAAACAATGGTGGAACAGTAGCTTGAAACTAACGTTCCCACAGACGGTGCCAAACTGTTGACGGTGAGATCTCATCAACTAAGTTGAGTTGGAAAAAATTATCAAGTAAGGATCGTCAATAAAAAAACTGTAGAAATCTAAGTAATAACTCAAGAACAATGACAGAATAACAATGGAGAAATCAATCTTTCATTCACTCTCAAGCCTTTGCTACAGTAAATTTTCCAACCCCCCCTCAGGTGGAGTTAGAGTTCATTTTATAATAGGCTCTCTTGGCCCTGGGTACATGGTGGTCCAGGAGACCAAATGGTACATAGGTACTTTGTCAAGATTGTGGCTTCAGAGGTTGTGGTCGTGCATCCAGTACAGGGGCAGGCGTCAGGAAGATGTCTGCACTACTTGTCCGTACCCATGTCAGAGGAGTGGTGGTAGACGTAGTGGTGCAGGTGGTTGGGGTGTCGACTCTGACTCCTGGCTGTAGACGTACGGGCCATAACTCTTATCCCAGCATTCCCACTACCCCACTGGTACGGGTGTCCGTACTCGACATACAAGGTCTTAAGGGTTGTACTCATTGGGGTATGAGATCGTACGATTACGTTCCATTCAACTCATACCCGGGCCCCTGAGCATTGGGGTCTCAAGGTATAGGGGACGGGACACTTGGCGCACGTAAAGGTGGTGGCGTGAGGCGAGGCTCTCGGGTCCCTGACACGAGATGCCTGTAGCACCCCGAGGTCACCCGTGTGCCTAAGTGATAGACATGGGGCCTTGACAGACGAGTGCGAGGTGAGATGACTTCCTCGCGAGCCCCTTGATGGCGAGGCTCCTTTGATGCGTGCCCCTATTCGCGAGGCCACCTGGGGTGCGGGCGTGGTTGCACGAGGCCGAGGGCCTACTGGGGCGCGAGGCCGCCTGGCGTGCGGGCATGGCTGCACGAGGCCGAGGGCCTGCTGGGGCGCGAGGCCGCCTGGCGTGCGGGCGTGGCTGCGCGAGGCCGAGGGCCTACTGGGGCGCGAGGCCACCTGGTGTGCGGGCATGGCTGAGCGAGGCCAATGGTGTTCGCGCCTGGCTGGCTGAGCGAGGCCATGGCGTCTTGGCATCTATGTCGTGAAATGGGGGCCTCATGCATTGATCTCATATTTCCCCTTGGTGAGATTTTGAGCATCAACAGGAGTTATTCCATTATTTCTTGACTTATGATTATTGTAGGTTTTAGTATAAACTAACAGATCGCTTATAAACATTATTTTCTATCAAGGGTCACAATTTGACTATTGACTACCCAAGTTATTGATATTATACATTTACCACTGCCTAGGGCTCGGGTCGTGACAAATACACTACACACATAACAAAGAAATCATTTTTTTTCTAAATTTTATTTAACAACAAAAATAAAACAAATCTATTTTCAATATTAACTTAACTTAATACCTATTTAATAAAAATGTAATTTTTAATCTAATAACTAATTTCATAATATATATATAACTCATCTACAATGGCGGTGGTGGTGGTGGTGGCGGGGTGGTGTGTTGGCTTCAGTGGTGGCGGCAGCGGCGGTTTCAGTAGTGGCTGATGGTGTACAAACCCAAAATTTTTGTATTTAATAAAATAATACTTTTTTTTAATAGTGGGACCCACTTGGGTCAAAATGTCTCTTTCTTTCTCTTTTCCTCCCATCTGCTGAGAACCTCTTTCTCTTTCCTCTTCTTTTTTTTTTTTTTTCATTTTCTCTCTTTTAAAATGTTGCCACGGAAGTCCCTGGATGAGGAATTTCTAGCCACAACCTATGGCCACGTGCCAACCCTCTAGATTCACCATGCTTCGACGACCTCGACCACCAAGCAGCATCGCCTCACTCGCCGCCATCTACCCAGAAAATTCAATCAAAGTAACGGTCCCAAAAACTTCTCTCTTTGATTCCGACCGACTCCGACCTCTAATCAACGAGTCGTTTGCACCACTAAAATCAGCTCACTGAGGAGAACAAAACCCAACCATCATTACCTTCCATCTCGCCCCTGTTACCGGCATCCTGTTTTGCCAATCTGCCACTTTCCGTTGACTTTCTGGGGAGTCTGAACACGTTTTAGACCAATGGTTGGCATGAATGTGATCTATTCACCGATGTGGTCATTTTGATATATGCCACACCTACCTTCGTCGATGTTTCCGATACACCGCTCACTGCCGCCACCAACCGCTACTATGCACCGCTTGGGTGAGGTTCCGGAATTTGAAAATTAAAATATGGTCATATTATATATCGTTGGACACGATTTTGAATAAGGAATGCAATGATGATAATTTTTTTCACATTTCATGCACGTAGGAAAAACGTGAGATTAAAGTTGGACTAAATCACTCTAGTATCATCGTTAAGCTTAGGAGCGTCACTTTGGACTCGGATTAAAAATTCTAAGGAGGTAGGGACTCAACTTGACTATTGGACTTATTTTACTCGTATTGAATAACATTAAACATATTCCAATTTTAACATTTATAAAAATTTTGAAAATTGAAAACTTAATCTGCATGTTTTCTGACCTGTTCTGAGGGCACTTAGTGCCAAATATATTTTTGTTCACTTATTTATGCAGGTTATGATTTTTTTTTATTCAAATACAGTCGTTATGCTGCCCAATTTTCTAAAATATAAAGGGAATATGTTTCTTGCTTTTCATGTTTACCTGCATTTGGTCATACTAATGATAGCCATAGTGATCATGATTTGTGCATGTTGTTGTTTCACGACTTAGTCTTTGTATCATCATAGGTAGATTAGGTGTCCACTCACCTGTAGGTATAAAGACCTAGCATCTGTATACAGGAAGTGTTATGAGCCTCCCCCTTGTGGTGGTTATCAGGTTCGCCTACCCGACTTAGGAAGTTGGTTTTCTATGGTGGGTAATGGAAACTAGGGATCTAGTGGACGGTGTGATGTGCACGTGTAGCTATGCTCTTATGATTATTTGTGGTTTCTCTCTAGTTTTGGGTTTATACATGATGATGTATGTTTTATTTTCAAAGTTAACCATGTAGGAGTTGTTTTAAACTTTTGGGTCCATGATATTAGTTGCTTTCCTAAAGAAGATCGAGAGTAGGTATGAGCAATAGTAGTAAATAACTAAAGATGGTACTACTGACTTTACCGTTGATGACGAAAAAGAGGTTGTTTATGAAACGTGTCTGATTTTAATGGGTGGGTTTTATAAGCTCACCCCCTATATCCCTCTCATTCCAGGAACTCAATGATCCGAATGTGGAAGGTGAATTATTGATGGAGTCAATGTGTTTAGCCTAGTTCTATATAGTGCCATAGTCCTATCTTTTGAACATTACATATGTATTTGATTTGGAACCTAATGGTCTGTATATCTCAATTAGCTATGTAATAGTTAGGAATGAGGAATGATGGATGCTAAGTATTATTTTGGGTGTTTTATGACTTATTAAAATGAACTATTTGGTAACCACATAACTGTGGGGATATTATTGTTCTATGTATAATGATAAATGATCATACTTTTATCACTAATATTTTTATATATAACTATAGGAGTTATTCCATTATTTTGACTTATAATTATAGTACTATAAGACTATTTTCCAACAAAGGTCAATGTTTGACCTTTGACCACCCAAGTTATGAATATTACAAATCTGCCACAACTTAGGGCTCGGGTCGTGACAGATGGTGCTACAAATTTGGGACGTTTTTGGCACCTTTAGGTGTCAAAGAGTGAGAAAAAATAGAAGCACATGCGTTACGTCGCTCATTGTGGGACGATGTGTTGCAAGTGCTAATGGTGCTGAAATTACACACCAAGCGACATATCGCCTAGTTGCCTAGAAATATGCGACATATCACTTGTCAGGCAACATGTCGCCTGACATGTAACGACTTGAGTTTTTATCCATTTTGAACCATTTTTTTTTTGTTCTAACAACTCAAGTATCTCCCGAAACACCCATGCATTTAAGTCCATGAATGCCTAATTAAACATTGGTAAAAATCAAGGACTTTGTGATACTCATTCAATATCAAATGAGAGTGAGAAGTCTATAAATATTATAAACCATTTGCTCACTTATGAATATGAGTTTTTTCATCTATTTTAGCGCTTGATCAAAAAAATAGAAGTGGTTTCCTAATTCCATAGTGCTATTTCCAAATACTTAGAATAGAGAGAGAAATAAGTTTTTAGACAAATGTCTAGAATTTTTTTTAAGTCTAATGATCCCCATCTACTCTTTACTTTGGAAGTGTGAGTGACATTTTTTATTTTATTCTTTTATTCTTTTATTCTTATTTCTATTGTATTTATTTTTAGATTATTATGTTGGGTTGTATTCTCTCTTCTACTTTTTCTTCATTTATTTGTATTTTCAAGTATTGAGAGTGAGAAAATATAACTTCGCTGTATGAAATGAAAAGCTCAGCTCATCTTCTATGAGGCTGGCATAAATGTATTTATATCAAAGTGTGGTACATAATGTTCTAGATATCGTACAAAAGGAATACTTACACAGAAAGTAATACAAAAAGGAATATCCTAACAAACTCTGACATTCTATAACAATAAAGTAATAACCAATTTACAGGACCACCAATACCAACAACTTTATGACAGCAAGGCACACTGCCAGTAGGGCAGATTGTAAGATGAATTAATTCATTTTCCTAACACCCCTTCTCAAACTGAGTGGGGTTTCAACCACACCAAGTTTGTCACTGGGAAAATCACTACAATAATTTTCACTTTTAATGACTCTCTATAATGACTTACACCAATGGTGTAAGTCATTAAAAGTATTCAGGGATATTTAAAGTCTAATGGTGTAAGTCATTAAAAGTTCTTGTTGATGACTACCAAGGTAAGTCATTAAAAGTGGTGGGAGATGTTATTTGTTATAAATTAAAAAGTCGAAAAAAAAAAAATTAAATCTGACAATGGGAGCCCTCTAACGTCTCCCTTGGGTAGACGTGTACACATCCAACGTCTCCCCTGGGAAGACGTGTACACATCGGACGTCTTCCCAGGGGAGACGTTGGAAGTGTACACGTCTTCCTAGGGGAAACGTTGGATGTGTACACGTCTTCCCAGGGAAGACGTTGGAAGCCTCCCCTATATATCTCCTTCCCCGAGCCATTCACGAACCAGATGAAACCAGAGGCGATTTCTAGGCATTTCCTTGGCGATTTTGGGCGATATTTCTTCCGTTTTCCTCCTCCGAAAATTGATTTGAGGTAAGTTTTTAAGTTTAATTCATGTTTAATAGTTAGGATAATGTACTATTATTTATTTTCTTTAACTATAATAGGTTAATATTCGGATTTTAGGGTATTTTGTGGGTTGCGGTTTTGGGTATTGTGGGTGATTTTGGGCGAAATTGATACCGATTTTGGCCGATTTTCTCCTCCAAAAACTAATTTTAGGTATGTTTGTTCATTTTAATTAATGTATAATAGTTATGATATTATATTTTTATTTATTTTCTTTAATTATAATGGGTTAATATTGACATTTTAGGGTATTGTGGGTTGCGGTTTTGGGTAATATTTGCTTGATTTGAAGAAGATTTGAGATATGATTTGATTTGAGATACACAATTGGGATTTAATAGTTATACCATGTTATTTACTATTTTTTATTTTTTTTTAGTATTTAATTCGAAAATTGTAGATTTTTTTTAATTAAATTTTTAGGTTGATTAAGTATATATATGTGTCTAAAATAAGGAAAATAATTTAATTTTAATTTACATACTAAATTGCATGTATAGAAATAAGTAATTCAAGTATATATGTTTATGATTTTTTTTATTTATATTATTATATTATTCAAAAATTATATATTTGTATTTATATTTTAATTATTTTATTAACATTGAAGTAGGTTGATTATATATATTATGTTTTATTTATTTATTTAGTAATTTCTTATTTATTAATTAATTCAATTTGGTTGGTTGTGAATTTAATAGCAAAGTGCATTGCAAAGTGAAGTAAATTTTCTAGCTAGGACTATTAATTGCAAGAGGTACGTACATTATCTTATCTCTCGTTTTAGTATTATTAAATTTTTGTTAGAGGAGTTTGAATATCTTAAATATTCATCCATAGTGAAGTAGGTTCTAAGATTAAAATTGTGTGTTGTGGTGATAACAGAAGGTTGAGAACTGTGTGTTTTAGTGAAGTAGGTTCTGGAAAATTTGTTTGTGTGCTGTGGAGCTATAAGGAAGAAACTTATTGTGTGTTGTTTGAATTGTTTGACTTGTTGTTAACAAATGGTTAGATCAATATTATAGGGGAAATGTTGTCCGATTTTGTCTAGAATTATGTATTCTATTATTATATTTGAATTGTGTTGTGCTTATTTGATTGGATTTGATAAGATTGACTGATGGCTAGGTTACTAATATAGAAGAAATGCTGCCCAATTTTTCATACGCTCAGCCATATGCTTATGTAGTTTTTATTGTTTAATTTTTCATAGACATAGGAGAAGATATGGATAGAAAATGGATGTCAGCGAATATGTTATCCGTGGAATATAAAAACGGGGTCGATTTATTCTTAAGATTTTGTTCGGAGAATGTGAAAGACCTAAAATTTACTCGTTGCCCATGTATTAAGTGTGGAAATGTAAGGAAAATGGATCTTGGTAAGATCAAACAACACTTATTTTTCAATGGAATCGACAAAAGTTACACGGTTTGGTATATGCATGGGGAGAGAATGCATGTCGCGCCAACTCCACCAAGTAGACCCAATGAAGTAAGGAGGAATATAGTAGAGGAGAATTGTGATGCATTAGATGATATGATTGATGACGCACATTATGGATCCAGAGTAGACCCAGATAAGTTTGAGACACTACTTAGTGATGCTGAGAAACCGATTTACCTCGGTTGTAAAAAATTTACAAAGTTATCCGCACTCCTTAGGTTGTACAATTTGAAAGCTAAACACGGTTGGAGTGATAAAGGGATGACTGATCTACTTTCTTTTTTGAATGATTTGTTGCCGGAGTGTAATGAAATGCCAACTTCATTTTATGAAGCAAATAAAACATTATGCTCATTGGGCATGCAATATGAAAAAATTCATGCATGTCCTAATGATTGCATGTTATATCGGAATGACTTTGCAGATGCAAAAATGTGTCCTACTTGTGGTGAGTCACGATGGAAAAAGAAAAGAAATGGTGAGGATGTCAAGGAAGGAGTACCCGCCAAGGTCTTGTGGTACCTTCCTCCTATTCCTCGTTTCATCTGGTTGTTTAGAAATGCTGAACATGCTAAAAATTTATCGTGGCATGCTAATGAGAGAATAAATGATGGTAAATTAAGGCATCCAGCTGACACCCTAGCTTGGAAGAGGGTTGATTTGAAGTGGCCTTGTTTTGGAAATGAATCTCGTAATATTCGTCTAAGTCTTTCGACTGACGGGATTAATCCACACACTTCTCTTAGTAGTAAGTATAGTTGTTGGCCTGTTATGCTTGTCATTTACAATCTACCCCCATGGTTGTGCATGAAGAGAAAATTTACCTTGTTGACATTGTTGATATCGGGACCTAAACAACCTGGTAATGACATCGACGTATATTTTTCGCCTCTTATCGATGATTTGAAAACTTTGTGGGATGAAGGGGTTAAGGTTTATGATGCGTACAGGCAAGAAGAATTTAATCTTAGAGCTGTATTGTTGTGGACTATCAATGACTTTCCTGCTTATGGAAATTTATCCGGGTTTAGTGTGAAAGGATATAAGGCTTGTCCCGTTTGTGAAGAAAAAACATGTTCTGAATACTTAAAACACTCCCGAAAAGTATGTTATATGGGTCATAGGAAGTTCTTGATTAGTACGCATAAATATCGAACTTGGAAAAAGGCATTCAACGGCAAACAAGAGTTTGAGGAGGCTCCTCAACCTTTAAATGGGAGTGAAGTACTTGAGAAGATGTCTAAAATCATGTTTAAGTTAGGTAAGCCTAAAGTTCGTACACCTACAAAGCGGAAGGGTCGTGGGAAGGTTAAGGTTGTGGAAGAGCCCAAAAGTTGTTATAAAAAGAAATCTATTTTTTTCGAGCTTGAATATTGGAAATTCTTACTTGTACGCCATAATTTAGATGTTATACACATAGAGAAAAATATATATGATAGTTTGATTGGAACTTTGTTGAATATTCCTGGGAAAACTAAGGACGAAATTAAGGCTAGACAAGACTTGGCTGCAATGGGTATACGTGAAGGATTAACTCTGAAAATAGATAAGAGACGAACATACTTGTCTCCTGCTACTTACACCATCACTAAAGATGAAAGGAAGGAAGTTTGTTCCTGTCTACTTCCCACCTTCCTTTTTTGATATAATGATTCATCTTACAGTTCACTTGGTTAGAGAATTGAGATTTTGTGGTCCCGTTTATTTAAGATGGATGTATCCATTTGAACGATATATGAAGATTCTTAAGGGGTATGTCAGAAATAGAAGTCGCTCAGAAGGGTGCATTGTGGAATGTTATATTGCTGAAGAAACAGTTGAATTTTGTTTCGAATACATGGCTGGTGTACAGAGGATTGGGGTAAATGAAGTTAATAATGCTGAGATTTAGAGTCGTCGGGGTAGTGTTGTTTGCGCAGTGAGTCAGGAT
Organism: Humulus lupulus; assembly: GCF_963169125.1. NCBI lineage: Eukaryota > Viridiplantae > Streptophyta > Magnoliopsida > Rosales > Cannabaceae > Humulus > Humulus lupulus. The sequence goes on from NC_084793.1 coordinate 102,315,366, forward strand.
GAGCTAGATGAAGCACATCGTCTAGTATTGCAAAATATTAATGAAATCCAGCCTTATATCGAGTAAGTTTATCTTCATAGATATAATGCATATGCAATGTAAATATGTGATAACTTTCACAATTATTTCACTAATAGCATATGTAATTTTGAAGGGAACATTTTAACTGGATCAAGACAAAATTTCCATCAAAGTTAAGGAACTCCAAATGGTTACAAGATGAACATTATCGTACATTTAATAGTTGGATAGAAAATAAGGTATATTATGTTGATTTTTTTATTTTATTTTTATTATATAGTAATGTATGTTGTTTGACTAGTTTTATTTTTAATAGATTGTCAATGAATTGAAAAACACATCAAATAATGTGTCAGACATTGTTAAGTAAATCTCTCGAGGCCCTTCTCATAGAGTCATCAAGTTTTCATCATATGTAATCGATGGTACACAATTTAATACTAGGGAGCGTGATACCAATAGAACCACACAAAATAGTGGTGTTAGTCTTGTCGCTAGAACTATGCAAATATCCAGTGCGAAAGACAAAAATCATGTTCAAAGTGATATGACTTTCTATGGAGTAATTAAAGAAATTTGGGAGTTAGATTATATCACAACTCGAATACCTGTTTTCTTTTGTGATTGGGTGAAGAGTGACAGTGGCATAATATATGAAGATTTTGGTTTTACATTAGTAAACCTAAATCGACTAGGGCACAAATCTGACAGATTTATAATGGCTGCACAAGAAAAACAAGTGTTTTATGTGAATGATCCTTCAGACAACTAATGGTCAATTATGCTTACAACGCCAACAAAAGAATGGAATATCAAAGATGGTGATTTGCATGATATACCTATTGAAGAAGAATCAATCATATTCACTTCACCAATATGTAATGATGAAATTGATGATGATGGTGTTTGTTTACGTGATAATGGTGAAGGTTTATGGATTGATAACCTGATGTGAGGTATAATATAATTATGTTTGTCATTATTGCAAAAATGATTTTGGTTTGTTTATGATATGTTTTTGTTTGTCATTTTTTTTCTATATATATAACTTATCATATTGATTTTTATGTTTCACAGATGTCAGATCCTTTTGGTGATAGTGATGAGGAGGAAAATCCTCAACAAAATCCTAATACCGAGCCAGAGATTACAGATGATAAAAATGTGCGAGGACGCACATGGATGAATAAATTGATTAAGAATAGAAGTGAAGGAAATCTTATACCTGTAAAGTTCAATGAGTATGGTCAAGTAATAGGTACCGCAAGAAGTAATCGATCTTCAGCGTTGGGTTCTATGGTGAGGACTATTGTGCCCATCACCTGTAACTCCTGGAACGAAGTTCCAGTGGAGAACAAAACTCATATATGGGATTTAATGAAGGTATGATTTAATTATTTCTATTTTACTTAAAGATTTTAAAATATGTGATTTAATATGATTATTATTTCAAACTTGCAGAAAACTTTTCAGTTGGAATATACCTCCAAAAAGCAGACTATGAAAGACGCAGCAAAGATGTTCAGACAATGGAAGACTGACACAACAAGGAAGCACATCTTCAATGCTTTAGAGAAAAGACCAGATGAGTTTCCCCCTAGGAAACCATTTGGATTTGAGGAGATCATTACAGATGAGCAATGGTTAGAATTTGTCAACTCAAGATTAACACTAGAGTGGAAAGATAAGAGGTTACAAATGCAAGAATATCGAAGAATGAACAAATACAACCACAACCTATCTAGAGGAGGTTACGTGCGTGTGGAAGAGATGCTTCAACAACAGACTGGGCAACAATTATCTGATATTGATAGAGCTGATTTATGGACGATGGGTCGACCGAAGAATAAAGAAGGAGAACTTATTGGAGAGGCAGCTGAGGTTCAAAAAAACATTGTAAGTTTTTATATATATATTGAACTTATATAATCTCTTTATTTTAATATAACTAACTTAAATAAATTACTTTTATTTTACAGGCTCATTATCGAAAAATCATTGAGGAGGGTCAATGGGAACCCCAAGGCCCTGATGATGTGTTGGCGAGGGCATTGGGCACCCCCGAGCCACGAGGGCGTGTTTGGGCTAAAGGTCACAGTGTGTCCCCCGCATTGTTTTGGGATACTCCGAAACCTACCAAAATGAAAGAGAAATCGAAAGATATTGTTTCGGCTAGCGCTATGAGAAATGAGTTTGAGGAAAGACTTCGTCAACAAGAAGAACGACATCGTCAACAAGAAGCGCGTCTAGAAGAACGTTTTCGTAAACAAGAGGAAATGTTGAGATCTTTCATGGCCCAACAGAGTGGTTCAGGATCCAATATTGGAGTCCCACCAGAAGTTCCAACCCCACTGGGACCATCTTACTATGTGCTCGACCCACAAGTACCATCTTACTATGTGCCCGACCCTCCGGGGCCATCTTGCTATGTGCCCGACCCACCAGCACCATCTTACTATCAGCCTGAACCACCAGTACCATTTGTGACTCAGGTAATTTCAATTTGATAGTTGAAAATTACTATGTATGTACATGCATACACACATATATACATAATGCTACTTATTATAATGTGCAGGTACCTAGTTGTCAGTTAGCCATTGGTTCGCTATCCAATATTGTTGCATTAGGCAAGCTCATTGACAAAGAGTTGGGTAACAACTACCAAGTGGTGATTACTGACGCTATTAAGCCGGCGACACCTCTTCCTTATGCAAAACCTGATCAGCATATGTACATAGTCATTCAGGCTATTGGGCATCCTATATCATGGCCTAAGGAATTGGTCATCGTATCTGATGATATACATGAACAGGTGATGTATCATGTTTATATAATCATATTTGTTATTATATATTTCAATTTGTTTGTAAATTTTCTAATTATTAATATTATTTTACAGACTTGTTCTAGAAGTAATAACATATCAGAACGACCAATTGCTCCTTCAACACAACGACCCCGAGAAAGAATACAACGTTTGAGTGATCCTCTGACACAAGACACCAGTCCTTTGGAACATATATACAATATTATATCTCGATGGAATGACGATGACTGTGTCAATCCAGGCATAGATGAGGATGTATTCGGTCAGGATATTTCAAGTCTTTACATATGCAAAGAGGACATACTTCAATTTATTCGAATGGAAAAGATTGGACAAGAAGTTGTCGTTTGCTACATGAGGTATCTCACAAGTTTTTTACTTAACCTTTCTTATTTGATTTATTTTAACAACAAATTTCCTAAATTATATTTTTGACTACTACTCTTTTTTTAATAGGTTGTTATACAATTTTTTGGTAGAGCAAGGGCACCAAAATAAGTTTTTATTTGTCAATCCTAATGTTGTAGCCACTAAAGGAAGTTCATTTGAAGAGCGTGTTCAAGGTCTTTTCAAGCGTTGTCGTCAATTAAGATCAAGTGAGCAACTTATGATTGTCCCCTGGAACCATGGGTAAGTTCAAAAATTTGTTACTGCCAGATACTTAGTCCTTATAACATTTGCGTTGGAGACTTATACCAAGTATTGTTTTTCTTGTGCAGTGATCATTGGATGTTGATTATATTGGCCCCATATGCATATTACGTTTGTTGTTGTGATCTGATGAACTCAGAACTGGAAAACCGTGAAGAAATTGTGGCAGTAATAGTCAATGCTTTCAACCTTTTTCTGACCAGTCTACCAAAACCTCCCGAGATTCCAAATAATATAGAAATTGTGCAACCGAAAGTAAGTAACTACGACTTTAATTATACTTGAATTTTACTGATATTTTTTATATTAATTGCTTGATATTTTATTTAAATATTAGTGTCCGCACCAACCAGATAATGTGGCATGTGGATATTATGTGATGAGAATGTTCAAGGATTACATTGAACATTCACGACCTGGACGTTACTTGAAGAAAGAGGTATGTATATAAATTTATACAAAGTTAACAATTTATTTATTATTAAAGTATATATAATCAAATAATGATTAACTAATATATTTTACTTTGTATTTTTTGTAGCTAAACACTACGCCATATACACAAGCACAGATTAATGAAATGCGACAACACTGGGCGAACCATATGCTACCGATAATTCAAAGTCATCGTCCCACATATTAGGTTTTTTTTTTTACTTTTACTTTTACTTTTTCTTTCTTACTATATGTTTAGCTAGCTAGTGTATTATTTATTAATTTTTTATGTTTAACAACAAATATTACAATTTTGTATATTTAGCTAGCAAAAACATATTAGATATACACATTTCGGTTTTATTAATGAAAATTCAAAATTTAAATTTGTATATAATTTAGATTTATTAATTAATATATTTAATTCTATTTCAAAAAAAATTAATATATTTAATTCTATTTCAAAAAAAATTAATATATTTAATTCTATTAATTAATATACTGAAAATAATTATTTAATTTAAAAAAAAAAAACACAAAAACCTATGACGTCTCCCATGGGGAGACTTTGTAGACATCCAACGTCTCCCCCCGGGAGACGTCATAGGTTGTACACGTACACCCTATGACGTCTCCCGGGGGGAGACGTTGGATGTCTACAAAGTCTCCCCATGGGAGACGTCATAGGGCCACTTTAGATGGCCCCTGCAACAACGTCTCCCCTAGGGGGAGACATTAAATGTCTACAATGTCTCCCCCATATAGCCATTAAATGCCTATTTTGTTGTAGTGAATGAAACCGATGATGAGTGAAACTCTTTGTTAGACAATCTGCAATTTGATCGTGGGATGGTATATATCTGATCTCTAACTCTTTCTTCAAGACTTTGTCTCTCACAAAGTGTACATCCAGCTCGATATGCTTAGTTCTAGCATGATAGATGGGGTTTGTAGCAAGTGCACTAGCCCCCATGTTATCACACCAACTTATAGGAGTCCTCTGCAATGGAAAAGCAAATTCTTTTAGCAATGACTAGATCCACGCAATCTCAGCAACCACATTAGCCAATGCTCTATACTCTGATTCGGTACTGGACTGTGACACAACTGGTTGCTTTTTAGATGACCACGACACCAAGGTATCCCCCAAATAGACACAGTAGCCAGCTACACTTTTTCTATCATCCGGGCAACACGCCCAATCCGCATCCAAATATCCAGTTATATCAAGTTGGTCTGAGTACTTGATATGCAGACCAAAATGTATGGTACCTTTCAGGTATCGCAATATCCTTTTTGCCGCACTCCAGTGAGCTGTTGTAGGAGCTTGTAGATATTGACTTAATTTGTTTACTGCAAAAGATAAGTCTGGCCTGGTGTGAGTGAGGTATTGAAGTCCACCAATGATGCTTCTATATGATGTAGGGTTTTCCAGGAGCTCTCCATCTGTCTTTGACAATGCCTTACCGACTGTCATTGGTGTTGAACATGGTTTTAAGTGTAGCATTCCAGTTCGAGTGAGGAGTTCTTTTATGTATTTTCCTTGATTCAAATATAGACCTGTTTCATCTCTATGGACCTCGATTCCTAGAAAGTAATGAAGGGGACCGAGGTCTTTCAAGGCAAACATATCATTTAGTCTTGAGGTGAATTTATGCAATTTCCCAGAGTTGCTGCCAGTGACAATTATGTCATCTACGTATATGAGCACCATGATAATCAGGTCTTGTGTTTTGTAGAAGAACAAAGATGAATCAGCTCTTGAGTTTTGAAAATTCCATCGTGTTAGAGTAGCTTTAAACTGATCATACCAGGCCCTTGGTGCCTGTCTTAGACCGTACAAGGATTTGTTGAGCTTGCATACAAATTCTAGCTTTTCTTTGTCAATGAACCCTTGTGGTTGTGTCATAAAAACACCTTCTACTAGTTTTCCATTAAGGAAAGCATTATTGATGTCAAGCTGCCTTATATCCCACGATTTAGACACTGCAATGGTAAGGATTATTCTGACTATTGAGGCTTTAATCACCGGGCTAAAAGTCTCCCCAAAATCGATTCCTGGCCGTTGGTTGAATCCTTTTGCAACCAAACGGGCTTTCAATCTTTCTATGGTGCCATCTGAGTTCCTTTTTACTTTGTAGACCCATTTGTTGCCTACAATATTCATGCCATGTTTTCTCGGTACAAGAGTCCATGTACCATTTTCTTTTAGCGCATGAAGCTCATTCTGCATTGCCTTGTTCCAACCATCATGTAAAAGTGCCTCCTCTACTGAATTTGGTTCATCATCATCATTTTCGAATTTAGCTTGCCCCACATATACTTTTGGTTTAAAAATCCCTGCTTTAGCTCTAGTTATCATAGGATGTGAAGGTGCCAGCGGTGCTATTTTCTCAGGATCCGATTGTGGTTCTTGAGATTTAGAGCTTGAACCAGAATTTTCTTCATCAACATGTTCTATGTCAGGTGCATCTGGTAGAGATTGATGAGATAAGTAGGGGCTGCGATAAGATACCTGAGGTCTTGTAGAGGAGCTCTCTTCAGGAACTTGGCCATCATGAGGAATACCAGCTGGTCTGTCATTTTGTTGGCTTGTATTTGGATTTTCTGTGGGAATTGGAGCTTGATTATGTGAAGATGTAAAAGAGGCAGACCAGTAAGGAACATTTACATAAACTTGTTGCTCACTTCTATGAGTATTAAAGAACCCAGATTTGCAAGGGAACTCATTTTCATTAAAAATAACATGTCGCGAGATGTATAGTCTTCTTGTACTACAAAGGCACTTATACCCCTTATGCGCATCACTGTATCCTAGATTCAAGCATTTAGCGGAGTGATATTGAAACTTGTGGGATTGATACGGTCTAAGACACGGATAACAAGCTACTCCAAAAACTTTTAGAAATTTATAATCAGGCTTTTTCGAGTGTAGAACTTCAAAAGGTGACTGGTTATTGAGCACACTAGTAGGCAGTCTATTTATGAGGTACGCAGCACTTTGAAAAGCATCCCACCAATATTTCAGCGGCATTGATGCCTGAGCAAGCAAGGTTAGTCCCATATTGACTATATGACGGTGTTTCCTTTCAGCTCTTCCATTTTGGTTTGAGGTGTGAGGACAAGAATGGTTAAAATCTATCCCATTATCTTTAACATATTGAGAAAATGACTGGAATTCTCCCCCGCCCCCCCCCCCCCCCCCCCCCCAGTTAGTTCTAAGAGACTTTATATGCCTATCAAATTTATTTTCAACCAGTTTCTTGAATTGGACAAAAGCCTTAAGTGCCTCATCTTTAGTTTTAAGGGGATAGATCCATGTGTATCTGGTATGATCATCCACAAAATGGATGTAAAATCTGTAGTTAGTGTTAGATAGAACTGGAGCTGGACCCCAAACATCTGTATAAATTAACTCCAGAGGGTACTTAGCACGGCTAGAGTTTGTATGAAACGGCAAGGCATGTGATTTCCCAAATTGACAAGCTTCACAAAATCTCTCTTTTGCATTAAAGGGGGGTTTTACATTGACATGACTCAAAACAAGATTTAAGACTCTACTAGACGGATGGCCAAGTCTTCTATGCCATTTGTCTTTGATTGAAAGTAAATTTGACTCGGCAACATGCTGGTCATTTGATTTTGACACTAAACCAGAAAAGAAATTTGAGGCAGCAGATTTGGAGGAATAAGAGCTTGTGGAAGATACTTGAGAGATGTTTTCTTTTTTATTGTCCAGCTAGTATAGACCTCCTCTACGTGTCCCTTGAAGTAGAACCCTCTTTGTTGCTATGTCCTTCACAAAACATTCAAATGGAAAGAATTCAACAAATACGTTATTATCCAAAGTGAGTTTTGAGATGTTGATCAAATTTTTAGTAATGTGAGGTACATGTAGAACTTCTTTTAAGAACAAGGGTTCATTAGAAGTGGATACAAGAAAGCCATTACCAACATGATTTATACAAAACTGATTTCCATTTCCCACAGTGAGTTTTTCTTTACCAAGATACTCTGTTTTCTGGTTTAAGTGCCCACCATCAGCAGTGATATGATTCGTAGCACCACTATCGGCATACCAAGCAGCATCATCCACCATTTCTGGTGTTGCAACAAAAGCAGCAACACCCTGAACATCTTTGACAGTGTTGGTGGCACCAGTAGAGGGAATGTTACCCATGTATGCCTATTCATACCTATTGTAGCAATAGGCAGCAGAGTGGCCATATCGACCACAGATTTGACACATTGGTTTGGAGTTGCCACCACTCCGACCACCTCGGCTTCTGCCTCGAGAATTAGCACCACTTCTAAGAGGACTTCCACCACGGTTCCCTGCACCAAACTGGTTAGAGTTTGAACCGTGCCGTCCTTGAAAACCAGATGGACGAATAGTAGCGATATTGGCAGTAGGGGTAGGTGCGCTGTGAGATGCCTTAGGAACTCCAGAAATAGCTCTCAAGCATTCGAACTTTCTGTCAAAACTTAGTAGAGTATCCGGCAACTCCTGCCATGAAGTGGACGGTTTAGCTTCCACCATGAGAACGATAGGCAAATACTCAATGTCAAGACCAGAGAGGACATTGGACACAAGAAGTTTCTCTGGATAGGGATCCCCAGCAAGAGTGAGGACATCAGACCATTGCCTCTTTTGTCAGAGGTACTCGGCCATAGACATACTTCCTTTCCGGGTGGTCTGAATCTTCGTACGATACTCATCCATCTTAGACTTGGAATGAGCCCCAAACAAGAGTTTGAGAGCACGCCATAATGCAGCAGAGGAGTCATACCCCATAACCTCCGTTGCAATGCTCTCGGTCATAGAGCCGTAGAGCCAACCAAGAAGTAGTTGGTCGTGTACTATCCATGCGTTGAAGGCTGGATTCGCGGAAGAGACAGAGTCACCTGCATCACTAACAACAGAAAGAAACTCATTGGGTTTGGGGTTAGTCCCATTCAAAAACCTGTCTAAACGATGGCCACGAACTATGGCAGATGTCATAGTTTTCCACAAGGAGTAATTGTTTCGATCAAGCTTTAGAGAAAATGGTTGGGTAAGTGTACTGCCCACCTAAGGAATAGAACTATATGAGGGAGTCTGAGCAACATTGCTGCCACCAACCATAGACTGTTGCGGCTGAGTATTACCTGAGACAGCAGGAACATTCTGAGAGGTGCTGTCAGCCATAGACACGGCTAGAGTGCTCTGATACCAAGTGAGAAAATATAACTTTACTATATGAAATGAAAAGCTCAGCTCATCTTCTATGAGGCTGGCATAAATGTATTTATATCAAAGTGTGGTATAGAATGTTCTAGATATCGTACGGAAGGAATAATTACACAGAAAGTAATACAAAAAGGAATATCCTAACAAACTCTGACATTCTATAACAATAAAGTAATAACTAATTTATAGGACCACCAATACCAACAACTTTATGACAGGAAGGCACACTCCCAGTAGGGCAGACTGTAAGATGAATTAATTCATTTTCCTAACATTGAGCTATTGCCCAATTGTAATATTGTCTTGATTTGTAATTTTGGTTTCTATTTTTCAATTGAATATATTATTCTCTCACAAGAGAACTATACAAAAACAATTTTCTCAAAGATAGGAAAACTGTCACAACCCGAGCCCTAGGCTGTGGCAGAGTTGTAATATCCATAACTTGGGTGGTCAAAGGTATTACTTTGACCCTCAGTGGAAAATAGTCTTTATAAATGATCCTTTAATTTATATTAAATATTACTATAATTATAAGTCAAAACAATGAAATAACTCATATAATTATATATGAAAATATCACGGATAAAAGTAGGATCATTTATCGTAATACATAGAACAATAATATCCCCACAGTTATGTAGTCACCAAACAGTTAAATTTAATAAGTTATAAAACACCAAAATAATACTTAGCATCCTCCATTCCTCATTTCTAACTATTGCATAGCTAACTTAGATAAACAGACCGATAGGTTCCAAATTAAATACATAATGTTCAAAAGATAGGACTAGGGCGCTAAACACATTAGCTTCAGCGATAATTCACCTTATCCACAATTTTGCGTCACTAGGATCCTAGAATGGGAGAGATATAGGGGGTGAGCTTATAAAGCCCAGTAGGAAAGCAACTAATAACATAGGACTCAAAAGTTCAATAAAAACCCCTGCATGGTTAGCTTTTTAAAACAAAACATACCTCATCATGTATAAACCAAAATAGAGAGAAACCATAAATAATCATAAGAGCATAGCTACCAGTGCACATCACCCAGTCCACTAGACCCCTAGTTCCCGTTACCCACCATAGAAAATCTGACATCCTAAACCGGGTAGCCGGACCTGATAACCACCACAATGGGGAGGCTCAAAACACTTCTTGTATACAGATGCTAGGTCTTTACACCTACAGGTGAGTGGACACCTGATCTACCTATGATGACACAGAGACTAGGTCATGAAACAACAACATGCACAAATCATGATCACTATGGCTCTCATCGATATAACCAAATGCAGGTAAACATGAAAAGAAATAAACATATTCCCTTTTTATTTTAGAAAATTGGGCAGCATAACAGCTGCATTTGTATAAAACTCAAAAATCATAACCTGCATAATTAAGTGAACAAAATAATATATTTGGCACTTTGTGCCCTCAGAACAGAACAGAAAACATGCAGATTAATTTTTCCATTTTTCAAACACTTTATAAATATCAAAATTGGAATATGTTAATGCAATTCAATAAGAGTACAACAAGTCCAATAGTCAAGTTGAGTCCCTACATCTTAAGAATTTTCAGTCCGAGCCCCAAGCGACACTCCCAAGCTTAACGATTATCCTAGAGCGAATTAAATTGGATCTATATATCACGATTTTCCTACGAGCATCAAATGAGCAAACGATTATCATTATTGAACTCCTTATTCAAAATCGTGCCCAACGACATATAATATGACCATATTTAAATTTTCAAGTTCCGAAACCTCACCCAAGCGGTGCACACTAGCAGTTGCTAGCGGTACCGGGAACGTCGACGAATATATGCATGGCATACATCAAAACGATCCTCTCGAGTAGTACATCACGGAAGTACAGCCCCTTTGCCCAACTAACCTCCGGTGTCGCCGGAAAATGCCTCCAAAGGGGCAGAGATACCCAAAATTTCGCCGGAGAAAAACGGTGAGTTGACTAAAATGACTTAGTGGGCGACGCTCCTCCCTTCACGCTGGTTCCAACGGTGCCACCCATTCACCGAACGGAGGTCTGGGTTCGCCGGAAAGTGCGGTCAAAGTTTTGACGACAAAACTTTGACTGCTTCGTTCGTGTGCGTCTTAAGTCCGATGGCCTTGAGGTTTTGGGGATGAGGTTGTCGCCGGCCACTGGTGCTCCATCTCTAGCGCGTGGCGGCAAAAGAGAACTCCGGCCAAGGCTCTGTGATACCCCGACGTGGGTTATTGCAGAGAGAAAAAAAAGAAGAAAAAGCAGAAGAAGAAGAAGAAGGAAAGGTGCTCGGGAAGAAAAGGAAAAGGAAAGAAAAAGAAAAGAAAAGAAAGAAAAGAAAAAGGAAAGTCTGCCAAATAATAAAGTAAGTGGGTCCCACCACTTAAAATAAATATTATTATTTATTTATTTATTTTTGAGTCATTACATTCTTCCTTCCTTAAAGAAATTTCGTCCCGAAATTTTTTCAAAGAACAACCTCAAGCTGAAAATTAAACAAATGAGGATACTTCTCATACATCTCTGACTCTAACTCCCAAGTAGCCTCGTCTTCTCTATGGTTCCGCCATAAGACCTTGACTACGGGAATCTCCCTATTCCTTAACACTTTTAACTCTCTCGCCAAGATTCTGATAGGTTGCTCTTCATATGTCACACTCTCTTGAAGAGGGATAGTCTCATACTCAATGATGTGTGATGGGTCTGGAGTGTACTTCCTCAGCATCGACACATGGAACACATTGTGAATGTGCCCCAACTGCGCTGGTAAGTTCAATCGGTAAGCGGCCTCCCCAACCCTCTCGATAACCTCGAAAGGTCCAATATACCTCGGAGCTAGCTTACCCTTCACTCCAAACCTCGTCACACCACGCATGGGAGTAACTTTCAAGAAGACATAGTCACCAACCTCAAACTCAACTTCTCATCGGTGAAGATCAGCATAACTCTTCTGAACAACCTTAAGTCTCTCTTGGATGCCTTTGATCTTCTCTGTGGTACTAGCGATGATTTGAGGCCCAATTGTGACTTGCTCATCTGGTTCTGCCCAACACAAAGGTGATCTGCATGGTCTCCCATATAAGGCCTCATAAGGAGCCATGCCTATACTGGCCTGGTAGCTATTATTATAAGTGAATTCCACCAATGACAAGTGTTCTCCCCAGCTACCCTCAAAATTCAAAATACAAGAACGAAGCATGTCCTCCAAAGTTTGGATAGTCCTCTCAGATTGTCCGTCTGTCTGCGGGTGGTGAGCGGTGCTCAAGTTAAGTTCAGTTCCAAAAGATTTTTGCAACGCTCGCCAAAACCTTGATGTAAATCGAGGATCTCTATCAGAGACAATGCTGGAAGGTAACCCATGTAGTCGAAGTATATTATCCACATAAAGTCGAGCTAGCTTAGAAACTTTATAATCCTTCCTAATTGGAATGAAATGAGAAGATTTGGTCAAACGATCAACAATCACCCAGACAGTGTCATGCTTTAATGGTGTTAACGGTAATCCTGTCACAAAGTCCATCGTGATCTTGTCCCACTTCCATTCTGGTATAGGTAAGGGTTGAAACAACCCCGAAGGTCTCTAGTGCTCAGCTTTAACCTGCTGGCAAACCATACACTTAGCTACAAAGTTAGCCACATCTCTCTTCATACCTTCCCACCAGTATTGCCTTTTCAAGTCTTGGTACATCTTTGTGCTTCCAGGATGTACAGCAAATTTAGACCTATGAGCCTCGATCATAACAGACTCTCTAAGATCAAGAATATTTGCAACAACCAATCTTCCCTTATGGTATAAGAATCCTCCGGCATTTACTGTCCATCCATCTAACTGCTCACCGCTTCGAATTCGATTCTAGATAAGTCTCAATTTCTCATCTTGCCACTGACATTGCTTAACTTGCTGAAGTAGCATTGGTGTAACCACTACGTTTGAAACACAAGCAATATCTTTTCCGTCATAGTACTCTAATTCATAATCACCCACAATGATCGTCCTTTTCCAATCCTCAAGAGCCAAACAAGCCAAAATGCCATGAGGTTTTCTACTTAATGCATCAGCGACCACATTTGCTTTTCCAGGATGATACTGCAAAGTGAAATCATAGTCTTCCATGTACTCGACCCATCTTCTTTGCCTCAAATTTAAGTCTCTTTGAGTGAAGAGATACTTTAAACTCTTATGATCAGAATATAATTCAAACTTTGCCCCATATAAGTAACATCTCCAAATTTTTTAAGGCAAAAATCACTGCTGGAAGTTCCAAGTCATGTGTAGGGTAGTTCTTCTCATGTGGCTTCAATTGGCGTGAAGCATAGGCAACAACCTTGCCATTTTGCATGAGAACTCCTCCTAAACCAGTACCAGAAGCATCAGTGAATACCACATAAGGCTCATCACTATTAGGCATAGTGAGAACAGGCGCCGTAGTCAATCTTCGCTTAAGTTCTCTGAAAGCTTCCTCACAACTGTCATCCCACACAAACTTTAAATCCGTCCTCGTTAGCTTTGTCAAAGGCATAGCAATACGAGAAAAATTCTCCACAAAGCGACGATAGTAACCTGCTAATCTAAGAAAACTTCGAACCTCAGTAACGTTCTTTGGTCTTCCCCACTGTAAGATAGAATCTATCTTTGCAGGATCCACAGTAATGCCTTCTTGAGATATTACATGCCCTAAGAATTTGACCTCGGTCATCCAGAAGTCACATTTCTCTTTCTTAGCATATAATCGATGGCCCCTCAAAGTTTGCAACACTATAGTTAAATGTTCTGCATGGTCCTCAGGGGTCTTGGAATACACCAAAATATCATCAATAAAAACAACCACGAACTTATCCAAATAGGGTCTAAAGATCCTACTCATAAGGTCCATAAATGCTGCAGGTGCATTTGTCAATCCAAATGGCATCACCAAAAACTCAAAGTGTCCATAACGTGTTCTAAAAGCAGTTTTAGGAATATCATCTTCCTTAATCCTTAATTGATGATAGTCTGACCTCAAATCAATCTTGGAAAAACACTTTGAACCTCTGAGCTGATCAAACAACTCATCTATATTTGGCAATGGATACTTGTTCTTAATTGTCATCTGATTCAATTTTTGATAATCGACGCACAGTCGCAAGGATCCATCAGCTTTCTTGGCAAACAAAACTGGAGCTCCCCAGGGAGAAGTACTGTTTCTAATGTAACCTTTATCCATTAGCTCACCCAATTGCTTTTTCAATTCAGCTAACTCTGCAGGTGCCATGCGATAAGGTGTAGTAGAAACTGGTTGAGTCCCGGGAATCAAATCAATGCAAAACTCGATCTCTCTATCAGGTGGTAGTCCTTGCAAATCCTCAGGAAACACATCTGGGAAGCCACTAACCACTGATATCTAAGGAAACTTGTCTAGAGGCCTAGACTCATCCTTGATTGCAAACAGACTCCCATAACACTCTAAGTTTCTTTTCCCACCAAAACATGCCTTAAGGATAGGATTATGCCTTACTGCATTCATGTTGGCCCGATATACTATGAAATCTCCACTTGGAGTTAAAAGAGTCACCCTTTTTCGTGAGCAATCTACAATGGCTTGGTACTTAGACAACCAATCCATGCCAAGAATCAAATCAAATTGTCCCATAGGTAACACCATCAGGTTTCCTAATAAATTATGCCCTTCAAGCACAATACAAACCGATTTGCAGATGGTTGATACTTCACCATGCCCTCCCATAGGTAACACCATCAGGTTTCCTAATAAATTATGCCCTTCAAGCACAATACAAACCGATTTGCAGATGGTTGATACTTCACCATGCCCTCCCATAGGTACACTCAACTGCAGTGTAGGACTAAAAGTTTCCCAACTCAACATGCTAGCAAACATTAATGATATAAAAGAATGTGATGCACCAGTATCAAATAATACATGAGCC
This sequence comes from Humulus lupulus, assembly GCF_963169125.1. Taxonomy (NCBI): domain Eukaryota; kingdom Viridiplantae; phylum Streptophyta; class Magnoliopsida; order Rosales; family Cannabaceae; genus Humulus; species Humulus lupulus. Next base: position 102,330,463 of record NC_084793.1, read on the forward strand.
CAAGAGTGTGAGATAAGAACCATACCATCCACAACCCCATGGCATGATCCTCCTTGCGCATCACCACCACCAAGAGCATAGGCTTGGCCAGAGACTTTTTCCTTTTCTTTCCCTTTTCCATGACCAGGATGGTTTGTGCTTGCACCAGAACCTCCTCCTTGATTGAACCCTCTCTGACTCCCAGCAGAAATGGGAGTTTGGAAACTCTGTGAGTACCCCTGGTTGAATCCTGAACCTTGGGGCTTGAACTGATGTTGATATTGGGATTGTTGCCCTGGTGCAGGTGTGAAACTATAGGATGAAGACTGAGATTGGTTACTGTTAGGTTATCCTATGAAAGGAGTAGACCTAGCATAACTCCCTATGGGTCCTCCATGTGATGGTTGGAACCTCTGTTGTCGTTGTGGGCAATCTTTTTTCTTATGACCCTGTTGGCCACAACTGAAACACCCATACGGCCCAATTCGAGTCTTTCCTGAAGATCCACTACTATTGCTACTCCCACTAAGTTGTTGTCCCTGGGATAACCATCACCCTTGGTTCTTCTTGTTCATTTTCCTATCATTTCCTCTTTCTCAGGCCGGATTCTTTCTTTCAATTCCTTCTTGATGAGCCTCAGTCCGTAAGGCTGCTGTTACACATTCATTCAAATTTCCAAAGGTCATAGGGGCAAGTGGACCCAATATTGAAGGGTTTAAGCGACGGAGAAGCTGCTCAATCAAAAGAGGTTGATCGACTGCACCGGCATAAGCATAGGAAGATAATTCTACAAACTTTATGTAGAACTCATTTACTGTCATGTCCCCCTATCTTAAGCTGTCAAATGACCCAATTAAAGTCCTCCGGTGAGATGGGTTAAAATATTGTTCCCTGAAGAAATTTTCAAAGTCTCTCCAAGTCATCCCCCCAGTCTCAGTGGTCTTACCCAAGGTTTCCCACCAATCCGCTGCACTACCCTCTAACTTAGATACATCAAAAGTCACCTGAAACTCTTCAGGTGTTCCCATGGTGTTGAAATTTTTCTTAATCTGTCTCAACCATCTTTCAGCCATCATAGGGTCTTGCCCACCCTCAAACTCAAGCATTTGAATCCGGTGGAAAATCTGGAAGTGATGACTATGCCGAGTAACTGGATCCATCTGCTGGGCAGGAAGGCCTCTTAAAGCCTCAAGAATGGCATTCATCGGAAATGCAGCTAGCTGAGGGGGAAGCTCAGCCTCAGGGACTTCAGCTGCAGGCCTCCTCCTCGTTGCCCTTCCTCTCGGAGCCATCAACTTAGGTCTGAGAATTCAAGCTAAACAGTTAGTGAGGAATGGATGCTTTCTACATACATATGCATTTATATATTAAAATACTTTACTAAAAAAAAAAATTCATCTATTTGGTGACACACTCCGAGGTATTTAAACCCGGTGCTCTGATACCATTTTTCTGTGACAACCCGAGCCCTAGGCTGTGGCAGAGTTGTAATATCCATAACTTGGGTGGTCAAAGATCTTACTTTGACCCTCAGTGGAAAATAGTCTTTATAAATGATCCTTTAATTTATATTAAATATTACTATAATTATAAGTCAAAACAATGGAATAATTCCTATAATTATATATGAAAATATCACGGATAAAAGTAGGATCATTTATCTTAATACATAGAACAATAATATCCCCACAGTTATGTAGTCACCAAACAGTTAAATTTAATAAGTCATAAACCACCAAAATAATACTTAGCATCCTCCATTCCTCATTTCTAACTATTGCATAGCTAACTTAGATAAACAGACTGATAGGTTCCAAATTAAATACATAATGTTCAAAAGATAGGACTAGGGCGCTAAACACATTAGCTTCAGCGATAATTCACCTTATCCACAATTTTGCGTCACTAGGATCCTAGAATGGGAGAGATATAGGGGGTGAGCTTATAAAGCCCAGTAGGAAAGCAACTAATAACATAGGACTCAAAAGTTCAATAAAAACCCCTGCATGGTTAGCTTTTTAAAACAAAACATACCTCATCATGTATAAACCAAAATAGAGAGAAACCATAAATAATCATAAGAGCATAGCTACCAGTGCACATCACCCAGTCCACTAGACCCCTAGTTCCCGTTACCCACCATAGAAAATCTGACATCCTAAATCGGGTAGCCGGACCTGATAACCACCACAATGGGGAGGCTCAAAACACTTCTTGTATACAGATGCTAGGTCTTTACACCTACAGGTGAGTGGACACCTGATCTACCTATGATGACACAGAGACTAGGTCGTGAAACAACAACATGCACAAATCATGATCACTATGGCTCTCATCGATATAACCAAATGCAGGTAAACATGAAAATAAATAAACATATTCCCTTTTTATTTTAGAAAATTGGGCAGCATAACAGTTGTATTTGTATAAAACTCAAAAATCATAACCTGCATAATTAAGTGAACAAAATAATATATTTGGCACTCTGTGCCCTCAGAACAGAACAGAAAACATGCAGATTAAGTTTTCCATTTTTCAAACACTTTATAAATATCAAAATTGGAATATGTTAATGCAATTCAATAAGAGTACAACAAGTCCAATAGTAAGTTGAGTCCCTACCTCTTAAGAATTTTCAGTCCAAGCCCCAAGCGACACTCCCAAGCTTAACGATTATCCTAGAGCGAATTAAATTGGATCTATATATCACGATTTTCCTACGAGCATCAAATGAGCAAACGATTATCATTATTGAACTCCTTATTCAAAATCGTGCCCAACGACATATAATATGACCATATTTAAATTTTCAAGTTCCGAAACCTCACCCAAGCGGTGCACACTAGCAGTTGCTAGCGGTACCGGGAACGTCGACGAATATATGCATGACATACATCAAAACGATCCTCTCGAGTAGTACATCACAGAAGTACAGCCCCTTTGCCCATCACGAAAATGCCTCCAAAGGGGCGGAGATTTCCAAAATTTCGCCGGAGAAAAACGGTGAGTTGACTGAAATGACTTAGTGGGCGACGCTCCTCCCTTCACGCTGGTTCCAACGGTGCCACCCATTCACCGAACGGAGATCTGGGTTCGCCGGAAAGTGCGGTCAAAGTTTTGACGACGAAACTTTGACTGCTCCGTTCGTGTGCGTCTTAAGTCCGATGGCCTTGAGATTTTGGGGATGAGGTTGTCGCCGGCCACTGGTGCTCCAGCTCTGGCGCGTGGCGGCAAAAGAGAATTCCGACCAAGGCTTTGTGATACCCCGACGTGGGTTATTGCAGAGAAAAAAAAAAGAAGAAAGAGCAGAAGACGAAGAAGAAGAAGGAGAGGTGCTCGGGAAGAAAAGGAAAAGGAAAGAAAAAGAAAAGAAAAAGGAAAATCTGCCAAATAATAAAGTAAGTGGGTCCCACCATTTAAAATAAATATTATTATTTATTTATTTATTTTTGAGTCTTTACAAAAACAATCATGTGTTTCCAAATTGGTATCATTAATCAAATCAATCTATTTACAATCGGTAAGTATCGGTGCGTGATCAGGGACCATGCATAGTAGTAGTTTTGGCAAAGCAGATCAAGTATCCTGAATCGATGTTAGCAGCAAGGCTTCAAAGTGTTTTTTATTGTAAGGCTTATGATTGGTCATTAATAGCAATTTGAAGAATATAGTAGTTTTTTCTGATTCTTTGCAGACTGTACTGACGTGGGAAACAAGAAATGGCTAATATCAAGAAGTGCTTAATTAGGGCTTTGGCTAAAGTTTCTCATATGTATAGGGTGGCTCACTACCTTGCTTATTTTGCTTTTACATCCCAAATTGCTTTATTACTTTTGCATGACGGGTGTATTTCTTTGTGGTTGAGAAAGGTTGTATTGGATGATTCTATGTTTTAATACAGTTTTTCATCTCTTCAAAAAAAAAATTACCAAACTCATATATATTATTCTTAAAATTCCATTTCGTTCAAAGTAGATATAATTTTCATAGATTGATTTTCAACGTACTTACACGACTGACTAATTGGTTCAATAACTATTTATGCTAATATACCTATATGTATATATAGTATGCTCTTTTAATAACCCTAATTAAGATATAGATATGCGTTTACAACCTTACTTTTTGAAAAATACTACGAGATATCACTGATGCCCAAACACTACAAATATTTTTGTTTTTGCAATCCAATATCTACATATTTTAATTTAATAACTATTATAAGTATGCTTGTTGGACATCTTAAATAGCAACACTCTTAATTTTTGGACTCAGTACGACAACAACTTAGAAGGAATGAGAGGCAAGTCAACCTCATCACACCACTCCACACTCCTCGACTCAAAATACGAACTCTTAATCTGATTGGGCGAATAACTCAGCCAAACTTGACCCCCAATTCTCCACTTCAACACACTCCCTTCCGTCTCTTTACTCAGTCTCCACCCCACTCCTTGTCCGTACTCATCTCCCGCGAGTATCAATCCTCCCTTCTTTGTAAACACCCTATTCGTTCCACTGTACCGCTCCCGCAACCCCTCGTAATCGCCCGACCCGGCAGCCCGTGACCTACGCGCAGCTACTTCCTGCCCCGTCGTGTTGTCGTGCAGCACCGCATCAAACACAGCCGCGTTGCCCTCTGCGTCCTGGTCCCACCGCCAGTTGCTTTGCTTTGCACGGGTCGATGTCCTGGCCATGGTTTTCATCTTCGGAGACTTTGAATTTCCGAAACTGCCCTTCACGATGTTCTTGCCTACGATCTCTCTCTCCCCGTTGTTCGTGGACCGGCCCAAACTCAGTCCCGCGACGTAGTTTGCTCCGACTTCTGGCCCAACCCAAACTCGGATTCTGGACGGGAAATGCCTCTCCTCCCCGAACTCCACGTCATCGTCCTTGTTGTACCCTAATTTGGCCACATGGAGGCGCAGGTTGTCCACGCGTGCGTTCACTTGAATCAGCCCTTCGTAGAATCCAACCGTGTATTCCAACTGAATAACTACTTCAAGTTGCTGGTGCGCCAGCGCGTATTTCAGCACAGCGTCTTTCGCTTCAAACCCCGGAAAATGACTCATCTCAGTGTTGGGGCTTGTGAGTTTCATCCCCCAGACAGGCGCGTACCCCTTGAGAATCCAAAATCCATGGGACTCAGTCGCGTAAGAGAACCCGACTTTCGGAGAAGACAACAATGGAGTTAACGTTTGTAATCCGACGCCCACTTCCCTTAAAATACACCACTTGGCTAACATGTACCCAAGCGTGCGCATGAAACACAGCTCAGCATCTACTCCTACCGTTAAGAAAAACGTCCTCAAAGCCGGTGAGCTACTAAACGACGTAGCTTCCAGGCTCGGAGCTAACAAGGACCGGAAGTAGAAGGACCCAACTTCGGTGTGGCAGTCGAACGCGCAGACCCAGAAGAGGCGCGTAAGAAGGAGGAGGTTGAAGAAGGTGGAGAACGACTCTGGCGTGTGAGAATCCATAATCCATGATACGGCGTCGGGTTTTAACTTCTGGAGCTGGGAACGTGGGCAGGTGCTATCTTGCGCAGTTGGTGAACGAGAGATAATTTCCTGGAGAAGTTGAAGAACCAGAGGGAGAAATGGCTTATCGGACGAGAGTGAGCACGTGTCAGAAACCCACAGGATCTTCTGGGGGCTGACGTGGTGAAAGCCCTGAAGGCAAACAGAGAACGTTACTAGGGCATCAATGTTGGAGCCGGACGATTTCTCAGCCCTGAGTTGAATGGACCGAGTTTGGTTGTCATGATGAGTCGATGTACCGGAACTCGCGAGTTCAAATACGGGTGGTGATGGGTCTGAATCGGTCCAGTATTGGTCTGAGTTAGGCAACTCACATATCCATGACCAAACGTCCATCTTGTTAGTGCTTTGATTTCTAGAGTTCAGGAACTGAGAAAGTATATTGTGAAGAGGTAGCTTTTGGGAGATGATGGGGTTTTAAGGGGAGATTGAGTGATGATCGGTTGGCCAATCCTTGGGGCTAACACAACCCACGTACGTCTTTGTCAGAGGAAGGTTTCTACACAGTCTCTAACTAGTGGTTCTAAGTTGTTTTACTAGAATATATTTGGGGTGGTCTAATTAAGATAATTGGATATACATTAACTACTGTTATTTGCTTTCATTTTCTTGATTGTTGAAGATTTGTATCATAAATATGTATGTACATATAAATATGTGTAAATATACACACATTCGCGTGGATTATCGATGGCGCCAAATTGAGAACTTGGAATTAGCACATTTGTAGGGCATGGCCGTTTACACGTGTAACGTTGTTTAGCTTGGAACAAATAAAAAAGTAAAAGAAATTGGAATCACAGAAAGACAATATTATTTAATAATAAATGAGAGGAGAAGAATAGTACGTTGTCGATCACATCATTTGTTATACATGTCATGTGTAGTTAGTCGAAATATCAGAGAAATCTATTGGTGCACCATTAATATATAAGTCTAGTCATGAATTTGTTATCAACTACCTTTGCATGTATGTAAATTATATATATGGTCTTTATGTAAGGTGTATGCAAGAAAAAGTAAGTAATATATTGAATTGAAAATGCAGGGGTATAGAGATATTAAAAATCGGAAAGGTACTGATAACAATATGCTTAAAGGAAAATTAAAAGTTCAATTGAAGTTTTATGGTTTCTATTAGTGTTACGCTTCAAAGTAATGCACCTTACAAGATCCAAGTAGTCAATTAATGACTATAGAGCTGGAGAAACAAATCATAAAAGTGGCAAACTGTGTATTGCGAGTTGTGGCATGCATGCAGTTTCAGCAGAGCTACAAAGTACGTGTATTTAAAGGAGCCGCGCGAATTGCACCGTTTGATAATTGAAGAAAAAGAGTGATTTATACTGTACAGTCGCGTACTTTATGACCGATCGATTAATATTAATATAAATATATATTTATATTTATATACATAGAGTATTGGTTAATGTGTCTATTACTTCATTTATTTTTATTGGGAAATTTGAGTTTTAATGCAACAAGTGACACTCCATTTGAAAAATACCCTATTCTTATAAGCCTCTCGTTTTGATGCTACTAATACCGTTACTACCCAAAATACCCCTGGCATAATTTCCCTCTCTTTTTCTCATAGTCTTCACTCTCTATCTCTTATGTTTTCCCTCTCTATCTCTCAAACTCTCGTACACACAAAAAAAGCCAGCCACCATTAATTTGCATTTCGGATCTAGGGGCAAGTTGTGAGTCCTTTCAAGTTAAAAAACTTCATTTTGGATTTCGGATCTAGGGGAAAAAATCGTATGGGTAAGTATATATTTGTTATATGTAGTGAGGAAACTTGTCTGGTTACATTACTTGTCTTATTTCGAACAGATCTGTGTATGCCTTCATGTTTTATTGCAATTTTTCACGGAATGAATTTTGGATACTTCGTGCGTTTTTTCTAGATTTTTTTCCTGCCTCGATGAGTTTCGACGAAACTCGATAGGTCTCGATGTGTTGCATGCATGCTGGCTCGATGGTCCTCGATGGACCTCGACGTGCCTCGATAGTGTTAGGATGTTAGTACCTCGATGGTATTCGATTGTACTCGATAAAACTCGATATGTGTATAAGAGTTTAATTGGATTTAATAACTCGATGGTACTCGATTGTACTCGATAAAACTCGATAGGTGTATAAGATTTTAATTGGATTGTTTGCCTCGATTGTACTCGATAAAACTCGATAGGTGTATAAGAGTTTAATTGGATTGATTGCCTCAATTGTACTCGATAAAACTCGATAGGTGTATAAGAGTTTAATTGGATTGATTGCCTCGATAGTCCTCGATAGTCCTTGACTGTACTCGATAAAACTCGATATGTGTGACATCGATAGGACTTGACATATATCGATAGAAATCGATATTTTCTATTATTTTTTTTTTTTGATGAATAATAATCAATGTATTACTCAACAGCCAAAAGTTACAACTCAACCAATTACAACCAACCAAACCAACCTCCAAGAAACTAATTTTTACTGATCTTAGTGACCCATTCCCTATCTATAGCTTTAGCCTTTTTAGGCATAACAAGAGAAATCCTAATCTGAATCTCCCTAACAACTCTTTGTACAGTATTATCTACATGCCATAATTTGTTGCTCCAGAATACATCATTTCGAACTCTCCAAATGTGATAAACAAGAGCTGCAAGAGCAGCATATATAATGCTCTTCCGAACAACACTCATCCTCTTAGCTTTATGGATCCAACGAATTAAGTGCATCAGGTTTAAAGAGGCCGAATTCCAACCTAATCCCTGCTTAAGCTTCTACAAACAAACACTGCTATAACGACAGTGAAAAAAGAGATGACCAATGCTCTTAATATCACCTTGTGGATGCCGAAAATCCACCAAATAAGAAAAACACACAAAAGAAGTTTCTAGTCCCTTAATGAAGTAAATAGCTAAGGGCCACCAAGGGCGCCAAGTACGCAATGAAGGCAGAAGGTAATTATAGGCCATCGAAGTGTTAGACACTCGCAGAGCTCTAGGCCTCATGAGGTCATTCCAGGCCTCCAAGCTGCATCACCTTGTTAGATGTGTTTGTCATGCACACATGGCCCTTATCCGTGCCCCTCGAAGTTAAGGCCCCAGCCTCGCGAACACCACTCCAGCAGCACCCCGCGCATGCCAACACCTCATGCGCCTAGCCTTGCCCCGAGGTGTCCCACACCAAGGACCTCACGCCAAGAAGACATTTCGCACCTAGGATGTATCCCATGTCTCAGCAAGGCATGCGCCTCGCGCCCCGCGCGCACCAGGGGCCTCGCGCCCGCGCGCATCAGGGGCCTCGCGCCCGCGTGCCCATGCGCCTCGCGCCTCGCGCGCACCAGGGGCCTCGCACCCGCGCGCATCAGGGGCCTCGCGCCCGCGCGCACCAAGGGCCTCGCGCCCGCGCGCACCAAGGGCCTCGCGCCCCGCGCGCACCAAGGGCCTCACGCCCGCGCGCCCATGCGCCTCGCGCCCCGCGCGCACCAGGGGTCTCGCGCCCGCGCATGCGCCTCGCGCCCCGCGCGCACCAGGGGCCTCGCGCCCCGCGCGCACCAGGGGCCTCGCGCCCCGCGCGCACAGGGGCCTCGCGCCCCATGCGCACCAGGGGCCTCGCGCCCCGCGCGCCCATGCGCCTCGCGCCTCGCGAGCACTAGAGGTCTCGCGCCCGCGCATGCGCCTCGCGCCCCGCGCGCACCAGGGGCCTCGCGCCCCGCGCGCCCATGCGCCTCGCGCCCCACGCGCACCAGGGGCCTCGCGCCCCGCGCGCACCAAGGGCCTCGCGCCCCGCGCGCACCAGGGGCCTCGCGCCCATGCGCCTCGCGCCCCCACGCGCACCAGGGGCCTCGTGCACCAGGGGCCTCGCGCCCCGCGCGCCCATGCGCCTCGCGCCCCGCGCGCACCAGGGGCCTCGCGCCCCGCGCGCCCATGCGCCTCGCGCCCCGCGCGCACCAGGGGCCTCGCGCCCCGCGCGCACCAGGGGCCTCGCGCCCCGCGCGCACCAGGGGCTCGCAATGAGGTATGGCCTTTCCCATGGCCTCGCCCATGGCCTCGTCCATGGCCTCGTCCATGGCCTCGCCCATGGCCTCGCCCATGGCCTCGCCCATGGCCTCGTCCATGGCCTCGCCCATGGCCTCGTCCATGGCCTCGCCCATGGCCTCGCCCATGGCCTCGCCCATGGCCTCGCCCATGGCCTCGCCCATGGCCTCGCCCATGGCCTCGCCCATGGCCTCGCCCATGGCCTCGCTCATGGCCTCGTCCATGGCCTCGCCCATGGCCTCTCCCATGGCCTCGCCCATGGCCTTGGAGGTGAGAATACTCACAAAGGGCAAGGTACATGCATGAATATGGAATGGGCCTACAAACCTAAAGAAGTCAGAGTACAGATATAGTACCCTTACCAGACAAGTAGTGGGAATGCCAGGAGTGGTTATGCAAGAATAGGAGTTATGGTCCGTACGTCTACGGCCATGGGTCAGAGCCGACACCACTACCTCCTGCGCCACTACGCCTGCCACCACGCATTAGACATGGGTACCGACAAGTAGTGGAGACATCCTCCTGACACCTGCTTCTGTACGGGGTGTACGACCACAACCTCTGAAGCCACTCCCCTGACACAGTACGTATGTACCACTTGGTCCCCTGGACCACTATGTATCTAAGGCCATTAGAGCCTACTATAAAAGGAACCCTAAGACCACCTGAAAGGGGGTTGGAAAATTCATTGTAAGGAGAGGCTATAGAGAAATATACCAGGATTTGCTCCATCATTTATCTGTGTCTACTTTTTCTTAAAGCTTATTCTTAGTTCTTACAAAAACCTCACTCGACTTACCTTTGAGTTTTCCGATCTAATTTCGTTGACGAGATTTCACCGTCAACAGTTTGGCGCCGTCTGTGGGAAGAACAAGCATCAAGCCAGTGTTCTTCCTTCATTTCCAACAAAGAAAGATGCTAAGACGTTCAAAACGCCTACGGCAAATACAAAAGGTGGAGGTTCACCGAGACGAAGTAGAGCGGAGGCCTTCCAAGAAAGACCCCCCTCTGCCCGAGCATGGAGATGGACCAGAAGAACCTCTTCCCCCGGAGGAGGAGAGGGAAGCATCATCCTCAGCTACCCAGCCCGACGGAGGTCATTCAGAGCCGCTAGTGTATCCACTTAACCGGCCCCGGTTGACCCCACGCTCAGGCCACCGGGACCCCAGTCCCTCGACGCACTGGCCAGGCAAGGGTCCCGGGGTACGCTCGGTAAGTTCCAGCTCAAGGACGCGCTTCTACAAGGATGAGATTCACGAGTTGCATAAAAAGACTAGGAGGCTGGAAACCATGATGGAGAACATGCAGAAGGTTTTAAACAACCTACGGCAAGGGAAGTCAAGCATGCCCCTCCCAAAGCATAAAGGGAAGGAGCATGAAGAAGGGGAAAACACTGTCCCCATAGACGGTGGGGGAACCCAACTTTCCGCCAGTGAAACCCCCCAGGCAAAGTACCATGGGGGACATAGGCCAACGAAGTGTCCCCAGGAGCATAGGCAGAGAGAAGATGAGGGTCATAAGAAAGATGCCGAAGTCCCCCCAAAAGGGTCACCCCCTGGCCTAAGAAAAGGGCTCCATGAGGAGAGGTCAGAAGTGAGAGACGCACCCCCCGCGGTTCCACCGAGGGACACAACCAAGGCGAGGGATCAGCCCGAGAACCCGCAAAATTCCTTATACGAAAAGAGGAGGGGACTAGACACCAAAATGCGATGCCCCCAAGGCAAGATCACCACTGTACTTGGGGGGCACATGGATGGCGGAGAATTCGACCGTGATTCACCCTTCACAAGGGAGATTCAGGCTGAACAAATGCCCACTGGCTTCAGAGAGCCTCGCATGACTCCGTATGAGGGTACTACAGACCCAAAATATCACTTAGACTCCTTCAATAACTTGATGAGGTTAAGGGGGGTCAACAACAGAGCAAAATGTCATTGCTTCGTCGTTACTCTTAAAGGAGTGGCGTACAAATGGTTCAGGAGGATAAGGCCAGGAACAATCAACTCATGGCAACAATTCTCTGATGAATTTCTTCAGCAACACCATGCAGCGTGTGACTACGTCATGCCAACTACCAGCCTCGCTAACATCAAACAAGGCGAGAATGAAAGTTTGAAGGACTACATCCATAGATTCGGTATAGAAGCAACAAAGGTGGGATGTTTAACCAAAGCAGAGCTCAAGATGGCTATTACAGCCGGAGTTCGTCCAGGAAGCAAGTTATGGAGTAACATGCTCAAAAGAGAAGTTTCGGATTTGGACGACTTCTTCGACAGAGCACAGAAGTACATACGTGTGGAAGAGGGCCATAAGAACTTCCATGTCGAAGAGAGCGAACCTTCCTCCAGTGGCCATACTACCAGTATGTCTGGGGATTCCATATAGAAGGGGGGCATCGTGCTAGAGGGGTCCCTGACCAAATTAGAGATCGAACGAAGACCATCTAGCCATGAAAGTCTCCACCTGAGGGGAGATCACCTCAAAAGTAGACGCTTGCAAAAAGGGTCTCCAAAGTAGACGCTTGCAAAAAGGGTCTCCAAAGTAGACGCTTGCAAAAAGGGTCTCATAAGTAGACCCCACCAAAAGGGGTCTACAACGTAGACACCTCCCAAAAAGGGTCTCCAAAGTAGACGCCTCCAAAAAGGGTCTCCCAAGTAGACGCTATCCAAAAGGGTCTCAAAGTAGACGCTTCCGAAAAGGGTCTTAAAGAAGACGCTTGCAAAAAGGGTCTCAAAGAAGACGCTTGCAAAAATAGTACTATGCCTAATGACGAGAAGGACGCTTCTCGCAAGATATAATAAGCGCGCGTGAAGATATATAAAAGGATAATTAGAACCCAAGGGGTCAATATATCCTTACAGGTGCAACTAAGACGCATCGCAGAGAGGCCTACCGAACCCCCTTTTCGCGTGGGTTCCAAAGGTCCTCGAACATGATAAATATATAAAAAAAGAAGAAAGAAGAAGAATAAGAGAATAATAAAAAGGAGCGGAAGAGTCTACAAGAACGCCTAAAGGCCTCCCTATAGACTGGGGGGTAAGTGTGGATGCCGAAAATCCACCAAATAAGAAAAACACACAAAAGAAGTTTCTAGTCCCTTAAAGAAGTAAATAGCTAAGGGGCACCAAGGGCGCCAAGTACGCAATGAAGGCAGAAGGTAATTATAGGCCATCGAAGTGTTAGACACTCGCAGAGCTCTAGGCCTCATGAGGTCATTCCAGGCCTCCAAGCTGCATCACCTTGTTAGATGTGTTTGTCATGCACACATGGCCCTTATCCGTGCCCCTCGAAGTTAAGGCCCCAGCCTCGCGAACACCACTCCAGCAGCACCCCGCGCATGCCAACACCTCATGCGCCTAGCCTTGCCCCGAGGTGTCCCACACCAAGGACCTCACGCCAAGAAGACATTTCGCACCTAGGATGTATCCCATGTCTCAGCAAGGCATGCGCCTCGCGCCCCGCGCGCACCAGGGGCCTCGCGCCCGCGCGCATCAGGGGCCTCGCGCCCGCGCGCCCATGCGCCTCGCGCCTCGCGCGCACCAGGGGCCTCGCACCCGCGCGCATCAGGGGCCTCGCGCCCGCGCGCACCAAGGGCCTCGCGCCCGCGCGCACCAAGGGCCTCGCGCCCCGCGCGCACCAAGGGCCTCGCGCCCGCGCGCCCATGCGCCTCGCGCCCCGCGCGCACCAGGGGTCTCGCGCCCGCGCATGCGCCTCGCGCCCCGCGCGCACCAGGGGCCTCGCGCCCCGCGCGCACCAGGGGCCTCGCGCCCCGCGCGCACAGGGGCCTCGCGCCCCATGCGCACCAGGGGCCTCGCGCCCCGCGCGCCCATGCGCCTCGCGCCTCGCGAGCACCAGAGGTCTCGCGCCCGCGCATGCGCCTCGCGCCCCGCGCGCACCAGAGGCCTCGCGCCCCGCGCGCCCATGCGCCTCGCGCCCCACGCGCACCAGGGGCCTCGCGCCCCGCGCGCACCAAGGGCCTCGCGCCCCGCGCGCACCAGGGGCCTTGCGCCCATGCGCCTCGCGCCCCCACGCGCACCAGGGGCCTCGTGCACCAGGGGCCTCGCGCCCCGCGCGCCCATGCGCCTCGCGCCCCGCGCGCACCAGGGGCCTCGGGCCCCGCGCGCCCATGCGCCTCGCGCCCCGCGCGCACCAGGGGCCTCGCGCCCCGCGCGCACCAGGGGCCTCGCGCCCCGCGCGCACCAGGGGCTCGCAATGAGGTATGGCCTTTCCCATGGCCTCGCCCATGGCCTCGTCCATGGCCTCGTCCATGGCCTCGCCCATGGCCTCGCCCATGGCCTCTCCCATGGCCTCGCCCATGGCCTCGCCCATGGCCTCGCCCATGGCCTCGCCCATGGCCTCGCCCATGGCCTCGTCCATGGCCTCGTCCATGGCCTCGCTCATGGCCTCGTCCATGGCCTCGCCCATGGCCTCTCCCATGGCCTCGCCCATGGCCTTGGAGGTGAGAATACTCACAAAGGGCAAGGTACATGCATGAATATGGAATGGGCCTACAAACCTAAAGAAGTCAGAGTACAGATATAGTACCCTTACCAGACAAGTAGTGGGAATGCCAGGAGTGGTTATGCAAGAATAGGAGTTATGGTCCGTACGTCTACGGCCATGGGTCAGAGCCGACACCACTACCTCCTGCGCCACTACGCCTGCCACCACGCATTAGACATGGGTACCGACAAGTAGTGGAGACATCCTCCTGACACCTGCTTCTGTACGGGGTGTACGACCACAACCTCTGAAGCCACTCCCCTGACACAGTACGTATGTACCACTTGGTCCCCTGGACCACTATGTATCTAAGGCCATTAGAGCCTACTATAAAAGGAACCCTAAGACCACCTGAAAGGGGGTTGGAAAATTCATTGTAAGGAGAGGCTATAGAGAAATATACCAGGATTTGCTCCATCATTTATCTGTGTCTACTTTTTCTTAAAGCTTATTCTTAGTTCTTACAAAAACCTCACTCGACTTACCTTTGAGTTTTCCGATCTAATTTCGTTGACGAGATTTCACCGTCAACACACCTCCACACAGCAGACAAGATTGATCCACTAAAGGCTGAAACTTGTGCAACTGATCTCTAGTACGAAGCCTCTGCAACATGACCAGCCAAAGCACAAATCTATGCTTCAGAATGCTCAGTCTATCCCAAACAATTTTGCTCCAGTTCACAGTAAGAGGCTGCTCAAATAGTAGGTCATGACCAGCTTTAATGCTATACCTCAAAGCAGCAAATTTAGACAGATCAGCCTTTGCTTTGAAAGCATCTTTGACAGCAACTAACCGCTTCCAGTACTAGCTACAATCCATTGGCGCCTGGTAATCCCACCAGTTTCTGTCCATCAAGTAGACACTATTAATCCATTTCACAACACAAGTTATCCTTTTTGGTGGCAATTGCCCAAACGTACTTCCCCATTGCAGCCATATTCCAATCAATAACCTTTCAAAAGCCTAAATCGCCAGCTTTCTTAGGAAAACAAACGTGATGCCAAGCTACTAACCCCGGGCTATTACTGTCAGCCAGACCCTTCCAAAGAAAAGCCCTGCAAATAGCTTCAACATCCCTTAATAATATTTTAGGAAGTATCATAATTTGAGCCCAATAAGAGTGGATAGTAATCAAAACAGAATTGATTAAAGTAACTCTTCCCATATAGGACAAGTTCCTCGTGCTCCAAACTTTGATCCTAGCAACCATTTTCTCAAGAATACCATTACACTCAACTGCTGAAATTTTCTTTGAGCAAACAGGGATGCCAAGATACCTGAAAGGGAGATGAGCTCTATTAAAACCTGACATTTCAAGCACTCTGGAAACCTCTGCCTCCTACATACTGCTACAATAAACAGCCGACTTTTCATTATTAGGCAGCAAACCAGAAGTCAAGGAAAAGAGTTTCAGGCCCTGCAATAACAGAAGGATAGAATGGAAATCTCCATGACAGAATAACAACAAATCATCCGGAAAACACATATGATTCAACTTTAACGAAGCACATCTGTCATGGTATTAAAACCTTGCCGAGCACCCACATCTCTCATTAATCTAGACAAATACTCCATGCCAAGCACAAATAGGAGTGGGGACATCGGATCACCTTGTCTCAAACCCCTCTTGGACTCAAAAAAGCCATGCATTTCACCATTAAGTAATAATGAAAATCTTGGGGTTTTGATACACACCATAATGAGAACAATGAACTTCCGAGGAAAATGAAAAGCAACAAGCATTTCTTCAATAAATCCCCATTCAATAGTGTCATAAGCTTTCCTCAAATCGATTTTAATCATACAACTCGGTTTGCAATTCTTCCTTCCATAATGCCTAACAATATCTTGACAGACCATAATATTATAAGCTATATATCTCCCATGAACAAAACCACCTTGGTTTTCAGCTATTAACTCAGGAAGAATTTGCCTTAACCGCGAGCAAATAATTTTTGTAGCTGCCTTATATATCACGTTACAACAAGATATAGGCCCGAAGTCTTGGACACTATTCGGACATTTGACTTTAGGAATGAGTGTAATGGTTGTTGTATTTATCTCTTTAAGAAGCATGCCAGTGTTTAAAAATTTAATCACAGCAGCACCTACCTCATTTCCCACCAGATCCCAGTTATCCTAAAAGAAAGAACTCCCAAACCCATCCGGGCCAGGAGCCTTCCTCCCTGGTATGGCAAACATGGCATCTCTAACCTCTTGAATGGAGAAAGATTCCTGAAGAATTCGATTGTGCTCATCTGAAAGTAATGGACTAGTAGCCACCACTGAATGAAAAACCTTCCTTCTGTTGCTCATTGAGGTCCCTAATAAGTTCTAATAATAACTCATAAATGCTTGTTGAATATCCCCTGGTTTATCCATCCAAGTACCACTCTCATTCCGGATACAATTTATTCTATTGTTGGCTCTCCGGGCTTTCAAAAAAGCATGGAAAATAGCTGTATTCTCATCACCATTTTGAACCCAATCAATTTTAGCCTTTTGAGCTAAAAAAGAATTATGAGCTTTATGGTAATAAGAGTATTTATTCTATTTTATGTTGTAGTTTAACTTTTTGTCCTTTTTTTTGCAGATTCGACTGTTTCCATATTTGTTGCATTCAATGGTGTTTGGGAACTAAAAAATAGGGAGTGGATTTTCAGAGATGCTGAAAATCAAGTTCTGCCCGTGGAGAAGGGTGTGACATATGAGCAACTGCTTGACATGCTGTACGATGAGCTTGAAGTGGATAAATGTGTACATGACTTGAAAATTGAGGTCCCGTACACATGCCTATCACAATCCGTCAAACCTACCGTTATAAAAAATTATAGGCATGTGCTTGCATTCATTGGGTTAGCATCGAAATCTGTAGAGAAGCTCATTCCTCTATGTGTCACATTGATTAAGAAGGGAGGTGTAAGAAATGCATCGGCTTCTGCCAGCATTAATAAAGAAGTTCGATTTGAAGAGAACATTTCTCCTCCATGTCATGGTTTCAAAGGAACTCAAGGTGATGTTGGAACATGTGTTCCCAAGACAAATCCAGATGTCATAGTCCATGATGATATCCCGGTTAGAGATCCTTCATATGTGCATGACACGGCGGAGTACGATCCCTATGGCTACGAACCTTATGTCAACGATGATCCTGTTGCTGATGCAACAGATCTTGATGGGCCAGATGTTAGGGCAGATTTTCCAACACAGAGTTTAGATGTTATGGTAGATGAGGAGCACAGGGCAGGACGCTTGAACCAGGCAGCTGACGCCTTGAGTCGCAAAGCGGAGTTGGCGACTCTAAAGATCATGGCTAGTTTATCGGCTAGCGTGGTGAACACTCCACTCAAAGAACGCATTAAAGAAAACCTAGAGAAAGACCCAGTTGTCAGGACCATCCTGAAGCTCGTAAAAGAAGGCAAGACTCGCCAGTTCTGGGTGGAGGATGACCTTCTGTGGGCTAAAGGGGGGCGCTTGTATGTTCCAAAAGCTGGAGATTTGCGAAGGACATTACTAAGCGAGTGTCATGACACTCTGTGGGCAGGTCATCCAGGGTGGCAAAGAACCCATGCCCTCTTGAAGCAGAGATACTACTGGCCACAAATGCGGGACGATGTAGTGGAGTACACCAAGACCTGTCTGGTATGCCAGCAAGACAAGGTCGATAGGAACAAGACACCTGGGTTGTTGGAGCCCTTGCGAGTCCCAAGCCGACCGTGGGAGAGCGTGTCGCTTGACTTTATCACCAGTCTTCCGAAGACAGGAGATTTAAGTGCGATCTTGGTGGTCGTGGATAGATTCTCGAAGTATGCAACATTCATCCCAGTGTCGAAGTACTGTTCGGCAGAAGAGACAGCCAGACAATTTTTCAAACATATTGTCAAATATTGGGGAGTGCCCCAGAACATAGTCAGTGACCGAGATGGAAGATTCACGGGGACGTTTTGGTCCGAATTATTCAATCTCTTGGGGTCACAACTGAATATTTCCTCGAGCTACCATCCGCAGACAGATGGGCAGACAGAAAGATTCAACGGGATGTTGGAAGAGTACTTGCGCCACTTTGTCAATGCCAGTCAGAAGAATTGGCTGCAACTACTCGATGTAGCTCAATTTTGTTTCAACTCTCAAAAGAGTTCTTCGTCGAATAAGAGCCCTTTTGAAGTAGTTAATGGACAGCAACCACTGTTACCCCACACAGTGGACGAATATCGCGGTCGGAACCCGCGAGCCTTTCACTTCACCAAAGACTGGAAGAAGACAACAGAGATTGCCCGAGCTTATCTAGAGAAAGCCTCAAGAAGAATGAAGAAGTGGGCAGATCAGAAGCGCAGACCACTGGAGTTCAAAGCAGGTGACTTAGTGTTAATCAAGCTGCGGCCCGAACAATTGAGATTCTGAGGGGACAAAGACATCAGACTCGTCCGCAAGTACGAGGGTCCAGTCTCAGTCATCTCAAAAGTTGGCCTAACTTCATACAAAGTCGACTTACCCGCTTGGATGAAGATACACCCGGTCCTTCACGTCAGCAACTTGAAGCCGTATCATGAAGATCCAGCCAATCCAGAGCGCAACCAGTCAACCAGAGGAGGAGTCAGTGTTCAGCCAAGGAGCAAGCGTCAACCTGAAGAAATCCTGGCGGAAAGAACGGTCACCACTGACCGTAAAAAGTATAAGGAATATCTGGTAAAATGGAAGGGGCTCGCTGATGACGAAATCAGCTGGGAAAGGGCGGAAGACTTGAAGAAGCTCACGCAGAAGATTGAAGATCTACAAGCTACTTCGTCGAGGGTGCCGAAAGATTAAGTGGGGTAGAGTGTGGCGTGCTGCCCCTTTGGCACACCCACATGGGGCCATTTTGTAATGAGCATGCCTTGGTGCTTGATCATTAGTCAAGTCTTGCACCAAGCAACCTCATGGGATAGGGTAGTGGTAGTTTTGTAATATTGCATATGTCTCCCAGACAAAAATCATATATGTTCCTGGGAAGACTTTATTTCCCTAGAAGGCTCCTTAGGGGGAGGTGACCTGGTGACTTAGGGAAGCACCATGGCCATCAGCAGATAGGGGCCAAAGCTGTGTACTCCCTTGCCCTATCAAGGCTATATATTAATGAAATAACATTTATCCATACTTGCCCCTGTGTGCTTCCTTGTTGCTTATGTGTTACTTGTTTGTTACCTTCGTTGGGCCATTGTGTGCCACTTGCCTTGTTGTGTGCTTTGTGTTGTGTGGACGTTCCTAGGAATGACTTGCTTTGTGCTTGCTCATACTTCGTTATCGCCCGTTGCATGTCCGAGATGTGTATGTGGCTAACCTCTGAGTTTGTTTGCCTGTAGGTGTGTGTTGTAGGCTGACTTGCTAGCTTGAAGAGTCTGCAAGTGCCGCACATTCCGTCTAGTTGGAATACCCAAATAGCCGGCCCGTGACATGCAGCGTACGCATTTCGAAGAACGGAATTTCACAAGTTCTTTGACAAGATTAAGGTAATTGATCCGCCCATTGCTCAATATCTAGAGGGAATTGGCTTTGAAAGGTGGAGTAGTGCTTATTTTCCTGGTAACTGATACAATATCATGATGATTAACTACGCAGAAAGCTTTAACAATAAGACCAAGGAGGCAAGGAGCTTTCCAGTCGCCACGTTTCTTGAATTCATAAGATTCACTCTTCAGTCTTGGTTTGCAGATAGACATGAAAGAGCTGCAAAAGCAACAACAGTGTTATCACCCGAGATGGAAAAGGATTTGAAGCAAATAGGTGATAAAGCAATCTTTTTAGATGTCCAAGTCCTTGGTCATCACGAATTTCTTGTGGTCGATGGTAATGGTGATGGTGAGGTGAACTTGGCCACAAAATCATGCTCTTGTGGCATGTTCCAAACCATTGGGATACCCTGTGTACATGCTTTTGCTGCAACCAGAAAAAGAAGCATAAACATTTACTCATTGTGTTCCCCTTACTATAGAATCGAGGCATTGAAGGACACTTATAAAGATACTATTTACCCTGTTGGGAATGAGGATGAATGGGTAATCCCTGATCACATCAGAGATACGGTTGTCGGCGTCCCCGCTGAGAAAACCCCTGTAGGAAGGCCCAGGAAACAGAAAGTGGGTAGGCGAAAGACAAATCGCTATGCTTCACGCGGGGAAAAGATTTTTAAGCCACGTAAGTGTAGCAGATGTGGTGGTAGTGGACACAATAGGAAGTCATGTAAGGCTAGGATTTAAAATATTGTGTTATGTAATTATTTAATTGATTTTGCTGCATTTATCATATGGAATACTTCGTCTAATACTTTGTGTGTTTGGATGTCGAGGCAGACACATTATGTGAATTTAATATATTTTTATTTAATAACTTTTTCAAAAAATATTGTTTGGAAAAAAATAATATACAAAACTAACTATATGGTATACTATACAAGATGTGTAAGACAAAAATGTAAAGACCATCACGGGGCCAAATTCTGATAGAACAGGTCCACACACCACTTGGTCCTGAAATGCTGGATGTTCTCATCGATAACAGTATCGAGTGGTAGCCTGGCAACCAAATGCTCGATATGTTTGATGGCAAACATACCACAATCCCCACTGCATATAATCGATTTTGTGTCAATACAAGATAAAAATAACTTTAATTTTCAAATTTCAAAATCCACTAATTAAAAAGGGGAATACTTTGTCTTAGTCTGAGGACACTCCTCTGGAGGAATACGACAATATGAGAAAGGCTTTGCATTCTGCTCAGGATATACGTGGAGGTCCTCGTGATCGTCAAACATGCCAGAACACCATAACAACGAAGGCAACAATAAGCACCAAGGCTTGATCGCTTCCTCCATCAGAGCGGGACTGAGCACGCTATGGTTGGAATCATAAATGTTGATGCACCACGTTGGAATGGAGACTTCAATGGCGATCCAATGTGCGGCTTTCTCGACGTGCAAGGCAAAATATACTTCACTCACATTTTCCATGATATAAGGAATTGATTATCATCGCCCTTCAACATTCTCAGCACATCGTTGTCCCATGTATACTTAGTGTCGGTCTCTCTAAAATGATTCCAACGACCTAGGCACACCTGAGGGAAGGTGGTGTTCATGATCGCAGCATCCTGCCGAAATGCAGCATGGTAAAAGTGGCGTCGGCGGCGTAGCATGTGCAAAGCGGCATCAATATGCTAAAAAAACACAAAAATTCGTTAGTACCATCAATATATTTTAAGATTGAATTGAAAACATGAATGTAATTTACATATCGAATCCCAAAGCCAAGTCTGGACTGTGTGCCACTGTAAGAACCATGCCACACCGTGCGTCCCAGTATACACGTTGCGGTCTCTCTTATTGTCGATCTTCCCGACAATCCACCTATGGAAGCTCTTCTCCTGCTATGGGTCACACTTCCTCAGTGGTTCAACAGCTAGCCCCTGTTTATCTAGTCTGACCTTTTTTGTTGGGTCGTTGAAGTCATCAAAACGCTTGGGCCTGCATTTCTTCCTGACAACTTCAAGGCCAGCTGCCTCCTCGGGCTGCACTACTCATACACTGGGACTGTCAGCATCACTGGGAGCTACAGATGTCTGGGCCTGTGGAGTGGAGGGTTGATCACCGTGCTCGTAGTCTGCAGGCAAGATATCAGACTCTGTATCTGATTTTACGTCGGTGGATCGACCTGAGACCAGTGAAAGCACCTGTGCTAACTGAGCCATGATCATGGTCTGATGAGCCATGATCGTGGTAGGTTGCCTGGCCCTCCTCAACCCTCTTGAGCCTCTGCAGAAGTTGCTCATAATCAGGCTGGGCAACCTGACTAGATGAAGCTGCACAGGCCTGTGAAGTGCCCTCATCAACCCTTGGGATATCCTCATAAAAAATGGAGGCTTCCTTTGCAACTTATGCTAGCTTCTCTGCCTCCTTCTCAGGTACCACTACTTCATCCACTACAATCCCAACCTCCAACTCAGGGAATAACCTGGAATCAACTTCTGGGAGGCTATTGTAGTAAACTACCTCACCGGGACGTGGCTTCAGCATGGAAAATACCACTAACTGCATAGTTGAATAACATGTGTCAGAAAAACTTTAATGAAATAAATCGTTAATCAATTAATTTGTGACATTTAACAAGATAAAATGGAACTTACTCGACGATTGGCGAATATAGGAGCCAACAGAGCTGTCGAAATAGTGATATCAGTCTTCGTAGCCCAGCTGAGCATCCTGGGAATCTGATTCCCACTGTTCTCACCGAACTTACTCCCGAGAGAAGGCATGGCCTCAAAAGCCCAGTAAAGAAGCGCAGGTGCATAGCAAGTGAAACTATACTTCGCCTCCGTCTGTTTTTTGCTTGACCCCTCTTTCTTCTTCTCCTCATAGTGTTTCAATTGCTTCTTCATGTCCTTTTGAAGGCCTTTGCTAACCTTCTTAAATGACAACTTCCCCCAAGGATACTTGAAAAAGTAATCAATATCCTCAACCATCCTCAGGGAATCTCCCCATATCGTTGTTGTCTTCTCTGGGGCATTCAGTACCACCTCTATCAAATAGCACAACCCATGCTTAAATGCATCTTCTGGGTTTGTGGAGGCCTTCAATGCATCTTCCAACTGACCAAAACTAACCTTCGAATCACCATTAAAATATTCTTGGATGATCCGATCACTTGAAAGATGCTCTTTCAATTCATCTGGGGACAGTGATTTCCCAAAATTTAGCCCGGTAACTAGGGCAAACTCTGCAATACAAAATCTACATAGAGTGTTGCCCAGGAAGAACTGACCCTCTTCAGGCTTCTTACTTTCTACCTTACACAACATTAGCTGATGCAATAGAACCCCAAAAAAACTAAACGGTTTTGCCTTAAAGAACTGTCCCGACGGGCATGCCTGTGCCCTTTCAATAAGACCATGCCTCTTAAACTTCTCTATAAGGGTATCCAAGTAGGCACTACCCCTATAAGTGACACGGCTAGGAAAGTGTTTCTCCAACGGCACAATAAGTTCAGGCATCTGAAAAAAAAAACAAAAGAAATGTTAAAAATGTAAAACAAGCTGGTAAGGCAGTTACTATCGAGGCAGAAACAATCGAGTTCTATCGAGTCTTATCAATGCCTATCGAGGTGGGTTCCAAAATCACAAAGAATAATATAATCGGGTTACTATCGAGTCTTATCGAGTCCTATCGAGGTAAGGAAAAAAAACCAAAGTCTAGTCATATCGAGTCCTATCGAGGCCTATCGATTCCTATCGAGGTGGGTCCTAAAAATCCCAAAGTCGTGTATCAATGAGTCTTATCGATTCCTATCGATTCATATCGAGTTATGTTCTAAAATTCACAAAGCCTTGTATCATCGAGTCCTATCGAGGTAGGTTCTAAAAATTCCCAAGCCGTGTATCATCGAGTCCCTATCGAGTCCTGTCGATTCCTATCGAGGTAGGGTCTAAAAATTCCCAAAGCCGTGCATCATCGAGTCCTATCGAGTTCTATCGATTCCTATCGATGTAAGTTCTAAAAATTCCCAAAGCCTTGTATCATCGATTCCTATCGAGGCCTATCGAGCACAGTCTAATCCATTCCTCATCCTATTCTATCGAGTCCTATTGATTTCTATCGAGTTTCATGAAAATATCGAGAAAAAAAACCTAGATTTCTTCATTGCCAGCCCCGATCTATCCTATGAACAAAAATCAACAAAAAAAACCAGGCACATACACATATTGCAGATTAAAAACAAAATCCCTCACCTTCGCTTTCTTTGAGGTTGTTTCCTAAAAATTTGGTTGCCTTGCTCGACGTTTTCTCCTTCCCCTTCTCCAATCGTCAAGTCCGACCTTTGGGAGCCCTTGTTCGTGTTCATGGAAGACAATGAAGGTTGGGTTCTACCGATTCAATCGAGGCCTATCGATTTCAAAGCTTGCTTGGTTCGGGTATTTTGGGAGAGAATACGGAGAGTTTGAGAAAATTATGCCAGGGTATTTTGGGTAGTAACGGCATTAGTAGGACCAAAACGAGAGACTTATAGGGATAGGGTATTTTTCAAACGGAGTGTCACTTATTGTATTAAAAATCAAATTTCCCTTTTTATTTGGTGTCAGTGGCAAAGACAGCCTCATCTTCAAAGGGGCCAAAATATAAAGTAATTTAAAAAAATATATATTAATGAAAAAAATGTAATTTTAATGGAGTGAAAATGAAAATAAAAAAATACCTTTTGTGAGGATAAATATGAAAATATTTTAAATTTATAGAATAAATATTAAAATATATAAATTTATGGGAATAAATATAAAAATATATTAAAAAATTATATAAAATTTTAAAAAACAAGTGAGGCACATGCCCCACAAACCCCCCCTTGGCTCCGCCCCTCGCTGTGATGAATTTATAACTAAGTACTATTTATTATATAATTTAAAATATTAAAACAATCAAATTTAATAACTTGTAAGAAATCACACGAAATTCGGTACCTTAAAATACTTTATAATCACTACTACAAAAGAGACTTTTTAAGACTTACGGGGCACAAGTTCTCTATTTGAAATCCTTAAAAAGTGAGGTTTTTTAGTAATTGCATTGCGAATATTAAAAGAATATTTTTAGGGCTCGCATTGCGAATCCTGAAAAGTTTTATTTTTAATTTTTTTAAAATTAATTGGTAGCCAAAGCTCCCGCCAGTCGGAGCTCCGACGGTGATGGCGGCGCCACCACCCCACGATGGTTGTTCAGTCTGATCCTTTAGTGGGTTTTGAAGCCCGAAGCACAAGGAATGCAGTGGTGGTGGTCATTTGGCTCGGGGTGGTTCGAGGTGGTCGGAAAATGCCCAAAAAGTTTCAAAAACCAACATGGTCGTCGAACTTTGGAGCCTTCATCGAGAGGGCTAGGGGGTGCATGAGGCTAGGGGCTTGGAGGGCTGGGGGTTTCGGGGGCCGGGGAACACAGTGGGGTGGCGCGTGTAGGCGGGGGGTGGCCGGAGAGTCGCCGTTCGTGGATGGGCAACAAGCTTGTAGGAGAGAGACAGAAAGAGAAATGGGGGAAGAGAGAGGGAATCCAAGGAAGAGAGAGAGAGAGAAAATGGGCTGAGTATTTTTTCTCTTTTCTAATTCAATATATAATAAAATTTTAGTTAAAAATAAATATTCGAACTTTCCGGACACACATAAGTTTTTAGGGCTCGCACTGCGTGTCCTAAAAAAATTATTTCAGGACTCTCAATGAGTGTCCTAAAAAGTCCAGAAACTTTTGTTAAAAAAATTCAAACTTTTAGAACACACATAAGTTTTTAAGGCTCGCACCGCATGTCCTAAAAGAAATTCTGTAAGAACTCTAAATGAGTGTCCTAAAAAGTCCATGAGATGTTTTTAGGACTCGCATCTAGGTGAGTGCCTTAAAAAAGTGTCATAGAAGCATGTTTTTGTAGTACTGAATAAACACTACAAAAAACAAAACTTATATTGACAACACTTTAATGGTGTGTTAACTTGCACGTAATAAGAATGGTTTGCAATTGGAATGACTAGTAATCTAATTGACCTTTGATTGGATTACTGAATCAGAGTTAGAATAAGTTGTTAATTACTTGACTTGCACAAATCAGAATCGAAATTAGTAGTATTCTCGTTGATGTGTTTACTTCGCTTTGGAATTGGAATAAATTCTTTTTAAGTTACAAAAATACATGTTTGCGTGGATTTTCGTCGACTTTGAGATCTTAGAACATGGATTCAAGAATAGAGATATAAGAACATAAATAACACCGAGTTTATAACAATTCACTACTACAAAATACACTTTACGGGACACCTTTTTAGGACACGCGCCTAAATGTAAGTCCTAAAAAATGTCTCTGGAGTTTTTAAGACTCTAATTGAGAGTCCTTGAAAATCACATTTTAGGACTCGCAATGAGAGTCCTAAAAATATATGTGAGTCCTAAAAAACTTGAATAAAAAATTTAAGAGTAGTGACTTTTAAGGACTCACTTTGGGTGTCCTAAAAGAATATTAAGGACTCCCAAAGTGAGCCCTAAAAACATTTAACTAAAATTTGATAAAGATACTATAACATTTTCGAAATTGGGGATTTTTACTTAGAGTTCCGTAGAAATTTTTCAACACACAAAGAAGAGGAGAGAATAGGGTCTCAGGGTCTCAGCTGCTGGGGTTTGAAACCAGGGGGCGACGGCGGCAGGGCAGCAACGGCGGCGACGGTCTCCACGGTAGGCGCGCGTACCACGAAGGCTCCTACTGCTGACGGTGAAGTCGACTAGTGTGTTGTCGTCAACGTGTTGGGTTCATGCTGCAGGCGTATGAAGATTGAGAAGAAGGCAGGTGTAGACGCACGACTCCTAAGTTCTCTCAGCTCCGATAGCTGTAGTAGAGGGTCTCAGCGGCAGCACTGTTGCAGGTGGTCTCGGCAACATTTTTTTTTTGTTTCACTCT
This sequence comes from Humulus lupulus, assembly GCF_963169125.1. Classification (NCBI taxonomy): domain Eukaryota; kingdom Viridiplantae; phylum Streptophyta; class Magnoliopsida; order Rosales; family Cannabaceae; genus Humulus; species Humulus lupulus. The sequence goes on from NC_084793.1 coordinate 102,356,980, forward strand.
CTTCCCTTGAGCCACCGAAGCACACATGATGATGCCACTACTAAAGCAAGAACGCAGCCAACCCAGCTGCTCAAGAAGTCGTTTGTCTTTGTGAGTTTTAGTTTTTATTTATTTTTTAGATTTCAGTTTAATATCTAGAAAAAGTTTTGAATATAATCAAAATATATTTGTTTGTGTTGGAATTATTTCTAATTGAGAGAATATAGAAAGAGGTTGTAAACCATGCTATTCGTTTCTAATTGGAATTGTTTCTTTTTTGACATGTTATTCGTTTTGTGTTGGTACCCAGTCTTACCAAATCCAAAAGATCTTACTCTATGCATTTGATTTCTTGTTCTTTTCTATTATAGGGTATATATTTGTGTATTTATTATTGATGAGATTTAAGTGTTGAGTATATGTATTTATTCATTTAAACCGATACAATGTAAACCTTGTGTTTGTGAAAATACAACCATGTGTGTGTTGTTGCTTCTACTTTTCAAAATCATGAAAAACATATATATTGTACACTTTAGATACATGGCTTCTATAGCAGGTTTCTTCTATTCGTTTTGTTTCGAGTGTTACTGTGATATATTCTAACGAGTACTTCATTAAATTTTTTAATTTGTAGGAGAGATAATTGTAAAAAGCATCAATTTGGAGTGTTATTGCTTTTGTTTATTGTCAATGGCATTGTATGTATCTATTAGTTAATGACTTGAATTAGTTAAATCTCATATTGAAATGATAATATAGCACAGCCGTGGTGGCTTATGCCTTTTTTCACCAACAAAATCTTATATGTTATCTTGTAATAATATTATTTATTTACACATAATGTTGATGTGATACTCTGCGTTTGAAATTCAGTTCATGTCTCTTTCGGAAAACTTATTTGAATGTCTTAGTTAAAATGATATACTTGCTTAGTTTATGATCACTTGCAAGTTTCCATATACTATGATACATATATTAAGTGTATATGTATTCTCTCTAACATATTTAATTTACTTAGTTTGAGATTAGAAAATTTATGTTCTTTGTATAAAGTTTCATTTTTATTATTGTATATATGGAAGAAGAATCTATATAAGGTACAAAATTTAAAACAAGTTGAAGGAAAAATGAAGTGCATGCAATATAATATCAACTTTGTGACTCACTAATTAATGTGTTTATGATTTTTGAGTGATAGTCTTTATAATGTGTTTATGATTTATAAATGCTTTAGTGATTCTTTTAAAGCATTGGATTGGTAGCTAACTGCAAGATGTATATTGTATTTGATTTTTTTTAATTTTCAATCTTTTATAATTTTGAATAGAATTTCTATAACTTTAGTGGAGTTTGAATATCTTAGATATTCATCCGTAGTGAAGTAGGTTATGAGAATTCTGTGTTATGCGATGATAACGGAAGGTTGAAAACTTGCATGTCTTAGTGAAGTAGATTATGAGAATTATGTATGTTGCGGTGATATATGGATGAAAACATATGTGTTATTTTATTTGTTTGAATTATTGGTGTTGATTGTGACAGATGGCTAGACTAGTAAATTAGGAAATATGTTGTCCGATTTTTAGTAGATTTTTTTATACTTAGTTTTGTTTTGTATGCTTATTTTATTTTCATAATTTGTATCTTGTATTAAAACAAATAGGTACAATATAGAAAATGAATGGATGTCAGTCGATAGGTTGTCAGTGGAATATATAAAATTGGTCGATGAGTTTCTTAAATTTAGTTTGGATCATGTCAACGATCCAAACTATATTTGTTGTCTTTGTAGTAAGTGTGGAAATATGAAAAAGATGATCGCCACAATGATGTGGTGAGGGGGTGATTTTATTTTTCAGGGTGAACTGCATCTCCTAGTGTGATCTAAAATTTGGATTGTAAGATTTTATTGTTTGGCTTTTATTTACTAACAATTTATTCATGTTTCTTCTCAAAGGTAATGTTGTTGTATCATGATTCATGTATGATAAGATACACTATTTGGGATAGCAAGACAATGTTGTTGTATCATATATGATAAGTTATAAGTTGTCAATATGCATTTCTCATGAAATTTAGTTTTTGTTGGCCCTATTCTCATGTAATTTCAACTTGTGAAAGCAATTCTTTCATTTTTGTTTGTATTTTTGCTATTGTTTTCACCTATCTTCTTACTCCTGTTAGCATTTGCTATATGCCAAGTTTTTGAAATTGACTAAATCTTATGTTCTTTAATTGGTAGAATTGTTGTCCTCTTTGATTGATATAGTGGAACCACTTTAATTTATGCATTGGGTTTATGAATGCTTGTTTCATTCTTGAGAGTGCAACTTAAGAATGGTTCTTGTTCTTGGGTCTTGTTTTGATTGGCTGCCATTAGTATTATTCTACTAGAATTTAGATTGGTTTGTCATATGATGCAATGGTAAGACAACAAGGATTTTAGATATTTTTGTTGTCTTCTATTTCACTCTTTACTCATCTTTATTATGTATGATATTGATCTAATTTTATTATCCAGGGTTGCAAAGAACTCTATCATTGGGAAAGGTATAACAAAAAAAAAAGTCATGATTATTCCAATGTTTAAAGTGGACAAGAAGTGTTCATTCAAAGAAAGAGATTGAGAGAAAGGTTACTAGTCATTGCTTAATTTAGTCAATTGAGTTATATATGCTCTTTTTTATTGTACTAATAAGTAGGAATTTCTTCTATTTTATATTTAATCATGTTGTTGTTTATAATACATGTTGAGAAATTTAAATTTCTTTTAAAAAATTTTTTGCGTTTTTTTAGTATTTTCTTTTGAAATTTTATAAATCTAACATATATAATACATTTTGGACTCAAATGGATATATTTTTTTAAATCAAAATGAAAATTGTAGCTGCATTTTTTTTAAAAAAAAATTACTTTTAAGGGCATACAAAGTGAGTCCTAATATCTTAATTTAAAGACACTCAACGCGATCTTTTAGGACTCGCGAAGAGAGCCCTAAAAATGTGAGTCCTAAAAAATCTCAGTTTTTAAGGCTCTCAAATAGATGACTCGTAATGCGAATCCTAAAAAGCATTTTTTGCAGTAGTGGTTCGGTAAAAAAATATGACATAAGGACTAGTTTGTACAAGAATAGAGTTTAGGCATGGATGAACAAGAGTTTAGGCATAAGCGACTAGGCTCACTACCTATTAGTGTAACGCTCTAGTTACCCCAGAACAGTTACGGTGAACCGGAAATTTAACTCGCTACCCAAGTCTTTTGGTTAAAAACGCACTTCTAGGTATTATTAATAGGCTAAGGTGGATAACCAATAAAAAGGAAATGATGTATTTTATTTAATACATAAAAATGTTCATGGGCCCATCAAAAACATTTACAAGTTATTTACAGCTCAAAATGGTCATTACTGTTTCAGATTTACAACCCGCCGACCTAAGCGGCAAAAATAGGGTAAACCCCCTAGTTCCTCTGAGAACTCATTGGTCGTGGTGGTCAAGCGGCCGCATATGTACACATCACCACCTAAGCTCTCCACTCAAGGCTGGGTGAGCTTTTCTTTCCCTTTGCCTGCACCACATAGCACCCATGAGCCAAAGCCCAGCAAGAAAACACAATATAGCATGAATATAATATCAACAATGATCATAATAATCATTCGGGACTTTCAGTCCAAAACAGACGAGTGACAGTTGCAACAGTTACTAAGGTGGGTTTCGTTCCCTCTAGCCATGTGACTATAGGGTCACCAAGGCTTTACAAATATGTGAACATTTCACTAGCTTAAAAAGGATAGGTGCATGATGACTAGTCACCAACATAACCTACCTCATGACCATAGAGTCATAACCATGGGATTTCGCTCCCTAGCCATGTGACAAGCAGTCACCTAGGCCTTGGGCCTTGGCTCTAAGTAACTAGTCATAGACTAGTCAAGTGCTTATAATGTTCATCGACCTTAGGGTCGGTCCAGCATCAATGATCCCAGAGTCATCCAATGCTGATATCGATTAGATCTAATCTTTTATCGGCCCTGTGTTCAGGACGCTTATGCCGTTTCTGACTCACAGGTCAGTAATATGCGACCAGTGCCGTCCTTGACTAATCAGTGCCATACACAAGTAAGCAAGCTCTGCTAAGCATTTAATATGCAATCAATTTGCACATTTACCAACCAACATGCCTCAACAACAACCACGCATGTCACATATGGGGTGCAGTTTTCTTACCTCTCATTCGAGCGAGAATGAATAAAAGAACGACCCCTGAGAACGATATGACTTTTAGCCCATTAGCGGTCACCTAGTCATAATCAAATATGGGACACCATCAATAAAATGAACAACAAGGGTTCCCAAACCAAGATCTAGCCTCCGGGACATCAATCCCAACTAATCCGGGTAGTAGGAACAATCCCGAGGCCTAAAACCAAGTTCCCAAGGTTAAAACACTCAAACGGCCTCAAAATTACCCAAGAGCCGCGGCCCTAGAACCATGAGCCACGACCCCCAGCCACAACAGGAGCAAGGCCTGTGGCGCTCCCTACTCAAGGCCGCGGTGCCCAGCAAGGCCAAAACCTCCCCAGCTGCTTCTTCAAGCTTGGGCCGCGACGCCCAAGAACAGGGCCGCAGCCCCCCACCCAGAACCAGCCAAGAAATCGATCACCTTCATCCCAAACCCTCCAAAAACACACCTAAACACTTCCAAATCCAAAAATCAAAGTTCCCAATGATCCAAAACCATCAAATCCCGGGCTCAAACGAACCAAAAACTCAACGATTCACAAAATCCAATTCGAAGCTAACTCTAAAAACTCAAAACTTAAAACTTAGATTACCTTTGATTGGGTTGTTTCTCGTCAAATCCTTCGGTCAAGAAGCTTCTAATCTTTCCTAGGATCGCTATGCCTCGATCCTCACTTGATTCAAACTCCTAGAACTCAAGATTTCTTCGAAATGCCTCGAACGGTAAAATGAACTAACAGGAAGAGAGAAAGTGTTTTTCTAACGTACGGTTCTATCTGACAAGCTACTTCAAGCTTAAGTAACCTCAAATAAAACCTAGTGTTCGGGGTCCCGAAAACACCCCCGGGGACATTATAGTCAAAACTCCCAGAATTTCCTCCTGATCTCAATAACTCACAATTTATCATCAAATAACATTCTCATTACTCAATATCCCAATACATGACCCCGTTATGACAAAACTGCTAATTCATAATATAAGACCGTCTCATGCCGAATAGCTCGAATATATCTCCATAATAATGGGATATCATCCATAACTCACAATATGCACCAAAATACACAAATATGCCCTCAACGGGCCAAATTATCAAAACACCCTAATAATCAAATGTGGACCCACATGCATGTGTATAATATCATATTATAATATAATTCACATAAACATGCATATAATCAATTAATGACATAATTAAACAATTATGGCCCTCTCGGCCTACTAATCCAGCCATTAAACCGCATTAGGGATTTTGGGGCATTAAAACTATCCCCTCCTTACAGAAATTTCGTCCTCGAAATTTACCTGAACAGCTCGGGATACTGACTCTGCATATCTGACTCCAGCTCCCAGGTCGCTTCCTTGACCTTGTTGTTCCTCCACAACACCTGAACCAAATGTATCGTCTTATTCCTGAGGACTTTATCCTTTCTGTCAAGTGTCTAGACTGGCTGCTCCTCAAAGGAGAGATCTGCCAGCTCCAGATCTTCATAATTCAAAATATGATTCACATCAGATACATACCTCCGAAGAGCTGAAACATGAAATACATTATGCACGGCTGAAAACGCCGGTGGCAAGGCCAATCTGTAAGCCACCTGACCAATCCTCTCCAAGATCTCAAATGGACCTACAAACCTAGGGCTCAGCTTGCCCTTCTTCCCAAACCTTCTCACCCATTTCCATGGTGAGACTCTAAGGAAGACATAATCTCCCACTTGGAACTCCACGTTCCTGCGCTTGGGATCTTCATAGCTCTAATCTTTTCAATGGCCTCACTGTTCCTCTGAACTGCCTCAGAACCCAAGTATCTCCTTTCACCTGTCTCATCCCAATGAATGGGAGATCTACACTTCCTACTATACAACATCTCATAAGGTGCAACTCCAATGGTATACTGATAACTGTTGTTGTAGGAAAACTCTATCGAAGGTAGATACTTGCTCCAAGATCCACCAAAGTCCAACACACATGCCTGCAGCATGTCTTCCAATATCTGGATTGTCCTCTCAGATTGCCCATCTGTTTGAGGATTATAAGTAGTACTGAACTTCAATTGTGTTCCCATGGCCTTTTGTAAACTCCCCCAGGACTTGGAAGTAAAAGTGGGGTCCCGATCTGACACGATCGACCTCAGCACTCCATGGAGGCGCACAATTTCTCTCACATAGAGATCTGCATACTGATCAACTGTATATGTAGTCCTCACTGGCAAGAAGTGAGCTGACTTGGTGTAGCGATCCACTATCACCCAGATAGAATCATGCTGACCAACAGTCCTGGGTAAGCCCACCATGAAATCCATCGTGATGTCCTCCCACTTCCATTCTGGGATATCCAGAGGCTACAATAACCCTACCAGCCTTTGATGCTCAGCCTTGACCTGCTGACATGTCAAGCACTTAGCCACATACTCCACCACATCCCTCTTCATCCCTGGCCACCAATACAATGATCTCACATCCTAATACATCTTTGTGGTGCCTGGATTCAAAGAGTAAGGTGTAGTATGAGATTCATTCAGAATCTCTCGCCTCAAAGCAGTGTCTAACGGAACGCATATCAGCCCATTGTATCTCAACAAGCCTAACTCAGACACTATATAATCTCTAGATGCTCCAGCTAAAACATCCTCTCTGATCTTGATCGGCTGTGGATCACTTAACTAACCCTCCTTAATGTTATATTATTTTATAATATAATGTAATATTATATTATTTTATAATATAATGTTTTAGATTAAATAAATGTGACATAGAGTGTCACATATTGTAACATATAATAGAGAGTTACATTATTTGGATATATGTGAAATATCCAAACATGTAACATATTTGGTGTTACAAATTCATCACAAATTTGTAACTCCTAAATATCACCCATTATTGTGTAGATTTGTTGTTACACAATATTGAGATGAATTTCTTAAAGCCATATGAGAAATGGCTGATAGAGATGTGATTTTAACTCTCATATTGTGTATGGAAGTTACAAAATCAAGTGGGAATAAATTGGAACGTTTTGAAAAAAACTGAAAAATGTGTTGCTGAAATTGACTGAGGGTCGCGGCGCCTGGAACTAGCGCCGCGGCCCTAATGCCTGACAGCTTCTATGAACGATTCCAACAGCTTAGTAACTCCCAATTCTCTATTTTAATTCCATAAAACACCCAATTAATCATTGGTAACAACCATGGGGGTTGGTGGAATTTGAAATTCAAAGGGTGTCTCTAAACTCTATAAATAGGAGCCTAATGCTCACTTGTAAAACACACCATTTCTATCCACTAGAGCACTTGGCTAGAAACACCTTGAGGCTTGATTATTCCAGAAAGCATTTCCAAAATCTGAGAGAGATCCCTTAGTGCTTGAGTTAGGGGGAAATAAGCTATTGGACAAAGGTTTTAAACCTTGTTCAAGTTGGTGATCCCCAATCCTCTTCACTTAGGTTGTGTAAGTGAGAGTTTGTTTGTGGTTTATGTTCTTCCTTTTATTCTATTGTTCTTCTTCTTATTCTCTTGTTTTATTTACTTGTATATTATGTTTAAGAGTTGTAATCTCTTCATTTGGTCCAAACACTTTATTTTATTTGTAACTTTTGCTTTGAGTTGTACTTTACTATTCTCTTCTTCTTCATCATCTTCTTCATTTCTTTTGTTTTATTTGTATTTTCAGTTATAGAGTTGTAACACTTTATTTAATCATCTTGTCCATTGTAATATTTTGCATAGAGTTGTAACATTATCTTACCATTTCCATTGAGGCAATATTATTTTTCCTAACATTCAAAAGCTTATCCCTTTTTGTTTTAATGGAAGGGGAGACAATCAAAATCATGAACCAAGACCTAGTGAGATTGGATAGGTTTGATGGATCCAATTTTACTAGGTGGCAAGACAAGGTGAGGTTTCTTTTAACCACTCTCAAAATCGCCTACATCCTTGAGTCTTCCTTGGCACCTCTAGCCGAGCCATCCGACAAAGACACTCCCGAGGAGGTGGAGAAGAGAAGGAAGAGGGAGGAGGACAATCTTCTTTGTAGGGGTCATATCCTCAACGCCCTATCCGATAGGCTCTATGACCTCTACACCGAGACCAAATCGGCAAAGGAGATATGGGATGCACTTGAGAAAAAGTTTAAGGCGGAAGAGGAAGGTACCAAAAAGTTTTTGATATCTCAATACTTCGATTTCAAATTTTTTGGTGATAAACCTATTCTTCCTCAAATTCATGAATTGCAAATTATTGTTAATAAATTGAAAGTGTTAAAGATTGAGCTTCCCGAGGCCTTTCAAGTTGGTGCTATAGTGGCTAAATTACCACCAACTTGGAAGAGCTATAGGAAAAGAATCCTTTATAAAAATGAGGATTATTCTTTAGAGGAGATCCAAAAGCATATTCGAATCGAAGAGGAATCGATATGTAGAGATAAACTTGTGGAGGGGTCTAATGGAGAGACTCCCAAAGCAAATGCGGTGTCACAACCAAAACATCCCAAAAACAAAGGGAAAAAGGGTAATGAGAAACCTTTGGGTCCAAAAACCAACCCAAACAAGTTTAAGGGCGAGAAAGGTCCTTGCTTTGTGTGTGGGAAAAAGGGTCACTATGCTAGAGAGTGTAGACATAGGAAAGACCAACAAGGACCTAAGGTGAACGCAACTCAAGAGGAAAACATAGTTGCTACCCTTAGTGAGGTGAATGCGGTCCAAGGCAAGGTGAAAGGGTGGTGGTATGACACATGTGCCACCGTCCATGTCACCTATGACAAATCATTGTTCAAGACCTTTGAAGAGTCAAAGGGCAACCATGAGATACAAATGGGCAATGAGGGCAAATCCAAGGTACTTGGCAAAGGTACTATTGATGTCTACTTCACCTCCGGCAAGAAAGTTACGTTAGTGAATGTACTTTATGTTCCCGAAATGAGTAGAAACTTGGTAAGTGGTGATTTGCTTGGCAAGCCCGGCATTAAAGCCGTTTTTGAGTCCGGTAAACTTATACTTACCAAATCAAATGTATTTTTGGGAAAGGGGTACTCTTGTGAGGGTATGGTTAAATTATGCACCAATGATGTAACTTTCAATGTTATCAATAAAAATGCTAATTCCGCCTATATTGTTGAGTATGATTCTTTATTTTTGTGGCATCTTAGACTATCGCATATAGGTTTTTCAACCATGAAAAGAGTAGTAAAATGTGGTATGATTGCATGCAATATTAAAAACTATGGTAAATGTGAAACATGTGTTAAGGCAAAAATGATTAAGAAACCATTTCCTAGTGTAGAAAGATCATCTAATTTACTAGATTTAATCCATAGTGATCTTTGTGAATTAAATGGTGTTTTAACTAGAGGTGGTAAAAGGTATTTTCTTACTTTTATAGATGATTTTAGTAGATATACCTATGTGTTTCTTTTAAAGCATAAAGATGAGACTTTTGATGCTTTTAAATTGTATAAATTAGAAGTTGAAAACCAACTAAATAAAAAGATTAAGGTGCTAAGAAGTGATAGAGGAGGAGAGTACTTCTCTAATGAATTCAATACATTTTGTGAAGAAAATGGTATAATTCATGAGTGCACTGCACCTTATACACCACAACACAATGGTGTTGCCGAAAGGAAAAATAGGACTTATCTAGAGATGATAAATTCTATGTTGGTGTTTTCTAAGTTGAACTTCAACTTATGGGGTGAAGCGCTTTTAACCGCTTGTCACATTCTTAATCGAATACCGATGAAGAAAAATGAGATATCTCCATATGAGTTATGGAAAGGAAGAAAACCCAACATAGGGTACTTCAAAGTGTGGGGGTGTCTTGCATATTGCTAGAAAACCGAACCTAATAGAACAAAGTTAGGCTCAAGAGCCATAAAGTGTGCTTTTGTTGGTTATGCCAACAATAGTAAAGCTTATAGGCTATTAGACTTAGAGTCTAATTGTAACGACCTCCTTTCTTAACATACATATATAGTGTAAAAACAAATTTTAACCTAAATATGACAATACTGAAATTCTGAATTTACAAAAAACTTTATTAAACAATACATAAATAATGTTTATAACCTCAAAAATGAATAAAAAATATCTTCTCTTATCTTTCATAATTGTTATAATTTGTAAAAAGAAAATGGGAGTTACAATCTACCCTCCTTATAAATTTTCGTCCTCGAAAATCTAGAATAAATCGGGATATTTAGCTTTCATCTCATCCTCACGCTCCCACGTAGCCTCTTCTATTGCCTGGCTTCTCCACAATACTTTGACCAAAGGTATTTCTTTATTTCTTAAGACCTTATTCTTTCGATCCAAAATTTGGACAGGCTTTTCCTCATAAGTAAGGTCTTTGTCCACCTGGATAACTTCATGTTTCAACACGTGACTGGAATCAGGAATGTATTTCTTCAACATAGACACATGGAATACATCATGTACATCCGACAACTCTGGTGGCAGTGCCAATTTATAGGCCACTTTTCCAATTCGGTCTAGTATTTCAAAAGGTCCAATGAACCTTGGGTTCAATTTCCCTTTTTGTCCAAATCTCATAACACCTTTCATTGGCGTTATCCGCAGAAATACTTTTTCTCCGACTTGGAACTCTAATGGTCTTCTTCGTTTGTCTGCATAGCACTTTTGTCGACTTTGGGCTGTTGCTATCCTCTGTTGAATTTTTCGAATGGCTTCCGTTGTCGACGTCACCATATCTGGTCCAGTTTGTTGCTCTATGTACTTTCTTTCACCCACTTCATGCCAATGGATAGGAGATCGAAACTTCCGCCCATATAACGCTTCATAGGGTGCCATCCCTATGGTTTCCTGATAACTGTTGTTATAGGCAAATTCAATCAGCGGTAAATATTTACTCCACGATCCTTCAAAGTCCAGGACACACGCTCTTAGCATATCTTCAAGAGTCTGTATAGTCCTTTCTGTTTGACCATCTGTTTGTGGGTGGAAAGCTGTACTAAATTTCAATCTTGTCCCCATAGCCTTGTGCAAGCTTTGCCAGAACTTCGAGGTAAATTTTGAGTCTCTATCTGACACTATGGAAATTGGAATTCCATGCAATCGTACTATCTCTTGCACATAAGCTTCCGCTAACTGGTCCCCTGTGTACGTCACCTTTACCGGAAGGAAATGAGCCGACTTTGTTAATCGGTCGATGATGACCCATATTGAATCATATCCTTTGCTTGTTCGTGGAAGTCCAATAACGAAGTCCATTGCAATCTGCTCCCATTTCCATTCTGGTTTTTCCAAAGGCTGCAGTTCTCCTCCAGGTCGTTGATGTTCTGCCTTAATCCTCTGGCAAGTAAGGCATCGAGCTACATATTGGGCTACATCTTTCTTTATGCCAGGCCACCAAAAGTGTTCCTTCAAACTTCTGTACATCTTTGTTGAGCCTGGGTGTACCGTGTATGGAGTATTATGGGCTTCATTCATAATCTTTTTCTTAATGTCCTATCTTGCAGGTATGCAAATTCTTTCATTAAATTTTAACATTCCTGAGTCAGAAACATTAAAATTCTTCACTTTTTCTTCTTTGACTTCTGCTCTGACCTCGGTTAGGTAAGGATCTGATTCTTGACCTTCTTTTATTTCCTCCAGCAGAGTCGACTGCAACGTCAGATTGGACAATCCTCCGATTACTACTTCTATGCCCGATCTTACTACTTCCTCTTGTAGCGGTTTGGACAAGGCTTGAAGGAACATCAAGCTTGTCGACGTCTTTCTACTCAATGCATCCGCTACTTTGTTGGCTTTCCCAGGGTGGTATAAAATTTCACAGTTGTAGTCTTTGACTAATTCCAACCACCTTCTTTGTCTCATATTAAGTTCTTTCTGGGTAAAGAAGTACTTCAGACTTTTGTGATCGGTAAAAATTTTACATCTTACTCCATAGAGATAATGTCTCCAAATTTTCAAGGCAAAAACTACCGCAGCTAACTCTAGATCATGTGTGGGGTAGTTCTTCTCATAATCCTTTAATTGTTTGGAGGCGTAAGCTACTACTCTCTCTTCTTGCATCAACACCGCTCCTAATCCCATCTTTGAAGCGTCACAGAAAATTTCAAACTCGTCTGTACTATTCGGGATGGTGAGGACTAGGGCATTAGTTAGTCGATTCTTTAATTCCCTAAAACTCTTCTCACAAGCTTCCGTCCATATGAATCGACTATTCATTCTAGTGAGTGCCGTAAGTGGGGTTGCAATTTTGGAAAACCCTTCTATGAATCGTCGATAATATCCAGCTAAGCCCAGAAAACTTCTTATTTCAGTTGCATTCCTTGGCTGGGACCATTCTTTTACTGCTTCCACCTTAGCTGGATCCACCAAAATCCCACTTTTTGATACAACATGTCCCAAAAAGTTAATCTTGTCGAGCCAAAATTCGCACTTCTTGAATTTGGCATACAGTTGTTCCTTTTTGAGAGTTTACAGCGTACGTCTTAGATGTTCCTCATGTTCTTTTTCCGACTTTGAGTATATAAGGATATCATCGATAAAAACAACGACAAATTTATCCAAGAAATCCTTAAATACCCTATTCATGAGGTCCATGAAAGCTGCAGGAGCATTAGTTAGTCCAAATGGCATCACCAGGAATTCGTAATGTCCATAACGAGTTCGAAACGCCGTTTTGGGAATATCATGTTCCTTCACCTTGAGCTGGTGGTATCCCGAACGAAGGTCTATCTTTAAAAATACTGCCGCTCCTTGTAGTTGGTCGAATAAATCATCAATCCTGGGTAGCGGGTACTTATTTTTAATTGTCACTTTGTTGAGCTCCCTGTAATCAATGCACATTCTCATTGTGCCATCCTTCTTCTTCACGAATAGTACTGGAGCTCCCCACGGTGAATGACTGGGTCTTATAAACTTCTTTTCCAAAAGTTCCTCCAGTTGAGTCTTTAGTTCCTTCAGCTCGGCAGGTGCCATGCGATAAGGGGCCTTTGAAATCGGAGTTGTACCCGGTGACAACTCGATCTCAAATTCAATTTCACGATCGGGAGGAATTCCAGGAAGATCTTCTGGAAATACTTCCATGAATTCTCGTATAATATGAACGTCTTCAGGTCGCGCAAGCTTCTCTTTCGAGACGTCACAAATAGTTGCTAGATATCCGGAGCATCCGTTTGCTAATAATCTCCTGGCCTTTGCTGCAGAAATCATTGGTGAAGGGGTTCGCTTCTCTTTCCCTTGAAAATGAACTTCTTCTTCTCCAACCGGTGCAAAAATGACTTCTTTCTTACTACAGTCGATTCTAGCGTTATACGTTGTTAGGAAATCCATTCCTAAAATGACGTCATAGTCCTTCATGTCGATAATGATCAGGTTAACATATAGTTCCCTGTCATTGATTGTAATTGGTATAGTCTTATACCAATGAGTTGAGTATAGCACTTCCCCGGAGGGCAGTGCTACACTAAAAATTGTATCCATCTCAACAGGTAATCCATTCAGTCTACCAACTAAATGCACTGATGCGAATGAGTGTGTAGCTCCAGAATCAACTAATACTGATGCAGGGACATTATTGAAAAGGAGCTGACCTGAGATTACTGTGGATGGACTTGCTTCCGCTTCTTCTCGAGTCAAGGCAAAGACTCTGCCATTTGTTTTCTTTTCCTCTCCTCCTTTATATTGTTCATTACGGTTGGAACATTCCCTTGCAAAGTGTCCCGGCTTCCCGCATATGTAGCAAGTGTTAGTACCAACCCGACATTCACCAGGATGATATCTGTTACATTTGGGGCATTGAGGAAATCCTGACTTTTCTTGGGACTGCTCCTTTCCTCTCTTGTTGTTGTTGTTGTTGTTGAAACTCCACTGGTTAGGCCGCTTCTTGTCACTACTTTTCTGACTTGGACCACCTTTCATGAAGTTGTTATTTTGCCGATTTCGGAAGTTCCTTGTGCCCTGTCTTCTGAATTCAGCTTCTTTCTCCCGTTCTTGCATCAGTATTGCCCTTTCGATCTTCAAGGCTTTGTCAGCTACTTTGGAAAAAGAAGCTCCCTCCAAGTCTGCTACTTCGAGGTCTTTGCGAATGTCAGGATGAATAGCATTTTTGAAATGCTTGATTTTTAATTCATCCGTACAGACCATGTGGGGGGCGTATCTTGAGAGTTCATTAAATTTTCGAATAAACTCTTCCATCAGCATCTTTTTCTGCCTCAGATAAGTGAATTCTCTTGCTTTTTCATCTTTTAAGGCAGTCGTAAGGTATCTTTCTTCCAACAAGTTTCGAAAATGTTCCCAAGTCATTGTGTCTACTCCATGGATGGCCGCCATAGTATCCCACCAATAGCTAGCATCCTCCCTCAACAAGTATATTGCTAGTCGTACTTTGTCAACTTGGGGTACTCGAGCTAAATCAAAAAGTCTTTCCATCGTGCAAATCCAATTCTCTGTTACTTTCGAATCAATGCTTCCATAAAATTCCGGGGGGTGGAATTTCATAAAGGCCTCCGGAGAGTAATTGGCTGTTGCATTCCTGACTTCTACTGGAGGAGTCGGAGGTGGTGCGTGTTGATGTGCTCCATTTGTTGGTGGGTGGTCTGCACTATCATGTGGTGATTCTTCATTACCCTGTGGTCCTCCTTCATTTCTTTGTTGACTTATGTATTGTGCTAGTAAATCTTCTAACCGTTGGTTTTTCTCCCTTTCTTCTTGAAATTTCCGCATTAACTCAGCAACATTTGGAGTAGTTTGCTCTGCAGTATGCTCTCCAGTTGCATGTCCTTCCATTCTTCAACTCTAAAAGGTCATGAGTTGGGATGATTACCATAAATAAAACTTTCTTGAAAGTAAATCACCATATTACTTATTTACACGTCAAGTAGCGTTAGATATAACTTTGCTAAGAGATTAAATTTAACGCTAATATATACATATATTTTATAAGGACTTACTTGATGAGTAACACGCTTACCATCATGCTTGTACATATGGGATTGTCTTCAAAACCGAACCGCTCTGATACCACTCTGTAACGACCTCCTTTCTTAACATACATATATAGTGTAAAAACAAATTTTAACCTAAATATGACAATACTGAAATTCTGAATTTGCAAAAAACTTTATTAAACAATACATAAATAATGTTTATAACCTCAAAAATGAATAAAAAATATCTTCTCTTATCTTTCATAATTGTTATAATTTGTAAAAAGAAAATGGGAGTTACACTAATATTGTGATTGAATCTAGAGAAGTTGAATTCTTTGAGAATATGTTATGTGACAACAATTCTCAAGCTTCAACATCTCTAAAGGAGAATTTGTTATATGAGAATAATTCTCAAGCTTCTACATCCAAAGTTGATTCTCAAGAGGAGAATTCTCAAAAGGATGTAAAGCAACCCTTTGAACCTAGAAGAAGTCAAAGGCTTAAAAATCATAAAAGTCTAGTAGTGGATAAGATAGATTCTCAACGAATTTCATTCTACATGGTAGAAGGAAATAGAGAGGAAGTCATTAGGAAAATTCCTATTGTACTTCTCGTTGAGGATGATCCTAAGACTTATAGAGAAGCTATGCAATCCAGAGATAGTGCATTTTGGAAAGAAGCCATCAATGATGAGATGGATTCCATTCTTTCCAATAACACTTGGGAATTGGTAGACCTCCCATCGGGGTCTAAGCCAATTGGGTGTAAGTGGGTATTTAGGAGAAAATATCACACTGATGGCACTATCCAAAACTTTAAAGCTAGATTAGTAGCTAAAGGGTTTAGGCAAAAAGAGGGTATCGATTATTTCGATACCTATGCGCCTGTTGCAAGAACAACTTCTATAAGAATTTTGTTCGCCTTAGCTTCTATACACAACTTGTATGTTCATCAAATGGATGTCAAAACGACATTCCTTAATGGTGACCTCAATGAGGAGGTCTATATGGAACAACCCGAAGGGTTTGTCCTACCAAAATATGAACATAAAGTTTGTAGACTTGTAAAATCCTTATATGGATTGAAACAAGCTCCTAAGCAATGGCATGAGAAATTTGATCAAGCCATCATGTCTAATGGGTTTAGACATAACAATGGAGACAAGTGTTTGTATTCCAAAACTTGTAAGGGATATGTGATCATTGTTTGCTTATATGTGGATGACATGCTTATTCTAAGTAATAGCATGAAAGGGATAGAAGAAACGAAGAGGTTTCTATCATCAACCTTCATGATGAAAGATCTTGGAGAAGTTGATACCATACTCGGTATCAAAGTAAAGAAACATAGTGGGGGTTTTGCGTTAGGGCAAGCCCACTATGTTGAGAAAGTATTGAACAAATTTAACCATCTCAATGTTAAAGATGCCAATACTCCATTCGATCATAGTGTAAAACTAGAGAAGAATGAAGGAAGAGCGGTGGCTCAATTGGAGTACGCTAGTGCTATAGGGAGTCTAATGTACGCTGCCCAGTGTACTAGACCTGATATAGCATTTGCGGTAAGTAAACTTAGTAGGTTTACAAGTAATCCAAGTGTGGATCACTGGAAGGCAATTGGAAGAGTCCTTGGTTATCTCAAGAAAACCAAAGGACTAAGCCTTCACTACTCCAAATTTTCTTCGATATTAGAAGGATATACAGATGCAAGTTGGATATCCAATATTGGGGACAACTTGTCCACAACTGGTTGGGTATTTACACTTGGTGGAGGTGCAATTTCTTGGGGTTCCAAGAAACAAACCTGTATATCTCATTCCACTATGGAAGCGGAGTTCATAGCTCTAGCTGCTACTGGCAAAGAGGCCGAATGGTTAAGGGATCTGTTGATAGAGATTCCCCTAATCAAAGATAATGTATCTACTATATCGATACATTGTGATAGCCAAGCAACATTGGCTAGAGCATACAGCGGAGTGTATAATGGGAAGTCTAGACATATTAGTCTAAGACATGGATATGTAAGAGAATTGATTCAAAGAGGAGTCATCTCAATATCCTATGTGAGAACAAGTGAAAATCTGGCGGATCCTTTCACTAAGCCACTAACGAGGGATTTAGTGGCTGCATCATCTCGAGGGATGGGACTTAAACTCCCTAAAGAGATTCACGATTGATGGCAACCTATCTTAACACTAGTTATTCAACTAGTGTTAGGTTCAATAGGTAATAACAAGTCATTCAAGTGAATATTAGTTGTACTCAAAACAAGTCCCATCTGAGATATTGAGTACTTGTGTGTTACCAAGTGGAGGGTTAAAACTGAAAGGTTTTTTAATAGAATTCAGTCTTGTAAAGACAAGTATTTTTGGTAACAAAATACTGTAAGAATTCTACCTATATGGACCTAGGGGTGGTGCCGCCTCTCATGAGAATTGGGAGTATTCTCAAGAACGTCCATGAATGGAAAGTGCACATGGCCATTAACGGTGCAAAGCAAGACATAGAGGTCTCAAGTGAACATCGCAAAGGTGTGTGTATTATCACCGATTTGTCATCATGAAAAGATGGTTCAATGCCTAGTGCAACCAAATTTTCGACAAATTTTGTGATAATTACACTATAGTAAAGTTCAAGTTGAAAAACACTTTACTTTATGCATCAATGTAATGACTCCTATAAGAGAGAGTTCTTATTTAATCAAGTGGGGGATATGTTATATTTTAAATATAATGATTGATTAAATAAGTGTTACAATAGATGACTATTTAATCTAGTGGGGGAATGTTATATTATTTTATAATATAATGTAATATTATATTATTTTATAATATAATGTTTTAGATTAAATAAATGTGACATAGAGTGTCACATATTGTAACATATAATAGAGAGTTACATTATTTGGATATATGTGAAATATCCAAACATGTAACATATTTGGTGTTACAAATTCATCACAAATTTGTAACTCCTAAATATCACCCATTATTGTGTAGATTTGTTGTTACACAATATTGAGATGAATTTCTTAAAGCCATATGAGAAATGGCTGATAGAGATGTGATTTTAACTCCCATATTGTGTATGGAAGTTACAAAATCAAGTGGGAATAAATTGGAACGTTTTGAAAAAAACTGAAAAATGTGTTGCTGAAATTGACTGAGGGCCGCGGCGCCTGGAACTAGCGCCGCGGCCCTAATGCCTGACAGCTTCTATAATTTCAGTTTTTTATCCAACTTTGAACGATTCCAACAGCTTAGTAACTCCCAATTCTCTATTTTAATTCCATAAAACACTCAATTAATCATTGGTAACAGCCATGGGGGTTGGTGGAATTTGAAATTCAAAGGGTGTCTCTAAACTCTATAAATAGGAGCCTAATGCTCACTTGTAAAACACACCATTTCTATCCACTAGAGAACTTGGCTAGAA
This sequence comes from Humulus lupulus, assembly GCF_963169125.1. Classification (NCBI taxonomy): domain Eukaryota; kingdom Viridiplantae; phylum Streptophyta; class Magnoliopsida; order Rosales; family Cannabaceae; genus Humulus; species Humulus lupulus. Next base: position 102,375,530 of record NC_084793.1, read on the forward strand.
ACACCTTGAGGCTTGATTATTCCAGAAAGCATTTCCAAAATCTGAGAGAGATCCCTTAGTGCTTGAGTTAGGGGGAAATAAGCTTTTGGACAAAGGTTTTAAACCTTGTTCAAGTTGGTGATCCCCAATCCTCTTCACTTAGGTTGTGTAAGTGAGAGTTTGTTTGTGGTTTATGTTCTTCCTTTTATTCTATTGTTCTTCTTCTTATTCTCTTGTTTTATTTACTTGTATATTTTGTTTAAGAGTTGTAATCTCTTCATTTGGTCCAAACACTTTATTTTATTTGTAACTTTTGTTTTGAGTTGTACTTTACTATTCTCTTCTTCTTCATCATCTTCTTCATTTCCTTTGTTTTATTTGTATTTTCAGTTATAGAGTTGTAACACTTTATTTAATCAATCTTGTCCATTGTAATATTTTGCATAGAGTTGTAACATTATCTTACCATTTCCATTGAGGCAATATTATTTTTCCTAACACTTAATTCTCTCTAACAGTGTAGATTGTAGCGTAATATTAGCCAACTGGCCCACTAGCAACTCTATACCAGCTTTGGTCATATCATCTGCTAACTCTCTGGCTATCAGCCTCATACCATAAATCTGTCTCGGACCCTTCCGGCTTAAAGCATCAGCTACCACGTTGGCTTTTCCTGGATGATACAAAATCTCACAGTCATAATCTTTTACTAACTCCAGCCAACACCTTTGTCTCATATTCAAATCTTTATGAGTGAAGAAGTATTTCAGGCTCTTGTGGTCTGTATAGATCTCACACTTCTCTCCATAAAGATAATGTCTCCATATCTTTAAAGCAAAAACCACAGCCGCCAACTCCAAATCATGAGTGGGATATCTCTTTTCATACTCCTTCAACTGACGAGATGCATAGGCGTATTGCAACTTTCTCTGAGTGAACAAGAGTAGAAAGACAGGGCTGGGCGACCAGACTCTGTCTGTTATCGTTTGGTAGCTTACTTGGTGAGAACATGATTGCTAAGTCCTATACATCTCTTCCTTTCTTCCTTGCAGGGAATATTGGGTTGGTTTAAGATTTTTTTTTTTGTTATTCCTTGACATGTCATCATGGGTGTAACAAAAATCTTAATTAAAGTTTTATATGTATGTATAACTTTTATTCAATAATTTATTTTGATAAATATTATAATAAAATATATTTTTAACTTAGGATAATATTAATTTATTTTTATATCAATTTTTAGAAATCATATATTTACAAAATAATAGGAATATTTAAATTTTAAAACTATATATACATATATATATATGGAAGACTTCTCAATGGTTACTACCCATAGATGTGTACTAATGATTACTGGTGAAAAAATACACATTTATTGATTTTAACAGTCAAAATAAATTAAGTTTTAATTAATATTTTCATGGAATCAATATGATTTATTTTATAAATGAAAATATTTGATTATGATTTAATTTATTGTTATTTTGTAGGAATTAATTGGTATTTTGGCATAAAGAAAAAGAAAGAATAAAGAAAGAGTTAAATCTGAAAAACAAAAGGGAATGTGGCATTTTTGAAGTGAAGGAGCCCAATTTTTCGGCCCAAGCCCAGCAACAAGCTCTCTCTTCTCTTTGCCCAGCTGCCACGTGTCATCTCCACAGGCCGCCACGCGTTCCAGCAGCCATCTTTGACCCACCTTTGACTGACCCATGTTAGCCCTTTGCTTCATTTCAACGTGACCATTGCATTGACCCACATATATGCATATATGCATATTTCCTTCAGCATTTCAACATGACCATTCCACAAAGGCCCAAATGCATATGAAAGCCCAACACTCCATGCACCCAAGGCACCCAACGACCCAGTCAAGGCCCAAGGCATTTTCTTCAGCCAAGGCTGCCTACGTGGCACTCTCTCATTGGTTGAAAATGGGTCAAAACCCTCTTGTGTCACCAGCCATGTTTTGTGGGTATTGGGCTTTGTAAATTGCTATTTTGAGCTTTATAGATTATGTTTTTGTGGTATTTTAGAAAAAGAGCATTTTGACTATACACAAAAATAGCTAGGGTAATATTAATAATAAGATTTGATTTTTCAAAATCATATTTTATTATTAATATTTCAGATTTATTTTGTAAACCCCATTTTGTTGTTTAATTTCTTTTTAGTCCTTTTCCCCATCTATAAATAGGGACACTTCACATTTGGAATGTAATTTTTAGAGTAGAGAAACTATAGCAAAATTTCCACTCACTTTCTTCTCATATTTTCTTCTTAGAATTTTGTGAGAATCATGAGCATAATGGCCTAATCTTCCTAGGAAGGTTAGGGATGATTCCATATGCAAGTGATGTTATTTTGCTACTTTGATTTACTATGTTCTTAATGTAATATATTTGAGTTATTTATGTTCTTTCATCTCTATCTTTATTTTGTTATCTTTATTTACTTATGCTAATAGTATATATGATTAGTCATGCTCTTTCTATGTGCTTCTAATTAGTAAAAGTAATATTGATACATAATTTTATGTCTAATCTTCTATTGCATTATTGCCCTTGGGTATTTTGTCATTTTTAGATTTTTCATAAGATTAACATTGTGCTTTTAAAGTAAAGAACTTTATAACTCAAATGAACTTTTGTTAGAAAAGACTATGGACTTTAATGTTAGATTTTCCAAGTAAATGTTGGGATGTGAACTATTTACTTGTGTATTTTTTGTAAATCAAGTAACCAAGTAACTAAACTAGCATATGGATGATTCTTGAAACCTTTCATTTTCTCAAACTCTTGATTACATCTTACTTTTATTTCACTTATCTCATTTCATCACTTTATCAAAAATACAACACCAAAATCTCAAACCTCTTTCCATTTACAATTTTATTTACTTCTTGTTACTAACTTTTGTGTTATTTTCTACTAACCTTTTGATTTTAGGTTACCTCCTTGTGGATCGACCGCCCGATTATACTACAACCACCGCTTAGTGGTTGTCACATTTTGGGCGTTAAACAACTAACAATTATGATGATGTGGCAACATAGTGATTTGTTATAGCAAATCACCAAAAAGTAAATATATTTTTTTCTACATTAATTTCGAATTTTCATATATAATGCTTAAATAAGATTTTTTTAATTCTTTAATTTAATAAATATGTGACCGCCATGTAATCAGGTAGCATTTCCAAAAAATTTAAAAAAATCAAAATTTATTTTTAGAAATATTAATTAACAACTATAAATATGGACCATTGATTTTAATAAAATAGTTAATATTAAAGTAATCATCCATGTGTAGTAATAATTATGAGTGGCCCACATGTATATATATGTAATTTTAAAAGAAAATAACAAGTATTAATTTTTTTATATTACTTATTTTTTACATCAACCAAAATATCACTACAAGAAAAAGGCTCTACAGCGATGACATCTATTGCGACGACTCAAAAGTCGTTGCTGTATGTAGGCAAAATCCACGAAAAATTATTTTCTCTTAATTTATTAAAAAAAAAAGCAACAACGACGACATGTCGTCGCTGTAGGGTCGTCAACAACACACGATCTAGCCTCCAAAATTCCTGATACCCTACAGCGACCACTAGTCGTCGCTATAGGGTTCCAGTAATTTGGAGGGAACAGGAGGCGGGAACTGACTATACAACGATGACATGTTGTCGTTGTAGGGTATTCCTAGGAAAAAAAGAGGGAAATATGTTTGTCTATAGCGACGACATGTCATCGCTGTAGGATGCTCAGGGAACTCAACCGTCCAGAGTTGGTTACCTATTTTTCACACCCTATAGCGACGACATGTCGTCGCTGTAGAGTCCAATATAATCAATTGATCAGTGATTTTGTACTCTATAGCGACGACATGTCGTCACAATAGGGTCCAAAATAAAACGTTGGAACGTGAATCGCCAACAAATTTAAGTAAAATTTCATTGACTACAGCAACGACATGTCGTCGCTATAGAGTGGACGCGTAGCACACGAGGGGATTCGTGTACTATTCACTATCCTATTACGACGACATGTCGTCGCTGTAGGGTCTCATCGTTTGAGTAAAACAGTGCGTTTGATATCAACGACAACATTCATATACTCTATAGCGACGACATGTCGTCGCTATAGGTCACAACGATATAACCTCTAGGCAGAGGCTTTCTTCCTCATTTGTGCTCTATTTTCTTTAAAAAAACAGAGAGCTCTAGCTATTTAAGTCCCCCACCGGCGATCCAATTTATTTCAGGCCGATTTCTTGCAATTTCTTCCTTGTTTTGGTAATCTAAACTCATTTTATTTGTATTTTATGGTTTAAAGCGTATTTTTTTGTTAGTATATGTGTGTATTTTGTGTTTGGTATAAATGAGTTAAGTTTTTTATTATTGATTAAGTGTTAAATTAAGTTTTCAATTGTGTAATTGGTTATTTTATATTGTGTTGAACTTTGTTTTTTAGGTTATATTTGTATATTTGTTAATTTAATTATATTAGTATTTTTTTAGGGATAGATTGTAAATATATTTATTAATTTGATTTAATTAAATATTAGATGATATAAAATATTAGATGTTATAAAAAAAATGCATATGATAGGTTTAGATATTAGATGATATTATTTATTTATTAATATGTGTATGTTTATTTTTTTTATGTGTATATGAATGTATGTATAAAAAATGTGAATATGTTTATATGATTTAATGTAGATGTGAATATTAGAATTTAAATAATAATTAGATTATTATGTTAGATAAATATAATTAAATGTTTATAATATGATTTATGTTGTTGATATGAGGTATAAATCTTTGAAATCAATTATATATATGTTCTGGGACTGTTTTTGTAGTTTTTATGCAGGTTTTAAATTTTGGGATAGGTTAGATTATAGCCGTTATACTGTCGAAATTTTAGTAGTTTTATAAATATTAAACATTACAATTTAATTTTTAATTTTTTTAAAAAATTAATTAAAAATAAAAAGTACAAATTTTAACAATGTAATTTTAAAATTAGTGTTATTAGAATTTTTATGATTGTAAATTTTAAATCAATTAATTAAAAAATTATAAAGTGTAAATCAAAATAATAATATTAAATAGAAAATTAAAAATATATAATTAAAAATAAAAAGTACAAATTTTAACAATGTAATTATAAAATTAGTTTTATTAGAATTTTTATGATTGTAAATTTTAAATCAATTAATTAAAAAATTATAAAGTGTAAATCAAAATAATAATATTTAATAGAAAATTATAAATATATAATTAAAAATAAAAAGTACAAATTTTAACAATGTAATTTTAAAATTAGTGCTATTAGAAATTTTATGATTGTAAATTTTAAATTAATTAATTAAAAAATTATAAAGCGTAAATTAAAATAATAATATTAAATATATAATTAAAAATAAGAAATAAAAATTTTAACAAAGTAATTTTAAAATTTGATAATATATTTATAAAATTTACTAATGTATTCATAAAATTCAATAAGATATCATAAGTTAATTGAAATAATTAGTGCTTTGGTGATAAAAAATTTATTACCAAATAAAAGTAGTTTTTTATGATTATCACATTGTGATAATTTATTTTCTACTTGAATCAATTATGACGATTGAAAAGAGTTGGATAACTAATAGACGACGTAACTCTATTGAGTTTTGGAATGGTCTTCAAGCATTTATACAAATGGCCAAGAATCATGTGAATGCTTCGGAAGAAGTCAGATGCCCATGCGTTCAGTGTGTCAATATGCTGAATCAGAAACTGGATGTGGTGGAGGCTCACATACACAGATATGGGTTTCTGCAGCGATACGTGAAGTGGACCTACCACGGTGAAGTTGATATGCCTCCAGTAGTGGACGACAGGGCTCCAGTGACTGATGAGATGATTGACATCATCAATGATGTTATTGGTGAACAAGACACTAACAAAGAAGGCGTAAATGAAGGAATTTAAGATGGTGGTGGCAATAGTCCGGAGAATTAATTTGATGATCTGTTTCACGAGGTCGAAGCTGAGTTATACCCTGGTTGTACATGGTTGTCTTCCTTGATTTTCTTGGCGAAGATGATGCACATGAAGATTATAAATAAATGGACAAATAGTTCCTTTGATGAACTTTTGAAGTTTATGAAATTTACATTCCTGAAGGAGAATAAGATTCCGGCTTCATTCTATGAGTCTAAGAAAATAATGAGGAAGTTAGGGTTAGATTATCAATCAATTCATGCTTGCAAGTATGACTATTGCGGCAAGTATAGTCAACTGAGTGTACTGATGAATTATTTTCTTTAGCAAACGGGTCCAATCATAATGCATACTCCTACACGGCCTGCATTGTTAACAATGTGAAGCTTTTGGTCCATAGTCGTTACGAAAGACGTACCACTCAAAATAGTGGAGTTTCGGTGCCAGGAACCGATGGTTTCACTTTCTATGGCCAACTTGAGGAGATTGTAGAGTTATGCTATTCCCATGGTTACTCAGCAGTGTTGACGCCGTTTTTCATCAACTTAAATAGTAGAACAATTAAACAATAAAATATTAGATCAAATGAATAAAGAAGAAAATAACAAAGTTTTTACGTGGTTCAGTAGTTAACTTTGCCTAGTCCACGAGTCTATATTATTAAGACTTGGGAGTTTTCTGGAAACTTTTCAGAGATAAGTTGCCCAGAGTGCTCTCCCCAGAAATCAGAAAAAAGGTCCTGTACATATGGTGTTTCCTTCTCTATTTATAGGGAAGGTTGTAGAATTCATTCCCACATATTTCGGGAAGATATTCTGTAAATCAATTAACATAATGCCATTAAATGCATTATCTCCTACATATACGGAAACGTCCCATGACGGTCGGGAACAGATAACATATTAAATGATATCCCTTAGATATTGGGATTGTACAATAGTAAACATGTTCACACGTAATGGGTTATCCCAGATGATTCATCAAATCTTCGAGATCAGCAATTGGCATTGAGTCTATCGAGACTATGAGTCAATCACGAGCTCGCCACCCAACTTTGCGCTATGCTCGGGACAAGTAGATGCTGACGAAGCTGCTACATCCGAGCTTGTACTTCTCGAGCTCAAGCTATCTCGCCTAAAGGCAATCGGTTAAAAATATATTCAAGTGTCATGTTGTTGCGAGCTCAGAACATATTCGAGGCTACACACCCTCGAGCTTTCGAGGTTGGTAATTACAGCAAAGCGGTATGACTGAAGGATCATATGACGACCATGCATATTTCGAGCTCACACCTGATGTGCCCAGCTTTCGGGGTCATAACTGCTTATCTCGAAATCTGGGTGTAACAGGTAGTATTGTTTCAATGCAAATGGTTCGACACCGATGCAAGCAAGGGTCAAAATGTGACTGAGAATAACATAACTAGTATCATGATTAATTCTGAATGGTACAAGAATGATCAATTTATTCTCGCCACTCAAGCAAAACAAGTTTGCTACTTGGAAGATCCTTCAAGAAACAAAAAATGGAAGGTAGTACAAGAAGTCAATCATCGAAAGATTTGGGATCATCCAAGTATCGATGATGATAACGAGGTTGATGTTGTACATGATAGCACTTCATCAAATTTTGCACTCACTATGGAATTAGGAGAGTTGGAGAATATGCATTTGGATCGACCTGGTCACACCAGCATAATTGGGGAAACGTCTCGATCTGTTCCAGATGTGGATGATGATTTCATCAATGACGATGATGATGACGAAATTAGTGAAGATGATTTAGAAAGTACAGATGATGATGTAGGAATCGATATTGATGATGGATAATATTTTCTTATATTCATATTTGTATGTTTAATGTGTATGTTTTAATTTGAAGACTTTTCAATCAATATATGATTTTTCTCAACAATGTTTGTTTTTCAATAGTTTCAACTGCATTACCGAAATTATTTAAGTTATGTAATTAACCTTCAACTATAACTGAGTTTAAGTTAATAATTATTTAAATTGCAAAGATATGTCTGCTACTGTTGCTCGTTCTCATGGCGGTGATGGAGCGGATCCTCCTCCTCCTCCAGGTCCCACGCGAGTTCCTACTTCCTGTGAGACATGTAATATACTATAATTAGTCTATCTTTTATCAATAAATGACAAATTGCTATTATTTTATTCAATTTAATTGTGTTGTTTAATTAACATATGCAGCGGCTGCTGCAAAAAGAAGAGGTCGGTCTCGATCCAAAAATTTGCAGCAGCTCGTCAACGACAATAAAGGTCCGTTGGCTCTACAATTTGATCTGAAGGAGGGAACCTACAAAGCAGTTGGTGATATTGGGACATTGTTCATGATACTTATTGGCAATCTTATTGGTCACCATGTTCTGTTATATTATGACTCGTGGCAGACTGTTCCGGATGAGCACAAGATTGGATTGATGCAAAAACTTAAGGTAAATTTATCTACTTATTAACATGTAATGTTTTTTTTTATAATATAAAAAATCTCACATTTTTTTTAAGGAATTTTTCATTATTCCCAAAGCTCTCCCTGAGTGGTGACTGATAGAGACTGGGATTGAGCGAGAGTTTCAGGATCGCTACAATGATAGAAAAGGTCACAAGAAAAGACACTTCGATGAACATGGAGGGTATAATGATATCGAGATAGCCAGAAAGAATCCACCGGAGGATATTGACAATGAGAGTTGGCAGAAGTTGGTTGACCTTTTCACCACTCCACAGTTCATGGCACGCTCAAAAGCAAATGCTGCCAACAGAGCAAAACAGAAGTATCCAAGTCTCCATGGATCGACTTCTTATGCTTCTGCTCGATTTAAGAAGGTAAATAAAAATATATAGATAATTTGAAATATTTTAAGTTATCTTAATAATAATTTCAATATTTAATTGAGCTTTTGTTAATTTTTTTTCTCTAAAGATGAATCTTCAGACCAAGGAACTGCCCAGCATTATCGATACCTTCCATGACATGCACAATCATCCGACACAAGGATGGGTGAATACGAATGCTAAGGATGGGTGATATGCTAAGGATGCATATCTTCAGACCAAGGAACTGCCCAGCATTATCGATATCTATGAATATTATTCAATTATACTATATATTAATTGTCTTATTTCTAAACTCCAGGATATCTTGCAGCAAGAAGTCCAGACACAATCCCAATCTCAGTCTCAATCTGAATCTGAAGCAGGAAGTGCCAATGTCAAAGAGACACAAGTCATCTCAAAGGTACTTGGTCAACGTTGTGGCCACAACCGATGTATTAAATGGAAGTTGAAGGGCACTAGTACATTTGCCTCAAGCGCCACCGGATCCTCTTCATAATCAGAGGCATCACCGTTTCCATCCACCACAGTTGGCCCTCCGACGATACCACCTGAGGCTTTCCAGTCCATGATTCAACACTTCAGTCAAGCCTTTATGACCCAGAACAACAACTTCCAGCAAATGCAACAATATTTGCAAACAACAAATCCGAGCATCCAACCTCCACAATTTCAGCCTGTCAACTTGGACATGAACATGATATAGTCCATGATGGCAAGCTTTCAACCACAACAACCACAGCAGCCACAACCACCACAGCCACCACAACAGCAACCACCAGAACCAACACAACAACCCAACGATAATGACTTTGGAATTGATTTTGATGACATTTAATTTTATTAAGTTACTATTTTTAAATTATGAATATTTTGTGTTGTTTTTTTTAAAATTTTTGGAGACAATACTACTTATGTTTTGTTATCTTACATTTTTGGAGACTATGAATATTGTTAAATTGGTTTTATTATTTAATTAATAAATTTGTTTTATTTATTTATTTAATTAATATTTAATAATTTATTAAATAAATTTTAATCAATATAATTAATTAAATATATATTTTTAAAAATTGTATACCTACAGCGACGACATGTGGAGCAGTCAACGGACCTACAATGACCACATGTCGTCGCTGTAGTAGTTTTTTGAAATTCAAATTTTCAAATCTTTGCACTACCAACAACGACGACATGTCGTCGCAATATCCCAGTCCAATTGAAAAAAAAGATTTCCTATTGCGACCGACATGTCGTCACTGTCTACCTACAACGGTGACTTCTTGATCTACAGCAACGATAAAAGTCGTCGCTGTAGAGCCTTTTTCTTGTATACTATAAATAAAAAAAATACTAATTTCAATTAAAATATGAAAGAAAATTGACAAATATTTAATTAATGACTATATTATCTATTATTAAATCAGATAAAATATATTAAATGCTTAAGTAATTAATCTATTAAATCATAACTATATTTTTAGGAGAAATTATAAATGTCATTCTTTAATATATATTATATTTTAAATTTATTCGATTATAATTTTAATTTAAATGAAGATAAAAATGGAAGATTATAATTTGAGTGGAATGGGAATGCCAAGTCCCCAAACCACACATAGAATTTTCAATCTCATTCTTCAATCCCATTGGTGTGGGACTCACATATTTAATTCGCACTCCTAATAAAAATCAGGGAAGTAAACAAAGGTGATGAAACTCATTCCCTAATCCCATAAGTAAACACACCATAAGTGTATTTAGCAACGACGCGTGGACGTCAAATGATAACATATGTCATCGTTGATTATCTTGAAGTTATTACCCACATGAGACCCTTCACTAATAGAAAAAAACTATTTTGGTGTCTGCTAAAAAATGTTGCTATAGATTAATATTGTTTTATGTTATATTTTGAGGCTTGATTTTTATTGAAACACACTTGCATTACTACAAAAAGTCCAATTCGCGTCAATTTCTAATTGACACTAAAGGGTTTTTGCATCAATACAAAAAGTGATGTAGAATATGGTGACACAAATTTTATTGGATTCGATATCAGTGGAGAAATGACGTGTATGGGGCTGTTGTGCCAGTGCAGAACTAATGCGAAATAGCTTGTTCGCATCAATGTGTGACTGACACTGAAATCCACAATAATAATAATAATAATTAATATTAAGATCAAACTCTGACGTAAAATAAAATAAAATCTAACATGTATAAAAATAGTTCTGAAATGTAAAGGAAAAAAAAAATGACCAAGCCTACTCCCAAGAATAATACTAATAATTAAATAATCAGTCCAGCTCCCTAGAATGCAGTAAAAACTTTGTAGAATTATGCCCGAAATCATTCCCAGCTGAGAAAAAATGAATAAGGCGTATGATTCTTAGTCCTAAAATTTTTTTTAGGACTTGCAGGGTTCGAGTCTTTTATTTGAGAGAGGTTTTTTAGGACTCGCGTTGTGAGTCCTAAAAGAATGTTTTTAGTACTCACAATGCGAGTCCTAAAATATCCCGTTGTGTGCCTTTAAGTAAGTTTTTAGGGCTCTTTTCGCGAGACTTAAAAGAATATTTTTAGGATTCGTAATGCGTGTCCTAAAAGATCCCGTTGAGTACCTTTAAATTAAGATTTTAAGAATCGCTTTGCATGCCCTTAAAAGTAATTTTTTTTTTAAAATGCAGCTACAATTTTCATTTTGATTTTAAAAAATATATATCCCTTTGAGTATCCAAAATGTATTAAAGAAATTTGAAAAGAAAATACTAAAAAAACGCCAATTTTTTTTTTAAAAGAAATTTAAATTTCTCATCATATATTGTAATAAGCTAGCTATTATAACATCATTCATTTTGCTTTAATCAATTGTAAAAATAACATCGCCCATTTTTTTCGAACTTTGTCAATTTCTTGAGTAGTATATGATTTGTGAGAGGTGAACTGAAAAAACTAAGAAACAAAATTTTAATTAGAATTGTATTAGTGGTAATAAATTCAAAGGATATACAAAAATTATACTATTTTAATATTATGTAGTTGTATATTATTTGTTACATGTTTCGACAAGAAATGTTTGATATGAGGGGCATTGATAAGTACATTCTTCATCATCTTCATAACGTACTCATGTCTTTTACAAAAGACAGAAGCAAGTCAAAAAATATTTTCTTCCACGCTTTTAGTCCAAAAAAAATTGGAGTTAGATTTTATATCCATGTAGAAAGATGATGGGATAATTCACTCTGTCACAAACATTGCACATATTTATATAACTCAAAATTTAAACTAAAATCTTATCAAAAAATTCACATCAGAAGGTGATAAATATGGTATCAAGGGGGACAAATAAAGCAGCCAGCTTAAACCATTTTTCCTTACCAAAAGTATATGTGACATGTTTTCTATCTCGAACGGAGCGCCCTGGAGAAAACCCATCCATATTGTAAAAATTATCAAGGAGAGCTTGTCTGTGCTGCTTCTTCAGTAACCTCTCTTTCCGCTGTACAAACAAAATCAACAATAGTTTATCACCCCCCACAATAACAAAAAAAAAAACATAAAATCATTGCAGCAATAAAAGTAAACTAAAGATTGCAATAGGGAATAGGGATAATTGATCACGACAAATAAAACAATGATAATAACAAAGCAATATATGTCCATCTAAGAAAACAGTTTTAGGTACCTTATGAGCCCTTTCAACCTCAGGAAGCATGTATATCTTTAACTTTTTCCCTAGTGAAGCCTCTATTCTATTATTACTTGAGAAGAGTTTCTCCTGTGAGATCATACAATGAGCTTAGAATTATAAAGAACGACAACAACAGGTTGCAACATGAGCAGATCATTCTTAGCAACTTACAGAAACATCTTGGAATTCATCGAAATTGGTTGCAACTATTTCCCACTGGTATGATGCATTGAGAAGGACTTGAGAGCCCTTTGCTTTCGCTTTCTTCACTTCAAATTTTCTTATCTCCCTGTAAAGTCTGAGACCAACCATTTCATCATTTTCATACCTGTAGCAACAAACTTGAGAATCCAATATAGTATACAAGACTCAGACCAACCAACATGTGGGAGACCATTTACAAACAATTCAAGGTTTTCCAGTATAAGTGTAAACCTAACACCGATGTCTAAGCTCAGAGAAAACAAATGGAAACCACATATTTTTTAGGTTTGTTGAAAAGTCTTAGATTACCAGTATCAAATTCCATGAGAGTCACCTCCAACGCGTTCTTTATGAAACGTTGCAAGTGGAATACCATGTTTAATTGAATGGTCAATATAGTTCCTGATGTCATCTTGCTGCAAAACATCACCCACATAATCTAACTGAACATACAACAAAATAAATGCAGTAAAAAAGATTTGCACGAAATTCAAAATAAACTTGGTAGCTGTAAAGTATGATTATAGGCTTAAAAGGAAATAATGGAGAATTAGATATGTGGTCATGATCCCATATATATATATACATAATCAAAATTAGAAAGCACACTAAATGGAAATGTAAACTCATAACTGCCTGACCTTTTCAACAAACTCACTATCTAGTTGAAAACACATCAAACAAATAAATACATATGTACAGAGTCATGGTCAAAAGTAAAAATATTTTAAAAAAAATAAGAGGAAGTTTTAGGTGTATTACACTTTCACGAGTGTATCACATTTCATTGAATTTTCAAAAGAGTTTGGTATCGAATGCTACCCGTCAGTTTGGTGGTTGACTTTTTCTTCTTTTCTTTTTTTCCCTTTAGGAGGTGGTGGTGGTGATGGATCAGAATTTTTTTTGACCATATAACAGCAATGATTTACATAGAATAAGCTAGGTAGTAGAGAAGTCAGTGTATCAATCAAATTATAGAACATATTTTCTATTAAAAAAAATGGCTACTTTGCATCAGCGGCAAGAACTCACTCGTGCAAACCTAAAAAAAATTCAAATCACAAGCAACTATTGCTATGATTTCTTGAAAGATAACCCTTGAGAAATTAAAAAAAAATCAAATATAATATAATATAATAATAGTATTCATTAACAACATGTCAACATGAATTGACTATAATTAATTAGAATAGTATAGTTCAAATAAAAAAGAACGCTGCATTGCATGAGCTGCCCCAACCCATATGTACAAAATTAAGAGATTTAAAAAAATCTAAAATCACAAGCACGTACTGTTTCCATTTTCATGAGTAATCAAAAGTGCACATATGAAATATGCACATTAAAGTTCTCTTATTAATGGAAATACCTCCACACGAATGTCACAAAGTGCTTGTGAGATGACCACACGAACTCCAATTTAAAAAAAATAAAAAGAAAACTTGCTGCTATATGCCATGAACCATGTACGTGAACCCAGAAATTTCCCCCACCGCCGAGAACGCACGCTGCCACCGACAACCCGCGAGCTAAGGTGCTGGAGCCGAGAACCCACGACGCCGGAGAAGATTTCTCTGGATCCCAAGAGCCCACGCTTTCTGGAAGCTAGAACCCATGCTCCTCCATCCCCGTTCACCACCTAGCAGCCACTGTTCACCCACACTCCTCTGTCAACCCAAGCCTTACCCAACCTAAATCCCCAAATGTGATTGAGTTTTCTCTCTTGTATCTGTGCTGAAAATTTTTGACCCCTATATAATTTTTGAAAAAAATGAATTGTTTATGTATCTTTGCTTAACAATTTTAAGGACTTGTTTTGGAAGTCTTTAATACTCTTTTAGGATTCACAAAGCGAGCGAGTCCAGTTCTTAAAAGTCTTTAGGACTCGCATATTTTTTTAGGACACTCGTTGCGAATCCTAAATTATGTTTTTTCAGGACTCTCAATAAATATCCTAAAAACTCCATAAATTTTTTTAAGGAATTTTATTTAGGTGCGTGTCCTAAAAAAATATCTTATAAAGGGTATTTTGTGGTAGTAATGAATAAGGTAGAGTCAACAAAACCTGAGCAAACTATAGTATAAGATAAAACAAACAAAAATATCAGCAAATAGATACCAAAATGCGAATTATGTAGATTTTCAATATCGTGATTTTTTTTTTGTAGAGATTGTGGGAGTGTACTTTATTGGAAGCATAGTTGAACCAATCATCAAAAATAGAGCCACCACAATCCCGAGCCTTCAACTTCATGAGCACCACCTGACTAACTGTAGGAGGAGAGTAAATTTATTATTGAGATTTGTTAAATATAATGATTAAGTAGTCTTACACAAAGTAGTGTAAAATACTTAACGATTTTCACTTAAGTTGAAGTGAAAAATATGAAATTTTATTGTATGCATTTATAATTCATATTTTGGGTCTAAAGTGAGACATTAAGATATCTAAGAGTGCTTAGAAAGTCTAGCATTTGAAGGTGTTTAAGACACATTTTGAGTATGTGGGTCAGGTTTAGAAGTGACGCTTCACTATCTGGGAGGCGATACATCGCTTGGGCTGAAAGCCATTGAGAAATAGTAATAAGCGACGTATCGCCTGTCACTAAGCGATGTGTTTCCTAGTGGCAGGCGATGCATCGCCTAGCATGTCTTGACGGGTTCGTACACACTACTACAAAATTTACGTGACTGTCGTAAGAATATTATTCATACATCCATTCTAACACTGTCATGTCATGCAGCGTAGTACCATGTACTAGCGTGAGACAACAATTAAAATAAAAGTGTCGTTCCCTATGTTACATAAGACAACAGTTTCTGTGGAATCGTCATCCTCTGTGGTACATGAGATGATAATTTATATGCAATCGTTGTTATTTGAGACAACAATTTTTAGACAAATGTCGTGCCCTGTGGTACATGAGACAACAAAATGCTTTGAACTGTCATTCTATAATGAGAAATTTTTTGGAGACAAAAGTACCATACAAAAAAAAAAAAAATCTGTTCTTATTTTAAACCATTATTTTTATTTAATATTTTTTTTGTATAATTACAATATAATAAAAAAAATCAAATACAGTAAAATTAGTAAATATATACAAAGATTTTATGTTACTAAGTCTTTGACACACTAATGTTCTCAACAAAAGAAGTCTCTAACATACAAATAAGTATGGGATTACACAAATATAAAAGATATATGATGTGTCTCCACATGCAAGGCAGTATCATTCGGGTTGTAAGTGTGCATGATGAGACTGTGCACATCCAGAAAATCTTTACAGGACCTGAAATGTTGCATACAAAAGGGCATTGAAAAACATATAAATATAAATATATATATATATATATATATATAAAAAGTAGTTCTCGGACATCATCATGGCTCTATATGTCAAGCATATATGAAATGAAGGGAAATGAATTTACAAGTAAAATCTATTTCTGCTTGGGTGTTCTTCACTTCTTTGTAAAGCTCTTCAACAACAAGCATTTTTTAATGATGGGATAGCATAAGATATTCAAGTTACATGTTAACATTAAGCTATTTACTATTAGATAGGATTGTGTAATTTATCATTGACATTAAAATAACATGGATAGGCGACAAAGAATAGTTCATCTTCTGGCTTCACATGGTCCTTCATTTTTACTTTTTCAACAAAACCGAAGTCTTAAAAAAATGATGGTTTTGTCAAATAGTCCAATATGAAAGAAGCTCCTCCAAACATTGAATTTCTTGCAAACGTGGAAGGTTTAATCGTAATGTTTCCAAGCTAGTTTTATAAACTAGTTCCAAGGGAGGAAATATAGTATTACATAGGACAACAACGCATCATGTAATAAAATAGGAGAGCACATTGAAAATTGTTCAGCTATCATATTCACTACAATTTTCTTCTCTTTGTTTTTTTTTTATTAAATAAACAAGAAAGACAATATAGGGAAATATGCCTCTACTTACAACAAATGTCGTCGGTAGAAGAACAATTGTCCTCGCTAAAACATGTACCAACAACAGTGTCGTCGGTAGAGGTGGTTGGTAGAATTTCGTCTGTAGAGGACATACAGAAAGTTATCGGTACAAGCACTACATGCCCTTTTTTTTTAAAAGAAAAATATTGTAAACACATACACATGTATCTGTCCCATTAAATAGATTTCTGAGTCAAGAGAGTTACTTCACTTAGAGGTATATGCAGAAGCAAGTCAAGAAAAACTTTAATTTCAAATGCACCACAAACTCTAAATGTAGCCATGCTAATGAAACTAAAAGCATTGGAAAGTTCATCAGGCTAAAAGCATATATTGGTCTGTAAAAGTAAATAAACAGAGTACAAGTAAACCAACCAGAGTTCAAGTAAACAAACTAAAAAACTTGAAATCAAATGAATACTAATTAATAATCTGAAAAATCATTCCAATGGTAAAGAGATACACAAGTACATATATATATACATTATATAAATATGTATGGTCATACTTTTTGTTTCTTATTGCAGATAAATCGTTTCATACCTCCAAAATGAACCCCATCATGGGAGTGTTAACCACACGCCACAGAACAACCATAATTGACAACTAGTTTACAATCGAAACTGAAATTCTGAAATATATCAAATATCAAAGCAATCAGGTGTATATAATGTAATATAAAATGATGTAATTCAGATCTATATTCATAACAGAAAATTAAGCAATCACTACAAGGCATGGAACAACAGCTTATTGTCCTGCAAGGATACGTACAAAAGTGAGCTTACTGTGATAAGCTTTTGCAACATTTGAATAAATATATAGGGAAGACTTGTCAATGGTTATTACCCATAGATAAGTACTAACAATTATGATGATGTAGCAACATAGTTGTTGACGCTGTTTTTCGTCAACTTAAATAGGAAAGCAATTAAACAAAAAAATAATGGAGAAAATTAACAAAGATAAACACAAGAGGATTTTTACGTGGTTCAGCAGTTAAATCTGCCTAGTCCACGAATCTATATTATTAGAACTTGAGAGTTTTCTGGAAACTTTTTAGAGAATAGTTGTCCAGAGTTTTCTCTCCAGAAATCAGAAAATCGATCCCCCACAAATGGAGTCTCATTCTCTATTTATAGAGGAGGTTGCAGAATTCATTCCCACATATCTCGGGAAGATATTATGCAAATCAATGGATATAATGTTATTTAATGCATTATTTCCTACATACACGGAAACGTCTCATGAAACGTGGGATCGGATAACAGATTGAATAATATCCCTTAAACAATGGGATTGCACAATAATAAATATGTTCATAAATAACTGATTAACTCAGATACGGGATTCATCAAATCTCCGAGACTAGCAGTCGATCACGAGCTTGTCGCCTAACTTCGCCTAGGCTCAAAGCAAGCAGACATTGACGATATCGCCACATTTGAACTCATCCGCTTCGAGCTCGAACCAGTCCAGAAGGCAAGGGATGGTTCAGGGATACATCCGAGTGTCACACCAGGCTATTTGCGAGCTCAGAGCACTTTCAAGGTTACACACCCCTTTTACACGACGACCGTTCCTATTTCGAGCTTACACATAACGAGCCAAGATTCTAGGATCACAATCTCATGCTCGAAATCTGGGTGTAACATTTTGCCCCCTCAAAAGTATCAATTCGAATCCTAAGAGAAGGAAACTTTTGAACTGCCCTTCTTGGAAACTGTACCATCAATTGTTCTCAGGTGTGGACTCGTGTCAGCTAAGGGTTGATTAATCAAAGTACTTGAGTGCCTTGGTATCATGCCCATGTCCATTCACCTACCAACTTTATAGTGTCATCCTTTCATTTGTTCCTGACCGTCAGATCGGATACAAAATCTGGCTAACGGTTCAGATAAGTCCGACCTTTGGCCTCCTTTTGGGATTTATATATATATATATTGCCTCTCATCTCTTCTTCTTCTTCACTTTCGCTTTCAAACCTTTAGAGAGAAAAAAGAAAAACCAAAACCCAAATATCGTCTTGCCCTTGCATGTTCTCCAAACCGAGAAAACAAAAATCTCTTGACGTCTATGACTCCGTGAAGGCTTTCCTGCAACCACTTCTTCGATCGTCAATTTCTTTGTATCCACCAGCCACATTGTGTAAGTTTCTGATCCTTACTCACCTGTTTTTTCGTTTTACATGTTTCTATTGTAAAAATGGCATTCCTGGTTTCTACCAAATTTATAAGGCCTCGCTCTTGCATTAAGCAAGTTTTCTGATTTGAGTAATTTTGACATGTTTAGAATCAAGGTTTTAATTGAAAAATTTAGGGTAGAAATGTGTAAAAATGGAGCTTTTCTGGTAATGGGGGGTTTTGTGTAGCTTAAGAAATAAGGTTTTGGAATCGGGGTTTTTAAACTGCATGTTTCCCAAAAATATCATCTTTTTGAGTAACCGCCGACTTTTTCCCTGAAAATCCAGGATTCTCGAAAACAAATCCACCTTCCCCCCTTCACGTCAAATACACGCTCGGGCTCAACTCTTTCAATAGCTCAGGTTTCTTCCGAGCCTGATCTCGTTCTTTTGATTGAGCTTATTCCATGGTCTTAAGCATTCGAACTCGAACCATCTCAATTTTTATCCTTGATTTCTTGTGTGCCTAGCCCTCACCCTTTTTCTTTCTTGCTAGATGTCGCTGAATTTGGAAAAATGGTGGTGGTTAGTACGCGCGATTCCTTATTCATCGACAACTCTGAGCCCAGAGTCGCCCTTTACTCAGAATTAGCGGCTGATTCATGAGCACGAATTGAGGTGTGAGCAAGAGGATACTCGAGCTAACTTTCGATGCCAAATCGACGAGGTCGAAGAGAGAAAAAGGAAAAACCTTAGAGTCGCAATTTATCTAGACCCGAACCCCGAGCCCAGACCAATTCCTCTTGACCCTACGCTTAAAGTAACGGTCGCTTTCAAACCAGGCAAACTCAATTTCTCACTGATGGAAGAATCAACAAATCGTCCATCCACTTCGCGACCGACCGCCATTCCCACCTCGAGGGGAGAGTTTTTCGAGGCCGAGCATTATTGGAGCTCAGTTTCTTCATTGGGATAAATCTCCAACATCCTAGCTCGCCATGGCCTAGGATTGTCTGGCTCGCTAAGGTGTTGAGCTTCGACCTCCAATGAACGAAGTTGTTATGCCCGAGGAGACGGCCGCCCTGACAATAAATTAAAGCTCGTGGCCTAGAGTCGCGAGCACATGAAGGCAGGGGCTCTATTGCCCTTGAAGTCCTTTTATAAGGACTTTCTGGACTTTGTTGGGCTCATGCTCGTTCAACTCCAGACCATCTCATACAGGGTCTTGTCAGCCTTGAGGTCGCTATACCACGAGTTGAAGTGGGAAGGACCTTCGCCAAGGGAGATCCTGTATCTCTTCTGCCTTAAAAGAAACCCTTCCCGAGCTCGGGGAGGAGATGGATTCTACTACCTTTTGAGCTACCCCAAGGCGAAGAAGATCTTCAAGGACATACCCAACAATCCTCCTAACTTCAAGCAGGTGTTCTTTTGGATAGACGACCTGGCTCCCTCTAAATATTATTCATTCAGATGAATCTGTAAGTTTACGATCCTTTTTCTTTTTGTGCTTGAATTTTTCTTAGGCTCAAATTACTCATAATGTTCCAATCTTCAGCCAACTATCACCATCCTACCCCTACAGACGCAATGAAGGAGCACAAAGAGGCTTTGCTCCAGCTTCCATATGGCAGGCGCTCCCTGTCTTATCTTCTTCATGAAGATAAGCTTCGAGCCTGCGGTCTCTTGGAGCGGGACCAATCAATAGATGACACCACCTACAAGAAGTACACCAAGTGGGAGTTTGTGCCTCTCCCAACCAACAAGCTTCCTCTGAGGCGAAGCTCAAAGGCACGATCCCCAGCTCGCCGTCGCAGGAGTCCATGCTCGGGGAACGACGCCAATGATGAGTCCTCGAGCTCGAGTGATAGAGGTAAGGTCATTCTCACCTCGGCCTTGTGGTCTCCTTCCCTCCTTAAGCATAAACCCGACACCCTGATCTTATGCCTAGATGATAGGGACAAATTTTATGTATGGTCTTGGGTAGATGATAGGGTCCATAGGTTTGATAGCTGTCTAAGGAAATATGACACAATGTACAGTCTGAATGAAGATTGGGATGGAATAGTCATCCAATATGGGACAAAAAACTATAGGGACCTTTCGAGGTTGACTTCCACGTATAGGGAAGGGACTCCCCCAACCTCCTCTGAAGATAGGGGAATTACTTGGTCGTCGAGCACGAGCTCAGGGGAGAGTTCCAGTTAGGTTCCTTGTCACTTGTGTTTAATTCCTTTAATTGTCTGCTTTATGCTAATTTTAGCGTTTTGAGATCGTTTTCTAATGTGATTTGATCATGCAAGTACTATGGACTCTGACCTCGAGAATATGCTCGCCAATGCTGAGGGGGCCAAGCATAGAAAGCGCCTGAGAGCCTCATAAAATTCTGGCCGACCTGCTAAGGTCCCTAAAAGGACTGAGGCGACACCTCCTCCCCCAGCTCCTATTGTTACGAGCCCAGCCATGGACCCCACTCCCTAGGTCGAAATTCCTGTAGCAGATGCCCCTCCTTTGCTTCCTATTGTCCAGATTCTTCCAACGCTCGGCTCAGTTCCGAAGAAGCCAGCTTCCACTCGGGAGCACCTGTTGTCGATTTCTACTCATGTTGATGAGTATGTTATTTACAAGGCTGTCGGGACTCACGGAACCACTCTTGGCTCAAACGTCCTGTCTCGGGTAGGCCAAAGTATCAGCAATCTCGGGGCTCCTCAATGGCAGTTCCTGGTCAATGCTCGGGACTCTAATATCCTTTATGACAAGAGTACCGAACTCATATCCTCGGTAATTTCTCTTACCTCACTATTTATTGTGATTTTATTCGGAGCATGCTCTAACTTGATTTGTTTGTGTGTTAGGCTCTTACTGCAGTTGCTCAGCTAAATTATAAGCTGAACAATCATGTCCTATGCTCAGGAGTCGAAGGAACTCCAGCTTAAGCTCGCCGACGAGTTTAAGGCCGCAAGGTCAAAGCTGGAGGCTGAGATCGAGAAGGTGAAGGCTGAGCTCAAAGAGAAGAGCTCCAGGGTTGAGGAGCTTGAGAAGCTGAATGCCAAGCTCGAGGAGGAGAAAAAGGCCACCTTTGAGATAATAGAGGTTGAAAAGGCTCATCTTCTCAAAGAGTTCAAGTAGAGGAAGGATCGGGCGGTTTACTTGGCCATGTACAGGATCTGAGCCAGAAACGCCGATCTCGACACAAGCTTCTGAGGCTCTTTTGAGGACGAGTTTCTGGCCAATTGGCAAGCTCAGCTGGAGGCAGAGGAAGCTGCTCGGGAGGATGCTAAGAAGGCTAAGGAGGGTGCTCCTGTTGGATAAGCTTATACATGATCTTTATTTATTTTCATGTATATCTAATATTATACAAATTAATATGAGATAGCCTAAAACATGTTTCTAAAATTGAATTCAAAGAGAAACAAAGAATAGAATACTTACAGTATACGTAGCGGAATGAAAGAGTCCTTCCTTCAGTTTCTCTAACTCTTATATCCTCTTTGTCACAGAGTATTATCAAGAAACTGAACCGATCTTCTATTTTCTTCACAATCTTCCAATGTATCCTTAGAACCACCTAGACTAGTGTGGGAAATTCTCAATACATGAGATAGATATAGAGAGAAGAGGAGAAAATAACAAAGTGGTTTAGAAAATGACTTGTGTTTAGAGAGAATTTAAAACTATCAGAAAACCAGTGATTAAACTTCTCTGTCGTCCATCTTGACTTCTCTCTAAGCACTCCTTTTATAGACTCAATTAGGCCATTTAATTTAATTAAAGAATCAATAAAATAATAGCCATTTTAAGGCCCTAGGTCGAAATTATGGGCTTTAGGCCCGTGAAATTTCCCATTTGATTATAAGCCCATTTGACTTAAAATCAAGGCCTGTATTATTTTCTATTGATTTAATTAATTAAATAATTATTTAAATCCTTTATCAAATTAATTATTTATAATTTGAACCTTAGATTTAAATTTATTTATTAATTTAGATACCAATTTATCTTAATTAATAAATCTGCCATAATTTCTATTTTCTTCTCAAAATTACACAACTCTATGAAACTATCCAAATTTGATCTGGTCAACTTTGATAATTCTAATTGATAATTAAATCAATTAATTGAGATTATCTAGATGATTTTATCTAAGGTAAAATGGGGACCATGGGCCTATGAAATCAAGCTCCAATAATGTAATGCCCCGAATTCTCTGATGTGGTTTAATGGCGGGATTAGTAGGTCGAGAGGGCCATACCTGTTTAATTATCCCATTAAATGATAATATGCATGTATATGCGAATTATATTATAATATGATGTTAAATGCATGCATGCATGTGGGTCCACATTATAATTACAAGGGTGTGATGGTAATTTGGCCCGTTGAGGGTATAATTGTATATGTGTATGCATGTACGTGATAAATTGTTGAGACCACATTATAATGTGGGTTTGTTCGAGCTATTCTGCATGAGACGATCTTAGATTATTGATTAGCGGTCTAGTCATAACAGGTTTAAGCTCGGGGCTCGGGATGAGTCTCGGGGTGATTTTAATAATTAGAGTGTTACCGGGAATTAAAGGGTGACGGGATATGAATTATCGGTGTTTGAGATTATCAAGAATAACGGGAATTGGAGAGCGTTAATTATGATTAACGAGATCGATGGAAAATACCAATTTTGCCCTTGGGAGCCTTTCGAAACCTTTAATTGACCTAGGGGTATTTTGGTCTTTTTACCCCTAGGATAGATATAAGCCATTTTTGGCTGTGAAAGAAGAGAGAAAACAGAGTATATTCAAGAGCCTTCCCGTACCATCCTTTCTTTCAGTTTCTTTGAGATTTTTGAACCATTCTTGAGGATTCAAGCTTGGGAAGTAAGCCTTGGGAGTTTGGGAGTGTGTTCCTCCATTGAAGAGCATCATAAGCTGAGCTTTGGGTAAGTTTCTAACCATTGAATTCCCTAGTTTGGCCCGTTTTAGTTCAATTTTACAGCTATGATTTCTAGGTTGAATACTTGGTTTTGTTGGGAGTTTTGGCTAGGGTTCTTATGGTTGTGATGTTTGGGGTATGTTGGGATGGTTTTTTGGTTCATTTGGCACCAAAAATGGGATTTGGAAGCATTGGAATCAGGTTAGAATCGAAGGAGATGAAGAAGGAGGTTTCAGGGGGCATCTGGTCTGGAGGTAGTGCTATAGCGCCCACCCTAGGGCACTACAGCGCTACACAGGGGTCTTTTGGGCGTGTTGGGGGTTCTGAGTTTAGCGCTGGGGCGCTAGGGATCAGCACTGTAGCGCTACTCTGTTCCTTCAAAGTCTCGTTTTGAGTATTTTTAAGGGGTTTTGACTTGGGGTTGCAATCCTTAAGGCCCAGGATCGAATCTACTCACCGTGTGGGCATGTTTTGAGGTCCCGAGAGTGGTGCTTAGGTTAAGACCCTTTCCATGTTGATTTTCATTAATGGAGGTTATAATTGGTTGTGATTAGGTAATCGCTAAGGAACCAAAAAATCGATTGTTCTCAGGGGTCGTCCTTATAATGTTTCTCTCTCGAACCTGAGGTAAGAAAACTGCACCCTATGTATGTGACATGTATGATTGTTATTGAGGCATGTTGGTTGATAAATGTGGACATGGATTGCATATTAAATGCTAGTGAATATTGTTTACTTGTATATGGCACTGACTAGTCAGGGGCACTGGCCTAAGAGTCAGAAACGGCATGAGCGTCCTGAATGCAGGGTCGAATGAAGATTAGATCTAATCGATAGCATCGTTGAATGACTCTAAGGCATTAACGCTGGACCGACCCTAAGGTCGATGAATCTTATAAGTGCTTGACTAGTCTAAGCTAGTTACTGAGAGCCATGGCTAAAGGCCTAAGTGATCGTTTGTCACATGGCTAGGGGACGATGTTCCAGGGTTATGACTCTATGGTCATGAGGAAGGTTATGTTGGTGACCAGTCACCATGCACCTATCATCTTTAAGCTAGTGAAAGGTTCACTTATCTGTTAAGCTCTGGTGACCCTATCGTCACATGGCTTAAGGGAGCAGTACCCAACCTAGTGACTTTTGCGACTGTCACTTACTTATTTTGGACTGAAGGTCTTGAATGATTATTATGATCATTGTTGATATTATATCATGCTATATTGTGTTTTCTTGTTGGGCCTTGGCTCATGGGTGCTATGTGGTTCAGGTAAAGGGAAAGAAAATCTTACCCAACCTTGAGTGGAGAGCTTAGGTGGTGTGTGTACATATGCGGCTGCTTGACCACCACGGCCTAGGAGTTCTCAGAGGAACTAGGGGTTTACCCTATTTTTGTCACTTAGGTCGGCGGGGTTGTAAATTTGAAAATAGTAGTGACCATTTTATATTGTAAACAACTTGTAAATGTTTTGATGAGCTCATGAGCAGTTTATGTATTTAATAAAATATATCCTTTCCTTTTCATTGGTTTTCCACCTAGCCTGTTAGTAACACTTAGAGCACGTTTTTAACCAAAGGACTCGGGTAGCGGGTCAAATCTCCGGTTCATCGATCACTGTAACTGTTCTAGGGTAACCAGGGCGTTACAACTTGGTATCAGAGATGCCAAGG
Source organism: Humulus lupulus (assembly GCF_963169125.1). Classification (NCBI taxonomy): domain Eukaryota; kingdom Viridiplantae; phylum Streptophyta; class Magnoliopsida; order Rosales; family Cannabaceae; genus Humulus; species Humulus lupulus. The sequence goes on from NC_084793.1 coordinate 102,400,962, forward strand.
TTAGGGTTCCAGTAGACTGGCTGGGCATGTACACACATCACTGAAGTCAAGCTCGACTCATGGTTTGGTAACTATTTATGTAGTTATATGTATAACTGCTTAAATATGGTATATATGCTTTACCTGTATGCATGAGACACCATGTTAAACCTGTGCCCTGAAATATTATATCTTCAGCAAATGTGTGCTAATTAGTACTGAGACTGCTGGAACATACTTATTAGTATCGTTGTTTATGGATTATTATGTGATACATGCTAAGTGGTAAATGCTAAATGCTATAAACATGTATCTTCTTGTATAATTGTATGACAGTGGAATGTGATAATTGTCTGCTTGTTCATTGACCGTAAGGCGGCAAGAGGTTTAGTTATTACTACCTGACTGGCCGTATTGATCATTATTTCAGCAAGGTGTCAGATAAGAATGAATCCAGGGCAGACAGATACTTCAGCTGGCCAAAGTGATCAGGGCCAGAATAATAATAACAGTCAGGGTCAGGAAAATGACCAGTCATAGATTCCACAGCCAGCTTCTATAAACTGGCAGCAGATAATCAGTGATATGCAGGTGACGGTGTTAAGGCAGGGAGAGGAGCTTCGTCTCCTGAAACAGCAACAAGCGCCTGTAGTGGCTAGTGTATCAGAGGCACCCCCTGTGTCGGTGTCAGGAACAGAGCATCTGCCTGAGGTTGGAAATAAATGGGAACCTCTCTATGAAAGGTTCAGGAAGCAGCAACCTCCTATATTTAAGGGCAGTGCAGATCCTGCCAAGGCAGAGCAATGGATGAGTATGATTACCACTATCCTTGACTTCATGATGGTATCTGGTAATGAGAGGGTGGCCTGTGCCACTTATATGTTTCGGGAGGATGCCCGGATTTGGTGGGAGGTGATTACCCAGACCAAGAATGTTAATGCCCTAAGTTGGGAAGAGTTTCAGACTCTGTTCAATGAGAAATATTACAATGATGCCATCAGGGCAGCTAAAGCTGAGGAATTCATTAGGCTACTTCAGGGAAATTTTTCAGTCACTGAGTATGCCTTGAAATTTGATCTTTTGGCAAAGTTTGCCATGGAGCTAGTGCCCACTGATGAGACCAGAAGAGACCAGAATTGTTTGTGAATTTTTGGATGTGTTTCCAGAAGATTAGCCAGGGTTACCACCACACAGAGAAATTGAGTTCGTGATAGAATTGGCACCAGGGACGGAGCCAGTGTCTAGAACACCTTACAGAATGGCCCCAGCTGAGTTGAAAGAGTTAAAAGTACAGTTGCAAGAACTGTTGGATTTGGGTTTTATCAGACCTAGTTTTTCACCTTGGGGTGCGCTAGTTTTGTTTGTAAAGAAGAAGGATGGTTCTCTGAGAATGTGTATTGATTACAGAGAACTGAATAAGCTGACAATTAAGAATAAGTATCCTTTGCCAAGGATAGATGATCTGTTTGATCAGTTGCAAGGTAGAAAGGTATTCTCAAAGATCGACCTTCATTCTGGTTATCATCAGTTGAGGGTCAAGGAGGGAGACATACCGAAGACTGCTTTTCGTACCAGGTATGGGCATTATGAGTTTCTAGTTATGTCATTTGGAATGACTAATGCCCTTGCTGCGTTTATGGATTTGATGAACCGAGTGTTCAAGGATTATTTGGACCAGTTTGTGATCGTCTTCATCGATGATATTCTGGTATATTCTTAGTCTGAGTCAGAGCATGAGCAGCATCTGAGGTTGGTTCTACAGAGACTGAGGGAACATAGATTGTTTGCAAAGTTCAAGAAATGTGAGTTCTGGTTATCTCAGGTATCCTTTCTTGGGCACATTGTCAGTAAGGAGGGGATTAAAGTAGATCCAGTGATGATCGAAGCAGTAAGAGATTGGCCAAGGCCAAAGAATGCTTCTTAGGTTAGAAGTTTCCTTGGATTGGCAGGTTATTATAGGCATTTTGTGGAAGGGTTCTGAAATATAGCTAGTACATTGACTGAATTGACACGCAAAATCTAGAGATTTGTGTGGTTAGATAAATGTGAGAACAGCTTCCAGGAACTGAAGCAGAGATTGATTACAGCTCCGATTCCGAGTCTTCCAATAGATCAGGAGAAGTTTGTGATTTATTGTGATGCTTCTCATCAGGGTTTGGGCTGTGTTCTGATGCAGTCGGAAAAGGTAATTGCTTATGCTTCTCGTAAATTGAAGGAGTATGAAAAGAGATATCCCACCCATGATTTAGAGTTGGCAGCGGTGGTCTTTGCTTTAAAGATATGGAGGCACTATCTCTATGGAGAGAGGTGTGAGATTTATACAGACCATAAGAGCCTGAAATACTTCTTCACCCAGAAGGACCTGTATGAGGCAAAGGCGTTGGCTGGAGTTAGTAAAAGATTATGACTGTGAGATTTTGTATCATCCAGGAAAGGCCAACGTTGAAGCTGATGCTTTAAGCTGGAAGGGTTCGGGACAGATTCGTGGTATGATTTTGATAGCCAGGGAGTTAGCAGATGATATGACCAGAGCTGGTATAGAGTTGCTGGTGGGCCAGTTGGCTAATATTACGCTATAGTCTACGCTGTTAGAGAGAATCAAGGAGGGACAGCTGAGTGATCCACAGCTGATCAAGATTAGAGAGGATGTTCTGGCTGGAGCATCTAGAGATTATACAGTGTCTAAGTTAGGTTTGCTGAGATATAAGCGGTGGATATGTGTTCCGCTGGACACTGTCTTAAGGTAAGAGATTCTGGATGAATCTCATACTACACATTACTCTTTGCATCCAGGCACCACGAAGATGTATTAGGATGTGAGATCGTTATATTGGTGGCCAGGGATGAAGAGAGATGTAGTAGAGTATGTGGCTAAGTGCTTGACATGCCAGCAGGTCAAGGCTGAGCATCAGAGGCCAGCAGGGTTATTGCAGCCTCTAGATATCCCAGAGTGGAAGTGGGAAGACATCATGATGGATTTCGTGGTGGGCTTACCCAGGACTGTTGGTCAGCATGATTCCATTTGGGTGATAGTGGATCGCTACACCAAGTCAACTCACTTTTTACCAGTGAGGACTACTTATACAGTTGACCAGTATGCAGATCTCTATGTGAGAGAGATCGTGCGCCTCCATGGAGCACCTAGGTCGATCGTGTCAGATCGGGACCCTACTTTTACTTCCAAGTTATGGGGAAGTTTGCAGAAGGCCATGGAGACACAATTGAAGTTCAGTACTGCTTATCATCCTCAGACAGATGGGCAATCTGAGAGGATGATCCAGATATTAGAAGACATGCTGAGAGCATGTGTACTGGACTTTGGTGGATCTTGGAGTAAGTATCTTCCTTTGATAGAGTTTTCCTACAACAACAGTTATTAGTCTACCATTGGAGTTGCATCTTATGAGATGTTGTATGGTAGGAAATGCAGATCTCCCATTCATTGGGATGAGACAGGTGAAAGGAGATACCTAGGTCCTGAGGCAGTTCAGAGGACCAGTGAGGCTATTGAGAAGATTAGAGCTCGGATGCTCGCTTCTCAGAGTAGACAGAAGAGCTATGCAGATCCCAAGCGTAGGAACGTGGAGTTCCAAGTGGGAGACTATGTCTTCCTTAGAGTCTCGCCATGGAAAGGGGTGAGAAGGTTTGGGAAGAAAGGCAAGCTGAGTCCTAGATTTGTAGGTCCATTTGAGATCCTGGAGAGGGTTGGTCAAGTGGCTTACAGATTGGCTTTGCCTCCAGCTTTGTCAACTGTGCATAATGCATTTCATGTTTCAGCTCTTCGGAGGTACGTATCTGATGTAAGTCATATTTTGAGTTATGAGGATCTGGAGCTTGAGCTAGATCTCTCCTTTGAGGAGTAGCCAGTTCAGATACTTGACAGAAAGGATAAGGTCCTCAGGAATAAGACGATACCTTTGGTTAAGGTATTGTGGAGGAACAACAAGGTCAAGGAAGCGACCTGGGAACTAGAGTCAGATATGCAGAATCAGTATCCCGAGTTGTTCAGGTAAATTTCGAGGACAAAATTTCTGTAAGGAGGGGATAGTTGTAATGCCCCGAATTCTCCGATGTGGTTTAATGGCGGGATTAGTAGGCCGGGAGGGCCATACCTGTTTAATTATGCCATTAAATTATAATATGCATGTATATGCGAATTATATTATAATATGATGTTAAATGCATGCATGCATGTGGGTCCACATTATACTTACATGGGTGTGATGGTAATTTGGCCCATTGAGGGTATAATTGTATATGTGTATGCATGTTGGTGATAAATTGTTGAGACCACATTATAATGTGGGTTTGTTCGAGCTATTCGGCATGAGACGATCTTAGATTATTGATTAGCAGTCTAGTCATAAAAGGTTTAAGCTCGGGGCTCGGGATGAGTCTTGGGGTAATTTTAATGATTAGAGTGTTACTAGGAATTAAATGGTAACGGGATATGAACTATCGGTGTTTGAGATTATCGAGAATAGCGGGAATTGGAGAGCGTTAATTATGATTAACAAGATAGATGGAAAATACCAATTTTTCCCTTGGGAGCCTTTCGAAACCTTTAATTGACCTAGGGGTATTTGGTATTTTTACCCCTAGGAAAGATATAAGCCATTTTTGGCTGTGAAAGAAGAGAGCAAAACAGAGTATATTCAAAAGCCTTCCCGTACCATCCTTTCTTTCAGTTTCTTTGAGATTTTTGAACCATTCTTGAGGATTCAAGCTTGGGAAGTAAGCCTTGGGAGTTTGGGAGTGTGTTCCTCCATTGAAGAGCATCATAAGCTGAGCTTTGGGTAAGTTTCTAACCATTGAATTCCCTAGTTTGGCCCGTTTTAGTTCAATTTTACAGCTGTGATTTCTAGGTTGAATACTTGGTTTTGTTGGGAGTTTTGGCTAGGGTTCTTATGGTTGTGATGTTTGGGGTATGTTGGGATGGTTTTTGGGTTCATTTGGCACAAAAAATGGGATTTGGAAGCATTGAAATCAGGTTAGAATCGAAGGAGATGAAGAAGGAGGTTTCAGGGGGCATCTGGTCTGGAGGTAGTGCTATAGCGCCCACCCTAGGGCGCTACAGCGCTACACATGGGTCTTTTGGGCGTGTTGGGGGTTCTGAGTTTAGTGCTGGGGCACTAGGGGTCAGCGCTGTAGCGCTACTCTGTTCCTTCAAAGTCCCGTTTTGAGTATTTTTAAGGTTTTTTGACTTGGGGTTTCAATCCTTAAGCCTCGGGATCAAATCTACTCACCATGTGGGCATGTTTCGAGGTCCCGAGAGTGGTGCTTAGGTTAAGAACCTTTCCATGTTGATTTTCATTAATGGAGGTTATAATTGGTTGTGATTAGGTAACCACTAAGGAACCAAAAGATCGATCGTTCTCAGGGGTCGTCCTTATAATGTTTCTCTCTCGAACCTGAGGTAAGAAAACTGCACCTTCTGTATGTGACATGCATGATTGTTATTGAGGCCTGTTGGTTGATAAATGTGGACATGGATTGCATATTAAATGCTAGTGAATATTGTTTACTTGTATATGGCACTGACTAGTCAGGGGCACTGACCTAAGAGTCAGAAACGACATGAGCGTCTTGAATGCAGGGCCGAATGAAGATTAGATCTAATCGATAGCAGCGTTGAATGACTCTAAAGCATTAACGCTGGACCGACCCTAAGGTCAATGAATCTTATAAGCGCTTGATTAGTCTAAGCTAGTTAATGAGAGCCGGGGCCAATGGCCTAGGTGACCGTTTGTCACATGGCTAGGGGACGATGTTCCAGGGTTATGACTCTATGGCCATGAGGAAGGTTATGTTGGTGACCAGTCACCATGCACCTATCCTGTTTAAGCTAGTGAAAGGTTCACTTATCTGTTAAGCTCTGGTGACCCTATCGTCACATGGCTTAAGGGAGCAGTACCCAACCTAGTGACTTTTGCGACTGTCACTTACTTGTTTTGGACTGAAGGTCTTGAATGATTATTACGATCATTAATGATATTATATCATGCTATATTGTGTTTTCTTGCTGGGCCTCGGCTCATGGGTGCTATGTGGTGCAGGTAAAGGGAAAGAAAAGCTCACCCAGCCTTGAGTGGAGAGCTTAGGTGGTGATGTGTACATATGCGGCCGCTTGACCACCACGGCCAAGGAGTTCTCAGAGGAACTAGGGGGTTTACCCTATTTTTGCCGCTTAGGTCGGCGGGGTTGTAAATTTGAAAATAGTAGTGACCATTTTATATTGTAAATAACTTGTAAATGTTTTGATGAGCTCATGAGAAGTTTATGTATTTAATAAAATATATCATTTCCTTTTTATTGGTTTTCCACCTAGCCTGTTAATAACACTTAGAGCACATTTTTAACCAAAGGACTCAGGTAGCGGGTCAAATCTCCGGTTCACCGATGACCGTAACTGTTCTGGGGTAACCAAGGCGTTACAAATAAGTTATCATAAATCTAACAAGTAAATTTACTAACTTATTAATTCCTCGTGACTCCACTATAGACTCGGAATTGCACTCTTGAATTCATTGATCGCTCTATAACAAATATAGATATGCTATTAATTATCCATTGTTACAACCATAATTGTCACTCAATCCTCTATAGACGGTCTACAATGAGATAGGACTAAAATACCGTTTTAACCCTCATTGTATTTTATCCTTAAAACACTTAGTTCCTTGTAAATGATATTTCAGTAAACTAATTTAATTACTGAAATGAGATCTCTATCATTTAACACCTTGAACCAAACTAAAAGGAAACCATCGTTTCACTTTTTCATTAGAAGCTATAGATGTTCATATCTATGATTAACACTCCCACTCAATTATACTACCGAGTTCTCAAGATGTAAGTATGGGCTAGTCCGTAGGGTAAGCTGGTAACGAACAAGTCAAAGAACTCAAATAATACAATCAGTTAGAATACTAACCACTCAGAATTGAGATTGAATTGGCCTATGGTCAACTATATGATATGACTAGAATAGATAATAACGGTATGTTTACATATCTTATCAACTGTCAATATCGGTCCAGTCCAATGTAACAAATACATCTGATCTTATCTACTTTGCTAATGTTTTGGAAAGAACATAACACTGTAATGTGTAAGTAGATCATATCATAGATTGGCAAGTCAGTGTAAATCCGATGCACTGACTAATCTTAGGACTAACTTATTTTGAACATATAATCATATTTATATTCCACTGTGATTACGTCACTATAAATAAGATTAGCTATATGCTCGGGATTTAATAGAAGTTTATATTAAACAAATAATCATAAAAATAAAACATATGAGCAAAGTGATTAACTAAGTAAAAAAAATGATTTCTATTCGTTTATTGATAATCAAATGAGATTACAAAGAATTTGGGTTTTGATTAGGGCATAAAACCCCAACAGCTCCCGCCTCCTAAATCTCGATCATGGGCTGCATCCCTCTGAACCTTTTGTAATATTTTATAGCTTTTGTTATTCATGCCCTTGGGGCGAAAACAATTTACAGCTTGTAAAAGAGCTTTTGATATTTTTAATACCATGCTCGTAAAAGAGCTTTTTGATATTTTTAATACCATGCTCGTAATAGAGCTTTTTGATATTTTTTATTTACATCTCTCTGATCGAAATATTTTAAACAATTTTTATATTAGAAGTTTTTTTTTTATGTTTGTTTATCCATACAAACACATGTTGGATTTAGGCTCGAGGTTCCATGCATTCTCGCATAGTTTGCTCGATATTTCCGTATCCGATCTTGTTATTTGCCAAGGTCGGAACTTACTTTTACCATGCACTCGAAAGTACTTATATAGCGTGTAAGATCGATTGTTTAGTATATCCTGCTTTTCTAGTAACTTTTCCTCGTCCTCGAGTAGCTCCCCAAGGTTGTGAGGTCGAAACTGTCTTTTTGCAAGATATTCCAGCCTCGATCTTGACTAAATTTGAAGTGGGTTTATTTATGTTCCAACTTTCTGTCGATTAGTTTTAGCTAGTTTGTTCCAAACTTTTTTAGTTCGTATCTGGTTTGTAATCCATACACTTTTAGTTTTAATAATCTAGTTATATCCAAACTACTTTAGCTCGCGCATCTAGTTATGTCCAGATACTTTATTTTTAACAATCTGGTTATGTCCACATTATCTTAGTTCGTGCATTTGGTTATTTCCGAACACTTTATTTTTTAAAATCTGGTAATGTCCAAATTATCTTGGCTCGCACATTTGGTTATATCCAAACACTTTATTTTTAATAATCTGGTTATGTCCAAATTATCTTGGCTCGCGCATTTGGTTATATCCATACACTTCATTGTTCAAACTTATGGTATATATACCACTGATGCCCCCTTAATATCGTAAGAGTGTGACCATAGGTTATTAAATTAAGAGAGTTTGCAAAAAATACAACATATTGAAACAAAAATGAACTTTATTCAAAATTGGACAATTTATCAACAGAAACATTGTAAAGATGAATAAGCATGGTTGCGGGAGACATCATTCCTATACTATTGACAGTAAGGTCGTAGATGTTCACCATTCCATGCTCGTGGTACCAAATCTCTGTTTAATCTTGCCAATTTGTAGACGCCAGGTTGAATAACTGACTCAATTTGATACGGTCCTTCCCAATTGGGCCCGAGTACGCCAGCGGCTGGGCCCCTCGTAGCTAGGAACACACGCCTTAACACTAAGTCTCCCACTTCGAATTTCCTGTCCCGAACCTTTTTATTAAAATATCGGGTAGCTCACTGTTGCTATGCTGCATTCTTCAGCTGAGCTTCATCTCAACTTCTTCAACAAGGTCCAAACTTACTTCTAGCTGGGATTGGTTCTAGGCTTGATCATAAGCATGGCTACGAATAGTGGGTATTTCGACCTCGATTGGTAACATGGCCTCACATCCATATGCCAGAGAAAAAGGGGTATGTCCTGTTGAAGTGCGAGTTGTAGTTCGATATGCCCACATGACATGGGGAAACTCCTCGGGCCACTTTCCCTTACCTTCTTCCAACTTCTTTTTCATAGAACTCTTGAGAGTCTTATTCATAGCTTCGACTTGGTCGTTTGCTTGGGGATGGGCGACCGAGGAGAAGCTCTTCATTATCCCATTTTTCTTGTAAAAATTGGTGAATAATTCACTATCGAATTGGGTACCATTATCTTATACTATTTTCCTTGGCATTCCATATTGGTAGATGATGTTTTTCACCACAAAATCCAAGACTTTTTTCGAGGTAATCATTGCCAGAGGTTCGGTGTAATGCCCCAGATTCCCTATTATGGTTAATGGCTGGATTAGTAGGCCGGGAGGGCCATAACTGTTTAATTACGCCATTAAATGTGTTTATGCATGTTTATGAGAATTATATTATAATATGATGTTAAATGCGTGCATGTGAGTCCACATTTGTTTACAGGGGTGTTTTGGTAATTTGGCCCGTTGATGGTATAATTGAATATTTGTTTGTGTGCTTATGATATATTGTGAGACCACATTATAATGTGGATTGGTTCGAGTATTCCGACATGAGACGATCTTTAATTATGATTTATCGGTTTGGTCATAACAGGTTTGAGCCCGGGGCTCGGGGTGAGTCTCGGGGGTGATATTAATGGTTATAGCGTTACCGGGGATTTTAGGGTAACGGGATATGAATTATTGGTGTTTGAGGATATTGAGATTAGCGGGAATTAGGAAGCGTTAATTATGATTAACGAGTTAAGCGAGAAGTGCCAATTTTACCCCTAGAATAGCTTGAGAAGCTTTAGATGACTCAAGGGTAATTTGGTCATTTTATGGGTGGATATATGTGACTTAAGTGGTTGTAGAAGGTGGTAGATTTAAACAGAACAGAACAGAGACACTTCCTCATACTTCCCGTACACAACTTCCTCCATTGTCTCCTTTGAGGTTTTGAGCTCTAGGTGTGGATTCAACCAAGGGAAACTTAAAGGCTGGGTTGGTGCACTTGATTTAGCTTGTGTGGGAGGTTCAAAACAAGTTTCAAGGTGAGTTTTGGTCATTTATCACAGCTGGTGCTCTGTTTTACTTTTGGTTTTCAGTTCATGGTTTTAATGTGGGAAGTGAGAATCAAAGGGAGTTTTAGTGTTGGTTTGATTGGGATTTGATGAGAGTGAGCTAAGGGTATTATTTGGGGGTTTAATTATATGTTTGGAGGAGGTTTAGAGATGGTTTGAGGGACTGGTTTGAGAGGGAAAACACAGGGTTAAAATTCTGGTGCGTGTGGCCGACTTAGCTGGTCTGGGCTAGGCGCCGCGGCGCAGCAGGGGAGCGCCGCGGCCCTTGGCGTTTGGCAGAGGGGGGCCCTCTCTGTTTGAGGGCGCGCCACGGCGCAACAGGGGAGGGCCGCGGCCCTTAAGGCCAATTTTTCCAAAATGTGGTTTTTAGCTTGAGGATTCAAACCTTAGGCCTCGGGGTTGGACCTAGTACCCGGTTGGGTAGTATTTGATGTCTCGGGGGCTGGGATTTGGTTTGGGAACCCTCAGTTATCATTTTAATTAATGAATCCTATATTTTGGTTATGACCAAGTGACTGTCAGGGAATTTAAAGGTTGATCGTTCTCAGGGGACATTCATATTATAATTCTCACTCGAACCAGAGGTAAGAAAACAGTGTATGATTACAGTTGCACCCTGTATAGGTATATGACATGCATGGTTTGATATTGAGGCATGTTGGTTGATATATGTGGACGTGGGTTGCATATTAAATGCTAGTGGATGCTGATTACCTGTTTAAGACACTGACTAGTCAAGGACCGACTCTAAAGTCGATGATCACGCATTGAATAGCTCTATGGCATTAATGCAGGACCGACCCTAAGGTCGAAGAACTTATAAGCGCTTGCCTGGTCTACGATCAGATGACTATAGCCAAGGTATATGTCCCCGGTGACCGTTGTCACATGGCTAGGGGACGTTGTCCATAGCTTCGACTCTAGAGTCATGAGGAAGGTTATGTTGGTGACCAATCACCATGCACCTGTCCTGAACAAACTTATGAAAGAATCACTTATCAGTTAAGCCCCGGTGACCTTATCGTCACGTGGCTTGAGGGAGCGATGCTCATTATTGTGACTTTTGGCTAATGTCACCTATTTGTTTGGACTGATAGTCCTGAATGGTTATTATGACCATTGTTGATATTATATCATGCTTTGTTGTGTTTTCTTGCTGGGCCTTGGCTAATGGGTGCTTTGTGGTGTAGGTAAAGGGAAAGAGAAGCTCACCCTACCCTGAGTGGAGAGCTTGGGTGATGTTGTGTACATACAGGGCCGCTTGACCGCCACGGTCAAGGAGTTCTCAGAGGGTCTAGGGGTTTACCCTATTTTTTCCGCTTAGGCCGGCGGGGACTGTAAACTTGAAACAATAGCGACTCTTTTGTATTATGAACTACTTGTAAACATTTTGAAAGGCTCATGAGCAGTTTGTTTACGTAATGAAATGTACCCTTTCCTTTTTGTTGTTTTTCACCTTAACCTGATAAAAGCACTTAGATCACATTTTTAACCAAAGGACTCGGGTAGCGAGTCAAATTTCCGGTTCACTGTTCACCGTAACTGTTCTGGGGTAACCAGGGCGTTACAACTTGGTATCAGAGCAATGCCAAGGTTAAGGTTCCTGTAGACTGGCTGGGTATGTACACACATCGCTGAAGTCAAGCTCGACTCATGGTTTGGTAACTATCTATGTGGTTACATGTATAATTGTTTAAATGTGATATATATGCTTTACTTGTGTGCATGAGATACTATGTTGAGCTTGTGCCCTGAAATACTATATCTTCAGGAAATGTGTGCTAATTAGTATTGAGATTGCTGGCGCCTGCTTATTAGTATGGTTGTTTATTATGTGATACATGCTGAGTGCTGAATGCCATGAACATGTATCTGATTGTGAATATTGAATGACTGTGGAATGTGATAATTGTCTATTGTTCTTGGACCGTAAGGCGACAAGAGGTTTAGTTATTACTACCTGACTGGCCGTATTGATTATTGTTTCAGTAAGGTATCAGTGACAGAATGAATCCAGAGCAGATAGGCACTGCAGCTGGCCAGAGCGGTCAGGGTCAGAATAATGACAACAGTCGAGGTTAAGAGAATGACCAATCTTAGGTTGCACAGCCAACACCTGCAAACTGGCAGCAGATGTTTAATGATTTGCAGGCTATAGTGATAAAACAGGGAGAGGAGCTTCGTCTCCTAAGACAACAGCAAGTGCCTGTGGTGGCCAGTGTTGTAGAGGCACCTTCTGTGTCGGTGCCAGTTATTGGGCAACTGCCTGGGTTGAAAACAGATTAGAACCTCTTTATGAGCGGTTCAGGAAACAACAACCTCCTGTGTTTGAAGGCAGTGCTGATCCTACCAAAGCTGAATAATGGATGAGCATGATTACCACTATTCTTGACTTTATGAGGATAGCTGGTGCTGAGAGGGTGGCCTGTGTGGCCTATATGTTTCGGGATGATGCCCGGATTTGGTGGGAAGTGGTTGGCCAGACCAAGGATGTTAATCTCCTGAGCTGGGAGGAATTTCAGACCTTGTTCAATGAAAAGTATTATAATGACGCCATTAGAGCGGCGAAGGCTGATGAATTTATGAGGCTACTCCAGGGAAGCTTATCAGTAACTGAGTATGCCTTAAAGTTTGACCGTTTGGCAAAGTTTGCCAAGGAGTTGGTGCCCACTGATGGGACCAGCAGAGAGCGTTTCTTACAGGGGCTACAACCCAGGTTAGCCCGAGATGTACGCATCACCACTGTGGCAAGAGTGACTACTTATGCACAGGTGGTGGAGAAGGCACTTACAGCTGAAACTGCAGAGACTAAGATCTGGCGTGACAATGCAGCCAGAAGAGATTTCAGGAGGCCAGGTCCTCCATTTGTGGGTTCTGGTAGGGGTGTTGGCCGCAGTGATCAGAAGAGGAAGGTTCCTGACACCTTCCCAGTTTCAGGTCCTGACAGACGGCCTCGTGGTATTTCTGTGGGTCGTCCAGGTGGTAATGAAGCCTGGAAGTCTTATCCTGAGTGTCCTAGATGCAAGAGGCATCACTTGGGGGAGTGTAAGGCAAGGGCCTGCTTCTCTTGTGGAGCAGTGGGTCATCTGAAAAAGGATTGCCCTAAGGCAAGAAAGGAAGAACCCAGGAAGGCAGACAGCTCGGCCCCAGCGCGAGTGTTTGCATTGAGTCAGGCAGAAGCTGAGGCTTCCCCCTCAGTTGTTACAGGTCAGCTTCTTAGTGCAGGAACTGCTTATAATGTATTGATTGACTCTGGTGCTACACATTCCTTTGTTGCTAGTAGTGTTATTGATAGGTTGTGTAGACCTTGTGATTTCTATGCTGTGGGGTTTGGTACTTTGTTACCCACTGGGGAGCTGGTTGTATCCAGAAGGTGGGTCAGGTCTTTGCCAGTGATAGTGGAGGGCAGAGAGTTGTCAGTGGATCTTATAGAGTTGGTTATGACCGACTTCGATATGATACTGGGTATGGACTGGTTAGCCAAGTATGGGGCAACCATTGACTGCAGAAGGAAGATGGTCACCTTTGAGCCTGAGGGTGAGGATCCTTTTGTATTTGTTGGTACTGTGCATGGACCTCGTATTCCTATGATTTCTGTATTGAGGGCTAGGGATTTATTGCAAGGGGGTTGCATTGGATTCTTAGCCAGTGTGGCTGATACCACCCAGGTCGTGCCAGTGAGACCAGAGGATACTAGACTTGTGTGTGAGTTTCTGGACGTGTTTCCAGAAGATCTACCAGGGTTGCCACCACACAGAGAGATTGAGTTCGTTATAGAACTGACCCCAGGGACGGAGCCAGTGTCTAGAGCACCATACAGAATGGCCCCAGCTGAGTTGAAAGAATTAAAGGTACAGCTGTAAGAGCTGTTGGATTTGGGTTTTATCAGACCTAGCTTTTCACCGTGGGGTGCGCCAGTTCTATTTGTAAAGAAGAAAGATGGTTCTCTGAGGATGTGTATAGATTACAGAGAACTGAATAAGCTGACAATTAAGAACCGGTATCCTTTGCCAAGGATAGACGATTTGTTTGATCAATTGCAGGGTAAGACGGTATTCTCTAAGATCGACCTTCGTTCTGGTTATCATCAGTTGAGGGTCAAGGAGGGAGAGGGGGGCCCTCTCTGTTTGAGGGCGCGCCGCGGCGCAGCAGGGGAGGGCCGCGGCCCTTAAGGCCAATTTTTCCAAAATGTGGTTTTTAGCTTGGGGATTCAAACCTTAGGCCTCAGGGTTGGACCTAGTACCCGGTTGGGTAGTATTTGATGTCTCGGGGGCTGGGATTTGGTTTGGGAACCCTCAGTTATCATTTTAATTAATGAATCCTATATTTTGGTTATGACCAGGTGACCGTCAGGGAATTTAAAGGTTGATCGTTCTCAGGTGTCGTTCATATTATAATTCTCACTCGAACCAGAGGTAAGAAAACAGTGTATGATTACAGTTGCACCCTGTATAGGTATATGACATGCATGGTTTGATATTGAGGCATGTTGGTTGATATATGTGGACGTGGGTACATTCAATTGGGTTTAAGGTTGAATCATATCATTTTTTATCTGTTTTTTCAATGCAAAGCAAAGGGCGAAGTAAAAAAAAAAAAGAAATGTTGTTTGTTCAAAACAAAAAAAGAAACCTGCAATTGTTTTTTTTCATCCAAAAACCTTTTTCTTTTGGTTCTACATCTCTATCCTGCATATTAAATGCTAGTGGACGCTGATTACATGTTTAAGACACTGACTAGTCAGGGACCGACTCTAAAGTCGATGATCACGCATTGAATAGCTCTATGGCGTTAATGCAGGACCGACCCTAAGTTCGAAGAACTTATAAGTGCTTTCCTGGTCTACGATCAGATGACTATAGCCAAGGTATATGACCCCGGTGACTGTTGTCACATGGCTAGGGGACGTTGTCCATAGCTTCGACTCTAGAGTCGTGAGGAAGGTTATGTTGGTGACCAATCACCATATACCTGTCCTGAACAAACTTATGAAAGAATCACTTATCAGTTAAGCCCCGGTGACCTTATCGTCACGTGGCTTGAGGGAGCGATGCTCATTATTGTGACTTTTGGCTAATGTCACCTATTTGTTTGGACTGATAGTCCTGAATGGTTATTATGACCGTTGTTGATATTATATCATGCTTTATTGTGTTTTCTTGCTGGGCCTTGGCTCATGGGTGCTTTGTGGTGCAGGTAAAGGGAAAGAAAAGCTCACCCAACCCTGAGTGGAGAACTTGGGCAATGCAGGGCCGCTTGACCGCCACGGTCAAGGAGTTCTCAGAGGGACTAGGGGTTTACCCTATTTTTGCTGCTTAGGCCGGTGGGGACTGTAAACTTGAAACAATAGCGACTCTTTTGTATTATGAACTACTTGTAAACATTTTGAAAGGCTCATGAGCAGTTTGTTTACGTAATGAAATGTACCCTTTCCTTTTTGTTGGTTTTCACCTTAACCTGATAAAAGCACTTAGATCACGTTTTTAACCAAAGGACCCGGGTAGCGAGTCAAATTTCCGGTTCACTGTTCACCGTAACTGTTCTGGGGTAACCAGGGCATTACATTCGGCCTCGGTCCATTTTGTGAAATAATCGACCGCGACTACTGCATACTGAACTCCACCTTTGCTGGTTGGCAACGAACCTATCAAATCTATTCCCCACACCGCAAATGGCCATGGGGAAGTCATCATGGTTAGCTCGTATGGAGGAGCTCACGGAACTGTAGCAAATCGCTGGCATTTGTCACATTTCTTGACATACCCAAATGCATCTCCTTTGATAGTGGGCCAGAAGTATCCTTGCCTTATAATTTTCTTAGATAGGCTATGCCCCCCAGTGTGATCTCCACAAAATCCTTCATGAATTTCTTCTAAGATTTTCTTGGCCTCGGGTGGAGTCACACATCGGAGTAATGGCATAGAGTATCCTCTCCGGTATAACCTTCCTTCCACAATAGTGTATCTGGGAATCTGATACATTAGTTTCCAAGCCTTGTTCTGTTCTGCTGGGAGAATGTCGGTTTCGAGGTAATCAACTATTGGGGTCATCCAAGTTGGTTCGGAGTTAATCATGCAGACGTCTTCCTGTTCGGGCTTGCTAATACTAGGTGTTGAAAGGTACTCGATTGGCACAATATTCAGTGCATCGACCTCGCCGGATGTGGCGAGTAGGGCCAGAGTGTCTGCATTTGAGTTTTTCTCTTGGGGAACCTGCTTTATCGCATAAAACTCGAAATGTTCGAGTGCTGCTTTCACTTTTTCTAAATATGCGGCCATCTTTGCTCCACGAGCCTGGTATTCCCCTAAGATTTGGTTGACCACCAACTGCGAGTCACTGTAGCAATGTATCGCTTTAGCCTTGAGCTCCTTGGCTATTCGAAGTCCTGCCAATAGAGCTTCGTATTCAGCCTCATTGTTAGACGCTTCGAAGCCAAACCTCAAGGCAGAGTGAAATCGACTTCCATTTGGAGTGATCAATATGATTCCTACCCCCGATCCATTTTCGTTGGAAGATCCATCGACATAAAGTTTCCACAGCTCGCGGGCTGGGGTTATAACTTCGCTGTCAGATACTCTTGTACATTCCACAATGAAGTTTCCCAGGGCCTGCCCTTTTATGGTCATTCTGGGATGATAAGTGATCTCGAATTGTCTGAGCTCAACAGCCCATTTTAATAATCGGCCTAAGGCCTCTGGCTTTGACAAGACTTGCCGTAGTGGTTGGTCAGTTAGCACATGGATAGGGTGTGCTTGGAAGTAAGGTCGGAGCTTTCGAGATGAGTGAATTAAGCTCAGAGCCACCTTCTCCATTAATTGGTATCTCAATTCTGCCCCCAGTAACCTCTTGATGACATAGTATACTGGTTTTTGTACCTTCTGATCTTCTTGGACAAGCACGACGCTGATGGCGTGCTCGGTTGTAGCGAGATATAGGTATAAGATTTCTCATGTGATAGGCTTCGACAAGAAGGGAGGTTTCGCGAGGTGTTTCTTTAGCTCTTGAAATGCAAGCTCGCATTCATCTATCCATTCGAACTTTTTGCCCCCTCTCAAAAGGTTGAAAAATGGAAGACAACGGTTTGTAGATTTCGAGATGAATCTACTCAATGCCGCCATCCGTCCAGTTAAGCTCCGGACATCTTATGCTTTCGAGGTGAGGGCATGTTAATTAGAGCCTGGATCTTTTCAGGATTAACTTCTATTCCTCGCGCTTTTACTATGAAGCCCAAGAACTTTCCCGACGACACTCCAAAAGAGCATTTTTGTGGGTTGAGTTTCATGTTGTATTTCCGTAACACGGCGAAGCATTCTTCAAGGTCATCCACATCGTTATTGTTATGTTTAGTTTTGACTAACATATCGTCAACATACACTTCCATGTTGTTACCTATCTGCTCAGAGAAGATCTTGCTTACAAGCCTATGGTACGTCGCTCTAGCATTTTTGAGCTCAAAAGGCATGACATTGTAACAGTACAACCCTTTATCTTTTATAAAACTCGTATGCTCTTGGTCCGGTGCATGCATGGCGATCTGGTTATATCCAGAGTAGGCATCCATGAATGACATAAGACCGTGCCCAGCTGTGGCATCTACGAGCTAATCGATCCGAGGTAGGGGAAAGCAATCCTTATGACATGCCTTGTTGAGATCATAATAGTCGATGCAAGTTCTCCATGTTCCGTTAGGTTTCGGAACCAACTCTGGGTTGGCGACCCAATCAGGGTAGAAGGCGTCTCGTATAAATCAATTCTCCTTTAACCTACCGTCTTCTTCCTTCAAGGCTTTCTTTCTATAATATTCCAAGAGTCTTCATTTTTGCTGCTTCAGGGGGAAGCTCTTGTCGATGTTAAGTGCATGGCTTATTACATTCGGACTTATCCCTACCATATCTAAATGTGACCATGCGAAAACATCATGGTTCTCCCTCAAGAGGCAAATTAATTGCTACTTTGTCTTTTCTAAAAGGTTTTTCCCTACCTTCACAGTTTTTGGGGGATCGGCTTCTTCGAGCTTGATTTCTTCGAGCTCCTCTAGAGGCTCAAGGTTAGCCCTTTCTTCTATTCTTGGATCAATCTATTCGTCTATTTCGAAGATCGTCCCATCCTTATCCTGAATCACAATGAGTGTTTGTGCACTTGTCTGCTTTTTCCTTCTAACGGAAATGTTGTAGCATTCCCTCCTTGGGAGTTGGTCCCCTTTCAGAGTCCTAATGCCACTAGAAGTTGGGAACTTGATGGCCAGATGCCTAACGGACAAAACTACCCCCAGCCCTACTAGGGCGGGTCTCCCGAGCAGCACGTTTTAGGCCGATGGGATATCCATCACTACGAACTCCATCATCTTGGTTACCGAGACTGGGTAGTCTCCCAAGGTTACAGGGAGTTCGATGGATCCCATACGGGCAATCCCTTCTCTTGAAAATCTGTACAACATAGTTGCACAGGCTTTTAGGTCGTGAAGCGCGAGTCCCATCTTTTCTAAAGTGGCTTTGTAGAGGATGTTTACCGAGCTCCCGTTATCAAACAGGACTCGATGCACCCTCTTGTTCGCGACCTGAAGGGTGATGACCAGCGGGTCATTATGAGGGAAATGTACATGAGACGCGTCATCCTTAGTAAAAGTTATGGGTTGAGATTCAACCCTTTATTATTTCAGAGCTCTAGGTTCGGGTTCGTAGGGAGACCCGTCACCAGTGTTCAGCTCATTCACGTATCTTTTATGGGCATTCCTACCCGACCCTGCAATATGGGGTCCCCCCGAGATGCTTATGACATCTTCTCCATCAATCAGAGGGGGTCGTTCATCTTCCCTTGCTCGGGAGTTGCTGTTCTGGGTAGGTGGTGCAGCTGCTGCCCTCTGGCTGGTGGAAGCCTAATTGGTGTTCTGATTTCTTACATATTTCGTGAAATATCCTCTCGAGATGAAACCTTCGATCTCATCTTTTAATTGCCTGCATTCATCGGTTGTATGTCTGATATCTCTATGAAATCTGCAGTACTTGTTGGAGTCTCTTTTTGCCTTTTGGTTTCTCATGGGATCAAGTCGTCTGAAAGGGACCTGGTTTTCATTAGCTAGGTAGATATTCTCCCGAGATTCATTGAGCTTGGTATACACCTTGTATACGGAGAAGTATCTTTCCCTTTTCTTCTTCTTTCCCCCATCCGCCTCGGGATTATTCCCTTCATTCTTCTTTCTTTTAGAAGGGTTGTCCCCAGGGGGTTTTGAGGTCATAGGGTCCGCCTAGGTTGAGGCAGAGTTTGCATTTTTTGTTGTAGTTATGGGCTGAGAGGTCATATTCAATGTTGACCTCGCCTCTTCTACATTAACAAACCTCTGAGCTCGTCGATTGAACTCGGTTAAGGACCTTACAGGCTTTCTTTGCATATCTTCCCAAAGAGGACTTCCAGGCATTACTCCAGCTCGGACAACCATTAAATGGCCACTGTTGTCGACATCACGAGCTCGAGCGACTTCCAAGTTAAACCTTGTGAGATAACTTTTGTCGAACATTGTCTATTGTCGGACATTGGTCAAGGTAGATGCCTCGCGCCTAATGCCGACCATGGCCTTGAATTGTTTCTTGAAATCTCTTGATAATTGATCCCAAGAAGCAATCAAATGTCTTTTATATTTTTCAAAACAGTTTTTTGTTGGTCCGGTGAGAGAGGCTGGGAACAACATGCACATGAGTTCGTAGCCCACATTACTGGCTCGCATGATTGTGTAGTACCTACTAAAATCACTGTATGGATCCAAATTTCCATCGAATGGCGGGACATGAAGAATTCTGAATCCTTAAGGAAACGAGGTGCTAGAGATATGCAGGGCAAAGGGCTCGAGTTCTTCATCGAACTCCTCGCCCCGTTCCTGGCTACATTCGTTCTTCAAGAGCCTGAATGCTCTTTCCAACTGTTTGATCCTTTCTTGGACTGGATCTACGAGAGGTTTGGCCTGAATCAGGGGGAACTGGTTATCTTTGATTACAACTTCAGTTCCATGCCTCGGTGTGGGGTGCTTGCACCCGTTGAGATGATCTCTCAAATCTTGATTCGGGGGATTATCACACCCCCGATTGTGGTTTAGATGCTCCCTTTAATCTTGGTGATCTCCTCGATTTCCAGCATTCCTAGGCTCTGGGTTGTATATACTCATAGACCTAGTGTCACCCGAGCCTTCTTTGACCTAGCTCGTTGCATGGTTATTTTGAGATGGGTTTCTTGTTGGCCTCCTTGTCTCGATAGTTTGAGATCGAGACACTTGGCCTCTCACGGGATGAGGACCCCTATGCTCCCTAGTAGTTCCATTATTCCCATGTTTTTGCCCAGCTCGCATTTCCCTGTCACGATGGACCAGTTGCGTATCTCTCCGAATGGGCGAGGGATGCCTTATTGGCGATGGTGGATGTCTTATTGGAGAAGGTGGCTACCATCCATTACGGGGCCTAGAAGGCCCTGAATTTTCTCGATCAGGTTCTGTAACATTCTGCGAGGTACCAGGATTTCAGGTCCAAGCCTCTAAGGGGGCTCGGTTATTCCCTACTCCGGCTGGTGCCTCCGCAGTTGGGTTGGCAGGACCTTCAGCATAGTTACCTCTCCGAGGTCTCGACGGAGAAGGCTGGTGGTGGAGGTTGCTTCGCTCTTCAGGTGGCTACGTTTTTGCACGGTCGTCCCCGAGGCCTATGCAGTGGGACGTGAACGTCCTGTGGAGGCGGAGCCTGGGCTTCTTGCAGAGGTGGGGCCTGAGCCGCCTGCGCTTCAGCAACTAGTCTGGCTAGCTCTTCGTTGCATTTCTTAGCTTCTGCCAACTGCTTATACAGTTGACGATTTTCGAGTTCCATAATTGGGACATACCTTTCGGGATTGTAGTACATGTCCTCGTCGTCCCTAGGGGAAGGTGGTCCCCGATAGTCGGATGAACCACTCCTCTTATCGGGATCAGAATTCACCATAGGCTGCTTTCCAGGGTGTCAGGGGCACTCAGCTTCATCTAGGATCTCCTCCTCAGAAATAATGGGATCATTTGCAGCCATTGCTAACTCTAGAGGCTTTCTAACTAAACAAATTCACACACTGTTTAATGACTCTCAATGAAAGCACCAAACTGTTGACGCCTTTTTTCGTCAACTTAAATAGGAGAGCAATTAAAGAAAAAGATATTGGAGGAAATGAACAAAGATGAACACAAGAGAATTTTTACGTGGTTCAGTAGATAAATCTGCCTAGTCCACGAGTCTATGTTATTAGAACTTGAGAGTTTTCTGGAAACTTTTCAGAGAATAGTTGCCCAGAGCTTTCTCTCCAGAAATTAGAAAATCAATCCCCTACAAATGGAGTCTCCTTCTCTATTTATAGAAGAGGTTGCAGAATTCATTCCCACATATCTCGGGAAGATATTTTGCAAATCAATGAATATAATGCTATTTAATGCATTATTTCCTACATACATGGAAACGTCCCATGGAACATGGGATAGGATAATAGATTGAATAATATCCCTTCAACATTGGGATTGCACAACAATAAATATGTTCATAAATAATTGATTAACTCAGATACGGGATTCATCAAATCTCCGAGACTAGCAGTCGATCACGAGCTTGTCGCCTAACTTCGCCTAGGCCTGGAGCGAGCAGACATTGACGATATCGCCACATTCAAACTCATATGCTTCGAGCTCGAACCAGTCCATAAGGCAAGGGATGATTCAGGGATACATCTGAGTGTCACACCAGGCTATTTGCGAGCTCAGAGTACTTTCGAGGTTACACAACCCTTTGCTCCTTCGAGGCCGCTGTTTACAGGAAAAATAGTTTGACAGAAGGGACACACGACAATCGTGCCTATTTCGAGCTTACACATAACGAGCCAAGATTTCGGGATCATAATCTCGTGCTCGAAATCTGGGTGTAACAATAGTGACCTGGTATAGCAAGTCACCAATAGGAAAGTATTTTTTTTCTACATTAATTTTGAATTTAGTTATTATTTTTTTGCCATAATTAATGTTCTTTCCAACCAATGAGAAATACTACCTATATTTAGAAATTGACATACATTTAAAAAATGAAAAGTGTACAATATTATATTTTCACAATAAATACATATTTTTCATCAAGTAACCCTTCCTAAAATTTGAAAAAATCAAAATTTATTTTTAAAAATATTACTTAACAACTATAAATATGGACCATTGATTTTAATTCAATGGTTAATATTAAAGTAATCATCCATGGGTAGTAACCATTAAGAGTGCACACAAATATATATATATATATATACTAGATACAAGAAATGTGCAATCCACATTTACTAATTTTTATTTATAGAATTTATTAATATTTAATTAAATGTTTATCACAATCAAATAAATAAATAATATTATATATAAAAGAATGATATAAACATATTAAATGAAAAATTAAACCAAAACATTATTTATAATTTTTTTAAATATATATATATAATATATGATAACATTTTTAAATATAAATGATATTTTATTATATTTAAATATATATTAATATAAGTATTAAATATCTAATATTATATTAAATATTATAATAATAATATTTTATAATATTTGAATTCATATAAAAAATTAGAATTATATATTATTATCATAATAATATTTTATAACATTTAAATTTATATTAATATAATTATTAAATATTTATTTTGTATTATATATTATTATAATAATAATGATATTTATAATATTTAAATTTAAAATTAAATATGTATTGAGAAGTGAGCTTCCTGTGAAAAACTTTCGAAACATTTGATTTTTTTTCTTAATACATTTACTACAAAGCATGCACATAAAAACTAGGTAAATCATATAAATAATGTACGACTTGAACTATTCTATTTTAGCCTTACCATTTTTATCAGTTAATATCTATATATATCTATATAAAGGAGAGTAAGATTATGTGACACTCTTGTTGACGCCGTTTTTCGTCAACAGTGAAATAAGAGCACGAAAACTATAAGTAATTATGGCCAAGAAAATATGATAAAACAAATCGGATTTTTTACGTGGTTCAACAGTTAACTCTTCCTAGTCCACGAGTCTTCGTTATTAAAACTTAAGATGATCTCTGAAAATTCTTCAAGAATAAATTCTCCAGAGTTTTCTCTCAAGATTACAAAAATTTGGTCCTTTTTCATGGTGCATGACCTCTCTATTTATAGAGGAAATTTCATAATACTATCCCACATATTTCGGGAAGTTATTCTGTATTTATAAATAAATTTAATGGCATTAAAAGCCTGTAATCCTATATACAAGGAAACGTCCCCTGAAGATCAGGGGGCGTATAATTGAATAATAAATATCCCTTTATTATAGGGGATTTACAACAATCAATGTAGACCGCGTCTCTCCAAAATGACTCACTAGGATATTCAGAGTTATCAATCTACATTGTCAGTGCTGTTCCCACCCAGGTCTCTTACTGACTTTTGAGCTATGAAATTTTCCGGAGATCATGCGACTTCGAGCTCATACTTATGTCAGGCTCGGAGACACTGATTCGAGGCCATCCGAGAACAGACGTGTTTTAATGTCTATCTTTCGAGCTTGTAATGGTTTTGAGGCTACCATCTTCGAGGCTGCCCGCTGCTTGTAGGTCCGATGCCTAGGTTGCGGACACATGTTCCAGACATTACGTGCCCATTCTTAACGAATCCAGCTTTCGAGATCACAATTCTTAAGGCTCGAAATCTGGGTGTAACATTTTGCCCCCTCAAAAGTATTTGTTCGAATCCTATGAGAAGGAAACTTTTGAACTACTTTCTTCAGGAACTGCACCATCACACACTTGAGAATGGACACATGTCAGTTGGGTATTGCTCATTCAAGGTACTCGAGTACCTTGGAAATCCGCCCACGATCGTTCGCCTGCCACCTTTTCGATGCCATCATGTCATTAGTCCCTGACTGTCGAATTTTATAAGGATTCTGGCCAATGGCTCAGATTAATCCCTTTTTTACCACTTTTTACCATCTATATATAAGGCCTTAGTCATCGTCTTCCTCTTATTTTACACTCATCAGGAAAAAGAAAAGAGGCAAAACCAGAAGCCATCTCAGAGAGCCTTTTGCTTTTGCATGTTCTCCTTGCCAAAGAAACAAAGGACCGCCAGTTTGCTCGAGACCGTAAGGTTAAACCTGCAGCCTCTCCTTCAATCAACGATTTCTCTGCAATCGCCATCATTGTGTAAGTATCTGATGATCTTTTCGTTTTCCTTTATTCTGGTTTCTGTCTGTGTTGTTCTTTTATTTCTGGGAATGCACTGGTTTGTTTTCTTAGTTTGACACGCTAGGAAGCTCTGACCGATAGGCTTTCACATTTAAATCTCCATGCTAGGTTTAAGTCACTGGTCCCAAATCCAGTTTTGATGTAGAACAAGGTCTCTTTTTTCTGGGTTTTCAAAATTTAAAAGACATATCTTGCACACCAAGATATCGGGTACAAAATTTTGGTTTTAAAGAACGCACGATACCCAAGATTACCATTTTTGAATAACCGTCACCCTTTTTCCCTGATATTTCAAGATTTTCAAAAAAAATTATCCACTCCCCTCCTTTTTCTCGTAGAATACACGTTCTGACTCTCAATTGGGTTTTTAGTATCGAGCTCGTTTCGTACCCAAGCACTCTTCGAGTTTGTCTTGTCAAGCTCGCAATTCTTGAATCCTTGCATGCATGGCCCTCACCATTTTTTCTTTCTCGCTAGATGTCACAGAATCTGGAAAGACGGTGGGGGTCGTTGCTGGCAATTCCATATTCGCCAAAAACCCCGAGCCCAGAGTCGTTGTTTGCTCGGAACCAACGTCTGATTCGTGAATACGATCTCAGGCACGAACAGGAGGAAACCCGAGCTCACTATCGCCGCCAAATCGTCGAGGTCATAGAAAAGAAGAGGAGAACCCTTCGAAAGACTCTTTATCCGGAATCTGATTCAAGGCCCAGGCCGATCCCCCTCGACCCTAAGTTAAAAGTGACCATCGCATACAGTCGGGGAGAGCTCCAATTCTCGCTGATGGGTGAGCCTTCTACCTCGCAACCGAGGAGGGATTTCTTTGAGGCCGAGCACTACTGGAGCTCGGTTACCTCGCTAGGCCAGATAACTGATATCCTGGCCTTCTACGGTCTCAGGCTGTCAAGCTCCTTAAGGTGTCGAGCCCCTACTTCCAGCGAGCGAAGCTGTCGTGCCCCAGGAGATGGAAATCCTGATAACAAGCTGAGGTACGCGGCTTGGAGCGAGGAGCATATGAAGGCAGGAGCATTACTGCCTTTGAAGTCTTTCTTCAAGGACTTCACAAACTTTGTTGGGTTGGCTCCATTCCAACTTAACACTAATTCTTACAGGGTTTTGTCTGCCCTGAAGTCGTTGTACCACGAGTTGAAGTGGGAAGGACCCACGCCAGAAGAGATCTTGTTTCTCTTTTGTTTGAAAAGCAATCCCTCCCAAGCTCGGGGAGGGGATGGCTTCTACTATCTTTCGAGCTACCCCAAGGAGAAAAAGGTGTTCGAGGATCTTCCCAACCATCCTCCTGACTTTAAGAAGGCCTTCTTCTGGACAGACGGCCTGTCCCCGTCTCGATACTACTCATTCAGACGGATTCGTAAGTACCCCAACCTTCTTTATCTCTGTGCTCGGACCTTTGTCTATAGGCTCGTACTTAGTTGAAATGTGTTTTATTTTCCAGCCAACTATCACCGTCCTACTCCCGATGACGTGATGAAGGAGCATAGAGAGGCTCTGCTCCAACTCCCTTATGGCAGGAGGTCTCTCTCATATCTTTTACATGAGAGTAAGCTCCGAGCTTACGGGCTTTTGGGAGATGGCCAGTCCACCTCGGATTGGTGCAACAAAAAGTACAACCTCTGGGAGCTCGTGCCTTTGCCAACAGGCATCCTCCCTCCAAGGAGAGAGGTGAGGCCCTCGCCTTTGGTTCGCCGACGGAGCCCGCAGTCGGGGAACGAGGCCAATGATGAAGCCTCGAGCTCGGGCTCGGATGATCAAGGTACAGTCATCCTAAGCTCGAAAATGTGGTCCCCCACCTTGTTAAAACACAAACCCGATAGGTTAGTATTATGCAAGGACGATAGGGACCATTTCTATATATGGACTTGGGTAGATGATCGGGTTCATAGGTTTGATAGTTGGCTCGGGAAGTATGGCACTATGTACAGTCTGAACGAGGTGTGGGACGGAATAGCCGTCCAATACGGGACCAATGATTATAGGGACCTTTCGAGGTTGACATCCACATATAGGGAAGGTACTCCCCCCGCCTCCTCTGAAGATGAGGGAATTTCATGGTCTCTGAGCTCAAGCTCGGGGGAGATTTCCAGTTAGGTCTTTCTCTACTTGGTTTTTTTTGTTTATCTTCCAAGTTTGTTAGCACTATGTTTAACTTCGATTGGAATTGTGTAGGTGCTATGGATCCTGACCTCGACGCCGTGCTTTTCAGCGATGAGGGACCTCAAAAGAGTAAACGCCCGAGAGGCTCGCGGAAATCCGATCGACCATCCAAAGTCCCTAGGCGCATTGAGAAAACCCCAACGGCTCAAACTACTGCGAGCACAGTTGAGAAGCCGAATGCCCAAGTCGATGCATCTGTTTCGACCATGCCTTCCATGCTTCCTCCAGCCGCAACTCAGCTAACAATCGACCGACCTCCGAAGAAACCCTCGATTTCCAAGGCACTCCTGCTGTCGGCCCGACCTCATGTTGAAGAGTTCGTGCTTGATGGTACTGCCGGGACCCAAGGAGCTGTACTTAGCTCGGACGTCCTTTCTTGAGTGGGTCAGAGTTTTTCAGGGTTCGGTGCTGACCACTGGGATCTTGTGCATAAGGCCCCAGACTGTAATACTCTTTATGATAAGAATATTGAACTTACTGCCGTGGTAATTTTCGCCACTCTCCTTTAACTGCTTATGTCTTGGCTTGTGCTCTAATTCATCCTTTGTGTTTCAGGCCCTCGTCGTTTCGGCACAACTTAATTATAAGCTGACCAATGAGGTGCATACGAGCATGTCTCTGGCCCAAGCATCAAGGGATCTCCATATTAAGACGGCTGATGAACTCAAAGACTCGAAGGCCGAGCTTGAGAAGGTGAAGGCCGAGCTTGAACAGGTGAAGACTCGTCTTGCGGAGCTGGAGAAGGCTAATGCCAAACTCGAGGAGGAGAAAGCTGCCACTTTTGAGATAATGGAAAATGAGAAGGCCCGCCTCCTTGACGAGTTCAAAGAGAAAAAGGAAAAAGCATTCGACCAAGCTATGTACAAAATCTGGGTCGATAATGCCGATCTCGACACCAGCTTCCTAGGTCCTCTTGAGGCGAAGTATGTAGAGCGATGGAATTCCCGACTTGAGGCGAATGAGGCTGCTCGGGAGGCTGCTCAGAAGGATAGTCATGCTATTCGTCCTGAGGGGTCTAGTGCCGCTGATGCTGAGAAGGCCAAGGGAACTGCTCCTTCCTGAACCTCACCTCGGGGCTGCGTCCCTTTATTTTTGTAATTACTTTAATTTATGCCCGTAGGGCTGATACAATTTCTTTTTATTTTAATACTTATGCTTTACATTTCTTGGTTTGAAATATTTTGCACATTCTATGTTAAAGAACCGCGCATGTTTATTTATTCGTATAAACATAATTTGGATTTTAGGCTCGAGGCCCAATGCATTCATGCACTGTTTGCTCGAATTATCCGCTTCCAATCTTGTTAATTATCAAGGTCGGATATTACTTTTACCATGAACCTGAAAGTACTTATATGGTGTGTAATGCAAACGGTTTAGTTATATCTTATTGCTTAGTTACTTTTTCTCGTCCTCGGTTATTTCTCCAAGGTTATGAGTTCGAAACTATTTTTATAAGATACTCCAGCCTCGATCTCGACTTATCTCGAAGTAGGTTTAAGTTCCAACTCATCGTCGATTAGTTTTAGATGGTTTGCTCCAAACCTTTTAAGGTTGTGATTGGTTTGTAATCCATACACTTATATGTTTTTGATAATTTGGTTTTATCCAAACTACCTTAGCTCGTGCATTTGGTTATATCCAAACACTTATGTTTTTCGTATATCTTAATTTATTTTTCAAGCTAGTGGTATTTATACATATACCAATGATGACCCCTTAATATCCTATGAATGTGACCATAGGTTATTAGATTAAGAGAGATTGCAAAAATAAATTATATCAGACAAAATAATTCTTTATTTAACAAAACCCAAAAGTAGGTAAAACAGTACAGATAAACAAGCATGGTTACAGGCAACATCCTTCCTATACTATTGAAAGTAAGGTCTTAGGTGCTCGCCATTCCACGCTCGCGGTACCAAGCTCCCATCCAATCTTGCTAACTTGTAGAAACTGGGGTGGATGACTGACTCTATCTGGTAGGGTCCTTCCCAATTTGGCCCGAGCACGCCAGCTGTTGGATCTCGCGTTGCCAAAAATACACGCCTTAGTACCAGATCTCCCACGCCGAACTTTCGATCTCGAACCCTCTTGTTGAAGTACCTGGTAGCTCGTTGCTGGTAGGCAACATTCCTCAGCTGAGCTTCATTTCTCCTCTCTTCGATTAAGTCTAAGGTTTCTTCAAGTTGAGTGTGGTTTGAGTTTTGGTCATAAATGTGAGTTCGGATTGTAGGAATTTCGACCTCCATAGGCAACATAGCTTCGCAACCGTATGCTAGAGAGAACGGGGTATGTCCCGTTGATGTTCAAGCTGTAGTCCTATATCCCCATAGGACTTGGGGAAATTCTTCGGGCCATCGTCCTTTTGCCTCCTCCAACTTTTTCTTTAGCAAAATCTTGAGAGTTTTGTTTACAGCTTCGACCTGGCCATTCGCCTGAGGATGAGCTACTGATGAAAAACTCTTTATTATTCCATTCTTCTTGCAAAAGTTGGTGAACAAGTCGCTATCGAACTGGGTTCCG
Organism: Humulus lupulus; assembly: GCF_963169125.1. Taxonomy (NCBI): domain Eukaryota; kingdom Viridiplantae; phylum Streptophyta; class Magnoliopsida; order Rosales; family Cannabaceae; genus Humulus; species Humulus lupulus. Next base: position 102,429,957 of record NC_084793.1, read on the forward strand.
TTGTCGGATACAATTTTCCTCGGCACCCCATATCGGCATACGATGTTTTTTACCACGAAGTCAAGGACCTTTTGGAAGTTATTGTTGCTAACGGTTCAGCCTCTGTCCACTTTGTGAAGTAATCTACAACGACTACAGCATACTTCACACCGCCCTTGCCAGTTGGGAGAGAGCCTATGAGGTCGATTCCCCATACCGCAAAGGGCCATGGGGAAGTCATCATGGTCAGATCAGATGGTGGAGCTCGAGGAATCGTGGCGAACCTCTGGCATTTATCGCATTTCTTTACGTACTCGAAACAATCTGATTTAATGGTAGGCCAGAAATAACCTTGGCGTATGATTTTCTTGGACAGTCTATGCCCCCCAGTATGGTCTCCACAGAACCCTTCATGAATCTCTTCGATGATCTTTTTCGCTTCAGGTGGAGTCACGCACCAAATTAATGGCATGGAATATCCCCTTTTATACAGCTTTCCGTCCAACATGGTGTAACGGGGAAGCTGATACATCAACTTTTGAGCCTGGTTTCGATCTTTTGGAATGACTCTGGTCTCGAGATATTCGACTATCGGGGTCATCCAGGTAGGCTTAGACTCAATCATACACACGTCTTCCTCCTCCGGCTCGTTAATGCTAGGTGCCGAGAGGTGTTCTATGGGCACAACTTTTAGCTCATCATTCTCGGTGGAAGTAGCGAGCCGAGCTAAGGCATCTGCATTTGAGTTTTTCTCTCGGGGAACCTGTTCGATCGCATAAAACTCGAAATGTTCCAATGCAGATTTTTCCTTCTCTAAGTAAGCTGCCATTTTCGTGCCACGAGCTTGGTATTCTCCAAAGATTTGATTAACCACAAGCTGGGAGTTGATGTAGCAATGTATTGCTTTAGCTTTGAGCTCTTTGGCTATACGAAGTCCCGCCAGTAAAGCTTCGTATTCGGCCTCGTTATTCGACGCCTTGAAGTCGAATCTTAAGGCAGAATGAAATCTGCTACCTGCGGGGGTAATCAAAATGACCCCTGCCCCCGATCCATTTTCATTAGATGAACCATCGACGTAAAGTTTCCACAGGTCGTGGGCTGGGGTTATAACTTCATCGTTGGTCATGCCAGTACATTCCACTATAAAATCTGCCAATGCCTGGGTCCTAATGGTCGTCCTCGGTTGGTAAGTGATCTCGAACTGTCCGAGTTCAACCGCCCATTTAAGAAGTCGACCTGAAGCCTCCGGTTTAGACAGGACTTGCCTAAGTGGTTGATCAGTCAACACATGGATGGGGTGCGCCTGAAAGTAGTGTCGAAGTTTACGAGATGAATGAATTAAGCTGAGAGCCAGCTTCTCCATCAAGGGGTATCTCAACTCTGCCCCCAGTAACCTTTTGCTGATGTAATAGACGGGTCTCTGTATCTTTTCTTCTTCTCGCACGAGCACTGCACTTATCGCATGTTCGGTGGTGGAAAGATACAAGTACAGTACTTCTCTCGTAATAGGTTTTGATAAGACGGGAGGTTCTGCGAGGTGCTTTTTAAGCTCCTGGAAGGCCAGCTCGCACTCCTCCGTCCATTCAAATTTCTTGCCTCCCCTCAAAATGTTGAAAAACGGAAGACAACGGTCTGTAGATTTTGATATGAACCTACTTAGGGCCGCCATCCTTCCGGTCAAACTTTGGACATCCTTGTGTCTTCGAGGTGAGGGCATGTCAATCAGGGCCTGGATCTTGTCGGGGTTGGCTTCTAATCCACGAGCGTTCACGATAAAGCATAGGAATTTTCCTGAAGATACGCCGAAGGTGCACTTATGAGGATTTAGTTTCATGTTATACTTCCGGAGCACGCCAAAGCATTCTTCGAGGTCGTTGGCAAGGTTATCGTTAAGTTGAGACTTGACTAGCATGTCATCAACATAAACTTCCATGTTGTTCCCTATTTTCTTCGAAAACATCATATTCACGAGTCGCTGGTATGTGGCCCCAGCATTTTTGAGCCCGAATGGCATGACATTATAACAGTATAACCCCTTATCAGTTATGAAGCTTGTATGTTCCTGGTCGGGGGCATGCATGGGAATCTGGTTATATTCAGAATAAGCATCCATGAATGACATCAGTCCATGCCCTGCCGTGGCATCCACGAGCTGATCAATCCTCGGTAAGGGAAAACAATCCTTCGGGCAAGCTTTGTTGAGGTCCGAATAGTCGATACAGGTTTGCCAGGTCCCATTAGATTTTGGAACCAACACCGGATTGGCTACCCAGTCAGGGTAAAAAGCATCCCTAATGAATCGGTTTGCTCTTAACCTGTCGACCTCCTCCTTCAGTGCCTTCTTTCTGTCGTCATCCAGCTGTCTTCGCTTTTGTTGATTCAGAGGGAAGCTTTTATCAATATTTAGCGCGTGGCTTGCTATGTTCGGACTTATTCCTACCATGTCCGAATGTGACCATGCGAAGACGTCCTGGTTTCTCTTCAAAAAGCAAGTTAGTTGCTATTTGGTTTCTTCCTGGAGGTGTTTTCCAACCTTTACCTTTTTTGAGGGATCGGACTCTTCGAGCTGAATCTCTTCGAGCTCTTCTAAGGGTTTGAGGTCAACCTTCTCCTCAACCCTTGGATCGATTTCTTCATCAATCTCCAAGATCGTCCCGTCTTTACTTTGAACAATGACGAGCGCTTGTGCGCTCGTCTGTTTCTTTCCTCTTAAGGAAATGTTGTAGCATTCCCTTCCAGCTAACTGATCTCCCTTTAGCGTCCTGACGCCGCTAGGAGTTGGGAACTTAATGGCCAGATGCCTTACGGACGAGACTGCCCCTCGCCCAACCAGGGCGGGTCTCCCGAGCAGCACGTTGTAGGCCGAAGGCAGGTCTACTACCACAAACTCCATCATCTTGGTTGTTGAGACTGGGTAGTCTCCCAAGGTCACGGGGAGTTCGATGGACCCCATGCAGGCGGTCCCTTCTCCTGAAAAGCCGTATAGTGTAGTTGCACATGCTTTCAGGTCGTGAAGGGAGAGTCCCATCTTTTCAAGGGTTGCTTTATAGAGAATGTTAACTGAGCTCCCATTGTCTATGAGAACTCAGTGGACCCTTTTATTTGCCAGCTGGAGAGTGATGACCAGCGGATCATGGTGAGGAAACTGAACATGGGACGCGTCTTCCTCAATGAAGGTTATTGGTTGGGATTCAATCTTTTGACTTTTTGGAGCTCTAGGTTCAAGTTCATAGGGAGACCCATCCCCAGTCTTTAGCTCGTTAACGTATCTCTTTTGGGCATTTCTGCCCATGCCTGCGGGATGAGGCCCTCCCGAGATGATTATCATGTCTTCTCCATCTATCGGCGGGGGCCTATCTTCTTCCCTAGCTCAGGAATTATTGTTTTGTGTGGGCTGCGGCGTTACTGTTCTCTGGCTCGCGGTCGCTTGATTAGTACTCTGGTTCTTGACATATTGCCTGAAATAACCTCTCGAGATCAACCCTTCGATCTCGTCTTTCAGCTGTCGGCATTCATCAGTAGTATGCCCGGTGTCTCTGTGAAACCGGCAATATTTGCTGGAGTCCCTCTTGGACTTCTGATTTCTCTTTGGGTCTGGACGCCTGAAGGGGACCTGGTTTTCATTAGCCAGGTATATGTTCTACCGAGACTCGTTGAGCTCGGTGTACACTCTGTACACGGAGAAATATCTCTCCCCCTTCTTTTTCTTTCCTCCTTCGGCCTCGGGGTTACTCCCCTCGTTCTTTTTTCTCTTGGAAGGGTTTTCCGCAGCAGGCTTTGAAGTTGGTGGGTCCGCTGAGGTTGAGGCAGAGTTCACGTTTATCGTTGTAGTTACAGGCTGGGAAGTCACATTAAGTGTCGACCTCGCTTCCTCTACATTAACAAACCTCTGTGCCCGTTTGTTAAACTCGGTTAGGGATCTCATCGGTTTCCTCTGCATGTCGTCCTAGAGAGCACTTCCTGGCATAACTACAGCTTGGACAACCATTAGGTGACCGCTGTCATCCACATTCCAAGCTTGGGCAACTTCCAAGTTAAACCTTGTAAGGTAACTTTTCAATGTCTCTCCTGGCTGCTGTCGAATGTTAGTCAGGGTTGACGCCTCAGGTCTAACCCCCATCATGGCTCTGAACTGCTTCTTGAAGTCTTTAGACAGCTGATCCCAAGAAGTTGTTGAGTGTCTTTTATATTTTTCGAACCAGCTTTTGGCTGGTCCTGTCAGTGATGCTGGAAATAACATGCATTTGAGCTCGTAACCCACATTACTTGCTCTCATTATGGTATTGAATGTACTCAAATGGCTGTACGGGTCAGACTTTCCCTCAAACGTTGGGACGTGAGGGATCCGAAATCCTTGGGGAAATGGAGTGTTGGAAATATGGGGAGCGAACGGTTCAAGCTCCTCATCAGAATCTTCATATCGATCCTGACCTTTCTCATTTTTCAAAAGCCTGAAGGCCTTTTCTAACTGATCAATTCTTTCCTGGACTGGGTCCGCAAGGGGTCTTGTCTGGAATTGGTTGTCATCGATCACAATTCCAAGTTCGTGCCTCCGTAGGGGGTCTTTACGCCTATTTAAGCGATCCCTCAGGCCCGGGTTTATCGGGTTAACATTACCCCGACTTTGATTCAAGTGTTCCCGTAGGTCGGAGCGATTCCTGCGGCTCCCAGTATTCTTTCAACCTCGATCATGCATGCTGACCGATTTGGTTTCTCCAGAGTCAGCACTAGTAAAACTTGTCGCATGATTATTTCGAGATGGGTCTTTTTCGTGCCGCCTCGCTTCTGCCATGCGAGACCGAGACGTTTGACGTTTTTCAGATAGGGCGCCTCTCCGCTCCTGGAAAGCTTCCCTGTTTCCTTGTCTCCTCCCCGCACGCCTTTCGTCCTGATCTCGAACTGGTTGAGCATTCCTGCGAGGAGGTGAAGGATATCTTATAGGTGATGGAGGGAACCGTATGGGTGACGGTGGCTGCCACCCATTTCGTGGTCTAGACGGTCCTGAGTTTGCCCGAGATGGGTTGGTTGCATTTTGTGGGTTCCCAGGGACTTGAGTCTGAGCCTCTGCAGGGGCTCGGTTGTTCTCAGTTCCCGCAGGTACCTCCGCAGGTGGATTAACCAGGGCCCTAGCTCGGGTACTTCTCTGGGGTCTCGAGGGAGCGGATGGCTCTGCTGGTGCCGGAGGTTGTTCCGGCCTTCTTGTGGCGGCATTCTTTCATGGACACCCATGAGGCCTGCGGGGAGGAACATGCACGTCCCTCGGATGGGCAGCTTGGTTTTCACGCGGAGGCGGGGGCTGAGCCGCCTACGCCTCTGCGGCTATCCTTGCTAACTCCTCATTCCGCTTGTTGGCTTCTGCCAACTGCTGTTTCAGCTGCCGGTTTTCAAGTTCCACAATGGGAACGTACCGCTCAGGATTGTAATACATATCCTCATCCCTTGGTGGTGCGGGTGGTCCCTGAGAATCGGAGGATTCGCTTCTCTCTTCAACATCTGGGTTTACCATCGGCTGTTTCCCAGGGCGTCTCAGATAATTTTCCTCAGGAACGTTCTGATCATTAACGGCCATAACTTGTTCAGGGACTGAATGCTTAAGGCTCTCAATGAAAGCACCAAACTGTTGACGCCGTTTTTCGTCAACAGTGAAATAAGAGCACGAAAACTATAAGTAATTATGGCCAATAAAATATGATGAAACAAATGGGATTTTTTACGTGGTTCAGCAGTTAACTCTGCCTAGTCCACGAGTCTTTGTTATTAAAACTTAAGATGATCTCTGAAAATTCTTCAAGAATGAATTCTTCAGAGTTTTCTCTCAAGATTACAAAAATTCGGTTCTTTTTCATGGTGCACGACCTCTCTATTTATAGAGGAAATTTCATAATACTATCCCACATATTTCGGGAAGTTATTCTGCATATATAAATAAATTTAATGGCATTAAAAGCCTGTAATCCTATATACAAGGAAACGTCCCCTGAAGATCAGGGGTGTATAACTGAATAATAAATATCCCTTTATTATAGGGGATTTACAACAATCAATGTAGACCGCGTCTCTCCAAAATGACTCACTAGGATATTCAGAGTTATCAATCTACATTGTCAGTGCTGTTCCCACCCAGGTCTCTTACTGACTTTCGAGCTATGACATTTTCCAGAGATCATGCGACTTCGAGCTCATACTTATGTCAGGCTCGGAGCCACTGATTCGAGGCCATCCGAGAACAGACGTGTTTTGATGTCTGTCTTTCGAGCTTGTAATGGTTTCGAGGCTACCATCTTCGAGGCTGCCCGCTGCTTGTAGGTCCGGTGCCTAGGTTGCAGACACGTGTTCTAGACATTACGAGCCCATTCCTAACGAATCCAGCTTTCGAGATCACAATTCTTAAGGCTCGAAATCTAGGTGTAACAACTCTAAAATCTCTTCAAAGCACTATTTTTATTTTCTCATTTAAGTTAATTTTTTAACTCATTTACAAAATCAAAACATATACTAATAAACTAACAAAAATTTAAATATGATATTTTTTTAGTTTATATTTATATTAATTTTCAATTATATTTAATAATTTAAGATATTTAACAATTTAATATACATGAATAACCATAATAAAAATCTCATTGTGGTGCGAATATATAAAGGAGAGCTTCAAGAAGATTATGTGACACTCTAAAATATCTTCAAAGCACTATTTCTATTTTCTCATTTAATCTAATTTCTTAATTCATTTAGAAAATCAAAACATATACTAATAAACTAACAAAAATTTAAATAAAATATTTTTTGAGTTTATATTTATATTAATTTTTAATTATATTTAATAATTTAAGATATTTAACAATTTAATATATATGAATAACCATAATAAAAATTTCATTGTGGTACGAATCTATATATCTATATAAAGGAGAGGTTTAAGGAGATTATGTAGCACACTAAAATCTCTTCAAAGTACTATTTCTATTTTCTCATTTAATCTAATTTTTTAATTCATTTACAAAATCAAAATATATACTAATAAACTAACAAAAATTTAAATAAGATATTTTTTGAGTTTATATTTATAATTATTTTTAATTTTATTATTAGATTACCGATAGTTAGTTTTATAATATATTTAATAATTTAATAAGTGTTGACGCCGTTTTTCGTCAACATAAATAGTAGAGCAATTAAACAATAAAATTTTGGAGCAAATGAATAAAGAAGAAAACAACAAAGTTTTTACGTGGTTCAGCAGTTAACTCTGCCTAGTCCACGAGTCTATATTATTAAGACTTGGGAGTTTTCCGGAAACTTTTTAGAGATAAGTTGCCCAGAGTGTTCTCTCCAGATATCAGAAAAAAGGTCCTCTACATATGGTGTTTCCTTCTCTATTTATAGGGAAGGTTGTAGAATTCATTCCCACATATTTCGGGAAGATATTCTATAAATCAATTAACATAATGCCATTAAATGCATTATCTCCTACATATACGAAAACGTCCCATGAAGATTGAGAACGTATAACAGATTAAATGATATCCCTTAAATATCGGGATTGTATAACAATAAACATGTTCACACGTAATGGGTTATCCCAGATGATTCATCAAATCTTCGAGATTAGCAATTGGCATTGAGTTTGTCGAGACTATGAGTCAACCACGAGCTCGCCACCCAACTTCGCGCTATGCTCAGGACAAGTAGATGCCGACGAAGCTGCTACATCCAAGCTTGTACTTCCCGTGCTCGAGCTATCTTGCCTGAAGGCATTCGGTGAAAAATGTATTCAAGTGTCATGTCGTTGCGAGCCTAGAACATATTCGAGGCCACACACCCTCGAGCTTTCGAGGTTGGTAATTACCGCAAAGCGGTCTGACTGAAGGATCATATGACGACCATGCATATTTCAAGCTCACACCTGACGTGCCCAACTTTCGGGGTCATAACTCCTTATCTCGAAATCTGGGTGTAACATTTTGCCCCCTCAAAAGTATCAGTTCGAATCCCATGAGAAGGAAACTTTTGAACTGCCCTTCTTGGAAACTGTACCATCATTTGTACTCGAGTGTGGACACGGGTCAGGCGGGTATTGGAAGATCAGAGTACTTGAGTATGTTTGTACCATGCCCACGTCTCCCCATCTGCCATCTTTTTGCTGCCATTTCCACGCCAATACATGTCCGTTCGATCAGATATTAATCTCGTCCAATGGTCCAGATCCAATTTGTCGTTTGGCATTCTTATATGGCCTATAAATACGCCCATCGTCTTCTTCATTTCACTCTTACATTTTTAAGTTTTCAGAGAGAAGGGGAGAATAAAAACTCAGAACCTTAAACCCGTTCCACTGTTGTATGTTCTCCAAGTCGAGGAAACAAAGCACCGTCGGCCTGTTTGACTCCGTGAGATCGTCTTTGCAACCTCTTCTTCGATCATCCATTTCTCTGTTCCCATCATCTACATTGTGTAAGTGTTTAGTCTTGACCCCCATATGTTCGTGTATATATTTTATCTTTCAATGCATGTTTATGTTGTTGCACTTAGGCACATTTACTAGTTTTGTACTAGAATGCTTCAATCAATACAGAGTAGTTTATAGGCTCTTCTGTTGTTAAGATTTTCCAAACCCAAATTTTTGCATTTTACTGGGTTATCTTGATTTGAACTATCGTATCATGTGGACCAAGAAACTGGGTACAAGATTAGGGTTTTCAAATTGTACGTTTCCCAAAAATATCACTTTTTTGAGTAACTGCCAACTTTTTCCCTAAAAATCTGGGATTCTAAAAAATAAATCCAATTTTCCCCCTTATGTGGAATACACGCTCTGAGCCTAATCTTGCTCTTTTGACCGAGCTCGTTCCATAGTCTTGAGCATTCGAGCTCAGACCGGGGTGACTTTTATTCTTAATCTCTTGTTCGTTTGGCCCTCACCCTTTTTCTTTCTTGCTAGATGTCCCAGAATTTGGAAAAGCGATGGGGGTCAAAACTTGCAATTCCTTACTCACCAGCTATTCTGAGCCCAGAGTCACCTTTTACTCGGAATCAGCGCTTGATTCGGGAGCACGAACTAAGGCGTGAGCAAGAAGACGCTCGAGCTCACTTTCGACGTCAAATCAACGAGGTCGAACAGAGAAAAAGGAAGAGACTTAGGGTTGCCATCTACCCTGATCCAGACCCAAGCCTAGACCAATCCCCCTCGATCCCACTCTTAAAGTGACGATCACATTCAAATCGGGCGATCTCCAATTTTCACTGATGGAAGAATCATCAAATCCCCCATCTACTTCGCAGTTAACCACTATTCCCACCTCGAGGGGGGAATTTTTTGAGGCCGAGCATTATTGGAGCTTGATTTCTTCACTAGGGTAGATCTCTGACATCTTGCCCTCCATGGAATTGGACTATCAGGCTCGCTGAGGTGCGAGCTCCAACCTCCCACGAGCGAAGCTGTCGCGGCCCGAGAGATGGTAATCCCGACAGTAAGTTAAAATATGCGGCTTGGAGCCATGAGAACATAAGGGCAGGGGCCTTATTGCCCTTGAAGTCATTTTTCAAGGACCTTTTGGATTTTGTCGAGATCTCTCCCTTCCAACTCAACACCAACTCATACAAGGTTTTTTCAGCCCTGAGGTTGCTTTACCACTAGCTAAAGAGGGAAGGACCTTCACCAAAGGAGATTCTGTATCTCTTTTGCTTGAAAAGCAATCCCTCTCGAGCTCGGGGAGGAGATGGCTTCTATTATCTCTCGAGCTATCCTCTTGAGAAGAAAATCTTCGAGGACCTCCCAAACCATCCTCCCAACTTCAAGGTGGCATTCTTTTGGACGGATGGTTTGGCTCCCTCCAGACATTATTCGTTTAGGCGAATTTGTAAGTATACGATCTTTTTTTTTCTTTTTATGTTCTAATTCTTGCTTAGGCTCGAACCACTCATAATACATTTATTTCTTCAACCAACTATCATTGTCCTACTCCCACCGGTGAGATGAAGGAGCATAAGGAGACTTTGCCTCAACTCCCTTATGGCAGGCGCTCCTTGTCTTATCTTCTTAATGAAGATAAGCTTTGAGCTTGTGGTCTCTTAGAGAAGGATCAATCCACAAACGACTGGTCCAACAAGAAGTACACCTAGTGGGAGTCTGTGCCTCTCCGCCTTCCTCCGAGGCGAAGCTTTAAGGTACGATCCTAACCTCGCCATCGCAGGAGTCCGTGCTCGGGAAACGAGGCCAATGATGAGGCTTCAAGCTCGAGTGACAGAGGTACGGTCATCCTTAGCTCGGCTTTATGGTCTCCTTCGCTACTTAAGCATAAACCCGACACTCTAATTTTGTGCCCAGATGATAGGGACAATTTTTATGTATGGTCCTGGGTAGATGAGGGAGTTCATAGGTTTAATAGTTGGTTAGGGAAGTACGATACTATGTATAGCCTGAATGAGGTCTAGAATGGAATAGCCATCCAATACGGGATGAATGATTATAGGGACCTTTTGAGGTTGACTTCCACATATAGGGAAGGGACTCCCCTTGCCTCTTCCAAAGATGGGGGAATTACGTGGTCCTCGAGCACGAGCTCGGGGAGAGTTCCAGTTAGGTTCCTCGTTACTTATCCTTTCATTCCTTGACTGTCTGCATTATGCTAACTTTTTGTGTCTTGAATTTTCTTATAATGTGGTGTGACTGTGCAGGCACTATGGATTCTAATCTCGAGACTATACTTTCCATGGGTGAGGGGACTAAGAAGAGCAAGCACCTGAGAGCCTCGCAGAAGTCTGATCAACCTGATAAGGTCTTTAAGAGGACCGAGAAGACTCCTCCTCCCCCAGCTCCCGTTGTTGCGAGCCTGGCTGTGGGTCCCACCTCCCAAGTTGATGCATCCACCACAGATGCTCCTCCTCCGCCCCCTACCATCAAGATCCTCCCTACGCTCGACCCTCCTCCAAAGAAACCCGCGTCCAAAGGGTGTCTGTTATCGATTTCTACTCATGTTGATGAGTAGGTTGTCGACAATGCTGCCGGGACCCATGGGGCTACACTTGGCTCGGACATCCTATCTCGGGTAGGCCAAAGCATTAGCAGCTTTGAGGCTCCCCAGTGGCAGTTCTTGAACAATGCTCGGGACTGCACCACCCTTTATGAGAAGAGTGTTGAGCTCGCTGCTGCGGTAACTTCTCTTACCTTATTATCGTTGTTGTTGTGCTTAGTGCATATTCTAACTTGATTTGTTTGTGTGTCAGTCTCTTACTGGGTTTTCCCAACTAAATTATAAGCTGAACAACGAGATTCACTCGAGCATGTCATATGCTCAAGAGGCGAAGGATTTCCAGCTCAAGCTCGCAGATGAGTTTAAAGCCGAAAAATCAAAACTGGAGGTTGAGGTTGAGCAGATGAAGTCCAGGATAGCAGAGCTTGAGAAGCTGAATGCCAGGCTTGAGGAGCTTGAGAAGATCAATGCCAATCTTGAGGAGGAGAAAAAGGCCACCTTCGAGATAATGGAGGAGGAAAAAACCCGTCTCCTCGAAGAGTTCAAGGAGAGGAAGGACCGAGCAGTTGACTTGGCCATGTACAGGATCTGGGCCAGTAATGCTGATCTCGATACCAGCTTCCTAGGCTCTTTTGAGGAGGAGCTTGTGGCCAAATGGCAAGCTCGGCTTGAAACGGAGGAGGCTGCCCGGGGGGACACAAAGAAGGCTAAGGAGGATGCCAAGAAGGCTAAGGGGGATGCCCCTTCCTCCTAAACCTCGATTTGGGCTGCGTCCCCTTAAGACTTTTGTAATAGTTTTTATTATTTTTTGTTTTTTATGCCCTTGGGGCTAAGACAATTTATAGCTCGTAAAAGAGCTTTTTTCTTATGATATTTACAATACCATATTTGGCTTTACTTTAATAGTTTTGCTTTACATCTCTTAAATCGAAATATTTTAAGCAATTTGTATTAAAATTTTGTCCTTATGTCTGTTTATTCAAACAAACACATGGTGGATTTAAGCTCGAGTTTCAATACATTCATGCACAGTTTACTCGATATATCCGTGTCCGATCTCGTTATTTTTCAAGGTCGAAACTTACTTTTACCATGCACTAGAAAGTACTTATATGGTGTGTAAGGCGGGTAGTTTAGTTATATCCTGCTTTTTTAGTTACTTTTCCTCATCCTTGGGTAGCTCCCCGAGGTTGTGAGGTCAAAACTATCTTTTTGCGAGATATTCCAGCCTCGATCTCGACTTAATTTGAGGTGGGTTTATCTATATCCCATCTTTCTATTGATTAATTTTAGTTAGTTTATTCCAAACATATTTAAGTCATGTTTTTGGTTCGTGATCCATACACATATTTTTTGACCTAGTTATATCTAGATCGCGCATTTGGTTATATCCAAATTACATTGGCTCGCGCGTTTGGTTATATCCAAACACTTGTCCAGATTATTTTAGCTCGCGTATTTGTTTATATCCAAATACTTAACTTTTAATAATCTGGTTATTTTAGTTCGCGTGTTTGGTTACATCCAAACATGTTACTTTTAATAATTTGGTTATGTCCAAATTATCTTAGCTCGCGTATTTGGTTACATCCAAACACTTTACTTTTTTTTTTCGTGTATGCTATTTTTTATTTTTTCAAGCTTACGATATATATACCACTAATGCCCCCTTAATATCCTATGAGTGTGACCATAGGTTATTAAATTAAGAGAGTTTGCAAAAAATACAACATACTGAAACGGAAATGAACTTTATTCAGAATCGAACAATTTATTAACGATAACATAGTAAAGATAAACAAGCACGGTTACAGGTGACATCATTCCTACACTATTGATAGTAAGGCCGTAGATGTTCGCCATTCCATGCTCGTGGTACCAATTCCCCGTTTAATATTGCCAATTTGTAGACGCCAGGTCGAATAACTAACTCGATTTGATAAGGCCCTTCCCAATTAGGCCCGAGCACGCCAGCACCAAGTCTCCTAATCTGAATTTCCTGTTTCGAACCTTTTTATTCAAATATCGAGTAGCTCGCTGTTGATATGCTGCATTTTTTAGCTGAGCCTCGTCCCGTCTTTCTTCAATCAGGTCCATACTTATTTCGAGCTGGGATTGGTTCGAGGTTTGGTCAAAAGCATGGCTATGAATAGTGGGTACTTCGACCTCGATTGGTAGCATAGCCTCACATCCATATGCCAGAGAAAAGGGGGTATGTCCTGTTGAAGTGCGAGCTGTGGTCCGTTATCCCCACAAAACTTGTGGTAACTCCTCGGGCCATTTTCCCTTAGATTCTTCCAATTTCTTCTTCATGGAACTCTTCAGGGTTTTATTCATAGCTTCGACTTGGCCATTCGCTTGGGGATGAGCCACAGAGGAGAAGCTCTTTATTATCCCATTTTTCTCACAAAAATTGGTAAATAGTTCACTATTGAACTGAGTACCGTTATCCGATACTAACTTCCTTGGCATTCCATATCAACAGATTATATTATTTACCACAAAGTCCAAAAATTTCTTTGAGGTAATTGTTGCCAGAGGTTCGGCCTCGGTCCACTTCGTAAAATAATCTACCACGTACTTAACTCCGCCTTTGACAGTCGGCAACGAGCCTATGAGGTTGATTCCCTAGACTACAAATGGCCATGGGGAGGTCATCATAGTTAGCTCGGAAGGTGGAGCTCGTGGGATCGTGGCGAACCATTGACACTTATCACATTTCTTGACGTAATCAAATGAGCCTGCTTTGATAGTGGTCCAGAAGTATCCTTGGCGTATAATTTTCTTTGATAAGCTATGCCCCCCAATGTGGTCCCCACAGATGCCCACATGTATCTTTTCTAGGATCTTTTTGGCCTCGGGTAGAGTCACACATCGGAGTAGTGGCATAGAGTATCCTCTTCGATATAGCCTTCCTTCCACAATAGTGTATCTGGGGATCTGATACATCATTTTTTGAGCCTTTTTCCGTTCTGCTGGGAGAACACCGGTTTCAAGGTACTCAACTATTGGGGTCATCTAGGTTGGCTCGGAGTTGATCATGCAGACATCCTTTTGTTCCGGCTCGCTAATACTGGGTGTTGACAGACGCTCGATTGGCACAACATTCAGCTCGTCGACCTTGGTAAACGTGGCGAGCCTGGCTAGGGTGTCTGCATTCGGATTTTGCTCTCAGGGAGCCTGCTCTATTGTGTAGAACTCGAAATGTTTGAGTGTTGTTTTTTACTTTTTCAAGTATGCAGCCATCTTTATTCCGCGAGCCTGGTATCCCTCTAAAATTTGGTTGACCACCAACTGTGAGTCACTATAACAGTGTATCGCTTTAGCCTTGAGTTCCTTGGCTAATCGAAGTCTTTCCAATAGAGCTTCGTATTCAGCCTCATTGTTAGATGCTTCAAAGTCAAATCTCAAGGCAAAGTGAAATCGGATTCCAGTTGGAGTGATCAATATGATTCCTGCCCCCGATTCATTTCTGTTGGAAGAACAATCGACATAAAGTTTCCACAGCTCGTGACCTGGGGTTATAACTTCGTCGTCAGTCATTCCAGTACATTCCACTATGAAGTCTGCTAGGGCCCATCCTCTTATGGTTGTCCTTGGATGATAGGTGATCTCGAATTGTCCAAGCTCAACAACCCATTTTAACAATTGGCTCGAGGCTTCTGGCTTTGATAAGAGTTGTCGTAGTGGTTGGTCAGTCAACACATGGATGGGGTGTGCTTGAAAATAAGGTCGGAGCTTTCGAGATGAGTGAATTAGGCTGAGGGCTGATTTCTCCATTAAGGGGTATCTCGATTCTGCCCCCAGTAACCTTTTGCTGACATATGTACCTTCTAGTCTTCTCAGACGAGTACGGTGCTGATGCCGTGCTCAATCGTAGCGAGATATAGGTACAAAATTTCTCTGGTGATAGGTTTCGACAAGATGGGAGGCTCCGCAAGGTGCTTCTTGAGCTCCTAAAATGCGAGCTCGCATTCTTCTGTCCACTCAATTTTTTTGCCCCCTCTCAACAGGTTGAAGAATGGAAGACAATAGTCTGTAGATTTCGAGATAAACCTACTTAATGTCACCATCCGTCCAATTAAACTCTGGACATCTTTATGCTTTCGAGGTGAGGGCATGTCAATTAACGCCTGGATCTTGTCAGAATTAGCCTCTATTCCCTATGAGTTCACAATGAAACCCAGGAACTTCCCTGAAAATAATCCAAAAGAGCATTTTTGGGGGTTGAGCTTCATGTTATACTTTCGTAGCAAGGCGAAGCATTCTTCGAGGTCATCCACATGGTTTTTGTTATGTTTATATTTTACCAACATATCATCAACATAAACTTCCATGTTATTACCTATCTGCTCAGAGAACATCATGTTTACGAGCCGTTGGTACGTGGCTCCAGCATTCTTGAGCTCGAATGTCATGACGTTGTAGCAGTACAACCCTTTATCTGTCACAAAACTTGTATGCTCTTGGTCTGGGGCATGCATGGAAATCTAATTATATCTAGAATAAGCATCCATGAATGACATAAGTCAATGCCCGACTGTGGCATCTACAAGCTGGTCGATCCGAGGTAGGGGAAAGCAGTCCTTAGGACATGCTTTATTGAGATCTGAGTAGTCGATACAAGTCCACCATGTTCCGTTAGGTTTTGGAACTAGGACTAGGTTGGCGACCCAATCAAGGTAGAAGGCGTCTCTTATGAATCGATTCGCCATTAACCTATCGACCTCTTCCTTCAGGGCTTTCTTCCTGTCATCATCTAGGAGTCTTTGTTTTTGTTGCTTCGGGGGGAAGCTCTTGTCGATATTCAGGGCATGGCTTATCACATTTAAGCTTATCCCCACCATGTCCGAATGTGACCATGCGAAGACGTCCTGGTTATTCCTCAGGAAGCAGATTAATTGCTACTTTGTTTCCTCCGACAGGTTTTTCCCTACCTTCACAGTTTTCGGGGGATCGATCTCTTCAAGCTTGATTTCTTCGAGTTCTTCTAGCGCCTCGAGGTCAGCCCTTTCTTCTACTCTTGGATCGATCTCTTCGTCTATTTTGAAGACTGTCCCATCCTTATTCTGAATTATGACAAGTGTTTGTGCACTTGTCTGCTTCTTTCCTCTAATGGAAATGCTATAGCATTCCCTTCCTGTGAGTGGGTCCCCTTTCAAAGTCCCGATGCCACTAGAAGTCAGGAACTTGATGGCTAGATGCCTTACAGACGTAACTTCCCCCAGCCCTACTAGGGCGGGTCTCCCGAGCAGTACGTTGTAGGCCGATGGAAGATCCACTACTACAAACTCCATCATCTTGGTTATCGAGACTGGGAAGTCACCCAGGGTTACGGGGAGTTCGATGGATCCCATACATGCAATCCCTTCTACTGAAAAGCCATACAACGTCGTTGCACATGCCTTTAGGTCACGAAGTGTGATCCCATCTTTTCTAAGGTAGCCTTGTAGGGGATATTTACTGAGCTCCCATTATCAACCAGGACTTGGTGTACCCTCTTGTTCACGAGCTGAAGGGTTATGACAAGCGGGTCACTCTGAGGAAACTTTACATGAGACGTGTCGTCCTCAGTAAAAGTTATGGATTGAGATTCAACCCTTTGCTGTTTTGGAGCTCTGGGTTCGTGTTCGTAAGGAGACTTGTGACTAGTTTTTAGTTCATTCACATATCGTTTCTGGGCATTCCTGCCCGATCCTGCGATATGTGGTCCCCCCGAAATGGTTATGACATCTTCTCCATCAATCAGAGGGGGTCGTTCATCCTCCCTTGCTCAGGAGTTATTATTCTGAGCAGGTGGTGCTACTGCTACCCTCTGGATGGTGGAAACCTGATTGGGGTTTTGGTTCTTAACATATTGTCTGAAATATCCTCTCGAGATCAATCCTTCAATCTCGTCTTTTAATTGCCTACATTCATCGGTTGTACGTCCGATATCTCTATGAAATCTGCAATACTTGTTGGAGTCTCTTTTCGCCTTTTGGTTCCTCACGGGGTCGAGCTGTCTGAAAGGGACCTGGTTTTCATTAGCCGGGTAGATATTCTCCTGAGACTCATTGAGCTCGGTATACACCTTGTATACGGAGAAATATCTCTCTCCTTTCTTCTTCTTTCCCCCTTCTGCCTCAGGATTATTCCCTTCATTCGTCTTCCTTTTAGAAGGGTTGTTCCCAGGGGGTTTCGAGGTCGTAGGATCCATTGTGGTCGAGGCAGAGTTCACGTTTGTTGTTGTAGTTATGGGCTGAGAGGTCATGTTCAGTGTTGACCTTGCCTCTTCTACATTAATAAATCTCTGAGCTCATCGATTTAACTCGGTTAGGGACCTTACAAGCTTCCTTTACATATCCTCCCATAGAGGACTTCCAGGCATTACTCTCGCTCGGACAGCCATTAAATGGCCACTGTCATTGACGTCACGAGCTTGGGCGACTTCCAAATTAAACCTTGTGAGGTAACTTTTCAGTGATTCATTCGGCTGTTTCTGAACATTGGTTAATGACGACCATGGCCTTGAATTGTTTCTTGAAATCTATTGATAATTAATCCCTAGAAGAAATTGAATGTCTCTTATACTTCTCAAACTAGTTCTTTGCTGGTCCCGTGAGCGAGGCTGAGAACAGATGCATTTGAGTTCGTAGCCCACATTACTGGCTCGCATGATTGTGTTGAATGTGCGGATCCTTATCACCATGGGTCGGTTGTGTGTTCCTCTGAGTTGGTGAAGGATACCTTATTGGCGATGGTGGGTGCCTTATTGGTGATGGTGGCTTCCATCCATTACGGGGCCTAGAAGGTCCAGAGTTCTCCCGACCAGGTTCTGTAACGTTCTGTACAGTACCAGGATTTTGGGTCCGAGCCTCTGAGGGGGCTCAGTTATTCCCTACTTTGGCTGGTGCCTCCACAGCTGGGTTGGTTGAACCTCTAGCCCGGTTACTTCTCCGATTTCTCGGCAGAGCAAGCTCTTCGGGTGGCAGCATTTTTGCATGGCCACCCTCGAGGCCTATGTGGTGGAACATGAACGTCCCGCAGAGGCGGAGCCTAATCCTCTAGCAGAGGTGGGGCCTGAGCCGCCTGCACCTCAGCAGCTAGTCTGGCTAGCTCTTCATTGCGCTTCTTGGCCTCTGCCAATTGCTTTCGCAGTTGACGATTTTTGAGCTCCACTATCGAGACATATCATTCAGGATTGTAGTACATGTCCTCGTCATCCTTGGGGGCTGGTGGCCCACAAGAATCGAATGAACCACTCCTCTCATCAGGGTCCGAGTTCACCATGGGCTGCTTTCCAAGGCGTCGGGGGTAGTGAGCTTCATCTAAAATTTCCTCCTCAGGAACATTGGGATCATTCACTGCCATTGTTGATTTGGGAGGTTCTTTGACTGAACAGACTCACGTACATACTGTTTAACAGCTCTCAATGAAAGCACCAAACTGTTGACGCCGTTTTCATCAACTTAATTAGAAGAGCAATTAAACAATAAAATTTTCGAGCAAATGAATAAAAAAGAAAACAACAAATTTTTTACGTGGTTCAGCAGTTAACTCTACCTAGTCCACAAGTCTATATTATTAATACTTGGGAGTTTTCTGGAAATTTTTTAGAGATAAGTTGCCTAGAGTCTTCTCTACAGAAATCAGAAAAAATGTCCTTTACATATGGTGTTTCCTTCTTTATTTATAGGGAAGGTTGGGAATTCATTCCCACATATTTCAGGAAGATATTATGTAAATCAATTAACATAATGCCATTAAATGCATTATCTCCTACATATACGGAAACGTCCGATGAAGACCGAGAACGGATAACAGATTAAATGATATCCCTTAAATATTGGGATTGTACAACAATAAACATGTTCACACGTAATGGGTTATCCCAGATGATTCATCAAATCTTTGAGATTAGAAATTGGCATTGAGTCTGTCGAGACTATGAGTCAATCACGAGCTCGCAACCCAACTTCGCGCTATGCTCGGGACAAGTAGATGCCGACGAAGCTGCTACAACCGAGCTTGTACTTCCCGAGCTCAAGTTATCTCACCTGAAGGCGATCGGTGAAAAATGTATTCAAGAGTCATGCCGTTGTGAGCTCAGAACATATTCAAGGCTACACACCCTCGAGCTTTCGAGGTTGGTAATTATAGCAAAGCGATCTGACTGAAGGATCATATGACGACCATGCATATTTTGAGCTCATACCTGACGAGCCTAGCTTTCGGGGTCATAACTCCTTATCTCAAAATCTGGGTGTAACAGTAAGATATTTTTGAGTTTATATTTATATTTATTTTTAATTATATTTAATAATTTAAGATATTTAACAATTTACTAAATATATATATATTTATATATATATGAATAAACATAATAAAAATCTTATTGTGGTACGAATGGTGCTAATTAATAATTTGGTAATGCAATAATTAATTATATTTACTTAATCATGCATTAAGTGTATATATATATACTAACTTATATATCACTGAAAAGAGCATGCATAAAAAAATATATTTTTAATTGCTCCAAAGTACCTTTCTATTTTCTTCTTTTTTCCTATTTTCAAATTTGATTAGATATTTAATTACGATAATTGTTTAATTAAATTATAAATAAAAATAACCGTTAACCTTTCTAATTTTTTATTTCACTTTTCTAATTTATGGCTATTAATTAATATAGGAAAAAATTCTATCTATTTTCTCATTTTTATTTTAATAATAATAGATATCAATTAAAAATATCTATATATAATAATAGAAAATATATAAATAAATTGTTACGCCCAGATTTCGAGACCTGAGATTGTGACCTCGAAAGCTGGACTCGTCAAGTGTGAGCTCAAGATATCTAAAGCACATCGTGGTCCAGATGTCAAACCCTCGAAGCAAGGCGGTAACCTCGAAGGAAGGTGGTAACCTCGAAGTTCTTTCTAAGCTCGAAAGAACTTAGCATCGAGATATATTTGTTGTTAAGGTGTCTTCGGATCAAGTAGCCTGAGCTTAAAAATACAAGCTCGAAATGTAACAGCCTCGATCTATCTGCTCCGAGCTAATCTTGGAGTAAGGCGCCTAGTTCCTGATTTATTCGTGAACCTTGATTGACTTGATGTTGGTTGCCAATATCGGAGAATGTGATAAGTCATCTGATGTAATACATTTAAAGATATTTATTGTTGTAACATCCCTACATTAAAGGGATATTAACAATTCTGTTACACGTCTCCTGGTCTTCAGGAGACGTTTCCTTGTACATAGGAGTTACTAAATTTAATATGAATATTTTAATTAATGAATAGGAGTATCTTCCCAAAAGATGTGGGAATGAACTCTGAGAACCTTCTATAAATAGAGAGGTCATGAACATTTGTAGAGGACAAATTTTTTATATCTGGAGAGAATTTCTGGAGAATTCATCCCTGAAGAATTTCCTGAAATATCCAAAGTCTTAATAAAATTGACTCGTGGACTAAGCAGAGTTAAATGCTGAACCACGTAAAATTCTTATTGTTATTATGTATTATTCATATGCGCCATAGTTCTTGTTGTTTAATTTCTCTACATTCTAAGTTGACGAAAAACGGCGTCAACAGTTTGGTGCTTTCATTGAGAGCCTTAAGCAATACAATCCCTGATTAGCTATGGCCACGAATGATCAAGATATTCCTGAAGAAAACTATCCACGACGCCCTGGGAAGCAGCCGATGACGAATCCTGAACCTGAAGAGAGAAGTGAATCCTTTGATTCTCGAGGACCTCCAGCACCTCCGGCTCCCAGGGATGATGAGGACATGTACTATAATCCCGAACGGTACGTCCCCATTGTAGAACTTGAAAACTGACAGTTAAGAAAATAGTTGGTTGATGCTAAGAAGCGGAAGGAAGAGTTGGCTAGGTTAGCTGCGGATGCATAGGCGGCTCAGCCTCAACCTCTGCAGGATAACCAAGACCCACCTCCGCGGGACGTTCATGTTCCTCCCTGCAAACCTTGTGGACGACCTTAGAAAAATGCTGCCACAAGAAGAACGGAACAACCTCCGCCACCAGCAAAGCAACCTGCTACCCCAAGACCCCGAAGGAACACTCGGGCTAGGGCTCCGGTCAACTCAACAACAGAGGTACCAGCAGAAACTAGGAATAATCGAGCCCCTGCAGAGGCTCGGACTCAGATTCCTGGTAACACACAAAATGTTACCGAGTAAGCACGTGCGAACTCGAGACCATCCAGGCCCCGAAATGGTTGGCAGCCGCCGTCACCCATACGGTTCCCTCTGTCACCAATAAGATACCCCTCACCAACTCAGAGGAACGCACAACCAACTCAGGGTGATGAAGTGAGGCAGGCAGGACGGAAATAGGGGAATAGAGAGGCTACTAGAGAACGGAGAGGCGCCCAGCCTGCAAGAAGCCAAATGTCTCGATCTCGCACTGCAGAGACGGGGCAGCGTGAAAGAAATCCATCTCGGAACAATCATGCGACAAGCCTCGCTAGTGACGACTCAGGGGACGCCAGATCAGTCAGCATGTATAATCAAGGATGAAGAAATACCAGAAACCATACGAACTGCTCTGACCTGTGGGAGCACCTGAATCAGAATCGGGGTAGTGGTAATCCATCGAACCCAGACCTGAGAGATCGCCTAAATGGGCGCAAAGATCCCATGCGAAGACGCGAGCCTGGAATTGTGATCAATGATAGCCAATTCAGGCGAGACCCCCTGCGGACCCAGTTTAAGAAAGAATTAATCAGCTGGAAAGGGCATTTAGGCTCTGGCAGAATGAGCGAGGTCGAAGTCGGGATGAGGATTCTGATGAGAAGCTCGAACCATTCGCTCCCCATATTTCCAACACTCCGTTTCCTCAAGGGTTTCGGATTCAGATTCCTCATGTCCCGCCTTTTGAAGGGAAGTCCGACCCATACAGTCATCTGAGTACATTTAACACCATAATGAGAGCAAGTAATGTGGGTTACGAGCTCAGATGCATGTTATTTCCAGCATCGCTTACAGGACCATCGGAAAACTGGTTCGAGAAGTATAAGAGACATTCAATCACTTCTTGGGATCAGCTATCAAAGGATTTCAAGAAGCAGTTTAGAGCCATGATCGAGGTAAGACCCGAAGCATCGACCCTGACCAACATTCGGCAATAGCCAGGAGAAACGTTGAAGAGCTACCTTACAAGGTTTAATCTGGAGGTCACCCGAGCTCGGGATGTCGATGCCAGCGGTCATCTAATGGCCATCCAAGCTGGGTAATGCCAGGAAGTCCCCTCTGGGATGATATGCAGAGAAAGCCTATGAGGTCCTTAACCGAGTTTAATAGGCGAGCTCAGAGGTTTGTCAATGTAGAAGAGGCGAGGTCAACGCTGAATATGACCTCTCAACCCATAACTACAATGAGTAACGTAAACTTTGCCTCGGCCTTGGCAGACCCATTAGCCTCAAAACCCCCTGCAGAATACCCTTCCAAAAGGAAGAAGAATGAAGGAAGTAACCCCGAGGCAGAAGGGGGAAAGAAGAAGAAAGGGGAAAGGTATTTCTCCGTGTACAAAGTGTACACCGAGCTCAACGAGTCTCGGGAGAATATATACATGGCTAATGAAAACCAGGTCCCTTTCAGGCGTCCAGACCCCATGAGAAATCAGAAGTCCAAGAGAGACTCGCAAGTGCTGTCGATTTCGCAGAGATACTGGGCACACTACTGATGAATGCAGGCAGTTGAAGGACGAGATCAAAGGACTAATCTCGAGAGGATACTTCAGACAGTATGTTAGGAACCAGAATAATAATCAGGCTTCTACTAGCTAGAGGGCAGCTGTGCCACAGCCTGCTCAAAACAATAATTCCCGAGCTAGAGAAGAAGATAGGTCCCCTCCGATTGATGGAGAAGATGTGATAACCATCTCGGGCCGGCCTCATCTCATAGGGACGGGCAAGAATGCCCAAAAGCGATACGTGAACGAGCTAAAAACTGGGGACGGGTCCCCCTATGAACCCGAACCTAGAGCTCCAAAGTGCCAAAAGATTGAATCTCAGCCGATAACTTTTACCGAGGACGATGCGTCCCATGTTCAGTTTCCCCACAATGACCCACTGATCATCACTCTTCAGCTCACGAATAAGAGAGTTCACCGAGTTCTCATTGATAATGGGAGCTCAGTGAACATTCTCTATAAGGCCACCTTAGAAAAGATGGGACTCGCACTTCGAGACCTAAACGCTTGTGCAACGACATTGTACGATTTTTCAAGAGAGGGGATTGCCTGTATGGGGTCCATTGAACTCCCTGTAACATTGGGAGACTATCCAGTCTCAGCAACCAAGATGATGGAGTTTGTAGTAGTGGACCTGCCATTGGCCTACAACGTGCTGCTCAGGAGACCCGCCCTAGTAGGGCTGGGGGCAGTCTCGACTGTAAGGCATTTAGCCATCAAGTTCCCGACTTGCAGTGGCATCGGGACGTTGAAGGGAGATCAGTTAGCCGGGAGGGAATGCTATAGCATTTCAATAAGGGGAAAGAAGCAGGCGAGTGCCCAAGCGCTCGTCAATATTCATACTAAGGATGGGACAATCTTGGAGATAGATGAAGAAATCGACCCAAGAGTGGAGGAAAGAGCTGATCTCTAACCATTGGAAGAGCTCAAAGAAATCAGGCTCGAAGAATCAGACCCCCCGAAAACAGTAAAGGTTGGGAAAAACCTCCATGAAGAAACTTGATAACTCTACAAAATAGAGTTATTTTACCACTTCTTATGTGCTAATTGTTGCTTAATTCTTGAGTTTTTAATTGATTTATTAAGTTTTTAAGTAATTTTGAAATTAGTAGTCTTATCATGATTTTATATACTTTTGTGTGTTTTTATAAGTATTTTGTTGTAAAATGTTGTAGTTAATTATTTGAATTATTATTGTTAAGTTAGTGGTAAAAAAATGTTGTATTATTGAACTTAAATATAAAATATAAATTAAGTTATAATTAATATTTTCAAAGAATTAAATTGATTTATTTTAGAGTTGAAAATATTTTATTATGATTTAGTTTATGTTTATTTTGTAGGGAAGTTAATGCAATTTATGCTCTTGAAAAGAAAGAAAAATAAAGAGGAAAGTGGCATTTTCAAATGAAAGAAAGGAACAAAATGGTATTATTAAAATACCAAAGAAGCTCCATGGCCCAAGCCCACGTCTCCAAGCTGCCAGGCCCACGAAGACATGACCCAGCTGTCCACACAGATGCATCAATCATGCTTCCAACCGAAACACTCTTCAGCATATATCATCATGCCGTCCAAGCTCCTTCCTAGCCTTCCTTCAGCAAGCTGCCATCACAAGCCAAGTGCTCCCAGCCGTAGTCCACGTGCTGCCCCACACGCCCAAGACAAAAGAGTCTCCTTTGGGCCCAATTTGCCAGCTTCGGCCCAGTTCCTCTTCAACCAGCAAGTCCCCATCATGCACAAGGCCCAAATGGCCAGTCAACCAAGCTGCCACAGCCACAAAAATAAGACCAAAACTCACATTTTTCCTTCCCAATATTTTTCACTCAAATATCAATTCACTCTTCCCTATTTTTCTTACCTAAATAAACATTTCTAATTCATTTTGTTTACCCTAGCTTTTCACTAATCTTTTACCCAACCAAACATTTCATCTTTCCAATACTCTTGCACTTACTCTATTTATCCTACCACTTCCCAACACAATTAAATTAATCAATTTATTTATTTTAATTTGATTAATTTAATCTTCATATTTTGCCTATAAATAGAGTCTTGTAAGACCATTTGGGGAGCTCTTCTTCATCTTTCAACATCTTCTACACATATTTTTCTCTCTTCTTCTACCCTTTTCATCTTTTGAAGAGCATGTCAAGTATGTTATTTTGTAATTTTTATTTCAATCTAGTTATGAGCTTCTAATCTTTTTCAAAGGTTATTAAGATGATGATGAAGCAAAATGTAACTAGATAGTATTTTTTGTTGTATGTTGATTTCCCATTTGTACAACATTGTTTATGGATTTTTCTATCAAAGATATGCATTTTTCATCTAGTGTTGATTGTTAAAGCATATTGCACTTGGTTCTTCATTATGCAAAAATATGATATTCTTTGATTAAATTTTTTTCATTAAATTGTTCACATCTAATTCTTAGAGCATAAGTATCATATTTTGCCTAAACATAATATCTTTAATTTTTTGTAGTTTCATTAGGTTGTAACACAACTAATGCTTAGAAATTATATCTTATATAAGTGAAGAAAAATCCTACCTTTTTGAAAGTAACTTGTGCTTGAATAGAAAATGTATTTTGAAAAAATATAGTGTGATTTATTTCAACTATATCTAAACTTGGGAATCAATATACTTATAAATACTATTGAACTTGCTTTTTGTGAATTCTAAAATCTTAATAATCTTATTTTATATATCTCATTTGAAAACCATTTTTCTATTTAATCTTAAATCTTTTTATTACTTGTCTTTTATTTTTCTAAAACAAAATCTCATCAAATATTTGGAACTAGGTTAGAATATTCTTGCTTTGTTTGAAATAGTTTCTTTTGATGTTAGTCAACTCCCATGGGTTCGACCTCGTACTTACATGAACATTATATTCCGAAATGATTCGTGCACTTGCGAGTGTAAATTTTAAAACACCCTCTTTTGGGATCAACAAAACTAAATAGTAATTAATTTGCTTTTTGAAGAAGAACCAGAATGTCTTCGCGTGGTCACATTCGGACATGGTAGGAATAAGACCAAATATAGTGAGCCACGCGCTAAATATCGATAAAAGCTTCCCACCGAAGCAACAAAAGCGAAGACAACTGGATGATGATAGGAAAAATGCCCTAAAAGAGGACATCGACAAGTTAAAAGCAAACTGATTCATTAGGGATGCTTTTTACCCCGATTGGGTAACCAATTCGGTACTGGTCCCGAAGCCTAATGGAACTTGGCGAACCTGCATTGACTACTCAGACCTCAATAAGGTCTGTCCTAAGGATTGCTTTCCTTTACCACGAATTGACCAGCTTGTGGATGCCACGACAGGGCATGGACTAATGTCATTCATGGATGCCTATTATGGATATAACCAGATTGCCATGCATGCCCCTGACCAGGAACATACGAGCTTCATAACAGATAAAGGGTTATATTGTGATAACGTCATGCCATTCGGGCTCAAAAATGCTGGAGCCACTTACCAGCGGCTCGTAAACATGATGTTTTTCAAGCAAATAGGGAACAACATGGAAGTTTGTGTTGACGATATGTTAGTCAAATCTCAACTTAACAATAACCATGTTGATGACCTCGAAGAATGCTTTGCCATGCTCTGGAAATATAACATGAAGCTTAACCCTCAGAAGTGCTCTTTCGAAGTATCTTCAGGAAAATTCTTGGGTTTCATTGTAAATGCTCGAGGAATAGAAGCTAATCCAGACAAGATCTAGGCCCTGATCGATATGCCTTCACCTTGAAAACACAAAGATGTCCAGAGTTTGACTGGCAGGATGGCGACACTAAGTAGGTTTATATCAAAATCTACAAACCATTGTCTTCTGTTTTTCAACCTATTGAGGGGAGGCAAGAAATTTGAATGGATATAGGAATGCGAGTTGGCTTTTTAGGAACTCAAGAAACACCTTGCAGAACCCCCTATCTCGTCAAAACCTATTACGGGAGAAGTTCTGTACTTGTATCTTGCTACGACCGAGCACGCCATAAGTACAGTACTCGTACGAGAGGAAGAAAAAGTACAAAGGCCCGTGTATTACGTCAGTAAAAGGTTACTGGGGGCAGAATCAAGATATCCCTTGATGGAGAAGCTAGCTCTCAGCCTAATTCACTCATCTCGAAAACTTCGACCCTATTTTCAAGCGCACCCCATCCATGTACTAACTGATCAACCACTAAGAAAAGTCTTGTCCAAACCAGAAGCTTCAGGTCGACTGCCTAAATGGGCCGTTGAACTCGGACAATTCGAGATCACGTATCACCCAAGGACGACCATAAGGGGACAAGCCTTGGCAGACTTCATAGTGGAGTGTACTGGCATGACCAACGATGAAGTTATAACCCCGGCCCACGAGCTGTGGAAACTTTATGTTGATGGGTCATCTAATGAAAACAGATCGGGGGCAGGAGTAATTTTGATCACTCCTGCAGGAAGCATATTTCACTCTGCCTTGAGATTTGACTTCAGCGCGTCAAATAACGAGGCCGAGTACGAGGCTTTACTGGCAGGACATCGTATAGCCAAGGAGCTCAAAGCTAAAGCAATACATTGCTACAGCGACTCCCAGCTAGTGGTTAACCAAATTTTGGGAGAGTACCAGGCTCGCGGTACGAGAACGGTAGCATACTTAGAAAAGGAAAAATCAACATTGGAGCATTTCGAGTTCTATGCGATAGAACAGGTCCCTCGAGAATAGAACTCGAATGCAGATGCCTTAGCCAGGCTCGCTACCTCTACCGAGAATGACGAACTGAATGTCGTGCCCATTGAACATCTCTTGGCACCTAGTATTGACAAGCCAGTGCAGGAGGACGTGTGTATGATCAATTCTGAGCCTACCTGGATGACTCTGATAGTTGAATATCTCGAGACCGGCATCCTTTCGGAAGAACAAACCAAGGCTCGAAAGTTGATGTATAAAATCCCTCGTTATACCATTATAGATGGAAGGCTGTATAGAAGAGGATGTTCCATGCCACTACTCCGGTGTATGACCCCTCCAGAAGCTAAAAAAATCTTAGAAGAAATTCATGAAGGGTTCTGTGGATACCATACTGGGGGAAATAGCCTGTCCAAGAAAATCATACGCCAAGGATACTTTTGGCCTACCATCAAATCAGACTCGTTCGACTACGTAAAAAGGTGTGATAAGTGCCAATGATTCACCACAATTCCTCGAGCTCCACCATCCAAACTAACTATGATGACCTCCCCATGGCCATTTACGGTATGGGGAATCGACCTCATAGGCTCCCTTCCGACTGGCAAGGGCGGAGTAAAGTACGCGGTAGTCACCGTAGATTACTTCACAAAGTGGACAGAAGCTGAACCTTTGGCGACAATAACCTCCAAAAAAGTCCTTGACTTTGTGGTGAAAAACATCATATGTCGATATGGGATGCCGAGGAAGATTGTGTCCGATAACTGAACCCAGTTCGATAGCGATCTGTTTACCAACTTTTGTGAAAAAAATGGAATAATAAAGAGCTTCTCGTCAGTGGCCCATCCCCAGGCGAATGTCCAGGTCGAAGCTGTAAACAAGACTCTAAAAAGTTCTCTGAAGAAAAATTTAGAAGAAGCTAAAGGAAGATGGCCCGAAGAATTGCCCCAAGTCCTATGGGGATATAGGACCACGACCCGTACATCGACAGGACATACCCTGTTCTCTATGGCGTACGGTTGCGAGGCTATGTTGCCAATCGAGGTCAAAATTCCCACAATTCGAGCCCTCGCTTATGATCAAGCCTCGAACCACTCTCAGCTCGAAGAAACTCTTGACCTGGTCGAAGAAAGAAGGAACGAATCTCAATTAAAAAATGTTGCATACCAACAGCGAGCTACCTGGTACTTCAACAAAAGAGTTCGGGATCAAAGATTCGGCATGGGAGATTTGGTGCTAAGGCGTGTATTCTTGGTAACACGGGATCTAGTAGCTGGTGTGCTCGGGCCAAATTGGGAAGGACCCTACCAGATAGAGTCAGTCATCCGACCTGGCGCTTACATGTTGGCAAGATTGGATGGAAGTCTAGTACCACGAGCATGGAATGGTAAACACCTATGACCTTACTATCAATAGTATATGAAGGATGTTGCCTATAACCATGCTTGTTTATCTGTATTGTTTTTCTATTTTTGGACTTTTTCAAATAAAGTTTGATTTCGTTTAATATGCTGTATTTTTTGCAATCTCTCTTAATTTAATAACCTATGGTCTCACTCATAGGATATTAAGGGGGCATCAGTGGCACATATACCACCAGCTTAAAAAAATAAAATAGCATATACGAAACGCATATAACTGTTTGGATATAACCAAACTGTCAAAAGTAGACAAGTATTTGGAAATAACCAAATGCGCGAAATGAGATAAGTTTGGATATAACCAAACTGGCAAAAAGATAAAAATGTTTGGATGTAACCAAATATGCAAACTAGATTAAAAATATAAGTGTATGGATTACAATCCTAACACGACCTTAATAAGTTTGGAACAAACCAGCTAAAACTAATTGGCAGTAAGTTGGAGCATAACCCACTTCGTGTTAAGCCGAGATCGAGGCTGGAGTATCTTGCAAAACAATAGTTTCGACCTCATAACCTCGGAGAGCTAACCGAGGATGAGAAAAAGTAACTAAAAAGTAAGATATAACTAAACCATTTGCATTACACACCATAAAAGTACTTTCGGGTGCATAGTAACAGTAATATCCGACCTTGACAAATAACGAGATCGAAAGCGGAAAATTCGAGCAAACTGTGCATGAATGCATTGAACCTCGAGCTTAAATCCAAACTATGTCTGTGTGATTAAACAGGCATATATGACAGTTTAATATAAAATGTGCAAAAGTGACTCTTCAAGAAGACGAGCCTTTTCACCCTCAATGATCTCAAAAGTGACGACCTTCTCATCTTCAAGCTTGGCATTGGCCTCCTTGAGCCAAGCATTCTCCTTCTCAAGCTCTGCGAGCCTGGCATACTGTTTTTCAAGCTCATAAATCTTGACCTTAAGCTCCTCAACTCCTGCCTCTACCTTTGCTTTTGTGGACTTAAGCTCGTCACTCAATTTAAACTGAAGGTCCTTTGCCTCCTGAGCAAGAGTCATGCTCGAGTGGACTTCGTTGTTCAGCCTATAATTAACCTGAGTATCGACAGCAAGAGCCTGACATACAAAAAAAAGACACAAAATTAGTATATGGACTAAGTGTAAATGCAACTAACTAGCAAGAGAAGAAAGATTACCACAGTGTGGAGCTCAACACTCTTCTCGTAAAGAGTGTTGCAGTCTTTGGCATTGTTCAAAAACCGCCAGTGAGGGGCGTCGAAGCTCCCAAAGCTTTGGCCCACCTGAGACAGGATGTCCGAGCCTAGTGTTGCCCAGTGGGATCCAGCAGTATTTTCGATCACATACTCATCAACATGAGTAGAGATCGAGTGCAGTGGTGTCTTCGAGGACGGGGGTTTCTTCGGAGGCGGGCCAACTGGGGGATTGACTTGGGATGCAGGAGGAGCAGGAGGTAGGGTCGACGAGGAGGTCTCGACCTAGGCAGGTGGAATTAGAGCTGAGCTCGGAGCAACCAGAGCCGGGGGAGGTGGTGTTTTCTCGGTCCTCTTAAGGACCTTGGCGGGCCGGTCGGTCTTTCGCGACCCCCTGGGACGCTTACTTCTCTTGGCTCCGCCACTGACCAGGATGTTGTCAAGGTCAGAGTCCATCTCGCCTGCACAGTTACACCACATTATGAGTTGTCGTAAAATGAAATAATTCAACATAGTGCAGACATTCAAAGGATAAAAAGACAAGAGGAGAAAAACCTAACTGGAACTCTTCCCCAAGCTTGTGCTCGGCGACCACGAAATTCCCCCATTTCAGAAGAGGCAGGGGGAGTACCTTCCCTATAGGTGGATGTCAACCTCGAAAGGTCCCTATAATCATTAGTCCCGTATTGGACGGCTATTCCGTTCCATACCTCATTCAGGCTATACATGGTGTCGTATTTCCCGAGCCAGCTATCAAACCTATGCACCCTCTCGTCTACCCAAGACCATACATAGAAATGGTTCCTATCATCCTTACATAAAATTAACCTATCAGGTCTATGTTTTAGCAGTGAGGGAGACCACATATTTGAGCTAAGGATGACTGTACCTTGCTCATTCGAGCCCGAGCTTGAGGCCTCATCGTTGGCCTCATTCCCCGACTGTGGACTCCTATGACAAGCTAGAGATGGAGGCCTCGCATCTCTCCTCGGGGGGAGGTTTCCGGTTGGCAGAGGCACGAGCTCCCACCGGTCGTATTTCTTATTGGACCAGTCCGATGTAGACTGATCCTCCCCTAAGAGCCCACACTCCCGGAGCTTGTCTTCGTGCAGGAGATATGAAAGGGATCTCCTGCCATAAGGAAGTTGGAGCAGAGTCTCTCTGTGCTCTCTCATCTCTTTGGTAGGGGTGGGGCGATGATAGTTGGTTGGAAAATCAAACGCATTTCAACTAAGTACGGGCCTAAAAATAAAGTTCGAGCACTAAAAAGAAGGAGGTTGAGATACTTACGAATCCGTCTGAACGAGTAGAATCGAGACGGGGCTAGGCAATCTGTCCAGAAGAAGGCCTTCTTGAAGTCAGGAGGATGATTGGGAAGATCCTCGAACACCTTCTTCTCCTTCAGATAGCTCGAGAGATAGTAGAAGCTATCTCCTTGTAGTGCACCAATTTTTTTTTTAGATTATTTAAATTTTTTGATGAATTTTTTTATTTAAATTTTGTTTATTTTATTTAGTTGTTGTTTGTTTTATTTGATTGTTTTTTATTTTATTTAATTGTTAGAATTGTTTGGTATAATCTTTTGAATTTAAAATTTGTTAATTGTTTGTTTGGTTAATTAATTTAATAAGTGAATAATTGTGTAACATGTTTATTTTACTATTAGTGTTACATTTTAAATAAGTGTGACAATTGAGGTAATTATGTGAGTTTTGGTTGAATGCACTAAGGTGCATGGTAGATAGTGATGCACCCTAGTGTTTTAGTGTGTGCTAGTATATGGTAATAGGGTGCACATGTGTGGATTTTCTACACATTTTATAATTGCCATTTATTGATATTTTTGGGTAGTTATATTTTAATAAATAGAAAAATAAATAAATAAAATTAAAAAAGGACAAGTGTTGGGCGTGTAGTGTGTGTAGTGTAGTGGGAAAAGGATTGATTTTCCATTTATTTTCCTAAGGCAATAAAATCAAAAATTGGAAGAAACTATCTATTTTGGGATAGGAATGTGATCACCCTTTATTCTTTTATATCTATTATCATAAAAGAAAATAATAAGAAAATTAAGAGAAAATTAAATGGGAATAATGGAAATAGGAAACTTACCATTTTATGTTGGTGGGCTTTATTGAGAGAGTTGAATAAAGGGGAAAGGAAAGGAAGAGGAGAGAATTTTCCTTGTGGCTGCCGTGACCTAGAGAGAGAGAGGGTGGCGTGTTAAAGAGAGAGGGAGAAGAAGAAAGAAAGGAAGAAAGAAGAAGGAGAAGAGGAACCAAGTCTAGAGTATGTTTTCTTGTATTTTTGTTTGTCTAATCTCTTTTCTTGATTATATGATATTGACTTTGTTTATTTGTTGTGTGTGATTGGATTTCTTTCTCCTCCTCATGGTGGTTTTCAAAAACAAAAAAAAACCCTAGGCTTGAACAAGGGGTGGTGAAGTTTGGGTTTTGATCATTTTGTATTCAAGAGAGGTATCAAATCTATAACCCTAATGATATGATGTTCATGGATTGATGGAGTGTTTTCTTATAATTTTATGCATGGGTTTATGTTGTTGGGTTTGATTTTTATGGTTGTGTAATGAGAATATGTGTAGTGATGATGAATGTTTAAAATACATGAAAGAATAGGTTATCTTTTTTTATTGTATGTGTTTCGGCCTAAAGGGGTATTCAAAAGCATGATTGTTATTTTTATTATGTTTTATGTCAATGAAAATTTTAGAAACATGATAGGTTGTGACAAGATCTTGTATGAAGTTATGATGGTTGTGATTTTTGGAATAATTGCATGGTAATAATGTATTGAGAATATTTGTAATACAAGATCAATGGTGGTTGTTGTTCATGACTTGTGAATAAGTTCTAAGGTGAATGATGAATTATTGTATACTCATGATGTGATTAAAATGGATAAAGAGGTTAGAAGCATGCTAGGGTTTGTGTTGAAATATTGTGCATAATTGAGCATGAATTTTGTGAATAAAATGAAAGGAATAAATTTTATGATTTAATGTGCTTGCTGATTTTTGTACAAAAATGATGTTGTTCATGATGAGATTAATGTTTTGAGTGCTCAAATAAAGTTTGCAAATGTTTTGATGTTTTAAGAAATTTAATGTGAAGTTTAATTATGCTTTGAAATTATATTGTGTATAAATAATTTCCTACAGAATTTTTATTGAATTTTTAGAAAAAATATGAGGTTTTAAATTGAATATGGTGATTTAAGGTAAAAATAGTTGCTGGAATTTTTGTGAGAAAATGTGAAGTGTGTTTCACTAAAATAAATTTGATGAGTTTTTGGAACAAATTATTATCCTAAGTTATGGTAATATTGAAAAATGGTATTTTAAAATGGTATGAATGCATATTTTGATAAGTTATGATTTCCCTTTATTTTGATTGAGAAAAATATTTAGATTCTATTTATTGTGATTTTTAAAGAAATTAAATAGTGGCTGAAAGTTTGGTTTAAAATGTTTTGAAAAAATGATTATTTTAATTGTCACATATGGATTTATGTTACATAAAACTAAGTCTTAAATAATTTAAATAAAAATATATTTTTCCCACACTTAAAAATATATTTTTTCTCACACCATTTATGTGACACAATTAACCAATGTTAAAATTTGTTTTTTTCTAAAGAAACATATTAAAAATATGTATTTTAATTAATTCCAAGCTTTTTGGTTAATTCTTTGTAATTTGAGATTAATAAATGAAATTGTCACATATTTTATTTTTAAGCTAAATCAAATTATTTTATAAAATAAAATAATGTTTTGAGAAATTTATTCAACTTAGAAACTTTAAGAAAAATAAAGCATGTTATATGTCTATTAATTTTAAAACAATAAAAGTAAGAAATGTAGAATTATCGTTTTTAAAAACGTTGCAATTACGTAATGTTCCCACGTATGCATGTTACATGCAAATCCACTTTTACGTTCAAAATTATGTTTATTATTCAACTATGTGGTTTTTATAGAAAGATCATGCATGTAAAATAGGTAAAATGAGCATTATTCTTTTATGGCTTTATGTGTAGTTAAGAATAATTGCATGTTATGTGTAACTGTTATTATGTGTGCATGGCCCATGCACACATGAGTTGTATGGGAGGGCAAAATAGTAATTTTATGAACCTAAGAAATGTTGTTTTGATTATGATATAGGCTCGTTGAAAGATTGTGAAAATTTCTTAGCTCGGACCTGAGGTAAGGAAGTTAGATAGATTCTATGATTTTATGCTATGAATGGTAAGACTGTTGTATGAATGAATTGTATGAATTATGAATGCCATAATGTGATGATATGTTGAATATGATATGTTTATGGATGTTAGATACATCAAACGAGTTACTAAAGATATAAAGACATAACTCCTAGGGCGGACGCGCCGAGGTTATTCAAGGACCAGAGACTCTTGTTTACCTCATAGGGTGACATGGACAACTAGCGAGCCATGCTCATCATGTATGATGTATGAATATGATTAGGGTGACATGGACAACTAGCGAGCCATGATCATCATGTATGTTGTATGAATATGATTAGGGTGACATGGACAACTAGCGAGCCATGCTCATCATGTATGCTGTATGAATATGATTAGGGTGACATGGACAACTAGCGGGCTATGCTCATCATGTATGCTGTATGAATGTGATATGATGATATGTTACGATTACGTTATGATATGCTATAATGATATGTTATGAAAATGTTATGATATGCCATGATGTTTTAGATGAACGTAAGTGTTTGTATTTGTTGTATCTTTACTTGCTTATTGTTGTACTTCCTTACTGGGCTTTTAGCTCACCCCCTTACTTTCCTTCCAGGTAGCAAATAGGATTTCTTTATGGCACACGTGGTGACGTGAGGAGTTCTATCATCGTGGGGTGTATGGCGTGGGGTAATCCTATGGACGGAAAAACGATCATCTTAGAATGCCATTTAAATTATGTTTTGTTTTAAGAGACTTTCCTAATTATCAGTGGGACTCAGTTATTTAATTTTTTTTGTTTCTTTGAACTTTGCATAAAAATTTATGTTTTCTTTTAAAACTAATGGCGCCAACTTGCATGGTTTTTAAGCAAGTCCCCACTGAGACTTTGATAATGAGTGGTATTCTTTTATAAACTATGTTATGCGAATGTTTTATAAGTATTAGTACAGGGCATTCTTTACACTCCTCCCCGAGCTCGGAAGGGATTACTTTTCAAACAGAAGAGATATAAAATCTCTCCTGGTGAAGGTCCTGCCCACTTCAACTCGTGATACAGCGACCTCAGGGCAGACAATACCCTGTAAGAATTGGTGTTGAGCTGGAAAGGGGCCAGCCCAACAAAATCTATGAAGTCTTTGAAAAAAGACTTCAAGGGCAGTACCTCCCCTGCCTGCATGTGCTCCTGGCTCCAAGCTGCATATCTCAGCTTGCTGTCAGGATTTCCATCTCCTGGAGCATGGCAGCTTCGCTTGTGGGAGGTCGGGGCTCGACACCTTAGCGAGCCTGATAGTCCTATACCGTGAAAGGCCAGGATATTAGTTATCTGGCCTAGTGACGTAACCGAGCTCCAGTAATGCTCGGCCTCGAAAAATTCTCTCCTCGGCTGCGAGGTAGAGGGTTCCCCCATCAGTGAAAACTGAAGATCACCTGGCTTGAAGGCGATTGTCACTTTAAGTGAAGGGTCAAGTGGAATTGGTCTAGGCTCGGTATCTGGATCTGGATGAAGGGCAACCCCTAGTCTTTTCCTTTTCCCTTCTTCGAACTCGTTTATCTGACATCGGAAGTGATCTCGAGTGTCCTCTTGCTCACGCCTCAGTTAGTGCTCCTGAATTAAACGTTGATTCTAGGTGAAAGGAGATTCCGGGCTCGGAGTTACTGGTGAGTAGGGAATTGCGAGCTTTGACCCCCACCACTTTCCCGAATTCTGCGGCATCTAACAAGAAAGTAAAAGGGTGAGGGCCAAGCGAACAAGAAGTATAGAGATAAATAGTACCTAAGCTCGAATGATCGAGGCTACAAGGCAAGCTCGATCAAAGGACGAGACCAGTCCCAGAGCGTGTGCTCCACCAAAGAGAAGGAAGGTGGATAAGCCATGGGAAATCTCGAAATATTTGGGAAGAAAGGTGGCAGTTATTAAAAAGGTGATATTTTTGGGAATCGTGCATTCCTTAAAGACAAACCCTAATTTTGTACCCGATATCTTGGTGTGCAAGATACGATTTCCAAAATTTGAAAACCCAAAAAAGGAACCATTTTTGGACCCTTTTTCGCAGAAACTGGGTTTGAACCTAATGTCCATCAGTCGAAGCACCCTAATCCTAGTGCGTTAAACTAGTGAATGGATAAATGGGACGAGAGTAATTCCTAATGCCTACGGTGTAACAGAAGCATAAGCATGCATAAAAAAAATGTATATATATAACGCAAAGAAACCATAAACCGAAAACTTACACAATGTAATCGGTGGAAACAGAGAAATGGATGATTGAACGAGCGGTTGCAAGTACG
This sequence comes from Humulus lupulus, assembly GCF_963169125.1. NCBI lineage: Eukaryota > Viridiplantae > Streptophyta > Magnoliopsida > Rosales > Cannabaceae > Humulus > Humulus lupulus. The sequence continues at coordinate 102,466,434 of NC_084793.1, forward strand.
ATCTCACTGATTCAAAAAGTCCAACAGTGTTTTGTCTTCACGGCTTGGAGAACATGCAAGAATCGGACAAGAGTGATTCTGGTTTTTTCTCTCTAAAAGTTTGAATGTAAAGGAAAAATGGAGAAGACAACCGGAAACTTATTTATAGGCCCAGGGGGACGAAAAGAGAACTAATCTGGGCCATTGGCCAGATTCTATATCAAATTTGACGGTCAGGGAATAGTGAAGTGATGGTACCCAAAAGGAGGGCCGGCGGATCGACATGGGCAGAGTTTCAAGGCACTTAAGTACCTTGAATGAGCAATACCCAACTGACGCGTGTCCACACTCGAGTGTGCGATGGAACGGTTCCTGAAGGAAGGAGTTCAAAAGTTTCCTTCTCATAGGATTCGAACCAATACTTTTGAGGGGGGAAAATGTTACGCCCAGATTTCGAGACCTGAGATTGTGACCTCGAAAGCTGAACTCGTCAAGTGTGAGCTCGAGATATCTAAAGCACATCGTGGTCCAGATGTTAAACCCTCGAAGCAAGGCGGTAACCTCGAAGCAAGGTGGTAACCTCGAAGTTCTTTCTAAGCTCGAAAGAACTTAGCATCGAGATATATTCGTTGTTAAGATGTCTTCGGATCAAGTAGCCCAAGCTTAAAAATACAAGCTCGAAATGTAACAGCCTCGATCTATCTGCTCCGAGCTAATCTTGGAGTAAGGCGGCTAGTTCCTGATTTATCCGCGAACCTTGACTGACTTGATGCTGGTTGCCAATATCGGAGAATGTGATAAGTCATCTGATGTAATACATTTAATGATATTTATTGTTGTAACATCCCTACATTAAAGGGATATTAACAATTCTGTTACACGTCTCCTGGTCTTCAGGAGACGTTTCCTTGTACATAGGAGTTACTGAATTTAATATGAATATTTTAATTAATGAATAGGAGTATCTTCCCAAAAGATGTGGGAACGAACTCTGAGAACCCTCTATAAATAGAGAGGTCATGAACATTTGTAGAGGACGAATTTTTGATATCTGGAGAGAATTTCTGGAGAATTCATTCTTGAAGAATTTCCTGAAATATCCAAAGTTTTAATAAAATTGACTCGTGGACTAGGCAGAGTTAACTGCTGAATCACATAAAATTCTTGTTGTTATTCTGTATTATTCATCTGCGCCATAGTTCTTGTTGTTTAATTGCTCTACGTTCTAAGTTGACGAAAAACGACGTCAACATAAATAATCTATCTATTTATATTTTTAACATTTTGACAAAACACGAGATCCAAATGTTAATTTTTAACAATAAAAGATCCAAACGGTTAATTAACATTTTGAAAAAACACAAGGTCCACAAGTTAATTTTAAAAAATAAAGGGTCCAAACGAGTAATCGACTAAAATACAAAGTTCAAAATGGTGTGAACCCATATAGAAAACATAAACTATATAGATAATTATATATAAATTTATACAATTTACTTTTTATAAAGAATTTTTAACACTTTGAATAAATACATGGTCCAAAGGTTTATTTTAAAAATAAAGAGTCAAAATGAGTAATCAACCAAAATATGGTGTTCAAATAACTGATTTATCTATTCCTATTTTTAACCTTTTGAAAAAATATGAGGTCCACAAATTAATTTTTAAAAATAAAATTCCCAATGGATAATCGGCTAAAATACAAGGTTCATAATGGTGTGAACCCTTACCAAAAGTATAAATCATTATCAATTTAATTTTTATAAAGAATTTTGAACATTTTTAATAAATACAAGGTCCAAAGGTTAATTTTTAAAAATAAAGGGTCAAAACTGGTAATCGACCTAAATACATTATTCAAATAATCGATCTAAATACATTGTTCAAATAATCGATCTATCCATTCCTATATTTAACCTTTTGACAAAACACGAGGTCTAAAAGTTAATTTTTAAAAATAAAGGGTTCAAACGAGTAATCAGCCAAAATAAGTCTTACACAAAACATAAATTTTCTTATACATAATTTAGACTTTTTATAAATAAAAAATCACGCAAAGCGTATAATAATGATAATAATAATAAAAAATAAAAGTACACGTACAACAAGCTTTTTTAACTTTGTTTTTGGCACTTTGATTTTTCAGATTTTTTCAAAAAACTGCAAGAGGTTTGCTATACAATGAACCCCATTATGAAAAAAAAAATTGTGTCAAGACGTCCTCATGTGTCCATATAAAGAATATGTTGTACGAGTAGGGTGGAAATGAATCCCTACCCTACAATCTTCCAAAAAATATTTTAAACTATGTATATATTTTAATAATTACAAAAGAATGCGCGAAGCGCTGTTATGTTTTCTAGTTCCACATAAGACTAGCGAAAGATTATACAGATCTTCTTTATCCAGAGTAACCTCAATGAAAATAGATAATCCCTCTAGCATATTGATATTAGCTGCAATAATGAGATGATATTTTATTGCGAATTCATCATACATATATCTCTCTTTTATATAAAAAGTGTGCAGATAACATAAATTCTTGGTTTTAACGATTTTTTTTTTGTTATTGTTAACTTTCACATAATATTCTTATATTTAACATAATATTTTTATATTTATCGATACATTGTAAACATGATTTACACTTAAATAAAATTAAATAATTAAATAAATTAAAATAGGATATTTTTGAGATATTTTACAATCATAATTATTTAAAAATAACAAAACTATACGTTTTATAACTTAAATAAAAATTAATTAAACTTAAATTTCACGTATTAGAATAATATCATATTAAACATATAATATAATATAATCTACTTTCAACTAGCAACAAATTTCTTTTTTTAAAAAAAAAAACTAATAACAAACTTAAATTAAAAATCTACGTATAATATTAATATTTTATTAAGAATCTCTTCTATATAAAAAGTGTGTAGATAACGGAAATTCTTGGTTTTAACGGTTTTTTATTTTTTTCTGTTAACTTTAATGAGATATTCTTATATTTATCAGAATATTCTTATATTTAACGGTTAACTGTAAACATGACTTAAATTTAAATAAAATTAGATAAATAATTAAACAAATTAAAATATGATATTTTTGAGATATTTTACAATCATAATTATTTAAAAATAATAAAATCATATGTTTAATACTTAAATATTATTTAATATTATTTTAAACTTAAACTTTATATTATATTAAACATATAATATATAATTTTTGTTGTCACTGCCAAATTAAAAAACTAGAACAAACATAAACTTAAACAAAAATAAATTAATTAATTAAATAAAATAGAATATTTTTAAGATATTTTATGATAATTTAAATAATTAAATAATATTTATTTAAAGATAATAAAGATATACATATCATTTTTTTATCTTGTAAATTTATGTGATAGTTTGTTTTTCATCAAGTAATTGGACCTCTTTTTCTTCATCAAATTCACCAAAGGACATTATGAGATACATTAGAAACTAAAATTAGTTGATGCATGTATACTATTGTCTACACTATAATTTTTTATGTTCTTATTTTATTTCTATTATTAATTTATGTTCTAAATATTATTGTATTTTATATACGTGTCATATAGCCATGTAAATATATATCTATGTCAACGTTGCGTTTATATATCATATATGTAGGGATTACTGATATAAATATTTATATATATTATAGAACTATATAATTCATTCTATTATATATATATATATATTCAAACAAACAGTGAACCGGTTTTTATTAAAATTATAGATAATGTTTACAACTGTCAAACTAAGCAAATGTGCATTGCACGTTGCTTCTACCTAGTGTATATATATACGAAGATCTTGGGTAATCCAAAGTCCACAATTTGCAACTAACCTTATTGGCTTCACTTAAGACAGGTATTAGAGGAGTATTTCAGATAATATGGGCAGATGTCGTTAACAGTATAGATATGTTTTGAAGGAGTAGTTGAATGTGTAATTGATAAAATAATGCTTTTAAAACTGCAAGATTTACATATATATACACATATATCCACAAAGATAAAGTCAATTCAAGAATGACAATAGGACCTATGGAACATTAGTGGCAACCTAAAATTAGAATCTCAATGCAAACACAGACCACTTTTTCACCCAAAACTCTTAAAGAGTGAAACAAACATTTACTTTTTAAATAGAGGACCCAGAAACAGAAAATTTCAATGGAAGAGAAAGTTTGGAACACATACCTAGGTTATATAATATTCATAAAGAACCTTGAAACCATTTAACACAGCTTTGACCCAGATTTTCAAAGAAATCAAAATACATATCTAAAACTGACTCTTCAGCAACTCCCATCAAGATGCAAATGTGAGAGAAAAAGACATGGTAAAAAATACCAATAATATAGTGCTTGTCACTATGAGGAAGTCATGGAAATAGGGCAACAAGAGGGGTTCTTCGCCGGAGAAAGGTGGTTGTGCGGTGAAATAAGGACTGGACTAAGGCTGACTGACGAGAGGACGGATGGAATGGGGTTCGTGTTTGAAATCCATGAAACACCAGGATACAAGATTGTATATCATTTAGAATACAATGAGAAATTGAAAAAATAATTGAGAACACATACCTAATTCTTCCATAGCAATAACTGTGATTTGGTAATGCAATACTAACCAACTAAGTCTTCATCCCTAGATCTCTAAATCAGAAGCAGATCAAATAGATCAACCAAATACTACCATAAAATTGTGATAAGACATTATGTATTTATAGAGTAAGGGAGGATGTAACGCCCTGGATGGCCAAGACCATTACACTGTGTGTTTACAAATGTGAAAGACTTGCTAATCAAGCCATTTAGTTAAAGACGTGTTATAGAAACTAAATTTGAACTAGGGTTAAAAGATTTCGGTCTCAAAAGTTTCATTTCTTATAATCAAACATTTTTACATGGGATCTCAAAGGTAGTAGCGTTAAATGACTCTTTACAAAATTTTGGGATAAAAGTACAGTTACTAGCCACTCTAAGGGAAAAACAGACAATTAGGCTTTTCTCGTCCTGTACCACTCCTCGGCCGTGGCAGCCGATCAGCTGACTATGTACATTCAACCCCAAAGCTCTCCATCTCAGGACTGGTCCACCTTGCCCTTGCCTTTACCTGGACCACGCAGCACCCGTGAGCCAAGGCCCAGCAAGAAACCAGTTAACAGAGCATAATCATTAAGCAATCAATTTGCAAATCAACAATAAGGCAACTCATAATGCATAGCCATATACTTAATAATCCATAGTGTTCATATAAATAGAAATTCAGCATACCAAACTCATTGCTAAACATTTATAACCAATTCACATAATAAATAGGGTCAACGCCCTTAGGTCGCACCCTTATTTACCCCACTCACTCCGGCCCGCTTAAACTGAGCTGAGCGAATATAAAGCTATCCTCAGCTACCAGTGGCCGAGCTGTGCTCTGTGCGCAAATATTGATTCCGGCGCTCTTAGGTCGTTTATCACATGTCCCATGGCATAATACCATCTATGACACAATTCATGTATAGGGAGCTCTTAGTCCCATCATTAACACATAACAAGGTGCATTTTCTTACCTTTAGATTCCGATAGCTTTGTTCAATTCAACCCTCAAGCGCGATCCCGCCCGAGACCTAGCATACACCTAGTCACGATCACAAGTTAGAACCACACAAAACTTCCATTCCAAAACCTAACCTCGAGACCAGCCCCGAGCCCTCGAGAAGCCCTAATGCCACCAAACAGGGTGGTGGAATCAAACCCCGAGCCCCCAGGCAAAAACCCTAAGAAATAACCCAAAAATCCCCTTCTGGGAATAGGGTAGCGCTACAGCGCCCTAAAGTGGGCGCTACAATGCTACAAACAGAGCCTAAACACCCTCTGACCACAAGGCCTAGCGCTGTAGCGCCCAAAGGCTAGCGCTACATCGCTAGTCACAGCACAACCAACCCTATTTTTTCTTCCTTCGATTTTCCCTGAGCCAAACCTTTCCAAAACCCTTCCAAACTTCAACCAAACATCAAAACAAGCCCACCAACATCTCCAACTCACCCCAAATGGCCTAACCATATGAAATTCAATCACATGCACCCCAAGATAAAGAAATCACCATGGCTGAGCTAAGAGCTCAAAAACTCAACAGAAAACAACAAAACCTAAGGACTTTAGAGCTATAATTGCATACCTTCAATGGAGATTCTCAACCTAGATTTTCCCTAGTGTCCTTTCAGCCTCAAGCCCTTCACTTCCTCAAGCTTATCCCCTTGTTTCCATCCAAAACTCAAGTTAGAAAATCATCTCAGCCAAAACCAGAAACACAAGAACATAACCTAGAAACCTACCTCAGTTGGATGCCTAATCCCTGCTGTACTCACAAACTTGATTAGGGTCTCAAGTGCATAGACTTAGCCAAGAGCTCCTCTGAATTTTAGTTCCAAAAGACCCCAAGAATTGACGAAGGAACCCCAAATCGTGAGAGAGAGAGACTTCTATTTCTTTTTCCTTCTTTCCTTTCTTTTCTTCAGACTTCTACTACTTTCTACACATCCCACTAAGGCATAAAGCAGCATGGCCCTTATCTCTGATTTTAAACAACAAAAGATCAAACTGCCCTCCCATTTAAAACTAAGCTTATAAACCTCCTAAGGCCATTTTAGTCATTACACCCAATTCCCGCTAATTCCTTGAATGTCTCTAATATTTATCGCTCACTTCCCGACACCTAACTAATCACTAATTATATTCCTCAATATCAAATAATCTCTGATATATTTCCTAAATTCCAAGAAATACCCCAGGCTCGCCCCGAGCTGGGTATAAATCCCCGCCGTGACTTTTTCGCTAAACCGCTCATTAGGATCGCCTCGAGTCACAAGCTACAAATATATCCACATAATAATGTGGTCTCAATAATTTATCACAGATATTTATAGTTATGCCCTCAACAGGCCAAAATTACGAATATGCCCTTCTAACCTAATCAGGGCTTACATGCATACTAATACACATAGTAACGCATCACAAATATCCAAATAATCATATAACATGATTTTAATCATTTAAATCACATATAATCTAGTTATGCCCTCCCGACACTCTAATCAAGGCCCTTAAGCCTTATTAGTAAATTTGGGTCGTTACAACTATCCCCTCCTAATGAGAATTTCCTCCTCAAAATTTACCTGAACAACTCGGGATACTGATCCCACATCGCCGACTCAAGCTCCCAGGTCGCCTCCTTGACCCTACTATTCCTCCACAATACTTTAACTAGAGGAATCGTCTTATTCCGTAGTACTTTATCCTTCTGATCTAAAATCTGAACCGGTTGCTCCTCATAAGCTAAATTTGTCTGCAATTCCAGGTCTTCATACCTCAACACATGTGTCGCATCTGAGACGTACTTCCGGAGCATAGAAACATGGAATACATCATGGACTCCTGACAACGATGGTGGCAAGGCTAACCTGTAAGCCACCTGACCGATCCTTTCCAGGATCTCAAAGGGTCCGATGAACCTAGGGCTTAGCTTGCCCTTCTTCTCAAATATCCTCACCCCTCGCAGTGGTGATACTCAAAAAAACACGTGGTCCCCAACCTGGAACTCCACGTCCCTACGCTTGGGATCCGCGTAGCTCTTCTGCATACTCTGTGAGGCGAGTATCCTAGCTCGGATATTCTCTATAGCTTTATTCTTCTTCTGAACCATATCCGACCCCAAATACTTCCTCTCACCCATCTCATCCCAATGAATGGGTGACCTACATTTCCTCCCATATAACATCTCGTAGGGAGCCACCCCAATCGTTGACTGATAACTATTATTATATGAAAACTCAATCAATGGAAGATACTTACTCCAAGATCCTTCGAAGTCAATCACACATGCTCGAAGCATATCCTCCAATACTTGAATCGTCCTCTTAGACTGTCCATCAGTCTGGGGATGAAAGGTCGTGTTGAACTTCAACTGAGTCCCATAGCCTTCTGCAGACTACCCCAAAACTTGGAGGTAAAGATAGGATCCCGGTTTGACACTATAGACTTAGGAATCCCATGGAGACGTACGATCTCCCTCACATACAAATCCGCATACTGATCCACAGTATATTTTGACCTCACTGGAAGAAAATGGGCGGACTTGGTGTACGTGTCCACTATCAGCAACACCGAGTCATGAAGCCCTGCTGTTCTGGGTAAACCTCCCACAAAATCCATCGTAATATCGTCCCATTTCCACTCGGGAATACCCAAAGGCTGAAGCAACCCTGCCGGTTGCTGATGCTCAGCCTTCACCTGCTGACAGGTTAAACATCTAGCTATGTACTCCACCACATCTTTCTTCATCCCGGGCCACCAATATAACGTCCGTAGATCCTGGTACATCTTCGTGGTACCCAGATGAAGTGAGTACGGCGTCTTATGTGACTCATCCAATATCTCTCGTCTGATCCCCTCATCAGCTGGAACACAAATCCGTCCTTGATACCGAAGCAAACCAACCTCAGATATAGAATAATCCTTAGCTGCTCCCGCTAAGGCATTCTCTCTAACCACCTATAACTGAGTGTCTAACAATTGACCTTCTTTAATCCACTCTAGCAGGGTTGACTGCAGATTAATATTGGCACCAATTCTATCCCCGCTCTGACCATATCATTATCTAACTCTCTCAAGATCTGGGTGGAACTATACAACTGACCTGGGCCTCTCCGACTCAATGCTTCCGCCACTACATTGGCTTTCCCCGGATGGTAAAGAATATCACAGTCATAGTCTTTCACCAACTCTAGCCAACGTCTCTGTCTCATGTTCAGGTCCTTCTGTGTGAAAAAGTACTTCAAGCTCTTGTGATCAGTGTATATCTCGCACTTCTCCCCATATAGATAATGCCGCCAAACCTTTAGTGCGAATAACACTGCTGCTAAATCCAAATCATGGGTAGGATACCACTACTCATACTCCTTCAGTAGTCGTGATGCATAAGCTATGACCTTCTCATTCTGCATCAACACACAACCTAAACCCAACCTCGATGTATCGCAGTAGACAACAAACTTCCCTTCCCCCGAAGGAAGACTCAACACAGGCGCGGTAATAAGTCTTCGCTTCAACTCTTGGAAACTGTTCTCACACTTTTCTAACCAGATAAACTTCAAATTCTTCCGTGTCAATTATGTCATCGGTGCCGCTAACTTCGAGAAGCCTTCCACAAACCGTCTGTAGTAACCTGCTAGACCAAGAAAATTATGCACCTTCGAGGCGTTCCTTGGCCTCGGCCAATCCCTAACTGCCTCCACCTTAGATGGATCCACCTTAATCCCATCTGCACCAACAATATGTCCAAGGAATGTTACTTCTGACAACCAAAGTTCACATTTCTTAAACTTGGCGTAAAACGAATGCTCCTGCAACCTCTGCAAAACCTGTCGAAGACGGAACTCGTGCTCTGCCTCTGAACTGGAGTACACTGAGATGTCGTCGATGAAGACAATAACGAATTGATCCAGAAAGTCCTTGAACACTCTGTTCATTAGGTCCATAAAGGCTGCTGGGGCATTGGCCAAACCAAATGACATGACTAGAAACTCATAGTGCCCATACCTTGTTCGGAAGGCTGTCTTCGGTATGTCCTCGTCCTTGATCCTCAACTGGTGATAACCAGATCGAAGATCAATCTTCGAGAACACTGTCTTACCCTATAGTTGATCGAACAAGTAGTCAATCCTTGGTAGAGGATACTTATTCTTGATAGTCAACTTGTTCAATTCCCTGTAGTCTATACACATTCTCAAAGTCTCGTCCTTCTTCTTCACAAACAAAACTGGAGCACCCTATGGCTAGTTAGATAGTAGTATTATAGTATTAATAGTATTATCTTTATGACTGTGGATTTTTGGTTCAGACCGTGATTTATTTGGACACTCATAGTAGTACTTGTAGATTTCCTAAGTTTAACCTATAGTTTAAGAAAATTAATTTTAACCTAAGGTTTGATTAATATGACTGATATTAAGGATAATATTTATTATACTATAAGGTTTAGATAAGAACCAATAGGATTTTAAGCACATGATATGTATGGGTGATTAAGGATTAAGTATTTTGAGGATTAAATTTAATAAGGGTAAAGTTTGAATGCTCTAAGGTCAGTTAGCAGCTTTGAATACGTTTGAGGGCTTAGTCAAGGCTGTTTACTCAATTTGAATTAAGCTAAAAATGTCTAATTTCGTGTTTAAATAATCAGCGAATGCCGATATATCGCAGCTATAGGGGGCGATATATCGCAGCACGTAGATACGGAAAACACGAAACGATGCACATTTGCCTCGGGCATATTGGTCCAGGCGATATATCGCCTATAGGGGGCGATATATCGCCTCCTTCAGCATATTTTGAAAAGTTTTGAAATCGTTTTCCATTCAGCCCTTCAACCTCTTGATAAGTCCAGCACCTTTTTGAACAAGTCTTCAGCCTCTGCTGAACGATAATTCAAATTATTTTCACTTAAAAAGCTATTATTTTTATTCAAGTTAAATTAAGATCCTTTCATTCCTAAGCTCTATAAATAGGACCTAGTACCCAGCCATTATTCACCTTTTACTCTAAGTTCAGAGGATGCAAGTTGCTAGGTGAGTGTGAGAGTGTAAACACTTGGGTGGGGAAATCATAAGCTTGATCATCATAAGCTTATCAAACACTTGGGGAAGTAAGGTTTCATAGTATTTCGGTTTGAGGTTTAGATTGGTCTTACAAGTCTTCAAGGTAATTCCACACTCTAGTTCATTGGTATTATTTTCTTTAAGTTCTCATAATCTTTTACCAGCCTTCTAACCTTATTCTTATTTTGGTTACGAAATCTAAGAACTTGCACATAAGTTTTTGGTAAGTATGTTTCTCAATGGTTTAGTCCTTCCATTCCTTTCATGTCTCTTCTTCACTATACTCACTCTTTTTCAAATGGTTCTTAGGAGTGTTCCAAAGTCCCAACTCTGTCCTCTTATCCCGGTATTTTTGGTACGGAAAATAGGGTAGAATTCATATGTTATCTTATGTTTTTTTATGTTATGAAATGTGTTATGTTATGTATGTGTGTAGGCTTGGGCATATGACCCATATGACTAACAAGCCCCAAATAGATTATGGGCATATGACTTGCTTAGCTAGTAGGACCCCACTAATCTAATGGGCATATGACTTGCTTAGTCTATGGGACCCCAAGTAATAATGGCCATTATAGTATGTGGATGATATAAGTGTTATGTTATGTTTTTATGTTTCTTATGAAATTTATGTATATGAACTATGTGGTAGATTTTCCTTGTTGGGCATTAGGCTCATTCCTTTTTGTTTATATGTGCAGGAAAATAGCTATAGTGGCGGGTAAGGTTCGTGGATGCTTGGGGAATGTGTATCGATGATGAATGGATTCAAGGAGTCGAGAGTTCGATTTTGAGGATGTAGTCTTTATTTATGGTTTATGTGTATTTTTCCTCACCTATTTATGTAATCTCTTTTCATTTCAATTAAGATATGTTTTCTTTTTAAAACAATGGGATCCCATATCCTGCTTTGAGTTATGTAAGTTTTAACATTGGTTTTTACAAGTTTTTAATAAAGTATGATCTTTTTCACTTGTAAGTTCTATTAAAGATTAGGGTCTATGTATTGTTTTCGTTAATGGTCCAAAGTCTAGAGTAGTTGGGTCATTACAAAAGCTGACTATGTACATTCAGCCCCAAAGCTCTCCATCTCAGGACTGGTCAACCTTGCCCTTGCCTTTACCTGCACCACGTAGCAACTGTGAGCCAAGGCCCAGCAAGAAACCAGATAACAGAGCATAATCATTAAGCAATCAATTTGTAAATCAGCAATCAAGCAACTCATAATGCATAGCCATATACTCAACAATCCATAGTGTTCATATAAATAGATATTCAGCATACCAAACTCATCGCTAAACATTTATAACCAATTCACATAATAAACAGGGTGGACGCCCTTAGGTCGCACCCCCTATTTACCCCACTGACTCCGGCCCACTTAAACCGAGCTCAGTGAATATAAAGCTGTCCTCAACTACCAGTGGCCGAGCCGCGCCCTGTGCGCAAATATTGATTCCAACACTTTTAGGTCATTTATCACATTTCTCATGGCATAATACCATCTATGACACAATTCATGAATAGGGAGCTCTTAGTCCCATCATTAACACATAACCGGGTGTAGTTTCTTACCTTTAGATTTTGATAGCTTTGTTCAATTCAATCCTCAAGCGCGATCTTGCCTGAGCCCTAGCATACACCTAGTCACGATCACAAGTTAGAACTACACCAAACTTCCATTCCAAAACCTAACCTCGGGACCAGCCCCAAGCCCTCGGGATGCCCTAATTCCACCAAACGGGGTGGTGGAATCAAACCCCGAGCCCCGGGAAAAAACCCTAAGAAATAACCCAAAAATCCCCTTCCAGGAACAGGGTAGCGCTACAGCACTACAAACAGAGCCCAAACACCCTCTGACCACAAGGCCTAGCAATGTAGCGCCCAAAGGCTAGCGCTACAGTGCTAGTCACAGCACAACCAACCCTGTTTTTTCTTCCTTCTATGTTCCCCGAGGCAAAACCAGAAACACAAGAACAGAACCTAGAAACCTACCTCAGTTGGATGCCTAATCCTTACTGTACTCACAAACTTGATCAAGGTCTCAAGTGCATAGCCTTAGCCAAGAGCTCCTCTGAATTTTAGTTTCAAAAGACCCCAAGAATTGAAGAAGGAACCCCAAATCGTGAGAGAGAAAGACTTCTATTTCTTTTTCCTTCTTTCCTTTCTTTTCTTCAGACTTCTACTACTTTCTACACATCCCACTAAGGCATAAAGCAGCATGACCCTTATCTCTGATTTTAAACACCAAATGACCAAACTGCCCTCCCATTTAAAACTAAGTTTTTAAACCTCCTAAGGCCATTTTAGTCATTACACCCAATTCCCGCTAATTCCTCGAATGTCTCTAATATTTACCGCTCCCTTCCCGATACCTAACTAATCACCAATTATATTCCTCAATATCAAATAATCTTCGAAATATTTCCTAAATTCCCATAAATACCCCCAGGCTCGCCCCGAGCTGGGTATAAATCCTCACCGTGACTTTTTCGTTGAACCGCTCACTAGGATCGCCTTGAGTCACAAGCTACAAATATATCCACATAATAATGTGGTCTCAACTATTTATCACAGATATTTACAGTTATGCCCTCAATGGGCCAAAATTACGAATATGCCCTTCTAACCTAATCAGGGCCTACATGCATACTAATACACATAGTCACGCATCACAGATATCCAAATAATCATATAACATTATTTTAATCATTTAAATCACATATAATCTAGTTATGCCCTCCCAGCACATTAATCAATGCCCTTAAGCCTTATTAGTAAATTTGGGTCGTTACAGAGGAGACTTAGTTACATAACTCTAGTTGGACTGGGCCTCCTCATCAAAGGCTTCAGTCAACTAGAAAGCCCACACTTCTGCTTCAACTATACTTCACACATTTGCTAAGCCCATTAACTATAGATCACTAATTCTATGGGCTAATACAACAAAGAACTATCTAACAACCCATGTTTTAATTAAATAATTAAAATGTCAATGTAAGCCCAAATAAAAGTCTCACATTCTCCCACTTGGACTACATTGATGTCGTGACACTTAATAAAGAAGCCAATGAAATTAACCATTACCACTGCTTAATAAATAAGACAGTGTAATATCATTAAATATGCTTAAAAAATTAAGCAAATATGATATCATTGCCATTAACCTGATAAACTCAAAAGACAATAATCACAACAATATGAACAAAATTATTTCAATTCAATTATATTCTCGGGAATATAACAAAACATAATTGAAAAAATAACTATTCAATAACCAAATATTGAAACACAAAATGTAGTTCATAACTTCAATTAGAAAATTACAAAAGATCATGATTTCTAACAACCAAAAGAAATAGAAAAGAGAAACTCCCACTAACCCGAAAGATCAAAAGATTCTAAAATGCACATATCAACAACATGTTTATTAAACAATGAGGCATTTAATCCTTTTGTGAGAGGATCTGCTAACATCAACTTTGTCTTAAAATTTTCTATAACAATGTATCATTTCTTGACTAAGTCTCTGACGGTAAGGTACTTTATCTCCATATGCTTTGAAGCAATACTAATCTTGTTATTATTTGAAAAGAAAACGGCAGTACTCTTATCACAATAGATCATCATAGGTAAGGAAATAGAATCAACTACTCGTATTTCTGAAATCAGATTCTTTAACCACAAAGCTTGTAAAGATACCCCATAACATGCTACAAACTCAGCATACATAATAGATGACGTAATCAAAGTCTGTTGAACACTTTTCCAAGAAATAGCTGCACCAGGCAAAGTGAAAATATATCCAGAAGTTGACTTTAAATCATCCACATAACCACCAAAATCTGAATCAGAATAACCAACAACTCTGAGACTCTCAACATGCTTATACACAAGCATAAAATTCTTGGTTCTTTGCAAATATCTCATAAATTTCTTGGCTACAACCCAATGATCAGGTCCAGGATCAAATAAATACTTCACAAGAACATTGACTACAAAAGCAACATCAAGTCTAGTGCAAACATAAGCATACATCAAACTCCCTACTACACTTGCATATGGGATTTTTTTCATTGCTTCTCTCTCCAAGTCATTCTTAAGACATTGTTGCTTACTAAACTTTTGCCTTTTCAGAATTGGGACATAACCAGGCTTACATATATTCATGTTGAACCTTTTGAGCACATGATTAATGTAAGCTTCTTGAGATAAGCCAAGAACTTTTCAATTCTTGTCACAATGAATATCATTCCCCAAAACAAAAGACGCTTCTCCAAGATCCTTCATGTCAACGTTTGTAGACAGGAATATTTTGGTCTCATTTAGTAATGTTAAATCACTACTCGCAAGTAAAATATCGTCCACATAAAGAACAAGAAAGATATAACGACTCCCACTAATCTTCATATAGATACATTGATCAAACTTACTTTGATGTTAAACTTTAAATCTAATTTTTATTTTGAGTTTTTGAGTTTAACATATGCTTGCTAGTTACTGATAATGTTTATAGATTATATGGTTGCTATAATGTTTAATTTTAAGTTGAGATTAGTGACATTACAACTTTTGCTCTTCAGTCGCAATTTGATTTTTTTTAGCATGCTTTGTTTTCTAGTTTGTATTATCTTCATCATTGTTTACATTTTGGCTTTGGATATTTCTTGTATTTATGGTTTGGATTCTATTTTTGAATTTGTATCGATTTGAAATATAGAGGTCACTAAATCAATTTGAAACTGAGATTTTTGAGTCTTGCTTGTTTATCTGCAAAAAATGTTCAAAGTGGTTGTCACACTCATTTAGTCTATCATTGTTTCAGAATACTTGATTTATAGGTGTGGATTTTTAAGCATGATTTCTAATTTTGGATGCTTGTAAATAGTTCATATATATTGCATATGAACTACTTTGTTTTATCACATGAATTCTAGTTTTCGATGCCTATTGCCTAATAAATGTAGTTTTGATTGTTGACTTATATTGTTTTTCTGATATGGATCATTATGTTACTTTGATTTTTTTTTTTTTTTTGCCTATGATGTTGAAGAATGATTATACTTATTTTATGTTGGTGATCATGGGACTTGATGTTCTCATATATTTTGTTTTTTAATATATGTTGGTATATCAAGTGTCATAAATGCCCATAATAATAAGTCATGTTTTCTGAAATCCTTGTGATGATTAAATTGGGGATAATTATTGTGTTGAAATTAATTATATAATCTTCCCATTGTTTCCAACCTGAACCCCACCTCCAGCCATCGTCGGTGTCCACCTCCCAAAGCCATCATCGACATTCACAAGTTCAGTTAGAGAAAAAGTACCCTCTCGTGCAATAATCCCAAAGTGAAGAATAAGAAGAATATCAATAAAATGACATTATTGAGTTTGTAATGACTTGTAATAGACTTGCTGATATTTTTTTTATGAAATGTTATTAATTTAACACTCATCGTTAAGCAATTAATATTTTATAATATATGTTTGTTTATTATATTATTAATGTTAAATAATTTATTTGAGAAACAATGTTAAATATTTTTAAAATTAATTATTTTCATTTATTATTTATATTAATTTAATTTAAATATATAATTAAAACTACCTATCTAAAAATCTTTACTTACCAATAAATAAGTGTAGGTAAAAATAGGTATACCACAACATGCCATGTGGACCAATCATTTAGTGCCACATAACCGATAAAAAGGAAATAAGTAACACAATCATTCGAATTTATTGTAGTACGTGGACAATTTATTATTTTATACGTGGAGCAACCACAAGATGCCAAGTGACGGTATTGACGTATGCCACGTGTATGCTACTATGGAAACCATGTCAGCAGACACGTAGGATGACACGCCATCAAACACGTCATCTGATGACTCATCAATTGATTTATAACTTAGTGGGGTCCACTAATTCTTTTACTTACCAGTATTAATAAGTGTAGATAAAGACTCTTTCCCCACTAACCTTTACCTACCAGTCTCTACCAATTCAATATTGGTAGGTAAACCATATAACTCACCATTAGGCTAGTTTTACCTACACTTACAATTGGTAGGTAAAGACCCCATATTCTTGTAGTCAACTTAAAGGTCTTGTCAAGTATGAGTTAATGTTGGTTGCTACCAGAGATGAGGGCTAAGACATAGGCTTTTAATGAAATTCAATTGAAGAGAAACAAGTATCTCTAAAGGTAGCAAAGATGTTGTAAGAATTTCACCTACGTGAACCTAGAGGTGGTGCCGCCTCTCAAGAGAGTAAGAGTTTTCTTTCCAGATGGTTCATGAATGGATCAAGCATAAGACCATGAAAAGTGTTAAGTGAAAAAAGTGGGAAATACATGAGTAATCAGATAGAGGTGTGTGAGACATTACCATTTTTTATCACTAGGAATGTTGGGTTCAATCTTTTAAGAACACCTTAGCATTTTAGTACAAGCTTTATGGTGTTTTCACTAAGATAAATTTCAAACCCAAAAGGTAATTTATTTTATGCACTAATATCATTTGGCTAGAGGATTGAGGATGTATTTAACCAATTGATGGAATGCTATGATTGGTAAATACATGGTAAAAGTGGTTAGGCACGAAGAGGTGAAAAAACCATAATGATTTCACTAAAGTCAACATGTGAGAGTTGACTTTCAGTATAGCCATATATAAATCATCTTTTTGGGTCCAAAAGGTTTCTTTGGAGTATATGAGAGTACACAAAAAGTTTGGTAGCATTTGGGGATGTTTTGAGACAAATTTTGGAGTGCCAAGTCAGAGGCATCGGCGAGGCGTCTAGAGCCGACGTGCCGCTCATTTGTGAAATAAACACCTAGGTGACGGTGGCCTGGTACTAGTTGACGCATCGCCTGGGCCATCCATATGGGGACGTGTTGCCTGGCACTAGGCGACACATCGCCTAGTGCCAGGTGAAGTGTCGCCTGGGTTGTCGTATAATGACGTGTTTTTGGCTCAAAAATTAAAATTAAAATGCTCTAAACTCATTCGTTGAGTCTAATGAAGTTCCTATAGTATTTAAAGGGTTCATTTAAGTTTATTGGTGACTTGATCACTCACCTCTCTCTCTCTAAAGAACTCTCTCTAGCTTTCAAGAATACTAGTTTTGTCCAAGATCTTCATCAAAAAAGGTTGACTTGTATGAAGGATCAAGGCTAGTGAATCCCAATCTCATTCCATTGTTGTAGCTTCAAGAAATCTCAAGGATGAGGCTAGGAATAGTGATTTTTGGACAAAAAATCTTCATTTGTGTACATTTTATAGTTCACATAAAATCATAGACTTATGATTTTATGTATCAAAGTTGTTCATCAATAAAGGTCTACTATATACTTTGTTTATGTACATTGTAGTCTTCTTCCATTGAGTTTAGATTAATCTTTTTTATTATTTTGAGTTGTAATATATGAAACAAAGGTTATTGTTTCTTACCCCCAACGTCATTTATACTACCAAACCAATAGGCTATCCCTACGTATTACGAGTATTTGAACCACTCTCTCAAACAAAAAAAGTGAGTGAAAAATGCAAAAAATACAAGAGCATTCCAAGAAAAACCAGTTGAAATAAGGAAAAATAAATTAGCAATATAGGATCGTGAGTGCTTACAATTGATTAAGGTTATGATCGAGGTTGAAGCTTGAAGAATTGGTGAACCCAAGATGCTAAATCTAGAAAACGAAATTGGGACCGTTAAATCAAGGAAGTTTTATATCGAAGGGTCATAATCAAATGGGTGAAACAGTGGCAAAAAAGGTGACAAGACAAATGTCATAGTACTCGGGAAACCGAACAAAGGCCTATCAAAATGAGCACGTGTCAAAGAACTCGAGAGGATAGGTGGGCACGATTCTCACATAAGAAGTGGAAAAGCCTCTACTGTGCTTGTTAGAAGCAGGGGTGACATAATACACGAGCAGAGGCTTGGGGAAAATGTTGTACCTAAAATAACATGAGTTGACGTGTCTTTCACGGTACAGCTGGGATGCATTTAATGAAGCTATTCCTAGTTCCAAAGTCATGGTAAGAGTTCCCTAATGCACTGCTCGGGTTAAGCATAACTCAACAAGGTATCAAGGAGATCATCTAGTCAGACCTTTAGGTTGCCTAGACATAGCTCGAGTACCTCAAGCTTCATATCAGTTTATTCTGGAAACCTCTAGCTCGCATGGTGTGTATTCAAATCATTGCCAACACATGGAAGGCATAGATTCGAATCCCTAAACACTCGGTATTTTATATACATAATTAGAATATTATAATCTTGCTTGATAAATGTATAATATTACGCAATCGATATATTAAATATAATTATATGTATATTTGGGAAGTTGCTCAATCTTGTAAGTTACCCAAACTTGCCCATTAATCCTTTATAAATAGAGAAGGAATTGAGAGGAAAATGAATCACATTCTGGTATACTGAAACTCTGGAGAAATTGTCATAAATAATTTCTTGCGAGGAAACAATAATAACATATACTCGTGGACTAGATAGATTTCAACCACTGAACCATGTAAAATCTTTTTGTGTTCTTAGTATACAGTTTTATCAAAGCCTAATCGTCTCTCGAATTTCTTATATCTCTATTGACGAAAAATCGCGTTAACACTTATAATGGGGAATCAATATTGAGGTTTTGGGTAACTTCCTATATTACAAGATATGGTAATTAATAAATATCTAATACAATAAAGACACGCTTATAAGTAAATCCCTATTTACCTAGAAAGTATCCTAGATCTTCAGGGATCTAATGATGCGTATCTTTCATTAACAATATTCCCCAAGCTCCATCCGCACCATAATACCTCGAACTGAATTACTATCCGAGCTCTTCGCGATATTTTTGAACTCTGGCTAAGCTGTAACAAAGTAGCAAATTGGGATATCATTCAACTCGCATTTGAGTTACATTCCAACACTTCAAATCATCATCATTCTTCTTCATTGAGAATTTATGGTTCATCTTGTATTTCCGACCTGAATACGTCAACTCAGATTTCAGGGTACAATATTTTCCCCCCAAGTCTCTGCTCATGCGGGGGAGAACTCATTCTTGTTTGCTGAAGCAATCACAGTAGAGGATTTTCCATTTCTCCCTTGGCAAACATGCCACCTACCCACTCGAGTGCTTGGGCATGTGTTGTAGCCCTACAGAAAATGTTTAGTTCCTGAGTAATTTTGATAGAAATATCCTTTCTTTTTTTTGTCACTGTTTTCAAGTCAAATCTTAGCCTTTTGATTGAAATTTTTATGATCCTACAACCCACCTCATTTCCTGCATCTACCCATATATATAGGTATGAAAGTATTTTCTTTTTGATCATTTATTTCAATTGTCTTCCTAACCAAGAAATTCTCTCTGCAACTCACCATTTCTCAGACGATCCTCATCCTTTCCCATAGCGTGTGTGGCAAACTGCTATGCTCTAAAGCTGACACTTGGAAGAATGAGGAATACGACTCAAGGCTTAGACTCTAGTAGCTTAAGTGCATATGTAGCTCATCTCGACTCACACCCAACTCATAGACTGGGCTTACAATACTTTTTGGCCTCTTCTCTTTATTGAGCTCATTCTATTCCTCCGACAGCTTAAGTGTACCTGTAGCCATGCATGACGCATGCAACGTGTCTTGAGCACCTAGTTGGTCTTAGTGACTTTTGGCCTACACCATTTGGAGTCACACCACCACATCAACATTTCCATCATCCTCATCATCACCACCACCCTTGATGGCTCTTATCCACCATAACCGCCACCCTATGGGGTTATTCATCTCGGCCAATGCACCAAAGCCCAAGGGACTGGTGCTCCCCTTGCTAGCTGACCCTATCACACATACTCGAGCATCTTGGGGTGCTAACCACTCAAAACCATTGTGCTCTTACATCATACAGTCGGCTAACCGCCAATGTTGGTGGCGGTGGTGCTGAATTTAAGTGGTCACTGCCCATAAAAAATTGTAACCACCACATAGATCTCTTCCAATCTTAGATCTAAACCGCTAGGACCATAACATACCAATAAATCATCAATTTTCCATCACTTTAAATCCCAAACTCAGATATGAACTTATCCAAAGCAGCCAGAATTTTTATACAAAACCAAACTAAAATTAACAAGAATTTTGATATGATGACTAAGAGAAAAATATAAACTCTTATGCTCTACAAACAAAAACAAAACCTCTAAGAACATACCAAACCCGAAATCAAAGAGGAGGACAAGATCAAAACTCGCCCTTGATTCCAAAGTGCTTAGGTCGAAACCTAGGTGGTTCTCTCCCTCTTTTTGCTTGAACTATTTCTACAACAAACATGGACCTCTAAGATCACCATTATAACCCAAAATCATCAAATAGAGGGAAGGAATTGGATCAAACACTTACTCTTGTGTTGATTTCTTATTGCTCGAACCTATAGAGAGCCAAGTGTGTTCTTTTTTCTCTCTTCCTTTCTCTCAAGCTTTTCTTTCTTTCTTTCCTTAGTTGATTTCGAAAATGGCTAATCAAAATGAGTAATTAACTTCCTCCCATCAGCCCTTAACTCCCATAACCACCCAGTAACATTCAGATTTTAAAATGGCTTGGTTCCCTCTCAAACTACCCTTGGTCAAACCTATAGGAAGCTAGCCCAAAAATAATGTGCTGAAATATTTTATGGCCACCTCATGCACAAAATTAGGGAACATTACTTCAATTCTATGTCCCCATAACCAAACCATATGCTCATTATTTCTCATTGGTGAGTTGTAAACTATATAATAAAATAAATACATTAAAACTATAGCAATATCAAAATATGTGGTACCACTTAGCACACACACAAACTATAGTCTAAAAGGATTCTATGATTTTATATGAGTCCAAACACATAAAATCATGTTCTAGGCTTCTCAAATAAATTATCATGTGACTCGAATAAATAATAAAATTACTCTAGGGTCCTTATAGAATTTACTTAACCCTTAACTATCTAGTAAAATAAATATTTCATAACTCTTATATTTATTTTACACTTAAGTCTCAAAGTTTATTCTAAAGCGATCCACTTACGATTCTGATAAATTAAAATAATATGTACCTATTATTATTTTAATTTCATTCAATCACATATTTCAAATAATTCACAAATAATTATTATTTTTGTAAATAAACCCAGTTATTACATGTCATGCTTATATAATTATCTAAACTATTATATTTTAACTTGTTTATATTTTTCTTAATTGTTAGTATGATTTTGCAGGCTCATTCGAGAAGTTACAATATATCACAATGATCAAATGCTCCTTCAACACAACAACCATGAGAACACATACAACTTCCAAATGATCCTCTAACACTACACACTCCATTGGTATAGATATACAATATCGTATCTCATTGGAATAACATCAACTATGTCAATCCCAACATAGAGGATGAGGTATTCGATCAAAATATGTCAAGCTTTTACTTATGCAAGAAAGATATAAGTTAATTTGTTCAAATGGAGAAGATTGGACAAGAAGTTGTTGTTTGCTACATGAGATATCTCATAATTTTGTTTTATTTAACTTTCTTATTTGATGTTATATAAATAACAAATTTTGCAAACTATATTTTCGACTTTCCTGATTAGGTTGTTATACAATTTTGTGATAGAACAAGGTTGCTAAAATAAGTTTTTATTTGTCAATCCTAATGTTGTAGCCACTCAAGGAAGTTCATTCCAAGACCCCAATGACGTTGTCAAGTAAAATCAAATGACCAGCTTATGCTTGTCCCTTGGAACCATGGGTAAGTTCATAAGTTTGTCATTTTCAGATAATTAGTACTTGTATTATTGTTTGGCATTGGAGTTATATTTAATATTATTTTTCTTATGGAGTGTGCATTGGATGTTTCTTATATTAGTGCCATATGCATATTATGCTTGTTGTTGTGATCCAGTAAACACAAAACTTAAAAATCGCAAAGAAATTGTAGCAATAATCGTCAATGCTTTCAACCTTTTTCTCACCAATATGCCAAATTGTCCTAAGATCCCAAATGAGCTAAGTATTATGCAACCTTAATTAAGTAACTACAAATTGTATTATTTAATTCTATATAATTCTTTAGAATATATACTTGCAATTTTACTAAGTCATTCATTTTTACTTAACCTTTTATTTAAATTATAGTGTCCACAACAACCAAACAATGTGGCATATGGATACTATGTTATGAGGATGTTGAAGGACTTGATTGAACATCCACGTCCAAAATATTTCTTGCATAAAATGGTATATATATATTAATTTTCAAACTTTTCAATTTATTTATTAAACTACACATAATCAAATTAATGATTAACTAATGTATTTTTTGTAGTTAAAAGCAGCGTTGACATATACACAGGCACAGATTGATGAGATGCAAATACATTGGGAGATGAATATGCTATTGACAATCCAAAGTCACCAACCACATTCTCATAATTACTAGGTTTTATTTTTACTTTTTCTTTCATATTATGGCTAGCTCATACAATATTTGTTAATTTTGTATGTTTAACAAATATTGCTCATTTTGTATATATCTAGCTAACTAAAATATATTATAAGTACATTTCATATTTTATTAATGAAAATTTATAATTTCTTTGTCCCGAGGAATCAATGTTCCATAAGCAGATGAAATCACTATGGAACCGGACCCCCTCGCTGTCGCTCAATTCAATATGAAAATTTATAATCTTCCAAATTAATATATATCATATAATTAAATATATGAGCATTTATATTAAAAATATATAAAAATATTATATTAATATACGTATAATTATTAATTATATATATTATTTATTATACGATATATATTAAAATTGGTATTCTAATATGATTATAATATTTTTTTACAAAAATAAGAAAATCTATGATGTCTCCCAAGGGGAGACGTGGCAGAGATCCAACGTCTCCCCCTGAGAGACGTCGTAGGGCTGGTCTAACACACCTACGATGTCTCCCAGGGAGAGACGTTGGATCTCTACCATGTGTCCCCCCTATGAGAGACATTATATATTTTCAATGACTCCTATATGGAGTCATAAAACCCTAAAAATGTTGTAGTGTAAGGAAGGATTTGAGTATTGTAGAAGATGAACACATTTCCCTCATTATAGATTATGCAAAATACAAAAGAAAAAGTAATCGGAATAGAGATTTTGATTGTTGGAAATTTATAGCTTATACTTTTTAAATCAACAATGAATAATAGGATAAATTCAATAATACAAACCCTAGAGACTAATCAAGATTCATATGAATAGTATGAAGGCAAATCATGAAAGTTCAAAGATTAAAGAAAGATCTTGAAAATGATAAAATGGAGAGTGAAATTACACCTCCTAGATAAATGGAATCCTCACATGAAATATTATAGAACTATCAAAGGTTTGAACACAAAATATAATGGGAAACCCAAAAACAAAATCAAAATAAGACAACCGTATTATTTGTTTAACTTTTTTAAGAAATTGAATATTAGTTGCTAGTTAAATTACTTATTATCTATATATTTAATTAGATTGATGAAGATTTATTAAGTTATTGCAGTAATAATGTTTTTAAAAACTAATAAAAACTATTATTTAAAAAGAAAAGTTAATTAAATTAAAAAAAAAATAGCCTAATCGCAGTTCAATTAAAAATATGTGTGGCTTGTTTTAATCCCACAGAAAAAACACATAACTTCTCTCTACTCTTACGTATAGGGTGAAAAAAATGCATTCCTTTGTTTCTTCTCCACAGCCATGACCCTAGTCGTTCATGCATGAGCCCTGCACGACGGAACCCCTGCGACCAACTAGTCACTCGACGAAGGCCAACAACTTGACATGTCAGGTCTTTGTCCATGCGCGCAAACTGTAAGACTTTTATTGGGCTTACATTAACATTTTAATTGTTTTATTAAAATACGGGTTATTAGATAGTTCTTTGTTGTATTAGCCCATATAATTAGTGATCTATAGTTAATGGGCTTAGCATCTATGGAAGTATAGTTGAAGCATAAGTGTGGGCTTTCTAGTTGACTGAAGTCTTTGATGAGGAGGCCCAATCCAACTAGGGTTATGTAGCTAAGTCCCCTCCCTAAATCTATAAATACATATTGTCTCATCACAATTGTATGGTGGTATTTGGTTGATCTATTTGATCTGCTTCTGATTTAGAGATCTAGGGAGAAAAACTTAGTTGGTTAATATTGCACTACCAAATCACAGTTATTGCTATGAAAGAATCAGGTATGTGTTCTTAATTATTTTGTAAATTTCTCATTGTATTCTAAATGATATACAATCTTGTATCCTGGTGTTTTATGAATTTCTAACATTTGGTATCAGATTGCCAATTGTATATGATTTACGATCTATATTTTATTTAACCATTAAATTGATATAAATTAAATTTCTCTAATTACAAATTAATTTCGTTATTATTTTATGTTGATTTTTTTAAAGTTTTATCCTAAAACATTAGGGCTTTTATTCCTCATGAAATTATCTTTCTGTTGATATATTTCATGCTAAATTTCATTTAGTAATTTATGAGAATTTCATGTTGAAAGTTTAGGGTTTTACATAAAATTATTATGAAATGAATTAAATGTTTTTTTTTTAATTTAGTGGTTCAAATCTGAAATTGATTAGTAATTTTAGTTATACATGGATTATATAGTTTGAGCTTCGTTTAATTTCATGTATGAACGAATTTTATATGTTCAATTTCAAGCTTTCACCTTGTTATTATTTTAAAAAATTATAGCTTTGGATCTACTTGTTCTTCTTGTTTCCCTTGAATTAAACTTCGTATATCCATTAGAAGTACTATTCCAATCAAAACTCCCATAATTCTCATCGAATTCAAGTGTTTTTTGGCCGAAAAACCACCTCTGACTCGGCTGGATGGAACCGGCACATGACCCACCTCAGGACCCGGCTGGAGGTTGAAGACAACCTCCTAAAGCGAAGCCCACTCTTGGAAGTGGAGAGTGGGGGCGTGCAACACTTCCAAGCAACGTTTTTCGACAAATTTTTTTTCCAAATTCATTAGAATTTAATTTATGATTTTTCTGTGATTTTTAATTAATTTTTGACATCACCAAACAATTATTATTGTCATATTTTCTGAAAACTTTAAATCACATAAAATTATTCATGTATTTTCTCCTTCTTTTGTACACATTCACTCTCTTGGTTACCCTCCAATTCATGGTGTACACTCTACTCAAATTCCATGACTTCATTTTCTTCAATTAAACTATTTTTTTGTTGTTCTAAGTGACTACCTTGATTTGTTGATATAGAGTGTTATGGATGACACTTTATTTTGATTGTCAACATATTATGAGCAAATTTTTTAAAGATTTGGATGAAAATTATTAATTTTATATCAACAAATTGATTTGATTTATTAATTTTCAATGATTGTTTTATCACCGAAATTCTTTTGTTTGTAGAAAATATTTCTTTTGGCTAATCATTATGTGTCATTACTTGCCCAATGGAGGTAGTTATATATATATATTAGTTATGGTCCATGAAGTGTGTTAATGATAAATGTGCATGTTTATATTTTTTGCCCAAAGGTAATAATTTTAATGTGTATATTTGTTGTAGTTTTTTTGTTTGAATCAATATATATTTGTTCAGAATTTATTTGCCCACAAGTAATAAATTTTTAATTAATATATTTTTTATTTTTTATTTTTTATTTTGAACACTTCATGAAGGGAGATTATATGTGTATTGTATTCTCACCCTAAAAGGGAGTTTATGATGACCAGTTTGACTCTATTTATATATTTTCTTATTACTTTGCTCATAATTTAATCAAGGTGTTCATTTTTGTACTTTTTAGTCTCTTTTTCTGTGAAAAACAATAATGCCTCCAACTACAAGAAGTGGAAACGAGATGTAGAATTTAGTTTGGGGATAATAGACTTGGACTTCTAATTGCGAGAAGATAAACCTGATGCTCTTACTGATTTAAGTACTACTACCCAAAGAACTCTCTATGCACAATGGGAAAAGTCAAATCGTCTCAATCTTATTGCTATGAAAAGATCAATTCCCAAACATCTGTTGAGTGGTTTGTTAGACACTAAAGATGCCAAAATGTTTTTCAAAGTTGTGGAAAAAATGTATGACACTGGTGAGAATGCAGAAGCTGGACATCTTATGGATGAAATAACAACCATCAAGTATGATGAATCTAAGGGAGTGATAGATTTTATTCTAAAAATCATGAATGTTCAGTCCAATTTGATAGATCATAAAACTCCTCTGCCTAGTACTTACATTATTCATCATGCTCTTCACGTACTTCCTGCCTCTTTTAGTCTCATTAAGACAGCTTACAACACTTATAATAAAACATGGAGCGTCAATGAATTAATTTCTAAGTGTGTTGCTGAGGAAACCAAGCTGAAAAAAGAAAAGAATGAGTCTGCTCATTATGTCTCTCAACTCAAGCCCAACAAAGGAAAAGGAAAATCTAAGAATCATAGAACCATGCTTCTAAGAAAATAGGTAATGGTAAGGAACATGGGAATGGATAGAAGCACAAGGATGGCAAGTCAAAATACACTAATGTGAAGTGTTTCTTTTGTGACAAACTGGGCCATAGGAGGACAGACTGTCACAAATTTAAGACCTGGTTAGAAAAGAAGAAAGCAAAACAAGGTGGACCTTTATCTTGTGTTTGTTTTGAATCTAATCTAGTTGATGTTCCTATTGATTCTTGGTGGTTAGATAGTGGTGCTACAATTCATGTTTCTACTACTTTGCATGGGCTAAAGGATCTCAGGAAGCCAAGTACGAGGGAGTCAAAGCTTAAAGTGGGAAATGATGTTGGAGTTGAAGTTTGCTATGTTGGCACATTTATTCTTGAATTACAGTCTAGTTTTAAGATTGTTTTGAACAATACCTTTTATGTTCATACTTTTAAGAGAAATTTAGTTTTGTTTCGGCTAAACAAGGATATTATTTTCTTTTTGCGAATAATAAGGTTGACATTATGTTTGACTCCCAAGTTATTGGAAATTGTTTTTATTCTGATGTTCATTACAAGTATCATTGTCTTCTTTAGCTTCCTCTTTCAATGTTGAGAATAATGTGGCTAAGAGATCTTATATTAAGGAAAAATATTTTTTGTTGTGGCACTGAAACCTTCTCACTTGTTTCTACTAAAGATTCGTTCAGTATTATTATGGCTTTAGTAACACATTTTGATTTAGAGTTGCATCAAATGGATGTAAAAACTGCTTTTCTATATGGAGAATTAAGTGAGCAAGTCTATATGTCTCGACGTGAAGGTTTCAAGGAAAGTAGAAAGGAGAATTTGGTTTGCAAATTGAAACGATCTATTTATGGTCTCAAACAAGCATCTCGTACTTGAAGTTTGATAAGGTTGTGACATCGTTTGGTTTCATAGAGAAAACTCAAAATAAAAATTAGATGTCTATTCCCCTTTTTGAAAAGAAAAACAGAATCATATATATAGTCAACGAACATAATAAATAAATCAAACACCAAACACAAATTTTTCACACTTAAAACTCAAAATAAAAAATCACATGTCTCTTCTCCTTTAAAAAAAAATAGATTCAAAACATATTTGTATACAGAACAAAAATTCAAATTCAAGTAAATTTAATCGTACAATAAAATCATATAACATATCAAAAACATACTAAACAAACAAGATCATGAACTAAAACAAAACTAGTCTATGACATTAGACAAAAAAAATAGGAAAATACAACTCAAAGCCTCAGAAGATATGACAAGCAGCTTTGGATTGAGCAGTGGCGATGGCTGAATATGCAGATTGGCTCAATAAATGGAGAGAGCTAGAGGCCAAGGGTGTTACAAAATTCAATTAATAAAATATCTCCAAATTTAATTATCATAAGGATTTCAGAAAAAAGAAAGCAATATGAATTTTTATGGGCATTTACAACACTTGGTTAGCAACATATATTAAAAACACATGAGCACACCAAGTCTCATAATCACCAACATAAACTAATCGTACTTATTATTCAAATATCATTGGCAAAACATCTAAAAAGACACATAAATCTTCAAATAGACACAAATATCATTGGCAAAATATCTAAAAAGACACAAATATCTTACACTTATCCTCATAATACCAACCAACAAGCTAAAAATTAGATTGAAAACATGTTTATATACACATTGTTTATTATTAGAAAGACTCTTCAAATGGATACAAACAAAGATATTCTAAAACAACATAATAACAAGTTTTTCAAAATATATCATAAATAATACTGAAACAGATTGACAAGTCATATTCAAACTTGTATAAATCTCACAATAATTTAACTCAAAATCCCACTGAAAAACTTTAAATGGAACAAAGAAGATAAACACAGAATTGTAAGAAACTATATGAGATCGAACACATAAAACTGCAAATTCAGATTAGAAAGCAGTATAAACATTGAAATATAAAACAAAGCAGTATAACACACTACAAAATAAACATTGAAAAACACAAAACAGATTAGAAATACAAAAAAAAAAATCTAAATATAAAACTAATATCAACATAAAAAATAATCTAAAAATCTCAAATCCAAAAACATATCAATAAACAAAACAGAGTAGAAACATAAAATTTGTAACTCTAAATCTATCAATATCAGGAATATATATACAATATATTATGCAATTCGAAAACCAAAAATTCAAAACACATGGCAGTACACAAACATGGAAAAAATATGCCTCAGATTAATGAAACATCACTAATCCTTTAGATTATTGGGGATTTAGTCATTGTGATCATACAAAATACCTCAATCTGAAAACCTCAAATCCGCCAGCCAGTCCAAAATATTCATAGCCTCCAAGCAATCCAAAATCCTCAATCCAAAATAGATATTACTAACTACACATATTCTAAACAATAAACAGAAGAAAAAAAATTACTTTTCAAAAAAAGTAAAAAGAACAAAGGGCCTCAAGATCAAAGATCGCTTATAGAGAACAAAGGCTACAAGCGCATACAACACACAATAGAGGCTTAGTCATGGATGCGGTGGCTTAGATCGGATGGCGGCAGTCTGGGTTCAAGATCAGAGAAAAGGCACCTTAGTTCAAGACCATAGATGAAGGCGTCTTGGTTCAAGATCGAAGATGAGCAGTATCTCGATTCAAGAACAATGAAGAAGGCGTTTGGGTTCAATAACAGAAATAAGGCATCTGGGTTCAAGAAAAAAGGTGAAGGCATCCCAGTTCAACAATGAAGTAGAAGACCTCTGGGTTCAACCATGGAGATGAAGGGTCTCGGCTATGCTTAGCCATGGTCTAATGGTGGAGGCGGTGGTGCTCAGAGAAGAGAGAAGTGAGAGGTGGTGCTCAGAGAAGAGAGAGGCGAGTGAGTGTTTGAAAGAGAGAAGATGATTTGAGAGATAAGGGTTTAGGTTATTATAAGTATATATTGATATTAAATAATAAATTTATTTATGGTTTTATTATATTATATGTATTAATAAAATAATGTGTAAATTATAAAATAAGTATGGTCACACACTAGGACAATGTTGTAGACACATCAGCATTAATTTTAATAAAATTTTAAAAATTAAAATAAAATTGGAGGGAAAAATACGCTCCAAAAGCTGAAATTTTTCCCTCCAATATATATGTAGGTAAAAATCTTTACCTACCAATTTTATTTGTAGCGAAAAATAAATCTGAAATAGTTTATATATTTTGCAATATTTACCTACGAATAGCTCTTACAATTAAATATTGGTAGGTAAAACTCATCTGTACCTACAAATAAATATAAGTAGGTAAGAAATTGGTAGGTACATGTCAGATTTCTTGTAGTGTTTATTATCCGAGATAGCAGGAGTATATTCTATTCTGTTATCAAATCATATCCCAATGTAAATGGGAATAATCTGTATTAAATGTATACCTTATTTATTCATGTGGTTACCCAAACTTGTCCAGGAAATTCCCCTATAAATTTCAGGGATAGTGGGCAGAGAAGGGGACTACCTTTTTGTATTACTAAAACTCTGTAGAAATTGTGATAGAAACACAATAATACTGTCTCGTGGACTAGGTGGATTTTAACCACTAAACCACGTAAAAGTTATGTGTGTACAAGAGGGTTCTTATTATTTCATTACAGTTTACAATTTAGCACTAATATCCCTATTAGATTTCTTAATCTACCATTGGCGAAAACTGCGTCAACAGTTTGGTGCTTTCATTGAGAGGAAATTAGTACTTCACAAGTTTCAGTCGACATTCATCATGGTGCTCACTAAATCAATGCATGAAAATGAGATGGAATAGCTTGGTGGGCAGGAGGCTCATCATACTGTCGTTCCCACTGAAAGGGGCCCAGATGTTCAACAATGTGAAGGGAAACAACCGGTGGGCTAGGAAGACGCGGGGAGTTCAACATCACCCCCACTGAATCCTAATCCCAATTAAGGAGCCATCTTGCTAGGGAAAATAGACAGATCGACGAGGTCTTGGCTCGGTGACCCCCTCTTGCAACCGACGTCAATGTCAGAAAGAAGCAAAGTGGATCTCATAAGTTCCACATGAATAACTGATCTAACCCTAGTCGTTCTATCAGGACCGCCACTCCAAGCTCTGTACCTTCAGAGCGAAACCACCTAAGCGCTCAACCCACTGGTCATCACAGGAGTCATCATCAGCATGTTAGTCAGTCGGTCAAAACTGCGACCCCCAGCTCCGTGCCTTCTTCATAGATTCCGAGGAGTGCCCACAACAACCCACCAGGGCGGGCTGGGACAAGTTCACGGAGGAAAAATGCTCAAGCAAATCCTCCTATGCCACGATTAGAACCCCAGGTACAAAGAACTCAAGACATTGGGGTAGAGCCAAGGCGGGCTAATTTAGTTCGTCCCGATTGAATGAGGATAGCCTCGCCAATAAGGTATCCCCCATCACCAGTTAGACATCCTACACCACCTCGTCCACAACGAGATGCTCCAACTCATGGGAACAGTAGGAGAAATCCTCCCCCGTCACTAAATACTTATGTCCCATGGGCACGTGCTAAGAATCCATGTCCTCAATCTTAGCCGCAGACCGTAAGTTTTACAAATTGAAGTTACTGGACGGGGAGCCAGCATGGAGACAGGTTTGAAAGTGACCTGAGGAATCATCTGAGATCAACACAAAGTCTGCGGTATGATCCACAACCTGACCTGCGCGATCATTTGAACTTAAAAAAGAAGGTATCCAGCTCGTAACGAGGATGTTAGTTATACTCAACATGAGGGAGGTCCATCTATTGTACGCGACAATGGGAATGTCCCACCTAACCAAGCTCAGACTTGGAAGGGAAACAACCCATTAAATGCGTACAGTAGGATGGGAGCTGCTGAACAACCCCTAGCTAACCTAGAGACCAAGGACCTAACCCTTGAATGACTGGCCTTGATGGAGGAACATATGAAGAGGATTTAATCTGGAAAGGGGGCGGATGATTGTGACTCAGATGAAGAGCTCAAACCTTTCGCTCCAAACATTGCAGCAGCTACTTATCCTATTAGCTTTAGGATGCCGAACATGCCCACATTTGATGGAAACACATATCCATTTGATTAACTCAGGTTGTTCAACACAATGATGATGGCCCACAATGTCAAGCTCAATCTAAGGTATATCCTATTCCCCGCAACTCTTGTCAGACTTGCCAGACAGTGGTTTAAACAATACAAGAAGCATTCAATATGCTCGTCGAAGAAGTTTTCTTCCGAGTTTAAGAGAGCATTTCAAGCTTCACAGGCAGCTTGTGTAGAGGCCGATTCATTGGACAATGTAAAACAGCAACCTAGTGAATCACTGAAAGTATATCTGAGCAAATTTGTCAATGTTGCAGCACGAGCTAGGTACGCTGATGATAGTTCTAAGATCATGGTGTTGAGGATAGGAATCTTGGTGGGAGGTGACCTGTGGCAAGAACTCCAACAAAAAGGAGTTAAAAGTGTAGATGAGTTCTTGGTCCAAGTTTAGGAGTGGATAAACTTGGAAGAGGGGCGATCTACTATCGCAGGAACCAGCCATGCCCCTGTCCAACCCGCTGGAGCGGTGCTAGATGATGCAGCTACGACTCAACCTATTACCCAGAATAACCATGCGGGAAACAAATAAGATGAAGGGGAACGGTGAAGGCGACCAGAACGACATAAAGAAGAATAAGTCTGTGGAGAAATTCATGCCCTTTTATGCCATCTACACTGACCTAACGGACACCCGGGAAAATATCTTCCTGGAAAATTCTAATCACCTCCCGTGGAAGAAGCCAGAGCATTTAAGGCATCAGAGGGTGAAGAGAGACCACTCAAAGTTTTTTCGATTCCACAATGACATCGGTCATAACACCGATGATTGCCGACAACTGAAGGATGAGATTAAAACTCCCATTCAAGCTGGACCATTAGCCCAATACGCTCAAAATCGGGTCGTTCCCAATCAACCTGCTGGGCAGAATCCTCATCCAGCTCCAGAAGCCCCGACAGGTCAGCCTAGAGCTCAGATGAATCAGGTCGACCCTCCCCCGATAGTAGAAGGAGATATAACTACTATTGCCGGAGGACCTCATTTGGCAGGCATGAGCAGCATGGCCCAAAAGAGGTATATTAATGAGTTGAAAACTCATAACGGTGTGGAGTTTGTTCCGAAGCAGCGGTTATTAAAACAACAGCGGCTAGAAAAACAACCAATAATTTTCACGAAAGAGGACGTTAGCCACGTTCGATAACCATAGGGACGATCAGGCTGATGGTTAGAGTGGGAGAAAAGTCATAAACCGTCTCTAAAATACTTGAGTTCATGGTAATCTATTGTTCGGCTGCGTATAACGTGATTTCGGGACAACCCGCGCTGATGTCTTTTGAAGCCATTACCTCGATTCGACACCTGGAAATGAAGTTCCCCTCAACATTGGGGATATGCACAGTAAAAGGAGACCAGATCGCTGCCAGAAAATGCTACAACATTGCTATGAAGGGAAAGTCACAACTCGGGCAGTAGGCAATGGTCATAAGTGAAGGAGGTGAGGAGTCCTGGGTAATGGAAGATACTCGTGGGATGGAAGAACCTCGAGAAGAAGATGACAAGGTCGCCCATTAGGACGACATTGATCCGCGAGTATGCAAAGACAGATCTCAGCTTAAAGCAATAGAAGAACTTGAGGAAATAAGCATCAATCCAGAAGTACCTTCAAGAGTTGTCAAAATTGGAAAAAATCTTGAATCTAGAAGGAAGAAGGAGCTGGTCGAATTCCTGAGGAAGAATCTGGATGTCTTTGCCTAGTCAGATGAGGATATGGTGGGAATGTTGGGGTTGTATGCCCTAATTAAAACCCAATTTCTTTGTATCTCATTTATTATCAATAAAAGAATATAAATCATTTTTTGACTTGGTCAATCACTTTGCTCACATGTTTTATTTTCATGATTATTAGTTTAATATAAACTTCTATTAAATCCCAAGCATATAGCTAATCGTATTTATAGTGATGTAATCACAATGGAATATGTATGCTTATAAGATCAAAATAAGTTAGTCCTAAGATTAGTCGGTACACAAGATTTACACTGACTTGCCAATCTATGATATGATCTACTTACACATTGTGGTATTATATTATTTCCAGAACATTAGCAAAGTAGATAAGATCGAATGTATTTGTTACATCGGACTGGACTGATATTGATAGTAAATAAAATAAGTAAACATACCATTATTATCTATTCTAGCCATATCATATAGTTAACCATAGGTCAATTCAATCTCAATTTTGAGTGGTTAGTATTCTAACTGATTGTATTAATTAAGTTCTTTGACTTATTCATTACCAGCTTACCATGCGAACTAGCCCATACTTACATCTTGGGAACTCGGTAGTATAATTGAGTGGGAGTGTTAATCATAGATAAGAACATCTATAGCTTCTGATGAAGAAGTGAAACGACGGTTTCCTTTTAGTTTGGTTCAAGGTGTTAAATGATAGAGATCTCACTTCTGTAATTAATATTAGTTTACTGAAATATCATTTACAAGGAACTAAGTGTTTTAAGGATAAAATACAATGAGGGGTAAAACGGTATTTTAGTCCCATCTCATTGTAGACCGTCTATAGAGGATTGAGTGACAATTATGGTTGTAACAATGGATAATTAATAACGTATCTATATTTCTTATAGAGCGTTCTATGAATTCAAGAGTGCAATTCCGAGTCTTTAGTGGAGTCACGAGGAATTAATAAGTTATTAAATTTATTTGTTAGAATTATGATAACTTATTGGAGCCTGATTTCATAGGCCCCATGGTCCCTACTGTACCTTGGATAAAATCATCTAGATAGTCTCAATTAATTGATTTAATTATCAATTAGAATTATCAAAGTTGAACATATTAATTTTGGATAGTTTCACAGAGTTATACAATTTAGAGAAGAAAAGAGAAATTAGGACATATGAGTTGGAGTGCTTTGGGGGCAGTGTGTACGTAGTCAGCTGCTGGACCGCCACAACCGAGGGATAGTTACAGGGATAGAGCTCTAAAATTTGTATTTCGTCATTAGAATGGCTTTGGTTGTATTAAGTTTTGGGGATTGCAAATTACCACTTATACCCTGTTTTTGGGATCCAATGTATCAAACATCTATTATAATGAAAATTAACCATTTATGATCAAAATCTTTTAACCCTAATCTAATGGTTGACCTTAGGATCACATTCTTGTTCAAACGACTTGATTAGCAAGTCTTGCACTATTTCAAAATACACAGTGTAACGATCTTGGTTATCCAGGGCGTTACAACTTGGTATCAGAGTAGTCTAGGTTTAAGCGTTCTTGAAGACTGGCTGGGCATGTACACTCATCGCTAAAGACAAGCTCGACTCAGGGTTTGGTAACCGTATACATGTGATTACATGTTTAAATGAAAATGTAAATGTTTTAATCTGTATGATTAATAGGGAGCATGAGATACTGATAGGGCTTGGCCCTTGACTTCTGTGTAATTATGATGAGGCATGCTTATTAGATTTACTGATGCATGTGAATGAATGTTTAAATGTTTGTTTGCATCTTGATTGCACATTTTTGGTTGAGTTTCAATGGTGGACCATGGGAAGAATGTTAACATGTCATCATTTCCTAACTATCGAGTCATTGATTGCAGATAAACTTGGATAGCTATGTGTCCAAGGTGATCAATATGACTAGTCGGCACAGGAGTCGATGCTAGAGATGATGAGTAGGGCTAGATCCTCCGCCAGTCCCTGAGAACTGGTAGTAGATACTTGCTGATATGCAAGCCCGGTTACAGAGTCAAGAGGAACAGATTCGCCTTTTGAGACAGCAGGCTCTGTCAGGGGGTGCTACACCTATTATGCCACCTGCTGTGGCACTAGCTGTACAGCCACCTGAGGTTGGGAACAAGTGAGAGCCACTCTATGAACAGTTTAGGAGACAAAATCCTCCAACCTTTGAGGGGGGACCAGATTCACTAAAGGTTGAACAGTGGATGACTATGATCACCTCCATCCTGGATTTCATGAGGGTGGAAGGTAATGACAGGGTGGTCTGTACCACCTATATGCTTAGAGAGGATGCTCGTATTTGGTGGGAAGTGGATAGACTTGGGATGTCTCTACTTTGAGTTGTGATGGGTTCAGAGATCTGTTCAATCAGAAGTATTACAACGTTGTCATCAGGGCAGCGAAGGTGAATGGATTCATGGGTTTGGTACAGGGCAGCATGATAGTTACAGAGTATGCCCTGAAGTTTGATAGGTTAACAAAGTTTGCATCAGACTTAGTTGCTACAGATGCGACCAAATAGGACAGGTTTGTCTGAGGGCTTAATGCTATGATAGCTTGGGATGTGAGGATTACGTCGGCACCTAGGCAGATGACTTACGGCCAGACTGTTGAGAAGGCTCTTACCGCTGAAGAGGTAGAGAATGAGATTTGGAGGAAGAACGCTGCGAGATGGGATGTTCGCAGGGCAGTGCCTCCATATTCATGGTCTGTAGGGGCGAAGGCCCCAGTGATTTGATGAAGAAGACCCATGACACTTCATCCACTGCTGGTCCTGATAGGAGGGCTTGGGGTGGTCATGGTGGCTGCCAGGGAGGCGGCGAGACATGGAGGAGTTATCCAGAGTGAACAAGAAGCAGGAAGCACCATTCGGGCAGATGTCAGGAAAAAGCTTGTTATCTATGCGGGGTGGTGGGACACCTCAAGAAGGATTTCCCAACAGCAAAGAAAGAGGAACCAGGGAAGGTGGACAGCTTGACTCCATCTCAAGTGTTCACCTTGACACAGACAGAGGTCGAGGCTAGTTCATCGGTAGTGACAGGTCATCTTTCTCGCGTTGGCTCTTCATATACTGTATTGATTGACTCTGGTACTACACATTCATTTGTTTCTTGTAAAGTAATTGATAGATTGTGTAGACCTAGTGAGTATTGTACTGTAGGTTTTGCGACTATACTACTACAGGGGAACTAGTAACTTCTAGGAGATAAATTAGAGCACTGCCAGTGATGGTAGATAGTAGGGAACTATCAATAGATTTGATCGAATTGAGTATGGATAATTTTGATATGATATTGGGAATGGATTTGTTGGTCAGATATAGGGCTGCTATAGATTGCAGGAAGAAGATGGTGACCTTTGAGCCTGAGGGTGAGGATCCCTTTGTTTTTGTCAGTGTTGTGCATGGACCCCGCATACCCATGATATTAGCATTGAGGGCAAGGGCCTATTACAGGGAGGTTGTATAGGTTTACTAGCTAGTGTGGTGGATACCACCAGAGTTATGCCAGCGGGGCCAGGAGAGACCAGATTGGTATGTGAGTTCTCGGATGTGTTTCCTGGAGATTTACCAGGACTTCCGCCACATAGGGAGATTTAGTTCGTCATCTAGTTAGCGTCGGGTATAGAGCAAGTGTCGAGGGCACCATATAGAATGGCTTTGACAGAGTTAAAGGAATTGAAGATACAGTTGCAGGAGCTTCTAGACTTGGGGTTTATCAGACCTAGCTTCTCACCATAGGGTGCTCCAGTTTTGTGTGTGCAGAAGAAGGATGGAACTCTAAGAATGTGTATAGACTACAGGGAGTTAAACAAGTTGACCATCAAGAACAAATACTCCTTACCAAGAATCGACAATTTGTTCGACTAGCTGCAAGGAAAGAAGGTATTCTCGAAGATTGATCTTCGATCTGGTTATCATCAGCTGAGGATCAAGGACAAGGATATCCCGAAGACGACCTTCCGAACAAGGTATGGGCACTATGAGATTTTGGTCATGTCGTTTGGTTTGACCAATGCCCCAGCAACATTCATGGATCTAATGAATAGGGTGTTCAAGGACTTCCTAGACCAGTTTGTGATTGTCTTCATCAATGACATCTTGGTTTACTCTAGTTCAAAGGCAGGGCATGAATAACATCTCCAACAGTTATTGCAGAGGTTAAAAGAGCATCGATTGTATGCTAAATTTAAGAAGTGCAAGTTCTGGCTACCAGAAGTGACATTCCTTGGACACATTGTTGGTGGAGATGGGATTAAGGTAGATCCGGCCAAGGTTGAGGCAGTTAGAGATTGGCCGAGGCCAAGGAACACCTCGGAGGTAGGAACTTCCTTGGGTTAGTGGGATATTATAGACGGTTTGTGGAAGGGTTTTTAAAGATTGCTGCACTGATGACAGAATTGACACGGAAGAATTTGAAGTTCATCTGGTCAAGCAAGTGTGAAAATAGCTTCCAGGAACTGAAGCGACGGCTGATTACCACTCCTGTGTTGAGTCTTCCTTCAGAGGGAGAGAAGTTTGTAGTGTACTGTGACGCATCGAGACTGGGATTGGGATGCGTATTGATGCAGAATGAGAAGGTTATTGCTTATACGGCACGACAGTTGAAGGAATATGAGCAGCGGTACCCTACCCATGATCTGGAGTTGGCAGTGGTGGTATTCGCATTGAAAGCTTGGCGAAATTACTTGTATGGAGAAAAGTGCGAGGTATACACCGATCATAAGAGCTTGAAGT
This sequence comes from Humulus lupulus, assembly GCF_963169125.1. Classification (NCBI taxonomy): domain Eukaryota; kingdom Viridiplantae; phylum Streptophyta; class Magnoliopsida; order Rosales; family Cannabaceae; genus Humulus; species Humulus lupulus. The sequence continues at coordinate 102,505,257 of NC_084793.1, forward strand.
ATTTCTTCACCCAGAAGGAGTTGAATATGTGGCAGAGACATTGGCTAGAATTGGTGAAGGACTATGATTGTGACATCCTTTACCACCCAGGGAAGCCAATGAGGTGGCTGATGCGTTGAGCCGGAGGGGCCCGAGGCAGTTATTTAGCTCTAAACAAATATCAAAGGAGTTGGCAGAAGAGATTTCCAGAGCAAGGATAGAGTTGGTTCTAGGCTAGTTGGCCAATATTATCTTACAGTCGACCCTTCTAGAGAGGGTAAGAGAAGGTCAGATGGGTGATACACAGTTCCAGGAGGATAGAGGGAATGTCCTAGTTGGGGTAGCTAAGGATTATTCCATTTCTGAGACAGGTTTACTACGGTATAAGGGTTGGATTTTTGTCCCGATGGATGTGGGTATTAGACGAGATATACTTGATGAATCCCATACCACACCATACTCCCTCCATCCATGCACCACGAAGATGTATCAGGATCTACGGACTTTATATTGGTGGCCTAGGATGAAGAAGGACGTAGTTCAGTACGTGGCCAAGTGTTTAACATATCAGCATGTGAAGGCTGAGCATCAGCGACCAACAGGGTTACTACAGCCTTTGGGTATTCCCGAATGGAAGTGGGAAGATATTACTATGGATTTTGTGGGAGGTTGCTACAACCTTTGGGTATTCTCGGTGTGGGTGATTGTAGATAGGTACACCAAGTCAGCTCACTTTCTACCAGTGAGGACGACCTATATTGTGGATCAGTATGCGGAGTTGTACGTGAGGGAGATTGTACATCTCCATGGGGTTCCCAAATCTATAGTATTAGAATGGGATCCCATATTTGCCTCCAAGTTTTGGGGTGGCTTGCAGAAGACTATGGGAACTCAGCTGAAGTTCAGTACAACCTTTCATCCTTAGACACATGGAACGTCTGAGAGGACAATTCAGGCATTGGAAGACATGCTTAGGGCGTGTGTGTTGGACTTTGAGGGGTCTTGGATTAAGTACCTCCCATTGATTGAGTTTTCATACAACAACAGTTATCAATCAACGAATGGAGTAGTTCCATATGAGATGTTGTATGGAAGAAGATGTAGATCGCCCATTCATTGGGATGAGATGGGTAAGAGGAAGTATTTAGGACTGGAGCTGGTTTAAAAGACTAATGAAGCTATTGAAGATCCAAGCTCGAATGCTTGCTTCATAGAGCAGACAGAAGAGCTACACTGATCCTAAGCGTAGGGACGTGGAGTTCCAAGTAGGGGACCACGTGTTTCTGCGAGTGTCACCACTGCGAGGGGTGAGGAGGTTTAGGAAAAAAGGCAAACTGAGCCCTAGATTCATAGGACCTTTTGAGATCCAAGAGAGGATCAGGTAAGTGGCCTACAGATTGACACTGCCACCATTGTTATCAGGGGTTCACGATGTATTCCACATCTCTATGCTTCAGAGGTACATCTCAGATTCGAATCATGTGTTAAGGTATGAGGATTTGGAGTTACAGACAGATTTGTCATATGAGGAGCGACCAGTTCAGGTCCTAGACAGTAAAGATAAAAGTTTTGAGGAACAAGACGATTCCTCTAGTCAAAGTGTTGTGGAGGAATAGCAGGGTCGAGGAAGCGACCTGGGAGCTTAAGTCAGCTATGCGGGATCAGTATCCCGAGTTATTCAGATAAATTTTGAGGACGAAATTCTCAGTAGGCGGGGATAGTTGTAACGACCAGAAGTTGCTAATAGGGCTTAATGCCTTGATTAGCGTGTCGGGAGGGCATAATTGGAATCATATGTGTGTTCAATTTGTTAAGTGGGTGACTGTGTGGCATGCATAACTAATATGATTATGTGGATATATGATATGCATGTTTATGAGTATTAGATAAGCATGTGGGCCCTTTACTATTTATAAGGGCATATTTGTAATTTTGGCCCGTTAGGGATAAAAATATGATTATATGTGTTAAATGGTTGAGACCACATTATTATGTGGATATGTTGGCAGTATATGGCTCGAGACGATCCTAGTGAGCGGATTAGCGAAATAGTCACAGCGGGGTTTAAAACCCGACTCGGGGAAGCCTAGGGGTATTTTGCGAATTAAAGAATATTTTGGAATTTATTTAGTAACGAGGAAGTATTTGGTAATTAATTGGACGCGACGAGATTAATGATAAACGTTAGGAACACTTAAGGAATTAGCAGGAACCGGGGAAAAGGCTACTTTACCCTTAGAACAAATTAATGGGCTAAGTAATTCAAGGGGTAGTTTGGTCTTTTTGAGTTAAGAGATTAACACAGTGGGAACTCTAGACTTAGCCATAAACCACCCCAAGTGTTCTGAATTCGCAGCTGATAAGGTCATTTTTTTTATTAATATTTGTTAAGTTTTTCTATGCTTGGATGGTGTTACGATAGCATTTTTAATAGTTTTAACTAAGTTTCGTGATTCTACAACATATTTTCTACGTTGCGTTTTATGATGATAAATCTGACATTTTGATGGCAAGTGTAGTTAAAATAAAGTTTTAGGAGTATTCAAAGCTTTCGGGATTGAAAGGTGGAAGTGGTGGCAACATGGAAGCTTTGTAAGATCATGAATTGAAGAATTTGGAGGTAGGCCGCGGCTCATAAAACTCAGGCCGCGACACTTTAAATGGAAATTGAAATTTCAGAAGTTTTTCTTCCAGACAGGCCGCTTAGCGTAAAACTCAGGTCGCTGCCTATGGTGCCAGGCCGCTGCGTGAAAATTTCAGGCCGCTGCCTGAGGGACAGATTTAGGCACAGAATTCATTCTAGGCCGTGGCTCGCGACGTCGTTTTCAGATTTTTTATTTCTTTTTAATTAGAATTTAATTGAGACTATAAATAATTATTAGGGTTAATTTTAGATTAAGTTTTGATTACGGTTTAGAGAGACAAAAATACTGAAAGGAGGTTGAAGAAAAGACTACAAGACTACATTACTTTTGTTCATCAATCTAGTTCTTTTCTTCCCTTTATCTCTTTAATTTTAATTATAATTATGTTTGTGATTATGATTACAATTATGGAGTAGATTCTTTTTAGGTTAAGGGTTAATTCAAAACCCAAGACATGAATTCTTGATTATTAATAATGAATATTTTTCTTCAATTTCTCTCAATATTAGATTGTTTCTATTTTTCCAATTGAATGTTATGAATCTTGTAATTTCTTGTTAGGTGGCCAACTAATTAAGGTTTTACATTGTTCAATTGTCATCTTAGAATTACTACTCACCTAATAGTTTAGGATTCTAAGTGTGTGTGATAAATTGTAATTGATAGTTAAGTCAAAAGAATTGTTGATTGTGATGAAAAATAGAACCTAGGTTAAATGAATAATATGCTTCATTAATTTATTGCCTAGATTAACTTGTTTCCATAGAACTTAATGTTTTATCTAAGCTAAATAGATTGTATGCTTCATAGATTTATTGCTTAGATAAAAGAGTTAATTATTGAGCGCTTCGCCTTGATTACTTATAATAGGGAGATTGGGATAATTGTCTGCTTTAGCGTTATCTGCGGGGTTAATAGTTTAATTGAGAAATTGGAATAATATTTATTATTAGTGATTAGGAATGATTGTTGAGGGTGGAGATTAACCTTTAACTGTTTCTTAATATCGTAATCCCAATCTTTATTTTGCTTTCTAGTTTATGTTATTTTAATTTTGAGTTAAAAATAAAAATCCCCTTTTAAGTTTTAGTGTTAATTCTTGAATAATAAAGTGAACGATAGTCCTCGTGGGTTCGACCTGTGCTTGCTATTATACTGAAATAATTGGAAGTATTGAAAGAAAAATTATTGTTAAATTTGTGTGGTATACGACAGCCATCAGCAGCCTTCTCTCTCTCTCTCTCTCCCTTCATCTCACGTTCTCTCTCTCTCTAGAACCCTAAGGAGAACTTGAAGCTAGAAGAAGGAAAATTCAAGGAGCTAAGTTGGAATTAGAGCTGGAAACCAAGGGAAATTAAGCTAGGATCAACTAAGTGTATGGTGAGGAACTAAGTTGCAAGCTGAGGTAAGGAATTTATACTGATCATGTTGAATTTTCTATTGAAACTATGTTAAAAGTTAGAGTTTTCATGAGTTTTAGTTGTTAGCTAATTTTGGATGTGGAATGGTGTAAGAAAATGGTTATGGGTTGGTTATGATGGTTGGGATATAAGGATAGGAATTCTGGGATCAAATCTGAGTTTAGCTGGTCATTTGGGGTATGAATTTGGGGTTAGGCTCGAGAAAAAAAAATGCTGGAAAGTGTGGTTTTTCTGGGTTTAGGGGCTCGAGTCGCGACCTTGTTCTTCAGGCGCCGCGGCCCGCATTCTTTAGGACGCTGAGAACCTCTATTTGCCTAGCGCGCCGCGACTTGGAGGGGTGTAAGTCGCGGCCCGTGTCCTACATCAGGGAGGACTTGGCCTCTGTGTAAGGGGTGGGTCGTGGCCCTTAGGGGCAAGTCGCGGTCCTAAATGTGAAATTAACGGCAAACAAGGTTTTAGGCTCGGGGAGGCTCGGGGATTCAAACCTAAGTGCTCGGGATGAATTCTACTACCCGGTTTAGTAGAATTCAAGGTCTCAAAGGCTAGTTTTTGTTTCCTAAATATTTATTTGGATTAAGAATTGATGGTTACTCATTGACACTGTAACTAAGTTTATCGCTAAGGCTCAGGACTGAGGATCGTGCTCGGGACCGCTCTTTATTCTTCGCTCGGGATTCAAGGTAAGAAAATTGTACCCTTGTGGTTGTGAACGGGACTGAGGTTCCCAATAATTGAATACATGTACTGTGTGATTGTACGATTGTTATATTATATAAGAATGAATGGCCTAAGGGTGCCAGGACTGATGACAAGCATACTGAACGCAGCTCGGCCTAAGCGAGCCGGGGTCAGCTAGATAAACAGAGGGCTCGACCTAAGCGTGTCAACCCTGAACATTTGTGTAACTGGCTAAGATATGTACTTGAAATTATATGTTTACCATTGGTTGGTTTAATGCTCGTACTCTGTTATATAATTGAACTGATTGACTTAAGATTGATTGAATACTATTGTTGCTATGTGTGCTTGTTGTTTATAGTTTTCTTACTGGGTCTTGGCTCACGAGTGCTACGTGGTGCAAGTAAAGGAAAAGGGAAACTGGACCAAGCATGGGTTGCAGAGCTCTAAGGGTGGTGTGTACATAGTCAGCTGCTCGACTGCCACGGCCTAGGGATAGTTACAGGGACAGAGCTCTAAAATTTGTATTTTTCCGTTGGAATGGCTTTTGGTTGTATTAACTTTTGAGGAATGTAAATTACAACTTATACCCTGTTTTTGGGATCTCTTGTATCAAACATCTGTTTTAATGAAAATTAACCATTTATGATCAAAATCTTTTAACCCTAATCTGATGGTTGACCTTAGGATCACATTCTTGTTCAAACGACTTAATTAGCAAGTCTTACACTCTTTCAAAATACACAATGTAACAGTCTTGGTTTTTCAGGGCGTTATAATTTATAAGGACTATTTTCCGATGATGGTTATAGTTTGACATTTGACCACCCAAGTTCTGGATATTACAAATTTGCCAAATCTTAGATGCCAAATATACGTTTTGTTGGAGAATACCTCAACAATGAAGTCGATGATTTCTTAATTAAGCATGGGATTGTATCTTAGCTCACTGCATCAAGTGTTAAGCTGCAAAATGGTATTGCAAAGAGGAGGAATAGAACATTGTTAAACCTGATGAAATCAATGTTCAACTTTTTTTATTATTATTAATAATGTTGTTTGGCCCTTGGAGCTAATGAAAAGGGCTAGACAAAATTTTCTAGCACTATGTTTGGACAATAATTGAGTTTTTGGAGGACTGATATAATTGTCAATCCACCAAAATAGTCCCCCTAGTTGGGGACTATATACTACAAAAAGAGTGTGTTGATATAATTTGAAGGCCCATTTATATATATATATAACATATTATATATTGATTTTTATTGTATGTACAAATAATTTTTTAACTTAAAAAAGCTTTTCTTTTATTTAAAAATAATAACACATATAAATTAAATTCTTTTTAGATATATATTATTTTTAAAATATTATTATTTATATTTACTTTTTATGTTTATTTAAATTTTTTTAATTACAATAAATTATTTTTATTATAAATTTAGTATTGCCTACACCAAAAAGATAGTACAATTCTAAAACAGTGTAATCCAATCTATCTAATAATCCAATATCTTTCGTACAAAACTAGTTCAAAAATTAGTGTCAATGTAATACTTTATTTAGTAAATTTTTATTTCATTTTTATCCCTATTTTTATAGAGAAAAGGTTGGATCAATTTTTTATTTTTTATTTATTTTACATTTGATATTATCTATTAATATATTAACTTCAATTTATATACTAACCATATTAATTTTTACATGATGTTTTGGAGGAGGATATATCCCTATATGTTGTGCTAAAGTACTAAAAAATTTCAATTTTATAAAGTGTAGTAAATAGCCTAAGGTGCTTTTATTGCTATATTAGATACTATACATAAACGATACACTAATGTAACAATATATATATACTAAGCATGTTATTTGCATATACCGTACGTAAATATATATATATATATATGTGTATATATATTGTAAATTATATAGGAATTTTTTTTTAGAAATTGTTTGCTTCATTACTTGTTTAAATCGCGTGGTTTAATTAATACGGAAATACTATCTAATTTGATAAATCAAATATTATAACTTTAGTCAAATTTATTTGACATACGACCAAAATAAATTTATTGTAATATTAACTCTATGAAATCGAATTACTTTTCTTTACTTTATCTAAGTATTTGTATTCTTTTATTGGTTGGAGATCTTGCGAGTTGCGTTAGTTTAGTATGTTTTAAGTTTATTTTCTTTTGAGTTTTTTTGTTAGTTTAGTTCATTTGGTTTATATTAGCAATATTTTCACTTAATTTAATATTGTTCATGAAAAATTTTATAGGAAAATATCTTTATTGTAATTTTGTACATAATCAAATTTGTTAGAGTGACCCAAAGAGGAAAATTTTCTTTTGGCAACATTGGATTCGCTGGTATGACAAAACTTGCATCGCATCGCGAACCCAATACTCTTTAAATGATATTTTGAGCTTAAAAAGAGAAGAACTTGTAGAATCAAATTGAGAAATCATTGAGGCTTTATGAGTATGGAACACAAGTTTTGCAGTGTTTAACAAGAGAGAGTGATGATTATTGAAGAATTAAAGACGGATATAAAACTCATACATTTTTCTTTTGAAATGCAAAACCATATTTGCAATTCTATAAGAATGTTTTTATTATGATGATGGACAAAATTCTTTTTATAGAGATCTAATGAAAACCTATGTTTATGAATAAGTTTTTTGTTTTTAATCCTTAGTTTGAAGTCCATATATATTATTTATATTGATTTGTTCTCAATGCTTTCCAAATAGTGATCACCTATTGAATTCGAATTAATTTGGTATGCTTAATATGATTGTTTGGGTCAAAATCTTCCTCTCAAGTCTTATGAATTTCACACCTTTAGGAATTTGAGATTGTTCATTTGTTGATGAAGATTGCGAATAACTTACAAATTCTATTGGCATGACCGATAGCATAAATGTTTTCTTCAATGGAGTGAGTAGAGAAAACATAAGAGGTATACTTGCAATATACACTCCAATACTTAAGTCAGAACAATGCTCTTTTACTCAATCCCCAATCTATGTGAAATTTTTTTAAACTAAATTTCAAGGTCCCAAACTTGGTCCCTCTTCTACTATTTATAGAAAAATGGCAAAGAACAAGGTTAGAAAAGCTTATCGTGATTGGTCCATGTGTTTGGCTTCACTAACTTTCTTCCCGCCTTTTTCTCTTCTTCATATTATAAGCTCAAAAGCTCATCAATCCTTTCGATCAACTTCAACCTTAAGCTCTTCGCTCTGTCCATCTACTTTGAGCTTTGTGTCCATCAACCTATCTCACTATACTGAGTCCAAAGCTCACTAATCTGGGAGATCATTATGCACTCAGCGCTCGTCGATCTGTTTAGTCATATGAGCTTAGTGCTCATCCATCTATTCAATCATTTGAGCTTAGAGTTCATCAATCTATTCAATCTTTTGAGCTCAGAGCTTATCCAACTATTCAATCATTTGAGCTCAGAGCTCATCAATCTGTTAAATCATTTGAGCTGAGAACTCATCAATCTATTCAATCTTTTGAGCTCAGAGCTCGTCCAATTGGTCAATCATTTGTGCTCAAAGCTCATCAATCTTTTGCTTTTTATATTTAGTAGAATCTTCATTTCTTCCATCATTTGATTTACAATTCCACATTGTTGTGAAATGCTCAATGCCAAGAACAACAGAAACAAAAACAAAGAGAGATCACAACATTAAAACCTAATCTCAAAAGTATGCAAATCAAGACAAAAACATGGACAAATTAAAACAAACATAAAACAGTAAAGAAGAGTAGAGATTACGTGGTTCGAACAAGGATAACAAAGTGTTATCTTGCCTACTCCACGGCCAGAAACAGCCCTTAAGGGCCTTGAGATCTTTATTGCAAATTCAACCAAGATGTTACACCAATCTGAATCTGTATTTGACAGATTTGAACACTCAAAAGAAGCTGTGCTTCTATTACAGAAAAGCTCACATGGGAGGATTAGATCAGACACACTAATCTCTCCTTACAACCCTCAAAGTTTCTCTCTCAAACTTTTCTTCTCTCTAAACAGTGGTGTTTTCAACTCTCTCTAAACTTGGTTGTTGTATTTCTCTCTTGCTCAATAGGATAGGAAGCTATTTATAGACTTAGCCTAAGTTTGATGTCCAAGACTGTCATAACAGAATGTTAGTTAATTCTGTTATGACACTATCCATAAAGACTTGACCAAGCTAGGAATAAGGTGAGCACATAATAGGATTAGACAAAATGTGAAGCCAAACACAACAATCATCCACCTTGGCTTTACATTTGAGTGATGAGACCCTGAGAGAAAAAGGGACTGTTCTGGTCTTGTATTGCTCAGCAGCTGAGTATGTTCAGCAAGTTCAGACAAAGCCTGAACTTTGCTAGAGGAACATACTTGGTTAACATGTCTGCAGGATTCTCCTTGGTTCCAATCTTTCTGACTTGTACCTCTCCCTTTGCAATCACATCTCTAATGAAATGTAGCTTAATATCTATATGCTTTGACCTTTCATGAAACATAGGATTCTTCATCAAATGTAGTGCACTTTGGTTGTCACAATGCACTACTATGTCTTTTGAGTTGAAACCCAATTCTATTGTGAACCCTTTTAGCCAGATTGCTTCTTTGATTGCCTCTGTTGCAGCCATGTACTCAGCTTCTGTTGAGGACAGGGCAACTACCTTTTGAAGGTTGGATTTCCAACTAACACATCCACCTAAGACTGTGAATGCATACCCTGTTATTGACCTTCTAGTGTCAATACTTCCTGCATAATCAGAGTCTACAAATCCTGAGACTTCAGTGCCTTGAATGCTGCTGTCATTGTTGTATTCTAATCCAAGATCCATTGTACCTTTAAGGTACCTTAGTATCCACTTTACAGCAGACCAGTGTTCATTTCCTGGATCTGAAATGAACCTACTGACCATGCTCAATCCATAAGCAAGGTCAGGCCTTGTACATACCATACAATACATCAAACTTCCCATACATGAGGCATATGGAACTGTGTCCATTTGAGCTTTGTCCTCTTCTGTCTTTGGAGCCTGAGATTGTGAAATTTTGAAATGAAGAGCTAGGGGCGTGGTAACTGGTTTTGATTCACTCATGCAGAATTTATCTAACATTTTCTGTATGTAGTCTCTTTGAGACAAGGTGATTCTGGTAGGTCTTTCTCTTCTGATATCAATCCCAAGGATTCTCTTTGCCTCCCCCATATCTTTCATTTCAAATTCTGTACTGAGTTGTTGCTTGAGCTTATCAATCTTTTGTCTTTCCTTTCCAATGATGAGAATATCATCAACATATAATCGTAACCAGATTGGTACACTATTACAGTAAACACAAGGATCATAGCTGCTCCTTGTAAAACCAGTTTCTGTCATGAACTCATGAAATCTTAGATTCCATTGCCTAGGAGCTTGTTTGAGTCCATACAAAGATTTCAGTAGTAGACATGCTTGATTTGGCTTGTTACTTTCGAATCCATCTGGTTCAGCCATATAGATCTCTTCTTCAAGCTTTCCATGTAAGAAAGCTGTCTTAACATCCATTTGGTCCATTTCCAAATCAAATTTTGCTACCTTTGCCATCATGATTCTGATTGAGGACTGCTTTACCACTGGAGAGAATATATCATTGAAGTCAATTCCCTCTCTTTGACTGAAACCCTTAGCTACTAGCCTTGCCTTGTACCTAGTCTCTTCACCTGGTAGACCCTCCTTTTCCTTAAAGATCCATTTGCATCCAATTAGTTTCTGTCCAGGTGGTTTAGGTACAGTAACCCATGTCTTGTTCTTCTTGAGCGATGTCATCTCCTCATCAATAGCTGCAAGCCATTTCTTTCTATCCTTACAGTTAACAGCTTCTTGGTAGGTTCTAGGAACTGAACTCACCACTTCTTCTGCTGAAGCTAATGCAAAAGCGGTGCAGTTAGCAAAACCGAACCTATCTGGTGGTTTTATAGCTCTTCTTTCTCTGTCTCTAACAAGCTGATATCCCTGTGATCCACCTTGATCTGTCTCCTCTTCATCTACTTGTTCAGGTTCTGAGTTCTCAACTTGATCCTTTTCAGGTGATTCTTCAAGTTGAACTTGGACATTCCCAGTGTTTTCTGTCTGAACACCATTCTCAGTATTGCTCCTTTTCATGGGCATTTCATTTTCATTGAAAACCACATCCCTGCTGATGATGCATTTTTTGAAACCTTCTTCTAAGCACCATAGCTTGTATCCTTTTACCCCATCAGGGTATCCAATGAAACAACATTTCAATGCTCTCGGCTCTAATTTGTCTTGTCTTATGTGTGCATATGCTGTGCATCCAAAGACTCTCAGATGGTCAATTCCTGGTGCACGGCCTATCCAAAACTCCTGTGGTGTCTTGAAATTTAGAGCTGTTGAAGGGCACCTGTTGATGAGATAACACGCTGTTTTTAAAGCTTCACCCCAAAATTGCTTTCCTAACCCTGCAGCATTGAGCATACACCTCACTCTTTCAATAAGAGTCATGTTCATCCTCTCAGCTATGCCGTTTTGTTGAGGGGTTTTGATTACAGTATTGTGCCTTCTTATTCCCACTTCTCAGCAATACTTGTTAAACTCATCAGAACAAAACTCAAGACCATTGTCAGTTCTTAACATCTTGATTTTCTTACTGGTTTGATTCTCTATCAAAGTTTTCCAATTAACAAAGGTATCAAAAGAATCATTTTTGTTTTTGAGTAAGAAAACCCAAACCTTTCTGGTATAGTCATCAACTATACTTAGAAAATAGCTTGCCCCACCTATGGTTTTGGTTCTGGAAGCACCCCAGAGATCTGAATGGAGGTAGTCCAATTTCTCTGCTGTCGTGTGCCTAGCCTTTGGGAATTTCAACCTGCAACTCTTGCCATAAACACAGTTTTCACAGAAATCTAATTTCTTACCAAGTTTACCTTTAAGTATGCCTTGTTTCTCAATCTCATACAGTCCTCTCTCACTGACATGCCCAAATCTCATGTGCCATAGCTTGGTTTGATCCATGCTATTATTCTTGACAACAGTTGCAGCCTTTCCAGTAACTGTTTTACCATCTAGATAATAAATCCCATTTCTGAGATTGCCTTTCATCACAACTGTGGAATCCTTTAGTACTCTAAGAGAGCTATCAATCTTGATGCTGCAGCCTTTAAGAGTTAGTGCACCAATAGATAACAAATTTCTTTTGAGGTCAGGAACATACCTTACATCTCTAATGACTCTTTCTGATCCATCATGCATTTTGATCAGCACTGAGCCAATTCCTGCAATCTTGCAGGCCTTGTTATCTCCCAACAAGACTGAGCCATTGTCTTGATCCTTAAAGCTGCAAAAGAAATGTTTGTTAGGTGTCATATGAAAAGAACAACTTGAATCTAAGATCCACTCATCACTAGTGGCTTGACATGATGCAACTAAAGCATCTGCAGATTCATAACCATCAAGAACACAACCAGCATCACCATAATCCTTTTTCTTTTCCCTGTCAAGCTTTGCTTTGAGGGCCATGCACTCATCTCTGAAATGACCTTCCTTCTTGCAATAATAGATTGTTTTCCTGCCTTTGAATTTGTGCTGGAACTCGGTTTAGGTCTTTGACCACTGCTATTTCCCTTAGAGTGATTACCCTTACTGTTTGTCTTGTGATTTCCACCTTTGTTTTCCCTTGTACCAGGTTTGCCTTTCACAAACATTCCCTCACCATTGCTGTCCATTCTTTCCTCTGATTTCTTTTGAATCTCTTTTGAATTCAGAGCAACCTTGACCTCTGACATTGTCAAGGTATCCTTCCCATAAAGAATGGTATCCACAAAATGTTCATAACATTTTGGTAAGGAACTTAACAACAGAATCCCTTGATCTTCATCTTCAATTTTTACACCAATGTTGCTGAGATCCAAGATGATTTTGTTGAATTCATCAAGATGCTTTCGAAGATCCTTTGAATCCTCCATCTTCAAGGTGTACAGCTTCTTCTTTAGATAAAGTTTGTTGGCTAAAGACTTTTTCAAGTAAATTGATGCAAGTTTTTCCCACAAACTTATTGCTGTAACTTCATCAGAGACTTCTCTGAGTACCTCATCTCCCAAACTCAGAAGTATGGCACTATGTGCCTTGGTTTCAATTTCTTTGATCTTCTTTTTGTCATCTTCAAGTTCCTTTAACTCCTCTTTGTCTATGGCTTGATATATCCCTTGCTGGACCAACAAAGCCTTCATTTTGATTCTCCATAATCCAAAATCATTAGTCCATGTGAACTTGTCAACCTCATATCGTGCGGAAGCCATTGTTGAACAAGAATCTTGATCTTGCTTGAAGTTCTTGACTGATTCTTGGAAGATTGCGAACCTGGTGCTCTGATACCACTTGTTGTGAAATGCTCAGTGCCAAGAACAACAGAAACAAAAACAAAGAGAGATCACAGCATTAAAACTTAATCTCAAAAGTATGTAAATCAAGACAAAAACATGGATAAATTAAAACAAACATAAAACAGTAAAGAAGAGTAGAGATTACGTGGTTCGAACAAGGATAACAAAGTATTATCTTGCCTACTCCACGGCCAGAAACAGCCCTTAAGGGCCTTGAGATCTTTATTGCAAATTCAACCAAGATGTTACACCAATCTGAATCTGTCTTTGACAGATTTGAACACTCAAAAGAAGCTGTGCTTCTATTACAGAAAAGCTCACATGGGAGGATTAGATCAGACACACTAATCTCTCCTTACAACCCTCAAAGTTTCTCTCTCAAACTTTTCTTCTCTCTAAACAGTGGTGTTTTCAACTCTCTCTAAACTTGGTTGTTGTATTTCTCTCTTGCTCGATAGGATAGGAAGTTATTTATAGACTTAGCCTAAGTTTGATGTCCAAGACTGTCATAACAGAATGTTAGTTAATTCTGTTATGACACTATCCATAAAGACTTGACCAAGCTAGGAATAAGGTGAGCACATAATAGGATTAGATAAAATGTGAAGCCAAACACAACACACATCAATAATAACAAAATTCTTTCCATACACTTGCCCTTCGCCTTTTTCCATGTTAAGCATTTGACAATGGATAAAGGCGATTAATATTTCGTTAATTCTACCTCTCTTCTGTGTTCCTCTTCTCGTTCTTACACGTGTACGAATTCCTGTCAAGCATTTATTACCAGTCCCATCTTTCAAATTCTAAGTCAATCATGCAGGAAAAGTTTTCTTTCTCCCATAACTGCCATGCCTTTTAATCTTCTTTCTCTCTTCTCAAGTTTCTGCATTTTTCCACAAATCGTTATTCCCGATTGCCATTTAGTTCTCATTCTTTCATCTTGCCCAAATTTGACTAAGAGTTTTATGCTCCCTTCTTTCTTTTGCCACAAATATCTTTTTCTCTCTAGTAATCGTTCCTTCATGGCTTCAAAACATTCTAGCAAGACTTCATCTAAGGCATCGTCTTCATCTTCGGTCGTCAATCCTACCAAGAGCCCCAAAACCCTTACTGAAAAATATGACGAAGTGTGTCGAATTAGAATGCAAGTGCACCCTCCCTTCTAGCATTACTATCTATCGTTTAACTGAGGAAGAGCTCAAGAAATGGCTCTTCAAAGACATTTGCACCCTTGGTGAAATCGTTATTGGGCCCAAACATCTGAAATTGATCCAATTTTCGATTCCTCCCCTTTTGATTCATCTGTTAGTGATTACCCAGATTGATTTGATGCAGCTCATCCCAAATGCCATTCAATCAGTATGTGGTGCTGCTATGACCAAGCCTCTTTACAAAACCTCCATCTCTGTTCACGAAATTTGCTCATGCTTATCTCACACTCTACACAATCAAACTCAGGATGATCGCTCATTCAACACTTACTACCTTACTCCCCAGAGGAAACACTTTATGTTCAAAGATCATGCGATGACTAATAAACATTGGAATGAGCTTCCTTTTGGGGTCGGGGGAGACTGGTACCTCCCATATGTGCCCAATGACATCTTCGCTTTGCCGCGGTTTTCCAGAAAGGTTAGTTGCTATTCCTTTTATTGTTCTTTACATGCATGCTTTGTTGTCGCTTTTCTTTACACCTTGGTTTTTTTTTTGGCCAGAAATTCAATGGCTTCAAACGTTGCATGGTCTTCGTAGCGCGAGTCCCAAATCCATTTTCTCAAAATCATTCTTGACCACAAGGATGTGTTTACTACCATTGGGCGCTTGTTCAAGAGTCGTCTTAAGAGCTACATGTCAAGACTCGGTTTCCCCCACACTATTGATTTCCATGCTACTTTCCCCTTTGTTGGACGCGACAACCAAGTGGAACAACAATATTATGATAAGTATCTGGCGTGTGTATCATTTTATACCGTCGGCCTCAATTTTTCCCACTATGCCCCATTTCCTCTTAATGAGATTTCAACACTTTAGGGCATGATTTTAACTGGTTCTGTGCAGTTTGTAGATGCTCAAGAAGCGAGCTCTAATTTTTAGGACAATTATGATGCTGATCCTGCTCAGAGCACTCACTCCCCTTCATGATCTTTCTCATTAGATGATCATCCCGACCTCACATTGGCTTCTACATCTCTCAACAGTTTAGTGATCACCCCATCCAGCGCTGATCCCTCTCTTGCATTTGTGTCAAGTGATGCTGCTCATTCAGATGTTGCGGAGTTCACAGTTTCCCCATCGCCCACCGGACTAAAAGTAAAACTCTTGCTCAGAGAGATAAAGGCACTAAGAATTCAGGCTCCAAACTGGGCAAAACCAAACAGTCTTCCAAATCATCTGCTCATACTGAACCATCAGAACTTCCTCCTACCCTTAAACGTATAACACTCCCTCCTATTTCCAAGAATAAGGATGGATTGTCCCCTTCTGCTTCTTCCACGGGCTCTTTACCCCCTACTCTTACTAATTCTCCATCTTCAAAACTACCGCCTTTGGCATCTCTTCTTCCACGCTCTGACCAAGAAAGGAGAGTTAATCCCGAACTCCATGACGTGCTCTTCAGAGCTAGAAATATCACTGCCCCATTCACGGGGTCGAGTTCTCTTCGTCCTTCTCCCACAAATGGAATTTCCACTTCCTTACCAAATTCAAGCTCTATTCCTTCATCAGATTCTGTCATAGTTTCTACAACAGTTGCCCCACGGGCTCACCTTCCATTGAATTTGATCCTCCAATTATTGAATCAACTTCTCTGCCACTTAGTGGCATCCAAACTCTGAATATTTCTGCTCCCCTTGTCGATCGTGTTGATCCTTGTCGCCATGTCTTACCAGTTTCTGCAGAATGTTCCACCCCACTGAATGCTCTTGAGCAACACTTGGGTTCTGTTTTACTTGGCACCCCTAATTTTTCTGCACTCACTACAAGTGAGAGTCTTGGGGTTCTAAACATGGATGATTTCCAATATTTTCAGCTTTCACAAGATTTCCCTGATGTTTATGGTTCCTTCAACACTAACACGGTTGTTTACGAACCATCACTTCCCATGGTGTCTACTGCTCAGCTTTCTGAAGAAGTTGCTCTAGCCTCAATACAAGTTAGCATGGCCACTGCTGCTTCTTCTGACCTTGCCCTTCCTGTTAGCTCTATTGTGTGCACTACCAATGATGTTCCAATCACTGGCGTTAGCATTCCTCCCCCAAGTGTATCAACTGTGCAAAGCAAAGTTGATGCAATTGTGAATCTGATTGGCCTGAGCAAAGAGCATAGCAAGAATGTTCAGTCTTCTATACAGTCAATTGTGGCAAGGGCAGAGGAAATTCTGTCCTGCAGTTCTTTTGATGAGGAAAAAGTTCTAGAGTTGTCTCCAATGCAAGTCGCGACTTCTACGGTTCGAATGTGGAGTTCGCTATCTCCCTCTTTTGTCGCTAAACAACTAGAAGTGCACCTTACTATGGTAAAGTTGTATTCATTTTAATTTCTCATTAACAATTAGATGAATTGCACAATCTGTCGCGATCTAGTTAGTTTTCTAATTTTATTAATAGTTCAGACCAAATTTTATCAAGAGCTGCACAAGTCGCATGCTGATGATGACCTGTCTATTTTTCATCAACGTTATGATATGGATATTAAGCTGCACAGATCTGCCCGGAGGACCATGCTAGACTGTGTCAGCAATAGTAGAACGACTTTATTCAAGACGCAGAACAGGCTGAAGCGAGCTGAAGAGAACAAAATTTTGAAGCGACCCAAACTATCTACTCTGAACTCAAAAGTAAATGCCAAGAGTTGGATGCAAAGTTAGTATCTAACAGTGACTGGCAGAGGAAATACGATGAACTTTCTACAAAGGATGACAAGATTAAGTCAGAAGTTGAAAAGACAAAGGAAGCTCACAAAATTATCGTTAAAATTCTGCTTGAAGCTTGCAAAGAGAAAGAGCAGTTACGCGATAGCCTACAGTCTGCTAAATTCGTTCTTCAAGAGGAAGTAGATGTACTACGATCAGAAGCTAGGTTAGCCAAAGTAACGCTCGAAAGCAAAGACAAATGTTGCAAATCTACTTTGGCTGATTTGGAAAAGTCTCATAAAGAAGCTGATCGCCTTCGCTCTGATCATGCAGCGGAAGTATCACGCTTGAATAACAAAATGGCACAACTTACTTCGATAGTCCAAAATCTGGGAAATGTAATCGCTTTTATCCTATTATAATTGCTTGTTAACTTTAATATGATCTTTCTTATTCATTACAAATTAGATGGACTTATTCGTTGACTTATTTACACAGAAACTATAAATGAGTCAGTAAGATTGCATAGAGGCTTTGATTTTGGATAGATACTGTGCTTAACAGAAAATGAGCATTATGGGTCGAACGGATGTAGCCTACTACTTGGAATGCTTAATCCAATGTGATACCCAAAGTCTGAAAGATAAACATGACTTCCTGGAAGGATATTTTGACGATCATGGGTTGACGGTGGGCCAGTACAACGCTGATACACACATAGAAAAGATTGGTGATCTCGAGATCTACTACCCCAACGAGCATATCCAGGTGCTAAGGGAAGTTGGGGATCCAATTGGGCTTATTTATGATGCAGGTGGTTCAACATGCCAAGTTGGTGTTAGGATTAATGCTCTAAAAGCATGTAAAGTCATTTTATTGGTTTTAAATAAAAGTTTAATTTTATTATATTTGAATGTTATAATTATTGTTTGAATTAATTATATAATAATATCAACAAAATTCTCTATTCATTCATGAGAATATGATCTTGTATTAGTACGAGAGAATTAAGATCATATATAATGAATAAAATAGTCAGTAACATATTAAAGTAATGAATCTTTAATGAATGGTTACTAGTACGGTTTGCTAAGTATACGAGATGCAAGTAATCGAGATTCGGATTACTAATGTGGATAGACATCTTAGTAAATGTGTTGCATATAATAGAAATTATATATGAGAGGACTAATGATAATTAATTGTCTTTATAAACTTGTCGTTTGACGTAAAGATTTAATTCCTGTCATAATAGATGATCATTTGTAAATCAGTCTAAATCCTGAATATTCATGAACTCCTGTTTATGTTTATTGGATCTTTTAGTTTACTCGTTAAGGTCTTTTAGAATAATGAGGCTAGTGACTTTTATTTTGGAGATTCAATATCATGGATGGCTAGGAACATGAATTATAATATTGGAATCCATATTTTCCTTACGGATCGAATATTGGTTCCTTTAAGGGTTGATTCTGGAACTGAATAGTTATTGAGCTCAAATCTATAATTAGATTATAGATTAATTATTCGCTAGTAAATTAACGGTACTTAAGGATAAAGAAGTAATTAGAAGGGCAAAACGATAATTTTGACCAGCTCTAATTAACGAACCAATAGTGGAGGACAAAACTACATATACTGATTATATCATTAGACTACTAGAGAAAACTCTGTAAATATAATTCTATAAATACTTAGAGTTCAATTCCACATTTATAGTGGAGTAATCATGGAATTAATAAAGAAGATTATTAGATTAAAGAGTTTAATTAATAATCTGGTTTATTGGAACTTCGTATTATAGGTCCATGGTCCCTAGATTACCTCTGTCCTACACTGGCAAGGGTAAGGATGTCAAAAGAAAGATTTGTTAAGAGAAAGAACTAAATTGCAAAGGAATTAATTTTTCAGGGAAATGAAATAATTATTTGATAATTATGGATAATTGATTAATTGTGAATTAATTAATTATTTAACTATATAATTTTTATTTTGAAAAACTATAAGTTAGAATTAATATTAATCTTGTTTGAATTAATATAAAGAGAAATAATAATAAATATCTTATTTATAATATGATATTTATTTATTTAATTTAAAACTGATATTTTAAGATCATGTTAATTTTGAATTAACTGATATATATGTTGGAATAAATATCTTGTCTTAAAAGTTGATTAAATAAACAAATGAAAAAAAATTAGAGCAACCCTAATAGGGCTAGGCGACACACACTGTACAATACAATGTGTGGTGCCTAGCATCAGGGATTGTATCCCTGAGATTTGAATTTTAAATTTTGAATTTCAAATAAATTTTTTTAATCAGTTATTTAATTATTCTTTTTAAATAGATAATTAAATGAAAATATCTAATCCGTTTTAATTTGAACTATATTTTAATTAAATAAATATTATTTAATTAGATTAAATATCTTTATAAATATGATATACGTGATATTCAGAAAATGATGGATAATCAAACTCTCTCTCTCTCTAAAGCGATAGTTTTCTCTAAACTTGAAAAATATTCTAAACCTTCTCTCTGTCAAAAATCTCTAGATCTCATGTGTTGAGTACATCTAGGAAGTCACATAAATCAACCTTTTGAATCCTACGTGCCCACACACGTCCTTGTGTGTTTGAGGATTGGTTTGAAGATCAAGGTGTGAGATCTTAGAACACTGGATAGGAAGATCGTTGATTTATACAAAAAGACTCAAGGAAACTTGATAGGCTACAAGAGGTAATCCCTGATCTATTTGTATGTGATTTAATATTTATATATGCATATGATCCTGGCCGGTAGTAATATTTATTAAAAAGGGTCCATATATTCCGCTGCGTACCTTTGATTTGACCATTTAATACCAACAGGTGGAGCAATTGATGTAGCGAAGTTATCTGCATAAAGGGACATCACGGATTCAGCATTAGGAAACTTGCCCATGGATGTTGGAATGAGAGGTGAGGTCCAAACGGCGGAGGCGAGAAATGACCTGCACCAAGTTCCTGTTACCAGCAGTGCCCTTGAAGATTATACTAACGTTCCTCCCCCAGATGCATCAACATGTCAAAGGGATGATCATAGTTAGAATCAAATCCAGTTTTTGCAATCATTTCAACACTGTTATGTTTTTTTCTATTGTTTTTTAACAGAAGTAATATGTTTTTTTTTTAGATTACATTTTAGATAACTACTAACATATTTACTATATTTTACTTCACATTCTTTACTTAGCGTTGTTGTTCTTTGCGCTATTCTTTTTTTTTAGTCCCCTTCGACACGTATTCTTGCTATGATAGGACTCTACACATGCCTTTTAGAGCGTTTTCCCCTGGCAATACTCGTGACCAATATCGTTCCACATTCCTTCCTCTTTTTTCTTTTAAAACGACAAAAATGCACTAAGATGCGGATAATACACTGCCAGGATAAGCGCATTGACCATGGTAATCTTCACGTACGTTGAGCGGGATTTTCTATCGATATCACTAGCTCGCGTCTTCGCGGATCCTGCAATGCATGTTGAACAACTGTCTTCCATATTGCATCAGCAGTTTGCGTCACCAATTGGGTTCCAAATCTTTGTGGCATGCCCTTGCTGAATATCAACAGAGGAATGTTCCTCGACTTCTACCACTCGTGCATCGTCATAGACGCCGTTAACTTATTTTTCCAAACATGATATTCAATGCTACCACATTGTTCATTGATCTTTGTCCTTAAAAATTTATTTGCTTGCTAAATGTGTTTTTTTTTTTTGCTAACTAAGGCGTAAGATAATGCAATGTTTGCTCAGATTTAATGGTTTTATTTTTTCTCATCATTTCTTCCTTTCGCTTTTTGGTTCTTCTTTATTTTCATTGTACGACAAATATGACAACTTTTGCTTGACGTACCGCTAGATCGCAGAAAACCATGCTTTCACAAATTGAATCGTGCAATATCCTCTGTCTTTGCAAAACTATCTACGCCTGTTCATGTTCTGAGCTCATACCAACATTGAAAATTATCCATTAGTATACACCGTATGCTGTTAACTGCGCAGCAAGGAACACTCAAAACATTTATTTAGATCGATAAAGTGGTCAACCCATTTTGTTGCACACTCTTGCTGATTTATAGTTGCTTTTGGTTAACTTCATGTTGCCTGTCAATGCTCATCATTATATACTTAATCAGTAGTATAAATTTCATAAAACTTCCATTCATTAAATAAAAATACATTAAATAAAAATAATTAAAATTGATCACTCGATTAAGCACAAGTAATATCATTATTTACACAAATACATTTATCTCAACTAAGATGCGCATCCACGTCGATCTCTGCCACCCAAAATTTTCTTGCTTATTTTGACTCTGCTACCAAAACTTTTCTTCGTTTGGGAAATATGGGCTTAACCTCTTGTTCACTCTTCACAAGAAAAAGAGGGTGAGCCAGCATGACCGACTGACACTTGGGGTGTACTGGCTTTCAGCTGCTCCAAATGGGTAAACTGTTGAGTAGAGCTAAAAAATTACTAATTTCAACATTTTGGCTCCAACGCACAAAGATCGACCGTGCAGGGTGTATCAGTTGGCAACTATTACCAAATGGAACAACCATGAGGCTGAGCTGAGCCGATAGAGATTCCTCATTTTCATTCTGACACCCCATGAATGTTGTTTTTCAGATGACAGAGTCAATGAAGAGATCACTTTATGCATCCTCAACTTTCCATTCTTTTCATGCCTCGTTTGGATGCCATGCCCACTCTCCTATTGTGTAGATCTCCCCCCACTTGATTGCGGATCTCCTTACTGTTAGGAAAATATGTATTTGCCTCAATGGAAATATGTAAGATAATTACAACTCTAAACTAAATATTACAAATAAATATTATTGATTAAAAAGTGTTACAACTCTATGCAAAAATTACATGTAAATATAGAGAAAGAGGTAGAAGATGACAGAAATAGAAGATACAACTCTAAGACAAAAAGATACAAATAAACTAGAAGTAGTAGAATGAAAGATATAGATGAGATTACAACTCTAAAACAAAAGATACATATAAAAGAGTAAATATAGAATAATAGAATAAATGAAAAGCAATAGAATAAAAGAACAAGAATAAGAACAATGAACTAAGAACTCTCACTCACACAACCAAAGTGAAGAGTGTTGGGGATCACCAACTTGAACAAGGTTTGAAACCTTTGTCCAAAAGCTTATTTCCCCCTAACTCAAGCTCTAAGGGATCTCTCATAGATCTTGGAAATGCTTTCTGGAATAATCAAGCTTCAAGGTGTTTCTAGCCAAGTGCTCTAATGGATAGAAATGTTGTGTCTTATAAGTGAGCTATAGGTTCCTATTTATAAAGTTTAGAGACACCATTTGAATTTCAAATTCCACCAACCCCCATGGTTGTTACCAATGTTTAATTGGATTAATATGGAATTAAAAATGAGATTTGGGAGTTATTTGGGTTTTTTGAGCCGTTCAACAAAGATTGAAAAAAATGGTCAGTTTTTGGCTTATGGCTGCGGCCAGAGACATTAGTGGCCGCGGCCACTAGCCTCTATCCCATAGGCCGCGACCACCAACATTCAGTGGCCGCGGCCACCGACCATTTTCAGCACTAAAAAATGTGCTGTTTTTCCAAACGGTTCCAAACCCTCCCAAATGATTTTGTAACTCCCAAAACACATTATTGGGTTTAAAATCATATCTCTAACAGCCATATCACATATGGCTTTATGAAATTCATCTCAATATTGTGTAACAACAATTTTACACAATAAAGGGTAATATTTGGAAGTTACAAATTTGTAACACCAAATATGTTACATCATTTGGATATATCTCATATATCTAAATATTGTAACTCTCTATTATATGTTACAATATGTGACACACTTTGTCATATTTATTTAATCTAAAACATTATATTATAATATAATATAATATTATATTATATTATAAAATAATATAACATTCCCCCACTAGATTAAATAGTTATCTATTGTAACACTTATTTAATCAATCATTATATTTTGAAATATAACATATCCCCCACTTGATTAAATAAGAACTCTCTCTTATAGGAGTCATTGCTTTAGTGCATAAAGCAAAGTGTTTTTCAACTTGAACTTTACTATAGTGTAATTATCACAAAATTTGTCGAAAATTAGGTTGCACTAGGCATTGAACCATCTTTTCATGATAACAATTCGGTGATAACACACACACCTTTGCGATGTTCACTTGAGACCTCTATGTCTCGCTTTGCGCCGTTAATGGCCATGTGCACTTTCCATTCATGGACGTTCTTGAGAATACTCCCAATTCTCATGAGAGGCGGCACCACCCCTAGGTCCATATAGGTAGAATTCTTATAGTATTTCGTTACCAAAAATACTTGTCTTTACAAGACTGAATTCTATTAAAAAACCTTTCGGTTTTAACCCTCCACTTGGTAACACACAAGTACTCAATATCTCAGATGGGACTTGTTTTGAGTACAACTAATATTCACTTGATTAACTTGTTGTTACCTATTGAACCTAACACTAGTTGAATAACTAGAGTTAAGATAGGTTACCATCAATCGTGAATCTCTTTAGGGAGTTTAAGTCCCATCCCTCGAGATGATGCAACCACTAAATCCCTCGTTAGTGGCTTAGTGAAAGGATCCGCCAGATTTTCACTTATTCTCACATAGGATATTGAGATGACTCCTCTTTGAATCAATTCTCTTACATATCCATGTCTTAGACTAATGTGTCTAGACTTCCCATTATACACTCCGCTGTATGCTCTAGCCAATGTCGCTTGGCTATCACAATGTATCGATATAGTAGATACATTCTCTTTGATTAGGGGAATCTCTATCAACAGATCCCATAACCATTCGGCCTCTTTGCCGGTAGCAGCTAGAGCTATGAACTCTGCTTCCATAGTGGAATGAGATATACAGGTTTGTTTCTTGGAACCCCAAGAAATTGCACCTCCACCAAGTGAAAATACCCAACCAGTTGTGGACAAGTTGTCCCCAAGATTGGATATCCAACTTGCATCTATATATCCTTCTAATATCGAAGGAAATTTTGAGTAGTGAAGGCTTAGTCCTTTGGTTTTCTTGAGATAACCTAGGACTCTTCCAATTGCCTTCCAGTGATCCACACTTGGATTACTTGTAAACCTACTAAGTTTACTTACCGCAAATGCTATATCAGGTCTAGTACACTGGGCAGTGTACATTAGACTCCCTATAGCACTAGCGTACTCCAATTGAGCCACCGCTCTTCCTTCATTCTTCTCTAGTTTTACACTATGATCGAATGGAGTATTGGCATCTTTAACCTTGAGATGGTTAAATTTGATCAATACTTTCTCAACATAGTGGGCTTGCCCTAACGCAAAACCCCCACTATGTTTCTTTACTTTGATACCGAGTATGGTATCAACTTCTCCAAGATCTTTCATCTTGAAGGTTGATGATAGAAACCTCTTCGTTTCTTCTATCTCTTTCATGCTATTACTTAAAATAAGCATGTCATCCATGTATAAGCAAACAATGATCACATATCCCTTACAAGTTTGGAATACAAACATTTGTCTCCTTTGTTATGTCTAAACCCATTAGACACGATGGCTTGATCAAATTTCTCATGTCATTGCTTAGGAGCTTGTTTCAATCCATATAAGGATTTTACAAGTCTACAAAATTTATGTTCATATTTTGGTAGGACAACCCCATCGGGTTGTTCCATATAGACCTCCTCATTGAGGTCACCATTAAGGAATGCCATTTTGACATCCATTTGATGAACATACAAGTTGTGTATAGAAGCTAAAGCGAACAAAATTCTTATAGAAGTTGTTCTTGCAGCAAGCGCATAAGTATCGAAATAATCGATACCCTCTTTTTGCCTAAACCCTTTTGCTACTAATCTAGCTTTAAAGGCTTGGATAGTGTCGTCAGTGTGGTATTTTATCCTAAATACCCACTTACACCCAATTGGCTTAGACCCCGGTGGGAGGTCTACCAATTCCCAAGTGTTATTGGAAAGAATGGAATCCATCTCATCATTGATGGCTTCTTTCCAAAATGCACTATCTCTCGATTGCATAGCTTCTCTATAAGTCTTAGGTTCATCCTCAACGAGAAGTACAATAGGAATTTTCCTAATGACTTCCTCTCTATTTCCTTCTACCATGTAGAATGAAATTCGTTGAGAATCTATCTCATCCACTAATAGACTTTTATGATTTTTAAGCCTTTAACTTCTTCTAGGTTCAAAGGGTTGCTTTACATCCTTTTGAGAATTCTCCTCTTGAGAATCAACTTTGGATGTAGAAGCTTGAGAATTGTTCTCATATAACAAATTCTCCTTTAGAGATGTTGAAGCTTGAGAATTGTTGTCACATAACATATTCTCAAAAAATTCAACTTCTCTAGATTCAATCACAATATTAGACTCTAAGTCTAATAACCTATAAGCTTTACTGTTGTTGGCATAACCAACAAAAACACACTTTATGGCTCTTGAACCTAACTTTGTTCTATTAGGTTCGTTTATCTTGCAATATGCAAGACACCCCCACACTTTGAAGTACCCTATGTTGGGTTTTCTTCCTTTCCATAACTCATATGGAGATATCTCATTTTTCTTCATCGGTATTCAATTAAGAATGTGACAAGCGGTTAAAAGCCCTTCACCCCATAAGTTGAAGTTCAACTTAGAAAACACCAACATAGAATTTATCATCTCTAGATAAGTCCTATTTTTCCTTTCAGCAACACCATTGTGTTATGGTGTATAAGGTGCAGTGCACTCATGAATTATACCATTTTCTTCACAAAATGTATTGAATTCATTAGAGAAGTACTCTCCTCCTCTATCACTTCTTAGAACCTTAATCTTTTTATTTAGTTGATTTTCAACTTCTAATTTATACAATTTAAAAGCATCAAAAGTTTCATCTTTATGCTTTAAAAGGAACACATAGGTATATCTACTAAAAGCATCTATAAAAGTAAGAAAATACCTTTTACCACGTCTAGTTAAAACACCATTTAATTCACAAAGATCACTATGGATTATGTTGACCCTTGTTTTTGTCAATTGACATGGAGTCAAAATGCTTGATGTGGATAGATGTGTTGGAATGAATATAATGACAAAAACAATAAATAACACAAGAAATTATAGTGGTTCGGCCCCAGGAACTGGTAATGACCTACGTCCACTTAAGCTATTATTGATATGAGATCTCAAAGGAGTGATCAAAGAACTAGGGTTATCTGAGTTTCACAAACCTGAGAGGGATAAGCAATATAATCGTAATACAATAGCTTTAATTCTCTCGTAAGTGTATAACTTCAATTAACCAAAAGCAAAAAAAGTCCCTTCCTTGAGCTCTCTTTCTCTATTTATAGGCTCAAGGAGGATTACATGAATTTTTTGTAGATATTATCTCCTAATTAATCAGATAATCAGGAATCATTGGAGATAATCTCAGAATTAATTATGATTTCCACAAGATCATCTTGAAATATGCGGAGTGTACGACCATGCTGGTCGTAAGGAAAACTCAACTGCTACTCCAGGAGGATCTTACTAGTCGATGATCGAACAGAACTCTGCCAGGTGTCAGCCATGTGTTTAAAAACACCTGCCACGTCACCCGTGCCTATTTTTTGGATAACATTTGCCCCCCAAGTTTATTTATTATGACCAACAATAAATAAACTTTAAGGAAAACGACTCTTAGATTACCCCACCAGATCTGTCAGAGTAGTTCGTGCATCCTTGGGAAAAGTAACCTACCCCTATCTAATCACGGCTTTTCGGTTCCCAAGTAACCTATTGACGACTATCACCCTTCCCCATGCTTCGAAAAGGGGAAACTGATGATTAGTTCTTCTTTCATGCCACAGACAAAAATATATATAGACTTCTCAAAGCCTTCTTTTCCTTTTTACGCAAGTTATTTCTCTTTCAAGAAACCCTAAATCATAACCTTCCTTCTCCCTGAAGATCATCTTTCAGCATTTCAAGAACCAGTCGTCCGTTCGTCTACGCTTGAAACTCCTTCAAACCTCCACGATCTTTGCTTTGGTAAGTTTCAGAACCTTTCTACTCTTTATTTTTGCTGTGCATGCCTCTGTGAGTTAACTGTTAAGTTCTGGTGTTGTCTGTGTTCCTGGGTTGAGATGCATGAAAGTAGGGGATTTATCGAGTTATACTAGATATGATGATGTTTCTTTGCCATTTAGGAGTTACGAGTTAGTTTGATAACCGAGATCATAAATTTAGGACGTAAAACCGAAGTAAAAATTCAATTTTTATGCTAGTTGAAAAACTGAGTTCCCCCCCCCCCCCCCTTAAAGGAGTTGAAAAAGCTTTTTCAAAAAAAAAATTACTTTCACTTTTTGATATGCTTTTCAAACTGTTCGTATGAAAAAATTAGTTTTTTGTTAGAATGTTGTTGTATAAAAGTTTGACTTTTATACACATCCAGCGTTATTCTAACCGACTTTCTAGATTCTCCATCCTCATCTCCCCATTTTTCTGTTCGCAGATTTTAATGCCAGATTTGTGGGGAGGTGAGCAGCCAATCGAAGACAATCTTCTTGTGCAACTGCTTGAAGGCGAAGAACAGCCGACTCAGCGTGTTCACGAGATTCCTTTCTCAAGACTTTCTTCTTCCTGACCTCAACCATCACCACCTAAAATGGCCCGCTCTAAATCTCCAGGCAAAAAGAAACCAAACCCTGAAAACAATCTAAATCCTCCTGCCCAGCCTGATTCGCAGGCTAGGGTTCCCTTGACCAGCGGTCGAGAAAACATTGCCCCGGACCCTCGCATTCAGGTCAGGGCTCGCCCTCGGCATTCAAACCTTCCTGATGTCAAGTGGTATCTTTCTCCCCTCAGCCAGGTGACTCCCAGGATGCTTGCCAATTACCTTAGGAAGTATCCTCTCAGTAGTCAATCTCAAGATCCCTGCTGCTGACCAGAGGGCTAACTTGCCTGGGGGCGTCTACAGCGCCTAGTCGAGGTACCACATAGAGGCAGGGGCTACCCTTCCTCTACATCGGTTCTATCAAGGGGTGGCAAACTACTTCGGTGTTGCCCCCTTTCAAATTACTCCAAACGGATATAGAATGCTTGCTACACTCTATATCCTTTACAAACTCAAAAAATGGCCAGAGCCTACTCCACATGAGGTCAACTTCCTTTTTGACCTTAAGTCCAACCCTTAACAGTCCGGGATGGGCTTTTTTCATTTTTGTCACCAGGAAACAAACCGAACATTCCTGAGTGACACCACCCATATCTCCAACGTGGGGAAATACAGCCAGGAGTATTTCCTCACGCCCGACATGACTACGAACAACTTGACCTTCGCTCGAGGAGGTAAATGTCCTTTTCCACTGGTCACTACTTTTTCTTAGCAAATTTCTTTGTACTTCTCTAAAGTATCTTGTGCCTTTCAAGACCATGGCTACACCCAAACCCAACACCAGACATGGTGTTGAGGTCCAACGCATTGGCCAGGATGACTGACGCTGAAAAAAGCGTTAAGTCTCTGGTCACTGATGAAAACTTGAGGCTGTCTGGCCTCCTGACTCCTCATCAGGAAACGAGGGAACCCGCGGTGGCAGACACCACTGCCGAGGGGCATCCCGAGCAGCAACCCCCAGCGTCCCCTCCTCGAAGGAGACCGACTGGGGTTACAATCAGGAAACTGACTGGCGCCCCCTCAGCAAAAAGGCCTTCTGTCCCCCAAGGGAAGGGGAAACAAAAGGCAGCAGAAATTGTTGTAAACTTGGATGAGTCTTCAGACGAAAACGGTACTATTATTTCGCTTTTAAATAACTCGCCAATTCCCTATCACTTATTTGACGAGGACGGCAATTTTACGTATACTCCAAATCCAGGGCCAGACTTCTTCATGCCAGAGAGTGAGTGTATGACTAGTAGAGTCAGTAATGTAGCGACAAGTAGTAGTAGCTGGGGTATTGGACTTTGTGATTTTCCTTAGTTCTTTTCTGATGTGCCATAATTTGTCATCTATTTTTGTCTTACTATCTGCATGTTTATCTTTTCCCGCAGAAATGGCCTCCTCCAACATTTTCGACTTGTACCAGACTCAGGAGGAGGAGGAGGAAGTTCCCCTGGTCCGGCGGAGGAAATCGGCCAGGAGACAAGATGGTGAGTCTAGCCAAGCACCCCCGGCCAAGAAGAGTCGAGCAGTTGATCCAAAGGATGGGCCCTCTAGCCAACCTTCTGCCCAACCATCCGCTTCTGCTAAGAAGGAGACCCCGCCTACCGCCACAAATCCTTTGCCTGCGGCTCCAAAAGAACAGACCCAGCAAGCCGAACTTCCTGGGGCTAGACTCTCGAGCCGCTCTCTGCGATCAGCTAAGGATTTCCTTGCCCATATCCTGAAGCATGACCATTGCAAGGAGGCAATGGCTGAGGCTGAAAACATGGGGGTCGATCAGATCCTCAACAGGGCTCTTAATGAAGTGGCCAGTGTAAGAACTCTTTCTCTTTTTGCGATCTTGGTTTTTATTTTTCCTTCTTGTAATATAGCCTAACTCTTATTCTTTGACTGCAGGCCATGCTGACAATGACCACTGCTCGTACTTGTGTTGGTGCCAGTATCGAGCAGTCTCGGGCGAAGGTCATCGAGGAGCTTCAAGCCGCAGAGGCTAGGCATGCTGGGCAGTTGGAGGTGGTCACCCAGCAGAAGGATGCCTTGGTGGCAGAGCTGGCAGAGAAGCAAGCTTCTCTGGAAACTCTCAGGAAGTAGAGAGGGATAATTACCAGGAGTCCACCCGAATCCAATGGCGTCAAGTCAAAAAACTTAGGGAGGAGCACCTTGCTAAGGACACGACCATTGCTGTTCTTCAGAGCCAGGTGGAGCAGCTTAAGCTTACCAATGCCAAGGACCTGGAGAGGTACAAGAACACGACACTTCGGTGTTTCTATGATTTTTGGAAACACAACCAAAGTGTCGATTTCAGCTACCTTCCAGAGGACGCTAGGAAGGCCGAGCTAGCCCGCTGCACTGCTCGGTTGGCTGCAGAAGAGAGAGCTAAGGTCCCTGCTTCCCCAAGCATTCTGCCAGCCACCGGAGTGGAGGGAGGAGAAGCTGGAGGGGACGTGGTCGATCAGAATGCTTCATAGGATCCTCCTGCTCCTTAAGCTCCTTAAAGTTTTTTTTTTCTTTTGTTTTTCTTTAATTACACGACCTACGGGTAGTGATGTAAAGACTGATTTTTCTTTTTAATTTTGCTGCATGGGCAGAATATTTTACTTTTACTTTTGAACAATTACATCCAAGCAGTACTGCTTGCGGTGTAAACGAATTCCCTTTGATATTATAATATTTCTGCTTATTATAACATCTGTTCGCATGACCGAACTTAGCATAGTACTTTGGCTTGATTTAACAAAATATAAATTTTGAAAAATACTCTAAGTACCGTAGCATGCTTTCACTTATTTTGTTCATGTGTTTACATGCCTCTTGGTATGCTTTGCTATCGATGTACCTTATATGCCCCCTAAGTGACTGAGGAGCTTTAGGTCCTTGGTCACTTGCCTTGACCACAACCTGTACAAACATTACTGCTCGGTATAAAATGTAACACTTATAATACAGCAAAACAACACACGTAATGAACAAATACTTGAAATTTTTTTTTTACAAAAGTTGGCAAAAATGACTGGTTGCGCACAGTCCCTTATAATTCTCGTATTAAAATGGACTAAACATGTCTTTACGAGTGATCTTTTAAAAAGATCTTACACTTATAAGCGATTAGCCATATAACATGACTAACCCTTTTTCAAAACTTGTAAAAAGTAAAAATTAATACAAGCCAGTCCTTTAAGAAGGATTGTTTATTGATAATACTTGCGCAGGTGTTCTCCGTTCCAATATCTCAGAACGAGATCTCCATTTAAGCGTGCAAGTTTGTATGTGCTTGGATGAAGGACTTCTTCAATCTGGTAAGGTCCTTCCTAGTTTGGTCCGAG
This sequence comes from Humulus lupulus, assembly GCF_963169125.1. Classification (NCBI taxonomy): domain Eukaryota; kingdom Viridiplantae; phylum Streptophyta; class Magnoliopsida; order Rosales; family Cannabaceae; genus Humulus; species Humulus lupulus. The sequence continues at coordinate 102,536,275 of NC_084793.1, forward strand.
TACTCCAGCAGCTGGGTCGCGAGTGTTTAAGAAAACTCGTCGAAGTAGTAGGTCTCCGACGTTGAACTTTCTTTCTTTTACTTTTGAGTTAAAATACCGGGCGACTTTTTGCTAGTACGTAGCTACTCGGAGTTGGGCTTTTTCTCGTTTCTCCTCAAGTGAGTCTAGGGACTCCATCAACAGTTGGCTATTCTGGTCTTGGTCGTATGTGATTCTTTGATGTAAGGGCGGATCTAACTCGACTGGCAACATAGCCTCATACCCGTATGCTAAGGAAAATAGGGTATGACCTGTTGCTGTTCGATGAGAAGTTCTATACGACCAGAGTACTTCGGGCAGTTGTTCCGGCCATGCTCGTTTAGCTTCTTCGAGACTTTTCTTCAGGGTTTCCTTAAGTTTTTTATTCACTTCTTCGACTTGCCCATTTTCTTGTGGATGCATGACTGAAGAAAAGCTCTTGACGATTCCATGCCTTTCGCAGAATTCTGTGAATAAGTCGCTGTCAAACTGGGTGCCGTTGTCTGAGACAATCTTCCGAGGCAATCCATACCGGCAAACAATGTTCTTGATGACAAAGTCAAGAACTTTCTTTGTCGTTATGGTAGCAAGTGGCTCAGCTTCGGCCCATTTGGTGAAGTAGTCGACTGCTACAACTACGTATTTTACTCCACCTTTTCTCGTTGGCAAGGATCCAATTAAATCGATACCCCATATTGCGAAGGGCCATGGACTTTGCATTTGCTTTAACTCGTTGGGAACTATGCGTGGGATCTTGGAAAATCTCTGACACTTATCACATTTTCGCACAAACTCCATTGAGTCTTCGTTCATAGTCGGCCAGAAATAACCCTGCCTCAGAATCTTTTTCGATAAGCTCTGCCCCCCAGCGTGATCCCCACAGAAGCCTTCATGTACTTCCCTCATCAGCTCTTTAGCCTATTCTGGTGTAATACATCTGAGCAGTGGCATGGAGTATCCTCTTCGGTATAGAATACGTCGACCAATATGTACCTAGCAGCCTGTCTCTGAAGAGTCCTAGCTTTGTTTCTATCTGCTGGTAGTACACCATTCGTGAGATACTCCAAGTACGGTGCCATCCATGTATCTTCTATCCGAATTTCCATACTGGTTTCATCTGCTCGTATGCTCGGCTCGCGTAGCCGTTCCACTGGCACTATATTTAAAGTGTCAGCATCTTTCGCACTCGTGAGTTTGGCTAAGGCATCTGCGTTTGAATCCTGATCTCGAGGTATTTGCTGGAGGGTATACTTCTCGAATTGTGCCAACAGATCTTTGGTTTTGTTCAGGTAGGCCATCATTTTCGGGCCTCGTGCTTGATACTCCCCTAAGACCTGATTCACTACCAGTTGTGAATCACTGTAAATATCCAGCACTTTTATACTCATGTCTTTGGCCAACCTTAGCCCAGCAAGGAGTGCTTCATACTCGGCTTCATTGTTTGATGCGATGAAATCGAACCTAATAGCGCAGTGAAATCAATGCCCTTCTGGCGTTATCAATATCACTCCTGCTCCTGCGTGAGATTCGTTGGACGATCCGTCCGTGAATAACTTCCACGAAGGAGCTTCAACTTGGGGCTCAAGCGCACTAGGTTTTTCGCACTGCTCGTTGTCTGGGAGCTCAGTGAATTCGGCGATAAGATCAGCCAAGACCTATCCTTTTACTGCTACTCGCGGTGAATATGTGATATCGAATTGCCCGATTTCGACTGCCCATTTTAACAAACGTCCAGCCGCCTCCGGTTTTTGTAGAACTTGTCGAAGGGGCTGGTTAGTTAAGACTATGATGGGATGGGCTTGGAAGTAAGGATGTAACTTCCTTGAGGCCAAAATTAAGCAATAGGCTAATCTTTAGATGGGAGGATACCTCAATTCGGCACCAATTAACCTCTTGCTAACATAATAAACTGCCTTTTGTACGCCTTCTTCTTCTCGTACTAGCATCGCACTAGCAACATATTCAGTGATCGCCAGGTAAATGAACAAAGTTTCTCCATCTATAGGCTTTGATAAAACAGGAGGTTGTGCCATGTGGGCTTTTAAGGCTTGGAAAGCCTGTTCGCAGTCTCCAGTTCACTCGAACTTCTTATTGCCTCTAAGTAGATTAAAGAAAGGGACGCATTTATCCGTCGACTTTGAAATAAATCTACTGAGTGCAGCAATCCTTCCAGTTAAACTTTGCACATCCTTGATTTTCACCAGTGATTTCATGTCGATCAGGGCTTTGATCTTTTTGAGGTTGGCCTCGATTCCTCTTGAATTAACAATGAACCCCAAAAATTTCCCTGATCCTACTCTGAAGGAACATTTGAGAGGATTTAGCTTCATCTGATATTTGTTCAAAACATTGAAACACTCCTGTAAATCCTTCACATGTCCTTCTGCCTTCTTTGACTTTACCAGCATGTCGTCCACGTACACCTCCATGTTTACTCCGATTAATTCCTTAAACATGTGGTTAATTAATCGCTGGTAAGTCGCACCAGCGTTTTTCAGTCCGAAGGGCATTACTTTGTAACAGTATAACCCTGTATCGATCCGAAAGCTAGTGTGATCCTCGTCAGGGGGATGCATACTGATCTGATTGTATCCTGAGTATGCATCCATGAAAGAGAGGATCTCATGTCCTGCAGTTGCATCGACCAGCTGGTCGATCCTTGGGAGTGGGAAGCAATCTTTTGGGCAGGCTTTATTAAGGTCTATGAAATCCACACAGGTTCGTCATTTGTCGTTAGGCTTGGGAACCAGTACTGGATTAGAGACCCATGATGGATAAAACGCCACCCTGATGAACCCATTCTCCTTCAGTCTTTCAACTTCCTCTTTTAAGGCTTTCGATCTATCCTTATCGAGCATCCTTCTTTTCTGTTGCACGGGTGGAAAACTTTTGTCAATGTTCAGGACATGGCTAATGACTGCAGGATCTATCCCAGCCATGTCTTTATGTGACCAGGCAAAAACTTCCTGGTTCTTTCTCAAAAATTCCACCAATGCGTGCTTCGTTGTTGCTTCTAAATTTTTACCGACCTTTACAACTCTGGTCGGATTTTTTTCGTCAAGTTGGACCTCTTCAAGGTCCTCGATGGGTCCAACATCTCCCTCAAAATCCCCAAAGCGAGGATCTAAATCTCTATCCTCACTTTGGGCAACATCCTATTGGTGACTCCATCACCGGATTGGGCTTGTGTATCAATGGCCATCTGAACCTCTCTGGGGGAGTGCTCTTCGACGTTCCCTTCTTTGTCGTCGTGATCGAGGCATTGTAGCACTCCCTTGCTTCCCTCTAATTTCCCAACACGCGTCCTACCCCTGCGTCTGTCGGGAATTTCATGGCACTGAGGTGACGGCCCGAAGGCGAACCAGTATGGGCCTTCCAATTACAGCATTGTACGCCAAAGGACAATCGACTACTATGAAAGTAGCGAGTAATGTCCTAGTAGTAGGCGATGTACCTGTTGTTACCGGAAGTCTGATTGACCTCGTTGGGGCGAGTCCCTCACCAGAGAGGTCGTAAATTGTTTGGTTGCAGGGTTCCAAGTCCTTGATGGACAACTTCATGCGTTCCAGCGAAGACTTGTACAGGATGTTTACTGAACTTCCTGTATCAACTAGCACTCTCTTCACCATCATGTTGGAAATTTGAACATCCATGACCAGCGGATCGGAATGTGGGAACCGGACATGCTGGGCGTCGCTATCAGAGAAGGTTATTTCACCGTCCTCTGACCGAGCCTTCTTTGATGCCCGTTCCTCCACAATCATCATCTCGATGTCCTAGTCATGGCGTAGGGTTCGAGCATATCGTTCCCTTGCCTTTCCGCTGCTTCCCGCAAGGTGCGGGCCTCCACAGATGGTGAGTAAAGTGCCAGCTACGAGATCAGGCTGCAAAGGTGGCGAGCGTTGGCATGCGGGCGCCTGCTCATTGCCACCTGGAGCCTCTCGTTGGGAAGTTCCCGAGGCCCGTACGTATCTCCTCAAGTGTCCTTGTCTGATAAGGAACTCGATTTCATCCTTTAGCTGGTTGCCCTCGTTTGTATCGTGTCCGATGTCATTATGATAACGACAGAACTTGGTAGTATCTCTCTTCGAAATATCCTTTCGAATGGGAGCGGGTCTTTTGTAAGGCACACTAGAACTCGTGGCCTGATACACCTCTCCTCAAGACTCGACAAGGGCAATGTAGTTAGTGAATCACGGTTCATAACAATTTCCCTTAGCGCATTTGTTTTCAAAGGTGGAAGGTTCATTATGAGACCGCTTCCCCCCCCCCCCCCCATTCTTGCCATTGTCATTCCCATTGCCTTTTTCGTTGGGTTTTGACCCATTGGTGGCTTTGGTGGGTTCGGTAGTCCCCTTATCTTTGCCTAGGGGCTTTCCCTTGCTGGCGATGGCATCCTCGAGCTTGATGTACCAATCAGCTCGATCCAAGAATTCTTGAGTAGTCTTAACTCCATGCTTTCTGAGGCTACTCCACAAAGGCGTGCGAGGCCTAACTCCTGCAGTTAGGTCCATCATCTTGCCCTCATCTCCCACTGTTTTAGCTCTAGCCACTGCTCGCATGAAGCACTGGACGTAATCCTTCAGTGGCTCTCTTTCTTGCTGGCGTATCTCCACCAGCTGATTCGCCTCAGTTGGGTGCACACGACCCACATAGAATTGTCCGTAAAATTCCTTAACGAACATCTCCCAAGAAACAATACTTACAGGAGGGAATTTGAAAAACCACTCCTGTGCAGCATCAGAAAGTGTTGCAGGAAAGATCCTGCACCGAGCATCTTCGGACACTTTCTGAATGTCCATTTGTATCTCAAACTTGTTGACATGAGATACCGGGTCACCATACCCATCAAAGTTCGGAAGTGTGGGCATCTTTAACTTGCTGGGAGTTTCTGCCACAGCCATCCTTTGAATGAAAGGAGTGCCCCTTCTCCTGTTGTACTCGATATGAGACGTCCTTCCGCCGACCAGTTGTTGTACTGCCTGGTTAAGGGCATCTATTTGGGCTTGCTCAACATCAGGATCGCTGGGGCCTCTGCTGCTGGGGGAATGTACTCATCATGCCGTTCCCGGCGATCGTTGAGTACATCTCTTAAGTCTTCATCTCTTCATCATTGCTCGCTTGCTCCGATCCAATTAAAGACGTTATTTTGTCTGGGCTGCCCCCCAGCGTTACGTCTCTCGGGTTGGTCTTCCCTAGGTGGTGGGCTTCTGCCCCCGCCTCTCTCTTCATTTCTCCGACCGGCATTTCCTCTGCCTGAGTCGGCCTTATTGTAACCATGGCCATCTCTGAACCTTGATTGGCTATGGTGGGATCGATTGTCCCCTCGGTTGCCTCCTCGGGCTGGAACTTCTCGAGCGTTAGAGGGTGGCCTACATTGGTTGGTAGGTCCCCGTGCATTATCATGCCGTGGGGGGGCCCAGACCGCAGAGCTTATCTCTAAGTTCCTTCTGTTGCCAGAAGGACGCTGCCCCCTGCTCGGTGGGTTCGGCTCTTCACCCCTATTGCATCTAGGACTACGGGGCTGCTGCCCGGCCTTATTCTATCTTGGCTGCGGGGGATTGCCTCGACCAGCCTGGGGTGGAGGCTGCGCTTCAGGATCCCTTGGTGGGACATCATCCTAAGGCATTGGCGGCTGCTCAGGCCTTTGGGGGCTCGACGGCTAAATCGGCGAGCTAGGATTGGGACCCCTTTGGGGTGGCCCATTTGCGGGTTGATCAGGCTATGAGGCAGGTGCAGCCTAATTCCTAGCCAACTGCAGGGCTGCTTTGAGGGCTGCCATGGCCTCCCTCTGACGATAGTCCATCTCCGCCTGTCTTTCACTTAGCTCCTGGCGCTGTTGCTCTAACTCTTGTTGCTGTCGCGCCATAATCTCCGCAGCACTTTCTTGGCTGGCCCTCAGATTGGCCAGTTCATCCTGCAATACCCCCAGGGTATTTCTCAGCATCTCGGAATCCAGTTCTTCCTCACCAAATTCCAAATGTGGCTCATTTTCAGCCATGTTTGGAGGAGGAGGCGGTTGAGATGGTGCAGCGCCAGCCGTCTGCCCAGTTTTCTTTGTTGTTTTCGCCATTACTGCTTCAACAATTTCGTACCAAGCTCTCAATGAAAGCACCAGAATGTTAACCCTTGTTTTGGTCAACTGACACGGAGTCAAAACGCTTGATGTGGATAGATGTGTTGGAATGAATATAATGACAAAAACAGTAAAGAACACAAGAAATTATAGTGGTTCGACCCCAGGAACTGGTAATGACCTACGTCCACTTAAGCTATTATTGATATGAGATCTCAAAGGAGTGATCAAAGAACTAGGGTTCTCTGAGTTTCACAAACTGAAGAGGGATAAGCAATACAATCATAATACAATAGCTCTAATTCTCTCGTAAGTGTATAACTTTAATTAACCAAAAGCAAAAAAAGTCCCTTCCTTGAGCTCTCTTTCTCTATTTATAGGTTTAAGGAGGATTACATGAATTTGTTACTGATATTCTCTCCTAATTAATCGGATAATCAGGAGTCATTGGAGATAATCTCGGAATTGATTATGATTTCCACAAGATCATCTTGAAATATACGGAGTGTACGACCATGCTGGTCGTAAGGAAAACTCAACTGCTACGCCAGGAGGATCTTACTGGTCGATGGTCGAACAGAACTCTGCCAGGTGTCAGCCATGTGTTTAAAAATTCCTGCCATGTCACCCGTGCCTGTTTTTTGGATAACAGATTAAATCTAGTAAATTAGATGATCTTTCTACACTAGGAAATGGTTTCATAATCATTTTCGCCTTAACACATGTTTCACATTTACCATAGTTTTTAATATTTCATGCAATCATACCACATTTTACTACTCTTTTCATGGTTGAAAAACCTATATGTGATAGTCTAAGATGCCACAAAAATAAAGAATCATACTCAACAATATAGGCGGAATTAGCATTTTTATTGATAGCATTGAAAGTTACATCATTGGTGCACAATTTAACCATTCCCTCACAAGAGTACCCTTTTCCCAAGAATACATTTGATTTGGTAAGTATAAGTTTACCGGACTCAAAAACGGCTTTAATGCTGGACTTGCCAAGAAAATCACCACTTACCAAGTTTCTACTCATTTCGGGAACATAAAGTACATTCACTAATGTAACTTTCTTGCCGGAGGTGAAGTAGACTTCAATAGTACCTTTGCCAAGTACCTTGGATTTTCCCTCATTGCCCATTTTTATCTCATGGTTTCCCTTTGACTCTTCAAAGGTCTTGAACAATGATTTTTCATAGGTGACATGGACGGTGGCACATGTATCATACCACCACCCTTTCACCTTGCCTTGGACCGCATTCACCTCACTAAGGGTAGCAACTATGTTTTCCTCTTGACTTGCATTCACCTTAGGTCCTTGTTGGTCTTTTCTATGCCTACACTCACTAGCATAGTGACCCTTTTTCCCACACACAAAGCAAGGACCTTTCTCGCTCTTAAACTTGTTTGGGCTGTTTTTTGGACCCAAAGGTTTATCATTACCCTTTTTCCCTTTGTTTTTGGGATGTTTTGGTTGTGACACTGCATTTGCTTTGGAAGTCTCTCCATTAGACCCCTCCACAAGTTTATCTCTACATATCGATTCCTCTTCGATTCGAATATGCTTTTGGATCTCCTCCAAAGAATAATCCTCATTTTTATGAAGGATTCTTTTCCAAGTTGGTGGTAATTTAGCCACTATAGCACCAACTTGAAAGGCCTCGGGAAGCTCAATCTTTAACACTTTCAATTTATTAACAATAATTTGCAATTCATGAATTTGAGGAAGAATAGGTTTATCACCAAAAAATTTGAAATCGAAGTATTGAGATATCAAAAACTTTTTGGTACCTTCCTCTTCCGCCTTAAAATTTTTCTCAAGTGCATCCCATATCTCCTTTGCCGATTTGGTCTCGGTGTAGAGGTCATAGAGCCTATCGGATAGGGCGTTGAGGATATGACCCCTACAAAGAAGATTGTCCTCCTCCCTCTTCCTTCTCTTCTCCACCTCCTCGGGAGTGTCTTTGTCGGATGGCTCGGCTAGAGGTGCCAAGGAAGACTCAAGGATGTAGGCGATTTTGAGAGTGGTTAAAAGAAACCTCACCTTGTCTTACCACCTAGTAAAATTGGATCCATCAAACCTATCCAACCTCACTAGGTCTTGGTTCATGATCTTGATGGTCTCCCTTTCCATTGAAACAAAAAGGGATAAGATTTTGAATGTTAGGAAAATATGTATTTGCCTCAATGGAAATAGGTAAGATAATTACAACTCTAAACTAAATATTACAAATAAATATTATTGATTAAAAAGTGTTACAACTCTATGATAAAAATTACATGTAAATATAGAGAAAGAGGTAGAAGATGATAGAAATAGAAGATACAACTCTAAGACAAAATGATACAAATAAACTAGAAGTAGTAGAATGAAAGATATAGATGAGATTACAACTCTAAAACAAAAGATACATATAAAAGAGTAAATATAGAATAATAGAATAAATGAAAAGCAATAGAATAAAAGAATAAGAATAAGAACAATGAACTAAGAACTCTCACTCACACAACCAAAGTGAAGAGTGTTGGGGATCACCAACTTGAACAAGGTTTGAAACCTTTGTCCAAAAGCTTATTTCCCCCTAACTCAAGCACTAAGGGATCTCTCACAAATATTGGAAATGCTTTCTGGAATAATCAAGCCTCAAGGTGTTTCTAGCCAAGTGCTCTAATGGATAGAAATGTTGTGTCTTGCAAGTGAGTTATAGGCTCCTATTTATAGAGTTTAGAGACACCCTTTGAATTTCAAATTCCACCAACCCTCATGGCTGTTACCAATGTTTAATTGGATTAATATGGAATTAAAAATGAGATTTGGGAGTTATTTTGGTATTTTGAGCCGTTCAACAAAGATTGAAAAAACTGAAAAAATGGTCAGTTTTTGGCCTGTGGCTGTGGCCAAAGACATTAGTGGCCGCGGCCACTAGCCTCTGTCCCACAGGCCGCTGCCACCGACCATTTTCAGCACTAAAAAATTTGTTGTTTTTCCAAACGGTTCCAAACCCTCCCAAATGATTTTGTAACTCCCAAAACACATTATTGGGGTTAAAATCATATCTCTAGCAGCCATATCACATATGGCTTTATGAAATTCATCTCAATATTGTGTAACAACAATTTTACACAATAAAGGGTAATATTTGGAAGTTACAAATTTGTAACACCAAATATGTTACATTATTTGGATATATCTCATATAACTAAATATTGTAACTCTCTATTATATGTTACAATATGTGACACACATGGTCACATTTATTTAATCTAAAACATTATATTATAATAAATATAATATTACATTATATTATAAAATAATATAACACTTACTGGTAGCATTGGTTGAGTAGGATGGTATTCTCTCTTGGAACACTTGCTTCCATCTAAGCAACGCCTCTTGCTTAAGGGGCGCAACTCAAACTGGAAGATGGGGGAGTGTGGGCTGCCAAGATGGGTACGTTCTTACTATGTGTGCTCAGTCCTGATTGGTCTTCTCACGTACAAGATTAACGCCACCCTTAGTTTTCTCAGATCTGTTCTTCTTAGATGGGTTGTAGCCGTGGTTATCTCCATCTTCGTCGTCAATGACCCTTCATCCATAACTTGACAATGATCATCATTGACTTCCTTCTTCGATGTGCTAACTTTTTAAGTGTTTGAAAAGATAATGGGTTCTTATGGCTATAGTTGCTCATTATTTCTGGATGTAGTGGTAGTTTTGAGAAAACCAAGATAAAAAACAAACACTATGTCTTTCCTGTATCCTTTCAATCGGTTAAGGTGTTATTCTGCCATTCTTTGTTATGTATGTGACTATTTATAGGCTGCTTGACCCTCTCAACCTAACAGATTCATCATTAAATGCCTTGATAATATTTAGATTACTCAGTCAAAGGTTCCATTGTTGTCGTAACTGCCTTGAATTTTTCACGATTTCCCCAAATTTTGAATTGTCTTAGTCGCATGCTCTAACTTTACTAACAAGATTTGGTCATACGTTGTCAAGGTGTACTTGTACAGTCGATTCCCAACTTTGTGCAACGTCACATGTTTAGTGTTCTATTTGTGCCAACAATTTGCTATAAATGGTTCACGAGAACTTTCATACCAATTTAGCACAAAAAATGAAATTGTGTTAGGTGTGAAGATATCATAATTTGAATGTATCTACCAAATATCATCTTTATTGATTCTATCTGTTCATTACGATATCTAAAATGAACATGGAATTCTATGTCTCTCAAACGGACGTAATGTAGCTAACTAAAAATAGTACTTTTTGAGAGACATAAAATTTCACGTTCTGGGTAAGTGCTTCCCACCATGGATTTCTTGTAATGTATAGGAACCTTTACCCACGAATTTTTCAATCTAGAATGGCCCTTCCCAATTAGGCTCTAGCTTCTTTTGATTACCAGTAAATCGTCTGAGCGCCCATTCTCCTGCTCGAAACTCTCTCGGGTTAACGCGTATTTGATATTGCTGCAGCCAATATCTTGTATATTGTGTTGCGAATATGAGCTTCCTGTCTAAATGATTCAAGAAAGTCTAAATTGTGAGCAAGTGGTGCTGTATTAATGGCCAGTGTGGCAACTATGTTTGTGCGAAAAGTTAGCAAGCCTGTCTCTGTTGGGATTACTGCCTCTATTATGTACACCATTTCATATGGGGATTCTCCAGTGGAAATTTTGTGCGTACTTTTGTATGCCCATAGGCCTTTTGGAAAATCCTCTAACCAAGATCTTTTTTTGTCTTCCAAAATCCTTCTTTATATTGCTGAATATTACTTTCTTAGTTGCCTCGGCTTGCCTGTTCCCTTGTGGATAGCTAACTGAGGAAAACCCCAAATAAATCTTAAACTGCTGGCACAACTCTTTGACTTTAGCATTTATGAACGGTGTTCTATTTTCTACTATAATTTCCTTGGGGATCCCGAACTAACAAATTATGTGCTTCCACACAAAGTTCACTGTATCAGACTTCCCCACGCTATTGTAGGCTTCACCATCTACCCATTTGGTATAGTAATCTGTGGCCAATAGCAGGCAACACTTTCCTCCAGTAGCTCTGAGCAACTCTCCTACTACATCCATTCTCCATTTTGCAAACGACCATGGTGCAACAACCGAATGCAAAGGATGTGTGGGCCGGTGTATTAATGGTGCATGTTTTTGGCACTTATCACACATTCTTGCATTTTGTCTTGCCTCTGTGATCATGTATGGCCAATAATACCCTGCGGTAAGAGCCTTATGAGCTAGGATTTGACCGCCTAAATGATTGTCGCACATTCCTTCGTGAATCTCCTTAATCAATTTTTTTTTATCTTCGTTTGGACTTAAACACCTCAAGTACAAACCATTGAAAGACTTTCGATACAACTGGTCATTGATTAGTGTGTACCGCACAACTTTGGCTTTCGAACTCCTAGCTCCATCTCTATCAGCAGGCAATGTTCCATCCCTTATATATCTTACAATTGGATCCATCCAACATTCACTTGGTTGTGCTATCTCAAAACATGTATGACAAATTCTGCAATTTGTTGTGCTAAGGATAATTAATGATTTGCACGCACATTTCCCAGATGAAGCCTTCTTAGCTAACTCGTCTAGGGGCCAGTTCATTTCTTGCGGCACCTGCATGAGCTCAAATTGCGTGAATTTGGCACATAGATGCTTCACAATACTCAGATGTGTGACCATTCTCGGCTCCTTAGCATCAAAATTTCCATTAACCTGCATAGTTACTATTTTTGAATCTGCTCTAACCCTTAGTCGTTTGATACCCAAACTACTTGCCATTTCCATCCCATATATCAATGCCTCATACTCCGCTTCGTTATTGGTCACTCTGTCTTGCAATTGCATGGCTTCTTCAATCCTCAGGCCGGATGGGGCCTCTAACACCACTCCTATGCCTGCTAAATTAGCGTTTACTGACCCATCTATGCTCATTACCCACACCCAATCTTCTTCTGTGAGTTGTACCTCATGTTCTGGTTCACCTTAAAATGAGTTGATTTCCACCAGAAAGTTTGCCAACACTTGCCCTTTCTTTGACTTCCGTGGTGCAAACCTTGCATCATATGCGGAAAGGTCAATTACCCATTTGGACATGCATCTAGACAGGTCAGGCTTCCCCAAGATTTGTTTAAGTAGAAATTCAATCAACACGGTCACCACATGTATCTGAAAGTACTGCCTTAATCGTTTCTTAGCTGTCATGAGAGCTAATACCAATTTCTCTAAAATGATATAACTCATCTCAGCCTCTAGCAGCATTTTACTTACATAGAAGATTGGTTTTTCTTTCTCTCTACCTTTGTGAGCAGTACTGTGCTCACTACCACAACAGACACTACTACGTACATATACAACTCTCCATCTTGCTCTGGGGCGCTCAACACTGGTGGCGTACTCAGATAGCTTTTCAATTCTTCAATTGCTCTTCGCTGCTCATCTCCCCATAATGATTGTGAAGTCTTTTTGATGCATTGAAAGAAGGGTTCACAATGGTCTAATATCCATGCAATAAACGACCTATTACAATGATTTTGCCTGTGATTTTTTGCACATCTCTTACAGTGCATGGTTCGGTGTTCTCCCACAAAGTCGTTATCTATGTTGGATTTACTTCAATTCCTCTTTTACTAACAATATGGCCCAAGAAATGCCCAAAAGTTACTCCGAACGTGCACTTTTTCGGGTTCAACTTCATATTATATTTATTTAGCACATCAAAGCATTTCTCCAGATGTTTCAAATGATCGACCTCCTTTTTAGACTTTACAACCATATCATCGATATACACCTCCATTCTCCGTCCCAACTGTTCAGTGAAGATTTTGTTCATAAGTCTATGATATGTTGCTCCAGCGTTGCGTTACCCAAAGGGCATGACTCTATAATAGTATAACACTCATTCAGTATGGATCACTATATGGATCCTATTTTCTTCTGCCATTGGGATCTGATTATAACTAGAATAAGCATCCATAAACCTCATTTGCTCATACCCAATTGTTGCGTCCACCATCTGATCTATTCTAGGCAGTGGGAAACTATCCATTGGGTAAGCTTTGTTCAGATTGGTGAAATCGATGCAAACTCGTTTCTTCCAATTTTTATTTGGTACAACGACGGGGTTTGACGTCCAAGATGGGTAAGCTTGGTAAAACGTCGGAGTTTGCAATAATCGCTCCACTTCTTCATTAAGGACTTGATTATCTCCGAAGAAAATCATCTATATCTTTACTTTACTGTCAGGATTCGCTTATATATGTTAAACTGGTGCATCATATAATCGTAGGGTCTATTTTTGGCATGTTCTTTGTTGTCCATGCGAACGTGGAGATGTGTTTCGCCAAGAATTCTATTAGCAAATGTTTCTGCTCATCATTCATTCGGGCATTTACCAGCACGGTCTTTTCAACACATTCAACATCTAACTGCACTTCTTCTAACTCAACGACAGTCGACCGAGGTTCCGCACATTCTTCTTCATCTTCAAGAGCTTTTAGATAGTCTGGTAACTTTCCCTTTAATTGTTATGCCTCCTCTTTGGGCACTTCTTCTCCTTTTTCCGCTTAATTTACTTCTTTTAATAGGACACAACATTTCTTAGCTTGTTTTTGACATCCTTTTATGTTGATAGTATAAGTCCCACAAGGTGATTGACACCTCAACACCTGGTGTAAATTTGAAGCTACTCCTGGCATTTTGTTCACCCACAATTGCATTATATCCCGAATAAGCGTCGATGACTACGAAGTCTACAACTAGGGTGCGCTCGATGATCGTTACCTTAAACTCAATCGCTCCTTTAGGCATCACTTTTGTGTTGTTAAATAAAAGAATAGAGAAAGTGGATGCCCTCAGCCTCTTTTTTGGTATCACCATGGCTTAAAAAGTGTCATAAAAGAGGAGTTCTGCGCTGCTTCCCCCATCTACTAATACTCTGCTCAACTGACAGTACTCTATCTGTAGCATAATCATCAACACATCATCATGCAGCAGATTCACTTCTTTCCAATCATCTTTAGTGAAGGTGATGGGGTGCGCATGGAAATATCGTTCAGCTGGGACCACGTAATTAATTGAGTGGTGCAGATGGCGCATTCTCTTCACCCTCTCCTCAGTTCTTTTCTCGAATTTCATCTTTTCTTCCTTTTCTATCAAGGGTTCTACGTATCCAAAAATCATTGGGATTTGTTTCAACGGTTGTTGGGGTTGTTCTTCCATTATTAGTTGCAGCTGCGAATTCGGCTCCAGCACTGTCTGTGCAGGCAACTTTGGAGATGCTCAATGTTGTTGTAATGACCCAACTACTCTAGACTTTTGGACCATTAACGAAAACTATACATACTAATCCTTAATAAAACTTACAAGAGAAAACACCATAACTTTATTAAGAAAACTTGTAAAAACTAAGAGTTAAACTTACATAAAATTTAGGTTAGGATATGGGATCCCAATGTTTTAAAAACAAAACATATCTTAATTGAAATGAAAAGAGATTACATAAATAGTGCGGAAAAATACATGTAAAAACCATAAAACAAAACTACATCCTCGAATCGAATAACGCTCGGCTCTTGAATCCATTTCGCCTCAATACACATTCTCCAAGCTTCCAAGAACCCTTCCCGCCACTAAGACCTATTTTCCTGCACATATAAACAAAAAGGAATGAGCCTAATGCCCAGTAAGGAAAATCTACCACATAGTTCATATACATAAATTTCATAGAAACATAAAAATATAACATAACATTACACTTATATCATACACATACTATAATGGCCATTATTACTTGGGGTCCCATAGACTAAACAAGTCATATGCCCATTAGATTAGTGGGGTCCTACTAGCTAAGCAGGTCATATGCCCATAATCTATTTAGGGCTTGTTAGTCAAATGGGTCATATGCCCAAGCCTACAAACATACATATTTCATAACATATTTTATAACATATTTCATAGCATAAAAACATAAGATAACATATAAAACATATAACATATGAATTCTACCCTATTTTCCTTACCAAAATACCGGGATAAGAGGACAGAGGTGGGACTTTGGAACACTCCTAAGAACCATTTGAAAAAGAGTGAGTATAGAGAAGAAGAGAATTGAAAGGAATGGAAGGACTAAACCATTGAGAAAATACTTACCAAAATCTTATGTGCAAGTTCTTAGATTTCCTAACCAAAATAAGAATAAGGTTAGAAGGCTGGTAGAAGATTATGAGAACTTAAAGAAGATAAAACCAATGAACTAGAGTGTGAAAATACCTTGAATACTTGTAAGACCAATCTAAACCTCGAACCGAAATACTATGAAACCTTACTTCCCCAAGTGTTTGATAAGCTTATGATGATCAAGCTTATGATTTCCCCACCCAAGTGTTTACACTCTCACACTCACCTAGCAACTTGCAGCCTCTGAACTTAGAGTAAAAGGTGAATAATGGCTGGGTACTAGGTCCTATTTATAGAGTTTAGGAATGAAAGGATCTTAATTTTACTTGAATAAAAATAATGGCTTTTTAGGTGAAAATAATTTGAATTGTTGTTCAGCAGAGACTGAAGACTCGTT
Organism: Humulus lupulus; assembly: GCF_963169125.1. Classification (NCBI taxonomy): domain Eukaryota; kingdom Viridiplantae; phylum Streptophyta; class Magnoliopsida; order Rosales; family Cannabaceae; genus Humulus; species Humulus lupulus. The sequence goes on from NC_084793.1 coordinate 102,551,974, forward strand.
CAAAAAGGTGCTGGACTTATCAAGAGGTTGAATGGAAAACGAATTCAAAAACATTCAAAATATGCTGAAGGAGGCGATATATCGCCCCCTATAGGCGATATATCGCCTGGACCATTATGCCAAAGGCAAACGTGAATCGTTTCGTGTTTTCCGTATCTACGTGCTGCGATATATCACCCCCTATAGCTGCGATATATCGGCATTCACTGATTATTTAAACACGAAATTACACATTTTTAGCTTAATTCAAATTGAGTAAACAGCCTTGACTAAGCCCTCAAACGTATTCAAAGCTGCTGACTGACCTTAGAGCATTCAAACTTTTCCCTTATTAAATTAAATCCTCAAAATACTGAATCCTTAATCACCCATACATAACATGTGCTTAAAATCCTATTGGTTCTTATCTAAACCTTATAGTATAATAAATATTATCCTCAATATCAGACATATTAATCAAACCTTAGGTTAAAATTAATATTCCTACACTATAGGTTAAACTTAGAAAATCTACAAGTACTACTATGAGTGTCCAAATAAATCCCGATCTGAACCAAAAATCCACAGTCATAAAGATAATATTATAATTACTATAATACTACTATCTAACTAGATAAGTAAAGTTCTTGGACTCTACAGTTGTTGTGCTACATTCTACGCAGTTTTGATATGTTGTGACAATTCTCCCGTTCGCAAGATGCGCTACACTTGATTGTACAGTGATCTCCATTCTGCTAAGGTATGACCCACGTCTTTGTGGAATGCAGAGTACTTGGTTTGATCTCTTCCTTCCACCAGAGATGTTATTTTAAATGGCTCCCTCCAAATTTGTTTATCTTTATTCTTGTTTAAAATTTGATCCACCGATACTATAGTCTCTATATGAGGTTATTTGATGTCATTTTCTTCTCTTGAGCGTTTTGGAACACTTGTGCTACCTGTGAAGGGTTGCTCTGCTCTTCTCTTGTCTCTTTTGCCGCCTAAGAGAGGATTCCCTTTAGCGGGCTTAGTAATTAATGATGCTCCCCTAGCCTCTTCCTCCCTTATCTCTAATATCTTGAGAATTCCTTCTGCTCTCATCTGTAAATCTGAGAGATCTCTTGGTAGATTTAAGTAGAGTTTCTCGCTCAACAATGACCCCTTTTGCAAACTTTTTCTGAACAGATTTGTTGCTACTGCCTTGTCTACATTATTGATCTGATGTACCAACTTCAAGTACCTTTTTTAGATATGCACAGGGGTTCTCATTTACCCCATGTTGCATCGAATTCAGGTCACCCATTCTTTTAGGTGTTTTAGTATTTCCTCCATACTGCTGCATAAACAACTCGCCTAACTCCACAAAAGAATTCATCGAAATTGGTTTCAACTGCTTAAACCACAATAGTTTCGGCCCCACCAAAGTGGTCAGAAAGGCCCTGCACTACATTGCTTCATTCTTAGTTTCCATCGCCATCTTTTGCTAAAACTGTAAGATGTGATTTGACAGATCTGAACTTCCATCAAATTGGGAAAAAATTGGTATTGTAAAGTCTTTCGGTTTCGGTTCAGTAACGATCCAGTCAGTGAATGGTGACTTAAAAATTATTTTGATAGCTTCGTTTTCCATATCCATCAAACTTCGAGTACTCACAACATTTACTCTGTCAAGGACTTCTTTCATCATTTGTTCTTTCTAGTCCGACAGTATCACATGTGTCAATGGAGATTGTTGAGCCTGTGACTATTTTTGTGCATTTTGCGTCTCAGTCTTTTTTGCAATATGTGTTGCACTTTGCCCTTTTTCTCTCTTGGATGATTTTTGTCTCTCCTCTTCGTAGATCTCTGGGATATCTTCCTCCATTCCTAGCAGCTCCGGGTTTACTTCTGGTAGAGTTTCATCAATAACTTCTACTATAGTGGCTTTAGCTCGCCATTGATGGATATCTTTCTCTTTCCTCATCATGGTTAGTTCCACCATCAACTTGGCATGTGGTGCAACCATTTCTTCTATTCGCTTTTGGTGTCGATCTTCCACCTGTTGTCATCGCTCCTCGATTAATCGGAATCTGACATCATCTTGCTCTTTCATATGCTGCATAAATTGCATCACTTTGTGTAACTCTTGCATGTAGTCTACTTGTGATGATTGACTTGCATCTGCTTCTAGTTATGTTTTTGAAAGTGGAATATCCTTTTCTTTACTTGTCACCATCCAATTCTACAAAAGATACAAAAATTAAGAATTGTTAAGAGTTTTTTTATCGGTTCTATCATTATTGCACATCGGTTTCTTGTTTCTTCCCACAGACGATGCCAATGTTTTGGGTCAAAATCTTCCTCCCAAATCTTTTCCCTGAATTTCATGTGTTTAGGAATTTGAGATTGTTCCTTTGTTGATGAAGATTGCGAATAACTTACACGGCATGACTAATGTCATAAATGTGTTCTTTAATGGAGTGAGTAGAGAAAAGATAAGGGGTGTACCTGCAAAAGAAACTTTGATGCTTATGCTCTCTTACTCAATCCCCAATCTATGTGAACTTTTTTTGAACTAAAGTCCAAGGTGCCAAACTTGGTCGCTCTTCTACTATTTATAGAAAAATTACAAAGAACAAGGTTAGAAAAGCTTATCGTGATTGATCCATGTGTCTAGCTTCACTAACTTTTTTTTCGACTTTTTCTCTTCGTCATATTATGAGCTCAAATGCTCATCGATCCTTTTGCTCAACTTCAACCTTAAACTCTTCGCATGGGCCATCTACTTTGAGCTTTGTCCCCATCAACCTATCTCACTATACTGAGTCAAAAGCTCACTAATTTGTGGGATCATTATGGGCTCAATGCTCATCAATTTGTTTATTCATATAAGCTCAGCACTCATCCATCTGTTCAATCATTTGAGCTCACAGCTCATCAATCCATTCAATATTTTGAGCTCAAAGCTCATCAATCTATTCAATCTTTTGATCTCAGAGCTCGTGTAACTGTTCAATCATTTGAGCTCAGAGTTCATCAATCTGTTCAATCATTTGAGATGAGATCTCATCAATCTATTCCACCCAACTGCTCAATCATTTGTGCTCAAATCTCATCAATCTGTTGAGCTTAGAGCTCATCAATCTATTCAATCCTTTGAGCTCAAAGCTCGTCCAACTATTCAATCATTTGAGCTCAGTGCTCATCAATCTATTCAATCTTTTGAGCTTAGAGCTTATTAGTCTATTTAATCTTTTGATCTCAATGCCCGTCCATCTGTTCATTCATTTGAGCTCAGAGCTCATCAATCTTTTGCTTTTTATATTTAGAAGAATATTCATTTCTTCCATCCTTCGATTTACAATGCCACCTCAAGAATAGCAAAATTACTCCCATACAATGATCATAATTAAGGCAAACTTAGATTGTGAGAATTAGCACTTGAAGGAGGAATATTGAGGCAATCCAAAAGCGAGTAGATCAACTTAAGATAGTGCAAGAGCGAGAGATAAATATTATTTTAGGCAATTAAAACAGTTTGAGTTGTGAAATCAAGAGATGGAATTCAAGAGTTAATTTTTAGAGTAGATCTTAATGGAGGTGGGGGTTAATAGATATATAAAGAAATATGCTTGATATTACCTAGACATTTTTTTATGTAACACTTGACAAAAGCTATAAGGATAAATAACGCTCTACGTTTTTGAGAATATTGGTCTATGTTAGGCACATTAAAGAAAAAGAATAATAATTGTATAAGAGTGAAATTGAAGACTTAGCATTGTCATTATCTTGATTTTTCCATCTAATTTCATTTTTTATTTTATTGACGCGGTAAACACGTATTGTTACATGGTGCCACTCTTTTTAAGTTTTTTGAGTTACAACCAAATGCGGTATTTTCTCAAAATTTCTACATATAAAAGATTGTATTCCCCATGAAGAAATTCCAACCCTATTTATAAAGGAACTAGTTACAAATATCCTCCATGAATATAGGGAGGTTATAAGATATTACATTAATTCAAATATAATTGAATAATAACTAATCAATAGGGGATAAATAATCACTTCCTTAAAATATGGAACTAAATTACAATTCAAAATAGATAGTATAAAGATATTTCCCTTGTTGTCACGCGTATTCAAGCTAAATCATTCGCATGTAAACCTCACAAGCTGACAAACAAGTATCCCTCTGAGCTGTAACATATCACTATCCGGGCCACTTGACGTACTCTTATTCAAGCATATCAATACCCATCAGTGATGTTTACCTTGAGATATCATTACATTCCGAGCTATTAAGAGATTGCTACTCATCTTAGGATGTGCTTTAAGACCAGGCGTTAAATCTCAATTTATTCCTATCTGAGCTGATTCCAAGCTTATTAAAATGATATCAAAAAACTGGGTATACCAAATTTTTGTAATTTTTTTATGTTATTTTTATTTCAATACTTTTGGTTTTAATTTATTTAGATAAAATTGAGGTTTTAACATTCGTTGTAATTAATTTAATTCATTGTTATATCTTTAGATCACTTTATTACTTTTGTGACTTGTGCAATAGCTTGCTGGGGGCAAGGATGACGGGGTGAGGAGGGGCTGACATGTTTGGTTGTGGGTGAGGATGACAACGGTCGGTGACACAAAGCTGCTGGCAAAGATGATTGGGGTTGCGTGACTGCAGCCTCGCTACCGCTTGCCTCTACGCACCTTCATTTCTACCTACCTCCGCATGATGACAAAGTCTCTGTCTCCTCTAACCAATGCCTAAGTCAGCTCATCTTTGCTTCTCCATTGGCTTGTGTCATAGAATCTTTGCTACCCAAAATGAAGAAGAAGAAGAAGAAAAAAGAGATAATAATATCTTAGGGTTTTAAAGATTCTACAAAAGAAAAATTAATACAAATTTGAGTTAGATGCTAGGGGTTTTTTTTTAAAAAAAATGTGATCAATAATGATATTTTAGGGTATAGTTATTTTTAAATAAAATTTTATATTGTTTGATCAAGTAAATTTAAAACTTACTTTTGTTTTCATTTTGTTTATTTAAATTTTAATGTTTCATTATTTTTTGTATTTTAAATAAATTTAAATTATTTTTTGTTTTCATATCATGGCACATGCTAGTCCAATTAGCATTAACAATGGTTAACTAAACTAGAAAGTGATAGACACGTTGTTTTAGCAACTTTGATTATTATTTCTGTTATTAAAAAAAGGTAATTGGTGTGTACTATTGTGGTTTTACATGGATTCCAACGAAGGATGTCATGGTAGCGATACCCAAATCTGCAGAGGGACGTCGTGGTAGCTTTGTGAGCTTCCATAGGGTGGCTGGCTCGAATTCTGATATCTGAGATTTTTTTAGTGATTTTTTATGGTAATAAAAGTTTGAATCCATATGTGATGAGAAGTAATTTTGTATCTGCGTTTTGAAGGAACAATGGGGAAGAACACCATTTTTTTGTTATAAATCTGGTTTTTTTCCTAAGAAAAGGTTTAAATGAGTCTTGGTAGGAAACAAGATTTAATTGAGTCATGAGGAAATTGTTTAAAAATTTATGAATAATTTTGGGTGTATGTTTGGAAGAACAATTGGATTTGTGTTTGATAATTTTGGGTCTAGAGAACTCTAGAACATAACTAAGTTTTAAGTTATAATTGGATTTTTTATTTGTTCGCTGAGTTTTAAGATGAACATGATGAATATGTTTGAGTTAATTTAATGAACAAAAAATGAGTTTATTTTAATTTTATTTTAGTTTGAACTATATTTTTTTAATATTTTAAATAATTTTTAATTTTTAACTGACTTTTAATGAATTTTTTAAATAAAATTAAAATATATTAAATTGGTCCAATTAGAAGTTGTCATGTAGGCATCTATGTGACACTTAATGGTCAGATACCTACAACTACCAAGAAAGTGTAACAAAATATATTTTAGTCATAAAAAAAAAATTAAGTATTTAAATATTATATATAACTATTGATAAGATTGACAAATTACATTTTAGCTGTGCTAGTTTATAGTGGAAAAATAGCAAGCTTGCTTTTTAAAAATAAAATATAAAAAATTTGGGATTGAAGGGATTCGATCATGTAACTTTTTGTGAATAGAAATGTGATACTATTAGCAAGCTTGCTTGTTGATGTATACATACTTCCGTTTTTACATATATTTTTTAAATACAACTCCTATAGCTAAAATGTTTTGCTTAAAAAGAACAGTTATACCTATTTCTACTTTAAGAACAACTTTTTTATGGAGTGTTGTCCAATAACAATGCTTCACTCAAATTTATGGAAATGTGACAAGTTACAATACAGTCCATTATAAATCTGTATTCCTACTGGTTTTCCTTTCTTATGAAATGTTTAGACAAGTCCATGTGTAGAGGTTTACATATGTAGGGTCAAAAATATGGGGTAACATACTAGAAATATTATTGAAATGAAAGATGAACCACCAAAGTTTTCAATATTGTTATCTACGTACGTACTACTTTCTCCGATTTGGAAACAGACAAGGAGAATCAAATTTCGGATACTTCTGCTCTTTTTTATTGTATTATATGCATTTATTAATAGGTACTTTACTCGATTCTTTTTTTTCTACGGCTACCCAGTTAATGCTATCTAATTAATGACTAATTGTATTCCACACAAATAATGGGGAATCACTCCATGCTTGCTTGGGCCATGGTCCTCTGAAAATTAAATAATAATAGTTTTCCTTTTTCAAAAGATATAAATAAATAAATAAATTATATCCATTAACGTATTTAATTCTTTTTAAAAAAAATGCATATTTCGCAAAAATATAAATAAGTCTTTTTTTTTCAAATAAACAGTAAAAAAATGACATTGTTTGTTTTTGTCAATTTTTTTATAAAGGCAAAAATACACTTACTTATATATATTGATATTTTTTTATATAATTAATTAGGTATATTTTTTTTAAAAATCAATTTAAAATTAAAATAAATAAAAACCGCCATATTTGTCATTTTTATACATTAATATATCTATAATATTTTGTTAAAAAAATCTATAAAATTCATTAACAAAATCTACTATGAAATAAATAAAATATATATCTTTTATTTTTAATTTTATTTATTTTAATTTTAATTTTGTTTTTTATAAAGTAAATGTAATATTCATTAATTGGTCAATCAGACAAAGTCTATTACAAAAGGATAATGCTCATTGAGCTAAATTAACCAACATAGGCTTACCAAACCGTTTACAATAAACAAAAAAAAGAAAACCCTAATAGTTACTTCAACTAAAGGTCCAATAAGCACCACAAGAAATATGGTTTTTGTCAGCGTAGTTAAAAATTGCACAGGCAAAAGTATGTTTTGCTAGCACGCTTCACGATTGCGTTGGCAAATTACAGCTCTTTTGCCGGAGGTGATTTGCGCCAGTATAATTCATGTTTGCTAGCGCAACTCGCTAAAGCGTTGGTAAAACATACTTTAGCCAGCGCAATTTCGAACTGCGTTGATAAAGAGTTATGGACTTTTTACGACACCCCTTTTGCCGACGCATAAGCTATATTGCGCCAACAAATGTGTTTTTTCTAGAACCAAGCTTTGATGGTGCTACTTTTGTCGGCGCCTTACGCAATTGCGCCAGCAAAAGTTATCTCAATATGCCAGAAAAAGTAATAAACGTACCGGCACAATATAAAATTGCACCGGAAAAAATATTACATAATAGCAATCCACAATATTTTAAGATTTTTTGACGTGATTTAAGTTTTATGTAGTATCATTCATAAATTAATGAGTATTTAACATCTAATCAACGATATAATATCGTTAGATAGTTCTAAGATTAACAACAATATTAATGAACTTTGTAATTATAAACTATTAGGGTTAAGTGTTATGATCATTGTTGATTATGCTTATCTAACCATATGGTTATGGTTATTTTTAAAATTATTTGTTATCATAGGTTTAATAAACGGTTTGATTACAGACAGAGTTTATGAATATCTACAATCTTGCTCTCAGTGAACATTATTAATGTTATTCATTAGTATTGTTATTATTATGATATATATGTGTGTGTACGTTTCAATGTTGATATATAAAACTATCTCGACAGTTTGTTAGAACGTTAAATAATTATTTATTTTTTGACTTACAAAGGAATATTCGATCATACCACTAGTGTTTTATTATAATTAACTAACAAGAACTAATAGTGATCATATTGATTGTGTGAGTTGATCAACTATTGTGATTTATAATTATTGTTGCATGTCATCCAAATTAATAAATTATTATAAATATTTAGTATTTATAATTAATTATGAACATTATAAATCATTCGATTAAACCCTAAGTATTTAAATATTCAAAATGTTATGTGATGTTGAAAATTAACCGAGTTCGTTGATAGTGTTTGTATTGTTGTTGGTGGATATAACACCCGAAAATATTAGTATGTTAAGCATATAACTATTATTTTGTTGTTTAGAAACAATAATTGTTTCCATTATTGTGCCCGGATAATTGCAATTTTTTTTTTAAAAATTAAATTACTTTTGCCAGCAAAAGCAACTTTTGCCAAAACAATGTCCAAACGCGCCGACAAAAATCGAGTGGGAAAATTCTCGCTTTTCCCATTTTAAAGCCTACGTGGAAACAACTTTTTCCGGCGCGTTTCACCTAACATGCCAGAAAAAGTCCCACGTTTTAATGAACATTGAGACTTTCGCCAGTGTATTAGGTGGAACGCACCGACAAAAGTCCACATGATAAATGGGGTAGTTGGGATGACTTTTGCCGGCGCTTTTCGTTGCATCGGCAAAAGTCAAAATTGCGTTGACAAAAAGTTCCAATAAATGAAACGACATCATTTTAAATTAGGGCAACATGGGAGACTTTTGTCGGCACAATTTTGACTTTTGTCGGGGAAAAGAAACGCGCCAGCAAAAGTCTTAGCGATTAAGAAAGCCGCTCAAAGCCTTCTTCCTCATTTCGAAATTTCTCTTTTTATCCTTCTCTCTCTCTTTACTCTCACCCTTTCTCTGGTTCTCCACCCCACCGTCGCCCCTCCCTTTTTATTCATCTCTCTCTCTCTCTCTCTCTCTCTCTCTCTCTCTCTCTCTCTTCCTTCTCTGCTATGAGCACCTCCGAGCCTTTGCCCACCTCTAAGACCCCCTCCAGTAAGCCCCTCTCCATATTGCCACTCCTCTCTCGGTTTTTAATTTTTTTTGTTGATAGTGCCACCCATAATCCGAGCCCCACCTCTCCACTGCCCCTACTCCAAGCCCCTACACCGCTGCCTAACACCTCCTTAGCCCCTCAATATAATTTTTTATTTTAATTTATATTAATTATTTTTGTTTGTTAATATTTATTATATGTATTTTGTGATATATTTTATTTTAAGTAGAGTATGAACTTTTTAAAAAATCTGATTAAATGTGTATGTTTATATTTTTTAATTTTTTAAATTTAATGTTATTTGTGTTGTAAATATGTATTTAATAAACTTTTTGGTATATGTGTTTTTGTAGTTAAATATGTGTATATATGTTTATGGATGTATATGTTCATGTATATACATTTTTTGCATGTTTTGAGAATATTCTAGAGATTTCTGTGTTTATTTGCAGGTTTTAAAATTCTAGAGATAATTTAAAATGTAAAAAATTACCCTATACACACCCAAAATTAAGCATTCCCATGAAAATTAGCATAATTTGTAATGGGTATGCGTAACACACCTTTGACATGGAACTATAGAACTATAAAATTCCGATGCTATTAATATTTGGAACTATAAAATTCTGATGCTATTAATATTAATAGTATTAGAATAATATTTTCGGATTCCGAGGATGAGCCGGACGACGTTTTTATTCCTCAGATAAAGATGTCTCTTACGCTACTCTCCCGGCAAGAACCACTTTTTCCATTGTGATTTTTTTGGCGGGTTCGGTCAGGAGGGACAAAAGAGAGATGCTTTCTATCAGTCAAAAGTAGATACCCCCCCCCCCCAATGCTCCCACGGTCCGCTCCCCGAGGAATAGAAAGGGGGGACCTAGGGCCAGAGCAAGTTGGGTTGGGGTATAGAGCCGTAAGCGCGGTGGGGGGTAACAGAGGACGTGCTCGTACGGTTCAAAGAAGGGTATGATGAGGCTTACAGACCTCCGTGGGACCTGAGGTGTCTTTGGGGAGATAAGGCTGAACAGCTGCTCCCTTGGTAGGCTTATTGATTAGGGAGCTGCTTCGGGAAAATAACCCCTACACACATTCTAGACTCTTTAGGGATAAAACATGCTTCGAGTTCTCCCGAAAATTCCGGTAAGGCCCTGGTTTGCTCCGGCTGTGAGTGTAGTCTTATTGGAGGTAACTCTTATATGAACTATTGGAAATGGCCCAACTCTAGTTATGTGAGCAATAATAGGTGGGGTAGACGTTATGTTACTCAAATTTCATTATATTTAGGAAAATTAACATTAATTATAAAACTAATTATTATCATTAAGTAATATTGAAAAAATGATTAATTTAAGAAATTAATTCATTCATAATTAATGATAATTGCTAAATAATTAAATAATAATACATCATAACACACTTTAAGAAATAAAATAATGCAAATAATTTTTTTACTCATTAATTAATTTTAATTGATTATAATAAATATAATTTAATTAGATAAAATAAAACTGATAAATAATTAAATCATTTAAATGTATATAATAATAATTTAAATAATTAAAAAATAAAAGTAATAAATAATTAAATTATTTTAAAAAATTGTAATAATTAATAATTACCTACATAATTAAATAAAAGTTTAATTGTAATATAATATTACTGTTGACCCTTGTTTTGGCCAACGACACGGAGTCAAGTATACGACAGGAAATTAGTACGATGCTTGAGAATTCAATCTAATGGAAAGTAAAGGACACCAAGAATTATAGTGGTTTGGCCCCAAAGATTGGTAATGACCTACGTCCACTTGATACTATTATTAATATTGAGCTTCAAAGGTGTGATCAAAGAACTAGGGTTCTTGAGTTTCACATACCATAGAAGGAGAAACAATACAGACGATGGATAATAGCAATACAATTCGAAAAAAGATCAAAAGATCCCCCCTTGAGCTATTTCTTGTATATTTATAGGCTCAAGGAGGGTTACATGAGTCAATTAATCATATATTTCCTTAATAAACGGATATTCAGGTTATAATGAAGAGATATTCTCAGATATCATTACAACTATACAAATTTACACATAAATAAACGGAGTATACGACCAGGCTGGTCGTATATAAAACTTGAACTCCGCATACGGAAGTATCTCTGGTCGATAGGCGAGCAGTATCTCTGGCACGTGTCAGCCACGTGTTGAAAAATTCTTGCCATGTCATCCACAGCTGTTTTTTGGATAAACAATTACTAATTTACTAATTAGGCAAAAAATAAAATTACGTAATACATACTAATTTATTGTAGCATAACACATCATAATTTGATATTTTAAAAATAAGAGATCATAATTAACTATCTTTTCTTTAGTAATTATAAATATTTATTTTTGTCAAAGATAATGTTGACCCTCGTTTTAGCCAACTGACACGGAGTCAAATGCTTGATGTGATAGAAAGTATTGAATAAGATCTAATGGAAAGAATATAAAACAACACAACAATTTATAGTGGTTCGGCCCTAAGAATTGGTAATGACCTACGTCCACTTAAGCTATTATTGATCTTGATTCTCAAAGGGGCGATCAAAGAACTAGGGTTCAATGAGTTTCACAAACCTTAGAGGGATGAGCAATACAACCGAAAGGTAATAGCTTAAATTCTCTTCTAAAGCATAAACAAAATTTAGCCCCAAAGTCCCTACCTTGAGCTATTTCTCTCTATTTATAGGCTCAAGGAGGGTTACATGAATTAGTTAAAGATATTTTCTCCTAACTAATCATATAATCAGGTATAAATGGAAATAATCTCGAATATGACTACAATTTTACAAGATTACTCATAAAGATACGGATTATATGAGCAGTCTGGTCGTACATAAAACTCAAATGACGTGTCAGGGGAACATCCCTGATCGAAGGTCGAACAGAACCTCTACTAGGTGTCAACCACGTGTTGAAAATATTTGCCATGTCATCCATACCTGCTTTTTGGATAACATATAAGATATTATTATTATCACATAGTGATAATTAGGGAGAGAGAGAGTCATGAAATTACGACTATCATTTCCCTCAATTTAAGACAATTATTAATGTTTTCTTAATTATTTTGGTTGAAGATGTCGAGCGACAGAAGCTGGATGAGTGCTAGGAATTGTTGGTCACCATAGCATAGAAATGGTGTTAAGGAGTTCATCGAAGTTGCTAAAAATGTGGTGAAGGATCAAGGTTTGACTCGTTGTCCATGCAAGAAATGAGGGAATGTTAAGTTCCAGTCCTAAATGCAATTTCAATGCATTTATTCAATAGTGACATCATACAATCCTACAAAGTGCGGCATTACCATGGGCTCTGGGGATGATGTGTTGAAGCAATTAGAGAATTTTTATATTCAACAACTGGGTAAACACAAAGAATTTGGGGGTGTGAAATGCAAACAAGCTCCAGCTAAACTTAATTGGTCGAAGATGAACATTTTTTTCGAGCTTGATTATTGGAAGGAATTGTTGCTCTGGCATAACTTGGATGCAATGCACATTGAGAAGAATGTTTGTGATAGTGTCTTGGGTAATTTGTTGAACTTATAGGGAAATTCTAAAGATACATATTCCTAATTAGAGAAAAACTCCACCTTTACAAGGAGGGAACGAAGTGGAAGAAACCTCTTGCTAGTTACACCCTAAGTGCCCCCGAGCATCAAGTTTTTTGTGAATTTGTGAAGTCGGTGAAATTCCAGGATAGTTTTGCCGCAATCCTTTCAAAAAATGTCAATGTCCATGATGGCAAGATCTCTGGACTCAAATCGCACGATTGTCATGTGTTGATTTAACAGTTGTTGCCCGCTGCAATTAGATCATTTTTTGTTCCTGAAGTTTGCAAGCCAATTACTGAGTTTTGCGATTTTTTCAAGAAACTTTGTTCACTAATTTTAAATGTTAAGGACCTCGAGAAGATGGAGGGAGACATTATCACCATTTTGTGCAAGTTGGAAATTATTTTTCCTCCAATATTTTTTGACATTATGGTGCATTTGGTTTTGCATCTTTCGAAAGAGGAAATTCTTGGCAGTCCCATGCATTTTAGGTGGATGTATCCAATTGAACTTTCAATGGTGATTTATAAATAGTATGTCAGAAATCGTACAAGTCCCGAAGGTTCCATTGCAGAAGCTTACATGGTCAAGGAGGGCTTCACCTTTTGCCCAATGGACCTCCGGGGTGTTGAGACTCGATTCAATCGACCTGAAATGAATGATGACCGCATTGAATCCCAACCATGACATGGCTCGTTATTTGCGTGACATCGTACCCCTAATTACAATAGCTTGGGAATAAGTAACGATAGTTGATCAAAAAGTTATTCGATAGAAGTTATCTGTAAGTATCTTTCTAAATTTTGAAGAAATTATAATTAAATATTTTTTCCATCTTCATAATATTTTAACAAATTCCAAATTTGTGATTTCAGGAAAAATTCATTTATCCACAAGACAATCCTGTAATCAACAATGCCATGGTAAGGCAGATGCAAAAGCATCTGAGTGATTGGCATCATACGATGAAGATGTATTGGGTACATGTTGAGGGAGTGGAGGACAATGAGGGAGCAAAGGCGAAACCTTGTAATGGTGTTAGTTATTCTGATTGGGAAATTCTATGTGATTATTGGGCTTCTAATGCTCACTAGGTATAGTTTAGTTTTTAATTAATCTCTCACTATAATTTTACAATCTAAATTAGTGAGTAATATTTTCTGTTTGAAGATTATATCGAAGAAAAATAAAGAGGCTTGGGAACAAATGACCATACCATGAGGACATGGTACCAAATTCATCGTTGCACATGTTTATGATCACATAAGTTATAATAACATACATCTTTACGATAACAAAAATATTATAGGGATTACAATGTTATTATAATTTGTTTTTCTTAGATCGACTTGTCTACTAGCCAGTTTCTGAGCATGATTGACACATTCGAGCAGCTCCACATAAAGGATAAGTGGAATAGCGAATAAATGACATCGAATTATGTAAGTTGCCTAACCTTAACTAATTAAAAGTGTGCGTGAATTTAAAAATTTGTTACCATTTAACTTAAAGTTTAGTTAAAAAAAACTAAAAGTTTAGTAAATAATTAATAAATACTAATTACTAATTGGTTGGTATCAATCACTAATTACTTATTAATTATAAATTAAATTTATAGAAACTAAAATTTTATGATTTATGTGCCAATATCTTTATGATTAATGATTGCAGACCAAGATAGAAAAAGAACACAACTAATGCTGTCCCCGTATCTGGGAGCTTATGGGCTAAGTTAATTTGGTTGTGGAAATCCATATCTCAATCAAAAATATGAAGATATTATTGATATATATATTAAGAGATGTAAATTCCCCCATGAATTAACTACTCTTAGCTTATATGTCAGCAATATCTACATACTTTTGATTTAGATATGGATTTCCACGACCAAATTAACTTAGCCCATTTGCTCCCATATACAGGAACTACTTACATGCTTTTCCAATCACTGGTCTACAGTCATTAATGATGGGATGTTAGTAGATAGATAATAAAGTTTTACTTTAAAACTAAAAAATCGATTAACTTTGCTTTAGAAATGTTCGTATTGTTTAGTTATTTTCTTTCTAAGTTAGGTTTTCTTTTAATGTTACATTGGAATCTAATATATGTGATTTTTTATTATTCAAACTGAGAAGACCGAACACCGAGCATCGCAGAGAACGCCTGCTACATCATCTCCTGCTTCCTGTGTCGGCGATCATGTCGACGGTGAGTTCCCCCTTGATATGGACATTGTCACTGATGTCCTTGGGACCCACTTGTAACGCCCCAAATTTGCTAATAAGGCTTAGTACCTTGATTAGCGTGCCAGGAGGGCAATAATTGATTTAATTGTGTGATAACTTGAATAAAATGATTATATGATTAGAAATGCATTTTTAGGTGAATTAAATATGCATGTGGGCCCATTTTTGTTAATAGAGGCATATTTTTAATTTTGACTCGTTGTGGACATAAATATAAATTGTGAGTTATGATTGAGCCCACGATATTGTGGAGATATAATATTGTGTTGTGTGTTCTAGCATCGATGAATCTCGTCACGCGGTTTAAGCGGAAAGACACAAGTGGGGATATTTGGTAATTAGTGGTATTATGGTAACTTTGGTAACTATTGGTAACACTGTAGAGTAATTGATGTTGGGGAGAAATTTAAATGGGGAAAATGGTATTTTTACAAGAGAATGAGCAAAAGACTAGGATGACCTTCAGGTTAGTATAGGTGTTTAGTTAGAGGGAGGGACAAAAGGGTAAATTGGCTGGAGGATAGGTGAGTGATGGCTAAGAAGATGGTGGTACGTTCTAAGCCTTTTCCTCTCTCTCTCTCTCTCTACTCTTAAAACTTGGACCTTTTAAAAGCTATCTAAACAAAACTAGGAACTAAGATCAAAGGAAGCTGATTTTTGAGGATCAAGGGAGGAATTCAAGCTAGAATGTAGAGCCAAGAAAGCTTGAGGTCGTTCTATACAATTGAGGTAAGGTTCTATTAGGAATTATGTTGATTTCTGCTATGATTTAGGGTGTTATGGAGCTTTAAAGCTCAAGATTGGGTTTTTTATTTTTAATGGGATTTTGATCAAGGGTAAACTTAGGTTTTGTTGATGTTGGTATGTTAGTGAAGTTCTGAGGCTAAATTTTGAGTTTGGGGTGTGTTTAGATTGGATTTTGGAGGTTTGATTCGGAGATTTCGCTGGTGGGAAAACCCAAAATTCTGGGTTTTGGAAGGAGCGCTACAACACTGCTCCTTGGGCGCTACAGTGCTAGGTGCTCTTCTGAGCTCTAGAAGTAGTGCTACAACACTACTTCTTGGGCGTTACAGCGCTAGGAAAAATTCAGGAAGGCAAATTTTTAGTTTTTGAGAATTTGGTCTAGGGGCTCAAGGATCGATTCCACCACCCCGTTTGGTGGAATTGGAGGTCCCGAGAGCATGAAATTGATTTATGGAATCGAATTGTAATGTGGATGCTATTTATGGTTGTGACTAGGTTTTACGCAAAGGCTCGGGTTTAGGGGATCGTGCTCGGGATCACATTAATAAGTCAGCTCGGGACATAGGTAAGAAAAGTGTTTGTGCTCGTAGAGCAAGGTATGGCCCTATTATTTGTGTTTAACGTGTGTGTGAATACCTGTAGATGTTATGCTATGTTTGTTAGGAGTGTGTCCTAAAAGCATGTAAAGACATTTGTTTTTTCTGTGAATAAATAAATACAATGGTTTATTATTATTGTCATATTTAGATTGTTAAATTATTGTTTGAATAATTTTGTAAATATCAGAAAAAATTCCATATTCATTATTGAGGATGTGATCTTGTATTAGTACGAGAGAATTAAGATCACATGAATGAATAAAAATGGTCAACAATGACAAATTAAAGTTATGGAATTCTTTAATTGGAGTTATAAGTACGGTTTACTGAGTATCATAATGATACAAATAATCTAGATTCGGATTATTGATGTGGTAAGACATCTCGGTAAAGGTGATTTATATAATATGATTATATATGACATGGATCGATGTGAATTAAAGTCTTTATCCAAAAACCATTTAACAATAAAGACTTGTAATTCATATCATAACAGATGATCATTTATAGATCAACCTAAATCCTGAGTGTTCATGAACTCCTGTTCATGTTTATTAAATCTTTTGATTCACTCGTTAAGGTCTCTTCAAAGAATGAGGCTAATGACTTTTGTTTTGGAGATTTAATATCATGGATGGCTGGGAACATGTATCAACAACACGGAATCTAATATTTCCTAACGGATCGTATATTAGTTCCCTTAAGGGTTAATTCTGGAACTGAATGATTTTGAGCTCAAATCTATAATTAGATTATAGATTAATTATTCACTAGTGAATTAATGGTGCTTAAGGAATAAGAAATAAATTAGAAAGGTTAAATGGTAATTCTTCCATTCTAATTTATGAACTAATTAATTAGAGGGTTGAACTATTGTAAGATGGTTATATCAATGGACGACTTAAGAAAAAGATTTATGTAAAAGTATATCTATAACATAAAGAGTGCAATTCTGAATTTATAGTGGAGTAATATCATAATTAATAAATTAACTATTATAATTAAAGAGTTTAATTATTTAGTTTCAATTTATTGGAGCTTAATGCTATAGGTCCATGGTCCCCAGAATGGCTCAAACAATCACTGTCAAAGGCAAATACAAAAATGGGTAAAAAGGACTTATGTGATAAGTAAAATATTTTTCTATGTATCAAACATAATTATTGTTTAATTATGTGTAATTAATTAATTAAGAATTAATTAATTATTTGATTTAACAAAAATATAATTAATTTTGAATTAATTTATTTTTGGGATTTTTGGTATTTAAATAATAATAAAAATTGGGAAAAATCACATGCATGCACATGCATGTGGTACACGTGTGGCACAGTGCACATGCACTGTGCTACACGCATAAGAGATAGACTTGGTCTCTTGATTCCACAATTTTAGTTATTTAAATATTAAATAAATAATGAGATATTTTGATTTGATTTAAATATTATTATTTAAACAAAAATCTGATAACTGATCAGTTATTTTGAATTTGTTTAAAATAACAAATATTTTAATATATTGGATATTATTAAATTGGATATCAGTTTTCACAGAACGTAAGTTTTCAGGGATAGAAAAATATCTAGGATTCTCTCAGAGAAAAAGATCAGTGACAAAACAAAGGTCATTGTTCTTCACAAAACCTAGGTCCAAACTTTATCAGATCTCATGTGTTGAGAATATCTGATAAATAGTTATTGCCTATTATTTGTATAGCGAGCCCACACTCGTTCTTTGGGTGACTGAGAACATTTTGGAAGATCTTGGTGTGAGATCTCAAGGATTCAGCCATACGAAAAGATAGCAGCAAGGAAGGACCTGAGGTAATGTTTCTATTCTTGTCCTTGATTCAATATATATATGAGTGTGAAGAAGTAGATCTAGAAATCTTATGGGATTAATCTGACAATTTGATTGTTGTTCCGCTGCGCATAATCTCTGATTTGATCAATAAAAACCAACAATGTTGTGCATGATTATGAATGAACGACGAAGGCTGGAGAGGGCAAGGGCTGGGATCCACATTAAGCATGTTGAATGCAGGCCACTAGGGCAAGAACCTCTAAGGGTATTGTACTCACCTACTCAGTGAAGACCGTGAACCCAGTGCCTGGTAAAGCACTTGGGTCGACATATGCCGCTATATGTTTAATCTACTATCTGTTTAGGTTGTATATTACTATATTGAATTGTGATCTACTATGTGTTGAGTTTTCTTGCTGGGCCTCGGCTCACGGGTGCTCTATGGTGTAAGTAAGGGCAAAGGAAAGGTCGACCAACCATGAGTTGAAGAGCGTGGAGCGGCGTGTACATGTTCGACCTACTTGGCTGCCACAACCGGGGTTGTTTTGAGGAACATGCTATAAATAGTTGATTTTGTTGCTTAGGTTGACCGTATCTTTACTTTTAAATTGTAATACATTTTTTAAACAGTATTTTGGGATCCCAACGTCTAACTTTTATGACTTTAATGAATGTCTAAATCTTTTATAATTAACTTTTGTCAAATGAGTCTTTATTTTGATTTAATCACACTTTTCAACCTAAAACCTCAATTAGCGAGCTAATGGCACATTTTTAAATCACATGGTAACTAGTCTAAGGTAGTAGAGCATTACAACTTGGTATCAGAGCGTGCCAAGGTTTATGGTTCCTGGAGATCGATCAAACATGCACACTCGCTACCAGAGACAATCTCGACTCAAGGTTGGTCGGTATTAAGTG
Source organism: Humulus lupulus (assembly GCF_963169125.1). Taxonomy (NCBI): domain Eukaryota; kingdom Viridiplantae; phylum Streptophyta; class Magnoliopsida; order Rosales; family Cannabaceae; genus Humulus; species Humulus lupulus. The sequence goes on from NC_084793.1 coordinate 102,571,040, forward strand.
AATTATGTGTCTAATTGCTTGTATAAGTTGCCTTGTTTTCCTGAATATTATAGATAGAGCATGATGAATATGCTGGTATATATATGATGCTAGAGAAAGATCCATTTGACTATTATGTGCTTATGTTATGTGTATAATGTGTTGATTTGCTGTTTGTATTTGATTAACGGGACTGGGAGGTGGTTTTTAGATGTTGTTATCGTGCCTGATGTGTGGCATCATTGATTGTAGGCATATTGAAGTTATGCCTCAGCGATTGATTAGACTCTGCGAAAATATGGCTGAAGATGACGACCAGGGTCAAGACCATCCACCTGTTCAGAACTAGCAACAGATGTTTGCCGAAATGGAAGCGAGACTTCAACAAACGGAAGATGAGCTTCGAGAACTGAGGTAGCAGGCCCCTTCTCGGGGTGTTGGGTTACAAATTCCACAGGCTGTGACACCAGTACCAGCCTAGTCTATGATGGAGAACAGGTGGGAGCCTTTGTATGAAAGGTTCATGCAGCAACACCCTCCAACCTTTGAGGGCGGTCTAGACCCACTGCGGGCAGAGTAGTGGATGAATATGACTTCTTCCATCCTGGATTTTATAGGGTGGAAGGAAACAAGAGGGTGTCTTGTGCTAGTTATATGTTGAGAGAAGGTGCCCACATCTGGTGGGAGGTTGTGTCCCAGAGGAGGCATATGACAGTTATGTCCTAGGATGAGTTCAGAGATGTTTTCAATGAGAAGTACTACAGTGTGGCAGTTCGAGCTGCAAAGGTGGACGAGTTTATTAACCTGACTCAGAACAGAATGATTGTTACAGAATATACGTTGAAGTTTGACTGGTTGGTGAAGTCCGCACCCAACTTGGTGCCTACTTATATGGCATAGAGGGATCGATTTGTGTGTGGATTGAACGTCATGATAGCTTGAGATAACATTAGATCCGGGGACTACCACTTATGCTGGAGAAGGCCCTTACAACTGAGGGGGCCGAAGATCCGAAATGGAGACAGGGCGCCACAAGGCGCGATGCTCGGAGGACGGTGCCTCATTTCACTGGTTCTAGCTGGGGTAGTGGCCCCAGTGAGCAGAAGAGAAAGGCCACCGATTATTTTGTTCCTCCTAGTTTAGATAGGAGGGCACAGGGTGCTTTCAGTGGTCATCAGGGCAGGGGAGAGAACTGGAGGAGCTTCTGAGAGTGTCCTCAGTGTAGGCAATGACATCTGGGGGAGTTCAGAGTCAGAGCATGCTTCACTTGTGGGAGTGTCAGTCACCTGAGGAAGGACTGCCCATAAACCAGAAAAGAAGAACCGAAGAAGAACAACAGCCCCACTCCAGCCAGAATGTTTACCTTGACCCAGACCGAGGCTGAGGCTAGTCCCTCGGTCGTGACAGGTCAGATTCTTAGTGTCGGTCTTCATTTACTACATTGATTGATTTAGAGGCTACTCATTCATTTGTATCTGCTAGAGTGATAGATCATTTGTGTAGACCTTGTGATTTGTATGCTAGGGGATTCAGGACTTTATTGCCAACTAGGGAACTGGTAGTCTCTAGGAGATGGGTTAGAGCATTACCAGTAGAGATAGATAGTAGGGAATTGTCTGTGGATCTGATTGAACTAGTGAGCATGACTTTGATATGATTCTGGGGATGGACTGGTTATCAAAGTACAGGGCGATGATAGATTGCAAGCGAAGAATGGTGACCTTTGAACCAGAAGGAGAGGATCCCTTTGTATTTTTGGGGACAGTGAGTGGGCCACGAGTACCTATGATCTAGGATAGAGACCTAATGCAAGAAGGTTGCATAGGATTCCTAACAAACATAGTGGATACCTCTAGGATTGTTTCAGTTGGATCGGATGAGACTAGACTAGTGTATGAGTTTCCTGATGTATTTCCAGCATACTTGCTAGGGTTGCCACAACACTGAGAGATCAAGTTCGTCATAGAGTTGGCGCTAGGGGTGGAGCCAGTATCTAGGACACCTTATAGAATGGCTCCAGCATAGTTGAAGGAACTGAAGATTCAGTTGCAGGAGTTATTGGATTTAGGATTCATCAGACCCAGTTTTTTGCCATGGGGCGCTCCAGCGTTGTTCGTCAAGAAGAAGGATGGGACCTTAAGGATGTGCATTGACTACAGAGAGCTGAATAAGTTGACCATTAATAATAAGTATCCACTGCCCAGGATCGATGACTTGTTTGACTAGTTACAGCGGAAGACGGTGTTCTCTAAGATCGACCTTCGGTCAGGCTACCATTAGTTGAAGATTAAGGAGGAGGACGTACCTAAGACCGCGTTCCATACGAGGTATGGGCATTATGAATTCCTAGTAATGTCCTTTGGATTAATCAATGTCCCAATATCCTTTATGGACTTGACGAGTAGGGTCTTTAGGGATTACTTGAATAAGTTTGTGACCGTATTCATCGATGATATACTTGTGTACTCCCAGTCAGAAATAGAGCACGAGCAACATCTCTGTTTGGTACTACAACGGTTGAGAGAGCATAGGCTATATGCTAAGTTCAGCAAATGTGAGTTTTGGTTGCCCAAGTAACATTTCTCAACCACATTGTGAGTAAGGAGGGGATTCTGATGGACCCAACCAAGATTGAGGTAGTGCGAGATTAGCCCAGGCCAAGCAGTGTACCAGAGGTTAGGAGGTTCTTGGGATTAGCAGGGTACTATCGGTGGTTCGTTGAGGGATTCTCTAGAATAGCTACACCATTGACTGAGCTAACGTGTAAGAGGACCAAGTATGTCTAGATAGATAGATGTGAGGACAGTTTCAATGAGTTGAAGCGATGACTGATCACCGCTCTGATATTGAGTCTTCCATCAGACAATGAAAAGTTTGCAGTCTACTGCGATGCATCGAGGTAGGGTTTGGGGTGTGTATTGATGCAAGTTGGAAAAGTGATAGCCTACGCGTCGAGACAGCTGAAGGAGTATGAGCAGAGGTATCCTACTCATGATTTGGAATTAGCAGCAGTGGTATTTGCACTGAAGGTATGGAGGCATTATCTGTATGAAGAGAAGTGCTAAATAAACACCAACCATAAAAGTTTAAAGTATTTCTTTACTCAGAAGAACCTGAATGTGCGCCAAAGGCATTGTATGGAATTGGTGAAGGACTACGACTGTTACATTTTATGCCATCCAGGGAAGGCCAATGTGGTGGCTGACACACTGAGTCGAAAGGGCCCAGGGCAATTCAGTTTGAGGTAGATATTAGAAAAGTTAGCTGAAGAAATGACTAGAGAGGGAATTGAATTGGTAGTTGGTCAGCTAGCCAATAACACACTTCAGTCCACGCTCCTTGAGAGGATCAAGGAAACGCAGAAGGAGGATCCCCAGTTGAGGAAACACAGGGAGGATGTCTTAGCTGAAGTGGCTAAAGACTTTTCTATTTCAAAGGGGTTTCCTGAGGTATAAAGGTCGAATTTGTGTTTCGATAGATTCTGGTATCAGGTGAGAGATTCAAGAAGAGTCTCATACCACTCCCTATTCTCTACATCCGGGTACGACGAAGATGTACCAGGACTTGATGACTCTATATTGGTGGCCAGGGATGAAGAAGGACGTCGTGTAGGAAATACACATTGCAGGATCTTTATTTATTTTCATGTAATTTACATATTATCAAACAAACATGTAAATTCCTAGAACATGCTCCTGTGAAATTGATACAAAACTGAGTTAAGTATAGAAACTTACATATACGCAGCGGAACTGGAACAAAATCATTCCTTCAATCTCTCTAACTCTTTATTACTTTTTGTAGCAGAGTATTATCAAGAGATTGAACTAGATAAGCAACGCAGTCTTCCTCACCAAGCATTTGATCAACCTACACTACTACAAAATTGACATGGGATGACAGTTTTAAACCGTCTTAAGGATTCCCTTACGTCGGTTCTGATACTGTCGTCCCATGCAATGTCATGTCATGTAAGACATGAAACGACGGTTCAAATAAAAACGTTGTACCATGCTATGGATATGACAGCGGTCCCTGTGCAAGCGTTGTACCCTGCTATGCATGTGACAACAGTTCCTATTCAAGCGTTGTCTATGCAATATGTGACACGACAGTTCCTATACAAGCGTCATCTCCTACAATACTTGCGACAACAGTTCCTACACAAGCATTGTCCCATGCAATACATGAGACAACAATATTTATTGAACCGTCGTCTCATATAAAAAAATTGAAGAAAAAAACTTATTTCACTCTTTTGAACCCCATAATCCAAACAAAATCAGTAGATAGACAAAATCAACAAAATTCAATATATTCTAACCCATAAATCAAACCAAAGACAAATGAAATACAGAAATTATATTACATTTGAATTTAACTTTACAACATATTTCTAAAAACGTGAAACTTATTATTATACATAAAAAAAAACAAAGTATTTTGACTACAAACTTAAAACAAAGTCCTCCAAACAAAATCAATAGATAGAGAAAATCAACAAAATTCAATATATTCTAACCCATAAATCAAACCAAACACAAATGAAATACACAAATTATATTACATTTTAATTTAAGTTTACAACATATTTCTAAAAACGTGAAACTTATTATTATACATAAAAAAAACAAAGTATTTTGACTACAAACTTAAAACAAAGTCCTCCAAACAAAATCAATAGATAGACAAAATCAACAAAATTCAATATATTCTAACCCATAAATCAAACCAAACACAAATGAAATACAAAAATTATATTACATTTGAATTTAAGTTTACAACATATTTATACACTACAAGAAATCTGATATTTACCTACCAATATATATTGGTAGGGAAAGTAATGTTTTGCTTACCAATATTTATTGGTAGATAATATTAGTAGGTAAATGCTAGTCCATTATATTATATTTCGGAACATAGCTTTACCTACCAATAATATCAGTAGGTAATGATCTTTATCTACGTATATTATGGAGGGAAATTTTTTAACCATTCCCGCTCAATTCCCCCCCCCCCCCCCTGTTTTTTATTTTCATTATATTATTTTATTATTATAAATGCTTATTTGGAAGCTTATGTAGAGAAAATAATTATTTGAGAGGGTTGACCCGAAGCAATTAAATGATTACGAATAAAATTGAAATGTAAATCCAAACACCCTACATTTTCACAAAGATAATAATGGAGCTCAATATTATTTTTAAATATATAAATTTTATTTTCAACCAAAAGAAGTAAAAAATAGATATTAAGAATGTTATTTTTAAATTGCTTGCTACTTTCTTTGGCTCTGAATTGTTGGTATGTTAATTCTAATATATTTAATTATTTTATATTAGACTCCATGTTTCTTTCCGTCTATATTATTATTATTATGGTAGACTCCCATGTTTCTTTCGGTCTATATAATTATAATATATTATTATTATTATTATTATTATGTTAAAAGTTGAAACCCTATCCTCTCTCCACAATCTTAGCCTAACACAGCTGCCTCCCTCTTTCTTTCTTTCTCTGGTCTCTTCTTTCTTCTCCTCATACCCATTTCCTTTTCTCCCGACCATCTTCTCTCATCATCTTGCTCGAAGTTGACTGGTCGGTGGGCTAGGCTTGCAGCGGGAGATGGGATGGACGGTGGCGGGATGGACGACATGCTAGGCTTACGGCGGGGGATGGGTGCGCGAGGTCTCGGACGATGAAGGACTATGGTACCAGATTATGTCGACCACAGTAAGTGTTTTTTGAATGTTATATGCATCTGTATATATGTATATATGAAATAATTGTTTATATATTTTAGAGTTTGTTAGTTTGATGAAGAAATTATAGATTGATTGTTTAGATTTATTGGGTATTTGATTTTGGATTTTCTTTCTAACTACATTGGGATTTGATTTTTTTTTTCCTTTTACTCTTTGAGTCTACCGAGCATAGATGTATACACTCATTCTTTGGCTATGGACTGCTGCTATAGAGTAATTAGTATATTTAAAATTTTATAAGGAAATTGGTATTATTCTGCATCATTCATCTTATTTTTAGGTTTTGTTTAGTTTGTGAGATATTTCTATAATATATTTTGATACTGTTGTTTTGTTCTATACCTATTCATAAATGTTTTCATAATCTACTAATTTCCTCATGATCAATGAATAGGCTAATTAAAGAAAAGGATTTTTCCATTTCGTTTTCAAATGAAGCATGTATAATTTCCTCTGCTTTTGCTTTTTTTTTTTATGATATTTTTGGCTATCATCTATATCTTTACAGTGACAGGGTATTAGAGTAGTTGCTGTCTAGAGACTCATTTTTTGACTTTATAGCTTTGATATCGATCTACTTGCAAGAATTTTATGAACCTATTTGAAATGCATTCATTAATTAATGGCTGGAAACTTTTGTATGTATGATTGATACTCATATATATATATATATATTATTATGTGTTTCTATATACTTGCAAGATTGATATTGTATATACAAGTAAATATGTGTGGTTAGATTTGCTTGTATTGGTGTTAGAGCCACATCCTTTGTTTTTTCTATTATACGAGAATTGATTTTATTTTTATTTTAGTTTTCATTGTACTAAATTTTTGGGTGAACCAAAGTCTAGTAATCAAGAATCTCATTCTTTCACTTTAAAACATATTTTGGAAGAGTACAATATATGTGTATACTAGAACAATGTAAAATATAAGTTAGTGTTGCATATAAAGCAGGAAAAGAGAGTTGATTTGCTAAAATAATTGCATTACCATTAACTGATAAGTTGAATTTTCTATGGCAGGGACTCCCTACACACATTCTTTTGTGCTTATGATGTGAGTGACATCTCAGCTGGTATAAAGGTAGTGTTTTATTTAAGAAATAAAAAAGTTGTCTTTGAGTTATCATTCTAGAGTTTATAGATTTTGATTTTCTAGCTCATGATTATGGCTTCTATTGAAATATGTGTTCTGCTGAACTTAATGTATATCTTTTGTTGGTATTTAATTGCTAAAAATTATCATAATTATTCAACTGTGGGTGTTGATTAGGCATCTCTATTCCTTTACTCGTGAGATTATTGCAACTTCTATGATCATTATGTTATTTATGACCCTCCATGGATTTGAATCAAAGCTTGTGGAGACAATTATATTGATAGGGGGTTATTTTGATGATTATATATACGAAGAAATTGAAGCGAAACATTTTGGTGTAGTAAAAACCAACTTAGCGAAATTCTTTTCATAATCTTGCACTGAATAGTGAATGATATTATTCTGTTGTTCATACTTATTATGCTGAGAAAGGATGGACTGGAATAGAGCTCGGACCATTATATGTAAGTAATTTAAATTTTTATTTATTATATTTATTATATTTCTTACTAATAATTAATTAAATATATTATTAGGATAAAATGATGGAGTTAAGGGGTCAACATCCTCCATAAGAACTGTCTGATAAAGAGATTATGGAGCGTGTACTTGGACGTGATTCGGTATACTTGCGAGGGTGGGGGCGGTCTCCTAGTGTCACAACTTCTACTTCACATCGTGAAAATATTGTGGGTAATCAACCAACTTATGAAGAGTTAGTTGAACGACTTAATGATACAATTTCCAGCCTTAATGCTACTAACGAACAACTTACTGTGGTTGTGGATATACTTCGTCATAACAATTTGATGGCACCGCCTCCACCACATCCAACAGACCAAGCTTCAGATGCAAATTTAAGAGAGTCGCCATCTTTTTCAGTTCGGGAGTCACAAGATAATTCTTAGTTTATTTACATTAATTTACTTAGGAATGAACTTTATGAAGTTTTTTTTTATTTTGGTAGGGGTAACCTTAAAATGATAACTTTATGACTTATTTTAGTATTGAACATTATAAAGAATTTTAGCATTAAACATTTTATTATTGTATGATTTTTTTCTAGTTTATTTCTAATATAGAACATTTATAAATAACTGTTATTATCTTTTACCTACACATAACCATTAAATTTGAACAAAATATAAATTGTGTAACAGACCAATAAAATAATGCTATGTGGGCTAATAAAATGACACCACGTAGGATGCCACATATGATGTCACGTAGGATGCCACGTAGGATGCCACGTCATCAGACACGTAAAACTACAAAAACCATGTTAGCATACACGTAGGATGCCATGCCATCAAACACGTCATCTGATGACTCATCAATTGATTTATAACTTAGTGCGGTCCACTGATTCTTTTAACTACCAGTGTTAATAAGTGTAGGTAAAGACTCTTTCCCCACTAACATTTACCTACCAATCTCTACCAATTCAATATTGGTAGGTAAACCATATTACCCACCATTAGGCTAGTTTTACCTACACTTACAATTGGTAGGTAAAGACCTCATTTTCTTGTAGTGATAGACATGCAAAACTTATTATTCTACATAAAAAAAAACAAAGTATTTTGACTACAAACTTAAAACAAAGTCCCTAAAAAGAAATGCAACCAGTTACAACAAGCTAATTTGCAGTACAGGTCTGACTCTATCATTAATATTGCATTATTTGTGCTTGCTAACAATAAGTCCACCTATTCAAGAAAAAAAAAGAGTTACATAATTATCAATGTTCTTCACTTACTCTTCACCAAACTCATAGAACCTATTGCTTATTTTCTTTGAGAATCACCAAATCGTTCTTTAGCAGCTTCTATGATGACATTAATTCATTCTATTCCCGGTATAGTTGCAGTAAAAGTGCATCTGTCAATAGAAATGTTTTCATAAGAATGGAACTTAAAAGTAGATACATACCCAAATATAGATAATCAAAGCCTTAATTAAAGTCCCAAAATTTCATCATCTAAATGAGAATAGAGACAACAATCATTGATTTTTTGTATGCATAAATTACAATTGAAAATATAATTTTTTGTAAAAGTCCTTGAGAACAAAGTCACTATAAATGGCTAAGTGGCAAAGATAAACATTTTAGTTTAATTTGTTTTTCTTTTCTTAAAAAGTAGTATAAAAAAGTTGCAGTACTTAGGGACAAATGAACATAAGCACTAATCTATTTTGGGTCCAAAGAAAGAAGTTAACACATAGAATTGAATTGCAACTACCAATACTATATACACCAACCAAGTTCGATCATTAAATACTAAACCCATTTCACTTTATCTGTTATACTGTAATTTTTATTATTGCTACCTGAGTAGTTTGTAGCAAGCCACTACTGATAAAATATACAATGTGTAACTCATAACATCATAATCAAGAAAGTAACTCTTCACAAATCTTTCAATCTAATTCCACTAGTTTAAACTCTGATTTTTTATTATCTGATAACATAAACAGCGACATTTATTGTATTGTAAATAAAGTATTATTTTTCTTTGTTTTTGAAAACATAATATTTCTAAAATATATAAATAAATAAAATAAAGAGTTTTTGGTTAAGCTGGCCATTAAATCCAAAAAAGGCATAAGTGGAGGAACCCATTTCTTACTCAGCTATGAAATGGTAATCCAGTGACATTTCTTGCATTCTTGTCATCAAGCACTCATCTGAGTTCACTACAACATAATTATAAATTATAAATTATAATGGTCAACAGATTTCTTCTTATACAATCAATGCTCATTTTATAGAGACCAGCCCATTTCACACAATTTCCATGCCTATGTACATTTCTACTCCCTTGCTCTCACTCCACAATTGTCATGCCTATATACATTTCACACAATCAACACTAAAATTGAAAATGACCCAAAATATCAAATTAAGATAAAATAATGCTAGTGAGCACAAACCATCTGTTACAGTCATGGAAACTTGTAGTGACACATTCCAAGCATGTGGTCTGAAACTAATTAAATAGGGTACTAATTAATAAGAAAATCATACTTGAGAAATATAAAATATTTCATGAATCAACTGAAGTAAAGCTATCTTCAGAATGATAAATGGCAAGCAAATAATCCTAGTTAGCACTTACTTGATATATCACCATTGAGAACCTATATAATAGAATGACAAAGAAATTATACTTACAACAGTATAGAATGCTTTTACATGCGCTAATGGTTTTCCAAAATGCACCATCATCCTTGTTATATCATGTAATCCATCCAAATACTTCAGAAATGCAATCCACGTTATTAAATTAAAGGCAAAAGAAGGCTTTATATTTAAATGACTTTCTAGACTAAAAGTATACAAAAACTAATTCACTGTGCCAAGTATATACATACTAGAGTATTTAAGAAAATTGACAAACTTGTGCCCCTGCATAAAATAGATAGATAATATTTGGATCCCATTTGGCGCAAGTTTCTTCATGTGGTAAATAATGAATGATTGCTACATTTTTGCCTCTATAATAATTTCAATTGCAAAACATAGAAGCATGAATTAATATATTTCTAGAGCAGCTTGCGAACAGTTCAAAACCAGACACCCCGTTCCAAGTGAAAAGAAAAGGAAGCAATAGGTTACCTTTTTTGAGGATTGAAACCCTCTATGAATTTCCTAATTCCCCTGCAATCATAATTATGTCCAAGAGTAGAGAAAAAACATAGATGGAATTATAGAAGGAAAAATTTATTAAAAGAAAACCATTATATTTAGAAGCTCCTTTGAATATTGAGAATACAATTATTCATTATGACATTTCAAGATATCAAAGATTATATCCTAGAAAATTTCAAATCTTGATGTATTACCTTACAATTTTTAAAGATTATATGAAATAATGACTCACATCAGCAAGAAAGTTTTTAATTTTCAAATATTGATGTATTACCTTACAATTTTCGGGGTATGTTTGCATATCTATGAGAGAAATCAGTTGGAAGCATGTGAGGTCGGCGGGAAGGGCTTGAGGTCGAAGATCTGCGGGACGACGCATAGAGAAAGACAGGCTTGAGGCCAGAGATCTGCTAGATGTCGTATACGCCGTTGTCATTCACCGCGTGTTAGGGAAGAGCTTCGTCGCTTGAAGGGAAGAAGTCGTTCAACTTGACTGCAATGGGATCGCGACACTGTGGAAAACTAAGTTTAAAAATATAAAAAATCATACACTATTAACATATCTTAATATTTGAATTCATTTAAAGTATTATTAATATAATATAATTTATTAAAAGTATGATATTATATATAAAAATTTAACAGCTAATTAATATTAAAATTTTGAATTATTTAAATAACTTTTTTAAGACATTTTAAAAATTTGTTATAATTTTTTTTAAAAAAGTATTATTAATTCTTCTAAAAATATAAACTATTATTATTAGTTTTTTTAAATTAAAAAATCATGATAATCAAGTATTATTAATTAAAGTCCATTTTTAATAATATTTTATATTATTTCACATTTATATCATAAAATTTTATTAATTTAAAAATCATAATTATAAAATATGTAATTAATGACAAATGTACAAGCTATTACTTAATATATTTTTTATTGATATGTCTAGACAATTTTTTTTATTATATTAGAAGATACACATGATCCAATAATATTGAGTATATTTAATATTAAGAACCCTTTTGAAAAATAATAATAATAAAACCACATACAAGAGACGATGGTCTAAGTAGAATTGTCTTACTGTGATAAAAGTAAAGACGGGACAACGGTCTCCCAAGAACTGTTGTCTCATGTAAGTTTTGGTTTACATGGCACGACAGTTCTAGAGAATATGTCGTCACGTGTCTATTTTTAACACGAGAAAACAGTTATACTAAAAACGTCGTCTCATGTACGTTGTCTAAGTACAATTTTGTAGTGGTGCTAGAACTAGTGTGTGATGGTTCTCAACACATGAGATAGAGATCTAGAAGAGAAGAAGAGACAATGGCTATGAAAGGATTAAACTGTCTAGGTTTTCACTTACCCAATGAATCAGCTGAGACTGACTTCCTTATGAAAACCCTAGATATTATATTCCTTATATATGCAACTTAATGAGCTTTATTTAAATTTAAATTAATTAAAAATAATAAAAATAAATAAAAGCCTTGGGCTCCCACAAATAGACTTGGGCCCAATATCTTTGTTTTGAATTTAAATCTCAATTGGACCTAAATTCAAAATCTTTTATTTATTTATTTTAATTAATTAATTAAATCCTTATTCAAATCAACTAATTATAATTTGAAACTTAATTTAATACTATTTATTTATATTGACATCAATTTATCAATATTAATAAATTTACCCAAAGATTTTCTTTTATTCTCTAAATCTCACATCTCTGTAAATTTTCCAAAATTGACCTAGTCAACTTTAAAAATCATAATTGATAATTAAATCAATTAATTGAGACATTCTAGATGATTTACTCAAAGGTGATGTGGGGACCATGGTTCCATGAAATCAAGCTCCATTAAGTTACCGTGAATTTATTTACGAATAATTTCACTACCTTATTAATTCCTCATGACTCCACTATAGACTCAGAATTGAACTCTTGAATTCATAGAACGTATTTTCCAAACCATAAATATGTTATCCATTGTTATAACCATTACAATAAGCCAATCCTTTATCGATGGATTACTAACGAGCTGGGTGCAAATTACCATTTTACCCCTCATCAATATCTTATCCTTAACACCCACTAAGTTCCTTATAAATGATATTTCTGTGAACTTAATCATAGAAATGAGATCTCAACCGTTTAACATTTTGACCAAAGCAATTAAGGAAAACATCTTTTCAATTCTCATACAGAAGTTATAGATTTCATATCTAAGAATAATACTCCCACTCAATTACACTACTAAATCTCCAAGATATAAGTATGGGCTACACCGTAGGGTAAGCTGGTAACGAACAAGTCAAAAGATTTAAATAATATAATTAGTAAAATATTATCACTCAAAATTAAGATCGACTTAACATATGTGCAATGCTGTGACATTGATTAGATTTGATAGCAACAATACTTATTTATCAATCAATAATCAATATCGGTCCTAGTCCGATGTAACCAAATACATCCGATCTTATCTACTTGGTCAATGCATTGGACAAGACATCACACCCCTAATGTGTAAGTAGATCATATCGTAGATTGCCTAATCAGCGAAAATCCAATGCACTAATCTACTCTTAGGACACGTTCTTTTGAACATATAATTACAGCTATAATCCACTGTGATCTAGTCACTATAATTTTAACTATCAATATTTTCGAGATTTTATAAATGTTTGTATTAATTCAATAATCATGTAATAATACAAGCAAGGAACATAGTTGGCAAACTAAATGATTTCTACTAATTTTATTGACAATATGAAATCATGTTACATGTCCGACATGGTTTTATATGGGCATAAAACCTAACATGTTGTGGATTATGTTGTCAATTGTTTAATCTGTCAGCAGGTGAAGGTTGAACATCAAATGCCTGCAGGGCTGCTGCAGCCATTAGGGATTTCAGAGTGAAAGTGAGAGGATATCACCATGGACTTTGTCGTTGGATTACCAAAGACAGTGGGACAATATGATTTTGTGTGGGTGAGTGTGGATAGGTACACCAAATCAGCCCACATTTTGCCTATTAAAACAACTCATACGGTGGTGCAGTATAATGAGTTTTTTGTGAAGGAAATTGTGTGACTTCATGGGGCTCCGAGGTCAATAGTATCCGACAGGGATCCCACCTTCACCTCTATGTTTTGGGAGAGCCTGTATAAGGCTATGGGCACGTAATTGCGGTTTAGTACCGCCTATCATCCTCAGACAGATGGATATTCTGAGAGGGCGATTAAGATATTGGAGGATATGCTACTATAACGCCCCACTTTCTTAGAGTCATTACCATGTGGTTTATAAATGTATCATTAGCTCGCTAATCAAGGTTTTAGATTAAAAAGTGTGATTGAATAAAAATAAAGGCTTATTTAATAAACATTAGATAAAAAGAGTTGGTCATTCATTATAATTCGTAAAAATGTTACATTGGGATCCCAAAATATTGTTTTAAAATACATTTACAATCCAAAGGTTTGGTACAGTCCACCTAGGCGACAAAAGCGAACATTCACCACGTGTTCCTTAAAACAACCCCAGTCATGGCGGTCCGGTAGACCAAACATGTACACACCGCTCCATGCCCTCCAACTCATGGTTGTTCGACCCTTTTTCCTTGCTCTTACCTACACCACGGAGCACCCGTGAGCCGAGGCCCAACAAGAGAACTTCAAGCATGGCATACAGTAATATACTTCAATAAATACATACTTAATCATTGACAACAAGTAATTACACGTTTCTATTAGAAAGCATAACATAACCACAGTAAAATAGCTCAATAACACAATGGCATAACAACATAATAGTACATCAATACAATAACACAACAGTATATCATAACACATCAATATAATAACAAGACAACACAATAACACGACAGCTTAATACTACAACAGCAAAAAACCACAGCAGCGGCCTCCACCAATCGAGGTGCGTTACCAGGCACCAAGTCTGCGGTCCTAGTCAAACGGGTGTGTACAGCATCCTTGAGGGTCTCGCCCTGGTGGCCTACATTCAGCATGTTTAACCCCGATCCCGACCCCTTGTCGTACCCAACTTCTTGTCATTCCCGGCCTTCGCTGTTCACTCAAACATGCATCAGATAGCATAATATTCAAAGATATTTAAATGCATATTAACCATAAGAATTAGGTTCATGCCCTGCAATACAAACAATAGGGCCATGCCCAGCACTACGAATACAAACAGTTCTCTTACCTGGTGTCCCGACCTGAAAACCCAAAGCGATCCCGAGCACGATTCATAATCCTGATCCTGAATGGTAAAACCTCGTCACAACGTATCAATAAATATCCATCATGATCTCACTCAAATAAAAGCCTTCGGAATAACATACTAGCCTCCAGAACCTCGAATTCTACTAAACCGGGTAGTAGAATCCTTCTCGAGCCATACCGCTTGGGTTCCCAAGCCTAAAACCCTCATTTGACCAATATTTTCCATATGAGTCGCGGCCCAGCCCATAAGGTCCGCAGCGCGCTCAAGTCAGAGGGCAAAGCCTTCTCTGCTGAAGGACGTGGGTTGTGGCGTGCCTCAGCCTGCGCTGTAGTGCCTGAGCAAAAACATAGACTCCCAAGCCTTTTGTTCATACAAGTCGTGGCGCTTGAAGAACAGGGCCGCGGCCGAGCCTACGAACCCAGAAATTCCACCATTTTCAGACTTCTAATCCTCCTCCAAATCAATCTAGACATACTCTAATGCCCAAATTGAGTCCGAAAACACTCTCACTATACCCAGAGTAGTACACAAGCCCTATAAACTGAACCAAAACTTCATTATAACACAAATTAATCTCTTGAGTTCAAAAACTTCTAGAACACCGAAAAAAAAAACAAGGAAACTCAAATAAAGCTTGCTCTAAACCTTACCTTTGTGTTGCTTTCAACCTTGATCTTACTCCAATCACTTCCAGCTCTAACTCCCCTGAATTATAAGCCTTCCCCCCTTAATTCAGCAAAATCCCTCCTTATCCTTGAGAGAGAGAGAGAAAGAGAGAGAGAGAGAGAGACGTGAGGGAGAGTGAGAAAGAGTTGAGAACAGACTAAGGGATTCCTTCTATTTCCTTCTAATTGACTCTAGTGTTTTGATCAACTTTAGCATATCCCCAATTACCTCATGACCAATATGCCCCCAAATCTATCCTCAATCTTTTAGTTCTACCAAGGGCAATCCCGTCATTTGCCACATCCCTCTAATTCATCGAGTGTTCCTACAAATCCTCATTAAATTCTGACATACCCAAATAATTGCTAAGTAACTACCTATTATCCGTTAAACCCCAGGCACATGCCAAGTTCTCAAAAACGCCCCTAGGCTCACCCCGAGCCGAGTATCTGACCCCATTGTGACTATTCCACTAATCCTCTCCCTAGGATCGTCTCAAACCACACACCTTAAATATCCCCATTACACTGGGGTCTCACTCATAACACATGCATATTTGCATTTATTCTCTCAATGGGCCAAAATTACAAACATGTCCCTATTCATAGAAATGGACCCACATGCATATTTAATACACACAAAAATGAATGTATAATCACATTACCACATAATTCATTTATAACACATCATCACGCATATAATCCAAATTAGGCCCTCCAGGCACTGTAGTCAAGGCACTCAGCCTTGATTATCGAATTCGGGTTGTTATAGTTACGGGCATGTGTGCTGTATTTTGGGGGATCTTGGAGTAAGTATCTCCCTTTGATTGAGTTTTTGTATAATAACAGCAATCGGGCAACTATCAGAATGGCTCCGTATGAAATATTGTATGGGAGGAAGTGCAGATCACCCATCCATTAGGATAAGACGAGTAAGAGAAAATAATTATGTCCTAAGGCTATTCAAAGGACCAACGAGGAGATTGAAAATATTAGTGCTCAGATGCTCGCCTCCCAGAGTCGATAGAACAGTTACTCAGACTTGAGATGCAGGAGTGTAGAGTTTCAATTTGGTGATCATGTGTTCCTCAGAGTTGCTCCTTTGAGAGGAGTAAAGAGATTTGGAATGAAAGGCAAGTTAAGTCCTAGGTTTGTTGGCCCCTTTGATATTCTGGATCGGTTTGGAGAGGTAGTTTACAGATTGGTTATTCCTCTAGCTTTATCAGGGGTTCACAACGTATTTCATGTATCCATGCTTCAAAATTACGTATCAGATTCTACACATGTGCTGAGTTATGAAAACCTAGAGCTAGATAAAGACTTGTCTTATGAGGAGAAGTCGGTTCAGATCCTACATTAGAAAGATAGAGTCTTGCAGAACAAGGTCATTTCCTTGGTAAAAGTGTTTTTGTAACGCCCTGGATAGCCAAGACCGCTACATTGTGCACTTATAAAGGTGCAAGACTTGCTAATCAAGTCATTAATTTAAAAACATGTCACTAAACATGTATGAGCTAGGGTTAAAAAGGTTTCGGCCTCAAAAGTTTCACTTTATATAATTAAACAGTTACATACATGGGATCCCAAAAGAAATAGAGTTTAAAAGTTGGATTACAGACTCCCCAAAATACAGACAACTGTCAACCACACTAAGGCAAAATGAGCATTTCTGGGTCTCGCGTCCCTGCCTAAACCTCAACTGTGGCGGCTGAGCAGCTGGTCATGTACATTCTGCTTGCAGAGCTGTCCAAATCAGGGCTGATCAAGTTTGCCCTTGCCTTTACCTGCACCACGTAGCACCCATGAGCCAAGGCCCAGCAAGAAAACATAATAGGCAATGCAACCAATAGCAACAGATAATTAATTCATCAGGCATGACCAAACACTTGTTATTCCACATTAATCACTTAACACATATTCATAACCAACAATGCAATTAATCATTCTAACAATAAAATCACATAATAACTAGGGCCGAAAACTTAGGCCGCACCCTCTGTTTACCCCACTGACTTCGGCCCGCTTAAACCGAGCTCAGTGCATAATAAGTTGTCCTTGGCTACCAGTGGCCAAGCCACGCCCTGTGCGCTAGTGTAACCCTTGGAACCCTTAGGCCCTTGGTTTACTGTTTACATGGCATAATACCATCCTTTCAAAGCATACATATTAGGGAGCCCTTAGTCCCATTACAAATACACAACCGGGTGTAGTTTTCTTACCTTTAGTCTCTGCGTTTACTGATTACGAGCGACGCTCCTATAGCACGATCCATTCCCGAGGCCTACCTTTAACACCTAGTCACAACCAAGGTATTGGGTTCCATTAATATTCAAGTAAAGGTTTCTGGGTACAATACTAGCTCTCAGGACATCTAATTCCACCAAGCATGGTGGTGAAATCAATCCCAAGCACCTAGGCTAGATTCCCGCACCTAAAATCCCCAAATTCTCAAGAATGCACCCAAGGGCTGCGACCCTTGAAGCCTAGCCACGACCCACCTCTAAAATAGAGCCCAAGGCTCCAAGCAAGAAGACACGCACCACGGCCTTTCCCAAGGGCGCCACGGCGCTCTCCCCTGGCCGAGCCTCCTTGGCTCACTTGCTTCGTAGGGCTGCAGCGCTCTAGAATAGAGCCACGACTCTCCCTTTCGAGCCCAGAAAAACCTCCATTTCTAGCATCCTAACCCCATCCGAAATCATTCCAAAGCATCCTAACTCAAAACCCATCAATCACAAAACCTTTATCATGACTCTAACAACATATCCCAACAGAAATTTAGCTTAGATACCCACTAAAACTCCCTTTTGATTCTCTGAAACCCAGCAACTTAAAACACAAAAACCAGTCATGCAATGCTCAAATTTTAAACCTCTAAATAACGAATTGAAGCTTACCTCTTTTGCTGAACCACCTTCTTGACGAATTCCTGAGCTATAATCCAAGTTTCTCAGCTTAATTCAACCTTTAAACATCAAAACCATAAACTCCCTTAAAACCCAGTCAAAACTCAAAATTCAAATGCTCAGAAACACAGTTCAGTCCTTACCTTAAACTTGGTTGAATTCACTTAGCTGAGCACCATATTAACCTACAAATTTCCAGCCCAAATCACTAAGTTCCAGCTGATTTTCCCTTGGGTTTCTGTAATTTCTTGGGAGAGAAAAGGGAAGAGAAGAGTAGGAAGAGAGTATTAGTCGGTTTATGTTTTATTCCTCTGTTTCCATTAGCTTAGTCTAATCCTAGTCGGTTTAATCCATCCCGAGGCTCGGCATACCAGAAACGTCCCTGAGGGCAAAACGATAATTTTTCCCAATATTCCCGTCTAAGCTTCTTATCCTCAAATATATCTCCATATATTTATTTCCATAACCCGATAGTCTATATAACTACCCGAAACCTAAAATACCCCTAACTTATCCTAAGTCAAATACTAAGCCCCATTATGACTTTTCCCACTATCTAGCTCCCTAGGATCGCCTCAAGTCGCACGCTGCAGATTTACCCACATAATAATGTGGTTCTCACTATTTAACATTCATATAATCAAACAGGCATACTTAACATATAATCATGTATTTAATCAATTAATTCACACATGGACCAAATATGCCCTCCCGGCACACTAATCAAGGCCCTTAAGCCATATTAGTGATTTTGGGTCGTTACAACTATCTCCTCCTACTGAGAATTTCGTCCTCGAAATTTACTTGAATAGCTCGGGATACTGATCCCGCATCGCTGACTCTAACTCCCAGGTCGCTTCCTCGACCTTGCTATTTCTCCACAACACTTTAACTAACGGAATCGTCTTATTCCGTAGAACTTTGTCCTTCCGGTCTAAAACCTGAACCGGTCGCTCTTCATAGGACAAATCTGTCTGCAACTCTAAGTCCTCATACTTCAGCACATGCGTCGTATCTGAAACATACCTCCGCAACATGGAGACATGGAGTACATCATGAACTCCTGACAGCGACGGTGGCAAGGCCAACCTGTAAGCCACCTGCCCAATCCTCTCTAGGATCTCGAAAGGCTCAACAAACCGAGGGCTCAACTTGCCCTTTACTCCAAATCTCCTCACCCCTCTCAATGGTGAAACTCGCAGAAACACATGGTCCCCAACCTGGAACTCCACATTCCTACGCTTAGGATCAGCGTAGCTTTTCTGTCTACTCTGCGAGGCAAGCATTCTGGCTCGAATCTTCTCAATAGCCTCATTGGTCTTCTGAACCATATCTGGCCCCAAATACTTCCTTTCACCCATCTCATCCCAATGAATGGGCGATCTACACTTTCTCCCATATAGCATCTCATAAGGAGCCACCCCAATCGTGGACTGATAACTGTTGTTATACGAAAACTCGATCAACGGTAAGTACTTACTCCAAGACCCCTCAAAATCAATCACACACACCCTAAGCATGTCCTCCAATACCTGAATCGTCCTCTCAGACTGTCCATCAGTCTGAGGATGAAAAACGGTGCTAAATTTCAACTGAGTCCCCATAGCTCTCTACAGAGCTCCCCAAAACTTAGAGGTAAAGATAGGGTCTCGATCAGATACAATAGACTTTGGAACCCCATGGAGACGAACTATCTCCCTCACATACAACTCTGCATACTGTTCCACTGTATAGGTCGACTTCACTGGTAGAAAATGAGCTGACTTGGTGTATCTATCTACTATCACCCACACCGAGTCACAAAGTCCCACTGTCCTAGGTAACCCTCCTACAAAATCCATGGTGATGTCCTCCCACTTCCACTCTGGGATACCCAAAGGCTGAAGCAACCCCGCTGGTCGCTGATGCTCAGCCTTTACCTGCTCGCATGTCAAACATCTAGACACATACTCTACCACATCCCTCTTCATCCCGGGCCACCAATATAATGTCCGTAGATCTTGATACATCTTAGTGGTACCCGGATGAAGTGAGTATGGCGTAGTGTGAGACTCGTCCAATATCTCCCGTCTGACCCTCTCATCTGCCGGAACACAAATTCGTCCCTGATATCGAAGCATGCCAGTCTCAGAGACGGAATAATCCTTAGCTGTCCCCGCTAAGACATGTTGCCTAACCTCCTGCAACTGTGCATCCACCAACTATCCCTCCTTGACCCGCTCTAGCAGGGTCGACTGCAAGGTAATATTAGCTAACTAGCCTACCACCAGTTCTATCCTTGCTTTGGTCATTTCATCTGCTAACTCTCTCGAGATCTGGGTGGAACTAAACAACTGTCCTGGGCCCCTCCGGCTCAATGCATCCGCCACCACGTTGGCTTTCCCCGGGTGGTAAAGGATATCACAGTCATAATCCTTAACCAGCTTCAACCAACTCCTCTGTCTCATGTTCAGATCCTTCTGAGTGAAGAAATATTTCAAACTCTTGTGGTCACTATATAACTTGCACTTCTCCCCATACAGATAATGCCGCCAATCCTTCAGTGCGAATACCACTGCCGCCAATTCCAAATCATGGGTAGGATACCGCTGCTCATACTCCTTCAGCTGTCGCGATGCGTAGGCTATAACTTTCTCATTCTGTATCAACACACAGCCTAAGCCCATCTTCGATGCATCACAGTAAACTACAAACTTTCCTTCCTCCGAAGGAAGACTCAATACAGGTGCAGAAATAAGTCGTCGCTTCAACTCTTGAAAACTATTCTCACACCTCTCTGACCAAGCAAACCTCTGATTCTTCCTTGTCAACTCTGTCATTGGTGAAGAAATCTTTGAAAACCCTTCTATGAACCGTCTTTAATAACTTGCCAACCCAAGGAAACTTCGCACCTCTGAGGCGTTCCTTGGCCTCGGCCAATCTCTCACTGCTTCCACCTTGGACGGATCCACCTTAATCCCTTCTGCACCAACTATATGCCCAAGGAAAGTCACCTCTGGTAACCAAAACTCACACTTCTTAAACTTGGTGTACAACTGATGCTCCCTTAACCTCTGTAAAACTTGTCAAAGATGTTGCTCATGCTCTGAATCTGAACTGGAGTATACCAAGATATCGTCGATGAAGACAATGACGAACTGATCTAAGAAGTCCTTGAACACCCTGTTCATCAAATCCATAAAAGCTGTCGGGGCATTGGTCAAACCGAAACACATGACCAACAACTCATAGTGCCCATAACATGTCTGAAAGGCCGTCTTCGTTATATCCTCATCTTTGATCCTCAGCTGGTGATAACCAGATCGTAGATCAATCTTTGAGAACACCGCCTTCCCCTGCAGCTGATCGAACAAGTCATCAATCCTTGGTAGAGGGTACTTATTCTTTATGGTCAACTTGTTCAATTCTCTGTAGTCTATACACATCCTCAGAGTCTCGTCCTTCTTCTTAACAAACAACACTGGGGCGCCTCATGGAGAATAACTAGGCCTAATGAATCCCAAATCCAGAAGCTTCTACAACTGTATCTTTAATTCCTTCAACTCAATTGGAGCCATCCTATACGGTGCCCTTGATACTGGTTCTGTCCCCGGTGCTAACTCAATCTCAAATTGAATCTCCCTGCGTGGCAGCAACCCTGGTAGATCCTCAGGAAATACGTCCAAAAACTCACACACCAATCTGGTCTCTCCCGGCCCTGCCGGCATAACCCTAGTAGTATCCACTACACTAGCCAGAAAACCTATACATCCACCCTGTAACAAGTCTCTAGCCCTCAATGCCGAAATCATGGGTACACGGGGCCCAGACACCGCACCCACAAAGACAAACGGATCCTCGCCCTCAGGCTCAAAAGTCACCATCTTCTTCCTGCAGTCAATAGTAGCCCCATATCTAACCAACCAATGCATCCGTAAGATCATATCAAAATCCTCCATATCTAACTCAATCAAATCTACCAAAAGCTCCCTACTATCAACCATCACTGACAGTGCCCTAATCCATCTCCTAGAAACTACCAGTTCCCCTGTAGGCAATAAAGTCCCAAACCCTGCAGTCCGATACTCACTAGGTCTACACAGTCTATCAATCACCTTACTAGAAACAAAAGAATGTGTAGCTCCATAATCAATCAATATAGTAAAAGGAGAGCCAGCGCTAGAAATCTGACCTGTCACTACCGAGGGACTAGCCTCGGCCTCCGCCTGCGTCAAAGTGAATACTCGAGCTGGAGTCAAGCTATCCACTTTCCCTGCTTCACCTTTCTTCACTGTTGGGAAATCTTTCCTGAGATGCCCCACCATTTCACATACAAAACAAGCTTTGGCCCGACACTCGCCCTGATGGCGTCTTCTACACCTCGAGCACTCTAGATAGGTCCGCCATGCCTCACCGCCACCCTGACGGCCACCCTGACCACCTTGACCCCTCCTATCAGGACCAGCAGCGGTCGAAGTGTCAGGAGTCTTCCTCTTGAAGTCACTGGGGCCTCCGCCCCTACCTGTCCCTGAATAAGGAGGCACCACTCTGCGGCCCTCGCGCCTCACCGCACTTTCCCTCCAAATCTTGTTCTCCGCTTCCTCAGCGGTAAGAGCCTTCTCAACGACCTGGGCATAAGTTGTTCCTCCAGGTACCATTGTGATCCTGACATCCCGGGCTATCACAGCATTAAGCCCCCTGATAAATCTATCTTGCCTAGCAGCATCAGTAGGCACAAGATCTGGTGCAAACTTCACAAGCCTATCGAATTTTAGGGCATATTCAGTAACAGTCATATTTCCCTGCACCAAACCCACGAACTCATTCACTTTTGCTGCCCTGACGGCAACATTGTAGTATTTCTGGCTAAACAAGTCTCTAAATCCTTCCCAACTCAAAGCGGTAACATCCCTAGTCTGCAATGCCACTTCCCACCAGATGCGGGCATCTTCTCTCAACATTTACGTGGCATAGACCACTCTATCATGCCTCTCTACTCTCATAAAATCCAAAATTGTAGTAATCATAGTTAGCCATTGCTCGGCCTTTAGTGGATCAGGTCCCCCTTCAAAGATTGGAGGGTCCTGCTTCCTGAACCGCTCATATAACGGCTCCCACCTGTTCCCAACCTCCCCAGACTGTACAGCTGGTACCACTGCTGGTGGTACAATAGGGGAAGCGCTCCCTGATGGAGCCTGCTGTCGCAGAAGGTGAATCTGTTCATC
This sequence comes from Humulus lupulus, assembly GCF_963169125.1. Lineage (NCBI taxonomy): Eukaryota > Viridiplantae > Streptophyta > Magnoliopsida > Rosales > Cannabaceae > Humulus > Humulus lupulus. The sequence goes on from NC_084793.1 coordinate 102,594,574, forward strand.
CTGGCTCCACAATCGAGCCTGCATATCCGCCATGAGCTGCTGCCAGTTCTCAGGGACTGGCGGAGGAATCTGGCCTTGGTCATCACCCCCGGTCCCGGACCTAGTGCCGGCTAGTCGTGTAGATTTTCTTGGACGCATAGCTATCCAAGTCAATCTGCAATCAACGACTCGGCCGTCAGACCATGATGACAGGGTAAAAACTTCTCCAAAATCCACCAATGGAACATAACCAATCACAAGCAATCAACATATAGCCATTTATCCACATGCACCGGCTGCTAATAAGCATGCCCCAATCTCATCACACAATAGCTATGAATCAAGCATTCATCCATACACAATATGCAGTTTAATCATCCAAATATTCATTTACATGCACGGCGATGCTAATAAACATGCCTCAATATTCTCACACAGCAGTCAAGGGTCAGGCCCTATCAGTATTCCATGCTTCCTATTAATCCCATAACAACAACATTTATAATTCACTTCATGCATACAAGCATATAAGCACATTACCAAACCCTGAATTGAGCTTGTCTCTAGCAGCGAATGTACATGTCCAGTCAGTCTTCAGGAACCCTTAAACCTAGGACACTCTGATACCAAGTTGTAATGCCCTGGATAGCCAAGACTGCTACACTGTGTACTTATAAAGGTGCAAGACTTGCTAATCAAGTCATTAATTTAAAAACGTGTCACTAAACATGTATGAGCTAGGGTTAAAAAGGTTTCAGTCTCAAAAGTTTCACTTTATATAATTAAACAGTTACATACATGGGATCCCAAAAGAAACAGAGTTTAAAAGTTGGATTACAGACTCCCCAAAATACAGACAACTGTCAGCCACACTAAGGCAAAATGAACATTTCTAGGTCTCGCGTCCCTGCCTAAACCTCAACTATGGCGGCTGAGCAGCTGGTCATGTACATTCTGCTCGCAGAGCTCTCCAAATCAGGGCTGATCAAGTTTGCCCTTGCCTTTACCTGCACCACGTAGCACCCATGAGCCAAGGCCCAGCAAGAAAACATAATAGGCAATGCAACCAATAGCAACAGATAATTAATTCATCAAGCATGACCAAACACTTGTTATTCCACATTAATCACTTAACACATATTCATAACCAACAATGAAATTAATTGTTCTAACAGTCAAATCACATAATAACAAGGTCCGACAACTTAGGCCGCACCCTCTGTTTACCCCACTGACTCCGGCCCGCTTAAACCGAGCTCAGTGCATAATAAGCTGTCCTTGGCTACCAGTGGCCAAGTCGTGCCCTGTGCGCTAGTGCAACCCTTGGCACCCTTAGGCCCTTGGTTTACTGTTTACATAGCATAATACCATCCTTTCAAAGCATACATATTAGGGAGCCCTTAGTCCCATTACAAATACACAACCGAGTGCAGTTTTCTTACCTTTAGTCTCTGCATTTACTGATTACGAGCGACGCTCCTCTAACACAATCCGTTCCCGAGCCCTAGCTTTAACACCTAGTCACAACCAAGGTATTGGGTTCCATTAATATTCAAGTAAAGGTTTCTGGGTACAATACTAGCTCTCGGGACATCTAATTCCACCAAGCATGGTGGTGAAATCAATCCCAAGCACCTAGGCTAGATTCCCTCACCTAAAATCCCCAAATGCTCAAGAATGCACCCAAGGGCTGTGGCCCTTGAAGCCTAGCCGCGGCCCGCCTCTAAAACAGAGCCCAAGGCTCCCGAAAAGCAGACACGCGCCATAGCCCTTCCCAAGGGCGCCGCGGCGCTCTCCCCTGGCCGAGCCTCCTTAGCTCACTTGCTTCGTAGGGCTGCAGCGCTCTAGAACAGAGTCGCGACCCTCCCCTTCGAGCCCAGAAAAACCTCCATTTCTAGCATCCTAACCAATCCAAAACCATTCCAAAGCATCCTAACTCAAAACCCATCAATCACAAAACCTTTATCATGACTCTAACAACATATCCCAACATAAATTCAGCTTAGAAACCCACTAAAACTCCCTTTTGATTCTCTGAAACCCAGCAACTTAAAACACCAAAACCAGTCATGCAATGCTCAAATTTTAAACCTCTAAATAATGAATTGAAGCTTACCTCTTTTGCTGAACCACCTTCTTGACGAATTCCTGAGCTACAATCCAAGTTTCTCAGCTTAATTCAACATTTAAACATCAAAATCATAAACTCCCTTAAAACCCAGTCAAAATTCAAATGCTCAGAAACATAGTTTAGTCCTTACCTTAAACTTGGTTGAATTCACTTAGCTGAGCACCAAATTAACCTACAAATTTCCAACCCAAATCACTAAGTTCCAGTTGATTTTCCCTTGGGTTTCTGTAATTTCTTGGGAGAGAAAAGGGAAGAGAAGAGTAGGAAGAAAGTATAAGTCGGTTTATGTTTTATTCCTCTATTTCCATTAGCTTAGTCTAATCCTAGTCGGTTTAATCCATCCTGAGGCTCGGGGTACCGGAAACGTCCTCGAGGGCAAAACGGTAAATTTTCCCAATATTCCCGTCTAAGCTTCCTATCCTCAAATATATCTCCATATATTTATTTGCATAACTCGATAGTCTATATAACTACCCGCTACCTAAAATACCCCTGACTTATCCTAAGTCAAATACTAAGCCCCGTTATGACTTTTCCCGCTATCTAGCTCCCTAAGATCGCCTCAAGTCGCACGCTACAGATTTACCCACATAATAATGTGGTTCTCACAATTATAAAATTTAATCACAATTTAACATTCGTATAATCAAACAGGCATACTTAATATATAATCATGTATTTAATCAATTAATTCACACATTGACCAAATATGCCCTCCCGTCACACTAATCAAGGCCCTTAAGCCATATTAGTGATTTTGGGTCGTTACAGTTTTGGAGAAACAAAAAGGTAGAAGAGGCAACTTGGGGCGTTACAACTATCCCCTTCTTACCGTAGTCAAGGCACTCAGCCTTGATTCTGATATGTGGGATCGATATCCTGAGTTATTCAGGTAAATTTCGAGGATGAAATTTCTGTAAGAAGGGGATAGTTGTAACGCCCTAAATTTGCTAATAAGGCTTAGTGCCTTGATCAAAGTGTCAGGAGGACAATAATTGATTCAATTGTGTGATTACTTTAAATGATTATATGATTAGAAATGCATATTTAGGTGAATTAAATATTCATGTGGGCCCATTTTTGTTAATTGGGGAGTATTTATAATTTTTCCCGTTGTGGGCATAAATGTAAATTGTGTTTGTTATGATTGAGACCACAGTATTGTGGAGATATAATACTATGTTGTGTGTTCTGGCATTTGTCGATCCCGTCGTGTGGTTTAAGCAGAAAGTCACAAGTGAGGATATTTGGTAATTAGTGGTATTATGGTAACTTGGGGTATCTATTGGTAACACTCTAGAGTAATTGATATTGGGGAGAAATTTAAATGGGGAAAAATGGCATTTTTACAAGAGAATGAGTAAAATACTAGGATACCTTTGAGGTTAGTATAGGTGTTTAGATAGAGAGAGGGGAAATAGGGTAAATTGGCTTGAGGATAGGTGAGTGATGGCTAAGAACATGGTGGTACATTCTAAGCCTTTTCCTCTCTCTCTATCCACTCTTAACACTTAGACCTTTTAGATGGTCTCTAAAGGAAACCAGGAACTAAGATCAAAGGAAGCTAATTTTTGAGGATCAAGGAAGGAATTCAAGCTAGAAAGTAGAGCCAAGAAAGCTTGAGGTTGTTCTGCACAATTGAGGTAAGGTTCTATTCTGAATTCTGTTGATTTTTGCTATGATTTAGGGTGTTCTTGAGCTTCAAAGTTCAAGATTGGGTTTTTGTTTTTTAATGGGATTTTGATCTAGTGTAAGCTTGGGTTTTGTTGATGTTGGTATGTTAGTGAAGTTGTGAGGTTGAATTTTGAGTTTGGGGTGTGTTTAGATTGGATTTTGGAGGTTTGATTCAGAGATTTCGCTAGTGGAAAAACCTAGAATTCTGGATTTTAGAAGGAATGCTACAGCTCTACTCCTTGGGTGCTACAATACTAGGTGCTTTTCTGGGCTCTGAAAGTAGCGCTACAGTGCTAGGCAAAATTCAAGAAGGCAAATTTTCAGTTTTTGAGAATTTGGTCCAGGGGCTCGGGGGTCAATTCCACCACCCTATTTGGTGGAATTGGAGGTCTCAAGAGCATGGGATTGGTTTATGGAATCAAAATGTAATGAGGATGCTATTTCTGGTTGTGACTAGGTTTTATGCCAAGGCTCGGGTTTAAAGGATCGTGGTCGGGATCGTATTAATCAGTCAGCTCGGGACACAGGTAAGAAAACTGTTTCTGCCCGTAGAGCGGGCATGGCCCTATTATTTGTGTTTAATGTGTATGTGAATACCTGTAGATGTTATGTTATGTTATGTTGTGCATGATTATGAATGAACGGTGAAGGCCAGGAACGGCGAAAGTCAGGAATGAGAACGGTAAAGTCCGGGGTTGAAAAGGGCCGGGATCAACATTAAGCATGCTGAATGCAAGCCGCTAGGGAAAGAACCTCTAATGGTGTTGTACTCACCAGCTCAGTGAAGAACGTGAGCCTAGTGTCTGGTTAAGCACCTGGGTCGGCATATGCCACTATATGTTTAATCTGCTATCTGTTTAAGATGTATATTACTAGATTGAATTGTGATATTCTATGTGTTGAGTTTTCTTGTTGGGCATTGGCTCACAGGTGCTCTATGGTGCATGTAAGGGAAAAGGAAAGGCCAACCAACCATGAGTTGGAGAGTGCGGAGCGGCGTGTACATATTCAGCCTACCTGGTTGCCACGACTGGGCTTGTTTTGAGGAACATGCTGTAAATAGTTGATTATGTTTCTTAGGTCGACTGTATCTTAACTTTTAAGTTGTAATACATTTTTGGAACAATATTTTGGGATCCCAATGTATAAATTTTATGACTTTAATGAATGTCCAAATCTTATATAATTAACTTTCGTCAAATGAGTCTTTATTTCGATTTAATCACGCTTTTCAACCTAAAACCTTGATTAGCGAGCAAATGACAAATTTTCAAATCACATGGCAACGGCTCTAGGGTAGTAAGGCGTTACACAACTCGTGCTACAAGAAAGGTTTTGGGGTGTTGCCAAGGCTTAATGCATTTGGCGGGAAGAGAGCAGGACCTTCATCCTCATCTTCATAAATGTATGAGCAAGTGCTGCCTCACGTGGACTCAATACTCAAGCATAATCAGAGACTTGAGAGTCGTCAACAACATCAGGAGACCTTGATCAATGATTTGTTGAAGAATGTAAGAACTATGACTTGTAATTTTACTATGGACTTACAGAAGAGGATCATGACAATGACGATGGTGCAGCTGACGGGGGCGGGGATGAGGACGCCAGTACCCATTGTAGACAATTTTTTTCCATATTTGTACTTTATATTATTAGAAACAATGCATGTTTTAATTTACTAGACTACTTTAATATTTTCATGTTTAGTGGAGACAATTAACAATAATAGATCTAATTTAATTTTTATTCATTGCAAATTTATTTTTATTTTTAATTAAATTAATTAATATAATTACTAAATGAATTATAATTAAATTATTAATTAATTTAATATAAATTAAAATTATTAAATAAAAATATTTTTATATTTTTATAATTTATTTCATTTTATAAAAAAATATAACTTTTCTCAGCGCAAAATTGCGTTGGAAAAAGGCTTTGTCAGTAAAGATAAACAAACATTTGTCGACGCAATCATAAAATTTTGTCGGCGTATTGTTACGTCTGCGCTGGAAAAAGTCTTACCTTTGTCGACGCAATTTTACACCGCAAAAATGTTCACTTTTTCCAGCGTGATGTTGTGCCTGAAAAGGCTGAGACTTTTGTCGGTGCAAAATTGTGTCGCTGAAAGTATTTTTTACAATCTCGTGCAATTTTTTTCCTCACCGTGTCCATTTTTTTGCCGGTGCATTTTTGCGTCAATAAAAGTTACTTTTGCCGGTGTAGTTCGTTTTGCGCCAGCAAAAGTCTTATTACTGACGGACTTTCGCTGCCTGCCTTTGCCGACCCGAAAATGCGTCGACAAAGGTCATACGACTTTTTTTGGCACAAAAATTTGCCGGAAAAAGCCTCATTTTTTGTAGTGAAGGCATGAGCAGTCAAGCATCCAACAAGTGCAAAGTGAACTAGGTTTCCTATCCAAATGAGCATATGACAGGATAACCCCATCAATGACTATCAACCAATTATCTTCCGATTAAGAATTGGGAAAAAACAAACCCATTATTCAAATAAAAAATAAGGGAAATAAAACAACAACCAACTAATTTCAAGAAATCCGACCACAGAATGCGGAATACCATGAAACAAAGGGTCAATAGTGATTGGGGCCACCAAGATATCATCTACAACTGAATCTCAAAGAAATCTGGCCAAGAACAACCCAAGATGATCACACCAACCAGGATAATATCCTCCAATAAACCCACTAATCCTAACAGTAGGAAAATAAAATGACGGAGGGTGAATAACATCATTATTTGAAGCTGAAAATCTAACAACATTAAAATAAAACAACAATATTTCGAACTAGAGAAAACAAAAATCAAGAAATCAGGCCTTCCGATCCCAAAACCCCTGTGATGTTCAATTATAGGAAGGCCCGCTCCACCATCCCAATAAAGCCAAGGACCACCCCGCAGACACCCACTGACAAAGGAGAGTCATCCGACGTACCTCACTAATACAGCCCCCTTGTACTCAGCAAAGCCCCAACCTCGCGGATGCGACACCCCTTCCAACCAACGCCACCAGGGCAACGACCACCCCAAACAACGGGAGAACAGAGATAGCCAGGGGTTATCACCATCACCTGGATAAGGCCGGCAAGACCTTGCGACCACCACCAGGAAGAAGAAAACAAAATGAGGCAAGGTTGTCCAATGGAACATAGATCTAGCAGAAGGACGGGTAGGCAAGCTCCTGATGAGAATAGCTACAGTCTCGGCCAGAGCCCCACTAGATCCGATGAAGCTCCGGCCAAGAGAAAACTCAAGAATGGGGCCCCCTAGGGTGACATCGCTAGAGATAAACGAGAGACCATAGGTATTGTTTGTGAGTTTTGTTAATAAATTTTATAGATTTTCTATAAGATTTATAAAATTTTGACTCTCTTGGTATTGTTTTTGTACGAGTTTTGACCATTACTTTCAAACAATTACAAACATGTTCCTTTACTTTGCAAAAAATATATATATAGGTCTCTTTACTCAAATTTGGCCAACAAATTAATACCATGAACATTTATCATTTATTTAATTAAAAAACATATTAGATTAATTAAAAACAAATTAAACCTTCTCGCTGAAATATTACAAAATTATTCTTAATAACGCCCACATTTGAAAAGTATACTTCAATTCGTAATTTGGACGAAACTATCTCTCTCATAAAATTCCTTCCCTCACTCCTCTCTCTCGACTTTTTCTCACTTGAACTCACGCTAGCTACAACACCTACTTGAACAACCAACTACCCACGAACCCAACCAATGGTCACTTACTCGGCCCATTAGGGATGCACTTGAGTTTTCAACAACACCTTCAACCCTCAAACTCAACTACCCTCACACCTTTCCTCCTCCATCAAATACAAACCCAAAATGATTAAGGCTCGACTTTGCTATGTGTTTAACTATCTAGATTCGAAAAACCTAATTAGTTTCAATTAATGTAAATATTTATTGCATTTTGTGATGGATTTTGATTTTGCTTCGATGGTATTTTCTGGGTTTTTTCATCAATAAATTAATTTTGATGGTGTTCAATAGTTTCTCAATGAGTAGATCTGCTCACAACATTCATGTTGTTATAATTTTATGTACGCAAGTGCACACAATCGTCAACAAGTCATAAAGTGATAAATAGAGTATCGTTCCCACGAGGGTTGAATATTAATTATTAATAAATTAATTTCTTAGTTCTATTTGGTCAATAAAACTTTTATTGGAAAATAATGCAATAAAAAGAATAAAAACAACTAAAATTAGCAACTGAAATTAAAAGAACAAATATTGAATAATTTAATTAGTGGATGGAAACTAGGCTATGTAATTTCATCATTTACCCACTCTATATCATATTAACACAAATTCTACAATTCCTCTGCTTATTGTGATAGCAAATTAACAAGGGTAATCTATATTCTTAATAGGACATATAGATCTCAATTATATGCAAACTTTCTACATCTTTGTGATAAACTAAACATATAATAGACATTAAGCAAAACAATTCTAAAGCTACACAACTCATACATGCACTCTTGTCCAATATCGAAATTCATGTTTATTCAACTATAGCATATTTAACTCTCACTTCTCAGAATTTGAATTAAAATCATAAATCATGTAAATGGTGATCAAACACTCACAAGCATTAAGCAAAAATTGAATAAATCACAATATAGAGGAAAGATTCATAGAAATTGCTTTAAATCATTAAAGAGTTTCAAAAGACTCCATTATAAACCCTAGAAAGTGAAATTAGTTCATAACTAAAACAATAATAATACCCATTAAGCTAATTGAAAGTATTAAAATTCAGAAAGTAAAAGAAAGAGGAAGAAAAACTCTATAGGATCTCCATTTGTCGTCTCCTCCAATCTCCAATTGCTTTTCTGAGTTTAACTATAATGCCTTACTAATCTAGGGTTGTTACACTGTGTGTTCAAAAATAGTGCTTAACTCGTTAAGCGGGTCATTTTGATACAAACGTATAATTATAAGTAAACTGAGTTTTAGGTGTTAACGATTTTGGTCTAAAAGAATTAAACTCTTCATTAAAACTTTAAACATTTACATAGGACCCCACAAAAGGTTTAAAATAAATAAATAATTATATTCAAAGATACAAAATAGTTGGCCTAAGTGAAAAAGTTGAACTTATAACCTAAGTTCCTCAAAATAACTCGACTGTGGCGGTCGAAGTGGCCGAACATGCAAGCGTATGTCCAAAGCCCCCTAACTCATGGCTGGTCGACTTTCCCCTTGCCCTTATATGCACCATAGAGCACCTGTGAGTCAAAGCCCAACAAGAAAAGTTGCACAAGACATACATAATAACCACATCATGAACAGATAACAATTCATACAAATAAAAATTCGCATAACTCATAAGTCATAGCCATATATACTGAATAATCATATTAGCATTCAATATCAACTATACCAAGTAATCTGCAACACCAGCACCATATGTACGGTCAATGCCTAGTAGAGTGCATCTCTCGGTACTAAGATTATGGTAATAACCGTCCCATAACCAAATTAGTTGCTAATAAGTACAATGAACAAAGTATGTGATATGGATAAACAACCCTAGCACATTTCAATGTTATATGGTTATAATTGTTTCTAGATACAATAGGTCCAATGCCTGCTCTACGTGCAATGCCAACTTTTCTTACCTCGAGTCCTGTGTTAAAAACAAAATGACCTCGAGTGGGATCATTTTGCTGAGCCTCGCAAAAACCCTAGTCACAATGTAAATGATACACTTATTATGGATTAAATCCAAATCTTGAGTTCAAAACAAAACCCTAGCTTCTAGGCTTCCAATCTCACTCAACACGGGAGTGGGATCGTCCCCCAAGCAGGCCCCAAAATTAGATCCTAGGAACCCCGAGCTAAATCTCAAAGTTTAATAAAATCACCATTTTGGGGCACCTGACGCGGTCGCGCCCACAAAAATTTGGGGCTTCTGGGATTCCACCGCGGTCGCACCCTACCCCAGCGCGGTCGCATTGGTAGCTTTAAAACCCCAAATTGAAATCAAAATCCTGAGATTTTGGGATACTAGCACGGTCGCGCCACAATCTAGCGTGGTTGCGCTAGGTCCCTGGAAACACAAAAACGAACTCGGAAATGTGTTCTTCCCTAATCTCGAACCCCTGCATTCTCAGACCTAAATTCTTGATTCCAAATAGTTTTCCAACAGTTTTTTTACCATAATTCGACCATAAATCAATAGCAAAAATAACACCCAACCCCATAATACCCATAACTCACCCAAATCACATCAAAATGACAATGACACATTCTTAGAGTTCTAAACTCTAACTTGCCCCAAACTCCGTAAATTCAAAGTGCAATGCACAAATTTAGCAGCAAATTTATGCATTAAAACACTCTTGAACTTGTTTCTAAGCTCAATGTAGCACAAAAACAATCTATCACCCTTAAAATTCAAAATTCAATTAAAATCCCTAAAACTAAGAACACCTTTGAACCAACAATGAAGAACATCCAAAAATTTGGCTTACCTTGCTCCAAATCCAAAAACTCTAGCTGTGAGGGTGGCTTAAATAGCTGCTAATATTCCCAAGGATAAGTTCAATCCCCTCTAGGACTCTTCAAAATTCATAAAGCCTTGCCCTTAATTTGAGTGTTTATGGTCTTGGAGTGAGTTGAAGTTAAAAAAGGGGGGAAGAGAGAGACCTTGAACGTGAGTGAAGTCTGGTATCAGACTTAGCCAAATTTGTCTACTAATTAGTCAAATGACCATTTTCCCCTTACCTTAGTTAATCTCAAAGCTAAACCCAAAGGCCATGTCATTTGCTTAAATTCCCACTAAACCTCAAATTATACCTATAATTCCAAATTAATCCACTAATCTTCCAAACACCAATATTTTCCCCAACAATATTTCATATTCCAATAATTTCCAGAATATGCTAAAATTACCAAAATATCCATTGGCTCACCCAAGTCGGGTGTTTATCCCCATTGTGACTTTTCCGCTAAATTACTCGAAAGAATCCACTTGTACCGAACATCACGAACATCCACATAATAATGTGGTCCTAAGCACATAACATGTCAAAATTACAATTATACCCTCAACGAGTCAAAATTACAAAAAATGCTCATTTTTAACAAAAGCAAGTCTTTAAACACATTTAATACACATATTCATGCATACTCAATCATATAATAATATAAATCAATAAATTTACACATAATTACCCACGTGTCATCCTGACATGCTAATCAAGGTACTTAATCCTATTAGAAGTTTTGGACGCTACAACTATCCCCTCCTAATAGAAATTTCATCCTCGAAATTTACCTGAACAACTTGGGATAATGACTCTGCAAATCTGACTCTAACTCCCAAGTCACTTTTTTTACCTTACTGTTCCTCCATAACACTTTAACTAGAGGAATAGTTTTGTTCCTTAAGACTTTGTCCTTCCTATCCAGAATCTGCACCAGTTGCTCTTCATAGGACAAATCTGTCAGTAACTCCAGATTATCATAACTCAACACATGTGTCATATCTGATACATATTTCTAAAGCATAGACACGTGAAACACATTATGAACTCCCAAAAGAGATGGGGACAAAGCCAATCTCTAAGCTACCTGTCCAATCCTCTTCAGGATCTCAACAGGTCCCACATACCTAGGGCTCAACTTGCCATTCTTCCCAAACCGTTTTACTCTTTTCAATGGTGAAACTCTGAGAAAAATGTAGTTTCCAACTTGGAACTCCACGTTCCTATGCTTAGGATTAGCATAGCATTTCTGTCTACTCTGTGAGGCAAGAATTTGAGCTCTAATTTCTCAATGGCCTCACTGGTCCTCTGGACGACTTCAGGACCCAAATACTTCCCCTCACCCATTTCATCCCAATGAATGGGTGATCTACACTTCCTACCATACAATATCTCATATGGATCTACTCCAATCATTGAATGATAATTGTTGTTGTAGGAAAACTTAATCAAGGGAAGATACTTACTCCAGTACCTCTCAAAATCTATTACACATGCCCGAAGCATGTCTTCCAATACTTGAATCGTCCTCTCAGACTGTCTGTCTGTCTGAGGATGGTAAGCGGTGTTGAACTTCAACTACGTACCCATAGCCTTCTGCAGGCCTTCCCAAACTTGGAAGTAAAAGTGGGATCTCGATATGATAATATAGACTTCAGAGCCTCATGGAGACGTACAACCTCCCATGCATGCAACTCAACATATTGGTCCATGGTGAAATTCGTTCTCATAGGCAATAAGTTGGCTGACTTGGTGTATCGATCAACGATCACCCATACTGAATCGTGTTGACCCACTGTCATAGGAAACCCAACTACAAAATCCATGGTGATATCTTCCCATTTCCATTCAGGGATACTAAAAGTCTGTAGTGACCCTGCTGGCCTCTGATGTTCCGCCTTTATCTACTGATAAGTTAGGCACCTTGCCACATACTCAACCACATATTTCTTTATCCCTGGCCACCAATATAAAGATTTCAAATTTTGATACATCTTCGTGGTGTCAAGATGCAATAAATAAGGGGTGGTATGAGATTCATCCAGAATCTCTCACCTGATTCATGCTCATTTAACCATAACCAATATATAACAAGCATGTGAAATAATTTATGCATGCAAAATGTCACCATCAAATCCATTAAACTAGTTATTACATATGCTTGTAATTCTTACTATTCTCCACTAACATTAACAAAACATGCTGAAGAATCATTAGGACTTTTTAGGCTTAAAAGAAACGACTTAGGTATGGGTAGTCAAAATAGTCATTTAGGCTCAATCATACCATAAGCTTACCACCATTCAACCAAACATGATATAAACATTCACAACCCAATTAAAATCCAAAATTTGTCTCAATTGAGAGAAAATTCATTTTAATTTATTTATATTTTTTTTTCTATTCAAACTACACTCCCCTAAACTTGTTTTCGATGTATTTTCATAAGAAGTGCAGTTACTGTAACACTCTACTAACCCAGAGCCATTACCCTGTATGTTTGAAAATTTTGCTTAACTTGTTAAGCGAGTTGTTTAGACTCAAAAGTGTAGTTTAAATAAAATAAAATTCCACGTAATAATTTTTTTTTGGATAAAAAGGTTTAACTTTTTATTATGACTATAAAAGGGTTTACATGGGATCCCTAAAGTTGATTAAAACATAATTACAATCACAATTTTACAAATAGTCGACCTAAGCGACAAAATTCATAATTTTACATTGAGTCCATCAATAAATCTCGACCGTGGCGGCCGAGCAAGCCCAACATGTATGCGTCACTCCAAAGCCCTCCAACTCATGGCTAGCCAGCAGTCACTTTTCCTTTACCTACACCATAGAGCACCTATGAGCCAAGGCCCAGCAAGAAACTCCACAAGGAATAACAAAAGTCATAATATGCATCTATAACAAACTTCCATGATCAATAAATCATAAATATGTATATATCAATCATACCAAAAACCAACAAGCAATAAACATTTTTATTTTACCATATGAACAGTTTCACGACCTATGCCGAGCAGGGCACAGCACTGGGCTCCAAGTTTTCAGCCCATGCCGAGCGAGTGTGTACAACACTCTTATTGTGGCCCCATGCCATCACGGCCTACATTCGGCATGTGTTGCCGAACACGACCCATTTCCGAACAATCACAACATATATATAATGCAGCAATGCCTCGTTTCAGATAACGAATGGGGTACATAACCCTAATTCAACATTCAATTAAACAAGCACAATCATTATATCGCAACATTGGGGTGAGCTCGTGCCCTACTCTATGTGCATATGCCAATTTTCTTACCTCAGTCCTAAGCTGTAAACGGAGCAATCTCGAGTGTGATTCCTTTCATGAGCCTCGCAGATCCTTAGTCACAACAATGTAAGGTAGGTTTAGTTCCCCTTTAAATCACAACCTACCACAAACTTTCTTTATGCCTTCCTAGGCTCCAAATATACTTTAAATAACATATCCCGAGAACCTCGACTCAAGATCCATAGTAATCCATATCAAATTCATATGAAAAAGGGTTCAAAAATCATCTGCCCAAACAATTCGGCCGGCTGGTTCTCCCAAGATGGTCGAGCGTTTGGTCAAAATGGCCAAACCACAAAACCAAAGGATGGTCGACTGTTTCCAACAGGTCGGTCGACCATTTCATCACAGAGATGAATTCCTACATTTTCTGTGTTTTTTCAAAACTCAAACTAGAACCAAATCAATTCCAAATCGTACCAAACTCAATTTTCACCATTCAAAACATACATTAAACCTAAAATATGCCTAACAACGGTAACCAAATTAACAAACTTAAGTCCCAACTCAAATTCATAAAAATTCAAGTCAAAACTCAATTTTCCTCAAAATTGTCAAATTTAATCAAATTTCAAGTTTTCCATTGAAACTTAAAGCTTAAAATAGTTCCTAACATTGTTTCTACCCCCAACCTACTCACCCTAATCATTTAAAATCATCCATATTCGAAATTCAATCAAATTCTCAATAAAGATCAAGAATACTCAAAAACCACCAAGAACAGAGGAAGAACATCAGTGGAGAACAACAAAGCTTACCTCTTCTGTGAAATTCGAATCCCCTAGCTTGAAGATGACCTCTATCTACTGGTATCCTTCCATTATAGCTTGAACCTTCTCAAAAGTTCCTCCAGCCCCAAAACTTAGTCTTTTGGGTCTATGTGTAACACTTAAGAAAACTTCAAGAGGAAACCCATAAAAGAGGGAAAGCTTAAACGTGAATTGAAAAAAGGCTGGGAACACTTAATTAATTGTCTATTTTTATGGCCAAAAGACTACTTTGAACTTTGTTATGATTTGTTATATACAAATGATAAGTGTTGAAATACAAGCAAGGTATAAACACTTAGTAGAAATCACATAATGAAGAGTGAAATTTGAGCTTCAATTGTAGGCACTTATAAAATGCAATATTGGGTCCAAAGTGATACATGAGAGTATCTAAGGGTTCCTAAAAAGTTTGATAGCATTTATAGAATTTTTAGGACCTTTGAAAGTGTCCAAAGTTAGAGAGGGTGGCGATACGTTGCCACCCAAGTGGCGAGACATCGCCTGAAGCCTAGGGTTTCAAGAAACCCTAACAAGATACGCTTCATCTGCATGCAGGCAACGCGTCGCCTACTGTATTACGTGAATTACATAAAATTCTCATAATGACGTGTTTTTCAACTCTAATCCTATTGGTTGGACCTAATGACGGTGCCTACTCTATATAAGGGTCAAAATAGTGTTTTGGAAGACTTGATCACTCTCTCCAATCTCTCTCTACCATTTCTCTCTCTCTAGCTCCAAGAATCTCTAATTTTCTCCAAGACTTCTCCAAGAAAGTGCTTGACTTTGAGAGTTGAAGGCTTTTTCAATCTCAATCCGCATTTCCTTAAGAGAAGGCCTCAAGCATCCATGGTGGCTAGGAAATAGAGTATTAGGACAGCATTTTGCAACGTGTATAAGCCTTGGTTTGTGTTTGGTTTGCTCAAATTGATGGTCTTGCCTAGGGTTTTGAAGCTTCATCAAAGTTGAAGAACACCACTATTATACTTGGGTTTGCATGTTCTTCCTCAATATTTTTTTAGTCTCTGTCAATCCAAATTTTGTGTAGATTCTATTTTTTAGGTGGTGTTATCTCACTCTCCCCCAACATTAGCATATCATGGAAGAATCTAACTCTCTTTCTACATTGAAATTCATTACTCAAGACTTTGTTAGATTGGATAGGATTGATGGGACTAACTTTGTTCGTTGGCAAGACAAGATTAGATTCTTGCTCACTACTTTGAAAGTTTTCTATGTCTTGGATAAAGACCTAAAATCCTTGGAAGATCCCAAGGAAGATGATACTCAAAAAGTTGTCAAAGAAAGGAAGAAGTGCGAAGAAGATGAATTGAAATGTAGAGGTCACATCTTCAATGCCCTCTTGGATAGGCTCTATGATCTCTACACCAACACTAGGACTGCCAAGGAGATTTGGGAGGACTTGGAAAATAAGTACAAAGTGGAAGAGGAAGGTACTAAGAAATTTCGTATTACTCAATATATGGAATTTAAATTTTATGATGATAAACCCCTTCTCCCTCAAATTCATGAGCTACAAATTTTTGTGAATAAATTGTCTACTCTTAAGATTGTATTGCCGGAATAATTTCTTGGTTGTGCCATTATGGCCAAGTTACCTCCTTCTTGGAGAGGCTATAGAAAGAAGATTCTCCATAGAATTGAAGAGAATTATTTGGAGGAAATTCTCAAACACTTGAGAATTGAGGAGGAATCTCGCTCTAGAGATATGAATGAAGAGAAGTCCAATGGAGAGACTTCTAAGGCCAATGTGGTGGCTAACCCTCCTAACAAGGGCAAAGGAAATGGCAAGAACAAGGGCAAGGGTCAAAAACCCTTGGGGCCCAAGAAGAATGAGGGAAAATTCAAAGGTTCCAAAGGACCTTGCTTTGTGTGTGGCAAGAATGGCCACTTTGCTAGAGATTGTGGTTCAAAAGGAGCAAAAAAATTGAGGCAAGAGTTAACTCAACCCAAGAGGAACAAGTGGCAACACTAAATTAGGTTAATGCCATTCATGGAAAGGTGAGTGGGTGGTGGTATGATACTTTTCCAACCATTCATGTTACCTATGATAGAACTCTATTCAAGACCTTTGAATCTTCAAATGAAGGACATGAAATCCAAATGGTCAATGAGAAAAGGTCAAAAGTTTAAGGAAAAGGAACCATTGATTTGTTCTTCACATCCGGCTAGAAGGTTCTAATCACTAATGTTTTGTATGTACCCAGAATGAGTAGAAACCTTGTGAGTGGCAATTTACTTGGCAAACTGGGAATCAAGATTGTGATAGATTCCAGCAAGCTCATTTTATCTAAAGACAATGTTTTTGTGGGAAAGGGATATGCTTGTGATGGCATGTTTAAACTTTGTACTTCCAATGATCATGTGAACAATAAAAATTTTCTTCTTGTTATATGCTTTACTCAAATTCTATTACTTTGTGGCATATTAGACTTGCACATATATGATTTAGTACAATTAAAAGGGCTGTCAAATGTTGATTAATTGATTATGATAGTGTTGGGCATGACAAATGTAAATTATGTGTTAAATCTAAAATGCTAAGGAAACATTTTCCTAGTGTTGAAAGGAACTCTAAGTTGTTAGATTTGATACATGGTGATTTATGTGAACTTGATGGAATATTGACTAGAGGAGGAAGTAGGTATTTTATTACTTTAATTGATGATTGCTCTTGGTTCACATATGTATATTTGCTTAAAAATAAAGATGAAGCATTTGATGTATTTAAGGCGTATAAATTGGAAGTTGAAAATCAACTTGAAAGGAAAATTAAAGTGCTTAGAAGTGATAGGGGTGGTGAATATTTTTCAAATGAATTTAACTTGTTTTGTGAAGAACATGAAATAATTCATGAATGTACAGCCCCTTATACTCCACAACAAAATGGTATAGCGGAAAGAAAGAATAGAACATTTATTGAGATAATTAATGCTTTGCTATTACACTCTAAGTTGAATTTTAGTTTGTGAGGTGAAGCCTTGCTATCCGCTTCTCATATTTTGAATTGTATTCCCATAAAGAAAAATAATATATCACCATATGAGTTAAGGAAAGGAAAGAAACCAAATATTGGTTATCTTAAAGTGTGGGGGTGTCTTGCTTATTGCAAGAGCATCGATCCTAAAAGGACCAAGTTGGGTCCAAGGGCTATAAAAATGTGCATTTGTGGGCTATCCCA
The DNA here is from genome assembly GCF_963169125.1 of Humulus lupulus. Taxonomy (NCBI): domain Eukaryota; kingdom Viridiplantae; phylum Streptophyta; class Magnoliopsida; order Rosales; family Cannabaceae; genus Humulus; species Humulus lupulus. Next base: position 102,612,205 of record NC_084793.1, read on the forward strand.
AAATAGAAAAGCTAATAGATTATTAGACTTGGAGTCAAATGTAATAATTGAATCTAGAGAGGTTGAGTTCTTTGAGAACATGTCATGAGATGACAACAAACTAGAACCAACTCAAATGATGGACCCAAAACGGGTATGTTTTAAAAATTTATACTCGCAAGCACACGAATTGTATATGGAATATAGTATTCATGTAAGCACAAGATCGAACCCAAATGAGTTGTCTAAAATAAAAAAGAAAACTATTTTAAACCAAAATTAATAAATTATAACCTAGCTCCAAAGATTGATGAGTTTTAATGTTATGAACATAAACCAATAAAGTTATTTAAGAGAATGAAAATAAACCAATAATGATTTGAAAATAAGTGTTAAAAGAAAAGATTATAATGATACTAGAATCCACAAAGTGTAAGTTTAATAATATTTATTAGTATATTGATTCCCAAGTTTTAGTGATAGTTAAAATAAATCAAACTATCATTTTCCAAATATATTTATAATTTTAAACACAAATTACTTCTAAAAAGGTAGGATTTTTCTTCACTTTTCAAAAATTATAATTTCAAAGTATTTAATGTGAATCAACCTAATGAAACAACAAAAAATCAAATAACATTATTTATAAGGCAAAACATAATATTTTTGTTCTAAGCATGGATGTGTACAATTTAATGACACATGTTACACAAAGAATATTATGTTTTTGCAAAATGAAGAACAAAGTGCATATTCTCTAACAATAAAAAATATGAGATATTATAGATGAAAGACATATATGAAGAAGAAAAATCCATAAACTTTGTAACATTACAAGGGAAATCAACATACAACATAAACATTACCTAGTTACAAGTTGCTTCATCATGATCTTAATAATCTTATGAAAAAGATTAGAAGCACATAACTAGAGTAGAAAATACAAACAAAAAAATTACAAACATAAATAGGAAAATTTGGAGGATGAACCCCCAAATTTTTCCTCTAAAAACTCATAGAAAAATGACCAAAAAGAAGAAAAAGATGAAGAGAATAGAGAGGTTTGAAAGTGTAGAAAATTTGTTGTATGGTAACCTTCCTTAAAATAAACACTAAACTCCCTTATTTATAGCCAAAAAAGTGTATTAAAATAATCAATATAAATTAATTAAATTGATTTAATTAATTAAATTAATAATAATATGTCAAATAGGGGTAAATTATAGGGTGTAATGATGATGTTTTGGGGCAAATTATGCGCTTAAACTTGTAATTTTATCAAGAGTGGGTTAGAGTGTTTTATAGAGTCTTTATCTTGGTTTTGTAAAATATTAAAATATAATAAAATAATATGTTGACTGTGTTTTTAGCCAACGACGTGAGAACGTCAAATACGACAAGCCTTCAAGAGAATAAAAACGACACAGACGGTTTAAACAAGAAAAATAAATAACACAGGAGATTTTTATAGTGGTTCAGCCCCGATTGTCGGTAATAGCCTAATCCACTTAGAGTTATGATTTATAGTTCTGTACTCAAGATCAGATGGACTAAGCCAACTAAGTTTCTTTAGTACAGATGGCAAAAATACAAGAATTCTCTCTCTAGAATACTCAGACCCAACTTTCTCTCTCTAGAATACACAGTCCCAATTTTCTCTCTCTAGAAAGAAGAAGCAGAAGAAGAACCCCTCTCTCATCCCATAAGCTCTCTATTTATAGGCCTGGGATCCTCAACTAATATCCCCTTATGATAGGGATATTTTATTATATTTATTACATTTAAACATTCAAAATTCGAAATGTAACAAACCCCCCATTTGTGGGAAGAATGAGAGATTCCTGCGTATGTTGTTGAAGCTGTCTCTGGGAATCTTGACTTAGTCTCATCTAGCTAGTTGATCCACCTCCTACTGACCACTCATGCAAGTGTTGGTCGGACGTGCATGGTGGTAGGACATGCATGGTGGTAGGACATGTTTTCGTGGGTTGAACGTGCATGGTGGTAGGACATGCACTTCTCTCCTCTAACATGGCACTCTCCTCTAGCATGCCATGTTCCTCCTTGAACCAATCTCCTTGGCTTCTCCTCGGACCAAGGTGGTCTGAGGCAACCTCCTTGGCACCTCACCTTGGACAACATTGAGGCAACCTCCTTGGCACCTCACCTTGGACAACATTGAGGCAACCTCCTCCATGACATCTCACCTTGGACAAGTTCAAGGCATTCTCCTTTAGCATCTCCCAAACATGTTCGATCGAACATTGTATAGGCTTTCCTTATCAAAATCTAAGTCTCCATCCTCTTGCATGAGACTCCTCCTCCTTAGCTACTTACCTTGGACACGTTCGAGCCAACACTTAGGAAACCTTGGGAGGCTTGCCTCCTACACACCCTTGGGGTCTCTTAGGACCACATCCTCCTTAGGGTCTCCTAAGACCACTTTCTCCTTGGGGTCTCTTAAGACCACTCCCTTGGGGTCTCCTAGGACCACATCCTCCTTGGGGTCTCCTAGGACCACTCCCCTTAGCTCTCCTAGAATGCATTCTCCAATTTTTGGGTATAACATTTGCCCCCCAAGTTTATTATACGATTTCCCTCGTATGATAAACTTTTCTTCTAGCAAAATATTCTTGAGATCATTCAAAAGCTTCTATCCGGTTGATAACTTTCACGTAAACTCCCATGATAGAACGTGTCTTGAACTTGTCTTATGATTTCTTCAAACTCTATTTTCTTGATACAATGAAAACATAAGCTCCCTTTGTATGTGTTGCAAAATCATCATGGTATAGAGACAGGTTGTTGAATATCCTCAATTTGGTTGGGCTAGGATTAGAATTTCGGTGATCCGATCGGATGCTAGGACTAGGGCCCTCGAACAAGATTGTCCGATCGGACACATGCATTAGGCTCCTTGGATATGCTCGGCCTGCACCATGCAAAACATGGTCTCCTTGGATGTGATCCGACCGGATGCAGGCACTCTCCTCGGGTATGGGTCCAAGTCAATCACTTTGGCTCTCCTCGGACATGTCCGAGCCACATATTTTTGGAAACTCACCTCGGTCATGTCCGACCCACACATCTTGGAAGCTCAAACTAAGGTCCGATCAGACTCTTTGTGGCTTCTCCTTGGACCAAGGTCCAAGCCAATGACTTTGAAGCTCACCTCGGATAGGTCCGAGCCAAGCACTAGGCTCCTCCAACTATGTCTGATCGGACCCTTGGCACTCATGCATGCCTCTCCTCGGACTAGGGTCCGAGCCCATCTCTTGAGGTGCCAAAGACCTATGTCCGATTGGACACTAACACTCAGACGCACACGGGCTTTCCTGAACACTTATCAATGTGATCCGATCGGACCTGAACACTCTTCTTGGCATCACCAACCATGTCCGATCGAACAATGCATACCCTTGGCCAAAAACTAAGTCCATCTTTTGGCTTGTATGGGACTCCTCCTTGGACTTGCTCCGAGCCAACCACCTAGGAAGTTTACCTCGGACAGGTCCGAGCCAAGCACTAGGCTCCTCCAATTATGTCCGATCGGACCGTGTTTGACCTCGTCCAAAATCGAAGTCCATGGGACCTCTCCTTGGACTTGGTCCGAGCCAATCTTTTTGGAAGCTCACCAAGCTAAGGTCCGAGCCAATCCCTTGGCACACATGCATGGTCTTCTCCTCGGACTTGTCCGAGCCAACCATCTTGGAAGCTCAAACTAAGGTCCGATCAGACCCTTTGTGGCCTCTCCTTGGCCAAGGTCTAAGCCTATCTTTTGGCATGCATGGTCTCCTCGGACCATGGTTCGAGTGGACTACATGAGGCTTCTTCCTCGGACCAAAGTCTGAGCCACACTTCATGGGGATCTCCTCGGATAGGTCCGAGCCACACCACATGGGGCTTCTCTTGGTCGGACGTAGCACCTTAGGCACAACTTATGGGCCTAGATCCTTGGACGTAGGTGAGATGCTCCTTGGAACAACATGCATCCGATCGGCCATCTCAAGGTATGCTTGGACACCACATTTTTCAAACACTTTAAGCACCTGTATTGATCGTGAGCATGGACAAACAGGCATAAGCCGTGTTGACATGAATGCAATGCAATGCAATGCATGAAACAGTAGCCAACCTTCTAAGCATGCACATCCGATCGGACATAGGCAGCATCACCATTTGGACGCTTCTCCTTGGAACTAGACACACCTTTCGGACCAAACATGGTATACTCCATGCTATAATTTTTTCAAACATTTCACCTTTAGGCACTCTTAGGACCTTTTAGGAAAAACCATCAAAGCACCTTGTTCAAACCTCCCATTATTATTTTGAGAGATTGATTTCTCTTAATCAATCTTAGTGAAAACTTGACTTCTCCTCCCAAAGACAAATTTTCACCATGTAGCATTTATTTTGCACGTATTTGTTTGATTCACTCCAGGGAAGTTGATTGGTGATACATGCTTAGCCTACCAGGGAAGTTGTATTGCTCTCCTGAGCAAGAAAACTTTGCACCTGATGAGCTAAACTTGTAGCTGTTGGCATTTATACTTTACTTCCCCTTATTAACTTAAAACATTCTAAGTCTCCTCTAGACTTAAAAAGTTATAAGTTTTTTGTGAAGAGTAAAGTCACTCTGGTGTATGCCTTGTATTTTCGCATGAGCACTTAGTTTTCTAACTTAGAAATTCTAGACATTTCATAAGTCCATGCTAAGTATACTTTCTCACACTCTTATTGCTCTAACATTTTATGAGCATGATTTTTATGGTCACACGAATATCTGCTCCTAACTTGAAATTTTTTTAAAAAAATTCCAAGTTACTTATGCTTTGCCAAGCAAGTTAGCTTAATGGCCTTTTTGGACTTCGAAAATTTACAAGTCAGCCTAGAAACAGATATATTAACTCGTGCTCTTATTGCCTGTGTTAAGTTATATACCAGCATACCCCATGTGCCCCCCAGGTGGTTGGAGGTTGAAAGATCCTTAGTCACTTGCTACCTGACTGAATCTGTTCGAGCAGTTAACTACTCGTGAAACACATAGAATATATGGAAAATACTCAAGCAGTTGAACGCTGCTTGAACACATCGACCAGTTGAACACTGCTCGGATAACTAACACACATGCATATTTGTAGCAAGAATCGACCACGCTGCGCGTAGTCTCTTTTATTACTCGTAAATTAAAAATGACAAAACATGTCTAACAACGAGTCTTAAACAACCAAAATTGTTCAAAATAAAATGACTGGTTAGCAAATAACCAGTTCATACACCAAACTTAAATAACAAGTCTAAAAAACTCGAAATCAAGCTACCACTCTGAAAGCGGTATTTAAAAATAATATCTCCTTCGATGCTCTATGTGCACGCCACTCCAGTGGTTCCTGCTCCTAGCACTCCTCCTCGGCATACTCCTCCTCTTGCTTCGTTGCTCTCCTCAGCTAAGGGTGGACCTCCACATATAGTGTCTACGGTGAAGTCCACAGGTCCAGGCTGCAAGGGTGGAGATCTTTGTCGCTTGAATCCGGAGTTGCTTCTACCTCCTTCTCCTTGGGGTGTCTCTGCTCGGTACTTCTTCAACTTGCCCGACCGGAGAAGAAACTCTATCTCGTCCTTGAGGTGGTTGCATTCATTCGTGTCGTGACCATAATCTTCATGGAAGCGACAATACTTGTTCATGTCTCTCTTCCTCATCTCTCTCCTGATGGGTGGAGGCTTCTTGTAAGGAACCTCCTCTTGACTAACAAGATATATCTCTGCTCGGTTGGTTGAGAGAGTAGTGTAGTTGGTAAATTGAGGCTCATACTTGGTTGGTTTTTCACTTGAACTCAACTTTGCTTTCTTTTCCTCATGGTGGTCAGACCCATTATTTCCACGCTTCTTTCCACCATCACTAGGAGAGTCAGTTGGTTTGCCTGGGTTGTTTATGCCATTCTCCCCCTTCTCTATTGCATCATCCAAATTCATATATTTTTCCGCTCGGTCAAGAAATTGTTGAAGTGTTGAAATTGGATGGCGATGGATGCTGTCCCATAGAGGACTCCGATAAATTATCCCAGCAGATATAGCAACCATCTTCCCTTCGTCTCCTACAGCAGTTGCTCTATTGGCTTCTCTCGTGAATCTCTGTATATAGCTCTTTAGATACTCATCTTTTCCTTGTTTGATATCTGCCAAGTCATTGGCGTAAACTGGTGGAGTCCGGGCAGTGCTAAATTGTCTACAAAACTCCTTCCTGAATGCCTCCCAAGAGGTAATGGAGTTTGGTTTAAACCTCCAATACCACTCTGGGCAGTGTCCGTCAAGGTGGTGGGGAAGACTCTACACTGATAGTCATCACTCACCCTGAGCAGTTCCATCTGGTCCTCAAACTTCCCAACATGTCTTATCGGGTTTGCCTTTTCGGTATAAATTGGCAGTACCGGTGCTTTGTACTTTGCTGGTGGTTGGGCTGCTCTTATTCGAGCACAGAACGGGCTGCCACTCCGGTAGTCGATCGCATCTATCTCGGAAGGTCGCTTCAACAAACCTTGCACTGCAGCTGCTAGCATGTCAAGCTGGGCTTGAATAGCTGGTGCATCTGATGAGGTTCCAAGGTTTTGACTGCCTGTTCGGGCATTACCATCTGGCGCGCCACCGTCAAGTATTTCTACTTGACTGGTAGGACGGTCCAGATTTTGCCCTTCGACCGGGACGGTCCTCCTCTTATTGGTGATAACGTCCCTTAGATCCTTCTGAGAAGCATGCTCTCCTACCCGATCAAACACTGTACTCTTCGATTTCCCAGCGGGCTTACTACGTGGGACTTCCTCTCTCCTGCTACGCCACTGGTCTGGGTGCAATGGAGGCGTCTTGGCGCGCTCTGGGCAGTTTTCTCCCCTTCGTGAGTTGTGGTCCTCCTTTTCCCTTGACTGGCTGGTGGGATGACTATCAGCCTCATCCCCTCCATGCCCATCTTTGAACTGTGAGGTCCTCTTCTCTCTAGGAGCCTTATTTTGCTCCTGCCCAGGTGGAGTCTTTTTACTGCCCGATCGGTGACTTCTGGAGGAGGTTCTAGAGTGCTCCCCTTGGGTTGAGGTAGTGTGCGATCGGACTCCATCTCCCTCACCAGTTGGGTTATTACCACCCCTCCTTGGTCTATCATTGTTCTTACCACCAGCTTCTGTGGTCCTTGTTCTTGGAGGGGGTCCTCCTCGTACTGCAGCTTGGGCATTGGCTTGGGCCAACTGGGTGGCTGCTTCCAAAGCAAGCGTTGCTTCACGATGTTTCCGATTGACCTCCTCCTGTTGTTGTCTGAGCTCCACACTTCTGGCCTCCATGTCGCGTTTTTGCTGCTCTAAAGCAGCTCTCTGCCTGGCCATCTCTTCAGCAAACGCCTCTTGCCTAGCGTGGAATTGTGCCATCTCCTCCTGGAAGGCCCCCATGGTCTCTTGGAGCTCTTCAACTCCTGGAGTCACGTCCTCAAGCATGACCCTAGGCTCATTCTCATGATATTGTGGGCTAGGACCTTCAGATCTAGCAGGTTCTTTAGAGGAGCTTGTCCTCTTGGAAGCAGCAGTGGTGTTCTTAGGCGCCATCTTGCTTCAGGGACCGTCTGTTCTTCTCTTCGGGCTCTCAATGAAAGCACCAAAATGTTGACTGCATTTTTAGCCAACGACGTGAGAACGTCAAATACGACAAGCCTTCAAGAGAATAAAAACGACACAGACGGTTTAAACAAGAAAAATAAATAACACAGGAGATTTTTATAGTGGTTCAGCCCCGATTGTCGGTAATAGCCTAATCCACTTAGAGTTATGATTTATAGTTCTGTACTCAAGATCAGATGGACTAAGCCAACTGAGTTTCTTCAGTACAGATGGAAAAAATACAAGAATTCTCTCTCTAGAATACTCAGACCCAACTTTCTCTCTCTAGAATACACAGTCCCAATTTTCTCTCTCTAGAAAGAAGAAGCAGAAGAAGAACCCCTCTCTCATCCCATAAGCTCTCTATTTATAGGCCTGGGATCCTCAACTAATATCCCCTTATGATAGGGATATTTTATTATGTTTATTACATTTATTACATTTAAACATTCAAAATTCGAAATGTAACAAACCCCCCATTTGTGGGAAGAATGAGAGATTCCCGCGTATGTTGTTGAAGCTGTCTCTGGGAATCTTGACTTAGTCTCCTCTAGCTAGTTGATCCACCTCCTACTGACCACTCATGCAAGTGTTGGTCGGACGTGCATGGTGATAGGACATGCATGGTGGTAGGACATGTTTTCGTGGGTTGAACGTGCATGGTGGTAGGACATGCACTTCTCTCCTCTAACATGGCACTCTCCTCTAGCATGCCATGTTCCTCCTTGAACCAATCTCCTTGGCTTCTCCTCGGACCAAGGTGGTCCGAGGCAACCTCCTTGGCACCTCACCTTGGACAACATTGAGGCAACCTCCTTGGCACCTCACCTTGGACAACATTGAGGCAACCTCCTCCATGACATCTCACCTTGGACAAGTTCAAGGCATTCTCCTTTAGCATCTCCCAAACATGTCCGATCGAACATTGTATAGACTTTCCTTATCAAAATCTAAGTCTCCATCCTCTTGCATGAGACTCCTCCTCCTTAGCTACTTACCTTGGACACGTTCGAGCCAACACTTAGGAAACCTTGGGAGGCTTGCCTCCTACACACCCTTGGGGTCTCTTAGGACCACATCCTCCTTAGGGTCTCCTAAGACCACTTTCTCCTTGGGGTCTCTTAAGACCACTCCCTTGGGGTCTCCTAGGACCACATCCTCCTTGGGGTCTCCTAGGACCACTCCCCTTAGCTCTCCTAGAATGCATTCTCCAATTTTTGGGTATAACATAATATTATATACTAGTAATTTGCTGGAAAAATATATCCTTGAGTGTGAAATTCTTATTTTGGTAGGTGGTGGTGAAATTTTGGTCATTTGGAAAGAGATTCAAGTGTTAAATGGTTTCAGCAGGAGGAAATACTGCAGCATTTCAGCAGCATGACGTACAGTCAGCCAGCCTATTTGGATGACCCACGTGGACACCACTTACCAACTTACTTTGGGGACTATTTAAATTGGGCTGCTTGGTAAGGAGATAAGTGCTTATTGGGCTTCATTTTGCCTTGGACCCATTTATGGTAAAGAGGACAAAAAGACAAAAAAAAAAAAAAGGAATTAAAGGATGAGGCCCACGTGACATGAAAGGAGGGAAGTGACCTAGACCAAGGGGTATCATCTTTTCCAATTAGGGATATACAGCTGAAGAGAAAAAAGAAACCCAGCCGCCTGGAAGAAAGAACACACCCATTTTTGGCAGCCATTAAAGAGTTAAAGGAAGGAGAGAGAAAAGGGATTTTGGAAGGAAGAAGACTAGGAGAGAAGAGCTATTTGGAAGACACTCCATCATACTCTTGGCTTGTTTTTCTTCCCCTTCTTATTGAACTCAACTCTTTCTTGGATTTATTTTGATTTATGGCTGATTATAAGCTGGTTTATTTTGTGTTTAAAGTTATGAACTAATTTCTTAAAGTTAGGATAATTAAGGAACCTTGTTAAGCAATTGTGAAACTTTGCTATTGATGCTTAATGTTAATTGAGGTTTATTCATTCAAGTAATTTTCATGCTTAATATTTACTATTGCTTGATCACCTTTAGTAAATGATTGAAATAATTAAGATTGCTGAAAATGATTTTAATTATTAGACAAAAGACTTGAATGGTGCATGATTAAGTTCTTAGATCTTAATTTGTGAGGGTATAGACATATATCTTTACCTTGCATAATCTAATGGAATTGGGGCTTGATAGGAAATTTTCAAAATTAAATTAACTTAGACATAAGTAATTTAATTAGAGAGTTAAACCCATTTGATTTCGACAGAAACTTATGGACTTGATTAGAATTCTGGATTGGTAAACTGTCAGGAATGCCACAGCATTTTCATAGCATTGCTTCTAGGAATTGCGAAAACAAGGGGAATTAATTATCCTAGCTTACCATTTTATTGTCAACTGATTTTCCTATTGCATCCCATTAATTTAGGCTTTAAATTCAGCTGTCAGTTATTTTTAATTGCATAAAAAAATATCAACTTCCAATTTAATTTGAGTTTGGTTCTTTTATTTTTAATCATTTTGCTAAACTTTAATTTCACAATTTTAAGCTTAAAAACAATCCTTGTGGATACGATATTGGGTTCTTATCACCTTATTACTTGTTGACAGTGTACACTTGCACTTAGTATCTATTTTGCACAACAGAGCTGCTGGGGCAGCTGGAAAGGTGGGTTTCCTCCTGGGCTCGGCTTCATGAGGGAATGACTGGAGTGGATTTAAGCAGGTGAACTAGGCCAGGCGTTGGAGGTAGGAGCTGGGGATGGCTGCTGGGAGGAGTGCTCGGCTGGGGGAAAAAGGAGGCAAGCTGAAGTGGGCTGTAACGACCCAAATTCGCTAATAAGGCTTAAGGGCCTTGATTAGTGTGCCAGGAGGGCAGGTTGGGATTTATGTGTGATTTTATGAATTAAATGCATGATTATGATTTAAAGCATGTTATTTGGCTATTTGTTTAAACTGAGATGCATGGCTATGTTTACTAGTATGCATATAGGCCCGGATCGTGTTAGAAGGGCATAATTGTAATTCTGGCCATGATGGGCATAACTGTATTGATATGTGATAATTGTATTCTGTGAATTGTACCGCGTGTGTGTGGTTTTATTATTGTGATGCACGTGCCGAGACGGTCCTAGAGAGCTAGTTAACTTAGATGTCACAACGGGATTTTGTACCCGGCTCGGGAGGAGCCTAGGGGTATCTCGGGGATTTTATGGCTAAGTTGAGATTTAGCGGGTAATGGGTATTGGAGATTTAGTAACCTGGGTAACCATTAGTTACTGCTGTGGGTAACAAGTTTTAAGGTAAAAAGTGGTAGAAACGAAATAGAAATGAAAAGACTTAAGTGTCCTTTGAGGTTTAGCTAAGAAGGATTAGTAGGAAAGGGTAAAATGGTCATTTGGCAAGGGTTATAGGCAATTCTCAGCTGGGTTTTTAGTGGGTCACGGTTTGGGCATTTGGGATATATGTTGGCTTTGCTAAAATGAAGAGGAGGAGAGTTAGGGCAAGGAAGAGAAGAAGGAGAAGAGGAAAATGGGCTGAAGTGGGAGCTTAGGAGGTGAATCAAGGGAGCTTGTTGGGTGGATTCTCCACTTGAGGTATGGATTTTATGAGCATTTAAGTTTGATTTCTGTTTTGAATTGTGAAATCTAGAGCTTGAGTTAGTGTGTTTGAGTTTTTGGTTTGAGATGCTGAAATTAGGAATCAAGGGGTGGATTCTTGAGTGTGTTGATGTTTTGATCTTGTATCTAGTGCCTATAGGTTGTTAAGTTGTTCATATGAAGCTTGGAATTGGTTTTAGGGGTTTGGGTATTGGTTTTGTATGATTTGGGATGGTTTAAGCTCGGAGAAAACGCAGGAGAAAACCCAGAATTCTGGGTCTGCGAAGGCGTGCCGCGACACAGGTTTTTCGTGCCGCGGCAAGGGAGCCTCTGTCTGATGGGTGCCGCGGCACAAGGATGTGGTGCCGCGGCACAAGGCAAATTTCAGGGCATCATTTTTAGGCAATTTTAGGCCTTTGCTCCGGGGGTTCGGGGGATGTCTCCGGGGTGTTGTTTTAAGGTTTTAGAGGCCCCGGGAGTGTAGGATTGGTCCCGGGAAGTGGTTTTGGGTTGATTAGTAATGAGGGATGTTTCTTGTGTGTTGTGACTAGGTCCTTTGTGAGGCTCGTGCTGGAGGACCGTGCTCACAGCTTTAGTGCATCAGGAGGCTCGGAATACAGGTAAGAAAACTATAACACCCGAGGTTAGGGCATGGCCCCAGATTGTATTATGTGCAAATGTTTAACCTTAAATGAATCATGATGTGTGTGAATGATTGTTTCAAATGTACTATATGTGTGATTATGATGAAATGAGCGGCAAGGGCCGAGTACGGCGTAAGCCGGGGCGGCCGTGGGCCGAGTACGGCGTAAGCCGGGGCGGCCGTGGGCCGAAAGTAACACCTAGCACATGGGATGCTATAATCAGGGCGGGGCCCGGTGGATACATGTGTTATGATATATATTCAGGGTGGGACCCAAGGGATACATGAGTTATCCTCGCGGTGAGAACCGATACCCCAGGGCTTTGGTAAGGGTCCTGGGGCGGCATGGCCGTGTTTGCTTAGTCTAATGATTGACTTGTTTATTTGTGGATTATCTGTTATGATAAACTGTATACATTGCATATGTTATGTTCTGCATGAGTTTTCTTGCTGGGCTTCGGCTCACGGGTGCTTTGTGTTGCAGGTAAGGGCAATGACTGAATCAACCAACCATGAGTACGGAGAGCGTGAAGCGGCGCGTACATGTTTGGCCTGCCCGACTGCTTTGGTTGGGGGTTTATTCCAAAATGGCTGTAATAATCTACGATTTTATGATTTACCAACTGTGAACTTATTTCAAGATGTAAATAGTTTTCAAACCTTATTTTGGGATCCCAAATGTTTAATAATAGAAGTTTTAATGAAATGACGCATTTTCAAAGATTACAGCCTTAACTTTTAATTAGTCACACTTTTGTTTCAAAACCTCGGTTAGCGAGTCCATTGCACACTGTTTTGTCTTAAAAACTCACTTAGTAACGGCTCTAAGGAAGTAGGGCGTGACATGGGCAGCTGGTAGGCGTGAGTGGCCGAGAAGACTATGAAGAAATCTTTGGGCATAGGCTTTTTATAAATGCCATTTTTTTTTCTTTCTTTCCTTGAAAATGCCACATTTCCTTTATTTTTCTTTCTTTTCAAGAGCAAAAGTGTCATAAATTCCCTACAAAATAAATATAAAATAAATCTTAATAAAATATTTTCAACTATAAAATAAATCAATTTAATTCTTTAAAAATATTAATTATAACTTAATTTATATTTAACATTTAATTTCAATAATACAACATTTTTTTACCTCAAACTAAACAACAATAATTCAAATAATTAACTACAACATTTTACAACAAAATAACTATAAAAACACACAAAAATATATAAAATCAAAATAAACCCAATAAATTCAAAATTACTTAAAAACTTGATAAATTACTTAAAAACTCTAGAATTAAGCAACAATTAGTACATAAAAAGTGGTGAAATAACTCTATTTTGTAGAGTTATCACACCCCCAAACTTAATATTTTGCTAGTCCTCGAACAAAAGAAAAATTAAAAATACACACATTTTTTTTAATTAGTGATGTCAAATATTTAACTCAAAAATTACATAATGGAAATAGTTAAAAGAAAATCACAAATAAAAGTAAAGCTTATGTAATTAATTTGAAAAGTTAAAATTGTTTTCAAAATAGATACTTAACATACAAACACAAAAACATCAAATCATCATGTGAACATTTAGACAAGCTTATGCAAACAAAAATAAATTAAATCTCAAGAGATAATCAAGCAAATTCTAGGATTTTTCAATTTTTTTTTTTTTAGATTTAAAGAATTTAAAGTTTAAATAAACTATATCCAAATATCACAAATTCGAATAGAATACAAAAGTGACATATTATGAAAAATATTTATTTAAACAATAACTTAAAAATTAAAAGTAAAGCTTAATAATTATTTATATTTTTCTAAGAACTAAGAACTAAGAACAATTTCAATATCATTAGAAAATGAAAATCACCAATATTTTTTTTTTCAAACAAAACAAAGAAAATAATTTTTTTTTAACATTATATAACAAATGAAAATCACAAAAAAAAAAAACAAATAAAAAAAATAATTTTTTTTTTTAATTTTACAACAAATGAAAAGCATGCAAAAATACAAAGACACATAAACACCAAGAAAACACACATACACACTACCCTCAAACTTAAATGAAACATTGTCCTCAATGTTTAATAAGATGGAAAAAATTAAGAACTACTCCCTTGGATGAATACTTCCTAGATTTGGCTTCTTTGCTTTCTTCTCTTCTTTTCTTTTTTTCCCTTTTTAGGGCAAGAGGTTTCCTTCAAGCTCTTAAAAAAAACATAAAATAAAGACACACAACAAAAGTGAAATATAAAATTAAACATGAAAGGTATGGGTTGCCTCCCACAAAGAGCTTTAGTTTATAGTCTTTAGCTCGACTAAATTTTTTTTTCTTTTAACCTACACTCAATCGATGGTGTAAAATTTCATTAGTAGGGTGAGTTATGACTTTGATGCAAATGCCATAAATAATAATTGATAACATCACACCTACAAGAATATTAGAAGTATGCAATTTTAATGGAATAACCATAAAATAAGAAAATTGCATATCTATATTAGACTCTTTTTCAGTTTGAGTAAATATAAAAATTTGTTCAATTATGGGCTCTTGAGATATAATTATATCCTTTTCATTTTCCTCATGAGCCTCAAAAATTATATCACTCAACTCTTTTGTTTCATTAGGGTGTTGAATGCATATTACAAGTTCTTCAACAACTTCATTCTCTCGTTCACTTTCAATTTGACTATTTGGATTAGGGATGAGTTGGTTGGGATAAACTTGTTTTTCCGACTCTATAACAGTTGCAAGTTGTCCTACTATTATCTCAATTTTTGAGATCGACTGAGACTGGGCTAGTAAGATTTGGTAGGTTGATTGCATAAACTGTTGTAGGGTATCTTCTAAAGATGGGCTCGTTTCTTGTTGAATGGGATATGATAGGTCGGATTGGGCATGACTTTGATTATGCATGTTGAATTCATGCCCTATTGGAGACTAGGTATGGTTCCACGAAAAAGTTTGATTATAGGCGGGGGTAAAATGGGTATCAAAAGATTCATGCATATCATACATATCATGAGTTTCTCCATAATTTAAATTTGATTGCTCATAATAGTTGTACTCAGAATTCCAACTATAATTAAAATTATCCATATGGTAAAAACTAAATGACAAACTATATATTTTTTTGACAATTAAAAAAAACAAAAAACTAAAATTAAGAGAACAAAAACAATGTTAAGATATTAAACAATTACACGATAATATGATAAAAGATAAACAAAAATAAGATAAAATTAAGTAAGATTATCAAAAATTAGGCAAGAGTTGGGAGGCAAGCATGCCATCAACCATAACAAAATTAAGGTAAAAATTAGGAGGCACAAGTGTCATAAACTAAAACATAAAACAAAAGGCTAGGAGGCAAAATTGCCATCAACTAATAACTTGCAATAATTAAATAAAAATAACAACAAGATAAATAAAGAAAATTACAGCAAAGGTTAGGAGGCACAAGTGCCGTCAACTATAAAAATTAAAAAGATAGATAGGAGGCACAAGTGCCGTCAAAAAATAATATATATATATAAATATATAAGCAAGTTTTTTTATGGGTGGTAGAACCGTCCCAAATTTTCTTTTTATATTTTTTTTAGTTTTATATAAATATATATTTTTTTATATTTTTGTATATATAGCTTTTTTATTCTTTTTTTTTAAGTGCAAAAATTAAAATAACTAGTAGAAGAATTCACTAACCTTGAGATAAAATTCGTTTATTTTCTTGCAACTCCCCGGCAATGGTGCCAAAAACTTGATGGACCCAAAACGGGTATGTTTTAAAAATTTATACTCGCAAGCGCACGAATCGTATATGGAATATAGTGTTCGTGTAAGCACGAGATCGAACCCAAAGGAGTTGTCTAAAATAAAAAAGAAAACTATTTTAAACCAAAATTAATAAATTATAACATAGCTCCAAAGATTGATGAGTTTTAATGTTATGAGCATAAAATAAAAGATTGAAAATAAAGCTATTTAAGATAATGAAAATAAACCAATAATGATTTGAAAATAAGTGTTAAAAGAAAATATTATTAAGATATTAGTATATTGATTCTCAAGTTTCAGTGATAGTTAAAATAAATCAAACTATCATTTTCCAAATAGATTTATCATTTTAAGCACAAATTACTTCTAAAAAAATAGGATTTTTCTTCACTTTTCCAAAATTATAATTTCAAAGTATTTAATGTGAATCAACCTAATGAAACAACAAAAAATCAAATAACATTATTTATAAGGAAAAACATAATATTTTTGTTCTAAGCATGGATGTGTACAATTTAATGACACATCTTACACAAAGAATATTATATTTTTTGCAAAATGAAGAACAAAGTGCATATTATCTAACAATAAAAAAATATGAGATATTAAAGATGAAAGACATATATGAAGAAGAAAAATCCATAAACTTTGTTGCATTACAAAGGAAATCAACATACAACATAAATATTACCTAGCTACAAGTTGCTTCATCATGATCTTAATAATCTTATGAAAAAGATTAGAAGCACATAACTAGAGTAGAAAATACAAACAAAAAAATTACAAACATAAATAGGAAAATTTGGAGGATGAACCCCCAAATTTCTCCTCTAAAAACTCATAGAAAAATGACCAAAAAGATGAAGAGAATAGACAGGTTTGAAAGTGTAGAACTTGTGGTATGGTAACCTCCCTTAAAATAAGTACTAAACTCCCTTTTTTATAGCCAAAAAAGTGTATTAAAATAATCAATTTAAATTAATTAAATTGATTAAATTAATAATAATATGTCAAATAGGGGTAAATTATACGGTGTAATGATGATGTTTTGGGGTAAAATGTGTAGAAAAGTTTGGGTAAAAAGTGGTATTTTTGGCAAAGGGGACAAGGGTACAAAAGTGTATTTGTTGGGCTCAAAAATTGGTGGCTTTGGTGGGTGTTGGCAGCTGGTGGCATGGATGGAGGCAGGTAGCCTTGGGCTTGCTGGAGCTTTGGGCCAAATTAGGCATGGGGAGGAGAATGGCTGGGACATCTGCGTGGGCCTGGAGCTTGGGCCGAATTAAGCTGCTGAAGGGAAGCTGGCGGCCCAGGCGTTTGGCTGATGGAGCTGCTGGGGCAGCTAGAAAGGTGGGCTTCCTGCTGAGCTCGACTTCATGAGGGAATGACTGGAGTGGATTAAAGCAGGTGAATTGGGCCAGGCATTGGAGGCAGGAGCTGGGGATGGCTGCTGGGAGGAGTGCTCGGCTGGGGGAAAAGGAGGCAAGCTGAAGTGGGCAGCTGGTAGGCGTGAGTGGCCTGGAAGACTATGAAGAAATCTTTGGGCATAGGCTTTTTATAAATGCCATTTTTTCTTTCTTTCCTTGAAAATGCCACCTTTCCTTTATTTTTCTTTCTTTTCAAGAGCAAAAGTGCCATAAATTCCCTACAAAATAAATATAAAATAAATCTTAATAAAATATTTTCAACTATAAAATAAATCAATTTAATTCTTTGAAAATATTAATTATAACTTAATTTATATTTAATATTTAATTTCAATAATACAACATTTTTTTACCTCAAACTAAACAACAATAATTCAAATAATTAACTACAACATTTTACAACAAAATAACTATAAAAACACACAAAAATATATAAAATCAAAATAAACCCAATAAATTCAAAATTACTTTAAAACTTAATAAATTACTTAAAAACTCAAGAATTAAGCAACAATTAGCACATAAAAAGTGGTAAAATAACTCTATTTTGTAGAGTTATCATCAAACTAGAGAGTCTCAAGAGGAAACTCTTATAATAGTTGAGCAACCTCAATTGCTCAGAAGGAGCCAAAGGCTCAAAGATTTGGGATCAAGTGAGAAGTGTTCTCCAGTAGAGACACTATACCTTGTTGAAGGTGATAATGAGGAAGTTACTTGGAAACATCCAATAGTACTTCAAATAGAAGATAATCCAAAAACCTTAACGAAGAATGTCCTCAAGAGACTCCGCCTTTTGGAAGGAGGCAATTAATGATGAAATGGATTCAATTATGTCAAACCACACTTGGGAATTTGTTGACCTTCCAAAGGGGTCATAACCAATTGGGTTCAAATGGGTATTTAGAAAGAAATACCATACCAATGGCACCATACAAACCTTCAAGGCTAGGCTACTAGCCCAAGGATTCAAACAAAGATAGGGAATAGATTACTTTGACACATAACCTTTATGTTCACCAAATGGATGTCAAAACAACATTCCTAACTGGGGATCTCGAGGAGGAGGTCTATATGGAACAACTAGAAGGTTTTGTTCTTCAAGGAAATGAACATAAAGTGTGTAGACTTGTCAAATCATTATATGGTTTGAAACAAGCTCCAAATCAATGGCATGAGAAGTTTGATAAAGTCATTGTTTCTAATAGATTTAGACACAACAATGCGGATAAGTGCTTATACTCTAAGACTTGTGGTGACTTAGTCATACTTGTGTGTATATATGTAGATGATATGTTGATTTTGAGTAATGACATGAAAGTAATAATAGAAACGAAGAGGTTTCTATCTTTAAACTTCAAAATGAAAGTCATTGGAAATGTGGATATCATTCTAGGTATCAAAGTTAGAAGGAATAGTGGGGGTTTTGTGTTGAGTAAAACCCACTATGTTTAGAAAGTGCTCGACAAATTCATTCAGCTCAAAATCAAAGAGGTGCATACACCATTTGATTCAAACATATAGTTTGAAAAGAATGAAGGAAGAGTGGTGGCTCAATTGGATTATGCAAGTGCAATAGGAAGCCTGATGTACGCCGCTCATTGTACAAGAGTGGATATTGCATATGTAATTAGTAAACTTAGTAGGTTTACTAGCAATCAAATTAAAGCATTGGAAAGCTATTGCGAGAGTTCTTGGTTATCTTAAGGGTACCAAAGAGTATAGTCTTCACTATACAAATTTTCCAAAGATACTTGAAGGATACTCCGATGTTAATTTGATATCGGAAGTTGGAGATAATCTCTCCACCACCGGTTGGGTGTTTACTCTTGGAGGAGGTACAATCTCATGGGGCTCCAAGAAGCAAACATGTATATCACACTCAACCATAGAAGAAAAGTTTATAGCTTTAGCGGCAACCGGCAAAGAGGCTGAGTGGCTTAAGAATCTCATGATGGATATTCCTTTAACCACGGATATGGTATCAACAATTTCAATACATTATGATAGCCAATCCAAACTTGCTAGAGCATATAAAAGTGTGTATAATGGAAAGTCTAGACACATTAGTTTAAGACATAAATATGTAAGACAATTGATTCAAGGTGGAATCATATCAATCTCATATGTTAAGACAAGTAAGAACTTAGCAAAGCCATTTACAAAACCTCTTGTGAGAAGGTTAGTAAGCTCTACTTCAAAAGGGATGGGATTGAAACTCCTAGAACAATAGATTCACCAATGATGGAAACCCATCTCTCAACTTGTACAAATTAAGGGAAAGAGTTCAATGGGTAAGAAGAAGTCATTGATAAGTGAATAGTTTCAACACTAAAATTTATGATAAGTTCCATCTGAGATGGTTAGTGTTGGTTGCTACCGAGTTAGGGTTAAGCCTAGGGCTTTTAATGAAGTTCAGTTGAGAACAACAAGCATCTATAAAGGTAGCAAAGATGTTGTAAGAACTTCACCTATGTGGACTTAGAGGTGGTGCCGCCTCTCATGGGAGTTGGAGTTTCTCTCGAAAAGTCCATGAAGAGATGAGCACATGGCCATGATAGTGCTAAGCGAGAAAGTGGGAAAACAAAAGATGTTGTGGAGGTGTGTGAGGTATCACTGGTTTTATCATGTGGAATACTTGATTCAAGCTTTAAGCAACTAATGATTTCGATAAGACTTTGTAGTATTTTCACTAAGGTAAAGTTTAAACCGAAAGGTTCTTTATTTTATCCACCAAAATTATTTAAGCTAGAGAATGAGGCTTGTATTTAACCAAGTGGGGGATTGTTATGATTGGTTAAATACAAATGATAAGTGTTGAAATACAAGCAAGGTTAAACTCTTAGTAGAATTCACTAATGAAGATGTGAAATTTGAGCTTCAATTGTAGGCACTTATAAAATGAAATATTGGGTCTAAAGTGATACATGAGAGTATCTAAGGGTTCCCAAAAGTTTGATAGAATTTAGAGCATTTTTAGGACCTTTGGAAGTGTCTAAAGTCAGAGAGGGTGGCGAGACGTTGCCACCCAAGTGGCGAGACATCGCCTGAAGCCTAGGGTTTCAAGAAACCCTAACAGGCGATGTGTTGCCTACTGTAGTACATGAATTACGTAAAATGTTCATAATGACGTGTTTTTAAAGTCTAATCCTATTATTTAGACCTAATGACAGTGCCTACTCTATATAAGGGTCAAAATAGTGTTTTGGAAGACTTGATCACTCTCTCCAATTTCTCTCTACCCCTCTCTCTCTAGCTCTAAGAATCTCCAGTTTTCTTCAAGAACTCTCCAAGAAAGTGCTTGACTTTGAGAGTTGAAGGCTTGTTCAATCTCAATCCTCATTTCCTCAAGAAAATGCGTTAAGCATCCATGGTGGCTGGGAAATAAAGTATTAGGACAGTGTTTTGATACATGTATAAGCCTTGGTTTGTGTTTGGTTTGCTCAAAGGGGTGGTCTTGCCAAGGGTTTTGAAGTTTCATATTCTCAATAAAGTTCAAGAACACTAACAATCCACCAAGAACAAAGGAAGAACATCAATGGATGACAATAAACTTACCTCTGCTGTGAAATTTGAATCCCCTAGCTTGAAGATGACTTCTATCTACTGGTATCCTTCCATTTAGCTTGAACCTTCTCAAAAGTTCTTCCAACTTCTAAACTTAGTCTTTTTGGTCTATGTGTAACACTTAAGATAACTTCAAGAGGAAACCCATAGAAGAGGGAAAGCTTAAAAGTGAATAGAAAAAAAGGCTACTAACACTTAATTAATTGTCTTCGTGGCCAAAAGACTACTTTGCTCTCACCCTAACTTAACCTCAAAACTAATCTCAAGGGCATTATGGTATTTTGGCTTAAATTCCACTAAACCTAAATTTACACCTATAATTACAAAATTAATCCAACAAAAGCACTCAAACCCCACTATTTCACCAATTAATTTCATTACCCATAATTCTCAGAATATTAACATTCTCGAAATACCCTTCAGCTCGACCTAAGCCGGGCATTTATCCCCGTTGTGACTTTTCTTCTAATTTGCTCAAAAGGACCCACTCATGTCGAATGTCACATATTTACCCACATAATAATGTGGTATCAATACATATACACATATACTTACAAATACACCACCAACATGTCAAATTTACGAAAATGCTCATTTTTAACAAAAGCGGGTCTTTAAGCACATTCAATATACATAATAATGCATACTCAATTAAATAATAACATAATCCACATAATCTATCCACGTGCCCTCCCAACACGCTTATCAAAGTACTTTAATTTTAATAGGAGTTTTGAGACATTACAGGTATTTTTCGATTTCATATTTTTTCTTTTCATGAATTTTTCTCAATCTTACTATTTCTCCTATGAAGACACAAATTCTCAAATAAACCCAATTAGAATCATTCCCCATCAAATATTCATATGCTCGCGGTATAATTCAAGGGAAAGAAAAAATAATCGATTTTTCATTTAAGCTCAAAATCAATGTCAAACAACAAAAGAGTTTCATATTAGGCTAAAAAAGGGAAACTAAGGACACAATTCATCATGGTTGGCTTGAAAGGCTCAATCGTTCCGAAAATGGCCTAAATCATTTTCCTAAGCATGCACTGTTAGGATTAATGTCCCTAAAGCATGTAAAGACATTTTATTGGTTTAAAATAAAAGTACAATTTTATTATATTTGAATGTTATAATTATTATTTGAATTAATTATATAATAATATCAAGAAAATTCTCTATTTATTCATGAGAATATGATCTTGCATTAGTACAAGAGAATTAAGATCATATATAATGAATAAAATAGTCAATAACATATTAAAGTAACAAATCTTTAATGAATGGTTACTAGTTCGGCTTGCTAAGCATACACGATGCACGTAATCTAGATTCTGATTACTGATGTGGATAGACATCTTAGTAAAGGTGATGTATATAATAGAGATTATGTATGACAAGATAGATGAGAATTAATTATCTTTATAAACTTGTCGTTTGACATAAAGATTTAATTCTTGTCATAATAGATTATCATTTGTAGATCATTTTAAAAACCTGAGTATTCATGAACTCATGTTTATGTTTATTGGATCTTTTGATTCACTCGTTAAGGTCTCTTAGGATGATGAGACTAATGTCTTTTGTTTTGGAGATTCAATATCATGAATGGCTGGGAACATGAATTACGATATTAGAATCCATGCTTTCCTAACGGTTCGAATATTGGTTCCCTTAAGGGTTGATTCTGGAACTGAATAGTTATTGAGCTCAAATCTATAATTAGATTATAGATTAATTATTTTCTAGTGAATTAATGGAACTTAAGGATCAAGAGGTAATTAGAAGGTTAAAACGGTAATTTTGACCAGCTCTAATTAACGAACCAATAATGGAGGACAGAACTACATATATTGATTATATGAATGGATTACTAGAGAAAACTCTTTAAACATAATTATATAAATACTTAGAGTGCAATTCCATATTATAGTTGAGTAATCATGGAATTAATAAGTAAGATTATTATATTAAGGAGTTTAATTAATAATCTGGTTTGTTGGAGCTTCGTATTATAGATCCATGGTCCCCAAATAACTTTTGTCCTACACTATCAAGGGTAAGGATGTCAAAAGAAAGATTTGTTAAGAGAAAGGACTAAATTGCAAAGGAATTAATTTTCCAGGACAAGGAAATGATTATTTGATAATTATGGGTAATTGATTAATTGTGAATTAATTAATTATTTAACTATATAGTTTTTATTTTAAAAACTATAGGTTAAAATTAATATTAATCTTGTTTGGATTAATATAAAGAGAGATAATAATAGATATCTTATTTATAATATGATATTTATTTATTTAATTTAAAACTAATATTTTAAGCTAAAGTTAATTTTGAATTAGTTGATATTTATGTTGGGATAAATATCTTGTCTTAAAAAATTGATTAAATAAACAAATGAGAAAATTAGGGCAATCCTAATAGGGTTGGGCGACACACACTGTACAGTACAATGTGTGGCGCCTAGCATCAGGGATTTTTATCCCTGGGATTTGAATTTTGAATTTTAAATAAATTTGTTTAATCAGTTATTTAATTATTCTTTTTAAGTATGATTTAAATAGATAATTACATGAAAATATCTAATCAGTTTTAATTTGAATTATATTTTTATTGAATAAAGCTATTTTATTAGATTAAATATCTTTATAAACCTTATATACGTGATATTCAGAAAGAATGAATAATCAGACTCTCTCTCTAAAAAGTGATAGTTTTCTCTAAACGTGAAAACTATTCTAAACCTTCTCTCTGTCAAAAACTCTCTAGATCTCATGTGTTGAGTACACCTGGGGAGTCACATAAATCAACATTTTGAATCCTACGTCCCCACACACATCCTTATTTGTTTGAGGATTGGTCTGGATGATCAGGGTGTGAGATCTCATAACACTGGATAGAAAGATCGTTGATTTATACAAAAAGACTCAAGGAGACTTGATAGGCTACAAGAGGTAATCCCTGATCTATTTGTATGTGATTTAATATTTTTATATATGTATATCATCATGGCTGGTATAATATTTATTAAAATGGGTCCATATATTCTGCTCCGTACCTTTGATTTGATCATTTAATACCAACATTTGGTACCAGAGCAGTCTATACATATATAGATTTTAAATACTGTGTGGGTTCCTTGAATTTGTTATATGTATGTTGATATGTATATTGAATGGATGGATATGTTTTCTGAATGTATAGTTGAATGATGGATCGTTAATTATATAGTGCTAATGGGTTAGGAATTTTATTGTTTTTCTAGATCTTATGTAAGCCATAAAGGGCATAGGATTTTTTGTAAATTTATTTGAGAAATATGTATTTTAAAGTCCGCACACAAAGAAAAGTGGATGGACCCAAGCCACCAGCCACCATGGTAGCAGCCCGAGGCCCTCAGCCACAAGGCTTAGCCTCACGCACTAGCCGAAGGTGCACCCTGCGTGCGTGCGCGAGCCTCCTGGCTCCCTGCCCTGCGCGCGCCCCTACTCGCCCCAGTGTTGCACGCCCACGCCTAGCTCATGCATGCGCAGGCCTCTAGCTCCCTGCTCCTGTGCACAGGTCATGCGTGCCGAGCCCCATGTGCCCTAGCCCACGATAGCCATCCAACCCGAGCCCTAGGTTCACCATGCCGCTAGCCCTAGGGTTTCCTAGGGCACCATTTTAGTGCCCAAAACCCTAATTCCTAAGTTGTTGAAAAATATCTTTTATTTAATTAATTTTTGAATTATTTGAATTTAAAAGTTTAATTATCTTATTTTATTTTATTAGAAAATAAAATATATTTTAGTTGGTTAATATATTTCAATATCTTAAGTTTAAATAATTATTTGAATTTGATTATTTTATTATTTAAATTCAAGTAAATAAAAAAGATGACAAAAATGGTTTTTTAATTAAAAGTTAGTTTTAATTAAATAAATTAATTAGAAAATTTGTTTCAAATTAATAAGTTGGGCAAAAACAAAGTTCCTAAAGATTAACAAGAAATCCTAATGGAGAGGATGAGCATTCTTGGAGAGTCTTGAAAGCTACATAGGCTTAGATTGCAATTTTATTTCTAATTTTTTCAAAGGATTGTAAATCTTAGAAATACTCATTAGTACTCGGTTCATCATTTATTGTTTATTTATTTATTTATTGTATTTATTTAAATAAATGTTAATTGATGTTTGATTGATAACATGATCATGCATTAGTCAATTACATTTCATTCATGAAACTCGACACAGTTTCTCATTAATCATGCATCTTTTAGAAACATGATTATCAAGGATTGTCCTATTTGTTTATATGAATTATTTTTGGAAACATCAATTGCATGTAAACTACTAAGTATGAAATTAGTTAAAACTTGGTAACTCACAACATAATAAAGACAATAGTTTTTATAGGTCTTTAAGATAACCAACTTTATGTAAAGAGCGTTTTAGTAAAGTTAGAATAATGTAATTGGTAATTATTTATATCACATTAATTATAGAAACAAGCTCTTTTATAATTATGATTTTTGTAATTAATTATATTCATAGGGTTATTAATATACTAGTAATTAATGTAGAAATCATTTGTAAAAACGCCCTAATCTAATACTTTGTAAAACATTTGCATACTCATGAATTTATAGGAGAAAAACCACTTATTATAAAATCTCAGTGGGGCCTTGCTAAAACATGCAAGTTGGGCCCAATAGTTTTAAAAAGGAAAAAAATTCCATGCAACATTTTTAAAAAAAATACCAAAGTTCAAGTCTCATTGATAAGTTCTGAAAATTTAAATAAACATAACATTATTTTTAGAAAATGGCGTTTAAACTTATCGTTTCTCATCCATAGGATGCCCCCACGCCATACACACCCTGACGATAGAACTCCCCACATCACCACGCGTGCCATAGAGAAATCATATTTGTTACCTAGAAGGGAATGTAAGGGGGTGAGCTAAAAGCCCAGTAAGGAAGTACAAATAACACACAAGTAAAACACGACAAAACATATTCATACTCATACATTGTCATAAATCATAGCATCATATACATGGTCATCATCATCATAACATTATATCATAAACATCATATCTTTGTGAACATGGTCTGCTAACTTGTCCATGTCACATCTTGAGGTAAATAGGATCTCTAGTCCTTGAATAACCTCGGCGCGTCCGCCCTATGAGTTACAGCTTCTTATCCTTAGTAACTCAGGTTACGTCTTCACATCCTTAGTAACCCCTTTTGTTGAGTCGCGTTCATCACGCTAACAACCATTTCATAACATACAGCATTCAAATGACATACAATCCAGTCATATCAACACAAAATATCATTTCATAATTCATATCACACAGTATCATCATAAACATAACATTCTTATTCATACAAGTCAACCTTACCATTCACAGCATAAACAACCAAAATTTCTATATAACTTCCTTACCCCAGGTCCAAGCAAAGCAAGATTGACAAACTTCACAACAAGCCTATATCATAATCAAATAACATCCTTTAGCATCTCATAAGACTTTTTTGTGCCCAACTCATATATTCCATGTGTGCATGGCTATGCACACATGGTGAAAACTACTCACAATATCCAACTAGGCATAATTACACATAAAATCATCAAAAGAATAATGCAAATTATACATATGTTACATGCATGGTTTTTATATAAAAATCATATAGTTGCATAATAGACATATTTTTTAACGTAAAAGTGAAATTGCATGCGATATGCATACGTGGAAACGTTGTTAAAAAGCGGCGTCAAAAACGATAATTCCTACGCGCTTATTTCTATTGTTGTAAAAATAATGAATTAGTAACATATTTTTATTGCCATTATTTATCTCTTTAAAAAAATAATAACTAAGTTGATTCAACCTCTAAAACATTATTTTTATTTCATGAAATAATTTATTTAACCATTTTAAAAATATAATAATTCCATTATTTATTTTTAAATTACATAAAAATAATAAATGCTATAAATTATGTAAAATACTTATAATTTAACATGTTTCCTTAGAAATTAACAATTTAATCCAATTAACAAAATTACGAACTTGGTGTGAGAAAATATAATTTTTAGGTGTGGAAAACAATTTAATCCAATTAACAAAATTACAAACTTGGTGTGAGAAAATATAATTTTTAGGTGTGGAAAAAATATATTTTACTTGTATTATTTTAAGACTTAATTTTTAAGTAGAGTAAATTCATAAGTGATAATCCAATAATTATTTTTGAAATATTTTTACTAAACTTTCAGCCACTATTTAATTTATTCAACATTTTCTTGATTAAAATAAAGAAAAATTATACCTATTAAAATGACACTCATGGTTATATTAAAAATATCATTTTTAATATTTCCATAGTTTAGGGTATTAATTTATTTCAGCATACACACAAAATTCTTTTTTTTTTAAATACAACTTCACATTTTTACTAAAATTCCAGCAATCAAATATATCCTCAAAATCACCATTTTTTATTTTTTTAAAACTCATATTTTCTCGAAATTATAAAAAAAATCTGTAGGTAATTATTTGAGCAAAATATCATTTCAAGGCATCTTAAAATTTTCTATTTAATTTCTTAAAACATCATAGCACTAGCAAAATTAAATTAAGCATTCAAAAACATTACTCTCATCATATTGACACCATTTATACACAAAATCAGCAAGTACTTCAAATCATAAAATTCATCAATTTCATCATGCCTTACAAAATTCACATATTAATCATGCATGTTTAATTAACATAATTAAACACAAACCATAGCATACTTCTATCATTCAAATGATCCAAAAGAAAACACAACTAACATATACCCATTTAAAATCTTACAAACATCCTATCATGTTTCTAATGAGTATATACATGTCATCAAATAATATAAGAATGACAAACATGCATCAATAACCTAAAATACCAATATCCCTATATGCCTTCACATGAAGCCTAGCATGTTCCTATTTTCCAAATAACATGACCAAAATCATAGAAACATAAAAAAAAAATTAAAAAAAACATAAGCAAAACTTCACATGTATTATCTACATATGCTTTAGGTGAGATCTATATGAGATTCATGCTCTTGAATCCAAAAATATATAACCACCTAACATGTTTCTCATCAAGCCATCATAACTATAATGCAAAACAAACACCAAAGCCACAATAATCAAAACATTAGCTTTCTTTCAAAACATGATTTTCAAAACATCCATTAATACCAAAACAACACAAACATAATATCCTTACCAAAAACACCAATTCACATTCAGCCATGATCTCTCCAAAATAACAAGATAAAAATAGCAATAACCTTAGATTGAGGGAGGAAAAACCAATGCCACTCTTGATAGAAATCAAGAACCCAAAATAGTTATGGTCACCCTCTTGTTTGCTAGCCTTCAACACCTTATTGTTACCATCAAAATATTAGACCAAACAACCAAAATCTCACATAGATCAATATTAAGAAATCAAAACACCCTTACCCTCTTGTTGGCCGAAACCCTAACAACAAACCCTATGCTCTTGTGAGATTAGAACCTAGCACCACCAATGAATTCCATTAGACTAAAACCAAGAAGAAGAAAGGAAAAACCACAATCCAAACCCATACCTTATAGACCTCGAACCCTTCTTCCTTCTCTTCTTCTTCCTTCACGTTTTCTCATTGCTTTCTCCTCCTTCTCTCTAGAAAATGGCAGCCTCTCTCTCCCTTTCTCTCTCTAACTCGCCACTCTCTCTCTCTTCTTCTCTCTAGGCCGACGGCACCAATGGAGCATAATGTTCTTCTTTCTTTCCCTTCCCTCTTCATTCTAATCTACCCATAATAGCCTAAGGAAAATAATTGGTAAGTTTCCCTTTCTTGATTATTTTTCCTTTATTCTAATTTATTTAATGTGAAAAATAAATAGAAAATCAAATCCTCCACATTCACACCTATGCCGTGTTAGAGAATATATATTATTGCTCAATGGAAATATGGAAAAACCAATATACAACTCTATGCAAAAATACAATAGACAAGGTAATTGATTGAATAAATGTTACAACTCAATTGCTCAAAATACAAGTAACTAGAAAGATGTAGGAGAAGAAGATTACAAACTCAAAACAATAATAATACAAGTAAATAAGATCAACAAGATCAAAAGAATGAAAACACAAACAAACTCTCACACAACCAAAGTG
Organism: Humulus lupulus; assembly: GCF_963169125.1. Lineage (NCBI taxonomy): Eukaryota > Viridiplantae > Streptophyta > Magnoliopsida > Rosales > Cannabaceae > Humulus > Humulus lupulus. Next base: position 102,641,039 of record NC_084793.1, read on the forward strand.
TAGAGTAGTGGGATTACCAACTTGAACAAGGTTCAAGACCTTTGTCCAAAAGCTTATTTCCCCCTATTCTCTAAGCACTAAGGGATCTCTCAAGGAAATAGCTCTCTGGAATAATCAAGCCTCAAGGTATATTTTTCAGCCAAGTGCTTTGTGGATGAAAAATGGTATGTCATACAAGTGAGCATTAGGCTCCTATTTATAGAGTTTGAGATACCCCTTTGAATTTCAAATTCCACCAACCCCCATGGCTGTTACCAATGTTTAATTGGATGTTTATGGAATTAAAATGGAGATTTGGGAGTTATTTGGGATGTTAGAACCGTTCAATTTGGAAAAAACTGAAAATTCACATAGTCTGTCAGCCTCACTGGCCGCGGCCAGGACTTTTCAGTGGCCGCGGCCACTGGCTTCTGTCCCCCAGGCCGCGGCCACTGAAAGTCAGTGGCCATGGCCACAGGCCATTTTCAGCACAAAAAAGTCATTTTTTCAAAACGTTCCAAAACATCCCAAATCCTTTCCCACATGATTTTGTAACCTCCAAACACCTATTGGGAGTTAAAAATATGTCTCCAACAGTCATATATCATCATGACTTTGTGAAATCCAATCTCAAATGTGTAACATATAATATACACATTATTGGGTAATATTTGGGAGTTACAAATTTGTAACTGATCTTGTAACTCCAAAATATGTCACATTTGGGCACACACATGTGTCCAATTTTGTGACTCTCAATAATATGTTACAAGGTGTAACAAATCACATTTTGTCACATTATTTAATCTAATATTATATTATATGAAATAATATAACATGCCGTCCACTCCTCTTGTTTCCCTTTCCTTTCCTTTATTTATTTATTTTTTTATTCAAATATATCTAATAAAAAGGAAACTACAAAGTGTGTAGAAAATTCTACACATGTGCACCATGCAACCATGCACATGCACACACTCAATAACTACGGTGCATCACTATCTACCATGCACCTTAGTGTATTCAACCAAAATTCAAATATTCACATTCTTAAAATAAATAAATAAATAACAATTAACAATTAAATTCACAAAATTCAACCCACAATTCTAACAATTAATTTAAACAAATAAATAAAATAATTCACAACACTTTACAATTTAATAAAACAAAGCACAAAATTTAATTACTAAAAAACTATTTTGGTGCGCTACATAATTGATTAGTTTAATAAAACACATTTAATCTAAAATAGTAGGTGGGAGAAGGTGAACATCTCAATGTGACCTATGGTTTCCATTATTAGTACAACACAGTGAGATATGAATAGGGCCTCGAGGCGGCTTTGTTTCCGTCCCCCTAAGGAAGGTTTCAAGACATATCAATACCAAGGTTGGCTTCTTACGAAGATAGGAGGAAGTGATGTATTTTAGGCTTGGCCGACCCTAAGGCGGCACTCTAAGTTAAGTCATGAATTCTGAAATAATGGGTTACATTACAAAGATGTAATTAAGCTTTTGCGGTGGATAATTACATGTTGACCAAACTAGCATTACTTTATATTTAAAAGAGAAAATAAAGAGTTATTTTAAGTTTTAAATTATAAAGATAAGATTGTCCTATAAGCTATCTGAATTTAACTTGACTGACCCTAAGGCGACACTTTATTTGTTGGGTAGTTTTATCGTGAAAAAGTAAATGTTAATTTATGTGTTTTAATTGTTGCATTCATGCATCATCTTTACTTTCCACAACATTGATATTTTTGCAAATGATAATATTGTTGTTTTTTATTTATTTCAGTAATGTCAAACGGTGGCTATCCAATAACCTCTTTACAATCACTTGAAAAACTTAATGGTGATAATTTTATAAGATGGAAATCAAATCTAAACCTTATGTTAATCTGTGAGAACCACAAATTAATCATGACTGAGGAATGTCCTAAAGAGCCTGCTGCCACTGCCCTGAAGAATGTTCGGCACAAGTATGATGACTGGATTCAATCCAATAATAAGGCAAAGTATTACATTCTTTTGAGCATGAATGATGTACAAAGAACAAAGCATGAAACCATGGAAACTGTGTTTGAGATAAGGGATTCTCGCAGGTCATTTTTGAGCAGCAATCTGATAAAAGTAGACACGAGGCTACAAGAACCTACATGACTACTAAGATGAAGAAAGGTGTTTCTGGAAGTGAACATGTTTTACACATGATTAATGTGATGCATGAAGCAGAAATACATGGGGCCATCATTGATGATCGTACACAAGTAAGCATCATACTGGAATCACTCACTCCTGCCTTTTCTGTGTTCACCACCAACTATATTATGAATAAGTTGGAATTCAACATGACCCAGCTGTTGAATGAAATGCAAACATTTGAGTCTCTTAACAAATCCTTTACAAAAGAAACTGAAGCAAATGTGGTAGAGGAGAAACCATCAAATTCTTAGGGAAAATCCAAGAAGAGAAAGAATAACAATAATAAGGACAAAGGAAAGGGAAAAAATTCCAATAAAGGAAAGAAGGCACCAAAAGCCAAGGAGAACAAAATTGACAACAACTCCAAGAAGAAAGAACCAAAAGGAAATGTTTCCACTATGGAGTTGAAGATCACTGGAAGAGAAATTGCAAGAAGTATCTCTCTGAGCTAAAAAAGAAAGGTAAATATGATTTACTTGTACTTGAAGCTTATGTAGTGGAAGACGATATGTCATCCCAGGTTTTAGATTCAGGAGCCACTAACCATATTTTTTCTTCCATGCAGATACTTGAGTCATCAAGGGAGCTGGAAGATGGAGAGGTGACCATGCGAGTTGGAAGTGGAGTGCTTGTTTCAGCAAAGAGAAAAGGAAATAATGCGTTAAAATTCTGGGAACAATTATTTAGTTTTGAACAATGTTTATTTTATTCCTGGATTTTCTAGAAACTTAGTTTCTTTATCTATGTTACATGAACAACTTTTTGAAATTTCTTTTAGTAATAATGCGATTGTTATTTCAAAGAATGGTTTCAAAATATGTCAAGCAAAACATAATAACAGATTGTATATGCTCAAACCAAATGAACGAAACTCAATAATTCAGAATTTTTTAAAGTAGAAAAACAGCAAGGTAAAAAAAGACAAAAAGTTTCAAACGAGTATGACACATATCTTTGGCATCTTAGACTTGGTCATATAGGTCTAGATAGGATAAACCGGTTAAAAAAAGATGGACCTTTGAGAGAATTAAGAGTTGGAACTCTTTTGGTTTGGGAATCTTGTCTAAAAGGAAAAATGACCAAACGTCCTCTCTTAGTAAAAGGCAATAGAGCGACAGAACCTTTGGAGCTTGTACACAGCGATGTTTGTGGTCCAATCAATGTACAAACAAGAGGTGGGTATGAGTATTTCATCACTTTTATTGATGATTACTAAAGATATGGTCATACTTACCTAATGCTTAGGAAATCTGAAACATTTGGTAAGTCTTAAGAATTCAAAGTTGAGGCTGAGAAGCAGTTAGGTAAGACTCTAAAGACACTTTGATCTGATCAATGTGGAGAATATTTGGATTTAGAATTCAAAGATTTATTTCTGGATCATAGTATTCTATCCCAACTCACAGCACCAGGAACGCCACAGCAAAATGGTGTTTCTGAAAGAAGAAATAGGACCTTGTTGGACATGGTCAAGTCTATGTAAAGCTACTCTTCACTTCCTCTCTCATTCTGGGGATATGCACTACAAACGGAAACGTAAATTTTGAATGTAGTCCCATCTAAGACCATTAGCAAAATTTCATAGGAACTGTGGAATGGAAACAAACCTAGTTTTCACCATTTTCGCATTTGGAGTTGTCTTGCTCATGTTCTTAGACCTGACTCAGGGAAACTTGAATCAAGGTTGGAAGTTTGCATTTTTGTTGGCTACACTCCAAAAACAAGAGGTGGTTATTTCTATAGTCCCAAGGATCAAAAGGTATTTGTTTCCACAAATGTGATTTTCCTTGAACATGACTATATTAATAACTATAAACCTCGAAGCAAGGTAGTATTGAAGGAACTCATAGCTGATAAGATTCCATCACAATCATCTTCATCATTAAATGATAAACGAAAAACTGAGGAAATAATGATTCCTGGAAAAGAAACCCTGGTGCAACGTCGTAGTGGGAGGATTGTGAGACAACTTGTTCGCTATGAACATGAGGCACATGTCCTTGTTTCTGATACAGACAAGGACAATCCATTAACCTTTAAAGAGGCAATGGATGATTCTGAAAAGGAGAAATGGCAAGAAGCCATGAACTAAGAAATGGAATCGATGTATTCCAATTCTGTCTGGGAACTTGTGGATCCACCTAAAGAAGTCAAGCCCATAGGGTGTAAGTGGATATACAAGAAGAAAAAAAGTGTAGATGTGAAAGTAGAGACTTTCAAAGTGAGGCTTGTAGCCAAAGGTTACACTCAGAGAGAAGGTGTTGATTATGAAGAAACATTTTCCCCTGTGGCCATGCTGAAATCCAATCGTATCCTCTTATCCATAGCGGCTGCCAATGATTATGAGATATGGAAAATGGACGTCAAGACATCATTTTTGAAAGGATGTCTTAATGAAAGTATCCATATGGTACAACCAGAAGGGTTCATAAAGAAAGGGGAAGATAAAAAGATGTGCAAGTTGCTGAAATCTATTTATGGATTAAAGCAAGCATCTAGATCTTGGAATATCACTTTCGATGAAACAATTAAAACATAGGCCTTCGAACCATTTATCGATGAAGCAGGTGTGTATAAATACATCAAAGGAAAAGTGGTGGTTTTCTTAGTACTTTACGTTGATGACATTTTGCTCATTGGGAACAATGTAAAGACATTGTCAAATGTAAAGAAATGGTTAGCTAAAAAGTTCCAAATGAAAGATTTGGGCAAGGAGAGTTATGTTCTAGGAATCCAAATCCTAAGGGATAGGAAGAACAAGCTCTTGGCACTTTCTTAGTCTAATTATATAGATAAGGTGCTTGAAAGATTCTCTATGGAGAATTCTCAGAAAGGTCAATTACCGACCAGACATGGAATTGCTCTCTCCAAGGAACAATGTCCCAAGACACCTCAAGAGGAAGAGGATATGAGAAAATATCCCTATGCTTCAGCAGTAGGGAGTCTGATGTATGTTATGTTGTGTATTAGGCCTGACATATGTTATGCAGTTGGGATTGTAAGTTGTTATCAATCAAATCCTAGTTTGGAACACTGGATTGCAGTAAAGCACATTCGCAAGTATCTTAGGAGAACGAGAGACTATATGATGGTATATTCAGGGGGTGAGCTAAACCCTGATGGATACACTGATTCTGATTTCCAATTAGACAAAGACAATCAAAAATCGACATATGGGTCAGTGTTCACTCTTGGTGGAGGAGATGTTGTCTGGGGAAGCATTAACCAATCCAACATAGTTGATTCAACCATGGAAGCCAAATACATAGCGACTTGTGAAGTAGCTAAGGAAGCGGTTTGGTTGAGGAAGTTCTACACTGATCTGGAAGTTGTTCCAGATATGGATAAGCCACTAATCCTGTACTATGACAGCAGTGGAGTCGTAGCTAATTCCAAAGAACTGAGAAGCCACAAGAGAGGGAAGTATATATAAAGGAAATACCATCTGGTAAGAGAGATTGTACACCGAGGTGGTGTGACTGTTATGAAGATGGCGTCAGAATAGAACCTAGCTGACTCATTAACCAAGACACTTCCTGCAAAGTCGTTCATAGGTCACGTGCGCAATATGGGATTAAGGTAAATGCCTCACTTGCTTTGACGACAAGTGGGAGATTGTTAGGATTAATGCCCTAAAAGCATGTAAAGGCATTTTATTGGTTTTAAATAAAAGTACAATTTTTTAATATTTGAATGTTATAATTATTGTTTGAATTAATTATATAATAATATCAATAAAATTCCCTATTCATTCATGAGAATATGAACTTGTATTAGTACGAGAGAATTAAGATCATATATAATGAATAATATAGTCAGTAACATATTAAAGTAAGGAATCTTTAATGAATGGTTACTAGTACGGTTAGCTAAGCATGTGAGATGCAAGTATTCTAGATTCAAATTACTGATGTGGATAGAGATCTTAGTAAAGGTGTTGTATATAATAGAGATTATATATAACAGGACCGATGAAAATTAATTATCTTTATAAAATTTTCGTTTGAAGTAAAGATTTAATTCTTGTCATAAATATGATCATTTGTAGATTAGCCTAAATCCTGAGTATTCATAAACTCCTATTAATGTTTATTGGATCTTTTGATTCACTCATTAAGGTCTTTTAGAATAATGAGGCTAATGACTTTTGTTTTTGAGATTCAATATCATGGATGGTTGGGAACATGAATTAAAATATTGGAATCCATGCTTTCCTAACGGATAGAATATCGGTTCCCTTAAGGGTTGATTCTGCAACTGAATAGTTATTGAGCTCAAATCTACAATTAAATTATAGATGAATTATTTGCTAGTGAATTAATGGTACTTAAGGATCAAGAGGTAATTAGAAGGGTAAAACAATAATTTTGACCAACTCTAACTAACAAACAAATAATGGACAACAGAACCTTAAAAAGTTGATTAAATAAACAAATGAGAAAATTAGGGCAATCCTAATAGGGTTGGGCGACACACACTATACAGTACAGTGTGTGGCGCCTAGCATCAAAGATTTTTATCCCTAGGATTTGAATTTTGAATTTCAAATAAATTTGTTTAATAAGTTATTTAATTATTTTTTTTAAATATGATTTAAATAAATAATTAAATGAAAATATCTAATCAGTTTTGATTTGAATTATATTTTAATTAAATAAATATTATTTAATTAGATTAAATATCTTTATAAATTTGATATATGTGATATTCAGAAAGAATGAATAATCAGACTCTCTCTCTTAAAAGCGATAGTTTTCTCTGAACCTGAAAATTATTTTAAACCTTCTGTATGTCAAAAACTCTCTAGATCTCATGTGTTGAGTACATCTAGGGTGTCACAAAAATCAACCTTTTTTAATCTTACGTGCCCACACATGTCCTTGTGTGTTTGAGGATTGGTCTGGATGATCAGGGTGTGAGATCTCAGAACACTAGATAGGAAGATCGTTGATTTATACAAAAAGACTCAAGGACACTTGATAGGCTACAAGAGGTAATCCTTGATCTATTTGTATGTGATTTAATATTTTTATATATGTATATGATCCTGGTTGGTATTAATATTTATTAAAATGAGTCCATATATTCCACTGCGTACCTTTGTGTTGACCCTCGAATTGGTCAACGACACGGAGTCAGATAAAATGATAGAAAATAAGATGAAATCAAGACGAAAAGATATATAACACAAAAGTACTAAAGCCAAAAGTCCCCTCCCTTGAGCCCCTTCCTTCTTATTTATAGGCTCAAGGAGTTTTTTTATTGGCCAACGGGCCTTAATTACATTTAATACAAGTGTATCTAATAATAACAGAAATTGAAATTATTACATAATTACAAGATTTCATATTTGAAGGAAATAAATGAATATATGCAACCAGGTTGGTCGCCCGTAATTATGATGCCTGATAAGCCAATGATCTTTTGGTCGAGGGTCGAGCAGATTATACTCACTTAAAACTGCCACATGCATCCTACGTGTAGACCAATCCTGCCACGTCATTAGGTAGTCCGTTTTTTGGTAAACATTTGCCGCCCCAAGTTTATTTTACTGCGACCAGCATAAAGTAAACTTAACCGACCGCCCCTCCGCATGGCTTGTCAAACATGTTAGTGCCTTTTTGAAAAAGGTAACCAATCATGTCGTTGCAGTTTCCCAAAAAGCATTTTGACGGCTAACACATTTCCCCACGCTTCGAAAACTCATCCCCCATCATTACCTTTTTATCCGTGCCTCGATCAATATAAATAATCCATATTTTTCACTTTTTACTCTTCTTCTCTTCCTCAAGAACGCTGAAGAACAAAGCACGAAGAACCCAAAAAAGACTTGGTGATCCGAAGTGTATCCGTCCAGCCCACACATCAATGCCTGTGATTTTTTTTTTATCCTCTACCCAAGTAAGTTTCCTGAGCTTCTTTGTTTCTGATATGCCATGCAATAATTATCTCTTGAGTTTTCTGGTATTTTGGTATCTGAATTTCTGAATGTTCTTGAAAAAAAAATGATGTGGGGTAATCGGGCTCGTAGGTAGTAGCATGATAGGATAGGGAAAAAACACTAAATGAGGCTTGGGAATTGTCTTGGGAGGTAGGATTACTGATTTAGGGCGCAAAATTGAAGTAAAAATTCAATTTTTAGGCACTCGGAAAAAACTGGGTTTTTCCCGTCCTTTCTCAGAGTCAAAAAGTTTCCCTGGAAAAACTTTCACTTCTACTTCTTAATCCTTTTTTCCAAACTGTTCGCATGTTTTTAGTGTTTACGTTAGAATGTTGTTGGTCGTATAAAAGCTTAACTTTTATACACAAGCAATGTTATCCCAACGTTTACACTTCTTCTGTCTATTGGCCGTAGATTCTCATCTCCCCTTTTCTACTCGCAGATTTTCATGCACGACTCGTGGGGAGGTGAGAGGCCGATTGACGACGATTTGCTTGCTCTACTGTTCAAAGATCAAGATCAGTCATCATTGTCATTCTCAAAAATTCCTTTTTCTCAACACAACCCCACAAACAGACCTCCGACCAGCTCCGCGAATATGGGTCGCATAAAGTGTATTGCTCAAAGAAAGAAGAAAACAGCCAACCCTTCTGCTAATCAGCCTGCCCTTGGCACTGAGACTCCTTCCACCAACCTTCGACCTATAAACACTTCACCACCAGAATTTCAACTTAAAGCCCGACCTCGCGATACCCTTAGGCCAGAGGTCGAATGGTATGTAGTGCCTCCTAGCATTATTTCAGCTAGGATGGTAAACAACTATCTCAAGAAGTATGGCCTTCCTAGGATAACCCTCATCAAGCATTCTCGAGGTATCATATCGAGGCAGGGGAAACCTTGCCTCTGCATCCATTCTTTCAGGGGGTGGCCAATTATTTTGAGGTCTCCCCTTTTCAAATTACCCCCAATGGATATAGAGTACTCTCTGCACTCTATATCCTTTATAATCACAAGAAGTGGCCCGTACCAACACCACATGAGATCAACTACCTGTTTGATCTCAAGTCAACCCCAACTGCAACAACACAGGGTTCTTCCACTTCTACCACCAGGAGTCTGCTCGCACCTTCCTGAGTGACATCACCCACAAGTCCAACGTTGGGAAGTACTTTCTTACAACAAACCTGGTCGCTAATAACCTAGCCTTCACTCAAGGAGGTATATCTTTTACTCACTAGTCGTTTGATTTCTTTTGACTTCTCTATACATTCTTTAGAACTTTGGTGTTGTTCAGGTCCATGGTATCGACCAGACCCTCTCCAGAAATGGAGATAAGGGCAGCAGCCCTGGCCAACATGACAAACATTGAGAAGAGTGTCAACTGGTCATGGATAATAACCTAAGGCTTGTCGGCCTTCTTGCATCTCACCAGGAGTCAACTGCAGGGAGTGCTACTGGGGGGAGATTCCCGAGCAGCACCAGGATGTGTCACATCCCCCAAGGAGGTGGGATAAAGGAGTGACCATCAGGGAACCTTCCAGCAATCCACGAGCAGCTACTATCCCTACTCAACTGGGGAAGGGCAAGCAGAAACTTTCTGAACACCTTGAGCCCATACTTGAGTCCTCGGATGAGAACGATACTGACTTCTCACTTTTAGACAGTTTGCCCATTCCCTGTCATTTATTTGATGGGGACGGAAATTTTAAATACGCGAGTAGTTTAAATTCAGACTTCTTCAAGGAAGAGAGTGAGTGTAGCAGTAGTACAATTGATAATGTATTGACCAGTAGTAATGGCTCGGGTATATTAATTAGAATTTTCCTTACTCTTATTTCCTTGCTTTAGTAAGTACCTCAATTTATATTGCCTGATTGTTTGTTTCTATCCAATAGTCATGTCTTTCAAAGACCATTTTAACTTGTACAGCCTACCCAAAACCACCACTTCTGCAAGCAAGAAGAAGGAGAGCAGATAGCATCCTGGGGAAAGCAACAGTAATCCTTCAAGGAAAAGGGCTCGGATCGAGGATCCTCCTGTACCTGTTCCTACCAAGGAAATGCCACCTCCTCCAACTCCCGTCGACTAGACTTCTCCACCAGCTCCCGTCGACCAGACACCTCCCTCAGCTCCCGTCGACCAGACTCCTCCCCCAGCTCCCGCCGACCAGACACTTCCTGATCAAACAGGAGATACTTAAGGAGAGGCCCTCATGAACATAGCTTTCAACTCAGCCAATGATAAGCTGAAGAGGCTATCAAGGCACCAGCGCATCCGATAAGCCATTAGTAACACTGGCTCCCTGAAAGTCGACCAGATTTTTAGCCGCGCGCTGAACAAAGTACTCAGCGTAATTTGCCATTCTTGCTATGCTTTATTTGTTTACCTTGTCCTTTTATTTCCACTAACAACTTTATCTTTTTTCTGATCGCAGAGAGTTCTAACCATGAGCACTGGTTGGCGTCGCTCGGAGGCAATGGATGATGAGTATAAGGAGAGACTTGGCGAGCAGCTTAAAATGGCCAAGGTTAAACACGCAGAGCAGCTCAAGGCAGCTGAGGAGAAAATTTTGAACTACTGGAGAAGAATGCCAAGCTAGCCGAAGAGTTGACACAACATAAGGAGTCCCTGGCCAAAGTAACTGAATCCAAAGAGAAGTACAAGGAGGTGTCATTGATTAATTATAGAGAGGCCTCTAAACTCCAAGATGAACTAGCGATCAGCAAGAAAGAAACTACTGAGCTAGAGGAGCGAGTCAAATTGCTCGAAGAGACTAATGCCAGTGACTTGGAGAGGATCAGGGGAGCCACATTTAACTACTTTTATATGTTCTGGAAAAACAACCGCGAGGCGAACTTTGACTATTTACCAGAGCGTATGAAGCAGTTTGAGCTGACCAGGTGCATTGCTTCCCTTGAAGAGGAGGAGAAAGTTCAGGCATCCCCCGAATTCTCTTTGGTGACGGGTATTGATGATGTTGACGAGGAAGTTGGGACCTCCATTGACCAGCAACTTCAACAAGATCCTTCGGCTGCTTCATAATTTTAACTATCTTATTTTAATTTGTAACTTAGGACACACGAACCACGGTTCGTGATGTCAAGACAATTTTTTGTTGTGTGGGCAGCTTTTCCTTTTAATTAACAATTACATCCGAGCAGCAATTGCTCGTGGTGTAAAACAATTTACTTTGATATTATAATATTTGCAATTTACTATAACATCTTGTTCACATGACCAAACTTAACATAGCACTTTGTTTTGATTTAACAAAATTTAAACAAAATTTTGAAAAACACTCTAAGTACCGTAGTATGGTTTCCCATATTTTGCTCATGTGTTTACATATGCCTCTTGATATGCTTTGCTTACTTTGTACCTTATATGCCCCCCAAGTGATTGAGGAGCTTAAGGTCCTCGGTCACTTTCCTTGACCAAGACCTGTTCGAACATTACTGCCCATGATAAATACTTATAAAAATATAGCAAACAACACATGTAATGAGCAAATACTTGTAATAAATACAATAATTGGCAAGAATAACTGGCTGTGCACAATTATTTTTATTTCTCGTAATAAATGGACAATCGTGTCTGTACGAGTGATCAAAAATTTGATCTTACACTTATAAGTGATTAGTCATATGACTGACTAACCCTTGTTCATAAACTTGTAAAAAGTAAAATTAATACAAGCCAATTCTTTAAAATGAACTGTTTATTGATAATATTTGCGCAGGTGTTCTCCATTCCAATAGTGAGGAATGAGATCTCCATTTAAGCGAGCAAGTTTATAGGTGCCTAGTTGAAGGACTTCTTCGATTTGGTACGGACCTTCCCAGTTAGGTCCAAGTACTCCAGCAGCTTGATCGCGGGTGTTAAGAAAAACTCTTCTAAGTGCCAAATCTCTCACATTAAATTTTCTTTCGCGCACTTTAGAGTTGAAATACCGAGCAGCCTTTTGCTGATAAGCTGCTACAAAAAGTTGAGCTTGCTCGCGCCTTTCATCGACCAAATCCAGAGATTCCATCAACAACTGACTATTAACACTCTGATCGTATGCCACCCTTCTGTGTGATGGTGGATCTAATTCAATAGGCAACATGGCTTCATATCCATAATCCAAAGAAAATGGAGTATGGCCCGTTGCTATTCGATGGGATGTTCTATACGACCAAAGGACCTCAGGTAACTGTTCTGGCCATGCCCCCTTCGCTTCTTCAAGCCCTTTCTTCAGGGTATCTTTCAGTGTCTTATTGACAGCTTCAACCTGTCTGTTTGCCTGTGGATGAGCTACTGAAGAAAAACTCTTAATAATCTCGTGCCTTTTGCAAAAATCTATGAACAGATCACTGTCAAAATGTGTGCCATTATCTGAGACAATCTTTCTTGGTAACCCATAACGACACACGATGTTCTTGACCACAAAATCCAGCACCTTCTTGGTCATTATTATGGCAAGTGGCTCAGCTTTGGCCCGCTTCGTGAAGTAGTCAATAGCAACCACAACGTACTTAATGTTGCCTTTTCCCGTGGGCAAAGTCCCGATCAAATCTATCCCCCATACTGCGAATGGCCACGGGCTTTGCATATGCTTTAGCTCATTAGGGGCTGCTCGTGGTATCTTAGAGAATCTTTGGCACTTGTCGCATTTTCGAACAAAATCCACATAGTCTTCATTCATCGTTGGCCAGAAGTATCCTTGCCTTAGGATCTTTTTTGATAAACTCTGCCCTAAGCATGATCCCCGTAGAAACCTTCATGGACTTCTCACATTAATTATTTGGCCTTTTCCTTTGAAAAACACCTTAGGAGTGGCATTGAGTACCATCTTCTGTATAACACTCCGTCGACCGGGATGAATCGAGTTGACTGCCTCTGGAGGGCTCTTGCCTTATTTCTGTCCGTCGGTAGTACTCCATGCTCTAAGTATTTAATTAAAGGTGTCATCCATGTGTCTGTTGCTTGGATTACCAGGGAGGACTCTTCTGCTTGGATGCTCGATGCAGACAAATGTTCAACAGGCACTATATTTAAGGTGTCTACATCCTTCGCACTTGCTAACTTGGCCAAAGCATCAGCGTTTGAATTTTGGTCGTGAGGTACTTGCTGGAGGGTATATTTTTCGAATTGTGCCAATAAATCCTTTGCTTTGTTCAAATAAGCAACCATCTTCAGACCCCCTAGCTTGATATTCTCCAGTAATTTGATTAACCACTAACTGGGAGTCACTATAGATTTTGAGTGACTTTATGTTCATATCCTTGGTTAATCTTAATTCTACGAGCAGAGCTTCGTATTCGGCTTCGTTACTAGACGCTGTGAAGTTGAATCTGATTGCACAATGGAATCGATGTCCTTCAGGCATGACTAAGATCAAACCTGCTCCAGCATTATGTTCGTTGGAAGAGCCATCTACGAACAACTTCCAGGAAGGAGTTTGGCTTTGGAGTTCAGGCTCTTCTATCGGTTCCGTATCCTGGAGCCCAATGAGTTCTGTGACAAAGTCTGCTAAAGCCTGTCCCTTCACAGCTGCTCGTGGCAAGTAAGAAATATCGGACTGTCCAAGTTCAACTGCCCATTTCAACAATCGACCGGAGGCTTCTGGTTTCTGCAGGACTTGCCGTAGTGGCTGGTCGGTGAGTACTACAATGGGGTGAGCTTAGAAGTATGGTCGCAGCTTTCAGGAGGCAAAGATCAAGCAATAGGCTAATTTCTCAATGGGTGGATATCACAGTTCTGCTCCTATTAGCCTCTTGCTTATATAATACACAGCTTTTTGCACATGTTCCTCCTCTCTTATCAGGACAGCACTAGCAGCATACTCGATGACTACCAAATAGATGAGCAAAGTCTCTTTCTCGACCGGCTTGGACAAAATCAGTGGTTGTGACATATGAGATTTTAGAGCCTAGAAAGCTTGCTCTCACTCTTCTGTCCACTTGAATTTCTTATTGCCCCTAAGTAGATTAAAAAATGGAACACACTTGCCTGTTGATTTGGAGATAAATCTACTTAAAGCGGAAATCCTCCCGGTTAAACTTTGAACATCTTTTATTTTTGTTGGTGACTTCATCTCGATCAGAGCCTTGATCTTTTCGAGATTAGCTTCGATTCCTCATGAGTTCACTATGAATACCAAAAATTTCCCTGATCCAACTCCGAAGGAACACTTAAGGGGATTCAGCTTCATCTGATATTTCTTTAAGATGTTGAAGCACTCTTGTAGGTCCCTAATGTGTTCTTCTGCCTTCTTTGACTTAACCAGCATGTCATCAACATATACATCCATGTTAACCCCGATTAGCTCTTTGAACATGTGATTGATTAATCGCTGGTAAGTCACACCAGTGTTTTCCAAACCGAAAGGCATTACTTTATAACAGTAAAGCCCGGTACCGGTCCAAAAGCTAGTGTGATCCTCATCAGGTGGGTGCATGCTGATCTGCTTGTATCCAGAGTATGCATCCATGAATGATAGGATCTCGTGCCCTGAAGTGGCATCGACCAGCTGGTCGATTCTTGGAAGTGGGAAACAATCCTTTGGGCAGACTTTATTGAGGTTTGTGAAATCCATGCACATTCTCCACTTTCCATTCAGCTTAGGAACCAGTACGGGATTAGAGACCCAAGATGGATAAAACGCTACCCTGATGAATCCGTTCTCCTTTAGCTTCTCGACTTCTTCTTTTAACGCTTTTTATCTTTCTTTGTCTAGAAGCCTCCTTTTCTGTTGTACTGGTGGAAAACTTCTATCTATATTCAAGACATGGCTGATAACTGCTGGGTCAATCCCAACCATATCTTATGTGACCAGGCAAATACCTTCTAGTTCTTCTTTAAAAATTCCCCCAATTTTTGTTTGGTTGTTGTCTCTAAGTTTTTACCGACTTTCACAACCCTGGTCGGATCCGCCTCATCAAGTTGGACCACCTCGAGGTCCTCGACTTGTCCTACATCTTCCTCAAAATCCCCAAAGCGAGGATCTAAATCCATATCCTCACTTTGGGCAACACCCTATATGGTGACCTGCTCACCTGATTGGGCTTGTACTTCATTGTCCAGTAGTAACTCTTTCTTGGCTCCTTCCCTCGATCCACCCCTTTTTGCCTTGGTAATCAAAGAATTGTAGCATTCCCTCGCTTCTCACTGGTTTCCCAACACACATTCTATCCCTGTGTCGATTGGAAACTTCATGGCGAGGTGCCAAACCATGGTTACGGCTCGCAAGTCGACTAGAATAGGCCTTCCAATCACAACATTATATGCAGAAGGACAATCAACTACTATAAAAGTAGTGAATAATGTCATGTTTGCAGGTGCAGTTCCCGCTGTGACTGAAAGTCTGATCGACCCCGTTGGCGCGAGCCCTTCGCCAAAAAAACCATAAATGGTTTGGTTGCATGGCTCCAAATCATTCACTGACAACTTCATCCTTTCCAGCGAAGACTTGTACAGAATGTTTACCAAGCTCCCTGTGTCCACTAACACCCACTTAACCATCATATTGGCGATTTGGACGTCCATGACCAGAGGGTCCGAATGGGGAAACCGGACATGCTGAGCGTCAAGCTCAGAGAAAGTTATCATTTCTTCTTCTGTTCGAGCTTTTTTGGGAGTTCGGTCCTCTACGTTCAGCATTTTAATGTCCTAGTCATGGCGTAAGGTTTAGGCATATCGCTCCCTTGCCTTCCCACTATCTCCTACTAGGTGTGGGCCGCCACAGATGGTCAGTAATGTGCCTACCACTTGCGTTGGCTGTAAAGGAGGCGAGCGTTGGTGTACAGGTGCCTGCCCATTGCCTCCTTGAGCCTCTCATTGAGAACCTCCAGTGGCTCATTCATATCTTCTCATGTGTCCTTGTTTGATAAGGAACTCAATTTCATCTTTAAGCTGGTTTCACTCGTTGGTGTCATGACCATAGTCATTGTGAAAGTGACAAAACTTAGTGGTATCTTTTTTGAAGATATCTTTCCTTATTGGCGCTGGTCGCTTGTAAGGGACAGTGGTGTTGGTTTCCTGGTACACTTCTGCTCTACTTTCGACTAGGGTCGTGTAGTTGGTGAACCTTGGCTCATACCTGTTACTTTTAGGGCGTTTACTCTCGGGCGTTGACGGCTCGTGGTTCGCCCTTTTTCCTCTATTTTTCCCGTTATTTTTGTTGTTTCCATTGGGTTTCCCCGGCCCATTGGTGACTTTGGTGGGATCTTCCTTCGGCCCCTTGTCATCTGCAGGTGCCTTTCCTTCGTTAGCAATCGCTTCTTTGAGCTTGATGTACCGATTTGCCCGGTCTAGAAATTCTTGGGTGCTCTTCACCCCATTCTTCCTTACACTGTTCCAAAGGGGTGAGTGGTGTCGTACTCCAACAGTAAGTGCCATCATCTTCCCCTCATCGCCAACTGTCTTATTTCCAACTGCAGCTCGCATAAAATTCTAGACATATTCCTTCAAGGATTCGCCCTCCTTCTGGCGTATCTCGACCAGTTGGTTGGCTTTGGTCGAATGTACTCAACCAGCGTAAAACTACTCGTAGAACTCTTTCACGAACATTTCCCATGACACTATGCTAGCATGAGGGAATTTAAAAAACCACTCCTAAGCAGTATTGGATAAGGTGGCCAGAAAGATCTGCAGTGAGCATCATCCAACACCTTCTGGATATCCATTTGTATCTTGAATTTATTCACATGAGATACTAGGTCTCCAAATCCATCGAAGTTGGGTAATACTGACATCTTAAATTTGCTCGGGGTTTCTGCCATCGCTATTCTTTGTATAAATGGAGTGCCTCTTCTCCGATCATACTCGATGTAGGATGTTCGGCTCCCCACTAACTGTTGGACAGCCTGATTCAGCGCATCGATTTGGGCATGTACAGCGTCTGGCACTGTTGGGGCGATCAATGCTGGAGGGGCATACTCGTCGTGCCTTTCTCGCCTATCGTTGAGTACGTCCCTCAAGTCATCATCCCTACGCCTTTGCTCGCTAGTGCCCAGTCGATCAAAGACATTAGGTTGCCTAGGCTACCCCCTAGCGTTCTGGCTCGTCGGCCTATTTTCTCTTGGTGGGGAATCCCGTTCTCCACCCCTCTCTCCTTGCTTTCGACAAGCATTTCCTCTACCGAAATCAGCTTCATTTTAGTCATGCCCATCCCTAAAATGTGACCGGCTATGGCGCGACCTACTGATCGCACTATTTCCTCCTCTTGCTGGAACGTCCCAAGCATCAAGGGGAGGCCTACGTTGGTTGATAGGTCACCGGGCATTATTATGTCGTGGGGGGCCCCTGACCGCAGAGCCTAACTCGACTTTCCTTCTGCTAGCAGAAGGATGTTGTCCCCTTCTCGGTGGATTTGGCCCCTCAGTAGTTTGGCATCTAGGGCTTTGGGGAGGCTGCCTGGCCCTATTCTGCCTTTGATGCTAGGGATTATCTCGACCAGCGCAAGAAGGTAGTGGCTGCTCAGGATCTTGAAATGGAATATCCTGTTGAGCAGCAGGAGGTTGCTCTGGCCTCTGAGGGCTTGCCGGATGAGGTGGAGTGTGGTGATGTTGTGGATGGTTTGGATGTGGACCTTGTTGTGGTGCTACACTTGGTGGCTGATCCGGTTGAGAGGTTGGTGCAGGTTGTCCCCGGGCCAACTGAATGGCTGCCTCTAGGGAGGAAGTGGCGTCTTTCTGTCGGGGGTCCATGTCGACCTGCCGCTCATTCAACTCTTGACGTTGTCGGTCAATTTCCCTCTGTTGCAACGCCATCGTCTCAGCCACATTCTCCTTATTAGTCCTCAGATTGGCTAACTCCTCCTGCAACACAATCAGTGTTGTCCTCAAGGTCTCAGAATCCATTTCCTCCTCTTCAAATTCCAATTATGGCTCATCTTCAGCCACATTTTGTGGAAGAGGCTGGGTTGATGCGGCACTAGAAGTTTATCCCGTCTTTCTACATGTTTTAGCCATTTGATCTTGTTGGAAGACTTGAGTTCAACTCTCAATGAAAGCACCAAAATGCTAACCCTCGAATTGGTCAACGACACAAGGTCAGATAAAACGATAGAAAATAAGATGAAAATGAGATGAAATCAAGACAAAAAGATAATTAACACAAAAGATTTATAGTGGTTCGGCTCCAATAAAATGGTAATAACCTACGTCCACTTAGTGTTCTTATTGGTGTAGAATTCCAAGAACAGTGATCAATGAACTAGGGTTCACGAGTTTCACTAGCTCTCAGATTAATACAATTATGATGGATAACAACACTCTTTTTCTCTCTTAGATTCTCTAAGCTCAAGCGTACTAAAGCCAAAAGCCCCCTCCCTTTAGCCCCTTCCTCCTTATTTATAGGCTCAAGGAGTTTTTTTATGGGCCAACAGGCCTTAATTACATTTAATACAGACGTAACTAATAATAACAGAAATTGCAATTAATACGTAATTACAAGATTGCATGTCTGAAGGAAATAAATGAATATATGCGACCAGGCTGGTCGCCCATAATTATGATGTCTGATAAGCCAATGTTCTTCTGGTCGAGGGTCGAACAGATTATACTCACTTAAAACTGCCACATGCACCCCACATGTAGATCAATCCTGCCACGTCATCAGGTAGTCCGTTTTTTGGGTAAACACTTTGATTTGATCATTTAATTACAACATGCACAATCTATAATTTTGTCTCAAATATTAAACAAGCAAGTTCTAGAAATATTTTCATTCATCATTACACATTCCATATTTAGCATGCATAAATCACATTCAATTGCAAGGAATTTGCAAATTATGGCTAAATTTTCATTTTTTCCAATAGATCAAAGCAAATCGAAAATGCAATCTAACCAAGCACACAAATTTACAACAGTCTATTTTTCATCAAATCAAGTAACAAAATTCATGCAATATCATCGATTCATATTGACAACTTGATTCATGCACAACACAACAAACTAGCTAATTACTAAAACAACAACAATAAAGACAATAAACAACTAATAAACAGAAAGATTCCTCTCCTAAACTTATCTAGAACATTGTCCCTCATGTGTAAATAAATAAAAAGAAAGAAAACTTACCAGGGAAACAGAAAAATGAAATTAAGAACCGAGGCACTTGGGAGTCTTCAAAAATGCCTGCTCATTGACTTCATTGAAGCCACGACTCGAAATTTCATGATTTTCACGGTTCAAAATTGAAAACTAAAGGTTACAGAGTAAAATTTAATCCTTCAAAACTAAGCAAATAAACATAAAAACAAAAATAGTTCCCAAAAATCCAAATTGTTCATAAATAACAAAATCTTTACTAAAATTAAAAGTAACCATTGGGATGCCTCCCAAATGCGCTTTCGTTAATGTCACTTAGCTAGACGCTGAGTTCATCTTCAGATTCAACTCAGATCAAGTCCACCCCTCAAGTCCTAAAGAGCCATAGTGTCATAGGTGGGAGCTCGTCTTTTGATGTTGCAAGTATTATGATCCTTCCACTGCTCATGTAACATTTGAATCTTCCCACTAAAGAACATTTTCAAATGATAACGAACTGCTCAACTACCAACTTGAGCAATGGCCTTTCTCTTGGTAATTTTCACCTTACTACCACCTTCTGTTATCACATCCACTCTGCAACAAGTTAGAATTTGAGTTGCTACAAAAACATTAAATGTTACCTCATCTAGTTGCACGCACAACTTCAACTCCCCTTTTTGTACATCAATTAGCGCCATTCTAGTAGCTAAAAATGGTCGCCCAAGAATAATGAGAATATTTTCATCTTGCTCCACATCAAGAATAATAAAGTCTGGATGAAAGATGAATTTTTCCACTTTCACCAATACATCCTCAATCACTCCATAAGGGTGTTTAACTAAACGATCTGTCATTTGTAGGGACACGGTAGTAGGGTGATTCTCCCAATTTCAATTTGCGAAAGATTGATAGAGGAATTAGATTCACACTAGCCCCTAAATCACATAAAACTTCTCACCACAAAGCCCCCTATAGAGCATGGAATAGTGAAACTACTAGGATCTTTAATCTTTGGCGGTAATTTCTTTTGCAATATTGCCTTGCACTCCTCAGTAAGTGAAACTATCTCGTATTTCTCGAACTTTCTTTTCTTTGATAAAATTTCCTTCAAGAATTTAAGGTAAGTTGGCATATGCTCAGGTGCCTCAGCAAATGGAATATTTATGTGAAGCTTCCGGAAGACTTTTAAAAATTTAGCAAACTGCTTGTCAAGATTGTTTTTGTGGAGCCTCTATGGATATGGAATTTTTATATGGTGCTCATAACTCACTAGTGGCTGCTTCTTATCAAGGTCTTCAGTAACCTTTTCTTCTACTTTACCCTCTTTCTCAAAATCCATTTTTGGTGGAAGACTAGACTTCACAACTGGCTCTTCCAACTCCTTACCGCTCCTCGAAGAGATTGCATTGCACTGCTCCTTATGATTCACCTCAATATTACTTGGAAAATTTTCTTGAGGCCTACTTTGTAACATATTTTCCAATTAACCCCTTGCATTTCGAGATTTTTGATGGATGGTCGAGTTTGAGTCATAAAATGAGCTTGAGAATTGGTCAGGGTCAACCATATAGCTTGTAACTCATTTGGATTCTCTTTAGGAACTGGTGGCCTAGGTGGTAGGGATGAAGGTTAAGGCATGGGCTGCTGATAATGGGGTTGGAATTGAGGTTACTGGCTCTGATTATTTCTCCATGAAAAAGTGGGGTGATTTCTCCACCCAAGATTAAATGAATTGGAGAGAGGACAATTGGCTTGCCTATTAAAATTTCCCATCATGTTGACTTGCTCCATAGGGATGGTGTTATTTAACTTTGCTTCCATACACTACTCAAATTTGTGAAGACCACAACAATTATTGCATACAACTTGGACTTGCATGGCTTGGTTTGCAATAGAGTTTTGTTGCAACTGCTTGGTGAGCAAAACCACTTGGGCAGTGAGAGCAGTAATAACATCCAACTCATGTATTCCACCTACATTTTTATTTCTTTCCCGTTCATTGGGCCACTGATAGTTATTCATGGCCATTTCTTTTAGCAATTAATAAGCCTCATTTTCTCATTTGCTCATGAAAACACCCCTTGTTGCAACATCAACACTAATTCCCCTTCTATCTGACATAAATTATTAATTTCTCCCCTTAACTTGGCTGCCTTTGCTGGAGGGAAAAATTTGGAAAAGAAAATTTGAGCAAGCTCCTCCCATGTAGTTATGGATTTGGTTTGATGAGAGTTCAACCAAGTTTTAGCTCTGTCCCGCAGTGAAAATGGAAACAATCTCAGTCTTATAGCGTTGTCGCTCACCCCATTATATTTAAAAGTTGCACACAACTCTAGGAAATTAGCTATGTGCATATTGGGTTCCTCATTGGGGAGTTCACTAAACAAGACTGTAGAATGGACCATCTGCAAAATCGTTGGCTTAATTTCAAAATTATTGGCCGCAACCACCTGCGGTTTGATGCAAAAAGTACTCCTGTAACTGTAGGCAGTACATAATCTCTCAAACTTCTTGCTACCAGATTCTGAACCTCAGCAAGTGCTGCCCCTCCAACATTATTGGCAACATTTTTCGCTGCATTCCCTTGGTTTGCAGCCATCATAGCCTACAACCTCTTCTTCTTTCGGATCTGTCTAAAACTCCTCTCTATTTCAGGATTCACCGGTAGTATTTCAGCTGCTTTTCCACGTTGCATAAACCAATTCTACATGAAATAAGAGGATCATGAAACCAACCACATTAGAAAATTCATAAAGAACAACCAAATTAGAATAAAAATTAATTATTTTTATATTTATAAAATAATCTTCGGCAGCGGCGCCAAAAACTTGTTGTTATAATTTTATGTACACAAGTGCACGCAATCGTAAACAAGTAATAAAGTGATAAGTAGAGTATCATTCCCACGATGATTGAAATATTAACTACCAATGAATTAATTTCTTAGTTCTATTTGGTCAATAAGACATTGGAAAATAATGCAATAAAAAGAATAAAAACAACTGAGATTAACAACTAAAATTAAAAGAACAAATATTGAAAAATTTAATTAATGGATGGAAACTAAGGTATGTAATTTCATCATTTATCCATTCTATATCTTATTAACACAAATTATAATATTCATCTTCCTATTGTGATAGCGGATTAACAAGGGTAATCTATGTTGTGAAATCCTAAATTGCTTGTCTTTTTATTAAATATATTTTATCAATTTAATTGGTATTTTCGAAATTTCATCTTGGGTGAGTAATTGGATTTTGTCTCTTTTTTGTAAGAATATATTCTATATTAAGTGCATTTTATATAGTCCAAGTTTCCTTATTTATTTATGGGAACTTTGTCTACAATAAGCATGTCTATTATGGAATTGATCACTGCATATTTTCCTTAATTTTATTAGATTTAAAAAGATGAAACTGAAATACTCTCTGTGCCAAAGTATGTTAATTTTGTAATGAACCTTGTTCGGGTTTAAATCCAAGTTCATCCATTTTCCTGATGCTACAGTATGATTCTCTGTTAAATCCACTAAAGGTTGAGCAGTGGATGACAATGATAACCACCATCTTGTATTTCATGAGGTTAGGCAATAATGAGAGAGTGGAGGGCGCTCAAATATGGTGGGAGGTGGTATCCCAAACCGGGAATGTAAATACTATGGAATGGGAAGAATTCAGAACTCTGTTCAACGAGAAATACTACAACAATGCAGTTAGAGCTGCAAAGGCCAAAGAGTTCAGCAAGTTACTTCAGGGCAACATGTCAGTGACCTATTATGCCTTGGAGTTTGACAGATTGGAAAAGTTTTTCGGGGATCTGGTGCCCACTGATGGTACCAGAAGGGAGTAGTTTCTCCAGGGGCTACAAGATATGATAGCATGGGATGTCCGTATCACTACTGTGTCAGGAGTGACTACTTACGCACAGGTTATTGAGAAGACGCTCACAGCTGAGAGAGCATAGAACAAGATCTGGCGTGAGAATGTGACCAGAATGGATTTCAGGAGGCTGGGACCTCCATTTGCAGGCTTTGGTAGGGGCGGAGGCCCTAGTGACCAAAATAGAAAGACTCCAGATACATTTTTAGCTCCAGGGCCAGATAGGAGGCCGCAGGGCGTACAGATAGGCCGCCAGGGTGGCAGTGAGACCTGGAAATCATTCCCAGAGTGTACTCAATGCAAAAGGTGCCATATTGGGGAATGTTGGGTGAAGGCCTGCTTCATCTTTGGGGTTGTGGAACACCTGAAGAATGATTGCCCGAAAGCCAGGAAGGAAGAGCCCAAGAAGGTGGACAGCCTGACGCCAGTTCAGGTGGACAACCTAACGCCAGCTCAAGTGTTCACCCTGACTCATTCAAAGGTTGAGGCTAGTCTCTCGGTGGTTGCAAGTCAGATTTCTAGTTTTGGGACCATTTATACTGTTTTGATTGATTCGGGTGCTACGCACTCTTTCTTTGCTAGTAGGATTATTGATGGATTGTGTAGACCTTATGACTTTTATCCTGTGAGGTTTGGTACTTTGCTGCCTACTGGGGAGTTAGTGGTTTCTAGGAGATGGGTCAGATCATTTACAGTGGCAGTGTATGGTAGAGAGTTGTCAACTAACTTGATATAGTTGGTTATGACCGACTTTGATATGATCTTGGGTATGGATTGGTTAGCCAAGTATGGGGCAACAATAGATTGCAAGAAGAAGATAGTAACCTTTGAGCCTGAGGGTGAGGATCCCTTTGTATTTGTTGGCACTATGCATTGACCCTGTATACCTATGATATCTATACATAGAGCTAGAGACCTATTGCAGGGGGGATGCATAGGATTCTTAGCTAGTGTGGTGGATACCACTCAGGTCGTGCCAGTGGAACTAAGACAGACTAGATTGGTGTGTGATTTTTTGAATTTGTTTCCAGAGGATCTACTGGGTTACCTCCACATAAGGAGATAGAGTTTGTAATTGTGTTAACACCAAGGACGAAACTAGTGTCTAGGGCGTCGTACAAAATGGCTCCAGCAAAGCTGAAGGAACTAAAGGTTTAGCTACAGGAATGACTAGACTTGGGTTTTACTAGGCCCAGTTTCTCTCCATGGGGTGCACCAGTTCTCTTTGTGAAGAAGAAAGATGATTCTCTGGGGATGTGTATCTATTATAGAGAATTTAACAACTTAACTATCAAGAACAGATATCCTCTACCAAGGATTGATGATCTATTTGATAAGTTACAGGGTAAGACAGTATTCTCCAAGATAGATCTTCGATCTGGTAATCACCGGCTGAGGATCAAGAAGGAGGATATATCGAAGGCAGCTTTTCGCACCAAGTATGGGCATTATGAGTTTTTGGTGATGTCATTTGGATTGACTAATGTCCCATCAACATTTATGAATCTAATGAACAGAGTGTTCAAAGATTACTTGGATCAGTTCATGATCGCCTTTATCGATGATACACTGATATACTCTCAGTCAGAGATAGAGCATGAGCAACATCTCATATTAGTACTATAAAGGCTAAGAGAACACAGGTTGTATGTGAAACTCAAGAAGTGCGAGTTCTGTTTGCCACATGTGACTTTCTTAGGTCATGTAGTCTGTAAGGATGGAATTATGGTGGATCCAACAAAGATTGAGGCGATCAGAGATTGGCCAAGGCCGAAGAATGCTTTAGAGATTAGAAGTTTCTTGGGATTGGCATGCTATAACAGACGCTTTGTGGAGGGGTTTTCCAAGATTGTGTCACCAATGACAGAAATGACACGCAAGAATTCGAGGTTTATATTGTCAGACAGATGTGAGGACAACTTCCAAATATTGAAGAAGAATCTGATAACCGCTCCAGTTCTAAGTCTTCATACAGACCAGGATAAGTTTGTGGTTTATTGTGACACCTCGAGACATGGTTTAGGTTGTGTCCTTATGCAGACAGAAAAGCTGATTGCCTATGCATCACGTCAGCTGGAGGAGTTTGAATAGAGGTACCCCACACATGATTTAGAACTTGCAGCAGTAGTTTCTACACTGAAGGTGTGGCGGCACTACTTGTATGGTGAGAAGTGTGAGATATACACTGATCACAAAAGTTTGAAATACTTCTTCACCCAAGAGAACTTGAACATGAGGCAGAGATGTTGGTTAGAGCTGGTGAAGGATTATGATTGTGAGATCCTTTATCACCCAAGGAAAGCCAATGTGGTGGCAGATGCCTTAAGCCGGAAGGGTCTAGGACAGTTTTACAGTGCTAGGCAGATATCCAGAGAGTTGGCAGAGGATATGACTAGAGAAGGTATTAATCTAGTGGTGGGCCAGTTAGCCAACATCACCTTGCAGTCTACTCTTTTGGACAAGATCAAAGAGAAACAGCTGAATGACCAACAGTTAGGAAACATCAGAGGGAACATCCTAGCTGGAGTAGCTAAGGACTATACAGTGTCAGACATGGGTTTATTGAAGTACAAGGATCGAATTTGTGTTCCAATGGACACTAGGATCAGACGAGAGATTCTGGATGAATCTCATACTACCTCTTATTCTCTACATCCAGGCACCATGAAGATGTACTAGGGACTAAAAGCTTTATATTGGTGGCTTGGGATGAAGAGCGACGTGACTTAGTACGTGGCAAAGTGTCTAACCTATCAGCAGGTCAAGGCAGAGCATCAGAGACCTGCAAGGCTACTATAGCCTCTGGATATCCCAGATTGGAAATGGGAGGACATCACGTTGGACTTCGTGGTAGGGTTGCCCAGGACAGCGGGCCAGCACGATTCAGTCTAGGTCATCGTGGATCGGTATACGAAGTTAGCTCACTTTCTAACAATGAGGATGAACTACACAGTTGACCAGTATGCAGATCTCTATGTAAGAGAGATAGTATGCCTTCATGGGATTCCAAGGTCTGTCATGTTGGACAGGGACCCTATCTTTACTTCCAAGTTTTGGGGAAGTTTACAAAAGGCAATGGGTACACAGCTGAAGTTCAGTACAGCTTATCATCCTCAGACTGATGGTCAGTCTGAGAGTATTCCAGATAATGGAGGACATGTTGAGAGCATGTGTATTGGACTTTGAAGGATCCTGGAGTAAATACTTTCCTCTTATAGAATTTTCCTATTATAACAGCTACCAGTCGACTATTAGGGTGGCACCATATGAGATGTTGTATGGTAGGAAGTACAAATAACTCACTCACTGGGATGAGATAGGTGAGAGGAAATATTTGGGTCCTGAGGCAATTCAGATGACCACTGAGGCTATTGAAAAGATTAGAGCTCGGATGCTGGCGTCACAGAGTAGACAAAAGAGTTATTCAGACCCAAAGCGGAGGAACGTGGAGTTCCAAGTGGGAGACTATGTCTTCCTTAAGGTTTCAACAATGAAAGGGATGAAGAGATTTAGGAAGAAGGGCAAGTTGAGCCATAGGTTTGTTGGAGCATTTGAGATCCTGGAAAGGATCGGTCAAGTGGCCTATAGGTTGGCCTTACCCCTGGCACTATCTAGTGTGCACAACGTATTTCATATTTCCATGTTGAGGAAGTATGTATCAAATGAGACTCATGTGTTGAGCTACGGGGGTCTTAAACTGGAGACAGATTTATCCTATGAGGAGCAACCAGTTTATATTTTAGATAGGAAGGACAAGGTCCTGAGGAACAAGACTATACCTTTGGTTAAGGTATTATGGAATAACAACAAGGTTCAGGAAGCGACCTAGGAGCTAGAGTCAGATATGCAGGATCAGTATCCTGATCTGTTCAGGTAAAATTTCAAGGACGAAATTCCTGAATGGAGGGGATAGTTGTAACACCCCAAATTACCTAATAAGGATTAGAGCCTTGATTAGGGGCCAGGATGGAAAATTATGGAAAATTATTTGCATGCATGTGATTTAATTATGAAATATGTGCTTATGTGATATATATGTGTATCATTATATAATTATGTGAGTTATATTATAATATGACTAGATATGCATGTTTAAGTGTATTAAATATGCATGTGGGATCGTTTCTTATTAAAAGGACAATTTTCATAATTTGGCTCATTACGGGTATATTTGGAATAAATGTGCATATATGTGATATATGTGAGACCATATTATTATGTGTATACATTTGGGTTTCTCGGCACGAGGCGATCCTAGGGAGCAAGTTATCAGGAAAGTCAAAATAGGACCAAATATCTGACTCGAGGTGAATCAAGGGGTATTTTGGGTATTTAGTTCATGACCGGGTTATCAGGTAATGGGAATAAATATTTGAAGATATAGTGAGATTATGAGGGAATTTTGGGGATTTTGACCATTTTACCCTCGGGGACGTTTTTGGGTACCCCAAGCCCTGGGATTTACTTAGAGTTACTTGAACTCTAAGTAACCTCACAAAAAACAAAACACTCAGTAGCCTTAGAACCCTCATCGGCTCTCTCTCTCTCTCTATTTTGGTGTGGATTTCTTGAGGAAAACTAAGGGAATTCATGGAAATTGAAGGCTTGAATTTTGGGTTGGATTGGTTGTAGCTAGGAGATCATTAAACACTACTAAGGTAAGCATCAATCCCTGTTTTGACTGACAATTGTTTTGGTTTTTCTAATGTTCTTAAGCTTTGAGGCTCCAGGGAATGATTGTGAGTTTTGGAGAGTTTTTGGTTAAGTTTTAGGTTGGGTTTTGTTGCTGGTAATATGTTGAAGTTGTTCTAAGGTTGAATTATGGTGTTGGGAATTGTTTGGGATGATTTTGGGTAAGATTTGGCTTGAGGAAAAAGATTTCTTGGCGCACCGCAACCCGTGTGCACCCAGGGCCCAGGGGATTCGATTTCGCAGAGGCGCGCCGCGACCTAGCAGGATTGAGTCGCGGCGCGTGTCCCAGAAAATGTAAGGTGGGAGCCTCTTACTTGAGGCGTGCCATGATCCATTAGGGGGCACCGTGACATGTATAGGCAGAAATGGCCAAAATGGGTCTTAAGTGACGAGAACTCAAACCTAAGGGCTTGAGATCGTTTCTACTACTCGGTTTAGTAGTATTCGACATCATGGAGGCTAGTACTCGGTCCAGAAGACTTTATTCGCTCATTATTAACGAGATTTTATATTATGGTTGTGACTAGGTTACCGCTAGGGGCTCGGAACTGAGATCGTGCTCGAGGGTCGTTCTTATTATACATTTCACTCGGACCTGAGGTCACATAGCTAAGGCATAGGGCCCCGAATTGACTCTATGGTCATATATTTAGGGTAAAGGGCCCCAGGTTGACTCTATGGTCATCTATTCAGGGCAGCGGGCCCTGGAATGATCCTATATTTGTTTATTTGTAATTGTATGCATGCATGAGTAGGTTATTACTATTGGGCATGCTAAATATACCTCTGGACTTTGTATTTAATGTTCATGCATTTGCTTAACTTTTCTTGCTGAGTCTTGGCTCACGGGTGCTATGTGGTGCAGGTAAGGGGAAGGGGAAACTGGACCAGCCATGAGTTGGAGAGCTTCGGTGGCGGCGTATACATATGTGGCTGCTTGACGACCACGATCAGGGTTATCTTGGAGGAACTAGGGTTGTATCCTTTATTTTTTTGCCTAGGTTGGCTTGGCTTGTATTCTGGACTTGTATATAACCCTTTTAAATGTCTGTTTATGTATTTTTGGGATCCCATGCATATACTAAACTTTTAAAAGGAAAGTCAATGTTTCTCCTGACCAAAATTTTAACCCTAACCCTTGTCACTAACCTTAGTTACACGTTTATAACCAAGGAACTTGATTAGCAAGTCTGGCACTATTTAAAATACACAGTGTAACGATCTTGAATTAGGAGGACGTTACACCCAGCTCCGACAAAGATAACGGCCTAGAGACGCGCCTGTCCTCTACTCCAGTTCTTAAAGGCTCTAACATTCTAGTCCCAGAGAGGTTTATAGTGGCTTCTTTCAGAGCTCAGCTTGGTTAGGAAGTTTTATCTCGGGTTGGGCAATCCCTGAGTATTTTGACCCTCGGAGAATGGAGCTTTCTTAAAAATGAGAGTTCTTGCCATCCGAGTCAGAACAATGGACTTTTTGTCTGCAATAAGCACTTTTCTATCTATCCACTTTCATTTTTACTTGCATTATCTTATTTATTTTGTTTTCCTTCGTAGTTTATGCTCGAGTTCCTCTATTACTCCGAGCAAATCAGCCCTCATGTAGGTGTGAGCAAAAAAAGTATGACCGACCCCAAGGAATCTCAAGTCAAGGGCGAGCTAGTGTTCAATTCGATTAAGAATGAGTTATAGAAAAGCCAAAAGAAGGTGGCCAATCTCAAGACTACTCTGAAAGATGTTCTTCACTCTGAACCTGAGCTTACCAAGAAGTTTTTGCAACTTGAGGAGGAAAAGAAGATAGCTTTTGAGCTCCTTGAGCAGGGAAAGGCTCAATTTGAACATGAGCATAAAGCTAAAAATGCATAATACTCCTATTGACCAACATTTTGGTCAACGACACTGAGTCAATATGAATGATAGAAGTAAATTTACAGAATTGAAATCAAGTCAACGATACAAAGAATTTATAGTGGTTTGACTCCAAGAGTTGGTAATGATCTATGTCCACTTGCACTTATATTAATCAAAGAAGTCTCAGACTGAAGATCAAGAAGAAACATGGTTCAACTGAGTTTCTTAAGTCCGAGAGAGAATACAATTTAGTAGGGTTTTGTATGTAAAGTGTGCACAAATTCAGCCTTTGATTTGAACTTAGAGATAATGACTCAGATATACCTCTATTTATAGAGTCTCTTATTGGGATATGAGCTCTTAAAAATTAATCTAGACCCTACATGTGTAGTGTGGGATTGTTATAACTGATTCAAAATTCAAATAATATTGGAAAAATACATTCAAATATCAGTTAGAAAAATATCTTGGGATATTTCAATTTATCTAGTGAAATTCGGATCCTTGATGAAATTGTCTTGCATATTGAGAAGGGTCTGTCTCCAATCAACTTCAATGGATAATGCTTACTAATCCTTCTCAAGCACGACACTTGGACCAAGCAGATTATGACTCCTAATGCTGGTATGGCTTCCTCGAGCAGCTATCTCATTTCGATCAGCTCTCAACGTTTGATGTCATTTTATTGTCACGTGTCATCTTCAAATGTCACATCACTTAGTCCAAAATTGGGTTAAGAATTTGCCTCCCAAGTTTATCCTGTTGCGACCAGTACTAAATAAACTTGCATGCTTCAACCAGGTTGGCGCTTCTTTGAATTCTGACACATTTAAAATTTGTAGCATCACCTTTATAGGTCATGATCACACTTCCTAGGTAAGGCGATTGACGAATTTTGGACTCCCAAAGCAACCCGACACCACGTTTTGAGGCAACAATGATGGTACTTTTTGGAAAAAGAAGGTAACTTTTTGCTCTCCCACGCATCTGACATCATATCAACTAGAAACTAATGATGAAAAGTTTTCCTATGATGTTAGTTGCTCGCATACTAACCATGGCCTATAAATAGCCCTACCTTTTCCTTTTTCATTCTTTATGCTTTCAGAAAATTCTTAAGCCTCCTCTCTCTGAAATCCTCTCAAACCGAAGCCTTGTTCTTCACTCTCCAAACCCCAAATTAGATTTTTACTCAAGACCCTTTTCTCAATCTTCAATACAATAAGTTTCTTGATATTGCAATCACATTTGATTTACTTTTGTAACTATTTTTTTTAGGGTTTTGAACTTCTGGATATTCTGTGTTCTTGGTGTTCTTGAGTAAACCGTAGAAATTTTTTTATTTTTCCTTGTAAAAATCATTGATTTTTTGGGAAAGTATCTGCTTGGGAAGTAAGAAAATGGTTTAGGCTTCGGGATATATTTGATCATGTTGGTACATCGAGAAAATTCTGAAAAATCGAGGAGAAAGTGCTTGTTTGTAATGCCCCGACTAATTCTAAGACGTCGCACCATTACAACTACTAAACATAACTACTATTTTGGAATACATAGGATAATAGAACTTTATTATAAAAAATCCAAAATACGGGATCCCATTGTTATTTACATAAAAACATAAAGAAAACATAACCTTTAATTAATTGTTCAAAAGCTAATTGCGGAAAAACATAAATACATAAATTAAAAGACTTGAAATATCAACTTCATCCTCAATCTTCCAGCAGTCCATTCATTCCGTCCTCTCCCAATACACATGCCAAAGCTGCCATGAATCCATCCCGCCTTCCAAGCTTATTTTCCTGCACCATCTAAAATAAAAAGGAATGAGCCTAATGCCCAGTAAGGAAAATCTACTAAAACATATCATAAATCATAAGACTAATACCATATATCATAAAACATATGAAGTAAAAACGTAAATCATAAAAACATAGGACTACAATATTAATGGCCATTAACTCATTACCGTAGTATGTGATAAAACCATCTAGGTCCTCTGTCTACTAATTGAGGTAAGTTAGATCACAAAAATAGTATATGATAACTCATCTAGGTCCTCTTGCTACTAATCGAGGTAGGGTAAATCATAACTCCAATCTATGATAATGATAAAAATCTTGGGATTTATTTTCTATCTAAGCAACTATATTTCCCAAGTGACTACAATATAAAACATATACATACATATATACATAGCACTATAACATAACACATCATATAAACATATCATAACACATATAATCCAACCTATTTTCCTTACCAAAAACCGAGATATTGGAGACAAGAGCGGGATTGGAAAACTCCTAAAACCAACAATAAGAATCATGAGTTTTCTAAAGAAATGGAGATGAAAAGGAGATCTAACCCTCAAGATAGAAACTTACCGAAAAATCTTAAGTTTCAAGAAACTTAATCACCTAACCAAAAGCCATAATAACAAGTTAGGATCAGAAAGAAAATGAAAGAAATAAAAGAACTATAATGAACTAAACCTGAGGATAAGAATACCTTGGATAGACTAGAACTTTGATCTACACCTCAATACCAAAATGTCACTCTATCTTACTTCCCAAGTGTTTAGAAAAGCTTAGATTGGAAAGCTTTTAATCCCAAAACCCTAGTGTTTTCTCTCTAGAATAAACTTAGTAGCTTGGAGGCTCTGAAGAATGCTTGAATGATGAATGAAATGGCTTAGTGCTAGGTCCTATTTATAAAGTTCAAGGAGTGAAACTAACCCATTTTAAAAAGAATAAATAAATGAATATTAATTGAATAAATTTGAATTTTATGTTCAACAGATGCTCAGAACTCGGTCAAAAACGTTCAGGAACAAATCTAAGTTGTTGAGGGCTAGTTCTAATTCGGTTCCACAAAGTTTCAAAAATACATAAGGGCATCTGATATATCGCCCCCTATAGGTGATATATCGCTTGTCCCTATATCCCGAGTCTTTGTGGTTTCATTCGTGCGAAGTTGACGTGTTTTTCGTATCATCCATCGGTGATGTATCGGCCCCTAAAGCTGCGATATATCGGCATACGCTGATATATCAAACACGCTTTTGCACTCTTTCATATTATTTTAAATTTGTTTAAACAACTTTGACTGAGTAAAATGTGATCCTTAACAGCTGATGGAAGGTTCTAGTGCTTCTAGATTTATCCATTATTAAATTATTCATCTTAAATCCTTAATAAACATGCATGTGACAAGTGTCACACTCTTAATTATTCTATCTAAACCTTAGGTTATAATAAATATCATTTGTAGGACCAGCTATATTAATCAAACCTTATGTTAAAATTAATATTTCTAAACTATAGGTTAAACTTGTAAAATCCATAACTATTTCTATGAGTTTCCAACTAAATTCCAACTTGAACCAATAATCACGAAAACTAGAATACTACAAACTACTACTAGCTACTACTACTGCTATCTAGATAAGTAAAATTCTGAGACACTACAATGTTCTTTTCTGGAAAAATAGTGGGAATTTCTTCTCCAAAAGGTAAGTGAAAAGTTTTCGCAAAAAAAAATTTAACTACCTTTTGGATCCAACCTAGCTTCTACTCGAGCGTAGAATCGTGTTTCTCGAGCAGCTCACATTTTTTAAGTACACACACAAACTAGTTGAATAACTCACTTCCCTGTACTTATTATTAGATTTACGCACGGGATCGTTGGGGAAGTAATAATTCAATTGATTTGGATTTGCTACAAATGTTGGTCAATGATGTGGAACGAACTCAACTAGACATTGATCTCAATCGCGATATTCGAGAACCTACTGATGAATCTGGTGAGCATTCTCATTTTGATTTTCATTTTGTTCCCAGACAGGAATATTGCCAAATGATTGAGGAATTAAACCAAGGAATAAGGAAATTCCTTCCTACTGATTGGACTTTTGTTATCTACCTTGACTCTGTTGATCCACTACTGGTCAGAATTTTGACCAGTGAGAGAGCAATGAGCAGGTCTACATTTTTTGAAGAGGCTATAACTATTTCTTTCTATTCCCCATATATGGCTAGGATTAAACAAACAACAGATAAAGATCGGTAGTGGATCCCCAGGTCGTAAGGCATGTGACCAATGAGCAGCAACCACAACAACAATAGCAACCTCGGCTACAACCTCCACAACAACAACAAAAGTGGCATCCAGAATAATAGCAACAACAGCTGCCGCAAGAACCAGAGCAGGTGAGCAACACCATAAGGGTTTATGCCAAGCAGGGGCCTCGTAAGAGGAAGAACATGCCTCGGTACATAGTTCCTGCTAGTACCCCCACGAGCACTCTCTTGAGGAGTACTCCAAGAAGTATGGAATCAAGGATATAATCATGTTATTTGCTAGGCTGACCAGCGCGCTAACCTCCCTTGTGGCACATTTATCACCTGGTCGCATTATAATATTCAAACAAGCGACACTCTTCCCCTTCATGACTACTTTAGGGGCATTGCTAGATACTTCGACATTTCCCCATTCCAAATAACACCAAATGGATATCTCATGCTTTCAGCTTTATATATCCTTTATCGCATCCAAGGGTGGGATGCTCCTACTCCTCATGAGGTTCCTTACCTCTTTGACTTGAAGTCGAATCTAGGCCAGTATGGCATGGGATTCTTCTATGCCTACCATAGGGACATGACCAAAGTGTTCCTAACAGAGCCCACATTTAGGAGCAACTGTGTGGTTATTTCAAATAATACTTTCTGACGACTGACCCAGTTGCAGATAACCTGGCCTTCCAACAAGGAGGTAATGATAATCCATAATTTTCTCTTTCACATTCCTCCTTGACACTAGTGCTTAGTTTTATTTCTTTTACTGTACTCTAGATCCGTGGGAAAAACCTCTTCCTACGTCGGACATGGTTAAATGAGCAGCAGCTTGAAACAAACTTTCTTTCAAGCAAAAGAGCTATAGATTGCTCGTGACGAAGGATAATTTGAGGGAGGTTGGTTTGCTCAATGTCCACCATAATCGTGAGGGAGGCACCGCCAAAGGTGCAACTGATAGAAGAAATGTCGATCCGACAGTTGGAGAGGAAGTGGGGCAATCCGAACAACCCCAAGTGACCCTTGTCCCTGAAATGAGGAAGACTAACATGGATTACCATTAGGGAGAAAGAGGATGCTCCTCGCCCAAGAGCTCCAGCACCTTCCATAGAAAAAGGGAAGGGCAAACAGGTGCTGGAGGAGGACGACGATCCTATTGATATGTCTTCCTCTTCTGATTTTGACGAGGAATTTCTATGTAATATAGGTTGTTGGTGAACTGTTTAATTTTTTTAAATGCTAACATAAGCTCTGTTGAGTCTAGTTTTTGTCATGTTTAGGTGATGTTTTAAGTAGTCTTTTATTTCGTTTTTCTTTCATTTAGTGTGGGTTTATGCTTTGTTTGTTTGTCTTTGTGAATATCAGGAAGAATTGAGTACTTGGAGGGAAATGTCAAAGAAAGGGAAGAAATAACCAAGTTTTTCAACTTATTTTGAGAAATAATGGATCTCAACATGATTTGGAAGTGTTGGTGAATTTTTGGGATGAAAACTTGAAAAATTGAGAAATCTCTTAAGAGCCACGGCATGAGCAAAGTAGAGTCGCGGCTAGGTGGTGAAACAGAACCACTGTTTTGAAGGAGAACCACGGGCCGCGGCATGGCTAAAGAGGGTCGCGGCATAGATGGGCACCAACCCAGAAATCGTCGACACGGGCCGCGGCATGACTGACTAGGGTCGCGGCATGGAGAGAACAATTCGCCCAGGAATTTCGACACGGGCCGCGGCATGGTGCATGTAGGGCCGCGGCCCACCTCTTTTAAAAATTGAATCCTAGGTTTTTATAAGGCGAAAAAAGAGAGAAGAAAGGACGTACGAACTGGGGGAGTAGTTCTTGCTTGAAGGCTGAAGGCTTGGAGTATTCTATCTACATGTTTTTCTTCTACTTTCTGATGTTATCTTTAATTTTCGTTGTGATTAGTATTATGATTATGAACTAATTTTCTATTTAGGATGTTTAATTGAATCCCTTGAATTCCTATTATGAACTAATGCAATTTCAATTCTCTTCTTCTTCAATCTTCTTCAATTCCATATAACTTGTTCTTATAGACTGATTATTGATTGGCCATCTATAGTCATATATATATGTTTTTAAGTCAAAATCTGAGAAGTGAGATTTGAATCTGCTGTGGTTATATTGGACATAATTCTAATTTGGAACGAAAGAATCCAAATTAATTGTGTAACTGTTTATTAAGTTGTCAAGATTAATGCTACCTTTGTGGTTCAATTTACCATAGAAATATAGGAAATTGTCACCTAGGTTGAGTCTATAATTCATAGTATGATTATAGGCTGTTGGATCAACTTGTTAATTGAATTAGGCAAAAAGAAGAAGAACTCAGTACTTTGCATTAGGGAATAATAGGGAGGATAGTTGATGAGATTAAACATCCTAATTGTTTCTTCAGTGGTTAAATCAAAGGTTTTACTATTAGTTGTTATTCCATTTAATTTTCAATTATTGTTTCTGAACTTTATAGTTTCTTTTGCTGTGTCTACAAAAATCAAGAATTTTAATTTATCAAATAGAAAGAGAAATTAATTGACTGGTAATTGATAATTCAGTCCTTGAGGACGATACTTGGTTTCTTTACCATATTATTACAAATTGCGACTGTGTGCACTTGCATAGCTTAAATTATCGCAACAAGCTCTTTGTCTTTGCTCATTGTGTATCTTCAACTTTTTCTTTAATGTTCATTCATTCATTCATTTTTTTAAGTAATGTCTGAGTCAGACATCTTCAACCTCTATACTTCACCTTCAACCTCGACCAAAGGAGGCATGAAGAGAAAGGTGGCTCCTAAAGCTGGCTCGAGCAAAGAGCTATCCGACAAGCAACCAAGGAGCACTCCACCTGCTCCTGCCTCTTCGGTGGCACCTTCTCCATCCTCTCTAGTTCAGACTCCCTCCACGGGCTAGGAGTCTCCTGCTTGCCATCATGCTCCTTCTCCTGTTAGTCGACCAGCCATGGACCCAACTGCTGCTCAGACCGAGCGGGCAAAAGGGAAATTTAAGGTCGTCATGGAGGCCATCTCCTCCCGCGCCCAAATGCTTGCCATACATCGACTGAGTATTGAATCTTTCATAAACCACAATCATTCTTCTGTGGACTCAGGACTGGGTCGTGCCATGTCATAGCTCCTTTTGGTAAGTATCCATTTATATTCTTAAATTTGTTGTTAAGTTTCCTGCTCTAACTTCTATTGTTCTTTGCAGGATATGATAACTCTTACCAATACCCAAACTGAAGCCCTCAAGGTTGCAAAGCCATTGAAGAAATCATGAGCGACCTTAAAGAGCTTATAGCATTCAAACATTATCACCCAAAACCTTTGTGAGGAGTTTCAGGATGATTTGAAGGATAGAATCATCAAGGTCGAAAACAAGGGCAAGGTGATTAAAGCGCTCGAGGAGGCGGGGACCAAGCAAAAGTGCCAGATCAAGGCGCTTGAGTAGAGGAGGATAGACCTTGAGGAGTGCATAAAGCAACTAGAGGTGGAGCAACAGAATCTATAGGATGATAATAAAGCACTTGAGGAGGAGCTAGCCAAAGAGAAGGATTCACATTCCTCAGACCTAACAAGGTTCAGGAGTGCGGCCTTCAATTATTTTTTCATGTTTTGGAAAAACAATAAGGGAGCCAACTTTGACTATATGCCTGCTAACCTTCGGGATAAAGAGATTTCTAAATGTTTAGCCCGCAAAAGGAAGAGTTAGCTGATGCTTCCCTAGAAGTCTCCTTAAATCCTGATGACGACCAAAGGCCTGAGCAGAACAATATTGAGGTGGTCAAGTCTTGAGGGGGAGTGTCCTTGTCAGTATATATATATATATATATTTCATTTGTTGGTCACCAGAATTGCCAGGTTCATGGTGAAAAAACATGGGTGGTGACCAAGCAACCTTTAATCTCAGTTATTTTTGTAATAATTTTCATTTATTCTATACAATATATTGCTTATTAATTTAAACTTGATATAACAATTTAAATGCTATATACGCTTTCATAATCTTAATGAACATAGCACATCACTTTATAAATTTTGATCATTTTTCTAAGTGCTACTCAGTTGTGCTTTTTTCCTCATTTGCTTATGTGCGATTGTGTATACCCTATATGCCCCCACAGTGATTGAGGAGGTAAGCCCTTGGTCACTTGCCAAGTAACCAGTCCTAGTCGACTAACAAAGCTACTCGAATTTATTTATAAAGTAGTATACTTATATGTTGTTAAAAAAAATCTCACATGTTAAGCAATACTTGTTATAATAACAAAAGTTTGAAATATTGAGTGTGTCTAACACACTCCCTTGTAAATATCTCGTAATAACATGGACAAAACGTGTCTATTGAATTAAAAATTCTACAAGAAATGAATGTTTTGAATAAAAACATTAAGAATTGAATTAATAAGAGGTTATTGGTCATATTTAAGGGCAAAACATGTCTGATAACCACATAACAAAAAAAATGTCTAAGTAATAATTGGTGTTCAAAAAATGGGCAATACGTGCCTTACAACCAAAATTAAATATAGAATAAAAGAGTGGGCAATAATCGTGCCTTTACAAGTAAAATGAATCTAGAACAATGCTGGTCGGAGTATGTGGGCAAAACGTGCCTATCGACCAGTGTTTATTGATAACATATTTGCAATTGTTCACCATTCTAGTATCTTGCGACTAGTTCACCATTCAATTGAGCAAGTTTATACATTCATGGTTATAAAACCTCTACGATTTAGTATGGTCCTTCCCAATTGGGTCCCAAAACTCTTGTTGTAGGGTCCTTAGTGTTTTGGAACACTTGTCGCAATACTAGATCTCCTGGGGAAAATTTTCTATCTTTGACACGAGAGTTAAAGTAACGAGCCACTTTCTGTTGGTAAGTAACGACTCACAATTGTGATTTCTCCTTTTGTTCATCGATTAGGTCAAGGGTTTCAACTAGCAATTGGTGGTTTTTTCTTGGTCGTACGTACTCCTGCGATGTGATGGGGGGGTTAACTCAACATGTATCATAGCTTCAAATCCATAAGCTAAAGAGAATGGAGTATCACCAGTTGAAGTACGAGTAGTAGTACGATATGACCATAACACTTCTGGTAGAATGTTTGACCAATTGCCTTTAGCCTGCTCGAGTCATTTTTTCATTGTATCCTTCAAAGTTTTGTTGGCAGCCTCTACTTGTCCATTTGCTTGAGGATATGCCACTGCTAAAAAGTTTTTAGTGATACCATGCCAAATACAAAAATCGGTGATTATGTCACTGTAAATTGGGTGTCATTATCTAAAACTATTTTCATTGGTAGCCTGTACTTGCAGATGATATTTTTTACTACAAAATCGAGGGCCTTCTTTGAAGTAATGGTTGTAAGTGGTTCTACCTTAATCCACTTAGTAAAATAATCCACTGCGACCACAGTAAATTTGACTCCACCCTTTCATGTTGGTAGTTGCTCGATTAGGTTAATGCTCCACACAGCAAAGGCCCATGGACTTTGCATCTGTTTAAGTTCGTTGGGAGATGATCGAGGTATTTTGGAGAATCTTTGGTACTTGTCTCATTTTTGCACATACTCCATAGAATCTTCATTCATTGTTGGCCAAAAATACCCTTATCGCAATATCTTCTTAGCTAGACTTTGCCCCTATCTGATTGCCACAGAATCCTTCATGTACTTCAATCATTAGCAGATCTACTTCTTCTCTAGTAACACACTGAAATAAAGGCATCAAGTATCCTCTTCTGTACATCACTCCATCAACGATTTCGTATCTAGCAACTTGCCTTGAAATTTTTCAAGCCTCATTTCTATCTTAAGGCAACATTCCTTGCTCCAAGTATGTTGCAACAGGAGTCATACAAGATGGGGTGTTATCAAGTAGTAGTGTTTTTTCTAATTTGTTTATACTAGGTTAAGCAAGGTTCTCAACCAGTATTACTTTTAGAGTATCGATATCCTTAGCACTTTCCAACTTTGCTAAGGCATCAACGTTAGAATTTTGGTCACGAGGCACCTACTATATGGTAAACTTTTTTAAACTGTGCTAGAAGATCTTTAGCTTCACTAAGGTAGAAGGCCATTTTTAGGCCTCGAGCCTGGTATTTTCCCAATACCTGATTTATGGCCAGTTGTGAATCACTGTATATATCTACTACTAGAGCTCGACGTCCCTACCAAGTCATAATCCTGCTAGGAGAGCTTCGTATTCTGCCTCATTGTTTGAAGTGTTGAAACCAAATCTAAGTGTGCAATTAATGTGATGCCCTTCAGGCGTAATTAGAATAAGTCCGCCTCCAGAGTTGTGTTCGTTTGAGGACCCATCAACAAACAACTTCCATGTTGGCAAAATTTCTCCATCACTCTCTAGTTCCTTCATCTTCTTATTTTCCTCTGGTACTCCCATGCATTCAGTAATAAAATCTACTAAGGCATGTCCTTTGATAGCAGTTCTTGGTTGGTATGTGATTTCGTACTATGACAGCCAGAATCCCGTGATCTACAGGGGAAAGACCCGTTAAAGCTGTGCAATCCCACATCGTCTGGGGAATGTCAAATATGATGATTCTAAGACTGTGTAGGTATGGAACTACACAGTTGAAGAGGGCTTAAATGGATTGATGGGTACTACCTATGCCAACAAGATGCATCTTCTTTTCGGCATCCCATCACTTGAGAACTCCAAAGTTAAGCGTGCTTGACCTGGATTAATCTCATGATGGGTGATCTCTTGGGAAGTTTTTCCAGGAAGCGTGCAAGTAAGGACAAAGCACGCTGGAAAGACTCGTGTTGGTTTGCTGGGCCAGTCCTCATTCCAGGATGTAGCCATAGTGACGTGGGGCATTACAAATGGTATCAAAGCCTTGACCTAGCTGGAAGTGTGGCCGATGGGGACGTCGAACCCCTAAGGGACAATGATTGTGACAGTCAAAATCTTGTGATCCGCAGGGGGAAAGTCCGAATAAAACTGTGCAATCCCACATCGCCTGGGGAAGGTCACTATGTAGGTATGGGACTACACAGTTGAAGATGGCCTAAATGGATTGATGGATACTACCTATGCCAACAAGATGCATCTTCTTTTCGGTAGCCCATCACTTGAGAACTCCAAAATTAAGCGTGCTTGACCTGGAGTAGTCTCATGATGGGTGACCTCCTAGGAAGTTTTCCCAGAAAACGTGCGAGTGAGGACAAAACACGCTGGAAAGACTCGTGTTGGTTTGCAGGGCCAGTCGTCATTCCAGGAAGCAACCATAGTGACGTGGGGCGTTACACGTACTACCCTAGCTCTATTGCCCACTTCAATTATTGACAAGATGTTTCTAGTTTTTGTAACACCTGTCTGAGAGGCTTGTCGATCAGTATTGTGTAGGGTGAGCTTGAAAGTATGGCTTTTACTTTCTTGCTGCTAGCAGTAAGCTAATTTTTCGATCAGGGGGTATCACGTTTCTACTCCAATAAGCATTTTGCTTATATAATACACTAGATGGTGTACTCTATCTGCTTCCCTAATAAGGGCTACACTAACAACATGTTTCGTAACTGCCAGATATAGATAAAGTGGTTCCCCATCAATCGGTTTTGACAAGATTGGTGGTTGTGCCAGATGATCTTTGAGTGCTTGGAAAGCCATTTCACATTCTTCTGTCCACTCAAACTTTCTATTTCCCTTTAGCAAGTTGAAAAATGACACAAACTTGTCAGTTGATTTTAAGATGAACCTACTAAGAGCTACGATTTGCCCCGTCAGACTTTGCACTTCTTTTATCTTGGTCAGAGATCTCATGTCAATTAAATCCGTGATTTTCTCTGGATTAGCTTCAATGCCTCTTGCATTGACAATAAAGCCAAGGAGTTTTTCTGAGGTTACCCCAAACGAACACTTTAAAGGGTTAAGCTTCATATCATAATGCTTGAGAATGGTGAAGCATTCTACTAGATCTGCTACGTGCCCCCAGCCTTTTTTTGCTTTACCAGCATATCATCGATGTAGACTTCCATGTTGTTGCCTATCTAATTCTTGAACATCATATTTACCAATCGCTGGTACGTTGCGCCAACATTTTTTAGTCCAAAAGGCATTACTTTGTAATAGTACAAGCCTTTGTCGGTTCTAAAGCTGGTATGTTCCTCTTCGAGAGGGTGCATGCTGATTTGATTGTATCCCGAGTAGGCATCTATAAATGTAAGGATTTCGTGTCCTACGGTAGCATCAACTAGTTAGTCAATTCTTGGTAGAGGAAAACAATCTTTGGGTCATGCCTTGTTTAAATCAGTGGAGTCCACACAAGTCCTTTACTTTCCATTGGGCTTTGGTACTGGAATAGGATTAGATACACATTCTAGATATAAGGCTTCTCTTATGAATCCATTTTCTTTTAGTCTTTCAACTTCTTCTCCTTTTAAGGCCTTAGATCTTTCTTTATCGAGCAACCTTTTTTTTTTGTTGCACTGATTTGAAGTTATCATTGTCTATATTCAAGGCATGGCTCATTACAGTGGGGTTAATGCCCACCATGTCCTTGTGTGACTAGGCGAATATGTCTTGGTTATTTCTTAAAAAACTTATAAGTTCATACTTGAATTCTTTGGATAAGTTTTCCCCAATTTTTTCTGTTATGGTCGGTTCATCCTAGTCAAGTGAAACTTCCTCCAAGCCTTCACTTGGTCCGACTCTAGTATCAAAGTCCCCAAAGAGAGGATCAACATCTTCTCCTTTGCTTTGGGAAACTCCTATCATTGT
This sequence comes from Humulus lupulus, assembly GCF_963169125.1. NCBI lineage: Eukaryota > Viridiplantae > Streptophyta > Magnoliopsida > Rosales > Cannabaceae > Humulus > Humulus lupulus. Next base: position 102,683,435 of record NC_084793.1, read on the forward strand.
TGTTCGCTTGCTCTCTGTGGATGCTGAAAATCCCATACTTGAAAAAGGTTTAAAACACACGCTTAGGTCCCATAAACGCCCAAATACATGCCTATGTCATGAGGCCCTCAGGCCACCATCGTCTCGTGGAGAGGCACATGAGGCTAACCTTGGCGTGCTTAGCACCCATGCACCTCGGCAGGACCATCGTTCCACTCCTCGTGAGTCACGCACCTACCTCCCCTTGGCGCACCCAGCGAAGCCATGCCTCGCGAGACGTGCACCTGCCCCCACTCGGCGCCCGCAGCGAGGCCATGTCTCGCGCATCAGCCCCTCGTGAGGCCAGTGTCTCGCGAGTACCTCCATTCAGCGCCCCGAGTGAGGCCATGTCTCGCGCATCAGCCCCTTGCAAGGCTAGCATCTCGCGACTGCTAGCGAGGCCACGGCTTGCGCACCATGCAGTGCCCCACGTCTCACATGCCTACCCCAGATGACCTCGCACCTCGTGAAAGGAGGCGTCTCACGCCCAAGAGTGGCATGCCTTGCAAAGCACGTCTCACACACATGAGGAGTGTGCCTCGTGCCCAAGTGGGGCGCACCCTACATAGCCTCGTGCCTAAGACCTAATGAGACGGCTTCGCACCTGAGTTCACCCGCAAATTGGCCTTATGCTTGAGCACCCCGCGGGACCTCTCACACCTTGCCCCTTTTGTCCAACCACTCCAGTCAATAAGCAATCTGATGCTTAAATAGGTATGAAGGGACTAGATCAACATGCACATCTTCGGAAGGTGAAAACACTCACCAGGTACAGCGTACACGTATGGGTACGGAATATACATACCAATCGAGGTGTCAGGGTGCAAGGACAACACCCACGCCAGACAAGTAATGGTCGTACAAGTGAGGTACCTGTTATGGTCCTCACCAACCTATCTCTGACACTCGTACTAGGCGAGTAGTGGAGGCACCATCGCGTACTAAAGCGGAGGTGCTCCCACAAACTCTGACCATGCATCAGAGCCAACCACCACTCTCCCAACGCCACTACACCTGATACCACTCTCCTGACAATGTACTTGTGTACCATTTGGTCCCCTGGACCACAATGTATCAGGGGCCATTAGAGCCCATTATAAAGGGAACCCCTCTTCAACATTGAGGGGGGTTGGAAAAAACACTGTAGCTGGATACAAAAGAGAAATACAAGTTCTTTTCCCCATTTTTCTTCTGCAACTATTTTCTAAGTTTCTGTTTAGATTTTTGAAGTTCTTCATTCATAAGCACTACACTTTGATTTTTCTAACGTGACATAGTTGACGAGTTCTCACCGTCAACACTCTCCGATGGTCTAGTAAATATCATGCTGGTCGTTGCCAAGCCTTTTTTAGCAATTGTGATGGAGGAGTTATATCACCCTCGAGCCTCTCTTTGGTTTCCCTTAGCACACCTGATTTTGACGTAAGTGGGAAACTTCATCATTAAGTGGAATATGGATGTAATGGCTCTTAGGCCAATTAGACTGGTCTTCCAAGTAAGGCATTGAAAGCCGAGGAAGTGTCAACTACCACAAACGTTGCCATGACAGTACTATTTGTTAGTGCAGTTCCCACACTCACTGCTAGTTTAATTGTTCCAACTAGAGCCATTCCTTCTCCAATAAAGCCATATAGTGCATGTGTGCAGGGCTCCAAATCTCGTACAGATAACTTCATCCGTTCAAGGGTAGTTTTGAAAAGAATGTTTACAAAGGAGGCATTATCTATCATTATTCTGGCAACGTTCACGTTGGCAATATGGGACTCTATTACCAAAGGGCCATTATGTGGGAACTTGACATGTGCGGCATCATCCTCGGGAAATGTTATGGGCTTACATTCATACCAAGGTATTTTTGGAGTACCCTCCTTGACGCCCAACACCTCATTTCCTGGTTCGTGATGAAGTGTCTGAGCATAACGTTCTAGTGCCTTTCTACTTTCACTGGCTAGGTGTGGTCCTCCACAGATCATTTCTAGTCAACCAGCTACAGGGGCTGGTTGTAATGGTTATGTTGGTGCATCCATATTAGGTGCAGGAACCTACTTTTTTTTGTTGAGACGTCAAACATACCTTTTCATGGCCTGGTGAATTCGGCGGATGAGAAATTCGATTTCATCCTTGAGTAGAGGGTCTTTCTTCCGAGATCACTCCATAGAGGACCCTTTACTTGAATCTTAGCCATGATGGCCATCAACTTTCCATCATCGCTGACCATTTTTGACCTTCCAGCTTCTTGCATGAATCGTTGTACATAATCCTTAAGAGGTTCATTAGGCTCTTGCCTGATGTCTACAAGGTCGTTGAGCTCGGCTGGTGGGATATGAGTAGCAAAGAATTGTGAGTGGAAGAGCCTCACAAATGTATCCCAGGATGCAATGGTTCTAGGTTCTAGTTTAAAGAACCATTGTTGAGCAGAGTTAGCTAAGGTTGCAGGGAAGATCATGCAATGAACATCATCTCTCACCCCTTGAAGATTTGTTTGTATTTCAAAGTTATTGACATGTGATATGGGATCTTCTTTTCCAGTATACATCTTCCAAGTTGGCATCTTGAACTTGGGTGGAATGGTAAGAGCATTTATTCGGTCAGAGAAAGGAGACCATTTCCTTCTCTCTAAATCAATATCAGTAAGTTTAGGAGTAGTTAGCTCCAGAACCATCTGTGTCAGGGTGTCTAGTTGTGCTTGGATTTCTGAGGCAACTAGTGGCACGGCTGCTGGAGTAGCGACTGGGATTGTTACAGCTCCTCCTTGTGGTACAGGTGGGATTTTGGTGCAACAGGTCTTGCATCATTGGAACCATTGCCTTCCCAAAGCTGGTCGAGGACATCTCGTAGGTTGGGCCCTCTGTTCCCAAGTCTATCAAAGATGCATCCTCCTCTGGGTCACCCCCCTACATTTTGGCTGTCTTCTCGAGAAGGACCAGAAGGTGGTTTTTCTAGACAGTTCGCTAGCTCTTGCTGGCTTGGTGGGACAAACGGTCCTTCAGGCTGCACATTTTCCCTAGGTGGGATATCTTGAGGCCTAGGTGGCCTTGGCGGAACAAACTATACCATCTTGGGTGCCCATCGTTGCAATGTCGTTATAATATTGATAATCACGAAAATGGTATTATCGACTATCCCCTCGTCATTATCATAATTGTCTTTGTATGTTGTTTGATAACTGCTAATGGCTTCCTGATCATTCCTCCTTCTATTTCTTCTGTGAGGATGACCATAATTGTATCCAGCATGTCGAGGTGGATGGCCTCGGTTTTGGCTAGTTGGTCTTTCATTCCTTGGTTGTCGAAATTGTTGCCCAGCTTCAACATTCGGGGGTTGGCCTTCCCATGAGGTTTAACGCCTCAGTGCTTCATTAGCAAGCCTTCCAGTTCCAAACATTTGTTTGGTGCAACCTTGCTCTCTGTTGGGTAGCACTTGATCGTCTTGATGAAGTGGTCGCTACACCCAGGGCTGAGCCCCTTTATTGGAGAGTTGGCTTTGAGTGTACCCAGGGGGGACTACTTGGTCCCGAGACCATGATGGTTGAGCAGGTCCTGGAGCTTGACCAACTGGTCGTTGGACTTCAGGATTTGCCTAACCAATGTTCTCAGGCTGAGGATTCACTGGCCGGGATCTCGTTGCTTGATTATGTGACAAGACGGCCTCTAGCAATCTTGTCGCCTCAGCATTGCGACGGTCAGCTTCTTCTTGTCAAGCCTCAAGGGTTCGTTGCCTTTGATCTAACCAGGTATTTGTTTATTGAGGGCTTCTGATATAGCCTCTTGAGTTGTTTCCTGACTCTAATGCATGGCAAAATATTGCTCATGCATCTACCCCACGAGCTCTTTCAACTGTTCAAGGTCTGGGTGCATATCTTCTCCTAAGTCCACATGGGGCTCATCATGTCCAAATGTGGCTGGTGGAGGCAGGTTTCCAAGGGGATGAAGTTGATGAGTGGGGCACAAAGGAGGGGTCTGATTGCTTGATGGGCTATCAGGATGGGTAGAATTACGGTTCCCCCCTTGTGGTTCTTGACTTTGGCTTCTAGTAGGGATAGCCATTGCTTTAGATGGTAACAAAGTAGGATCTTGGATTTCAGCTCTCAATGAAAGCACCAACATGTTGACCATCGTTTTGGTCAACGACACTGAGTCAATACAAATGATAGAAGTAAATTTAAAGAATTGAAATCAAGTAAACAGCACAAAGAATTTATAGTGGTTCGACCCCAAAAGTTGGTAATGACCTACGTCCACTTCCACTTATATTAATCAAAGAAGTCTCAGACGAAGATCAAGAAGAAACAGGGTTTAACTAAGTTTCTTAAGTCTGAGAGAGAATACAATTCAGTAGGGTTTTGTATGTAAAGTACGCACAAATTCAGCCTTTGATTTGAACTTAGAGATAATGACTGAGAGAGACCTCTATTTATAGAGTCTCTAATTGGGCTATGGGCCCTTACAAATCAATCTAAGCCCTACACGTGTAGTGTGGGATTGTTACAACTGGATACAAATTCAAATAATATGGGAAAAATACATTCAAATATCAGTTACAAAAATATCTTGGGATATTTCACAATATCTCGTGAAATCCGGATCCTTTGGTGAAATTGTCTTGCATATTGAGCAGAGTTTGTCTCTGAGCAGCTTCAATGGATAATGCTTACTTGCTCCTTCTCAAGCAGGACACTTGGACCAAGCAAATTATGACTCCCAATGTTGGTATGGCTTCCTCGAGCAACTATCTCATTTCGACCAGCTCGCAATGTTTGAAGTCGATTTATTGCCACGTGTCATCTTCAAATGATATGTCACTGAGTCCAAAATTGGGTTAAACAACTCCGAACTCGCTTGTTATCAAGTTTGTTCTTTTGATCCAGAAGCCAACTTTTCCTTCCTCGGAACAGCTTGAGATAATTTTATTGAGAAGTTCAAGGCTCGTAATGTTGTGGAGATGGCAACTCAAACTACGACCCAGGATACGAGCGCTGAAGAGGAGCAGCGAGATGAGGCGACTTCGGAAGGTGGCGTGGCATAAGTCTTAATATTTTTTTTTATTAATTTTCTGTAATTAAGGCCATTGGGTCAAGATAATCGTATGCTCGGGTCCCCGAACATTCTTTTCCTTTGTTTCTTTTTTTTGCTTTTTTGTGATACTTAAATTTTGAACAATTATATGCTCTAGTTTTTAGTTTTACAAACTTTATTCAACTCTCTTGCTAGAAACATCATTATTTTAATCCATGAGCTTAGTACGTTCACTTTTTATAAACTTTTAGCTCGGTATTAAATCCTTGTTGCGTTAAATTATCTCCCAAATACATCTACTTGGTTTATTAATTGTCACAACCATTTGATATACTTGTTTAAATCATCCAAGTATTTTTAACTTGTTAATTACGTGCATATCTATATTCATACAGATATAGTTTATATGCTCTATACTGCTTAAAATATATGTTTATTGGCATAAACACATTTAGCTTTTGACTACTTAAGTTTGTTGTGAACAAAATTTTTGTAGTTTATTATGCTTAAGTTGATTGATCGAATTAGTTTTTTTTTTCCGAGCCCTGGTATGGTTATTATCCTATACCTTTATGCCCCCCTAAAGTTCTTAGGAATTAGTTTAGGTTACTTTTGAATAGGATTCGACAAAAAATATTCAAAGAAGAGGTCTGTAACGCCCTCCTAATCCTGATCGTTACACTATGTACTTAAAATTTTGTCAGACCTGCTAATCAAGTCATTTGGCTTAAAACGAGTAACTAAGGTTAGTGTCAAGGGTTAGGGTTAAAAATTTTGTTCAAAGAACCATTGACTTTTATTCCAAAAGTGTTATATAACATGGGATCCCAAAATATTACAATACAACTGTTAAAAAGGGGAAATACATATCAAAAGTTACATCAGCCAGCCTAAGCGGCAAAACAGAGCTATAACCCTAGTTCCTCTGAGATAACCCCAGCCGTGATGGTCGAGCAGTCGCATATGTACACACCGCCACCAAAGCTCTCCAACTCATGGCTGGTCAAGCTTTCCCTTTCCCTTACCTGCACCATAAAGCACCCGTGAGCCGAGGCTCAGCAAGAAAACAAAACGTACAATAATAGAGAATTAACTTTAAATAACCATTCAACAATAATTAACAACATTAATTCATAGCCAATGTCATTTAGTTCAAACACACGATCATTGGATCAACCTGGGGTCGTTTCCCTATTCAGTTGGCTTTTAAGCCAACCCTTGGGCCTATGCCCTAGCTATATGACTATAGAGTCACCAGGGGCCTCGCCCTTAGCTCTGTCTCACTAGCCATAAATCTAGCCTAACCCCTGTGGTTCATCTTCGACCTTAGAGTCAATCAACGTAATAGTATGTTGCTGGTTTAGGCCAATGCCTCTCGACCAACACACAACGCGCTATTGTCGTTCTTGACTTATAAGTCAAGCCCTGATCTAGGATTACATACCTTACTTATAACAATCAGATGTGGATAGTCACATCCCAACAATTAAGCACATATTCATGCTAATCATATAATCCCATTGAATAACCATTTCCACAATACTAACATATTTACATACCGGGGCCACATGCCCTAACCATAGAATTCATGTAACGAATACGAGCACTTAAGCATTTGTCAACAAGCATTTAAAACAATAGCCTAACATAACCAATCCTACGGCCCAAACCCTAATCATATCATCATATAACAAATGGTCCAAGCCCTAATCACATACAACACATTTTGGGTGCAGTTTTCTTACCTTAGGTCAAAGCAAGCAAAAATAAGAACGACCATTGAGCACGATCCCGGTTCTGAGCCCATAGTGATAGCCTAAGTCACAACCATAAAATAGGATTCTATTAATATCAAGCGATCAAAGGCTTTTGAACCAAGTCCTAGCCTCCCGGACCTTGGGTTCCACCAAACCGGGTAGTGGAAACAATCCCGAGCCCCTAAGGTTAAGTTCCCACGCTCAAAACCTTCTAGGGGTCCAAAAACCCCTTAAGAGCTGCGACCCTATGCCCCCATGCTGTGGCCCGCCTCCAACCAAAGGCCCAGCCTCTCCAACCAGCAGACACACGCCGCGGCCCAGCCATAGTGGCGCCGTGGCCCGCCCTTCTCCTTGGCTCCCATCTGTTCTAGAGGGCTGTGGCACACCAAGAACAGAGTTGCGGCCCGACCTCTTCGAACCCAAAAAAACCTCCATTTTCAGCAGCCAAATCTCATCCAACTTAACCCAAAATCATCCCAACAACACAATTAAATCAATACAATAGCTCTAATATGTTCCTAGCAACAAAACCCAACAGAAAACCAGTCTCAAAACTCACTAAATCCTTACTTCAATCTTTGAACCTCAAAGGCTCTAAAACACTTAAAACCTACCATGAAAACTCAGAATTTAAATGCTAAAACCTTAGTTTAAAGCTTACCTCTATTGAAGATTGAATCCACCAAATTGCTACTGAGTTAATCCCCAAGAGTTTAGCTCCAATCCTTGTGTTTCTAGCCTAAAATTCCCTTTAGTTTCAAAGGTTAGCTTGGAATTCCTTGAGAGAAAAAGAAGAGAGGTATTGGAGAGGGAGAGTCGGTTTTAGGAAGAGCTTCTAAGGTGTTCTCTTGTTTTGTCTTATCTAACTTAAGTCACTTAAGTTAATCCCAAGGCAAGTGGTACCAAAAACGTCCCCCAGGGAAAAATGGTAAATTTCCCCAATATTCCCTCCTAAACATTCTAACTCTGAATATATCACCAAATATTTATTTTCATAACGCGATAACCAATTAAATATCTAATACCCAAAATACCCTTTGACTCGCCCTGAGTCGGATTTTGGGTCCTGTTGTGACTTTCCCACTAACCTGCTCCCTAGGATCACCTCGTGCCGAATAGTTCAAATAAACCCACATAATAATGTGGTCTCTCACATATATAACATATATGCACACAAATACACATTTATGCCCGCAACAGGCCAAATTACCAAAGTCGCCCTTCTAATAAGAAGCGGCCCACATGCATATTTAATATCCCTAAATATGTGTATTTAATCATATTATCACATAATTCACATATTAACAATTAATGTAGCAATTAAACACATATTTCAACATATTGTCATCCCGGCCCCCTAATCAAGACCCTAAGCCTTATTAGGTAATTTTGGGACATTACAACTATCCCTTCCTTACAGAAATTATGTCCTCGAAATTTTACCTAAAGCTTGGGAAACTGATCTCGCATATCTTCCTCCAGCTCCCAGGTTGCTTCCTCGACCCTGCTGTTCCTCCATAATACCTTAACCAATTGTATAGTCTTGTTCCTTAGGACCTTGTCCTTCCTGTCAAGAATCTGAACTGGTTGCTCCTCATAAGACAAGTCTACCTCCAATTCCAAATCCTCATAACTCAGTAAATGAGTTCCATCTGATACATACTTTCTCAACATGGAGATATGGAATACATTATGCACACTAGATAGTGCAGAGGGTAAGGCCAACCTATAGGCCACCTGCCCAATCCTTTCCAGGATCTCAAACGGTGCCACAAACCTAGGGCTTAGCTTGCCCTTCTTCCTAAACCTCTTCACCCTTCTCAGAGGTGAAACCCTAAGGAAGACATAGTCTCCCACCTGGAACTCTATGTTCCTCCGCCTCAGGTCAAAATAACTATTCTGCCTACTCTGAGAAGCGAGCATCCGAGCTCTAATCTTCTCGATAGCCTCAGTGGTCCTCTGAACTACATCGGGAGCCAAATATTTCCTCTCACCTGTCTCATCCCAGTGAATGGGCGATCTGCACTTCCTACCATATAGCATCTCATAAGGTGCCACCCTGATGGTAGAATGATAGCTGTTGTTGTAAGAAAATTCTATCAGAGGCAAATATTTACTCCAGGACCCTTCAAAGTCCAACACACACGCTCTCAGCATGTCCTCCAATATCTGAATAGTCCTCTCAGACTGACCATTGGTCTGAGGATGATAAGTTGTGTTGAACTTCAGTTGTGTACCCATCGCCCTCTGCAAACTCCCCCAAAACTTGGAAGTAAAGATAGGGTCCCTATCAGACACGATAGACCTCGGCGTCCCATGAAGGCGAACTATCTCTCTCACATAGAGATATGCATACTAGTCAACTGTGTAATTCGTCCTCATAAAAAATGAGCTGACTTCGTGTATCGATCCACAATGACCCAAATAGAATCATGCTGGCCCACTGTCCTAAGCAAGCCTACCACAAAATCCATCGTGATATCCTCCCACTTCCATTCTGGGATATCCAGAGGGTGTAACAGTCCTTCCGGCCTCTGATGCTCAGCCTTGACCTGCTGACAGGTCAGGCATCTCTCTACATACTCAATCACATCCCTCTTCATCCCAGGCCACCAATATAAAACTCTCAGGTCCTGGTACAGCTTCATGGTGCCTAGATGAAGAGAATACGGGGTGGTGTGAGATTCATCCAGAATCTCTCGTCTAATCTCGGTGTCCATCGGAACACAAATCTGACCCTTATACCTCAGTTGCCCATACTCAACACCGAATAGTCCTTAGCTACTCCAGCTAGGACGTCCTCTCAAACCTGCCCCAACTGTGGATCATCTAACTGTCTCTACTTGATTCTCTTCAAGAGAGTCGGCTATAAAGTGATATTGGCCAACCGGCCCACCATTAACTCTATCCCTGCTCGAGTCATCTCATCAGCCAACTTCCTCGATATCTGTCCGGCACTATATAACTATCCCGACCCTTTCCGGCTCAAGGCATCAGCTACCACGTTGGCCTTCCCAGGGTGATAAAGGATCTCACAATCATAATCCTTTACCAGCTCCAACCAACGTCTCTGCTTCATGTTCAGATCCTTCTGGGTGAAAAAGTACTTTAGGCTCTTGCGATCAGTGTATATCTCATACTTCTCACCATACAAGTAATGCCGCCACACCTTTAGTGCAAAAACAACCGCTGCCAGCTCTAAATCATGTGTGGGGTATCTTTACTCATAGTCCTTCTACTAACGTGATGCATAGGCAATCACTTTCCCATTCTGCATAAGTACACAACCCAGACTCTATCTCGAAGCATCACAATAAACCACAAATTTACCTTGATCTGTAGGAAGGCTCAAAACTGGTGCGGTGATCAAACTCTCCTTGAGCTTCTAAAAACTGTCTTCACACTTGTCCGACCAAACAATTTTTTTATGCTTGCGTGTCAACTCTGTCAATGATGAAGCAACCTTGGAGAACCCTTCCACAAAGCGCCTGTAATAACCCGCCAAACCCAAGAAACTTCTGATCTCTGAAGCGTTCTTCGGTCTTGGCCAATCTCTGACCGCTTCAATCTTTGATGGATCCACCTTAATACCATCTTTACTGACTATGTGACCCAAGAAAGTCACATGTGGCAACCAAAACTCGCACTTCTTGAACTTCACATACAGCTTGTGCTCTCTCAACCTCTATAATACCAATTTGAGGTGATGCTTGTGCTCTGTCTTCGTCCGAGAGTATATCAATATATCGTCGATGAAGACGATCACAAACTGATCTAGGTAGTCCTTGAACACTCTGTTCATTAGATCCATAAATGTTGCTGGGGCATTAGTCAATCCAAATAACATCACCAAAAACTCATAATGCCCGTACCTGGTGCGAAAAGTTATCTTCGGTATATCTTCCTCCTTGATCCTCAGCTAGTGATAACTAGATCGAAGATCTATCTTAGAGAATATCATTCTACCTTGTAACTGGTCAAACAGATCATCAATCCTTGGCAGAGGATATATATTCTTGATAGTCAACTTATTAAGTTCCCTGTAATCGATGCACATCCTTAGAGAACCGTCCTTCTTCTTCACAAAAAGTACCGGTGCGCCCCATGGCGAGAAACTGGGCATAATAAAACCCAAGCCCGATAATCCCTGTAATTGAACCTTCAGCTCTGCTGGAGCCATCCTATAAGGTGCCCTAGACACTGGCTCTGTCCCTGGCGCCAATTAAATCACAAAATCAATCTCCCTGTGTGGAGGTAACCCTAGCAAGTCCTCTAGAAATACATTCAGAAACTCACAGACTAACCGAGTCTGTTCTGGTCCCACTGGCATAACTTGAGTGGTATCCACCACACTAGCTAAGAACCCTATGCATCCCCCCTGCAACAGGTCTCTAGCTCTAAGTATTGATATCATAGGTATACAGGGTCCATGCACAGTGCCAACAAAAACAAAGGGGTCCTCACCCTCTGGCTCAAAATTTACCATCTTCTTCTTATAGTTTATTGATGCCCCATACTTCTCTAGCCAATCCATACCAAGAATTATGTCGAAATCAGCCATCTCCAACTCCACCAAGTCAACTGACAACTCCTTGCCATCCATTGTAACTGGTAGTGACCTAATCCATCTCTTGGATATCACTAACTCTCTAGTAGGCAATACCATACCAAACCCCATAGAAAAGAAATCACAAGGTCTACACAACCCATCTATAATTCTACTAGCAACAAAGGAGTGTGTAGCACCCAAATCAATAAGAACAGTGTAAAAGGTTCCAGCACTAGAAAGCTGACCTGTAACCACCGAGGGACTAGCCTCGACCTCTGTCTGGGTTAAGGTGAACACCTGAGCTGGCGCCAGGCTATCCACTTTCTTTGGTTCCTCCTTTCTGGCTCTCGGGCAATCTTTCTTCAGGTGCCCCATACTACCACAAACAAAACAGGCCTTCGCCCGACATTCCCCAACATGGCGCCTCCTGCACCTAGGACACTCTGAGAATGCCCTCCATGTCTCACCGCCACCCTGGCCTCCTATCTGGCCCGGAAGCTGAAACTATGTCTGGGGTCTTCCTTTTCTGATCACTGGGGCCTCCGCCCCTACCAAAACCTAGAAATGGAGGTCCCGGCCTCTTAGAATCCCTTCTGGCTACATTATCACGCTAGATCTTGTTCTCAGCACTCTCAGCTGTAAGCGCCTTCTCCACAGCCTATGCATAGGTAGTCACTCCCGGCACAGTAGTAATACGAACATCTCGAGCTATCATAGGTTGTAGCCCCTGCAAAAATCTCTTTCTTCTGGTCCCATCAGTGGGCACCAAATCCCTGGCAAACTTTGCCAATCTGTCAAACTTCAAGGTGTAATCGGTCACTGACATGTTACCCTGAAGTAACCTGCTGAACTCCTCAGCCTTCGCAACCTTAACTGCGTCATTATAGTATTTCTCGTTGAACAAGGTTTTGAATTCTTCCCACTCCATAGTGGTAACTGCTCTAGTCTGGGATACCACCTCCCACCATATTCGGGCATCCTCCCGAAACATATAAGTGTTGCAGGCCACTCTCTCAATACCACCTACCCTCATAAAGTCCAAGATAGTGGTTATCATGGTCATCCACTGCTCAGCCTTCAGTGGATCAGAACCGCCCTAAAAAACTGGAGGGTATTGCTTCCTGAATCTCTCATATAGGGGTTCCCACCTATCTCTCCCTGTCTGGGGCTATACAACTGCCGATACCTCAGGTTGTACCACTGCTGGTACCGCAGCTTGTTGGTTCCCTACTGGAACTTGTTGCTGTCTCAAGAGGCATATCTCTTCTTCCTGCCTCTCTAACCTGGCTTCCATGTCAGCAAGCACTTGTTGCCAGTTCTCTGGAGCTAGCTGTGGGGCCTGGCCCTGAACATTCCTTTCAATGGCCTGTAACTCTTGGCCAGCCAGCCTCTCTGACCTTCATGGATTCATTTTTTCACTCTATCCACCCTACAGAGATCAAATCAGCCATGAGGTAAGTCATAACTATACCACTTGCCGCCTGACGGTCCAAGATCATCAGATAACATACATATGCAATACTAATAAGCATGCCATCACACAATAAATTCATTCATAGTGCTAATAAGCACCTCCTGATATCCATCAGCAAATAACAATATTCATAATCATATCCTAGTATTTTCCACAAGTCCAACATAGCTAATAAGCATGTTCTTTAATTCCTGCCAATAATTACAATGCTAATAAACATTTTCCCCTGGCCTATAAACAATGATAGCGCTAATAAGTGGTTCCCTTGCATCCACAAGCAGTAACGATGCTAATAAGCACGTTCTTTAACATTCATGCAACAGTCAAGGGCTAGGCCCTATCAGATAATCTCATGCTTCCTAAACAGGCATGCAGATAAGGCGTTCATGTCATGTTTAAGCATTTAAACATATAAACACATAACAATTATCGAACCCTGAGTCGAGCTCGTCTTTAGTGGCGAGTGTACATGCCCGGCTAGTCTTCAGGAACCCTTAAACCTTGGCAGCTCTAATACCAAGTTGTAACGCCCTCCTAATCCAAGACTGTTACACTATGTACTTAAAATTTTGTCAAACCTGCTAATCAGGTCATTTGGCTTAAAATGTGTAACTAAGGTTGGTGTCAAGGGTTAGGGTTAAAAATTTTGGTCAAAGAACCATTGACTTTTATTCCAAAAGTGTTATATAACATTGGATCCCAAAATATTACAACACAACTGTTAAAAAGGGGAAATACATATCAAAAGTTATATCATCCGGCCTAAGCGGCAAAATAGGGCTATAACCCTAGTTCCTTTGAGATAACCCCGGCTGTGATGGTCGAGCAGCCGCATATGTACACACCGCCACCAAAGCTCTCCAACTCATGGCTGGTCAAGCTTTCCCTTTCCCTTACCTGCACCACAAAGCACCCGTGAGCCGAGGCTCAGCAAGAAAACAGAACGTACAATAATAGAGAATATAACTTTAAATAACCATTCAACAATAATCAACAACATTAATTCATAGCCAATGCCATTTAGTTCAAACACACGATCATTGGATCGACCTGGGGCTGTTGCCCTATTCAGTTGGCTTTTAAGCCAACCCTCGGGCCTATGTCCTAGCTACATAACCATAGAGTCACTTAGGGCCTCACCCTTAGCTCTGTCTCACTAGCCATAGAGCTAGCCCAACTCTCGTGGTTCATCTTTGACCTTAGAGTCGATCAACGTAATAGTACGTTGCTAGTTTAGGCCAATGCCTCTCGACCAACGCACAACACGCTATTGCCGTCCTTGACTTATAAGTCAAGCCCTGATCTAGGATTACATACCTTACTTAAAACAAACAGATGTGGATAGGAACATCCCAACAATTAAGCACATATTCATGCTAATCATATAATCCCATTGAATAACCATTTCCACAATACTAACATATTCACATAAAGGGGCCACATGCCCTAACCATAGAATTCATGTAACGAATACGAGCACTTAAGCATTTATCAACAAGCATTTAAAACAATAGCCTAACATAACCAATCCTATGGCCCAAACCCTAATCATATCATCATTTAACAAATGGGCCAAGCCCTAATCACATACAACACGTTTTGGGTGCAGTTTTCTTACCTTAGGTCAAAGCAAGCGAAAATAAGAACGACCCTCGAGCACGATCCCGATTCCGAGCCCTTAGCGATAGCCTAAGTCACAACCATAAAATAGGATTCTATTAATATCGAGCTATCAAAGGCTTCCGAACCAAGTCCTAGCCTCCCGGACCTCAGGTTCCACCAAATCGGGTAGTGGAAACAATCCCAAGCCCCTAAGGTTAAGTTCCCACGCTCAAAACCTTCTAGGGGTCCAAAAACCCCTTAAGAGTCGCGGCCCTATGCCCCCATGTCGTGGCCCGCCTCCAACCAGAGGCCCAGCCTCCCCAACCAGCAGACACATGTAGCGGCCCAGCCATAGTGGCACTGCGGCCCGCCTTTCTCCTTGGCTTCCATCTGCTTTAGAGGGTCGCAGCACACCAAGAACAGAGCCGCAGCCCGATCCATTCGAACCCAGAAAAACCTCCATTTTCAGCAGCCAAATCTCATCCAACTTAACCCAAAATCATCCCAACAACACAATTAAATCAATACAATAGCTCTAATATGTTCCCAGCAACAAAACCCAACAGAAAACCAGTCTCAAAACTCACTAAATCCTTACTTCAATCTTTGAACCTCAAAGGCTCTAAAACACTTAAAACCAGCCATGAAAACTCATAATTTAAATGCTAAAACCTTAGTTTAAAGCTTACCTCTACTGAAGATTGAATCCACCAAATTTCTACTGACTTAATCCCCAAGATTTTAGCTCCAATCCTTATGTTTCTAGCCCAAAATTCCCTTCAGTTTCAAAGGTTAGCTTGGAAGTCCTTGAGGGAAAAAGAAGAGAGTTATTGGAGAGGGAGATTCGGTTTTAGGCAAAGCTTCTAAGGTGTTCTCTTGTTTTGTCTTATCTAACATAAGTCACTTAAGTTAATCCCAAGGCTCGGGGTACCAAAAACGTCCCCGATGGCAAAATGGTAAATTTCCCCAATATTCCCTCCTAAACATTCTAACTCCGAATATATCACCAAATATTTATTTTCATAACGCGATAACCAATTAAATATCTAATACCCAAAATACCCCTTGACTTGCCCCGAGTCGGGTATTGGGTCCCGTTGTGACTTTCCCACTAACCTGCTCCCTAGGATCGCCTCGTGTCGAATAGCTCAAACAAACCCACATAATAATGTGGTCTCTCACATATATAACATATATGCACACAAATACACATTTATGCCCGCAACAGGCCAAATTACCAAAGTCGCCCTTCTAATAAGAAGCGGCCCACATGCATATTTAATATCCCTAAATATGTGCATTTAATCATATTATCACATAATTCACATATTAACAATTAATATAGCAATTAAATACATATTTCCACATATTGCCATCCCGCCCCCCTAATCAAGGCCCTAAGTCTTATTAGGTAATTTTGGGACGTTACAAGGTCTAAGATTATTTAAATGAATAATTTCTTTTATAAAAAGGAAAATATTACAACGCTTAAACATAGGTGAATAACATAATTTCTAAACTATTGATAGTAATGTCATAGATATTCACTATTCCAAGCTCGTGGGACTAGCACTCCATTCAACCAAGCTAGTTTATAAACAATTGGTCGGATGACTGATTTGATAAGATAGGGTCCTCCCAGTTAGGCCTGAACACTCCTACCGAGGGGTCTTTTCTTGCCATAAATACTTTTTTGAGGACTAGGTCCCCTACCCCAACTTTTCTCTTCGAGTAATTCTAATCTTTTCATCGGGTCACCTCCCTTTTGCCTCTTCAAGTCTCTTTTTAATTGAGCTTTTCAAAGTTTTATTCACAGCTTCGACTTGTCCATTTGCTTGCAGGTGAGCAACTGAGGGTAAGCTCTTTATGATCCCATACCTTTCACAAAAATTAGTAAACAATTTGTTGTCGAACTGAGTACCATTATCAGAGACTATATTCTGTGGGATACTGTACCTACAAGTTATATTTTTTATCACAAAATCTAGGACCTTCTTCAAGGTTATTGTATAATGGGAAAAAAGAATCAAAGTTTGAGTTTATAAAATTAATGTACTCACAAGGAAAATCTTTAGGCTAAGATTCGTCGGAGTCTTGATCAGAGATGCACCAAATGCGAAGGAAGTCGCTTGATGTGGCAAGGAGATCAGGGTGTTGGCACTCTTTGTTGGGAAAACGAAATGGGTTCATTTGGGTCGAATTTGTGAGGACTGAGGATGGGATTCTAGTTGTTTTTAAGGTGTTCTTTTAGTTATTGATTTTTATTTTTGATTTTGGATTCTAAGTTTAATTTTTTTATTTAAATCTGAGTTTGAATATTAAACACTGTGATGATTTTAAATAATAATTATCAATTTCAATTAATTAAGAGTTTGAGTTTAATTTAATATTTAATTTTGTATAATACTTTTAAAAAATTTAAAAACATTTTTGATTAATTTTTCCAATTTAAAATTAATTAAAACATTTTTTTAGAAATATTTGTGAGTTGGACTAATCACCAAGTAACACATGTTGGTTTAGTCAGCACCTAGCAGGTAGATATTAATGTAATTATTATTTTATAAACATTGGTATTTTCCCTATGAAAAAAAATTGAGTATATGCCACGTACAAACTCTAAATATTGAGTAGTTTTGCCACAAACATTCCATTAAAAATAGAGAAATTGGTGAAATAACCTCATTTTTTAAGTGATTTTGCACTTTGACCTACTTTTGATAATTTTTTGCAAAATGGCATCTTTGTAAAATTCGACCAATTGTCTAAATTTTTTGACCAGTTGTCTAAAATTTTCGACCACCTATTTGAATTTTTCTATCACCTGTTTAAATTATGAGAGACAACTTTGTAAAAAATTATTAAAACTATGCTAAATTACAAAATTACTTTAAAAAATAAGTCATTTTACCAAATAGTCCATAAAAATATAATTAATGAGTTAAAGTCTTTGGCTCAAACCTCGAGGGGGTCTTAGGTAAATAACTCGGTTGATTAAACGTGAGTCTATAATAAAGTATACTTAATCTATTACTTATCATTATACATTTATACTATTAGTATATTTAATTACTTATTAATTATCTGTAATTTAGTTTATTTTAATAAAATATACATAATTATGTCAATCTATTTTATTTTACAATTTTAATGGGATGAGGTTCCTTGGGCACTTTATAGTAATTAGGATTGGTAGGTACGCCGCGTATGTTAACTGATTAAAATGAAAAGAGTAATAAAGCTTTTTTAAAGGGAGTAGGGTCGGTGAAGTATTTGCCATCCCTACATTTAGTTTTTTTTTAAAATATTTTTTTAACCGAATATTCACCGTAAGGTATCCCGTGATTAACGACAACATTACGTCACCGTACTGTAAAAAACATTAAAAAATGTGTGTGTATAATTTATAAAGGAAAGCTACAAACGATGCCAGGCGACGTGGGGCCACTCCAATTCATGGCGTGTGAAAATCAAACAATGCCGAAGCTTAATGTAAGCTTAAAGCTTTGGTCACTAATTATTAGCCAACTACTCCCCCATTGGGCCATTACCCTTTGCTCCCTTGCTTCTGCTGCTGCTTATGCTGCTGCTGGTTAATTAGTACTCGAAAACACGCCCAGAAGAAAATCTGAGGTTTTCACTGTTGATCAAAACGATAAGAGCCAAACGGGAATGGAGGATAGTGAGTGGGTTCTGGTTCGGCCACCGGCGGAGAAGGACCTGTGGCAGCCGAGTTCGGTGAAGGAGGATGATTCCAAGCCTTTGAAGCTTACGTTTACTGAGCCTGCTAAACACTGGACCGATGCGATCCCCATCGGAAATGGCCGCCTTGGAGCCATGGTTTGGGGTGGGGTCGCCTCTGACACTCTCCAGCTCAATGGTGATGCTCCAAATCTTTTGTGCTATGTTTACGACTATTACCATTTGTATTTTTGTTTTTTTAAAAAATTGTTTTTTGAGATGGTTTCAGTGCATCATTTTGATGCTTGCTTTGATCTGGTTGTGGATTACGGATACATTGTAAGAAACAGGGTAATGTTAAGATGACTGGTTATCTGTTTGTGTTAGAGATTTTGACACTAAACTCTTCGATTGTATATACAATGGTTACTAGAGTAATGTAAGTTTGTATAAGATATAATTCGAAACAAACTTATTGTAAGGACTTTTGAATTTTTTTGGAGGACACACTATGAAATGGAAAATTGGAAATATTGTTTTCTGGAAATGCTTAATGAATTTCGATTCTTTGCTTTCCAAGTTTGCCTTTCTATTACTATTTGATATGTTTGGTTAATAATGAATTAAGTATACAGGAAACAAAGTGATGTGAGACACACGTTTAAAATTTTCAAATGCTTAAACGATTATCAGTATGATTTCCCAAAGTGGGTGTTTGGAAGGCTTAGTTAGAATTGTGCAAATGCACAGACTATGTGATTCAAAACAAACTTACTGTGAATACTTGTAAATTTTGTAGACGACACACTATGGACTGGAATTCCTGGAAATTATACGAACCCCAAAGCTCCCGAGGCACTAGCAGAGGTAAGGAAACTTGTCGACAATGGTGAATATGTCGAAGCTACAAAAGAAGCAGTCAAGCTGTCAGGAGATCCTTCTGATGTATGTAAATTTCATCAACTAAATGCTTTCTTAAATTACTCGTCAAAAAGAAAAAAATGGATGGAATTATGTCTAGCTATGTTATTTAGTACTAGTTTTAACTGACTATTGTTGATAGTAGGATCTAAATTTGATGAATTCCATGTACAGTGAAGGTTACATAACATTATGATTACATTGTGTAATGAAGGTTTATCAACTACTGGGAGACATTAAGCTAGAATTTGATCCTTCTCATATTGATTACGCCAAGGAAACATACAGCAGAGAGCTGGACTTAGACACTGCAACAGTAAGAATAAAATATTCTGTTGGTGATGTAGAATTTACTAGGGAACATTTTGCGTCAAATCCTGATCAAGTGGTTGTAACAAAGATTTCAGCGAGTAAATCGAGTTCTCTTTCATTTACAGTATTTTTAGACAGCAAGATGCATCACCATTCCCAAGTAAAAGGGACAACTCAAATTTTAATGGAAGGGAGCTGTCCTGGTAGCAGGATTCGACCAAAGGTGAATGTGAATGAAGATCCAAAGGGAATTCAGTTTTCTGCAGTTCTTAATTTGCACATTAGTGGCAGCAGTGGGGTCATCCGTGTTTTGGATGACAAGAAGTTAGTGATTGAAAATTCAGATTCTGCTGTCTTGCTTCTGTTGGCTGCATCTTCATTTGATGGACCATTTACAAAGCCTGTTGATTCTAAGAAAGATCCAACTTCTAACACCCTGAAAGCTTTAAATGCTATAAAGGAGTTGTCATATCCTGATCTTTTGGCTCATCATTTGAGTGACTATCAGAATTTGTTCCATCGCGTCTCATTGGAGCTTTCAGGAAGTTCCAAGAGCATCTCAAGAAGCAATGAAGTTTCTGTCTCAACTGCAGAGAGGGTTAAATCTTTCAAAACTGATGAAGATCCTTCCTTTGTGGAGCTTTTGTTCCAGTATGGTCGTTATCTGCTTATATCTTGTTCACGACCAGGAACTCAGGCGGCAAACCTGCAGGGTATTTGGAACAAGGATGTTGAGCCTGCATGGGAGTACGTCTCTTTCTCTCAGCATCTTAATTCTTACAAAACAGATCTGTGCAAAGAGTTAAACTTTATAGGATGATATATATTTTAAATTTTATGTCAGAGATGATTAACTAGATGGCATGATTGGCTTCTTGCCTTTGAGTTGTCAACTCAATAATGCAAGTTACATTGCATCAGCATTCTATGCGACTTTAAGTTTTATTTTTGTGACACATTCAGAGCTCTTTGCCATGCAGTGGTGCTCCTCATCTGAACATCAACCTTCAAATGAACTATTGGCCTTCCCTTTCTTGCAATCTCAAAGAATGCCAGGAGCCGCTATTTGATTACATATCATCATTATCAGAAACTGGGAGTAAAACTGCCAAAGTAAGATTCAGCTCTTTCTAGTTACATTTACAGTTTAAGTTTTCTCATATTGCAGCAGAATTACTCTGGTTTCGAGGTTACTTCGATGGATAAGTGTGTGTGTGTGTTTCAATAAGTGGATTAATTTTAAGTTTTCAATAAAATGAAAAGTTCCAAGTGTCTAGTGGTGTACTTAAAGTGACTATAGGATCATCCCAAGAAAAGAATTAAGGAAGAATTTATTTTGTGACCTTCCTCGCCATGAAAAAGACATCAATAGTTAAGAAATGGGCACTAGCAATGAGTAAACTTGACAAGTTTACAATTTTTTTAACTTAATATCATGAATTATTTATTTACTTAGACATAAACTTTCAGGTGAACTATGAAGCCAGTGGCTGGGTTGCTCATCAAGTGTCTGACATATGGGCAAAAACATCACCAGATCGGGGTGAAGCTGTGTGGGCTTTATGGCCGATGGGAGGAGCTTGGCTCTGCACCCATCTATGGGAGCATTTTAGTTACACAATGGACAAAGTAAGCTTCTGCTGTATTCTTTTTACATTATTGCATACTCATAGTCAATAGGCTGTTTTCATTGTTTGCATTTCCATTTTTAGCCCGAGAGGGGGATTTTATTTTAAAGTAATGCTATTGACAAACTCTGTGACCTGTATGGATGTTGAACTGGTAAACTCTTTCCTTGCATATATCCAATCATATAACATCACAGGTCCTAGGAACACTCTGCAAATTTATATCACAGATCCTAGGAACACTTTGCAAATTTATAGATGGTATAGAAAATCTTCATACTTATGTTATCTGATTCAAATTTCTGCTAGGTAAATGATTCTAATATTTATTTACCTAATTAGGATTTCCTAAAAAATAAGGCATATCCTTTGTTGGAAGGATGTACTTCATTTCTGTTGGATTGGTTGATTGAAGGCCGTGGAGGATATCTAGAAACCAATCCATCAACTTCTCCAGAGCACATGTTTCTTTCTCCAGAGGGAAAGCAGGCCAGCGTGAGCTACTCAGCAACCATGGACATTGCTATTATTAAAGAAGTTTTCTCTGCATTTATCTCTGCTGCTGAGGTGAAACTCTTGTCTTAACAGCTGATGCATTCGTTTCCTGTTAAATCTGTGTACTTTTTCTTATAACGGTAATTTTCTTTATAAACAGATTTTGGGAAGTAGTCAGGATGCTCTTGTTACAAAAGTTCAAGCAGCTCAATCCAAGCTTCCGCCAACAAAAATTGCTAGAGACGGTTCCATTATGGAATGGGTAAGTTTGATCCTTTATTTCCATCTTTGACAACCTTGTGAATATCTCATGTTCTAATAGGTCTTTATAAGTCATCTATGTTGACAATCTGTTCATAAATTGTGAGCTTAGATATTTTTTCTGCTATATTGGTGGCAGGCAAAAGATTTTGAGGATCCAGATCCACATCATCGACATGTATCACATCTTTTTGGTCTGTTTCCAGGGCACACAATAACTGTTGAGAAAACTCCAGACCTCTGTAGAGCTGCAGACTACACTCTCTTTAAAAGAGGTATGCCTATATTGACTATGGAGAAGGAAAAAAATTAGAAAGAGGATATATTTTTGGCATATAAGATTTCGTGAACTTGCATGAATTTTAATATGTTGTTGTGATGATGTTTATCTTTCTTGAAATAGACCAAATTACCAATTATCTTTTCTAACAGGAGAGGATGGTCCTGGATGGTCAACAACATGGAAAGCTTCATTGTGGGCTCGTCTTCACAACAGCGAGCACGCCTATCGTATGATCAAACATCTAGTTAATTTGGTAGATCCAGATCACGAAGCTGATTATGAGGGAGGACTTTATAGCAACTTGTTTACCGCACACCCTCCCTTCCAAATTGATGCCAACTTCGGGTAAGCCATATTCTGTGTTGTGCCTCTGACGAACTCTGCTCCTGATGAAATTTGATCTAAACTGAACTGTATGAACCAGCTTTTTTTGTTTAATTTTTTTATTGGACTTACCATGACAATGCCATAAGATATAACAAATTCATTATAATGCACCAAATGAATACTAGGAAAATGAATACTAGGAACATTTAACTTGTAACCTAGTTCAAGTGGTTGTGGGGGGAGTGTGTAGGAGTGGCCAACCGGAATGCTTCTTTCAAATTAAAAATCGAAATCAATTGAAGCCTTGGCATGATGAACTTGGTCATAAAATATAAGATTGATAATGCAGGTTGCTTTTCATGTTTTTTTTTGGGTGACAGATTTTCAACAGCAATTGCAGAAATGCTTGTCCAAAGTACTACTAGGGACCTTTATTTACTTCCTGCTCTGCCACGTGATAAGTGGGCAAATGGTTGTGTAAAAGGACTCAAGGCACGTGGTGGGTTGACTGTTAACATCTGCTGGAAAGAAGGCGATCTTCATGAAGTTGGTCTTTGGTCAAAGGACCAGAATTCTATCCAAAGATTGCACTATAGAGGGACTACAGTCATCACAAAGATATCAGCTGGCAGGGTCTACACTTTCAATAGGCAACTAAAATGTGTCAAAACTTACTCTCTTTGAGGAGCGGCTTTTCCTTGAGGCTTTAAGATCAGAATCTTCTTTAAAGAGCATTGTTTTTTCGGTCTCTCAATATTTTTTGATCAGTTTACATTTAATTCTTTGTTATCCTGTGAGAGAGTCATTTTGATAAATTATTAGACCAATGGCACGTCCGACAATAATGAATTGAATTATCTTTTGTATTACATAAACCGTTGTTCGAGAAGGAATTACCATATATATATATAAATTATTTTTTTTTTGGTTGTTGGTTAAGATACAAGGATAGTGAATTTCTAAATGGTCAAAGACGTGTCGTTTATCATTATAAAACGACTATCGTAAGTAGAAATAACATGTCGTTTTTACGACCAACGAAAATGTAAGACGACGGTTAAATCAAGCGCAGAAGCAGAATAAAAGAATATGGCCCGCAACATATAAAGTGGTCTCTTGTTAGTTGGCTAATAATAAAGCTTTTACTTCTTCTTTTTCCGCATCTGCATCATAATCTTCCGTCATGGAAGATGGAGAATGGGTTTTGGTGCAAGAACATCCAGAGAAGGACGTTTTGAACTCAACCCTAATCCACTCTGGGAGTTCCAGGCCTCTCAAAGTTACGTTCAAGGATCCCGCCAAGCACTGGACCGATGCGCTTCCCATCGGCAATGGCCGCCTCGGCGCCATGGTTTGGGGTGGCGTCGCTTCCGAAATTATCCAGCTCAATGGTAGAATGTTGAACACAAATTATGTCATTCACAGATTTTGTATGGTTTGGTTAATCTGACAGCAACTAAAGTTAGTGTTTCAAATTTTTGTGCAGAGGACACTCTCTGGACAGGGGCACCAGGTAACTATGCTAACTCGAATGCTCCGGAGGTACTCAAAGAGGTCAGAAAACTTGTAAACGACAGTGATTATGCCGAAGCGACTACTGCTGCAGCCAAATTGACTGGAAGCCCAGCTGAGGTTTGTTACTGAATTGGCTAATTTTTTTTAAAAAAAATTATAAAGATTTCCTTTTCTTTTTAGTTTTCTCTGCTTCGTGATTTAGAATTTCGTTTATGTCATTGACTTGTCTAGTTTTGTAAGGCGTTTGATCATTTCAAACTGAAATTCATGTTAGGATTAGGCTTGTCAGTTCTGATCTTTATTGAACTAGTTTTTGTTTGCACTTTATTGTAATATATACAATTTTCGTCGGCTTTTATGCTAGTATTGATAAGTTATTTTCTCAAAGAGGACTTCCAGAGATTATGGGAACTATTCCTGACTATATTCACATGATGGTGAAGGTTTACCAGCTTTTGGGTGACATCAATATAGGATTTGATGATTCTCATCTTTCATACACGAAAGGATCTTATCATAGAGAGCTGGACCTAAATAATGCAACAGTGAAAGTAAAATATACTGTAGATGGTGTAGAATTTACTCGGGAGCATTTTGCTTCATATCCCCACCAAGCAATTGTGACAAAGATTTCTGGAAGCAAGCTAGGATCTGTGTCCTTTACTGTGTCTATGGATAGCAAGTTAAAACAAAATTCATACGTACATGGAAAGAACCAGATAATAATTGAAGGAAGTTTCCCTGATAAAAGGATCCCACCTGAAGTGAATGTAAATGACAGCCCGAAGGGAATTCAGTTTTCTGCAGTTTTTGAGTTGCAGATTGGTAGTAGTAGTAGCAGAGGTGAAATACTTATTCTGGATGACAAAAGATTGAGGGTTGAAGGTTCAGACTCGGCTGTTTTTGTTCTGGTGGCTTCATCTTCATTTGATGGGCCACTTACTAAGCCTTTAGATTCTAAGAGGGACCCAACTTCTGAGTCTCTCAGGTTATTGGGTACACTAAGGAGGTTGTCGTACTCTGATCTTTTTGCAAAACATGTAGAGGACTATCAGCACCTTTTTCATCGTGTTTCGTTGCAGCTTTCTAAATTATCCAATAGCCTTTTAGGAAATGGGGTTTTGCAGACTTTTTCATCATCCGGACCTTCCGTAGCTGATTTATATATTGATGGTGGTGAAGATGATTCAGTCTCAACTGCAGAGAGGGTGAAATCTTTTCAAAATGATGAAGATCCTTCTCTTGTTGAACTTTTATTCCAGTATGGTCGATATCTGCTTATTTCTTGTTCACGGCCTGGAAGCCAGGTTGCAAACCTGCAGGGGATATGGAACAAGGATCTTCAACCAGCATGGGAGTATGCTCAAATTTTCTCTAATTGAACTTTACTTTCACAATACTGCTTGCCTTTAGCACCTTTCAGCTTTGATCACTGGAGCTATGTATTCTTGAACAAGCATCATTAATTATTATTATTTATATAAAGTTGTTTTAATGCATACTCATCATGCTAAATCTGTTTCAAAAGTTTAAAATGATGTAAAGCTTTTCTATCTGAAATATTCTAGAAGAGGTATCTATTCTGACATTTTCCTTTTTCACACTTAATTATCATTGAATATTTTCTTTTTTTTTACTTTTACTTTTCGTAGAGCCATAGGGACAAGTTGGAAACAAAAGAGGGAGAGTTGGAAGCACACTGTTAAAAAAATTTAATATACTATTTTTGTCACTTTTTGCTATTATTTATATCAAATTTTTATTGAGTGTTTATCCTGTGCAGTGGGGCCCCTCATTTAAACATTAATATTGAAATGAACTACTGGCCTTCCCTTCCTTGCAACCTTGGTGAGTGCCAGGAACCTTTGTTTGATTATATCTCCTCACTGTCGATCAATGGGAGCAAAACTGCAGAAGTAAGCATTTATATACTCAGATGATTTATTTGCATAATATAAAAAAAATATATATTTGTTTTGGAAACTTGGTGGGCTCTATGGCTCGAACGAAATAAGAGAATCTTTGAAGAATTGGATGATGATGAAGAGAGGCGTTAGGACGAAATAAGGCATTGGGTGGCCACCGGCTAATTAATGTCTCAAAGGAATTTCCTTTTCTGATTTAATTATGGAATGGCAATATCTTTTGTAATTATTATGTAATCATCTCTATCCCTGTTTGTTGATTCAGTTGAATTATAATACAAGCTGGGGTTTTGTTTAAATAAAAATTATTTAATTTGTTTTGGGGCCTGGATAGCAGCAATTTTAGCCAGAACAAAACTAGGAATCTCCTTGTACACCTTTGGACGGTCAGTTGTGATTTCATTATTCCTCTGCCAAGTAATATCCTTTAGTTGTTTTGCATTCTCTATTCATATGACAGGTGAATTATGAAGCAAGTGGTTGGGTTGTACATCATAAGTCTGACATATGGGCAAAATCATCTGCAAGTGATGGTGATGTTGTGTGGTCTCTATGGCCTATGGGTGGGGCATGGCTTTGCATACATCTGTGGGAGCACTACAATTATACAATGGACCATGTAAGGTTATATCTCCAACCCTAACTTCTCTACTGCCTTTCTTTAACAAAGACACTTGTCTCTTGTCAAAGCAAGGTTTTAGAGAAGGTGATTGACAAATATCATTAGTTTTTATTAGTATTTGCTTCTTCAAGATGTATGCCATAAGCCATATGTTGAAGATTATCACAGTTTTTAATTTCACACATCTTGTTTTCTTTTTCTTTTGACAAATGTAGGTAGAATTTGGTTATTATATTAAGGTGTGAAGCTTGTGCTTATACTTTGTGTTTGGCAAGAGTGAGAAGTGGAATGTAGGGAAATGAATGTTGTTATTATTGGATGGAATTAGGAAAAGATTGTCGTTTGGAAGGAAAGACTTTTAGTGAATGGATTTCAAATCCATCCAATTTGAAGAGACTTTAGGAGGGAAATATCCACTCAAATAGTTGAGCAGTTTGACGGAAAAAAAAATTAGGCAAAGAATTACGTGTAATAGAAAACCCATTTGTTTTGAACGAACATAATTCACTATCCAAGTGACACCTTAACTAATAGGTTGCTACTGTCTTCTACAATTAGGACTTTCTGGAGAAAAAGGCGTACCCTCTGTTGGAAGGATGCACAAGATTTCTGCTGGATTGGTTAATTGAAGGCTCTGGAGGATATCTGGAAACCAATCCATCGACTTCTCCAGAGCATAACTTTATTACATCTGATGGTAAGCTTGCTAGTGTAAGCTACTCATCAACCATGGATATGACCATCATAAAAGAGGTCTTTTTTGCAACTGTTTCTGCTGCTGAGGTGATAATCTTTGTCCAGATCTTCTGAAATGATTTTAGTTTTAAAAGTCCGTATATTATTTATTTCATATGCTTAATTGATATCCCCATTAACAGCTCCTTGGCAGAAATAAGGATGACCTTGTTGAAAAGGTGAAAAAGGCTCAACTAAGACTTCCTCCTACAAAAATTGACAAGGACGGTTCTATCATGGAATGGGTTAGTGAATAGCCTCATGTGTCTGTTTTTCAAAATTATTTTATTGCACATGATTCTGCATACAGGGTGAGTAATACTTTCTCTTAAGGTAGGCACAAGAGTTTGAGGACCCAGAGGTGCATCATCGACATCTTTCTCATCTATTTGGGCTGTATCCCGGGCACACAATTACTCTTGATGAAACGCCAGACCTCTGCAAAGCAGTAGAATTTTCACTTTACAAACGAGGTTTGTCTGCAAACTAACTAGCTTCACTTTTTTTGAGCTTTGGGTAAGATAATTTTTCTATATGAAGATGCTCTAAATTATGTACTAAATACAATGATTCTTTCCACTGAGAAGTCTTTACAATGCCTTCCACATGGAAGATCCCAGCTAAAAGATTTATCCTATCAATAACTCGCCCTTCACAAACAATTATTACCAAAGATTGTTAGCATAAAATATATTTTTTGGGGTATTTTCTGAATCTCACGAGTATTTAATTTTTAACGATAAAACACCTGTGTTCTCATATTTTTAACTTTCTTGCTGAAAATAGGCGAGGAAGGTCCAGGGTGGTCAACCACATGGAAAATAGCTCTGTGGGCACGACTACTGAACAGTGAGCGTTCATATAACATGATCAAGCGTTTGATCAACTTAGTTGATCCCGAACAGGAGAGGGAATTTAAAGGGGGATTATACAGTAACTTATTTGCTGCGCACCCTCCTTTTCAGATTGATGCCAACTTCGGGTAAGCAACATCGTCTGTCTTCGAACGCTGATCAAAATATGCAATCTTAAGATTTGCTTTGTTAAAACACTGATCTCAGCATACTATATGCCACTAAAATTTGTGCTGTAAATGGATATCAATTTATTGTCCCTAGTTGGATCTTCTTTTGCTTCAGACATTTAGGACAAAGAATAGCTTTGGTCTTTGGTCTGTGTTCAAACACCAAATTGCTTCATGCAATGAAATGTGACATAAATTCCAAACCTTAAGTATAATAGTTGAGTGATTGTCTTCAAGATAAACACCTCATGCTCAAAATTTGCTTGTAAAGCAGCAATTACCTCAGAAACAATTGATAGACCCTGGTGAGGCAATTTGCCATTAGGCATTAAGTTTAATTTTGGCATAGGCACTTAGAGAGGCTAGTGGTATTGGAATTGCTGAGTTGGTTGGGAAATGGTTTTATGGGTATATATTTAGGAAGTAAGAGAGCCAGTGAGAGGTCATGGAGAATTAATATTGAGTGGAGCATTTGCTCTTTGAGAGAGTTGGTGGTCTCTTGAATACCGGCCATTTTCTTGTTGTAATGTTCTTGCAGTTTCTTTTAGTAAAACTAAGAGGAATTTTATCATCTTCTTCTATATTCCTTGCTTGTTGTTTCTTGTATTTTCTGTATCAATCTAGTGGTTCTATTAACAATCAACCGTGCAGATTTTTGTTAAAATTATCTGTGTTTGAAGAAAGTTATTTAATGGGCAGTATTTGTTATGGTATCAGTTTCATTGCAGGAGTAGCAGAGATGTTAGTACAAAGCACCACAACTGATGTTTACTTAGTTCCTGCTCTTCCTACTGCTAAGTGGCCTAATGGGTCTGTGAAAGGTCTGAGAGCACGGGGCGGGTTGACTGTTGACTTATTCTGGGATGAGGGAAATCTTCAAGAAGTCAATCTGTGGGCAAAGGAACACAGTTGTGTAAGGACTTTGCATTATAGGGGAGCTACAGCAACCGCAGCTGTTTCATCTGGCATAGTTTACACCTTCAATGGACTGCTGAAATGCGTGAAGACATACTCTCAGAAGTAGCTTTTTTCCTAGGCCGGGGAGGGATTGAACCCTTGAGCCTATATTGTGTTCTTTTATTTTCAATAATATATGTGTTTATATGAAATTATTTTTATATATAAATATATAGAATAGTAAATTTTAGAAAATTAATACCATAAAAATATGTGTAATTTTAAAACTTAATTTAAAATATTATAAAATATAATTTTGTATAAATAATTCCAAGTAAAAGTTGCACATGAAAATCCTATATTTATTGAAATACTAGCTGTGGAACCACAAACAAGGCATGTGCTACCATTATAATTAAATTTATATAGATAAAAAAATATAAGAAAAAAAATGTAATTTTGACAAAATCTAAATATTAAAATAGTTGTATATTTTTTCATTGTTAGTGATATATTTTTTTTATTATATAATAAAATCATTTGCAGCAAAAATTGAAAACAACGTCAAAAAGCTACATATACAAAATAATTTTATTATCTCATTTACGTTACTTCATTTTTTATTTAATTGCATAATTAAACTATTAAGTTGAATAATTTATTTATTATTTTAAAGTTATAAATTTTATACCAATTAAATAAGATTTTATGTATGTTTAGTTAGCAATTTTAAGTCTAAAACTAAGACAACTAAAAAAAATATATAAAAATAACTTTTTACATAGTATTAATATTTATGAACTTATTTATGTGTGTTTTTTCTTTTGTAAATTATATATAATTTTAGGTTATTTGTGTGTATTTAACAAGTAAATTATTTGATATTGTTTTTTAGTTTGAAATTTAGTATCATAATAATTTTAATTTTGATATTTTTTTTTTTTATGTTTTGATTTATATAGTATATATGGTGTATTCTAGTTTTAATTTTAAATACTTTTTTAGAAAGAAAAAAAACCTATGAATTTCAATATAATAAAGAGTAAAAAAAAAATCTAAATCAAAACTATGAATTTAAAAAATTTTATTTGATCTAATATTAATGATTTAATTTAAAAAAAAATTAAAGCTAATAAAAAGTTATATATAAATATATATATTATTTAATTAATGGCTAGAGCAATTAAAATAAGCCATTGCTCATTAAAAAAATCTAAACGAAAAATTAAAAATATGTATATTTATGTCTTATTTTACTATTATACATATGTTTGAATAAAGAAAATATGTTAAATTATAATAAATAATTAATAAAAGAATAAATTTAAGCATATAAATATTTTTCAGTTATAGTTTTGAAAACATAATTGATAGAGTAACTTAAATACATTAATATGAAATTTTAAAATATGTGATGATAAATTTTAAAATATGTGATAATATCAATTTATTTACCTTATTTGGAGACTTTATTACTTTTTTATTTTTTTTTAAATTATTTACCTTATTTAGACAACTTCAAAACTAAAAAACTAACGGTGTTAGAAATAATATATATGTTTTTTTAAATCTAAATGAAAACAATAATTTCTGTTAAACACACATTTATATATATACTAGGTAAAATAAACGTGCAAATGCATGTTTACTTAGTTTTATTTAGAAAATTTATTAATTTATTTTTATTATGTTTTTTAATTGTCATATAAATTTTAAATAAATAAACCAAAACATTGCTTGTACTTTTAAAAAAAAAAATGTTAACCAAGAATCCATTAGATTAATGGTTAGAGCAATTAAAATAAGTAATTTTTCATTAAAAAAACTAAAAGGAAAAATAAGAAAGTATGTATATTTATGTCTTATTTCACTATTGCATATATATTTGGATAGAAAATTCGTCAAATGAAAAATAAATAATTAATAAATGAAATAAATTAATAAATTTAAGCACATAGATATTTTTCGGTTATAGTTTTGAAAATATAATTGATAGAGTAATTTAAATACTATAATATGAAATTTTAAAATATGTAATAAGAAATTATTATGACTCATTTATTATTATTTTTCAATTTATTTACTTTATTTAAATGACTTTATTACTTTTTATTATTATTTTTTTAAACTTATTTATCTTATTTAGATAACTTTAAAACTAACCGTGTTAGAAAATAATAAAAAAAAGATTAAATCTAATGGAAAACAACAATTTCTTTTAAACCCACATTTATAATATATAAAGATATATATATAAAAAAAAGTTATAATGGAAAGCTTTGGAGAGATGTAGTATTCTATAATTTTTATAACTATTTTATCTATTTTATTATAATTTAGGTGAATTTATGTTTTATTTGTATATGTTGAGTAATGATTATTTTATTTTTTTGTAAAAATCACACATTGTTTACAAACCATTGTGGGTGTTATACTTGTAGACGATAAATAGAGTATTCCTTTATTAACTTGTCCAATAATTAGTATTTTTTTCTTATATGGGTGATTGATTAATATAATTTTGCCCAATTAGTTATAATCTTTTGAGTTCATCAAATTTATATCAATATTAAAATCTATATATATATATATGTTGTTTGTGTTTTCACCATTTGACACATGACATAGATTAAGATGATGTTTAAATGCTCTACGAGAGCCCGAGTCCAGTTCTCATCATTAGTATCACCAAGGGAGGAGTATATCATCAAACGTCATTACCTCTTGAGAACCTAGTCGGGAAGTAATTCTCCAAAAGACCTTCAAGTCATGACCAACTTATCTAAGTGTTAGAGAACCCTCCTCTAAAGGAGAAGAATAGTTGACAGGTGTCAACCAGTTTGGTGCTCTGGACCACATACAGTTGTCTGACACCCAGTGGCCACAGAGATCATGTTGTCGATTCCGTACAAGCGGCAAGAAGGATGTCTCACGACTCTGCCTGACATGGGGGAACATGCAGCTACCACCCTAACAGTGCCAATGACATTTTTCCAATAAAGCAATAAGTTAAGCCTCCTCATATTGGGCCCACTTGAGATACGCATGGTGTAGCGCACAAATTTTATTTATTTATTTTATTTTATTATGTGTTAAATTATTTTGTTTCATTTATTTAAATGTTAAGTTGTAATTGTTTGAATTTATTTAATTGTTTTAGTTAATTATTT
Source organism: Humulus lupulus (assembly GCF_963169125.1). Lineage (NCBI taxonomy): Eukaryota > Viridiplantae > Streptophyta > Magnoliopsida > Rosales > Cannabaceae > Humulus > Humulus lupulus. The sequence goes on from NC_084793.1 coordinate 102,715,646, forward strand.
TGTGCTAGCTTGCAAATGTGTTTTCATTGTGTGTGAGAGTGCATGGTAAGTAGAAAAGAGCATGCATGGTGAGCATGCAAGTGGAATGTTATGAACTTAGACTAAATTATGAGAATGTGAGTGATTCCCTAATTTTAGAAAAACTACCAATTAGAGAGTGTTCTAGAAGGGCTAGTGTTCACATAGAGAAAATGAAACAAATGAGAGAGAAGAGAGATAGGGAGTAGGCGTGTGGTGTGAAAGAAATGCTTGGGAGGTTGCTTTCCATTTTTGGAGAATTCCCACATTAGTATGGAATCAATTAGAAAGAGGAAAGTCCACCACCTTTTTATTAGAATTATAGGAAATTAAGGAATAAAATAAAGAAGAGATTGAAGCTACCTTTTCTTGCTAGAATCTTAGGGCATTTGGCCAATAGGGTAAATAAAAGGAAAAATTAGAGTATGATAGCTCATTTGTTGTGTGGCTACCGAAACTAGAGAGAGAAAATGAGATAGAGTGCTCGTGAGAAATAGAGAGAGAAGGAGAGAAGGAAGAGAAAAAAGGAAAGAAGAAGAGAGAAGGAGACTTTGAATTCTAAGGTGTGAGTTTAAGGTTCATGGGTGGTTCTTTTTTTCTTCTTCTTGATTCTAAGCATGGTGAAATTCATGGTGATGATAGGTTTGAATTTCACAAGAACATAGAGGGGGTGTTGTGCTAGGGTTTAGCCTACACATGCAAGGGTAATAATTTTGGACCTCTTATGTTTGTTGATGAGAGTTTGATCTTTGTATGTATAATGACTTGATGATTATGTTAAGGTGTTTGGAGACTAACAATCAAAGAGGGAGGATACTATAGGTTTCAACATTGTTGTACTCAAGGTGAGGAAGAACCTTGTGTTGATTGTTGTTTTGATCTTGGGGTCTCATCTATGTGAAACTTTGTAATAGAACTTGATAGGGTTCTTGTATGCATATGTGTGTATTGTTAATTCCTCTCCATAATCTAGATTATGCATTTAATGGCGAACATAAGTTATGGCTTCGAACGTCATCAATGTTTGTTACCCCAAAATGGCGTTATAGGAAGTTGGACAGTCTATTACAATGAATTCGAGCATCTTGGCCACAACTCGTGCTTCATCTCCAATATTTATAACAAGCTCGATTGTCCCAATGGTTTTCGTTCCTTCTCCTGAGAACCCACATAGAGTCGTGGAGGTCGCCTTTAGATCAGTAACTAATAGCCCCATCTTTTATAGAGTGGACATGAATAGCACGTTCACTGAGCTCCCATTATCTATCAAAATCCATCTATCTCTCATGTTAGCGAGTTGAATGGTTATTACAAGCGGATCATTATGAGGGAATTGGACGTGGCTAGTGTCCTCCTCTGTAAAAATTATTGGTTGTTTATCCATTAGTTGTTGCTTTGATAGTTGTTGTTCCGAAGTGAACACCACACCCTCATTAGCTTTTAGCTTCTCAAAATATCTTTTATGGGCTACATTGCTTGTGCTAGCCAAATGAGGTATGTCTGCAATCGTGGCTGTATCTCTTCCTTCAACATGAGGAGGGATCAGTTGACTTTTCGGAGTTGGGAGAGCTGGTGGTGGATTAGCTTGATGTCCCTGAGCTAGTTGTGGATTCTTCACAGTTGGTGGGTTGGGAGCTACCCAATTTCGAGCGTACTGTGCTAATAGTCTAGCTCGGATGAGTGTTTCGATCTTATGCTTTAGTTGACAGCAATCGTTAGTGTTATGGCCAATGTTGTTTAGTAATGACAAAATTTGGTCGGATCTCTTTTTGCTCACTGATTTCTCAGGGATTCTGGTTTCTTCCAAGGAAGGAAAAATGAATTTTCCAGGTATATGTGTTCACGCATATCTGTCAGGTCGGTATACGCGATGAATATTGAGGTGTACTTCTCTCTGGCTTTGTTTTTCTTTGACCCTGTCTGGTCGCCTTCACCACTTCTGTAATATCGTGGATAGCCAAGACTGTTATATTGTGTACTTTAAATAGTGCTAGACTCGCTAATCGAGCATTTGGCCATAAATGTGTAACTAAAGGTAATTAACAAGTTAAGGTTACAAATTTTGGTAAAAAGAAGTAATCATTTCATTAAAAAGTTTAAGATTACATACGGGATCTCATAATAAACATTACAAGGTCATTTACAATACAAAAGAATACAACAGGCCGACCGAAGCGACAAAATTAGGGTTCGACCCTAGTTCCTCTATGAATCCCCGACTATGGTGCTCAAGCAAGCTGATAAAGTAGTTTTTTTATAGTGTTTTAAAGGGTTATTTTATTTAATTTTTGAGGTTTATTTAGTAATTTTTTTATGCAGTATGATGTTTTGTTGCCTGTGTTTGATAGTATTTCAAATTTATGGGACGTAATTGATAAATGGCTACATTTGGTGTCAAAAATATGGAATTTGATGAAAAAAGGAAATTTGAGCTGCGATGCTACGATTAGCCAAAGAGGTCAATCTATCAAGAAGCATAGGGTTGTGGCGCTGCCTTTGAGAGTCGTGACACTATTGGTTGATGAATTTGAACCGCGACGCAAGTCTATTAGAGCCGCGACGCTTGAGCAATTTAGAGACAAGAGAATTCCATATTTTGGACACGGACTGCAGCGCCTCATTATAGAGTCGTGGTGCTTGAGTGGCGTTTTTCGCAGAAAAGGGCATTTTATGTAGGGGCAAAAGCGGGATTTCACATCCAAAGCACAAATTACTATTTAAGCATCATTATGATGATTTCTGAAAAACCCTAAGGAGACTACTTGGTTTATCTTTTTATTGTTCTCTAGATTTCTTCTTCATCTTAGTTCTTTTAGGGTATTTTCTATGAACAATTATTTGAATGTTATTGTTATAATGTCTGATATGAACTAAATCCTCTATCTAGGGGTTAATGTAGTCACTTGTATTTCTATTTAATTTTATTATGATATTCTATTGATACTTCTTCTTTATTCTAATCTATATGATGTTTACTTAATGCTATTAAATATTTGATCACTATTTGCTTGATTTATAATTTTGATTCAAAATTCTAAAGATGCAAATTGAATATGCCATCGTTATATAGACATAGGTTGCATATTGGACGAGAGTGCATGCATGACTTGTGTAGCAATTAGGTTACCATTCTTAATGCCTACTATGTGCTTAAGTTTATCATAGAGATGTAGAAAACCTGCATATAGGTTGAGATCTTATATCTTGAAAAAGAATAGGAATCGGTTTTTGTTAATATGCTATTATAATAGGAAGAAGAGATTTAGAACTAATTAGTAAAATTAATAGAATGAAAAGTTGTTGAAAATAATTCCCTAGGCTTTTTATTATTGATTTTTAATCTGTTGATTCATTGTTCTGTTTACAGTTATTTAAATTGTGTTCATAGTTAGAATTATTCATTTTAATTTTAACAGTCAAAAAGAAATTCATAAGCAATTATTGGTAATTGGTTGATAGGCTTGTGGGAACGATACTTTACTTACTATTTTATTACTTGAATCGATTGTGTATACTTGCACATCATATTTTTGCGATCAAGTTTTTGGTGCCGTTGCCGAGACTAATATCCAATATCAAAATTAATTATTTTTTGTTCTACTTTGGTTTTTTTTTTCTTTTAGTACTAATTCGGATCAAGGTTGTATTGTGTTTCAAGAATTATTAGTATATGCGACGAAGTAGAAAAAATGAGCTCATATCAGTAGATCTTGAACTTGAAAGAACGTGCAGACAAAAATGAAAGATAAAGAAAAGGATGGATTTTGCCATGGCTGAGAATCAAGGAAATCCAGCAAACAATGCTGCTAATGTTAATAATATCCTAAATATTGCAGAGGTCACAGTGGAACAAGGACCAAGGATGCTTAGAAACTATGTACTTCCTACTGTCATAGGAGTGAATTCATGCATCATACACCCACTATTGCTGCAAATAATTTCGAGATTAAGCTAGCAATATTACAAATGGTGTAGTCTATTGTTTAGTTTGGGGGGTTTCCCACGGAAGATCCAAATTTTCACAGCCAATTTCTTGGAGTTATGTGCAACATTTAAGATGAATGAGGCGAGTGACTATGCGATTAGACTTAGATTATTCCCATTCTCTCTATGAGACCGGGCAAAGAGTTGGCTAATTTCATTGCAAGCTAATTCTATCACAACATGGGAGGAGTTATCCCAAAAGTTCTCAGCAAAGTTTTTCCCTCCAGCAAAAGCTGCAAAGTTGAGAGGGGAAATCAAAAATTTCTACCAGACAGAAGGGGAATTGTTGTATGATGCATGGGAAAGATTTAAAGAGTTGTTAAGGAAGTGCCCACATCATGGTATAGAGAGGTGGATGCTAGTTCATAATTTTTATAATGGGTTGAATGGTACTACTCGTACCATAGTAAATGCTGCAGCAGGAAGTGAGTTTATGAGTAAGAGTGCTAATGAGGCGTATGAATTTCTAGAGGATATGGTAATAAAAAACTACCAGTGGCCAATTGAAAGGGGACAAACAAAGAAAGTGGCTGGTATGATTGAATTGGATGATATTTCCATGCTTACAGCGCAAATGGCAGCTATAACGAAGCAGTTACAACAGAGCAACATGTCAACCCAAACCATGCAAGTTTAGGGTTTATGTGGGGCATGTGGGAGTGCTCATCCATTAAATCAGTGTCCTACCATGGATATGAATAATATACCTATGGAACAAGTCCAAGCTATAGGAAATTTTCAAAGACCTACCAACAACCCCTTTTCGATGTCATATAACCAAGGGTGGAGGAATCTGTAGAGTCCAAGAACTTTACTTAGCTAAGATAGATAATAGTATGATAGTATTTATAGCATTATCTTTGTTATTGTGGATTTTTGGTTCAGACCGGGAATTATTTGGACACTCATAGTAGTACTTATAGATTTTCTAAGTTTAACCTATAGTTTAAGAATATTAAGTATAACCTAAGGTTTGATTAATGTGACTGATATTAAGGATTATATTATTATATTATAAGGTTTAGACATCAACCAATAGGATTTTAAGCACATGTTTTGAATGGTAATTAAGGATTAAGATTTTTGAGGATTAAATATAATAAGGAGTAAAGTTTGAATGTTATAGGGTCAGTCAGCAGCTTTGAGTACGTTGAGGGCTTAGTCAAGGCTGTTCACTCCATTCAAACTTAGCTAAAAATGTGTAATTTCGTGTTTAAATATTCAGCGTATGCCGATATATCGCAGCTATAGGGGGCGATATGTCGCAGCACGTAGATACGGAAAACACGAAACGATGCACGGTCGCCTCGGGCATACTGGCCCAGGCGATATATCGCCTACAGGGGGCGATATATCGCCTCCTTCAGCATGGATTCAAACTCTTTTGAATTCATTTCCTTTCAGCCATTCAAACTCCTTCAACAGTCCAGCATCTTGTGAACGAGTCTTCAGCCTCTGCTGAACGATTATTCAAATGATTTTCACCTAAAAAGCCATTATTTTTATTCAAGTAAAATCAAGATATTTTCATTCCCAAACTCTATAAATAGGACCTAGTACCCAGCCATTATTCACCATTTGCTCTAAGTTCAGAAGCTGCTAGTGTTAAGTGAGTGTGAGAGTGTAAACACTTGGTTTGGGGAAAAACTATAAGCTTAAACATCATAAGCTTATCAAACACTTTGGGAAGTGAGTTCTATAGTATTTCGGTTGTGGTTAGATTGATCTTGCAAATCATTGAGGTAACCAAAACTCTAGTTCCTTTCTGTATTATGTTTCCTTTCTCTTAGTCTTCTACTCAATTTCCTAACCTCATTCTTATTTTGGTTAGGGAATCCAAGTTCTTAAGCACTTAAGTTGTGGTAAGCATATTTTCTTTTAATGGTTTAGTCTTCCTATTCTCTTTCATTTCATCTTCTTCTTAAGACTCACTCTTTCTTATGGTTTTAGGAGTGTTCCAAAAGTCCTAACTCAGTCCATTATATCCCGGTAACTTTGGTAAGGAAAATAGGCTAGAATTAATATGTTATGTGCTTATGTTATCTATATGTTTTTATGTTATTAAAAGTGTTATGATATGTATATGTGTATGTTGTAGGCTTGGGCATATGACCCATATGACTAACAAGACCCCAAATGGGTTATGGGCATATGACCTACTTAGCTAGTAGGACCCCATTAATCCCATGGGCATATGCTTGTTTAGTCTATGGGACCCCAAGTAATAATGGCCATTATAATAAGTGTATTATGTGTTATGATATGTCTTTACGTTATTATGACATTATGTTTATGTTTATGACTATGTGTTAGATTTTCCTTGCTGGGCATTAGGCTCATTCCTTTCTGTTTATGTGCAGGAAATAAGCTTTAGAGGCGGAAAGATTCGTGACGCTTAGAGGATGTGTATCGATGGTGAATGGAGTCAAGGAGCCGAGCGTTATTCGATTCGAGGATGTAGTCATGTTTATGTTTTTATGGTTTTAAATGTATTTTCCGCATTTTCTATGTAAATCTTTTTAGTTTTTAAGTTATTTTTGTTTTAAAGACGATGGGTACCCATATCCTACTTATTTTATGAAAGTAACCTTTGTTTCCATAAGTTTTCAATAAAATTATGGTATTTCTGCAAAAATGTAAGATTTATGTATAGATTCGTTAATGGTCCAAGTAGTCTAGATTAGTGGGTCGTTACAGAATCATCCTAACTTCTCATGGAAAAATAAGCAAGCTGCACAACAGCCTTTCCCTCAAAGTCAGCAACAATACCCACCTCCACCTCCACAACCACATCAGCCAACACATATGAAACAACCTGATGCACAGTCTGATGTACTGAACCGATTCATGACAGAAACTAGGGCATCTATTAGGAGTTTGGAGACTCAATTAGGGTAGTTGGCTACTTTGATGACAAATCGTGCTCAAGGGAACTTACCAATCACTACTGAGGTAAACTCAAAAGAGCAGTGCAATGCAGTATCCTTGAGGAGTGGCAAGGAGTTAAAAGAGTCAAAAGTGGTTGATAAGGAGAAGGAAGTGAGTGGGTCAAATGTTACTGAGAACTTAGAGAAGCAGCCATAAATAAGCATAGATCACCATATAAAGATCCCATATCCTCAGAGGCTTCAAAAGAATAAGCTTGAGAAGCAGTTTTCTAAATTTTTTGATATCTTTCGAAAGCTACACATCAATATCCTGTTTTTTGAGGCACTTGAACAAATGCCAAGTTATGTGAAGTTTATGAAATTTTGTCAAAGAAAAGGAAATTGGGGGACTATGAGATAGTGGCACTTACTGAGGAGTTCAGTGCGATAATTCAAAAGAAACTACCTCCCAAGCTAAAAGATCCTGGTAATTTCAATATCCCATGCTCTATAGGGGGCTTAGTGGTGACAAAGGCTTTATGTGATTTAGGGGCCAGTGTGAATCTAATGCCTCTATCAATCTTTCGGAAGTTGAATTTGGGAGAAGCTCGGCCTACTATCATGTCTTTGCAGATGGCAGATCGATCAGTCAAACATCCTCGTGGAGTGATTGATGATGTATTGGTGAAAGTGGACAAATTCATCTTTCGTACAAACTTTATCATTCTTGATATGGAGGAAGATAACAATATTCCAATAATACTTGGAAGGCCATTCTTGACTACTGGTAGGGCTTTAATTGAAGTACAAAAGGGTGAGTTGAAGTTGTGAGTGCAAAAAGAGGAGGTAATATTTAATGTTTTTGCAGCAACGGAAATTCCAACTTGTTGTAGAGTTGAAGTGGTAAAAATAGGAGAGAATAAGTTGGAAGTCTCTCAGTAGAGATCCATGGCTAAAAGTGGAATGTGAAAAGTGTGTCATCGTTTATAAAAGTTCTTTAGTGAGAGGATTCGAATGTTACATGAGTGGGGTAAAGTTCCACCAACCTATAATAACAAGAAACGAGGGCCAACTCATGGCATTATGGCTCTCAAGGATGTGAGGGGTGGACTTGATCCAAGTTGAAATATGCAAGCAAACAAGCGTCTAGCTAAATGACGTTAACGACAACACTTTTTGGGAGACATCCCAAGTTCTTTTTAGTATTTTAATTGGACAAGTATTTTTGTTGTTTTTGGTTTGGTGTTAAATTTTTGTGTTGGTTTAGTTTTTTTTTAGAGTTTTGGACCTTTAGACTTTAGATTGTAAATATGAGTCATGAAATTCGTGAAAACAATAAAACTGTAAACAAAATGAAGTTTTTCTGTAGGAGCCAATTTGAGTCGCAGTGCCGCTACATTAGAGCCGTGGCGCAGCACAGACAGAGATCCCAGGGATTTTCGTAAGTGTCCAGGTGCCGCGACGCCTTAACATTGAGCTGCAGCGCACATCCCCAGAATTTAAACCCAAAATTTCACACGGGTCGCGGCGCGACACCTCATGAGTCGCGGCGCTTAGACGCGAATTTTCTATAAACCGTAAGTTTTCTGGATTTTTCCTCACTTTCTATTTTTTTTCTCTCTATACAGTCTGAAATTCCCACCTCTATTACACCATTGTTTCAGGCCAACCCATCAAACATTTCCAAAATTTCTTTCATAATCTTCATATAACCTTGATTCAAACATTTTTCCATCATCACTTTGGATTAAATCCCCTTTCAATTACATTCTCACCATTCAAAATCCTAATTTTGAATGCTTGGGAGAGCTTGAGGACTTTCATACAATTTTAATTGGGGGTAATTATTTTTCTCTTATTCTCTGAATGTTTCTATGTTTTTGACAATATATTATTGTGATTTGGGTGGATAAGAGTTGTATTGTTTAGATTTGATGTTGAGTGTTGGTTTAAAAAGTTTGTTTGTGTGGTTTGTGGTATTTTGTTGAATTGGGAAGTGGAAAAAAAAACAAGGGGAGAAGCTGTCAAAATTTCTATAGAATTTAAAGTGTTAAGAAGTGTAATGGGACCTAAGAGATTGAGTTATGGAGCATCATCATCTAGGGGCAGTTTCTTATGATAGATCACGGTTTGTAAGAAAAAAGGCTCAAGATAGATATGAGAGATTAAGAAAACAGAGTTTAGTTCTAGAAAGAGGAATGTATTATCATAATTCACCTTTTGATGACCCAACCTATGAGCCTATTAGAGTTATCCTTCAAGATAAAGGTTGGAAATCATTGGTCAATGTGGACAGCATTCCTAAACCTAGTGTTTCTCTAGTATATTAGTTTTATGCGAATTGGCCTTAGCAAGAGAATAATATATGTTTTGTGAGGGGGAAGCAAGTGTCGGTTAGTGCTGTGACGTTCAACACTTTTTATGAGCTGCAGTCTTACTCAAATGAGCAAGATGAGTATAATGCGTTCTTACGAACTAAGATTGATTATGAGGAGGTGGCAAAGTTCATTGGTTATTCTGGAGCCAGAGTTACTTATACACATGATGAGCCCAAACATATGTATCAGTGTCAGCTTAACCGAATAGCACGTGCGTTCTTGTATTTTGTGAGTGCTTTGTTGATTCCTTCATCACACTTTTATGATATTGCTATGGATAGATTGCTTATGGTTTATGCAATAATGAAGGGGGTAAAAATTGATGTGGGAAAACACCTGTGAAATAGTATTGGGTTTATTTGTCGACTAACGACAACTGGTGGATTGGAGAATGGATCCTTTATTACGGATTTGTGTAAAACTTATGGAGTTTCGATGCATCCGACTGACGTTAAAGGCCGGGTCCAAGGTATTATTACTCGGACTACTGTTTATGGGTATTCTGGGCCTATAGCAGTTCCTGATCCAGAGGAACAAAGACTGCGACGTCGTCGGCATGTCGAGGCTGTTCAACCAGAGGATGCAGAGGAAAATGTAACAACTGGTATGAATGAGGATCCGATGATGGCGATTGGTGGACCAATTAATCCTCATGTCCAACATAAAAATGCTCAGTTGAATTGTATTATTCAGCAGAACAACCATATGCAACAATATTGGATGGCCAGGAATGAATATGAGCATACACACATCGATCAACTGAATGCTTTTGTTGGTCGCTGGAACCTGAATGATGCACAACAACCTTATTTTCAATATCCTCCTGAATTTCACCCTTATGAGCAGCAACCGCCTCCTCCACCATACTGACATGGTGATTGGATAAGTTTTCTTTTCCTTTTAATTTTTTCACACATTGGGGGCAATGTGTTATTTAAGTTTAGAGGAGGGATTACTTTATTTTGTTTATTTTAGTTTTATTTGTTTTGTTTTAGTTGTATTTGTTTTGTTTTCATTGTTTTTAGTGTTTATAATTATGAATCAAGTTGTTTTGAAAGTTAATGATACTTATAACTATGTGATGCGAGTGATTTTTTTTCTATGAGAATCTTGTGCTTGGTGAAAGTAATTTAGTAATTAGCTTTGATCTGAGTTTAATTGTCATAAAAGCCTTGAGTAATAAACTTTTTAGAATACTTTAGTATATGCATGTTAAGTGGGGTTGTGGATTTGTGGGTCAAAATTTTGAAAATATTCTAGAACTTGCATAATTTGTTGATTGAGCTGAAATTGGAATGATAGATGCTTAGGAAGATGATTTAGGCAATTTTTTTTTTAATCGATTGAGCATTTCAAGCCAACTTTTATATATTAAATCCCTAGTTACCCACATTTTGAGCTTAATGTGAATTTTTGTTGTTTGACACTTGTTTTGAGCTAAATTGAAACGTTGTTATTTATCTTTCCCTTGAATGTAAACCATAAGCATATGAAAAATGATTGGGGGATAGATTGTAATTGGGTTTATATTGAGAAATTTGTGCCAATAATAGAAGAAAATTTGAGAGAAAAAAAAATATTGAAAATAAACTACACTCTAATTGAAAATACAAAGAAACAAGTTTGGGGGAGTGTAGTATCCTCAGAAAAGAAAGAGAATTGGAAATATATATATTGCAGTTTATGAATTTTCTCTCAAAGAAAAAAAAAAGGGAAAGTTGGGGAATGTTTTTGGGGTTTGGGAGTTGATACAAGATTGGTTTGTTTGGTTGTGTGCTTATTGTATACTTTAGCATAAATGACATTTTCATCTACCTTTACCTTAGCCTTTCGTTATAAAATTAAAAGTTCTTCTGATTCTTGAGCATGTGTTATCATATTAGGGCAGATTGATGAATTATGTAAGCATATGAAATACTTGGTTTTGATGGAGTGATTTGGAAGATTTGACATGCATATAGTGTTATGATTGTGTGCTATTTATTGACTAAGGTTGATTTGCATAGCAAAGATTGAAGTTGATGATTGAATTGATTTTACTGAAATTCTGGATGAAATGTAGTTGAAAATTCTAAGCATGTATTGCATGGTTTTCATGAGGTGGAGGCTTGTTAGGTAAACTTGATTCATATGTGTGATTAGTCTGTTTTAGAAAGTGTCAATAGATTTTACTCGAGGACTAGTAAAAGTTAAGTTTGGGAGAGTAGTTTTTATAGTGTTTTAAAGGGTTATTTTATTTAATTTTTGAGGTTTATTTAGTAATTTTTTGTGTAGTATGACGTTTTGTTGCCTCTGTTTGATAATATTTCATATTTATGGGATGTAATTGATAAATGGATGCATTTGGTGTCAAAAAGATGGTATTTGATGAAAAATGACATTTGAGCCGCGACGCTGGGAGTTAGAGTCGCGATGCTACGATTAGCCAGAGAGGTCAATATATCAAGAAGCATAGGGCCGCGATGTTTCCTTTGAGAGTCGTGACGCTATTAGTTGATGAATTTGAGCAGTGGTGCTACCTCTGAGAGTCGTGGCGCTATTGGTTGATGAATTTGAGCAGCGACACAGGACTATTAGAGTCATGACGCTTAAGCAAGTCAGAGACGAGAGAATTACATATTTTGGGCACAAGCCGCGACGCCTCATTATAGAGCCGCGACACTTGAGTGGCGTATTTCACAAAAAAAGGGCATTTTATGCAGGGGCAAAAGCGGGATTTCACATCCAAAGCACAAATTTCTATTTAAGCATCATTATGATGATTTTTGAAAAACCCTAAGGAGAATACTTGGTTTATCTGTTTATTGTTCTCTAGATTTCTTCTTCATCTTAGTTCTTTAGGGTATTTTCTATGAACAATTATTTGAATGTTATGGTTGTTATGTCTAATATGAACTAAATCCTCTATCTAGGGGTTAATGTAGTCACTTGGATTTCTATTTAATTTTATTATGATGTTTTATTGATACTTCTTTTTTATTCTAATCTATATGATGTTTGCTTAATGCTAGTAAATACTTGATCATTATTTGCTTAATTTATGATTTTGATTCGAAATTTGAAAGATGCAAATTGAATATGCTATCGTTATATAGACATAGGTTGCATATTGAATGAGAGTACATGTATGACTTGTGTAGCAATTAGGTTACAATTCTTAATGTCTGCTATATGTTTAAGTTTATCACAAAGATGTAGAAAACCTGCAAAAAGGTTGAGATCTTATATCTTGAAAAACAATAGGAATCGATATTTGTTAACCTGCTATTAGAATAGAAAGACAAGATTTAGAACTAATTAGTAAAATTAATAAAATGAAAAGTTGATGAAATTAATTTCCTAGGTTGATTTGTCCCCTGGATTGGACCTATTCTGATAGAATTATCCATTTCTATGTTGTTCCCAAGGACTAGCAAAATCGATAGCGAAATTCTTGGGTCATCTCAATGGGTTCAGAAACCACACGTTTCTCTGGATCATCATAGTGTACTTCCACATATCCACTTAGAGTAAGGTCTTTTCATAATGGATGACCCTCGAAACCATAATATGTTGATATACGGCGTAGATCCGGATGATTGATGGAAGAAACACCCAACATATCCCAAACTTCTCGCTCCCACCGGCCGACTGTTTATTATTGATTCGTAATCTGTTGATTCATTGTTCTATTTGCATTTATTTAAATTGTGTTCGCAGTTAGAATTATTCATTTTAATTTTACACAGCCAAATAGAATTTTAATAACAATTATTGGTAATTGGTTGATAGTCCTTATGGGAACGATACTTTACTTACTATTTTATTAATTGAATAGATTATGTATACTTGCACATCATATTTTCATGATCACAAGTTGCTTATGTATACGCCGCCACTGAATCTCCCCAACTCATGGCTGGTCCAGCTTCCCTTTTCCCTTACCTGCACCATATAACACCTATGAGCGAAGGCTCAGCAAGAAAACTTATACATGCTCATAAGCAGTTAATAATATATTACATAATCATAATTAGCATGCCTAGTAGTAATATACCTACTCGTGCGTGCATTCAATCTAGATAAGTGACTATAAAGTCAGACCGAGGCTCGTTGCCCTAGATAAGTGACTGTAGAGTCACCCTGGGGCCCGTTGCCTTATTCTCTGTATATCCATCCTTAGGGCTGGCCAAGCGTTCCTGGAGCTTTATTTTCCAAGCGACCATAGGGTCGGTCAAACGTCTACCACGCTCCTGGATAGGCCTAGCATATCGGCCCTCGCTCAGCGTGTTATTGCCGCCCTTGACTCATAAGCCAAGTCTTTCAATCAAATAAACACAGAAAAGTACAATTCATTTAACAATTCTCTAGATACAGAGCATTCAAGCATGCTTAATCAAACAATCACATGCATAATCATAATCATGCTCATTCACAGGGGCCGAGACCTAATCATAACCCAGGGTGCAGATTTTTTACCTTTGGTCCAAGCACTTGATAAATAGAAATGGCCCTCGAGCACGATCCCCTTCCGAGCTCTAGAGGTACCCTAGTCACAACCATAATAGAGGATATCCAGGTGGGTGCGGGTCTAGGCGGGTCAGGTCTAGGCAGGTTGGGTCAAAGGCAGCTGGAGGCTGAAGGCGGGCTAGGTCGGCTGGGTAACTGGGGCACGGGCCTGGACTCGTGGGCCTTCATTGTAATGCCCTAAAATCCCTAATGCAGTTTAATGGTTGGATTAGTAGGCCGAGAGGGCCATAATTGATTTATTATGCTGTTAAATAATTACGTGCATGTTTATGTGAATTATATTATAATATGATGTCAAATGCATGCATGTCGGTCCACATTTCATGTTAGGGGAATTTTGCTAATTTGGCCCGTTGAGGGCGTAATTGTGTATTTTCATGCATGTTGATGAACTATTGTTGAGGCCACATAAAAATGTGGATTTTTTCGAGCTATTCGGCATGAGACGATCTTTGAGTAACAAGTTAGTGTTAGGGTTTTATGTCCTAATTAAAACCCAAATTCTTTGTAATCTCATTTTATTATCAATAAAAGAATAGAAATCATTTTTTGACTTGGTCAATCACTTTGCTCACATGTTTTATTTTCATGATTATTTGTTTAATATAAACTTCTATTAAATCCCGAGCATATAGCTAATCTTATTTATAGTGACGTAATCACAGTGGAATATAAATATGATTATATGTTCAAAATAAGTTAGTCCTAAGATTAGTCAGTGCACCGGATTTACACTGACTTGCCAATCTACGATATGATCTACTTACACATTACAGTGTTATGTTCTTTCCAGAACATTAGCAAAGTAGATAAGATCAGATGTATTTGTTACATCGGACAGGACCGATATTGACAGTTGATAAGATAAGTAACCATACCGTTATTATCTATTCTAGTCATATCATATAGTTGACCATAGGTCAATTCATTCTCAATTCTGAGTGGTTAGTATTCTAACTGATTGTATTATTTGAGTTCTTTGACTTGTTCATTACCAGCTTACCCTACGGACTAGCCCATGCTTACATCTTGGGAACTCGGTAGTATAATTGAGTGGGAGTGTTAATCATAGATATGAACATCTATAGCTTCTGATGAAGAAGTGAAACGATGGTTTCCTTTTAGTTTGGTTCAAGGTGTTAAATGATAGAGATCTCATTTAAGTAATTAAATTAGTTTACTGAAATATCATTTACAAGGAACTAAGTGTTTTAAGGATAAAATACAATGAGGGGTAAAATGGTATTTTAGTCTCATCTCATTGTAGACCGTCTATAGAGGATTGAGTGACAATTATGGTTGTAACAATGGATAATTAATAGTGTATCTATATTTGTTATCGAGCGTTCTATGAATTCAAGAGTGCAATTCCGAGTCTATAGTGGAGTCACGAGGAATTAATAAGTTAGTAAATTTATTTGTTAGATTTATGATAACTAATTGGAGCTTGATTTCATAGGCCCATGGTCCCCATTGTACCTTGGATAAAATCATCTAGATAGTCTCAATTAATTGATTTAATCATCAATTAGAATTATCAAAGTTGACCAAGTCAATTTTGGATAGTTTCACAGAGTTGTGTAATTTTGAGAAGAAAAGAGAAATTATGGCAGATTTATTAATTAAGATAAATTGGTATCTAAATTAATAAATAAATTTAAATCAAGGTTCAAATTATAAATAATTAATTTGATAAAGGATTTAAATAATTATTTAATTAATTAAATCAATAGAAAATAATACAGGCCTTGATTTTAAGTCCAATGGGCTTATAATCAAATGGGAAATTTCACGGGCCTATAGCCCATAATAATTTCAACCTAGGGCTTCAAAATGGCTATTATTTTATTGATTTTTTAATTAAATTAAATGGCCTAATTGAGTCTATAAAAGGAGTGCTTAGAGAGAAGTTGAAAAAGAAGTTTGATAAGTCACAAGTCAGATTTTCTGATAGTTTTAGATTCTCTCTAAACACAATTCCTTTTCTAAGCCTCTTTGTTATTTTCTCTTCTTCTCTCTATATCTATCTCATGTGTTGATAATTGCCCACACTAGTCTAGGTGGTTCTAAGGATACATTGGAAGATTGTGAAGAAAATAGAAGATCGGTTCAATTTCTTGATAATACTCTGCGACAGAAATGATACAAGAGTTAGAGAAACTGAAGGAATGACTCTTAATTCCGCTGCGTATACTGTAAGTATTATATTATTTGTTTCTCTTTGAATTCAATTTTAGAAACATGTTTTAGGCTATCTTGTATTAATTTGTTTAATATTAGATATACATGAAAATAAATCAAGATCCTGTATAAGCTTATCTAACAGTTAGCGGTTTGGTCATAACAGGTTTAAGTTCGGGGCTTGGGATGAGTCTCGGGGTTATTTGATGATTAGAGCATTACCGAGAATTAAAGGGTAATGGGATATGATTTTATTGGTATTTGAGAATAACGCGAATTGGAAAGTGTTAATTATGATTAATGAGATACACAGGAAAGGACGGTTTTGCCCTTGGGGCTGTTAAGGGATGAATTTAGTATGGGGGTGTTTTGCTCATTTTACCTAGGCTATATTTAAGCAAGGTTAGCCAAAATAGAGCTTTGTCTATCACCCTCACGATCATCGTCCTTCTCTTCTCCTTCCTTTGAATTTTGAAGCAAGTTTGGGGATTCAAACTTGGAGATTGAAGCTTGAGGTCTTAGGCTAGTGTTCAGCCATTGAAGAGGATTCAACCTAAGCTTAAGGTAAGGTTTTAGTTCCATTTTATAGTTCCTTGCCCTGTTTTTGTGCTGGTTTTAAGGTTTGGAGTTTTGATCATTAAAATGGGGAATTTGATGAAGTTTTGATTAGTGTAAGGCTTAGGTTTTTATGCTTATATGGTAGATAAGTTGTGGTAACAGTTGGTGGCTTTGCTTGGTGATATTGGGGGAGTTTTAATGAGGTTTTGAAATGAGTTCGAAGAGGAAAAACAGGGGTTTTTGGCTGGGTTTCAGGTGGGATCGCGACTCTGTTCTAGAGCACCGCGGCCCAAGCTTGAGGATGAGGAAGGGAGAAGTTGTTGGGTCGTGACATGGAGAAAGAGGGTCGCGGCCCGTGTTGGGGAAATGGATGTGTGGCCGCTTTTGGTTGAGGAGGCGAGCAGCGGCATGGTGAGGTAGGGTCGCGGCCCTTAGTGGAATTTTGGCCAAAAGTGTGTTTTTGACTTGGGGATTCAAACCTTAGGCCTCAGGATCGTTCTTACTACCCAATTTAGTAGGATTCGATGTTCCAGAGGCTAGGTCTTAGTCTGGGAACCTTTTGTTATTCATTTTATTGATGGAATCCCATAATTGGTTATGACCAGGTGACTGTCAAGGAACTAAAAGGTTGATCATTCTCAAAGGTCGTTCTTTATTAATTCTCGCTCGAATCAGAGGTAAGAAAACTGCACCCCATACGTGACATGCATGGTTATTATTAAGGCATGTTGAGTATTTAAATGTGGACATTGATTTCATATTGAATGCTTAGAAAATATTGCTCACTTATGCATGGCACTGACTAAATAGTTAGAATTGGCAATGGTGTCAGTATTAACTGTGAAGTTGTGACTTACTTGTCAAGTTCGGCAGTAGTACTGAGCACTGGTCACCTGGTATTGACTAATAAGTCAAGAACGGTCTTAGTGTGTTTAACGCAAGCCGACAAAGATTAGATCTAATCGACATCTGCATTGAATGACTCAAATGAGCATTAATGCTGGATCGACCTCAAGTTCAATGAAAACTAAAAGCGCTTGTCTAGCCTATAGCTAGTCACTTAGAGCCAGGGCCAAAGAGCCCAGGTGACTGCTTTGTCGCATGGCTATGAGTGTTGAGCCCGAAGTGACTTATCCAACAGTCACTCATTTGATTAGAGTCAGGGCCAGAAGGTCCAGGTGACTGGATTGTCATATGGCTGTGGGTGCTGAGCCCCGTAGTGACTTGCTCGTCAGTCACTCATTATGGCTTCACTCATCTGATTAGAGCTATACGCTCCTTCATGGTTAACATAACCACAAAGTGATATTCACTCATCTGTTCAGGGCTATAAGCTTTGTATGATTATAATGATCATCATTTGATAATATTTATATGCAGCATTGAGTTTTCTTGCTGAGCTTTGGCTCATGGGTGCTATGTGCTGCAGGTAAAGGGAAAGAAACACTCACCCAGCCTTGAGTGGAGAGCTTAGGTGGTGATGTGTACATATGCGGCCACTTGACCACCACAGCTAAGGAGTTTCTCGGAGGAACTAGGGGGTTTACCCTATTTTTGTCGCTTAGGTCGGCAGGTTGTAAATTTTAAATTGTAATGACCATTTTGGATTGTAAATAACTTGTAAACGTTTTTATGGGCCCATGAACAGTTTTATGTTTTAAATAAAATATATCATTTCCTTTTGATTGGTTTTTCACCTTAACCTATTAATAACACTTAGATGCACATTTATAACCAAAGAACTCAACTAGCGAGTTAAGCACGGTTCAAAGTTCACAGTAACAGCCTTGGAGTAACCAGGGCGTTACAACTTGGTATCAGAGCGTGCCAAGGTTTAGGGTTCCTGTAGACTGGCTGGGCATGTACACTCACCACTGAAGACAAACTTGACTCATGGTTTGGTAATTATTTATGTAGTTATATATATAACTGCTTAAATATAGTATGAATGCTTTACATGTATACATGAGATACCTTGATAAGGCTATGCCTTAACTACTGCATCTTCAGCAAAAGTGTGCTAAATAGTACTAATATTGCTGGAACATACTCATTAGTATTGTTCATTGTGAATTATTATTTGATACATGTTAAATGCTAAATGCCATAATCATGTATCCATCTATATATCTGTATGGTTGTGGAATGGGTGATTATCTGTTGATCTTGGACCGTGAGGTGACAAGAGGACTTGTTATTACTGCTTAATTGGTCGCATTGATTGTTTCAGCAAGGTTTAAGTTGATAAGAATGATTCCAAGGCAGACAGATTCATCAGCTGGCCAGGGTGATCAAGGCCAGAATAATGATTAGGTTCAGGAGAATGACCAGAGTCAGATTCCACAGCCATCTCTTGAGAACTAGCAGCAATTATTCAATGAGTTGCAGGCTATAGTATTGAGGCAGGGAGAAGAACTCCGCCTTCTGAGACAACAGCAGGTTCCTGCAGTAGCCAGTGTATCTGAGGCACCTCCTGTATCGGTGCTAGCAGCTGAACACCTTCCTGAGGCTGGAAATAAATAGGAGCCTCTCTATGAAAGGTTTAGAAAGCAGCAGCCTCCAGTGTTTGAAGGCAGTGCAGATCCTACAAAAGTGGAACAATGGATGAGCATGATTACCACCATCCTTAATTTTATGAGGGTGACTGGTAATGAGAGAGTGGCATGTGCCACGTATATGTTTCAGGAGGATGCTCGAATTTGGTGGGAAGTTATATCCCAGACCAGAAATATCAATGCCCTGAGTTGGAAAGAGTTTAAGACTCTGTTCAACGAGAAGTATTACAATGATGCCATCAGGGCGGCAAAAGCTGAGGAATTTATTAGATTACTTCTGGGGAGTTTGTCAGTGACTGAGTATGCCCTAAAGTTTGATCGATTGGCAAAGTTTTCCATGGAGTTGGTGCCCACTGATGGGACCGGAAGGGAGAGGTTTCTTCAGGGGCTACAGCCTAGATTAGCCCGAGATGTTCACATTACCACTGTGGCTGAGGTTACTACCTATGCACAGGTGGTTGAGAAGGCACTCACAGCTGAGAGTGTAGAGAACAAGATCTAGCGAGACAATGCAGCCAGAAAAGAGTTTAGGAGAACATGTTCTCCTTTTGTGGGTTCTAGTAGGGGTGGAGGCCCCAGTGATCAGAAGAGGAAGGTTCCTGACACCTTCCCAGTTCCAGGCCCTGATAGGTGACCCTGTGGTATTTCAATGGGTCGTCAAGGTGGTAGTGAAGCCTGGAAGACTCGTCCTAAATGCCCTAGATGCAAGAGGCGTCATTTGGGAGAGTGTAGGGCAAAGGCCTGCTTTTTGTGTGGAGCAGTGGGTCATTTCAAGAAAGACTGCCCTAAAGCAAGAAAGGAAGAACCCAGAAAAGCGGACATCTCGAGTGATCGCATTGACAGAAGCAGAAGCTGAGGCTTCTCCTTCAATAGTTACAGGTCAGCTTCTTAGTGCTGGAACCCCTTATAATGTTTTGATTGATTCTGGTGTTACACATTCTTTTGTTGCTAGTAGTATTATTGATAGACTGTGTAGACCATGTGATTATTATGCTGTGGGGTTTGAAACTTTATTACCCACTAGGGAGTTGGTGGTATCCAGGAGATGGGTCAGATCTTTGCCAGTGATAGTGGAGGGCAGAAAGTTATCAATGGATTTGATAGAGTTAGTTATGACTGACTTCGACATGATTCTTGGTATGGATTGGTTAGTGAAGTATGGGGAAACCATTGATTGCAAAAGGAAGATGGTCACCTTTGAGCCTAAAGGTGAGGATCCTTTTGTGTTTGTTGGCACTATGCATGGACCCCGTATACCTATGATTTCTGTGTTGCGGGCTAGAGATCTATTGCAAAGAGGTTGCATTGGGTTCTTAGCCAGTGTGGTTGACACCACTCAGGTCGTGCCAGTGAGACCAGATTAGTTTGTGAATTCCTGGATGTGTTTCCAGAAGATTTGTCAGGGTTTCCACCACACAGAGAAATTGAGTTCGTGATAGAACTGGCACCAGGGACGGAGCTAGTGTCTAGAGCACCTTACAGAATGGGCCCAGCTGAGTTGAAAGAATTGAAAGTACAGTTGCAAGAGCTGTTGGATTTGGGTTTTATCAGACCTAGTTTCTCACCTTGGGGTGCGCCAGTTCTGTTTGTAAAAAAGAAGGATGGTTCTCTGAGAATGTGTATTGATTACAGAGAACTGAATAAGCTGACAATTAAGAACAAGTATCCTTTGCCAAGGATAGATGATCTGTTTGATTAGTTGCAAGGTAAGAAGGTATTCTCAAAGATCGACCTTCATTTTGGTTATCATCAGTTGAGGGTCAAGGAGGGAGACATACCAAAGACTGCTTTTCGCACCAAGTATGGGCATTATGAGTTCTTAGTCATGTCTTTTGGATTGACTAATGCCCCAGCTGCTTTTATGGATCTGATGAACAGAGTGTTCAAGGATTATTTAGACCAATTTATGATCGTCTTCATCGATGATATTCTGGTTTATTCTCAGTCAGAGTCAAAGCATGAGCAACATCTGAGATTGGTTCTACAGAGACTGAGGGAACATAGACTGTTTACAAAATTCAAGAAATGTGAGTTCTAGTTATCTTAGGTATCTTTTCTTGGGCATATTGTCAGTAAGGAAGGGATTAAAGTAAATCCAGCAAAGATCGAGGTAGTCAGAGATTGGCCAAGGCCAAAGAATGCTTCTGAGGTTAGGAGTTTCCTTGGATTGGCAGGTTATTATAGGCATTTCGTGGAAGGGTTCTCTAAGATTGCTACTTCATTGACTGCGACATGCAAGAATCAGAAGTTTGTGTGGTCAGACAGGTGTGAGAACAGCTTCCAGGAATTGAAGCAGAGATTGATTACAGCTCCGGTTCTGAGTCTTCCAACAGATCAGGAGAAGTTTGTGATTTACTGCAATGCTTCTCATCAAGGTTTGGGATGTGTTATGATGCAGTTAGGCAAGGTGCTTGCTTATGCCTTACATCAGTTGAAGGAGTATGAACAGAGATATCCTACTCATGATTTAGAGTTGGCGGTTGTGGTCTTTGCTTTAAAGGTATGGAGGCATTACCTTTATGGGGAGAAGTGTGAGATCTATACAGACCACAAGAGCCTGAAATACTTCTTCATGTAGAAGGATTTGAATATGAGACAAAGGCGTTGGCTGGAGTTAGTAAAAGATTATGACTGTGAGATTTTGTTTCATCCAGGAAAGGCCAACGTGGTAGCTGATGCTTTAAGCCAGAAGGGTCCGGGGCAGATTTATAGTGCGAGGCTGATAGCCAGAGAGTTAGTAGATGATATGACAAGAGCTGGTATAGAGTTGCTGGTGGGACAGTTGGCCAATATTACGCTACAGTCTACACTGTTGGAGAGAATCAAGGAGGGTCAATTGGGTGATCCACAGTTGATCAAGATCAGAGAGGATGTTTTGGCTGGTGCATCCAGAGATTATATAGTGTCTGAGATGGGCTTGCTGAGATACAAGGGTCGGATATGTGTTCTGTTAGACACTGCTTTGAGGCGAGAGATTCTGGATGAATCTCATTTAGATCGTTGTATTGGTGGCATGGGATGAAGAAAAATGTAGTGGAGTATGTAGCTAAGTGCTTGACATGTCAACAGGTCAAGGCTGAGCATCAAAGGCCGGCAGGGTTATTGCAGCCTCTGGATATCCCAGAGTGGAAATGGGAGGACATCACCATGGATTTCGTGGTGGGGTTACCCAGGAATGTTGGTCAACATGATTCTATTTGGGTTATTGTGGATCGCTATACCAAGTCAGCTCACTTCTTACCAGTGAGGACTACTTATACAATTGACCAGTATGCAGATCTCTATGTGAGAAAGATTGTGCGCCTTCATGGAGCACTAAGGTCGATCGTGTCAGATCGGGACCCCACTTTTACTTCCAAGTTCTATGGGAGTTTACAGAAGGGCATGGGAATACAGTTGAAGTTCAGTACTGCTTATCATCCTTAGACAGATGGACAATCTGAGAGGACGATTCAAATATTAGAAGACATGCTGCGAGCATGTGTGATGGACTTTGGTGGATCCTTGAGTAAGTATCTACCTTTGATAGAGTTTTCCTACAACAACAGTTATCAGTCTACTATTGGGGTGGCACCTTATGAGATGATGTATGGTAGGAAATGCAGATCTCCCATTCATTGGGATGAGACAGAAGAAAGGAGATACTTGGGTCCTAAGTCATTTCAGAGGACCAGTGAGGCCATTGAGAAGATTAGAGCTTGGATGCTCGCTTCTCAAAGTAGACAGAAAAGTTATGCAGATCACAAGCGTAGGAACGAGGAGTTCCAGGTGGGAGACTATGTTTTCCTTAGAGTTTCGCAATGGAAAGGGGTGAGAAGATTTGGGAAGAATGGCAAGCTGAGCCCTAGATTTGTAGGTCCATTTGAGATCCTGGAGAGAATTGTTAAAGTGGCTTACAGGTTGGCCTTACCTCCGGCATTGTCAGCCGTGCATAACGTGTTTCACGTTCCAGCTCTTCGGAGGTATGTATCTGATGCGACTCATGTCTTGAGTTATGAAGATATGGAGCTTGAGGCAGATCTTTCCTTTGAGGAACAGCCAGTCCAGATACTTGACAGAATGGACAAGGTCCTCAGGAATAAGATGATACCTTTGGTTTAAGGCATTGTGGAGGAACAGCAAGGTCGAGGAAGCGACCTGGGAGCTGGAGTCAGATATGCAGAATCAGTATCCCGAGCTGTTCAGGTAAATTTCGAGGATGAAATTTCTATAAGGAAGGGATAGTTGCAATGCCCTAAAATCCCTAATGCGGTTTAATGATTGGATTAGTAGGCTGGAAGGGCCATAATTGATTTATTATGCTGTTAAATGATTACGTGCATGTTTATGTGAATTATATTATAATATGATGTCAAATGCATGCATGTGGATCCACATTTCATGTTAGGGGCATTTTGCTAATTTGGCCCGTTGAGGGCGTACTTGTGTATTATGTTGATGAAATATTGTTGAGGCCACATAAAAATGTGGATTTTTTCGAGCCATTCGGCATGAGATGATCTTTGAGTAACAAATTAGCGGTTTGGTCATAACAGGTTTAAGTTCGGGGCTCAGGGTGAGTCTCAGGATGATTTTATGATTAGAGCATTACCGGGAATTAAAGGGTAATGGGATATGATTTTATTGGTATTTGAGAATAACAGGAATTGGAGAGTGTTAATTATGATTAACGAGATAGGCAGGAAATGATGGTTTTGCCATTGGGGGCTGTTAAGGGATGAATTTAGTATGGGGGGTGTTTTGCTCATTTTACCTAGGCTATATTTAAGTTGAAGGTTGTGGAAGGCTAGCCAAAACAGAGCTTTGTCTATCACCCTCACGATCATCGTCTTTCTCTTCTCCTTCCTTTGAATTTTGAAGTAAGTTTGGGGATTCAAACTTGGAGATTGAAGCTTGAGGTCTTAGGCTAGTGTTCAGCCATTGAAGAGGATTCAACCTAAGCTTAAGGTAAGGTTTTAGTTCCATTTTATAGTTCCTTGCCCTGTTTTTGTGTTGGTTTTAAGGTTTGGAGTTTTGATCATTAAAATGGGGAATTTGATGAAGTTTTGATTGGTGTAAGGCTTAGGTTTTGATGCTTATATGGTAGATAAGTTGTGGTAATAGTTGGTGGCTTTGCTTGGTGATATTGGGGGAGTTTTAATGAGGTTTTGAAATGAGTTCGAAGGGGGAAAACAGGGGTTTTTGGCTGGGTTTCAAGTGGGGTCGCGACTCTGTTCTAGAGCACCGCGGCCCAAGCTTGAAGATGAGGAAGGGAGAAGCTACTGGGCCATTGGGCCGCGACATGGAGAAGGAGGGTCGCAGCCTGCGTTGGGGAAATGGATGTGTGGCCGCTTTTGGTTGAGGAGGCAGGTCACGGCATGGTGACGTAGGGTCGCGGCCCTTAGTGGCATTTTGGCCAAAAGTGTGTTTTTGACTTGGGGATTCAAACCTTAGGCCTCATGATCGTTCTTACTACCCGGTTTAGTAGGATTCGATGTCCCGGAGGCTAGGTCTTGGTCTGGGAACCTTTTGTTATTCATTTTATTGATGGAATCCCATAATTGGTTATGACCAGGCGACCGTCAAGGAACTAAAAGGTTGATCGTTCTCAAGGGACGTTCTTTTATTAATTCTCGCTCGAACCAGAGGTAAGAAAACTGCACCCCATACGTGACATGCATGATTATTATTGAGGCATGTTGAGTGTTTAAATGTGGACATTAATTTCATATCGAATGCTTAGAAAATCTTGCTCACTTGTGCATGGCACTGACTAAATAGTCAGAATTGGCAATGGTGTCAGTATTAACTGTGAAGTTGTGACTTACTTGTCAAGTTCGGCAGTAGTACTGAGCACTGGTCACCTGGTATTGACTAATAAGTCAAGAACGGTCTTAGCGTGTTTAACGCAAGCCAACAAAGATTAGATCTAATCGACATCTGCATTGAATGACTCAAATGAGCATTAATGCTAGACCGACCTTAAGTTCGATGAAAACTAAAAGCGTTTGTCTAGCCTATGGCTAGTCACTTAGAGCTAGGGCCAGAGAGCCTAGGTGACTGCTTCGTCACATGGTTATGGGTGTTGAGCCCAAAGTGACTTACCCAACAGTCACTCATTTGATTGGAGCCAGGGCCAGAAGGTCCAGGTGACTGGATTGTCACATGGCTGTGGGTGTTGAGCCCTGTAGTGACTTGCTCGTCAGTCACTCATTATGGTTTACCAGAACCTCAAGTGTTAAATCACTCATCTGATTAGAGCAATATGCTCCTGCATGGTTAACGTAACCACAAAGTGATATTCACTCATCTGTTCAGGGCTATAAGCTCTGTATGATTATAATGATCATCATTTGATAATATTTATATGCAGTATTGAGTTTTCTTGTTGGGCTTTGGCTCATGGGTGCTATGTGGTGCAGGTAAAGGGAAAGAAAAGCTTACCCAGCCTTGAGTGGAGAGCTTAGGTGGTGATGTGTACATATGTGGCCGCTTGACCACCACGACCAAGGAGTTTCTCGAAGGAACTAGGGGGTTTACCCTATTTTTGCCGCTTAGGTCGGCGGGTTGTAAATTTTAAATTGTAATGACCATTTTTTATTGTAAATTACTTGTAAACGTTTTTATGGGCCCATGAACAGTTTTATGTTTTAACTAAAATATATCATTTCCTTTTGATTGGTTTTTCACCTTAACCTATTAATAACACTTAAATGCACGTTTATAACCAAAGAAATCAACTAGCGAGTTAAGCACGGTTCAAAGTTCACAGTAACGGTCTTGGAGTAATCAGGGCGTTACATTCATGTCCTTGAGCTTGGAGGCCTTTCAGAAATGTCTTTTTTTTTCTTCTTTTTTTTCTTGAAAATGCCACTTTATTTTCTTCATTTTTCTTGCTTTTCAAGAGTCCAAAAAAAAACAACATATTCCCAATAAAATAAACATAAATTAAATTAAAACTAAATATTTTCAATAATAAAATATACAACATTAGTTCCATGAAAACACTAATTAAAACTTAATTTACTTTGACATTTAAACTCAATAAAACCATCTTTTTAACTTTTAATTTAACAACACTAATTTCAAATAATTAAACTAACAAATAATAAAATAAAATATATATATATAAAAACATATAAAAATCTAAAAAATTACAATAAGACTAATAAATTCAAAATTACTTAAAAACTCAAAAACTAAGCAACAATTAGCATAAAAATGTGGTAAAATAACTCTATTTTGTAGAGTTATCACACCCATAAACTTAAAGTTTTGCTAGTCCTCGAGCAAAAGAAAATTAAAACACACATAAAATTTGTTTATTTTTTTTATCTTTTTGTTTTTTATTGGTGATATCTTAAGTATTTCCTCAAAAATTGCACAATGATAATAGCTCTAAAAAAACTTATGAATATAGATTAAGCTTATGTATTTATTCAAATAGTCAATCTTGCTTTCTAAAATATATTTTTTAAAATAATTATTTTTCATATAAACTTATAAAAAATTAAAAGTGTTCTATTATGAAAAACATATATGTACATATATATATATATGTAATTTAAGCAAAATTGACCCAATAATTAGAAACAAAGCTTAAGAAATATTCATATTTTTTAGAGAACTACGATCACACTCAATCAAGGTTCTTATCATTGGAATTAAAAGATATCACCAATTTTTTTTTTTTAAAAAAACAAGACAATGAAAAACAAAATTAAACAATTTTTTTTTCAAAACAAACTTAACACAATTCTACCATAATATTAAACAAAATGAATAGTAGACAACCATTAAACTCATTACCCCCAAACTTAATTTAAGCATTGTCTTTAATGTGTCAAAATATAAATATAAATTAAAATTTACAAGAGGTTAGAGTTTAGAATGGTCGTGCCTCATCATGGTGCATCGTCAAGAGAGCAAGAAACAATTAACAAAAAGTATAACACACAAAAGTAAACATGAAAACAAGCACACAAACTAAACACACAAAACAAATAAAGCACAAGTTACCAAGAGTAATTGGAAGCAATCAAATAACTTGGTGAATAGGATCCTCAAGGAGGATTTCATCCACTTCATCGATTTTTAATTCTAAAATTGTTTTTAATTTTTGTCCATTAACTTTAAAAATATCACCATTGTTAGGATTTTCAATTTCGATAGCCCCAAGTGGAAAAACGACTCGAACAATATAGGGGTTGGTCCACCTAGAACGTAATTTTCCTGGAAATAAATGCAATCGAGAGTTGTCTAAAAGGACTTTCTTACCTGGAGAAAAATCTTTTCTCAAAATATTTTTATCATGGTAAAATTTCATACGATCCTTATACTTTTTTGAATAGTTATTTGCATCATTCCTAATTTCATCTATTTCATTTAGTTGAAGCTTTCTTTTCTCTCCTGCCTTATCTAAAGAAAAATTTAATTGCTTAATAGCCCAAAAGACTCTATGTTCTAACTCAACAGGTAAGTGGCATGCCTTCCCATACACAAGTCTGTAGGGTGACATGCCAATGGACGGTTTGTACGTATTACGATATGCCCATAATGCATCAGTGAGTCTTAAGGACCAATATTTCCTTGTTGGATTAACAGTTTTCTTTAAAATGTGCTTCACTTCCCTATTAGACACTTCAACTTGACCACTAGTTTATGGGTGATATGGTGTTGAGACTTTATGTGTAATGCCATATTGTTTCATCAAATGTTCAAATTTACAAAAGTGTGTACCGTTATCACTAATGATAGCACATGGTGAACCAAAATGGGAAAATATATTTTATTTCAAAAACCGAAGCACAACTTTGTGGTCATTAGTGTGGCATGCAATAGCTTCAACCCATTTAGACACATAATCAACTCCAACAAGAATATAAAGATTACCAAAAGAGGTAGGAAATTGTAATGCCCCGACTAATTCTAAGACCTCAGACCATTAAAAACTACTAAGACATAGCTATTATTTTGGAAGACATGCATAAAATAATAGAACTTTATTATAAAAATCCAAAATACAGGATCCCATTGTTATTACATAAAAACATAAAGAAAACATAAACCTTTAATTATTTGTTCAAATACTAAATGCGGAAAAATAAATACATAAATTGAAAAGACTTAAAACTATAAACTTCATCCTCGATCTTCTAGCAGTCCATCCATTCAATCCATCCCCAATACACATGCCAAAGCTGCCATGAACCCATCCCGCCTTTCAAGCTTATTTTCTCGCACCATCTAAAATAAAAGGAACGAGCCTAATGCCCAGTAAGGAAAATCTATTAAAACATACTATAAAACATAAGACTAAAAACATATATCATAAAAAACATATGAGGAAAAAACGTATATCATATAAACATAGGACTACAATATTAATGGCCATTAACTCATTACCGTAGTATGTGATAAAACCATCTAGGTCCTTTGTCTACTAATCGAGGTAGGTTATATCACAAAATAGTATATGATAAACCATCTAGGTCCTCTGTCTACTAATCGAGGTAGGTTTAATCATAACTCTAATCTACGGAAATGATAAAAATCTTGGGATTCATTTGCTATCTAAGCAACTATATTTCCCAAGTGACTACAACATAAAACATATTCATATATACATATTCATAACACATATACATAACATAGCATATAAACATAACACATATAATCTAGCTTATTTTTCTTACCAAAAACCGGGATATTGGAAACAAGAACGAGGTTGGAAAACTCCTAAAACCAACTGTAAGAATCGTGAGTTTCTAAAGAAATGAAGATGAAAAGGAGATCTAAACCATCAAGATAGAAACTTACCAAAAAACCTTATGTTTCAAGAAACTTAAACACCTAACCAAAAGCCATAATAACAAGTGTAGAGTCCAATAACTTTACTTGGCTAGTTAGATAGTAGTATTATAGTAATAATAGTATTATCTTTATGACTGTGGATTTTTGGTTCAGGCCGGGATTTATTTGGACACTCATAGTAGTACTTGTAGATTTTCTAAGTTTAACCTATAGTTTAAGAATATTAATTTTAACCTAAGGTTTGATTAATATGACTGATATTGAGGATAATATTTATTATACTATAAGGTTTAGATAAGAACCAATAAGATAATAGCACATGTTATATTAGGTTTATTAATGATTAAGTATTTTGAGGATTAAATTTATTAAGGTTAAAATTTGAATACTCTAAGGTCAGTCAGCAGCTTTGAAAACGTTAGAGGGCTTAGTCAAGGCTGTTTACTCAATTCAAATTAAGCTAAAAATGTGTAATTTCGTGTTTAAATATTCAGCGTATGCCGATATATCGCAACTATAGGGTGCGATATATCGCAGCACGAAGATACGAAAAACACGAAACGTTGCACGATTGCCTCGGGCATACTGGCCCAGGCGATATATCGCCTACAGGGGGCGATATATCGCCTCTCTCAGCATATTTTGAAAGTTTTCAAAAACGTTCTCCATTCAAACCTTCAACCTCTTGATAAGTCCAGCATCTTTTTGAACGAGTCTTCAGCCTCTGCTGAACGATAATTCAAATTATTTTCACTTAAAAAGCCATTATTTTTATTCAAGTTAAATGAAGATCTTTTCATTCCTAAACTCTATAAATAGGACCTAGTACCCAGCCATTTATTCATCTATTACTCTAAGTTCAGAGGCTGCAAGTTGCTAGGTGAGTGTGAGAGTGTAAACACTTGGGTTGGGAATTATAAGCTTGATCACTATAAGCTTATCAAACACTTGGGGAAGTAAGGTTTATTCACATTTCAGTTCAAGGTTTAGATTGATCATAGAAGTACTCAAGGTATCCCAAACTCTAGTCCATTTCTGTATTATGTTCTTTAAAGTTCTCATAGTCTTCTACTCATTCTAACCTTATTCTTATTCTTGGTTAGGAAATCCAAGTTCTTAAGCACAAGGTTTTTGGTAAGTATATAGCATAGTTCCTTCTTCACTTTCATCCCTTTTCTTCAATTTACTCACCATATTATAAATGGTTTTTAGGAGTGTTCCAAGGTCCCAAATCAATTCTCATATCCCGGTTATTTTGGTAAGGAAAATAGGATAGGATCTATGTGTTATATGCTTTTATATGTTATCTTATGAATATGTGTTATGAAAAATGCTATGTTAAGTATGTTTGTAGACTTGGGCATATGACCTATACAACTAACAAGCCCCAAATAGATTATGGGCATATGACTTGCTTAGCTAGCAAGACCCCACTAATCTAATGGGCATATGACTTGTTTAGTTTATGGGACCCCAAGTAATAATGGCCATTGTAGTATGTATGTGACATAAGTGTTATGGTATGTTTTTATGTTGCATTATGAAATTTTATGTATATAGCTATATGTTAGATTTTCCTTGCTGGGTATTAGGCTCACTCCTTTTTGTTTATATGTGCAGGAAAATAGTTCTAGTGGCGGGAAAGGTTCTTGGAAGCTTGGGGAATGTGTATTGAGGCGAAATGGATTCAAAGAGCCGAGAGTTTCGATTTGAGGATGTAGTTTTTGTTTCTTATGGTTTTTATATGTATTTTTTCCGCATTTTATTATGTAATCTCTTTTTAATTATCATTATGTCATGTTTTGATTTTAAAACAATGGGATCCCATATTCAAATTTAAATTTTATGTAAGTTTGACTTTTGTTTTTTTTTAAGTTTTAATAAAGTTATGATCTTATCACTTGTAAGTGTTATTAAGAATTAGTGTTTATGTATAGTTTTCGTTAATGGTCCAAAAGTCTAGAGTAGTTGGGTCATTACAACAAGTTAGGATCTAAAAGAAAATGAAAGAAAATAAAAGAACTATAATGAACTAAATTTGAGGATAAGAATACCTTAGATAGACTGATCTACACCTCAATACTGAAATATCACTCTATCTTACTTCCCAAGTGTTTAGAAAACCTTAGATTGAAAAGCTTTTAATTTCTCTGTAGAATAAACTTAGTAGCTTGGAGGCTCTGAAGAATGCTTGAATAATGGATGAAATGGCTGAGTACTAGGTCATATTTATAGATTTCAAGGAGTGAAACTAACCCCTTTTAAAAAGAATAAATAAATTAATATTAATTGAATAAATTTGAATTTTCGTTCAACAGATGCCCAGAACTCGGTCAAAATCGTTCAGGAGCAAATCTAAGTTGTTGAAGGCTGTTTCTAATTCGGTTCCACGAAGTTTCAAAAATACCTAAAAGAGTCAATATATCGCCCCTCATAGGCGATATATCGCCTACCCCTATGTCACAAGCCTTTGTGGTTTCGTTCGTGCGAAGTCGACGTGTTTTCCGTATCAACCTTAGGCGACATATCGACCCCTAAAGCTGCGATATATCGACATACGCTGATATTTTAAACATGATTTTGCACATTTTTGCACATTTTCAGCACACTTGAAGTTTGTTAAAACAACTTTGACTGAGTAAAACGTGATCCTAACAGCTGCTGGAAGTTTCTAGAGCTTCTAGATCTATCCTTTATAATTTTATTCATCTAAAATGCTTAAATTGTCAATAAACATACATGTGACAAGTGTCACACTCTTACTTATTCTATCTAAACCTTAGGTTATAATAAATAATATTTTTAGGACCAGCTATATTAATCAAACCTTATGTTAAAATTAATATTTCTAAACTATAGGTTAAACTTATAAAATCCATAACTATTTCTATGAGTTTCCAACTAAATCCCGGCTTGAACCAATAATCACGAAAACTAAAAATACTACAAGCTGCTATCAATAATAAGAATAGGATTCAAAGGCATCATGTTTCTTTTAGTCACACTTCCTAACTTTTGACAACGCTCACAAGCTTTACAATAAATATATGTATCACGAAAGATAGTAGCCCAATAAAAACCACATTGTAAAACTTTAGCAACTGTTTTCTTACCACTAAAATGTCCTCCACATGCATGATCATGACAAAACGATATGATTTTAGGTTGGTCACAATTTGGAATGCATCTTCTAATTATTTGATCAGGGCAGTATTTAAACAGGTAAGGATCATCCCAAATAAAAAATTTCACCTCGGAATAAAGTTGAGATTTATCATGCTTAGACCAATGAGATGGTATTTCTTTAGTGACCAAATAATTAACAATATCAGCATACCAAGGCAAGGAAGAAACATGCATCAATTATTCATCAGAAAATGTTTCAATGATAGGAGTACATTCGTGAGTATTTTCAACAACTAGCCTAGATAAATTATCAGTAACAACATTTTCAGACCCATTTTTATCACGTATTTCCAAGTCAAATTCTTTTAAAAGCGGGATCCAATGGGTCAAACGAGACTTAACATATTTTTTCGACAAGAGATATTTTAATACAGCATGATCAAAATAGACAATAATTTTAGAAACCTAACAAATAAGATCTAAATTTCTCCAATACAAAAACAACAACAAGCAATTCTTTTTTGGTTGTGGAATAATTTAATTGAGCATCATTTAAAGTTATTCTAACATAGCAAATTACATGAGGTATTTTTTCAAGTCTTTGTCCTAAGACAACACCTATAGCATATCAGAAACATCACACATTATTTCAAAATATATTTTCCAATCAGGGGGTCGAATAATGGGTGCAGTAGTCAAAAGATCTTTTAATTTATCAAAGGCAACATGGCAATCATTATCAAAGACAAAAGCATTTTCTTTTCCAAGTAAATGACATAAAGTCTGAGAAATTTTGCTAAAGTCTTTTATAAATCTTCTATAAAAACTGAACTGGCCTAAGAACGATCTAATTTCTTTCACAGTTTTAGGTGGGGGAAGTTTTTTAGCTTTATCAACTTCTATTCCCTCAGAAGAAATCACATGTCCTAAAACAATTCATTTTTTAACCATAAAATGACATTTTTCCCAGTTAAGCACAAGGTTTTTCTCTTTACAATGAATCAAGACAAGAGAAAGATGGTGCAAACATTCATCAAAGGAAGATCCAAACACAGAAAAATCATCCATAAATACTTCAAGGAATCTTTCAACCATTTCATAAAAATTGAAATCATACACCTTTGAAAAGTCCTAGGTGCATTGCATAATCCAAAAGGCATGCGACGATAGGCAAAAGTCCCAAAAAGGCATGTAAATATAGTATTTTCTTGATCTTCTAGGGCAATGAGGATTTGGTTATATCCCAAATACCCATCAAGAAAGTAATAATATGCATGGCCAGCTAAACGTTCAAACATTTGATTAATAAAGGGTAATGGAAAGTGGTTTTTTTCTAGTAACATTATTTAGCTTTCTATAGTCTATGCACATTCTCCACCTCGTTTGTACTCAAGTAAGGATTAATTCATTTTTCTCATTTTCAACAACAATGATCCCAGACTTCTTAGGCACAACTTGAACTGGACTAACCCATTGACTATCTGAAATAGGGTAAATGATACCTACATCTAATAGTTTAATGACTTCTTCTCTAACTACATCTTTCATATTTGGATTGGCCTACTTTGACATTCCCGAGAGGTTTTAGCATTCTCTTCTACATGGATTCTATGCATACATATGGATGGGCTAATACCTTTAATGTCTCCAATGGTCCATCCTATGACTTCTTTATGTTTTCTAATGACATCTAACAATTTATCTTCTTGTTCTTTATCTAAGGCGGATGCTCTGATAACATGTAAGGTTTCAGACTCTCCTAGAAAAGCATATTTTAAATTTTCTAGCAACGGTTTCATGTCTAACTTTGGAGACTCGGAAATTGATTGAATATGCTCTAGGGGCGAACAAGGTTCAGTTATGGTATCATTTAAGGGCATATAATCTAACAAAGAATTCACACCATTTATAGAATCATCAACATGTATGCTCATACCAAAATATTTTTCACAAAAGTCAAGCTAGTCATTTCCATCATCTTTAAAACTATTCTCAATCATGTTAACTTCATGCACTTCCTCACACTTAACAGATTTAGCAACATTAAATACACTCAATTCAACAGTCATATTTCCAAAAGATAATTTTAAAACTCCATTACGACAGTTAATGATTGCATTAGATGTAGCTAAGAATGGTCTACCTAAAATGATAGGAATTTAAGCATGCACATTTTCCACAGGTTGAGTATCAAGGACAATGAAGTCAACAAGAAAGTAAAATTTATCAACTTTTATTAAAACATCTTCTATAATGCCTCTAGGAATTTTCACAGAACGATCAGCTAATTGAAGAGTTATAGAAGTAGGTTTTAGTTCACCAAGACCAAGTTGTTTATGAACAGAATAAGGCAATAAATTCACACTAGCACCCAAATCAAGTAAAGCCTTGTTAATAAAATGTTCACCAATGATGCATGAAATTGTGGGACACCCAGGATCTTTATATTTAACAAGACTCTTATATTGAATAATGGAACTAGCTTGTTCAGTTAAAAACGCTTTTTTAGGAACATTAGTATTTTTTTTTTACAGTACAAAGATCCTTTAAAAATTTAGAGTAGGCGAGAATTTGTTTAATGGCATCTAACAAAGGGATATTAATACTAACTTGCTTAAAAACTTCTAAGATGTCATTATATTCGTCACCTTTTTTAATTGGAAGTAATATTTGTGGGAAAAGGGCTTTGGGAATGAAAGGATGGATTAGAGTATCCTCTTTTTGAAGAGTCATTGGCATTAGAACTAGAAAGTTGACTCTTTTCTTTTTCTTCATCAACCTCGAGTATGTAATCAGGTTTGACAATGTTCTTTCCAGACTTAAGAGTTGAAATTGATTTGGCTTCTCCATTATGACTAGACTTTCCTATCTCATATTGACATTTTGGATTTGGGATAGGTTGACTAGGAAATATTTCTTTTTCTCTATTAGCTAAAGCAGTAGCAAGTTGTCCTACTTCTGTCTCGAGTTTGGTAATTGATTGAGATTGGTTTTGTAGGATTTTTTGAGTGGATTGCATAAATTGTTGTAAAGTATCTTTTAAGGAAGGTTTCCTTTTTTGAGAATGTGGTTGATTTTGTGGGGCAAGAGCTTGGTTTTGCATGTTGTATTATTGCCCTTGATTCATTGGAGGCTGGTTTTGTCTCCATGAAAAGTTTGGATGGCTTCTCCAATTTGGATTATAAGTCAATGAAAATGGGCTATCATTTGGTTTCCCATAAGCATGACGAGCATTGGCCTCCTCAGAAAAGGCATCTTGGTAGGAAGGACATGATTGGGCATTACGGCAAGGATTAGAACATATAGAACAAACATCTTTTATGAGTTGCATTGGAGAATTTATAGTTTGGCTTATGGCTAAAGCTTCTACTTTTCTCGCTAATTTTTCTACGGATGTTCTTAAGTCTAATTCATCTTTTACTTCATACCTTCCTCCTCTTTTTAGTGAATTAGTTGACCTAGGCCTAGGATCAAAATAATTCAATTGTTGTGAATTGATAGATAAATCTTCAAGGGCGTCCCAAGCTTCTTGCCCTTGAAATTGTAAAAAATTTCTAGTATGCATAGATTGAATCATTTGATGATTAGAGGGAGTCAAACCATCATAAAAATATTTTACAAGTCTCCATTTTTCAAAACCAAGATGAGGACATTTTAATAATAAATCTTTAAATCTCTATCAACATTCATAAAACTCTTCATTATCTTTTTGAAAAACTCGGATATTTCTCTCCTTAGACTATCAGTTTTAGACATAGGAAAAATTTCAACAAGAATTTATTATAAAGTTGATCCCATGTGGTTATAGACCCTGCGGGAAAGGAATTTAACCAAGCTTTTGATTTGTCTTTTAATGAAAAAGGGAATACTCTTAGTTTGACGGACTCATCAAAAAAAAAATTGAAATCTAAATGTTGAGCAAATTTCTAAGAAATCTTTGACATGTATGTAAGGATCCTCTCCATCTAACCCATAAAAAGATGACAACAATTTAATGATTGATAATTTAAGCTCAAAATGGGTAGCAGAAGTGGTAGGGAAAACAATACATGAAGGAGCATTAGATGAAATACGTGCAAAATATTTAAGCAAGGTTTTTTCAAGCACAACATTTTCATCAACAGGATTTCTATTAATATTAGAAATTGGTTCCATGATGCTCAAATTTTTACTAACACTTTCAATTTCAAACAAAGATAAACGTCTTTTTACCAAACGATTTTTAGAGTTACGTGCCCAATGATTCATACAATTTTCACAAACAAGGCAACCAAGATAATCTCAAGCAAACAATTTTCTAATGTGGAAGATCAGTAAAAACCGCAACTACATAGCATACTTAGAATTATTAGAGATTTCACAACAATATAATTTTTATGGTTTACTTGTCCCCGGGCCTATTTGATTCCACTTAATCGCACACTACTAACAACTCCCCGAGGTTAATTAGTTGAGACAAATTGGGAATTTTATTCAAAGTTCCTTTAAGCGAAGATTGCTTATGGTGAAAGGACAAGATTTAGGTTTTTTTTCCAAGTATTTTTTTACAATTACACACTAATATGATATGAGAAATAAAATAAGACAAAATAGATAGTGTTAACTAAAATTGAACAAAAGTTGGGAGGTATAGCATGTCATCAACCATAACAAAAATAAAGTAAAAACTAGGAGACAAAATTGCCATCAACTAGTAAATAAGGTAGAAAAAAAAAACTAGGAGGCACAAGTGCCATCAACTAAAGAAAAGAGTTGGGAGGCATAGCATGTCATCAACCATAAAGAAAATAAAGCAAAAACTAGGAGACAAAAATTTCCATCAACTAGTAAATATTCACAAAAATAAATAAAGCAAATTACAACAAAGGTTAGGAGGCACAAGTTCCGTCAACTAACAAAAATGTAGCAAAAAGAAAAGTATTACTACAAAATTAAAATTAAAAAATAAATAAATTAGGTGGCACAAGTATCGTCAACTAAAAAAATAGAAAGTATAAGTAGATATATATATATATAAAAAAAAAAAATTATTGGGTGGTAGAATCGTCCCAAATTTGTTTTTTATATTTTTGTAGTTTTATAGTTTAATAATTTTTTTATATAATTCAAAAATTAAAATAACTAGTAGAAGAATTCACTAACCTTGAGAAAAAATTTGTTTCTTTTCTTGCAACTCTCCGGCAACAGTGCCAAAAACTAGATGGACCCAAAATGAGTACAATTTAAATATTTATAACTCGCAAGCGCACGAATCGTATATGTAGTATAGTGTTCGTGTAAGCATGAGGTCGAACCCAAAGGAATTGACTAAAATAAAAAAGAAACTATTTTAAACCAAAATTAAATAAATTCTTACCTAGCTCCAAATATTTAAAAATTTTAATGTCAAGAAAATAAAATAAAAGATTGAAAATAAAGCTATTTAAGAGAAGAAAATTAAACCAATTATGATGTGTAAATAAGTTGTAAAATAAATATTATTAAGATACTAGAATCCACAAAAATGTAAGTTCAAAATATTTATTAGTGTATTGGTTCCCAAGTTTTAATGATAGTTAAAATAAATCAAACTATCATTTTCCAAATAGATTTATAATTTTAAGAACTAATTATTTTTAAAAAGATAGGATTTTTCTTCACTTTTCAAAAAATATAATTTCAAAGTATTTAATGTGAATCAACCTAATGAAACAAAAAAATAAAAATAAAATAACATTATTTATAAGGCAAAACATAATAGTTTTGTTCTAAGCATTGGATGTGTAAAATTTAATGACACATCTTACACAAAGAATATTATGTTTTGGAAAATGAAGAACAAAGTGTAATATTATCTGACAATCCAAAATATAAGATATTAAAGATGAAAGACATATATGAAGAAGAAAATCCATAAACTTTGTTGCATTAGAAGGGAAATCAACATATAACATAAATACTATCTAGTTGCAAGTTGTTTCATCGTGATCTTAATAATCTTATGAAAAAGATTAGAAGCACATAACTAGAATCTAAAATCTATTACAAAAGAAATACATACTTGGCAGAAAATGGTCTTCCAAAAGGAAGAGAGAAAGTGTAGAAAAGATGATAATAACCAAAAATTAAGCACACCAAAAATAGTCTTGAAATTACATATTTATAGCCAAAATGCGATTATTAAAATAATCAATTTAAATTAATTAATAATAATATGGCAAGTAGGGGTAAATTCTAGGGTGTCATGATGAATTTTGTAGTGAAATGTGTAGAAAAATTGGGTAAAAATTTGACATTTGAGGGACAAGGGGAAAAGAAGACAATATGGGCTCAAGAGGAAAATGGCAGGTGGCTTGGTGGGCTGGCAGGTGGCTGGGCCATGTGGTGCAAGGGGGCAGACAGCTGGGGTGGCTGCTGGCGTGATGGGACGTAGAAGGTGGGCAGGCAGGCAGGCATGCCGAGGCCGCGGGCCTGGGCGGGTGCGGGTCCAGGCAGGTTGGGTCCAGGCGGGTTGGGCCGAAGGCAGCTGGAGGCTGAAGGCGGGCTGGGCAGCTCAAGCATGGGTCTGGGCTCGTGGGCTTCATGTCCTTGAGCTTGGAGGCATTTTAGAAATGTCTTTTTCTTTCTTTCTTTCTTTTCCTTGAAAATGCCACTTTATTTTCTTCATTTTTCTTGCTTTCAAGATCCAAAAAATACAATATATTCCCTATAAAATAAACATAAATTAAATTAAAACTAAATATTTTCAATAATAAAATATGCAACATAAGTTCCATGAAAATACTAATTAAAACTTAATTTACTTTGACATTTAAGCTCAATAAAATCATATTTTTAACTTTTAATTTAACAACACTAATTTCAAATAATTAAACTAACAAATATTACAATAAAATATCTATAAAAATCTAAAAAATTACAGTAAGACTAATAAATTCAAAATTACTTAAAAACTTAATAAATTACTTAAAAACTCAAAAACTAAGAAACAATTAGCATAAAAAATGTGGTAAAATAACTCTATTTTGTAGAGTTATCAGTCACCCTAGGGCCTGTTGCCCTATTCTCTGTATATCTAGCCTTAGGGCTGGCCAAGCGTTCCTAGAGCTTTATTTTCCAAGCGACCATAGGGTCGGTCAAGCGTATACTGCGCTTCTGGATAGGCCTAAGCATATTGGCCCTCGCTCAACCTGCTATTGTCGCCCTTGACTCATAAGCCAAATCTTTCAATCAAATAAACACAGACAAGTACAATTCATTTAACAATTATCCAGATACAAAGCATTCAAGCATGCTTAATCAAACAATCACATGCATAATCATAATCATGCTCATTCAGAGGGGCCCGAGCCCTAATCATAACCTAGGGTGCAGTTTTCTTACCTTTGGTACAAGCACTGGATAAATAGAAATGACCCTCGAGCACGATCCCTTTCCGAGCCCTAGCGATACCCTAGTCACTACCATAATAGAGGATATCCACCAATATCAAGTAAATAAATGCTTCTGGATGAAGTCCTATCCTTCGGGACCTCGAATTATACTAAACAGAGTAGTAGAATCCTTCCTGAGCCCTTAGGTTTGAGTCACCACCACTCAAAACCTCACTTGGCAATTCTTCCCAATTAGTGTCGCGACGCACCCCTGAAGGGTCGCAGCGCTCCCCAAGGCAGAGAACCCTGGACCTGTTTTCATTGGGCACGC
Source organism: Humulus lupulus (assembly GCF_963169125.1). Lineage (NCBI taxonomy): Eukaryota > Viridiplantae > Streptophyta > Magnoliopsida > Rosales > Cannabaceae > Humulus > Humulus lupulus. The sequence continues at coordinate 102,755,297 of NC_084793.1, forward strand.
GGCGCGGCGCTGAGGAGGTTTAGAAGAACCCCAATGCCTTTGAGTTTATATGGGTCGCGACGCTCCAAGAATAGCACCAAGGTGCAACCCTGAGAACCCAGATTTCCAACATTTTTCTCTGAGCCAAATCCCTCAAAATTCATCCCAAAGTTGTACCAAAGTCCCAATTGAGCCTAGGACTCTCAATAACACAACATAGGCAATAAAAACACCCCAAAAACCAAGCCAAAACCTTACTCCAACTCAAAGCTCAAACCACAAGTTAAACCTCATAAAAACTTAAACCACACCAGAATTCTCAATAGAAACAGAGCAAAGAATCTTACCTCGGCTGTGTAATTCAACCCCAAAGCTGCTCCTAATCCAATTCTTAGCTCTAAGCCTTCAATACCCACCAAGATCACCTCCAAGCTTTAGAATTCAAGAGTTTTCTCAAACAAAAAAAAACTCAAAGTCTAAGAGAGAAGGAGGGAAATAACGAGAGAGAGAGAGAGAGAGAGAAATGGAGCTGTTATCTGATTTATGAAAGCTTCTAATTGACTAAGTAAATTCCATGGGGAAAATGCCTTTAAGGGCAAAATGTTCTTTTCACCATTTCCCACTATTCCTGATTAACAAATTTGGGATGTTACAAGTATCCCCTCCTTACAGGATTTCATCCTCGAAATTTTACGTGAACAGATCGGGATATTTATCCCACATATTTGACTCCAATTCTCAGGTTGCTTTCTTGACCTTGGTGTTCCGCCATAATACCTTAACTAAAGGTATGGTTTTATTCCTCAAGACCTTATCCTTCCTGTCTAATATTTGGATTGGTTGTTCCTCATCAGATAGATTTTCCTGCAGCCTAGATCTTCGTAACTTAATACATGAGTCTCATCTGATACATTTTTCCGAATCATTGAAATATGGAATACATTATGCACTCCTGACAATGCCGGAGGTAAAGCCAACCTATAGGCCACCTGACCAATCCTCTCTAGGATCTCAAAATTTCCTAAAAATCTAGGGCTCAAATTGCCCTTCTTCCCAAACCTCTTCACCCCTATCAATGGTGAAACTCTAAGGAAGACATAGTCTCCCACTTGGAACTCCACGTTCCTGCGCTTCAAATATGAATAAATTTTCTGTCTACTTTGTGATGCGAGCATTTGAGCTCTAATCTTTTTGATAGCCTCATTTGTTGTAATGACCCACTAATCTAGACTAATTGGACCATTATCGAAACTATACATAAAACTTACATTTTTACGAAAATACCATAATTTATTGAGTAACTTGAAAATAAGAGTTATTTTACAAATAAACAGAATACTATGAAGGATTTTGGGATCCCATTGTCTTTAAAACAAAACATGGTTTAAAATAAAGGACATTACATCATAATGCAGAAAATACACATAAAAACCATAAAAACATAAAAGGAGACTATATCCTCGAATCGAATAACGCTCGGCCCCTTGACTCCATTCATCATCGATACACATCCTCCAAGCGTCACGAATCTTACCGCCTCTAAGCTTATTTTCCTGCACATAAACAGAAAGGAGTGAGCCTAATGCCCAGCAAGGAAAATCTAACACAAAACCATATACATAATTTCATAAGAAAACATAAAGACTTAACATAATACATATAACATACACTTATTATAATGGCCATTATTACTTGGGGTCCCATAGACTAAACAAGCATATGCCCATGGGATTAGTGGGGTCCTACTAGCTAAGTAGGTCATATGCCCATAACCCATTTGGGGTCTTGTTAGCCATATGGGTCATATGTCCAAGCCTACAAACATACACATATACATATCATAACACATTAATAACATAAAACATATAGACAACATAAGCACATAACATATTAATTCTAGCCTATTTTCCTTACCAAAGTTACCGGGATTATGGACTGAGTTGGGACTTTTGGAACACTCCTAAAACCATAAGAAAGAGTGAGTCTAAGAAAGGAGATGAAATGAAAGAGATGGAAAGACTAAACCATAAAAAAAACATACTTACCGACTTATATGCTTAAGATCTTGGATTCCCTAACCAAAATAAGAATAAGGTTAGGGGACTGAGTAGAAGGTTTTGAGAAAGGAAATAACATAAAATACAGAAAGGAACTAGAGTTTTGGGTTTACCTCAAAGATTGCAAGATCAATCTAACCTCCACCGAAATACTATAGAACTCACTTCCCAAAATGTTTGATAAGCTTATGATGTTTAAGCTTATAGTGTTTCCCAAACCAAGTGTTTACACTCTCACACTCACTTAACACTAGCAGCTTCTGAACTTAGAGCAAATGGTGAATAATGGCTGGGTACTAGGTCCTATTTATAGAGTTTGGGAATGAAAGTATCTTGATTTTACTTGAATAAAAATAATGGCTTTTTAGGTGAAAATCATTTGAATAATCGTTCAGCAGAGGCTGAAGACTCGTTCAGAAGATGCTGGACTGTTGAAGGAGTTTAAATGGCTGAAAGGAAAAGAATTCAAAAGTATTTGAAAACATGCTGGTGGAGGCGATATATCGCCCCCTATAGGCGATATATCGCCTGGACCTTTGTTCCCGAGGCGACCGTGCATCGATTCGTGTTTTCCGTATCTACGTGCTGCGATATATCGCCCCCTATAGCTGCGATATATCGGCATACGCTGAATATTTAAACACGAATTTACACATTTTTAGCTGAGTTTGAATGGAGTAAACAGCCTTGACTAAGCCCTCAACGTGCTCAAAGCTGCTGACTGACCTCATAACATTCAAACTTTTACCCTTATTTAATTTAATCCTCAAAAATACTTAATCCTTAATTACCATTCAAAACATGTGCTTAAAATCCTATTGGTTGATGTCTAAACCTTATAATATAATAATATAATCCTTAATATCAGTCACATTAATCAAACCTTAGGTTATACTTAATATTCTTAAACTATAGGTTAAACTTAGAACATCTATAAGTACTACTATGAGTGTCCAAATAACTCCCGGTCTGAACCAAAAATCCATAGTAACAAAGATAACACTAAACATACTATAATACTACTAAACAATTAGCTAAGTAAAGTTCTTGGACTCTACAATTCTCCCCTACTAAAAAGAATTTCGTCCTCGAAATTTACTTACCAAATAACTCCAGATACCGGCTCTGCATGTCCTCTTCCAACTCCCACGTTGCCTCGCGTTCAGAACTATTGCTCCATAGGACTTTAACTATAGGAAAGCTCTTGGACCGTAACTGCTTCATCCCTCTATCTAGGATGCTAACCGGTCGTTCCTCGTAACTTAAGTCTTTCTGGAGCGCTATGGTATCGTACTTGAGGACGTGAGATGGGTCTGACACATACTTGCGTAACATCGAGATGTGGAAGACGTTGTGACTATCGGCTAGTGCTGGCGGTAGGGCTAGTCTATACGCAACTGGTCCCACTTTGTCCAATATCTCAAAAGGACCTATGAATCGGGGACTGAGCTTGCCTTTCTTCCCGAACCGCTTGACACCCTTCATAGGAGATATCTTCAGGAAGACTTGATCTCCAACTTGGAACTCCACATCGCGTCGCTTGGTATCCGCATAGCTCTTCTGACGGCTTTGAGCAGCAAGCATACGCTGTCTAATAAGCGTTACTGCTTCTTGAGCTTGCCTAACAGCTTCGGGCCCTAGAAGCTGCCTTTCTCCTACCTCGTCCCAGTGCAACGGTGATCGGCACCTTCTTCCATATAGCAACTCATAAGGTGCCATCTCGATCGTCGACTGGTAGCTGTTGTTGTACGAGAACTCGATCAGCGGTAAGTACTTGTTCCACGATCCTCCAAAGTCAAGTACACATGCGCGTAGCATATCCTCTAAGATCTGAATCGTACGCTCTGACTGCCCATCTGTCTGAGGATGGAAAGCTGTACTAAGACTTAACTTAGTACCCATGGCTTGCTGTAAGCTTCTCCAAAATCTTGACGTAAACACTGATCCTCTATCTGATACTATCGTCTTGGGGATTCCATGCAATCGTACAATCTCTTGGATGTAGATGTCTGCATATTGGTCTGCCGTATAAGAAGTCTTAACAGGCAGAAAATGAGCCGACTTGGTTAGTCTATCTATGACTATCCAAGCAGAATCATGCTGCTTATTTGTCTTTGGCAGACCCGTCACGAAGTCCATGGCTATATCGTCCCACTTCCACTCCGGTATGCTAAGCGGTTGCAATAAACCTGCAGGCCGCTGATGCTCCGCCTTCACTTGCTGGCATACCAGACACTTAGATACATACTCCGCTATGTCCTTCTTCATCCCTGGCCACCAATAGACTGCCTTGATGTCATGAGTCATCTTGGTAGACCCTGGATGAACCGAGTATGGGGTATTGTGCGTTTCTTCTAGAATCGTCTTCTTAATACTTTGATCGTCTGGCACGCATACCCGATCCTTATATCTCAATAAGCCTTGCTAGATATTGAGAAATCTGTATTATTGCCTTCTCTGACTGCTTCCATATGTGGGACAAGCTTCAGGACTACGCACACCGTTAGTGTCACCTCTCAAAGCTCAGAGAATGATAGAGAAAGGATGTCAAGCATTCTTAGCCAGCATCACAAACGTGGAAAGGGAGACGCCACTTAAGGATGGAGATGTTCGAGTTATACAAGAATTTCCAGAGGTATTTCCCAATGACTTGCCAGGATTGCCGCCAAATCGAGAAATAGACTTCACGATAGAATTAGTACCGGGCACCGAGCCTATCTCTAAGGCACCATACCGGATGGCACCTACGGAACTCAAGGAGTTAAAGACGCAGCTACAAGAACTCCTAGACTTGGGTTTCATTAGGCCAAGCCATTCACCATGGGGAGCTCCGGTACTATTCGTGAAGAAGAAGGACGGAAGTATGCGCATGTGCATAGACTACCGAGAGCTGAATAAAGTAACAATTAAGAACAAATACCCGCTACCTCGGATTGATGATTTGTTTGATCAACTCCGAGGCGCAACTGTATTTTCTAAGATCGATCTACGGTCCGGGTATCATCAGCTCAAGGTAAAGGGAGAAGATATCCCTAAGACAGCCTTTAGGACTCGTTATGGACATTACGAGTTCTTGGTTATGTCTTTTGGTCTTACTAACGCGCCAGCGGCGTTTATGGACTTAATGAATAGGGTCTTCAAGGACTACTTGGATAAATTCGTCGTTGTGTTCATCGACGACATTTTAATTTACTCCAAGGATGAAGTGGAGCACGAGGAACACTTGAGGATGATTTTGACGCGATTGAAGGAGCACCAACTCTACGCGAAGTTCAAGAAATGCGAGTTTTGGCTCTCACAAGTGGCGTTCCTCGGGCACATCATATCGAAAGACGGAGTTGCAGTAAATCCATCAAAGGTAGAGGCCGTGAAGGATTGGCCCAGACCAAAGAACGCATCTGAAGTAAAAAGCTTCTTTGGGCTAGCAGGTTATTATAGGAAGTTTGTAGAGGGCTTTTCTAAGATAGCCACTCCACTCACCAACCTGACCCGGAAGCAACAAAAGTTTAACTGGAACGATAAGTGTGAAGAAAGCTTCCAGTTGCTTAAAGATAAGCTTTGCTCAACACCAGTACTTAGTGTACCAACACCCGACGATAAGTTCGTTGTCTAATGCGATGCATCAAAGCTAGGATTGGGATGCGTGTTGATGCAAAAACGACAAGGTGATAGCTTACGCCTCACGTCAGTTGAAGGAGTATGAACAACGCTATCCAACTCACGATATGGAGTTGGCAGCGGTTGTCGTTGCAAATCTGGCGCCATTATCTTTACGGAGAACGGTGCAAGATTTATACGGACCACAAGAGTTTAAAATACTTCTTTACGCAGAAGGAGCTCAACATGAGGCAGCGCGGGTGGATAGAATTAGTCAAGGATTACGACTGCGAAATCCTATACCATCCAGGGAAGGCGAACGTAGTTGCCGATGCGCTTAGTAGGAAAAGCTATGGGAACTTAGCAGTCTTATCCGAAATAGAAAAGCCGCTACAGCAGGAGCTTATCAGTGCCGGAATAGAAGTGGTTGTAGGCAAGCTGGCTAACCTGTCTATCCAATCAAATCTGCTAGAGGACATATGGATTGGTCAGAGGCATGAGGACACACTAGCAGCACACACGGATGCAGTCAGAGAAGGCAAGACTACAGATTTCTCAATATTCAGTCAAGGATTATTGAGATATAAGGATCGGGTATGCGTGCTAGATGATCAAAGTATTAAGAAGACTATCCTAGAAGAAGCGCACAATACCCCGTACTCAGTTCATCCAGGGTCTACCAAGATGACATCAAGGCAGTCTATTGGTGGCTAGGGATGAAGAAGGAGATAGCAGAGTATGTATCTAAGTGTCTTGTATGCCAGCAAGTGAAGGCAGAGCATCAGCGGCCTGTAGGATTATTGCAACCGCTTAGCATAACGGAATGGAAGAGGGACGATATAGCCATGGACTTCGTGACGGGTCTGCCAAAGACGAATAAGCAGCATGATTCCGCTTGGATAGTCATAGATAGACTGACCAAGTCGGCTCATTTCCTGCCTGTTAAGACTTCATATACGGCAGACCAATATGCAGACATCTACATCCAAGAGATTGTACGATTGCATGGAATCCCCAAGACGATAGTGTAAGATAGAGGATCAGTATTTACGTCAAGATTTTGGAGAAACTTACAGAGAGATATGGGTACTAAGTTAAGCCTTAGTACAACTTTCCATCCTCAGAAAGATGGGCAGTTTGAGCGTACGATTCAGATCTTAGAGGATATGCTACGCGCGTGTATACTTGATTTCGGAGGATCGTGGAACAAGTACTTACCACTGATCAAGTTCTCGTACAACAACAACTACCAGTCGACGATCGGGATGGCACCTTATGAGTTGCTATATGGAAGAAGGTGCCGATCACCGTTGCACTGGGACGAGGTAGGAGAAAGGCAGCTTCTAGGGCCCGAAGCTGTTAGGCAAGCTCAAAAAGCAGTAACGCTTATTAGACAGCGTATGCTTGCTGCTCAAAGCCGTCAGAAAAGCTATGCGGATACCAAGCGACGCGATGTGGAATTCCAAGTTGGAGATCAAGATATCTCCTATGAAAAAGTGTCAAGCGGTTCGGAAAGAAGGGCAAGCTTAGTCCCCGATTCATAGGTCCTTTTAGATATTGGACAAAGTGGGAATAGTTGCGTATAGACTAGCCCTACCGCCAGCATTAGCCGATAGTCACAGCGTCTTCCACATCTCGATGTTACGCAAATATGTGTCAGACCCATCTCACATCCTCAAGTACGATACGATAGCACTCCAGAAAGACTTAAGTTACGAGGAACGACCGGTTAGCATCCTAGATAGAGGGATGAAGTAGTTACGGTCTAAGAGCCTTCCTATAATCAAAGTCCTATGGAGCAATAGTTCTGAACGCGAGGCAACGTGGGAGTTTGAGGAAGACATGCAAGGCCGGTATCCGGAGTTATGTGATAAGTAAATTTCGAGGACGAAATTCTTTTTAGTAGGGGAGAATTGTAGAGTCCAAGAACTTTACTTAGCTAAGATAGATAGTAGTATGATAGTATTTATAGCATTATCTTTGTTACTATGGATTTTTGGTTCAGACCGGGAATTATTTGGACACTCATAGTAGTACTTATAGATTTTCTAAGTTTAATCTATAGTTTAAGAATATTAAGTTAACCTAAGGTTTGATTAATGTGACTGATATTAAGGATTATATATTTTATACTATAAGGTTTAGATATCAACCAATAGGATTTTAAGCACATGTTATGAATGGTGATTAAGGATTAAAGATTTTTGAGGATTAAATATAATAAGGAGTAAAGTTTGAATGTTATAGGGTCAGTCAGCAGCTTTGAGTACGTTGAGGGCTTAGTCAAGGCTGTTTACTCCATTCAAACTTAGCTAAAAATGTGTAATTTCGTGTTTAAATATTCAGCGTGTGCCGATATATCGCAGCTATAGGGGGCGATATATCGCAGCACGTAGATACGGAAAACACGAGACGATGCACGGTCGCCTCGGGCATACTGGCCCAGGCGATATATCACCTACAGGGGGCGATATATCGCCTCCTTCAGCATGGATTCAAACTCTTTTGAATTCATTTCCTTTCAGCCATTCAAACTCCTTCAATAGTCCAGCATCTTTTGAACGAGTCTTCAGCCTCTGCTGAACGATTATTCAAGTGATTTTCACCTAAAAAGCCATTATTTTTATTCAAGTAAAATCAAGATATTTTCATTCCCAAACTCTATAAATAGGACCTAGTACCCAGCCATTATTCACCATTTGCTCTAAGTTCAGAAGCTGCTAGTGTTAAGAGTGTAAACACCTGGTTTGGGGAAAAACTATAAGCTTAAACATCATAAGCTTATCAAACACTTTGGGAAGTGAGTTCTATAGTATTTCAGTGAAGGTTAGATTGATCTTGCAATCTTTGAGGTAAACCCAAAACTCTAGTTCCTTTCTGTATTTTATGTTATTTCCTTTCTCAAAACCTTCTACTCAGTCCCCTAACCTTATTCTTATTTTGGTTAGGGAATCCAAGCTCTTAAGCATATAAGTCGGTAAGTATGTTTTTTTTATGGTTTAGTCTTTCCATCTCTTTCATTTCATCTCCTTTCTTAGACTCACTCTTTCTTATGGTTTTAGGAGTGTTCCAAAAGTCCCAATTCAGTCCATAATCCCGGTAACTTTGGTAAGGAAAATAGGCTAGAATCTATATGTTTATGTTTATGTTATCTTATGTGTTATGTTTTCATATGTTATGAATATGTTGTTGATGTGTATGTTGTAGGCTTGGGCATATGCCCTATTTGACTAACAAGACCCCAAAAAGATTGTGGGCATAAGCCTATTTAGCTGGTAGGACCCCACTAATCTCATGGGCATAAGCTTGTTTAGTCTATGGGACCCCAAGTAATAATGGCCATTATAATAAGTGTATGTTATATGTGTTATGTTAAGTCTTTATGTTTTCTTATGAAATTATGTATGTGACTTTGTGTTAGATTTTCCTTACTGGGCATTAGGCTCACTCCTTTCTGTTTATGTGCAGGAAAATAAGCTTAGAGGCGGAAAGATTCGTGACGCTTGGAGGATGTGTATCGATGATGAATGGAGTCAAGGGGCCGAGCGTTAATCGATTCGAGGATGTAGTTTCGGTTTTATGTCTTTTTATATGTATTTTCCGCACTAATTATGTAATGTTTTATTATTTTAAATTATGTTTTTGTTTTAAAGACAATGGGATCCCATATCCGTTTTGGTATTTACTTTGTAAATAACTCTTATTTTGCAAGTTATTCAATAAATTATGGTATTTTCGCAAATGTAAGTTCTTTTAAGGATTTTATGTATAGTTTCGTTAATGGTCCAAATAGTCTAGATTAGTGGGTCATTATAGTTGGTATCAGAGCATAATCCCGGTAACTTTGGTAAGGAAAATAGGCTAGAATTAATATGTTATGTGCTTATGTTGTCTATATGTTTTATGTTATTAATGTGTTATGATATGTATATGTGTATGTTTGTAGGCTTGGGCATATGACCCATATGGCTAACAAGACCCCAAATGGGTTATGGGCATATGACCTACTTAGCTAGTAGGACCCCACTAATCCCATGGGCATATGCTTGTTTAGTCTATGGGACCCCAAGTAATAATGGCCATTATAATAAGTGTATGTTATATGTATTATGTTAAGTCTTTATGTTTTCTTATGAAATTATGTATATGGTTTTGTGTTAGATTTTCCTTGCTGGGCATTAGGCTCACTCCTTTCTGTTTATGTGCAGGAAAATAAGCTTAGAGGCGGTAAGATTCGTGACGCTTGGAGGATGTGTATCGATGATGAATAGAGTCAAGGGGCCGAGCATTATTCGATTCGAGGATATAGTCTCCTTTTATGTTTTTATGGTTTTTATGTGTATTTTCTGCATTATGATGTAATGTCCTTTATTTTAAACCATGTTTTGTTTTAAAGACAATGGGATCCCAAAATCCTTCTTAGTATTCTGTTTATTTGTAAAATAACTCTTATTTTCAAGTTACTCAATAAATTATGGTATTTTCGTAAAAATGTAAGTTTTATGTATAGTTTCGATAATGGTCCAATTAGTCTAGATTAGTGGGTCATTACATTTGTCATCTGAACTGCTTCAGGACCCAAGTATTTCCTTTCACCCATCTCATCTTAGTGAATGAATGATCTACACTTCCTACCATACATAATCTCATAAGAAGCCACTCCAATAGTCGACCTGTTATTGTAGGAAAGCTCTATCAAAGGCAAATACTTACTCCAGGACCTTTCAAAGTCCAAAACGCATGCTTGAAGCATGTCTTCCAGTATCTGAATCATCCTCTCAGACTGACCATCCATCTGAGGATAGTAAACTATACTTGATTTCAACTGTGTACCCATAACTTTTTGTAAACTTCCCCTAAACATGGAAGTAAATGTGGGGTCCTGATATAACACAATTGAATTCGGAACCCCATGAAGATGCACTATCTCTCTCACATAGAGATCTGCATACTGGTCAACTGTATAAGTCATCCTCACTAATAGAACGTGAGATGATTTCGTCTATCGATCTATGATAACCTACACTAAATCATGTTGACCCACTATCCTGGGCAACCCAACCACAAAATCCATAGTGATGTCCTCCCATTTCTACTCTGGGATATCCAAAGGCTGTAATAGCCCCTGTAACGCCCTGGATAGCCAAGACCGTTACACTGTGTGTTTATAAAGGTGCAAGACTTGCTAATCAAGTCATTTAATTCAAAACGTGTCACTGAAACTGTAATGCCCCGAATTTCCTAATAAGGGTTAGGACCTTGATTAGGAGGTCGGGAGGGCCATAATTGAATTACGATGCTATTTAATGATCATATGCATGTTCATGTGAATTATATTATTATATGATAGTAAATGCATGCATATGGTTGTATTTATGATCATAAGGGTATTTTGGTAATTTGGCCGCTGTGGGCGTAATTGTGTATTTTGGGTGCATGGTTGTGATTAATTAATATAGCCATATTATAAGGTGGATTGGTTCGAGCTATTCGGCATGAGACGATCATGAAATGTAAGTGTTCGGTCTAGTCATATCGGGTTAAAGTTCGGGGCTTGGGGTGAGTCTCAGGGTCATTTTGATGATTAGAACATTACTGGGAATTAAAGGGTAATGGGATTTGATTTATTGGCATTTGAGAATATTGATAATAGCGGGAATTGGAGAGCATTAATTATAATTAACGAGATAGGTTGAAAAGGATGGTTTAGCCCTTGGGAAGGCTTTAGAAACCTTAAGTGACCTAGGGGCATTTAGGTCATTTGGCTTGGATTTATATGAGCTTTTAGTGGGCTATAGAAAACAGAACCAAAAACAGAGCATCATTATCCTCATCCTTCTCCCTCACCCGTACACCATTTTCTCTCTTATTTCCCTTTGGAAATTTTGAAGCCAACTTGAGGAATTAAACTAGGAGATCAAAGGTGGAAGCTTAGGGACTTGATTCAGCTATTCAAGGGGATTCAAAATCAAGTTTGAGGTAAGTTCCAGCCATTAGTTTTATGGTATACTCTGTTTTGGCTTTAAACTTTCAGCTTGTGATTTCTTGGTAAATAGTTGGAATTAATGGAAGTTTGGTTGATGTTTAGCTTTGGGTTTTGATGAGGGTGAGTTGTGGATGATGTTTAGTGGTTGAATTAGGTGTTAGGTTGAGGTTTGGGACTGGTTTGAGGGTTTGGTTTCGAGGAGAAACGCAGGGGAAGCAAGCTGGTGGCCTGCTGGTTTGCGTAAAGGGCCGCGGCCTGTGTGTGTTTCTGGGGAGGATTTAGCCTCTGTTTGAAGGTGAGCCGCGGCATGGCTAGGGAGGGTCGCGGCCCATAGAGGCATTTTTGGCCAGAAAAGGGTTTTTGACTTGGGGATGCTTGCCATAGGCCTCGGGGTTGATCCTACTACTTGGTTAAGTGTGGATTGATGTCCCGGAGGCTAGATTTTGGTTTGGGAACCTATGTTGATCATTTTTATTGATGGTATCCTATATTTGGTTATGACTAGGTGACCGCTAAAGGACTAAAAGTTGATCGTTCTCAAGGGTCGTTCTTTTAATCATTCTAGCTCGAATCTGAGGTAAGAAAATTGCACCCTGTGTATATGTGACATGCATGGTTATTCTTGATGCATGTTGGTTGATTATTAAACGTGACATGCATGGCTGTTATTGATGCATGTTGGTTGATTATTAAACGTGACATACATGGCTGTTATTGATGCATGTTGGATTGTTAAGTAGATGCATGTGATGCACAAGAAACATGTGATTAGGACATGCTTTGTATACTTAGTATGATATCGTTCAGAGCTTGAGCCTCTGTGTTGTGCATGGTCCTAATTGTACAAGTACCTGTTAAGTAAGCATGATGAATACCTTGTTTATGGATATTGGACATGTGATATATGTTTGGTGGCATGGCTTACTTGTGTATGGCACTGACTTATTAGTCAGAATCGGCAATGGTGTCAGATCCGTCTGTGAGGCTGTGACTTATTAGTTAAGTTCACAACGGGTTGAGCACTGGTCATGTTTCATTGACCTGAGGGTCAGAAACGGCATGAGCGTCGAGGATGCAGGGCCGAATGAAGATTAGATCTAATCGATATCAGCATTGAATGGCTCTATGACATTAATGCTGGACCGACCCTAAAGTCGATGAACTTATAAGCGCTTGCCTGGTCTAAGACCAGATGTTCAGAGCCAGGGCATATGGCCCCGATGACTGTTTGTCCCATGGCTAGGGGACGCTGTTCCATAGTTACGACTCTAGAGTCTGGAGGAAGGTTATTGTAATGCCCTGAATTCTCTTATGTGTTTAATGGCGTGAATAGTAGGCGGGGAGGGCCGTACTTGCTTAATTATGTTATCAATTGATAAAATGCATGTATATGTTGATTATATTATAATATGATGTGAAATGCATGCATGTGAGTCCATATTTCTAATTACAGGGGTGTGATGATAATTTGGCCCGTTGAGGGTAATTTGTGTATTTGGGTGCATGATGTGATTTGTGAATGAGATTCCATTATTATGGAGATATATTCGAGCTATTCGGCATGAGACGGTTATTTTTAGTGGATTAGCGGTTTTGTCATAACGGGGTCAATTTTGGGGTAATAGAAATGTTTATTTGATGATTTATTGGGAATATTTGAGATCATGGTGAAATTCTGGAGGTTTTGACTATAATGTCCCCGGGGGTGCTTTCGGGACCCCGAGAATTAGGTTTTATTTGAGGTTACTTAAGCTTGAAGTAGCTGTCAGATAGAACGTACGATAAGAAAACTTCCTGTTCTCCCTTTTCAAAGTCCGTTTTACCGTTTAAGCCTATTTGACGAAATCTTGAGTTCTAGGAGTCAGAATCAAGTGAGGATCGAGGCATAGCGATCCTAGGAAATATTAGAAGCTTCTTAACCGAAGGATTCGACAGAAAACAACCCAATTGAAGGTAATCGAAGTTTAAGTTTTGAGTTTTTCCGAGTTTCTAAGCTTTGAATTGATTTTGTGAATTGTTGAGTTTTTGATTCGTTTAAACCTTGGGTTTTGAGGGTTTTGATGCATGGGGAAGCTTGGGAACTTTGTTTTGATGATTGGGGAATGTTTAGGTATGATTTTGGAGGTTTTGGAGTGTTAAAAACGCGGTTGGGAATGGCCCAGGGTGAAGGGTCGCGGCCCTGTTCTTGGGGCGCCGCGACCCTGACTTGAAGAAGCAGGTGGAGAACTTGTGCTTGCTGGGCGCCGCGGCCCTTGATGGAGGGCGCCGCGGCCCTTGCCTCAGAGAACCCTGGGGGCCGCGGCCCAAGGCACTAGGGCCGCAGCCCTTGCCCTGTTTTCACCCCGTTTGCTCGTTTTGACCCCGGGAACCTAGTTTTAGGCCTTGGGAGTGTCCTTACTACTTGGATTAGTTTGGATTGATCTCTTGGAGGCTAGATAATGGTTTGAGAACCCTTGATTATCATGATTATTGATGGTGTGCTATATGTGTTATGATTAGGTAACCGCTAGAGGACTAAAAGCTAAACCGTTCTCAAGGGTCGTTCTTTTGTTCACTCTAGCTCGAATCAAAGGTAAGAAAACTGCGCCCCAAGTGTGACATGCATGGATATTCATGAGGCATGCTGGTTGTGTAGATATGGACATGGATTGAATATAGAATGCTTAGCATATGTTGCTCACTTGTGCATGGTACTGACTCATTAGTCAGATTTGGCAAAGGTGCTAGAAACAACTGTGAAGCTGTGACTTATTAGTCAGGTTCGGCAGTGGTACTGGGCACTGGTCACATTACGCTGACTCATTAGTCAGGACAGCCTTAGCGTGTTAATGCAAGCCAACAAAGATTAGATCTAATCGACTATCAGCATTGAATGACTCAAAGAGCATTAATGCCAGCCCGACCTCGAGGGTCGATGAATGAAATAAGCGCTTGGAGGCTAGTGGCTTACCTAACAGCCACCCTCCCACTTGAAACAGTGACATGCTTGTCAGTCACCCAGTATGGTTTATCAGAACCTGTTGAAGGCTAGTGGCTTACCTAGCAGCCACTCTTCCATTTGAATTAGCGACTTGCTTGTCAGTCACCCAGTATGGTTTATCAGGACCTCATGTGATGTTCACTCATTTTCTTGGAAGCTTTATGCTCAGTGTGAGTATAATGATAATCATTTGATAATGTTTATGAAAAGTGTTATGTTTTCTTGCTGGGCTTTGGCTCATGGGTGCTATGTGGTGCAGGTAAAGGAAAAGAAAAGCTCACCTAGCCTTGAGTGGAGAGCTTAGGTGGTGATGTGTACATATGCGGCTGCTTGACTACCACGGCCAAGGAGTTCTCAGAGGAACTAGGGGGTTTACCCTATTTTTGCCGCTTAGGTCGGCGGGATTGTAAATTTAAAACTGTAATGACCACTTTGTACTGAGAACAACTTGTAACTGTTTTGATTAGCTCTGCAGAGCAGTTTGTAATGAAAATCTCCATTTCCTTTTTATTAGTTTTATACCTTAACCTGTTAATTACACTTAGAGCACGTTTTTGACCAAAGGACTCGGGTAGCGAGTCAAATTTCTGATCCACCGTTCATTGTAACTGTTCTGGGGTAACCAGGGCGTTACAGTTATGTTGGTGACTAATCACCATGCACCTATCCTGTTAAAGCTAGTGAGAAGCTCACTTATCTATTAAGCCCTGGTGATCCTATCGTCACATTGCTAAGGGTGTTGTCCCCATATTAATGACTTTGATATCTGTTAAGCTCTGGTGATCCTATCATCACATGGCTAAAGGGTGCTGTCCCCACATTTGTGACTTTTTGTGATGGTCACCTATTTGATTGGACTGTTGGTCTTGAATAAGTATCGCAATCACTGTTGATATTATATCATGTTATACTGTGTTTTCTTGCTGGGGTTCGGCTCACGGGTGCTATGTGGTGCAGGTAAAGGCAAAAGAAAGTTGGACCATCCTTGAGTTGGAGAGCTTAGGTGATAAGATGTACATATGCAGCTGCTCGTCCGCCACGGCCGAGGTTTAAAGGGGAACTAGGGTTAAACCCTATCTTGCCGCATAGAACGGCTTGTTGTAAATATTTTTCTGTAATAGACTCTGAAATTATATTTTTGGGATCCCAATGTATATATTAAACGTTCTAGTGAAATGTTACATCTTAACCAAAATTTTTAATCCCTAAACCGCTAAACACACTTAGTTACACGGTTTTGGCCAAATGACTCGATTATCGAGTTTAGCACTGTTTACAAGGCACACCGTAACGGTCCCTGGAGTTGGGGCGTTCTAGAAACTATAATGGAACTAGGGTTAAACGATTTTGGTCTCAAAAGCTTCATTTCTTATAAACAAACATTCTTTTTACATGGGATCCCAAAAGTAGTAAAGTTAAAGACCGTTTACAAAAGATTCAAGATTTAAATACAGTTGCTAGCCACTCTAAGGCAAAATAGACGAATAGGCTTTTCTTGTCCTGTTCCATTCCTCGGCCGTGGCGGCCGATCAGCTGGTTATGTACATTCAGCCCCAAAGCTCTCCATCTCAGGACTAGTCCAACTTGCCTTTGCCTTTACCTGCACCATGTAGTACCCGTGAGCCAAGGCCCAGCAAGAAAACACAAAAACAGAGCATAATCATTAAGCAGATAATCAGATAACTCATGCAGTATAAACATGTACTCAACGGTCTAAGCATTTATGTTATTCAAGTAATCAGCATACCAAGTACAACACTTCATATCAATAATCAATTCAAATATGATAACCAGGGTTAATGCCCTTAGGTCGCACCCTCTATTTATCCCACTGACTCCGGCCCGCTTAAACCGAGCTCAGTGAATATTAAGTTGTCCTTAGCTACCAGTGGCCGAGCCGTGCCCTGTGCGCAAGTATTATTTACGGCACCCTTAGGTCGTTTATCACATGTCCCATGGCATAATACCATCTATGACATCATACCGATATAGGGAGCTGTTTAACGCCCAAAATGTGACAACCACTAAGCGGTGGTTGTAGTATAATCGGGCGGTCGATCCAACAAGAGGTAACCTAAAATCAAAAGGTTAGTAGAAAATAACACAAAAAGTTAGTAACAAGAAGTAAATAAAATTGTAAATGGAAAGAGGTTTGAGATTTTGGTATTGTATTTTTAATAAAGTGATGAAATGAGATAAGTGAAATAAAGGTAAGATGTAATCAAGAGTTTGAGAAAATGAAAGGTTTCAAGAATCATCCATATGCTAGTTTAGTTACTTGGTTACTTGATTTACAAAAAATACACAAGTAAATAGTTCACATCCCAACATTTACTTGGAAAAGCTAACATTAAAGTCCATAGTCTTTTCTAACAAAAGTTCATTTGAGTTATAAAGTTCTTTACTTTAAAAGCACAATGTTAATCTTATGAAAAATCTAAAAATGACAAAATACCCAAGGGCAATAATGCAATAGAATATTAGACATAAAATTATGTATCAATATTACTTTTACTAATTAGAAGCACATAGAAAGAGCATGACTCATCCTATATACTATTAGCATAAGTAAATAAAGATAATAAAATAAAGATAGAGATGAAAGAACATAAATAACTCAAATATATTACATTAAGAACATAGTAAATCAAAGTAGCAAAATAACATCACTTGTATATGGAATCATCCCTAACCTTCCTCGGAAGATTAGGTCATTATGCTCATGATTCTCACAAAATTCTAAGAAGAAAATATGAGAAGAAAGTTAGTGGAAATTTTGCTATAGTTTCTCTACTCTAAAAATTACATACCAAATGTGAAGAAAGTGTCCCTATTTATAGATGGAGGGAATGACTAAAAAGAAATTAAACAACAAAATGGGGGTTTACAAAATAAATCTGAAATATTAATAATAAAATATGATTTTGAAAAATCAAATTTTATTATTAATATTAACCTAGCTATTTTGGTGTATGGTCATTTTCTCCTTTTTCTAAAATACCACAAAAACATGAGCTTAAAAGCTCAAAATAGCAATTTACAAAGCCCAATACCCACAAAACATGGTTGGTGACACAAGAGGGTTTTGACCCATTTTCAGCCAATGAGGGAGTGCCACGTAGGCAGGCTGTTGGGAAGATTTCGAATTAGGCTTGCTGGGCCTTTGTTGGGGAGAAACTGGCTTTGGTTCACGTTGGAGGCTGCTGGGATGAAGTTTGTACACGTTTGGGCCTGTTGGGCCTTCGTGGGAATTGGAAGCTTGATGCTGGAAAAAAAAGGCAAGGCATGACTAAGATATTGAGGGGTTGATCGGGTCAACGGCTGGAGCAAAGGATCCAAGAGATTGAAGTGCTAGGTGATGTGGCGGCCTCGGGTTGGCTGGAAGGAAGACACGTGGCGCTGGCTGGAGCGCGCCACCTGGCACTGGAGGGCTGGCAGCTTGGGTTGTTGGGCTTGGGCCAACGGGCCTGAGCTTCATTTCTTCAAAAATGCCACTTTCTTCATTTTATTTTTCAATTTTAACTATTTCTCTATTCTCCCTTTTTATTAGTGTCCAAATGCAATTTATTTCTTGAAAATTAAACATAAATTAAATTAAAATTAATATTTTCAATTATAAAATATATTACAATAAATTCATGAAAATATTAATTAAAACTTAATTTATTTTACACTTTAGAATTAATAAATTTGCATTTTTGAGCACTAATCAGGAGCTCTTAGCCCCATCACAAACGCATAACTGAGTGCAATTTTCTTACCTTTAGATTCGCTAGCTTTGTTCAATTTGATCCTCAAGCACGATCCCGCCTGAGCCCTAGCGTACACCTAGTCACAGCCATAGATCAGAATCATCACCAAACCTCAAATCCAAAATCTAGCCTCGGGACCAATCCCGAGCCCTCGGGAAGCCCTAATTCCACCAAACGGGGTGGTGGAATCAAACCCCGAGCCCCCGGGCAAAAACCCTAAGAAATAACCTAAAAACCCATTTCTAGGAACAGGGTAGCGCTACAACGCCCTAAGGAGAGCGCTATAGCGCTACAAACAGAGCCAAAAGGCTCAGGAACTTTAGGACCTAGCGTTGTAGCGCCCAGTGACTAGCGCTGTAGCGCTAGTCACAGCCCAGCACAGCTTTTTCTCCTTCAAATTTTCCCAAGCCAAATCTTCTCAAAACTCAACCAAACTTCAAAACAAGCCTCCCAACATCCTCAACTCATCCCATAAGTCCCATCCACACAAAATTCAATCACATGCACCCCAAATCAAGGAAATTACCATAACTGAACCTAAAGCTCAGAAACTCAATAAGAACAACAACTGAAACCACATAACTCAAGTGACCAAGATCAGAGCTTCTTACCTTAAACAGAGAAGTTCAACCTTAGACTATCCTCCACTCTTCCTTAGCTTTCACTCCTCAAAGCTTCAGCCTCAATTTCCCTAGAATCCCCACAGAATTCTGCTTAGAAAACCAATTCAACACCAATACCAAGAACTGAATGTTATCCTCAAAATCTTACCTCAATTGATGAGCAACCTCAGCTAGTTTCCCCAACCTGATCAAGATCCCAAGTACACAGTCTTAGCCTAAAGCTCCTCTAGATTTTAGCCCCAAATCTCTAGAAGAAATTGATGGAGAAGACCCAAACCGTTCTTGAAAACTGCCCTGCTTTTCCCTTATTTCCTTTTCCTTCTTTTCTTTCTTTTCTTTCCTTCAGACCTCTACTACCTTCTACACAATCCACTAAGGCATAAAGCCTAATAATACTTATCCCTTATAAGCCAAATGACCACTTTGCCCTCCCATAATTCCTAAGCCTTTAAATCAACCTAGGGGCACTTTGGTCATTACACCCAACTCCCGCTAATTCCTCGAGTGTCTCTAATATTTACCACTTACTTCCCGACACCTAACTAATCACCAATTATATTTCTCAATATCAAAATAGACCCCAATATATTCTCTAAATTCCCAGAAATACCACCACGCTTGCCCCGAGCCGGGTATAAATCCCCGCCGTGACTTTTTCGCTAAACCGCTCACTAAGATCTCCTCAAGTCACAGATTACAAATATATCCACATAATAATGTGGTCTCGACAATTTATCACAAATATATACAGTTATGCCCTCAACGGGCCAAAATTATGAATATGCCCTTCTAACCTAATCAAGGCCTACATGCATACTAGTACACATAGTCATGCATCACAAATATTCAAATAATCATATAACATGCTTTTAATCACTTAATTCACCTATAATCCCGTTATGCCCTCCCGACACACTAATCAAGGCTCTTAAGCCTTATTAGCAAATTTGGGTCGTTACAACTATCCCCTCCTAATGAGAATTTCGTCCTCAAAATTTACCTGAACAACTCGGGATACTGATCCCGCATCGCTGTCTCAAGCTCCCAGGTCGCCTCCTCGACCCTACTATTCCTCCATAACACCTTAACAAGATGAATCGTCTTATTCCGTAGTACTTTATCTTTCCGATCCAAAATCTGAACCGGTTGCTCCTCATAGGCTAGATCTGTTTGCAACTCCAAATCTTCATACCCTAACACATGAGTCACATCTGAGACGTACTTCCGGAGCATAGAAACATGGAATACATCATGGACTCCTGACAACGATGGTGGCAAGGCTAACTTATAAGCCACCTGACCGATCCTTTCCAGGATCTCAAAAGGTCCAATGAACCTAGGGCTTAGCTTGCCCTTCTTTCCAAATCTCCTCACCCCTCGCAATGGTGAAACTCGAAGAAACACGTGGTCCCCAACCTGGAACTCCACATCCCTACGCTTGGGATCAGCGTAGCTTTTCTGTTTGCTCTGTGAGGCGAGCATCCTAGCTTGGATCTTCTCTATAGCTTCACTTGTCCTTTGAACCATATCTGGCCCCAAATACTTTCTCTCACCCATCTCATCCCAATGAATGGGTGATCTACATTTCCTTCCACATAACATCCCGTAGGAAGCTACTCCAATCATTGATTGGTAACTATTATTATATGAAAATTCAATCAACGGGAGATACTTACTCCATGATCCTTCAAAGTCAATCACACACGCTCTAAGCATATCCTCCAACACCTGAATCGTCCTCTCAGACTGTCCATCAGTCTGAGGATGAAAGGCTGTGCTGAACTTCAACTGAGTCCCCATAGCCTTCTGCAAACCACCCCAAAACTTGGAAGTAAAGATGGGATCCCGGTCTGACACTATAGACTTAGGAACCCCATGGAGATGTACGATCTCCCTCACATACAATTCCTCATACTGATCCACAGTATATGTCGACCTCACTGGGAGAAAATGGGCTGACTTGGTGTACCTGTCCACTATCACCCACACCGAGTCATGAAGCCCTACAGTTATGGGTAAACCTCCCACAAAATCCATCGTAATGTCCTCCCATTTCCACTCGGGAATACCCAAAAATTGAAGCAACCCTGCTGGTCGCTGATGCTCAGCTTTCACCTGCTAACAGGTTAAACACCTTCAATCCATCTAAAATAGTACCATTTCTGACATATATCTTTATTACTATCTTTTCTCTATTTCATTCTACTATTTTTATGTCAACCCTTTTCAAAATACACTTACTGACTTAGCCGTCGACTATGTTCCCATCTATTGTAGAAAACTTAATAATCGACCGAACAAGTAAATCAAGCCAGTCATCATCTGTAAGTATTCAAATATAATCGAACTTATTTAGAACATTACTGACTTGAGCGTCGGAGGGTCGATGGCATCGCCATCGACCACCCTTTGTTTTTTAGGAAATACATCAAGTCAAAAGGAACTCTGCAAGGCACTTGACATGGCTTGATAACAAGCAAACCAAAACATCCCACAAGACTCACACCCAGCACCATACAAGACCAAGCAACTTGAGCTTTCAACGCCGGCCATAATAGGTACTCAACTATGTAGTCTAAATCTTTAACAAGTACTTGCAAACGACTTAGACTAGGGGAATAAAAGCCAAGTGCCAAGACCGATCTACTCTAAAAATAAGCAGCATGTTATCGATTATAGCATAACAACATAAATTCTAATTAGAACTTTTTGGAGCAACCTGGTGTTCTAGTGAACACACATACACTTGTTCATAATCTTTGTATAAATAAGATGCAGTCTACCGATAATAAGTTAAACATATCTAGAGTATAAAAATACGAAGTCAATATAACAAGGTTCAACAACCAAAATACAACATATCCTCAGACCTCTAGTAGTTACTGTCATTTACAACAAGCAAAAGTCTAAGTATCTTGATGCAGCCCATCAATAGGATCAAATGCCTCTATCTCATGATCAATGACCCCTAGCGATTCAGGCAGTGGTGGGAGCAAACCCTTGTCACAAGCAGCTTGCTCAACTTCAGACACTATTATATGCTCATAAACAGCTATGTCACCATCAACATCCCAATCCTTATATTTGCCAACCTTGTACTCTTTCATGATTTCTCCCCTTGTCTTCAGGATAGCCGACTCCGCTATGTCACCAAGTTGTTCATAATACTTCTGAGCACGCTCCAGATGCATGTCACGATCAATCTTCATAGCCTCAAATTTAGCGATGGCCTTTTCTAGGCTCGCACCATGGTCAGACTTGTATATCTCAAACTCTTGACGAGTAACGGTATTCGTATCTGACAAGAGACAATTCCTACGAGAAAGCTCCACCTCTTTCTTCTTTAGGTATAATGCACCTTGAAGAGCGCGGTATTCATATCTGACAAGAGACGATTCCTACAAGAAAGTTCTACCTTTTTCTTCTTTAGGTATAATGCACCTTTAAGAGCCTACACAACAAACAAAAGATTAGCACATTACAAAATAAGCTAGGTAAACTTTCACAAACAAATTTTATTTACCTTGAATGAATTATGGATTGTGTAGTCCGAAACACCAATTAGCCCCAACTCACTCAAATGTAACTCATCCAGAGGAAACAAGAATTTTTCTACTTCGCCAAAAATAGATCCAAGGTTCGAGCAGACAGATATGTCCTTCGAGAATGAAAGAGCAATAGATCCCTCGTCGACCGGTTGGAATTCGGGACGCTTCCTCTTCAAGAGAGTCGGATCTGGTCCTTTGTACCTGGAATTCTTTCCCGTCTTCTTACGCTCAAGGAACTGCGCCTTGGCAGCGTTAGAGGATGGAACCTTGAAAGTCATATCCATCAACACTTTATCTGCAAACGCCCGTTCCTCTTCAGTCAAATGACGAGTAAATGAAAACAGGGATCCCAACCGCTCAATAGATCGAATGAGCGTCAAAAATTTTGACGAGCAAGGAATAATACCTTTAGGATCCCGGTCTACAAGCCTCCGCGGCACACTAACTCGCAATTCGTTCTCTTCTAAGATACGCTCCCAGTGACGCTCTGTCGCTGGTATCGCAAGTATGGATTCAGTCCTCTCCTTAGCTAGAATACCAGGTGCCCCCGTAAGGTTGCACTCCCGATCTACAAAAAAGAAAAGATAAGTCTCAGCATTAACTAGAACACAAAAGAAAAATGTTCAAACTACATACCAAGGACCTTCCAATAAAAAGGAATGTCACGACGACCCTTTAAACCAAAGATTAAGTCTCCTTTAGCAAAGAAGAACTTTTCCTTCCATCTCCCACGAACGTTGGTGGTGAAACCAGTAATCAGGTGGCTTCGGCGCCTTCGGAGATTAAACTGGTAACTACCTTTATATGTGTCATGCTCTTGCAGGGAGTATGAATAACGAATTTCATTCCTGCAACCTCCAAATTATGTCGCTTTGCTAAGTACTGAAGTGCTACAAGTAACCTCCACGAGTTGGGCATAAGTTGACTCGGGGAAATTTCGTAAAAATCTAGCACATCTAACACCAAGTCAAAGATTGGAAACCTAAGCCCATCCACAAATGTTTGCTCATAAAAACAAATCCAATCTCCCATGTTCCAGTCAACCCTCTCATATGACTCTGGTAGTCTCAATCTGATAGATTCTGGAATTTGGAAAGAAGACCTTATTCTTTCCAAATCTTTTTCCTTAAGTATAGTACAATGATTCAAGCTCAAGACATATTGAGGTCGCCCTACCCCTTCATCTGGAGTAGAATCAATCTCTCGTCTAGATAAACCAAACTCGCTACTTGGCACACCAGTAAGGATTGAAGACTCTAGTGGTGACATAATGTGAGTTAAATCCTCCATTTCGTGACATGAATGGACACCAATGATTGTCACACTACCATTATCCGACATACCCAACCTCTTGATACTTCCAATCGACACCTCAATGATAAATTTTGAAATCCCTAAACCAAATGACTTCATTTCAGTATACACAATTTCAGCCAACAACCAATCTCACTAGTAAACAAATTTTGCAAAAGCTCTTTCCAGCCTACCATATTCAACGTTAACAAATAGGCTCAATGCTAAAAGCCCACTACTAAAAGCACACAAACAACAAATTCCCATTTTACTATAACATCTAAAGATCAAAAGAAGGGAAAACCAAAAGTAAAATCAACATGGAACTAGAATTTTTACCACTCAAGAGCACC
Organism: Humulus lupulus; assembly: GCF_963169125.1. Lineage (NCBI taxonomy): Eukaryota > Viridiplantae > Streptophyta > Magnoliopsida > Rosales > Cannabaceae > Humulus > Humulus lupulus. The sequence goes on from NC_084793.1 coordinate 102,779,465, forward strand.
AAGAACATCAAGAACACTTCAAAGGTAAAAAGTTGAAGCTAGAGAAAAATTACCTCAAAGGATTCTTTTCTCTCATTTGCTCCTCTTTTACCCAAGTGTGAAAAGTGAATATGAGAATAGGAGTCTCATCTTATATAGGGTCCAAAGTAAAAGCTCAAAAACTTGTGGCAAGATCACATTGGTCCATTAGTCCAAGGGCGGGAAAGTTAAAATCAAAATAGCTGAAACTCAAAATTTAATTGAAACAAAGTCCACCAAAGTGCAGTATTTCAATCAATATAGTTCGCTGAAATAGGTCCTACTTTCAATCGACATAAATAAATTAACCAAGTACCTAACATAGTTCCAATTAACACTATATTGGACACTATAATGCCCTCCAGTCTACACGGTACCAACTAGAAACTCACTTTGTTTCAGTTGAGTTCAAGAATGACAAGACCAATGTGCTTTAGCTCATTTTCCAAATAATGCTAGTGAGAATCAAAAACTTTAAAAGCCATGAAAAAAGGGGCTTCAGTCGACATATACTTACAATAAAATAAGAAAATTCCAATACCCCACTGTCAACAATATATCATCAATTAAATTCTTAAGTTTCTAGCAACTCATCAGCAAGGAAGTCATTTTCTAACTCTTTACTTTTCAGTCGACAATGAGAAAACAAGCCTTCAGTCGACACCACCAAAAATAGGTCTCCTATACTATTGAGATATAAAAATATATATCTCCATTATATCAAGCACCAAGGCCAAAATCTCACTTCCAGCCCTCAATCGACACCCCATTTTCCAGGAAAATATCTATTATATATATTATGAATGAATGGATTCGTACCTTTCCGTCGACACAAAGTCAGTTGCCTTCAATCTGTATTTCTCCATCAGCTCGAACAATAAAAGATATGACTCAAGTTCAACCCACCTTACCGACAAAGGGAGAATGAGCCCCCAATCGACACCAAATTTTTTAAAAAAGAAAAGGATAATCAAATCCCCTTTTGTATAAAAGCACTCACATATACAAAGCAAAGCCCTTGTGTAGTTGTGCCCCAGTAAACATTTAATGAATGACTCAATTAAAGGTCCAAAATGATGTGCTATCATCAAATAAAGTAAGGCTCAACATTGTGATGTCAACAAATGAACTATTACACATCATCACAATTAATTCTTTTTGCTTAATTAAATGCCCGTACGCACTATATATATATGATTAAGTGAAAATATGGCCCACATGAAGACATGTTAGATAATTGAACCAAAGATTAAAGAGGACTCATGACCCAGCACGTCAATCACATTAAAAGCTTGTACCAAGTGAACATATCACTTAGATCTATATGATAAAATATAATGGGTTTCCAAAAAACTTGATAAACTTTACATGTTTTCTTGTTCATAAAAAATGTACATGTAACGTCTAATAGTTGCATATTATGGCACTCCAAAACATAATCAAACTCTCTAAATAAAAATACTTTTAGTTAGAGAGTGGGGGACAAACTGTAGTGGCGAAAAATGGTACTAGAGGCCCACGGCTCAAAGAATACATTTTCAATCAAATAGAGCAACAACCTACAAACTTGGTAAAATGGCCCAAGAATAAATTTGCTTGGGTTCGTAAGCCCAGACCTATAGATATACAAACCCATTTAAGCAAAAATGCCAGCTACTTGAGTAGACAAAGTCAATAAGTAATTTGAAATCTTCTCCAAGCAATTGACTTTACAAGACTCGGTCTACACTCTCCTAACTGCAAAATGGAGAGAATCTCGGAAGACGTGTCACTCTATGCATCATTCGACCAAGCATTACGAAGAAAGGGTTGTTCAGTCTCCAAATGAGATTCCTATTTAAGAAAGAGATCATTCTCAGAGAAGGGAAACAGACTGCACACTAAACTCTCTTAATTCTCTCAATTCTTACTCTCTAAGCATTCTCTTTTCAATCAATCTCCGGCCTCCCGACGATGACCTTAGCTAAGTATTCTACTCTTATTACCAGCCTACTTGTTACGAACTATTTTACTAACTTGACCGACGGAGTCTCTTTGGCCTGCACCACTCTGGTGTCCCAAAGACTTTACAGCCTTTTTTCCCTTTTTGTTGTGTACAGGTTGCCGGTGCCCACCTTCGATCGATTCAATTGTAGATTCGTTCGTCTACAATACATATCATATCTTTATCCTCATAGCATAAATATAAAGATTCTATCTAACTTCCTTACCTCAGGTCCGAGCAAAGCAAAAAAAATTGAACAAACTTCACAACGAGCCTATAATCATAATCAAATAGTTCTCTTTAGCATCACATGGGATTTCTCGTGCCCAACACATATACCCCATGTGTGCATGGGCCATGCACACATGGTGCAAATTATACATAATTTCCAAACATGCACATTTTTCACATAGAATCACAAAAGAATAATGTCAATTCTACCTATTATCCATGCATGGTTTCTAAGTAAAAATTATATGTTTGAATAATAGGCATATATTTGAACGTAAAAGTACATTTGCATGCGACATGCATACATGGAAGCATTATTAAAAAGTGACGTTAAAAACGATAATTCCTATATGTTCACTTCTAACATTTTCAAGAAAACTCAGCAATATACTCTTCTACCATTATCTACTTAAGTCTCAAAGTTGATTAAACAAATTCAGTTAACCCCTTTAAATTTCTCATAAAATAATATTTACATTTATTATTTTAAATCGCTTAGAAACAACAAAACTTGAAATTATTTAGAAGTGCTTATAAAATTTCATGTTTCCTTTAAAAAATAACATTTTCTAACATAACAAAATTACAAGATTTGGTGTGAGAAAATATAATTTTAAATGTAGGAAAAATATATTTTCACTTGTATTATTTAAAACTTAATTTATGTAGTGTAAGCTCATTATTTTTAAACAAAATAATTATTTTTAACTTAATAACCTAAACTTTCAGCAACTATTTATTTTGTTTAAAAGTCAAAAGTGAATTTAAACCCAAATATATTCTTTATTAAAAATAAAGAAAACCCCACTTATTAATAATGTGAAAATTCATGATTACATTTTAAAAATATCATTTTAATAAACACATAAGTTAGGGTATTAATTTATTTCAATATAAACACATTATTTTTTTCATTTAAAAGACATTTCTAATTTTTACCGAGACTTCCAGCAACAAATTAATCACTCAAAATCATAAACTTGGATTAAAATTTATATTTTCTTCATAAAATATAAAAAACAGTAGATATTAATTGAGTAAAAATATCATTTTAAATGTGAATTAAAATACCCTTTTATTTACATAAAATCAACATATTATTTGGAACATCACTTATGCATGCAAATCATTATTTCACCAATTTTATCCACCAACTATACACAAAACCAACAAGCATATTTAATCATGAAATTCATCTTTACATCATGCTTCTCAAAACTCATACTTATAACCTACATGCTCAATCAACACAAATCCAAACACAAACCCTAGCATGCACCTATTAACATATTTTCACCCTAAGATAGAAACCCTAACACCATCTAGATATTTAAATCATAGGCAAATCTCAATATCAACATACATAAGGCATGCTACAAGAAAACCCTAGGCCGAAACCCACAACATACTTTCATTCCTTATTGTTTTCCAAAACCCAAGAGATTCCTAGCATGCTCCTAATGTCACAATTTATCACAAGATAGAAAAAGGATTAAAACTAACATGCAAAGAGATAAGAGACCCTAACATGTTCCTATTTTCAAAACAATGAACAAGTTCATAGAACACCAAGAGAAACATAAACAAAACCCAACATGAAATCTTTACATATGCCTTGGCCGAAACCTACATGAACATAAACATAAAACACCAACAATCATCATATTTTAGTAGATCAAAACCAAAACCCTTGTCAAACTTAATCATACATCTTCCTTAAATAACAAAGTAATCATAATCATAAAATCACCATGCATCATATTCAAGTATCTCAAGAACAACCCAAATCAACACATAACAAGGATTCAAATAGACATCAAAACCTCAAGATCCTTTCAATATAACAACAGAATTAAAAACAAGGTTTAGAGATCAACTACCTCCTTGATAGAAACCAAAACCCAAAATGGTCACCACATTCAATCAACCCCTAGGTTTCGAAATCCACAAAAGAAAGACATAAACATTAACATGAAAACTAAATTAAGAAGATGAGAATGTAGAAGAGAGGATTAAACCACCAAGAATCAAGACACTCACCTAGGTTCGAAATCTCTTCCCCTTTTTCTTTCTTTCTTCTTATCCTTCTCTCTCTAGCTCACGCTCACTCTCTCATTCTCTCTCTCTAGAATCTGGCAGCCACCAAGAGCAAAATGCTCTCTTTTCTTTTCTTTCCTTCCTTTTAATCTAACCTAGTAATAACTAGTCCTAATGGGGATGGGTAAGTTTCCCGAACCATTTCTCCTAATTAAGCCTAAAATCAATTATAATAAAAAGAATAGATAATTAGAGAAATGTCACAATTCCCTTACCCAAAATAGCTATAGTCTTCCAATTTAAGCTATTTGATTGAAAAAATAAATGGGAATAAAAATCTTCCCCTTTCCCCTTTCCCACTCTTGCCGTCCACCTCTCTATTTCCTCTTTCTTTATTTTTTTTTTCTAATTAAATAAAATAAATCTAATAAAAGGAAATAATAAAAAAAATATGCAGAAAATCTATTGCATGCACACCATACAACCATGTACATGCACACACACAATCACTAAGGTGCATCCCTACTTACCATGTACCTTGGTATATTCAATCAAAAACTCATTTTATTCACAAATTAAATTAATAAAATAAATAAAATAATTAACAATTAAATTCACACAATTTCTACCAAGCACTTCAAACAATAAAAAAAATAATTCATCATACTTAACAATTAAACAAAACAAAACACAAAACTAATAATAAAAAAAAAATTTGGTGCGCTACATGGATCTTCGTAGCGGCTACCACCAAATCTGTATTCGGCCTGACGATGAATGGAAAACAACCTTTAAAACGCCTGAAGGACTTTATGAATGGCTTATAATGCCATTTGGTTTGAGTAACACCCCAAGTACTTTCATGCGCTTATTGAATGAAGTTTTAAAACCTTTATTGGCCCCTTTGTTGTTGTTTACTTCGACGATATACTCATCTTTAGCAAGTGTCAGGAAGAACATATGGCTCAGATTTTCCAGGTTTTACAGGACAATAAACTCTATTTGAATCTGAAGAAGTGTGAGTTTCTTGTCTCTCAATTGCTTTTTATTGGGTTTGTCATTAGTGACAATGGTATTCATGTTGGTATGCACAAGATTGAAGTTATCCAAGACTAGCCCACACCTAAATCAATTACTGAGCTACGAAGTTTTTATAGTTTAGCAACCTTTTATCGTCGCTTCATTTGTAATTTTAGTTCGCTTATGGCACCATTGACAGATTGCTTAAAGGGTGGCAAATTTCATTGGGGAGCCTAACAAGAAGAGTGTTTTTGACTTATCAAGCATAAACTTTGTCATGCACCTGTCCTTGCCCTTCCCAACTTTGACAAGCATTTTGAGGTCGAAACTAATGCTTCCATGACCGGTATTGGCGCTGTTTTGTCACAAGATGGTTGCCTAATGGAATTTTTCAACGAGAAATTGAACGATGTACGCCAAAAATGGTCTGTCTATGAACAAGAGTTGTTTGCCATAGTTCGTGCTTTGCATCATTAGGAACCATACCTGCTACACCAAGAATTTGTCCTTCATTGTGATCATCAAGCCCTCCAATATCTTAGTTCCCAGCGGAATTTGAGCGGGATGCATGCTCATTGGGTCCTTTTTTTGCAAAAATTCATGTATGTGTTCAAACATCAATTTGGTCACCATAATAAAGCTATTGATGCTCTTAGTCGGCAGTCTCATCTTTTGACTACTTTGAACACTGAAATATTGAGCTTTGATGACTTCCCTTCTTTGTATCAAGATGACCATGAAATCCATGCTATTTGGTTGCAATGTCGCGATGGTGGTGTTTTCAAAGAGTTCCATCTCCATGCAGGTTACCTTTTCCATGGCAACCAACTCTGTATACCTCGTATCTCATTATGTGAACATCTTATTCAATAAATCTATTTTATTTATTACGTGCCTGCTGCACCCTGAGCAAGATAGTTAAACTTGTGTTTTTAGGGGTACAATAGTATATATATACAAGTATTATATGCTCAAATTATGTGTATATAATATATATATTTTTAAAAATATAAAATAAAAATTTATATTATTTAAAATATAATATCAATTACAAACTATTAAAATTGATTTATATATATATCTTACTAAGATTTAAAATAGAATTATAATTTATAATATTTTAAGTATTAATGATATTTTATTGTATATTTTTTGTAAAATATTTTTATATATAAAGGTAATTTAATAAAAAAATTGATTTAGAGTAAAAATAATTTGGTATATAATAAAATTAATGTTAAAAGATAATGATAATTTGATTAAAACATAATTTATAAAGGTGAGTAAAAATATTTTAGTCAAAATAATATAAATTTCATTCCATTCTCTTAAATTCCATACTTAATTACTGATTCCAATGTTTCAACTAAACGAAACAAAAATTTTGATTCCTATTACCAGTTCATTCCTATTAGCATTACCACTATGTTACTTTTGCCCACCTTCGTTGGCGTCACCCAAATGAATATGGGATACAGTATATAGTTAGGATATTCATATTTGCCGCTTCATTTGAATGACAAGACAAACCTTCATCAACACTCTAACAATGAGTTTAGACTCGGTTCGCTCGGCGGGCTCTTCCGGCCAAAAGTCTAAGCGAAGTCTGAATCCCTCCTGTTCCGATCTCTCCAGTAACAGTAAGAAGCAGAAGAAAGAGACGAACCAGAAAACCCTAGGTGCTGCTTGGGGCTCCAGTTCTCTCTCTTCCTCTCGCTCTTCATTCCGTAAATCCCCCTTCTCCGATTTCGGCAGGTCATTTCTCTTCTGTTTTCTTCTTATTCTTATATTTTTGTGTTATGATTCATTAATATTCCTTATTCTAGAACTGGAGTCAATTCGAAAAATTGTTTGGCCATGGATTGAACGTTCATGATCCCAAAACGGGAAATGATTTTAAAAATTACTCTGTCTAGTGGTCTTGGTTCAATTTCTCATGGCACATAGAAATGTGCGAGTGCTCTGCTTCCTATAGATAGATTGTTGGAAACAATTTGCATTTTTGTGAGTTTGAGGGTTTTCTGGGACATAAAACAAAATAATTAATCGATTTGAAAATCATGTGTTTCTCATAAATTTTGGTGGCGATAATTTTATTTATTTATTTTTTTTTGTGGGGATTTTAAATTTTAGTTTATGTTTATTTTTTAAATATGTATTTATTTATTTTATGCATTGTACTGGAATTTGATTGGTATTGGTGAATGCCTAATAATAAAATCTGATGCAGCTATATGGTAGAAAAGAATAAGAAACTCCATAATCAGTTCAATGGAGTGGCTTCAAATTCTTTGAACAGTAGCTCCAGTTCTGAGCAATCAATATTTAGAGGAGTTTCTATCTTTGTTGATGGTTTTACCGTTCCCTCCAGTCAGGTTTGATTACTTTCTGCTTACATTTCCATTCTTCTCTCTAAAATGCTGAGAAGTGATAATAGAAAGAAGAATAGGGAGTGGTTTGATTTTAAAAAACATTTAGATCTTAACATCATTTATTTCGTAATTTAAATTGATTCACCGTGTGCTATTGGACTAATTTAAGTGATTTATTGTAATTTTTGTTGTTCTTATCACCGGAGAGGCCAATGTTTTTAATAAAAATTATACTAATAAATATACAAAATATATAAATGTATATATTTTTTTAAAATTTTAGAGGGGCCAATATACATTTTTTTACATATTTGTCACCATTTTATTTTTTCAAAAATACATTGTACTAAAGATATAGATAAAGAAAGCTAGGGGAGCCATGGCCACCCGAGTCTCCCCTAGCTTATCACTATTATCATATTTCTATGTTTTTTTCTTCATCCTTTTAGTGAGAAGGGGATGTTATGGCAGGATTAAAATATTGAATTGGATTTATTGAAGCTTCAGCTTCCCCCCTCTCTTGATTTCCTATGATAAATTTGTTAAATGTGGTTCTATCTCCTTGTAATTGTAAAATTAACATTTCAGGAACTGCGGGGATACATGTTGAAGAATGGTGGAAGATATGAGAACTACTTTTCAAGGCGTCGTGTCACCCATATTATATGTAGTAATCTTCCCAGCAGTAAACTAAAAAACCTGAGGTATATCTATCTACATGTTCTTCAAACCTCGAAATATATGAACTATACACCTTATATATATCTGATCTTTTATTTTGTGATTCCATCAGGTCTTTCAGTGGAGGGCTTCCGGTGGTGAAACCCACTTGGGTTGTAGATTCTGTTGCAGCTAGCAAACTCTTGAGTTGTAGGCCCATTATTTCATTTTTCTTAATAACTTCTAATTTAGATTCATTTTGACATGATCAGTTTTGCTCCATTTAGCTTTAATATCAACAAATTAGAATTGCTTTTAAGATATTACGTAGTAATCATGATCTAGGGGTTGGATGGAGCAACATAAGGTGGCTTAATTTGAAGTATGTATTTTTTTTTTGTAGAGATACTTAAGGGTAGGAACTTCTCATGTACAAGTCCAGATTATTCTGTTGTGCTTGAGAGCTTTGAGTTGCTCCCTCTCTCTGTTATTTGTTATTACACTAGGTAATTCATTTTTATGATTCCAGGGGTCCCTTACCAACTGGTCCAGCTTGCTGACAACCAGCCAAGGTTGTCAGCTTTCTTTGCTACTAAACTCTCTGTCGAGGATTCTTGTCTTGTTAATTATGACAATGAGCTTACATCTAATAGAGGAAGTCTACTAACGGAGGAGGATTATTTATCTGAAGTTGGTGAAGAAACTGAATACATAAACCAAAATGGAGGAGAGTCTGATGATACTGCACATCAAAAGATTCAAACACTAATCGAGAAACCAACTATTGGAAGTGAAAAGTCTTTGGAAATGAAAATAGCACATACATACAACCTTGATGCAGAAGATGATAGCAGTGTGAAAGATTCTGTTCAAGGGGGTCCTTCTCAGCCCTCTGCCTCACTCAACAATTACTGCTTAGAGGCTTCACCAAACTCACCAGCTATTGGGTCTTATGGGTGTCATTCAACTCTCACTGATCCAAATTTTGTGGAAAATTATTTCAAGGTACTGATCAGCTTGTTTCAAACAATGTCTGCTGATTATTAGCCTCAACCCCCCTCTCTTTTGTTTAAAAAGCTATATTACCTCTTGGACCTCTGCTAGAAAAGGTAATTTATAGAATGCTGTGCCTCACGAACCTACATGCGTAGCTTAGATTTATTAATCTCTCTCTCTCTAGTTGCTGCATAGCTGCATTAGGTACGGAGTACTATGTAAATTCTGATGTTGCTGGATTATCTGGAATCCAGAAGTTCTTAGACATATACCAATAAAAAAATAATTATGTTGGATCTCCAAGTATAATGTTCATGTAGCTTCTGCCTCACACATTTACCTGTCTGAACTTTGTTTTCTGCAGAGTTCGAGGCTGCACTTTATAGGAACCTGGAGAAACAGGTACCGTAAGCGTTTTCCTTGCCAGTCTAAATGGATCAAGAATACCAATTCAAATCCTTCTTCAGCTGATTTGCTCAGGACAGCTATTATCCACATTGACATGGTACTATTAACGTTGAACCATATTCATTTTTATATTCTTTTTAATTATGAGGGTGGGGATAATGACTTCGTTGTACTTACTGTTCTGAAAATTTGTCTGATTATTTTTGCCTTGCTATTTATTCATAGTTCATCATGTTAACAAGTTGAACAAGATGTTCATGATCAAACATAAAATAAATTGTATAAAACACCATAGTGGCTAGGTTATTTGGGTTTGAAGCAATTTTGGAAATCCAAATATTAAAAGCTGCCAAGGCAATTTGGGTATTTGAGGAGTATAATAATCATTATTTGATGTTGCAGGACTGCTTTTTTGTCTCAGTTGTCATCAGGAATGATCATAATTTGAAGGATAAGCCTGTGGCTGTATCCCATTCGGACAGTCCCAAAGGAACTGCTGAAATTTCGTCTGCCAATTATCCTGCTCGTGTTTATGGTAGGGTTTTTACCAAGTTATCTCAGATAAAGTTACTTGTGCAATATATTCTGGACCACATTTGATATAATCAAAATTTTACTTGTACTTTTCAGGAGTAAGAGCTGGAATGTTTGTTAGAGATGCCAAGGCTCTTTGTCCTCACTTAGTCATTTGTCCCTATAATTTTGAAGCATATGAAGAGGTGGCTATTCATTTAACTCTATCATACTACACTACCTTCGAAATTATTCTCATGGTTATCATTAACAAATCTGATTTATGTAGGAGTGCTTTTTTTTTTGCCATGGCCAGTATTTGATATGATTCATTCATTTGTAAATTATTTTCATTATTTTATATGTTGATAATATCTGCAGGTTGCTGATCAGTTCTATAACATATTGCACAAGCATTGCAAGAAAGTACAGGTCTGCTTCTGGAAACACATCCTCTACATGCAGTTCATATGTTACTTTTTATTAGTGTTCTTTTTTAATCTAAACAACCTATGAAGAAAATAATTCTCTTATTTTATTATGAGAAGAATAGTATACATTTATAGGGCTGTACAGAATAAATGAAATAAATACTGTGGAAATACTAGTTTACAGTTGTATTTACAACTGTCAGATTTATTTCTATAATAAGATGATTGGGTATTTGTTACCCAAATATGATTTAGTTGTATTTTATTTATTTATGTTTTCTGTTATTGTAATTGCTAGGTTTATGGGATCACATTTATAGCATTGATCCTAGGGTTTGTATATATCTTTATATAATAGGAGTATGAACGTACAGTAAAAAGATATATAAAAAAAAGAGAAGAATTTCAAGCTTCTCTCTTCAAGCTCTGTTTATCCACATGGTATCAGAGCATTTTCTTTAATTTAGCCATGACAAAATATGGTATAGCCACCAACAAGGAAGCTACAGATGTTACCTCTGAAACTACAAGCAGTCGTGAGATTTCTGTCAACAACCATGGGACTTCTGACTCAAATAACCATGGTATTTCAGAGGGTTCTCTTTTGCCTATTACAGGACACAAACTTAATAGGCACAACTATATTTGATGGTCACATTCAGTCATGATGTTTGTAAGTGGCTGTGGCAAAGATGACTAGCTCACAGGGACTGCTATCCAACCAGCAAAGGAGCATTCAACATTTAAAAGATGGAAGGCTGAAAACATGGTTTTGTCATGGTTAATCAATCCCATGACTAATGAGGTTGGAGAAGATTTCATGCTCCATGAAACTGCTCAAGAAATATGGGAATCAGCAAAGGAGATGTATTCAGACAAGGAAGATACTACAGATGTTTTTGAGATGGAAGGCATAATTCTGGATCTACGCCAAGGAGACCTTTTTGTCACTCAGTATTATAGTCTCCTCAATCGGTATTGGCAGAGGTTAGACTTTTTTGAGAAACATGACTGGGACTGCAGTGGTTGTGCAGTCAAATACAAACAGATTTTGGCAAAGAAACGTATTTACAAATTTTTATTGGGGCTAAATAAAGACCGCGATGAGGTGCGTGACAAGATCTTAGCAACCAAACCTCTCTCAAACATGAGAGAGGTGGCTTCTGAAGTTCGTTGAGAAGAAAGTTGCAAGAAAGTCATGTTAGGTCCCAAAACAACTCAGCCTCAACCTGAGAGTTCGGCTCTTGCTGCTCGTGGTCAACACTTCTCTTCCAATAATAACCAGGAGGAAGGCCTTGGCGCAATCACTGCAAACGACCAAGTCACACAAAGGAAACCTGTTGGAAAATTAATGGCAGGCCTGCTGCTTGGAAGCCAAGAGAGAGTCGTGGACATCAAGCTTTTGTTGAAGAAAAGGAGGCTAAACTTGAACCAAGTTTATTTAGCAAGGAACAACTTGAATTACTCAAGAAAATGATCAATCAACCTAACCAAGGTGCATCATCTTCCAACAATGTAATTAGATTCGGTTCTTTGGCTCCAAAAGGTTATTTTCTTACTGCTCTAAAGGTGAGAAAAGAAAAAATAAATCAATAGATTGTGGACTACAGAGCTTCAGATCACATGACCGGAGATGCTACAATATTTCAAAATTACAAACCTTGTATTAGAAACATTACAGTTCGTTTGCTGATGGCTCTCTCTCAAAAGTGGTTGGCATAGGCTCCGTTATGATTTCTCAAGATATTATTCTGGAATATGTTCTTTTAGTTCCTAATTTGGACTGTAATTTGTTATCTATTAGTAAACTCACTCGGAATAAGAATTACGTTGCTAATTTCTCTCAAAATGGTTGTGTTTTTTAGGATTTGGATTTGGGGAAGACGATTGGTAATGCTGAAATGTGTTCAGGTCTCTACATTCTCAAGGTTGTGAATCATCCTGAAAGACAACCTCGCACAACAGTTTGTGACAAAAAATCCTATTTTGTTTCTGTTTCAATTTCCAATAAAGATAGTAATGTTATGTTGTGGCACTATCGCTTAGGTCATTCAAATTTTATGTACCTCAGTAAATTTTTTCCCTCTTTTGTTTAATAAAAATTCCAAGTTGTTCCAGTGTGAAATATGTTAGTTTTTAAAACACATTCGACACTTCTTATCCTATGGTGCCTTATAAGTCAACTCATTTTTTTCAATGATACACAGTGATGTTTGGGGCCGTCTAAAATAAAAAATATTATAGGTTCTAGATAGTTTGTTTCATTTGATGATGATCATACTAGGCTTTCTTGGATATTTTTATGAAAGAAAAATCTGAAGTAAGCCAAATTTTTATAAATTTTCATCATATGATTCAAACCCAATTTCATGTCAAAATCCAAATTCTGAAAACTGATAATGCAAAAGATTATTTCAGCACTTGGTTCGTTTTTATTAAAAGAGGGTATTATTTATCAAAGTTCATGTGTTGATACACCTCAACAAAATGGGATAGTTGAGAGGAAAAATAGACATCTTTTAGACATTGCGAGATCACTCATGTTCACAACAAATGTTCCAAAATTCTTTTGGGGGAAGCTTTTCTTACCGTAGCCTACCTCATTAATAGAATGCCAGCTCGGGTTCTAGGTTTTCAAACACCTTGTCAAGTTCTTCTCCACTCTTACCCTAACACTCGTCTTCTCTCCATTCTCCCACCCAAGGTATTTGGTTGTAATGTTTTTGTCCATAATAAACAACCAAACCAAAATAAATTTGATCCAAGGGCATTCAAATGTTTATTCTTAGGGTATTTGATAGACCACCATTGACTTATGTATACACTAGGAGGGGTAGGAGAGGTATTGGTAAGGCTACTTTAGGGGATAATTAGTTGGGGAGGTTAATAAGGTTGTTATGTGGGTTTGTATGGTCTGTGGGTGAGGTACACGGTAGTAGCATGGTTATTAGAATATAACCAAGGATGTGAGCCTTTTTGTAGTCTGTCGAGTAATTGGTGGGTGTAACCCTTCGGGGAGAGAACTAGGCTCTCGAAATCCTAGATATCAATACAGAGGCAATCATTTTCTTTCCTATTTTCTGGCTGTTTTCACTATTTATGCAGGGTTAACTTATCAAAGTTGTATCAGAGTTTTCGGTCTACATGGAGCCAAAGAAGATGGATTCTCAAGTTGAGCTTTGGGATGAGAAGTTTGAAGTTGTCGAAGCTGAGTTTCAGACGGGACTCACGGAAGTTTGATCTGATTTTCAGCAATTGTCGAAGGAGATTGAAATGCTAAAATCAGAGGACCAACACTTGGTTCACAAAGTTACCAAGTTACCCTATAGAAGAGTACAGTAACTAGAGGTGGACTTTCTGTCATCGATTGAACCAGCCCAATTGGCGTCTGTGAGCACTACTACCTTTTGTTCATTCGTATTTTTTAAATATAGTCCTTTCCCTGGTGTTTGCTTCAAGTATCTCAAAATTCTATAGACAACATTAAGATGTCCTTGAAAGATAGTGTGTGAAAGATAGATAAGCTTGCCAACCAACTGCCAGTATCTTCCTTTTGTCAACTAGATCTTCTTCGAACATTTTTGTTTTGTTCCTAAGTTCAATAAGAGTTTTACTAGGCTTGCTTCGTAGCATACCTATTTCTTTCAAGAGGTCGAGAGTGTATTTTCTCTTAGAAACAGAAATACCATTTTTGCTCTTTGCAAACTCCATACCTAGAAAATACTTTAATGCACCCAGGTCCTTAACCTCAAATTCCCTTGTCATCATTTTCTTGATCAGATACATTTCTTCGATATCATCACCAGTAATAATAATATCATCGACATAAACTATTAAGATGGTTACTTTTCCTTTCTCAGAGTGCTTAACAAACAGAGTATGATTAGTTTGTCCTTGAATGTACCCAAGATTCTTGACCACTTTTGAAAAATGATCAAACCAAGCTCAAGGAGAGTGCTTAAAGCCACAAAGTGACTTGTTGAGTCTGCAGACAGTATTCTTATTGAGAGTTTCCTCAAAACCTAGGGGTTAACTCATGTAGACCTCCTCTTCAAGATCACCATTTAAAAATGCATTTTTTACATCAAGCTGATGTAATTCCCAATCTAAGTTTGTTGCTAGTGAGAGTAAGACTCTGATGGTGTTGAGCTTGGCAACTGGAGCAAAGGTTTCAGTATAGTCAATTCCATAGGTCTGTGTAAATCTCTTGGCCACTAAACGTGCTTTGTATCGCTCGATAGAGCCATTGGATTTATATTTGATAATGAACACCCATTTGCACCCTACAATACTTTTATCGTGTGGTAGTTCCACTAGGCTCCAAGTGTAATTTTGTTTAAGAGCTTTCATCAAGAGCTTCTTCAATATTCCTGGAAATAAGAACACTTGACAAACTGGAGGTGAAAGCTTTGAATGAAGATGACAAATTAGAATAAGAAATAAACTTGGAGATAGGTTGTTGGGTACAAGACCTAGTCCCTTTTCTCAATGCAATAGGGACATCTAGATCAGATTCAGAATTTGAGTAATGGTTACTTGACACATTTGAGGATAGAAGTTCCATCACCGGATCGGGCTCTTGACTGTGGTGAGGATTCACAACTTGGTTATTTCTTTGAGAGGCATTTCTTCTAGTGTAGACACGTAGCTCTTGTTGTTGATTCAATTCAGGAAGACTTGTCCTTGTTTCTATGACTGGTTCATGTTGGTTGTCTAGAGCAAGATCAGATGGAACTGGAGTAGAAACAAGAACGAATGAATCATTGGGAAGAGAAGTAGAAACAAGGACAACTGAAATATTAGGACAAGACAGAGGAGTTGGAGTAGGTTGATTCAGCGGTAACTCTAACTCTAGGGTGTCCTACAACCATTGAGCTTCATGCTCTAGAGAAGGATGCTCCCCCTAAAGCGAGGGGGCGGATAATATAGAGTATCTTAAAAAAACTAACATCGCATGAGACATGTCTTTTTGGTGAGAGGACAATAGCACCGATAACCTTTTTGAGTTGGAGAATAACCAATAAAAATTGACTTAATAGCCCTAGGGTCAAGTTTGCTGCGATTATGAGCATGGATATGAACAAAAGCGACACAACCAAAGGTTTTGACAAAAAGAGTATTAGTGGAAACGTGGGGATAAGATTGGTGAAGTATTGAGTATGGTGTTAGAAAGTGAAGGGGACGACTTGGTAGACGATTAATAAGGTATGTGGCTATTAAGATAGCATCTCCTCAAAGATACTTTGGAATATTCATGGTAAACATGAGGGCATGGGCTACCTCCAACAGATGGCGATTCTTTCTTTCAGCGACACCATTCTGTTGAGGGGTATCAACTAGGGGTGAACATTTGACTTGAAAAACCCGAAATCTGAGCAACCGACTGATTCGAGCTCGAAAAACCCGCTTTTTTTAAAAACTTGTTGAATTCAGGTTAAAACTGATCTGATCCGACATGTGTTCGGGTTTGTGTTTTGTTGTAATCTCAGGTTCGGGCGTAACCCGAAATTTGAACTTAAAAATTCGAACTTTGAAAAATATTTAAAAATAATATTTTATCTATAATATCTTAACTACATACATAAAAACGATATACTTTCTCTTATGTGATATAACACTGACACTAGTTTTTACTTTTTTAATTTTTTAATATATTTTGAAAAACATAAAAACTTATCTATCATCATTTAAGACTTTTGACTTTACTTTTCAATTTTTCATTTTCTTTTTTTTTTAATACATTTTGAAAGCATAAAGCCAAAAAAACATTAATTACTAATATTTTAATATTTTTTTTTCTCACTTTCTCTCTCTTTGTTTACGTACATGCCGTCAAAAGATCATGCCCCAATTTTTTTTTCCTTCTTTCTTTTGTCTCTCTAAACTCTCGCTAGTCATCCTCCGTCTTCTCCACTTTCTCTTCTCTGAAACTTTTTTGTTCTTTTTTCAGAGGCTTCTTGACAGAAACTTTCATCCCCTCTCCTGTTCCAAGGCCAAAACCTCTACCGTCTTTGCATGAAGGTAAGCTTTTATTTCAGTCGTCCACCTTTCCCCTCTCTCTTTCTTCGTAGGCAGCAAGGTTCGACGATCATTAGTGACAGTACAGCTGGAAGTAAATGTTGGCTCGTGCTCTACTAAGGATCTAGGCTTGTAGAAACTATCAAATTTTTGGGTAAAACAATGGTAAAAAAAAAATTGACAAAAAATGGTATTTTTGAAAATCTGTCAACAAAGCCCACAATAGACCCAAACCCAAAGGCAGATATAAAATCCATTACTCGACCACACCCGACCCGATATAACTCGAAACCCGAAAATAAAGAAAATCCAAAATTTATTCGGGCGGGTTCGGTACACACTTTTCAAGCCCGAAACCCACAAAACCCGCCCGATGTGCAGCCCTAGTATCAACATACGAACTTTGATGGATAATTCTACTCTGTATAAGGTATGGTCCTAAAGTGGAATTAAAATATTCCTTGTCATTATCCGTACGTAACTTACGAATGCTGGTCTGAAATTGGGTTTGAATCATATGATGAAAATTTTGAAAGACTTGAAGGGTCTCAATTTTGTGTTTAAGAAGATAAACTCAAGTGATACGTGTGTGATCATTAATAAATGTTATGAACCAATATTTACCTTGAGAAGTGTTAACTTTGGAGGGTCCCCATATGTCACTATGGATTAGGGAGAATGTAGTCGTCGAAGTATAGGATTTTGGAGGAAATTTTTTTTGAGTGTGCTTTGCAAGTTGACAGATATCACAGCGTTAAGAAACAGAACTTTTATTAGTAAATAACGAGGGAAACAATGTTTTAAATAAGAAAAACTTGGGTGACCAAGTCTATAACGCCGCAACATTATTTTGCTATTATTGGAAACAGAAACAGAAGCAGAACTAAACATAAGAGGTTGGTGTCTCGATGAATGTGGACTCTGAAAGAAATAAAGTCCATCATGAATGTTAGCATTGCCAATCACCCTCCTCGACGATAGTTTCTGAAATTGACAAGAATTGGACACAAATTTAGCAACACAGTGATTATCAAACGTAAGTTTGCTAATAGAAATCAAATTACACGTCAATGACAACCAATTTAAGGAGAAGACCAGTAGATAATCTAACGGTGCCTATGCCTGCAACAATAGATAATGAACCATTGACAATTCAAACATTAGATTTAGTAGGACATGGAGTGTATGAATCCAATAAATGATGATAACTAGTCATACTGTTGGATGCACCGGAATCAATTATCATGGTACCTGAGCTACTAAGGAAGATAAAGTAGAATAGCAATTACCAAAGTGAGCAACACCACATGAACTTAAATTGGGCATAGAGGGCAAAGCATAACCCAAATAGGACTGATTGAGGAGTTTGTATAAGTGCTCAACTTGTTCTTTGCTGAATGACGGTGGAGCTGTATTGGTCGAAGTATTACCATCACTGGTAGATTGAGTTTGAGATTGAATTTTTGAGAAAGAGGAGTTGGAAAACTGCCAGATATTGACAGGAAGAAGTTGCTAGCCGGAAAAGGAGAAAAAAAAATTGTGAACAGTACCACCGTGAACAGTGTTTTTTTGTTTGTTGAGAAAAGGGCAGAAAGAAGAAGATTGAAAAAAAAAGTCCAATGCTGAACTACTCTGGCTCTGTTACCATCTAAAAAAACTATGAAGAAATTTTATTATGAGAAGAATAGTATACATTTATAGGGTTGTACAGAATAAATAAAATAATTTCCAAATCAACTAAATCATATAAACAAGGAAAGTACATAAAACTCTACATATACCACTACAGCTATAATCAAATCATTCTGATTTGATTTTATTCCAATTTTGATTTCCTTATCATATCTGTCTACATTTAATATAACAGTTAATTCTAAATGTAGGCTGTCAGCTGTGATGAAGCATTCTTAGATGTTACAGACTCAGAAGGTAAAGATCCTGAGATTTTAGCTTCAACTATAAGAAAGGAAATTTTTGAGACAACCGGATGCACTGCAAGTGCTGGCATAGCTGGGAATATGCTTTTGTCTCGCCTGGCCACCAGAAATGCTAAGCCAGATGGCCAGTGTTATATTCCTCCAGAGAAGGTACTCAATATATCTTGATATATGACTTGAATGGCCTGATTAACCAGTGGTTCAACTATGCTGTAGTCTCTATGTCACAAATGTAATTTATGTCATGATACAGTAAGGATGACAGCTTTGTCACACATTTTATTTTCTCATTTCATCATCTTGTAGTTGGTAGTGGTTGCTGTATTTTTTTTAATCTGTATTTAATAAATGTTATTTCTAATGATTAGTATTTTGCAGAATATTATGTAAATACCTTCATGATAAAGTTTTTGTATTTAGGTGGATGATTACTTGCGTCAACTACCAATTAAGGAACTTCCAGGAATAGGACATGTCCTACAAGAGAAGTTGAAAAAGCGAAACGTTCATACCTGTGCACAGTTATGTTTAATCTCTAAGGTATTTTCTAGATGGTTTTCAAGAGGTCTGCTGCACTATTTGAGATTATTCTATGATTAGTAATAAATGATTTACTGCTTGGGCTTCTACATCCTCAGGAATGTCTTCGAAAGGACTTTGGAGCAAAAACAGGGGAGATGTTATGGAACTATAGTAGGGGAATAGATACTAGACTTGTTGGGATGATTCAGGTTGGAATAAACATGATTTCAACTGACTAAATATATATGCATAAAAATATCTGGTTTGCCTCCTAAATTTGTTGTACAGTTCTCCAAGTCTTATTGTGGCCGTCCTTTCATTTTGTTGCTTTTCACATAACTGAGAAATGGACAAGTTGAAAGAAAGGAGTTAGGATTTCTTAACTGCATGTTTATCAAAGCAGTGTCATTCTGTTTTCAAACAATACCTAGGAGAACAGCTGATTATCAATTTAGCTTCAATCTTTTGATATGTCTAATATGTTTTATCTTTGCTAAACACAATTTGCAATATGCAGGAAAGCAAGTCCATAGGAGCCGAAGTGAATTGGGGTGTGAGATTTAAAGATCCAAAAGATGTTAGTTTACTTACTATATCACTTTTAAGTTTTTTGTGTTGAAAATTTTTGACACTCATTTTTCTAGAGTCAAAACTTCCTTTCAAGCCTTTGCAAGGAGGTCTCATTGCGCTTGCAAGGATGTGGAGTGCAGGGCCGCTCATTTATCCTTAAAGTATGTGCTTTTTCTCAAATTTCTTCTTAGTCATTCTAATCATTAATCACTGGATGCAATAAAGATGTTTAATAGGAGGACTTATGCTCTTTAAATTTACGAGAGATTTGTTATTTCTCTGTTTATGGTGTGACGATAAACTGACAGGGGTATGGTATTTGTGATTTGCTATATCAGATTAAAAAGAGGCGAAAAGATGCAGAAGAGCCTGCAAAGTATTTGGGTTGTGGAGATTGTGAAAATTTGAGCCATTCCCTTACGGTAAAATGTTTTCCTTACACAAAATATGCAAATAAGTGTGTTGCAGTGTATGCACATAATTCTGGTTTCTTTATTTTTATGTTTAGACTGAAATCTAACATCTGTAGGGGCTTATATAGGTTCCTGTTGCTACTGATGATGTGGAGGTGCTTAAGAGAATAACAAAGCAGCTATTTGGGCTGTTCAACATAGGTAATATTTTAGCTACAACATGAGGTGCATTGTTAAAGTTATGGGTAATTAGAGCACCAGAGCTGTAAATGTTGGTCAACCTAGGCTAAAAATGGCCTGTTTGACTAACAATGTGGGCTGGGCCATGTGGGCCCACATTTTGAAAATGCAGGCCCAACAAGATCCATTTGGGACGTGCTGTGCTCTTAACGGGCTTGCACCATTTTTCACATGTCAGTCTATTTTCGTGCTTTAGGGCTCAAATATTGACCCATTTCCAAGCCCATAGTCCTATGTTTGATAAGCCTTTGATAATCCTATGTTTGGTATGAGTTTTATCTTTTTTTAAGCCTTGAAAAGTTAATCTAGTGGGAATTAGCTTACTTTATGATAGGGTAATCTGAAATCCTTTCAAATGAGTGGGTTTCAAACATTCTCCTCAATCACAATAATGTAGGACCACATATAATTAAATTTAAATATTTGACGTAATATATTTAATTAATCAATAAATATAATGAGATTTTATATCTATTAATGAAAAAAATATATATTTTGACAATTAATTATATTATTTGATTTTCTTTTTATGTATAATTATTTTTAAAATTAAATATTAAACTGTTTTTCTTTTTATTGAAATTTTTAAATTAATTTTTCCAACTAAAGAATGTAGTTCAATTCCCAAGAGTCTAATATAATTTTCCATGTAAAATCAAAATTAGTTAAGTTTTCGGACATCATATTCTTCTACTTAATATTCTCATTAATGAGACAATTTTGAACTCCCCATATCAAATGAACCCAAGTTAAATGCACATTTTTGTTTAAATTATATATTTGGTTATTTTTATATGATTTTCAACAATTTTTTTTACATAAATTCATATTGAAGATGTTTATAATTATTAATTTTTAGAGCTTGAATAACTACCTATATACATTCAAATTTGTAACTCAAATCTTAAAAATAAATAAATCTATATGGTTTTAATTTTATAATTTACAGTTTTAATTATAGGACTATAAATACTCAAAGTTATATCATACTTCTATTATCATTATAACTTATTTACAAATAAATATTTATTATCATTATTAATGTCAAATTATCATGTTTAATGTGGATTTTTTACCTTGCTTGCTTTCGGGCTAGTTGTTCGTGCTTCCTTGCTGTGCTTTTGGGTTTGTCTTGTTGTACTGTAGCGTGCCTCTTACAACATTGTGTTGTGCCTAGACCATGCACATCTTTTTTCGTGCCGTGTTCGTGCCTTCCGGATTCATAGTGTCAAAGAAGCAAAATAATTATGTAGACTGATCTTCCATGTAGATATGGGCACTAGTTATTACTGCGTTTTTTTTTGTCTTTTTTTATTAGGAATGCAAAATGGATTATTATTATTTATGCTTTTGCTCAAAAGCAAAAATTTATAATTTCCTAAGGAAAAAAAGTGTGAAAAGAAATGATAATACCGTATTTTTTAATTGTAGTGCCAATGGTGTCATGGAAAGAGATAGTTTTCTACCTTTTAGTTTGTTTGCTTTCACACCTTACATTGATCTGTTCATTATTTTATACCCAGATGTTAAGGAGATTAGGGGTATTGGCTTGCAAGTTTCCAAGCTTGAGAATGCAGATTCATTTAGGCAAGGTACGTTGCTGAATCGTAATTGGTGGTGTTACCATAGCTATGCTCAGTATGGTTACAACATCATATGAACTTAGTCATTTTGGACAAAAAATTTGTTGTTGTGCTTTTGGCTTTTAGTTAGACAAAAACAGTATTGTGTTTTTTGAGACTTATTGGTAGTGATTAATTTCTCTCTGATGACCAAACTGGGCATTATTTTTATTGTTTTAAAGGGTCTGAGAAAAACTCTTTGAAATCATGGTTGAAATCTTCCTCGGTAAGTTCAGAGAAATGTGATTATGTACCAGGCAAGAAGACATTAGTAGGTATGTGAGATTTTTCTTCTGATTTTATCATTCCTTACCTATATGTATATTATAGGCAGTATAGGTACAAAGACATTTTGTTCTTGATCAATTAACTGAATGATGCCCATGTTACAGATTGTGAGGTACTGAGATCTGATGGAATTTGCGGACAGTTATATGAAGAGACCCTTGTTACGAATTCAGTGGATAGCAATCCCTCTAATGGGGAATCTAGCTTTAACTCAAATTCAGCACCTCCACCTTTTTCTCATCTTGATTTTGGAGTTGTAGGGAATCTTCCTCCAGATATTTTTTCAGAGCTAAATGAAATTTATGGAGGGAAGTTAGTTGATTTTGTTGCTAAAAGTAACAGCAAAGGCAAAGGTACCAGCCTTGCAGAAGCTCAAATTTTCTTGGTTATCATTTGCCTTTTTCAATTGTGAATGCTTCATGTTTTTGTTCTCATGTTTATTCAGGAAAAGTGAATGAGGGAGAACGGCTTCCCCTTCACAATCTGGTGCATAAAGACAAATTATCAAGTAAAGATGAGGTAAACTTTTCCACTTTGATTCTTTCTTCCTTGATTTGGCTTACGTATCTAGGTTGTGGCGTAGTCAGATCCTAAGCAGAAATTGAACACAGAAAAAGAAAAAAAATATGAATAATTTTTATTTTGTCCCTTCTCTTGTATATATATTAAAGAAAGAATACAAGAGCTTTTATAGAAAATAAGATAGATTTAAAATCTGACCTAATTTTATAAAAGAAATAAATTAAAATAAATCGTACAAAATCAGGTAACAGAATAGCACCATATCAGAAAAAAATTAAATTCCTTAACCAAGACTTTCCTATAATATTCCCACAGCTTCTTGATAGTTTTTGTTATTATTGAAGCCTCTTATAGAAGCAGAGGATGGTAGTGTTACCCCATTTAGGAGGGTGTGTCAGGGGGTTTAACATGTTAGGGGTCAGCGAGTGTCATTGGGAATGTGAAAAGAAAATGTCAATGTAGGCCATTATTTATGCTCCTTGTTTGTAATTTTGAATGCTTATATGTCTGTACACCAGAAAATTTTGCCACAAAATATTGCTGTCTGGAAGTGATCCTATGTTTTTGCATGCATGGGTTGCAACTTGGCTATATAAACCTAAAAGTTTTGTAGGATTGTCTTTCCTAGATCTCAGTAGAGAATGGGAGAGTTTCTTGTATTAGAATAGAATGCTTACATTCTGGTCTAATGTTGCTTTCATTTAAAGATACTTTCTGGGAGATCTCGTATGATTTCCCAAACTTTGTATTTCATTAATTTTTAATACAAAGTTGTTTCTTTTCAAAAAAAAAAAAAAACAGCCACAACCAATGCCTTCTGTGGGAGGATTGCATAATTTTCCCAGGCCAGATCTTGAGAATGCTGATATAATGCCTTCATCTTTGAGTCAAGTAGATACATCGGTGTTACGACAATTGCCTCAAGAACTGAGAGTTGATATACTTGAGCCGCTTCCTGCACACAGGTTACAAGGACTTCCTTTAAATTCTTCCTTGAGCCCTTATTCAGAACATCCATATCCACTAAATTCATTAAATATCAACGAGGCTGAAAATAATCTTGAGTCAACTGATTCTATGTCAAACAATGACCTCTGGGTCGGAAGTCCTCCCAAGTGGGTTGATGAATTCAGCGAGAACAATTGTGTAATATTGAATATACTTGCGGAGATGTATTACAAGTCAGGATCAAGTCGAAATTTATCTTCAATTCTACGATGTACTACTTTGGAATTTCAGCATATTATAGATGCTCCTGGGTATGAAGGTTGGGATGAAGCTTTACACAAATTTTCGGAGGTTGTCAAGCAGTATGTCAAATTAAAGATTGAGATGGATATTGAAGAGATCTATATTTGTTTCCGTCTGATACAAAGGTACAAATGGATTGCTAATTAAATATCAACCTGCAGGATAGAGCCATTTGTTTGTATTGACAGGTTTTTAAGTTAATTTTTCATTTGAATATATTGCATTTCAGTTCAGTATGTTTTTTTTTTCGTCCACTGTTATATGTTCTTACAACCACTAGAGGTTTTCTTTCCCATCTGTAGGAAAATCAATTTTGAACCTTTTATATTAATCTACTGTCACATTTACTGACATATCATTAATACCAAAAAATATTGAATTCAGCTTTCCATACAAATTGTTAGTCCCCACTGATAAGTTAAAAGAAAACGTACCTGTTAAATAGACTCCCGTACATATATAGATATTTATATATATTAGTTTGTGTTTTGGATTGCTCAAGGAGAAAAGAAGCTTTGGCTTGTCCACTTTTTTTTTTTTTGTATATTATTCAAGTTCCAATAAATATTTGGTAGGGATTTCTCATCAACCATTAGTGTATTGAGGGTTACTTTCATGCTACTGGCTTTAGAAGCGGTCATGTTTTACCTTATTTCAGCGTGGTCATGTATTACCTCACTCATGAATAATTTACTTTTTTTCCCTCACAGATCTATATTATTAATGTCTCCAGGTTCATGTTGAAGTCAAAGTTTCTCTTACATGTTTATGACTCTGTCTTTCCATATCTTCAGGTAAGTTGATAAATAGCATTGGTTCTTTTTTATAATATGTGTAGGTAGAGATGCATCTTTGTGATGTTTGGCCTGGTGGTCTGGCCTGTTCTCGTGAGCCCATGCTGGGTAGCTGGTTAGAACGACCTGACACTACCCATTAATTACGTGGTCTGTGGCGGGCTAACTCATGTAAGTAGAAAAGTTGACCTAACCTATCCCACACATCGGCAAGGATGCTGAGCCAAAAAGTGTTGGCTCGTGGGTCTGCCACGATGGGTTTGTCCGTGGTAGCTATAATATTCAAATATGCATTTTTGAATAGTTCGATTCATCGTTCAAATAGTCAAAATTCTTTGAAAGAACTCTTTCAACGGTTAGATTTGGGTATCAATAGATATTTTTCTACTTTTCATTTCTTATTTCACACTAGTTTCTTTGTTCTCCTAAAACTCTCTTTGCAAAAATATAATGGCTGTACTGAATATTTTTCTTATGTCAATCATCTTTCTCTGCAAATTGTCATGGTTCAGATTGTACCATTAGGGTGAACTTCATGTTTTTGATTCAATGTTGTTCCTTGTGATTTCTACCACACTTGTTGTATTCTTCGTAGCAATGATAATTTAACATATTACTGAGGCCATTCTACCTCTTTACATGCCTAAAGGCCTATCCCATCTCGCATTATATGTGCGGGCAAGGCCGGTCCAGTCAGCCCTACTACAGTGTCAAACCAGGGCTGATCCATCTTGGCACCATAGCAAGATGGGCCTTGGCCTAAGTCCACATTTGCATCTGTAGGAGATCAGGCCACCTTCAATTTTAAATGTTTTAGGTGTATTAAGAAGTAGATTACATTATGTTTACCTTTCTTTTTGCTTTTTATTGCACTCACTTTGTTTTCAATTTTCTTTCTTCAATAATTCGTTAGGCATCTGTTAGTGAAAGCTATGGAGGAAACTTGCACTTACCCTTTGGTTAGTGCTTGAATGTGATGCATCAACATCCCAAGTGGAGTTGGAAAGGTATTTTATAATGAAACTCTAACATCCTAAGGCTGGGTTGTTAGTCCCTTTGAGGTAAGTTTCTTGATGTTTTTTTTTAACCTCAAGTTAATGGTCAAATGTTTTAAGAGATTTCTTACTAAATTAGGTGTTACAACTCTTATTTAATTACCGGTAATTGTGTTGGTTTCCTAGATTTGTTTGAGTTTTCTAGATCTAGTTACTTGTTGTTTGGGTTCCCTAGTTTTCATGATCAAGGCTTTAATTAATTTTTTTAGTGGTTGGGTTCTTTGTATCTTTTGGTTATAAGAGAAGCAGCATGTGTATGGTTTCTCACCCCGAAATACATTAAGAAATTTGCAGAAACACATTTTCTTTATTTGTATCTTCTTTTGGGGTCATTTGATTTGGTATTCAGAGCTGGATTCTGACAATGGCTATGGCAAACAGGATTAAAGCACAAAAATTTGAAGAAAATGTGAGGCAACTGAAAAAGACAACAAAGAAAAGTCTGTCAGATTTATAAAAAATGGTGGCTGTTGTGAGATTGAAACTTGACTAGTTGTCGACAGGAAGCGAAAATTCTAACAACAAAAGCAACGATTACTAATAATAGATGTGAGTTGAACAGTTCTTTGAATGGTAGGAACTTTGTTCAAGCTCAATTCTCTAATGTAAATTATCCCAAATTTGTGATGGACAATAGTACCAAAACGAGACCTTATTTGATGGGAAGGCATTTCAAGATAATGACCAGATTTGGAAAAATTCTTGAAACCAATTCAAGAAATGCAACAAGAGTTTAGAGAAGCTCGAAGGGCCACTGCTTGATTCAACCGGTCAAGAACTTGGTGGTGGCTCCAATAGAAGGTGCAACGACAAGACAAATCAGAGTGACAGTGGTGAACGGTGAAGAATGTGGCATGACGTTGGCTCAAGGCAAGGGTGTTACTTGTTCGCTTAAAATGGGGTCTTTAGTAGCAATGTTGATGGGGGCGCCTGTGTAGGATTGGGCAACGACAACGACAATCAACGTGGTGGGCTGAGAGGCGTTCATGTTAAACACCAAGTGGTGGTGGCTGGATTTGCCAGGGTTTAATGTGTGTTTAAAGGGTCATTTCCAAATTTTTGGATTTTAATGGTGATAGATATTTCACACTAGATCAACTTACAAGTGTTGAGAAATTGGAGGCTGCTGTAATATGTTCTAAAGGTGATGCACTTTCTTGGTTTCATTGACTGCATCATAGGAGTTTGAGTTGAAGTTGGTCAGGGTTGAAGGTGCTAATGTTGCAGCGATTTCCACTATTGAAGGACGGGAACACATTGCAAAAGCTGGTCACTCTTAAGCAAAAAGGTTCTGTGGTGGCTGAGTATAAAAGACAATTTAAGGTGTATGCAATACCTTTGAATAATATTTTTGATGAAGTCCTTGAGAATGTATTTGTTAATGGATTGAAAGAAGAGATAGAGGGAAATTACAACTGTTTGAACCGGTGGGAGATGAGTACACAAGCATGATAGAAGGGAGAGAAGAGGGTGTTGAAACATCTAATGAACCCGTAGAGTTGTCTTTAACTTGGTAGGATTGTCCAATCTTCAAACGATTAAGGTACAGGGAATGATTAAGGATCAGCTGGTAATGGTGCTTGTAGATTGTGGGGCTACTCACAATTTTATCTCTTTAGAGTTTGTGAAGAAATTGAGTCTTACGATATGTGCAATGAGAGAATGTGAAATTCCCATGGGAAATGGATTGATGGTGAGGAATAAAGGCACTTATAATGGTACGGTTTTGAGAATTCAAGATAATGAAATTCAAGAGAATTTCTTGTCTTTGGAGTTGGGAAGTGCTGATGTGATCCTTGGAATTCATTGTGATAACTCTAGAAATTAGAGTTAATTCTGTGGGTTCCCTAGCTGAAGATAGTGTGTTTTAAGAGTAATAACTAATGTTTTGAATGTGTTGTGCATTCTTTTGAGTAGTTTAAGCAAATGTTAGTCTTGGGTGAACTTTTGAATTGAAGAATATTATTTTTGGTTAAATTGGTAATGGAAATGCTAAAAGTTGACTTAAGGTTCTGATTGTTATCACAGGGTCAAAGAATATATATATAAGAATTGAAAAAGAGGCGATGAATATGTTGGATTCCTGCGAATGTTGTAGCATCTCTGTGACAACTGGAAGAAATCAGCAGCTTAATGAGACACATGTCATCTCTGTGACAACTGGAAGAAATCAGCAGCTTGATGAGACACATTTCATCTCTGTGACAACTGGAAGAAATCAGCAGCTTAATGAAACACATGTTTTGAGGAGTTAGTAAGCCCAACAGTAAGACAAGCTGAAGAGGTGTTGAGGAAAGTGTCATACTATCCTTTTGTGCTCACCTAAACATCTTTGTTGCCCTAGAAAAAAGATAAAAAGAATTAAGTAGTCAGCCCCCAAGGATGTAAGAGGAGAACAAGGAGAGATGTCAGAATAATTAGGATCAATTAGGAATCAATTAAGTGTAATTTTAATTTAATTACTCAAGATTTCAGTTTCCTTTTTGGTTGTAATTCTCTTTTTTTTTTGAGGTTGTAATTCTCCTTGATTTAAGGAGATTTAAGGAAAGTTAGGGTTGTAATGTGCTATTTATACATCTGTTTTTCATGAGTAAAATAAAACAATATTCCATGGCCATTTATTTACATGGTATCAGAGAATATAGGTGAGCCATGGAATATAGACGAGCTATGACTGGGCAGAAAACTAACCCCTCGCTTCGGCACCAGGGGTAAATACAGGTGACGATTTCAGTTTGACTAGTGGCTTCGCCACTTTTGAAACGATCCAGTCTGCGTTCCAACCTCACCATTGACAAAATGAAAATTCCTCACAATTATGCCACCGATACATTTGGCTCATTCTCTTTCCAGTTGATGAATGACAAATTGAATGGTCATAACTACTTTGAATGGGCTCAATTCGTGAAGCATGCCATATGGCAGAGGAAAGCTTAACCAACTAACCGGAGAGTCACGAAAACCGGCAATGGGAGACCCAACAATCATTGATATGGTGATCAAAAAATTTGTTAGTCATGGCTTGGCTTATAAATTTAATGGAACCAGCCATAGCAAAACCCCATATGTTCTTTCTTGCTGCCAAGGATGTATGGAAGGCAGTATGGAAGATGTATCAAGATGTTGAAAACTCCTATCATATTTTCGAACACAACAAAGCCATGGAGCTCCAAACAAGGAGATTGGGTTGTTATGTGTAATTTTGGAGAATTAATATTTTTCTTACCTTTCATTAAGAGCTGAATAGGCATATAAATATTACTAAGGGTTTAACAACTCAGAAAAATAAAAGCCATAAAAATAGGATCTGTCTAACAATACTAACACTTAGTTCCTAGACTTAGGGTAACAACCTAAGACCGATTATACTAACCCAACTTTACACAATTTAATTCACACTCCCCCTCAAGTTGGCATATAGATATAAAAAATACCCAACTTGTTTACAAGAAAATCAAACGTTGGTTTAAACAAGCCTTTTGTTAAGATATCAGCAGTTTGATCTTCGGACTTTACAAACGGGATACAAATCACCCCTTCTTCCAAAAAATACTTCATCTCTCCTGGATCTTTGATTTCAAATTCTCTAGAGAGCTTATTTTTCATTGCCTCTAGTTCTTCTAGATTGTCTCCGGTGAGAAGGATATCATCTACATAGACAATAAGGACTGCAATCTTTCCATTGTTTGAGTAACGAGTGAACAAAGTATGATCTAATTGCGCTTGAGTGTAGCCTTGTTTCTTCACTACTTGAGTGAACCTCTCGAACCAAGCTCGTGATAATTGTTTCAACCCATAAAGTGCTTTTTTCCAATCTACAAACTTTAGTTCCAAATTTGTGTTCAAAACCTGGTGGTGGAAGCATATACACCTCTTCTTCCAATCTCCTATTCAAAAAAGCATTCTTCACATTGAACTATCTTAGAGGACAGTCTAAATTAGCTGCAATAGACAACAAAATTGAAACAGTGTTAAGTTTAGCTATGAAGCAAAAATCTCGGTGCAATCAATACCATAGGTTTGTGTAAACCCCTTGGCCACCAATCGAGCTTTGCGTCTTTCTAGAGTTCCATCTCCATTGAATTTGGGTGTAAAAACCCACTTGCAGCCGACTATTGGAGCACCCTTGGGAAGATCTTCAAGTCTCCATATTTGTTTTTTCTCAAGTGCACTCTGATAGACCTCCCCTCACTTGTGTGTACACAAGGAGAGGAAAGCGTGAAAGGAAGGCCAAGTCAGCAGCTGAGGTGGACTCGGCCGATAGTTAGTTAGAAGAGAGTTAGTAGAATGCGGAGAGGTGCACAGGCGTATGATGTATTACTGAGATTAGAATAAGAGTAAGGTTAGCTAGTTATTTGGGGTGTGGAGAAATTAGTAGGCTGTAACCTTGGGAAAGAATTCAGGCTCTCGAATTCCTGATTATTTAATACAAATGTTCAGTTTCTTTGCCATTATTTTCGGTATTCCAGCCAGTTGTTTACTAATTCTTGCAGAAAGTGCTTATTGAGTGGTATCAGAGCCAATACGATCTTACATGGGCCCAAGAAAAGATGCTCAAATCGAGATTTTGGAGGAAAAGATAGTCGATGCAATCGGATTTTTACCGGGAGATGACCGAGGTTTGCTCGGACTTTCAGAGGTTTCCGACGGAGCTTGATTTG
This sequence comes from Humulus lupulus, assembly GCF_963169125.1. Taxonomy (NCBI): domain Eukaryota; kingdom Viridiplantae; phylum Streptophyta; class Magnoliopsida; order Rosales; family Cannabaceae; genus Humulus; species Humulus lupulus. The sequence continues at coordinate 102,810,028 of NC_084793.1, forward strand.
CTTAAATCGGATGTTCAACGTATTCCAACACTGGAGAAGAAGATTGGCTTCGTGGTGGGCCACCTTGCGCAGCTGATGCAGGTCACTGGACGTCCAACTGTCGACACTATAGCTGCCAGTGACGATCGTCAACGTCGCGTGGTTGAAGGGGATGGGTTATCTACTCCGGCTAAGTCTTTTGGGGACCAATCCATTCCTCCACCATAGAACCAGCCTGATCCCTTTGGATTTGCACATCATTTTGGTTGTGACTATCGGCCACCCCGAATGGATTTACCGTTGTTCTCCGGTGACAATCCGGAGGGATGGATTTTCAGAGCGAAATGGTATTTTTTACTGGATCGATTAACCGAAGCTCACATGTTGGAGGCGGCCATCATAGGCTTGGAGGGAGACGCTTTAACGTGGTTACAATGGGAAAACCAACAACGACCAATTTCTTTATGGGCAACTTTGAAAAATTTGCTGTTATTGCGATTTCGAGCTGTTCCGGTAGGCTTCTTGTCTGAAGAATTGTTGTCTGTGCATTAGGATACCACCGTGAAAGAAAACCGGATTAAATGGGAGGCTATCGCATCTCGTGTTCCAGACATGCCAGAGCATATACTTGAAGGCAGCTTCGTGAAGGGATTGAAGGAGGAGATTAAGAGTGCCTTGCACATATTACAGCCCATGGGTCTGGCCCAAATTATGGAAACAGCACAGCGAATAGAGGAGAGCCATCAATTGGGTTCAACGGGCTAGCCTACATGAGTAACAGGTTCCAAGGTTCCAAGCCTAACATTAGCCCTATCATTCCATTTCGTCCATCGTTTACTCCATTTTCGGCCAGATCGGCATCGGCTATTTTATCATCGACACCCGCTCTTAGTCCTTCCAATTCCTCAAAAATGGTGGCAACTCCATCTATGAAACGATTGACTAAGGCTGAATACCAAGACAAAAAAGCTCGTGGGGTGTGTTTTAAATGTGATAAGAAATTTCACAGGGGCCATGAATGTGAACAAAAAGCTTTACAGGTCATGTTGACGATGGATGATGATGACTTGTCATATCCAATGGATTCTCCACCACCTACTCCAGAATTGGGTACCAAAAGTGTCGCAGAAGAAACTTTAGCCACTCTTTCTCTTATTTCCTTGGTCGGAATTACTTCAACTCATACCATGAAATTGGCTGGCCATATTGGACAACAACCAGTCACAGTGTTGATCGATAGCGGCGCTACTCATAATTTCATATCCATGGGCATCGTCTCGACGACAGGCTTACCAATCACGACTACATCTTGTTATGGGGTTCTTTTGGGCACAGGTGGCAAAGTAAGAACCGAGGGAATTTGCAGCCAAGTTGAATTGGATTTGGGAGCCTTAAGATTGGTGACTGATTTTTTACCGTTAGAATTGGGCAGGGCAGATGTCATATTAGGCATTAAGTGGCTGGAAACATTGGGCAACATGCAGGTTAATTGGCGTTCAATGGTTATGAAATTCGAGATGGGAGGCACTTGGGTTACTTTGCAAGAGGATCCCACTCTTTGCAAATCTCAGATATCCTTGAAGGCGATGATTTAGACAGTGCAGCGTGAGGGTCAAGGATTTTGGGTTCAATTAGGCACTTTGGCAGTGGATCAGAATGAAGATAAAGGCTCTATACCACCTGTTGAGACTTCCTTATTGCAGAAATTCGATGGTGTCTTTCAAGTGCCTTCGGGGCTCCCGCCCACCAGGACTAGAGAATAAACTATTACTTTACGAGAGGGTGTTGGACCCGTGTCAGTTCGACCATACTGTTATGCTCAAGCGCAGAAGGATGAAATTGAACGTTTGATGACTGAAATGTTGAAGGCAGGAATAGTCCAGCCTAGTACTAGCCCATTTTCGAGTCCCGTTTTATTAGTAAAAAAGAAAGATGGGAGTTGGCGATTTTGTGTCGATTATTGAGCCCTTAATCGCGAGACGGTCGCAGACAAGTTTCCCATTCCGGTCATTGATGAGTTGTTGGACGAGCTATACGGCGCCATTGTTTTTTTCCAAACTGGATCTGAAATCAGGGTACCACCAGATTCGGATAGCTGCTGCCGATATTGAAAAGACGTCTTTTCGAACGCACGAGGGACACTGAGTTTTTGGTCATGCCTTTTGGCCTTACTAATGCACCAGCCACATTTCAGGCTCTTATGAATGAGGCTTTTCGCGATTTTTTGCGCAAGTTTGTACTAGTACTCTTTGACGATATTTTGGTATATAGTCCATCTCAGGAGGCTCATGTTTGACACTTAGAATTGGTGCTGGAAAGGCTGCAGCAACACCAGTTGTATGCCAATAGGAAAAAGTGCTTGTTTGCTAAGCCAAGTGTGGAATATTTGGGCCATCTTATATCAGAAAAAGGGGTAGCATCTGGTCCTGCTAAGCTCTCTGCAATGGTGGATTGGCCGGTTCTGAAGACTATTCGGCAACTACGAGGATTCCTTGGACTGACTAGGTATTATCAGAAATTTGTTCATGGTTATGGCAGCATCATATGCCCTCTTACTGACCAGCTGCAAAAAGACGCTTTCAATTGGTCACCGGAGGCCTAAGAAGCTTTTTTTTTTAAAAGAAGAGACAGAGGTCAGGAAGACCTCCTCTCAAAATCAATAATAACCCTCACTTTTGGCGGAGGAATACCATGGAAACAAAAATACGACATATACAAAGCCTTAGAAAAAGCCTGAACAAGAAAGATTAGGACCACAAATACATCCATAAGAAAATAATACAAGGACAAAGGGACACCCACTACAGCCCAGACTACACTACCAAAAAACTCTTCCACTCTCTAGAGAGATCCAAAAAGGATAAACCCTCAAAACCCTTTGTGCGATACACCCAAGTAGCCACCCAGAATTTAATTCTTTCCCAAATGATTGAAGGAAGGCTAGACTTTTCGTCAAAAATTCTGCTATTTCGTTCTAACCAAATTGCTCAAAAAGTAGCTAAAATTGTGGCCCTCCATAGCTTATTCAAACGATTATTCCCCAATAAACCAGCGCATAACAATTGGGAGCAAGAAGAAGGATGGCACCAACTCACCCCAAATTCACCCCACACCTTTGACCAAATTGACTGGGCCAACTCGCAAAACAAAAATAGGTGAGATACAGATTCAACCGCCTTTTTACAACAAACACACCAACTAGGAGAGAGACTAAGATACGGACAGCGACGCTGTAGAACATCAATAACACTGAGTTTCTCCAAACACAATAACTACCTGAAAACCTTTATTTTAGAAGGAACTTGGCTTTTCCACAAGATCCTTGCCCACAACACATCCGCCCGGACATCATTGCAAATTAGCTTCTGAAAAGCGGACTTGCAAGAAAACAACTCGCTGGGATCGGCCTCCCAAACCCTCCTATCGTCCAAGATAGACGGTAACTGAACAAACTCCAAAACCCTTAGTAGCTCAATCAAAGAAGTTACTTCCCTATCGAAAAGAGGCCTTCTAAAACGAAAATTCCAATCCACCCCTTCTCCCCCGTCCTTAGAAACACTCAACTCGAAAATTGGAATGTTCTTAGCTTGAGAAATGATGGCCAAATTCGAAAACCTTTCCTTCAATGCTTGTCCTTCAATCCAAACGTCCTCCCAAAACCTCACCAAATCTCCGCGCCCCACTTTAAAGTGAACCATCCCCAAGTATTCGTCATAAAGAGAAGAGATGTCCTTTATTGACAGCTATTGACAGCCAATAGAATCAGAAAATTAGTTTGTTTCCTTACTTAGAATATTTTCATTCATTGTAAATATACAGAAATTAATTCCTTTATTATGTCTTTTGTGTATATATACTGTGTAACGAAATGAAGAAAGTAGACCATATATTTTCATCTCAAGCAATATCTATAGTTTTCTATATTTTTCACATGGCATCAGAGCCCTAAGGTTGTCTTCCTAACCTCTGGTTCGTGTCTAAGCCATCTCTGTCCTGTCCAGCGCTTTCGCTTCCCGCTGCCCTCACATCGCTCTTGGTCCTCAACGGAGCACTCCACTCGTCGCCCTAGTCGCTTGCCCAAATCGATTTGCCTTACCCATCTGTCAAGATCGTTGCTTGGTCTTTGAGAGAGTCCACTGATTGAAGGTCCTTGTCTGATACCTGTTTTTTTTGTTCACTTTTTTTTTTTTCGTCTAAGCCGATACCTTTTTTTTTTTTCTTTCCTCATATCGATATATTTTTTTTTTCCCTCACAATCCTTACCCACGTTGCCCACCCCATTCCATCAGCACATATATATATATATATCTTTATATATATTAAATCCCACACAAACAGCCAAAAAAAACCCAGTACCGTACGTCCAACTCAATTTTTTTTTCAAACCAACTTTTTTTCTTTTAAGCAATGTCTTTTAATGAAGAAGCCACCTCTCCAACCAGTGGTACCACCACTTCCCAAGTACCCACTCAATCTGGCTCCAGTGGTACAACCACTTCCCAAGTACCCACTCAATCTACCCACTCAATCTATAGTCACGACAGTGGTTCTATTCAAATTACAACTCACAAGCTTGAAGGAAAAAACTACTTGGAATGGGCACAATCAGTCAAAATTGTCATATGCGGTCGCGGTAAACTTGGCTATATTACTGGTGACCTCCCTGCTCCACCATTGGATGATCCCACTTACAAGGTATGGCAAGCTGAAAACTCAATTGTTCTTGCCTGGCTAATCAATTCCATGGATCCAAAAATTAGTCGCAGGTATCTTTTCTTCAAAACTGCCAAAGAAGTATGGGATGCTGCCAGAAAAATGTACTCTGATCTTGGAAATACCTCTCAAATATTTGAGATTCGAACAAAACTCAAAGAAATCAAACAAGGTACTCAAACTGTGACTCAATATTTTTCAGCTCTCCAAGACTTATGGCAGGAACTTGATCTCTATCTGGAGACCACACCATTATGTAGTGCATGCAGTATCATCCATCGACAAAATTTGGAAAAAGAAAGGGTGTATGAGTTTCTTACTGGGTTGACTCACCACCTTGATGAGGTTCGCGGTCGCATAATCAGTCGCTCTCCCCTCCCTGATACTGAAGAAGCTTTCTCTGAAGTTCGTCGTGAAGAGGCACGACGTCGAGTCATGCTCCATACTTCAGATTCCCAACCACTGGAAGGCTCTGCTCTTGCTGCCAGATCTGGCTCACGAGAGAAATTCAATCCTGATCCGAGACCAAACCGTAAGGGAGAGCGACCTTGGTGTGATCATTGTAAACGCCATGGGCATACTCGTTCTTCTTGTTGGGAAATTCATGGTAAACCAGCCAACTGGACTCCTCGACGTTCCAATGACAAGAAGGCCTATCAAGCTCAAACGCAAGACATCGATGGTACCTCATCCGACATCTCTCAGGGAACCACTTCCTTCCCCTTCAGTAAGGAACAAATTGCTCATTTATACACTCTTTTGAATCAGTCAGCTCCCCATAATTCCAGTGGATCTAATATTGCATCATGCTCTGTTGCACACTCTGGTAATTTCTCATCTACTATACAAAATTTTCAAACACCATGGATAATTGATTCAGGTGCTTCTGATCACATGACTAGTTTGTTTCACTTGTTTGACTCTTACTCTCCGTGTTCCAATAATTCAAGTGTCAAGATTGCCGATGGCACTCTTTCTCCAATTGTAGGAATTGGTACAATTAAATTGTCAAATGACTTATCTCTGAAATCAGTCCTTCATGTTCCTTCCTTAAACTGCAATTTAATTTCTGTTAGTAAGTTCACTGCTGATAATAGTTGTCTTGCTAAGTTTTCTTCTACTTCCTGTCAATTTCAGGAACTATCTTCGGGGAGGACGATTGGCAGTGCTAGGTTTCATGGTGGCCTTTATTTCTTTGAAGATCGTCGACGAATAACACAACCCTCTAGTTTGTCTTCCAATTATGTTTCTACTTTCAATCCTGTTTCTAATAAAGACAAGATTATGTTATGGCATTATCGACTTGGACATCCAAGTTTTTCATACTTAAGACATGTGTTTCCAGATTTATTTTTAAATAATAAAATTGAGTCTTTCCAATGTGATATTTGTCAATTTGCTAAACATACTCGATCTGTCTTTCCTCAGAAGATTTATACACCCACTAGTCCATTTTCATTAATTCATAGCGATCTATGGGGGCCTTCCAAAGTCACTACTGTCAATGGTCATCAATGGTTCATCACGTTCATAGATGACCACACACGCCTCACTTGGGTATATCTTCTCAAACACAAGTCTGAAACACATAATGTCTTTCGAACTTTCCATATGATGATTCAAACACAGTATCAAGCATCTATTCGTATATTACGAACAGATAATGGCACAGAATATTTCAATTCCGTTTTGGGCACCTATCTTTCCCAAAATGGGATCATTCATCAAAGTTCATGTGTCAGTACCCCTCAGCAGAATGGGGTAGCTGAACGGAAAAATCGCCACCTCTTAGAAGTAGCCCGATCCCTACTTTTCACTATGCACGTCCCTAAATCCTTTTGGGGGGATGCCATTCTCACCGCTGCCTATCTTATTAATCGTCTTCCTAGTCGACCTCTTCACTTTAGGACACCTTATTCTATTCTTTGTTCCTCATATCCTCATATTTCCTCAAACTCTCTGCCTGTTAAAATATTTGGGTGTACATCCTTTGTTCATGTTCACCCTCGAGATCGCACTAAACTTGATCCACGAGCGATAAAAACTATCTTCCTTGGTTATTCTCCCACTCAGAAAGGCTATCGGTGTTATTGTCCTCTTACAAAGAAAACTTATGTCTCACGTGACGTCACCTTTTTTGAAAATACTCCTTACTTTTCTCCCACTTCGCTTCAGGGGGAGATCCACACTCACGATGAAGCTCAATGGTCGTGGGGGTTAGACGTTCCTCTTGATTCCCATATACATTCTTTAGACTCAATAGACAAATCAAATGACTTGAATTCCCAAGTTCTTGACGTGAATTCTCAAGTTCTTGCTCCACCATCTGATTCAGATTCTAAGTCACCAAGCCTTGATCCATCCTTAAAATCAGTTGAAACAGATATTCATCCACAAAATCAACAAGAGCTCCATGTTTATTCTAGGCGACAAAGAAATAAACAAATCATGAATCCAAAGCACAGTCAAGAGACCAATCCGGTGGTAGATCCTCATTCTCAAGAAATGTCAGGTGATTTCCCTTCAAACACTATTTCTGACCTAGACATTCCTATAGCATTGCGAAAAGGAACTAGGTCTTGCCCTAAATATCCTATCTCCATGTTTATTTCCTATTCAAATTTGTCATCTTCTTTTAAAGCTTTTACTTCTAGCTTGTCAGACATTGTTATTCCTAGGAATATTGATGAAGCACTCGAAATTCCTGAATGGAGAACAGCTGTCCATGAAGAGATGCGAGCTCTTAAAAAAACGGAGACTTGGGAATTAGTGGAATTACCACCTGGAAAAGGAGTGGTAGGATGCAAATGGGTGTTCACGGTCAAGTTTAATGCAAATGGATCTATCGAGAGATACAAAGCACGGTTAGTTGCAAAGGGGTTTACACAAACCTATGGGATTGACTATACCGAAACTTTCGCTCCTGTTGCAAAACTCAATACTATCAGAGTCTTACTTTCATTGGCAGCCAATCTGGATTGGGAGTTACATCAACTAGATGTAAAAAATGCATTCTTAAACGGTGAACTGGAAGAAGAAGTGTACATGGTTCAACCTCCTGGATTTGAAGAAAAATCTCCCAAAATTGTTTGCAAACTCAAAAAATCTCTCTATGGCCTGAAACAATCTCCTCGGGCATGGTTTAATCGTTTTTCAAAGGTAGTCAAGGGTCTCGGCTACACACAGGGTCAGACAGATCATACTCTATTCATTAAACACTCAGGAAAAGGAGAGATGACTATCCTGATTGTATATGTGGATGATATAATAGTCACCGGCAACAATTCCAGGGAGATAACTTTGATCAAAGGACTATTGTCAAAAGAGTTTGAAGTCAAAGATCTTGGAACATTGAGATACTTTCTTGGTATGGAAATTGCTAGAAGCAAAAAAGGTATTTCTGTATCACAAAGGAAGTATACACTTGATCTTCTAAAAGAAACTGGAATGCAAGATTGTAAGGCTAGCAGAACTCCAATCGAACTGGGAAATAAAGATCGAATGTTTAAAGGGGAATCAGTTGACAAAGGCCGATATCAACAGTTAGTTGGAAAGCTCATTTATCTCTCACATACTAGACCCGACATTGCATTTGCTGTTAGTCTAGTAAGTCAATATATGCATGATCCATGTCAAGGACACCTTAATGCTGTGTATCGAGTGTTAAGATATTTGAAGCAAACTCCAGGCAAGGGTCTGTTTTTCAAGAAAACTTTTAAAAGAAATGTCGACGTATTCACTGATGCAGATTGGGCCGGATCGATTGATGACAGAAAATCTACATCAGGATACTGTACTTTACTTTGGGGCAACTTAGTAACATGGCGAAGTAAGAAGCAGTCTGTTGTTGCGAGGAGCAGTGCAGAAGCTGAATACAGAGCCATGGCTCATGGAGTGTGCGAAGCAATTTGGATAAAAAGGCTGCTAGAGGAATTAAAAATTAAGTATGAAGCTCCCGTCCATCTTTACTGTGACAACCAGTCTACTATTAGTATTGCTCACAACCCAGTTCACCATGACAGAACAAAACATGTGGAAGTAGACCGTCACTTTATTAAGGAGAAAATTGATGAAGGAATTATAAAAATTGAGTATGTCCACACTGATCAACAACTTGCAGATATTCTTACCAAAGGATTATCTGAAAAAATATTTGATTTTCTTATGAACAAGCTTGGACTAATCAATATCTATAGTCAAGCTTGAGGGGGAGTATTGACAGCTATTGACAGCCAATAGAATCAGAAAATTAGTTTGTTTCCTTACTTAGAATATTTTCATTCATTGTAAATATACAGAAATTAATTCCTTTATTATGTCTTTTGTGTATATATACTGTGTAACGAAATGAAGAAAGTAGACCATATATTTTCATCTCAAGCAATATCTATAGTTTTCTATATTTTTCACATCCTTCCACGGGCCCCTCACAGTAAATCTCCCCATCGACCTTATCGACCTTGTGTCCCACAAATTTTCCGCCCGGCCATAACGACTCACCACCACTTTGTGCCAAAGTGAATTACGCTCCAAAGGGAATCTCCATAACCATTTAAGAAGAAAGGCTTTGTTTCTTTCTTCTAAATGGCCTATTCCAAGACCACCCTGAAAAATGGGTTTACAAACATCTTTCCAAGCTACAAGATGCTCTGACCCCTTGTTATCTGCCCCATCCCAAAAGAAATCGCTCATCAGCCTTTCCAAACTCTTCAAAATATTTTTCGGAGCCCTGAACAGCGACAAATAATACACCGGTAAAGATGATAACACTGATTGAATCAAAGTCAATCGACCCCCTCTAGGAAGAAAGGCACTCTTCCACCCAGCTAACCGATTTGCACACTTATCCACAACTGGCTCCCAAAAAGACTTAAGTCTCGGATTGCCTCCCAAAGGAAGACCTAAATAACTCATAGGCCATTTTCCAACCTCACACCCAATACATGAAGCACGAGAAATCACATCCTCCTCCTCCACATTAAGCCCTAACAATTGACACTTTTGCAAATTGATTTGCAAACCTGAAATGGCCGAAAAGGCCTTGATAATATCTAGAAGAGCCTGAAGTGACACCTCGTCATTTAAAAAGAATACTGTATCATCAGCAAATTGCAGATGACTCACCTCTACCTTGTCCCTGCCCACCCTAAATCCTTCAATAACTGAATTTGCCTTTGCTTTGTCCACCAAACTACTAATAACATCCACCACAATGGTGAACAGAAAAGGAGATAAAGGGTCCCCTTGACGAAGCCCACGAGAGGCCCCAAATTTACCCCAAGGCTTACCATTCACAAATACTGAAAAAGAGACAGAAGTGAGACAGCCCCTCATCCACTTTCGCCAAAGAGCACCGAAACCTTTTTGTTCAAGGACAAAATCCAAAAAATCCCACTCCACACACTCATAAGCTTTTTTAAAATCTATCTTGAACACCCAACCCCTCTTCCCTTTACTCCGATATTCTTCCACTGCTTCATTAGCCACTAGAACAGAATCTAAAATCTGTCTACCTTCTACAAACGCACCGGGTTTCTGAAATAGTCTCTGACAGCACCCCTTTCAGTTTATTGGCTAAAACTTTTGAAATAATCTTATACACTCGTGACAAGGCTAATTGGCCTAAAATCATTCACGCAACAACTATTGAGCTTTTTTGGAATAAGACATAAGTAAGTATCGTTGGAACCCATCGGGATAGAACCGTCGGCTTGGAACTCCGTAAAAACCTCCACTAAATCATCCTTAATTACATCCCAATTTGAATGAAACACAGCCAGAGAAAACCCATCAGGCCCTAGTGCCTTATCTCTAGAACAATTAAAAACAGCTTGTTTGATCTCCTCCTCCTCAAACGGCCTCTCAATAAATGAACTTAGGGTGCCAGGAATTCTTCTCCACTCTAAACCCCGAATTCCATTCCAATGACGCACTCCCGCCGAATATAAATTAAAAAAAAACCTGACAATCTCGCCGGCAATCTCACTATCCCCGATTAATATACTCTCGTCCAATCTCTCAATTCTAGAAATGAAATTCTTTGAGTTACGAGCACTGAGGATACTATGGAAAAGTCTGGAATTATAATCCCCATGTTTGGCCCATTGGCACTTGAGCTTCAACCAATTTCCTCTCTCCTCTTCTAGAACCAAATTCTGCCACTCCCTCTTAACTTTACTTCTATCAGCTAAAAGAGAATCATCCCAGTTACCAGTTTCCTCCATCTTATCCAACTCTGAAATACGCCTTTCTAGTGCCTGCTTTTCCCATTTCCTATTACCATAGATCCTTCTGCTCCACAACTGAACCCTCCGTTGCACTTCTCTCAATTTTAACATAAAATTTTTCCCTGACCCACTTCTCATTGACGAACCATGCCACCATTTAAATAAATTTGAGCCAAACTCCTTATGCTCCAGCCAAATATTATCGAATCTGAAAGGTCCGGGACCCCAAAGAGGGGGGTTAGTATCCAATATCACCGGGCAATGATCCGAAACCACCCGCACACACACCTCTTGTCTGATGAAAGGAAAGAGCGTGGACCAATTTCTACCCAAAAGAAATCTGTTAAGCCGACAACAAATAGGACCCTTCCTGAAATCCGACCAAGTAAATTTCCCATTGTTGAGTCTAGGATCCACCAACTTGAGCTCTGTAATTAACTCATTGAAAATTTTCATGCTCCTCGTATTGGAAGTGCTGTTAACCTTTTCTTCCACCCGACGGACTACATTAAAATCACCCCCCAAACACCATGAATCCCCACAAATAACACTTAAGCCTGCGATCTCATCCCAAAACTCATCCCTATTACCATAGCGCGCTGGACCGTAAATCCCTGAAAACCACCAAGGAGGATTGCCCTCTGCTTGAACCAGAATGGAAACGGAGAAATTACCCACTAAAGAATCCAAAACCTTGACACATCTAGTGTCCCACACTACCAGAACCCCACCTGATCTCCCAACAGACGGTAAAAGTGCCCAAGCTCTGAATCTAGAACGCCAAATACTACCAACAAAGCGCCTATCCACTTGACTTCTTTTCACCTCCTGAAGAACAAGAATATCTGGATTAATTTTACACACCGTCTCTTTTATAGCCCTCTTTTTTTCGAAAGCACCACTACCTCGAACATTCCACGAAAGAATCCTCATTTAGACATACCACAACCCCGCTTTTTATTACTTCGTCCTCCATAATTTATATTAAAGGCCAATTTCTTCAATTCTCTTCTTTTCCTGACATCAGTCGAATCCTGCTTCGGCTTATCATCAACTTCCAAACTTTTTGACACTAATTCCACTCCCATCGCTTTTAGAGTGCCCTCAAAAGAATCACTAAGGACCTCTTGGGAACCTCCCTTTTTCTCACACTTAACATCTTCCTCAGAAAGATTAGAAGGACCGTTCATTTTCTCTCGGCTTAACTTTCTTTCCTTCCCACTCTTAGAATCCATATTTTCAAAGATGGGAAAATTTTCCAATCCTTCCTTATCTTCCCACAAACTGCGTATATGTTCAATAGTGTCCACAGAAAATTGATCTCCCTCCTCAATCAAATCTTCCTCATCCACATCTGAATTTCCACCATCCAAGCTTGCATCATCGAGGAAAGATCCCCCAAACTCCAGGCCCTTATCAATAGCTGCTTCTTGAAAACTCTCTGTATCAAGCCATCTAATCTCTGCCCCTTTATCCTCCTCCTCACATCCCTTAAAGTGCTTTAACATTCCCGAAGTTTTTTTCCTACGTTCATACACCAAAATATTGCGTGCCTGTGAAGATGCAGAGGGAACTTCCTCTAAGTCCTTAACAAGGACAGAATTAGAAATTTTCTTCTCTGGAATAGAGAAATCGGTCCAGTAAAAAACGGTTACTTTAGAAAATTCTTTTGGGCCTTTAGGATGAATATTTGACAGCTTAGGAGACAAAAAATGCTTCAGATTTCCTACTGGGTCCACTTCCGAAAGTTCCTTTGGGCCTTTAGAAATTTTTTTTGACAGCATCAAAGCCCAACCCTCATCTGACCTTTTGGCCCAAACAGTTCCTTTCCTCATCTGACCTTTTGATCCTTTAAAAAACTCAACCTCACGGCCCAGAATTCTAAGCCCAAACACAGCTGCTTAGCCCAACTTCCCCCACTTTTAAAGACTAACAAAACACCACACGTGTCACTTAAATGTTTCTCCCCCCATGCAGTCCAAACGATCTTATCACCTTATTTTTTTTCACACCCAAATCATTTTTAATTCTATTATAAATTCTTGACACCTCAATTGAGTTTAATACTTTCCTATTTGAAAAAAGCTTCTTTCTTAACTACTGCACCGTTTCTTCCAGCAATCAATGGACGAACGTCTGGTTCCTGAAAATCAGGGGAAAAATCGGTTACGTCTTGAATGCCTGTTGTCTCTTCCAGGTGACCCATCCTTGACGCCGGCGAATTGCCGATCACCACTGGACATGTCAGCGCCGCCTCCTGAGCATAGCACTCTTTTTCTGAACTGGGAAAACCTTTTTTAATTTCCCCAAGCTGTTCTCCTCTATCCTCAACCCCCTTTCTTACCCACAAACTTCGACCGCCTTCTTTGGGAAGAAAAGGCTGGCCACCCAATTTAACCAACTTTAAAACTATGAAACTTCCTTCGTACGGCAGGGTAATAGAACCTGGAATGAATCCCTTGGGATCTCCAACCAATCTCAGTCGAGCACAAGAAATATCCCTCATCTCTAACGTACCTTTGTCCACCGCCATTAAACCACCACAAAGATCCCTAATGACCTTGAACACGTGAATGTTCCAAATATTCAGAGGGATGCCTTCGATCCCAATCCAGTTTTGGAAACAACTAACTTTCCTATTTGCCATCTGATTTTTCCAATTCCAAGGCTGTATAAAAATCTGCTTGTCTCCTGCAATAGTAATCTCCCTTCTACATATTATTTCCTGCTGTAATTCTTCATTAGGGCACCAAGTAATCATTCTATCATCAGACACCAAAGTTGAGTCCACCTTGACTCCTAAAACTTTCTGATTCTTTCTAAAATCATCTTCCATTGATGCTGGCTTTTGCTACGGAACACTAACACAGCATGACCCTTTTTACCCAAATAATTTGTACTGTCATGGCTCCTAAACTTATCATCAACCTCCTTCTCTTCCTTCCCTGCTACCACGGAAGCCCACGACTTTTTAGAAAGATTGGTTTTTTGATTCTTCTCCATCTGTATAAATCCTGCATGTCTCCCAATCGACCCTTGAAGGCAATTTTTCAATTCCACCCAGCTTGATTCCCACCCTTCATCCGGGATAATGACATATCTAACAGCACTATGAATGAAGGAAGAAACTTTGAGAAAAGCTCCTCTGATGTTTCTGAAACATTCAATTGTCACCCTCTGATTGTTGTTCCTGAAAGAGCTTTTGAAACCTTTCCTATTGACATCCTTTAAGGACAACAAACGCCTTATCTCTTCAACCAACCACCTTGCGCCTTCTAAAGATAGCCTAATCTCGAATCCAGACAACCTTGTTCTTTCACATAATCGAACTGCCCCTCCATCATTGGTCAAAGTGACCATGAAAACCTTATGCTCTGTTTTGAAACTCCAATAACGATTAAGGGTGTTACTATGATTAACAAGAACAGAATCATTTTTACGTCCAATTCCAGTGGGGAAATGGATATTTTGCTTCACATAACCAGTGGGGTTATGTGAAAAAATCGTATTTTCTCTCATGCTCACGCTCCTGTGAACTGTTTTTAAAAAATTTGACTTAGCAATATCTAAATTAGATAGCACAAACAGAGAGTCACCGGAGGCCTAAGAAGCATTTGTCAATCTCAAGCAAGCGATGTGTTCCGTGTTGGTATTGGCTCTCCCTGATTTTTCAGCTCCATTTATACTAGAGACTGATGCCTCTGGGTCTGGTTTAGGGGCTTTTTTGATGCAAAACCAGCGGCCTGTAGCTTTCTTCATTCAAGTCTTGTCACCACGAGCTCGCACCTAGTCAGTCTATGAGCGGGAACTCATGGCCATTGTCTTAGCTATTCAGAAATGGCGGCCTTACTTGCTGGGCAGGAAGTTCTTAGTGCGCACAAATCAACGGAGTTTGAAGTATCTTTTGGAGCAGCGACTTGTTGCAACTGAACACCAAAAGTGGCTCACGAAGTTAATGGGGTATGATTTTGCTATTCAATACCGATCGAGCCTTGAGAACAAAGCTGCCGATGCCTTGTCACGCATTCACCAGGAGACATCTTTTGCTGCCACTTCAATCCCTACTATTTTTATACCGGATTTACAGACTCATGTTGCGGCTGATCCACATCTATCTAAGGTTATTCATGATCTAAGTTTGGGTCGTGAGGGAAAAGGGTATTCTATGCAGCAGGGGTGTTTGAAATTTTGAGGGCGTTTGGTTCTGCCTTCGTCCTCTCCTTTTATTCCCATGTTATTGCAAAAGTATCATGGCAGTCATACAGGGGGCCATTCGGGAGTGTTCCAAACTTTTCAACGCCTGGCAGCTGATCTGTATTGGCAAGGAATGCGAAAGGATGTTAAGAAATATGTGGCTGAATGCGCAACCTGCCAACAACACAAGTATTTGGCCCAATCGCCAGTGGGATTACTACATCCCCTTCCGATTCCTGAACAAATTTGGGATGATGTATCCATGGATTTTTTAGAGGCACTGCCTATGTCTAATGGATTTGATACTATCCTAGTGGTGGTGGATCGTTTGAGCAAGTACAACCATTTTATTTTGCTTCGTCATCCTTTCTCTGCTGTTACTGTGGCTACAGTCTTTGTTAGGGAGGTCGTTAAGCTCCACTGCATTCCACGTTCCATAGTTTCGGACTGTGACAAGATCTTTATGAGTTGTTTTTGGAAGGAATTGTTTCGTCTTTAGGGTACGATACTCAAGCACAGCACGACATACCACCCACAGTTAGACGGGCAATCAGAGGTTGTAAATCGTTGCCTTGAGAGCTATTTACGTTGCTTTGTGAGCTATTTACGTTGCTTTGTGAGCTCTAGACCAAGCCAGTGGGCAAAATGGATACCTTGGGCTGAGTATTGGTATAATACATCATACCACACTTTGGCGGGCATGGCCCCTTTTCTGGCTGATATTCTGGCTGTATATTAGCCGCCATTGGTGCGATTTGAGCAATCTACCACTACAGTTTCAGCTGTGGAAGAACAACTTCGAGCCCGCGATGACATATTGGATATACTAAAGGTTAATCTAAATCGAGCTCAACAGAGGATGAAGCAGCAAAAAAAGGAGAGATATTCCATTTGAAGTGGGAGATTTAGTGTATGTCAAGTTGAGGCCTTATCGCTAGCGGTCTTTGGCTAAACGCCGTAATGAAAAGCTTTCACCCAGATTTTTTGGTCCTTTTCCCATCCTCAAGCGCATTGGAGCTGCTGCCTATAGGCTTCAATTACCACCAGACTCAAGGTTGCACCCCGTGTTTCATGTTTCTTTGCTGCGTTCAACTTTGGGACCATAGCAACAAGCCACAGTTCTACCACCTAGTTTGACTGCTGAGATGGAATGGATATTGGAACCCGAAAGGGTGCTCAATATCAAGCCAGGGACTCAGAAAACCCCACCACAGGCGCTCATTCAATGGACTCATCTACCTGCCTTTGAGGCCACCTGGGAAGATTTTTCCACCATTCAGGAGCAATATCCTCACTTTCACCTTGAGGACAAGGTGAGACTTTGGGCAGGGGTATTGATAGACCTCCCCTCACTTATGTGTACACAAGGAGAGGAAAGCGTGAAAGGAAGGCCAAGTCAGCAGCTGAGGTGGGCTCGACAGATAGATAGTTAGAAGAGAGTTAGTAGAATGCGGAGAGTTGCACAGACTTATGATGTATTACTGAGATTAGAATAAGAGTAATGTTAGCTAATTATTTGGGGTGGAGAAATTAGTAGGCTGTAACCTTGGGAGAGAATTCAAGATCTCGAATTCCTGATTATTCAATACAAACGTTCAGTTTCTTTGCCATTGTTTTCTATATTCCAGCTAGTTGTTTACTAATTCTTGCAGAAAGTGCTTATCACACTCATCTCCTCAAGGACAGCCTTCCACTCTAGAACATGTAGAGCTTCCTGTATATTTTTTGGAATCTGAACATTCGAAATATTGGTGGTAAAAGTGACAAATGAGGATGAAAGTTTCAAGTTAACAACAAAGAGAGACAAGGGGTATTTAGCACATGAAGTATTCTCTTGTAGGTCGGCCTTTTGGAGGTTAAGTTACGCTCAGCTGGGTTCAGTTCGGGAGTGGACTAAATCTTTGTGGAAAAGTGTCTCTCCCTCTGAAGTAAAAGTGTTTGGTTGGTTGGTTTTCAACGATAAATTAAATGTCCACGACAATTTGCAAAGAAGAAGACCTTACCATTGCTTGTCCCCTGGGTGGTGCGTTTGTTGTAAGCAGGCAGGGGAATCCACTAGCAATTTATTTTTGGAGTGTCTTCTTTCAAGAGATGTGTGGGGAAAAGTCTTAGCGGAGTTTGGTATCCTTTGGTGTATGCCCTCTAACTGTTCTCAATTGCTTTTGACTAGGTTAGGGGGTGGCAAAAGGGTTTCACGTCTTTGGCAAACTACCGTGCTGGCAACCTTTTGGGCTACATGGCTAGAGCGAAATAACAGACTTTTCGAAGATATTTCCAATTCGGCGGAGTCTATTTGGGATAAGATAAAATTTTGGGTGGCTACTTGGGTGTATAGAAACAAAGGTTTTGAGGGAGTTGCATTCTCTGATCTTATTAGAGATTGGGGCAATTTCTGGATTTAACTTTTAGGGGTGGGGTCTGTTGTGAGTTTTTTATTTTATTTTATTTTTTTTGTTGTAACCACGGTTTTCCTCTGCCATAAGTGAGGGCTCTCAATTTTATTGGGAGGAGGTCAACCTTTTTGACCTCTGTCTCTTTTTTTTTTTTTTTAAAATAGCTATTGGAAGATCAGACTCAGAACTTGAAGGAATATGATTAGAAGAATTACCTGTTTCAGCTTCCTCTCGAGGTTCAGATTCTTGGCTTGGCAGGGACGCAGTAACTTCAGTTCTTAGACGAGGAAACTTTCGCGCACAAACACGCCCAAACTTGTTTCTATTCTGATCATTACATTGATTTTCCCGCTGTACCATAGTGTCAACCTCACTGTTTTCTTGCTGTATAACAGTTTCAATTGCACCAGATTTTGTTTGACTTATTTCTTGATTTTTTTCCAAACTTTTTTCCACACTAATCTCTTCAACCTGCCTTACATTTTCAGTTCCTAAATCAGATTTTAAAAAAGTCAGATCTAATGTAGGATCAGTAAAATGATTTGCAATATTCTTGAGATTGTGATGTGGATTAAGTTTAAAGTTTTCTTAAGAATAGGATCAAAACACTTGTACCCTTTTTTATTTGAAGCAATACCAATAAAAACACATTTTTTGGCTTTTGGATCAAATTTACTTGTATTTCTATTCAGATTCTTAATGAAAACAGTGTTGCCTAAATTTTTTATAGACATTTCATGAAACAAATGAGACTCGGGAAACAAACTTTGAAGGACTGATATAGGCGTTTTGAAATTCATAATTTTAGAAGGAAGTCTATTCATTAAGTAGGTAGCATGTAAGACCGAATCACCCCAAAGATATTTAGGAACATTAGCGGAAAAAAATAAAGCACGACTTATCTCAAGGAGGTGCCTATTTTTCCTCTTGGCAATGCTGTTTTGTTGAGGAGCGTCATTACATAACTCATTTGAACAATTCCTTTTTCAGCAAAGAAAGTACCTAAAACTTGTGCAAAATATTCACGCCCATTATCACTTCTTAAAATTTTTATACTCGTTTGAAATTGATTATGAATCATATTATAAAAAAATTTAAAAACACTTTCTACTTCTGATTTTTCTTTTAGCAAATAAACTCAAGTTACTCTAGTATGGTCATCAATTAATGTAATAAACGAGCATTTACCATTGCAAGTAGAGACTCTTGATGGTCCCCACAAATCACTGTGCACAAGAGCAAATAGTTTAGGAGTATAAACCTGTGGGGGGTAAGTACTCCGATGATGTTTAGCTAGAACGCAGATTTCATACTGAAAAAAAGAGGGATCTTTATTGCGAAATAAAACTGGAAATAAATGTTTTAAATAATGAAAACTAGCATGTCCTAAACGAAAATGCCATAAGTAAATCTCATCATCTTTGAAATCAGATGCAACTATAAACAAAAACTTTGTCGAGCCTCTTTATTTGTGACTGTTCCCTCATCTAAGATGTAAAGTCCACCACACTCCCTAGCATTTCCAATCATCGTCCCCAAGGCCAGATTCAAAAATAGACAAATTTTATTATTCCCTGCACACGGCTTATATGAAAATAAAAAACTAGAGCAGTTGGTCATATGATCTGAAGCTCCTAAATCAATGATCCAAGTAGTCTTAGGCGACTACAAACATAAGTGTAGAAAAACAACCTAGGCTGAGCTGTAGGCATAACTATAACCCTGATTTCTAGGGAACTGATTTCCTAATTTCTCCTAGTTTGACTTTGTGGATATAGCTGAATATTTGTATTAATAGCATAATATTTGTATTCATTAGGAGAGATTTTCTAGGTTCTTATTCTAGGAAAACTCTGAACAGTACGTATATATATGTGTATCAACACATAAGAAAATATATAGAAGCTTTTCTTTTTGATTCTCAGTAAACTTCATGGTATCACAGCTCTAGGTTCTGTCCTATTTCGAATTTTTTTTTCTTTACTCCTTCCTCCTAATCAAGATGGAATCCGAGCAGACATCTCAGGAATCATCTATTCCTAATAGCTCCTCTCGTCAGACAACCAATCCCTCTCTCAATGTCCCAGCAGCCTCCCGTCTCACTCCAGCCCCAGAAAATACCCTTGTCCCTATCACCACCCCCAAACTCAATGGCCATAATTAATCTTCAATGGTCTCAATCAATGATGATGTTCATCAGTGGGCGAAGCAAGGATGAATACCTCACTGGTACTGCTACAGAACCTGATCCAACCAGTGCTGAATCCATAGTTTGGAGGGCAGAAAATAACCTAGTCATGTCTTGGTTGATTAGTTCCATGACAACCGAAATAGGAGAAAATTTCTTGTACACCACCGCCAAAGAAATTTGGGAGGCAGTGCATGAAACTTTTTCAAGCAGTGACAACACGGCTGAACTCTTCTATGTGGAGAGTACTCTCCAAGACCTTCATCAAGGTGAGAATTCTGTGACGGCCTATTTTACCACTCTTATTCGCTATTGGCAGTAGCTGGACCTATTTGAGGTGCACATCTGGAAGTGTCCTGAAGACTGTACATACTTCAAAAAGATTGTGGAGACTAAGCGAGTCTTTGAGTTCTTGATGGGTTCGACAAATCTCTTGATGAAGTAAGAGGAAGAATTCTTGGAACGAAGGTGCTGCCAAGTCTACGTGAAGCCTTCTCCGAAGTTCGTAGGGAAGAAAGCCACAAACGTGTCATGTTGGGGCAGTCCAATCCTGTGGTTCCAAAAACTCCAGCACTTGCAGCAGTCCAAAACACTCAGCATGACTCCAGTGCCCTTGCTGCCCGTAACTCTCGTCATGACAATGACAATCGAACAAGGAAGGGACGTCCTTGGTGCGATCATTGTCGAAAACCTGGGCATCTCAAAGAAACTTGCTGGTAGCTACATGGGAAGCCGCCTAATTGGAAAGCTAATTACAATCGCGAAGCAAAAGGGAATGCAGCCTTCAGCGATGCATCACAGTCCGACAACTCTATTCCTTTCTCAAATGAACAACTAGAGGTTCTCCAACAACTTATACAGGGGGCGAATATCAACACCACACAGGTTACCCCAGAATAGTTACGGTGAACGGTGAACCGGAAATTTAACTCGTTACCCGAGTTCTTTGGTTAAAAACGTGCTTCTAGCTATTATTAACAGGTTAAGTTGGAAAACCAATCAAAAGGAAGTGATATATTTTATTTAGAACATAAAACTGTTCATGGGTCCATAAAAAACATTTACAAGTTATTTACAACTCAAAATGGTCATTACTATTTAAATTTACAACCTGCCGACCTAAGCGGCAAAAATAGGGTAAACCCCCTAGTTCCTCTGAGAACTCCTTGACTGTGGTGGTCAAGCAGCCGCATATGCACACAGCATCACCTAAGCTCTCCACTCAAGGCTGGGTGAGCTTTTCTTTCCATATACCTGCACCTTGCACCGCATAGCACCCATGAGCCAAAGCCTAGCAATAAAACACAATATATCACGAATATAGTATCAATAATGATCATAATCATCATTCAGGACTTTCAGTCCAAAACAGATGAGTGATAGTCACAAAAGTCACTAAGGTGGGTTCCGTTCTCTCTAGCCATGTGACGATAGGGTCACCGGGGCTTTACAAATAAGTGATCCTTTCACTAGCTTAAACAGGATAGGTGCTTGATGACTAGTCACCAACATAACCTACCTCGTGACCATAGAGTCACAACCATGGGATTCCACTCCCTAGCCATGTGACAAGTTGTCACCTAGGCCTTTGGCCCTGGCTCTGAGTAACTAGTCATAGACTAGACAAGCGCTTATAAGTTTCATCGACCTTAGAGTCGGTCCAGCATTAATGCTCCTAGATTCAACGCTGATATCGATTAGATCTAATCTTTTGTCGGCCCTGCGTTCAGGGCGCTTATGTCGTTTCTGACTCTCACGTCAGTAATATGCAACCGGTGCCGTCCTTGACCAATCAGTGCCATACACAAGTAAGCAAGTTCTGCTAAGCATTTAATATGCAATCAATGTCCACATTTATCAACCAACATGCCTCAACAACAATCATGATTGTCATACACACAGGGTGCAGTTTTCTTACCTCTGATTCGACCGAGAATGAATAAAAGAACGACCCTTGAGAGCGATCTGACTTTTAGTCCTTTAGCGGTTACCTAGTCATAACCAAATATGGGACACCATCAATAAAATGAACAACAAGGGTTCCCAAACCAAGATCTAGCCTCTGGGACATCAATCCCCACCAATCTGGGTAGTAGGAACAATCTCGAGGCCTAAAACCAAATTTCCGAGGTCAAAACACTCAAACGGGCTCAAAACTACCCAAGAGCCGCGGCCCCCAGCCACAACAGGAGCAAGGGTCGCGACGCCTCATACTCAGGGCCGCAGCGCCCAAGAACAAGGCCGCGGCCCCCCACCCAGAACCAACCATAAACCCGATTTCCTTCATCCCAAACTCTCCAAAAACATACCTAAACACTTCCAAATCCAAAAATCAAAGTTCCCAAACTCCCCAATGATCCAAAACCATCAAATCCCGAGGCTCAAACGAACCAAAAACTCAACAATTCACAAAATCCAATTCGAAGCTTAGAAACTCTAAAAACTCAAAACTTAAAGCTTAGATTACCTTAGATTGGGTTGTTTCTCGTCAAATCCTTCAGTCAAGAAGCTTCTAATCTTTCCTAGGATCGCTATGCCTCGATCCTCGCTTGATTCCGACTCCTAGAACTCAAGATTTCTTCGAAATTGCCTCGAACGGTAAAATGAACTAACGGGAAAGAGAAAAAGTGTTTTCTAACGTACGGTTCTATCTGACGAGCTACTTCAAGCTTAAGTAACCTCAAATAAAACCTAATGCTCGGGGTCCCGAAAACACCCCTAGGGACATTATAGTCAAAACTCCCAGAATTTCCTCCTGATCTCAATAACTCCTAATTTATCATCAAATAAACATTCTCATTACTCAATATCCCAATAAAAGACCCCGTTATGACAAAACCGCTAATTTACAATATAAGACTGTCTCATGCCGAATAGCTCGAATATATCTCCATAATAATGAGATCTCATCCATAACTCACAATATGCACCTAAATACACAAATATGCCCTCAACGGGCCAAATTACCAAAACACCCTAATAATCAAATGTGGACCCACATGCTTGCATATAACATCATATTATAATATAATTCACATAAACATGCACATTATCATTTAATGGCATAATTAAACAGTTATGGCCCTCCCAGCCTACTAATCCAGCCATTAAACCGCATTAGGGATTTCGGGGCATTACAAATTGTTACACTATGGAAATAGTTGGATTTGTGCTATGAGGATGATTGGGATTGTCGTTACCTCATCATAGTGTTCGTCACAAGAAATGAAAAGAGAAAGATAGTTTATGTTTTTCTTGCTCGTCTCAATCAAGATCTAGATGACGTATGAGGCCGGATTGTTGGAAGGATAGCGCTGCCCTTTATGTGTGAAGTTTTCTCTGTAGTTCGATGTGAAGAAACAAGACATAAGGTGATGATTTGATAACAAGTAGGATATGAAAGTTCAATTCTTGCGTCTGGAGGAGGCGATGTTGAGGTACGAGGAAGACCAACACAAAGAAACCTTGTGGTCATTGCAAGCGTCCATGGAATACATTTTGGAAGATCCATGGCAAGCTAAAAAAGAAAGTCACTAGGAGACAATTCCCAAATCCCACATTACTGATTCAAAGTGTGAACCGCTGCCACACAAAGGAATTGATAGATCAACTTTGTAAAGTTCTTCAGTTCCAAAACTCCACAAATCCTTCTTGTTCTTTTGTCCAAAAAGGTAATCATCTTGCTTTGTCATGTCTCAATGATGCATCTAATGTGTCTTGGATCATTGATTATAGAGCTTTCGATCATATGAGTGGTTCTGCTGAATTGTTCACTTCGTATCATTCATGTGCAGGAAATATGATGGCACTTTCTCAGATGTAGCCGGGAAATGTTCCATTGTTATTTCCACTACTTTTCTCCTTCATAATATTCTGCATGTTCCTAAGATTTTTTGCAATCTATTGTCAGTCAGCAAATTAACTCGTGATCAAAATTTTTAGACTAAGTTTTCCTCTTATGATTGTCAATTTCACGATTTGACTATGGGAAGATGATTGGCAGTGCTAGGCAAGTTGGAGGTCTATATTTTATCAAATAGGCAATGCTAGAGGACTTGTCTCAATTCTATTTCCAATTTTAACGAGAATGAAATTCTGTTATGACATTTTCGATTAGAACATCTCATTTTTCATTATTTGAGATATTTATTTCCCATGTTTTTCTTGAATAAAAATCCATCTTTGTTTAAATGTGAAATTTGTGAGCTCGCAAAACATCATAGCACTTCTTTTTCTTCTCAACCTTATGAAGCCACTAAATTATTTACCAAGATTCATTGTGATGTTTGGGGTCCTCACGAATTAAAATCATGTTTGGAAACAAATGGTTCATAACCTTTATTGATCATCATACTTGCGTTTCTAAGGTCTTTTTACTTCATGAAAAATTTGATGCTGCATTTGTTTAAAAGCCTTTTTAATATGATTCAAACAAAATTTCAAACATGCATTCAAATTTTTGGAAGTGACAATGGCAAAGAATACTTTAACAAGATTTTGGGAGAATTTTTTGTTGACAAGAGAATAGTTCATTAAAGTTCTTGCACTTGTACACCCCATCAAAGTAGAGTGGTTGAGAGGAAGAATAAGCATCTATTAGAAGGTGCTAGATCATTGAGGTTTTCAATTAATGTTTCAAAAAATTTATGGAGAGAGGCTATTCTTATAGTTGTTTATTTGATCTATAAGATGCCTTCAAAAGTATTAGCATTTCAAACTCCACTACAATGTTTCAAGACATGCATTGCTTCTTCTAGACTCTAATGATTTTCCACTTAAAATTTTTGGGTGTGTTGCCTTTGTTTATATACATGATCACAATAAAGGAAAGTTGGATCCTAGAGCTAGAAAATGTGTCTTTGTAGGGTACCCCCAAATCAAAAAGGGTAAGTAGGTGTTTTCATCCAGTATCAAAAAAGTTTCTTATCTACATTGAATGTCACCTTTTTTTTTAAGATGAGCTGTTTTTTTTTTCCATTTTCTCAAGTGAAGATTCGGATGCTGATTGGTTAATTAATGATTTTTTTTCCCTGATTATCTTCTTCCAAAAAAGTGCCAAAATCGCAAGGAAAACAGTGAATATGAAAATATTTTTCAAAAATCTTAAGAATCTGAAAATATTTTTCCTAATCCTTTTCTCTATATAAATTCTTGGTTGTATTGTAGATTATTATGAAGATTGTGTAAATATTTTGTAATAATTTGAATCAATTTTTTAGGGAAACAATAATACGTAAATATCGTGGTTCCTGATTTTTAGAGATTGTACAGTTGTATTATGCCTATTAATAGGTATTTGTTCTAATGAAAAATAACGAATGATTTTTCTCCAAACTGCATGGTATCAGAGCTTACCCAATGGTAATCTCATTAATCAAGCTTCGGTTGCCTCTTCCGGCGCCGGTAGCTTTAGTTTCAGTCAGTTGGAGCGTTGGTTGTCTTCTCTGGCACCGATAGCCCCTGTTCTTGGTAAAGTCGCATATCTCCAGTAAAATCAAGCCATTTGGCTCAGTCACCACATCCAACCTAGTCGCAAGCCTCATGCCCAGCTACCGTCTCCAGCCCAGTCAATAATATCCTGTAAGTGTTTACTTTCAGCATGTCGGCAGAAAATGGTTTCGAAGCTTCCTCTTATCCCTCTCTCACTCATTTGATTATTACAACGGGATCCTCCTCTCACAACGAGGCAATTTCTCTAGTCGCCAGCCACAAATTGAACGGTCATAATTACCTACAATGGTCTCAGTCAATAATGATGTACATCGGAGGAAAAGGAAAAGAAGACTATCTCACAGGGGAGATTGAAATTCCAAAAGTCAATCCTACGTATAAATCTTGGAAGGCGGATAATCTGTGAGAAAATTAGACTATTTTTAGGAACATTCCTAACTTAGAATGATTCTTGTAAGGCTGTCAAATATTCAAAGATTTAACAGCTATTCTTATTCTAGGAAACTTATTAATTTGCTAATTCATTTTCTGTATATTTGTGATTCGGTTCACACCTACTATATACTTGTATAAATATATGTTCACTGAATAGAAATAATATACATAAAATTTTTCCCCAATATTTGTGACTTGGTATCAGAGCCGAACCTACCCTTTCTCTCTCTGCCTTCTTCATTTCCCTCAGCCACCATGTCAAATGTTACCCAAGAATCCACTCCAGCCCAAGAATCCAGTCCAGCCATTCCTAATACTGTTGAATCCTCTAAAATTACCCCTGAATCTCACCCAGTTCAAATCACCACCATTCGACTTAATGGTGATAATTTTTTGAGATGGTCTCAGTCAATTCGGATGTACATGCGAGGACATGGGAAGATGGGCTACCTAACGGGAGAGAAGACTCCCAAGGACGACGATCCGATGTACGCTGCCTGGGACGCAGAGAACTCTATGGTGATGACTTGGCTTGTTAACTCTATGGAAGGAGAAATCAGCTCCAACTACATGTGTTATCCAACTACTAAGGAACTCTGGGACAATGTAAATCAGATGTATTCTGACTTGGAGAATCAATCTTAGATTTTTGAGTTGAATCTCAAACTCAGTGACATAAAACAAGGTGAGGATACTATTACTAAATATTTCACTTCTCTTAAAAGAATATGGCAGGATGTTGATCTCTTTGATACTTATGAATGGAAATCTACTGAGGATGGACGACATCATAAGAAAACTGTTGAGAATAATCGGATCTACAAGTTCTTAGCTGGCCTTAATGTTGAGTTTGATGAGGTAAGGGGGAGAATTATTGGTAGACCACCGCTGCCTCCTATTAGTGAGGTGTTCGCTGAGGTGAGAAGGGAAGAAAGTCGAAGGAACGTCATGTTGGGAAAGAAGGCTGCTGGAACTATTGTTGAGGGATCAGCCTTGGCTTCCAATATGGGAGGAAGCTTTAAACCTGCCTCGAAACAAATCTGATGAGAAACCACGGGTGTGGTGCGACTTTTGTAACAAACCTCGCCATACTTGTGAGACTTGCTGGCAGATTCATGGAAAACCAGCAAACTGGAAGAGCAAATCTTGGCGTGGACGTGGAGCACCTACAACAAATGAAGCTGAAACCAGCCCCTTTACTAAAGAGCAAATGGAGTATCTTCAAACATTATTGAAATCTACTCTGCAACCCTCTGGTAATTCTATTGCTTCTGTGGCACATACAGGTAATGAAAAACATGCTCTCCATTCTTTTCTTTCAACATCCACTTCGTGGATAATGGATTCCGGAACCTCTGACCATATGACCAATTCCTCACATATTTAAATCCTATAAACCTTGTTTAGGTACTAGTAAAGTTAGGATAGCTAATGGTAGTTTATCACCAATTGCAGGGAAATGTTTAATTAAAATATCTGAGGGAATAGATCTTAAATCTGTTCTCCATGTTCCCCAACTTCATAGTAATCTCCTATCTGTTAGTAAATTATCCAGAGATTCTAATTGTTGTGTTATTTTCTATGAATCTCGTTGTATTTTTCAGGACCGGAGCTCGGGGAAGACGATTGGCAGTGCTAGGATGAGTAATGGTCTCTACTATTTTGAGAATATTCTATCTAATAATAAAATTGCTCAAGGACTTAGTAGTATCAGTTCTTTTTCTGTTTATGATCAAATAATGATTAGACACTATTGATTGGGCCATCCTAGTTTCTCTTATTTAAAACGTTTGTTTCCTGGTTTATTTAAGAAATTAAATCAATTATTCTTTCATTGTGATAGTTGTTTACTAGCCAAGAGTCAACGTAAATCTTATATCCAAAAATCTTAATTGTCCTTCTAATCCATTTTATCTTTTTTTCATAGTGATGTTTGGGGACCTTCTAAGATCACCATGTAAAAAATAGTTCGTTACGTTTATAGATGACCATACTCATCTTTGTTGGGTTTACTTAATGAAAGAAAAGTCTGAAGTTGCAAAAAAATTTACTGATTTTTATTCTATGATTGAAACCCAATTTCAAACTAAAATCAGCATTTTAAGATCTGATAATGGTACAGAATATTTTAATAAAATTCTAGGCAGTTTTTTAAGTGGAAAAGGCATATTACATCAATCTTCATGTCCTGACACCCCTGAACAATATGGCTTAGTTGAATGCAAAAATAAACACTTGTTAGAAGTTGCTAGGGCTATGATGTTTACATGAATATACCTAAATACTTGTGGGGAGATGCCGTACTTACTGCCTCTTATTTGATTAACAGGATGCCTACTCGTGTTTTACAGTACACAACTCCTTTATCTTGTTTCAAATTTTTTTTCCTAGTTCTCGGATTTATTCTGAATTAACCCTTAAAATTTTTTGGTTGTACTGCTTATGTACACATTCCTAAAAGGTCTAG
This sequence comes from Humulus lupulus, assembly GCF_963169125.1. NCBI lineage: Eukaryota > Viridiplantae > Streptophyta > Magnoliopsida > Rosales > Cannabaceae > Humulus > Humulus lupulus. Next base: position 102,838,075 of record NC_084793.1, read on the forward strand.
GTCTAAATTTGAACCAAGAGCTGAAAAATGTGTTTTTCTTGGGTATCCCTTAATAAAAAAGGATATAAGTGTTTCAATCCTCTTACAGAAGAAATTTATATTTCAATGGATATTTCTTTCCTGGAAACTACATATTTTTAGAAAAATTTAATTCAGGGGGAGAATTTAGAAGAATCAAATTTTTGGGAACTTGTTCCTTTACCGAATATTATATTGGATGCTTCTCCTTCTCTTAAAGGTGTTCAAACTATTGAAATTGGATCTGAAATTGGTCTGTTAGATAAAGAAATACTACGATTGATTAAAAATCGTCAAAATCTTTAGCCTGTGGTTTATACTAGAAAGAATGTCATTGAAAGAAATAAAGACCAGCAACTCATCTCAGAACCTGATCAATTTGAAGCCCTGAGTGATGGTCATCTGAATACTCCAGGTAACAATTCTCATTCTATTCATCATCTGCCTCCAAGTGTTACTAATCCTGAATCCGAGCCTTCTATAGAAATAGCACCAAGAAACATTAACTCAGATCTGCACCTTCCTATTGCCATTAGAAAGGGACCCGAGCCTGTACTAAATACCCTATTGCCAAATATATTTCATATAACCAACTGTCTGAAACTCATAGAGTATTTACCACAAATATTTCAGACCTTGTTGTGCCTAGAAACATACAAGAAGCACTAGAGGAATTAGCTTGGAAATTAGCAGTGTTTGAAGAAATGAATGCCTTAAAAAAGAATGATACTTGGGAGATGGTTGAGCTACCTAAGAAGAAAAAAGTTATAGGCTGCAAGTGGGTTTTTACAGTAAAAACCAAAGCTGATGGGAGTATTGAGAGATATAAAGTTAGGCTTGTTGCAAAAGACTTCACTCAAACCTATGGGATAGATTATTAAGAAACGTTTGCTCCTGTAGCAAAAATAAACTCTATCCGAGTGCTTCTTTCCCTAGCAGTGAATTCTAATTGGCTGTTACATCAATTAGAGGTAAAAAATGCATTTCTTAATGGAGATCTGGAAGAAGAGGTATTTATGAGTCCTCCTCCTGGCTTTGAGAAGAGTTTTGAAGGGGGAAAAGTGTGCAAACTGAAGAAGTCCTTGTACGGACTTAATTAGTCTCCAAGAGCATGGTTCGAGCGTTTTGGAAAGGTGATAAAACACAATGGATACACTTAAAGTCAAGCTGATCATACTATGTTTTATAAACATTCAAAGGAAGGTAAAGGTGCTATCTTAATTGTTTTCGTAGATGATATTGTGCTAACAGGGAGTGATTATTGTGAACTAGAAGCTCTAAAGAAGAAGTTGGTTGAAGAATTTGAAATCAAGAACTTGGGTGCGTGCATTAAAATACTTTCTTGGAATGGAGTTTGCTAGGTCCAAAGAAGGTATCTTTGTAAATTAGCAAAAATATGTCCTTGATCTTCTTAACGAGACTGGTTTGTTGGGGTGTAAGCCTGTTGAAACACCGGTTGAACCATACGAAAAATTGCAACCCGCTCAAGTAGTGAATGTAAAGGACAGAGAGTGCTATCAAAGGCTGGTTGGAAGACTGATTTATCTATCTCACGCACGTCCGGATATAGCATTCGCAGTGAGTATGGTGAGTCAGTTCATGCACTCACCTGGAGCAAAACACTTCAAAGCCGTTTACAGAATTTTGAGATACTTAAAGGGAGCACCTGGGAAAGGACTCATGTTCAAACCACAGGGCCATCTACAAATTGTGACACACACAGATGCACATTGGACTGGTAGTGTAGTGGATAGGTCTACCTCAGGCTATTGTTCGTTTGTTGGAGGTAACTTAGTTACATGGAGAAGTAAAAAACAAAGTGTGGTTGCTAGAAGTAGTGCTGAAGCAGAATTTAGAGCTGTTGCTCAAGGTATTTGTGAGATCTTGTGGACAAGAAGGCTACTTGAAGAATTGAAGGTATCACAGTCATCTCTTATGAAGTTGTACTATGATAACAAGGCTGCTATCTCAATTTCACACAATCCAGTTTTGCATGTTCGTACAAGACATGTGGAAGTGGACAAGCATTTTATTAAGGAGAAAATAGAGGATGATTTAGTGTGTATGATTTATATTCCTACTGAACAACAAGTAGCTGATGTATTCACAAAATGATTGTTTAAAAAACAGTTTGATTTTTTGAATAGCAAGCTAACTATGGAGGATATTTTTAAACCAGCTTGAGGGGGAGTGTGGGAAAATCAGACTGTTTTTAGGAACATTCCTAACTTAGAATGATTCTTGTAAGGCTATCAAATATTCAAAGATTTGATAACTATTCTTATTCTAGGAAACTTATTAATTTACTAATTTATTTTCTGTATATTTGTGATTCAGTTCACACCTATCATATACTTGTATAAATATATGTTCAAAGAATAGAAATAATATACATAAATTTTTTTCCAAATATTTGTGACTAATCATGGCTAATCAACTCTATGGATAACGATATAAGAGAAAATGTTCTATATTCTATAGCCAAAGAACTTTGGGATGCGGTTAAAGACTCCTATTCAAGGTCAGAAAATACATCTGAGTTATTCGAGATTGAAGCTGTGCTTTATGATCTCCGTCAAGAAGATAACTCGATCACTCAGTAATTCAACACTCTCACTTGTTATTGGCAACAGTTGGACATGTTGAGACCTATTCTTGGAAGTGTGCTTAAGACACTACTCTATACCGGAGTACAGTGGATAAAAAGCGAACTTGCTCAATAAGGATCTTGATGCTATCCGGAGTAGAATTATGAGTATGAAACCTTTTCTCAAAGTCAAAGAAGCCTTCTTAGAGGTTAGGCATGAAGAAAGTAGGAAATAGGTCATGATGGGTTCTCCTCAACCCAACTAGGAATCCTCTGCTCTTGCTGCCTGGGGACGATTTCAGGGTGCCAACCAAGACATTTGACAACAAAGGGGACGTCCTTGGTGTGAATTCTGTCATAGAAGAAACATGTTGGAAACTTCATGGGAAGCCTGCTGATTGGAATCCCAAGCCATGGAAAGATAAGGACAGAGAGTCATGGAAATGCTGTTGCTATCACCGATCCCAGAGGTAAAGAGGATGGGTCAGATTCATCACCTTTCACTAAAGAGCAGTTGAAGGTACTCAAGAAACTCTTAAGCAAGTCGCAAACTACTGTAGAGTCGAACGATAATGGTACAGGGTTGTTGGCCATAAAAGGTAATCATTCAATAGCTCTTTTGTCAATAAAAGATCCACTAACCATTGGATTCTTGAATCTGGAGCTTCAGACCATATGACTAGAGATGCAAATATTTTTTCCGAATTTCACACAAGTCTAGAGCATTATACTATGAAAATAGCGGACAACAAATCCTCCAAAGTTAAGGGCTCGGGTTCAGTGAACATAAACTTAAATCATACTTCTGTTCTCTATGTGCGTAAGCTAGATTGTAATTTACTCTCCATTAGTAAATTTACTCGAGACTACAATTGTGTGACTAAGTTTGATTCAAATTTGTGTGTTTCAAGAATTGGATTCGGGGAAGATGATTGGCAGTGCTAAGATGTGTTCAGGACTCTATATCCTACAAGATGACTCTCCAACCACCAGCCTATCTCAAAATTTCAATTTGTTTTCTTTAAATAATAATAGTCATGATATTATGTTAAGGCATTTTCGTCTTGGTCATCCAAATTTTGTGTATCTGTCAAAGATGTTTCCATCTTTATTTATTAATAAAAATCCAAACTCTTTTTGCTGTGAAAATGTCAATTTGTGAAACACACTCGAAATCACTATCCTAGAATATCATATAAATCTTCCAAGTCTTTTTCATTGATTCATAGTGATGTGTGGGGCCCCTCACGTGTCAACAATATTTCTAGGCAAAAATGGTTTGTATCGTTTATTAATGATCATACTAGGTTATCTTGGGTGTTTCTCATGAAAGCAAAATCTAATGCGAGTGAAATCTTCAAAAATTTTGATTCTATGATTCAAACTCAATTCAACACAAAGCTTCAAATTCTCAAAACAGACAATGTCAAAGTTTTTTTTATTCCATTCTCAGTCCTTATCTCACAAAACAAGGTATTATTCACTTAAGCTCTTGTGTTGATACTTCTCAACATAATGGAATTACTGAACGGAAAAATAGACATCTCTTAGAAGTTGCTCGCTCTCTCATGTTTTCCACCTATGTTCCTAAATATTTATGGGGTGAAGCTATTCTTACAGCTACCTATCTTATCAATAGAATTCCATCTAGGGTCCTCAATTTTCAAACGCCATGTCAAAAAATCTTGCAAGCATTTCCTCATACAAAATTTATTAGTCTTCTCGATCCTAAGGTGTTTGGTTGCACAACTTTTGTTCACCATCGCTCTCAAAATTGGAGTAAGCTTGACCCTAAAGCTATCAAATGCATCTTCATTGGTTATTCCTCTCATCTAAATGGGTACAAATGTTATTCTCCTCTAACTCGGAAAATGTACAACTCTATGGATGTTATATTTTTCGAAAATCATGCTTATTACAAATCTGAGATTCAAGGGGAGAATACTAATGAATCTCATCTTTGGGATATTACTCCGATTACGAATACTCAACCTCCACTCACTCATCATGAAGATCCTTCCACCTCTCAGCATCCTCCTTCCATCAGTCAAGACGTAAATTACTCATTTTCTCAAATCATCGAAGACACTCCAGATTCATCTGAGACTCTTGCTCCAAGTCAAGAACCAAAACTCTTGCTCCTAATCAAGAACCAGAAATCAAAGAAATTCGTGTTTATACGAGAAGGAAAAAATCTGGTATGGATATAGAACCCACAACACATCTGGAGCAACTCCATGAATCGGAACCAGGTCCTCACTCTCTAGAAACCCATTCAGGTTTGAGTAATTTTAATTGTGATAATGTTGTTTAGTTAAATGATGATTTGCCTATTGCATTGAGAAAGGGAGTTCGTACACGTACAAAACACCCAATTGATGACTTTGTGTCCTATAAGGTATTATCACCATCATATCAGGCATTTGTGTGTATTATTGATAATATACAGATTCCCTATACAATTCAAGAAGCTCTAACTAATCCATGATGGAAAAGAGCTGTAGAAGAAGAGATCAATGGTCTCGTGAAGAACAATACGTGGAGAAGCACAAATCTACCACCTAGAAAAAGATCTGTGGGTTGCAAATGGGTCTTTATCGTTAAACACAAAGCAAATGGTAGTATTGAGAGGTTCAAAGCGAGTCTGGTAGCTAAAGGCTTCACTCAGTCCTACGGAATTATCAAGAAACCTTCGCACCTGTTGCCAAGCTCAACACTGTACGTGTATTGTTGTCCCTTGTTGCAAACAAAGACTGGCCTCTACACCAACTTGATGTGAAGAATGCTTTCTTAAATAGTGACCTAGAAGAAGTCTCTATGGACATTCCACCAGGCTTTGAGAATTCTTCAAATAAGGACAGTTTGCAAACTCAAGAAGTCCTTGTATGATCTCAAACAGTCTCCAAGAGCATGGTTTGGCAGATTCGCTAAATCAATCATTCAGAATGGGTATACTCAATGTCAAGCAGACCACACTCTGTTCGTCAAATTCTCATCAGATAAAAGGATAGCTATCCCAATCGTTTATGTTGATGACATCATATTGACAGGCGGCTACAAGGAAGAAATGGAAAAATTGTGAAAATTCTTAGCTGAAGAATTTGAGATTAAAGATCTTGGAAATCTTCGATATTTTCTTGGCATGAAAATTGCTCGATCACAGAAAGGTATCTTTATTTCTCAACGAAAGTATGTTCTCGACTTATTGAAGGAAACAGGAATGCTTGGATGTAAACCTGCCTCTACACCAATGGATTCCGATAAGAAGATTGGTTCAGGAATGGACAAGACACTAGTGGATAGGGGGAGATATCAAAGGCTAGTAGGACGCCTCATTCACCTATCTCATAAAAGACCTAACATTGGTTTCTTAGTCAGTGTTGTTAGTCAGTTCATGAATAATCATATTGAAGAACACATGGAGGTAGTTATAAGAATCTTAAGATACCTCATGATGAATCTAGGAAAATGTCTTCTGTTCAAGAAAAGTGATAGCAGAGAGATCCAAGTCTACACTGATGCAGATTGGGCAGGAGATATAACAAATAGGAGGAGTACTTCAGGATATTGTACGAGTAATATGGAGAAGTAACATGGAGAAGTAAGAAACAGTGTGTGGTGTCTAGAAGTTGAGCTGAAGCAGAGTTTAGAGCTCTAGCTCTAGGCGTTTGTGAAGGAATCTGGCTGAAAAGATTACTTTGTGAAATGAGACTATTCGAAGGAGAGCCAATCAAGTTACTTTGTGATAATCAGGCTGCTATTAGCATTGCTAAAAATCCTATTCACCACAATAGGACGAAGCATATTGAGATTGATAGGCACTTCATCACTGAGAAGATTGAAAGCGCCACGGTTCAAACTGTCTATACTCCATCAAGACTTCAAACAACAGATGTTCTTACCAACGCTCTTCCCACAACTATGTTTAATGAGTTAACATGCAAGCTGTGTATGTTTGACATACACAGCCCTGCTTGAGGGGGGAGTGTAGATTATTATGAAGATTGTGTAAATATTTTGTATTAATTAGAATCAAGTTTTTAGGAAAACAATGATACGTAAATATTTTGGTTCTTGATTTTTAGAAATTGTACAGTTGTATTATGCCTATTAATAGGCATTTGTCCTAATGAAAAATGACGAATGATTTTTCTCCAAACCACATGTATCAATAAAGTATCGAGTGTTTCTCCTGTGCACCCCTACTTTTGGGTGTATCGGTGAGCCCCATTTCTGTTTTTGGTACCTTGATGATTTTCGGCGTAATTTTTTTTTTAATGATCGTGTACATTGTAATTATTTAAAACATACTGTAAATTTTTAGGAAATTTCGAATAGTTTATAATGCCGAAAATAGGGTTCAAACAGGATACTTTCTATGCACATAGAAAATAGTCACGCGTGCAACAAATTATTTAAACCATACTTTTGGCTCCTGAAAATTTGTAAGACGTTCTAAATAGCTACAATATACATGATCATTACAAAAAAATTCCCGAAAATCATCTAGATACTGAAAACAGGGGTGTACCAATACACCAAAAATATGGTGTGCATGGTAGAATTTCCTTAAAATATCAGAAACTATTCTCCAAAAAGTTTCATTAGTATGTAGTTGTGAGAAATTCTTGAGTGCGCCCCAAAAAAATGGGTGCACTTCATCGTGTTTTCAGCATTTGGATAGATGTAATCTCATTTTTTTATATGATAATGTATATTATAATTTTTTAAGACATCCTGTAAATTTTTGATAAATTTAGAATAATTTACAATGTTGTAAATAAAGTTTTAAATAATTTTGAAGCATATTTTCGGCCCTGTAAGTTATTCTATTGGATATTTAAATGTTTTTGTAATTTATGCTCCTTTTTTTAACTTACTTTTCTCTTTTTATATTATTTATGTGGCATTTGATTTAAATTAGTGTATGTATAAATAAAACAAACAAAACTGATGAGCAGTCACGCTTTCTTTTTTCTTGGTGCATGTCTAAGTTGATATTATTTTGTTACTTCCATATTTATGATTTGTCATGATTATAGAAGAGAATTGAACCTGTAAGGCCACCTTATGTCTCTCCTTGCATTCAGTTTCAGATCTCATTCTCTTTAATTGCAAGTATTGTTAAAATGTATTTCAGGTCGGACATACTTACATCATGACCACAACAACGGAACTGTTGCAGCTGCTGATGAGTGTCTCCATCTATTTCTCGTGATATTTTCCTAATTTCTCCGCTGTTCATGTCACTCCATTAGTACTGTGTTGTGGTCAACTTGTTACATGCATGACCCAGCCAGCCAAATTATAGGTACCTTTTCCCCTCAAATACAGTTCGAGTTTATAATATTTCCTACAGCTTATGTTTTCAAGCGTAGAGCTTTGTCTCTTCAGGCTGTATCATCTGGTTGCTAACTAAGTTTTTTTGTTTGTTTTTGTTTCGCATACAAGGTTTATGAAAGTTACTAGACTACGTAAGCCCCCAACTTAAAGAGTATTTTCTGCTCCGAATGCTATGGCATAAACACTCAAATTTTGTGGAGGAGGTAACTCGGCGGACTGGGTTCTGCCAAGAATTTTTGGAAACAGTCACTGATTTGTGTACAAAACCTCGTTAGATTGTTAAAAAAAAAATGTCATGAAGATGATCGGCTTATGTAAGGGACACGGTTCCTTGGGCCTCAATGCTTGTAGTTGTGGGAGAGAGAGGGAATTGTTTGATACGATGGGTGGGTGGGTGGGTGGGTGGGTGTGGTCCTTTTTGTAAATGTAAATATGGTCTGAATTTTTCTTTAGTTTTGGCCTGTGCTGGTTGATCGAGTCAATTGCAGTTACCAGTGCTGTACATATTGGAATTTGAGTTGCGTAGTACACACGACTTTCTTTCGCAAGTAGGAAAAGAAAATACGACAAGCCAAGCCAAGCCCTAGACTGAAGAAAGAGCATAATTCAATTATACGCCACGTATGGTTGTGATATTATAAATAGTCTCTCCTTTTTTTTTTTAAGATAAATGTCATGAAGATTTTATTTACTTGTAACATTTAAATTAATCATCACAGATAGGTTTTAGGTTTCCCACGAAACGAAGAACTTCTGAATTGTTGTGGGCATAGGAAGCAAATTATTGACCTTTAGTTTGAAGATTGAAAATGCGTGCTAGTCCTTTATTTATTAATTTATTATTTGGCTAATTAACCTGGCGCTGACCGTGTGTGTATATATATTTATTAGATACTGCAAGGATTTTGTTTAGTTTTGAAATAAATATTATATTTTAATTAAATAATTTATTTATTTTTATTTAAGTTTATGTTTGTTATAGTTTTCGAATTTAGGAGTGACAATAATAGATTATATATTATATATTTAATATAATATTAAATATTATACGAAAATTTTAAATTTAAGTTTATTGTTAGTTTAAAAAAATAATTTGTACTAATTCACAGTAGATTATATTATATGTTTAATATGCTATTATTCTAATAAATGAGTTCAAGTTTAATTAAATTTTATTTAAGTTATAAAACGTATGATTTTATAATTATTTATTATTTTAAAATAATTATCATTGTAAAATATTTTAAAAATATTATATTTTAATTTGTTTGATTAATTATAATTTTTAAATAATTATTATTGTAAAATATTTTATTTTATTTAAGTTTAAGTATTTACAAACTACCGTTAAATATAAGAATATTCAGTTAAATATAAAAATATTTCGTTAAAGTTAATATTAAAAAAAATAAAAAACTGTTCAAACTAAGCATTTTCATTATCTAACCATTTATTATATAGAAAAGATTTTAGATAAATTGACCTTGAATATTTAAAATTGCATAATTTTCTACTTAAGTATCAAATTTGTTTTAGAACGCATTAATTAAACTAACAAATTTAATTAATAATATGGGGACCCAAAAAAAAAACATGATAATATATGAAGTTAATGTCTTACATTCAGATTTTGTAATGGGCGATTTATTCTTCGAAATAGATGGGTACCTTACAAAAAATTCTAACGTTAATTTTTAGAATTGTTTATGTCAAGCACTGATTTCAAATTTTATTCTAAAGATTTTTATTTTGCAGAATATTAGTTTGGAGCATACTTATTAGGACAAAGAAATGCTATGAGTATTGAAAATTCTCCATTTTCATAAATTACTCGTGTTGGAATATTGAATTATTTGCAGTTTACCGATTATAACCATTGTTAATGGCTAAAATATTGAACTTTCTTGTCATCTTTTTTGCCCACATATATTTAATGAGGGTATGTTCTGTTACACAAACTTGAAATAAGTTATAGTCACAAGATATATTTGTCTGTGCGATCTACGTTTCGTTGCAATTAGGATAACAAGAGACTAATTTATATAAAAAAATTATTCGAAAATAAAAAATGACTGCACCTTGCAGCCAAAAAAGTAGTTATATATATATATATATATATATTACAATTTTTGTATAGGAGCTTCAGTTTAAACCATACCGGTAGGCCTCTCAGTATTTTTCGACCCGTGAACAGTTTTTGGTGCGACTTTTTTTTTAAGACCGTGTATATTGTAGCTATTTAGAGCATCTTGCAAATTTTCAGAAAATTCCGAATAGTTTATAGTACAAAAAACTAGGTGCAAACATATTATTTTCCACGCGTATAAAAAAAATTAGTCACGCGTGCAACACTGAAACACTGAAAGTCGTGCCTAAAATTATTCATGGGTCGAGAAACACTAAAAATCCTACCAATAAGACTTGAAATAAAACTCTTATAAAAAAATTGTCATATATATATATATATATCAGAATAACGACATACCCTCACAAAATAGTCCTACGAAGAATAATGACAGACCCTCACAAAATAGTTCTATCAATTCAAAAATCTAATGAATTTTAAGCTCTGATAAGTGGGACTACTTGTGTGTGGTTGAGTCTAATGAACAATCACATATAGGGGGCAGGTTGAAAAATGATATGATATATGATTTTTTTACTATTTAATTTTTTTTATGAGATTTTTGAATTGTTAATATTTTTATAGATTTTTTTTATAATTTTTTTTTACTTTTTAAATATATGGTTTTTCTTTCCCAAATATATAATTAAGTTTAGAATTAAGCCGTAGTTCTTTTTCATATTTAAGTTGTATTATTTTTTAATGGCATTTTGAAAAAGCCATATTAAATATTAATTTTTTTAAAGTTAGATCTATGATAATGCCATATTTTTATATATTAACCCCACATTTTGAAAAAGATTCACGTTTCTAAGCATGATAGAATTTTTTTTCTTCAATAAAACTAATATAATAATCAATATTACAAAATGATTTTTTTTAGATAATATTTTGTAAAATAGCTTTCAAATAAGAGATTTTGAGAATTTTGGACAAAAAGCCAAGTGCGTCTAAAAGACTATTTGCAAAAAAATTAACAAAAGGAAGTACTATACAACTGCAAAGCAACTATAAAAAATGTGTTTTTTAGCCAAATAACCTTAAAATTAAGATAAACACCTAGTAATACTATTAACTTAGGAATGAACAAAAACTCGTAAATTAATCAATTAATACATGTATATAGAAATATTCCGTTAATTAATTCTTTATGAGTAATGAAAACTACTAAACACATTCTATTCTCAAAATCAAATATCTATATTATTTTGTTTTCTGAAAAGAAAAGAAAAAGTCCTGAAAAATTATTTGTCAAACGTGTTCATCATTTTAATTTCAGACTAGTTTAGCTAGATGGGTAAAACAGTAGACTGTGTATATAATAAACAGTTTCAAACATTCTTCTTTTGAAAAGAATAATAGTTTTTAATATGGTCATACTCTTTCTTTTTCCTGACTAATCAATATAATAATAGTGTCATCTAGCTACCTAATATTCGTTATTTAGTCATACTTGTATACAGTTCACTTTAGTAAATAAAAGGCAAATTTTGAAAACAATATATTTCAACCAGTATAATGATCGCAAATTCTCGGGTGCACCCTAGAAGGGGCACACGAGTATACTTACTGGCGATTTTTTGTTCGGGAAATATTTTTGGTGAATTTTTTTTTTATGAGCATGTACATTGTAGTTATTTAGAGCTTCCTATAAATTTTTAGAAAATTTTGAATAATTTATAGTGCTAAAAGTAAGGGCAAATTTCTTTTTTATGAGCATGTACATTGTAGTTATTTAGAGCTTCTTACAAATTTTCAGAAAATTCTGAATAATTTATAGTGCTGAAAGTAAGGTTCAAACATGCTACATTCCACGCGCATAAAAAAATTCCGTAAGAACGGATATCGTCCATAGAGACTATTCACCAATTACCAATAATCATTTTTCATTTTCCATTCGGTGATTAAAATTAAAATAAATAATTATAAACTACGAACACAATTTAAATAAATGTAAATAGAACAGTAAATCAAAAGATAAAATTAATAACAAAAAGTCTAGGGAATTAATTTCATCAACTTTTCATTCTATTAATTTTATTATCAGTTCTAAATCTCTTATTCCTATTCTAATAGCAGGTTAACAAAAATTGATTCATATTTTTTTTCAAGATTTAAGATCTCAACCTATATGCAAGTTTTCTACATTTATGTGATAAACTTAAGCACATAGCATGCATTAAGAATGGTAACCTAATTGCTACACAAGGCATATAGGTACTATCATCCAATATGTAGCATATGTTTATATAACAATAGCATATTCCATTCGCATCTTTCGAGTTTTGAATCAAAATCATAAATCAAGAAAATAGTGATCAAGTATTTACTAGCAATTCAAGCGACTACATTAACTCTTAGATAGAGGATTTAGTTCATATCAGACATGACTCAAACAAAAGAATAATTATTCATACTCATAAAATTTAAAAGCTTGAAGAAGAAATAAAAATATGAAATTGCAGAAAAATAATGTCTCAAAATCAAAATTGCTATCAAATTCATAATAAAAATATAACCTAATTCTTTTCAAACCTTAAGTCTGAACTTATATATAATAAAAAAATGAATTCCTCTTTGTTGGCAAGGCGGGCCGGGACTTGGTCTTTCTTAGGTTGTGGCCCGTGTCTTTTCTAAGGCGTTTCAGCATTCGTCAGGGCCTTCAGATGCCGCGACCCGCGTCTTCTAAGGCCTCCTGAAATCGTCTCTGTTTCCTCTAGCGCCGCGGCCCTCTTGACCAAGTCGCGACCCTAAAACTCTAAGCAGATTAGGCAGTCTCTGACTTCGCTAAGCGGGGATTTGCTTGAGCAAGTCGCGGCCCTAATTCCTCGTCAATTTCCACTTTTTAGCTCTTTTCTACACCTCAAATCGTCTCAACTTCCCTCAGATGATAAGAACTAATGCCAAATGACTACAAATATCATAAAAATTGCCCATTTTTGTCCACCAACTCCGTTTCTTTCCATCCACATCCCGCGATTCATAGCAAAAACCTGAAAATAAAACAAACACAAACATAATACCATACAAAACTCACATTTTGACTCGAAAATAAGACTAAAACACACTCTAAAACTACCCTAAACTAGACTTATCACCATATCATGCAACAACTCATCATCCTCGTCATCAAGTGTTAAGTCATTCAACTCCTGTTGCATATTGCATATTTCAATGAAGTACTTATTGGTGGTGACGAATGTGGACCCACTAAACTTCAATGTTACATCATAAAATGTCTCCAAAAATATCACAAAAACTGGCGCATCCTGCCAATGTTTTTCGAATGGTGGTCCCTCCTTTGGCTTCCCATCTTTGTCAACCTCATTAAAATAATTCGAATAATTTCCATCACCTTCCATTCTTTCAAATTCCTTTCGAAATTTGAGTGCACAATTAAGCATGAGGAATGTCGAGTTCTACCTTGTTTGGACATCTAAATAGAGAAGTCACTTGCATTCGATCCCTTCCTCTTTCACACATTCCTTAAACATTATGAGCCTAGAAGGGGAAAACCTAACATATCTCACATCATTTCTAACTGCAGCAATGGACTAATGTTTTTTCTTCAATCCTTCACTGACAATTAAGTTTACTATATGAGCACAACACCTCATATGTAAGAACTTTCCTTCCAAAATAAGTCATTTCTCTTTCTCTCTGAACTTCCTCTTCGAGTACCTAATGGCAACATCAATTGAGGAAGTGTGTGTCTACTGTAATATTAAACAACTTAGATATAGCCCAATTCAGACATCGCTCGATCTCTTTGCCAATAGTTTCCCCCTTATGATCTATCACTTGGCAAAAGGTAATAATTCTTTTTTGGTATACTCAATTATTATCAATCATGAATTGATGAACATGTAATTCATATTTTGGATGGAAGTCCATATGTCTGTAGTAATAGATAGCCTCTCATTGCTCAAAACATTTTTCAATGTCACATTCTCTTCTTCATATAACTTCAAAACATCCCTAGCAACTGTCATTCGAGAAAGGATCACAAACTTAGGTTGAAGAGTTTTCACAAATTTTTTAAAGCCCTCGCCCTCAACATGTCTAAATGGTAACTCATCTAACACAATATATTGTGTAAGGGCTATCCTACAAGCTCCTTTGTTATAATCCAATGCTACTAAGTCTGTTTCTCTCTCCTTTCCTCCCTTAACCTGTTCAAAGCTTACAATCTTTTTTTTTTGGGTCAACTATCCTCCATGGACTAAGCTCACAAACGTTTTCTAAAATGGTTCCATAGATGACTTGTCCCATGTTTTCTCGTGTCACAAAAAAAACCAGATCCACAATAGTTACACATACACTTAGGAGGAGAAGGCTCTTCTAAAGGATTGGTTGTTGATGGGGGTGGGGGAGGAGGAAGGTCTTCCTTGGTGAAATGTTCCCAAATGGAAGACCCTTTTGCCTTTTTCGTAGGGAGGGGAGGCTTAGTACTAGAAGAAGATTTACCCCTATTCCTTCTACCCCTAAGTTGACCTTTATATGTGGGGTTATCAGTGGGAGGAGGAGGTTGATCTTAATTCTCTTCCGCGTGAGTTTCATCGACTTCCTCAATATCCATCACCTAATACAAAAGATTTAACAAAAAAAAAAAAACAACTAAATCTAATCAACAGAACAACACATAAGCTTATAATCCACTACAACTGAGCACCACACATTCACACACAAGCCTAGAATTCACTACAACTAAGCAGCATACATTCACACACAAGCTTAGAATCCGCTAAAAGAAAGATTATAAATTTACCTCAAGCTTTTGAGTAGATGCGAACTCTTCAAATTTATCGACAACTCCACACCTGCTTCTCAAACTCACCACCAACTTGTAAATTCACAAAAATAAGCAATGAAATTTTAGCATATCACCTTAGAAATATATATACATTCAAATTTTACAAATCAACTAAAAGTTTCTGTATAAACAAAATTAATTATCCTCATTTATTAAAAAGCTAAATTAGTAACTAACTTCACTACTAAATAATTAAATTGATTAAATAGATCCTAAACAAAATAATTTTAAATAAATTTATGGGCGCCTTTCAAGAACACACATATAGGTAGACACACAGATCAACTAAAAATTTCTCTGTAGTGTATAAACAAAATGATAACATATTGTACTCAACTAACATTTTTAGTAAAAGAAAATTATTATCCCCAAAATTTTAGTTTAATGATGTGGCAATAAGAGGTGACAGGTGGCAACTCATGACTATCAAGTGGAGCATTAATGGTTAATAAATGTGTCAACCAAGGGAAGTGTTTTACCCGACCAGATAAGAATTTACCTGGTCAGGAAGTGATTTACCCGACTAGATATGAATTTTCCTGGTCAGGGAGTGTTTTACCCGACCAGCAACATCAAAAAGGAGATTTACCTGACCAGCAACATCAAAAAGGAGATTTACCCGACCAACTACATCATAAAGGAGATTTACTCCACCAGTAGCATCAGAAAGGAGATCTACCCGACTAGCTACATCAAAAATGAGATTTACTCGACCAGCTATATCAGAAAGAAGATTTAGCCAACCGGGTATGTCAGAGTCTCAAGAGTTAGCTGCCCAATGACTTCTTTACAGGATCTCAGTAACAATTACAACCAGAATTGCCCGTAACTACTGCACAAATCTCTTAGATATCCCGAAGTAATAGCTATATCCCGATCATAGTAGCACCGCACAATGATTGAATAACATTCGGTATGAGTTGCATCAGGTGGATTTTTTTAATCACCAATAAATGAATTAGAAAGGGAGGAAGCGGAAGCTGAATCAATTCTAAAAGTTTGGAACCCATGATGATTTCTTCTGGGGCACAGATATCCTCAAAACGTCATTTCTTGATTTCCTCCTCAGTGAGATGATGAATTGTGATGGAGGGGGGAATGGTGCGTTTGCATTGAAACTTGGTGCATGCCTCATCGTATTTTTTGGCAAGGGTCTTAGAGCTTTTGGTATTATTAATGGTTGGAGACGAAGATGAAGCGTTATTCGAAAACCTCCTAGAACGTTTTGAAGCCATTCTTGAATGATTGGTATGAGGGAAATAATATTTGAAATAGAAAAAAGATGGAAGCCTAAAATGTCGAGTCGAATTCAGAAGATACAAAAAGAGAGAAAATCAAGAGATAATCGGAGAATGGAAATTTTGGGGAAAAATAGAAAATTGAAGAAGAAAGAAAGAATGTAAATAGACGTGGCAGTTATAAGAGAGAGAAAATTTTCCTGCTTGATTGACTTGGGATTTGAAGGATGAGATTGATAATAAATGCTCACAGGAAGTTTACGCACACGTGCAAATAAAGGAGTAAGTACAGAAGAGAAAAACAACAGTTAAGATTGAAAATTCCCTTCATCCATTATTGAGTGACTCAAATGGAAAAAGACAAGGGGCAATTGTATGGGAGGAATTTTACCATAGCTGATGTGGCATAATTAAGTAATCAAGAATGAAAAGAAAATACTGATGAGCTCAATGTGCTTCCACAGATTGATGAGCTCTGAGCTCAATATGATTGCATGGATCGATGAGCTCTGCGCTCAATTGATTGAATAGTTAGATGAGCTCTGCACTCAATTGATTGGATAAATGAGCGCTGATCTCAGCTGATAGAATAATGTGATGAGTGAGTAGCTCAGATAATTAAATGTACATAAGAGCTCGAGAGTCATCGATAGAGCATTTAACTGAATGTTTGAACTCTCAGAGCTAAAGAAGAAAGAGAAGAATGAAGGGTAAATAGAGTTGGACACCTGGACCAATCAAGATAATTGTGTTTAACCTTTACCCTTTATTATTTTTCTATAAATAGATAACAGAGGGACCACATTTGGGACCATCGGGCTTTAATCCAGTTAAAATTTGTGAGGATTGAGAGAATGAACATTGTGCTGACTTAAGTGTCGGTGTCTCTTTTCCAGGTACACTCCTTATATTTTTTCTACTCATTCCATGGAAGAACACATTTATTCCACTGGTTAAGCCAATGGAATGCGTAGATTAACAGTGATCAATATCAACAATCCAGTGATCCGAAGTTCACAAGCATAAAAGATTCATGTGGAAGATTTTGATCGAAACAATATATTTGTGTCATTCTTTTATAATATATGATATTGTTTATTTATTTATAATTTAAATGATAATTGAAAAATATAATAAAAATAATTAATATATTTTCTAAATAAAACTAAGCAAACGTGCATTACATGTTCTTTTTACCTAGTATATATATATATACATAGGACAATTCTTCTATAGGGGCTTCACTTTAAGCCCTACCGGTAGGGCTTTCAGTGTTTCTCGACCCGTGAACAGTTTTCGGCGCGACTTTTTTTTTATGACCGTGTATATTGTAGCTATTTAAAACATCCTGCAAATTTTCAGAAAATTCCGAATAGTTTATAGTATCGAAAACTAGATTCAAACATGTTGTATTCCACACACACAAAAAAATTAGTCACGCGTGTAACAACATGTTTGAACCTAGTTTTCGGTACTCTAAACTATTCGGAATTTTATGAAAATTTGCAGGATGCTCTAAATAGCTACAATATACACAGTCATAAAAAAAAATGCGCCGAAAACTGTTCACGGGTTGTAAACACTGAGAGTCCTACTGATAGGGCTTAAAGTGAAACCCCTATAGAAGAATTCCCATATATATATATAGATATCAAAATATTATTCGAAAACAAATCATAATAGAATTTATGAATCATAATTATATTTTGCATTATTTTTTTTATATTCAAATAAGTAAATTAACTATCAACTTATCATCTAATAGTTAGAAACAAATTAGTAGTATTGACTGCCTTTTTCGCTATCAACTTAATTTGAGAGTTTAAAGAAAATAATAGAAAAGAACACAAGGGTTTTATGTGGTTCAAGCTATAAAATAGCCCTAGTCCATGAGTATATGATATTTAGTGAGTTTGGAGCTTTTTTAGCAAGCTTCAATAGTAGTTCTCTGACAGCTTATATATTGCACTGAGTTACAGATTTTCTCTCTCTAAAAATCCAAACCCCTTACAAGGAGATACTCCAGCCCTATTTATAAATGTTGGGGTCATTAATATTAATCATCTATCATTGATGCAATTTTTTTATTATGGGTTATTAATGCTGAATTAATAGAAAAATGGTTGCACTAAATAGAGACTACGGCCCAGGCGGATTACACGAGGCCCATTGTAGAAAATCGGATACCAACTTTATGAGGAACATATCTCTGACTGTCAGGGTGCGGCCCACGTTTGCCCATGTCAGGTGGCATTGTGGGAATGTCGATTGTCGAGAGTACGAACTCGACACCAATAATCGAGGCTCACCAAAAGTTTTCAGATGACCTTATGGTGGCCCATACCCACAGTGACTATCACCTAGCATCTACCCCATGTCCAAGGACGAAAATCCTAGTCTTGAGAGATGGGCGAGTGAAGAGAGCCTCTCGGGACATGGCCTCAAATGGAGACATCCTCGCCTCGAGAATAGACCTCAGGGCGTGGCCTCACTTGGAGACATCCATGACCTGGAGATTGGCTCGAGACGTGCTCGGGATGTGGCCTCACTTGGAGACATCCTCGCCTCGAGGACAGACCTCGGGACATGGCCTCACTTGGAGACATTCACGTCTTGGCCAGTTTAGGTTTCTTGAAAAAGTTCACACTCCGAGAACCTAATGACTTTCCTTGTCACTAATTACTCCTAATTTTCCCGTGTTTGATGGTGAAAACATAAACCACAAATACATATAGATCTAGTGATTTTTTTTTTTCAATCATTACTATTGATTATGAATTTCATCCCTCCTTGTACGAAGGAATAGATAGCCATATAATAAAGTATGTAGCACATTTTTTCGTTATTCAAACACATATTTTTCATTATTTTTTAATAAATATATTATCAAATCAATATGTTGCTTCATTTGGTTCAATTTTTTATAGATAATTTTATTACCACAATATAAAAAATGAATGGTCAGATGTATGACTTCCTTTTATATAAATTTATATAATATTCAAATTGATGATGATGTTAGTTAGTTAAATGGCAGCAGGTTCAAAAGTTTGTACTAGCTAATTTCATTTCTTTTGTTTTTTCAAAAGAAAACAAAATATTTCGAAGTTATATATAATAATTCCGGTGTTTGAAACAATCTCATCTTGAAAAAGTATAATAGTTTTTAATCAATGGTCATCGATATATAGTAGTGTTATATACAGCTACCTAAACTTCGTAGTTTATTTATAGTCATACTTGTATACCTAAGTTCACTTTAGTAAAGATTGGCAAATTTTGACAACCATATAATTCAACTTATATATAAAAAAATATATAGATAAAGTATTACAAGGATAAGAGAGAAAAGGTATATATCTCTACTATTTATATATAAATGGATGACCTTCTTTTGTTTTCTTCTTTTATTTATTTTTATTTCTTTAATCCTAAAATCATGAAATCTGTACATACTACGTATTACATTATTTTGTTATTTACTGAATAAATACAAAATTTACATGAAATCTCCTCGTTTAAGTTTTCTTTTACACCTCTAAAAATAAATATTTATTTGTAATTGATTGATTTGCAAGGTAATTATTATTATTTTTTTTAATAGGAGAATGACACATTTATTTCTTCCAAATTAATAAATTATTTGTGAAATTGTAAATAGTTTAATTAAATATTTAGAAAAATATTAGTTTACAACCAAGTTATATTTTCACAAAATATTAATTTATTAAACAAAGAAAAATTATCATAGAATTAGAGGAGTGTCAAAATACATAATAATAATAAAAAAAAATCTTAAATTCAATAAATAACATAGTCAATTCAATTTCCAAGCCCAAGAGAAAAAATTATTAATTATGAATTATTTGTTTATATTATTATTTACTTTCTTGATTTACAAAAATTCAAAACAAAAATATATTTATTTACTTATTCATTTCTAAAGCACTTTTAGTCTTCTGTCAAAGAGCAAAATGCCAAAGAACACTTACATTAGTTGTAAACAAATCCAAACAAACAATAGAATAAATTAAAAAAATAAAAAGAAAAGGGATTCATGTTGGGAATTAAATTCTCCTAATTGTTAATGGGTTGCTCATGCCTTAGCCATAAGCTATTAACTGGTATATATATACTCTTATAGGACAATTCTCCTATAGGGGTTTCACTTTAAGCCCTACCGGTAGGGCTCTCACTGTTTCTCGACCCCTGAACAGTTTTCGATGCGGTTTTTTTTTATGACTATGTATATTGTAGCTATTTAGAGCATCTTGCAAATTTTCAGAAAATTCCGAATAGTTTACAGTACCGAAATCTAGGTTCAAACATGTTGCTTTCCACGCGCATAAAAAAAATTAGTCACACGTGCAACAACATGTTTGAACCTAGTTTTCGATACTGTAAACTATTCGAAATTTTCTGAAAATTTGCAGGAAGTCCTAAATAGCTACAATATACATAGTCATAAAAAAAAAATCCCGCCAAAAACTGTTCACGGGTCGAGAACACTGAGAGCCCCACCAATAAGGCTTAAAGTGAAACCCCTATAGGAGAATTCCCCTCCTCTTATATACTAAGACTGGATATATCATTCTCGGGAAATTCACCTAACCATTTACTTAATTTTCAAGTATATCCTTTTTTTTCCTTTTTTTTTTTTTTTATATTAGTTGCAGAATTCTATCCAACAAAGATTTCTTTTTAGTGTGAATATAGGTAAACTGTTAAAAATTTTTGTTATATATTTACTAACCAATTACTTACTTTATTATATATATATATATATGAGAATTTTTTTACAGGGTTTCACTTTAAGCCTTACCGGTAGGGCTTTCAGTGTTTACAACCCGTGAACAGTTTTCGGCACGATTTTTTTTATGACTGTGTATATTGTAGCTATTTAGAGCATCTTGCAGATTTTCAGAAAATTCCAAATAGTTTTCGGTATTGTAAATTATTCGAAATTTTCTGAAAATTTGCAGGATACTCTAAATAGCTACAATATACATGGTCATAAAAAAAAGTCGCGCCGAAAACTATTTACGAATCGAAAAACATTGAGAGCCCTACCAATAGAGCTTAAAGTAAAGTCCCACATATATATATATATTCCTTATATATTAATTTATAAAAAAGTAATAGTTTGAATTTTCTTTAGAATATTTCAAAATCTTGCAATTCTTTTGCTTATATTAATTATTGATTAGACTACTTCAACTTTTTCCATACCCAATAGAATAATCATTTTGAATTTTTTTTTATGAATACTTAAAATTATAGTGGTTAATCAAAATGGAATTAAATCAAGAAATTTGTTATATTGTCTATATATATATTTGGTTGATTTCTTTTGCTCCACATCATTTTCCTTTACACTTATGTACTACATATGATAGTTTTATTGCAATATAACTATAAATCGGCAAAAGTGATTTTGTTACGTTGAATTTACAATATAATATCTTAGTTTTTGTTTTATGCAAAATCAAGTGGAATAACAAATAATAATAATAATAATAATAATAATTAAAATCAAGACATGTATTCATATATTATGAGGAGACAATAAGTAGCCTAATTGCCTGTAGACAAAGCCATTAAATATTGGGTTGATAATGTTTTTTGTGTTGCAATTCATATTAAGTGACAAAATTATGTTATTATCAATTAGTATAAAAAAATTAAGTAGACATTGTGTAATATATTTTCTTATATGCCCACTTCCAATAATTATAATACTAGATACTTATGTATTAATATATTGATAGAAAGGTACCTTTTTTATTAGAGCATTTTTAATGGATGCTCTACTTCATTATTTAAAATACACTTCAAAACACATATTTTTTTATTTTACCTCTAAGTTTTACATTATATTATACATCAGTTTCTCTTTATATTTATCCACATCATTTAAATATTATATTTTTAAACATATTTTATTAATTAAATAAATTAAATGATTGAAAAAGAAAAAAAAAGAAATAATAAATATATACTAAATGGAAAAGAGAAAACTTATAAAAAAAATAGTAATATTAGAATATTATATAAATAATATGTAAATGTAGATATTGATTAATTAAAATTTATACATAATTATTATAAATATATGTATAAATCAACTAATAGAAGATATTTTTGTGAGTTTTAACTAAATATTATAGATAAAATGTATTATAAAGACTCCATTGAGAGTACTCTTGATAATGTTTACTTTGGATATAAGTAAATAATTATTTTTATTTGATAGTAGCACATACTTGTACGTGTATACAGTAGTTTCGTCGAATTCGTGATGAATTGGTTCCACATTTGTAAAAGAAAAAAATAAATTCCTTTATTTATGAAAGCAATTATTTTCAATAGAAGAATGCATATATTATTTGGTATTTGTAGAACAAGGAATCAAATATCTTACGTGTACAATTTATTTTTCGAATTAATCGGTCTTAGTAGATTATGGTGTTCTAAGTTTGGCACCATTTCAACCAAACAAAAAGTGACTATACAATAACCATATACGTCTGGAATGATTCCGCCAATGGAAAAATAAATTTTATTTGTAAGAAATCACCGCTATTGCTCCTGCCCACTTTTTGCTGTACAAACAATGATATTTATATAAAAAGAAAAAGTAAAATTATTAAAAAAAAAAGATAATTGCAATAATTAATTAGTCACTAGGTGTTACCCAATTATTGCGTGTGTGGCCTGAAACGGGTGACATGAGAGAGAAAGATGGCCGAGTTGAGGGAGTAGGTGAGTCGGCTAAGAAGGTAACACGTACGTAAGACTTTATGTAGAGCTATTTGGTCATAAAGGTTAATTACATACAGTTTGAAAAAAGCCAACTAAAACAAATGTGGATACAAAGAGACTTAAAATCGAAAGAACAACAAAAAAAAAAAGTACACAACACAAAAAGGCACCAACTCATACTATATTCCTTGTCTGACGTTTGAAGATATGGGTACATCATTCAATAGTCAAAGCCATGGGCTTTCTTTATAATTTTAATTTCAAACTCCATCTGTTTATTCAAAGCGTCTGAAAGCAAAATCACACCATCGTCACCAAAAGTCAAATCAACGATATTACCAAACATGTTAAAATATTGTTTGTTTATAGATAAATGTTGTACTATTCTTCTGGCCGTATCGCCTACGCTCTATATAAATTACACTGTCCCCCATAACCCATATAAAAAAAAACCATCCTATAGCTACCAATTTAATTTTGAGAGAGAGATTTGTTTGTAGAGAGCCTCTCAAAGTAAGAGAAAGAACTACGTACGTACCCATAGCTAGATTAACCAGAATGAAGTCTCAGCAGAACTCTCTCATTATAAGAACCTTCAATGTTGCATTCACCATCTTCTTTTTCTTTCTCTTGCTCTCTTTCTCGATGCACGTCGACGGGTCTAGACTTCTGAAAGATAAGCATTCCAGTTTTTCCTCTCTTAAGAGCTTCGTTATAAGCCAAGCTTACTCTGGTCCAAGCCGTAGGGGACGTGGACACTGATCGATCTATCGATGGAGACTGACTACTAGCTAGCCTTTTCATTTCAATTATTACTACCTGGGCCTTGCTTCAAATAGCTTCTTCCTTACACAATTTAAGTTCTGTTCATATAATAGTCATCACGACTAAGGCGCGCGCCTCATTCATATCGGAAACTAGAGCCATTAATTGGATCGACATCGTCAAGCTGCTCCATTCATCGTCATTATTATTTTCTTGGCCAACAAATGATTTGTTCAGATGATCTTTTCTCTTTAATTTGTTCCGTTTGAGAGATTTTTATTAGTTTCTTCCCTTTTCTTCTCTCTCTCTTTTTTCTTTCTTGGAAAAAGATATAGATTTGATTTTAGTTTCAGTTTATTTATTTTTTATATCAGTTAGATCCTACACGTACGATTGTACTTTTCATACATACTGTAAATTTTCGATTTTGATACACGTATTCTAATCCATAAATTACTACATAATATGTTGAGAATATTGTGTATAAACTAGTATTTGTTATCAATTTAATCATTTTAATGTTAGAATTAATTAACAATCATACATATTTGTATAATTATTAAGGTTGATAATACAAACGGGATCATGATTTATGATGAGATTTTTATGATATACACTAATTAACTAATTAGTTAGCAAGATAATCTTGTACTAACATCCAATATTTTATAAAAGCATTATAGGTCTGTTTGGCATAGTTTTTACTTTTACTTTTAGACATAAGAAGAAGAGAAGTAAAAATTTGAGCTTTCTAATTCCTGGTATATACTGCATAAAAGCTTTGATAAAATAAATATCAAATTTAACTATAAATATATGTTTATAATAATAATAATAATATATGTTATGTCTGAACTCATTTGAAAATTAATCATTCTTTTCAGAATTTTTTTTAATTGCATACATATATAAATTATTATTAATTAATAAATAAAAAATCATAAAAATCTAAACGTAATTAACAAAAAATCTAAAATTTTAAATTAAATATTCAAATATAAAAATCTAAATGTAGTTAGAAAATGAGATTCTATATATAAAACAATAATAAGAAAAATAAAAACTAAAAAAAATCGTACGTAGATGTTTTTAGAAAAATTAGATAGAATACTTTTTAAGAAAAAAGAAATCGTATTATATAATTGTTATCTTCACAATTTAGGATAAAGATGTAATTTATTTATTTTTTTATAAAAAATATGGGTAAAATAGGTATTATGAAAGATTCATTAAAACAAGAAAATAACTTCCCATGTTATTTTAGAAGTCCTTCCTGAAAAAGCTGGTGAGTCAGTGCTTTTCTTAAAAGCTCTTTCTATATTTCATCCAAACACACCTAAAAGTAATTTTAAGACTTCAAAAACTCTTCCAAGGCCATGCCAATCAGGGCCTATATCTATTCTCTACAAAAAATGTTGTTTTTACCGAAAACACTATACCGATAATATGTTCTCGATAGAAACATTTCAGAACCGCGCCAAGGCTATGCGGTATTTTTTCATTTTAGTTGATATACCGAGAACATGTTCTCAGTAAAAGTCCTTTATATTCTTCTTCCCTGAAACAAAGGTCATTTCCTCTGAAACATAAAAACCCAAAACCGTTTCTCTCCACCATTTTTTGTGTATTCTCTGGATTTCTGGCTCCAATGGCTAGTTTTTTGAGAAATCTTCTCCTCCAAAGAAGATTTAGTCATCAATAGGGTCTATCAAGGTATGTATTTGCATATATTTCATTTTATTTTGTGTATAACTTTATCTATTTTTTTTTCCTGTTTTGGCCATCTCTACTCCAATTATGGGGTTTTTTCTTTCTTTCTTTTCAGATTGTTAAGGTATTGCATTATTCACAAGAGTTCTTCTAGGTATCCACGAATTTTATTTATAATTTTTTAGTTTTTTTAATATTTTTGGCATAAATGCATTTGGGGTTTTATGTATAACTTTTTTTGTGAAAATAGAATAAATAAACTTATATTTACATATTTTTAATATATTTTTATTTATCATATTATATATATAATATTTGATTATGCATTTATAATAAGTAAGAATAATAATTAGAAATAAAAATTAGGTAAAAGTTTAATGATATCCAATTTTTAGGATATAATGTGTAGTATTTTAGTGAAATACATATATAGCTTAAGGATTTAGTTAGTGTAATTTTTTGGATAAATAATTAATTTATTAGCAATTAGTTTGTGTTGGATTAAGTAATGATGAATGTGAGTAATAAAATTAGTATGGAAATTTATTAATTTAATACTTTATTTTTTGGTATATAATTTGACTTTTAGTTATAAAAATCTGTTTGTATGGAAGTAGAATATTTGAGTGTTAATTTTTTAGATTGGGTTAAATCATTTGAGTGTTAGATTATTAGATTGGGTTAATAAAGTTTGATGATTAGAGTGAGCTTTGTTTCTTTAAATTGAATTTTGTTGTTGTTGTTGTTATATTTTTTTATTCTTAGTATTGATGAATATTGATACTTTGTTGTTTTTGTTGTTAATTTTTAGTAAAATTATGATATTTTGAATAAAAAATTGAATAATTAATAACATTAAGACTAATAGTTATAAATTATATAGTCATTTGCAATGTATATGTATTGCTTTGTGTATGTTCTATGGGACGGGATATTTTTTTATGTGTTATTTGCAGATTTTTAAATTTTGAGATATATGAAAATACAATCGTTATGCTGCCAAATATTTTTTAGAATTAAAAGTACTCAATAAAATTTCTAATTTAATAAATAGTGAATTGATAAGTAAAATAATATATATTTAATTATGATTAAATTAAATTAACAATAACATTATGCAACCAAATTTTAATAAAAATAAACATTAATCTTGAATATTAATTAAATAAGTGATAAATCCTAGAGTAATTAAATAACTTATAACCGAATCTTAGAAATTTTGTGTAAATTAATAAAACTATTTAATAAAGCATAAGTAAAATATATAATTTAATAAATACTGAATTAATATGTAAAAAAATAATATTTGTTAGTTTTGATTAAATAAAATTAACAAATATATTATTAGAAAACTAATTTTAAACATCATCTTAATAATTATTAAAATTAATTTAATTGTAAAAGATTAACCATTAATTGTAATTAAAATTAAAATTAATATTTGCAATTATAAAAAAATATGTCAAATTTAAATAATTTTAATAATATTTACACTCAAATATATTAGAGTTAGATATCATAAAACAACATAATTAACTTCAAAGAGCATAAAACATTATAAAATAATATTTAATTTTATTTGTTTTTCTTTGGTAATAAGAAATTATTACCAAAGATATGATAGTGTGTTATTCTCACCTAGTGATAATTTTTTATTTTATTAGTGTTTATCACAAGAAGCCTTAGACCCGTTCAGAGAGGGTGAGTCATTGAAGACTCTTAAATTTTCCTCTCTCTGAATTAGGACACACACACAAATTGATTGTAGTTTGATGATAAGTGTTCCATGTAGTGCTACACTTATACAATGTCAATCGACAAGACCTGGATTAATTTGACAGATCGATTATCTGATGAGTATGAGGCTGGTGTGATGGATTTTCTTCAGAGAGCTGGGCAGTGCGTTGACTCAAGGGGATTGGAGAAATGTCCGTGTAGGAAAAGTGTCAACGTTGAATTTCAGACGACTAATGTATTAGAAAATCATCTCTTTGTAGATGGTTTTCTATGGAAATATACCAATTGGCATTGGCATGAAGAGGATGAAATAATACCGATGAGGAAAGTGATAGATCAAAATGATGAGGATGAAATGATGGATGTTCTCAATGATGTTATGAAAAATGACAATGATGAATATGAAGAGAATGAGCGCGATCAAGAGATACCTATAGCAGACTACAGGGGTGGGCAACATTATAACGATTTGTTTGCTGAGATCGAGGCTCCATTATTCCCTGGGTGTCAAAATTAGACATCATTGAATTTCCTAGTGAAGTTGATGCATTTCAAAGTGTTGGGCACAATTCCCAACAAAATATTTGATGGAATGCTGGAGTTGTTACGTGATGCATTTCCAGCCCCAAATAAGCTTCCAAAATCGCATTATGCAGCGAAAAGGTTGTTGCGAAAACTTGGATTGGGCTACGAGTAATCCATGTCCGCAAGCATGATTGCGCATTGTTTTGGAAAGAACATGCTGGAAAAAGCAAATGTCCTATTTGTGGGGAGGATCAGTGGGTGGACAAGAACACCAAGGGTAAGAAAGCGCCTCATAAAGTGATGTGCTATTTTCCTTTAACCCCTAGGTTAATGCGAAAATATGCATCGAGGTACATTGCTCAACATATGAGATGGCATCATGAGCAACGTATAAAAGAAGATGGTGTATTGCGTCATCCTGCTGATGGGAAAGCTTGGAAGGACTTTGACTGAAATAATCCAACGTTTGCAATGGAACCCAGGAATGTGCAGCTTGGATTGGCTGCAGATGGATTCCATCCCTTTGGTAATATGAGTCTTTCTTATAGTATGTGGCCGGTTGTGTTGACGACATATAACTTGCCACCATGGTTGTGCATGAGAGAAACTAATTTCATGTTGAGCTTATTAATTCTGGGACCTCATTCGCTAGGAAAAGATTTTGATGTTTTCTTAAGACCATTGATTGATGAGTTAAAAGAATTATGGGTGATCGGTGTACAGACTTGAGATGCAGTCGATGGTAGTTTCTTCACCCTTCGAGCAGCTTTGATGTGGACTATAAACTATTACCCAGCAAGGAGTAGCCTTTCTGGATGGACTGACCAAGGTTATCATGCTTGTTCTACTTGCAATGTAGCAACACCATCTATTCGTTTACAAAAGAAGGTTGATTTTTATGGTCATAAACATTTTTTACCAATCAAACATGCTATTAGAAGGGACAAGAAGACATATGGTATTGTTGAAAAAAGACTACCACCAAAGCCATTAACAATGTAAGATATGTTCACACAAATGAGTTTTATACTCAATTCTCTTCCTGGTAAGCATGTAAGATATGGTGGCAAAAAAAAAGTGTACAAAAGAGCAAGTAGGTTGGCGGAAAAAAAGTATATTTTTTGAGCTCCCATATTGGGCCAACATAATGTTGTGACACAATCTAGATGTTATGCATGTTGAGAAAAATGTGTGCGACAGTTTAGTAGGCACAATAGTTAGGCTGGAGAATAAGACCAAAGACACAGTTAGTGCCAGAGTTTACTTGGAGAAGATGAAGATGAGACCAAAGTTACAGCTGAAGAAGTTGAATGGTCAGATACAAAAGCCTGTGGCCAAATTCACTTCCACTGTTGAAGATCGCCAAAAGTTTTGTCGATTTCTTAAATCATTGAAGTTTCCAGACAGTTTTTGATCTAACCTAGGGAAGAATGTGATTGATAATGAAAATAAGATCATTGGTTTGAAATCGCATGATTGCCACATCATTATGCAATGCCTTTTTCCAGTTGGTGTGCATGCATTCCTAGAGAAATCGATTAGTACAACTATTATTGAGTTATGCACTTTCTTCAAGCTCATTTGTGCGAGAATTTCAAAAGTCTCAGATTTAGAAAAGTCAAAACTTCAATCGTTGAGACAGTTTGCGAGTTAGAAAACATTTCCCCCCTGCTTTTTTCGATATCATGGTCCATCTTCTAATACATTTACCAGAAGAAGCAATACTTGGAGGATCGGTTCACATGAGGTGGATGTATTTGAAACGCCCTGGTTACTCCAAGACCGTTACTGTTAACTTTGAACTGTGCTTAACTCGCTAATTGGGTTCTTTGGTTATAAACGTGCATCTAAGTGTTATTAATAGGTTAAGGTGAAAACCAGTCAAAAGGAAAGGATATAATTTATTTAAAACATAAAACTGTTCATGGGCCCATAAAAATGTTTACAAGTTATTTACAATACAAAATCGTCATTACAATTTAAAATTTACAACCCGCCGTCCTAAGCGGAAAAAATAGAGTTAACCCCTAATCCCTCTGAGAAAATCCTTGGCCATGGTGGTCAAGCGGCCGCATATGTACACATCGCCACCTAAGCTCTCCACTCAAGGCTGGGTGAGCTTTTCTTTCCCTTTACCTACACCACATAGCACCCATGAGCCAAAGCCCAGCAATAAAACTCAATACTGCATATATATAATATCAAACGATGATCATGACAATCAACCAGGACTTATAGTCCTAAACTGATGAGTGACAGATGTACAAGTCACTAACGTGGGTTCCGCACCCTTTGCAAGTGAGTGATCGAGTCACTAGCTTAAACATGATAAGTGACTAATGAGCGAGTCACCAATATAAACCAAGGGAGTGACCATGGAGTCACTACTATGGGTTCCGTACCCTTAGCCATGTGACGATGGAGTCACCTGGGCCTTCTGGCCCTGACTCTGAGTAACTAGTCATGGAACTAGGTAAGCGCTTTTAGTTTTCATCGAACTTGGGGTCGGTCCGACATTAATGCTCATGATGAGTCATTCAATGCAGATATCGATTAGATCTAATCTTTCATCGACTCTGCATTCATGACGCTTATGCCGCTCCTGACTCTTAGGTCAGTAACATACGACCAATGCTCAAAACTACTGTCGAACTTGACTAGTAAGTCACAGCTTCACAATCTCATATTTAACATTCATGGCATGCCCTAACTACATGTTTCTCGTGCATAAAAAATACGCAAGATTTGCTAAGCATTTAATATGCATTCAATGTCCACATTTCAACACTCAACATGCCTCAATAATAACCACGCATGTCATATATATAGGGTGTAGTCTTCTTACCTCGGGTTCAAGCAAGAATTAGTAAAAGAACGACCCTTGAGAACGATCAATCCTTTGATCCTTTAGTGGTCACCTAGTCATATCCAAATATGGAATCCCATCAATAAAATAAATCATAAAAAAGGTCTATAATCTAAAACCTCACTCCCGAGACCAATCGCGTGCTCTCGGGACTCCTAAACCACCCAAACGGGGTAGTGGAACCATCCCCCGAGCCCCCAAAGTCATCCCAAACCCTAAAAATAGGTTTGCTGGAAAGTGCACTAGTGCTGGGGCGCTGCCCCAAAACAGAGAGAGTCTCACTCTCTGCCCTGCCTAGCACTGGGGCACCAGAAGTGGCGTTGGGGCGCCACCTGAAGACCAGAAAATCTCTGGTTTTCTCCCCTGCGATTTCCCCTGAAAACCAAGCTTCAAAACCAATCCCAAACATCATCCAAACCAATATTTTAACCCCAAAACTTCATTCACACCACAACCTCATCGAAACCCAAGAAAACTTTCTCAAAAACTTCCATTGATTCTCAACTAATCATCTCAAATTTCTCAACTGAAAACTTATTAGAAAAACAGAGTATTGCTAAGGTTTCATGGATGAATTCTTACCTCAAGCTGGATTTGAGTCCTCTTCAATGGATGAATCAAAGTTCTAAGCCTCAAACCTTGATTTCCTAGCTTGGTTCTTCAAGTAGGCTTAAAAAATTAGAAAAGAAAAAGAAGGGAAGGAGAGGTATGGGAGAGAGATGAGTTATGCTCTATTTTTCTTATACTTTCTACAACCTTTGAATGATATATATCCTTTGCCAAATGACCATATTTCCCCTAGGTTATTCAAAGTCCTCTTAAGGCCTCCAAGGGTAAAATTGTTATTTCCCGCCTATCTCGTTAATTATAATTAACACCCTCAAATTCTCGTTATTCTCAAATGCTAATAATTCATATCCCATTACCCTTTAATTCCCGGCAACGTTCTAATCACCAAATCACCCCGAGACTCACCCCGAGCCCCGAAACTAACCCCGTTATGACTAGACCGATAACTTACATTCAAAGATCGTCTCATGACGAATGGCTCGAACAAATCCACATATAATGTGGTATTATTTATAACTCACCCACATGCATGAAAATACACAATCACGCCTTCAGCGGGCCAAATTACCAAAATACCCTTATAATTAAAAATGAACCCATATGCATGCATTTATCATTATATAATAATATAATTCACATAAACATGCATATAATCATTAATAACATAATAAATCAATTATGGCCTTCTCGACCTCCTAATCAAGGTCCTAAACCTTATTAGGAAATTTGAGGCAATACAGAGCAGTTGACAATGTACACCTCGCCCCTAGAGCTATCTAACTCATGGTTGAACTACCACACCCTTGCCTTTACCTGCACCACGTAGCACCCGTGAGCCGAGGCCCAACAAGAAAACTATATAACATAGCATAGACAATTCAGACAGTCAAACGATTCATGAGATATCAACCAGACATTAACAATCCACAACATTCACATAATCAGCGATAGTAATTGACAAATCAATAATCTCTTAACCAAGTGTTTAACATGCCACAATCACCAGATTCACACAGTAAGCATATCATTCAACAACTAGGGTCACCGCCCTTAGGCCGCACCCTCTATTTAAGTCACTGTCTTTGGCTCACTTAGGCCGAGCCCAGTGTTCAACCCACTGACTCTGGCTCGCTTAGGCCAAGCTCTGTAACGACCCGAATTTGCTAATCGGGCTTAGGGCCTTGGTTAGTGTGCCTGGAGGGCAATAAGTGGTTTAATATGCTTATATGTGAATTTATGTGTATATATGATTATGATGCATGCTTAATTGAGTTAAATGTGCATGTGGGCCCCGTCTAGATATTGGGGGCATAAATGTGATAAATGAAATATATGTTGTATATGTGTGATATGTCTGTACAGCACGATCCGAGACAGTCCTGGGGAGCAGTTAGCCAGAGAGTCACAACGGGGTTGAGATTCGGACTCGGGGCGAGTCGAGGGGTAATTCGGGTATTAGTTGAGTTATGGGATTATTGGGACATAGAAATAAATATTTGGAGATATATTTGAGGATAGAATGCCTAGGTGGGAATATTTGGGGAATTTACCATTTTTGCCCTCGGGGACGTTTTGGTACCCCGAGCCTTGAGGTAACCTTTAGACTTAAGTTATATAAAACAAAGAAAAGAAAGGAACTGTTTAGAAACTTGTGAAACCGACTCATACTTCCCTTTATACTGAAGTTAGTTTGTGCTTATCTCTCTCTCACTCTCTAAGACAACACTCAAGAGCCTAAAGAAATTACCAAGGAATTGAAGGGATTTTAGCTGGGATACTTTAGGAACTTGAAGTCTGGGAATTTGAGGATCATCACAGGAATTAAGCTCAGCAAGAGGTAAGTTTTCCATGGTAGTTATGTTCAAGTTTCAGCTAAGTTTTCAAGCTTTGCATGTGGGTAGGATTTAGGCTGTTTTTGGGTGTTCTAGTTGTATTTTGGAGTAGATTTCTGTTGAGTTTTGGTGCTAATATTGAGCTGGAATGAAGGTGTTATTATCTGGGATTATTAGCTTAGATTTGGTAGGAATTGGCTTGAAGAAAGGATGAAAAACTGATGGGAAAATATGGGTTCGTCGTGTGGCGCCGCGGCCCTAGGAGGGGTGCGCCGCGGCCCGCATGCGCGCGCAGCCATGGGAGGCTGAGAAAATTCAAGCGCGCCGCGGCGCTTGCAGGGCGCGCCGTGGCCCGCGTAGGGGTCAGTGGAGAGCTAGCCTCTGTTTTGAGGCTAGCCGCGGCTCTAGAGGGTGGGGCCGCGACCCTTAGTGTCAGTGAGGATTTTAATGATATTTTTGACTTGGGAACTTAAAGGGTAAGGCTCGGGATGGATTTTATCATTCGGATTGATAGAATTCAAAGTCCCGGAAGTTAGGGCTATGGTTTGAGATTATTTGTTGGGTTAGAGTTTGATGGACGGATATTGTTATGTGTTGTGACTAGGATTTCGGCGAGGCTCATGCTAGTGGACTGTGCTCGGGGCATCGGTGCTCAGGAAGCTCGGAACTCAGGTAAGAAAATTCCTGTTTCCATAGAGCTTGTGTGCAGGGCTGAGCCCAATATATTGAATGGTAATGACATGCAGGGCCGAGCCCTATAAACTAAAATTGTAGAGCATGGCTCTCTATCTGTTTATGCTTGAATTCTGTGCTTGTTGCTATACCATGTTTAATATTATATGTGTGCTCGGCAAAAGCCGGGAACGGTGTAGACCGGGAACGGCGTGGGGCCGGGAACGACATCAAGCACGATGAGTGCAAGGCCGAGAACGGCTTGAGGCCGGTAGCAGTGTTGAGCACGTGGGGTGCAAGTTGCCAGGGCGAGTCCCTAACAGGATACCTGGGATATCCTAACGGCATGGTCCGCGAACCCAGGGCTTGGTAAACGCCTGGGACGGCTAGGCCGTATGTGTTTAGCCTTTGGTGGCCTGTATATATGTTTGATTTATATATTGCATATGTTATCTGTTTTGGGTTTTCTTGCTGGGCTTCGGCTCACAAATGCTCTGTGGTGCAGGTAAGGGTAAAGAGAAGATCAACCAACCATGAGTGCAGCTGGCGTGAGGCGGCGTGTACATGTCCAGCCAGCCTGGCTGTCACAGCTAGGGGATTTTGGGAGATGCTTGTAAATGAACTTAGATTTTGTCGATTAGTCGACTCTGTTCACTTTTGTATTGTAAATATTTTCTAAACTATGTTTTGGGATCCCAAGTGTAAAGTTTTATGATTGGATAAGGAAAACTACTTTCTCTAATGTTTTCTTTTTAAATTATGGCTTAGTTACACGTTTTGAGTTAAAACCTCGGTTAGCGAGCTGAAAGCACGATTTAAAACACACTTGGTAACGACTCTAAGGAAGTAGGGCGTTACAAGCTCAGTGATTATTTAATTAACCTCAGCTACCAGTGGCTGAGCCCGTCCTGTGCGCAAATATATATTCCAGAACTCTTAGGCCGTTTATCACATGTCCCCATGGCCTAATACCATCTCATGACATCACATACAAATATAGGGAACTCTTAGTCCCAACATATTCACATAATCGGGTGCAGTTTCTTACCTTTGGTTCCGAGCGCTTTGGCTAACTGAAGTTACACTTGAGCACAATCCCGATCCGAGCCCTAGCGAATATCTAGTCACAACCATAAAATAAAACCATCATTAACTCAATTCTGTAACCCAACTTCAGGACCAATCCCAAGCCCTCGGGAATCCCAATTCCACAAAATGGGGTTGTGGAATCAACCTCCGAGCCCCCAAGTGAAAACCCTAAGAAAAACACCCAAAACCCACTTCTGAAGGCAGGGCAGCACTACAGCGCCACAAGGTGGGTGCTACAGCTTTACAAGCACAGAAAAATGCCCCCCCAGAAAATCAGGCATAGCGCTGTAGCGCTCCAATGCTAGCGCTACAACGCTACAACTAGCAGCATTCAACTTCTGGGTTTTTCCTTCAAACTTTCCCAAGCCAAATCTCTACCAAATCACTCTAAACCTCAACTAAACCCAAAATTGACCTTATAACTCACTAAAACTCAACCAAATAAACCCATCAACATCAAAAACCTAGCTAAAAGCATAATCAAACACATAAACTAAACTTGAGCTCAAAAGCTCAAGAACACCATCAGAAAACCAGAAACCCAGAACTTCAAAGTCATAAATTGGTTACCTTAGCTGAGAGAATTCAACCTTAGGTTGTCTTTATGCTCTTCCAAACTTTAGCTCCTCCAACTCCCAAGCTTATGTCCTTGAATTCTCATCCAAAACCCGAGTTCAGAGATCAACCTCAACACAACCCATAAATCTAAAATCAATATTTAAACCTTACCTTAACTTGAGCTAAATCCAGCTGAATCCCTTAGCTTCTCCAAGGATCAACACCCCAAACCAAGCCTAGACTCCCTCTGAGTTCTTAGCTTCAAAATCCAGAGGAAAGGGTGAGAGAGAGAGAGCAAATCGTATGAGAGAGAGAGGGATATGTTTAATGCTCTATTTTTCCTTCTTTCTTTCTTTCCTGCAGTTTCTCAATCTTTCTACAACTTCCACTAAGACCAAAAGGGCAGAATAAGACTTATCCTCTCTTAAACACCAAAAGACCCTTTTGCCCTCCCAAATGTAACCAAGTCTTTAATTACTCTAAGGGCATTTCGGTCATTATTCTCAATTCACGCTAATTCCTCGAGTGTCCCTAATATTTACCACTTAATTCCCGTCATCTAATTAATCACCAATTATCTTCCCCAATGCCTAATATTCTCCAATATATTTTCCAAGTTCCTAGAAATACCCCCAGGCTCCCTCGAGCCAGGTATAAATCCCCACCGTGACTATTTCGCTGAACCTCTCACTAGGATCGCCTCAAGCCACAAGCTGCAAATATATCCACATAATAATTTTGTCTCAACAATTTATCACATATAATTACATTTATGCCCTCAACAGGCCAAAATTACAAACATGCCCTTATCAACAAAACAGGGCCCACATGCATATTTAATACTCATAAACATGCATCTAATCATATCCATATACTCATATAGTCATGCATGCCACATAATCATGCATTTAATCATTTATTCACATAAATACCAATTATGCCCTTCTGGCACACTAATCAAGGCCCTTAAGCTTTATTAGTAATTTTGGGTCATCAAAGATTAGGACCCTCTTCAATGGTGGAACACAATCCTAAGCCCTCAAGATCCATTTCCCTAGCTTGAATTCTCAAGAACAACTCAAAAATTCAAAAGAAAAAGGAGAAGAAAAGAGGTACGGGAGAGATGAGATTATGCTCTGTTTTGCCAACCTTCTACAACCTTCAATGGCTTAAATATAACATACGGTGAAAATACCTTTTTTCCCCTAGGTCATTTAAGGTTTTCTAAAGACTTCCCAAGAGTAAAACTGTCCTTTTCCACCTATTTCGTTAATCATAATTAACACCCTCCAATTCCCATTATTCTCGATATTCTCAAATACCAATAATTCATATCCCGTTACCCCTTAACTCCCGGCAACGCTCTAATCACCAAAATACCCGAGACTCACCCCGAGCCCCAAACTTAATCTTGTTATGACCAAACCGCTAACCTACACTCAAGGATTGTCTCATGCCGAATAGCTTGAACAAATCCACATTATAATGTGGCCTCAACAATAGATCACCGACATGCATACAAATGTACAATTACGCTCTCAACAGGCCAAATTACCAAAATACCACTGTGATGAAATGTGGACCCACATGCATGCATTTAACATCATATTATAATATAATTCACATAAACATGCATATAATAGTTTAATGGCATAATAGATCAATTATGGCCCTCCCGGCCTACTAATCTAACCATTAAACTGCATTAGGGATTTTGGGGCATTACAACTATCCCCTCCTTACAGAAATTTCATCCTCAAAATTTACCTGAATAGCTCGGGATGCTGACTCTGCATATCTGACTCCAGCTCCCAGGTCGCTTCCTCAATCTTGCTGTTCCTCCACAATACCTTAACCAAAGGTATCGTCTTATTCCTGAGGACCTTGTCCTTTCTGTCAAGTATCTGGACTAGCTATTCCTCACAGGAGAAATCTGCCTCAAGCTCCAGATCTTCATAGCTCAAAACATGAGTCACATTAGACACATACCTCCAAAGAGCTGAAACATGAAACACGTTATGCATGGCTGACAATGCCGGAGGTAAGGCCAACCTGTAAGTTACCTGACCAATCCTCTCCAGGATCTCAAATGGACCTACAAATCTAGGGCTCAGCTTGCCCTTTTTCCCAAACCTTCTCACCCCTTTCCATGGCGAGACTCTAAGGAAGACGTTGTCTCCCACTTGGAACTCCATGTTCCTGCGCTTGGGATTTGCATAACTTTTCTATCTACTCTGAGAAGCGAGCATCCGAGCTCTAATATTCTCAATGGCCTCACTGGTCCTCTGAATTTCCTCAAGACCCAAGTATCTCCTTTCCCTGATCTCATCCCAATGAATGGGAGATATGAATTTCCTACCGTACAACATCTCATAATGTGTAACTCCAATGGTAGACTGATAACTGTTGTTGTAGGAAAACTCTATCAAAGGTAGATACTTACTCCAGGATCCACCAAAGTCCAGCACACATGCTCACAGCATGTCTTCTAATATTTGAATCATCCTCTCAGATTGCCCATCTGTCCGAGGATGATAAGCAGTACTGAACTTCGACTGTGTTCCCATGGCCTTCTGTAGACTTCCCCAGAAAGTAAAAGTGGGGTCCCGATCTGACACGATTGACCTCAATGCTCCATGGAGGCGCACGATCTCTCTCACATAGAGATCTGCATACTGGTCAACTGTATATGTAGTCCTCACTGGCAAGAAGTGAGCTGACTTGGTATAGTGATCCACTATAACCCAAATAAAATCATGCTGACCAACAGTCCTGGGTAATCCCACCACGAAATCCATCGTGCTGTCCTCCCATTTCCACTCTGGGATATCCAGAGGCTGCAATAACCCTATTAGCCTCTGATGCTCAGCCTTGACCTGTTGACATGTCAAGCACTTAGCCACATATTTAACTACATCTCTCTTCATCCCCGACCACCAATACAACATTCTCATATCCTGATACATCTTCGTGGTGCCTAGATGCAAAGAATAAGGAGTAGTATGAGATTCATCCAGAATCTCTTGCCTCAATGCAGTGTCTAACGGAACACATATCCACCCCTTGTATCTCAACAAGCCCATCTCAGACACTGTATAATCTCTGGATGCTCCAACCAAAACATCCTCTCTGATCTTGATCAGCTGTGGATTACTCAACTGACCCTCCTTAATTCTCTCCAACAGTGTAGCCCTCCTTAATTCTCTCCAACAGTGTAGACTGTAGCGTAATATTGGCCAACTGGCCCACCAGCAACTCTATACCAGCTCTGGTCATATCATCTGCTAACTCTCTGGCTATCAACCTCGCACTATAAATCTGTCCCAGACCCTTCTGGCTTGAGGAATCAGCTACCACGTTGGCTTTTCCCGGATGATACAAAATCTCACAATCATAATCTTTTACTAATTCCAGCCAACACCTTTGTCTCATATTCAGATCTTTCTGTGTGAAGAAGTATTTCAGACTCTTGTGGTCTGTATAGATCTCACACTTCTCTCCATAAAGGTAATGCCTCCATACCTTTAAAGCAAAGACCATAGCTGCCAAATCTAAATCATGAGTGAGATATCTCTGTTCATACTCCTTCAACTAACGTGAGGCATAATCAATTACCTTCCCTGACTGCATCAAAACACATCCCAAACCCTGATGTGAAGCATCGCAATAAATCACAAATTTCTCCTGATTTGTTGGAAGACTCAGAACTGGAGCTGTAATCAATCTTTGCTTCAGTTCCTGGTAGCTATTTTCACACTTGTTTGACCACACAAATTTCTGATTCTTGCGTGTCAGCTCAGTCAATGAAGTAGAAATCTTAGAGAACCCTTCCACGAAATGCCTATAATAACCTTCCAATCCTAAGAAACTTCTGACCTCAGAAGTATTCTTTGGCCTTGGCCAATCTCTGACTGCCTCAATCTTTGCTGGATCTACCTTATTCCCCTCCTTACTGACAACGTGCCCAAGAAAAGACACTTGAGATAACCAGAATTCACATTTCTTGAACTTTGCAAACAATCTATGCTCCCTCAGTCTCTGTAGAACCAACCTCAGATGGTGTTCATATTCTGACTCTGACTGAGAATAAACCAGGATATCATCGATGAAGACGATCACAAACTGGTCCAGATAATCCTTGAACACTCTGTTCATCAGATCCATAAAAGCAGTCGGGACATTAGTCAATCCAAAAGACATGACTAAGAACTCATAATGCCCATACCTGGTGTGAAAAGAAGTCTTCAGTATGTCTCCCTCCTTGACCCTCAACTGATAATAACCAGAACGAAGGTCTATCTTTGAGAATACCTTTTTACCTTGCAACTGATCAAATAGATCATCTATCCTTGGCAAAGGATACTTGTTCTTAATTGTTAACTTATTCAGTTCTCTGTAATCAATGCACATCCTCAGAGAAACATCCTTCTTCTTCAAAACAAAATTGGCGCTCCCCAAGGTGAGAAACTAGGTCTAATAAAACCCAAATCCAAAGCTCTTTCAACTGTACTTTCAATTCTTTCAACTCAGCTGGGGCCATTCTGTAAGGTGCTCTAGACACTGGCTCCGTCCCCGGTGCCAATTCTATCACAAACTCAATTTATCTGTGTGGTGGCAACCTTGGTAAATCTTATGGAAACACATCCAGGAATTCACAGACTAATATGGTCTCTTCTGGTCTCACTGGCACGACCTAAGTGGTGTCAACCACACTGGCTAAGAATCCAATGCAACCTCCTTACAATAGATCTCTATCCCTCAATACAGAAATCATATGTATGCGGGGTCCATGCACAGTGCCAACAAACACAAAAGGATCCTCACCCTCAAGCTCAAAGGTGACCATCTTCCTTCTGCAATCAATGGTTGCCCCATACTGATAAACGAGTTTTAGGCTCGTTTATGGTATAGTTTTAGGTTGGTTTTCGTTAGTTTAGGATTACTTTATTGCATAATTATGCTCGTTTGTTCATGTTTCAGGTTTTCCTTGTTAAGTTGGTGAAAATAGTGAAAAGCATTGAAAGTGGAAGAAAAATATAGCTAAGTTGGAGAAAATCATGTTTTTCGTGGTCGATATGTGCGAGTTTTGTTGTTGTCAATAGCGCAACAGTGCTATCAAAGGAGCGCCATAGCGCTAGGAAGGACATGAAGGAGTTGATCGCCTCTGGAAATAGCACCCCAGTGCTAAAAAAAGGTAGCGCCACAGCGCTATCAAGAACTGAAAGGCAGCGCCCCAGCGCTACATGGAGGGCAGCGCTACAGCACTGGTGAACAAAATTTTAGGCGTTTTGGCTCTGACTTTAGTGCTACAACACTCCAGACACAGCGCTATAGCGCTGTATACATGTTTTTCAGATTTTAAACCACTTTTTGAAGGGAAAAATGGTCAATTCATTTGGGAACATTGGAGGGCTATTTAACAACATTTTTCTGCGAATTTTAGGGGAGTCTCAGTTTTTAAAAACCCTAGATTAGAAAAGGCCGCGGTAATTAGTTTTCTGTTTTCATCTGAATTCTTTAGGTTGATTTTATGAACAATTATTTGCATTTTATTTCCATCATGTTATTTATGAACTAATTTCTTTTATCTAGGGATTAATGTAGTCGCTGAGATTTCTATTTAATTTTATTATGATATTCTATTGATACTTCTTCTCTATTCTAATCTATATGATGTTTGTTTAATGCTAGTAAATACTTGATCACTATTTACTTGGTTTAATGGTTTTGATTCAAAATTCAAAAGTTGAGAATTGAATATGCTATCATTGTATAGACATAGGTTGCATATTGGACGAAAGTACCTGTATGACTTGTGTAGTAATTAGGTTTCCATGTTTAATGCCTTTTATATGTTCAAGTTTATCACATAAATGTAGAAAACCTGCATATGGATTGGGATCTTATATCTTTAAAAAGAATAGGAATCGATTATATTAACCTGCTATTAGAATAGAAAGAAGAGATTTAGAATTGATTATTAAAATTAATAGAATAAATAGTTGATGAAATTAATTCCTAGGTTTTTTATTATTGATTTTAATTAGTTGATTCATTGTTTTGTTTCCAGTTCTTTAATTTTTGTTCATAGTTTGTAATATTCCTTTAACTTTTAATAATTCAATTAAATTTTAATTCACCAAATAGAATTTGAAAATCAATTATTGGTATTTGGAAATCAGTCCTCGTGGGATCGACACTCTATTTATCATATATTACTTGATTCGACCACGTATACTTGCGTGTACAGATTTTTCAGATCAAGTTTTTGGCGCCGTTTCCGGGTACATAATTGTCAATATCATAGTTAATTGTTATTTGTTCTAATTTGGTTATTTTATTATATTTAATTTCTGTTAACATTTATTTGGATCAAGGTTCTATTGTGTTTCAGGAATTGTTGGTATATGCGAAGTAATAGACAAAAGGAGATTATACCAATCGATATGGAAATTGAAAGAACGTGTAGACAGAACCAGAAAAAAAGAGAGGAGATTGGAGTTTACCATGGCTGACAATTTGGGAAACGGTGCTAATAATGGTCAAGGGGCTGCCGAGGTCCCAAGGGAACAAGGACCAATAACTTTGAGAGACTATGTACTTCCTACTGTTACAGGAGTGCATTCATGCATTAGCCCTCCAACCATTGTTGCAAACAATTTTGAGATTAAGCCAGCCATCCTCCAAATGGTCCAAACAACTTTTTATTTTGGAGGTATGCCAACGGAGGACCCCAATTTACACATAGCTAATTTTCTGGAGTTATGTGCTACGCTCAAGATGAATGGGGTGAGTGATGATGCTATAAGATTGAGGCTATTACCATTTTCACTGAGGGATAGGGTGAAGAGTTGGCTGATATCCTTTCAGGTGAATTCTATCACTACATGGGAGAAGTTAGCTCAAAAGTTCCTTGCCAATTTCTTTCCTCCAGCGAAGGCTACAAAATTAAGGGGAGAGATCAATAATTTTTATTAGTCGGAAGGAGAGTCATTGTATGATTCTTGGGAGAGATTTAAGGAGTTGTTAAGGAAGTGTCCACACCATGGAATAGAAAAGTTGATGTTGGTGCATAATTTTTACAATGGGTTGAATGGAACAACGAGAACAATCATAGATGCTGCGGCGGGAGGTGATTTTATGAGTAAGAGTGCTAGTGAGGCGTATGAGCTCTTAGAGGAGATGGCGATGAATAATTATCAACGGCCAACTGAAAGGGGGAAACCAAAGAAGTTGCTGGAATGATGGAATTGGACACTATATCCATGCTTGCCGCTCAAGTAGAAGCCTTGACAAAGCAACTACAAAAGACTACACTCCCATCTCAAGCTATGCAAGTTCAAAACTTGTGTGAATTGTGTGGTACAACTCATCCACCCAACCAATGCCCTGCTCTAGATATGAATAACATACCCATGAAAGAAGTACACGCTATAGGGAATTACCAAAGACAACCCAATAATCCCAATTCTATGGCCTACAACCCCAGTTGGAAGAACCATCCTAATTTTTCGTGGTCCAATACTCAAAATACTCAACAACCTTACCCTCAACCTCAGCCACAATATCAACCACCATAAAATAGACCACCATATCAACAAAAACATGCGCAACTTCACCCTCCACCTGGATATTATCAACCACAAAATAGACCACCTCACCCAATGCCAATGAAACCAGCTGAACCTCAACCTGACGTACTTAACCAATTTATGACTAAAACCAGGGCATCCATAAGGAGTTTGGAGACTCAAATAGGGTAGTTGGCTATTTTAATGTCGAATAAAGCTCAAGGAAATTTTCCTAGCACTACAGAAGTTAATCCTAAAGGACAGTGTCAAGCTATTACTTTGAGGAGTGGAACAAGGTATG
Source organism: Humulus lupulus (assembly GCF_963169125.1). Lineage (NCBI taxonomy): Eukaryota > Viridiplantae > Streptophyta > Magnoliopsida > Rosales > Cannabaceae > Humulus > Humulus lupulus. The sequence continues at coordinate 102,881,157 of NC_084793.1, forward strand.
AAGGGCCAAACAAGAATCAGTCAGAAGAAGAAGGTTGGAAGGGAAATACACAAGGTATAGAACAAGAAAAGTCTAATGAAGAAAAGGTTACTGAAGACCTTAGAAAGGAAGAGGAGGTACCCCCTATGAGTATTGACCATCATGTTAGAATCCCATATCCACAAAGGTTACGCAAGCATAATTTGGACAAGCAGTTTGCAAAGTTATTAGAGGTGTTCAAGAAGCTACATATTAATATACCGTTCGCAGAAGCATTAGAACAGATGCCCAGCTATGTAAATTTTATGAAGGAGATTCTGTCTAATAAGAGAAATATGGGTGATTATGAAATAGTAGCATTAACGGAAGAGTGTAGTGTGATTTTACAAAGGAAACTTCCTCAAAAGTTACGAGATCCTGGTAGTTTTACTATTCCATGCACAATTGGGGAGTTTGAATGTAAGCATGCACTTTGTGATTTGGGGGCAAGTATTAATTTAATGCCTTTGTTAGTATTTCGTAGACTTGGTTTAGGTGAAGCTAGGCCAACAACAGTAACATTGCAGCTGGAAGATAGATCTGTGAAGCATCCACGTGGTATTATAGAAGATGTGTTGGTTAAGGTGGATAAGTTTATATTTCTGGCTGATTTTATAGTTCTTGATATGGAAGAGGATGAGAATGTTCCTATTATCTTGGGGAGGCAATTTTTAGCAACTGGGCAAGCGTTGATAGATGTGCAGAAGGGAGAGTTAAAGCTAAGAGTACAAGAGGAAGAAGTAGTATTTAATGTGTTCAAGGCTATGACTTATCCTAAAGTAAGTGACAGTTGTTTCTCAATTGATGTGGTAGAAGAAGTAGTAGGAAGAAACAAATTAATTGAAGATCCTCTTGAAATAAGTCTTCATTTGATGATGTAGATGATGAGGACAATGAAGAGGCATTGAGTTATTTGAATTGGATAAAATCATATGAGCCGTGGAAGCATAAAAAGTTTGAAGAATTGGGCGAAGGATTAGAAAGACCATTACCATCTATTTTGAAACCACCTGTGTTAGAATTGAAAGCGTTACCGGAACATCTACGCTATGCTTATCTTGGAGAAAAAGAGACTCTTCCGGTCATAGTTTCATCATTTCTTTCGGAAGTAGAAGAGGAGAAGTTGATGAGGGTGTTAAGGGCTCATAAAACTGCTATAGGGTGGACTCTTGCTGATATAAGAGGAATCAGTCCATCGATAGTTATGCATAGAATTCTTATGGAAGACAATGCTAGACCTACTAGTGATGCTCAACGAAGACTTAATCCGACAATGAAAGAAGTGGTGAGAAAAGAGATTTTGAAATGGTTAGATGCTGGTGTGATTTACCCTATTTGTGATAGTGCTTGGGTGAGTCCAGTCCAAGTAGTACCTAAAAATGGTGGTATGACCGTGGTGAAGAATGAAAGTAATGAACTGATTCCAACAAGGACTGTGACGGGTTGGAGGATATGTATAGATTACTGGAAGTTGAATAAGGCAACTAGGAAAGATCATTTTCCTTTACCTTTTATTGATAAGATGTTGGATAGGTTGGCGGGGCATAACTACTATTGTTTTCTAGATGGGTACTCAGGCTATCATCAAATTTTAATTGCACCGGAGGATCAAGAGAAGACAATGTTTACATGTCCTTATTGTACTTTTGCTTTTAGAAGGATGCCATTCGGGTTATGTAATGTACCAGCCACATTTCAACGGTGTATGATGGCGATATTCTCTGACATGGTTGAGAAGGAGATTGAGATTTTTATGGATGATTTTTCGGTGTATGGGTCTTCTTTTGACTAGTGTTTGACTAATCTAGAGTTGGTTTTGAGGAGATGTGAGGATTCACATTTAGTACTTAATTGGGAAAAGTGCCACTTTATGGTGAATGAAGGAATTGTATTGGGGCACAAGATTTCTAAGAAAGGCATTGAAATGGATAGGGAAAAATTTCTACGATAAAGAATTTGCCACCTCCAGTTTCAGTATAAGGAGTAAGGAGTTTTTTTGGGCCATGTGGGATTTTATAGGAGGTTTATCAAGGATTTCTCTAAAGTCTCAAAGCTGCTGTCCACCTTGTTAATGAATGGGGTTCCGTTTGATTTTGATGATAAGTGTCACTAAGCTTTTAAGATACTTAAGGAGAAATTGATTTCGACACCTATAGTTGTAGCACCTCAATGGGATATGCCATTTGAATTGATGTGTGACACCATTGATTTTGCAGTTGGGGCAGTGTTGGGACAAAGAGTTGACAAGGTATTCAACACTATTTATTATACAAGTCGTACCTTGAATGATGCTCAAATTAATTATGAAAGTACAAAGAAGGAGTTGTTGGCCATAGTGTTTGCCTTTGATAAGTTGAGGCCATACTTGATTGGGAATAAGGTTGTTGTTTACACAGATCATTCAGCGATAAAATATCTTATGACCAAGAAAGATTCCAAGCCTTGTCTTATTCGTTGGATTTTGTTGTTGCAAGAATTTGATGTGGAAATTAAGGATAAGAAGGGCACAGAGAATTTGGTGGCTGATCACTTGTCTGGATTGGAGGTTGATGAGGAGTCTATTGATAAAGAAGTTCAGATTAATGATACTTTTCCTGATGTGCAATTATTTGAAGTAAGTGTTTATAAAGATGTTCCATGGTTTGCAGATTATGTAAATTTTTTGGCTGCAAGGGTTATACCTCCTGAGATGACAAGGCAACAATTGAAGAAATTCTATTCGGAGGTGAAGCATTATTATTGGGAGGGAGGAACCTTTTCTGTATAAAAATTGTCCTGATCAAGTTATTAGAATATGTGTGCCCGAGGAGGAGATGTTGTCCATCTTGACTCACTGTCATACTTTGCATTGCGGTGGTCATTTCGGAGGAATAAGGACAGCAGCAGAAGTTTTGCAGAGTGAGTTTTACTGGCCTACATTATTTAAAGATGCTAATGTCTTTGTTAAAAGTTGTGATCGTTGTCAACAGACTGGGAATATATCAAGAAGAGATCAAATGCCAATGACTGGTATTTTGGAAGTTGAGTTGTTTGACGTATGGAGAGTAGACTTTATGGGACTTTTACAGTCATCGTATAATAACAAGTACATTTTGCTTGCGGTGGATTATGTTTCTAAATGGGTAGAAGCTGCAGCAACTCTGACTTGTGATGGGAAAGAGGTACTTAGATTCCTTCACAAAAATATCTTTACTCGGTTTGACACTCCCAGAGCAATTATTAGTGATCGGGGAAGTCATTTTTGCAATAAGTCGTTTACTGCTCTTTGTGCTCGATATGGTGTTCATCATCGAAAGGCGTTGTTTTATCATCCAATTGCAAATGGCCAAGCTAAAGCGTCGAATAGGGAAATAAAATGTATCTTGGAAAAGACAGTAAATACTTCGAGGAAGGATTGGTCAAAAAAGCTCGATGATTCACTTTGGGCTTATCAGACTGTATTCAAAACTCCGATTGGTATGTCACCATATCGATTGGTGTTTGGTAAGGCATGCCATTTACCGGTGGAATTGGAGCATAGAGCTTACTGGGCTGTGAAAAAGTTAAATCTTGACCTCTTTATGGCGATGCAAAATAGGCTTATGGAGTTAAATGAGCTTGAAGAATTCCGAAATGAAGCTTATGAGAATGTGAGGATCTATAAAGAAAAGTCGAAGGCTTTTCATGATAAGTGAATATTGAGGAAAAATTTTCAACCAGGAGATAAAGTGTTGCTATTTAATTCCAGACTTAAGCTTTTTCCTGGTAAATTGAAGTCGAGATGGTTAGGACCGTACACGGTAGTTATGTCACTTCCTTATGGAGTAGTGCAAGTTCATAGTGAGAAGACGGGACATTTTAAGGTAAATGGTCAGAGGTTGAAGCATTATTTGGAGGGTCCGGTGGAAAAATGCAAGTCTGTGGTGATTTTGGAACCACTTTGATTTGAATACAAACAATAGTCCGGCTAAAAGACGTTAAAGACAGCGCTCTTAGGAGGCATTCCTAAGTTTATTTTTATTTCTTTTGCATTTTAAATTTATAATTTTTGTTTTTATTTGGTTTGGAACAATGTTTAGGGAATTTTTTTTTAGTGATTATTTTTAGTTTTAATTAGAATTTTTTTGATGTATTGAATGAATTGTGAAAAACGTGAAAAAAATGCAAAGGTTTGCAAGAACAAGGTTAGAAAAATGATAAATTGTGATGCAATAGCGCTACGACGATGTATTCATAGAGCTATAGCACATTTTCTAGAGAGGAAGGGTTTTTTGAATTGTTCAATAGCGCTACAGCGCTGGTCTGGTGGCGCTATGGTGCTCTTTCCAGAACTGAAATGCCCAGAAATTCCTTTGTAGCGCTACAACACTACACTTGTAGCGCTACGGCACTGAGTCACGAATTTTTTTTTTCCAAAACTCTCATTTTTCTTCTTCTTTTTCCGTGTTCTTTCCATCCCAACACCCCAAAGCTTCCATAGATCTTCCATTATAGCCTCTTTTCAGAAAATTTCACCATACCTTCCACTATTCTTCTTCATTTTTCTTTTCTATTTCACCTCTTTTGTCCTTTGCTTAATTTCTTCCCTCTCAAACCAATTCCAATTCCCTAATCACCTTTTGGAACCCTAAAAATTCAGAGTTTTCATTTCTTGTAGAAGATTAAAATTTTCAAGGGGCTTTATTCAATCAAGCACAAGGGAGGCCATTTCAAGGGTGTGTAAGTGTTTTCAATCCCTCTTATTCTAATATTTTTGTTGCATTTGGGATTGGGTTCCATTTTTATTTGTCTTTGGTGGATATTGCTCTTTTGTGTTGTACTTTGGAGAATTTGGATATTGTGTTTTGTGATATTGAATATATAGGGTGGTTGTGAAGAGGAAAATTGTTTAATTTAAGGGGAGGTGCTGTAAAAAAATTTCAAGGTTGGTGTTATTGAGATTGTAGATAATGGCTCCTAAAAGTAGAGTGGGAAGGAATAAGGATAAGGGGAAAGGGCAAGCTTCTGTTTCTAAAACCAAGGATGATAGTTCGAAGCAAGAGTATGATGAAACTAGGTTTATTAATTATCAAGCTCAAGAGCGTTATGAAAATTTTGTTAGAAAAACCTTGATTCCTGAACGTGAGGTGGAATATCCGTCTGACCCATTTAATCATCAGATTTTTGAGTTAGTTAGAGCCAATCTTGCGGCTCGAAAGTGGGACAATTTTGTGACTAAATTGGCGCAGGCCAACGTATCATTGGTGTATGAGTTTTATGCCAATTTAAGAGATAAATACCATGATATAGTTTTTGTTCGAGGTAAGAAAGTGCCTTTTACTGCAGAGTCTATTAATAGGGTTTTCAAGGTCCCGTACATAAAAGAGCAAGAGGAGGAATATACAAATTTTTTGAAGGGATATATAGATTATACTGCTGTGGCTGACAAATTATGTTTTGAAGGTGCTCCTTGGAACATATCTGGTTCTATACCTAAAAGTATAGTGTCTTATCAATTGAATATTGAAGCCAAATTTTGAGTCTTCTTTGTCTGTGATCGATTCATGCAGTAAGTCATGTGTCTGACATGACTAAGGATCAAGTACTTCTGATGTATGCATTGATGATCGGGATGACTGTTAATATGGGTTTATGGATTAAGGAAAACGTTGAGTACATTGAAAAGGGCCATACAACTAGAGGTTTGGGCCATGGATCTGTCATCACCATGTTATGTTATAAGGCTGGAGTTCTGGAGTTTGTGACTGATATTTATCAGTCGTTGCAGCAACCTTTGTCAATTTCTCTGATGAAGGATTATCTCGAGCTTGTTTTATATGTGCCACAGGCTAGGAAAATGGTAAGTGCTGTGTCAAAACGGCGGTGGAAGAAGAGGCTGATCCAGTGATGCAGGGAGGTAGTAGTGATCAGAGCATTCAGCACGTCAGTGATAAGTTGGATTATCTTATCTAGCAAAATCAATATATGGTTCAGCAGCAGCACATGATGAATCAATATATGGGCCAACGGTACGAATATGAGGTGAACCATGTGGCTCGCTTAAACAACCTGGTGAGTTGGTGATCTTTGAATGAATTAGATCAAACTTATTTTGCTCCACCACCACCATATCCGCCGTATTCTCCATTCCACTCTCCGCCTTCGCCTCCGTCATTTGTTGGTTTTCCAGAGCCTCCGCCTTCGCAGTCTCAACCATTCGAGGGACCTTCCTCTCAGCCACCACAGCCGCCATACGGAAGTGGCTGGTCAGGTAAGTCTCTGTTCTCATTCTCTGTGTACTTAACATTGGGGACAATGTTCAGTTTTACGTTTAGGGGAGAGATTTATTTCTTGTGTTATTTGCTGCATTTGCGTTTGTTTGTTTTTTTTGTTCATTTTGAGTCATGTTTTAGAGTATAAACCGAGTTGATACTTATTGCCATTTGAATATGATTGACTGTTTTGTAGTATAATCCAAAGGAAAAGTTGTTGTGCTTCTAAAACCAATCTGTGTGTTGAGTCAGATTACTTTGTTTTTCACTGTGATTTGTTGACATTAGAGATCTATTGCTCATACATTGCGAATGTTATAATTAAGTTATTTTATGCATGTCAAATTTGGATTATGGATTGAAAAAGTTGAAAGAATTCTAGAACCTACTTGCTTACTATTTGAGATGAAATTTGAAAACAATGCATATTTAGGAAAATGATATAGGCAATTTTTTTTGGACTGGTTGTGCCTTTCAAGCTAACCCTATTAAATTTTATCCTTAGTCAACCCTTTTGAGCTTTATAACCATTTTCTTGATTACCACATTCTTTTGAGCCAATCTGAGAATTAGATTACCATTTACTCTTTTTGACCCATACCATGAGCATGAAAATTATTATATGAGGGGGGTGAATGTGTAATGGGATGTTGTATTATGTGTTATTCAGAAATTTACTTGTGATTGAGAAAGAAAAAAAAAAGAGTAAAGAAAGAAAAGGAAAAGAAAGTGAAAAATGATTATGTTCCCAAATAGTTATCTATTGAAAAATCAAATTTTGGGGGAGTTTATTAAAAAAAAATATATTCTCAATCATTGCACAGAAAAAGGGGTAACAAGGGATGAGTGGTGTGAAATTGCTGAGAAAGCTTGTCTAGTGGAATGCTTGTGGTATGATTAAGCCTCAAAATGTCTCTACCTATACCTAAGCCTTCTATTACAACCCTTATAAAGTCCAATTAATTCTTATTTGTGCATTTGTTTATATTAATGGAGAATAGTAAGTAATGCAAGCATATGGAAAATTTGGTTATGGGGTTAGCTGGTGAGAATTTGATGTGGATAAAGTGGTTCAATTATTTTATTTGCGAGTTATGAGTAAATGAGCTTTAATGTTGATAGATTGTAGTGAAAGGGAGAAGTGATTGAGACTGAAAATCTAGATTAATGTTTGAGATAACATGATTGTTTTTTCTCGATAATTATATATGCATAGCAGTTTTGAGTGTTTGAATTGGCAACTTAGTTTGTGTAGGTTTGAGTCTAGTTAGATTCTTTACTCGAGGGCGAGTAAAGGTTTAGTTTGGGGGAGTTTGATAAACGAGTTTTAGGCTTGTTTAAGGTTTAGTCTTAGGTTGGTTTTCGTTAGTTTAGGTTTACTTTATTGCATAATTATGCTCGTTTGTTCATGTTTTAGGTTTTCCTTGTTAAGTTGGTGAAAAGAGTGAAAAGGATTGAAAGTGGAAGAAAAATATAGCTAAGTTGGAGAAAATCATGTTTTTCGTGGTTGATATGTGCGAGTTTTGTTGCTGTCAATAACGCTACAGCGCTATCAAAGGAGCGCCATAGCGCTAGGAAGGACGTGAAGGAGCTGATCGCCTTTGGAAATAGCGCCCCAGCGCTAAAAAAAGGCAGCACCACAACGCTATCAAGAACTGAAAGGCAGCACCCCAGCGCTACATGGAGGGCTCTAAAGCGCTAGTGAAATTTTTTTTAGGTGTTTTTGCTCTGACTTTAGCGCTACAGCGCTACAACACTGTATACGTGTTTTTTCAGATTTTAAACCACTTTTTGAAGGGCAAAATGGTCTATTCACTTGGGAACATTGGAGGGCTATTCAAGAACATTTTTCTGCGAATTTCAGGGGAGTCTCACTTTTAAAAACCCTAGATTAGAAGAGGTTGTTATAATTAGTTTTCTGTTTTCATTTGAATTCTTTAGGTTTATTTTATGAACAATTATTTGCAGTTTATTTCCATCATGTTATTTATGAATTAATTTCTTTTATCTAGGGATTAATGTAGTCACTGGGATTTTTATTTAATTTTATTATGATATTTTATTGGTACTTCTTCTCTATTATAATCTATATGATGTTTGTTTAATGCTAGTAAATACTTGATCACTATTTAGTTGGTTTAATGGCTTTGATTCAAAATTCGAAAGATGGGAATTGAATATGTTATCATTGTATAGACATAGGTTGCATATTGGACGAAAGTACCTATATGACTTGTGTAGTAATTAGGTTTCCATATTTAATGCCTTTTATATGTTCAAGTTTATCACAGAAATGTAGAAAACCTGCATATGGATTGAGATCTTATATCTTGAAAAAGAATAGGAATCGATTATATTAACCTGCTATTAGAATAGAAAGAAGAGATTTAGAATTGATTATTAAAATTAATAGAATAAACAGTTGATGAAATTAATTCCTAGGTTTTTTTATTATTGATTTTTAATTAGTTGATTCATTGTTTTGTTTCCAGTTCTTTAATTTTTGTTCATAGTTTATAGTATTCCTTTTACTTTTAATTATTCAATTAAATTTTAATTCACCAAATATAATTTGAAAATCAATTAGTGGTATTTGGAAATCAGTCATCGTGGGATCGACACTCTATTTATCATATATTACTTGATTCGACCACGTATACTTGCGTGTACAGATTTTTCATATCACATACCTCACCAACCAATCCATACCCAGAATCATGTCGAAGTCAGTCTTAACCAACTCTATCAAGTCGATTGACAACTCTCTGCCCTCCACTATCACTGGCAAAGATCTGACCCATCTCCTGGATACTACTAACTCCCCAGTGGGTAATAAGGTTCCAAACCCCTCAGCATAATAATCATATGGTCTACACAATCTATCAATAATTCTACTAGCAACAAAAGAATGTGTAGCACCAGAATCAATCAAAACATTATAAGAGGTTCCAGCACTAAGAAGCTGACCTGTAACTAATGAGGGTTAAGCCTCAGCTTCTGCTTGTGTCAATGCGAACACTCGAGCTGGGGCCGAGCTGTCTGCTTTTCTTGGTTCTTCCTTTCTTGCCTTAGGGAAATCTTTCTTGAGATGACGCACTACTCCACACAAAAAGCAGGCCCTTGCCCTACATTCTCCCAAATGACACCTCTTATATCCAGGGCATTCAGGATAAGTCTTCCAGGCCTCACTACCACCCTGGCGACCAATTGAAATACCACGAGGTCGCCTATCAAGACCTGGAGTTGGGAAGGTGTCAGGAACCTTCCTATTTTGATCACTTGGGCCTCCACCCCTACCAGAACCCAAAAATAGAGAACTTATTCTCCTGAACTCCTTTCTGGCTGCAGTGTCTCGCTAGATCTTGTTCTCTGCACTCTCAGCTATGAGTGCCTTCTCGACCACCTGTGCATAGGCAGTAACCCTAGCCACAATGGTAATGTGAACATCTCGGGCTAGTCTAGGCTGTAGCCTCTGGAGAAGCCTCTCCCTTCTGGTCCCGTCAGTGGGCACCAGCTCTATGGCAAACTTTGCCAATCGATCAAACTTCAGGGCATACTTAGTCACTGATAAACTCCCCTGAAGTTACCTGATAAACTCCTCAGTTTTTGCCGCCTTGATGGCATCATTGTAGTACTTCTCGTTAAACAGAGTCTGAAACTCTTCCCAACTCAAGGCATTAATGTTTCTGGTCTGAGATATAACTTCCCACCAAATTCGAGCATCTTCCCGAAACATATACGTGGCACTGGCCACCCTCTCATTACCAGTCACCCTCATGAAGTCTAGGATGGTGGTAATCATGCTCATCCATTGTTCTTCCTTTGCAGGATCTGCACTGCCTTCAAAGACTGGAGGTTGCTGCTTTATGAACCTTTCATAGAGAGGCTCCCATTTGTTACCAACCTTTGGCTGCTACTGGAACCGATACAGGAGGTGCCTCAAATACATTGGGTATTGCAGGAACCTGCTGTTGTCTCAGGAGGCAGAGTTCTTCTCCCTGCCTCAATATTGTAGCATGCAACTCATTAAATAACTGCTACCAGTTCTCAGGACCTGGCTGTGGAATCTAGCTCTGGTCATTCTCCTGAACCTGATTATTATTTTCGCCTTGATCACCCTAGCCAGCTAGTGAATCTAGCTATCTTGGAATCATTCTTATCAACTTAACCTTGCTGCAATAGTCAATACGGCCAATTAGGCAGTGATAACTAAACCTTTTGCTGCCTCACGGTCCAAGAATTCCACAGTTATACATATATACAAATGGATACATGATCATAGCATTTAGCATTTAACATGTATCAAATAATAGTTCACAATGAACAATACTAATAAGCATGTTCGGGCAGTATCAGTACTAATAAGCATGTTTTTGTTGATGATGCAGTATTCAAGGCACAACCTTATCAAGGTATCTCATGTAAACAGGTAAAGAATTTATAATATATTTAAGTAGTTAAATATATAACCACATAAATAGTTACCAAACTATGAGTCGAGCTTGACTTCAGTGATGAGTGTACATGCCCATTCAGTCTACAGGAACCCTAAACCTTGGCACGCTATGATACCAAGTTGAAATGCCCTAGTTACTCCAAGACTGTTACTGTGAACTTTGAACCGTGCTTAACTCGCTAATCGAGTTCTTTGGTTATAAACGTGCATCTAAGTGTTATTAATAGGTTAATGTGAAAACCAGTCAAAAGGAAAGGATATAATTTATTTAAAACATAAAACTGTTCATGGGCCCATAAAAACGTTTACAAGTTATTTACAATACAAAATGGTCATTACAGTTTAAAATTTACAACCCGCCAACCTAAGCGTCAAAAATAGGGTTAACCCCTAGTCCCTCTGAGAAACTCCTTGGCCGTGGTGGTCAAGCGGCCGCATATGTACACATCGCCACCTAAGCTCTCCACTCAAGGCAGGGTGAGCTTTTCTTTCCCTTTACCTGCACCACATAGCACCCATGAGCCAAAGCCTAGAAAGAAAAATCAATACTGCATATATATAATATCAAACGATGATCATGATAATCATCCAAGACCTATAGTCCTAAACTGATGAGTGACAGATGTATAAGTCACTAACGTGGGTTTCACACCCTTTATAAGTGAGTGATCGAGTCACTAGCTTAAACAGGATAAGTGACTAATGAGCGAGTCACTAATATAAACCAAAGGAGTGACCATGGAGTCGCTACTGTGGGTTCCGTACCCTTAGCCATGTGACGATGGAGTAACCTGGGCCTTCTGGCCCTGGCTCTGAGTAACTAGTCATGGAACTAGGCAAGCGCTTTTAGTTTTCATTGAACTTGGGGTCGGTCCGGCATTAATGCTCATGGTGAGTCATTCAATGCAGATGTCAATTAGATCTAATCTTCCATCGGCTCTGCTTTCATGACACTTATGCCGCTCCTAACTCTTAGGTCAGTAACATACGACCAGTTCTCAAAACTACTGTCGAACTTTACTAGTAAGTCACAACATCACAGCTAGTTCTGATACCATTGCCGATTCTGACTAGTAAGTCAGTGCCATTCACAAGTAAGTAAGATTTGATAAGCATTTGATATGCACTCCATGTCCACATTTAAACACTCAACATGCCTCAATAATAACCATGCATGTCACATATGGGGTGCAGTTTTCTTACCTCTAGTTCGAGTGAGAAATAGTAAAAGAACGACCCTTGAGAACGATCGACCTTTTGATTCCTTAGCGATTACCTAGCCATAACCAATTAAAACCTCCATTAATGAAAATCAACAATGAAAGGGTCTTGACCTAAACCTCACTCCCGGGACCCCGAATTGTACCCAAACGGTGAGTAGATTCGATCACGAGCCTTAAGGATTGAAACCTCGGGCCAAAACCCTTAAAAATGCCCAAAACCAAAATCTGAAGAAGCAGGGTAGTGCTGTAGCGCTACCCCACTAGTGCCCCAACGCCCAAGACAGCCAAGAACCTCCCTGAGTAGCACTGTAGCCCCCACTTGTGGGTGCCATAGCGCTACACACGCCAGAAATGCCCAGAAATTTTCCCCTTTGACTTCACCATTTCCAACCTGAACCAAAATCTTCCAAACCTCGTTTTAAGTCCCAAATGAACCCAAAAACCATCTACACATGTCCTAGGAATCACAACCCAAGTAACCCTAGCCAAAAACTCCCATCAATTCCCTTTAGCCAATCTAGAAACCAAGCTGAAAACCAAACCAAAAATAGAGCAAAGCTAGAGCAAGGCTAACCAAGTTTTCTACATTGATGACCTTAAAAATAAATCTCACTGGAAAGTCATCCAAGTAGTGCATCACAGAAATGTGTGGGACATCCCACTAGTTGAAGAACAAGTGGATGATGTTGAAGTAGATGTTATGCACGACACTAGTTCCTCTGATTTCCAATTATTCGTTGATCTTGGCCCGTTGCCACAAATCAGCTTTGAATGTACTGGGGCTCCATTACAATTTGTTGAGATAGATAATGTTGCAATTGAGGAGGAGAGGGAGGAGGAAGAGGGATGAGGAGGAGGAGGAGGAGGAGGAAGAGGAGGAGGAGGAGGAAGTTGAATATAAAGAAGAAGATGATGAAGAGGAAGATGAACACATAGAAACCGATGGTGATAGTGAAGATTATTATAGTGATGATTATGTGGTAATTTTATAATATGTTGAATTAATTATTTTTAACAATAATTGATTATTATAGTTATTATGTTTAGTATAAATGTAATTTTAATATCGATTAATTTGACAGATATGGCTGATTTTATTGCTCGATCTCACGGGGGTGATGGTGGAGGATGCGATCCTCACGTGGACCGTTAGACATCCTAGCTGATTGTGAACGAGGTATTACATTACGCATTGATACACTCCTTAAATTTTAACAACTAATACATATAAATTTTAAAATACTAAATTTGCATACAAAAGCGCCTCCAAACAAACGTGGACGCCACAAAGGATTTAACACACAGGAAAAAAGGGAGGAGTTGGGGCATCCTCTCCCTCTCGAGTGGGATGTGCGAGGGAGAACATATAAAGAGATCAGAGATTACAGCTCAAATTTCTCAAGAGAGCTGGGATCACTTGTTCGACAATACACATATCCAGATTATCCTCAATGGTCAGAAGTACCAAATGCGCCACTACAACAATTATGCCCATATATTACATTAAAATATAGCATATTTTAATAAGTGTTATTGTCGCATGGTAATAGAAAAAGACACGGAAAATGGGCAGTAAATGAAATACACAGGCGCCAAATGAAACACAAAAGCAATCTCTAAGGTTGAATCCCTAATTACTCTACACGCCTCCTCTGTTTCTCTCTCACACTCAGTAACTCTCTCTCTCTCTCTCACTCGTTCAATCTTTCTTTCTTTCTCTCTGTGTTGTTGCAGGTGTGTAACAAGGTGATGGGGCCTGCGGCTTGGGTCGTGTGACAGGGAGGCTCGACTCTTGGGTCTACGGCGTGGCTGGCTCGTGGGTGCGACGGTGCTTGCGGCGGTGGGTCTACGACGTGGCTCGACTCGTGGTTCTACCACGGTCTTGTACCAGCTATCTGTTGTCTCTACAATCTGTTCCTGTTGTTCGTTGTCTTCCTCCGTCTCATCTACTACAACTTCCCTCCCCATGTTTTGCCGACTCCGACGGAGATTGACTTGCAGAGCAATGGTCCAGCAGGCTGTACAGGGAGGAGCTCCAGCTGCTTACGCCCAAGAAATGGAGAGGCTAACCATTAAAGAATCCCTTCTTCTTGCTGTGAGTCTCAAGTTTTAAGAATTTGTGTATTGTAGTTGATAAGACCTAGCATTTGAACTTTGAATTTGGGATTATTTATTTATTCAGTTTAAGGATTCTTGGGGTTTTTCCAAGCTTCAATTTTTATGGGATTTTTACTTGTTCAAGCTAATCAGGTCGCCATTCTTGAGGGTCGGTGGGATTTTTTTCAGGGCTAATGTCTTTCACGCAGTAGTTGAGGTGAGTCTTTCTTTGATTTAGAAAGCGATTTTTTCATTCTTTGTTTCAATTTGAAAATTTATTTGAACAGCTGATATTCCTTTTATACAGTATCTTTATTTTATGTCTTGATTTGATGCCCACGAATACTTTTAAAGCGTTCAAAGTCTTGGAGAAAGTAGTCTAGAATAACTTGGGCTTCACTAAAACAAGATTACTTCAGACAATTTTGATAAGAGTTAACAGTTTCATTCTTGGTTATTGACGATTCCACTGACCGAAGTCTATAGTTGCCTCGATAAATTGCCCCAGGTCTATCCACACATCATAGACTTCTTCTCCAGAGTCAAGTTTATATTATGTGGTCATACTAGAATTTTCTGTTGAAATTTCACCGTACTCCACTGTCTTCAGCATGCCAAGCGTCTTTAGAGTTACAATTATGTATCTCTGCAAAATTATGCATTAGCTGCAACACTGATTATAGAATCCATTTAATAACATATGCTATTATCTTTAAACGATCTGAAACCATGTCCACAAGCACAAATCTGGGTTCATTGCATTCATACAAAGAGGCATTGATTTCCTTTTGTTTCTAGCTTAACTCGGTCAACCCGTTTAGAAGAAGGGTCGGTGGTGCTAGAGTTAGCATAATTTGACTTTAAGAATGGGTAGTGAAACATTGAAAATGTAGAGTCCAAGAACTTTACTTAGCTAATTGTTTAGTAGTATTATAGTATGTTTAGTGTTATCATTGTTACTTTGGATTTTTGGTTCAGACCGGGAGTTATTTGGACACTCATAGTAGTACTTATAGATTTTCTAAGTTTAACCTATAGTTTAAGAATATTAAGTATAACCTAAGGTTTGATTAATGTGTCTGATATTAAGGAATATATTATTATATTATAAGGTTTAGACATCAACCAATAGGATTTTAAGCACATGTTTTGAATGGTAATTAAGGATTAAGTATTTTTGAGGATTAAATTAAATAAGGGTAAAAGTTTGAATGTATAGGGTCAGTCAGCAGCTTTGAGCACGTTGAGGGCTTAGTCAAGGCTGTTTAGTCCATTCAAACTTAGCTAAAAATGTGTAAACTCGTGTTTAAATATTCTGCGTGTGCCGATATATCGCAGCTATAGGGGGCGATATGTCGCAGCACGTAGATACGGAAAACACGAATCGATGCACGGTCGCCTCGGGAACAAAGGTCCAGGCGATATATCGCCTATAGGGGGCGATATATCGCCTCCACCAGCATGTTTTCAATTTCGTTTGAATTCTTTTCCCTTCAGCCATTCAAACTCCTTCAACAGTCCAGCATCTTCTGAACGAGTCTTCAGCCTCTGCTGAACGATTATTCAAATGATTTTCACCTAAAAAGCCATTATTTTTATTCAAGTAAAATCAAGATATTTTCATTCCCAAACTCTATAAATAGGACCTAGTACCCAGCCATTATTCACCATTTGCTCTAAGTTCAGAGGCTGCTAGTGTTAAGTGAGTGTGAGAGTGTAAACACTTGGTTTGGGGAAAAACTATAAGCTTAAACATCATAAGCTTATCAAACACTTGGGAAGTAAGTGAGTGCTATAGTATTTCGGTGGATGTTAGATTGATCTTGCAATCTTTGAGGTAAACCCAAAACTCTAGTCCTTTCTGTATTCTATGTTATTTCTTTTCTCAAAACCTTCTACTCAGTCCCCTAACCTTATTCTTATTTTTGGTTAGGGAATCCAAGTTCTTAAGCACTTAAGTGGTGGTAAGCATATTTTCGTTTAATGGTTTAGTCTTCCTATTCTCTTTCATTTCATCTCCTTTCTTTAGACTCACCCTTGTTCATTGTGGTTTTAGGAGTGTTCCAAAAGTCCTAACTCAGTCCATTTTATCCCGGTAACTTTGGTAAGGAAAATAGGCTAGAATTAATATGTTATGTGCTTATGTTATCTATATGTTTATGTTATTAAAAGTGTTATGATATGTATATGTGTATGTAGGCTTGGGCATATGACCCATATGACTAACAAGACCCCAAATGGGTTATGGGCATATGACCTACTTAGCTAGTAGGACCCCATTAACCCCATGGGCATATGCTTGTTTAGTCTATGGGACCCCAAGTAATAATGGCCATTATAATAAGTGTATGTTATATGTATTATGTTAAGTCTTTATGTTTTCTTATGAAATTGTGTATATGACTTTGTGTTAGATTTTCCTTACTGGGCATTAGGCTCACTCCTTCCTGTTTATGTGCAGGAAAATAAGTTTAGAGGCGGAAAGATTCGTGATGCTTGGAGAATGTGTATCGATGATGAATGGAGTCAAGGGGCCGAGCGTTATCGATTCGAGGATGTAGTCTCCTTTTATGTTTTTTTTTTATGGTTTTACATGTATTTTCCGCATTATTATGTAATGTCTTTTATTTTAAACCTTATTTTGTTTTAAAGACAATGGGATCCCAAAATCCTTCTTAGTATTCTGTTTCTTTGTAAATAACTCTTATTTTCAAGTTACTCAATAAATTATGGTATTTTCGTAAAATGTAAGTTTTTATGTATAGTTTCGATAATGGTCCAATTAGTCTAGATTAGTGGGTCATTACAGTTGGTATCAGAGCAAACGGTTCCTTCGCATGAAGTTCTCCTCGATACACATGCTCAAAGCTCCGAATCAGACCGCCAAGTAAGTGTTTAAGTTACAAGTTACAAGTTACTTTGTCTATGTGTATAGCTAACAACTTTAGTGTTTATGTTTCAATTAAAAATGAATGGAGCTTTAACCTACCAAGATATCCGAGCCATTAAGGCCTTAAAAAGAATAAGGGAGCCAAGAAACACCGTAGGAGCCTTAGAAAGGATTACACGAAGGTTGCTTTTGTTTCACCAAGCAATAGGTGGCCTTCAAGAGGCTAAACAAATAATGCTAAGATCAACAGAACAATATGTATTAGTGATTAGGTTGTTTAAAGATTTCCATCCTGTAATAGCAGCCTTAGAAGAAATATGGGAAGAAATGAATGATGAGGATGAATCACCATTAGCAATAAGATACTATTTCCTCTTAGTTAGGTTCACCGCAAAATTTGAATTTCAATTCACCAAGGAGCAAAAGAATAGGATTCTCACAAACCTTCCTAGAGGGCATTTTGATGCTCATGATAATGATGACTATGAGGCTATAGATGATGATATGTTAGATGACGGATCAGATGTAGAAAATCCCGATTTTTAGATTAGTAGTTTTTATTTGTTTTATTTACTTTTATGTTATGATTGTAATAAGTGAAATTGTTTTCCAAATGAATAAACATGCTATTTGAATATCATGTGTGAGTTTGAAATTTTTTTTTTCACAATCATAATAAATACTAAATAAAATGAATAATGACTGAGTTCGGTGAGGGTGGATACGAATCAATGAACCTAGTTTCCTTGTTGAGAGTTAGGGGGCCTTAGTAGTGGGAACGATTTTACTGATCCCAGCCCTCCCTCAATATGGTTAACTTTGGAACAAAGATAAGTTTCGAGCCTGAGAATTAAGTCATATAGGATTATTAGAAACACACTTAGAAAATAAAGATGACTTGTTTTTCTAAGTATAGAAACCCACTCTAATAATAAATAAAGACCTATATAATTTTTCATAAAAAGTCATAATAAATAGGTCCGAGATATGTTTGTTTTAGAATAAGTTTTTGCCTTAGAGCCTATTAGGAAAAAGTTCTAACATGTTTCTTTTAACTGTTAGAACTCTGCTACGATGTCTCTCCGAAGATCTGCTCGCACCAACGGGAACGCTTCCAACGATGTTCCAGCGACCAATGCGGTCCCTACCGTTCGCCGAAGGAGAGTACGTGTTACTGCTCGCCGCAACGCACCGGCACAGCCAGCTGACAACACTGCAGAGATTGCCAGACTACGACAGCAAGTCGAGGAACTTCTGCAGCAACAACGCCAACAGGCTCAATCTCAGCCTCAGCCTCCGCCACAGCCGCAGCCGCAGCCACAGCCAATGGCCCCAGCACCCCAACAAGTTGGTCCGTATGGGGGATGGCCTATGACGAACTACGCTCCTTATCCTGTTCAGCACATGGAGCCAGTGTACGAGAGGTTCCGCAAGCAGCACGCTCCGAACTTCGAAGGGACTACGGACCCCTTTGAAGCAGAAGAATGGCTAAGGAATGTGGAGCCGATCCTAGCCCACATGAACCTTAGTAATGCAGACCGCATATCCTGCGTCTCATCTTTGCTCAAGAAAGATGCCAGGATATGGTGGGACTTGGTCCAGCAATCCCACGATGCTGCCACCATGACATGGACCCGATTTGTGGAGCTCTTCCACAAGAAGTACTACAATTCAGCAGTGCTTGCTACGAGAGTTGAGGAGTTCACCAATCTGAAGCAAGGGAATTTAACAGTGGCGGAATATGCTCGTCAGTTCGATCGCTTAGCAAAGTTCGCAGCAGAGTTGGTTCCAACCGACTATCTAAGGGTGAACAAGTTTGTTAGAGGACTTCGCCCGAAGATCGAGATGGGGGTTAAACTAGCAAACCCGGGAAACACTTCATATGCCGACGTTCTTGAGACGGCAATTGAAGTAGAAAGGTTGCAAGCCAACGTGAGCAAAGAAGAAGCCAGCAAGCCGGAACCTAGGCAGCAGAGCCAACCTCAGGCCAGTCGGAACAACAATCAGTCCAGCAACAGTCAGTCCAACAACAACGGTAACGGACAGAAGAGAAGGCATCCTGACAACAAGCAAGCCGACAACAATAAAAGGGCACGACCAAGTAATGGGGGAAATAGGTCGGGCTACGTGGAATACCCGCCATGTGCCAAATGTCAGAAGAAGCATCCTGGAGAATGCCGTGCCAACACCAAGGAGTGTTTCAACTGTGGTCAAGAAGGGCATCGTAAAAGAGACTGTCCTCAGCAAAAGCCGGAAGGAAAGAAGGACGAAAAGATGGTTCCTGCTCGGGTTTTTGCTTTAACCCAAGGAGAGGCGGATGCTAGCAACAAGGTGGTCACAGGTCAGGTTTCCATCCTCAATAAATTATGTCATGTATTATTTGACTCGGGAGCCACCCATTCGTATATTTCGTTAGGAATGATAGATAAACTAGACAAACCTAGTGAAAGATTTAGAACTAGGTTTGCAACCGAGTTGCCTTCGGGCAAAGTAGTTCTATCATCACGAATTGTACGAGGCGTACCAATCAAGATTGAGGACAAGGAACTAGAAGGAGACCTGATAGAGCTGGTGATCAAAGACTTCGACGTCATACTAGGCATGGATTGGCTAGCACGGCATGGCGCAACGATCGACTGCAGACGCAAGAAGGTGACATTCGATACTCCTGACGGCCAGAAACTGTGCTTCATGGGACAAGCTTCAGGACTACGCACACCGTTAGTATCATCTCTCAAAGCTCAGAGAATGATGGAGAAAGGATGTCAAGCATTCTTAGCCAACATCACGAATGTGGAGAAGGAGACATCACTCAAAGTTGGAGATGTTCGAGTCATACAAGAATTTCCAGAAGTTTTCCCCGATGACTTGCCAGGATTGCCGCCAACTAGAGAAATAGACTTCACGATAGAATTAGTACCGGGCACCGAGCCTATCTCTAAGGCACCATACCGGATGGCACCTACGGAACTCAAGGAGTTAAAGACGCAGCTACAAGAACTCCTAGACTTGGGTTTCATTAGGCCAAGCCATTCACCATGGGGAGCTCCGGTACTATTCGTGAAAAAGAAGGACGGAAGTATGCGCATGTGCATAGACTACCGTGAGCTGAATAAAGTAACGATTAAGAACAAATACCCGCTACCTCGGATTGATGATTTGTTTGATCAACTCCGAGGCGCGACTGTATTCTCTAAGATCGATTTACGGTCCGGGTATCATCAGCTCAAGGTAAAGGGGGAAGATATTCCTAAGACAGCCTTTAGGACTCGTTATGGACATTACGAGTTCTTGGTTATGTCTTTTGGTCTTACTAACGCGCCAGCCGCGTTTATGGACTTAATGAATAGGGTCTTCAAGGACTACTTGGATAAATTCGTCGTTGTGTTCATCGACGACATTTTAATTTACTCCAAGGATGAAGTGGAGCACGAGGAACACTTGAGGATAATTTTGACGCGATTGAAGGAGCACCAACTCTACGCAAAGTTCAAGAAATGCGAGTTTTGGCTCTCACAAGTGGCGTTCCTCGGGCACATCATATCGAAAGATGGAGTTGCAGTAGATCCATCGAAGGTAGAGGCCGTGAAAGATTGGCCTAGACCAAAGAACGCGTCGGAAGTAAGAAGCTTCTTAGGGCTAGCTGGTTACTATAGAAAGTTTGTAGAGGGCTTTTCTAAAATAGCCACTCCACTCACCAACCTGACCCGGAAGCAACAAAAGTTTAACTGGAATGATAAGTGTGAGGAAAGCTTCCAGTTGCTTAAGGATAAGCTTTGCTCAACACCAGTACTTAGTGTCCCAACACCCAACGACAAGTTCGTTGTCTACTGTGATGCATCAAAGTTAGGATTGGGATGCGTACTGATGCAAAATGACAAGGTGATAGCCTACGCGTCACGTCAGTTAAAGGAGTATGAACAACGCTATCCAACTCACGATATGGAGTTGGCAGCGGTGGTCTTTGCGTTAAAAATCTGGCGCCATTATCTTTACGGAGAACGGTGCGAGATTTATACGGACCACAAAAGTTTAAAATACTTCTTTACTCAGAAGGAGCTTAACATGAGGCAGCGCCGGTGGTTGGAATTAGTAAAGGATTACGACTGCGAAATCCTATACCACCCGGGGAAGGCAAACGTAGTTGCCGATGCACTTAGCCGAAAAAGTTATGGGAACTTAGCAGCCTTATCCGGAATAGAAAAGCCACTACAGCAGGAGCTTATCAGTGCCGGAATAGAAGTGGTTATAGGCAAGCTGGCTAACTTGTCTATCCAATCGAATCTGCTAGAAGACATACGGAATGGTCAGAGACATGATGATTCACTAGCAACGCACATGAATGCAGTCCGAGAAGGCAAGACTACAGATTTCTCAATATCCAGTCAAGGTTTATTGAGATATAAGGATCGGGTATGCGTGCCAGACGATCAGAGTATTAAGAAGACGATCCTAGAAGAAGCGCACAGAACCCCATACTCGGTTCATCCAGGGTCTACCAAGATGACTCATGACATCAAGGCAGTCTATTGGTGGCCAGGGATGAAGAAGGACATAGCGGAGTATGTATCTAAGTGTCTGGTATGCCAACAAGTGAAGGCGGAGCATCAGCGGCCTGCAGGATTATTGCAACCGCTTAGCATACCGGAGTGGAAGTGGGACGATATAGCCATGGACTTCGTGACGGGTCTGCCAAAGACAAATAAGCAGCATGATTCTGCTTGGATAGTCATAGATAGACTAACCAAGTCGGCTCATTTTCTGCCTGTTAAGACTTCTTATACGGCAGACCAATATGCAGACATCTACATTCAAGAGATTGTACGATTGCATGGAATCCCCAAGACGATAGTATCAGATAGAGGATCAGTGTTTACGTCAAGATTTTGGAGAAGCTTACAGCAAGCCATGGGTACTAAGTTAAGTCTTAGTACAGCTTTCCATCCTCAGACAGATGGGCAGTCCGAGCGTACAATTCAGATTTTAGAGGATATGCTACGCGCATGTGTACTTGACTTCGGAGGATCGTGGAACAAGTACTTACCGCTGATCGAGTTCTCGTACAACAATAGCTACCAGTCGACGATCGAGATGGCACCTTATGAGTTGCTATATGGAAGAAGGTGTCGATCACCGTTGCACTGGGACGAGGTAGGAGAAAGGCAGCTTCTAGGGCCCGAAGCTGTTAGACAAGCACAAGAAGCAGTAACGCTTATTAGACAGCGTATGCTTGCTGCTCAAAGCCGACAGAAGAGCTATGCGGATACCAAGCGACGCGATGTGGAGTTCCAAGTTGGAGATCAAGTCTTCCTGAAGATATCTCCTATGAAGGGTGTCAAGCGGTTCGGAAAGAAAGGCAAGCTCAGTCCCCGATTCTTAGGTCCTTTTGAGATATTGGACAAAGTGGGACCAGTTGCGTATAGACTAGCCCTACCGCCAGCACTAGCCGATAGTCACAACGTCTTCCACATCTCGATGTTACGCAAGTATGTGTCAGACCCATCTCACGTCCTCAAGTACGATACCATAGCACTCCAGAAAGACTTAAGTTACGAGGAACGACCGGTTAGCATCCTAGATAGGGGGATGAAGCAGTTACGGTCCAAGAGCTTTCCTATAGTTAAAGTCCTATGGAGCAATAGTTCTGAACGCGAGGCAACGTGGGAGTTGGAAGAGGACATGCAGAGCCGGTATCCGGAGTTATTTGGTAAGTAAATTTCGAGGACGAAATTCTTTTTAGTAGGGGAGAATTGTAGAGTCCAAGAACTTTACTTAGCTAATTGTTTAGTAGTATTATAGTATGTTTAGTGTTATCATTGTTACTTTGGATTTTTGGTTCAGACCGGGAGTTATTTGGACACTCATAGTAGTACTTATAGATTTTCTAAGTTTAACCTATAGTTTAAGAATATTAAGTATAACCTAAGGTTTGATTAATGTGTCTGATATTAAGGAATATATTATTATATTATAAGGTTTAGACATCAACCAATAGGATTTTAAGCACATGTTTTGAATGGTAATTAAGGATTAAGTATTTTTGAGGATTAAATTAAATAAGGGTAAAAGTTTGAATGTATAGGGTCAGTCAGCAGCTTTGAGCACGTTGAGGGCTTAGTCAAGGCTGTTTAGTCCATTCAAACTTAGCTAAAAATGTGTAAACTCGTGTTTAAATATTCTGCGTGTGCCGATATATCGCAGCTATAGGGGGCGATATGTCGCAGCACGTAGATACGGAAAACACGAATCGATGCACGGTCGCCTCGGGAACAAAGGTCCAGGCGATATATCGCCTATAGGGGGCGATATATCGCCTCCACCAGCATGTTTTCAAATTCGTTTGAATTCTTTTCCCTTCAGCCATTCAAACTCCTTCAACAGTCCAGCATCTTCTGAACGAGTCTTCAGCCTCTGCTGAACGATTATTCAAATGATTTTCACCTAAAAAGCCATTATTTTTATTCAAGTAAAATCAAGATATTTTCATTCCCAAACTCTATAAATAGGACCTAGTACCCAGCCATTATTCACCATTTGCTCTAAGTTCAGAGGCTGCTAGTGTTAAGTGAGTGTGAGAGTGTAAACACTTGGTTTGGGGAAAAACTATAAGCTTAAACATCATAAGCTTATCAAACACTTGGGAAGTAAGTGAGTGCTATAGTATTTCGGTGGATGTTAGATTGATCTTGCAATCTTTGAGGTAAACCCAAAACTCTAGTCCTTTCTGTATTCTATGTTATTTCTTTTCTCAAAACCTTCTACTCAGTCCCCTAACCTTATTCTTATTTTTGGTTAGGGAATCCAAGTTCTTAAGCACTTAAGTGGTGGTAAGCATATTTTCGTTTAATGGTTTAGTCTTCCTATTCTCTTTCATTTCATCTCCTTTCTTTAGACTCACCCTTGTTCATTGTGGTTTTAGGAGTGTTCCAAAAGTCCTAACTCAGTCCATTTTATCCCGGTAACTTTGGTAAGGAAAATAGGCTAGAATTAATATGTTATGTGCTTATGTTATCTATATGTTTATGTTATTAAAAGTGTTATGATATGTATATGTGTATGTAGGCTTGGGCATATGACCCATATGACTAACAAGACCCCAAATGGGTTATGGGCATATGACCTACTTAGCTAGTAGGACCCCATTAACCCCATGGGCATATGCTTGTTTAGTCTATGGGACCCCAAGTAATAATGGCCATTATAATAAGTGTATGTTATATGTATTATGTTAAGTCTTTATGTTTTCTTATGAAATTGTGTATATGACTTTGTGTTAGATTTTCCTTACTGGGCATTAGGCTCACTCCTTCCTGTTTATGTGCAGGAAAATAAGTTTAGAGGCGGAAAGATTCGTGATGCTTGGAGAATGTGTATCGATGATGAATGGAGTCAAGGGGCCGAGCGTTATCGATTCGAGGATGTAGTCTCCTTTTATGTTTTTTTTTAATGGTTTTACATGTATTTTCCGCATTATTATGTAATGTCTTTTATTTTAAACCTTATTTTGTTTTAAAGACAATGGGATCCCAAAATCCTTCTTAGTATTCTGTTTCTTTGTAAATAACTCTTATTTTCAAGTTACTCAATAAATTATGGTATTTTCGTAAAATGTAAGTTTTTATGTATAGTTTCGATAATGGTCCAATTAGTCTAGATTAGTGGGTCATTACAGAAAAAGGCGGTAACAATATAATAATCATAATCATCTGATGGCCAATTTTGAATTATGACATGTCTTATTTCAGTTTTGGGTCCGAGCAGGAAGAGGGCATCAACTTAATCGATTTTAGACTTGCATTTGATCCATATATAGGCATAGGTATTGCCATATTGTCTTTAATGGTAAGCATTTAACTTGAGAGGACTTAACTTGCGGCTCATTAGATTATTTTGCATATGCTTTTTTCTTTTTGAACTTTCTCTCACTCTTTTCCCTCGTTGAAGAATAGCAAAATAAAAAGGGTAATCTTTATTTCTCCTTCGACATTGACAAAGAGTTTATGATTTTTGTTAATATTTTTCTACCAGTTTTTGGCTTAGGTTTGGTTGTGTTATATGAAATTGATTTAGTTTATTGGTTAGGCTTCTTTGTTTGATGCTTTTGATAATTAATATGGCTTTTTTAAGAGTTACTATAAGCACTTATCAATGTTTTGGTAAAAGATGAAAGTATCTTTAGAATGGGTCCATTATTAAGAGTTGATCATTTATGCGCTAATTTCATTTAATATAAATATTCAACTGATTGCTTTTTGACACAGTGGTAATATAATATTTTGTATTGATTGCTTCAATGCTTTTAGCTAGGTCTTAATGAAAAATTAAAATGCATAAAGCAACATTCGATGTTGGAAGTTTCTTTGATTAATATTCAGGTTCAAGGTATTTGAGCTTTCTTACATGGGTTTCTTTATTTATGTATATATTAATCAAGTAATGCCTTAAGGTCTTTCTAAGCAGCTGGAAAGAGCAACAATAGAAATATAAAACTAATTTAGAATACAGAGCATAAAAAACAACCAAATGCACATAAAACAGAAAGGAAAAAATGGCAACAGGTCTTCACACGTGATTATATTTTATCTAATTTACTTTGGAGTTTTATCTTCATATATATCTATTTGTTGATTTGTTTATTAATTCTTCTATTAACTTTCATTCAATTTTTGGTCTCTTATTTATAGGTTAGGAAATCAATCAAAGAGACTGCCTTAATTCTCTCTAATGATGATGTTGATGGTGGCAGGGCTTGGCAAGGCGAGGTGTAGGCTCGATGGTATGTATCTCTTCTAACTAGTGATCAAGCTTGGAATTTTTTTAAGGTGCAACCTGTTGGCATAATCCTTTTTGTTGCTATCATGACTACACAAGGCATGATTCTATAGCTTGATTTCTTATAAGTTTTCACCATGTCATTTTAGCTTGTGATGAGTATTTCCATCTGTTATGGTGTATTCAATATTTTCATCTGTTTTCTGTTAATTTTGTTTGCTTGTAGGGTCTACTTTTGTTTACAAAAAGTAACTTTTTTTCTTTGGTTGTCTTTCCAAATATAAATTCCCATTAGGACATTGCATATTATATAAAGGCAGATGCATAGAACTTTTAAAGAGCAGTTACTATGAATTAAGTGTGGTGCGATTATTATTTGGTTGTTATGCTAGTCACTTGTCCCTCCTTAGTCTCTCATTGTCAATTTTTCCATTTCTGTCCTATTTTTTCTTAAGTTTTCTTAGTTCTGTTTCTGCTCTGATGTTGTTCTATTTTGATGTATTTATTCCTTGTATAGGTATTATATATATACAAGGATATATGTACATCTGTTTGTGTCTCCAGATTTAGTTCTTTCCCTCTCACCCACGATCTCATTCTCTCTCTTTCTTTCTCTGTTGTTGCAGATGTTAGCATGGAGGTGGGACTGTGGGGATGGTGTTGTAACAGCGGGGACTTCAATGCGACTAGGGTACCGTTGCCGTGAAGAAAATGGTTTATTTTGATTACCCCACTTATCTAAAAGGGTAATGACGATTTTTTATTCTTAGGCATCATCTTTGATTATTTTTTATAATAATTATTATATATTAAAATAACTCATGAGTTTGAAGAAAAATAATACAGTTTTTGTTTTTTCTTCTGTTTATCTGGATTTATGGCTTGATAGAGATGATAATGGGTTTTAAGTCTCAAATACAGTAGTTTTAAGGAAAAACTGAAGTTTAGGTTTATATTTTTACATTGAATAGTATTTTTATTTTTTTCTATGAAGTTTCAGGAAAGATAAATACAGCATTTAAATTTGTGATTAACTTATTTAGTTCTAGTTGGCCAAATTCTTAGACAATTCGCAGTTAATGTAATAGGGTGTTCATGTAAGATGTTAATGATGTTGGGTATTATGGTCTTGCAGCTAAGCTTTTATGGAGGGGTGCTGAGTGTTGGAATGAGTGTTTAAAGCTTTTGGGCGTTGTTGAAGCAGCAGAAGCATCAATGGATTCTGACTAGTTAAGCTCTGGAATTTCAGATTTTGATACTCACTTTCAAGGCCTCATAGTTCAGAAAAGGTCTCTTTCTCTCTCTCTCTCTCTATATATATATATTTATATAATTGCAGTTGTCTCAACTTATTTCTATATTCTATTCCATATTTGTCATTTGTGAAATGTTCTGTTTTAACTAGTGTGAAGTATATGGTTGTTGTTGATGAATGGAATGCACTAGTACATAATGGAAAACTAGACGAATAATGCATTCCACTATATTTTTTTACCAGTTATTATTTTTTGTTTTTAGTTTCCCTTTATTTGAAAATAAACATCAACTTAAGCTATGAAACTGTTTTTTTTAATAGAATATACTTTTTCTCCCTTCTCCCTTCTTTGAACTTTCTTTGTTTCATGTACAAACATTGTTGTTTCTTTTTCATAGTTTAGTTAGCAAGAGAGTAAATAAAAGGTTGTGCTTTTTATGATTGTTGTAGTTTAATTTGATGAATGTGTATATATGTCTATTTGCTAACTCAGGTAGCTGGAATTTATAGTGGTTATCTCTTGTTTATTTCTCTGAATTGGTATATTTTTTGAGTTATTTTATTTTGTTTCTTAGTCATTGAATTGTTATAATATATGGCTTGAGTGTATTCTAGTTTCTTGTTTGGCCTTTTATTTTCTTGAGTTATTAGATTCCTTCTAGCTTTTCCTTTATTATGAAGTTGTTTAGAGAGCAATATAAGGGAATTATTTTCTAAGTAGTTGCAAAGAGCAACAATAGAAATAGAAAACAAATTAAGAAAACAGGGCATAAAAAACAACTAGATGATTCTTTTTACTGCACTATGTGGAAACTTTTCGTTTGAGCAGTAGTTTTTATTCCCCTTCCCCATACGTTATTCTCATAATAGAGGGGATTTAGAGCAGTGATTGGTAATCCACCGCTTCAAAATAAAACCAAAACTTCCCCATTAGTTAGTTACAATGCCCCAGCACTCGTACTTTCTCTTTCATTCATCACCACTGTCCTATACATATACATAATTCCTCTTGTTTTAATCTTATTGTGCTGTGAAATCATTTTCCCTTGCTTATACTCTTTATGCCTGGCATAATTTTTCTTTTATCATTTCATCTCTATAGGTACAATGTAGCAATTAAGTGTGCAACTATTACTCTTGCTGGGCACTCCTAACCAAAGTAGAATTATGAATATAGATTACTCTCTGTCATTTTAGATTTTTCTCTTAGAAATCCAAGTCTCTCATCTTTTTTTTCTGCAATTTTTGGGAAAATCTGAATCTTTCTATTTTATTTCAATCTCTTGCCCTAACTTCTCTCTATTCAATTCTATTTCAGATTTTGTTTTTAGAAATTGGAAAATGTTGTTGAGCTGTGGGGTAAGCTCTTTTCACTTTGCTATTGTGTGACTTAATATGATTAAGATCTTGAGGTAATATCATTGATTTTATTATAATTATTTTATTTTGATGTTAATATATGTGTTGGCTATTGTGACTTAATATGATTAAGATCTTGTTTCCTAGTAGTGCATACAATGGAATAATACCAAATTCTGATTATATTACTAAGTTATTGAGAATTCAGTAGGAATATGCTTGCTCTTATAAACTCTAGTTAAGATTAAGTTGCATTGATTTGTATTTCCTTATTTTAATATCAGTAAAGGACATATAGCTGTTTTTTTTATTATTTGAAAAAAAAAACTTTGCTTGATTATGTTTGTAATGTATCAAGCCTTTGCCTTGCTTTATGAAGAAATTTATGAAACACTTTATGTCTTCATTGCTCCCTACTGTCTGAAAAACTATAATGTCTTAATGGCAGCAAGTTGTTTGACAAGTTTGATTTTATTTGCACTATATTCTCTTTTCTTATTTATAGCTTTGGTAAGTTATAGTTTATATGATAGTTATGGGATTGGATTTGCATTCACTTGTTATATTATTTATTTATTTTAGTTTTCATCTTGCAGATGTTCCCAAGCTTTGTTTGAATCTTCATTTTGTTTTCTATTATGCTTATTTATATTTTGATATTCTTTGTTAGTTGATTTTCTGGCATTTCAGGAACTTGTTACTGCTTGGGTTGTCATCTTGGCTTGCCTTGTCCATGGGTTTGTTACAGTCTTAGTTGCTAGTGAAGCTCATGCAATAACTCTGGCTGTTGAGGGTTTGTTAGGAGTTGTGTTTACAGTGGCTGCATTAACAGATGAAGTAATGGATGTTGGTGATGTATTTTTTTTTTGCTATAAGAGTTCTCTGATATGTCTACAAATTAGTTTATGAATTTTGACCTATATCTAATTTGTTTATGAAATTGTTTAAAAATCATGCTTTAAAGTTTAATTAAGTGCTTGTTCTCTTTGTTTAATTAACCCTGTTCAATCCCCAAATAACATCGAGCCATTTACTACAATTCAGAGTTGTTTCAGTTCTTGGCACAATGTTCCAGTGATATTTCATTATAAGTTTGTAAAAATTATAGTATATCATTCATTCATTACCTGGGCTAAATACATGTTAGTTTGGATTCCAAGTGGGTTAATGAAATCTTTTACAGGTCTTTGTTAATTTTTAAGCATCTCCATTTTTTTTTTGTCTTTAGCACATATAATCATTAAGATGTGCAAAATAGCTAGTGGTATGAGGTTCATCTCATCTGGTGTTCATGCATATCTATGTAATAATCTATTTGGTTTTAAGGGAAATAATATGTGTCTAATGTCCATATGTGCTATTTTAGGTTCAGATCACTTGCAGGACTTGTTAACCAGACCCAAATGGATATCATAGAATGTGAGAATTTTGTCTTCCAGACAAGTGCACAAATGATGATGAATTGAAGGATGGAGCAAGTTTCATGCATGGTTTACTTTTGTGTATCTTGTAATGTTTTTGTTTTTCATTTTTGAAGTAAAAAATGTTCAAGAAACTTTATTATGTTATGCTTTCAAACTTAAGTTAGAACTAAGATCTCATGAAATAGACATATTCATAGTTTGAATTAGTTATTGTTTAATGTAATACTTATGGTTTATCAATATATTGAGAATTACATTTTATGATTAATTTTGATTTTTTTTTTATCAAAATACAATAATGAAAATCTTTTAATTAAAAAAAAACTTATAAGTACTCTTATCACAATAAAAAACCTTATTATGTTATGATTTAGAAACATATTATAAGCGTAACAAATTGTTATGATTTATATAATATAACAAACTAAAAACGTTATAAAAATAATCAAATGTAACAGTTGAAAAGTGTTATGCAAAAAGTATAATATTAAACTTCAAATTTATAACCAAATACTCTAACTAAATGTTATTATTTGAATATTATAGCAACTAAAAATGTGTTATTGAATAGTTTAAGATAACATCGAACATAACATTCGAATACTGTTATAGAAAAGACAGGACTTTTAATAACAGGGGCTACGTTAGCATTTTCAGAAGCGTTATCAATACTCCCGGTTAGCAGTTTTTAAGTGTTATGAATATTGTTTTTTCTTGTAGTGTGCCTCGAAACAAAAAATACTTGCACATCTGGAGGTAAGTAATTTCTGTATTTATGTTAATTCTATTTTATTATATATCATATTTACTAATAAATGTTTGTAATTTAGGATGATTTGTTTGATATCAGGCGTACTAGATATGGACAAGGGCACATGCCTGGGATCTTGAGAGGCATTGATACATCATGTGCTAAAAAGTATTCTGATTGGAAGTACGATATTAAAGAACATTTAACGATTAATGGGCCAGAAAATCGTTATGGTGGTTGCACAGATACGCAGTGGCAAAAAGCCATTGAATTTTTCCAACGCCCATAAATTATTGTATTAATTTCTTGCTAAACTTAACTCTCTTAATTTAATATATTACTAACAGAAACTTTTTGCATAAACGTTTTGGGGTCAACAAGGAAAATAGGAAGAAACTAAAAGAGCTTAGCTACGGAGGTTCTCAGTCAATCCCAGTGCTACGCTATAAAAAAGTTAGTTAATTAATTCTTTTTAAAGTTTGTTTTTCTTATTTACGTTTAATTATTATTTTTTATAAAAATATATGTACGTGATAGCGCAAGTTAGAGATTGGGCAACTTGAGCCGATCCCGGATAGTTGGATGGATACTCACCATAAATCAGGCACAGGGTGGGTGACAGAAACAACCAAAAAAACTTGAGTACGTGAAGTTTTTTAAACATTTTTTTTAATTGTTTGTTTACAATACATAATTACATTATATATTGTATCATAGGAGGAATTGTGTGCATATCGCGACACATAACAGACACAGACAACTGATACTGAGAGTTCCACACCAGTTTCGAGTGCGCTTGAAGATGACGACTTATCTTTGGTACAAACTGTCTTCGGAAAACGACGTGGCCACCAGAAAGGATATGGACGTATCCTTAACATAAGGGACCGAACTCCATTTACTATTGGTCCTCCACAAACTAGAGATGATTGAGATGACAGAGCACTTTCGACAATTAGAGGAGCACATCTAGAGTTATTGTATCACTCCCGGATCTCAATGTGCCCCACCACCACCTGATGATCCTGATGTTGGAGCACCGATTCAGTAGGACTTATGTATGAGTTTTATTATTATATACTATTACATTTTCATGTTTAGGACAACTCTTTATTTTGATTGAGCAAATGTACTCTTATGTTTTTATTTATATGTTTAATAATATATTTTAATTTTATTCTATTGCTTTATATTTAATTCAAATTAAATCAATAAATAAATATATAAGTGAATAAACATTACACATATAAAAAAAATCTCGGCTCAGTCTATACCGAGGACAATGTCCTCGGTATAGCCCATCCATATGACAAAATTGGACAGGTTGTACCGAGGACATTGCCAACTCTATACCGAGGACATTGTCCTCGGTACAACTTATACCGAGAACATATTCAATATCCCCGGTAGAAGTTTACCTCTACCAACGCGGCTGTACCAAGGGCCTACTACCGAGAACATGTTCTCGGTAGAAGCTGTACTGAGATAATTCGGGTTTCTACCGACGACTATTGTTCTCGGTATAGGCCTCATTTTTTGTAGTGATTATTTAAGAAAAAAATTCAGCTGCAATCCTCATTCTTTACTAGGTCCCGAAAGTTGACTTTGTATCAAGTAGGTCCCCAATCTTTTCAAATCATATCATTTAGGTCCCTATATGATATTTTTATTTCTTTTTATCTTTCAAATACATAAATAAAATATAAAAAAAAATGGTGAATCAATCTTAAAAAACGGACCATTTAATTTATAACAATACCAAACATGACATTGAAAAAAAAAATTCATGACATTTTAAAAATATTTAATGGCTTTATAAAATAAATTAGTTTTTCATTAAAACAAATTCTTACCTATAAATTTTAATATTAATAACTGAACTATCACGATATTATCAATATTTATAAATG
Source organism: Humulus lupulus (assembly GCF_963169125.1). NCBI lineage: Eukaryota > Viridiplantae > Streptophyta > Magnoliopsida > Rosales > Cannabaceae > Humulus > Humulus lupulus. The sequence goes on from NC_084793.1 coordinate 102,913,542, forward strand.
CTCATTTGGTACCTTATATTTTATCAAAATACAGAGTTGGTACCCTGTGTTTTCAATAATGCTCATCTGGTACCCTGTAATTTGAAATCCTACATATTTGGTACCATGAACTCAAATTTGATCAATATGACCAAACTACCCTCAATTATATGGGTTTCAAATTTAAATTTAATTACTTAATTATAACTGAGGGCAATTTGGTCATATTGAGTAAATTTTATTGAACGGATTTGAGTCTAAGGTACCAAATATGTACGATTTCAAATTATAGAGTACCAGATGAGCATTATTGAAAATATAGGGTACCAAGTTTGTATTTCGATAAAAAAACTGGGTACCAAATGGTTATTTACCCTATTTATATTGTACATATTTATTTTTTATTTTGTAAATTTTTTCTATAGTGCTACTTATAACTAATCATATATATATATATATGCACATAAATAACTTTATACACACTATTGTTAAGTTTTAAAAAGAATGTATGAAATAAAAAAGCATAAACATAATAAAAATTGATAATATCAAGATAATTGAGATAACATAGTTATTAATATTAATTATAAAACAACGATGTAGGTAAGAATATTTTTTTAATAAAACATTAATTTAATTTATAAAAATATTAAATATTTTAAAAAATGCCATGAATTTTTTTTTCTCATATCATGTTTGTTATTGTCATAAATTAAATGTCCAAAAATTTTAAGAATGATTCACCATTTATTTTATATTTTTTTTATGAAATTTCGAAGAAAAAATAAATAAAAATAACATTTAGGGACCTAAATGATACGATTTGAAAAAGTTGGAGACTTAACTGATACTGTTGACTGTGTTTTTAGCCAACGACGTGAGAACATCAAAAACGATAAACCTTCAAGAGAATTTAAACGACACAGACAGTTTTATCAAGAAAAGTAAATAACACACAAGATTTTTATAGTGGTTCAGCCCCGATCAGTCGGTAATAGCCTAATCCACTTAGAGTTGTGATTATAGATCTATACTCAAGATCAGATGGACTGAGCCAACTGAGTTTCTTCAGTACAGATTGCAAAAATACAAGAATTCTTTCAAATTCCAGCACTTTCTCTCTCTAGAATACTCAGACCCAAATTTTCCCAAAAAGTCCTTTTCTAATCCCATTAACCCTCTATTTATAGGCTTTGGACCAGAAATTGATATTCCCTTAGGATCGGGATATTTTATTATATTTATTACATTTAAATTACAAAAAACATTCAAAATGTAACAAAACCCCCAATTTGTGGGAAGAATGAGAGATTCCCGCGCGCCAAGACCGGTTCTTGTTGAAGCTGTTTCTGGGAATCTTCACTTAGTCCTCCTCTAGCTAATTGATCCACCTCACCTCCACTCTGGTTGATCATACACATGCTGGTCGGACATACACTTGCTGGTAGGACATGCAAGTGCTGGTAGGACATACACTTGCTGGTAGGACATGCACTTCTCTCCTCTAACATGACACTCTCCTCTAGCATGCCATGTCTCCCCTCTAACATGGCACTCTCCTCTAGCATGCCATTTCTTTATTTGGACAAACATGCACTGGTTGGACATATGCATAAAGACCAAATTCTTGGGGTCTCCTCGGACCACACCCTTGGGGTCTCCTCGGACCACTCTCTTGGGTTCTCCTCGGACCAAGGTCCCTTGGGATCTCCTCGGACCAAGGGCCGGCCTCACCTTGGCCTTTCATCGGACCAAGGTCCGACCGGGCACTTAGACTGCTCCTCGGATGTACTTGGCTTGGACGTGACACTCTCAAGCAGTCAAAACTCTTCATCAGTCTACCGAGTCACTTTATCACAACTCTGAGGAGTCAATGTATTTATTGACTATTTAATGTGTCTTTTACGGACCATGTACTGCCATTTGTCACCTCTATTTCCACGTCATCAATCTCCATTTTTGAGGATAACAGATACAAAATCAACTTTTGAGACCTAAGTGTGACAAAGTGTAAAAAATGGGGACTACAATTGAAAATAACCCTATATAAATAGGGCATAATAGTTTTTGTTAAAACTACGTACACCCTTGTTTTTCTCTCTCTCAAATACTCTTTAAGTAATACCATATGGCTTAATTTTTTGCTGCAATAAATTATAAAAAACAACTATATATATAAGAAAATATAAAATAAAAATAGTACGTTATATTTATATTATCTTTCATAAAGATGTGAGGAAAAAGTGGAGAAATTAATAAAATAAATTTGAAAAAGTAAAAAGAAAATGTATTAAAAAATTGAGAATTAATTTATATATCACCTTGACATGGCATGACACATGTAGCTGATCATTAACAAAATGACATTTTGTCAATTTGTAACACACAAAGGGAAGTAACAACTAATCTGTAACTCCCAAAATTTCACCATAATCAATATGTAAATGGAGTTACATATTTTTTTATTTGATTTTCACATGATATAAAGTTTTATAGCTATTAGAGAATGGAGTTACATATTTTTTATTTGATTTTCACATGATATAATGTTTTATAGCTGTTAGAGATATTATTTTGAAAACCAATAAGTGTTTGGATGTTACAAAATTGCATAAGAGAAAAGTTGGGACGTTTTGGAAGCTTGTAACCAAACTTGTTACTTTGGGTTACAAATTAGTAACCTGAAAGTTTTGGTTTTGAAGCATCTTTTTGATGCTTTGAACGTTGTAACTCCCAAATCATTCATTTAACCTCATAAACACTCAATTTGTCATTGGTAATAGCCGAGGGGGCTGGTGAAATTTAAAAATTAAGTGGTGTTGACTGACGATTTAGCCAACGACACGGAGTCACTAAAACGATAAAGATTTATAAGATGAATGCAAGAACTAAGCAACACAAAGATTTATAGTGGTTCGGTCCCAGAGATTGGTAATAACCTTCGTCCACTTAGTGTTTCTATTGATGTACTCTGAAACCTACGATCAGCAAACTAGGGTTCATTGAGTTTCACAAGATCCAAAAAGTCATGTATAAAAAATACTAGTTCTCTCTAAATACAAATTATTGCCCCCCTTTAAATGAATTCCATGAGCCCTATTTATAGGCTCAAGGATGTACATATGGGCCAATGGATCGTGTTTAAACTTTGTTACAAACATATTTGAATAATAACATAAATTGTAATAGTTACACATAAAGAGGGTCAACTATCTTAGAAATATATGACTTAAAACTGTATTTGAAATCTGGTTTCGTTACTACGATCAGACCTGGTCGCATATGTCAGCACATATTTTGTCGTACTGTTCAACATCTTTCTTGAATCCATCGAGCAGCTTGCTATTCTGGTCGTTAGTCGACCAGACTTTCATCACTAAATAGTCATGTGCCATCCATGTGCACTCCGATCATGCCACATCAGCAAGCAAATAATTTTTTGCTAGACATTTGCCCCCCCCCCCCCCCCCAATTTTATTTTAATGCGATTAGCATTTAATAAACTTACTCGACCAGTAATGCATCTGACCTGTGTCATCTGTCAGTACTTACTTTTTCGAAAAGGCAAGTAATCATGACTTTTACAGTTTCCCAGAAATGTTTTGACGGTGATCACGATTCCCCATGCATCTAAACTCTATTCCCACCATTACCTTCTTTTACCACCCTGTGTAGTATAAATATAAGCATCTTCACCTTTTTTTCATTTTTACCCGAACCTTCTCTCTGTTCAAGAACTCAGAAAAACCTTCAAGAAAACCCAGAGACCCTAGTGCGATTCGAGACGTCTTCGAGCAACTCCGAGCAAAAACTTTCAAGATTTCTCCTACAATCTGTACTCCAAGTAAGTTTTCGAATCCATCCTCTTATCTTTGTAGAAATTTTCATGTAGTCTGGTCTTGATTCACGAGTTCCGTAACTGGGTTTCTAATGTTCTTGAGAAATTTTCAGGTAAATAGGTTTAAGCAAACACACATAGAATAAGTATGCTAGAATAGACATTGCTTAAAAAGTAATGTGGGGTATAGGTACACCGATTTCGGGTCTAAAATCGAAGTGAAAATTTGATTTTGAGTATTTCGGAAAAACCGGGGTTTTCCCGCATGTTTTCGGAGTTGAAAAGTTTTTCTAAAAAATCTTTTCACATTCACTTTTTAATCTATTTTTCCAACCCGCTCGCATGTTTATTGTATTTTTATCAGGATGCTGCTGGTCGTATAAAAGCTTAACTTTTATACACGAGCAATGTTATCCTTACTTTTCTCTTTCTTCAATCTATTGGTTGTAGATTCTCACTTCCCCTTTGCTCTTATCAGATATTCATGCATGATCCTTGGGGAGGTGAGAGACCAATAGATGATGATCTTCTCACGTTGTTGTTCGAGGATCAAGAACAACCTTCTTTGCCTTTTCCCGAGCCTTCAGTTTTACACCCAAACCCCACGACCAATCCTTCACACAATCCATCACAGTACCAATCGAACATGGGTCGTGTCAAATACACTGCTTATAGAAAAAATAAAACCACATATTCACCTTCCAACCAACTTGCAATCAATGTCGAGGGTCCTTCAAGCGATCCTCAACTTTTAAACTTTTCACCACCAGATATCCAGCCTAAAGCTCGTCCAGATATCAAGCAGAGGTTGACTGATACATTGCCCCTCCTAGCATCATATCGACCAGGATGGTGGAAAAATATCCCAAGAAGTATGAGCTTCCTGGGATTACTTTATATAAACCTACACCCGACCAGAGGGCAAACATGCCAGGAGGCGCATACATCGCCTGGTTGAGGTATCATATAGAAGTAGGGGTAATCTTGCCCTTGCATGACTTTTTCCGAGGGGTGGCTAATTATTCCGAGGTCACCCCTTCCCAAATAACACTCAACGGATATAGAGTACTCTCAGCACTCTGTATCCTACACAACCACAAAAAGTGGCATGTGCCTACTCCGCAAGAGATCAACTACCTGCTCGATCTCTACCCCAGTTTTTCCAAAATACTCAAAATCAAATTGGTCTGTGCCTACAACACGTGGTTCTTCCATTTCGACCCCCAGGAATCTGCTCACACATTCCTGAGTGACATTACCTATAAGTCTAGTGTAGGAAGGTACTTCCAAGAGTACTTCCTCACAACCGACTTGGTTGCCGACAACATGGCCTTCACACGAGGAGGTAAACTTTCAATCTCTGAATGACCATTTGAGAACCATCCCCTAACACTCGAGCAGCTAATACCCCTACCCAACATGGGAGGGGAAAACAAAAACTACCAGAATACACTGGCCCTATACTCAAATCTTCAGACGAGAACAGTTTAGATTTCTCACTTCTAAATAACTTGCCCATCCCTTGTCATTTATTTGATAGGGATGTCAACTTTAAATTTACGACCAGTAGTTTTAGCTTGGACTTCTTCGAGGAGATAGTGAGTGTAGCAGTTGTATGTCCCAATTTTGCTAATAAGGTTTAGGGCCTTGATTAGCGTGCCTAGAAGGAAATAAGTGATTTATTATATTAATGTGTGAATTTGATGAGTATGTGATTAGAAATGCATGTTTAGGTGAATTAAATATCCATGTGGGCCCCATTTGGTTATTAGGGGCATGTTTGTAATTTTAGTCTGTTGAGGGTATAAATGCAATATTTGAGATTATTGTGATATTTACCACGTGTGAGTGGTGATATATTTGAGATGCACGATCCGAGATAGTCCTATGGAGCGTTTTAGCTAGGAAGTAACAACGGGACCCGATACCCAACTCGGGGTGAGTTAAGGGGTATTTTGGGCATTAGACATTTAATTGGATTATCGGGTTATGAAAATAAATATTTGGAGATATATTTGAAGTTAGAATGTTTAGGAGGGAATATTGGGGAAATTTACCATTTTGTCCTCGGGGACGTTTTTGGTACCTCGAGCCTTGGAGTTAACTTAAGTGACCTAGGTTATGTAACAAAAAACAAAAGAAACACTTAGAAATTTTCCCAAACCGACCCTATCTCCTTATCACTCGGTTTCTCTCTTGGGGTGCTTGAAGGCTGAAGCAAATTTTGAGAAAATTAAGCTAGGAATTCAGAACTCAAGGTTGGAGCTTGGGAGGTTTGTAGCTTGGAACTCAGGGAAATAACTCAGGGGAATAACTCAGGGGAGCTTGTAGCTTGGAACTCATGAGACTTAATTAGGTTCAAAGGTAAGCTCTAAAACCTGGTGATCAATTGACTTCTGCCGAGTTTTGGTCAGAAATATAAGTTTATGCCTGTGAGCTAAGTTGTGAATTACTCTTGGTTGTTTAGGTGTGTTTTGGGATTAGTTTATGTTGGGTAATGTTGTTGGGAACATAGTAGAACTGTTGTGATGATTAAAATGAGTTGTGGGATTGATTGCGGGTTAAATTGGCTGGGTTTTGGTTGATAAAATGGGGGATTTTTTGGGTTCGAAAGGGTTAGGTTGCGGCTCTGTTCTTGGTGAGCTGCGGCCCTCTAGAGCAGAAGGGAGGCCAGGAAGAGGGGCGGGCCGCGATGCCCTATAGGTTGGGCCGCGATGCGCATAGTAAAAAATGAGAGGCTGGGCTTTTGGTTGAGGCGGGCCGCGATACAGGGCCTTGGGGTCACGACACTCAGTGGGCTATTGGACCCCAAGAGGGTTTTAGGCTCAAGAATCCAAAAGTTAAGGCTCGAGATGGATTTTATCACCCGGATTGATAGAATTCAAGGTCCCAGAGACTAGAATTATAACCCAAAGTTATTTAATGGATTAGAACTTAATGGATGGATGTTGTTGGCACGTTGTGACTAGGTTTTCAGCGAGGCTCAGACTAGGGGACTGTGCTTAGGATAGTGGTGCTCAGAAAGCTTGGGACAAAGGTAAGAAAACTGTTGTACCCAAAGAGCAAGGCGTGGCCCTATAATTTTTATTGCAGGGCCCGACCCTATGTGATTGTGTTGCACGGCGTAGCCCTATTAATTATGTTTGTATTTGTTTAAGTATTTGTTAAGTTTATGCTATGTGTTGCATATATGTAAATGTACGGCAAGGGTCGGGAGTGGTGAAGGCCGAGAATGGCAAGGGCCGGGAACAACGAAGGCTGAGTACGGCAAGGGGTTGGAAGCGGCATTAAGCACGCGGAGTGCAAGTCGCTAGGGTGGCATCCTCACGGTGTAGACCGTGAACCTAGGGCCTGGTAAAGCGCCTGGGACGACATGGCCGTTATGTGTTTAGCCTGTTGGCGGCTTTGTTATATCCTGATTGATAGTTATGCACATGTTGATTGCTTGTGTGGAGTTTTCTTGTTGGGCTTTGGCTCACGAGTGCTCTATGGTGCATGTAAGGGCAAGGGAAAGGTCGATAAACCATGAGTATGGAGAGCGTGAAGCGGTGTGTACATGTTCGACCTGCCTGGTTACCACGACCAGGGGTAATTTTGGGAGATGATATGTATTAAACCTAGTTTTGTCGTTTAGTCGACTTTAATCATATTTTTGAGTTGTAAATATTTCTAAACAATATTTTGGGATTCCAAATTTATAACGCTTTATAATTTCAATGAATGATTACATTTTCAAATTATGTGACTTTTATTACAGTTTAGCTATACCTTTAACCTAAAACCTCAACTAGCGACTTAGTAACGACTGTAAGGAAGTAGGGCGTTACAGCAGTAGCTCTTTAGATAATGTAGCGACCAGTAATAATAAGTTGGGTGTACTACTTAGAATTTCTTTTTAGTTTGTTCCTTTATTGTGCCAAACTATTTCTTGACATATCAACTCGTTTATTTATGTTTTGTAGTCATGCCATCCGACTACGCCTTCGATATCTATGCTTCTGCAGACTCTCCAGCGAGCAAGAAGAAGTCGAGCATAAGACACCTTGGAGAAGGCAGTGGGGAACCTTTAAAGAAAAAGGCTCGACCAGAGGTCACTATAGCTCCCATTCCTTCTAGATCAACAACTCCTCCTCCTCTTCCTCACACCGATCCTTCCACTGACCAAACGAGAAGATCTTTGGCTACAGAATTGTTGAGCAATGCTTAAAGCTCAAAAAAAAAAAAGCTGTAGAGATTGTCCAAGCATCGTCGCAGCCAAGAGGCCTTTGCCTGTCTTCCTTCGTTGAAACCCAGCCAGGTCCTTGCTCGTGGGTTAATTGAACTCCTTAGTGTAAGTTTCTTCTGTATTGTGTTTTAGTCGAACAACATTTCATTTGATTAGCTCTAAAAGCTTCATTCTTCTACTATTCGCAGGGTATCTTGACCATGAACAACGGCTGGCATTGAGCTGAAGAGGTCGATGCAAAACATGTCGAGGAGATCAAGGCATGAGAGGCCAATGATAAGGCGGCAGAAGACAAAGTTGTCATTTTAACTAAGGAGCTGAAGAGGAGCCAAGAAGATCTGGCCAAAGCTATTGCTACCAAGGAGAAGTTTAAGGAAGCTGTTGAGACTAACTACAAGGAAGCAGCCAAGCTTCAAGAGGATCTGGAGGTGAGCATGAAGGAGAGCACTGGTCTAGAGGAGCGAGTGAAGCTGCTTGAGGAGAAAAACTCCCAAAACTTGGAGAGGTTCCAAGGAGCCACCTTCAACTGCTTCTACATGTTTTGGAAGAACAATCCAGAGGAAAACTTCGACTATCTTCCCGAGCAGGTAAAACAAGATGAACTTGGAAAATGTGATGCTTGCCTAGAGGAGGAGAGAAATGCTCAAAATGCCTTGGATTCTCCTAAAATTTCCTTGGCGACAGACATCGATGGTGCTGAAGAAGAAACCAGACCTTCAGTCGACCAATAGACTCAGCAAGACCCTCCTTCAACCGCACAATACATTTTTTATTTATGTAATTAAAACATACAAACAACAGTTTGTGATGTTAGGACAATTTTCTAGCTAAGGCAGCTTTAATTTCCTTTTAATATTTTTAATTACATCCGAGCAGCATTTGCTCATGATGTAAAGACATTTTATTGTGATCTTATAATATATTCTCATTGCTATTATAACATCTGCTTGTATGATCGAACTTAGCATAACACTTTATTAAGATTTCACAAAATTAACTAATTTTTTTTTAAAAATACTCTAAGTGTCGTAATATACTTTCCCTTATTTTGCTCATATGTTTACATATGTTTTTGTTGATATGCTTTGCTCGCTTAGTATCTTATATGCCCCCCAAGTGATCGAGGAGCTTAAGGTTCTCGGTCACTTTCCATGACCAATACATGTTCGAACATTACCGCTCACGTACTTTTAAACAATCAATGGTAATATAGTAAATTAAAACACGTAATGAGCAAATACTTATAATAAATACAATAATTGGCAAGAATAACTGGCTGTGAACAATTCCTTTTGTTTATCGTAATAAAATGGACAAAATCGTGTCTGTACGAGTGATCAAAAATTGATCTTACACTTATAAGCGACCAACCATCTAACTAGCCAACCCTTGTTAACAAACTTGTTAAATTAATACAAGACAACTCTTTTAAAAAGAATTGTTCATTGATAATACTTGTGCATGTGTTCTCAATTCCAATAGCGAGGAACGAGATCTTCATTTAAGCGAGCAAGTTTGTATGTGCCTGGTTAAAGAATTTCTTCAATTTGATATGGGCCTTCAGCAGCCTGGTCGCGAGTATTGAGAAAAACCCTTCTAAGTACCAAATCTCCCACGTCAAAATTTCTTTCGCGTACTTTAGAGTTAAAATATTGAGCGACCTTTTGTTGGTAAGCCGCAACTCCAAGTTGAGCCTGCTCGCGCCTTTCGTTAACCAAGTCCAAAGACTCCATTAATAACTGGTTATTCGCGCTCTGGTCGTATGTCAGCCTTCTATGGGATGGTGGATCTAACTCAATGGGTAACATGGCTTCATACCCATAGGCCAAGGAAAATGTTGTATGGCTTGTTGCTGTTCGGTGAGATGTTCTATACGACCAGAGTACTTCTGGCAATTTCTCTGGCCACACTCCCTTTGCATCTTCGGGCCTTTTCTTAAGTGTGGCCTTCAAAGTTTTGTTAACGACTTCAACCTGTCTGTTGGCTTGTGCATGAGCAACTGACGAAAAAATCTTCATGATACCATGCCGTTCGCAGAAATCGGTGAAAAGGTCGCTGTCAAATTGTGTGCCATTATATGAGACAATTTTTTTCGGTAACCCATATTGGCATACAATGTTTTTGACGACAAAATCCAATACTTTCTTGGTCGTGATTATTGCGAGTTGCTCAGCTTCGGCCCACTTAGTAAAGTGGTCGACAACAACTACTACATACTTGACATTCCCTTTTCCTGTAGGCAACGATCTGATTTGGTCAATTCCCCAAATCGTGAATGGCCATGGGCTTTACATCTGTTTAAGCTGATTTGGGGCTGCTCGTGGTATCTTGGAAAATCGTTGGCACTTATCACACTTCTTAACGAATTTCATAGAATCTTCGATCATAGTAGGCCAGAAATATCCTTGCTAGAGAATCTTCTTTGACAAACTTTGCCCCCCCAGCATGATCTCCACAGAAACCTTCATGTACTTCTTGCATCAATTCCTTAGCCTTTTCCTTAGAGACACACTGTAATAAAGGCATTGAGTATCCTCATCTATACAAGACTCCATTGATCAAAATAAATTGAGTCGATTGTCTTTGAAACGTCCTTGCCTTATTCTTATATGCTAGTAATAATCCTTATTCGAGATATTGTATGATGGGAGTCATCCATGTGTCAGAAACTTGTATTATCAGCGAGAATTCTTTTGCTTAAATACTTGGTGCCAATAAATGTTCGACCGGTAATATGCTCAAAGTGTCAACATCTTTGGTGCTTGCTAACTTGGCTAGGGCATCAACATTTGAATTCTGATCGTGAGGTATTTGCTGGAGAGTATACTTCTCAAACTGTGCTAGTAAATCCTTTGCCTTGTTCAAATAAGCAACCATCTTGAGACCCCTAGCCTGATATTCTCCAATAATTTGATTAGCTACTAGTTGCGAGTCACTATATATTTCTAGTGACTTTATGTTCATATCTTTGGCTAGTCTTAATCCTGCGAGTAGAGCCTCGTACTCGGCTTCATTGTTAGAGGTCGTAAAGTTGAATCTGATCGGACAGTGAAACCGATGTCCCTTGGGTGTGATTAAGATTAACCCTGCCCTTGCGTTGTGCTCATTGGAGGATTTTTCTATGAACAAATTCCAGGTAGGGGATTGATTTTGATTATCGGTCTCTATCATCGGTTCGCTGGCAGGGAGTCTGGTAAATTGTGCATCAAAATCCGCTAGGGCTTGTCCCTTAACAGCTGCTTGTGATGCATAGGAAATTTCACACTACCCCAACTCAACTGCCCATTTTAGTAGTCGACCAGCGGCTTCTGGCTTTTGTAAGACTTGCTGTAGTGGCTGGTCAATAAGCACTATTATGGGGTGAGCCTGAAAGTAGGGTCGCTGTTTTCTAGACACCAGTATCAAGCAATAAGCTAATTTTTCTATGGGCGGGTATTGTAGTTCTGCTCCCACTAGCCTTTTGCTTACGTAGTACACTGCTTTTTGAATGTTGTCTTCCTCTCTGATTAAAACAGCACTAGCATCATACTCTGTTATTGCTAAGTAGATGTACAAAGTCTCTCATTCGACTGGCTTGGAAGAAATAGGCGGTTGCGACATGTGGGCTTTGAGCGCCTGAAAAGCCTGTTCGCAGTCCTCTGTCCATTCAATGTTTTTTGTTTCCTCTGAGTAGATTAAAAAATGGGACACATTTTTCTGTAGACTTAGATATGAATCTACTTAGGGCAGGAATTATTCTTGTCAGGCTTTGTACGTCTTTAACTTTGGCAGGTGACTGCATCTCGATCAGTGCTTGAATTTTTTCGGGATTAGCTTCGATTCCTCATGAGTTTACTATGAATCCCAAAATTTTTCCTGATCCTACACCAAAGGAACACTTTAGAGGATTCAACTTCATCTGATATTTGTTCAAGATGTTGAAGCATTCCTGTAGGTCCTTGATGTGTTCACCAGCCTTTCTCAACTTAACCAGCATATCATCGACATAGACTTCCATGTTATTGCCGATTAGTTCTTTGAACATATGGTTGACTAGTCGCTGGTAAGTCGCACCAGCATTTTTCAAACCGAAGAGCATTACTTTGTAGCAGTAAAGTCCTGTATCTGTTCGAAAGCTAGAGTGATCTTCATCAGGTGGATGCATACTAATTTGATTATAACTGGAGTACGCGTCCATGAATGATAAAATTTCATGTCCTGATGTAGCATCGACTAGCTGGTCGATTCTTGGAAGTGGGAAACAATCCTTTGGGCAGGCTTTAGTAAGGTCTGTGAAATCCATGCACATCCTCCACTTACCATTTGGCTTGGGAACTAGTACGGGATTAGAGACCCAAGATGGATAAAACGCTACCTTGATGAATCAATTTTCCTTCAGCTTCTCGACTTCTTCTTTTAGGGCTTTAGATCTATCTTTGTCGAGTAGGCTTCTTTTTTGTTGTATAGGTGGATGATTTTTGTCTATATTTGATAATTCTACAAAATAGAATTATTTTACCATATTTATATGCTAATTGTTGCTTAGTTATTGAGTTTTTAATTGATTTGTTAAGTTTTTAAGTAATTTTTAATTTATTGGGTTTATTTTAATTTTCTATATTTTTGTGTGTTTTTATAGTTATTTTGTTGTAAAATATTGTAGTTAATTAGTTGAATTATTATTATTTAGTTTGAGGTAAAAATATATTTTATTATTGAACTTAAATGTTAAAAATAAATTAAGTTATAATGAATATTTTCAAAGAATTAACTTGATTTATTTTATAGCAAAAATATTTTATTATGATTTATTTTATGTTTATGTTGTTAGGGAATTTGGTGTATTTTTGTGCTTGAAAGACAATGATAGAAAGCTAAAAAAGAGAAGGAAAATGTGGCATTTTTAAGAAGCAAGGCCCAATGCCACCAGCCACTATAGGCCCACATGCCCCTTCCTCCTGGGCCCGCCTGCCTACCTTTCGGCCCAGCTACTTTAGCCAGGCCCACGCCTATGCCAGTCTGAAGCACCCTTCCCAGCCAAACCACACCTGCCAGACCCGTCTCCAATAGCTTCTAGCTGCCTCATTCTAGCCCACCTGAGCCCCTGCCACTCACTTGGCCCACCACCGAAGCCCAATGCTCCTCAGCCCCACGGCCCAACTCTCCCTAGCCTGGGCCTGCCTCTTCCCAACTGCCAGCACCAGGCCCAACGCCTGGCTGCCCCAGCCGTACACCACACTCCCAAGCCTCCCTGCCTTCAGTAGCTACTCTAGGCCCACTGCCCCCTTGCACCCTGTGGGCCTACGAGCCAATCCATGGGCTCGATCACCTTCAGCCAGACCCAACGCCTCTCCAGCCAGTCTTCACCAGGCCTATGCCCAGCTGCTCCCCCAGCCAACCGAAGCCTACTGCCACCAGCCACCCTTCCCTAAGCCCACAAATGATCACTTTGTTCCCTTGTCTAAAATTGCCATTTTTTACCCAAACTTTTCCACAAATTTTACCCCAAAAATCATCATTACACCCTACAATTTACCCCTATTTGCCATATTATTATTAATTTAATCAAATTGATTTATTTAATTGTAGAGTCCAAGAACTTTACTTAGCTGATTATTTAGTAGTATTATAGTATGTATAGTATTATCTTTGTAACTGTGGATTTTTGGTTCAGACCGGGAACTATTTGGACACTCATAGTAGTACTTATAGATTTTCTAAGTTTAACCTATAGTTTAAGAATATTAAGTTAACCTAAGGTTTGATTAATGTGACTGATATTAAGGATTATATTTATTTTACTATAAGGTTTAGATATCAACCAATAGTATTTTAAGCACATGTTATGAATGGGTGATTAAGAATTAAGTATTTTGAGGATTAAATTTAATAAGGAGTAAAGTTTGAATCCCCTAAGGTCAGTCAGCAGCTTGAATACGTTGAGGGCTTAGTCAAGGTTGTTTACTCCATTCAAACTTAGCTAAAAATGTGTAATTTCGTGTTTAAATATTCAGCGTGTGCCGATATATCGCAGCTATAGGGGGCGATATATCGCAGCACGTAGATACGGAAAACACGAATCGATGCACGGTCGCCTCGGGCATACTGGCACAGGCGATATATCGCCTACAGGGGGCGATATATCGCCTCCCCCAGCATGTTTTCAAACACTTTTGAATTCTTTTCCTTTCAGCCATTCAAACTCCTTCATAAGTCCAGCATCTTTGGAACGAGTCTTCAGCCTCTGCTGAACGATTATTCAAATGATTTTCACCTAAAAAGCCATTATTTTTATTCAAGTAAAATCAAGATACTTTCATTCCCAAACTCTATAAATAGGACCTAGTACCCAGCCATTATTCACCTTTTACTCTAAGTTCAGAAGCTGCAAGTGCTAGGAGAGTGTGAGAGTTAAACACTTGAGTGGGAAAGTCATAAGCTTAATCATCTTTAGCTTATCAAACACTTTGGGAAGTGAGATTCAATAGTATTTCGGTTGTGGTGTAGATTGGTCTTTGAGGTAAACCAAAACTCTACCTCATTGTTTTATGTTATTTTCTTTCTCATAACCTTCTACTCAGTTTCCTAACCTCATTCTTATTTTGGTTAGGGAATCTAAGCTCTTGAGCACATAAGTTTCGGTAAGCATGTTTTTCAATGGTTTAGTCTTTCCATCCCTTTCATTTCATCTCTTTTCCTTCTTTAGACTCACTCTTGTTCATTATGGTTTTAGGAGTGTTCCAAAAGTCCCAACTCAGTCCAACATATCCCGGTAACTTTGGTAAGGAAAATAGGATAGAATCTATATGTTTATGATTATGTTATCTTATGTGTTATGTTATGAAATATGTTATGAAATGTGTATGTTTGTAGGCTTGGGCAAATGCCCTATTTGACTAACAAGACCCCAAAATGATTATGGGCATATGACCTACTTAACTAGTAGGACCCCACTAATCTCATGGGCATAAGCTTGTTTAGTCTATGGGACCTCAAGTAATAATGGCCATTATAATAAGTGTATGTATTAAGTGTTATGATATGTCTTTATGTTTATTATGAAATTTATGTTTATGACTATGTGTTAGATTTTCCTTGCTGGGCATTAGGCTCATTCCTTTCTGTTTTATGTGCAGGAAAATAGCTTTAGAGGCGGTAAGATTCGTGACGCTTAGAGGATGTGTATCAATGGTGAATGGAGTCAAGGAGCCGAGCGTTATTCGATTCGAGGATGCAGTCTTGTTTTACTTTTTATGGTTTTACATGTATCTTCCGCATTTTCTATGTAACTCTTTTTACTTTAAGTTATTTTTGTTTTAAAGACAATGGGTACCCATATCCTACTTATTTTATGAAAGTAACTTTTGTTTCTACAAGTTTATAATAAATTATGGTATTTTCGCAAATGTAAGTTCTATTAAGGTTTTGTATGCATAGTTTCATTAATGGTCCAAAGGTCTAGATTAGTGGGTCATTACATTAATACTCTCATTTTGGCTATAAATAGGGAATTTTCAAAACCATTTGGGTGGTGCTTATTTTAGGAGGGGTTACACTACAATTTCTACACTTTCAAGACCCTCCATTCTCTTCATCTTTTTCTTCTTTTTGGTAAATTTTTCTATGAGTTTTTAGAGGAAAAATTGGGGGTTTTTCCTCCAAATTTTCCTATATATGTTTGTAATTTTTTGGTTTGTAATTTCTATTCTAGTTATGAGTTTCTAATCTTAAGATTATTAAGGTGATGATGAAACAATATGTAACTAGATAGTATTTATGTTGTGAGTTGATTTTCCATTTTGTGCAATAAAGTTTATGGATTTTCTTCTTCAAATATTTTCTTTCATCTTAAATATCTTGTATTTTTTATTGTTAGAACATATTTACAGGTTGTTCTTCATTAGTGCAAAATCATAATATTCTTTGATTAAGGTGTGCCATTAAATTGTGCACATCAAATGCTTAGAACAAAAATATTATGTTTTGCCTTATAAATAATATTCATTGATTTATTTGTTATTTCATTAGATTGATTTACATTAAATACTTTGAAATTATAATTTTAAAAGTAAAGATAAATCCTACAATTCCATGATAATTTATGCTTAAATAGAATATCTAATTTGAATAATTGATAATTGATTAACTTCTACTATTAATGAAACTTGGGAATCAATGTGCTTATAAATATTATTGAACTTATATTTTGTGGGTTCTAATACCTTAATAATCTTCTTTTACCATCTTGATTTCTACTATTAATTTATTTTTATATATAGTCTTTAATTTCTTTATTATTATCTTTTATTTTATTTTCATTATAGAAAAATCTCATCAATCTTTGGAGCTAGGTTAGAATAAATTAATTTTGGTTTAAAATAGTTTTCTTTTTTATTTTAGACAACTCCTTTGAGTTCGATCTCGTGCTTACACGGACACTATACTTCATATACGATTCGTGCGCTTGCGAGTTATAAATATTTAAAACATACTTGTTTTTGGGTCCATCAATATTCAAGACATGGTTGATCACTGCTGGGTCTATCCCAACCTAAATTGTTATGCGACAAGGGAAAGACCTCCTGGTATTTCTTCAAAAACTCCACCAATTTGTTTTTTGTTGTTGTCTCTAAGTTTTTACCGACTTTCACAACCCTGGTCGGATCTTTCTCTTCTAGTTGGACCTCCTTAAGGTCCTCCACAGGCCCAATGTTTTCTTCAAAATCCCCAAAGCGAGGATCTAAGTACCTATCCTCACTTTGGGCAACGCCCTATTTGGTGACTTGTTCACCTGATTGGACTTGCGTTTCATTTACTACGAGCAACCCTTTTTCAGCTCTGCTTCCCGATCCGCCTCTTCTTACCTTTGTGATCAAGGAATTGTAGCATTCTCTGGCTTCTCGCTCATTTCCCAACACGCACCCAACTCCTGCATCGGTTGGAAACTTCATGGCCAGATGCCAGACCAAAGTTATGGCTTGCAGATCGACAAGTATGGGTCTTCGGATCACAACATTATATGCAGACGAACAATCAACTACTATAAAAGTAGTGAGTAATGTCCTATTCGCAGGTGCAGTTCCTGCTGTGACTAGGAGTCTGATCGACCCTGTTGGTGCTAGCCCTTCGCCAGAAAAACCGTAGATGGTTTGGTTGCGTGGCTCTAAATTTTGCACTGACAATTTCATTCTTTCCAGTGAAGACTTATACAAAATATTGATTGAGCTTCCTGTATCTACTAACACTCGTTTTACCATCATGTTGGCGATCTGAGCATCCACAACCAGAGGATCTGATACGGGAAATCAGACATGTTGTGCGTCCAGCTCGGAGAAAGTTATTAATTCTTCCTCTGTTCGAGATTTTTTGGGAGTTTGCTCCTCGACATTCATCATTTTGATGTCCTGATCATGACGTAAGGTTCTGACATATCTTTCCCTTGCCTTACCACTATCACCTGCTATATGTGGTTCCTCGCAGATGGTCAACAATGTACTAGCGATCGGAGCTGGCTGTAGAGGAGGCGAGCATTGGCATACATGCGCTTGCTTGTTGCCTCTATAAGCCTCATGCTGAGAACTTCCACCTGCTCGTACATATCTCTTCAGATGTCCTTGTCGAATAAGGAACTTGATCTCATCCTAAAGCTGGTTACACTCATTGGTATCATGGCCATAATCGTTGTGAAAATGACAAAACTTTAATCGTATCCCTTTTGGATATGTCTTTCCTGATCGAGGATGGTCGCCTAAAGAGAAGGGTGGTATGGCTGGCTTGATACACTTCAACTTGGCTATTGACCAGGGCAGTGTAATTAATGAACCTTTGTTCATATTTGTTTTGTTTGGGACGCTTGCTATTAGATGTCGCTGGTTTGGTGTTCGCCCCTTTCCCCCCATTCTTACCGTTACCTTTGTCTTTGTCGTTAGGCTTGCCAGACCCATTGGAGGCTTTGGTAGAGTCTTCTTTCTTAACCTGGTCGTCCTTTGGGGACTTTCCTTCATTGGCGATGGCCTCCTTGAGTTTGATATATTTGTCTGCTCGCTCCAAAAATTCTTGAGTGCTCTTGACTCCATTCTTTCGCAGACTACTCCAGAGGGGAGAATGTTGTCGCACTCTAGTTGTGAGTGCCATCATCTTTCCCTCGTCTCCAACAGTTTTGGCCTAAGCAGCCGCTCGCATGATTTGCTGGATATACTCCTTGAGAGTTTCTCCTTCCTTCTATCAAATGTTGACTAGCTAATTAGCCTCTGCTGGATGTATTTTACCAACATAGAACTTTCTATAAAAATCCTTCACGAACATCTCCCAGGAAACTATACTAGCTGGAGGGAACTTGAAATACCATTCCTGAGTTGATTCAGATAAAGTGGCAGGAAAAATCCTGCACCGAGCATCTTCTGACACCTTTTGGATGTTCATTTGTATCTCAAACTTATTCACTTGAGAAACTGGATCTTCCCCTCCTGTGAAGTTGGGTAAAATTAGCATTTTGAATTTGCTTGGAACTTCTACCACAACAATTCTATTAACAAATGTGGTGCCCTTTCTTCGATCAAACTATATGTGGGACATTTTATTCCCAAATAGCTGCTGCACGACCTAATTCAAGGCATATATTTGAGCCTGTACATCATTCGGTATTGCTGGAGCGGCTGGGGCTGGGGGAAGTACTCGTCATGTCTTTCTCTTCGGTTATTAAGAACATCCCTCAGATCTTCTACGTCTCTGCTCGCTTACACCTAGTCGGTCAAAGACATTGGGCTGTTTAGGCTGACCCCAACATTTTGGCTTATCGGCTAGTTCACCATTGGCAGAGTATTTTGTTGTCTGCTTCTCTCGTCCTACTGCCAATCATTGTTCCTCCTTCCAGAGTCTGCCTCATTATAATCATGACCATCTCTGAATTGCGACCTATGAAGTTACAACTTGTTGTACACACTGCTCCCATCTCTTCCTATTGGCACGTCTCGATAAATAGGGGGAGGTATGTGTTGGTCGTTAGGTCCTCTAACATTACTATGTCGTGGGGGATCCAGGATCGCAGAGCTTGAGTCCACTTGTCTTCTGCTTCCCGAGGGATGTTTTCCCCTGCCAGGAGGGTTTTGTTCCTCAGCTGTCTGTCGTCTAGGGCTTCTGGGATGCTGCTTGATCCTATTCTGCCTATGCTGCTGAACGTTATCTTAGCTAGATCGAGAGGGTGGTTACCGCTCATTGTTTCTGTCAGGATTTTGGGCTGGTCTTTCCTGTTGAGCAGCGAGAGGTTGCTCTGGTCCTTGAGGACACATTGGGTGTGATGGATTGTGATGATACTGGGGGCGCTCTGATTGCGGATTTTGTTGAGGGTGAGAGCTGGGTGGCTGATCTGGTTGGAAGGTAGGTATAAGTTGTCCTCGAGCCAACTGAATGACCGCTTCTAAAGCTGCTGTAGCATCTCTCTGCCTGTGATCCATGTTAGCTTGCCGCTCATTCAGCTCTCAGCGCTGCCGGTCAATCTCCCTTTGCTGTAACACCATCGTTTCAGCCACATTCTCTTGAATAGCTCTTAGGGTAGCTAATTCCTCTTGCAAT
Source organism: Humulus lupulus (assembly GCF_963169125.1). NCBI lineage: Eukaryota > Viridiplantae > Streptophyta > Magnoliopsida > Rosales > Cannabaceae > Humulus > Humulus lupulus. The sequence continues at coordinate 102,933,134 of NC_084793.1, forward strand.
ACAATCAAAGTTGTTCACAAGGTTTCAGCATCCATCTCTTCCTCTTCCAGTTCCACATGTGGCTCGTCCTCCACTACATCTTGTGGAGGAGGTTGATTTTGCATACTTCCAGATGTCTGCCCTATCTGACCCGCTTTCTTGGAGGTTTTTGCCATTGTTTATCTTGAAAGTCTTGAGTTCAGCTCTCAATGAAAGCACCAAAATGTTGACTGACGATTTAGCCAATGATATAGAGTCACTAAAACAATAAATATTTATAAGCTGAATGCAATAACTAAACAACACAAAGATTGATAGTGGTTTGACCCCAGATATTGGTAATGACCTTTGTCCACTTAGTGTTTCTATTGATGTACTCTGAAACCTGTAATCGGCAAACTAGGGTTCACTGAGTTTTAGAAGCTCCAAAATGTCGTGTATAGAAAACACTAGTTCTCTCTTAATACAAATTATTTCCCCCCTTTAAATGAATCACATGAGTCCCATTTATAGGCTCAAGGATGTTTATATGGGCTGGTGGGCCGTATTTAAACTCTGTTACAAGAATATTTGAATAATAACAGAAATCGTAATAGTTACACATAAAAAGGGTCAAATATCTTAGAAATATATGACTTATAACTGTATTTGAAATCTGGTTTCGTTACTATGATTAGACCTGGTTGCATATGTCAGCACATCTTCTGTAGTACTGTTCAACATTTTTCTTGAATCCATTGAGTAGCTTGCTATTCTGGTCGTTGGTTGAACAGACTGTCATCACTAAATAGTCACGTGCTATCCACGTGCACTCCGATCGTGCCACATTAGCAAGCAAATATTTTTTGGATAAACAAGTGGTGATTCAAAACTCTATAAATAGAGACCATTTGGCCACTTGTGAATATGAGTTTTTCATCCATTTTAGCACTTGGTTGAAAAAAAAAGACTTGATAATTCCATAGAGATATTTCCTAAACTTGAGAGTCTCTTAGTGCTAAAAGATTAGGGCAAAATAAGCTTTTGGACAAAGGTTTCGAACCTTGTTCAAGTCTAATGATCCCCACTACTCTTAAGGTTGTGTGAGTGTAAGAGTGTTCCTCATATTCTTCTATTGTTCTTATTTCATTATCTTTTTCTTCTTTGTTCTTATTTTATTTGTAATGTTATTGTCTTGAGTTTGTAATCTTTAGGGCTGTCAATTCATATTATTGTGTCGTGTTTCAGGCCAACAGGATTTTGACACGACACGATTAAAAAACGTGTCATAAAATGTAAACCTGAACACAACATGTTTATAAATAGACTAACTCGTGACATGACACATTTAACACCGTATTTAAACATGTCATATTTAGGTCGTGTTAACCTTACATGATACGTTTATATTTTGGCCTATTTAATCCACATAGATAAATTAAAAATTATAAACATGTTCAAACAAGTCATTTTAACCAATATAAAACCTATTTATATGTTACATAGGTTAATTTTAACCTATGTAATAAACTCAAATTTAAAACATAAATCTAATATTCAAAATATAAGACATCGTACATTAAAATACAAAATTATATATTATTAAATAGGTTAGTTTAGATTAACCTATTTATGAACTATTTAGTAATCTATACTTATTGACTCATTTTTTCGTCAACTCACAAGGAGTGATAAATGTAGAGTCATCTCTGTGTAATACCTCAGAGCAGATCCTTAATGATGAACAATGAGATAAATAAAAGAGAAGTAAATGCAACAATAAATGAATGAGACATATATTTATAGTGGTTCGGCCCAAAAAAAATGGCATACAACCACTTTAGTCAGTATAATTTATGAACTTTGAACCCTCAATAGCAAGCTGAGCTTGATCTTGCTCTTGTGGCAGTTAAAGTAATGGAGAGTAGAAGCTCACTCCAAAAATGAACAGTTACTGACTAGTTTAATGACTCTCAGATTTCTCATATCTTAGACCTGTCGAATTTTTGATCCCCCTTGCAACTGTGCGGATTGCACTATTTATAGCCACGAAGATGGGTAGGGCTGACGGTGGCACCTTGTTTCCCGATCAAGCTAAATTTTGGTACACTTGGCTTGGAGATAGACTTTTGTCTCACCAAAAATGGAATTACGACGTATCCTGTTCATTTAATGGTTGAAGGCGCACTCGGCTGTGGAACAAGGCTTGGGTGGCGAGGGCCACCGGTGAGAAGCGAGGGGCCTCGACGACCAGCTACTGGCGACCGGTGAGGTGCCTCGAGGGTCAACTATGTTTGATGGTAACTTTAGTAGATCCTTGTGATGCATGTTCTTTTGAATTGTGTGTTTGGTTAGGGGGATTGGCTAGGGCCCTTTTCTTCTTACGATTAAATTTGGTGTGGCTGTTTGGGGATCATTTGGCTTCACGTGATGGGAGAAGTAGGCCAAAACTAGCGAGTCCTGTCTTTTCTTGAGTATTAAGGAAGTGGCGAGGTCACTCCTCATGGCAGTTAGTGGTGACTGCTGCGTCTCGACACTTTGTCTTTACACATCACCGCTTCGCGCAACGCCCCATCGAAGTGATGAATTTTGGGTATAACAATACTTAATTGTGTTAAATGACTTAATTTTGGGTTTAGCGGATTAACCTGGTTTTAACTTGAAATTTAATTGTGTCTAATTGGGTATAACCTATTTTGACCTGAACCTATTTATACTAAATGCAAACCTGCTAATTTCGTGTCATTTTTTAGTCGTGTTATCGTGTCGTGACCTATGTTGCCAACCTTAGTAATCTCCTTCTCTTCTACTTCTTCATATATCTATTTTATTTGTATCTGTTCTATTAGAGTTGTAACTTTATTTATCCATCAAATTATCCAATTATAATTTCTTGCTTAGAGTTGTGTCTTGGTTTCATATTTTCATTGGAATATATAATATTCTCTAACAATCAAAAACTTATTTGTCTTGTCAATGGAAGGAGAAACCATCAAGATCTTGTGAGGATCCAAATTTAAAAGATGGTAAGACAAGGTAAGTAGGGTAGGTGCTTCAAGCCACTCATTGGTAAGAATGGTGGTCTATATTTATATACTTTATTTTGTATAATAGTAATTAGATTTTATTTGATCTAGTAGCATGTTTCCATATGTTGATTGTAGACACTTTGTCTTGACACATCATCGCAGTGGCTGGTGGTGATTGCTGTGTCTCGACACTTTGTCTTGACACATCATTACTTCGCGGGCTGCCATGTAGAAGTGCCAAATTTTGGGTATGACATTTTCCCCCCAAGTTAGGCTCCACGTTGGCATAGGGTTGACTTACGTAGCAAAGGGGTGGTCTGCTTGTTGTAGTCCACCACTACGTCGTCTTTGGGCTTGCTCGGGCTTCGACTCCTTTGATTGAGGAGGTCGTCGAGTGGTACGAGGTGGAATTGGAACTCTACTTCTGAGTTACCTGTCCTCATCCATAGTTGATAGGAATTCCTCCTCGTGCCATCCAACTCAGGCTCCTTGTTTGGAGGTAGGCAACAGGGAGAAAGGTGGAAGTCGGGACCTGTGGGCCTTCACTGACTTCGGCTATTGCTAGGAGATCTTTTAATCATAGCAGAGCGACGTTTTTCCTTTTGAGTGACTTGGTTTTAGGTGGGGCGTGCCCTTCACAAGTGGCCAATCCCTGGCATGATGGGATTCGCGAGCTCCTAGGGCAACAGTTGCACATTGGCCTCGCTATTTCCTCAGCCTAGCAAATGAACTGGGGCAGTGTCGGAGTGACATCCCAGTTATGAAACCATTCGGGAAACAACTTCTTTTGGTCGCATGCTCAGACTTGATTGGTTTTCATGTCGGCCAGCAAGTCGTTCCCATGAGTTTTCTCCCACTGATTGCTTTTCATGGAGGGAGTTGGCTTCTCCTCCCTTTTGCTTTCTAACTCGTGCCCGAATTTCAATCATTTTCTTTGAGAGAGATGGGGTGAGCCGTTTAATTCTAAGCACTAAGAGTGTAAGGGGGACTCTTAGTTGTTGATTGTGGATTGCTCTTCCGATTGTGCACCATCAACCCATATTTATTGCCCATGAATTGTCATTCACTGTAAACTCGTACTGCTTTCACTGTGTAGGAAATCAGTGAAAAGTGGTGTCTCAATGTCTGGATGGTTGATGGGATGGATGTTCAGCCTATAATCACGTGGTCTGATCTTGATCAATGGATCTTACTGGTGCCTTTTTCTCACTATTGATGATTGCGGTCGCCGTTGGAAGGGTGCAGAACAACGACCGACGAGCGGTGATGGGGTCCCAGGGGCTGCCTTTTAATTGGTGTCTTTTGAGATTTTTCCATTTTTGGGAGTCATTTTGAGCATCTAGCACTGCCCTCTCCTGTATAAAATGAGTGGGTCCTGCTTAAACATTGCATTCGTTGGTGGTGGCAGGGAGCCTCCTAGGCGCTCCCTTTCATAAGGTAGCGACAGGGGAGGGGCCTTGTACCCTTACTTTTCAGTTTGTGCTTCAAGAGAAATTGAGTCACCACTTCTGCGTCTTCCTTCTTCATAAGAAACTACTCAGTTACCAGAGCGTAGTGGCGGAGTGGCTAGCCAAAGGGGCCTATAAAAGTGGGCCTTGCCATTCTCATTGAGTGTGTGCTCCAAGGAGTTTGACATTTCTCCTCACAAGATCACCACCCCCTTGGGTCTTCCTTTAACAATTGGTCACATATTTCTCCATTGGGTCATCCTCTCCAAGTCCTATTCGTTGTCGTAAGCTCCTTTGCCCATTAACTTTGCACGTTGCTTGAAATCCATCTTTCCCTTGTTGAATGGATGCATTCTTGAGTGATTTCTCTTATTCTTGTTGAAATTTCATCATGGGTTTCTCAATTCTGCAATAGGGGGATTTGGGTCTCTTTGGAGCCTCGTATTGGCTTTGGGCTTTGATCGAAGATGGCCGTCGACGGTCGTCGGGCGTATGGGGTGAGTAGCGGTGGCCTTGGGCACTAACGGTCTGCTTGCGAGGGGCATTAGGGGGGATTGGCAAGTGGCCCTTGGGGTGCTAGCGAGGTGACCGGTGAATGGGCTCACGATGGTTGTTAGGGGCGATCGGTAAGTGGCCCTTGAGGCACGAGTGGGGCGACCGACAAATGGGCTCATAAAGGGCTTGTTCGATGAGGGACTATGAGGGGCACGAGCATAGGAAAATGGTGAGGGACCTTCAAAGCAAGCGGCATGAGGCGCGCTCGCCTAGGCGATTAGCGGGGCCTTTGAAGTGAGAGTTGCGGGCTAGGCGCATATGGTGCTGACAACAGGCGTTAGCTCGATGCAGGGCGAACATGCATGGGCAGGGTGTGTGCGACGTTGGCAAGGCATGGGGCATGCGCACAAGGTGATGGTGTTACTGGGCACGTGAGGACCCAAATCGATCGAGGTATGTGCTTCACCGCTTGGCGAAGGGTCACCTGGCTTTGCCTTTGGGACTTGGAACTTCAATTTATAATTTTCCCATGTAGTGGTGTGCACGCCATCGTCAGTTTCCTATGCTGGCGCTTTGCTAGTAGATGGTGTTTCCGACACCTCAAGGAGCTTGTCCTCAGTTGAGACAATGGGATCCCAGGCCCCCTTCCAAATCCTCTAGGGATGATGGGCGAGGTACTTTACATACCTTTTGTGAATTTTCTTTAACAGGCTATTGCGCTTTTCGCTTGTGAAGAGCAGACTTGTAATGTTGATTATTTTTGTACTTCAATCATACTGACTCTTCGAATGTTGTTTATTTCAGGTTTCCTTTTTATTTCATGGGTCCTCGACAACTTCCTCGGAGCGGGGCTCGCCTGGGGAAATGCTATTAGACCTGCTATCATCGAGCCGGAGTCTTCTTCTAGCTGGGATTCTTTTGTTGTTCCTCTACAAGTTCGCGGGAGACTTCCCCTATCGCCCTTTTATTATGAGCATCACACAGCTGTCCAAGATGAGATCACACCATGCTATTTCAGATGTTTTCGAGTGCATGCTTCCTGAGCCAGGTGAGTGTCCAAACCGCCCCTCTAGAGGGCTGGTAGGAATGGATCCCCTGACATTGCGGCCAAGGGAGAGAGTGAGTCAAAGAGAGAGAAAGGGGGAGAGAGAGAGAGAGAGTCCCCAATGTTTCTTTCGATTGATTCCAAAACCCTAAGACACTGTGTCCAAGTCTATCCCATTTGGCACCAAAATGACTAAATTCCCCTAAATTAACTCCTAGCCCTTTAATACCACCAAGGGCAAATCCATCATTCGCACCATTCCCTCTAATTCCTTGAGTATTTCTATAAATCACTAATTAATCTTGGCATACCCAAATAATTGCTAAATTGCTACCCATTACCCAGTAACCCCGAATACGTACTACATTCCCAAAATACCCCTAAGCTCACCCCTAGCTAGGTATTTGACCCCGTTGTGACTATTCCGCTAATCCGCTCCCTATGACTGTCTCAGACCATACATCTCAAACATATCTCCACAATACTGTGGTCTCAAGCACAACACACACATATAATCACATTTATGTCCTCAATGGGCCAAAATTACAAATATGCCCTTATTAACAAGAACATCCCAACATGCATATTTAATTCACCTAAACATGCATATCTAGTCATATTATATCATAACTCAAGCAATCAAATACTGATACACACATATATATATAGCAATCAAGCACGTAGTAATACAATTAAATCAATTATTGCCCTCCCGGCATGCTAATCAAGGCAGTAATCCTTATTAGCAAATTTGGGAGGTTACAACTAACAACATGTTGTTTTCCCTTTGGCGCTTCAACCACGGTCTTGAGTTCAGTTTCATGGGTGAGCCAGCTGCCACTAGCATTTTGTCATACTGTCGGGCTCGCCTAGCAGAGGAGACATGTGAGGAGGAGATTGATGATTGCGTCGCTGAGGATTCAGGAAACACCATTATTGAGGCCACTGATGAAGATGGCACTGATCAGGTTGCCCCAGAGCGAGTCGGTGTTGAGGGAGTTGCAACTGTTGAGGCTTCTGTTGGTGAGGTGGCCACTAGCATGGGCACTGTTGGTGTGGACGTCACTGGCGAGGGTGATTGCTCTACCGACCTTGCACAGGCTTCCCATCGTTGTTTTTCTTTATTTTTGTTATTCTTTACATTGAGCTATGCTCCCGTCTATATGAACATTGGCCTTAACTTGGCTGCTTTTTGTTGTATACTGATGATAACTTCTGCTTGCTTTTGGCATCTATGCTTGATGTTGCTTCGCAAAAGTTTCTGAATTTTTCATTTTTGGCTATTGTTTGCTTGCATGCTTCATTATGTACTCACTTTACATGAAATCTGCACGATCTTTGCATTTTTGTTGATTTGCTCCACACAAATTACACGAACTTTTCTACATGGACTTTACATATTCACTACTCTGTTCTACGAACTTTGCTACACAAACTTTGCATGTCTGCTACTCTGTTCTATGCGCATGTTGCTTTGCTCCATACACACTACCTTGAACTTTGCAATATCATTGCTTTGTTCCATATGCATGGCACCCTTTATGCCCCCCAAGTGACTAGGAGAGAGGGGGAGCCTGGTTACTTATGTTGTGACTGGCTCTTTCGATGGGGGGACCAGCGAAAGGCCCTTCCCGCACCAATAACGGCTCATAAAAATGGGATGTAATGCTTATTTTTCTCGATCACCAGCAATTGGCTTGCCTGTAAGGGAAAGTTACTTTGTTGTTCTGCCCCGATTGCCTGGAATTGGCTCTAGTAGAACAACCGAACCTGAGGTCAGGTCGTGGCCCATTAGGTCCTTTGTAAAATGTAACTTTCTCATGATCACTTGGCCAGACCCAACGGGGTTTCACCATCCGATATTAGAACTTGTAGGGGACTTGGGGAAGTCAAGGCTGTCCTGAGGATGTTTATTTAAATTTTTTTTGACGATGACCTTGATATTCATGGCCTCATCATCCGTGTCCTCTCCAATCGTTTCCTTTCCATTTGCTCCTTCATAACTCTATTCGTGGCCTCTTCGTTTGTGACCTCATCAATCATGGCCTCACCATTCATGGCTTTGCCAATCGTGGCCTCGTCGTTCATGGCCTCGCCAATCGTGGCCTCGCCATCCGTGCCCTCACCAATTGTGGCCTCACCTTTCTTTGGTCTGCAGCCTCACCATCCAGGGCCTCACCGTTTCTGTCGACCTTTGTTTAGAGAAATCAAGATTGACCTGGAGATATCTTTTTTCATTTCCATAAATTGTGGCATGGGCCATTACATGGAGGTCACCAGTTAGCGACGTCAAAAACTCCAAATAATAATATTAAGAGTGACTGCTTGGAGGCTGGTCCTTAATTACAAAGGTGGGGCATCGACCCGGTCACTGGTAATACTTCTTCTGAATTTCTTCTTTCTAATGCCTCGGGATCGCTTTTCCATTGAGCCTCACTAGCTTGTACGTTCATGGTTTCATGACTCCCTCTAGCAAGTAGGGCCCCTCCCAGTTCGGACCTAGGACCGTGGCAGTTGGGTCTTGCAAGTTGAGGACACACGGCGTAGGACGAAATCACCAATGGAGAACTTTCTATCCTTAACCCGAGCACTGAAGTACCGAGCCACCTTTTGTTGGTAGGTTGCCACCCACAAGTTAGCTTGCTCCACCCTTTCCTTAATGAGATCTAGGGACTCGGCGAGCATCACCTCATTCTACCTTTGATCATAGTTCATTCTTGTATGCGACGGGATGTTTACTTTGATGGGTAGCATGGCCTCGCAGCCATAGGTGAGCAAAAAGGGCGTGTGGCTGGTAGAAGTTCAGGCGGTGGTCCTGTAGGACCGTAGCAGCTCCAAAAGTTCATCGAGCCATGCTTATTTCACTTCTTCTAGGCACTTCTTCAAAGTATCTTTGAGAGTCTAGTTGTAACGCCCCACTAATCAAGGACTGTTGCATTGTGTGTTTAAAATAGTGCTTAACTCGTTAAGCGAGTCATTTGAACTTTAAATGTGTAATTAAAGTTTAGTAACGATTTAGATATTAAAATTTTTGGTCGAAAGAATTAAACTTTTCATTAAAAAGTTTGTGAAAATGTCCCCTAATTATTCTCCAGTCTTCACATATTCTATGGAGATCAAACCTTGTTGAACTTTCTCATGAAAAAAATGACAATCAATCTCAATGTGCGTAGTTCGCTCATGGAACGTGGGATTTGAGGCAATATAAAGAGCAGCTTGTTTATCACACCACAATTTTACTGGTACTGAAGTCTTAAATCCTACTTCAGTCAAAAGCTGATATATCCACACTATCTCACTCACAGATTGTGCCATAGCCCTATATTCTGATTCTGCATTGGATCTAGAGACAACATTTTGCTTCTTACTCTTCCAAGAGACCAAATTGCCCCCAACAAAGACACAATAACCTGAAGTGAATCTTCTATCTACCTTGGAACCTGCCCAAACTGCATCTGAGAAACACTCAATCTGGGTGTGCCCATGATTCGTGTAAAAAATACCTCGTCTTTACTCTAATGCTACCCAATGATGAATTGTTGGAGATGACATAAACTGACTAACAACACTAACTGAGAATGCAATGTCTGGACGAGTCACAGTAAGTTAATTCAACTTTCCAACCAATCTGTGATATTTCTCAGGGTCTTCAAAAGGTTCCCCATCACTCGTAAGGTGCACAACAGGATTCATCGGAGTACTACAAGGTTTAGCTCCCAATTTTCTCATCTCAGTTAACAAATCAAGTACATACTTCCTTTGAGATAAAAAAATACCTTGTTTACTCCGAGTGACTTCAACACCTAAGAAATACTTGAGCACCTCCAAATCCTTCGTGTGAAACTGGGTATGAATGAAAGATTTAAGGGATGAGATGCCTCTAGTATCATTTCAGTAATAACAATGTCATCCACATACACAACTAACAAAATGATACCAACAGTTGATCTATTATAGAACACAGAATGGTTTGACTTACTTTTCAACATGCCAAATTTCTCAACAACCTGACTAAATTTACCAAACCAAGCATGAGGACTTAGTTTCAAACCATATAAAGATTTGTGAGATGACAGACTCGCCCTGACTCTCCCTGAGCAACAAACCCAAGAGGTTGCTCCATATACACCTCTTCCTAAAGATCTCCATGAAGAAAAGCATTTTTGATGTCAAGTTGATGCAAAGGCCAATGACGAGTAGCTGCCATGGAAATAAATAGCCGAATAGATGTCAATTTAGCAACAGGAGGAAAAGTATCACAATAGTCTACTCCATAGGTTTGAGCATAACCCTTAGCAACAAGACAGGCCTTCAATCAAGAAATTGACCCATCTGTATTAACCTTAATTGTAAATACCCATTTACACCCTATGGCCCATTTTCTTGAAGGTAAGTCAACCAAGTCCCAAGTACCATTCACATCTAAGGCATTCATCTCTTCTATCATTGCATCCTGCCAACCAGGATGAGATATGGCTTCACGAATAGTTTTAGGAATCAAGATATTATCAAGAAAAGCAATAAAGGAGCAATAAGAAGAAGACAAATGATTATAAGAAATGAAAGACGAAATAGGATAAGTGCACTGGCATTTAACTTTACGAAGTGCAATGGGAAGATCATCATCGCTTGGATTTGGATCTGATGACGAAGAAGCAGGTTTAGACATGAAACGGGAGGTGGACGCCTGGAGTATACTTTAATAGGAGGCGGAGGCATGCTAGGAGCTGTGACCGAGGCAGGTGGAGGATTAGGAGACTCATCAGAACATGTGTCAGGGGCAGAAGATGTGATAGAGTGTAACAACAAATCATCATCCTCCCCCTGACGAGTAGGAGTAGATGAAGATGGAAAATAAGGTGTGTTTTCCACGAAAGCAACATCAATAGAAACAAGATATTTGTTAAGATCAGGACAATAACACCTATACCCTTTTTGAAGACGAGAATAACCAAGAAAGACACACTTTAAGGACTTAGGATCTAATTTTGTGACATGTGGACGAACATCTCGAGCAAAGAAAACACTGCCAAATATCCGAGGAACAATTGGAAACAATGACTTACCAGGAAAAAGAATTTTATAGGGGATCTCACCATTAAGAACAGAGGATGGCATGTGATTGATAAGAAAACATGTTGTGGAAACGGCATTGGCCCAAAAATGTTTAGGAACATGCATTTGGAACAAGAGGGCTCGTGCGATTCCAAGAAGGTTTTTGTTTTTATGTTCTGCTACACCATTTTTGGATGCAGTATCAACGCAAGAGATTTCATGAAGGATGCCATTAGAGATCATATAAGAATGAAATTGAGTAGATGTATATTCCTTGGCATTATCACTTTGAAAATTACAAATAGAAACATTAAACTGATTTTTAATTTCAGCACAAAATGCACAAAATATAGAAAACAACCCAGAATGATTTTTCATTAAATATAACCAAGTTACACGAGAATAATCATCCACAAAAGTAACAAAATATCTGAATCTAGGTTTAGACAAAATAGGAGAAGGACCCCAAACATCAAAATGAACTAATTCAAAAGAAACACTAGCACGTTTATTGACTCGAGGACTCGAACTAAGATGATGATGTTTAGCAAATTGACACGACTCACAATCTAATGAAGACACCTTACTATATTGGGGACAAAGTTTCTTGAGCAAAGGAAGGGTTGGATGGCCTAAACGACAATGAGCCTCAAAAGTGGAAGTGACACTCAGACAAGCAATAGAGGTTGGTGGCAGTGGATCAAGAACATACAGGCCGCCAGATTAATGTCCTTTACCAATAATCTTCTTCGTCATAAGATCTTGAAATAAACAATGACCGGGAAAGAATGAGATGCAAAAATTTAGATTACGAGTGAGTTGACTAACAGAAAGCAAATTAAAGGATAAATTAGGTAAATGTAAGACTGATGACAAAGTAAGCAAAGGTGTAGGAGCAATAGTGCCAGATCCAAGAACAGAAGATGGTGATCCATCAGCTAAAGTAATAGTAGAAGTAGGACCATGAGACTGAAAAGTGGAAAAGAGACTGAAATTACCTGTCATGTTATCTGTGGCACCAGAATCAATGACCCATTTTGAGGATGTGGAAAGAAGGCATGCTTTAGATTTACCTGATTCAGTAATCGCAGTGACAGAAGGATATGATGACTTAAGTGATTCCTGATACCTTGAGAACTTGGCAAAGTCATCAGCAGAAATAAGGACCGATTTGTTAGATGCGTCACTAGTGCATGCAATATTAGCATAATGTCTTTGCTAATTCTTGAACTGTAACTTCCTACACTCAAACTTGGTGTGCCCTGGTTTCTTACAATAGTTGCACATAATGCTTCCAGAATCTGGTGTTCAATTGTCAGGTCCTTGTGAATTGCCTCCTCTGTATCCACTTGGAGTAGAGTTTTTCCATGGTGCATTATTATGAATGACCAAAGCACTATTAAGGGAAACAGAAAAAGTTGTTTCTGTGCAAAGAGCACAGATAAACACATCTTGTAAAGAGGAGACATCAGAACTAGAAAGAACCTGTGACTTCACAGAGTCAAATTCTGATGAGAGTCCTGCTAGACAGCTCATAATAGCCATCTGCTCTCGTTGGCGCTCATGATCCTTCACATCATGACTAAATGGCAGCAACACATTAAGCTCTTCATACATTTTCTTAAATGCCATAAAGTAATTCATAAGAGATTGATCTTGTTTCTCTGCACGGTAAAAGACTTTGCAAACATCATACATACGACACATATTATATTTTCCAGAATACAAAAATCCAAGTAATCCATTAATTCTTTAACAAATTCACAGTAATTAATCAAGCTAATCACCTCATTGTCAATAGAATTATGAATTTGGAGAAACAAGCGAGCATCCTCCCGTAGCCATATATTTCTTGAATTATCTTTTTCTTCTGGAGGATCATCACTCAAATGATCATCTTTGTCAATACTTCTTTGATAAATCCGAACCATCTTACTCCACTCCATGTAATTGAAACCAGTCAATTTATGGTCCGCGATTTTTGACATTACGGGAACCATATTAGATACAACTGCTAACTTTTGATCTGATTTCGTTTCTGCAATAACCTCAAAAGAAAATATAAAAATAGGCAAGGAAAAATCAAGCAACGAACAACAAGGAAAGAACTCCCAACATGAAGAAGAGGGAAATACCAAACCACAACCTTGAGATTGATGCGAATAGGCCAGAGAGGAGCCGAAAAAGAACCGGAGACCAACTACTGCCGAAAAAACCGTCGGACGCACTCACACGCACTGGCGCGTGGCGTTGGCTGCAGCATCTTAGGGCGGCACGTGAGGCACGCGTGCAGGGAATCTGGTGATTGGACTTCGGGGTTTAGCAGATGGACGACTGGACAAGCTTTCTGAATGGGTGATGAGAACAAAAAAATAAAATGAGTTCAAATAAAGTTTCCGAAAAATGAACCCTAAAAACAAAGGAAGAACAAAGCTCTAAACACAAACCCTAATTTTGAGATAAATCTTAGTCTCAATTTTTGAATTCTAATCTTATAACCTGTCTCTGATACCATGTAGAAAATGGTGAATCAATTTATATTTTTTATTCAAGCAAATACCATGTATTTATACAAGATTGGAGAGACTAATTTAGGAAACTAGGAGAGAAAATAGGAAACTAAAGTAATACAATTAATCCTAATTTCTTAGCTAATTTATAACTAATTTACAGCTAATATATTCTAATAAAAAGTTTAAATATATACGGGGGATCCCAAAAAGAGTTTATAAAAAAAATATAACATGTTTGAGGTGACAACAATGGCGGTCGTGGTGGTCGAGTAGATTGAGTATGTACACATCACCCCTAGAGCTCTCCAACCCATGGCTGGTCCAACTTACCCCTGCCCTTATCTGCACCACAAAGCTCCCATGAGTTGAGGCCCAGCAAGAAAACCCAATTTAACAAAAATAGTTTTTCAATAACATGTAAATCATAATTAACATGCTCCACGGTTATAAATTAACTCAGTTATACGGCACGTTTTGAGAGAGTGCATACAACACCCCTATAGTGGCCCAGCCATCACGACCTATACTACATGTGATTATTGCTGAATCTGGCCTATGCTGATCATTCATAAATAAGTGCACCACAACAGATGCATCAACCACATTTACAGATAAGCACAGAATAGTTCAATCATATATAATACACGGTCATAACCGCGTTCACAGGTCGGGACCAATGCCCTAAGCATGGTGCAAGTGCATTTTCTTACCTCGAGTCCTATGTAAGTGGTGGTACGACCCCAAGCACGATCCCCATTTCTTAGCCTTGCGGTAAACCTAGTCCCCACATAAATAGTACCCTCATTAAGAACTAATTCAGTACACATATTCCAGGACTATTCCGTAGCTTTCGGGACTTCCAATTCCACCAATCTGGGTGATGGAACTGTCCCCCGACCCCCAAAGCTTTTACTAAAACCTAAAAAAAGCATATTATGAAATGGTGATAGCGTAGAGGTGCCACCCCCTAGTGCAGGGGCACCCAGAAGCACAAATACACCCAAAAATTCATTTGCTTTAGCGCAGGGGCGCCCACCTCTAGTGCAGGGGCACCACAATGTAAACCCTGAATTTTGTGTTTCTTTTTCTACATTTTCTTCGACCCAAAATTGCCCAATACCGACCTAAGTGTAACGACCCAAAATTGCTAATAGGGCTTAGTGCCTTTATTAGCATGCTGGGAGGGCATAATTGGTTTATGTGTGTGTTTAACTGGTTAAATGTGTGACTATGTGGCATGCATGATTAATATGATTATATGAATATATTATATGCATGTTTATGAGTAATAGATATGCATATGGGCCCTTTATAGCTTATAAGGACATATTTGTAATTTTGGCCTGTTAAGAGTATAAATGTGATTTTATGTTGATATATTTGTAGTATATGGCTCGAGACGGTTCTAGCGAGTAGATTAGCGAAATAGTCACAACAGGGTTTAAATACCCCGCTCGGGGGAGCCTGGGGTATTTTTGGGAATTTAGAGAATATTTTATAATTTATTGAGTAACGAATAGGGATTCGATAATTATTTGCACACAATAGGATAACTTGGTAAATTTTAGGAACACTTGAGGAATTAGCGAGAATTGGGGGAAAAGACTATTTTACCCTTATAGCAAATTAAATGGTTAAGTAATTCAAGGGGGGCATTTTAGTCATTGTTTTGATCATGGATAAGATCAGCTAAGGATCTAAAAGTAAGCAGAACCGACTAGACACAAGAGGAAGCCCCAATCACTCTCTCCCCCTTTTCTCCTACACGATTTTTCCTTCCTCTCTCTTGTACTTGAAGAGTTCTTGATGAACTGAAGGATAAAACTAAGGAATTTAGCTGGGAAGCTTGGGAACTTAAGCTCAAGGATTGAAAGATTGAAGCTGAGAGTTTAGGTGCCATTGAGGTAAGGATTTTTGTCTGGTTTTTTTAAGAATTCAGGGTTTAATGATCAATTGATTTAGGTTTTTAAGTGATGAATTGTTGATAGTGGGATTGGAAGTTTCAGTAGAGTTTTATGTGTTATACTATGCTTAAAATTGTAGAGTCCAAGAACTTTACTTAGCTAAGTTAGATAGTAGTATAATAGTAAAAATAGTATTATCTTTATGACTGTGGATTTTTTGTTCAGACCGGGATTTATTTGGACACTCATAGTAGTACTTGTAGATTTTCTAAGTTTAACCTATAGTTTAAGAGTATTAATTTTAACCTAAGGTTTGATTAATATGACTGATATTGAGGATACTATTTTGTATACTATAAGGTTTAAATAAGAACCAATAGGAAAATAACACATGTTATGTATGGGTTATTAATGATTAGGTATTTTGAGGATTTAATTTATTAAGGCTAAAATTTGAATACTCTAAGGTCAGTCAACAGCTTTGAAAATGTTGGAAGGCTTAGTCAAGGTTGTTTACTCAATTTAAATTAAGCTAAAAATGTGTAATTTCGTGTTTAAATAATTAGCGTATGCCGATATATCGCAGCTATAGGGGGCGATATATCGCAACACGAAGATACGAAAAACACGAAACGATGCACGACTGCCTCGGGCATACTGGCCTAGGCAATATATCGCCCCTCTCAGCACTTTTTGAAACTTTTTGAAATCGTTTCCCATTCAAACCTTCAACCTCTTGATAAATCCAGCATCTTTTTGAACGAGTCTTCAGCCTCTGCTGAATGATAATTCACATTATTTTCACTTAAAAAGCCATTATTTTTATTCAAGTTAAATGAAGATCTCTTCATTCCTAAACTCTATAAATAGGACCTAGTACCCAGCCATTATTCATCTTTTACTCTAAGTTCAGAGGCTGCAAGTTGTTAGGTGAGTGTGAGAGTGTAAGCACTTGGGTTGGGAATCATAAGCTTGATCATCATAAGCTTATCAAAACACTTGGGAAGTAAGATTTTATAGCATTTCAGTTCAAGGTTTAGATCGGTCTTATAAGTCTTCAAGGTATCCCAAACTCTAGTTCGTTTCTGTACTTTTTCTTTAAAAGTTCTCATAGTCTTCTACTCATTCTAACCTTATTCTTATTTTGGTTAGGAAATCTAAGTTCTTGAGCAAAAGGTTTTGGTAAGTATATTTTTAAAAGTATAGTTCCTTCATCTCTTTCATCTCTTTTTCTTCAATAGACTCATCCTTTCATAAATGGTTTTTAGGAGTGTTCCAAAGTCCCAACTCTGTCCTCATATCCCGGTAATTTTGGTAAGGAAAATAGGATAGAAGTTATATGTTATATGCTTTTTATATGTTATCTTATGTTTTTATGTTATGAAATATGTTATGTTATGTTATGTTATGTATGCTTGTAGGCTTGGGCATATGACCTGCTTAGCTAGTAGGACCCCACTAATCTAATGGGCATATGAATTGTTTAGTCTATGGGACCCCAAGTAATAATGGCCATTATAGTATGTGTATGATATAAGTGTTATGTTATGTTTTTATGTTTTTTATGAAATTTATGTATATGAACTATGTGTTAGATTTTCCTTGCTGGGCATTAGGCTCATTCCTTTTTGTTTATATGTGCAGGAAAATAGACTTAGTGGCGGGAAAGGTTCTTGGATGCTTGGAGAATGTGTATTGAGGTCGAATGGATTCAAGAGCCGAGCGTTACGATTCGAGGATGTAGTTTTGTTTTTTTATGGTTTTTACATGTATTTTTTCCGCACTTGTTATGTAATCCCTTTTTATTTTAAATTATGTTTTGTTTTGTTTTTAAAACAATGGGATCCCATATCCTAACCTAAATTTTATGTAAGTTTAACTCTTATTTTTACAAGTTTCTTAATGAAGTTATGGTATTTTCACTTGTAAGTTTTATTAAGGATTAGTATGTATAGTTTTCGTTAATGGTCCAAAAGTCTAGAGTAGTTGGATCATTACAAAAATATATGGTTAGGAGTCCTGGACTCGCTTCTAGAATTTGGCTGGAAGTTGGGAGCATAATTAGTTGAATTTTGGGGTTTTTGGCTGGAAGGATGTTGAGAAAACAAAGAAAATTATGGGTTCGTGGGGGCGCACCGCGACCCAGCTCATGGGCGTCGCGGCCCACATGCCCAAAATGCCCTTTGAGGGCTCTCTGTTTTAAGGGCGTGCCGCGGCCCGCCTCCCCCAAATGCATGGGCTGTGCCTCTCACTTGAGGCGCGTCGCGACCCCTAGGGCCAGGTCGTAGCCCGCTTATGGAACTTTGGCGTAGGTTAGTTTTTAGGCTTGGGAAGGCTAAGCGCTCGAGATGATTTCTACTACCCGGTTTAGTAGAATTCAAGGTCCCAGTGGCTAGATATTGTTTCCTAAACATTTATTTGGGTTTTGAATTGATGGTTACCCATCAATACTGTGACTAGGTTTATCGCTAAGGCTCAGGGATAAGGATTATGCTCGGGAGCGTTCTTAATTCTCTGCTTAGGATTCGAGGTAAGAAAACTGCACCCATGTGGTTGTGTTTGAGACTAAGGTTCCCTGTACCTGGATATATGTACATGTGATATATGTTGAACTTTGGACGCGACTCGACCATTGTGAGTCGGGGTCAGCCAAACAAACAATGGACTCAGCCTAAGCGAGCTGGGGTTAGCTTAGTAAACAGAGGGTTTGGCCTAAGGGCGCCGACCCTGAGCATTTGTATTGTTGGTTAGAATATATTCTTGAAAATACATGTTTACCATTATTAGCTTGATGCTCATATTCTATTGAATTTCTAAGTGACTGTGTTAAGATTGACTGGATGCTACTACAATATATGTGTTTTCTGTTTATGGTAGTCTTGTTGGGCCTTGGCTCACGGGTGCTACGTTGTATAGGTAAAGACAAAGGAAAGCTGGACCAACCATGAGTTAGAGAGCTCTGGGGGCGGAGTTTACATAGTCAGCTGCTCGACTGCCACGACCGAGGGAAAAGTAAAGGGACAGAGCCCTAAAACTTGTATTTTACCATTAGAGTGGCTTTTGGCTTTTGAGGGTTGTAAATTATCACTTATACCCTGTTTTTGGGATCCCATGTACCAAGCATCTGTTTTAATGAAAATTAACTGTTTATAATCAAAATCTTTTAACCCTAACCGGATAGTTGACTTTAGGAACACATCATTGTTCAAACGACTTGATTAGCAAGTCTTGCACTATTTTAAAATACACAGTGTAACGGTCTTGGTTATCCATGGCGTTACATAAGCCTCCAAAAAATCACCAAATCAAGTTTTCTAACCAGATTTGACCCTAAATAATCTCATACTATTTGTAAAACAAACCCAAACCTCAAATTGCCACGAACTTAGTCAAGAACACCCCAAAATTCACAAATATACTTTGAGCTTTGAGTTTTGAGAACTTACCCCAAATTTGTGCTCCCAAGCCAATATTATGAGTTTTCACTTTAGTTTCAGGTCTAGATGAGCTAGCAAATCAGTTCCCATCCAAAGTAACAACACCAAAATTAAGAAATTAGTCTAAAGCTCAAAATTTCCCCAAGAACACCAAGCTTGAAGAAGAAATCCAAGAACAAAGTAGCTTGCCTCTCTAAAAATGAAATCAATGGCTTGTTGAGGATGATTACAGCAGCTAACCTCCCTTGAATGCCCACAAGTTCCTCCAAAATCTTCCAACCACAGTCAAGAATCACTAAGCCTGAGTGTTGTCCTCCAAACGTGTAAGAGTGATATGCCTCAGCACTTAGTCCCAACCTTACTAAGCTTAATGGTCAAAAATACCATTTTGCCCCTAGCCTATACTTATCCTTAAAATTAAGCACAAGGGGAATTTGGTCATTTAGTATAGAATACCCATTAAACCTCAAATTATACCAATAATTCCCAATTAAATCATTAATCTCAATTATTCTCCCAACTAATTCCATTTATAAATAAATCCCGACAATTTGCCAAATTATCAAAATACCTCTAGGCTCACCTCGAGCCGAGTATTTATTCTCGTTGTGAATTTTTCGCTAATTTTCTCAAAATGATCGACTCATGCCGAATATCTCAAATATATCAACATAATAATGTGGTCTCAAACACATAGCATACAAAATTACAATTATACCATCAACATGTCAAAATTACGAAAATGCCTCTATTTAGAAAAAGTGTCTTTAAGCACATTTAATACACGTAGACATGCATAAGCAGTCATATCATAATATAACTCATATAATTCACATAATCATAAATATTTTTCAATTAGATTCACATAATTCATAAATAATCCCAACCACGCCCTCCTCGCACACTAACCAAGGTACTAAACCTCATTAGGAGTTTCAGATTGCTACAACTATCCCCTCCAAATAGAAATTTTATCCTCAAAATTTACCTGAATAGCTTGGGATACTGATCCCGCATATTGGACTCTAGCTCCTAAGTCACTTCCCGACCTTTTTATTCCTCCATAATACTTTAACCAACGGGATCGTCTTACTTTACAAGACTTTATCCTTCTTTTCTAAAATCTGTACTAGTTGCTCCTCATAGGATACGTCTGTCTGTAACTCCAAATCCTCATACACCATCACATAAGTCGTATCCGATACATACCTCCTGAGCATTGATATGTGAAACACGTTATTCACTCCTGACAAAGCTGGACGCATAGACAGTCTATAGGCTACCTACCCAACCCTTTCCAGGATCTCAAAAGGTCCTACAAACCTAGGGCTCAACTTGCCCTTCTTCCCAAATTATTTCACTCCTCTCAATAGTTAAACTCGGAGGAAAACGTGGTCCCCAACTTGGAACCCCACATTCCTACGCTTAGGATCATCGTAGCTTTTCTGTATACTCTGTGAGGCTAGCTCTAATCTTCTCAATGGTCCTCTGATCTACTTCAGGACCCAAGTATTTCCTCTCACCCATTTCATTTCATTGAATGGGTGATCTACACTTCCTACCATACAACATCTTGTATGGAGCCACTCCAATTGTTGATTGATAACGGTTGTTGTAGGAAAACTCGATCAAGGGGGATACTTAATACACTACCCCTCAAAATCTAATACACATGCCCTAAGCATGTCCTCTAGTATCTAAATCATCCTCTGAGATTTTCCATCTGTTTGAGAAAAAATTGTACCGGTCGTTGTCTCAAAATTTGTGGATCTCCATCTTAATCTCGAAGTTGTTGATGTGCTCCAAGGGGTCTCCTTTGCCGTCGTAGGTCGCCATCAATGGCATCCAAAATTTGTCAGGTAAATGTGCGTCAGTGATGGCGGGAGAGAAGGGGATGGCCCTTTCATGGTTCAAAGTAGGCTCGCCATTCTTGGTCACACCCATCTCCCTGATCGCCCTTCTCAGCTCCTCGATCTGAGCGAGGATTAGGTTGTTGGCTACCGAGACCTCTCACCCATTGGCGACTGGAGGTTGCCTATGATGGTCTCCTAGTCCTTCCCTTCGAGCGTTTAAATGGTCACACAAGTCTTCTTGGTTCTCCATGTTCTGAACTTGGGCATCACCTCATCGATCGTTAAGGTGTTTGCGCAGGTCAGGCCCATTCCTGGGTCTCACTCTTTCTCCAAGGCGTGTCAAAATGTTACTAGTGTGAGCACTGTCGGCATCTTCTTCTCGCCTACGGGGTCAGCTGTGAAGCGAGCGACTCATTGAGCCTTCGCCATGGTCCTGAGCCTGGGGTGGTTGCTGTCCTTGTAAAACACCCTAGACTAATACTTTGTAAAACATCTCCATGCTCATAAACTTATATAAGAAAACCTCTTATTATATGAAAATTCCAGTGGGGCCATGTTAAAACATGGAAGTTGGGCCCAATAGTTTAAAATAAAATAAAATTTCTCATGCAACATTTTTAAAAATAAATATAGTTTAAGTCCCACTGATAAGTTCTAAAACCAAAATAAAGCATAACATCATTCTTTAAAATTGGCGTTTAAGCTGATCATTTACTCACCCATAGGATACCCCCATGCCATACACACTCTGACGTCGGAATTCCCCACATCACCATGCATGCCAAAGAGAAACCCTATTTATTACCTGAAAGGGAAAAGTAAGGGGGTGAGCTAAAAGCCCAGTAAGGAAGTACAAACAACAAACAAAGAAAAACACAACAAAACATAATCATATCGTATGACTCCTACAATATCATATACACACATCGTCATACATCGTACATAAACTTCATCATCATACATCATTATCATGCATCATATGTCATTAACATATTCAAACATCATCATCATATTTTTGTGAACATGACCCCATCTCTTGTCAATGTCACATCTTGAGGTAAACAGGAGGCTCTGGTCCTTGAATAACCTCGGCATGTCCACCCTATGAGTTACGTCTTTATATCCTTAGTAACTCAGGTTACGTCTTTATATCCTTAGTAACCCCTTTGTCGTGTCGCGTTCAACACGCTAACAACCATCGCTATTCATACAACATACAAAATACATGCATCCCAGTCATATCAACACAAAGGAAATACATGATTCATCAAATTCATCATATAATCTCAAAATAGCAATTCATACTCCATATCACTTGGTACATCATCATACATAACGTTTAACCTCAAAACAAACCCATCTTACCGTTCATAGCATAAATAAATAGAATCTTATCTAACTTCCATACCTCAGGTCCGAGCAAAGCAAAAATTGCACAAACTTCATAACGAGCCTATAACCATAATCAAATAGCATTCTTTAGCATCACATAATATTTTCTTGTGCCCAACTCACATATCCCATGTGTGCATGGGCCATGCACACATGGTGCAATTTACACATAATTTCTAAACATGCTCATTTTTCGCATAGAATCACAAAAGAATAATGACAAGTCTACCTATTATCCATGCGTGGTTTTTAAGTAAAAATTATATGGTTGAATAATAGACATATATTTTAACATAAAAGTGCATTTTCATGCGACATGCATACGTCGGAGCGTTGTTAAAAAGTAACGTTAAAAACGATAATTTCTACACGCTTATTTCTAACATTTTCAAAATAAAGATTTAGTAACATTATTTCCTCACCATTATTTATTTCCTATAAATTTCTAAGTTGATTAAATCTCTTAAGACATTATTTTTATTTCATAAAAATAATTTATTTAGCCATAAAAAAAATTCCATTTATTATTTTTAAATTGCTTAAAAATAACAAAAGATTGAAATTATCTTATCATGTTTCCGTTAGAAAATAACACTTTATTTAAATTAATAAAATTACAAGATTTGATGTGAGAAAAATATAAAATATAATTTTAAGGGTGAGAAAAAATATATTTTTTCTTATATTATTTAAGGCTTAATTTATGTAGTGTAAACTCATATGTGATAACTAAAATAATTATTTTTACTTTAGTAAACTAAACTTTCAGCCACCATTTATTTTGTTTAAAATTACAAGTGAATCTAAACTCAACATTTTCTTAATTAAAATAAAGAAAACCATATTTATTAAAATGTGAACATTCAAGGTTACATTTAAAATATCATTTTAATTTATATATAGTTAGGGTATTCATTTATTTCAACATACACACAAACTTCCAGCAGCAAATTAAACCCTCAAAAATCACCATCTTGAAATTAAAACTCCTATTTTCTTTATAAAATATAAAAAAATGTAGGTATTTATTTGAGTAAAAATATCATTTTAATGTAAATTAAAATACCCTTTTAATTTCATAAAATTATCATAGCACTTGCAAAAACATTTCTGCATGCAAATCATTATTTCACCAAATTTCTCATCACTTAAACACAAAAATCAGCAAGCATATTAAGTCATGAAATTCATCTGCTTCACAAAACTCATACAATAATCATACATGTTTAATCAACACAATTTAAAAACAAACCATAGCATGTTTCTACACCTCTACCATTAGCACACAATAATTAATCAAACGTCCTTAAAGCATACTCACAAGGTCGAAACATCCATAATACTTTTTTCTAAATATATCACCAAATTTCCGTGCCCTTTTTAAGAAAATAAATCATTAGGCCTACACAAGAACATACAACAAGATTACTCATTTAAACCCATCATGCTTTCAAAAATATCATAACCATCTCTCAAATCCAAATGTGATTTCAAAGCCCAAGAGAAAACAAGAACCCTAGAACATGAATCTAACATAGCAACATAAAAAAAATATGATAAGAATTCCCTACATATGCTTGGTCGAAAACCCCATGAACATGAAAATAAAATACCAAAACCATCATATTTTAGTAGATCAAAATCAAAACCCTTGTCAAACTTAATCATACATCTTTTCTATATAACAAAGTAATCATCACCAAAATCACCATACATCATATTCAAGTATTTCAAAACAAATCAAATCAACACATGGCAAGGATTCAAATAGACATCAAAACCTCAAGATCCTTTCAATAAAACAACAAAATTAAAAACAAGGTTTATGGATCAACTACCTCCTTGATAGAACCAATACCCAAAATGGTCACCACCTTCAATCAACCCCTAGGTTTCGAAATCCACAAAAAATAAAGACATAAACATTAACATGACAACTAGATTAAGAAGATGAGAATGTAGAAGAGAGGATTAAACCACCAAAAATTAAAGACACTCACCCAAGACCTTCAAAATTCTTCTCTTCTGCTTCTTTCTATTCTCTCTCTCTCTAGTTCTCATGCTCTCCCGCTCTCTCTCCTCTCTCCTGCACGCCAGCCCAAGGAGCAAAAAAAATGCTCTTCTATTTTCTTTCTTTCCCTTTTATCTAACTTAGAGAAAATAGCCTAACCTAGTGGGAAAGGGTAAGTTTCCTCTTTTAATTATTTTCTTAATTAGGGGAAATGTAAAGAGTGCATAAAGATGACAACTCCTCTTCCCTTTGTAGATAAAAATCACCCAAATTAAAAAGGAAATGTAATCCTTCCTTTCCCGCTCTTTTGTCGTCCACCACTCTTCCTTTCCTCTTCTTTTTTTTCTTTTTAATTAACTAAAATAATTCTAATAAAAGGAAATAAAAGTGTGTAGAAAATTCTATGCAAGTGCACCATGCAACCATGCACATGCACACACTTAATTACTTGGGTGCATCACTACCTGCCATGCACCTTGGCGCATTCAATCAAAACTCATATATTCACAAAAATAAATAAATAAATAAATAAAACAATTAACAATTAATTAAACACAAAATTTCTACCAAACAATTCTAACAAATAAAATAAAAATTCACGACACTTAACTATTAAATAAAACAAAGCACAAAATTAATAAAAGAAAAAAAAATTGGTGCACTACAATATACCCTCCTTAAAAGGAATTTCGTCCCGAAATTTTTCCTCACCAAATAACTCAGGGTATCTTTCTCTCATGTCCTCCTCCAACTCCCATGTTGCTTCTCCTTTCATACTATTCTTCCACAGGACCTTAACTAATGGAATCCTTTTGGAACTCAGTTCCTTGATTCCCTTTTCAATAACACACTCTGGTTGTTCATCATAACTCAGGTCCTGCTTCACCTGTAACGACTCGTAACTCAAAACATGAGAGGGATTTGACCCGTACTTACGCAACATCGAGATGTGAAAGACATTATGTGTTTCAGCTAGTGCTGGGGGCAGTGCTAAACTGTACGCAACCTGCCCTACTCTGTCCAAAATCTCAAATGGACCTATATATCTAGGGCTCAACTTCCCTTTCTTTCCAAAACGCATAACACCCTTCATCGGCGAGACTCTCAAGAACATAAACTCGCCCACTGAAAACTCGATGTCCCTTCTCTTAAGGTCCGTGTAACTCTTTTTCCTACTCTGTGCGGTAAACATCCTTTGGCGAATTTTCTCGATCGCTTCACTTGCTTCCATAAATGCCTCGGGGCCTAAAATCTGTTTCTCCCCTACCTCATCCCAGTGCAAAGGAGATCTACACTTGCACCCATAAAGCATCTCATAGGGAGCCATCCCAATAGTGGTTTGATAACTGTTATTATAGGAGAACTCCAATAGGGGTAGGTATTAGTTCCAAGACTCTGAAAAGTCCAAAGCCCAACATCTCAACATGTCCTCTAGAATCTGTATAGTTCTCTCAGACTGCCCATCGGTCTGAGGATGAAACGTGATGCTAAACTTTAACCTTGTTCCTATAGCTCTCTGTAGTCCCTTCCAAAAGTTCGATGTAAACACTGACCCTCGATCGGAAATTATCGACTTTGGAACCCCATGAAGTGTCACTGTCTCGCTCACATATAAATCTGCATATTTGTCCGCCGAGTAGGTGGTCTTAGCTGGCAGAAAATGGGTAGACTTAGTGAGCCTATCCACTATTACCCAAACATAATCATGCTGCTTTGTGGTCCTGGGTAATCCTACCACAAAATCCATTGCTATATCCTCCCATTTATATTATGGAACGTAAAGCGGTTGAAGTAACCCTGCTGGCCTTTGGTGTTTTGCCTTGACTTGCAGGCATGTCAAGCATCTGGCAACAAACTCAGCAATATCCCTCTTCATTCCAGGCCACCAGTATAATGCCTTAAGGTCTTGGTACATCTCTGTCGACCCTGGGTGTAAGGAGTAGGGTGTTGTATGCGCCACTTTCATAATACTTTCTTTAATCTCATCATTATCAGGCACACACACTACAAGAAAAAATAATATTCATAACACTTAAAAACTGCTAACCGGGAGTATTGATAACGCTTCTGAAAATGCTAACATAGCCCCTGTTATTAAAAGTCCTATCTTTTCTATAACAGTATTTGAATGTTATGTTCGATGTTATCTTAAACTATTCAATAACACATTCTTAATTGCTATAATATTCAAATAATAACATTTAGATAGAGTATTTGGTTATAAATTTGAAGTTTAATCTTATACTTTTTGCATAACACTTTTCAACTGTTACATTTGATTATTTTGATAACATTTTTAGTTTGTTATATTATATAAATCATAACGATTTGCTACTCTTATAATATGTTTTTAAATCATAACATATAGTAATAAATTTTTAAATTTTATTTTGATAAGTATACTTATATGGTTTTTTTTAATTAAAAGATTTTCATTATTGTATTTTGATAAAAAAAAAATCAAAATTAATCATAAAATGTAATTCTCAATAGATTGATAAACCATAAGTATTCCATTAAACAATAACTAATTCAAACCATGAATGTGTCTACTTCATGAGATCTTAGTTCTAACTTAAGTTTGAAAGCATAACATAATAAATTTTTATAATCTTGAACAATTTTTACTTCAAAAATGAAAAATAGAAACATTACAAGATACACAAAAGTAAACCATGCGTGAAACTTGCTCCATCCTTCAATTCATCATCCTCTGTGCACTTGTCTTTGTTGTGAGTCCATTTGCTTAGCTACAACAAAATTTAAATAATTAATGCTTCAACTTAAAGTTATAGTAAACTAAAAGAGTACATAAAAAAAGTGAATTACCTAATTATAAATGTGACAGTCAGAATCCCGTGATCCGTAAGGGGAAAGACCGGGTAAGCTGTGCAATCCCACACCGCCTGGGGAAGGTCAAGTGTAATGATTCTAAGACTGTGTAGGTATGGGACTACACAGTTGAAGATGGCTTAAATGGATTGATGGGTACTACCTATATCAGGAAGGTGCATCTTCTTTTCGGTAGCCCATCACTTGAGAACTCCATGGTTAAGCGTGCTTGGCCTGGAGTAATCTAGGGATGGGTGACCTCCTGGGAAGTTTTCCCAGGAAGTGTGCGAGTGAGGACAAAGCACGCTGGAAAGACTTGTCTTGGTTTGTAGGGCCAGTCGTCATTCCAGAAAGCAGCCATAGTGATGTTGGGCGTCACATAATGGTATCAGAGCCTTGACCCAGCCGGAAGTGTGGCCGACGGGGACGTCGGGCTTGTAAGGGGGGGGTGATTGTGACAGTCAGAATCCCGTGATCCGTAAGGGGAAAGACCGGGTAAGCTGTGCAATCCCACACCGCCTGGGGAAGGTCAAGTGTAATGATTCTAAGACTGTGTAGGTATGGGACTACACAGTTGAAGATGGCTTAAATGGATTGATGGGTACTACCTATATCAGGAAGGTGCATCTTCTTTTCGGTAGCCCATCACTTGAGAACTCCATGGTTAAGCGTGCTTGGCCTGGAGTAATCTAGGGATGGGTGACCTCCTAGGAAGTTTTCCCAGGAAGTGTGCGAGTGAGGACAAAGCACGCTGGAAAGACTTGTCTTGGTTTGTAGGGCCAGTCGTCATTCCAGAAAGCAGCCATAGTGATGTGGGGCGTCACATAAGTTGTAACGACCCAAATTCACTAATAAGGCTTAAGGGCCTTGATTAGTGTGCCAGGAGGGCATTACTGGAATAATTGTGATTTATTGAGTAATTATATGTTTAATGAAGCTTACATGATAATTGATTATATTATATGATGATGTGATATAAATGTTTGAGATATATGCGAGAACCACATTATGATGTGGATAAATCTGCAGCCGGCGACTCGAGGCGATCCTAGGGCTAGATAGCGGGAAAAGGCACAACGGGGTATTATAATTGATTTTGGGCAAGTCAGGGGTATTTTAGGTGTCAGATAGTGATTTAGACTATCGAGTGATGAAAATAAATAATTGAAGATATATTTGAGGTTAGGATGTCTAGGCGGGAATATTGGGGGATTTTACCATTTTGGCCTCGGGGACGGTTCCGGTACCCCGAGCCTTGGGATTAACTTAATGGATAAGTTAGACTTAAGGAAGTCTTTAGAAGAAAACACAAACCGACTAAGTATACCTCTCTCAGCTCACTTACACGCTCAAAGGAAACCAAAGGAAGGAAAAACACAGAAAAACAAAGGAAAAACTATTGAGTTTGAGAGGGAACTGCTGGGATTGAGCTGTGTCTTTGGGAATTGAAGGAAGTAATCTGGAGGATTAGCTCAGGAACTGATCAAGGTCTGAGATAGAGTTAAGGTAAGTTCTGCATTTTCGTTTTTGGGGTTGGGAACTTAAAGAAATGACTGAGTTTTAAATGGTTATGGTTTTGACATTCAAGGTGGAAATTGAGGCTAGGGACTTTGAAGATAGGTCAGGGGACTCTTGGAGAATCGATTCTACAACTGAGGTAAGGTTTAAATTATAGTTTGATGGTTGAATTTGGGGGTTATCATGGCTGGTTTTAAGTTCTTTGGGTTTGGATTTCAGAAGTTGGAAGGAAGAGATTGAAGTGTGTTGGGCTATGTTTTCTGGGGAATTATGTTGCTTAATTCATGTTAAAAAGGTTGGGAGTTAATTGGTTTTGGTTTGGGGGCTTTGGGATAGCTTTAGGTGAGGTTTGGAGGTTGAAAATGGAGTTTTTTTCTGGGTTCGAAGGGTCGGGCCGCGGCATGGTTCTTGGAGAGCCGCGACCCTTCAAGGGGTGTTGCATGCTGAGGAAGAAGGGCGGGCCGCGGCATGGTCCAAGCAATGCCGCGGCCCTTACCTGTTTTTGTGTCTAGGTTGGCTCTGTTTGGGGGCCATGCCGCGGCATGGGTGGCCTATGCCGCGGCGCTTAAGGGATTTTGGGATTTTGAGATTTTAGGCTTGGGAATTTAACCTAGGGTGCTCGGGGTTGAGTCTTTTACCATATTTGGTGAAGTTCAATGTTCTGAGTACTAGAAGTTGGCTTGGAAGCTCATTTAAGGTTGTTGATGGTGTCTTTCTTCATGGTTGTCACTAGGTGTTAAGCTAGGGCTCGAGGATCGGATCGCGCTCACGGAGTATCGCTCGTAACTAACTCATATAAAAGCTAAAGGTAAGAAAACTGCACCCGAATGTATGGTTGTGAATGGGACTAAGTGCTCCCGAGAGGTGTTTTGTGTCATCGTTGGTATTATGCCAAGGGACACGTATAAGCGGTCTAAGAGTACCGTTCATGAATTTAGCGCACGGGGCGCAAATTGGCCACTGGGAGCCAGAAACAATAGGATAACAGAGGGAGCAGCCTGTGAGCGCTAGCCCTGGTTATCGTCTGTGCATTGTGTGTTATGAGCTGAGATGCTTAGTATATGAAATACTTGACTATTGATATGCTTGAGTTTATGAGATGCTATATGTGTAATTGAATTGACAGCTAGATGTGCGTGCTCTATTATTGTTGTGTTTTCTTGATGGTCCTTGGCTCACGGGTGCTACGTGGTGCAGGTAAAGGCAAGAGCAAGCTGGACCAGGCCTGAGGTGGAGAGCTCCGAGGTGAAATGTACATAGCCAGCCGTTCGATCACCATGATTGATTAGTGTGTCAGGACAGAGAATACCTAACTGCTCATTTTGCCTTAGTATGGCTGCTAATGTATTTAAACCTTGTAAATTTTGTAAATGACCTTTAAACTGTCATTTTTGGGATCCCATGTAACGAGACAATGTTTAGTAATGAAAATGTAACTTTTGAGACCAAAACACTTTTAACCCTAGTTCCTCTACTGTTTCAGTAACACGTTTTACTTTAATGACTTGGTTAGCAAGTCTGGCACTTTATAAACACACAGTGTAACGGTCTTGGCTATCCAGGGCGTTACAATAAATTTATCAGCTGGCCATGCAATTATACTCCCTATAGCATCTTCTATAGTAGACATAACTGTTGAAGGCCTCCACAGAAATGCATCATTCTTTCTCACAAGATCTATCCCCACTTTCATAGCACTAGGCCCAAGAGGAACATGGTGAACCTCATTCTTTGGGTCACTTGAGATAAAATAACCTTCTGCAATAATTTCTCCAGATCCAATCCAATTTAATATTTTGCATTTGGAGCCAAATGTGTGATTCTTGACACTCTAACAATATATCAATAAAACAAATTCAGCAGTAGTAAATGATTTTATATTAAATATTATATGTTTTAGATTTTATCATTTTCATATAATTAGTATCATAATTACCTGAGTGGAATGAACATGCGAATTTGATTGAACATTGACATTTGATTGCTCCTCACTCTGAGTAGATGTATTCTATTTACAAGTAAGATAGAAAGACATGAATTCAACATCAAAATTAAAAA
Organism: Humulus lupulus; assembly: GCF_963169125.1. NCBI lineage: Eukaryota > Viridiplantae > Streptophyta > Magnoliopsida > Rosales > Cannabaceae > Humulus > Humulus lupulus. The sequence continues at coordinate 102,963,682 of NC_084793.1, forward strand.
AAATATACAAAAGTAAAGACTAACCAAAAAATTAAACATGAATCTTAGTTATTATTGCAATTCAGCCACATGAAAATATAGTTTCAGCATCAAAATACTTACTTGATTTTTCATTAAAGAAACAATGAGTTGCTCCATGTGTTGCATTTTGTCTTTCAAATCTTTGCATTGACCTTCTATCATCATCAGATGGTCATCTCTTTCTGACACAATTTACAACTTTTACCAAGTAACTCCTCTTGCAAAAGCTCTCATGTATGTATTTTTTTCAGGACCAAGGACTCTTGTGAGGATGTCTTCATTAACACTTGTAGTTGAAGACATAGCATGATCTTTCTTATATTCTTCAACCAAATCCTTCAAAAATAAATAGTATCAATAAATGTATTCAAACAAATGAGTAAGTTAAAACTAAAGTCACATGATTTTGAAAGGGCAAGGTGTATACAAAAGCTTCAGCCACTTCTGAATTTACTGGTTCACCATTTTTCTTCTTATGTGCTTTGGTCCAAACATCAACTCTAGAAGGTGGTGTTTTGGTTTCACTATGGTTCATCTATCAAAATAAGAAAATATGTTTAAAAAAATATCTAAACCAAATTCTATAATAAAACAACTATAAATATGTTTGGCTTTACCAATTCATCAATCAATCTTGCATAACCTTTGCGACTACAAGTGTGGGGTAGTTGCTTTGTCTGTATTTTTCTGTATTTCTCACTTGTAGCCTAAGAATATAAAGTTAATAGAGACATTAAACTATAAATTTCAATCATAACTATATTTGGTTATAAGATGTTAAGAATAAAATACCTTAAACTCAGCACTATTTTTTTCCTTAACAAAACTTTTCCACTCATTCATGGATTTAATATTATCAGGCTTTAGTTTCAATCTTGCTTCTTCATTTGGTGCCTTTGTTATTTTAGTAACTAGCCTTGATTTTGAAGCTCTCCAAAGATCTGCCATACTTTTGAATATATAGCTCTTTTGCCAATCTTTGTCAACCTTATATCTTGCCTAGTAAAAATAATAATAGGTTAGTATTAATGTAAATGAATTTCAACAAATTTCATGTTCAATGCATAAGACCTGAATATATATACCTGAATAGATTTCCATAAGACCTATTTCATTCCTAGAAGAGTCTTCCTCCAATCTTTTATCGTTACTGGTACAATTTCTCTAACAAGTGCACCCAAAAATGAAGACAACGATATTGATGTTGCACCTATTGGTTGTCCCTTTGAGTTAAACTTAACTTCCAAATGACCATCACCGTCTATTGAATTAGACTTCATTTTACTAGGGCCTCTAGTTCTCTTTTGGGTAATAGGTGCAACAACTTCTTCAGGTAGTTCTTGTTCGTCTGGCAAATTTTCAACAATTGTTTCATTTGGGTTTTCTGGGATTTGTAGGCGCTGTGATTTTCTTGTGGCTGTTGGTGAGATGGCATGGTCATTTGAAGGACTAATTTCTATTTCAACCACTCTTTTAAGAGATTCCCTTGTGGCTGTCATTGAAGCTAAGAATGGAGAAATTAGGTCATTAGTAGGTGGTCTCACTATTTTTCAAGAGAGTCTATTGGTTGTTCAACCTCAAATAGATTTTTAAGAGATCTCCTTGTCACAGGGGAGATGGGTATTTCTTCTTCATCAGAAGAGTCATTTCTTACAATCATTCTATGTGTCTTTTTCTTTGGAGTCGCATCCTTAGTATATCTCTCTTCAACAACCTTATCCATTTCCAAATTTAGTCTAAAGCTCTTCCTCTTTTCATTGAGGAGTTTAACTAATTTTCCTGTAGGTATGTGTTTTGGCCTCTTTCCTTTTGTAGATGGAGGTGACATATCTTGTACTTGGCAAACTCTTTGACTAGTTTCTGATCAACCGTTTCTATAATTAGTATGAATTTTGATGAGTCACAAAAGATCATATATAACAACATATTATCAATTATAAAAAAAAAAAAAAAAAAACTTATAATAAAAGTCAGAAAGAAAGAAATAAACAGTCATTCTTGGCATCAAAGAAATAAAAATTCAAAGTGTATTACAAAAAGAAACACTATCATTCTTGGCAACAACAAAAAAAATAACTAAGAAACAACCAATTAATGAGCTGAAGTATAAACTGAAATTTCCATTGATTACAACTTTAAATGTCAAGTGCAGCATCTTCTACAATTTACAAAAAACACAATAATAATCAAACTAATATACCCTCACAATCATCTCTAACATATTGTTCATCTTCCACTACATTATATAACCTAGATTCAGTAACTTCAGACATCATAGGCATGAATTCTTGCTCATCATAATTTTCCATATCATAAAATCCTCTAGGGGGTGCCCTAATCACCACATACCAATTGGAAGAATCATGTTCTCTTGAGTAGAAGACTTGTTTAGCTTGTGAGGCTAAAATAAAAGGGTCTCTACCAACAGACCATTGAATTTGGTGTAGATTAACTAAAGTAAGACTATCCTCCACCCTAACACCGTTCGGGACATTTGCCCAATCTCATTTGAAAATTGGAATCTGAACTATATAGTAATCTAACAAGATTATCTCCCTTATAACCCCATAGTATGAAACTAAATTAGGAACTTGAGATACATCTTTGGCACTAGATCTACACATAGTTGTTGCTTCAATTGAGACACCACTATTCTGTGTGGACTTCACAATGTCATGTATATGGAATCTTTGACCATTGATAATATATCCAGTGTAAGAAGCAGCATGTTTTCTGGGTCCATATGCTAGCCATTTCAGCAAATCAGTTTCATCACAAGTTGAGGAATGCATAGGAACCTATAAAAATAATAGTATGACATTATTAATTTTCTGAAAGATATTTTAAACAACTGATATGAACCAGTTAGTTTGAATTAATTTACCTTTTCCTTCATCCATGTTGAAAAAGTTTGTATATGTTTCTTCCAAAGTAATCCACTATTTCTCTCATATATTTTGTTTGTTTTTTTCAACTCCTCTAGGTGAATCCTAATTTATAGGACCAATGAGTTAGTATTACTACATTTTTAATATAAAAAATAATAATTTCTAATATCACACACTTTCTCTAGAAAAGGCTCCACAACAGATGTATTTAACAGAATGTATCGATGTGCAATTTCTAACAACTCATCTGTCAATATAATTTCTTTCCTCCTAGAAATTGGACGACCTTCAAGTATCACATCATTTGACCACTCTTCATTTCGACCTTCTTTTGTGTTTAGTTCAATTGATGGTCAGTGAATTCATTATAAAAGCTCACACACTCATCTGCAAGATAACACTCTGCAATACAACCTTCAGGCCTTGCTCGATTTCTGACATAACCTTTCAATATCTTCATGCGTCTATTAATAACACAATTGCTCATCATTAATAGAATGTCCACATAAACTAATAGGAATAAACAAAACCATTAAGTTTTAGTGATTCACCTCTCAAATGGATACATCCATCGAAATTGGACTGGTCCACATAGTTGTGCTTCTCGTCCGATATGAACCACTAAGTGAATCATGACATCAAAAAATGATGGTGGAAAGAATCTCTCTAGTAAGCATAAAGTTTCAATAACATCATTTTCTAATGCCATTATGCTTTCTCTATCAAGAACACGTTGACATATTCGATTAAAGAACATGCATAACCTTATTATAGCATCTCTTGGACCCAATGTCATCAATCCTTTTATAGCCATCGGTAGTAATTGTTGCATCAAAATGTGGCAATCGTGTGACTTAAGGCCCATGAGCTTGCATTGTTCCATTGAAACACAATTTCGAATATTTGAGCTATATCCATCAGGTACTTTCAATGAGAACAACCTTTTAGAAAATAATTCTTTCTCAAGCTTTGACAGTGTATGTAAAGCTGCAGGAAGATAGGTTCTAGTCCCCTTCTCTTGTGGGTGCAATGCACTCCTAATACCCATATGTTGCAAATCCAAGCGAGCTTTTAGTCCATCTTTACTTTTTCCAGCAACATCTAGCAATGTATTACAGATGCTTTCACAAACATTTTTCTCTATGTCCATCACATCCAAATTGTGATGAACATACAATTCCTAAAAAAATTGCAAAAAAAATAACTAATGAAATTCCTCCAAAAACAATAATTTACACAAATATCTTTTATAGGAGTAGTAAGAATGTGCTAGCCTTCCAATAAGGTAACTGAAAAAATATGGATCGCTTTTTCCACATTTCTTTTGAATCATCTTGTTTCCTTTTCTTTGAAATGGATTTTCCCCAAACATTCACAAAATCTTTAAGGTGTTAAGCAATTGTAGTCCCATTCATGATTCTTGGTGGATTTCCATGCTCTTCTTCTCCAGCAAACCAACTTCTTTTACTCCGAAATGGATGGTCTTCTTGAAGAAATTTTCGATGACCTCGATATGAAAACTTCCCTCTATGTTTTAGCCACTCTGAATGAGTACCATAACCACTTAAGGGACAACTGAGACATCCCTTATTTTTACAACCAGCAAGGTGCCCGTATGCTGGAAAATCTTGGATTGTCCACATCAAAATAGCCCGCAACTTGAAATTTGTATTGTCCAATGCATCATGAGCATCAACTCCCTCATTCCATAATAATTTCAAGTCCTCTACGAGAGGTTCTAAGTATATATCAATATCATTCCCAGGTTGTATAGGTCCTGGAATTAACATTGATAACAAAATATTCTCCTGTTTCATGCACAACCATGGGGGTAAGTTGTACATGACCAACAATACAGGCCAAACACTATACTTAGAACTCAAATTACTAAATGGGTTAAATCCATCTGTGGAAAGGCCAAGTCTAATATTTCTCTCTTCATTTGAAAATGATGGCCATTTATCATTGACTAGCTCCCATGCTGCTGAATCCACTGGGTGACGCATTTTTCCATCGCAACTTTTATTGTTGTGATTCCATCTTAATTCCTTTGAAATTCTTTTAGACATGAACATCCGTTTCAACCTAAGGATTATAGGATAGTACCTTAAAACTTTTGCTGGGACACCATGTCGAACCTTTTTAGTTAGTTTATCTGACATCCAACGTGAAGCTCCACATGTTGGACATTCTTGCAAGTTTTCTTTATCTTTTCTAAACAAACAACAATCATTAACACATGCATGAATCTTTTCATATCCTAAATCAAATAATCGAAGAAATTTTCAAACCTCGTACATAGACTTGGGAATCATATTATCTAAAGGAAGCATATCATTCAAAAGTCTTAACAATTCATCAAAACTTTTGTCAGACCATCCATTAGTAGTTTTAAGCTTATACAATGCAACAATTGACTATAACTTAGTATATTTAGTGCATTGTGGATATAATGGAGTGTATGCATTGTGGATATGATGACACTTTCCATAAAAGTGTCATCATGAACTTCTAGATGATTTTCAAATCACAACCATCAATATTTGTAGCCCTAAACAAGTTGTAAGAATCAAAGGTTTCCAGTGTCTCTACATCATCATCTCTTGATAATTCTTCCCCATGATGAAACCAGATTTTGTATGTTGGATCAATCCCATAAATGACTAAGTGTTCATACAAAATGTTAATACATTGGTGACTTAAGTTTCGACAAACTTTGCAGGGACACAATAACTTTTCTGGATAACCAACCAGCTTTTCTGCCATTTCTACAAAATTCTTAGCGCCTTCTCTATACTCATTTGAGGCTCTACAATTCAAAGACAAGTTCATATTTGTAATATATTAGTAACAAATATAGTAAGTTACTAATTTTACTAAGCTAATACTAATTAAATCCCTAATTCTTATTACCTATTGAAGCGTAGCCAATTTTTATCCAACATGATCACTAACTTAGTTGTCCTGTTGTAACCAACAAAAAGCAAAATTTTGATAAGACTATGTAATGGTAAATACAAAATTGTATCAACCAAAATATACTATATGATTTGATTTTTAAAATTACGTGATTTTGAGTTCAGAAATGAATTTAAACTGTTTATTTAGTCTTATTGTTAAACCTAGATAATTCCATCATTTCCAATCCTCATCTCAAGGAAATATTATATTAAACGAAGTGATTGTGTAGAATAGTTCTTCCAAATTGTGAAGTTCAATTTTTTTTTTAATTTTCTATTTGTTTGGTTTCAAGTTTCAGCCAGATGTTTGGTTCCATTGCTACTAACTATCAACTGCACATAACAAACAAAGGGAAGGCACCTTTCAAGTACATTCTTTTATTGGATTTACTAAAGAAGTAGCAATAATTTGAAAATTCCAAATGAAGTGAAAAAAGATCATCTGATAAACCAAATCAATTGGTATAAAAAAGAACGAATAGAACACCCTTTGAATAATCAAGAAATAACAATCGTAGAATCACATTGGCCACACCCACTTGAAAGCCAAAGTGCAAAGCGATATGAAAACCTGCTGAAAGAGCCAACACTTCAACCACAAAAACACTAAATTGACCTGAGACACCCCGACACCAAGAATTTTACACGTACAGCAAGTATTTTATAGGTACTTGAAAATCACAAGTATACGAGACATGTAAAATCAAATACAAAAAGTCTTTCTTATTATTATTGAAAACACAAGAATTCCCTCACAATTTGATGTATATGGGGCAAAAGCTGGTGTTTATCAAACTATAGTTTGAAGGGAAAAAAATCTAATTATATCAATAATAATTAAGGATAATATTTATATAATTAAAATATGGTGGGGTTAACTTTAGGTAGATGCACAATTTGCTAGCTAAACACGAATCTCAAGTCTCTATAATGAAATCTATTTTTTTTAGACATTGTCGGCAAGTAGATCAAACTAAAGAAGTATTGTGACTATGAATCCAAAAGAGTAATTATAAAATTAATTATTGATTGTAATGTACAAGCTTTTCAGAAATTAATATAATTTTTCATGTAGTGGCTAAGAAAGCAAACCAAATATTCTACCAAAAACAACACCTTTATTTTGATGAGAAGAGAAGGGAGAATGCAATCATATTCAAATAAACACAGTTATATCAAGAGAATTAAAGTTCAAAAGAATCAAATACCAAGAATAAAAAAAGGGTAAATTATTTACCTTTACTGACAACTGAACCATAGAAATAGAAAATCATGAGAGAAACATATTGAGATCAATGTTTAAAATTTCGTATTTAAGCCTTGAGGCGTTTTGTCTTTGTGAGGCGAGGAATTTGCCTCAAGGCGCATTGAGGCGTAAGCCTCAAATATTTAATTAAAAATATATTTTTAAAATATAGGATGAATGATTCAAAGTAATAAAGCATAACATGTCTTCTAAAACTCAAACATAACATAAAATGTGTCACAAAACTCAATTATAAATATCTCACAAATTATCTAAATTTCTAAAATAAAGATAAATCTAGAACTAGAATCTCAGATTCTACTATCCTAGAGCAAACTTGATGAGAAATCAACTTCCAATTCATCATTGCTTAAAGTATGGTTATATTGTAAAATCCACTCATCATCAACATCAACATCACCATCACCCTCCTCCATCACAACTTTTTTTTTAGTTTCTAATCATTTACTATCTACACTTAACAAAAAAATAACCAAAAGTTATGAAATAAAAATATATAATAGAAAAAAAATATAAATTAAACTTAATATACCTTAATTCTCCTCTTATGTTTGGAAAAAAAGCTTCAGCTATGTAAGGAACAAGACAGCTTCATTTTGTATTTTAGTTTGTTTTGTTTCTATGATTGAAAAGTAATGAGTGACGACATCAATAGCTAAGTGTACAGAAAGAGTGATTAGGTTTTCTAAAATTATTTGTTTTAGGGTTTATTGGGCTTTTTATTTTTAATCAGTTATGTGTTTTTATTGGGCTTTTTATTTTTAATCAGTTATGTGTTTTAATTGGGCTTGTTTTAGTTATTTAAGTAAAAGCCCATTACTGTGAATGAGGCAATTTCGCTACGCCTCATATTGAGGCGCGCCTCAAAAATGCTTTTTCAAACATTGATTGAGATTATACATTTCATAAATAACTAACAGAAAATCAGAAAACATTCCAGCCATATTTATTAACCAACCATCTATCATTATCAATTCAAAATATTCAAACAACACACAAGTTTTCTTTCTTATCTCGCCGCAGCACACAAATTTCTCAACCTTCCATTATCACCGCAGCACACAATAATAATAATCTCAGGACCTACTTCACTATGGATGAATATCTATGATATTCAAACTCCTCTAACATTTGCAAAATATTTGAACAAAAATAAAAGAGAACATACCTCTTGCAAACTGCTGCAAATAAAGTTCCTTCCAATTTGAAATCCAATGAAGCCACTAAAATGAAAGCAAAATTACATACCAATTAATAAACTATCAACATCATTCGACCTTTAATTAGGAGTCATCATTAAAAAAAAAATTACAACTCTTACAACCAAGAAACTATCCAAACCCACTATAGAGTCCTTGGAAACTAGAGCTCACAAAATAAAAAGAACAACAAAAATCTTAAATACAACGACAAGAGGCAGCAAAAGCAGCAGAAAAACTAATAGCAAAGGCGAACAATAATGCAACAGTTTGAAATAAAACCAACAATAAAAATAAAAGCAGACACAACACGCATAGAAAGAACAAAAAACCAAAAATAGTTTGTATTCCAATTTAAAAGGATGAAAAAAAATCAGATTTATTATCAATACAAATAAGGGAAATGATAAATCCATGAAAGTTTTTTCTATCTTGAGCATATTCTCTACAATAATGAATACCTTGAAAGTGAAAAAATAGCCAAATGAACCAAACCTAGCTGAGATGAAAATATGAGATCCCTTTATAAATGCCTCAGTTCCTTAAAGTTGCTTGTCTTCTTTTCTGAATTTCTGCAAGAGTTAAAGAAATTTAGAAACTTGTGTAGAGAACCCAATAAATCAAAAAGTCATGTCACAATTATCTCATATTGAAAGAACAACATGCTTATAAGATCAAAATAAAAATTACATGAACAAAGACATAGATATTATTTACATGCTCAAATGATCATTGATTAAAAAAAATATCAACATTCTTATGCTACTAAAACCTCATACCATAGACAATAAAGCTTATAGGATCAAACAAGCAAAGCATATATCAAGTCGAATTGCAAAATATACCAACCCCAATAACAACTAGGACCTAAAATCAATCAAAAAAATCACAACCCCATAAAATATCCTTGGATGACGGAACCCCTTGCTGCTGTAAATTAACCATGCATGGAAGCCAATTGTGAGCAGCTTTCCAAACAAATAATATAACTTTACGAGGAAGGTCTAGTGTCCAAAGCATCTTCCACCATTTCACTAGTCCGCTAGATGAACTGGCTTGACCCAAATAAGATTCACGAATAGCAAAGCAAATTATGACACTTAACAATTGAAATTTGAGACTAAAGTATCCTCTCCCGTATATTATTGAAGCTTCAGAGGGAAAGGGAGGTGGAAACTCAGAAAACAACATGCTCACAAACATAATCTGTGAGACCATGATATATTATTGAAAAAACATAAATTCATCAACCATTAAAAAACATAAACACCCAAAGGATCAGAAATAGCTATCCAAATAAGCATTAGCAACCTGCAAGTGCCATCAATTATAAAACCAGTCAAAAGAAACAAACTTGTAGCTCATTGCAAAATTTAGGAGCCAACATCACAAATTCATATGGACATCCCAACTCTTATACTGCCAATACTACCGCACAAAGGAGAGATGCACGATCCATGAACTAAGTATACATATGGATTTTTCTCTGGCAATGCAAAACTCTCACCCCTTAGGCATTTAACTTAAAAGTACTCTCAATATATGTAATGAAGTCTGGCACACCAGATCTTGGACATGCATTTACAAGTCTCTTACTCTTGGTATCATACCAAAACCAATAATTAGTTTCAGCCATACAAATTACAAGTATCCCATTGCTCAAACAATCTACTCCAAAACAGTCAGAATGTTGACCAACCCCACTTGAAAGAATATTGCTCAAGTTTACCGACAAATGCTTGAACCAAGAATTCGAGTCACCATATTTTTTTATAACCCAAATCTCAACTACTGTGATTTCATCCAAAGTGTAAAGAGAGAGACACCCAGAAAAGTTATATTTCATATTTCATATAATATCGTACCTTAAAAAAATTGTAAGCAGAGGAGAGAATATCACCTGAGATAGTCGGCGTGAGGTAGAGATAGAACTCTGAAAGCTTGTGATAGTCAGCGTGAAGTCGTGAGGCAGAGATAGAACTCTGGAAGCTTGAGATAATCGGCGTGAATTTGTGAGGCAGAGAGAGATGAGTTGTAATGACCCAAATTTGTTAATAAGGTTTAAGGGCCCTGATTAGTATGCCTGGAGGGCATAATGGGAATTATGTGTGACTTTAATGATTAAGATGCATGATTATGATTTAAAGCATGTTATATGACTATTTGAATATTTGAGATGCATGACTATGTGTACTAGTATGCATGTAGGCCCTGATTAGGTTAGAAGGGCATAATCGTAATTTTGGCCAATTTGGGCATAACTGCTTTGATATATGTGATAACTATCGAGACCACATTATTATGTGGATATATCTATGATCTGTGACTCGAGACGGTCCTAGTGAGCAAAGTAGCGAAAAAGTCATGGTGGGGATTTATACCTGGCTCGGGGTGAGCTTAGGGGTATAAATGGGAATTTAGTGAATATACTGGGGTCTATCTTGACATTGAAGAATATTATTGGTGATTAATTAGGTATCGAGAGTTAAGCGGGAAATATTAGGGACACTCGAGGAGTTAGCGGGAATCGGGTAAAATGACTAGAATGCCCTTAAGTGGACTAAAGGATTAGAAATAAAGGGGAGGGCATTAAGGTCATTTGGCATGTAAGAGATAGATATGTTGAGGCTTTATGTTAGTGGAAATTTTAGAAAGTTATAGAAGTCTGGAAGAGAGAAAAGAAGGAAAAGAAAGGAAAGAGAAAAGGAAGGGAAAAACAGAGTTGCACTCTCTTGGGTCGGTTTGTGGTTCTCTCACCACTTTTCTGGGATTTTCTTGGAGCAAAGCTCAGAGGAGAGCTGGAATAGACTGAGTATCAAAGATCCTAAGCTAGGTTTGAGGAATTGGCAGAGGTTTAGCAAAAGGTCATCAACACTTGAGGTAAAATTATGTAAGTTCCTTCAGTTTTGGTTTTGCTATTTAGCAAAGATATCTAAGCTGTGTTGATGGGAATTCTAGGCAAGTTGGAGCCAAGGTTTGAGGAGAAGCAAGTCAAGGAGGTCTAGAGACAACTTGGGGTTGAATTTCCATCAAAGGTATAAATTCTAAGCTCTAACTTTGATGCTCAATTGGTTTCTGCTGAGTTTAAATGTCTAGAAGTGGCTATGGTGAATTTTGAGTTTGGGGATGCATGTGCTTGAGTTCTAGGTATTTGGGGTGCTTGGGATGAGTGGAGTATGGTCATAAGGTTGTTTTTGAGGTTGGGAAAGATTTACAAGAGTTTTGGTTGAGGTTGGTTCGAGGAAATCGCAGGAAGGAAAAACTCGGAGTTGGCCTGTCTGTGACTAGCGCTACAGCGCTAGCCTTTGGGCGCTGTAGCGCTAGGCCAAGCTTGCTGAGGGGATTTTACTTCTATTTGTAGCACTGTAGCGCCCTCCCATGAGCGCTGTAGCACTACCCTGCCTTCTGAAGGGGATTTTAGGGTTGTTTGCAAGGGTTTTTGACCAAGGGTTTGGGGTTTGATTCCATCACCTTGTTTGGTGGAACTAATACTTCCCGGGGGCTCAGGTTTGGCCCCGAGGCTAGGTTTTGGACTTGAGGATTGATGATGACTTTGGCCTATGGCTGTGTTTAGGTGAGCGCTAGGGCTCGAGGGGGATCGTGCTCAAGGAGTCGAGGGATCAAAGCTAGTGAATTGAAAGGTAAGAAAACTGCACCTGGTTATATGTTTGTGATGGGACTAAGTACTCCCGATATTTATATCGTGTCAATGATGGTATTATGCCATGGGACATGTAAAAGCGACCTAAGAGTGTCGTACATAATATTTGCGCACAGGGTACAGCTTGGCTACTGGTAGCCGAGGACAGCTTAATATTCACTGAGCTCGGTTTAAGCGGGCCGGAGTCAGTGGGATAACGGAGGGAGTGGCCTGAGGGCGCTAGCCCTAGCTATCATTTGTGAATTGATACATGATATGAGTTGATGTGTTTAGTATGTTGAGTACCTGTTTATACTGGTTATTTATATGGTTGAGAATACGTGATGCAATATGAGATATTGATTTGTCTGTTGATTGCTTATGCTCTGTTATTGTGTTTTCTTGCTGGGCCTTGGCTCACGGGTGCTACGTGGTGCAGGTAAAGGCAAAGGCAAACTAGACCAACCCTGAGATGGAGAGCTGCGGGGTTGAATGTACATAGCCAAATGTTCGATCGCCATGGTTGAGGAGTGGGTCAGGACAGGGATTGCCTAACTGTCTGTTTTGCCTTAATATGGCTTAATATTGTATATAAACCTTGTGTCTTTTGTAAACGATCTTTAAACTTAACATTTTTGGGATCCCGTGTAAACAGATAACGTTTCTTAATGAAAATGCGACTTTTGAGACAAAAACATTTTTAACCCTAGTTCCTTTACAGATTCGATGACACGCTTTCAATGAAATGACTTGATTAGCAAGTCTGTCACTTTATAAACACACAGTGTAACGGTCTTGGCTATCCAGGGCGTTACATAAGTTGAGAAGAGAGTGAGAGAGGATATGTGTGCGAGAGAGAATGAATGTAAGAAAGAGAGGCGGTAATGGAGGCTGAGAGAAATTGTTTGGGTAACTTAGATTTAGGGATTAAAATTTGGCTGAGAGAGATTAGACTAAAAAAAAAAATCATTTGGCGCCTAGAGGTGTATTTCATATGGCGCCAAAATAGCTTGCTTATTCCGTGTTTTTATTTTAATCACCCTTTAATAATGCTTTTGAATATGTGTTATTTTTTAATGTAATATATACTAAAAATTGTTGTAGTGACAAATCCTATCCTTGTATCACAGTAACCCACAGTTGGACATCATGAAGTCACTGCTACCATTCTCATGTACCAAAGCCTTTGCTTCATTAGAGCTTCATCCACTTTCTGTCCTTCTCTAATTTGTTCCAACATGGAGGATTGTAACGTGAGGTTCGCTAGGCCTCATGTCACGAACTCAATGCTGGCATTTATAATTTCCTTCTGAAGAGGCATCTCTATTGTAATCAGTGCTGAGACACTCCATGTCCTCGCCTACTCAATGCATCTGCAACCACGTTGGCCCTGCCGAGGTGGTATAGTATTTCACAATTATAGTCTTTCACTAGTTCCAACCATCTTTGTTGTCTCATATTCAGTTCCTTCTGAGTGAAGAAGTATTTTAGACTTTTGTGGTCATTGTAGATTTCACACTTATCCCCATATAGGTGATGTCTCCATATCTTTAGTGCAAACACCACTGCTGCCAACTCAAGATCATGAGTGGCATACCATTGCTCATAGTCCTTGAGTTGTCTGGAAGCATAAGCTACTACCTTCCCATCCTGCATCAACACACACCCCAAGTCATTCTTTGATGCATCACAATACACCAAAAATTCCCCGCCCTCTGTGGGAACACAAAGGATAGGCGCAGAAATCAACTTATCCTTCATGGTCTGAAAGCTTTCTTCACATTTCTCAGTCCATGCAAACTTTTGATGTTTGCAGGTCAAATTGGTCAGGGGTGTGGAGATCTTTGAGAAATCTTCGACAAACTTCCGATAATAACCCACTAACCCTAAGTAGCTTCGAACCTCTGAGGCATTCTTCGGGTGGGGCCAGTCCCTAATGGCCTCGATCTTGGACGAACCTACTGTTATCCAATTATTGGACACTATATGCCCTAGGAAAGTAACTTGTTCCAGCCAAAACTCACACTTCGAGAACTTGGCGTATAACTGATGTTCTCGTAGTCTTTTTAGGGTCAACCTCAAATGCTCCTCATCCTCCTCCTTAGTCTTCGAGTAGATAAGGATATCGTCTATGAACACCACTATAAACTTGTCAAAATAGTCCTTAAATACCCTGTTCATCATGTCCATGAATGTTGTTGGAGCGTTAGTGAGTCCAAAAGACATCACTAGGAACTCATTGTGCCCGTAGCGAGTTCTGAAAGCCATCTTTGGAATGTCTCCCTCCTTTAATTTTAACTGATGATACCCAGATCATCAATCTTTAAGAATACTGTTGCCCCTTGCAGTTGATCAAAAAGGTCATCTATCCTCAGCAAATGATATTTGTTCTTAATGGTGACCTTATTGAGTTCTCGATAATCGATGCATATTCTCATGCTCCCATCCTTCTTTTTCACAAATAGGATAGGTGCTCCCCATAACGAATGACCAGGTCTTATGAACCCTATTGTACCCTAATTTTAGCTTAAGTCATTCGCTCAATTCGAGTACAGCTGGCAAATAAATATATGGAGAAATAACCAAGGGAATGATATAGGCATATTATCCACGTAAGCAACTCTAGTTTCACATGGGCACGTGTGGTGTTAGGCATCCTGGGTTTAACCCGAGCTACAGACACGAAGGTTGTGAATTGTGAGCTCATAATATTCAAACGGCATTCGAAATACGAGCTTTGAGGAGATGTTCAGCTCGTGCTAATTCGAATGTATTGCATACTCAAGGATCCCTAGAGACTCGGAATCCCATTATACAGTTATTTATGACTAGGCTGTCATATTTAATGTCCCAGATATTATGAGAACATTTACTGTATGATTAAATCATATCCCATTATAAATGGGAAATATACGTATTAAATGTAATAAATATGTATATGATTGATTGACTCACGCGGTTACCCAAACCTGTCCATGTAATTTCTCTATAAATACTGAGAATATTGGACAGGAAAAGGGGCCATGATTCTGTAATACTGAAACTCTACCGAAATAGAGAGTGAAACAACAATAATATAGACTCGTGAACTATGTGGATTTTAACCACTAAACCACGTAAAATATTTGTGTTCTTGTGAATTCATTTCATTTTTCATTACGGTTTATTTCTAAGCACTAATCTACCTTGCTCTTTCTTAATACACTGTTGGCGAAAAACCGCATCAACAGTTTGGTGCTTTCATTGAGAGGGAAATTAGTGCTTCATCAAAATCCCAGTCGAATCTCATCATGGTGCTCACTCGCTCAATGCACGATAATGAGATAGAACAGCCTGGTGGGCAGGAGGCCCATCATACCGCTGTTTCGAAAGAGCATGTCCCTGAAGTCCAGCAACGTCCGAGAAAACAACTGGCTGGTCATGGCGACATTGGGAGTTCAGCGTCATTGCCACCAAATCCAAACCTAGACTACTTAACTGCCATTGAGATGGGCAATATGTAGTTAAGAAGCGATCTCGCTAAGGCAAACAGGAAAATTGAGGAGGTTTTGGCTCGATTACCTCCTCTCGCAAATGACGTTAATGTCGAAAAGAGGCAAAGTGGGTCTCACAAGTCCCATAGGAATAACCGATCCAAACCAAGTCGATCAATCAGAACTGCCACCCCAAGTTCTATGCCTAGAGGGTGAGACCGCTAGAATGCTCATCCTAGAGGCCCTTAAAGGGGTCGTCAGCATATCAGTCGATCGGTTAGAACTGCAACCCCAAGTTCGGTGACACCTTCACAAGCGCCTAGGAATGCCCATGGAAAACCACGAGGAGGGGCTAGGATAGGTTCACAGAGACAGAATGTTCCAGCAAACCCCCCTACGTCACGATCGGATCACTAGGCGGAGAGAGCTAAACATAATGGGGCAGAATAATGGCGGGCTAATCTAGTTCGCCCTAATGGGACAAGGATTGCTTCGCCAGTAAGGCATCCCCCGTCACCCATAAGACATCTGACCCCACCTCGTCCTACATGGGACATTCATGCTTATGGGGATAGCAGGAGAAACCCTCCTCCGTCTGCCCATACCTACGTCCCACGGACGCATGTTGAAGATCCATATCCTCGGTCCCAACCGCGATCTGTAAGCTTCGCAAATGGGAGTTATTGGACCGAAAGTTGTCGTAGTGGTAGGTCCGAGGGCGACCTAAGAAATCAGTTGAGTTCAGCTCAAAGCCATCGGTGCGGGTCGCAACCTGATTTGCGTGATCGCTTAAATTCGCAGAGAAGGAATCCAACTCTAAATGAAGATATTAGTTACACTCAACAAGAGGGAGGTCCATCCATAGTATGCGATAATGGGAATGCCCCACCAACTCAAGATCGAGCTTGGAGAGACAATAACCCATCAAACGCAACAATAGGATGGGAGCTATTGAACAGCCCCCAGATAACCTAGGGACCAAAGACCAAACCCTCGAGAGGCTAGCTCTGATGGAAGAGAAAATGAAGAGGCTTTTATCTGGAAAAGATAAAGATGATTGCGACTCAGAGGATGAGCTCAAGCATTTCGCTCCAAATATTATGGTGGCCACGTATCCGATAGGCTTCAGAATGCCACACTTGTCAAAGGAAAATGGAGATGGAGATCCGTCAAACCACCTTGGGATGTTTAACACCATGATGATGGCCCAAAATGTCGAGTTCGACCTAAGGTGCATTTTGTTCCCTTCAACTCTGATCGGGCCAACCAGGCAATGGATTAAACAATACAAGAGGCATTCTATAAGTTCGTGGAAGAAGTTTTCTTCTGACTTCAAAAAAGCATTCCGGGCATCCCAGACAGATCGGGTTAAGGTTGATTCATTAGCCAATGTAAAGCAGCAACTTGGCGAAACGTTGAAGGCATATTTGAGTGGATTTACCAATGTCGTTGCACGAGCTAGGGATGCCAATGACAACTCCAAGCTCATGGCAATGAGGACGGGAATCCTTGTTGGAGGCGACCTGTGGCAATAATTACGGAGAAAAGGAGTTAATAGTGTGGATGAGTTTTTGGCATGAGCTCAAAGATGGATTAACCCGAAAGAGGCGCGAGCTTCCGTCACAGGAACCAGCCAGATCCCTGTCTAGCTCGTTGGAACGATAACAGACGTTGCAGCTATAGCTCAAACTGTTACCCAGAATAACCAAGGGGGGAGTAACAAAAGGAAGGGAAATGGTGAAGGCGACTAGAGCGGAACAAAGAAAAATAAATCTGGGGAGAAATTCAAGCCTTTTTACGCCACTTATACCGACCTCACGGATACTAGGGAGCGCATCTTCCTGGAAAATTCTACTCGCCTTCCATGGAAAAAGGCAGAACTGTTGAAAAATCAAAGAGCGAAGAGAGATCCTTCAAAGTTCTGTCGATTTCATTATGATATTGGACATAACACTGATGACTGTCGACAGTTGAAGGATGAGATCGAAACTCTTATTAGAGCAGGTCCTTTGGCCCAGTACGCCCGAAATCGGATGGTACCTAATCAACCCGCTGGACCAAACCCTGCGTCAGCTCTCAAAGCTCCAGTAAATCAAACCGGAGTTTAACCGAATCAGGACGATCCTCCTCCGATAATAAGAGGAGATATAGCCACCATTTCGGGAGGACCTCATCTGGCAGGCACGAGCAGAGGGGCCCAGAAGAGATACATTAACAAATTGAACTCCCATAACGGAGTGGAGTTCATCCCGGAACAACAGTTGTCGAAGCAACTGCGTTTGGAAAAACAACCAATCATTTTTACAGAAGAGGATGCTAGCCACGTCTAATTCCCACATAACGATCCCTTGGTCATAATCCTTCAACTCACCAACCAGAGGGAACGGAGGACACTAGTATAACGGGAGTTCTATGAATCTACTTTTTAAGTCCACCTTGGAAAAAATGGGGTTGTCTGTCACAGAATTGAAGGTGACCTCAATGAATTTATATGGATTTTCTGGCGAAGTGTCAGCAGCCATCAGAACGATCGAATTAGTGGTAACATTGGGAGAAGGCTCACGAACTGTCTCCAAGTTACTTGAGTTCATGGTAATCAATTGTCCAGCTGCATACAAGGAAATTTTGGGCCGACTTGCGTTGATGGAATTTGAAGCCATAACCTCTATCTGCCACCTAGCAATAAAATTCCCCTCGACTGTGGGAATATGCACCGTCAGGGGTGATCAATTCGCTGCAAGAGAATGATATAGCATTTCTATGAAGGAAAAATCACAACCCAGGCAGCAAGCTATGGTCATAAATGACAGAGGTGAGGAGTCCCAGGAAGTGGAAGTTACTTGTGGGACGGAAGAACCTCAAGAAGTAGAGGATAGCGACGTCACCCCACGTGATGACATTGGCCCACAAATGGGTGATGACAGGTCAAAGCTTCAAGCTATTGAGGAGCTCAAGGAAGTAAACATTGACCCCAAAGAAGCTTCAAGAGTTGATAAGATTGGAAAAATCTTGATGATAAAAGGAAGAAGGAGCTGATCAATTTCTTACAAGAGAATTTGGACGTTTTCGCCTAGTCACATTAAGACATAGTGGGAATAAGACTGAGTGTAATCATGGATACTCTAAATTTGGACAAGAACGTACCTGCGAAATCCCAAAAACGGAGACGCTTGGGAACAGTCTGAGCTGAAGCTTTTGAGGAAGAAGTTGCTCGACTATTAAAGGGCAGGTTTATTCGTGAAGCAAAATACTCGATCTGGGTTTCCAATCCCATGCTGGTCCCACAGCCAAACGGGAAATGGAGGACCTACATCAACTTCTTCAACCTGAACAAAGCTTGTCTCAAGGATTGCTTTCCACTACCAAGGATTAATCAGTTAGTAGATGCCACGGCATGTCACGAGCTTATGTCCTTCATGGATGCGTATTCTGGATATAACCAAATCGCAATGAATCCTGCGGACCAGGAACATACAAGCTTCATGACCCCAAATAATGTATATTGTTTAAAAGTCACGCCCTTCGGGTTGAAGAATGTCGGAGCTACATATCAACGCTTAGTCAACAAAATTTTCGCTAATCAGATCGGGAGGAGTATGGAAGTGTATGTCGATGATATGCTTGTTAAATCCAAGACTGCCAATCTCCATGTATCTGATATGAAAGAAAGTGTTGAAATCTTAAGGAGGTATGACATGAAGCTAAATCCTCATAAGTGCACGTTCGGAGTGGCATCAGGAAAATTTCTTGGTTTCATAGTCAACACGAGGGGAATAGAGGTAAATCTCGAGAAAATCAGGTCGCTGGTAGAAATGCCCTCACCCAGGTCGCGTAAAGAAGTTCAAAGCCTAACGGGAAAGGTGGCAGCTTTGAATCGTTTCATTTCAAAATCTACTGACAAGTGCCTACCATTTTACAACTTGCTTAGGGGAAACAAGAAATTCGAATGGACTGAGGAGTGCGAACAGGCATTACTCGACCTAAAAATGTACCTGACCGAGCCCACAGTGTTATCTAAGCCTATGTCTGGAGAACCTCTGTTCCTTTATTTGGCTATGACAGAAAATGTAGTCAATGCCGTGTTAGTCCGAGAAGAAAACCATGCTCAAAAACCAGTATATTATATAAGCAAGAGACTACTTGGAGCTGAATCAGGATACCCACTAATAGAGAAGCTGTCATTCTGTCTGATATTGGCTTCTAAGAAGCTCCAGCCATATTTTCAGTCCCATTCAATCAACGTCATGACCAACCAACCTTTAAGGTAGGTGTTACAAAAACCTGAAATGTCAGGACGTCTGTTAAAATGGGTTATTGAACTTAGCCAGTTCAAGATATTGTACGTGCCACAGACCTCAATAAAAAGTCAGGCCCTTGCTGAGTTTGTCACTAAATGCACCAGATTTCAAGAGGAGCTTTTAAAGGAGCCGGTGCAGGAGCTGTGGAAAATATTTGTAGATGGATCATCGAATGAGAACGGATTAGGAGCTGGGATCATACTAATCTCCCCAGAAGGGCATCGATTCCATACAACTTTGAGATTCGGGTTTGAAGCTTCCAACAACGAAGTTGAATATGATGCTTTACTAGCTGGGTTGAGAGTTGCAAGGGAGCTCAAGGAAAAAGATGTCCAATGCTATAGTGATTCTCAAACTGTGATTAATCAGGTGTTGGGAGAATATCAAGCTCGAGGTACGAAGATGGCGGCCTACCTAGCTAAGGTGAAGGGAGAGTTGTCTGAATTTGAGTACAAACTATTGAATAGATACCCCGCGAGCAGAACTCTGATGTTGATACTTTGGCAAGGCTTGCCACTACCAAAGAAGCTGAGACCTTGAACGTAGTGCCAGTGGAGTTCTTGGAGAGTCCAAGCATGACAGAAGAAATGGTAGAGGTCGAGATAGTCGATACAAGACCGACCTGGATGCCTTCCATAATGGAATACCTCACAACAGGGAAGCAACCTGAGGATAGAAAGGATGCAAGAAAAATACTATATCAAGCTCCGAGGTATGTGATAATGGATGGGACATTGTACCGACGTGGTCAGTCATTACCTCTCCTATGGTGTGTTCTGCCTGCGGAAGCTAAAAACATATTGCAAGAAGTGCACGAAGGCTTTTGTGGAGATCATGCTGGGGGGCAAAACCTAGCACTAAAAATACTGAGGCAGAGCTATTTTTGGCCCACTTTAAAAAAAGAATCGATCTCGTATGTTCAGAAATGTGACAAATGCCAGTGTTTTTCCATAGTTGCCCAAGTTGCTCCAGTCGAGCTAACGATGATCTCATCCCCATGGCCATTTACAGTATGGGGAATCGACCTAATGGGTCCCTAACAATGGGAAAGGGAGGAGTTTGTTATGCGGTGGTGGCGAATGACTATTTCACGAATTGGTTGGAAGCCAAACCTCTAGAAACCATCACTTCAAAGAGAGTCCTAAACGTTGTGGAGAAAAGTATTATATGTCAG
The DNA here is from genome assembly GCF_963169125.1 of Humulus lupulus. NCBI lineage: Eukaryota > Viridiplantae > Streptophyta > Magnoliopsida > Rosales > Cannabaceae > Humulus > Humulus lupulus. The sequence goes on from NC_084793.1 coordinate 102,984,602, forward strand.
TTTGGGCTTCCTAAAAAGATCATGTCAGAAAATGGAACACAGTTCGACAGTGATCTCTTCACTGACTTCTGTCAAAAATATGACATTATTAAGAGTTTCTCCTCAGTAGCGTATCCATAGGCCAATGGACAGGTCGAGGCTATGACCAAAACCCTAAAGGTGAGCTTGAAGAAGAGGTTAGACGAGGCCAAAGGGTTATGGCCCGAACAGCTCCCGCAAGTACTTTGGGCATACCAGACTTCTCACAGAACCTCCACGGGACATACCCCTTTTTCCCTAACTTTTGGAAGCGAGGCCGTCCTTCCAGTCGAAGCCATGGTAGCCACTCACAGGCAAAGGACATTCAGCCAGCTGATTGAAGAGAAAGTAGAGGAATCGCAATTACAGCTTGCCCATTATCAACAAAAAATCACTCGCTATTTTAATTCTAAAGTTAATACGCGAAGATTTGGATTGGGCGACCTGGTTCTCCGAAGGGTCTTTCTAGCGAATAAGGATCCCAAGGATGGTGTCTTAGGTTCGAACTGGGAGGGACCATATCATGTCGTTGAAATTTTGCGTGAAGGAACTTTCAAAATAGCTCGGTTGAATGGGGAGAAAGTTGCCTTACATTTGAAAAAGTATTATCAGTAGTACCATCATCCATGTAAGGCTTATTTATAAAAGCCATTTAATTAAATAATAGATGGATTATTAAATAATTTCTTGTCAAAGTTGTATTAGCTCATGTATTAATGTTTGTAAAAGCAACCAAGAAAGTTGCTACATTCTGGTTACTTGAGGGCATATAACCCCAAGAAAAAAAATTAAAATCCCTGGATACAACCAGGTCCAAAATTTAGAAGCTTGGAAACATTGATTATTCAATGGCTTTTTAAAGCTCAAATTTTTAATAAACATAGCGCGAACTAAATTTAAAATCATTTAAAACCCTGGACGCAACCAGGTCCGAAACTTGGAAAGTTGGAAAAAATTGTTTAATATAAAGGGCATTTTAAAGCTCATGTTATCAATAAACCTAGCAAGTTTCAATAAATTAAAAACCCTGGATATAATCGGGTTCAAGGTCTAATTCTAAACATGTATGATACAAATCAAACACACAAAACTTGGATATAACCGAGCTCAAAATATCTATCCCGATCTAAAAATTGATTCCTAAAATCTCGAATGTACAAGTCTAAGGATTCACAAACATGAAAGATAGTAAATGAGAGATAAATGGATGAAAAAGTTAGATATATTTTGAAACAAAGCAGGCATTATCCCAAGGAGAAAAACCTCGAACCAAGCCCAAAGGCAATTGTTTAATAAAAAAAATTGTTAAACAATTATAGACAAATAAAAAAAAGAAGCTATCATTGAGCTCCACTAGTTCACCCAACCGAGTTAACCTCCTCACCATCTCCCTCAGCTACCCCGGAAACCTCACCAGTCTCTGACGATTCTTGCAAAATCTGAGCCTTGAATTTTTCAAGGAGCGGATCCCACAGCCCGATTTCCATGAAAGAAAAGTTCCCATCTAGGTTGAAGGCCCAGCACTGGTATAGCAACTCTTCCATGGAAGATAATGAGGCTGCCTTTTCTTCTTTAACTATGGTCTCGACCTTGAGCAGATTGGATTTAGCATCATCAACCTTGGATTGAAGTTGTGCAGATTGAGCCTGGATGGCAGACAATGCAGTCTTCGCAGTCTGCTCGCTTTCCTGGGAGGAGGTGAGAGCGGCCTTAGCATCATGATCACTCTTTTGAGCAGCCGCCAAGGCAGCTTTGGCGGCCTACTCGCCTTCTTGAGCAGCTGTCAGATCAGTGTTGGCGGCATTTAATTCGGTCTGGAGCTCATCATTTCTTGCCCTAGCCCGGTCTTTGCTACGATACTGGGCCAGGATAGACTGCAAAATAACAAAAAAAGTGAAAGATATACCCTTGATCACAATAATAAGGATTTTTTCACAAGGAAAGATAACTTACAGTGAGGTTCATCCCCATAGCTGACCCTAAGACATTCTCCGGGTGGCGCTGTAACGCCCTGGATAGCCAAGACCGCTACACTGTGTGTTTATAAAGTACCAGACTTGCTAATCAAGTCATTAAAGTAAAAGCGTGTACTGAAATAGTAGAGGAACTAGGATTAAAAGTGTTTTGGTCTCAAAAGTACGTTTTCATTACTAAACATTGTTTACAAACATGGGATCCCAAAATTGACAGTTTAAAAGCCATTTACAAAAGTTACAACGTTTAGATACATCGACTGGCCATACTAAGGCAAAAGCGAGCTGTTAGGTAATCTCTGTCCTAACACACTCCTCGACCGTGGTGATCGAACGGCTGGCTATGTACATTACACCTCGGAGCTCTCCACCTCAGGCCTGGTCCAGCTTGCCCTTGCCCTTACCTGCACCACGAAGCACCCGTGAGCCAAGGCCCAGCAAGAAAACACAGAAACAACAGAGCATGAACAACTAGTAACAAATCAATTACACGTATAGCATTTCATCAACTCAAGTGTATCATCAGTCAAGTATTTCATATACTAAGCATCTCAGCTCAAATACATAATGCACAGACGATAACCAGGGCTAGCGCTCACAGGCAGCTCCCTCTGTTATCCTATTATTTCCGGCACTCAATGGCCAATTCGCGCCCCGTGCGCTAAACTCATGAACGGTACTCTTAGACCGCTTATACGTGTCCCTTGGCATAATACCAATGATGACACAATACAACTTTCGGGAGCACTTAGTCCCATTCACAACCATACATTCGGGTGCAGTTTTCTTACCTTTCAATTCAATAGCTTTAATCCCTCGACACCTTGAGCACGATCCCACTCGAGCCCTAGCGCTCACCTAAACACAATCATGGCCAAAGTCAACATCAACCCTTAAGTTCAAAACCTAGCCCCGGGGCCAAACCCGAGCCCCCGGGATGTCCTAGTTCCACCAAACAAGGTGGTGGAACCAAACCCCAAACCTTAGGTCAAAAACCCTTGCAAATTACCCTAAAATCCCCTTCAGAAGGCAGGGTAGCGCTACATCGCTCTTGGGAGGGCGCTATAGCGCTACAGACAGAAACCAAAACCCTTCCAGCAAAATGGCCTAGCACTACAGCGCCCAAAGGCTAGCGCTGTAGCGCTAGTCACAGACAGCCCAACACCAAATTTTCCCCTTGTGCGATTTTCTCGAGCCAACCTCAACCAAACCTCTTCCAACTCTTACCCAAACCTAAAAACAACCTCATGACCACACTCCACTCATCCCAAGCACCCTAAACATCTAAAACCCAAGCACATGCAATCACAAACCCAAAATTCACCATAGCCACCTCCAAACTCTAAAACCCAACATAAACCAGCTGAACATCAGAATTAGAACTTAGAATTCATACCTTTGATAGAATTTCGCCCACAAGCTATCCCTAGGCTCCCTTGGCTTGCTACTCCTCAGCCTTAAGCCTGAATTCCCCAAAGTTCCATTCAATTCAGCTCAAGTACCACAACTTAAAAACCAGAAACAGAAATGGATGAACTCTAGAATCTTACCTCAAGTGTTAGTGAAACCCTGCTAAACCTCTGCCAATTCCTTAATCTTAGGTCAAGATCCTTGATGTTTAGTTATCCCAGCTCTCCTCTAAGCTTTACTCCAGAAATTCCCAAGAAACAGGTGAAGGAAAGTGTAAACCGACTTAGAGAAACTCTCTCTGTTTTCCCTCTTTCTTTTCCCTTCTTTTTCAGACTTCTTTCATATTCTACAAATTCCACTAATTTAAAACCTCAGTAATACCCATCCTTAAGAGTCAAATGACCTTTATGCCCTCCCAATTAACTCTAATCCTTTAGTCCACTTAAGGGTATTTTAGTCATTTTGCCTAATTCCCGCTACTTCCTCGAGTGTATCTATTATTCCCTGCTTAATTCCCGATACCTAATTAATCACCAATAGCATTCCTCAATATTACAGTAATCTCCGGCTCATCCGCTAAATTCCCATTTATACCCCTGAGCTCACCCCGAGCTGGGTATAAATCCCCGCTATGACTTTTCCACTACTTTGCTCACTAGGATCGTCTCGAGTCACTGATCGCGAATAAATATCCACATAATAATGTGGTCTCAACAATTATCACATATATCAAAGCAGTTATGCCCATAATGGCCAAAATTACGATTATGCCCTTCTAATCTAATCTAGGCCTATATGCATACAAACACGCATAGTCATGCATCTCAAGTACTCAAGTAATCATATAACATGCTTTAAATCATAATTATACATCTAAATCACTAAAATCACACGTAATCTCCATTATGCCCTCCAAGCATGCTAATCAAGGCCCTTAAGCCTTATTAGCGAATTTGGGTCGTTACAGGCGCTCCTCGATGGTCCTTAGATCTCTCGAGCTGGCCTTATAGGTGTGCCCCACCATATAGCTCGTTGTCTCATAAATGATGCCCCGAAAAGCTTCAGGGATCTTTTCTAGATCCTGGGGATCTATTGGAATTCAAATAGTGGGGGATGAAACGTTGGGGGCTGGAGGATCAGCTTGTATTACTTGGGCCTGAGGAGGTGCGAATCGATGTGGAGGAGGAACCCTAGCGGTAACAGTACTCACCAGAACTGATTCCCGGATTGAGCTCGCATCTTTCCCCTTGGCAGGGGATCTGGAGGTGTTGCCCGCAGTAGGGGGTTTTCTTTGAGATCCTGAGCCTCTTTATGGCAGGGCCCAAGCCAGTTTTCTTTGTCTGAAAGGCAGTTCGGAGGTCAGGAGCTTCGGTTTGTTCCATCTCTTTGCCTAAAAATAATAAAAATGAATTAGTTTGCAAATAAGATTGTCAGAAGTATATATAAAGAAAAAAAAAACAAAGATCCTACCCTCTTGGCTGGGGGAGGAGTCTATTATCACAACCTCTGGCCTTGGAGCTAATGGAGGAGAGGGAGAATCTACGATTAATATTTCTGGGATCCTAAGGGTCTCAGGCTCAGGTCCTTCCTCAGGGCTGGATTCATCTACATATTGTCTAAATCCAGGGGCAAATGCACCCTAGAGCAGAGAAAACCAGGTCCTACAATTGGTTCCATACTCCTCAAAAATGGAAAATCTAAAGTTTAAAGTGTTGTCAACAACTACTGTGCCCTTAGGGTAACTACTGTCATGGCGTCCCACTAGGTGGTCTACGCATTGGAGTAGGGTTACATTACGATATGGGTAATGAGGATGATGATGGATGAGCTGATTTGGGTTAAATCGTACTAACCTAAAATCGGCAACAACCCTATCTAATTCCATATAGGGGTATGGGTTACCTTGGCCGGAGGGGCCAGTTGCTGCCCCTAACACAACTCATTCTAAGTCAGATTCTCGGGCAGCCTCGGGAGCCCGCCTTTTCCTCATAAGAGGCACCTTGTCCTCTTCTTCCTCCTCGCCTTTGGTGGCTGGCAAGGCCTCCTCTTGAGAGGATGGGAGCTCCTGGATCACCGGAAGTGTAGCCCGGGTCCTTAAGGCCAACATTTGACCTTCGCCAATCAACTTACACGCCAGCATTGTGACATCATTCATGACCTGGCAGTAGTCATTCGCGCTGGGTGGAGGCCCAGACAATTTCTTGTATTGACCCCCGAGGGTCACAGACTTCTCCATCCTTGCAAATATGGCTACACGAGAAACAAATTCAGTTAAGACATGTACAAAAGAAACACCTTGAAAGGAATAAAAATGTCATGAGCTGAGGTTTCAAATGTAAGGAACTTACGAGGACGGTTAAAGTATATGTGTTCGCAATTTCGAAACCCATTCGACATAAAGAACAAGTCTTTGTAGTCGTTGGGGTGACTGGGAAGCTCGATGATAGGAGCAGAGTTAGGAAATCTTGTCAGATATTAGAACCCGTCACCTCGCCCTTTCCGCTCCAGACTAGCTTTGAGGCAGAAAAGTAGAAGATATCTGCCGGGGTGGGGACCTCCCACTCATGCTTCAAAAATAAATATTTCAGCCCTGCCAAAAGTCTATAAGAATTTGGGGGGAGCTAAAATGGAGCCAACTTCATGTAGTTTAGAAAATTCATGAAGTATTGGTCCAGGGGAAGAAAGGCCCCAGCCTTTAAGTGCTCGTCACTTCAAGCCCCGAAGTCATCTTGGAGAGGGGAGCAGTTCCGTTCCCCTTCGAACTCAAGTCGGGCAAGGAGAGCTCTGGTCCTAACCTTTATGTTATGGCTTAGCATGACCTTATTCACCCTCCCTTGGGTCATGATCTTTGATACGTTGCGCTCAGCCTCGAAGTAGGCATTGGGGTCAATCACCACCAGACCGAAGTGGGGGAAGGGAGACTCTCGGGCGATCTGCTTCCCCTTGTTCTTCTACTAAGCGGACGAACTTGAGGCATTCTTCTTGGGGGCGGTTTTCTTGTGAGGAGCCATCAAATCGCCTAACGAGCAGAATGACCTAGTTAGTAGGTGACCTAAGAGGGTTTAAAGACTGACGCAGAAGTACAAAGGAGGGAAGGTTTACTTTTTTTATGCGAGTTGAGGTTAGCCTCAGCCCCATCGCATGATGCCATGCAATACCCTAAGTTATGCACCTCGGTTTCCTAATAGACCCCTGATATTTAGGGATCCGTGTGTTAGACTGTCAGACCACTACTTTCCTTGGGAGGCGGCTTAGTGCAAAATCGCCCAAGAAGCATGACCCCTAAGCTATCTAGTTTAAACCCTGAAACCCTTCATTTCCTTTATCCCGAATGGGTATTCTTTACATTAACTCACCATTGAAATTACCTAGAATTACCCAGAAATGTCCTAGTTTTATGCATGTCTTATTTCTAGAGCTATTTTGGACTCACCCGTTGTACCTAAGTCGAAACCTATTCCCTAAAAACATTCGAAAATAGCCTAATGGTAACTACAGTGAATAGTGTGGATGAACATGGTGAAGAACAAAATTCCAGTAAAGAAAAACAAATCTTCAAACCAAAAAAGAGAGATACTTACATTATGTTCTTCGATGGTAAGATGTAGAATTTGCAAAGGAAAGTTCCTGGAAAACTTTTGAGTAACTGGGTACAATGAATGAGTTTTGGGGATTTCTGGGAAAGAAGGAAGTTTTCGGAAGTGCAGAAGAGGAAATTTTTTAAATGAAAGGTGGTGAAGTCTGAAACTTGGCCATTCCTTTCATACATAAGTTGTGTAAATTAATTTGGGCCATCTGTTTGGGTTAGTTCAAGATCAAAGGGCCAAGGTTAAACAGACAAAACAGCAGCAAAAAGGTGACAAGACAATTATTGTAGTCCTCGAAACCCGAACAGACGCCAATTGCAGTACACCACGTGTCTAGTACTCGAGTATTGGGCATGCATGGTTTTGTGTAACAGAAGACTAAAAGCCCCTACTCTGTAGATCAGAAAATGATGATGTCATACATGAGCGAGAGCTTGGGGGCAAATGTTATACCCTAATTTTAGCTCGAGTCATTCACTCAGTTCGGGTACAGCGGGCAAATAAATATACGGAGAAATAACCAAGGGAATGATATCTGCTTATTATCCACGTAAGCAACTCCAGTTTCACATGGGCACATGTGGTGTTAGGCGTTCTTGGTTTAACCCGAGCTACAGACATGAAGGTTGTGAAGTGTGAGCTCATAATATTCAAACGACATTCAAAATACGAGCTTGGAGGAGATGTTCATCTCGTGCTAATTCGAATGTATTGCATACTCAAGGATCCCTGGAGACTCGGGCTGTTGATGTCCCAAATATTAGGAGAACATTTACTATATGATCAAATCATATCCCATTATAAATGGGAAATATACGTATATGTGTGATTGACTCACTCGGTTACCCAAACTTGTCCATGGAATTTCTCTATAAATACTGAGAATATTGGACAGGAAAGGGGGCCATGATTCTGTAATGTTGAAACTCTGCCGAAATAGAGAGTGAAACAACAATAATATAGACTCATGGACTAGGTGGATTTTAACCACTAAACCATGTAAAATATTTGTGTTCTTGTGAATTCATTTCATTTTTCATTCTGGTTTATTTCTAAGCACTAATCTACCTTACTATTTCTTAATACGTTGTTGGCGAAAAACCGCGTCAACAAACCCCTTATCCAACAATTCCTATAGTTGGGTCTTGAGTTCCTTCAACTCTGCAGGTGCCATTCGATAGGGTGCTTTAGAGATCAGTGTTGCTCTGGTGCAAGTTCGATCACAAATTCAATTTCTCTATCTGGGGGGTATTCCTGGTAATTCCTCGGGAAACACTTCCGGAAACTCTTAAACAATATGCACATTCTTTGGTTTCAACTCTGTTTCCTTGGATTTATTCACCACACTAGCCAGAAATGTCGAAAAACCATGTTGCATCATATTTCATGCTTCCAGTGCCGATATTATGGGTGTACGAAAACCCGCTAATTCTCCTTTAAAAGAAAAGAGTTCCCCTTCTTCTAATCTGAAGTCCACAGATTTCTTCCGACAGTCAATCGACGCTCCATGTTTGGATAACGAATCCATGCCAAGTATGACATCATATTCTGGTATATTTAGTTCTATAAGGTCTCTTGGGCACTCCCTGCCCTCTATTGTTATAGGTGTTGACTGTAACCACCTAGTTGACAACATCATGTCTCCCAACGGCAACATTGTACTAAAACTATGCTCAAACAGTTTATAAGGCATACCCAACTTATCAATCATATTCATGGAAATATAAGAGTGAGTTGCTCCAGAATTAATAAGGACTCTACACATCATACCAGATATAGGGAGTTGACCTGTGACTACGATATTACTGTTGGCTGCTTCATTCTAGTTTAAGCCAAAGACCCGTGCTGGCACCAGATTGTTGTTACTATTCTGTCCTGCTTTCCATCGTGGGCAATCTTTTCTCAGATGTCATGCCTAAACTCACTTGAAACATTTGTTGGTCCCGACTTGGCATTCTCCCGGGTGTCTTTTCGAGCATTTAGGACAGGTGGGGTGATCTACTCTGTTGCTTTGGTGATTCCCACGATTCCGATCATTATAGTGACTGTTGCGATTGTTAGGGTGGTTCTGAGTGTTGTGACAGTTGTTATTCGTGGCCGGGGGTCTCGGTCTCTTGTTGGTGCCACTATTTTGTTCTTCATTAGCTTTCCTCTTGTTGCCCTCATTGAAGCCCTTGTTTCGGTGGGCCTCTCTTCTAGCAGCATTGTCCTTCCCTATCCGATCCTCCAAGTATTTTGCCTCAATTGCCCTATCTAGTACTTTGGCATAATTGACCACTTCAGCACTGGTCATCTTAACGTCCCTAGAAATCATAGGCTTGAGTCCCCTCATGAACCTTTGGACTCGGAGAGCTTCAGTTGGTACAACTTCAGGAGCGAATTTTGCCAACCTATCAAACTTCTGTGCATAATTAGTGACAAATAGATTTCCCTAAATCAAAGTCACGAACTCATCTACTTTGGTTGCTAACACGGACGCACTATAATACTTCTTGCTAAAAGCTTGCACGAAATCTGCACAAGTCATGGTATTAAGGTCTCGAGTCTATTTAATCACATCCCACCATATCTGCGCATCCAACTTAAGCAAGTGGGCTGCACATGAGATCCTCTGGCAATCATTTAACTCCATATGATCGAAGATGGCCTCAATTGATCTTAACCAATCTTCTGCCACCATGGGATTAGATTTCCCTTCAAAGGTCGGTGGGGCTTGCTTTCTGAAACGTTCATAAACCGGTTCGAACCCATAAGTCACAGGTAGTTGTACAGGTGGTGGTGATGGTGGCTGAGGCTGCGCCACTGGTACTCGAGGCACTTGGGGTGCTTGCCTAGCATGTGCTAATTCCTCATCTCTCAGCCTTAGTTGTTCCCTTAACCTTGCTACCACTGTGGCCAGATCCACAGTTGGTGCAGCTAGGGCTGCAGGTTGGACTGATGACATTATGAGACACCCTTTCCTCGGCCTCCTCCTCTTCCCTTGCCTCCCCGTCCTCTTGTCGACATTATGAGATTCTAAGGCACCAAAATAAAATCATACGAGAGTACAAATCGCATAATGGTTTGATAGATATTCGTGAAAAACATACATTCCAAATCCACACCATTTAGAGTTTGCAAGAAAAAATATTAAACCATAGCATTCAAAGTGTGTTCAAAATTATTCCAAAATTCAAACAACTCATAAAGTATTCAATAACCAAAAACATAAGTCCTTAGCGTTTTTAAAGAAAAATATCCCATCTTATTCATTAACATTTCACTGAACGATCCACATGACGGACTCTAGTCCTCAACTGTGGACTAATCCCCAGAGTTTTAGTCGAAGACGTCCTCAGAGATGTGGAAGGAGTCCGGGGCGCTCGCCAATGATCTCATTCTAGCGATCACTAGTGGTATGGCAGGAACTGCCTCTTGACATGCCATAGCTCCTTACAAACCGTGCACCATCTCATAACACTCCTCCATCTCTCTGTTGTCTGTCTTTACCATAACCGTCTCCTCACGACTAAAATCATAGTTGTCCATAACATCGTAGATCACGTACTCGAAGGTGCTAAAGTCCAGGTCGTCCTGAATGACGTCGTGCCATGACATAGCTAACTGGAGAATGGCCTCGGGATACACTGACAATGCTTCCCTTAACACCTAGTATTTTTCTATGGGCCATAGTAATGACCCTCTTTTGTTCATGATTCCCTGTGTACGATCGCAAACCACCGCCGTTGTTTTCAACACCGCAATCCTCCAATCATAGGGGTCCTCCTCAAGCTGGACCTTGGGTATCGCGCAGATTTCCTTAAGTAGTTGTTTCTTAGTGGTTTTTATAATGGGAGGCATCTTACTATACTTCAGTAACAAAACTATAAAATTAAAAATAAACAGAAATAAACAATAACATATAGAACAAATACTTACGACACGGTGAGGTAAGATTTTTCTGTCTTTAGCATGTATGGGGAGGGTCATTGGAAACATGGACAACCTGTCTCTGATACCATTTGTAAAACGCCCTAGACTAATACTTTGTAAAACATCTCCATGCTCATAAACTTATAGAAAAAAACATCTTATTATATGAAAATTCCAGTGGGACCTTGTTAAAACATTCAAGCTGGGCCCAATAGTTTAAAATAATATAAAAGTTCTCATGAAACTTTTTTAAAAATAAATATAGTTCAAGTCCCACTGATAAGTTTCCGAAACCAAAATAAAACATAACATCGTTCTTTAAAATTGGCGTTTAAGCTGATCGTTTACTTGCCCATAGGATTACCCCACGCCATACACACTCTGACGTCGGAATTCCCCACATCACCACGCGTGCCAAAGAGAACCCCTATTTATTACCTAAAAGGGGAAAGTAACGGGGTGAGCTAAAAGCCTGGTAAGAAAGTACAAACAACAAACAAAGAAAAACACAAAAAAACATAATCATATCGTATGACTCCTACAACATCATATACACACATCGTGCATAAACGTCATCATCATACATCATACATCATTATCATGCATCATATGTCATTAACATTTGGTATTGTGAGAACCACATTAGTATGTGGGTAGGTCAGCAGAGCACGACTCGAGGCGATCCTAGGGCTAGTTAGCGGGGGAAAAGTCACAACAGGGCTTAACAGTTGACTTTGGATAAGTCAGAGATATTTTAGGTATCGGGTAGTTGTTTAGACTATCAGGTTATGAAATTAAATATATGGAGATATATTTGAGGTTAGGAAGTCTAGGCGGGAATATTGGGGGATTTTACCGTTTTGCCCTCGGGGAAGTTTCTGGCACCCCGAGCCTCGGGATTGACTTAACGGGATAAGATAAACTTAAGGAAACCCGTAGAAAGAAATAAACTGATTTTATTTCTCAGCTTATTCTCCTCTCTCTCAAGGAAAACACAGGGGAAAAACTAGGTGAAAACCATAAAGGGGAAACAGAGAATTTCTGGGATTTTAAACTATGAATTTGCTGGGAATTCAGTGGGGATTTGAAGCTAATCTCAGAGTTTATCCAGGGGATATTTAGTCAAGGCTAAGGTAAGGATCAAACTATGTTTCTGAAGTTTCAATTCTGAGTTTTCAGCTGGGTATTGAGGTAATTCCAATTTTGATGCTCAAGGTGGAATTTGAGTTGGAAAGCTTTGGAAATTAGCTGGGAATTTGCTTACAGAAGGAGTTCAACTGAAGAGGTAAGCTCTAATTCGTGATTAGAGGTGTAAATTCGGGTTTTGCATGGCTGGTTGGGTGTTTTAAGGTTCTTGAGTTTCAGAGACTAAAACATGGATTTCTATGAGTTTTAGGCTGAGTTCTCTGTTGAATTATGTTGCTAGAGTCGTCCTAAAGGTCTTGGGAATGTTTGTTTTTGAGTTAGGAAGCTTTGGGGTGATTTTGGGTAAGGTTTTAAGGATTGAAATGGTGAATTTTCTTGGTTCGAAGGGAAGGGCCGCGGCTCTGTTCTAGAGCGTTGCGGCCCTAGGTTGAAGATGAGCCAAGGAGGCTCGGCCAGGGGTGAGTGCCGCAGCGCCCAATGCTAGGGCCACGGCGCGTGTCTTTGTCCAGGGCTGCTCTTGGTTCTTTTTTGAGGCCAGGGCCGCGACTAAGCTTCAAGGGCCGCAACCCTTAGTTTTGCACTTGAACGTTTAGGGTTTTTAAGGTCGGGAATTGAGCCTAGAGTGCTCGGGATCAATTTCACCACCGTGCTTGGTGGGATTCGATTTCCCAAAAGTTAGTTTTGTACCCGAAAACCTATATTTGGATATTAATGAAACCTAATACTTTGGTTGTGACTAGGTGATAAAATCTTAGGCTCGGGAACGGATCGTGCTTTAGGAGTGTTGCTCATAAACAATAACTGCAAAGACTAAAGGTAAGAAAACTGCATCTGGTTGAATATATGTGGTGGGAGTAAGGGTTCCCTATCGTGTATGCTTGAAAAGATGGTATTATGCCATGCAAGCTATTTAGTGAACCAACGGCCTAAGGGTGCCAAGGGTTACACTAGCGCACAGGGCGCGGCTTGGCCACTGGTAACCAAGGACAGCTTAATGCACTGAGCTCGGTTTAAGCGGGCCGGAGTCAGTGGGGTAAATAGAGGGTGTGACCTAAGTTGTCGGCCCTAATTATTACGTGATGTGAATGTTACAAGTGTTTGATTGCATCCATGATTTTGAATGTATGCTGAGTGATTAATGTGGATTACTTGATGAGAGTTCATGCTTAGTGAGTTTGCTATCTGTTATTACTGTTTGTGTTGCATATGTTTTCTTGCTGGGCCTTGGCTCACGGGTGCTATGTGGTGCAGGTAAAGGCAAGGGAAAACTTGAACAGCCTTGAATTGAGAGCTCTACAAGCAGAATGTACATGGCCAGCTGCTCAGCCACCACAGTTGAGGTTTAGGCAGGGACGCGAGACCCAGAGATTGTCTATTTTGCCTTAGTATGGCTAAGAGTTGCTTATGTATTTTGGAAGTCTATAAACCAACTTTTAACTCTATTTCTTTTGGGATCCTGTGTATATAACTGTTTAATTTTATAAAATGAAACTTTTGAGACCAAAACCTTTTAAACCCTAGCTCATACTTGTTTAGTGACACGTTTTTAAACTAATGACTTGATTAGCAAGTCTTGCACTTCTATAAGTACATAGTGTAGCGGTTCTGGCTATCCAGGGCGTTACAAACATATTCAAACATTATCATCATATCCTTGTGAACATGGTCCCATCTCTTGTCCATGTCACATCTTGAGGTAAACAGGAGGCTCTGGTCCTTGAATAACCTCGGCGCGTCCGCCCTATGAGTTACGTCTTTATATCCTTAGTAACTCGGGTTACATCTTTATATCCTTAGTAACCCCTTTGTCGTGTCGCGTTCAACACGCTAACAAGAATTGCTTTTCATACAACATACAAAATACATGCATCTCAGTCATATCAACACAAAGGAAATACATGATTCATCAAATTCATCATATCATCTCAAAATAGTATTTCATATGCATCTCAGTCATATAAACACAAAGGAAATACATGATTCATCAAATTCATCATATCATCTCAAAATAGTATTTCATACTTCATATCACATGGTACATCATCTTACATAACGTTTATCCTCAAAACAAACTCATCTTACTATTCATAGCATAAATAAATAGAATTCTATCTAACTTCCTTACCTCGTGCCTGAGTAAAGCTAAAATTGCACAAACTTCACAACGAGCCTATAACTATAATCAAATAGCATCCTTTAGCATCACATAATATTTTCTTGTGCCCAACTCACATATCTCATGTGTGTATGGGCCATGCACACATGGTGCAATTTACACATAATTTCCAAACATACACATTTTTCACATAGAATCACAAAAGAATAATGCCAATTCTACCTATTATCCATGCATGGTTTTTAAGTAAAAATGATATGGTTGAATAATAGACATATTTTTTAACGTAAAAGTGCATTTACAAGCGACATGCATACGTGTGGAGCGTTGTTAAAAAGTGACGTTAAAAACGATAATTTCTACACGCTTATTTCTAATCTTTTCAAAATAAAGATTTAGTAACATAATTTCTTCACCATTATTTATTACCTTTAAATTCCTAAGTTGATTAAATCTCTTAAGACATTATTTTTATTTCATAATAATTTTTTATTTAGCCATAAAAAAAATAATTCCATTTATTATTTTTAAATTGCTTTAAAAATAACAAAAGCTTGAAATTGTCTAAAAGTACTTAAAAATATCATGTTTCATTTAGAAAATAACACTTTATTTAAATTAATAAAATTACAAGATTTGATGATAGAAAAATATAAAATATAATTTTAAGGGTGAGAAAAAATATATTTTTGTTTGCATTATTTAAGGCTTCATTTATGTAGTGTAAACTCATATGTGAAAACTAAAATAATTATTTTTAATTTAGTAAACTAAACTTTCAGCCACCATTTATTTTGATTAAAATCACAAGTGAATCTAAACTCAATATTTTTCTTAATTAAAATATAGAAAATCATACTTATTAAAATATGAACATTCAAGGTTACATTTAAGATATCATTTTAATTTATATATATTTTAGTGTATTAATTTATTTCAACATACACACAAACTTCCTTTTATTTAAAAGACATTTCATAATTTTTACCAAAACTTCCAGTAGCAAATTAAACCCTAAAAAATCACTATCTTGGAATTAAAACTCATATTTTCTATATAAAACATAAAAAAAATTGTAGGTATTTATTTGAGTAAAAATATCATTTTAATGTAAATTAAAATACCATTTTAATTTCATAAAATCATCATAGCACTTGCAAAAACATTTATGCATGCAAATCATTATTTCACCAAATTTCTCATAACTTAAACACAAAATTCAGCAAGCATATTAAGTCATGAAAATCATCCTTTTACATCATGCTTCACAAAACTCATACAATAATCATACATGCTTAATCAACACACTTTAAACACAAACCCTAGCATGTTTCTACACCTCTTTTAAGCATTTAAATATTACCATTAGCACACAATAATTAATCAAACCACCTTAAAACATACTCACAAGGCTAAAACATCCATAATACTATTTTCAAAATATATCACCAAATTTTCATGCCCTTTTTAAGAAAATAAATCATTAGGTCTACACAAGAACATACAACAAGATTCCTCATTTAAACCCATCATGCTTTCAAAAATATCATAATCATCTCTCAAATCCAAAGTTGATTTCAATGCTCAAGAGAAAACAAGAACCCTAGAACATGAATCCAACACAGCAACATAAAAAAAAATATGATAAGAATTCCCTACATATGCTTGGTCGAAATCCCCATGAACATGAACATAAAATACAAAAATCATCATATTTTAGTATATTAAAACTAAAAACCTTGTCAAACTTAATCATACATATTTTCTACATAACAAAGTAATCATCATCAAAATCACCATGCATCATATTCAAGTATCTCAAAACAAATCAAATCAACACATGACAAGGATTCAAATAGACATCAAAACCTCAAGAACCTTTCAATAAAACAACAAAATTAAAAACAAGGTTTAGGGATCAACTACCTCATTGATAGAACCAATACCCAAAATGGCCACCACCTTCAATCAACCCCTAGGTTTCGAAATCCACAAAAAAATAAAGACATAAACATTAACATGAAAACTAGATTAAGAAGATGAGAATGTAGAAGAGAGGATTAAACCACCAAAAATTAAAGGCACTCACCCAAGACCTTTAAAATTCTTATCTTCTCTTCTCCTTCTTTCTCTTCTCTCTCTCAAGTTCTCGTGCTCTCCCTCTCTCTCTCTCTCTTCTCTCTTGCACGCCAGCCCAAGGAGCAAAAAAAAAAAAAAATGCTCTTCAATGTTCTTTCTTTCCCTTTTATCTAACTTAGATAAAATAACCTAACCTAGTGGGAAAGGGTAAGTTTCCTCTTTTGATTATTTTCATGCATTTTATTTTTATTTGATTTTTCTTAATTAGGGGAAAATAAAGAGTGCATAAAGATGACAACTCTTCTTCCCTTTTTAGCTAAAACTCACCCAAATTAAAAAGAAAATGTAATCCTTCCTTTCCCACTCTCTTGCCGTCCACCACTCTTCATTACCTCTTTTTTTTTTTTTTTAATTAACTAAAATAATTCTAATAAAAGGAAATAAAAGTGTGTAGAAAATTCTATGTAAGTGCACCATGCAACCATGCACATGCACACACTTAATTACTAGGGTGCCTCATTACCTGCCATGCACCTTGGTGCATTCAACTAAAATTCATATATTCAAATAAATAAATTAATAAATAAATAAAACTATTAACAATTAACAATTAAATAAACACAAAATTTCTACCAAACAATTCTAACAAATAAAATAAAAATTCACAACACTTAACAATTAAATAAAACAAAGCATAAAATTAATAAAATAAAATAAAAAATTTTGGTGCACTACAGCCCTCCTTGGTTTGGAGGCCGAGAAGGTCGTCCTGCTCGTGACTGGGATCTTTCAGGATTGGCAATGCTCCTGGAGTGGGGAGTGGTCGATTGCTCCACTCCATCTCCGTCCAAGGCATGGGGCTGCCCTAAAGGAGCTTGGCGATGTCTCATCGCCATGCGTATGGACCTCTTGAAGGTGAAGGTCACCTCTCGTTGTTGTTGTTCCATGTCCCGTCGTTGAGCATCCATCTCAGCTACATCAACGACGTTCATGGTGTGCATTCGTGCCATCTTTTCTATAAGGGTGTCAACGTCCTCTCGTACCGACTCGGGTTGTTAAGGGAGATGGTCGTCATTGCTTTCATCCAAGTTCTCCTGAGGGTCCTCCTCAGCGTCTCTCAGAGGAGGATGAGGATTTGGTGGGGCTGCAGAGCCGTTCTCTTTAGCTGGACCATGCCTAGGTGCCATGACCAGTGAGGGGATGAGCTACCTTGGGTGGTAGGTGAGAATATCTTACTCTAAGACTCACACTCTCAATGAAAGCACCAATATGTTGACTCATTTTTTCGTCAAATCACATGGAGTGATAAATGAAGAGTCGTTTGTGTGTAATACCTCAGAGCATATCTTTAATGATGAATAGTGAGCTAAAAGAAAAGAGAAGTAAATGCAGCAATAAATGAATGAGACAGAGATTTATAGTGGTTCAACCCAAAAAAGATAACATATGTCCACTTTTGTTAGTATTATTTATGAACTTTGAACCCTCAAGAGGAAACTGAGCTTGATCTTGCTCTTGGGGAGAGTAGAATCTCTCTCCCAAAATGAATAGTTACTGACTGGTTTCATGACTCTCGGATTTCTCAAATCTCAGACCTGTTGGATTTCTCCCTTTGTTCCAAATCCCCCTTGCTACTGTGTTGATTGCACTATTTATAGTCGCGAAGATGGGTAGGGCTGACGGTGGCACCTTGTTTCCCGATTAGGCTAAATCTTGGTACACTTGGCTTGGAGACATACTTGTGTCTAACCAAAAATGGTTGAAGGCGCACTCTGGTGCGGAACAAGGCTCGGGTGGCGAGGGCCACCAGCGAGGGGCCTCAGCGACCAACTACTGGCGAACGACGAGGTGTATTAGGGATCTGTTATGTTTGATAGTGACTTTAGCAGATCCTTGTGATGCGTGTTCATTCGCCTTGTGTGTCTGGATAGGGGGATTGGCTAGGGCCCTTTTCTTCTTACGATTGATGTTGGTGTGATTGTATAGGGATCATTTGGCTTCACGCGATGGGAGAAGTAGGCCGGCACTAGCGAGTCCTGCCTCTTCTTGAGTATTGGGGAAGTGGCGAGGCCACTCCCCATGGCGGTTGGTGGTGACTGCTGAATCTCGACACTTTGTCTTGACATGTCATCGCTTCACAGGCTGCCACATGGAAGTGCCGAATTTTAGGTATTACAATACTTAATCGTGTTAAATGGGTTGATTTTGGGTTTAGAGGGTCAACTTTATTTTAACTTGAAGTTTAATCATATCTAATCAGGTTTAACCTATTTTGACCCGAACTTATTTATACTAAACCCAAAACCGCTAATTTTGTGTTATTTTGGAGTCGTGTTATCGTATCGTGAACTATATTGCCAACCTTAGTAATCTTCTTCTCTTCTGCTTCTTCATATATCTATTTTATTTGTATCTTTTGTATTAGAGGTGTAACTTTATTTATCCATCAAATTATCCTATAGTAATTTCTTGCTTAGAGTTGTATCTTGGTTTCATATTTTCATTGGAATATATAATATTCTCTAACATTCAAAAACTTATTTTCCTTTCCAATGAAAGGAGAAACCATCAAGATCTTGTGAGGATCCAACTTTAAAAGACGGTAAGACAAAGTAAGTGTAAAGGAAGGTGCTTCAAGCCACTCATGGGTAAGAATGGTGGTCCATATTTATTTACTTTATTTTGTATAATAGTGATTAGATTTTATTTTATCTATTAGCATGTTTCCATATGTTGATATAAGATAATTGTGTGTAGAGATTTTAACATGTTATGTAATTGTCATACAATATGGTAATGAGAAATTATTTACATAATAATTTTATGAGCTATATATGACATGCCTATAGTATTTAAATATGAGAATATGTGCATTACCATATGTGTATGAAATTTGAGATTTATGTTTACATATTAGTTTATGAGAATAAAGAGAATTATTTGTGTTTTTATTAAGTACAAAGTGTAATTGGCTATCGTTTATACTTTTAAAAACGTGTAACTAGTTATTGTGCTATGTTTGTACCTGGTTATTACCCTATAAACTGTAACCAGTTACAGTGTCATATTTGTAACTCGTTATGAGTGTGTCATGCTTGTAACCGGCTACTACACTAAAAATTGGAACCAGTTAATAAAAAATGTAACCAGTTATAGTGTCAATGTTTGTAAACAGTTATAGTGTCATGTTTGTAACTAGTTACCTTTCAAAGTCTGTAGCCAATTATTGTGTCATATTTGTAACTAGCGACTACTCTAAAAATTGGAAGTAGTTAATAAAAACTACAGCCAGTTACAATGTTATGTTTGTAAACAGTTACTACTCTAAAGATTGTAGCCAAGTATTGTCTCAAGTTCATAATCTGCTACTACCCTAAAAATGTAACTAGTTACAATGTCATATTTGTAACTCGTTATGAGTGTGTCATGTTTGTAACCGGCTACTACTCTAAAAGTTGGAATCAATTAATAAAAACTGTAATTAGTTATATAGTCATGTTTGTAACCAGTTACCTCTCTAAGTCTGCAGCCCATTATTGTGTCATAACTAGCTACTACTTTAAAAATTGGAACTAGTTAATAAAAGCTATAACCAGTTACAATGTTGATGTTATGTTTGTAACCAGTTACCACTCTAAAGATTGTAGCCAAGTATTGTCTCATGTTTGTAATATGCTACTACTCTAAAAATTGGAGCCAGTAAATAAAAACTATGACTAGTTATATATAGGTTTATGTTTGTAACTAGTTACCACTTTAAAATTTGGCAATTTATATTATGTCGTGCACTAATTTTTGAAAACTCTAATTGGCTATCATATACAGTGGGACCCTTGCTTGGAATTTGTAAACTATATTATTTTTTAATAATAATAATAATAATATTTGTCAAAAATAATAATAATTGATCATAAACAGTGGGGTTTAACTCTCACACAAGTAGTTGTGTTTTGCTCTCGAAAAATAATAAACAGTGATCATAACACTTTCTTTTACTAACTTTGTTCTACCAGCAACAAAGGGACTTTCTATAAGAGTTTATAAGCATTATGTTCCATTTGCCTTTGATTTTGTCATTCTCCTTTGGAATTTTATTCTTGCTCTATCTTTTCCTCACTTTTGCATAACTTTAGTTATGTCCTTTGGTTTTGCTATATTTTTCCTTTGTTGGCATAATTTAGCTAGTTGTTTTCCATTTTTAGTTACTAATATTACCATCTATATTTTAAACTAAAGTTCTTACCAATATATCTCAATCTACATAATTTAGCTAGTTGCAATAATTAGGTGCTTTGCTTCTCTGTCTTTATTTTCGCTCAGTTGGGGTTGTTGTCCCTATTTTAATTAATTTTTGACATGCTTTCACTATAGAAGAGGGAATACAACTTTCATCAAAAATGAAAACAAAAAAACAAAAAAAATATAAACTATGGACAGACAATTTTATCTCTTCCAAACATGACAAACAAATCATTTTTTATGTCTCAAGATAGTTACATAGTTATGAAACATTGTTCTACGCTTGATCACTAATATGTATCAACTTGATTATGAAGGACGTCGCCGAAGCCCCCGTCATTGTCGACAAAGTGTTGATCAACCTACGACCGTCATCAACTATACCTAACCAACTTCTTCAGTCTTCGAATAGCTCCAACACCTGGACCATCGTTTCCACCACTAGACCCATTACTTTGTTCGTATATGTATGTATATATATATATATATATTTATATCAGTTATTAAAATATAAATACGTAAAAAAAATAAGAATAAATAAAATTAATTGTATTTCTTTTATATAATAAATGTGTAGATAATGGAAATTCTTAATTTTAATGGCATTTTACTTTTTTAATATTAACTTTAACTAAATATTTTTATATTTAACAAAATATTATTATATTTAATAGTAGTTTGTAAATATTTAAACTTAAATAAAATAAATAAATCATTTATAAAATAAAAAATTAAAATATGATATTTTTAAGATATTTTACAATGATAATTATTTTAAAATAATAAAATCATACGTTTTATAACTTTGTTATACCCAGATTTCGAGCTATGTTAAATGTAACCTCGAAAGTTGGATTCACAAACGAATGGACTCGTAAGGTTTAGAGTATGCTCCAGGACTAAATATCGAGCCTGCAAGACTGAGACGACCTCGAATATGGTGACCTCGAAGTGTTCACGATCTCGAAAGGTAGCTCCGGAGACGCATCTATCCTCAGGGATGACCTCGGATCAGGGGTTCCGAGCTCGGCGCACATACGATCTCGAAAGTCGTGTGATCTCGGGAGATGTCATTAGCTCGAAAGCTGACGAGAAACCTGGGAGGCTAAGGCCTTGGAGATATATGATAAAAACCGTGAATATCTATAAGTGTTGTCCATAAAAGACGTAATCTTCATTTATTACTGTAAATCCCCTAAAGTCGTGGGATATTATTTGGTTAGTTATACGCCCCCTGGTCTTCAAGGGACGTTTCTTTTTATATCTGATTATAGGCATTTAAAGCCATTTATTTTATTTACACAAAAAGAGTAACTACCCAAAATATGTGGGATAGTATTCTGCAACCTTCTCTATAAATAGAGAGGTCATGCACCATTGTAAAGGACCGAAAATTCTGAATCTTAAGAGAAAACTCTGAAGAATTCTTGCTTAAAGAATTTTCAGAGTTATTCTTGAGTTTAATAACAAAGACTCGTGGACTAGGCAGATTTAACTGCTGAACCACGTAAAAATTGTGTTTTGTGTTGTTATTTCTTAATTGGTCATTACTAGTAATTGTTTGCGTGCTCTTCTTTCACTGTTGACGAAAAACGGCGTCAACAGTTTGGTGCTTTCATTGAGAGCCTTAAGCATTCATCCCTGAAAAATTCATGGCCACAAACAATCAGAACACACCTGAGGAAAATTACCCAAGACGTCCTGGAAAGCAACCAATGGAGAACCCGGATGTTGAAGAGAGAAGTGGGTCTTCTGATTCCCAGGGACCACCTCCTCCATCAAGGGATGAGGATATGTACTACAATCTGGAGCGGTACGTTCCTATTGTGGAACTTGAAAACCGGCAATTGAAGCAGCTGTTGGCAGAGGCCAACAAACGGAATGAGGAGTTGACAAGGATAGCCACAGAGGCGCAGGCGGCTCAGCCCCCGCCTCCACGCGAAAACCAAGTCCCTCCTCCAAGGGACGTGCATGTTCCTCCCCGGAGACCCCGTGGGCGTCCACGAAAAGATGCTGCCACAAGGAGGCCGACTCAACCTCCGGCACCAGCAGAGCCATCCGCTCCACCTAGGCCCCAGAGGAGTACTCGGGCTCGGGCCCCGGCTAACCCGCCTGTGGAAGTGCCTGCAGAAACTGAGAATAACCGAACCCCTGCAGAGGCTCGGACTCAGGTACCTGGGAGCGCACCAAACGCGATCGACCCATCTCGGGCAAATTCTGGACCCTCTAGGCCGCGACAAGGGTGGCAGCCACCGTCGCCTATACGGTTCCCTCCATCACCCATAAGATATCCTTCGCCCTCCCACAGGAACGCTCAACTCGTTCGAGATCAGGGTGAAGGGCGTACGGGGG
The DNA here is from genome assembly GCF_963169125.1 of Humulus lupulus. Lineage (NCBI taxonomy): Eukaryota > Viridiplantae > Streptophyta > Magnoliopsida > Rosales > Cannabaceae > Humulus > Humulus lupulus. The sequence goes on from NC_084793.1 coordinate 103,007,434, forward strand.
GAAGACAAGGAAACGGGGAGGCTTTCCAGGAGCGGAGAGATGCCCCATCTGAGAAAAGTCAGATGTCTCGGTCTCGCACGGCGGAGACTAGGTGACGTGGGAATAATCCATCACGAAATAACCAAGCAATGAGTTTTACTAGTGATGAGTCCAGAGAGACTAGGTCGGTCAGCAAGCATGACCGAGGTTGTAAGAATACCGGAAGCCGCAAAAATCGTCACGACCTGCGAGACCACCTAAATTAGAGTCGAGGTAATGGTGACCAAACGAATCCTGACTTGAGGAATCGCTTGAATAGGCGTAGAGATCCCATGCGGAGACGCGAGCCTGGGATTGTGATCGATGACAGCCGATTCCAGACAGTACCTCCTACGGACCCAGTCCAAGAAAGAATCGATCAGCTTGAAAAATCCTTTAGGGTTTTGAAGAATGAACGAGGAAATGGTCGATATGAGGACTCTGACGAGGAGTTCGAGCCATTTGCTCCTCATATTTCCAGTACTCCATTTCCTCAAAGGTTCCGGATCCCTCACGTCCCAACGTTCGAAGGAAAGACCGACCCGTGTAGTCACCTGAGCACGTTCAACACTATCATGAAAGCCAGTAACGTGGGTTACGAGCTCAGGTGCATGTTGTTTCCAACATCATTGGCAGGACCCGCCAAAAGTTGGTTCGAAAAATATAAGAGACACTCAATAACTTCTTGGGAGCAGTTGTCTAAAGACTTTAAGAAGCAGTTTAGAGCAATGATGGGGGTCAGACCAGAGGCATCCACCTTAACTAACGTCCGACAATAGCCGGGCAAAACACTAAAAAGTTACCTAACAAGATTTAATCTGGAAGTCGCCCGAGCTCGGGACGTGGATGACAGTGGGCACCTAATGGCTATCCAAGCTGGTGTATTGCCGGGAAGTGCCCTTTGGGACGACATGCAAGGGAAACGGGTAAGGTCAATAACCGAGTTCAACAGACGAGTGCAGAGGTTTGTCAATGTAGAGGAAGCGAGGTCGATGCTCAATGCGACTTCCCAGCCCGAAACTACAACGATAAACATCAACTCTGCCTCAACCTCGGCGGACCCAGCAGCTCCAAAGCCTGCCACAGAGAACCCCTCCAAGAGGAAAAAGAACGAAGGAAGTAACCCCGAAGCCGAGGGAGGAAAGAAAAAGAAAGGGGAGAGGTATTTCTCCGTGTATAGAGTATACACCGAGCTCAATGAGTCTCGGGAGAACATATACCTGGCTAATGAAAACCAGGTCCCCTTTAGGTGTCCGGACCCGATGAGAAATCAAAAATCCAAGAGGGATTCCAGTAAGTATTGCCGGTTCCACAGAGACACCGGCCACACAACCGATGAATGTCGACAACTGAAGGACGAGATCGAAGGATTGATCTCGAGAGGTTACTTCCGGCAGTATGTCAAAAACCAGAATACCAGTCATGCAACCGCGAGCCAGAGAATAGCCACGCCTTTGATGACACAAAACAATAGTTCCCGAGCTCGGGAATAAGACAGGCCCCCGCCGATAGATGGAGAGGATGTAATAACCATCTCGGGAGGGCCTCATCTCGCAGGAGTGGGCAGGAACGCCCAAAAGAGATATGTTAACGAGCTGAAGACTGGGGACGGGTCTCCTTATGAACCCGAACCTAGGGCTCCCAAAAGTCAGAGGATTGAGACACAACCAATAACCTTCATCGAGGAAGACGCATCCCATGTCCAGTTTCCTCACCACGATCCGCTGGTCATTACTCTTCAGCTGGCCAACAAAAGGGTCCACCGAGTTCTCATAGATAATGGGAGCTCAGTCAACATCCTTTACAAAGCAACCCTCGAGAAGATGGGACTCTCCCTTCGCGACCTGAAAGCGTGTGCAACTACTTTGTACAGCTTTTCAGGAGAAGGAACTGCCTGCATGGGATCCATCGAGCTCCCCGTGACCTTGGGAGACTACCCAGTCTCGGCAACCAAGATGATGGAGTTCGTGGTAGTAGATTTACCATCAGCCTACAATGTGCTGCTCGGGAGACCCGCCCTGGTCGGGCTGGGGGCAGTTTCATCAGTAAGGCATTTGGCCCTTAAGCTCCCAACCCCTAGCGGGGTCGGGACATTGAAAGGAGACCAATTAGCAGGGAGGGAATGTTACAGCATCTCCTTGAGAGGAAAGACACAGACGAGCGCACAAGCACTCGTCATCATACAAAACAAAGACAGAACGGTCTTAGAGATTGATGAAGAGATTGATCCAAGGATTGAGGAGAAAATTGACCTCGAACCCTTAGAGGAGCTCGAAGAAATTCAGCTTGAGGAAGCTAATCCCTTGAAGAAGGTGAAGGTCGGAAAACACCTCCAAGATGAGGCAAAATAGCAATTAATTTGCTTTTTGAGGAAAAATCAGGATGTCTTCGCATGGTCACACTCAGACATGGTGGGGATAAGCCTGAATATAGCAAGCCACGCACTGAACATAGACAAAAGCTTCCCCCCGAAGCAGCAAAAGCGAAGACAGCTGGACGAAGACAGAAAGAAAGCACTGAAGGAGGAGGTTGACAGGTTAAAGGCAAACCGATTCATAAGGGATTCTTTTTACCCTGATTGGGTAGCCAATTCGGTGTTGGTCCCGAAGCCCAATGGGACGTGGTGAACCTGTATTGATTACTTAGACCTAAACAAAGCTTGCCCAAAAGACTGTTTTCCGTTACCAAGGATTGACCAGCTCGTGGACGCCACGGCGGGGCATGGCCTGATGTCGTTCATGGATGCTTATTCTGGATATAACCAGATTCCCATGCATGCCCCCGACCAAGAACATATGAGCTTCATCATGGATAAAGGGCTATACTGCTATAATGTCATGCCATTCGGGCTCAAGAATGCTGGAGCCACATACCGGCGGCTCGTAAACATGATGTTTTTAGAACAAATAGGGAACAACATGGAGGTTTATGTTGATGACATTCTTGTCAAGTCTCAACTCGACAAGAACCATGTTGATGACCTCGAAGAGTGCTTCGGTGTGCTCAGGAAGTATAACATGAAGCTAAATCCTCAAAAGTGCACTTTTGGGGTGTCCTCAGGAAAATTTTTGGGCTTTATTGTAACTCTCGTGGAATCGAGGCTAACCCCGACAAGATTAAGGCCCTGATTGACATGCCCTCACCTCAGAGGCACAAAGATGTCCAAAGCTTGACTGGCAGGATGGCAGCCCTAAGCAGATTCATCACGAAATCTACGGACCGTGGTCTTCCATTTTTTAACTTATTAAGGGGAGGTAAGAAATTTGAATGGACGGAGGAATGCGAGCTGGCTTTTCAGGAGCTCAAAAAGCACCTTGCAGAACCACCCATCCTGTCGAAACCTGAAATGGGAGAAATACTGTACCTATACCTTTCAACCACCGAACACGCGATAAGCGCAGTGATCGTTCGAGAAGAAGAGAAGGTGCAAAGACCCGTCTACTACATCAGTAAAAGATTACTGGGGCAGAGTCAAGATACCCATTGATGGAGAAACTCGCGCTCAGTTTAATTCATTCATCTCGAAAACTCCGCCCCTACTTTCAGGCGCATCCCATCCATGTACTGACTGATCAACCGCTTAGGCAAGTCCTGTCTAAACCAGAAGCTTCAGGTCGACTTCTTTAATGGGCTGTTGAGCTCGGATAGTTCGAGATCACCTACCACCCGAGAACGACCATTAAGGCACAGGCGTTGGCGAACTTCATAGTGGAATGTGCTGGTATAGCCGACGACGAGGTAATAACCACGGCCCACGAGCTGTGGAAACTTTACGTCGACAACTCATCAAATGAAAATGGAGCGGGGGCAGGGGTCATTCTGGTTACCCCCGCAGGGAGTAGATTCCATTCTGCCTTAAGATTTGGCTTTAAAGCATCGAATAATGAGGCCGAATACGAGGCTCTACTCGCGGGACTTCATATAGCAAAGGAGCTCAAAGTTAAAGCTATACATTGCTACAGTGACTCCCAGCTCGTGGTTAATCAAATCCTAGGAGAATACCAGGCTCGTGGCACAAGAATGGCAGCTTATCTGGAGAAGGAAAAATCCGCATTGGAGTATTTCGAGTTTTATGCAATCGAACAGGTTCCCCGAGAACGGAACTCAAATGCAAATGCCTTAGCTCGGCTCGCCACATCCGCCGAAAATGAAGAGCTGAGTGTTGTACCCATAGAACACTTATCAGCACCTAGCATTAACGAGCCAGAAGAGGAAGATGTGTGTATGATCGAAACAGAGCCGACCTGGATGACCTCGATAGTTGATTATCTCGAAAATGGAGTTCTTCCAAAAGATCGGAACCAGGCTCAAAAGTTGATGTATCAACTTCCCCGTTACACCATTTTGGACGGAAAGCTATACAGAAGGGGATATTCCATGCCGTTACTTAGGTGCGTAACCCCTCCCGAAGCTAAAAAAATCATTGAAGAAATTCATGAAGGGTTCTGCGGAGATCACATCGGGGGGCATAGCCTGTCCAAGAAGATCATATGCCAAGGATACTTCTGGCCAACCATCAAAACGGATTCTTTCAAATACGTGAAAAAATGCGACAAATGCCAGAGATTTGCCACAATACCCCGAGCACCACCATCCGAACTGACCATGTTGACTTCCCCATGGCCTTTCGCGGTATGGGGCATCGACCTCATAGGCTCTTTCCCGACTGGTAAGGGCGGAGTAAAATATGCTGTGGTCGCAGTGGATTACTTCACAAAGTGGACGGAGGCTGAACCGTTGGCGACTATAACTTCAAAAAAGATCCTTGATTTCGTGGTAAAAAGCATCGTGTGCCGCTATGGGGTACCAAGGAAGATCGTATCCGACAATGGAACCCAGTTCGATTGCGACTTGTTCACCAACTTTTGTGAAAAGAACGGCATAATAAAGAGTTTTTCATCAGTAGCTCACCCTCAAGCGAATGGCCAGGTCGAAGCCGTGAACAAAACTCTCAAAAGTTCTTTAAAGAAAAATTTGGAGGAAGCAAAGGGACAGTGGCCCGAAGAATTGCCCCAAGTCCTTTGGGGATACAGGACCACAGCTCGAACCTCCACAGGACATACCCCGTTCTCTCTAGCATACGGCTGCGAGGCATTGTTGCCCATCGAGGTCGAAATTCCAACGATCCGAACTTAGATTTACGATCAAAGTTCAAACCACACTCAGCTCGAGGAAACCCTAGACTTGATTGAAGAAAAGAGAGAAGAGGCTCAGTTGAGAAATGCTGCTTACCAGCAACGAACTATCAGGTATTTTAACAAGAGGGTTCGAGATCGAAAGTTCAGAATGGGAGATCTGGTGTTGAGACGCGTATTCTTGGCAACGCGAGATCCAGCAGCTGGAGTGCTCGGGCCGAATTGGGAAGGACCATACCAGATAGAGTCGATCATCCGTCCCGGTGTGTACAAACTTGCGAGATTGGACGGGAGCATGGTACCACGAGCATGGAATGGCGAACACCTTAGACCTTACTATCAGTAGTGTAGGAAAAGTGTTGCCTATAACCATGAGTTTCTATCTGTATTAGTTTGTTTTCTTTTTGAATTCCATCAAATAAAGATTTATTTCGATCAGTATATTATCTCTTTTTATTTTTTATTTTTGCAATCTCTCTTAATTTAATAACCTATGGTCGTACTCATAGGATATTAAGGGAGCATCATTGGTATAGATACCGTCAGCTTAAAAAATAAAAATAAAAATATACATAAATTATTTGGATATAACCAGATACGCGAGCTTAGATAGTTCGGACATAACCGAATTATCAAAAACATAAAGTATTTGGATATAACCAGATACGCGAGCTTAGATAGTTCGGACATAACCGAATTATCAAAAACAGAAAATGTTTAGAGTTAACCAGATGTGCAAACTTAACAGGTTTGGAACAAACCAGCCAAAAAAAAAACTAATCGACGATAAGTAGGAACATAAACCTACTTCGAGATAAATCGAGATCGAGGCTGGAATGTCTTAAAGAAAAATAGTTTCGAACTCTTAACCTTGGAGCAAAGACCGAGGATGAGGAAAAGTGACTAAGCAAAAAAGATATAACCAAATCATTCACATTACATACCATATAAGTACTTTCGGGTTCATGGTTAAAGTAATATCCGACTTTGAAAAATAACGAGGTCGGAAGCGGATAATTTGAACAAACTATGCATGAATGCATTGAGCTTCGAGCCTAAATACACAATATGTTTGTATGAATAAATAAACATAAATGATTCATCCATATAAAGTGTGCAAAATATTTCGAGCCAAGAAATGTAAAGCATATATAAGTCAATATTTAAAGAAATTGTATCAGCCCCGTGGGCATAAATTAAAATAATTACAAAAATAAGGGGACGCAGCCCCAATAGATGGTTTCCCCGAGATCAGATTTAAGAAAGAGGAGTCTCCTTGGCCTTCTAAGCATCAGCAGCACAAGACTCCTCAGGACGAATAGCATGGATATCCTCCCAAGCTCCCTCCGAAACGGCCTCCCGAGCAGCCTCTTCCTTCTCGAGCCGAGCATTCCACCTGTCAAGAAGTGTCGCCTCGTGAGGACCTAAGAAGCTGGTATCCAGATCTTCATTGTTGGCCCACATTCGGTACATGGCTGAGTCAACCACCTGATCCTTCTTCTCTTTGTACTCAGCAAGGAGACGAGCTTTTTCATCCTCCATGATATCAACGGTGGCAGCCTTTTCCTCTTCAAGCTTCTTGTTGGTCTCCTGGAGCTAGGTGATCTCCTTCTTAAGACACGCGAGCTCGGCATTCTCCTTCTTAAGCTCCTCGAGCTTAGCTTTCAGCTTCCCGAGCTCGGTGGCCATGCCTTCACGTTCCTTTGCTCCTGCCTCAAGCTTTGCATTTGCTGCCTTCAGATCATCGCTCGCTTTGAGGTGGAGATCCTTCGCCTCCTGAGCATGAGACCTGCTCGAGTGGATCTCGTTGTTCAACTTATAATTGAGCTGGGCAGTAAAGGCAAGGGACTGAAAAAGGAAAAAATCATCATTAACACCAGGTCAGTGTGATTATAACCAAGAAGTAGGACTGTAGAAGGACACTTACCGCGGCAACGAGCTCGATACTCTTCTCATAGAGGACAGTGCAGTCTTGGGTATCGTTCAAGCACTGCCATTGGGGAGCTTCAAGACTGCCAAAGCTCTGGCCAATCTGGGACATGACATCCGAGACCAGCGTAGACCCATGGGACCCAGCGGCATTGTCGACCACATATGCATCCATGTGGGTGGAAACTGATAGCTTCTGAGCTCAAGAAGCAGAAGGCTTTCTAGAAGGTGGACCAAAGGATGACTAAAACACCACAGGAGGTGGGGGATTAACCATAATGGAGGGATCGACCAGCTAAGTCGGCGCCACTGCAAAGGCGACGACCTGCGAGGACGGCGCCGCTGTGGAAGCGCCGGCCTGGGAAGTCGCCGCAGCGATGGAGCTCAAAACCGGCGGAGCAGGAGGAGGGGTTTTCTTGGACCTCTTAGGGCCCTTGCCTGGCCGGTCAGTCTTCAGCGACCCCGCTCTAGGACGCTTGCTCCTCTTGGCGCCACCACTTTCGATGATGTTGTCAAGGTCGGAATCCATCTTGCCTACACAAGTCACAACACAGTGTGAGTCAGTAAAGGAGAAAATCATATAAGTTGTTTCAGTATCACACAGACATATAAAGTGATGATAGAGGAAACCTAACTGGAACTCTCCCCCGAGCTCGAGCTTGGGGACCATGTAATTCCCCCGTCTTCAGAGGAGGCGGGGGGAGTGCCTTCCCTATATGTGGGTGATAACCTCGAAAGGTCCCTATAATCGTTGGTCCCGTACTGAACAGCTATCCCGTTCCACACCTCGTCCATAGTATACATGGTGTCGTACTTACCGAGCCCACAATCAAACCTATGGACACAGTCGTCTACCCAACTCCATATGTAGAAGTGGTATCTATCATGTGGGCATGAGACTAACCTATTGGGTTTATGTTTTAGTAAAGTGGGGGACCACATTCTCGAGGTAGGAAGGGCTTTACCTTCATCCGAATCTGAGCTCGAGGCTTCGTCATTAGCCTCATTCCCCGACAGCAGACTCCTTATGCGAACTGGAAGTGGCGGCCTTGTTTCTCTCCTCGGAGGGAGGGCGCCTGTGGGCAAAGGCACCTGCTCCCAGTGTTCATACTTTTTATTGGACCAGTCAGAGGTGGACTGGCCCTCCCCCAAAAGTCCGCATTTTCGGAGCCTGTCCTCGTGTAAAAGGTATAAGAGAGACCTCCTGCCATGGGGGAGTTGGAACAGGGTCTCTCTGTGCCCCTTCATTGTCTCGTTAGGAGTGGGACGCTGAAAATTGGCTGAAAGACAAAACATATTTTAACTAAGTACGGATCTAAGAGCTAAAGTCCCGAGCACAGAAACAAAAATAACGAGAATACTTACGAATCCGCCTGAACGAGTAGTGTCGAGACGGGGACAGACCGTCTGTCCAGAAGAAGGCCCTTTTGAAATCAGGTGGATGATTGGGAAGATCTTCAAAGACCTTCTTCTCTTTGGGATAGCTCGAAAGATAATAAAAGCCATCTCCTCCCCGAGCTCGGGAGGGGTTGCTTTTCAGACAAAAGAGATATAAAATCTCTTGAGGCGAAGGTCCTTCCCATGTCAGCTCGTGGTATAGCGACCTCAGGGCAGACAGCACCCTATAAGAATTGGTGTTAAGTTGGAACGGAGCCAACCCAACGAAATCCGTGAAATCCTTGAAAAAATACTTCAAGGGCAACAGTGCTCCCGCCCTCATGTGTTCCTGGCTCCATGCCGCGTATTTCACCTTGGCGTCGCGGCCCCCAGGGGCAAAGCAGCTTCGTTCGTGGTCGGTCGGAGCTCGACACTTTAAAGAACCTGACAAGCTGAGGCCATGGAGGGCCAAGATGTCAGTTATCTGACTAGTCGAGGTAACCGAGCTCCAATAGTGCTCGGCCTCGAACAGTTCTTTCCTCGGCTCTGAGGAAGAAGGTTCCCCCATTAGTGACAATTGGAGCTCTCCTGGATGGTATGCGACAGTGACCTTTAGTGCAGGGTCGAGGGGAATCGGCCTAGGTCCTGAATTGGATTCCGGATAAAGGGCCTCCCGAAGAATTCTCCTCTTCTTCTCAATAATCTCGACTATCTGACGGCGATAATGAGCTCGAATATCCTCCTGCTCGCGCGCAAGCTCGTACTCCCTTATCCGACGTTGATTCCGGGCGAACAGCGATTCTGGGCTCGGGGTTTTTGGCTCGTAAGGGATTGCCAGCAACGACCCCCACCGTCTTTCCAGATTCTGTGACATCTAGCGAGAAAGAAAAAATGGTGAGGGCCATGCATGCAAGAATTACGAGTTCGAAAATACGAGCTCGGGGTTTAGGAACAAAACAAGCTATATATTAAGACCCTTGTTAAAAAGTCAGGATGTGTGTTCCACGAGAAAGGAAGGAGAGTGGATAATTTTTTGAAAATCCTGAAAATCAGGGGAAAAAAGAGTGGCGGTTAACGAGAAATGGCAGCCTTGGGTTTCGTGCATTAGCCAAAGCCAAAGTTTTTTACCCGAAATCTTGGTGTACAAGAAACGTCTCTTAAAATTTTAAAACCCAGGAAACAGGAATCTTGCTCAAACATCAAAACTGGGTATGAACCAGTGATGTAAATTCTATGTTGGAAATATAAAAAGTATAAGAGCCTATCGGATAGAAATCTCCTATCGTATTATGCTAAGAATGTAAACTAGTACATACAAAGACACAGCAAGAACGACATGAACAAAAACTGACAAAATGGAAAACAAAGATTGCATACTTACACAATAATGGCGATTGCAGAGAGATCGTTGAATGAAGGAGAGGTTGCAAATAAAAACTCACGGACTCGAACAAACCAGGGTTTCTTTGTTTCTTTGGCTGAGAAAACATGCACGGGATAGAAGTTTTATAGGAAGGTCTCTGGTTTCATTTTTTTTTCCTCTTTTCTTGCTCCTGGTGAACGAAAATAAAAAAGAAGATGATGAGTGGGGTCTCATATATATAGATGGAAAAAGGGGATTAATCTGGGGCGTTGAATGAAATCCTTGCTAGATCCAACGGATGGGGATCAATGACAAGATGGCACTGAAAAGGTGGCAGACGGATGATCGTGGGCAGGTTTCCAAGGTACTCAAGTACCAAAAATGAGCAATACCCAGCTGACGCGTGTCCATTTTCAAAAGTGTATGACGGTACGGTTCCCGAAGAAAGTAGTTCAAAAGTTTCCTTCTCTTAGGATTCGAACAAATACTTTTGAGGGGGCAAGATGTTATACCCAGATTTTGAGCTATGTTAAATGTAACCTCGAAAGTTGGATTCACATACGAATGGACTCGTAAGGTTTAGAGTATGCTCCAGGACTAAATATCGAGCCTGCAAGACTGAGACGACCTTGAATATGGTGACCTCGAAGTGTTCACGATCTCGAAAGGTAGCTCCGGAGACGCATCTATCCTCAGGGATGACCTCGGATCAGGGGTTCCGAGCTCGGCGCACATATGATCTCGAAAGCCATGTGACCTCGGGAGATGTCATTAGCTCGAAAGCTGACGAGAAACCTGTGAGGCTAAGGCCTTGGAGATATATGATAAAAACCGTGAATATCTATAAGTGTTGTCCATAAAAGACGTAATCTTCATTTATTACTGTAAATCCCCTAAAGTCGTGGGATATTATTTGGTTAGTTATACGCCCCCTGGTCTTCAGAGGACGTTTCCTTTTATATCTGATTATAGGCATTTAAAGCCATTTATTTTATTTACACAAAAAGAGTAACTACTCAAAATATGTGGGATAGTATTCTGCAACCTTCTCTATAAATAGAGAGGTCATGCACCATTGTAAAGGACCGAAAATTCTGAATCTTAAGAGAAAACTCTGAAGAATTCTTGCTTAAAGAATTTTCAGAGATAATCTTGAGTTTAATAACAAAGACTCGTGGACTAGGCAGATTTAACTGCTGAACCACGTAAAAATTGTGTTTTGTGTTGTTATTTCTTAATTGTTCATTACTAGTAATTGTTTACGTGCTCTTCTTTCACTGTTGACGAAAAATGTCGTCAACAAACTTAAATAAAATTTAATTAAATTTAAACTCACTTATTAGAATAATATCATATTAAACATATAATATAAAATTAGCAACAAATTGCTTTTTTTTTTTAAATTAGCAAGAAACTTAAATTTAAATTCCATGTATAATATTTAATATTACATTAAACATATAATATATAATCTCTTGTTGTCACTCTCAAATTCAAAATCTAGAACAAACATAAACTTAAACAAAAATAAATAAATTATTTAATTAAAATAGGATATTTATTTGAAATTTATGACATTAATATAAATTTAATAAAAGTAATTAATAAATTCTATAAATAAAACTAAACAAGCGTGCATATTGCACGTTCCTTGTATCTAGTATTGTTGACTGTGTTTTTAGCCAACGACGTGAGAACGTCAAAAACGATAAATCTTCAAGAGAATTTAAACGACACAGACAGTTTTATCAAGAAAAGTAAATAACACACAAGATTTTTATAGTGGTTCAGCCCCGATCAGTCGGTAATAGCCTAATCCACTTAGAGTTGTGATTATAGATCTGTACTCAAGATCAGATGGACTGAGCCAACTGAGTTTCTTCAGTACAGATTGCAAAAATACAAGAATTCTTTCAAATACCAGCACTTTCTCTCTCTAGAATACTCAGACCCAAATTTTCCCAAAAAGTCTCAAAAGAAGAAGAAGCCCCCCTCTCATCCCATAAGCCCTCTATTTATAAGCTTAGGGTCATATATCTAATCTCCCCTAGAATCGGGATATTTTATTATATTTATTACATTTAAATTACAAAAAACATTCAAAATGTAACAAAACCTCCCCATTTGTGGGAAGAATGAGAGATTCCCGCGTATCTTGTTGAAGCCGTTTATGGGAATTTGACGTAGTCTGGTCCATTTGTTTGATGAATATCTTCTTCTGGTCGAACACATGCATGCTGGACACACACAAGTGCTGGTCGGACATATGCATGCTGGACACATGCATATGGACCATACTCCTTGGACTTCTCCTCGGACCAAGGTCCGAGCACACTTCTAATCTCTCCTCGGACCAAGGTCCGAGCCACACCACATGGGGCTTCTCCTCGGATCATGGTCCGACCGGACCACTTGGAGTGCCACACCTTTGGCTCTCCTCGGACTAGGTCCGAGCCACACTCTCCCTTGGCCTCCTCGAATCAAGGTCCGAGCCACATTCTCCCTTGGCCTCCTCGGATCAAGGTCTGAGCCAACCACTTGGCCTCTCCTCGGACTAGGGTCCGAGCCAACCACTTGGCCTCTCCTCGGACTAGGGTCCGAGCCAACCACTTGGCCTCTCCTCGGACTAGGGTCAGAGCCAACCACTTGGCCTCTCCTCGGACTAGGGTCCGAGCCAAGCATTTGTGGCCTCTCCTCGGACTAGGGTCCAAGCCAATCACTTGGGATGCCATCCTTGGACCAAAGTCCGACTGGGCACACCTTAGCCCAAGTATTCCCCTCGGGTGTATTTGGCTTGGTTATGACATCTCTCAAGCAGTCCAAACTCTTCACTGATGCATTGGGCTACTGCTAAGCTAGATCGCCAACTATTCCATGCCACTTGTCACCTCTATTGACATGTCATCGATCTCCAATTTTTGGGGATAACAAGTATGTATATATATACTAGGTACAAACAACGTGCAATCCATGTTTGTTTAGTTTTATTTATATAATGTATCAATTATATTTATTAAATTTATATTATTGTCATATAAATTTTAAATAAACAAACAATATTATATATAAAAGAATGACATAAACAATGAGAAATTAAATAAAAAAATTGTTTATGATTTTTTTAAATATATATATATGTGGGTGCACTCTTAATGGTTACTACCCAATGATGGTTACTTTAATATTAACTATTTGATTAAGATCAATGATCCATATTTATAGTTGTTAATTAATAATTCTAAAAATAAATTTTGATTTTTTCAAAAATTTTGAAGGGTTACCTGATGAAAAACGTGTATTTATTATGAAAATATAATATTGTTAACTTTTCATTTTTCAAATGCATGTCCATTTCTAAATATAGCTAGTGTTTCTCATTGGTTGGAAACACCATTAATTATGGCAAAAAATAAATAACTAAATTCGAAACTAATGTAGAAAAAAAATATTTACCTGTTGGTAACTTGCTATACCAAGTCACTATATTGCCACATCATCATAATTGTTAGTACTCATCTATGGGTATTAACCATTGAGAAGTCTTCCATATATATATATATATATATATATTATGATAACCTTTTTAAACATAAATGATAATTTTTTTAATAAAAATTAAGAATATGTATTATTATTATTATTATAATAATAATATTTTATAATATTTAAATTTATATTGATATAAGTATTAAATATATAGTCATGTATTAAATATTATTATTATTATTATAATATTTTATAACATTTAAATTTATATTTATTAAATATTTAGTCTTGTTATTATATATTATTATAACAATGATATTTTATAACACTTGAATTTGAATTTAAATTTATATTAATATAATTATTATATTTCTAGTCTTAAATTAAATATTATAATAATAATAATATTTTATAATATTTAAATTTATATTAATATAATTGATAAATATCTATTTTTAAGTTAGTTTTAAAGATATATTCAGTTAAATATTTAGAATATTTCGTTAAAGCTAACAACACAAACCGTTAAAACTAAAAAATTTTGTTATCTAAACATTTTTTATATAGAAGAGATACAATGGTTACTCTTTATAAATCAAATATGTTTATACAAAAATAAAAAATAATAAAAATAATAACATTAAAATTACAAAATTACAAAATTACCACTTAAAATAATTCAATTTAATTAAGGTATAAATTATGACTTATTTCCTAAATTTTTTTATTTATATGGAAATTAAAATACTATATATTTGAAAATTGATAACTCTACAAAATAAAATTAGTTTACCATATTTTATATGTTAATTGTTGCTTGATTCTTAAGTTTTTAATTTGTTTGTTAAGTTTTTAAGTAATTTTGAATTTATTGGGTTTATTTTAATTTTATAGATTTTTGTGTGTTTTTATAGTTATATTTTTGTAAAATGATCTACTTTAATTATTTGAATTATTGTTGTTTAGTAAAGTAAAAAAATGCACTTTATTGATCTTAAATGTTAAATTTAATTAAGTTTTAATCAATATTTTTTCAAAGAATTAATTTGATTTATTTTATAGTTGAAAATATTTGATTATGATTTAATTTATGTTTATTTTGTAGGGAACTTGTTGCATTTTTGTGCTTGAAGAACAAGAAAGGAAAGAAAGCTGAAAAAGAAAGAAAAATGTGGCAAAACTGAAAAGAAAAGAATGAAAAATGGCAGTTGAAGGTTTAGGCACGCTGACCCTTTCTTTCTCCCTTAGGCAGCCCAAAAGACTCGACCCATCACGCCATCAACACCAGCCCAAGCCCGTGCGCCTCCCAACCTGCCTGCTCCCTTGCATGCCTAGCCTTCCCAGCCACATGGGCCCACGCCTGCCAGAAACCTCCCTACAGACCAGATACCCCATGGCCCACCTGCTTGCCCCAAACCCTACCACTTGTTCCTTTTCCTTCAGCCCAACAATGTTCCCATGTCCCACAATCTCCAAAAGTGTCATTTTTACCAAACTTTTCTACATAATTACTACAAAGTCAATTATTACACCCCAAAATTTATCTCTACATATGTCATATTATTCTTCATTTAAAATTTAATTTATTCAATTTAATTAATTTAAATTGATTATTTTTACACTTTATTTTGGTTATAAATAGGTAGTTTTCAAGAGAATTTTGGGTGTGTTTAATTTTTGGTGACTATCATCTTTTCTACACAATCTCTCTACCATTTTCATCTCCATTTTAGTATTTTTCAAGAGCATTTTCAAGTATGTATATCTTTTGTATTGTTATTTCTACTCTAGTTATGAGTTTCTAATCTTTTGAAGATTATTAAGGTGATGATGAAACAATATGTAACTGGATAATGTTTATTTTGTATGTTGATTTCCCATTTTGTGCAATAAAGTCTATGGATTTTCTTCTTCAAATATCTTCTTTCATATTTAATATATTGTATTTTTTATTGTTGGAAGATATTTACCCTTTGTTCTTCATTTGCAAAATCATAATATTCTTTGATTTAGGTGTGCCATTAAATTGAGCACATCCAAACTTAGAACAAAAATATTATGTTTCGCCTTATAAGTTATTGTAACGTCCCAAATTCGCTAATAAGGCTTAGTCCCTTGATTACTATGCCAGGAGGCATAATTGAATTTTTATGTGTTAATTGTGATTATACATGTGCGAATATGTGAATTATATGAGTTATATTAAGATATGACTGTTTATGCATGTTTAAGTGTATTACATGTGCTTATAGGCTCGATTATGTTAAAAGATGATTTTTCGTAATTTTTGACCCATTGAGAGTCTATTTGTATTAAGCATGTTTTATGAGTGGGATCACATTAATATTTGGATATATTTTAGATGTATGGCTCGAGGCGATCCTAGTGAGCAGTTTTGCAGAAAAGTCACAACGAAGTTAAACACCCAGCTCGGGGTGAGCCTAGGAGTATTCTAGTAATTTGGCGAGTTACTGGGGATATTAGGGTATGAATTATAATTGGGAGGAAAATGTTAGTGTTTGGAAGATTAGTATGATTAATTTGGAATTTTAAGTGACATTTGAGGATTAGCAAGTATCGGGATAAAAGATGGTTTTGCCTCTGAATGCATTAAGGAGCTAATGTTTTGGGTATGGGCATTTTAGTCTTTTCCAAGCCCTAGGATAAGCTTGGTCAACTAGGGAGAAGCTCTCAGAACAAAACAGAATATTAAACATTGAGTCACTTCTCCCTCTCCCTTGAGGCTTGGATAGGGGTTTGAATCATTTTGGAGGAGTCTGGCTTAGGAAATTGAAGGGTGGAGGCTAGGATTGGAGTAGGTTCAACTCAATGGTCGTAATTCACAGCTGAGGTAAGAATTCGTACCCTATTTTCTGGTGAAATTCTGTTTTGATTCAAGTTCTTGGCTGAGTTTTAAGTGTAAGCATGGGTTTGAGTTTTTTGGACCTTTAGTTATAATTGATGTGTCTTAGAGGCTAGGGGTTGTTATTTGTTGTTTATCTAAGTTGTTGGTACTATTTTTATGGTTGAAATAGGTTGAAATGCTGTTTTTTTGAGGTTTTGGTTCGGAGGAAATGGTTGGAAAGTGTTGAAAATTCTGGGTTCGCGGGGTTGTGCTACGATGCTATTCTTGGAGCGCCACGGCCCACATGAACTCAGAAGCTAGGGAGGTGCTATGAATTGTCTTAGCGGCGCGACGCTTGGTGGGATGCGCTGCGACGCGTGTCTAGGAAAATGAGGGTCAGGGCTCTCTGACTTGTAGAGGGTTGCAACGCTTGGGTGGGGCGCCACAGCTCAAATAGAGAATTTCGGCCAAATAGGGTTTTAAGCTCGGGAACCTAAACCTAAAGGCTTGGGAGGGGTTCTACTACCCGGTTTAGTATAATTCGAGATCCCGAAGGCTATAAATTTACCTTGAAACTCTTAAATAGTCTAAGTCATTGATGGTTATCTGTTATTGCGTTGTGACTAGGTTACACCGCTAGGGTTCGGGAGTAGGGATTGTGCTCGGGATCGCCATACATTATCTGCTTGGGACTTGAGGTAAGAAACCTGCACCCTGGTTGTAATTGGGGCTCAAAGCCCTGTTAACGAATATGACTATGACTGTATTTGAGATTATCTGGTTAGGCATGCTTGTATATGTTGCATCTGATTGTGTGTTTATGCAATCTATATGTTGATTATATCTGATCTGAAAACTCGGCCTAAGGGCGTCAGGGCCGGCAACAAGCATGCGGAACGCAGCTTGGCCTAAGAGAGCCGGGGTCAGTAATAAGAACTAAAAACTCGGCCTAAGGGTGCCAGGGCCAGCAACAAGCGTGCTGAATGCAACTTGACCTAAGAGAGGAGGGGTCGGCAATAAGATCTGAAAGCTCGGCCTAAGGGAGTCGGGCTCGAACACCACCTAAAAAACTATAAGTGTTGTTTGCACTTGTCTAACTTGTTGATTGTTTAAGTTGAGCTATGTGTTTGTTTGAGCAGGATTGTTACTGCTAAGCTTGTTGTTTATATTATGTTACTTATTGAATCTGTGATTTAAGTTTTCTTGCTGAGCCTCGTCTCACGGGTGCTTTGTGGTGCAAGTAAGGGCATGGGAAAGCTGGACTAGCCATGAGTAGGAGAGGTTCACGAGCGGTGTGTACATATACAGCCTACTCAACCACCACGACCGGGATTGCTTGGGAGGAACTAGGATTGAACCTTGTTTTGCCGCTTAGGACGACTAGTTTGTTTTATATTTGTCTTTCTTTAGTCTGTAAACACTGTTTAGGATCCCATGTATAAACTAAACACTCATAATGAAAAATGACTACTTCTTTGACCAAAATTTTTAATACCTAACATTGGTTTAGTCTTTAATTACACATTTAAGTCCAAATGACTTGCCTAGCGAGTTAGACACTATTTTAAACACACAGTGTAACGGTATTGGCTAACTAGGGCGTTACAGTAACGTTATTTGATTTTTTTTTGTTTCATTAGATTGATTCAGACTAAATACTTTGAAATTATAATATAAAAAGTGAAGATAAATCCTATATTTCTATAATAATTTGTGCTTAAATAGAAAATCTAATTTGAAAAAAGTGATAGTTTGATTAATTTATACTATCAATAAAACTTGGGAATCAATATACTTATAAGTATTATTAAACTTACATTTTGTAGAGTCTAATACCTTAATAATCTTTCTTCTACCAACTTGTTTACAATTCCTATTTTATTTATGTATCTTGTCCTTAATACATTTATTACCATCATTTATTTTATTGTTCTTGATACAAAAACACCATCAATATTTGGAGCAAGGGTAGAGTTGATTTAATATTGATTTAAAATAGTTTCTTTTTTATTTCAGACAACTCCTTTAAGTTCGGCATTCTTTCTTACACGAACTCTATAATATATATATATATGATTCATGCACTTGCGATATACATATTAAAACATACTCACTTTTGGGTCCATGAAGTTTTTGGCGCCGTTGCCGGGAAGTTGCAAGAAAAGAAATGAACTTTTTAATAAATAGACCTATTTTAATATATGGACCTATTTTAATAAATATTAATACCAACTAGGATCATACCCATATATAAATACTAAATCATATACAAATAGATCAGGGATTCCTTCTTATAGTCTATCAAGTGTCCTTGAGTCTTTTTTTATAAATCAACGATCTTCCTATCAAGTGTTCTGAGATCTCACACCTTGATCTTTTAGACCAATCCTTAAACACACAAGGACGTATGTGGGCACGTAGGATTCAAAATGTTGATTTATGTGACTCCCTAGATGTACTCAACACATGAGATCTAGAAAGTTTTGACAGAGAGAATGTTTATAATAGCTTTCAAGTTTAGAGAAAACTATCGTTTTTTAGAGAGAGAAAGAGTCTGTATTTTATTATTCAAAATAATAATCAAGCCATTTTCTGAAAGTTATGTACTATCAGACTCATAAAGATATTTAATCTAATTAAATAATTTATTTAAATAAAACATAATTCAAATTAAAACTAATCATATTTTTTTTATTTAATTATTTATTTAAATCATATTTAAAAAGGACAATTGAATAATTGATTAAACAAATTTAATTGAAATTCAAAATTCAAATCCCTGATGCTAGGCGCCACACACTGTACAGTATAGTGTGTGTCGCCCAGCCCTATTAGGGTTTCCATAATTTTCTCATTTGTTTATTTAATCAACTTTTAAGACAATATATTTATCCAACATAAATTTCAGTTAATTCAAAATTAACTTTATCTTAAAATATAGTTTTAAAATAAATAAATAAATATCATATTATAAATAAGATATTTATTATTCTCTCTTTATATTAATCCAAACAAGATTAATATTAATTTTAACATATAGTTTTTCAAAATAAAAACTATAGAGTTAAATAATTAATTAATTCACAATTAATCAATTACCCATAATTATCACATTATTATTTACTTGCCCTGAAAAATTAATTCATTTGCAATTTAGTCCTTTCTCTTTACAAATCTTTCTTTTGACATCCTTACCCTTGATAGTGTAGGAAAATGGTGATCTGGGGACAAGGGACCTATAATACGAAGCTCTAATAAACCAGATTATTAATTAAACTCTTTAATATAATAATCTTATTTATCAACTCCATGATTACTCCACTATAAATATGAAATTGCACTCAAAGTATTTATAGAATTACATCTACAGAGTTTTCTTTAGTAGTCCAGTGATATAATCAATATATGTAGTTCTGTCCTCCATTATTTATTTGTTAATTAGAGCTGGTCAAAATGACAATTTTACCCTTCTAATTACCTCTTGATCATTAAGTACCATTAATTCAATAGCGAATAATTAATCTATAATCTAATTATAGATTTGAGCTCAATAACTATTCAGTTCCAGAATCAAACCTTAAGGGAACCAATATTCGATCCATTAGAAAAGCATGGATTCCAATATTGTAATTCATGTTCCAAGCCATCCATGATATTGAATCTCCAAAACAAAATTCATTAGCCTCATTATTCTAAGAGACCTTAACAAGTGAATCAAAAGATCCAATTAACATAAACAGGAGTTCATGAATACTCAGGATTTAGACTGATCTACAAATGATCATCTATTATGATAAGAATTAAATCTTTACTTCAAACGACAAGTTTATAAAGATAATTAATTCTCATCGGTCCTGTCATATATAATCTCTATTATATACAACACATTTACTAATATGTCTATCCACATCAGTAATCCGAATCTAGATTACTTGCACCTCGTATGCTTAACAAACTGTACTAGTAACTATTCATTAAAGATTTCTTACTTTAATATGTTACTGACTATTTTATTCATTATATGTGATTTTAATTCTCTCGTAACAATACAAGATCATATTCTCATGAATGAATAAAGAATTTTCTTGATATTATTTATAATTAATTCAAACAATAATGATAACATTCAAATATAATAAAATTGTACTTTTACTTAAAACAAATTAAATGTCTTTACATGCTTTTAGGGCATTAATCCTAACAAATAAATCTTATCTTAAAGGAAATATGAACAAAATTCTCAATCCGCCTCTGTTAATTAACCTCGGGGAGTTGTTAGTAGTGTGTGAGTACGTTGAATCAATTAGGCCTGGTGACAAGTCACTACAAGAAAAAATGCTTTTAATAACACCGAAAATGTGTTATCAAAACATACGATAACATTTTCTGATGTGTTAAGACCGACTATGTTATCGTAGGTCAGGGTACTTTACATAACACTTTATCAGTGTTATACAGATGTGTTATTGTACTGTCAATGATAACACAATTTCTGTGTTATTTTAATATATAGATAAGTGTTTAATTATGTTATTTATAGTCGATTATATAACATTTTTTTTGTGTTATACTACACTTTAGTATAACACTTTTTTTGTGTTATATTAGCTTAGAGAAACATAATCTTTTTTTACTTACACAAAACTAGGAAAACAAATATGAAAGTTGAGGCCAAATAAGGTAACATAAATAGATTTTTATTAATTACTCAAATGTAATTACAATATTTAGTCTACTAGTCTAGGCTTAAGAAATCATATTACAACATAATTTATGCCCAATTCAGATTCCTTTATCACTAAATACAAAACAAGACATGTATACAACAATTAGTGAAATACATTCTTCCATTCTAAAGGCCTCAACTACAAATGTTGTCAAGAATTGCTCCAAAGAAATCATCTCAATATACCTGAACATTATAAAAAAAAAGTCCTTTTATTATTAAGAACAAAAGTTCTTGCCACCACAACAACAAACTTACAGTCTTTTCTTAAATGATACATTGAAAACTTTCAAAAGAAGAAAATGGAAAACTAAGATAAATACTTATCTGTTTTAGTTCAATAAAATAAGAGAGCTATCAAGAAAGAGCTAGGGAATTTTCAGTTGAACAATAAAATAAGAGAGAATCAGTAGAGAATTTCTCTATGGTGATGAGTCTAATGACTCAAAACAGTCAGTTGGACTGTAGATACTATACTGCTATATATAAACTATCATATTTAATGATATTCTTTTATTCTTATATATAAATATATATAAATAACTATTATAACCGGTTTCTCTGCCAAAGCTAGCTAGCTCATGTTTAGAAATCATTTACATAAGAAACTATACATGACCCTGAAATTTTCATAGTATTAAAACAAAAGTGACCTTCCAATTTGAAATTCAAGTTATAAATGCTAACCCAAATGCTGAAAAACAAAATCATATTTACAAATAAAATGAAGAGAAATAGATCAATGGTGCTGAGAGAAACATGTATTTTGGTGATTCAAGCTTATAGACAAAATAATGATGGCCACATACCAGTAGTATATACAGTAGAAGAAGCCAATACAACATGCCAACTCATATATACATATATTTCAAGGGAACAATACTATGGAATCAGTAATAGAAGAAATTGAAGAAACAACATGAAAGAAGAACTTTGAAAGATCATCAGAAAATCAACAAAAAAATGCAATACTTTATGTGCTGTCATTTCAGTTTAAGCACAGGGGCACTATCACGATTGATACTATCAGATGATTCATTTTGGTGTTATGTGCTGTCATTTCAGTATAATCAGTTAGTAATGCCACTGATTCAGAGACTGCAGTATAGTCTAAGGAAAAGTATAATACATCAATAACTTTTCAAATAAAGTAGTTGAAAATAATAAATAGCTTCTGTAACATATAACCCACCCGTGGAGCCTTCCAAAGCAAGAGTATCAATACAGTGCCGGATAGAATCACATATGTTTGCCAAAGCCCAAGAAGCAGTTATTCACACCTGAAACAACAAACGTCTCTTCGCACCTGAAACAACAAACGTACAGGAAAATATTACTCCCTTATGAACAAATTAGAGAGCAGGGTTATTATAAAAACTGAAAGTAAAAGAGAAATACCGATATTGAGGGGTCGCGAGTATTAATCTCCACTGTGTGAATCAATTTGTTCAGGATCTCTGCACTATACCATTTAAGTTTCTAGTAATTCTTCTGTCTATATTTCGAGCTCAAAGAAACATGAAAGCATGAAAAAAAAATTAAAATCACCTCTGGAAAACTTCAGGAAAACATGAAATGACACCAATGGCTCAACAAGAAGCTGATCTAACTGAAGGCACCTTGTCTTGTTTGGCTGCATTAATCTGCAAAGTCTCTTAGTTATAATGCATAAACTTGTCTGCAAATAATAGGTTAACTGGAGAGCCTCTAAAAATACTGTGTGATTGTTTACTTTTTCCAAGTAATGAGACCTTATTAACAAAATAAAGACAAACAAAGCAGTAAAAAATTAAGACAAAGCTATTACTAACAGACTTTTGGATTATCAACACTAATACAATCTAATCTAAAGGAAAATTTTGTTAATTTAAGAGATGAACTCTATCTCTAAACAGAGAGATACACCACAAAATGTAAGAAACCTATCATAACTTAAAAAAAAATTCAAAAAGATCACTCATGCAACTAAGAAGTTTATGCTCAGTCTAATATAAATTAAAATACTAAATAAGAGGAACACCTCATGTAGTTAATGACCATTAAACAAATAAGCTCCAAAGCTTTTTCAGAAGTTCAATAATGGTATCATGAATTAATAGAAGCTGTCCTTTTGGCTCTGTCAAGTCAGAAAGCATAACATAAAGCAAATAATATTTAATGAAAATTGATAATATTAAAGAGAGGGAAGAAACATATCCCTTAAAGAGCTATGTGTCAATCTCATTTCAGATAATCCACTCCATTCTCCATTGTTCTGCTTCTTCATTACATTTATCTAATATTTAGCCTATGTGCTTATAGTATATATACAGAGAGGAGGGGGCAGACGGAAAAGGAAACTGATTTGCAGATTATTGAGGGACACTCTAAGAGACAAATTTGTATTATATGTAAGGAAAATTGGACTGAAGAAAATTACATAGAAAAAATCAAACCACACTTCAAAACAAGATATTCACATCCATCTCAATTCGCTATGACCAGTTAATTCAGTCCAAGACACAAATTTTTCTACTTAAATAATTAGGCTGCTTCAAACAATAAAACGAACAAAACACAAGTTAATAATCCAATTAGTTTGACTACTTGGTGAAACAAAATTGCAAGAAAGAGCAATCTGTATTGCAGTATTCTGCTTGTCACCAGTAAGCATCCAGAAATTAATTCCTGCTTTTCTTAATGCCTCTATTGTTTCTGGTACCCCATCCAGACAATTACAGTTTAAAATATCACAACTATCAGTATCTAGTACAATCCAAGCAATAGTATCCCTAATCTAACTATGTTTCCCCTTCTACTGAGCACTCTGCAATTAGTAGAAAATATACACACATATATATATATGTTAGAAAAAAGTAATAAGTGCATTATGTCACCTGTAAACGGTCTTCTATTGCGGTAACCCCAAGGATCACAAGATCATGTTCTAATCTTTGACAGACCTCAGCTAGTCTCCACTGCACAGAGTAGTGAAGTAAAGGGAGTGGATAGACAGAAAACTCATGACATGTGAATGAGTTTGTGTGCTTTAGGTGTTTACCTCTCTATCAACCACTGTACTACTGGCCTCTTTAAACATCGAAGACCATTCCTGATACTCATCTTCCTCCAAAATACGCCAAGCAAGACAAAGTGTGATTGCTTAATCTAACAATGATAAGATATGGTTCAGTATACACAACTGTCAACAACACTTAAAACATTTGTCCAAATACCAAATAGACAAAAAAGAATATAGTGAGATATAAATTGGCCATTCATATAGTAATTACAAAGCAAACAAAATGCACTTAGAATTGACAGTAAAAAGATGGAGAGACAAAATAAAACTATATTCATTAATGGTTCAAACTTAACATAAAGAAACATATTCCAACTCAAATGTCCAAAAAAATCATCATTTTCATGTGACTGAAATTAATTGTATAGTTTCATGATTCCATCCTTGAAACAAAGAGTGTAATAAATATAAAATATGTTCTAGTGCACCAAATTTTTTTTTTTAGATTATTTAAATTTTTGTGATTTATTTGATTTAAAGTGTGATGAATTGTTTTGTTTAAGTGTTGTTATTTTATTTGGTTGATTATTTGTTTTATTTGATTGTTTGTTATTTTATTTAATTGTTAGAATTGTTTGGTTAATTAATTTAATAAGTGAATAATTGTGTAACATGTTATTTTACTATTAGTGTTACATTTTAATTAAGTGTGACAAATGAGGTAATTATGTGAGCTATGGTGGAATGCACTAAGGTGCATGATAGATAGTAATGCACCCTAGTGATTTAGTGTGTGCTAGTGCATGGTAGCATGGTGCACATGTGTAGATTTTTCTACACATTTTATACTTCCTTATTTTAGATTTTAATTGGGTTAATTTATTTATAAAAAAAAAAAAAAGGGAAGGAGAGTGTTGGGCGTGTGACCTAGTGGGAACGGAAGGATTTCCTTAAAATGATAAAAATAAAAAATTGAAGACCATAATTATTTTGGGGATAGGCATGATCATTTTGTTCCTTTATATCTTTTCAAAATAAAGAGAAATTAAGAGAAAATAAATGGGAAATGGAAACTTACCTTATTGTGTTAGGGGAGACTTTATGGGAGGATTTTTGATAAAAGGGTTATGAAAGGAGAGAAGAGCCATTGCTCTTGTGTGTGGCTGTCGTGACCTAGAGAGAGAGAGAGAGAGAGTGGCGTGTAGAGAGAGAGAGAGAGAGAGAGAGAAGAAAGAAAGAAGGAAGGAGAAGGTGAGGAGGAACCCCTCCTAGAGTATGTCTTCTTGTTTTCTCTTTTGCATAATCTCTTTATTTGATAATATGTTATTGATTGTGTTATTTTTTTGTGTGTTTGGGTTCTTCCTTCTCCTCATGGTGGTTTTCCAATAAAAAAACCCTAGGCTTGAACAAGGGTGTGGAGTTTGGGTATTGATCTTTTGTGTTCTTGATTTTACAATCAAGAGAGGTAATGGTCTTTTCTTAGCCCTTATATTTGTTTTTGGTGGGTTGTCTATGAGGTTTTGTTAATAATGCTAATGGTTGATTTTGGTAGGATTGATGTATAGGATTTGGATATTGTGAGAGTATGATTTGTGTTAAAGGGTTGTGATGTTGATTTTGCTATGCATAAAAAAAATTGTGATAATCTATGAGTGCATGTTTGGTGATTTCGGCCTAGGTACACCCAAGGGTGTTCTTGATATGTTGTGTGATTTACAATATATTAGATCCATGTTTTAGGACCTATGTTATATGGGTAAGAGAATAAGTGGCAATCTTGATATCTTGATCATGAAATTTTGTTAGATACATGTTATATTTTGAAAGATTAAATTATAAGATGCATGAAAATAATGATAGAAACATGTTAGGTTAATATAAGGCATATGTGAATATGGTGCTTATAAATTACTATATGTTATTTTATTGATAGAGTTTTGTTGGTTTTCATGGAATTGCAACAAATGGTTTTTAAAAGGATTCATGTGAATATGTTAGTGATATTAGAATCATGCATATTATAAGAGTATAATGAGATTTTAAGCATGTATGATTTTATGTAATTTTTGAGACAAAAGTTGAGTTTTATAAAAAATTAAGCTTGCTGTTTTTTTTTGTAAATAATTGGGTAAAAGTTGATAAAAAGATGAGTTGCATGCATAAATAATGTTCTTGATGAATATGTTAATTTTTATGAAATTAAAAGAGGATTTTAAGTCTCATGTTATGATATTTTACTCAATTAATTTCCTACAGATTTTTTATTGAATTTTGGGAAAATATGGGTTTATAAACTTTAATATGGTGATTTTTAATGATAATAATAGTTGCTGGAATTTTGTAATAAAATGTGAAGTAAGTTTCACTAAAAATGAATTTGATTAATTTTTGGAATAAATTATTTTTTTTAAGTTATGGTAATATTGAAAAATGATATTTTTAATGGTATGAATGCATATTTTGATAAGTAATGATTTTTCATTTATTTTGAATGAGAAAAATATTTAGACTCTATTTATTTGAGATTTTTGAATAAAATAAATGGTGGCTGAAAGTTTGTTTTAAAAAGGTTAACAATTGCTATTAAATTGTCACATATGGATTTTTGCTACATAAAAACTAAGTCTTAAGTAATTTAAATCAAAATGTATTATTCCACACTTAAAATATATTTTTCACATCATTTTTGTAACACAATGATAAAATATATTTTTCTAAAGAAACATATTAAAATAGGTATTTTAATTAAATCCAAGCTTGTTGGTTAATTCTTGGTAAATTAATATTTATTTAATGAAAATGTCACATATTTTATTTTGAGCTAAAATAAAATAAATTTATAAAATAAAATAAAGTTTTTGAGAAATTTAATCAACTTAGAAGTTTTAAGAAAATAAAGCGTGTAATATGTCTATTGATTTTAAAATAATAAAAGAAATGTAGAATTATCGTTTTTTAAAACGTCTTTATTACGCAATGCTCCCACGTATGCATGTTACATGCAAATCCACTTTTACGTCCAAAATCATGATTATTATTCAACTATGTGATTTTTTATAAAACAATCATGTTAGTAAAATGGGTAGAATGAGCATTATTCTTTTTTGGCGATAATTGCATGTTTAATGTAACTGTTATCATGAGTGCATGGCCCATGCACACATGAGTTGTATGGAAGGGCAAAGTAGTAATTTTATGAACCTAAGAAACGTTATTTTGATTATGATATAGGCTCGTTGAAAGATTGTGAAATTCTTAGCTTGGACCTGAGGTAAGGAAGTTAGATAGATTTTATGATTTTATGCTATGAATGGTAAGGCTGTTATATGAATGAACTGTTATGAAATTATGAATGCCTTAATGTGATGATCTGTTGAATGTGATATGTGTATGGATGTTAGATACATCAAACAGAATACGATGTTAGATACATCAAACAGATTTCGATGTCAGATACATCGAACGAGTTACTAAGGACATTGAGACGTGACTCCTAGGGCGGACGCGCCGAGGTTATTCAAGGACCAGTGATCTCCTGTTTACCTCATAGGGTGACATGGACAACTAGCGTTCCATGCTCATCATGTATGCTGTATGTTTGTGATATGATGATATGTCACATTTATGTTATGATATGATGATATGTCACATTTATGTTATGGTATGATGATATGTCACATTTATGTTATGATATGATGAAATGTTACATTTATGTTATGATATGATGATATGTCACATTTATGTTATGATATGATGAAATGTTATATTTATGTTATGATACGATGATATGTCATATTTATGTTATGATATGATGAAATGTTACGATTATGTTATGATATACCATGATGTTTTAGATGAACGTTAGTGTTTGGTTGTTTGTTGTTTTTCTTACTTGCTTATTTGCTTGTACTTCCTTACTGGGCTTTTAGCTCACCCCCCTTACTTTCCTTCCAAGTAGCAAATAGGTTTTCTCTATGGCACGCGTGGTGACGTGAGGAGTTCTTTCATCATGGGGTGTATGGCGTGGGGTAATCCTATGGACGATAAAACGATCAACGAAGAACGCCATTTAAATTATGTTTTGTTTTAAGGGACTTTTCCTAAATTATCAGTGGGACTCTGTTATTTAAATTATTTGGTTTCTTTGAACTTTGCATAAAAACCTATGTTTTATTTTAAACTTGTGGCGCCAACTTGCATGGTTTTAAATAAGTCCCCCCGAGACTTTAATAATGGATGGTATTCTTTTATAAACTATGTTATGCGAATGCTTTGTAAGTGTTAGTTTAGGGCGTTCTTTACATATGTAGACTTCAGTAATTGATGATTTCAGATTTTTATAATCTTTAAGAACAGTAGACTTTTTTCTTTCTTCTTTTTTTCTTATTTGGTCTTATTGAATAAATGCAAAGTATAGACTTGGAAATGTTTATCACATTAAATAGAAATAAAAAAGAGGATTAGAATAGAGGGAATCGAAACCTGCTGGCCATTGTCTCCTTCTCTGTGGATTAGAATTTTCCCAATCTTGATTCCCTTACAACATGCTCTCAGAGCATTCTCCATACTCTCACCGCTGTAATGACAAGAATAAGTGTGCAATGAGAATATATCGAATTAGTACATTGTGAAAAATTACAGCTTTGAATCTTATTTTTTGGCCCAAGAATATAAATCCTCTAGAGTTTGCTTCCAAATATAAAATTTATATGAAAAACTAACAAAAAAACACATGCCACAATTGCTTTGCGAAATTACCTCCTGATTATAGACACACCACATAATCTCTTACAGAAATCTACACCAGTATACACGGACTCTGCGAAAGACAGGAGATGTAAATTAGCTATCAGCAATTACAGTTTCAAGAAATTGGACTCTCTTAGCAAAATCAAAATTAGAAAAAGAAAACAAAATAATGAAGGTATCATCTATACAGCATAAACTAACTTTAGTCTTTGAACAGCAAACATGCATATGAAGCATGGATCCTAAACTGTCATATTAGGACAGTTAATATTAGATTTTCCTTTTTAGAGATTTGCAGTACTGACAACATAATGCTTTGCTTTTCTAATATGAGTAGTGGCACTTAATTGTTGAGGCTAAACAATTAATGCCCTCACATTCAGACAAGAAGCTAATGTTACTCATATGCTAAAAAATTTCCTGTTTAAAAAAAGAAAAAAGGAAAAGTTACAATATGATAAGTAATTTTTCACATATAAGCTGAAGGAACCCATTAAAAATGAAAACAGAAAACTGAAAGGGACAAAGAACTAAAAATTCCATTTGACTGTCAGCTTACTAGTTGGAGTGACCACCTGTTTTTCTGTAAATGGCAGATGTCCCAGACCATGCTCAACGACCTGGTAATAATTTCAAGATCATTACTCATTGACTAATCCCATTCTCAAAATGAAAAACCATAAATAAACCATCCTCAAAATATATGATTCCCTCTATGCACATAACAAGGTTTTGCAATCTATCACATAAATGCAAAATCAAAGCAAGGAACAAAGACAGATATAGAAGTTTGTCATGTATTCTCATTAGTTATACCAATTAAGTAATGAACATCAAAAGCTAAAATGGCTTGCTGTTTGTTAATTTATTCCAAAAAAAACTGAGAAATTACCTTATAAATCATTGAGTTTGTGAGCGTTTTTCTTGCTCAAATTTGACTCTTTCTCTCCATTTCCAGGCATAGCTAATTCTTTCGCAAAAATAAGTGCCTAGCAAAGAACCAACATTAAAATTATAATACTCTAGCATAACACATTTTTATTAGTATTATATTCATGTGTTATAGAAATGGGTATTTGGTGTAGTGAGTAAACCATAAAAATTATATTGTTGTGAAATCTCTAATAATTCCAAGTATGCTCCGTGGTTGTAGTTTTAACTGCTCTTTCACATCAGAAAATTGTTAGCTTGAGATTATATTTGTTGCCTTGTTTGTAAAAATTGTATGCATAATTGGGAACGTAATTTTAAAAATCTATTAGTAAAAAGACATTTATCTTTATTAGAAATTAAAAATGTTAGTAAAAGTTTGAGCATCATGGAACCAATTGTTAATATTGATAGAAATCATGTTGATGAAAATGTCGTACACAAAAAAACCTTACTTGAATATCTTACACCTATTTCATCTAAATCTCATTCATGTATTGTTTTTCCTATCACTTCTGCTACCCATTTTGAGCTTAAACCATCAATCACTCAATTATTGCTGTCTTTTTATGGGTTAGATAGAGAGGATCCTTACATGCATGTCAAAGATTTCTTAGAAATTTGCTCAACATTTAGATTTCAAAAATTTTCTGATGTGTCAGCCAAACTTAGATTATTCTCTTTTTCATGAAAAGACAAATCAAAAGATTGGTTAAATTCTATTCCCAAGGTGTCTATAACCATATGGGATCAACTTTATAATAAATTATTGTTGAAATGTTTTCCTATGTCTAAAACTGATAGTCTAAGGAGAGAAATCTCCAAGTTTTTTCAAAAAGATAATGAAGAGTTTTATGAATGTTGGGAAATATTTATTATTAAAATGTCCTTATCATTGTTTCGAAAAATGGAGACTTGTAAAATATTTTTATGATGGTTTGAAGCTTTAGCCATAAGCCAAACTAGAAATTCTTCAATGCAACCCAGAAAAAATGTTTGTTCTATATGTTCTAGTCCTTGCCATAATGTCCAATCATGTCCTTCCTACCAAGAGGCCTTTTTTGAGGAGGCCAATGCTCTTCATGATTATGGGAAACCAAATGATTTCCCTTTTTCATCCACTTATAATCCAAATAGAGAAACTATCCAAATTTTTCATGGAGACAAAACCAGCCTTCAATGAATCAAGGACACCAATACAACACGCAAAACCGAACTCATGCCCTACAAAATCAACCATATCCTTAACAAAAGAAACATTCCGTAGAGGATACTTTACAACAATTTATGCAATCCACTCAAGAAATCAATTACCAAACTTGAGGCACAAATAGGATAACTCACTACAACTTTAGCTAATAGAGAAAATGGAACATTTCCTAGTCAACCTATCCCAAATCCAAAAGTCCAATATGAGATA
This sequence comes from Humulus lupulus, assembly GCF_963169125.1. Classification (NCBI taxonomy): domain Eukaryota; kingdom Viridiplantae; phylum Streptophyta; class Magnoliopsida; order Rosales; family Cannabaceae; genus Humulus; species Humulus lupulus. Next base: position 103,038,413 of record NC_084793.1, read on the forward strand.
GGAAAGTCTAGCCATAATGGAGAATCCAAATCAATTTCAACTCTTAGGTCCGGAAAGAACCTTGTCAAACCCGATTACATACCCGAGGTTGAAAAAGAAAAAGAAAGAGTAAACCTTCTAGTTCTAATGCCAATGACTCTTCAAAGGCGGATACTCCAATCCATCCTTTCATTCCTAAAGACCCATTCCTACAGTTATTACTTCCAATTAAAAAAGGCGGCCAATATAATGACATCTTAGAAGTTTTTAAGCAAGTTAGTATCAATATCCATTTTTTAGATGCCATTAAACAAATTCCCGCCTACTCTAAATTTTTTAAGGATCTTTGTATTGTGAAAAGAAACACTAATGTTCCTAAAAAAATAATTTTAACTGAACAAGCTAGTTCCATTATTCAATATAAGAGTCTTGTTAAATATAAAGATCCTGGGTGTCCCACAATTTCATGTATTATTGGTGATCATTTTATTGACAAGGGTTTACTTGATTTGGGTGCTAGTGTAAATTTATTGCCTTATTCTGTTTATAAACAACTTGGTATTGGTGAACTAAAACCTACTTCTATAACTCTTCAATTAGTCGATCATTCTGTGGAAATTCCTAGAGGCATTATAGAAGATTTTTTTTTTTATAAAAGTTGATAAATTTGACTTTCCTGTTGACTTCATTGTTCTTGATACTCAACTTGTGGAAAATGTGCATGCTCAAATTCCTATCATTTTAGGTAGACCATTCTTAGCTACTTCTAATGCAATCATTAGCTGTCGTATGGCGTTTTGAAATTATCTTTTGGAAATATGATTGTTGAATTGAATGTATTTAATGTTGCTAAATATGTTCAGTGTGAGAAAGTGCATGAAATTAACATGATTGAGAATATATTTTGAAGAGGATGGAAATAACTTGCTTAACTTTTGTGAAAAATATTTTTGTATGAGCTTACATGTTGATGATTCTATAAATGATGTGAATTCTTTGTTAGAGTCTATGCCCTTAAATGATACCAAAACTGAACCTTTTTCACCCCTAGAGCATATTTAATCAATTTTCGACTGTCCAAAGTTAGACTTGAAACCTTTGCCGGAAAATTTAAAATAAGCTTTTCTAGGAGAGTTTGAAACCTTGCATGTTATCATAACATTTGCCTTAGATAAAGAACAAGAAGATAAATTGTTAGATGTCCTTAGAAAACATAAAGAAGCCATAGGTTGGACCATTGGAGGATTAGCCCATCCATATGTATGCACAAAATCCATCTAGAAGATAATACTAAAACTGCTCGGGAATGTCAAAGAAGGTTAAATCCAAATATGGAAGAAGTACTGAGAGAAGAGGTCATTAAACTCTTAGATGTAGGTATCATTTACCCTAATTCTGATAGTCAATGGGCCAGTCCAGTTCAAGTTGTGCCTAAGAAGTTTGGGATCACAGTTGTTGAAAAAATGAACTAATCCCTACTAGAGTACAAACAGAGTGGATAGTGTGCATAGACTATAGAAAGCTAAATAATGTTACTAGAAAAGACCACTTTTCATTACCCTTTATTGATCAAATGCTTGAACGTTTAGCAGCTCATGCATATAATTGCTTTCTTGATGGGTATTCGGGATATAACCAAATCCCCATTGCCCTAGAAGATCAAGAAAAGACTACATTTACATGCCCTTTCGGGACTTTTACCTATTATCACATGCCTTTTGGATTATGCAATGCACGTGTTGTTGGGGTTTTATGCCCTAATTAAAACCCAATTTCTTTGTAATCTCATTTTATTATCAATAAAAGAATAGAAATCATTTTTTGACTTGGTCAATCACTTTGCTCACATATTTTATTTTCATGATTAATTGTTTAATATAAACTTTTATTAAATCCCGAGCATATAGCTAATCGTATTTATAGTGACGTAATCACAGTGTAATATAAATATGATTATATGTTCAAATAAGTTAGTCCTAAGATTAGTTAGTGCACAGGATTTGCACTGACTTGCCAATTTATGATATGATCTACTTACACATTGTGGTGTTATGTTCTTTCCAGAACATTAGCAAAGTATATAAGATCAGATGTATTTGTCACATCGGACAGGACCGATATTGACAGTTGATAAGATAAGTAAACATACCGTTATTATCTATTCTAGTCATATCATATAGTTGACCATAGGTCAACTCAATCTCAATTATGAGTGGTTAGTATTCTAACTGATTGTATTATTTGAGTTCTTTGACTTGTTCGTTACCAGCTTACCCTACGGACTAGCCCATACTTACATCTTGGGAACTCGGTAGTATAATTGAGTGGGAGTGTTAATCATAGATATGAACACCTATAGCTTTTGATGAAGAAGTGAAACGATGGTTTCCTTTTAGTTTGGTTCAATGTGTTAAATGATAGAGATCTCATTTCATTAATTTAATTAGTTTACTGAAATATCATTTACAAGGAACTAAGTGTTTTAAGGATAAAATACAATGATGGGTCAAACGGTATTTTAGTCGCATCTCATTGTAGACCGTCTATAGAGAATTGAGTGAAAATTATGGTTGTAACAATGGATAATTAATAGGTTATCTATATTTGTTATAGAGTGTTCTATGAATTCAAGAGTGCAATTATGAGTCTATAGTGGAGTCATGAGGAATTGATAAGTTAGTAAATTTATTTGTTAGATTTATGATAACTTATTGGAGCTTGATTTCATAGGCCCGTGGTCCCCACTGTACTTTGAATAAAATCATCTAGATAGTCTTAATTAATTGATTTAATTATCAATTAGAATTATCAAAGTTGACCAGGTCAATTTTGGATAGTTTCACAGAGTTATGTAATTTAGAGAAGAAAAGAGAAATTAGGACAGATTTATTAATTAAGATAAATTGGTATCTAAATTAATAATAAATTTAAATCAAGGTTCAAATTATAAATAATTAATTTGATAAAGGATTTAAATAATTATTTAATTAATTAAATCAATAGAAAATGATACAAACTTTGATTTTAAGTCCAATGGACTTATAATGAAATGAGAAATTTCAGTGGCCTAAAGCCCATGATAATTTAGACCTAGGGCTTCTAATTGGCTATTCTTTTATTGATTTTTTAATTAAATTATATGGTTTAATTGAGTATATAAAAGGAGTGCTTAAAGAGAAGTCAAAACACAAGTTTGACAAGTCACAAGTCAGATTTTCTGATAGGTTTTAGATTCTCTCTAAACACAAGTCATTTTCTAAGTCTCTTTGTTCTTTCTCTTCTTCTCTCTGTATCTATCTCATGTGTTGAGAATTGCCCACTATAGTCTAGGTGATTCTAAGGATACTTTGGAAGACTGTGAATAAAATAGAAGATTGGTTCAGTTTCTTGATAATACTCTATGACAGAAAGGATACAAGGATTAGAGACATTGAAGGAATGATTCATTCATTTTGCTACGTATACTATAAGTATTCTTATCATTGTTTCTCTTTGAATTCAATTTTAGAAACATGTTATAGGTTATCTCATATTAATTTGTTTAATATTAGATCTACATGAAAATAAATAAAGATCCTGTATAAGCTTTTCTAACAACTGGCCTCAGAGCCTTTGGTAATCTTTATTTTCATGCATGAACATGTTTAAAATTGGATTATTTGATATGTTTGAATAATTGGATGGTTTTCATGTTTTTATGAAGCATATTGATTTTATGTGAATTTTAGCAATTTTTAGGCTATTTTGTTGTGTTTTCTATGCTATTAATTTTTATATATGCTTTATTTTGTGTAAAACATGTTAAAAATTAATTAGAAAATAGTTTTGGTTTGAAAAATTGCTCAAAATGTTCTTTTTGGAAAAATTGGCCTGACTACCCATGCGCAAGTGCACCCGTGCGCTGCCTGCGCGCACGCCCGCATGCACCTGCCAGCCGCACGCGATGAACAGTACCGTGGTACTGTTCATCTGATTTTTTTTAAATTAAAGAAAAATAAAAATTGTGAAAATAAATTATTTATAATAAAAACCAAAAATATCAGATTTGTTTTATCTTTACAATTGTTTTTTTTTAAATAAGATACTTTTGTTAGTTGAGATTTAAATGATTAGAAATTTTCTACAAATATTCAAATTCAAATTTAAAAATAGACTAACAACTTAATTTTAAATCGTTTAATATATTAAAATATTAGAATTAAGATATCAGATATTTAAGAAATTTTCTTTTAAATTCTTGATATATTTTTATTAAATCCTTATTTGAAAATATAAATATATTTTTATTCTATAGTTTTTAATATTTAAATTATTTGAATATTGTTAGTTAGATATTTTTATGGATATTTAAATTTGATTAACTATTTTGAGATATTTTATGATTGTTATAACTATTAATATTTTATTTTTTTAATGGTTAAAATATTTTCTTATAGTTGTAACAACAAAAGATATTTTTGAAAAACAGTTAAGATATTGATTTTAAAATTTAAAATTGGTTAAATTTTGAAAAATATCATTTTTTTTCAACCAATTAATAATATATTTTTTTAATAATTGGGATTTAAATTAACTTTGGTTAATTGTTGATAAATCCTATTTAAATTAAATTAATATTTTTTTTTTCAAATTAACCTAAACCAAGTTGATTATTGATAAATAAAATTTAAATTAAGTATTGTTAATTGTTGATAAATTTTATTTAAATTGACTTATTTTTTGTAAAAATTTAATTAATTTAATTTTTTTGATAAATTCTAGATAATTAATTGTGGTATTTTTGCATAAATTCATAGAATTGCTCATATAGTAACATGATTAGGCCTATCCAATTATAACATGTCTGTTTGCACTATATGTGATATTTTTGCAATTGGGCTTAGAAGCATATAGTGGCACATATGTTTGTTAGATATATGGATTTTGCCAAATAAAATATTCATAAAATGATAGGTTTTATTTGGGCCCATTAGAAAATATAAAGTTTAAAATGCTTATTTGCTTTGCATGACTATAGTGGGTCTAATCAAATAATAACAATTAATAAAACAAATGTTTAAATTCCTGTCTTTTGGACCTTGTATGGAAGATTGGGGGCCTTCGTAGTGAGAACGACTTACTGGACCCAACATTCCTCCATACAAGTCCAATTGTTAAGGCCCATTTACCTGAGTTGGACTTAATTGTACAGGTTCATTATATTAGTTAAACCTAAATATTGACTAGCAACAAATTAATTCTAAATTAATTGAATTTGTTTCAATGTGACACTTTAGAATTAATAGGAAATTATAGGACTTTGGTTTTAAAATTCTAATCTTACAATTTTTCGGAGAACCAGTTATTAATTTTTGAAAAATAATAAAAATACTATTTTTTAATTTTATAATGAGCTTATTTTAAGATTTTTATTCGATCTCCACCGTTGGTTTAACATAGTCAATAGCTTAATGGGGCCTCGAGGCACTTTGATTTGGCCCCCTACGGAAGATGTTCATTAGTTATTTTGACAAGGTTAGATTTCGAAAGATAGATAATTATAGATCAAATTTTACTAGACTCACCATACAATGACTACTAGGACTAAATCTATGATTATCGAAATCGTGGGTCTAGCTCATAAAATAAGAGATTTTGTTATCTTATTTTGATCGAATAGTAGGTTGTTAATAGTGCTGTCCATTATTAAATGAGTTTACAATTATATTTAACTAGTGGTATTTTTTACTCTCGCCAACCGGGACAAGGATATCATAGATTAGTTAAAAACCTAAAGAAATAGAGATATGATTGTTTTTGGTATTTTTTCTCATATCTTACATATTTTTGGTATATGTTGTGCTATTTCTTCAAATTTGTGTGAATATAAGTTTTATTGAGAAAATGTGATTGATTTCTATTTTATTGGTAATTTGTAGTATAGTAGTGTCTGAGCCTACTCCCATCCGTTCTCAACTTTCGATGGAGAAAATCACTGTAGAAAACTTCCTTAATTGGAAGCAGAATATCAACATAGAGTTGATTGGTGACAACTCCGAGTTCGTCATGATTAAGGAATCCCCATAACGAGCACTATGTCCGCACGTTCGTGGTGGCACCGTCAATGCTCGTGATGGCACCATAAATGCTTGGATAGCATCGTCTCCGCACATACGTGAAGACAACGTCTGCACGTTCGTGATCAACTCAACTATGGTCTGACGTAACTCATGAACGAGCTTCAAAATTTCGAGTCTATCATGGGTGGACCTAGTAAAGGAGAAAAATAAAATAAAACTACTACTGTTGTTGTTGATCCAACTAAGGCTGAAGCTAACCAAGCTTCGTCTTCGAAAGCTGGAAACAAGAGGAAAGGTGGACAAAACAACAACCCCAAGCCTGCAAAGGCTGCAAAGATGAGTGCACAACCAAATGCACAGATGCCTAAGGGGAAGAACAAGAAAAACAAGAAAGGTAAAGATAAGTGTTTTCACTACAAAGAGAAGGGGCATTGGAAATGAGATTGCCCCAAGTTTCTAGCAGCTAAAAACAAAGGTAATGATTATAGTTCATTTATCTTAGAAACATGTGTTTTAGAGAATGATAAATCTGTTTGGATTATTAATTCTGGATCTACCAACCATGTTTGCAACTCTTTATAGCTTCTTGAATCGTGGGAGGAAGTGAATGAAGGTGGCTTAAAGCATAAAGTTGGGAACGGAGCATTCGTTAAGGTCCAACCTAGAGGAATAGCTCATCTGAAGTTCGAAAATAAATACTTCCGAACCTAGGACCAATAAACGTCAAAAGACCGATAACGATAATATGACGTATTTATGGCACTTGAGACTAGGTCACATTGGCTATGATAGGATTCAAAGATTTACAAAGGACGGACCTTTGAGGGAACTCACCTTAGGTGAATTACCTATCTATGAATCTTGTCTAGAAGGCAAACTGACCAAGCGTCTATTCTCAGCAAAGGGCGATAGGGCCAAAGAACCACTTGGTATTGTGCTTTCAGATGTTTGCGGACCTTTGAATGTACAAGCCAAGGGTGGTTTTGAGTATTTCGTCACTTTCATTGACGATTACTTTAGATACTCATGTCTTTACCTAATGCATAGGAAATCAGAAACATTTTCAAAGTTTCAGGAATTCCGAGCAATGGCTCAGAACCAATTAGGTAAAACATTAAAGATCTTGCGAACTGATAGGGGTGGAGAATATTTGGATATGCAGTTCCAAGATCATTTAATTGAACTTGGGATTTTATCACAACTTACTGCCCCAGGTACTCTGGAACAAAATGGTGTATCGAAACCCCAGAACAGAACATTATTTGAAATGGTTAGATGCATGCTTAGTTACTCAACTCTACCAACTTCGTTCTGGAGACATGCAATTGAAACTGCGAATGACATTCTCAATGTCGTGCCATCTAAATCAATCCACAAAACACCTTTAGAACGTTGGAATGGTCGTTTACCTAGTTTACGCAATTATAAAATCTGGGAGTGTCCCGCCCACGTCCTGAGGAAAAAGGAAGGAAAGCTAGAACCACGAACTGAAGTTTGCATGTATGTTGGCTATCCTAAAGGTACTCGGGGTGGACTTTTCTATAGTCATTCAAAAAATAAAGTGTTTACTTCTATGAATGCTACTTTTCTAGAAAATGACTGTGTCCAAAACATCAAACCTCGCAACAAAGTAGTTTTAGAGGAGATGGTTAATGATTTGACTCCAACCAATGTTCCATCGTCATCAACGCAAGTTGATGATGAAATTCTCAATCTTCATGTCCAACCGACGCAAGTTGATTTAAATGAAGATAGTACCACTGTTCCTGAGCAAACAGTCACGGAGCCTTCTAGGAACCCAGTTTGCTATGGTTTGGATGGTGAAACCAATATGGTTGTTGGTGACACTAGTGATGATGATCTATTGTCTTTCAAACAGGAAATGGCTAGCCCTGAAAAGGAACTATGGCTCGAAGCCATGAAACAAGAAATGGAGTCCATGTACTCAAATTCCGTTTGGGATCTTGTGGAAGCACTTAGTGACTTTAGGGCCATTGGGTGCAAGTGGATCTACAAGAAGAAACGAGGTGTTGATGGAAATATCAAGACTTATAAAGCTCGATTAGTGGCAAAGGGTTATACCCAAAGAGAAGGCGTGGACTATGAGGAAACTTTTAGTTTGATAGCCATGCTCAAATCCATTTGCATCTTTCTATCCATAGCAGCCGCTCTCGACTATGAGGTCTGGAAAATGGATGTCAAGACAACTTTTCTTAATGGAAAGCTTGACGAAGTCATTTATATGGATCAGCCAGGAGGATTTAAAGTAGCTAGACAAGAAGGAAAAGTTTACAAGTTGAATAGGTCCATTTATGGACTTAAGCAAGCTTCTCGTTCCTGGAATCTTAGGTTTGATGAAATAATGCTTTGAACAAAATATTGACGAGCCATATGTTTACCAACTGGAGGCAAATAAAATAGTGGTATTCCTGGTTTTTTATGTGGATGATATCTTACTCATTGGAAATAATGTTAAGAAATTATCAGATGTGAAGAATTGGCTAAGCACTCAATTCCAGATGAAGGATTTGGGTGAAGCAAGTTATGTTCTAGGTATTCAGATTATCAGGGATAGAATGAATAGACTCTTAACTCTATCTCAAGTAGCTTACATAGATAAAGTGCTTGAACATTTCTCAATGAAAAATTCCAAGAAAGGGCATCTATCGTCCTGCCATGGAATTCATCTTTCAAAGAAGCAGTCTCCCCAGACTCCTGAAGAGGAAGATGCAATGAGAAAAGTCCCTTACGCATCTACAGTTGGAAGTCTGATGTATGCCATATTGTGTACTAGACTAGATATCTACTATGCAGTGGGAGTAGTGAGCAGGTATCAGTCAAACCCAAGACCGGAACATTGGATAGCAGTTAAGCATATCCTGAAGTATTTATGGCGGACTAGGGATTATATGTTAGTCTACAAGGGTGGTGTTCTGAACCTTGTAGGCTGCACTGATTCAGATTTTCATACTGATGTCGATGATAGGAAGTCTACTTCTGGAATGGTGTTTACTCTTGGGGGTGGAGCTGTGATATGGAGAAGCGTAAAGCAGTCTTCAATCTCAGATTCCCCCATGGAGGCTAAGTACATAGCCGCGTCAGAAGCAGCTAAGGAAATAGTTTGGCTAAAGAAGTTCTATTCGGATCTTGGTGTGTTATTCCAGAAATGGTTAAAACGCTTGTGTGTTTTGTGACAATACAAGAGCGATAGCCAACTTGAAAGAACCTCGTAGTCACAAGAGGAGTAAGAATATAGAAATGAAGTATCACATTATTCGAGAGTATGTGGCTAGGGGAGATGTGAAGGTTATGAAGATTGCATCTGAAGACAATCTTGCATATCCGTTTACAAAGACACTACCAAAAGCTACATTTGATAAGCATATCAAGGAAATGAGATTAGTAGAATTAAGGCATTAGTTTCAATTAGTGCAAGTGGGAGTTTGTTGGGGGTTTTATGCCCTAATTAAACCCAGATTTCTTTGTAATCTCATTTTATTATCAATAAAAGAATATAAATCATTTTTTGACTTGGTCAATCACTTTGCTCACAATCTTTATTTTCATGATTATTTGTTTAATATAAATTTCTATTAAATCTCAAGCATATAGCTAATTGTATTTATAGTGACGTAATCACAGTGGAATATAAATATGATTATATGTTCAAAATAAGTTAGTCATAAGATTAGTCAGTGAACATGATTTACACTGACTTTCCAATCTACGATATGATCTACTTACACATTGTGTTGTTATGTTCTTTCCAGAACATTACCAAAGTAGATACGATTAGATATATTTGTTACATCAAACAAGACTGATATTGACAATTGATAAGATAAGTAAACATACCGTTATTATCTATTCTAGTCATATCATATAGTTGACCATAGGTCAATTCAATATCAATTCTATGTAATGACCCACTACTCTAGACTTTTGGATCATTAACGAAACTATACATACAAAACCTTAATAGAACTTACATTTGCGAAAATACCATAATTTTATTAAGTAACTTGTAAAAATAAGAGTTACTTACAAAATATCAAGAAGGATATGGGATCCCATTGTCTTTAAAAACAAAACATAATTTAAAATGAAAGGAATTACATAAGAAGTGCGGAAAATACATGTAAAACCATAAAAAGTAAAACAAGACTACATCCTCGAGAAATCGAACTCTCGACTCCTTGACTCCATTCACCATCGATACACATTCTCTAAGCGTCCACGAATCTTACCGCCTCTAAAGTTATTTTCCTGCACATAAAACAAAAAGGAATGAGCCTAATGCCCAGCAAGGAAAATCTAACACATAGTCATAAACATAAATTTCATAATAATCATAAAGACATATCATAACACTTATTACATACACTTATTATAACGGCCATTATTACTTGGGGTCCCATAGACTAAACAAGTCATATGCCCATGAGATTAGTGGGGTCCTACTAGCTAAGTAGGTCATATGCCCATAATCTATTTGGGGTCTTGTTAGTCTTATGGGTCATATGCCCAAGCCTACAAACATACATATTCATAACATATTTCATAACATAACACATAAGATAACATAAGCATAAAACATATAGATTCTATCCTATTTTCCTTACCAAAGTTACCAGGATATGTGGACAACGTTGGGACTTTGGAACACTCCTAATAACCATTATGAGAAAGAGTGAGTCTAATGAAGAAAAAGAGATGAAAAGGAATGAGAGGACTAAACCATTGAAAAACATGCTTACCGAAACTTATGTGCTCAAGAACTTAGATTTCCTAACCAAAATAAGAATGAGGTTAGGAGACTGAGTAGAAGGCTATGAGAAAGAAAAATAACATAAAAAAAATGAACTAGAGTTTTGGTTTACCTCAAAGACTTGTAAGACCAATCTACACCACAACCGAAATACTATAGAACCTTACTTCCCAAAGTGTTTGATAAGCTTATGATGTTTAAGCTTATGATTTCCCCAAACCAGGTGTTTACACTCTCACACTCACTTAGCACTTGTAGCCTCTGAACTTAGAGCAAAAGATGAATAATGGCTGGGTACTAGGTCCTATTTATAGAGTTTAGGAATGAAAGGATCTTGATTTTACTTGAATAAAAATAATAGCTTTTTAGGTGAAAATAATTTGAATAATCGTTCAGCAGAGGCTGAAGACTCGTTCAGAAAGATGCTGAACTTATCAAGAGTTTGAATGGCTGAAAGGAAAAGAATTCAAAAACTTTTGAAAATACACCGAAGGAGGCGATATATCGCCCCCTGTAGGCGATATATCGCCTGGGCCAGTATGCTCGAGGCTGTCGTGCATCGTCTCGTGTTTTCCGTATCTACGTGCTGCGATATATCGCCCCCTATAGCTGCGATATATCGGCACACGCTGATTAATTAAACACGAAATTACACATTTTTAGCTAAGTTTGAATGGAGTAAACAGCCTTGACTAAGCCCTTAACGTATTCAAAGCTGTTGATTGACCTTATAGCATTCAAACTTTACTCCTTATTAAATTTAATCCTCAAAATACTTAATTTCTTAATCATCCATTCATAACATGTGCTTAAAATCCTATTGGTCCTCATCTAAACCTTATAGTATAATAAATATTATCCTTAATATCAGTCATATAATCAAACCTTAGGTTAACATTAATATTCTTACACTATAGGTTAAACTTAGAAAATCTATAAGTACTACTATGAGTGTCCAAATAATTCCCGGTCTTGAACCAAAAATCCACAGTTACAAAGATAATACTATACATACTATAATACTACTAAATAATTAGCTAAGTAAAGTTCTTGGACTCTACATTCTGAGTGGTTAGTATTCTAATTGATTGTATTATTTGAGTTCTATGACTTGTTCGTTATTAGCTTACCCTACGGACTAGCCCATACTTACATCTTGGGAACTCAGTAGTATAATTGAGTGGGAGTGTTAATCATAGATATGAACATCTATAGTTTCTGATGAAGAAGTGAAGCGATGGTTTCTTTTTAGTTTGGTTCAAGGTGTTAAATGATAGAGATCTCATTTCAGTAATTAAATTATTTTACTGAAATATCATTTACAAGGAACTAAGTGTTTTAAGGATAAAATACAAAGAGAGGTAAAACGGTATTTTAGTCCCATCTCATTGTAGACCGTCTATAGAGGATTGAGTGACAATTATGGTTGTAACAATGGATAATTAATAGCGTATCTATATTTTTTATAGAGCGTTCTATGAATTCACGAGGAATTAATAAGTTAGTAAATTTATTTGTTAGATTTATGATAACTTATTGGAGCTTGATTTCATAGGCCCGTGGTCCCCACTGTACCTTGAATAAAATTATCTTGATAGTCTCAATTAATTGATTTAATTATCAATTAGAATTATCAAAGTTGACCAGGTCAATTTTGGATAGTTTCACAGAGTTATGTAATTTAGTAAGGAAAAGAGAAATTAGGGCAGATTTATTAATTAAGATAAATTGGTATCTAAATTAATAAATAAGTTTAAATCAAGGTTCAAATTATAAATAATTAATTTGATAAAGGATTTAAATAATTAAATCAATAGAAAATGATACAAACCTTGATTTTAAGTCCAATGGGCTTATAATCAAATGAGAAATTTCACGAGCCTAAAGCCCATGATAATTTCGACATAGGACTTCTAATTGGATATTATTTTATTGATTTTTTAATTAAATAAAATGGCCTAAATGAGTGTATTAAAGGAGTGCTTAGAGAGAAGTCAAAACACAAGTTTGACAAGTCACAAGTTAGATTTACTGATAGGTTTTAGATTCTCTCTAAACACAAGTCATTTTCTAAGCCTCTTTGTTATTTCTCTTCTTCTCTCTGTATCTATTTCATGTGTTGAGAATTTTCCACTATAGTCTAGGTGATTCTAATGATACTTTGGAAGACTGTGAAGAAAATAGAAGATCTGTTCAGTTTCTTGATAATATTCTGTGACAGAAAGGATACAAGGGTTAGAGAAACTGAAGGAAATACTCATTCATTCTGTTGCGTATACTATAAGTATTCTTATCATTGTTTCTCTTTGAATTCAATTTTAGAAACTTGTTCTAAGTTATCTCATATTAATTTTTTTAACATATCTACACGAAAATAAATAAAAATCATGTATAAGTTTGCCCAACACTTGTGACTTTTCAAAGGTGTATGATTTCAATTTTTTCTAACATGGTTGAAAGATTCATTGAAGTATTTATGGATGATTTTTCTGTGTTGGATCTTCTTTGATGAATATTTGCACCATCTTTCTCTTGTATTGATTTGTTGTAAAGAGAAAAACCATGTGCTTAATTGGAAAAAATGCCATTTTATAGTTAAAATAGGAATTATTTTACGTTATGTGATTTCGTCTGAGGGAATATAAGTTGATAAAGCTAAAGTTGATCTTATTTCAAAACTTCCCCCACCTAAAACCGTAAAAGAAATTAGATCATTCTTTGGCCATGCCAGTTTCTATAAAGGATTTATAAAAGACTTGAAAAATAAAATGCTTTTGTCTTTGATAATGATTTCCATGTTTCCTTTGATAAATTAAAAAATCTTTCGACTACTACACCCATTATTCGACCTCTTGATTGGAAGATACCTTTTGAAATAATGTGTCATGCTTTTGACTATGCCATAGATACTGTCTTAGGACAACGACTTGATAGAATACCTCATGTGATATACTATGCTAGAAAAACTTTAAATGATGCTCAATTAAATTACTCCACAACCAAAAAAGATTTCTTGCTGTTGTTTTGCATTGGATAAATTTAGATCTTATTTGTTAGGGTCTAAAATTATTCTGACCATGCTACATTAAAATATCTCTTGTCGAAAAAAGATGCTAAGTCTCACTTAATCCATTGGATCTTGCTTTTACAAGAATTTGACTTAGATATACGTTATAAAATAGGGTCTAAAAATATTTTTGCTGATCATTTGTCTAGGCTAGTTGTTAAAACTACTCATGAATACACGCCTATTACTGAAACATTTTCTGTCGAACAATTGATGCATGTTTCTTCCTTGCCTTGGTATGCTGATATCATTAATTATTTTGTCACTAAAGAAATACCATCTCATTGGACTAAGCATGATAAATCTAAATTCTATTCTGAGGTGAAATTTTTTATTTGAAATGATCCTTACTTGTTTAAATACTTCCCTGATCCAATAATTAGAAGATGCATCCCAAATTGTGACCAATCTAAAATCATATCTTTTTATCATGATCATGCATGTGGAGGAGATTTTAGTGATAAGAAAACAACTGCTGAAATTTTACAATGTGGTTTTTATTGGCCTACTATCTTTCGTGATACATATGATTATTGTAAAGCTTGTGAACGTTGCCAAGAGTTAGGAAGTTTAACTAGAAGAAACATGATGTGTTTGAATCCTATTCTTATCATTGACATATTTGATGTTTGGGGCATTGATTTTATGGGACCATTTCCTAACTCTTTTGGTAATCTTTATATTCTTTTTGGAGTTGATTATGTGTCTAAATTGGTCGAGACTATTGCATGCCACACTAATGACCGCAAAGTTGTGATTCCGTTTTGAAAGAAAATATATTTTCCTATTTTGGTTCACCATGAGCTATCATTAGTGATAACGGTACACAATTTTGTAATAAGTCATTTGAGCATTTGATGAATCAATATAGCATTACTCATAAAGTCACAATTGTTGGTATTAAATGATCAAAAGGTACGCAGCGGAATATATGGACCCATTTTAGTAAATATTAATACCAGCAAGGATCATACACATATATAAATATTAAAAAACATACAAATAGATCAGGGATTACCTCTTGTAGCCTATCAAGTGTCCTTGAGTCTTTTTTCTATAAATCAACGATCTTCTTATCCAGTGTTCTGAGATCTCACACCCTGATCTTCTAGACCAATCCTCAAACACACAAGGATGTGTGTGGGCACGTAGGATTCAAAAGGTTGATTTATGTGACTCCCTAGATGTACTCAACACATGGGATCTAGAGAGTTTTGACAGAGAGAAGATTTAGAATAGTTTTTAAGTTTAAAGAAAACTATCTCTTCTTAGAGAGAGTCTGATCATTCTTCAATTTTTTCTGAATATCACGTATATCAGATTTATAAAGATATTTAATCTAATTAAATAATTTTTATTTAATGAAAATATAATTCAAATTAAAACTGATTAGATATTTTCATTTAAGTATCTATTTAAATCATATTTTAAAAAATAATTAAATAATTGATTAAATAAATTTATTTGAAATTCAAAAATAAAATCCTAGAGATAAAAAACCATGATGTTAGGCACCACACACTGTACTGTACAGTGTGTGTCGCCCAACCCTATTAGGGTTGCCCTAATTTTCTTATTTGTTTATTTAATCAACTTTTAAGACAAGATATTTATTCCAACATAAATATCGATTAATTCAAAATTAACTTTATCTTAAAATATCAGTTTTAAATTAAATAAATAAATATCATATTATAAATAAGATATTTATTATTTTCTCTCTTTATATTAATCCAAACAAGATTAATATTAATTTTAACCTATAGTTTTTAAAAATAAAAACTATATAGTTAAATAATTAATTAATTCACAATTAATCAATAATCCATAATTATTTTCTTGCCCTGGAAAATTAATTTCTTTGCAATTTAGTCATTTCTCTTAACAAATCTTTCTTTTGACGTCCTTACCCTTGAAAGTGTAGGACAGAGGTGATCTGAGGACCATGAACCTATAATACGAAGCTTTAATAAACTAAATTATTAATTAAACTCTTTAATCTAATAATCTTATTTATTAATTCCATGATTACTCCACTATAAATATGGAATTGCACTCTAAGTATTTATATAATTATATTTACAGAGTTTTCTCTAGTAGTCCATTGATATAATCAATATATGTAGTTATGACCTCTATTGTTGGTTCGTTAATTAGAGATATTCAAAATTACCATTTTACCCTTCTAACTACCTCTTGATCCTTAAGTACCATTAATTCACCAGCGAATAATTAATATATAATCTAATTATAGATTTGAGCTCAATAACTATTCAGTTCTAGAAACAACCCTTAAGGGAACCAATATTCGATCCGTTAGGAAACCATGGATTCCAATATTGTAATTCATGTTCCTAGTCATCCATGATATTGAATCTCCAATAGAAAAGTCATTAGACTCATTATTCTAAGAAACCTTAACGAGTGAATCAAAAGATCCAATAAACATAAACATGAATTCATGAATATTCAGGATTTAGACTGATCTACAAATGATCATCTATTATAATAAAAATTAAATCTTTACATAAAATGACAAGTTTAAAAGATAATTAATTCTCATCGGTCATGTCATATATAATCTCTATTATATACAACACCTTTAGTAAGATATCTATCCACATCAATAATCTGAATCTCGATTACTTGCATTTCGTATGCTTAGCAAACCGTACTAGTAACCATTTATTAAAGATTCCTCACTTTAATATGTTACTCACTATTTTATTCATTATATGTGATCTTAATTCTCTCGTAATAATACAAGATCATATTCTCATGAACGAATAAGGAATTTTCTTGATATTATTATATAATTAATTCAAACAATAATTATAACATTCAATTATAATAAAATTATACTTTTATTTAAAACCAATAAAATGTCTTTGCATGATTTTAGGGCATTAATCCTAACAATATCCCACTTTCCCTCAAAGCAAGTGAGCCAATTCCCTTAATCCCATATTGCGCACGTGACCCATGAACGACTTTTCAGGAAGTGCCTTAGTTAACAGGTCAGCTAGGTTCTGTTCCGATGCTTTCTTCATAACAGTCACATCACCTCAATGTACAATCTATCTTACCAGATGGTATTTACTTTTTATATGATTCACTCTCTTGTGGCTTCTAGGGTCTTTGGAATTAGCTACTGCTCCACTGTTGTCACAGTACAGGATTAGTGACCTATCCATATCTGGAACAACTTCCAGATCAGTGTAGAACTTCCTCAACCAAACCGTCTCCTTAGCTACTTCACAAACCGCTATGTATTTGGCATCCATGGTTGAATCAGCTATGCTAGATTGCTTGATGCTTCTCCAGACCACAGCTCCTCCATCAAGAGTGAACATTAATCCAGAAGTCGATTTTTGACTTTCTTTGTCTGATTGGAAATCAGAATCAGTGTATCCAGTAGGGTTTAGCTCACCCCCTGAATATAACAGCATATAGTCTCTCGTTCTCCTAAGATACTTGAGAATGTGCTTTACTACAATCCAGTGTTCCAAACCAAGATTTGATTGATAATGACTTACAATCCAAACTGCATAACATATGTCGGGCCTATTACACAACATTGCATACATCAGACTCCCAACTGCTGAAGCATAGGGATACTTTCTCATATCCTCTTCCTCCTGAGGTGTCTTAGGACATTGTTCCTTGGAGAGAGCAATTCCATGTCTAGTCGGTAATTGACCTTCTTGGAATTCTCCATAGATAATCTTTCAAGCACCTTATCTATATAATTAGCCTGAGAAAGTACCAAGAGCTTGTTCTTCCTATCCCTTAGGACTTGGATTCCCAGAATATAGCTCGCCTCGCCCAAATCTTTCATTTGGATCTTTTAAGCTAACCACTTCTTTACGTTTGACAATGTCTCTACATTGTTCCCAATGAGCAAAATGTCATCAACGTAAAGAACTAAGAAAACCACCACTTTTCCTTTGATGTATTTATATACACATGCTTTGTCGACATTCAGTTCGAATCCATATGTTTTAATTGTTTCATCAAAAGTGATATTCCAAGATCTAGATGCTTGCTTTAATCCATAAATGGATTTTAGCAACTTGCACACCTTTTGTTCTTTCCTTTTCTTTAAACCCTTCTGGTTGTACCATATAGATACTTTCATCAAGATAGCCATTCAGAATGCTGGTATTTCCAAAGGTGAGAGCTTGAGAGCTTCTAAAAAAGGGAAGGGTAATGCAGATTTTTGAAAAAGGTTTGAGAGAAAAAGGTAAGTTTTGTTTCTGAATGGAAAGTTTTTGAATGCAAAGGTAGTGAGGTTCAAGTCTAATCTCCCTATTTATACGTAAGATTCGGGAATTAATCTGGGCCATCCAATCAGGTCAGCTCGGGACCCAAAGGCCAAGATTGAATGACCTATGCGGTAGAAAAAAGTTGACAGGACAGTTGTCACAGTCCTCGAAACCCAAACATACGCCAATTATAGATGGCCATGTGTTCAACGCTCGACTAGTGGGCAGGCATGATTTCACATGACAGGAGCCTAAAAGCCCTTACTGTGCGTGTCAGAAAATGATTATGTCAAGCACTGGCATGAGCTTGGGGGGAAAATGTTGTACCCTAAAAATAAGCATGGATTCAATCACTTAGCTAGAGGTAGAGTTTGCATATAAGCACGTGGAAAAAGCAGGTGAGTAGAACATCTAGCTAATTATGATATGAGCAACTCGAGTTAGGACTTGGCAGTACGACACGCTGATAATTTTCAGATCGCCTCACATGACAATGATCTAGTTCGAGATATGTAATGGCCAGATTACCTTTAGGATGCTATGAACTTAATCCAAACTTGAGTTTGTTCACTCTTCAGTGTCCAGCTTGATAAAGACGTTGGTCATGACGCACAGTGAAGGATCCTGAAAGACTTGGAGGCTCTTTATATGATCATTAATGCCCATGTTGTATTGCACATTTATTGTTCGAGATAACGGGAGTAATTTCCATAGGAAATCGTATTCTATGTAAATGGGAATTATCTTGATTAGATACTTACCATATTTATGCACATGGTTACCCAAACCTGTCCAGGAAATTTCACTATAAATATCAGGGATAATGGACATGAAAAGGGACTGCTTTTTGTAATATAGAAACTCTACAAAAATTGTGAGAGAGTAATAATATTGTCTTATGGATTAGGGAGATTTTAACCACTGAACCACGTAAAATTGTGAGTGTGAGAAGTTGTTCATATAGTTCATTATAGTTTAGAAAAGAGCACTAAAATCTTTCTTATTGGATTTCTTAATCTACTGTTAGCAAAAAAACCGCTTCAACACATGCATTCACATGAATTAAATATTTTTTTTTTATAAAATACACCCATTAATTTTGGCCACCTATTTTTTAATAACAAATTTCATCAATTAAATGCATTTAACAAAAGATGAAAAAAATTCAAAAACCGAAAAAATAAATAACAATATTAAACTATATCACTTAGAAAATGAACCACACTTTCTTAATTTAATGAATAAATGATTAATATTTTGTTAATTCCCAAATGTAATCAGTAATCATGTAGCCACATTTAATTTAATATTATATTTTTAATAAAATCACCCATTAATTTCGGCCACTGTAATTTTAATTACAAATTTGACCAATTAAATACATTTAAATAAAAGAAAAATAATAATTGGTTTGAAACCCGAAATAGAAAGTAACAATAATAATTTAAGCCATTAAATACAACTACCACAATTTTTTAATTTAATGAATATAAAAATTTGAAATTAAATATAAATTTGATAAGGGAAAACTTTATAATTATATGAATGGTAGATATTTAAAAATTTATTTAATTTTTATCATAAACTAAAAAAAAATCGAGAATTTAATAAAGCAATCAAAATATAGTATTAATTTGCTTTTATTAATAATGAAAATTATTTTGATAATAAAAAACAAAATTAAAATAAAAAAAATCCTAAATTGAAACTTTTAAAATTAAAATTTGTTTGTTGTTTCAAAATGAAAAATATAGATTTGTATATTAGGGACATT
Source organism: Humulus lupulus (assembly GCF_963169125.1). Classification (NCBI taxonomy): domain Eukaryota; kingdom Viridiplantae; phylum Streptophyta; class Magnoliopsida; order Rosales; family Cannabaceae; genus Humulus; species Humulus lupulus. Next base: position 103,058,325 of record NC_084793.1, read on the forward strand.
ATATTTGCACCCCATTAATTAAGCAAAAAATAATTGTAAAATCATTTCTAACACTTTTTCTTAATATTTTTTTAACATTATTTAATTTCTTTTTTTTGTTAATTTCAAAAAAATTATTTTATAGTATTTTCACCATTTTTTTTTAAATAATGTATTTTTTTTAAAAGAAAATAGCCTTTTATTTTAACAAGTTTTTATATATTTTTTTGTTTCAATTTTATTTTATTTAAATATTTAAAAATATATATTATTTATGTGTATTATTTAAAATATGAAAAAGGAAAAAATTAGAAAAATGTAAGCACAAGTTGAAAAAAATATAATACACCGTATATTATTACATGTAGTATAGGTTATCTCGGTGACTAGTGTACGTTGTAACAACTAATCATGTAATAATTAGGTCTACTTAGTGCAATGTTATGTAGTACTACTTTTTCGGGATCAGATCCCTTTCTAAATTCACTACTATATCTTACTCAATATGAGAACTATCTGAGACTCTAGCAGTATTATTGGTTGACTATGGTACGTTGGAACGATTCATAATGTCATAATTAGGTCTGCTTAGTGCAATGTTATCTAGTAATACTTTTTCGAGATCTAATCCCCTTCTAAATTAACTACTATATCTTAGTGTAATGTTATCTTGTAATATTTTTTCGGGATCGGATCCCCTTCTAAATTCACTACTACTTCTTACTCTGTAGGACAATTATCTGAGACTCTAGCGGTAGTATTGGTTGACTAGGGTATGTTGGAACAGTTCATTATGTACTAATTAGGTATGCTTAGTGCAATGTTATCTAGTAACATTACTTCGGGACTGGAACCCCTTCTAAATTCTCTATTGTATCAACTGAAAACCTACAAGAGAACTATCAAATACTCACTGATACTTAGTAATATAAGATTGGTTTGGATCACCTTCTAAAGTCACAACTCTATCTTACTCTATAGGATAACTATTTAAGAGTCTAGCGATAGTGTTGGTTATCATGGTGAGTAGGGTACGTTGGAACAGTTCCCTAGGTCATAATTAGGTCTGCTTAGTGCAATGTTATTTCGTAATATTTTTTCAGGATCAGATCCCCTTCTAAATTAACTACTACGTCTTACTCTCTATGACAACTATCTGAGACTCTAGAGTTAGTATTGGTTTACTAGGGTATGTTGGAATGGTTCAGGATGCCATAATTAGGTATGCTTAGTGCAATGGTATTTAGTAATATTAGCTCGGGGTCGGATCCCCTTCTAAAGTCTATTGTATCAACTGAAATCCTATTGTACAACTATTTGAGACTCTGTGATACTATTTGTGTTCTAGGTGAATAGGGACGTGAGAACTTTTCCTTATTTCATGATTAGGTATGCTTGGTTCAATGTTATTTAGTAATTAAGATCTTTAGTAATATAAGATCGAGATTGATCACCTTCTAAAGTCACAACTTTGTATTACTCTATAGGATATCTACTTGAGACTTTAATGGTAGTATTGGTTATCACAGTGACAAGGGTAGGTTGGAACGGTTCTCTAGGTCATAATTAGGTCAGCTTAGTGCAATGTTATATACTAATATTTTTTCAGGGTTAGATCTCCTTCTAAATTCACTATTATGTCTTACTCTCTAGGACAACTATCTGAGACTCTAGCGGTAGTATTGGTTGTCTAGTGTCATTGGAACAGTTCATCATGTCATTATTAGGTATGTTTAGTGCAATGTTATCTAGTAATATTAGCTCGGGACCAGATCCCCTTCTAAAGTCTCTATTGTTTCAACTGAAAACCTATTTTACAACTATCCGAGACTTTGCGATACTATTTGTGTTCTAGGTGAATAGGAACGTGAGAACTTTTCCTTATGTCTGTTTGGTGCAATGTTATTTATTAATTAAGATCTTTAGTACTATAAGATCTGGATTGGATCACCTTCAAAAGTCACAACTCTATATTACTCTATAAGATAACTATTTGGGACACTAGTGGTAGTATTGGTTATCACAGTGACTAGGGTAGGTTGGAACATTTTTCTCGGTCATAATTAGGTATTCTTAGTGCAATGTTATCAAGTAATATTTTTTTGGGATCTGATCCCATTCTAAATTCACTACTATGTCTTACTCTCTAGGACAACTATCTGAGACTCTAGCGGTAGTATTGGTTGACTAGGGTATGTTGGAACGGTTCATTTGTCATAATTAGGTATGCTTAGTGCAATGTTATCTAGTAATATTAGCTCAGACCAAATCCACTTCTAAGTCTCAATTGTATCAACTGAAAATCTATAGGAGAAATATTCGAGACTCTGCGATACTATTTGTGTTCTAGGTGACTAGGGACGTGAGAACGTTTCCTTATGTCATAATTAAGTATGCTTTGTGCAATTTTATTTAGTAATTAAGATCTTTAGTAATATAAGATCAGGATTGGATCACCTTCTAAAGTCACAAGTTTGTATTACTCTATAGGATAACTATTTGAGACTATATCAGTAGTAGTAGTTATCACAGTGACTAGGGTAGGTTGGAACGGTTTCCTAGGTCATAATCAGGTCTGCTTAGTGCAATGTTATCTAGTAATATTTTTTCGGTGTCAGATCCCCTTTTAAATTCACTATTATATATTAGTGCAATGTTATCTAGTAATATTTTTTTGGCATCATATCTCCTTCTAAATTCACTACTATGTCTTATTCTCTAGGACAATTATCTGAGTCTCTGCGGTAGTATTGGTTGACTAGGGTACGTTGGAACAATTCATTATGTCATAATTAGGTATGCTTAGTGCAATATTTTCTAGTAATATTAGTTTGGGACCGGATCCCCTTCTAAAGTCTCTATTGTATTAACTCAAAACCTAAAGAAGAACTATCCATTACTCACTGATACTTAGTAATGTTAGAAAATAATATGTTGCCTCAATGAAAATATGTGAACTATTACAACTCCAGGAAAAATAGTACAAATAAAGAAAAGAATTATTAAATAAGATTACAACTCTATGACTGAAAGTTACAAATAAAATATGAGAAGAAGTAGAAGAAGAGAATAGAGAAATAGAACTCTAAACAAAAGATACAAATAAAGTAATAATGTTGAAACAAAAGAAATAAAAGATTACAACTCTAAACAAGAAATACAAGTAAATAGAAAAAGAAGAATAAGAATAAGATGAAAAGCAATTGCAGAAAAAGAAATAACAAGAACAATAAAGGAAGAACACTGTCACTCACACCACCAAAGTGAAGAACATTGGGGATCACCTATCTTGAACAAGGTTTAAGACCTTTGCCCAAAAGCTTATTTCCTCTATCTCAAGCACTAAGGGATTTCTCACAATTTGGAAATATCTCTCTGGAATAATCAAGCCTCTAGGTGATTTTCTAGCCAAGTGCTTTAGTGGATAGAAAATGGTGTCTTACAAGTGAGCAATAGGCTCCTATTTATAGAGTTTTGAGACACCCTTTGAATTTCAAATTTCACCAACCCCCATGGCTGCTACCAATGATTAATTGGATATTTATGGAATTAAAAATGAGATTTGTGAGTCATTTGAGTTGTTAGAGCCGTTCAAGAAAATTGGAAAACACTGAAAAAAAAACTTAGTAATATAAGATCGGATTGGATCACCTTCTAAAGTCACAACTCTACCTTACTCTATAGGATAACTTTTTGAGAGTCTAGCGGTAGTGTTGGTTATCACCGTAACTAGGGTTCATTGGAACGATTCTCTAGGTCATAATTAGGTCTGCTTAGTGCAATGTTATTTGGTAATATGAGATCGAGATCGGATCCCCTTCTAAAGTAACTACTCTATTCAAACTTTGAATTTTGTTTTAAAAAATAGTTTTACTCAACTTTTTTTTAAGAAAAATATTAAATTTCCAAATAAAGTTTTAATGCATAATATATGAATCTCAAAATTTCAATCCAAGATTACTCTAAAAAATAAAACTAACCATATATTAATTACCCTTAATGAAAACTAATTTTTTTTTTATGCATGTACACGTACGTTTGACCTTTTTATTTTAGAAAATATAAAAAAATAACAACAATAATTTATGTATACAATTACCACAATTTTTTAATTTATTGAATTTAAAAAATAGAAATTAAGTACAAATTTGATAAGGTAAAACTTTCTAATTTTATGATTGGAAGATATTTTAAAATTTAAATAATTTTTTAAAAAAACCAAATAAATTTTGAGAATTTAATAAAACAACAAAAATATAATATTAATTTAAATTTATTAATAAAAATAAATTAAAAAAATTTTGACCACCTTTTTAAAATATAAAATAAATAAATAAATAATCATTATTGTCCGTCTTTTCACCATAGGTCATGTGGCATTCATTAGATGAATAATTAAGCTCCTCAAGCGCTGGTGAGGTTTCGTACTAAGGTCTGTCCCTAAGGCACATATGTCTCCAAGCAAGGCCACGTCCCATGACCCATCTCCAAGGCATGGATGTTTCCAAGTTAGGCCACGCCCCGAGGTCTGTCCTCGAGGTGGGGATGTCTCCAGGCGAAGCCACGTCCCGTGACCTGTCTCTGAAGCGCGGATGTCTTCAAGTAAGGTCACCCCCGAGGACCGATTCAGATGGTCCCCGCTCTCTTCATTCGCCAATTCCCCAGGTCTAGGATTCTTGTCCTCGGATCCAGAGTAGCTGCCATGTGTCAGTCACTGCAGCTGTGGCCCACCAAAAGGGCATCTTACAGATTTTGGTGAGCCTTGATTAGTGGTGTCGAGTTCGTACCCTCGACAATTGACATTTCCCACAATGCCGCCTGACATGGGAGAGCATGCGCCGTATCCTGACATGGTCAGATATCTGTTCCCCATGAAGTTGGTAGGCAACTTTCTATAAATGGGTCGAGTGCGACCTGGGCCCACGGTCTTTGTTAGTGCATCCATATGTAGTTAATTAGAAATTTACTCCCCAAATGATAGGTGAATGTGTATTAAATGTTGATTAAAGGCATTAATGACCCAGACCTCTATAAATAGAGTTGGAGTATTTCCTTGTAAAGTGTTCAGAACTTTGGCTAGTTAAGCATTGTAAACTCAGAGCAATATATACATTGCATGAGACTCCATTGTATCTTGCTTAAACAAGCTTCAAACTCACTAATATCAAAGACTCATGGACAATGGCTCTTTTATAGCCTGAACCACATAAAACCTCTGTGTTATTTTTTTCTAATTTATGACAAGTTCTTAGATTAGGTTGATAGCCAAAAAGGCAGTCAACATTTTGGTGCTTTCATTGAGAGCTTGAAGAAAGCATGAAGAAAAAAGACCATGGTGACCACTAGACAGAATGCACCAGACGATGCAACCCTCCCATTAGAGCTAAGGGTGGAGAAACTAGTCGTCCACCTCCACAAGACCTCCTAGAGATGGTCCAGGAGGATTATGATGAAAATGATGATTACGATGGCATAGGTGATGGAGGCAATGACGAGTACTATGAGGAGGATTATCCTCAGCCGATGGACGCAAAGGATCCACCAGAGGTGGTGGTGCTTCGCAACCACGTAGCTACGCAGCAGCAAAATCTCGATGCCCAAGAGGGAAATATTACCGCCTTACATGAGATGTTTAACACCATGCTGGCCACTCTGGCATCTCAAAGGCTGCGAGTGGACCCACACGGTGAAGTACTGTCTAGGCAGACAATTGATGTGCGACCTGTGCCCCCAACTGGAGTGCCACCTATTAACGCAACAAGTGCGCTTGATGTGGTGCATCATCCACCAGTTGGTGTGTTACCTACACATCGAGTTGGAGATGGACCCCACCTGCGCCACAAGAGCATGGCAAGGACAAAATTGATGACAATTCTACTCCAGGGGAAAAGAAGGCTTGTCGAGCCCCCGAACACAACAAGGCCCTGAGGCCGGTAAGCAAGGATGTTCGAGGACATCGCCAAGCCGCCAACGCTCAGGGTGCCGCAGACATTCATCCTAGATGCGCCTAGACAGGCCACACCAGGCCTGGATGAGGTGTCCCCTTTGCACCTCTCCAGCCTCGCAAGACCCGAGGCCCAAGGGTCGTCCGGAGGAACGTTTCCATTCACCGAGAGCAAGGCTTTAACATCTTGGTTAACAACTATTGGCACATATCTTTCAGGATTATAGTATAAATCCACATTAGGCGCTCCCCTCATCGGGGATCTAGTTCACAATGGGTTGTTTACCAGGCCTTTGGGGAGGGTCCTCGGTTCATGGAGTACGCTCCTCGGGGATTTGAGGTAATGGTCGCCCACTAGCTCGAGGGATGTTCAGGGCGGCCATTGTTGTTACGCAAGAAGTTTTATACTAAATAGTAGGAAGAATTGCTTAATGCTCTCAATGAAAGCACCAAACTGTTGATGCTGTTTTTCGACAACTTAATTATCCAGAGCAATAAACAATTAATTTAGGAAGAAAAGAAAAGACTAAAGATTTTTAATGTGGTTCAGTAGTTTATAATCTTCCGACGTCCACGAGTCACTGTTATTATGAACTCTATGCGAAAGCTTTAAGTGAAAGCAATTTGGCATAGTCTTTTTCAGTAACCAATTGTGCCTTAGTACAAATGACCAGATCCGGGCTATTTATAAACATGGTTACAAGAATATCTTCCCCTAATTTAGAAAAATTACAACATATATTTAAATTCAAACTAATATTTGAATAATTATAATAATAATAATAATAATAATAAAAATAATACAACTTAAATGCATTATTTAAATAAAGATCCCATAAAATTAGGGATTTGACACATAGTCTTAACTAATCCCAAAGAAATAGAGATTTCCTAACAACTTTTCTGTGTGATAAACACGTCATCGAGCTTCCACATTGCTTCAATGTGATTTCGAAATAACTCACAGCCTCAAGCTCATCATTCCAGTTGTTGCTTCCTCCTCCCTCGCTAAGTCTGTCAAGCTCATTCTTCGGAGAGGGATAATGCCTTCAAGCCTGCAACTCATGCTCGAACGCTGGTGGCATATCTAGAACCATATGGCTATGACATTCCATGATAATTTTCACAAGTGTAATGTGGAAATTCATTTATTTTGAGGCTATGCTTTTACTAGCCAACATTTCGAGGTTATTTATCAAAATTTGGGTGTAACATTTTGCCCCCTCAAAAGTGTTGGTTCAATTCCAACGAGAAGAAAACTTTTGATCTTCACTTTTGAAAAATGTGTCCACCTTCCACACTCGAGTATGGACACATGTTGTAACGACCTAAAATTGCTAATAGGGCTTAGGGCCTTGATTAGCGTGTTAGGAGGGCGTAATTGGTATACGAATGTTTAAATGGTTAAATGCATGATTATGTGGCATGCATGATTAATATGATTATATAGATATATTATATGCATGTTTATTGGTATTAGATATGCATGTGGGCCCTTTATAGCTTATAAGGGCATATTTGTAATTTTGGCCCGTTAAGGGAATAAATGTGATTATATATGATAAATTGTTGAGACCACATCATTATGTGGATATATTTGTAATATATGGCTCAAGACGATCCTAGTGAGCGGGTTAGCAAAACAGTCACAACAGGGGTTAATACCCGGCTCGGTGGAGGCCTAGGGGTATTTTTGGGAATTTAGAGAATATTTTGGGATTTATTAAATATTGAATAAGTAATTGGTAATTAGTTAGTCATGACGGGGTTAATTGGTAGATAGGAACATTTGAGGAATTAGCGAGAACTGGGGAAATGACTATTTTAGCATTATAGCAATTAAAGGGCTAAGTAAAACAAAGGAGGGCATTTTGGTCATTTGTGGTTGTAAAGGGTATGGTTGGCTAAGGTCCTAGAAGAGGACAAGACTCACTAGATACAAAGGAAGACCCCAAACTCTCCTTCTCTCTCCCTCTTCCCTTGCACGTTTTTCCCCATATCACTCCTTCTTATTGTACTTTGGAACAAGGAAGGAAAGCTGAAGGAGAATTCAAGGACTCAGCTGAAATTGAGTTGGTTCAAGCTAAGGAAAATCTTAGGGAAACTCTCGGGGGAAAGCCTTGAAGAATTGAAGCAATAACCCAGGGAATTCAGTTAGGGTGCTAGGGAATTAAGTTGTAATTGAGGTAAGGATTCAGACTTTTGATTATGTAAGTTCATCTTGTTCTTGTGTTAAGATTTAGGGTGTTAAGATTGGAAATTGGACTGGGTTTTTGAGTACTGAATAGTTGATGAATTGGGGTGGTAGCTTCAGTATAATTGCTAAGATTGAGTGTTTAAAATATGTGATTAAAGCCCTGAATTCGTAGTTGAGTTTAGTTCTGATTGGGAGGTTAGCATGGTTTGAAATTCTGGAATTTGGCTGGGAGGAGTGAAGAGGAAACCCAAAAATTCTGGGTATAAGGGGGCACGCCGCGGCCCGCGTACCCAGAACGCCCTGGGTGGCTCTCTGTCTTGAGGGCACGCTGCGACCATGGGAAGCAAGTCGCGGCCCGCCTCCCTTGAGGCTTGGGGTTCTTGCCTTTTGACTTGGGTGCAAGTCGCGACCCTTAGAGCCAGGTCGCGACCCGCTTAGGGTTTTTGACATAGAATGGTTTTAAGGATAGTGAGGCTTGAGGGTTCAAACCTAGATGCTGGAGATAATTTTTACTACTCGGTTTAGTAGAAATCGAGGTCCCGGAGGCTAGTTTTACCTCCTAAGTATTTATTCATAGTAGAAATTGATGATTACCCATTGGCCACTGTGACTAGGTTTATCGCCAAGGCTCAGGACTGAGGATTGTGCTAGGGACCGTTCTATTATCTTCGCTCAGAATTCAAGGTAAGAAAACTACACCCTTGTGTGGCTGTGTTAGGGACTGAGATTCCATGTACTTGGATATGTATGTGTTGTATAACTGTGATATTGTTATGCAAACATGAAATGAACGACCTAAGAGAGTCGGGGCTGATGATTTGCGCACAGGATACGGCTAGGCCACTGTGAGCCAGGGCCAGCTAGATAAACACTGGACTCGGCCTAAGCGAGCCAGAGTCAGTGCTAAAACAGAGGACACGGCCTAAGGGCGCCGACCTTGAATATTGCATATTGATTGAGATAAATTGTTGAATGTATATGTTTACTAATATTAGTTTGATGTCTATGACTTGTTGAATATCTAAATGACTGTCCTATGATTGATTGGATGCTACTGTTGCTCTTTTATTGGGATTGTTGCCTATAGTCTATTGTCAGTTGAATATGGTAATTTATATCTGCTGTCTTTATATTGTTGCTTAGTTGTGCATGTTGTTTTAAGTTTTCTTCTGGGCTTTGGCTCACGGGTGCTATGTGGTGCAGGTAAGGGAGTTGATTGCTGGACCAGCCATGAGTTGGAAAGCTTCAGGGGCGGTGTGTACATATGCTGCCTACTCAATTGCCATGGTCGGGGTAGCTTGGGAGGAACTAGGGTTAAACCCTGTTTTTGTCGCTTAGGACGACTAAATTGTATATGTTTATCTTTTATTAATCTGTAAATTGATTTTGGGGATCCCGTGTACGAACTTAACATTTTAATGAAAAAATAACCATTTTGTTGACCAAATCTTTTATCATTCAAAGCTCAAATGACTTGCTTAGTAGGTTAAGCACTATTTTTAAACACACAACGTAACGGTCCTGGTTACCCAGGGTGTTACACATGTCGTCTTGGGATTGCATGTCAAGAATACTCAAGTGCACATGAATTTTCACATTCTGCTTTTTGTCGCCATTTTTCAAAAGTAAATGTGGCCCATTGGATCATACTTGTTTCAAAGGCTCATATTAACTTCCCAACGCCACCTTTGTGCCTATTTAAGCTTCCATTCGCCTCTCCATTCTCATTTACACACTTTTCACTTTCATAAAAGAAACCATGAACCAGAGCCCAAATTCTTGCATGCTTTCTAAGAAGAAACGAAGGGAATTTTAAAAAATCTCCCAATTACCTACACTTCTCCTTTCAAAAACGAGTTGTCGAGGATCTCCTTGCACCGATACTACCATCCGGCCCTCCGATTTCCTCATCAACTTCCTACGTTTAAGTTCTCTAATCTTTTCTTTGTGTTTTTATAAAAGCTTGAACTGCTTCTTGGTTAGGTTCTTGAAAATTTCTAAGAAGATAAGGTACTTTGATCCACTGATTTAGCACAATGATGGTAAAAAAAAAGAGTTTTTTAGGATAAACGATACATCTTTTTTGGGTTTTGAAAGGATTATGTGAAGGTTTCATATAGAGTAAGGAACAAGGTTTAAAAATAGGGTTTAAGTGCATGTTTTCCAATGACAGTCCCTATTTGGATAACTGTCCACCTTCCCTTGAAAATCGGGATGCGTCTAATTAAAATTAACCTCCCACTCTGCACATGGGACTACCCTTGATGCCCCGAACTTGTATCATCTCGGTTTGGTCGTTCGGGTTTCCTCGCTCATTTCGAGTCTTCCATCTCGAATTTTCAAGCTTTGATAATTTTTATTTATCTTATTCAATCATTTTGTCTCGAGCTTTCAAGCTCGAGTTTTCATCCTTATCCTTTCCAAGTAACCGGTCCTCACCTTTTTCTTTCTTGTTAGATGTCACAGTCTTCAGTGAATCGGTGGGGACCCAAGCTTGCAATCCCATACCATCTACCTTCTCCTTGAGTTGAATCTCCCTTCACTCGAAACCCGCGCTTGATCCAGGAGCACGAGGAATGTCTCCACCGAGAAGACATCTGAGAACACTTTCGGTGTCAAATCATTGAGGTCGAAGAATGGAAATGAAGGATATTGCGATTTGCTGCATACCTAGATCCAGACCCTAAGATCTATCCAATCCTTTTAGACCCACACAAAAAAGTTATATAGCCTATACCCCAGGTCAACTTTCTTTTGAGTTCATGGCTAGCTCATCAAGTCGTCATACTTCAAACGCCCCTCATCTCTCTTTTATCCCCACTCTCCAAGGAGAATTCTTCGAGGTGGATTTGTATAAGAGTATCGTTCACACCACATGATAGATATTAGACATACAGTCTTGTCATGACTTAAAACTATCCAGGGAGATCATTTGTCGAGCTGCTAAAGATGAGGAAAGAAGCTGCTACGCTTAGAGTGAGGATGACCCCGAGAGAAAGGTTAAGCTCGGGGCCTGGAGTCGCAAGCATATGCGAGCTAGGGCACTCCTATCCCTAAATGGATATTTTAGGAAGTTACTGACTATGTCGGTATAGCCCCCTTCCAACTCCAAACCAATTCTTACAGAGTTCTAGCGGCCCTGAAGTCGCTTTACCATGAGATGAAATGGGAAGATCCCTCCCCATACGAGATCCTATATCTCTTATGCCTAAAGAGTAACCCCACACGAGCAAAAGGGGGAGATGGATTCTACTATCTCTCCAGCTGGCCTCAGGAAAAAAGGTTGTTCGAAGACATCCCCAACCATCCTCCTAACTTCAAGAGGCTATTCTTTTGGACAAGCGGCCTCGAAGAATCCAAATTTCTCTCATTCCATCGACCTCGTAAGTTTTGTGTCCTCGACACAGTTTTCACTTCTTTCATTTTTAAAGGTCGAATGCTCACACCTCTTTGTCCTTTTCAGCTAACTATGATCGCCCAAAACCCACTCCAGACATGCCCGATCAAAGGGAAAGGATGCTGAAGCTCCCGTATGGCCAACCCTTTTAAAATGAGATCCCAGTGTCCCTGTTCTATTTAAAAATTCCCAAATAAACTTTTTTACTTGGTCGGGTGTAGATTCTAGAATTCATAGAGATGATAGCTAGCTAGGTAAATTCCAAACCATGTATAGTTTGAATGAGGTGTGGGAAGGGATAGCGGTCCAATATTGAACCAACGACTATAGGAATTTGTCTAGGTTATCCCCCACCTATTGAGAGGGTACTCCCTTAGAATCTTTAGAAGATAAGGGAATTTCCTAGTCCCAAGCTCAAGCTTGAAGGAATCTTCCAGTTAGGTTTCCATATTAACCGTTCTTGATCTCATTGCCATAACAAGTTACTAATAAACTTTTTCTTATTTTTCAGGTGATATGGACTCCGACCTCGACAACATCCTCGGGATGCCACCCAAGGCTCGAGGTAGCAAGCGGGGTCGAGGTTCTTCAAAGAAGGATATTCCTTCTTCTAAGGTTGCAAGGGTTGTTGAGGACCCTCCTTTGGCGACCTCGAAGGCTGCCCGCAGTGAGCAAAAGACCAGCACGCCTTCTCCCCCAAAGAATAAGACTCCACCTCCTCCTCCTCCCCTAGTAAAGTCCTCACTAATGATAAATACAAAAAAATTATGGAGCACAAGTCATCGAAGTCTGCGGGTGCTTCGAATCCAACTGTGGTTCGCAAGTTTTACAGCATGCCACATATGCCAGAGTACCCTTTGGCAAACGAGGCTGGAGCCTTAGGAGCCGACCTATGCTCCGACCTGCTGTCGCGAACTGGCAAGCCCTGTAGCAACATTGGCAACAACGTGTGGAGGTTCCAGAGGGGAAACAACACCACGACTCTCTTCAACCAGTCTTTGGAGCTTGAGGTTTTCGTGAGTCTGTTTTACCCATTTACCTCTTTATTTTTAGCTAGTTTTCTATTGCTGACTATTGTTGTTTTGCCTTTTAGGCTCTCCTTAGATTTATGTGCCAGTGCTCCCTGCTATCCTCCAAGGTCGCGACTGGCAAGAAACTGGCTAACGATGCCCCTCAAGCTCAAATCCAGGCTGAGAAACACCTAAAAGAGGCCAAGGGATCCCAGTCCAAAGCCGAAACTTCACTCATAGAGGCCAGGGAAGCCCGGGCCAAGGTCGAGGATGCCCTCAAAGCTACCCAGAACAAACTTGCCTCCTTCGAGACTGAAGCCAGTCATCTGAAGGCAGAGCTCGACACCAAGACGACCGAATTTGATGCTTCCAAGGCTGAGATTGAGTGCCTTAAAGAGGAGAAGAGCGCCACCTACGAAATCCTTGAGGACGAGAAGAAACTTATGCTCAAGGAGTTCATTGCCAAGAAAGAATGGTCCACTGACCGAGCCATATACAGAATGTGGTTGCTTAATCCTGAGATTGATACCTCATTCCTAATGGATAAGGAAGAGGAGTTTCTGACCAAAGGAAGGGCTCGATTAGCTAAAGAAGAGGTGACCGCGGGCACCACCCTGGAGGAGGGTGGTGAGGAGGAGAAAGGAGAAGAGGTCAAGTCTGTTCCTACCAACCAAGAGTAATTTAACTTCTTTACCAGGGTTGCATCCCTTATCATCATTTTTTGTAGTATACTCTTAATTAAGGCCCTTTGGCTGAGACAATTTATATTATGACTCAAGCTTGAGCTATTTTATTATCTTATGCAAATGCTCGTATAGTTTACTGGTAGTTTCATGCTTAAATCTCTTTCTCGAAATCCTTATGCACATTATCTACATATAACTTTCATCTTATCCTTATTTATAAAAATATTGACGTGCTTAAGGTCGGACGTCCTTATATTCATGCATAGTTCATTTGACTGCACTATTTCGACCTAGTTATAGTCAAGTTCGAATACTACTTTTACCATGTATTTTCGAGTTTAAAAATGCTTATTGGAAAGTAGTCTCATTAGTCTAGTTATTTCTTGCTTAAGTATAGTAACTTTTCCTCATCCTCAATTATGGTCTCGAGGTTGAAACTTTTTTGCTAAAATTTCCAACCTTGTTTCGACTTATGAATTTTGTTGGTTTATCTCCAACTTTTAATTATGTCGATTAGTTTTTGCTGGTTTGTTCCAGGCTTGCTGAATTCTTGCTTGGTTAATAATCCATCCAATTTAATATTATTTTTATTAATGCTATATTTTCGAGCCTATGGTATGATTGTATACCACTTATGCCCCTTAATATCCTATGATTGTAAAACCTTAGGTTATTGAATTTCATGAGCTTGCAAAAAATATAACTATAAAAATACAATCGAAATATGGAAAAAATACTTTATTAATGAAAATCAAAAAGTAAATACAACTTGGTTACAAATAAATAAACATCATTCCTATATTACTTGTAAGAAGGTTGTAGACGTTCACCATTCCAAGCTCATGGAACCAATTCTTTATTCGATCTCGCTAGTTTATACACACCAGATAGAATGATGGATTCAATTTGGTAAGGTCCCTCCCAATTAGGCCCGAGCACGCCTGTAGAAGGGTCTTGTGTGGCCAAACATACACACCTAAGAAAATAATCTTCCAATCCAAAGAGTTTGTCTCAAACCCTCTAGTAGAAGTATCATGTGGCCCTTTATTGATATGCAGCATTTTTAAGTTAGGCTTCTTCTAGTTTTTCTTCAATTAGATTTAGGGTTTGCTCGAACTGAGATTGGTTTGAGGACTGGTTGTATGCTTCGCATCTGATCATCAAAATTTCAACCTCAATGGGAAACATTGCTTCGCAGCAATAGGCTAGGGAGAAGGGTGTATGTCTAGTTGAGGTTTGAGCTTTTGTTTTGTAGGGCCATAAGACTTGTGGTAATTCTTCTGGCCATTTTCTTTTAGCTTTTCCGAGCCTTTTCTTAATGGAGCTCTTAAGAGTCATGTTTACGGCTTTGACCTAGCCATTTTCTTATGGATGAGATACTGAGGAAAATCTCTTGATTATCCCGTTCTTTTCACAAAACTTTGTAAATAACTCGCTATCGAACAGGGTTCCATTGTTTGACACTATTTTCCTTGGTAACCCATATCTGCAAATTTCATTTATTACCACAAAGTCCAAGACCTTCTTCGAGGTAATTGTGGCTAGAGGTTCGACCTTGGTCCATTTAGTGAAGTAATCAACAACAATTGCGACATATTTGACTCCCCATTTTCCTGTTGTTAGTGATCATATGAGGTCGATTCCCCATACCGCGAATGGCCACAGGGAGATAATCATGGTGAGCTCGATTGGTGGAGCTCGCGGGATTGAGGCGAATCGCTGACATTTATCACAATGTTTGACAAACTCGAACGATTCTTCTTTTACTGTAGGCCAAAAGTATCCTTGCGTAATTACTGTAGGCTAGAAGTATCGCCCGGTGTGATCTTCGCAAAATCCTTCCTGGATTTCTACTAGAATTTTTCTAGCCTCGGGTGGAGTTACACATATTAATAATGGCATACAATTTCCTCTTCTATACAATCTCCTCTCCAAGAAAGTGTATCTTGGTGTCTTGTACATCATCTTTCTGGCCTCATTCCAGTCTGCTGGGAGGCTTCCAGTTTCAAGGTAGTATATTATGGGAGTCATCAAGGTAGGTTGTGAGTCTATCATGTTGACGTCATCTTCGTCAAGCTCGACTATACTCGATACTTGTAAAAATTTGACTGGTACCACATTTTGTGTATCGACTTCCTTGGTTGTTTCGAGTTGAGTGAGAGCATCTGCATTCGAATTCTGTTTTCACGGAACTTGCTCAATCACGTAATACTAGAATTGTCTGGCTGCTGCTTTTAGTCTCTCCAAGTATGCTGCCATTTTAGTTCCTCGAGCCCGGTATTCTCCTAGGACCTGGTTGACAACCAATTGGGAACCACTTTAGCAATGAATGGATTTTTCTTTTAGTTCGGAAGCTATTCGAAGTCCTACTAATAGTGGCTCGTATTCGGCCTTGTTATTTGAGGCCTCGAAGCCAAACCTTAAGGCTGAGTAAAACATGTTTCCTGACGGGGTAATTAGGATAATTCCTGCCCCAACTCGTTCTCATTAGAAGAACCATCGACATAAAGTCTCCACAGCTCGCGAGCTAGGGTTACGACTTCCTCCTTTGAGATCCAGTGTACTCGACTATGAAATCCGCCAAGGCCTGTAACCTTTTGCTGACTAATAAACATGCTTTTGTATAGGATAGGTTGTTCCCCTCTGATTGGTTTGGATAAGATAGGTGGTTTAGTGAGATGTTTTTTAAGAGCTTGAAAAGTGAGCTCGTCGTCTTACCATTCAAACTTTTTGCCCCTTCTCAAAATATTAAAGAATGGAAGGCATTTGTCAGTAGATTTTGATATGAACCTACATAAATTCGCCATTCACCCAATTAAACTTTGGACATCTTTATGCTTTCGAGGTGAAGGCATGTCAATTAAAGCCTTTATCTTATTCAGGTTTGCCTCTATGCCCTAAGCCTTTACTATAAATCCGAGAAACTTTCCCAAAGATACTCCAAATGAGCACTTTTGTGGGTTGAGTCTCATGTTGTACTTTCAAAGTATGGAAAAACACTCTATGAGATCATCAACATGGTTACAATTGTGTTTGAACTTGACCAGCATATCGTCCACGTACACTGATGGACCCAAAATGGGTATGTTTTAAAAATTTATACTCGCAAGCGCACGAATCGTATATGGAATATAGTGTTTGTGTAAGCACGAGATCGAACCCAAATGAGTTGTCTAAAATAAAAAAAAATAAAAAAAACTATTTTAAATCAAAAGTAATAAATTCTAACCTAGCTCCAAAGATTGATGAACTTTAATATTATGAACATAAAATAAAAGATTAAAAAATAAAGTTATTTAAGAGAATAAAAATAAGCCAATAATGATTTGAAAATAAGTGTTAAAAGAAAAGATTATTAAGATACTAGAATCCACAAAATGTAAGTTTAATAATATTTATTAGTATATTGATTCCCAAGTTTTAGTGATAGTTAAAATAATTCAAATTATCATTTTCCAAATAGATTTATAATTTTAAGCACAAATTACTTCTAAAAAGATAGGATTTTTCTTCACTTTTCAAAATTATAATTTCAAAGCATTTAGTGTAAATCAATCTAATGAAATAACAAATAAATCAATGAACATTATTTATAAGGCAAAACATAATATTTTTGTTCTAAGCATGGATGTGTACAATTTAATGACACATCTTACACAAAGAATATTATATTTTTGCACTAATGAAGAACAAAGTGTAAATATGTGCTAACAATCCAAAATACATGATATTTAAGATGGAAGAAGATATTTGAAGAAGAAAATTCCATAAACTTTGTTGCAATACAAGGGAAATCAACATACAACATAAATATTACCTAGTTACATATTGTTTCATCATCACCTCAATAATCTTAAAAAGATTATAAACACATAACTAGAATAGCAAATACAAACTAAAAATTACAAACATAAATAGGAAAATTTGGAGGATGAACCCCCAAAATTTTCCTCTAAAAATACATAGAAAATAACCAAAAAAAAAGATGAAGATGAAGAGAATAGAGAGGTTTTGAAATGTGTAGAATTTTTGGTATGGTAACCTCCCTAAATTGACACCCCAAATCCCTTATTTATAGCCAAAAAATGAGTATTAAAATAATCAATTTAAATTAATTAAGTTGATTAAATTAATTAAATTAATAGTAATATGGAAAATATGGGTAAATTATAGGGTGTAATAATGATATTTTGGGGTAAAATGTGTAGAAAAGTTTGGGTAAAAAATTGGTATTTTTAGACATAGGGGACAAAGGTACATTGTTGGGCTCAAAATGGAGAAAAGTAAGCTTGATGGCAGCTGCATGGGGGCTAGTGGCTGGCAGGTGGGTATTGGGCTCGGGCTTGGGGAGAGAAGCTTGGTCGTGGGCTGCTTTGTGGTGCAGCTGAAAGTGTTTCAAAAATGCCACTTTTTCCTTCTCTTTTTTAGCTTTCTATCATTGTCTTTTAAGCATGAAAAGACACCAAATTCCCTAACAAAATAAACATAAAATAAATCATAATACCATATTTTCACTATAAAATAAATCAAGTTAATTCTTTGAAAATATTAATTATAACTTAATTTATATTTAACATTTAGTTTCAATAAAACAACATTTTTTTTACCCCAAACTAAACAACAATAATTTAAATAATTAACTACAATATTTTACAACAAAATAACTATAAAAACACACAAAAATATATAAAATCAAAATAAACCTAATAAATTCAAAATTACTTAAAAACTTAATAAATCAATTAAAAACTCAAGAATTAAGCAACAATTAGCACATAAAAAGTGGTAAAATAACTCTATTTTGTAGAGTTATCATACACTTCCATGTTGTTTCCTATTTGCTCGGTAAACATTCGATTAACCAGTCTCCGATATGTGGTCCCAACATTCTTGAGCCCGAAGGGCATCACATTGTAGCAATATAGCCCTTTATTAGTCATGAAGCTTGTGTGTTCCTGATCGGGTGCATGCATGGCTATCTAGTTGTATCCAGAATATGCATCCATGAACGACATGATGTTGTGGCCCGGGGTAGCATCTACGAGTTGATCGATTCGAGGCAGGGGAAGAAAATCTTTTGGACATGCCTTGTTGAGGTCCAAATAGTGAATGAAAGTTCGCCACTTGCCATTGGGCTTCGGGACCAGAACTGGGTTGGCTATCCAATCTGGATAGAAAGCATCTTGAATAAATTGATTTTCTTTTAGTCTTTCGGCCTCTTCTTTCAAGGCCTACTTCATCTCGTCATCGAGGAGCATTCTCTTCTGCTGCTTTGGAGGAAGTTTTTTCGATGTTCAACACATGGCTTAATATTTAGGCTGATCCCAATCATATCTAAGTGTGACCATGCGAATACATCCTAATTTTCCCCTGGAAGTGGATTAATTGCTATCTCGCGTTCTTCGGGAGGTTCTTCCCAATCTTGACCACCTTGGCGATGTCCTTCTCATCGAGCTGGATGTCTTCGAGCTCTTCAATTAGCCCGAGATCAGCCCTATCCTCATGTATCATTGAGTTGATCTTTTCTTGGACCTCGTATTTTGCTTCACTCATTTCCTCAATAATAACCAGTACTTGCGCACTAGCTTGACCCTTACCCCTCATCGAGATGCTATAGAAATCTTGGGTGGCCAATTGGTATCCTTTTAATGTACCAATGTCGCTGGGTGTTGGGAATTTTACAGTCAAATTCCTAACAGATGTAACTTCCCCAAGCCCAATTAAGGCTGGTCTCCCGAGAAGTACATTGTAGGCAGAAGGGGTGTCTACCAGGATGAACTCCATTATCTCGATTATCGAGACTAGATATTCTCTCAAGGTTACTGGGAGCTTGATAGACCATGTACTAGCGATTCTCTATCCTGAAAATTTGTATAGCGTTATCGCACATGCCTTTAGGTCTGAAATGAACAATCCTATTTTCTCCAGGGTTTCCTTATAGAGGATGTTGACCGAGCTCCCGTTATCGATCAAGACTCGGCGCACCCTCTTATTGGTTAGTTGAAAGGTTATGACCAGAGGGTCATTATGAGGAAACTAGACATGCGAGGCGTCCTTCGGTGAAGGTAATGGGTTGTGACTCAACCCTTTGTTGTTTCGGTGCTTGGGGTTCAGCCTCATAGGGAAATCCATCCCATGTTTTGAGCTCCTGTATATACCTATTTTGGGCATTCCTACCCGACCCCACGATGTGCGGTCCTCTCGCGATGGTTATTATATCGTCTCCATCGATTGGGGGAGATCGATTATCCTCTCTCGCGTGTAAGATCACAGATTGTTGGGCAGGTTGGGCTGGAGTTTCCTTTTGTCCAAGTGAAGTCTGGGCCGGATTTCAGTTTTGGACGTACTATTTGAGGTAACCTCTCGAGATCAAACCTTTGATCTCGTCCTTTAATTGTCCGCATTCATCAATGGTATGACCTATATCCCTGTGAAATCTGTAGAACTTGTTTGAATCCCTTTTTGATTTCTTGTTTCGCATCGCATCAAGTCGTCTGAAAGGGACTTGATTTTCATTCGCGACAAGTATATTTTCCCGAGTATCTGTGAGCTCGATGTACACTTTATAAATGGAGAAGTATTTTTCTCCCTTCTTTTTCTTACCCACGTCAGCCTCTGAGTTACTCCTTTCATTCTTCTTTCTTTTAGAAGGGTTATCTCTGAGGGTCGCGTTGTGGAGGGCGTAGTCAAGGTGGTGGCTAAGTTAACATTTGTCATTGTAGTTATTACGAATGGTGGAGTTAGCTTGAGTGCCAGCCTCGCCTTTTCTACATTAACAAACCTCTGAGCCCAAGTATTGAACTCGACTAACAACCTCACATGTTTTCTCTGCATGTCGTCCCAAATGGGACTCACTTGCAATACTCCAACCTGTACTGCCATGAGATGACCACTGTAGTCGACATTGCGAGCTCGCGCAACTTCTATATTGAACCTTTCCAAGTAGCTTTTCAGTGACTCCCCCGGCTGTTGCTTGACAATTGTCAATGTGGATGCCTCAGGCTTGATGCTCTTTACAGCTTGGAACAGTTTCTTGAATTCTTTGGACATTTGTTCCCATTACGAGATCATATGTCTTTGGAATTTTTCGAACCAATTCTTTGCTGGTTTGGTGAGTGTGGTCGGGAGGAGCACACACCTAAGCTCATACCCGACGTTACTAGCTTGCATTACCATATTGAATGTACTCATGTGGCTACCTGGGTCGGTAGTCCCATCGTTAAGTGCCACTTGGGGTATTTTGAAACCGTGAGGAAACAGAGTATTTGAGATATGGGGGGGGGGGGGGGGGGGGGGGGGGGCAAAAGGCTTGAGCTCCTCATCTGAATCGTAAGCCTTTTCCTTATTTTCCTATCTTGAAGGAGCCTAAATGCCTTCTCCAGCTGGTTGATCCTTTCTTGGACCAAATCCACCGGAAGGGTAGCTTGCACTACTGGAAGATGATTATTGTTCGTTAGAACTCTAGCCTCACGTCGCAGCATAGGATCATATTGATTTTCATCTACTGGCTGTAGGGGCTTTCTCTGGGTATTTAAGTGTGTTCGCAAGTTCGGGCTTTGCTGATTAGATTTCCCCCAGTTCTGATTTAGGTGATCTCAAAGATTAGGATACTCATCCTGATAATTCTCATAATTCCTAGGCTCGGTGTTATACATACTCGTAGACCTGCTATAATCTTGACTTCCGCCAAGGAAGCTGACGTTCCTTTCTGGCAATTGTTGTTGTGGGGCTTGATTCTGAGGTGGGTTTTCCACATGTGCCCTCATTCCATTCGTTCGTGACCTTGACATATGCCTTTCAGATGTTTGGGGTTGTCTATGTCCCTAACGAGCTCTCATGGGGCCTCACGTTCACTCTTGTGCTCGAGTCGAGCTAGATGGCTCCTGTCTCGACTCCCACTTCGAGAAGGCCCCTAAGATGCCCTATCTCCTGCTTGGTTCCCATTGGGAACTGGCTGGGATACACCTCGTACTAGAGAGAGATGTCTTATTGGAGAGGGAGGATGCCTAATTGGCAAGGGTGGTAACCTCCCGTTATTCAGCCTGGCAGGCTCTGAGCTAGCTCGGGCCGACTCCGGGTTGTTCCCGCCAGGCTCTGAGTTAACACTCTGAGCTATCGAGGGAGCTCGATTATTCCTAGTTTCTACAAGAACACTACTTGTTGGGTTGTTCGTAATAAGGTTATGAGAAGTTTCCCTAGGTCAATTATTTTCGGTGTTTTCCGTAGTTCTAGGTTGAGCCTGCTGGGTCCTTTATTTGGCCATCCTGGCAGCCGTACTCCCCCGAGGTCATCCCCTGGTCCTCCGAGGTGGTGGTTAAACTTCAGTGGCTCACCTTGCCATCTCCTCATTTAGCCGTGTAGCCTCGGCCAGCCGTTCATACAACCTACAATTTTCTAGCTCCACTATTGGCACGTATCTTTTAGGATTATAGTATAAATCCTCATTAGGCGCTCCCATCATCAGGGCTCTAGTCCACAATGGGTTGTTTACCAGGCCTTCAAGGAGGGTCCTCAGTTCATGGAGTACGCTCCTCGGGGATTTGAGGTAATGGTCACCAACTAGTTCTAGGGATGTTCAGGGCGACCATTGTTGTTACGCAAGAGGTTTTATACTAAATAGTAGGAAGAATTGCTTAATGCTCTCAATGAAAGCACCAAACTGTTGATGCTGTTTTTCGTCAACTTAATTATCTAGATCAATAAACAATTAATTTAGGAAGAAAAGAAAAGACCAAAGATTTTTAACGTGGTTCAGTAGTTTATAATCTCCTTACGTCCACAAGTCACTGTTATTATGAACTCTGTGCGAAAGCTTCAAGTGAAGCCAATTTGGCAGTCTTTTTCAATACCCAATTATGCCTTAGTACAAATAACCAGATCCAGGCTATTTATAGACCTGGTTACAAGAATATCTTGCCCTAATTTAGGGAAATTACAACATATATTTAAATTCAAATTAATATTTGAATAATAATAATACGACTTAAATGCATTATTCAAATAAAGATCTCATAAAATTAGGGATTTGACACAAGGTCTTAACTAATCCCAAAGTAATAGGGATTTCATAACAGCTTTTATGTGTGGTAAACACGTTATCTTGCTTGCACATCGCTTCAACGTGCTTTCAAAATCACTCACAACCTTGAGCTCATCATTCTAGTTGTTGGTTCCTCCTGCCTCGCTAAGTCTGTCGAGCTTATCCTTCAAAGAAGGCTAATGCCTTCGAGTCTGCAACCCATGCTCGAATGCTGATGGTAGATCTAGAACCATGTGGCCATGACATTCCATGATAATTTGCACAAGTGTAATGTGGAAATTCATTTATTTCGAGCCTATGCTCTTACTAGTTTACATTTCGAGGTTGTTTACTTAATCTCAAAAGTTGGGTGTAACATAAAGGTCATCTCGACCTCCGAGACGATCTTGATGGTAAGAAGATAGAACACCCGACACAGAGTGTCAATCAAGACTGCGACCCTCTTTGCGTGGAATTGGAGAGCTTGAAAAAGATTATGCTCATAATGGCTTGAAGAAAAGGCCAGGACTACGACTCGAAAGACGAGGATGGAGAGCCATGTGCTCCCCACATAGTGGAGGCCCCATTTCCATGAGGCTTCAAGATGCCCACCATCACATCTTATGACGGCAGCGCGGATCCCACCAACCATTTGTCAAAGTTCAACTGATTGATGTCAATGCATCATGTCTCCGAGGATGAGAAATGCCACGTGTTCCCATTGACCTTGACGGGATCGACAGATGAATGGATCAAAAAACACAAACCAGGATCCATTCACTCATGGCACCAACTCTCCTCTTCATTCTGAAGACAGTTTATAGCAGCTCGAAAGGTGAGCTTTAGGGTAAACGCCTTGGCCAATATAAAGTAAGGACCTCTTAAGACTCTCAAGGCCTATATCAAGCACTTCAAGGAGGAAGCCACTAAGACCAAGAGGGTGACAATGGCCAGCAATTGATGGCCATATTTCTAATATGATGGCGGCTCGGATCCTGGTGGACAATGAGAGTTTGGTTAACATCCTATTTAAGTTAGCCTACGAGAAGATTGGGCTGACCAAGAGTGACCTGTCCCCGTGCACCTCGACTCTATACGGATTCTCGAGGGAAGGGTTTCTCCGATGGGGAAAATCAAGCTGCCTGTGAGTATCAGAGAAGTGCTTCATCAGGCCTTCAAGTATTACACCTTCGTTATAGTGGATTGCTCCTCGGCGTACAAAGCTATCTTGGGGCATCCGACCTTGGTAGAAATCAGAGTGGTCACTTCAATTCTCCACCTGTGCATGAATTTCTTCACAGAGGTAGGAATCGACACAGTTCATGGAGACCACAAGGAGGTCAAGTAATATTAGAACGTATCCCTCAAGCAACTAGTATTGGTGATCGAGGCAGCAGACCCGGAGCAGCATCTTGTTGGGGTTTTATGCCCTAATTAAAACCCAAATTCTTTGTAATCTTATTTTATTATCAATAAAAGAATAGAAATCATTTTTTGACTTGGTCAATCTCTTTGCTCACATGTTTTATTTTCTTGATTATTTGTTTAATATAAACTTCTATTAAATCCCGAGCATATAGCTTATCTTATTTATAGTGACGTAATCACAGTGGAATATTAATGTGATTATATGTTCAAAAATAAGCTATTCCTAAAATTAGTGAGTGCACAGGATTTACACTGACTTGTCAATCTATGATATGATCTACTTACACATTGCAGTGTTATGTTCTTTCTAGAACATTAGCAAAGTAGATAAGATCGGATGTATTTGTTACATCGGACAGGACCGATATTGACAGTTGATAAGATAAGTAAACATACCGTTATTATCTATTCTAGTCATATCATATAGTTGACCATAGGTCAATTCAATCTCAATTCTTAGTGGTTAGTATTCTAACTGATCGTATTATTTGAGTTCTTTGACTTGTACGTTACCAACTTACCCTACGGACTAGCCCATACTTACATCTTGGGAACTCGGTAGTATAATTGAGTGGGAGTGTTAATCATAGATACGAACATCTATAGCTTCTGATGAAGAAGTGAAACGATGATTTCCTTTTAGTTTAGTTCAAGGTGTTAAATGATAGAGATCTCATTTCAATAATTAAATTAGTTTACTGAAACATCATTTACAAGGAACTAAGTGTTTTAAGGATAAAATACAATGAGGGGTAAAACGGTATTTTAGTCCTATCTCATTGTAGACCATCTATAGAGGATTGAGTGACAATTGTGGTTGTAACGATGAATAATTAATAGCGTATCTATATTTTTTATAGAGCGTTCTATGAATTCAAGAGTGCAATTCCGAGTCTATAGTGGAGTCACGAGGAATTAATAAGTTAGTAAATTTATTTGTTAGATTTATGATAACTTATTAGAGCTTGATTTCATAGGCCCATGGTCCCCATTGTACCTTGGATAAAATCATCTAGATAGTCCTAATTAATTGATTTAATTATCAATTAGAATTATCAAAGTTGACCAGGTCAATTTTGGATAGTTTCACAGAGTTGTGTAATTTTGAGAAGAAATGAGAAATTATGGCAGATTTATTAATTAAGATAAATTGGTATCTAAATTAATAAATAAGTTTAAATCAAGGTTCAAATTATAAATAATTAATTTGATAAAGTATTTATTTATTTATTTAATTAATTAAATCAATAGAAAATAATGCATGCCTTGATTTTAAGTCCAATGGGCTAATAATCAAATGGGAAATTTCACGGGCCTAAAGCCCATGATAATTTCGACCTGGGGCTTTAAAATGACTATTATTTTATTGATTTTTTAATTAAATTAAATGGCCTAATTGAGTCTATAAAAGGAGTGCTTAGAGAGAAGTCAGAAGTTAAGATTTCTGAGACGACAGATAAGTTTAATCACTGGTTTTCTGATAGTTTTAGATTCTCTCTAAACACAAGTCCTTTTTCAAGCCTTTTTGTTATTTTCTCTTCTTCTCTCTATATCTATCTCATGTGTTGAGAATTTCCCACACTAGTCTAGGTGATTCTAAGGATACATTGGAAGACTGTGAAGAAAATAGAAGATCGGTTCAGTTTCTTGATAATACTCTGCGACAAAGAGGATACAAGAGTTAGAGAAACGGAAGGAATAACTCTTTAATTATGCTACGTATACTGTAAGTATTCTATTAATTGTTTCTCTTTGAATTCAATTTTAGGCTATCTCGTATTAATTTGTTTAATATTAGATATAAATGAAAATAAACAAAGATCATGTATAAGTTTCCTAACACATCCCCCCGAGGAGATGGAGGTGCAAGTTGTTCAAGTAAAGAAGTTTGAAGAATTGGACCCTCAGGTTCAAGAAGAGAGGGTTTCCGAGCCCATAGAGGAGGCTGAGGAGGTAACTCTGGACGCATCCCTCTCTAACAGAAAAACCAAGGTTGGGAAGAACCTCAAGCCGTAGGTGCAAGAAGGGCTGGTGAGCTTCCTCTGGGAGAAACAATATGTTTTTTCTCAGTCTCACTCTGACATGACGGGCATTGACCCAAATATCATATGCCACGCCCTGAACATCGATCCAAACATAGCTCCAATCCAGAAAAAGCATAGGACTATAAGCCTAACTCGGGCCCTGGCTTTGAAGGCTGAGGTGGACAAGCTTCTCGCGAATGGGTTCATCCGAGAAACTTGGTATCCAAAATGGGTATCTAATCCGGTCCTAGTGCCCAAGACAAATGTCACTTGGAGGACGTGTATAGATTTCTCTGACCTCAACAAGGCCTGCCCAAAGGATTGTTATCCTTTACCAAAGATTGATCAGATGGTCGACACCACCTCTGGATACATGGACGCGTACTTGCAACCAGATCTCCACGCATATCGCGGACCAAGAGCACACCAGCTTCTGGACTAACAAAGGAGTGTATTGCTACAGGGTTATGCCCTTCGGGCTCAAGAATGCTAGTGCCACTTATCAGAGGCTAGTAAACAGTATGTTCAAAAACCAGTTAGGGCAGAACATAGAAGTTTACGTGGATGATATGTTGGTTAAATCCAGAACGACCTCCGATCACGTAAAATACCTAGTAGAGGTGTTCTCGGTACTCTATAGGTTCGAGATGAAATTGAATCCCCAAAAGTGCACTTTTGGAGTGGCGTCTGGGAAGTTCTTGGGTTTCATCGTTAACGCTCAAGGAATAGAGCAAAACCCCGAGAAGATCAAAGATTTGATCGATATGCCATCCCCCCGCAAGCATAAAGATGTTCAGACCCTCACTGGGAGGATAGTAGCCCTGAGCCGCTTCGTCTCCAAGGAAACTGACAAGTGCATACCCTTCGTCAACATACTTCGAGGGGGTCAGAGGTTCGAATGTACGGAGGAGTGCAAACAGGATTTTAGCAGTTGAAGGCGCACATGGCAAACCTGCCTATCCTCTCAAAGCCCGTAGATGGAGAACCCCTCCTCCTCTATATGGATGTGTCAGATAGTGCCATTAGTGTTGCCTTGGTGTGCAAAGAAGGTCAAGTTCAACACCCCTTATACTATACAAGTAAGAGACTCCTCGGGGTGGAGTCTAGATACCCACTTATGGAGAAGTTAACTTTCAGTCTAATTGTGGCCTCTCGGAAGTTAAGGCCCTATTTCCAAAAACCTCCCATCAAGGACCTCACTAATCATCCCTTGCGGCAGGTCCTTTAGAAGCCTGAATCATCTGGAAGACTCCTTAAATGGGTGGTTGAATTGAGTCAGTTCGACATCACCTATCACTCGAGGACAGCCATCAAGGGGCAAGCATTGACAGATTTCATCACCGAGTGCACGGGAAGTCACGAAATGTCTGGGGATGCCCCAATGGATGGGCTTACATGGAAGCAATACGTAGATGGGTCTTCTAATGAGAATTGAACTAGAGCGGGTTTGATCTTGGTCTCCCCCGAGGGACACAGGGCCAATGGTTCACTAAGGTTTTGGTTCGATGCTTCAAACAACGAGGCTAAATACGAAGAGCTCATTGTTGGAATCCAAGTGGCCCTGGAACTTAAAGCCGAGGGTCTCAAATTATTCAGTGACTCACAGTTGGTAGTCAATCAGGTGCTCGAAGAATATTAGGCCCGGGGGACGAAGATGGTTACTTACTTAGTGAAAGTCCAAGAAATGTTGCACATCTTTAAGAAATTTACCATACAAAATGTACAACAGGAACAAAATTCTAATGTTGATGCCCTTTTGAAGCTTGCTACCACCAAGGACACCGAGTTAATCAATGTAGTCCCTATTGACTACTTGGCTGCTCTGAGCATCCTAGCCCTTGAGGAGATAGAAGCAGTCTAGCCCCAAGATGGTTGGATGGAGGCCATTGTAAGGTATCTTGTGTCCAGGGAGTTTCCGCAGGATAAGAAAGCAGCTTGGAAGCTATTTTACTAAGTGCCTCGGTACGTCATCATGGACGGTAAGTTGTACAGGTGAGGATATTCGTTTCCCTTGCTCTGATGTGTGTCCAAGCAAGAAGCAAGTCTTATACTCTGAGAAGTACATGAGGGCTTTTGCGGGGACCACGCTAGGGGGCAGAGCCTTGCCAAGAAAGTGTTGAGGCAAGGGTACTTCTGGCCCACTATGAATGGTGATGCGAAGTGCCAATGCTTTGCCAACATACCCCGACAAAGCAGAAAGTTTACCATGACATATGACTATTCAAAAAAAATATAAGGATCGTATGAAAGTTTACCATGATAAAAATATTTTGAGAAAAGATTTTTCTCCAGGTCAAAAAGTCTATATATACAACTCTTGTTTTCATTTATTCCTGGGAAAGTTACGCTCTAGGTGGTCTGGTCCTTACATTGTTCATATTGTTTTTCCACATGGAGCTATTGAAATTGAAAATACTAAAAATGGTGTTATTTTTAAAGTTAATGAACAAAAATGAAAACCATTTTTAGAATTAAACACCGATGAAGTGGATGAGATCCTCCTTGAGGATACTGTTTACCAAGCTCTTTGATTTCTATTGATCTTGGTAACTTATGTTTTATTTGTTTTGTTTAATTTATGTATGATTTAATTTTTTTTCTCTTGTATCTTTTACTCTCTTGACGATGCACCATATCAAGGTATGTCCATTCTAAATTATAAACTCTTTTACTTTTCAAATTCTATTTGTGTTTTAACACATTGAGGACAATGTTTAAATTAAGTTTGGGGGTAGTAAGTTTATATGGTTATTATTCTTAGGAGAGTATGTGTTTTATTGTGTTTTGTGTTATTTTGTTTGAAAAAAAAATGTTGTATTATTTTATTTGAATTTTTTTTGGTGATATTTTTCATTTTCAATGATAAAAATCTTGAATATGTTTGATTTATTTCTCTTAAAAGTATGAATACTTTTTTTAACCTTTGTTTTTAATTATTGGGTCAATTTGCTTATAACAAAAATTATATTTTTCATAACAAGAACACTTTTATTTCCTATAAGTTTAAGTGGAAAATTATTTTCGAAGACCTATTTTTAAAAGCAAAACTGACAAGTTAATTGATTACATAAGCTTAACTTTTATTCATAATAGTTTTTTAGAATTATTTTCTTTGTGAAATTTTTTAGAAGATATTTTTTATATCGCCAATAAAAAAATGTGTGTTTTAAATTTCTTTTGCTTGAGGATTAGCAAAACATTAAGTTTGGGGGTGTGATAACTCTACAAAATAGAGTTATTTTACCATATTTTATATGCTAATTGTTGCTTAGTTCTTAAGTTTTTAATTGATTTGTTAAGATTTTAAGTAATTTTAATTTATTGGGTTTATTTTAATTTTATAGATTTTTGTGTGTATTTATAGTTATATTTTTGTAAAATGTTGTAATTTAATTATTTGAATTATTGTTGTTTAGTTAGAAGTCAAAAAAGCACTTTTATTGATCTTAAATGTGAAATTCAATTAAGTTTTAATTAATATTTTCAAAGAATAAACTTAATTTATTGTATAGTTGAAAATATTTTATTATGATTTAATTTATGTTTATTTTATAGGAAAGTTGTTGCATTTCTGTGCTTGAAAAGCAAGAAAGAAAAGAAAGAAAAATGTGGCAAAATTGAAAAGAAAATAATGAAAAATGTCATTTGAAGGTTCAGGCTCGCTTGCCTTTTCTTTCTTCCTCAGGTGGCCCAAAAGACTTGGCCCACCACACCATCAGCGCCAGCCCAAGCCGCTAGCTCCGAGCCCAGGCCCGTGCACCTCCCAGCCTGGCTACTCCCTTGCATGCCCAACCTTCCCAACCACACGGGCCCACGCCTGCCCTAGCCTCCCTTCCAGATTCCCCACAGCCCAGCTGCCTGCACCCCAAACCCAGCCACCTGCCCTTTTCCTTGAGCCCAACAATGTCCCATTGTCCCACAATGTCCAAAAATATCATTTTTACCCAACTTTTCTACACAATTTACTACAAAATCAATCATTACACCCCAAAATTTACCTCTACATATGCCATATTATTCTTCATTTAAAATTTAATTTAATCAATTTAACTAATTTAAATTGAGTATTTTAACACTTTATTTTGGCTATAAATAGGTAATTTTCAAGAGCATTTTGGGTGTGCTTAATTTTTGGCGACTATCATCTTTTCTACACTTTCTCTTTACCATTCTCTTCTCCATTTTAGTGTTTTCAAGAACATTTTCAAGTGTGTATCTCTTTTGTATTGTAATTTTTACTCTAGTTATGAATTTCTAATCTTTTTAAGATTATTAAGGTGATGATTAAACAATATGTAACTAAATAGTGTTTATTTTGTATGTTGATTTCTTATTTTGTGAAATAAATTTTATGGATGTTCTTCTTCAAATATCTTCTTTCATCTTTAATATCTTGTATTTTTTTATTGTTGGAAGATATTTACACTTTGTTCTTCATTTGAGCAAAATCATAATACTCTTTTATTAGAACAAAAATATTATGTTTTGTCTTATAAGTAATTTCTTTGATTTTGTTGTTGTTTCATTAGATTGATTCACACTAAATACTTTGCAATTATAATTGTAAAAGTGAAGATAATCCTATATTTCTATAATAACTTGTTCTTAAATAGAAAATATAATTTGAAAATAGTGATAGTTTGATTCATTTCTACTATCAATAAAATTTGGGAATAAATATACTTATAAGTATTAATAAACTTACATTTTCTAGATTCTAATACCTTAATAATCTTTCTTCTACCAACTTGTTTATAATTCCTATTTTATTTATATATCTTGTCTTTAATATATTTATTACCATACTTTATTTGATTATTCTTGATACAAACACATCATCAATCTTTGGAGCTAGGTTAGAGTTTATTTAATATTGATTTAAAATAGTTTCTTTTTTATTTTAGACAACTCATTTGGGTTCGACATCCTTGCTTACATGAACTCTATACTATATATACGATTCGTGCGCTTGCGATATACATATTAAAACATACTTCTAGGTCCATAAAAAATATAGAAGGGTAAATACTCATTTGGTACCCTGTGTTTTGTTGAAATACACACTTGGTACCCTCTATTTTGGATAATGATCACTTGGTACCATCTGTTTGCAAAAACTACTCACCTTGGTACCCTGAGTGCATTTAAAATTTTAATATTCCCAAAATACACTCACTTAAATATATAATCAGATTATTTTATATCTTATTAAATTTATTTAATAATAAAAAATAAATACTTTAAATTAAATTATAAAAATAAATTTTAATTTTTTAATTTTTTATCTGTCTTTGTCTCTTCCTCCCTCTCTCTCCCACCTCAGCCGAGAGCCACCCCGACCCCCTACAGCCCCCCTCCGAGCCTCCCGCAGGCAACCCCCAATTCCTTCGGCGAACTTCCTGCTGCCACCCAGAACCCCTCGCACGACCCAACCTCCTGCAGCCCCCCCCCCCCAAACTTCAGTCCCGATCCTCCGATCTGACCCCCCAGCTCACCTCCCGAGTCCCCCCCCCCCCCCCCCACAGCCTTAGTTCTAACTGTCCGCCCCCGCTGCCACCCCGACCCCCCTCAAAAACTTAACCTCCCGCAGCCACCCAACTTCAGCCTCGAGCCTTCGGCCCAACCCCCCAGCCTCACCTCCCAAGCTTCCCCTCTCACAGCCTCACCTCCCAGAGAAAGACCATTCTACCCATATCTGGATCCCCATTTAAACACAAGGTAATATAGGAGATAAGGACTAGGTCGTGGGAACCACACTAGCAGTTGCTGCAAGGCATGGCGGTGTAACCCCAGCTAGAGGTCGACTCTGGCCTGAATGAATAGAAGAAGACTCTGCAAGGGTTCCCTTATTCTTATTCGCTAACTATTTTCTCCTCTTGTTAGCCCTTGCACCTACAAACTCAGGGCCATCGAACAAAGCTTAAGCATTCATGTTTCCTACCGAAAGAAAATTGGTCAGATAAGATGCAAAAAATATATATCACTCACAATGCGGTTAAGAAAAAATAGTATACCAGAAGGACTATCAGTAAAAGTTTCCTCTGAAAAGTATTCAATTAACAAATGAGGGAGGGATAGTTCCTCATTTCTAAGGGATAGACCAAGACCTCCCACATCACTAAAAGTTTCAGAAGGGAGAGGCACTTGCGATAAGTCAAACTCTGAATAGTTGGGCAACCTAGAACAAAGACTACTTGGGGAAGAACAAGCAAATGAAACCTTGAAGTGAACTGACTCAAGCTCATCACGAACAACAAAAACCTCTTCTGATCACCTCTTATGTATAGACTCTCAAACTTTAGAAAAGGGAACATAGTCAAACTCCAGAGGCAGCGATAGATGATCCAATGACTAGTGTGGTTCGAGTAGACCGACCAATAATAAATTGTCATCATTGATAAGGAAAGACGCAATCCTAGACTTTCCCCAATCGATGTAACTGAGAAAGATGCTCTCGCATCTCAGAGGTTAGATTCAGTCGCCTATAATGACCTAAAACAACAAGTTAAACGAACAGAATGAGCTTAACGTGAAGGAAGCAAACAGACAACTATTTTAAGGGAAACGATCAGATACTTACCAATATCAAGGAATGACCTATGCTCGGACTAGAGGGCATTTGTAAAAAAAGTATTGACTAAAGTAACGACCAGGGTTGGAAACACCACTCCTAAGGACTTCCCCACCTAAATAACTACACAAGTGGTAGAATCCTTCATAACCTGATACACGGTTGGACTTGATATTGAACAAGTAGTGAACCTCCAAAGCATCAGGGGGAGGCCAATCTAACACTCTATATAGAATACACAATAGTACCAATATTCTATAACTGTTTGACATCAGTTGGAATGGGGCTATTCCAAAATAGTCACATATTTCCACAAAGTACGAATGAAGCGGCAGGAAGGCACTTGCTTGGCAATGCATGGGACTCCAAGCGGTATACCGTTTGGTGGGGAGCCTGCTTGCTCATCATTAACAGGGACTCTAAGCCCGAGTTCGCCAATAAGTCCATACTTATCTATTAAATGGGACAAGCCACTCATAGAAAAGATGGATCTCAGTGTTACAAAACCATTTGTTGGGATTTTATGCCCTAATTAAAATCATATTTCTTTGTAATATCATTTTATTATCAATAAAAGAATATAAATAATTTTTTGACTTGGTCAATCACTTTGCTCACATGTTTTATTTTCATGATTATTTGTTTAATATAAACTTCTATTAAATCCTGAGGATATAGCTAATCATATTTATAGTGACGTAATCAAAGTGGAATATTAATGTGATTATATGTTCAAAAATAAGTTATTCCTAAAATTAGTGAGTGCACATGATTTACACTGACTTGTCAATCTACGATATGATCTACTTACACATTGCAGTGTTATGTTCTTTCTAGAACATTAGCAAAGTAGATAAGATCCGATGTATTTGTTACATCGGACTGGACCGATATTGACAGTAGATAGGATAAGTAAATATATTGTTATTATCTATACTATTCATATCATATAGTTGACCATAGGTCAATTTAATCTCAATTATGAGTGGTTAGTATTCTAACTGATTGTATTATTTGAGTTCTTTGACTTGTTCTTTACCAGCTTACCCTACGGATTAGCCCATACTTACATCTTGGGAACTTTTAGGATTAATGCCCTAAAAGCATGTAAAAACATTTTATTGGTTTTAAATAAATGTACAATTTTATTATATTTGAATGTTATAATTATTGTTTGAATTAATTATATAATAATATCAAGAAAATTCCCTTTTCATTCATGAGAATATGATCTTGTATTAGTACGAGAGAATTAAGAACATATATAATGAATAAAATAGTCAGTAACATATTAAAGTAAGGAATCTTTAATGAATGGTTACTAAAATGGTTTGCTAAGCATACAAGATACAAGTAATCTAGATTCAGATTACTGATGTTGATAGACATCTTAGTAAAGGTGATGTATATAATAGAGATTATATATGACAGGACTGATGATAATTAATTATCTTTATAAACTTGTCATTTGACATAAAGATTTAATTCTTGTCATAATAGATGATCATTTGTAGATCAGTCTAAATCCTGAGTATTCATGAACTCCTTTTGATTCACTCATTAAGGTCTCTTAGAATAATGAGGCTAATGACTTTTGTTTTGGAGATTCAATATCATGGATGGCTAGGAACATGAATTACAATATTGGAAACCATGTTTTCCTAACGAATCAAATATTGGTTCCATTAAGGGTTGATTCTAGAACTGAATAGTTATTGAGCTCAAATCTATAATCAGATTATAAATTAATTATTCGCTAGTGAATTAATAGTACTTAAGGATCAATGTGTAATTAGAAGGGTAAAATAGTAATTTTGACCAGCTCTAATTAACGAACCAATAAATGGAGGACAAAACTATATATATTGATTATATCAATGGACTATTAGAGAAAACTCTGTAAGTATAATTCTATAAATACTTAGAGTGAATTCCATATTTATAGTGGAGTAATCATGTAATTAATAAATAAGATTATTAGATTAAAGAGTTTAATTAATAATCTGTTTTATTGGAGCTTTGTATTATAGGTACACGATCCCCATATCACCTATGTCCTACACTGTCAAGTTTAAGGATGTCAAAAGAAAGATTTGTTAAGAGAAATGACTAAATTGCAAAGGAATTAATTTTCGAGGGCAAGGACATAATTATTTGATAATTATGGGTAATTTATTAATTGTGAATTAATTAATTTTTTAACTATATAGTTTTTATTTTGAAAAACTATAAGTTAAAATTAATATTAATCTTGTTTGGATTAATATAAAGAGAGAAAATAATAAATATCTTATTTATAATATGATATTTATTTATTTAATTTAAAATTGATATTTTAAGATAAAGTTAATTTTGAATTAACTCATATTTGTGTTGGAATAAATATCTTGTCTTAAAAGTTGATTAAATAAATAAATGAGAAAATTAGAGCAATCCTAATAGGACTAGGTGACACAAACTGTACAGTACAGTGTGTGGCGCCTAGCATCAGGGATTTTATCCCTGGAATTTGAATTTTGAATTTCAAATAAATTTGTTTAATCAGTTATTTAATTATTATTTTTTAAATATGATTTAAATAGATAATTAAATGAAAATTATCTAATCAGTTTTAATTTGAATTATATTTTAATTAAATAAAGATTATTTAATTAGATTAAAATATCTTTATAAATCTGATATAGGCGATATTCCGAAATAGGATGGATAGTCAGACTCTCTCTCTAAAGCGATAGTTTTCTCTAAACCTGAAAATTATTCTAAACCTTCTCTCTGCCAAAATTCTCTATATCTCATGTGTTGAGTACTTCTAGGGAGTCACATAATAAATCAACATTTTGAATCCTACGTGCTCACACAAGTCCTTGTCTATTTGAGAATTGGTCTGGAAGACCAGGGTGTGAGATCTCAGAATACTGGATAGGAAGATCGTTGATTTATACAAAAAGATTCAATGATACTTGATCTACAAGAGGTAATCCCTAATCTATTTGTATGTGATTTAATATTTATATATGTATATGATCGTTGCTGATATTAATATTTATTAAAATGAGTCCATATATTTCGCTGCGTACCTTTGATTTGACCATTTAATACCAACAGGAACTCGGTAGTATAATTGAGTGGGAGTGTTAATCATAGATATGAACATTTATAGCTTTTGATGAAGAAGTGAAACAATAGTTTCCTTTTAGTTTGGTTCAAGGTGCTAAATGACAGAGATCTCATTTCAGTATTTAATATTAGTTTATTGAAATATTATTTACAATGAACTAATTATTTTAACGATAAAATACAATGAGGGGTAAAACAGTATTTTAGTCCCATCTCATTGTCAACCGTCTATAGATGATTGAGTGACAATTATGGTTGTAACAATGGATAATTAATAACGTATCTATATTGCTTATAGAGAATTCTATGAATTCAAGAATGCAATTCTAAGTCTTTGAGTCACAAGAAATTAATAAGTTAATAAATTTATTTGTTAAATTTATGATAACTTATTGGAGTTTGATTTCATAGGCACATGGTCCCCACTATACCTAAGATAAAATCATTTAGATGGTCTCAATTAATTGATTTAATTATCAATTAGAATTATCAAAGTTGACCAGGTCAATTTTAGATAGTTTCACAAAGTTATACAATTAGAGAAGAAAAGAGATTTTAGGGCAGATTTATTAATGAAGAAAAATTTGTGTCTAAATTAATAAATAAATTTAAATCCAGTTTCAAATTATAAATAATTAATTTGATAAAAGATTTAAATAATTATTTAATTAATTAATCAATAGAAAATAATACGAGCCTTGATTTTAAGTCCAACGGGCTTATAATTAAAAGGGAAATTTCATGGGCCTATGGCCCATGAGAATTTCGAATTATTATTTTATTTATTTTTTAATTAAATAAGTAACCTAATTGAGCCTATAAAAGAAATGTTAAGTGATAGTTGAAAACATATGATAAAAAGATCTAGTTTTGATTCTTTAGGGTTTTAGACTCTTTCTACATCATAAGTCTTTTTCTAAGCCTCAATATGATTTTCTCTTCTTCTTATTGTATCTATCTCATGTGTTAAGAATTTCCCACTCTAGTCTATGTGATTCTAAGGATACTTTGGAAGGCTGTGAAGAAAATTGAAGAATGATTCAGTTTCTTGGTGATACCCTGAGACAGAAAGGATACAAGGGTTAGAGAAATTGAAAGAAGGACCCAATCATTCCGTTGCACAATAATGTAAGTGTTCTTATCATTATCTCTGTATGAATTCAATTTTAGAAACATGTTATAGGTTTTCTTATATTAATATATTTAGTATATGATTTACATGAAAATAAACAAGATCCTGAATAAGTTTTCCCAACAAACCATCTGAGCTAAAGATATTTCCAAGCTTTTTTTCCGTATAGTCGAACTTTTTCCTCTTCCTTAACGCTCTTGATTTCTTGGGAGGCATGAACTTGGTCCTAAGATCAGAAGCAAATGGGGATGAACATGTCCTTATACACTTTGAAGAACGAGGCCTAACCAGATTGTAAAAGAAACCGGACTCCTCGAGGACCAAGCAAACCCAAGTACCTGAAAAGGAAGGAAAGAGGAAAGTGTAAGATTTAGTTTTCACATACACAATATGAGGCTTATTCGCCCATAAGTGTACAGCTAGGGCAAACAGAACCGAAAAGATACTAGACATAGAAATGAGATAGCTTACAAAGGGATCTATACTTGGAGAGAACAAGTGGACTCGCTCATAAAAGGTAAGCAAAGGAAAGAGTGTTTGTTCGTGTGTCTGTTCAAAGAGCGAACATAATGTTTTGAAAACTTTTTACTCAATTACTCGAACAGGCATCACACGTCTTTTCCTTAAGTTAAGTTTAAATTGCTAAGTATGTGCATACACTCATTGGCAAGAGGAGTACTTGCTTGTTTTAATAAAAGGTGGATTGGACCAAGACTTAGGTAGGGTTGTTCACATATTCAAAGATGAAACCTATTCACCTATATAGCTTTGGAGGAAAAGCTTATTTGTCTGCCTATACTATAAATGGTGCAAATAAAGGGTAAAGGTTGTGAATCATAGGGTCCTGTTTGTTTGCATTTCTCTATTCGAATCGTTCAATGATTGGGCGAACAAGCAATGAATCAGATGGGTTATGAGAACCTATTCACATAAGGCAACGTGGGTTTACTTAGGATCTTGTTCGCGTAAGGCCTACATACGTATACCAGATGAGAACAAAATTGAAAAAAGGGGCTTGCTTATTTTGATGAGAGGAACGAACAGAGACCAACTGTTTGATTGTGTGCCTAGAAACGAGTACGAATTTGAAATCTCTACTCTAACGGCATCAACTCATTCGAATAAATGGGAGATGGTTAATCATCTTTATTCAATTTCATGGAAATGGACAAGGCAAAAAGGAATATAGAAACCTGTTCGTTTTCACACTGCAGGATAGAAATCGTTTGCACGCGATAAGGAGCGAATAGAAGCTAACTGTTTGTGTGTGTGCTTATATCAAAAGATCAGTTGTACATGTTCTATGAAACTGAAGTTAGGTAAACACAAGCAGAGGGAAAATGCTTTGTGCACCTATACTGGTATACAAAGAAAGAATTGACCCTCTACTCTACTGGCAGAGTTCTCATACGAAACAGTAAATGGGGGCCACCAGAAATGATACCTGTTTGTCTACGTTAGAAGTTGGACCTGTTCACTAGTGGTGAATGCAATAGAGCCCTGTTCATGCGTAGCTACATTCAGAGGATAAAAACTTGCTTCGGTTAGTATACTAGAAGCAAAGAAAGAGGACAATGGTTCATCTATATGCTTAGGTCAATAACAAGGGTCTTATTAATCTAAGAAATTTTGACCACATTTGTATACAAAGAGCAAGAATGTCTTGTTCGCCTTTGCTCATCTATTGGTGCTAAGGAAATAATTTCAACCACTACTAGCATTAAACTGAGATTACGGATTGTCTATGCCAACAAAACAGAATGATAAGCAAGGGTCAACCAGTTCACTCAAATACATATGTATATCGCATGTTGGGAATGAACAGAAGTGGGGATGAAACCTTAACTACAATTGAGACGAGTAAACAAAATGGGATCTAAGAATGAGAAACCCATGGATTCGATGCTAAGTTTTACACTAAATTTGTGGCACCAAATGCCAAGACTCAAGGACAAATCAGAGAAATCCTTATAGCATATGCTCGATTTTTCAAAGATAAAAAAAAAACACCCTCAATCTATTACCAAGCCGTGAAACAACAAAGTGAAGGGAAAACTTACACAATTCGGTGAACAAGATGGACACATTTTTTCGGTGCCGTTTGTTTCCAAGCAGAGCCAGTCAGTGACATTTCTCGTCCGGTGACGTCGGAGATGAGCAGCAGGTCGACCCTTCTCCTCTCACGGCGTCGAGCCTCTCAGAGCAAGAAAGGGGTGGCGACAACTTACTCTCACAACCATGAAAGCTTCTAAGTGAACAAAACCAAGTGATGGGCTAGGTTTTCAAAGTAATGGGTCTGATGGTCTTATAACAAAATGGGCCAGCTATTCAAGTGTTAAGTTATGTCTGTTCACTTACATGGATAATATGCCCAGTTCATGTGCATTCCTCAAGCTACTATGGGTTTGCAAAGTAGATACAAACCAAAATGAGAATGGACGACTGGTACAATAGTTTATTAGAAGGCTGGTTCACGTGTATGCATTAGATACAGTTTATTTGCCTTTGGGCTCATATAAAATTTGAAACAAGGATCATTTCGAGAACCTAATAGCCTATAACTACATTCATGGTAAGGATTAAACCTGCTCGGGTACATCACATACCATACAGCCCATTATGACTTTACAGGGGGCGAACAAAACATAGAGGATAATGCGCCAAAAAAGAATGGGAGCATTGTTCGTATAATTAAGTCAGAATTGTGCAAAACACGAACACTCACTTGGGGGCAAATGTTATACCCATTTTTTTTAGAATTTTTGACATTTAAAAAAAAATTACAATTATAAAGGGACGATGAACAGAGCACAAAGGAGATCTTGTTCTCACGAAGTACAAAACAAATTATCAAGCGCTAATAGAAGAGATTGGGTCGCATAGCCACATTCTTCAATCTCTGTTTGCACAAGGCAAAGCATTGCACGCTAACAGGAGGATCTTGTTCATTCAACACACAACATCCACACTAACAGAGTTAGCAATGGAGTACAAAGTTGTCATTTATCAAAATATAATTGTATATCTGTTGTAATGTATTATTTGCTCACCAAGCTCAATAACTTAGACCCATGATCTAATTATAATCCTAAACTCCTCACTATAAATAAAAAGAGATGAGATAGAAATTGGGGGAGGCAATTGATAAAGCCGAGGCTCTATGATGGTAGAAACAAGTTCTTATGTAATGTAAAGCGAAAGAGGACTATCTAACAACCGGCGATGCAGGTTTGCCGGAAACAATAGTTCTTCAAGCTTAAATATTAATTAAATTGACTAAGTGACTAAAGTACAGTCCTTCAAGCCTAAATATTAATAAAAATAACTAAACTTAAATATTAATAAAAATAACTAAGTGAAAGAAGGTTATTTTTTTATGGTCAAATTAGTGGTCTTATTTATTTGATTATATCTTTATTAATGAATTCATACTCTTATATTTTTAAGTCGACACTCATGATTCTTTTCTGCGCCATCTCTCTCTAAGTGTTATAAATTTTCAAATATGGAATCATCGACAATTAGTAGAATATACGATTTTATATTATATATATGGGATCTTTGGAGTGTGGTGTCTTGGTGTTGAAATGATATATAATTTCATAATTGCATTCATTAGGCACACCATTTGATTAAATAACCTAATTTCTTCCTCTTATGTAAGAGTTTTCCCTGATTTTCTTTGTTAAAACCATATCTCCAGATCTTAGGTTAATGCCAATGGAGGTGGTTTTGGATAAAAAAGACGACGCTACTCAATGGACTTACAGAGGCGAAGGCGCCATTAACCTTGTCCTTGCTTATTCCGGATCTTCTCCTGCCTTTATTGGAAAAGTTTTGCGGATACAGAAGGTTGCAAGGAACGAATCGAAGCCTGGCAAGAGCCTCACGGCTTTAACCTCACATGAGCTCCTTGTGTGGAAGGAGACGGAGGACCTTGCATTGTCAGCAACCAGAGAACTCGCCGGAGACTTGTTTCTGGAGCACGTAATAAGCCCTTTACTGGGTTCCAAATATGTAGATGTTGGGAAGCGCGTTACGGTTTCAAGGGAATTTCTTGAGTCGGTTGAGAAAAATGTTTTGTCTCAGCGTCCTGCTTGGAGAGTTCATGGTGCCAAAGTCGATACACGTTGTGATTCTGTGCTTCTACTATCTGATCACTCTGTATTTCCGAGTGATGGTATCCATGAAGGTGAACCCTGCTTATGTGTTGAGATAAAGCCCAAATGTGGATTCCTTCCAATCTCAGAATTTAT
Source organism: Humulus lupulus (assembly GCF_963169125.1). Taxonomy (NCBI): domain Eukaryota; kingdom Viridiplantae; phylum Streptophyta; class Magnoliopsida; order Rosales; family Cannabaceae; genus Humulus; species Humulus lupulus. Next base: position 103,099,085 of record NC_084793.1, read on the forward strand.
CGGTGAAGAAGGGAACTGCATCAAACGAAGTGTATCTCGTTATATAATGCACCAGGCCCTCAAGTTGCATGGAGGTGAGATTTCCTCATTTAGTGAATATGACCCCCTTGACTTGTTCTCGGGAGTGCCGGCCAGAATACATAAATCTATCAAAGATCTCTACTCCTCTCCTCAGAACAATTTTCGTGTATTTTTAGATGGTTCTCTAATATTTGGGGTCTTGGGTGGTATTGCTGACTGCACAAATTCTATCACTCGAGAAGCATTTGAAGATGCACTCAAAGATGTCATTCAAGGGGATCATGGTAAGCGTACAGAGTGTTTTTTACAGCTTATTGCTGAGACAATTTATACATCCGGAGTAATGGATAGGCTTATAGAACTTCAAAAGCTTGATAATCTTGACATAGAGGGGGCAATTCATGCATATTATAATATTATTTCTGAGCCTTGCAAAGTATGCAGAGAATTGGGGGAGGAAGAGAAAGTTTCGAACAGGTATACGACCTTGCATTCCATTTCTTTAGTCGAAAGCTTGAAGATAGTAAATAACTTTTTGATAGCTACAACAGCGAAGGACTGCAGTTTGATGATGAGTTTTAAACTGAGGAAAGAAGGTGTCTCAGAATCTTTGTATGACTGTGTGTACCTGAAATCAACCCATCAAACTTTTGATTATAAGGTATGTTTCATTGACCTGGATTTGAAACCTTTCGAAAAGATGCAAGAATATTATGAAAAAGACAAGAAAATTGTAAGCTGCTACACGCAGATGGTGAAATCAGTGCAAGAGGTGGATAAAAATTAAGAGTTTGGATGTTTTATGGAAATGTGTTCTGATTTTTAATACAATGACATTGATCATATTACTGAAGATCTTACGGCAATTTTAACTATTCATTGTTGTTGTAATTGTGATGAGACTTGGAAGGAAATGTATTTCTGTGACCCAGTTTGTTCCCCTCTTCTTTCAGGGGTTGATGGGTAATAGCTGAATGTCCTTTGTTGATGTAAATGTTTAAACTATTTTATAGTTACTTTACTCGAGTTATGAGCCTAAAATATAAAAGAAACTCACTCCTTGTTTTGCCACTTTAACATTCTTGGGGTGGCTTCAAGGGGCATGTCTGTATTCTGTTTTTTTTTTTCAATTTATATTTGACATCTTATTTTATCGCACGCAAAGACATTGATTGTTCAAATTTTATTTATTCTTTTGATCTATGAAAAATATTACAACTTAGTCGTAGAATGACGATAAACATTTTTAATAGTTTCTTATCCAATGTATCATTTATTTGCCTAGATGCTTAACTGTATCGACAAATCACGCAGTATGTTGTTTAATGCCTTGTGTCAAATAGTTTCATATGGAGACTTAGGATGGTAATCTTGTCATCTAAGATAATGGGATTTCAATATAAATATCGAATTCCATCATATTAAATATTGTTAAGTGCCAATTTTTTTTGGCTTTGTTATGTGCGAATTTTTTTGGTTTTGTTATGTTCTAATTTCACTTTGGTTTTGCTATGCTATGTGTCTAGTGAAAATATGTCTTGGTTTTTTTATTTTTTTATATTGTAAATTATTATCAAAACAAAATATACTTTATGCATAGATGTTTTGGTATCTGATTTGCCTATATATATATATGACAATAAAAGAATCAGTCAAAGCTAGAGTTTTTAGTCTTAATCTTAAAACTAAAAAGCTATCTTTCCGAGAGAAATTGATGATCCATTTTATCTCTAGTTTGTAATTGAGGGTGAGTTGTATCTGATTATTTGATCAATAATATATCTTTTCTTGATAAAAAAAAATATATGAAGTTCTTCATAGAAAGTTTATATAGGAGAAGTGAAATAATAAAAGGCAAAGTGTAGGAATTTCATTGAGTTTCGAAACTTAATAGCCATGAACTCTTTATAACCTCCGTTCCTACATAACTAATGAGGAGTTCTAACAACAAAATCTTATTTTAGCCAATTAGTCAACTTTTGTCTCCGAAAACACATGCTAGAATATTTTTTTTACCAATTTTTTTAGGGACATGTTCATTGTAGTTATAACATTCTTCTTGTAAATTTTTTAAAAATTCTACGTAGTTTACAGTACCAAAAATATATTTGTATTTTTTTGAACATGTGTGATACACTGGAATATCAAGAACCCTATTTTTGGCACTCTTAATAATTTAGAAATTTTCAAAAATTTGCAAGAAGGATGATGTAACTACAATGAACACCGCCTTGAAAAAAAATTAGAAAAAAAATACTTTGGCTTATATTTTTGGAGGCAGAGGTTGAAATAAGAGGTTGGCTATAACATTTCTAAAAAAATAGAAAAGTTAAAAGAATTTTCAATAGAGTGCCAAATTGATGATATACGCTCAAATAGTGTGTCAAAAGTTGTGCTAAATTTAAAACATGCTAGAAGTTGTACTAAATTTTGCAGAAACTATAGGAATGATGTATATTTGGAGAAACATTAATTAATTAGTTTTTTATATACTTTTATACCATTTTAAATATTTTATTATTACTTTTAGTGTATCATTAAATGTAAATGATGATTTTTTTTATATAATTAGATTTTTTATAATAATAAAATAAAAAGAAAAGAAAATTATTACTTTTTTATATTTTTAATATATATTAAATGATCTGGAATATTTATATTTGTATCAATTTTTATAATTATGTATTGGAGCACAATTATAAAAATGGTGTCAAATGGATCAATTAACTTTTTGTGCTAAATATAACAAAATATTTATATCACCCACTAGAGATGATTTAATAATTAAAGAATCCTTTATAACCTCAATTCCTGTATCATTAGATTGATAACAAAATTGAATAGTTAACAGTCATAAGAAGAATCCTTTTATAACTTGTAATTTTCATGTAACATCAAAGAGTAACATTTACTTTCATTCTTATCAATGTAATAATTTACTATAGGAATTTATTAATTATGTAAAAATAATGGAAGTAGGGTTGTTCAATTTTTTTTTTTTTTTTGCAAATGGCACTAATCGAATAACTCACCCAAACCAAACATAATAAACCATTAAAAACGCATACTAGATAACTCAATGAAAATTCAAATCAACCATTCTAATAATTGGGCGGCGGGTTGGAACGGAAAACATTCCAACCCACCCAAATAAACAAAATAAGAGTTTTTGTTATACATATATATTATATAATATTACATAAATTATCATTTTTAAAAAAAAGAATGAAAGTAATTGATCCGCCCATTGCTCAATATCTTGAGGGAATTGGTTTTGAAAGGTGGAGTAGTGCTTATTTTCCTGGTAACCGATACAATATCACAACAAGTAACTATGCAGAAAGAGTTAACAATAAAATCAAGGAGGCAAGGAGATTTCCAGTTGCCACTTTTCTTGAATTCATTAGATTCACTCTTCAATCTTGGTTTGCAGATAGGCGTGAAAGAGCTGCAAAATCAACAACTGTGTTATCACCGGAGATGGAAAATGATGTGAAGAAAATAGGTGAGAAAGCAATTTTCCTGGATCTCCAAGTCCTTGGTCATCATGAATTTTTTGTAGTCGATGGTAATGGTGATTGTGAGGTGAACTTGGCCACAAAATCATGCCCTTGTTGCATGTTCCAAACCATTGGGATACCTTGTGTACATGCTTTTGTTGAAGCCAGAAAACGAAGCATAAACATTTACTCATTGTGTTCCCCTTACTATAGAATCGAGGCATTGAGGGACACTTATAAAGAAACTATTTACCCTGTTGGAAACGAGGATGAATGGGTAATCCATGATCACATCAGAGATATGGTTGTCAGCGTCCCTGTTGAGAAAACCCCTGTAGGAAGGCCCAGGAAACAGAAAGTGGATAGGCGAAAGACAAACCACTATGCTTCACGCGGGGAAAAGATCGTCAAGTCACGTAAGTGTAGCAGATGTGGTGGTAGTGGGCACAATGGGAAGTCATGTTAGGCTAGGCTTTTAAAATTTATGTTTTGTAATTATTCAATTGATTTTGCTGCATTTATTATATTCAGGTACCTCTTCTAATACTTTGTTGGTTTTGATCTAAATAAATAGCTCTTCACAAAAAATTTCCTGTCTGCCTTGATAGGCCCTCATCTGGACCCATCGATGTCTATCGAGTCCCATTGAAGCCTATCAAGACAAATATCGCTATGTATTATTATGACCCTATCGAGGTCAATCGAGTCCTATCCAGCCTATCGAGGCAAATTTGTTTAAGCATTATTTTACCCTATCGAGGCAGATTTGTTTAAGCGTTATTTTACATATCGAGGCCAATCGAGTCCTATCATTGTCTATCGAGGCACATTTAGTTAGTATTATTTTTTACCTATCGAGGCTTATCGAGGTAGTTCGTTTGACCCATCAAGTTTTGTCGAGGGAGACACATTATGTGAATTTAGTAGTTTTTATTTAATAACTTTTTCAAAAAAAAAAGTTTGATAAAAAACAATATAAAAAACTAAATATATATTATACTATACAAGAGGTGTATCAAGAAAATGTAAAGAGCATCACGGTGACAAATTCTGATAGAATAGGTCCACACACCACTTGGTCTTGAAATGCTGGATGTTCTCATCGATAACGGTATCGAGTGGTAGCCTGGAAACCAAATGCTCAATATGTTTGATGGCAAACAGACCACAATCCCCACTACATATAATCGATTTTGTGTCAATACAAGATAAAAATAACTTTAATATTCAGATTTCAAAAAACACTAATTAAATAGGGGAATATCTTGTCTTAGTCTGAGGACACTCCATAGGAGAAATATGATAATACGAAAAAGTCTTTGGGTTCTACTCAGGATATGTCTGGAGGTCTTCATGTTCATCAAACATGCTAGAACACCACAACAACGAAGGCAACAATAATCACCAAGGCTTGATCACTTCCTCCAACAGAGTCGGACTAAGAACGCTATGGTTGGAATCATAAATGTTGATGCATCACGTTGGAATGGAGACTTCAATGGCGATCCCATGTGTGACTTTCTCGATGTGCATGGCAAAATATACTTCACTGACATTTTTCCAGGATACGAGGAATTGATTATCATCGCCCTTCAACATTTTCAGCACATCGTCGTCCCATGTATACTTAGTGTTTGTTTCTCTGAAATGATTCCAACGACCTAGGCACACTTGGGGGAAGGTGGTGTTCATGATCGCAACATCCTGCCAAAATGCGGCATGATAAAAGTGGGGTTGGCGGCGTGGCATGTGCAGAGCGGCATCAATATGCTGAAAAAACATGAAAATTCATTAGTACCATCAATATATTTTAAGATTGAATTGAAAACATAAATGTAATTTACATACCGAATCCCAAAGCCAAGTCTGGATTGTGTGCAACTGCAAGAACCATGCCACACCGTGCGTCCCAGTATGGACGTTCCGATCTCTCTTGTTGTCAATCCTCCTGATGATCCACTTATGGAAGCTCTTCTCCTGCTGTGGGTCACACTTCCTCAAAGGTTCAATAACTAGCCCCTGTTTATCTACTATCATCCTCTTCGTTGGGTTGGTGAAGTCATAAAAACACTTGGGCCTGCATTTCTTCCTGACAAATTCAAGGCCAGCTGCCTCCTCAGGCTGTAGTACTTGTACACTAAGGCTGTCAGCGTCACTGGCAACTACAGATGTTTGGGCCTGTGGAGTGGAGGTGGATCACCGGGCTCATAGTCCTCAGGCAAGAGATCAGACTTTGTATCTGATGGGTGGATTGACCCGAGACCACTGAAATCAACTGTGCCAACTGAGCTATGATCGTAGTCTGATTCTGAAGTAAGGTTGCCTGGCCCTCCTCAACCCTCTTGAGCCTCTACATCAACTGCTCATAATCAGGCTGGGCAACCTAACTAGAGGAAGGTGCACAAGCCTATGAAGTGCCCTCCTCAACCCTCGAGACATCCTCGTAAAAAATGGAAGCTTCCTTTGCAACCTCTTCTAGCTTCTCTGCCTCCTTCTCAGGCACTACTTCCTCCGCTGCAGTTCCAGCCTCCACTACAGTTGATTCCAACTCAGGGAATAACCTGGAATAAACGTCTGGGAGACTATTGTAGTAGACTACCTAAACCAGGACGTGGCTTCAGCATGGAAAACCACTAACTGCATGGTCGAATAACATGTGTCAAAAAAATCTGTAATAAAATAAACCGTTAATCAATTAATTTGTGACATTTAACAAGATAAAGTGGAACTTACTCGATGCTTTGCGAATATAGGGACCAACTCAGCTGTCGAAATAGTGATATCGGTCTTTGTAGCCCAGCTAAGCATCCCAGGAATCTGGTTCCCACTGTTCTCACCGTACTTACTCCCAATAGCTAGCATGGCCTCAAAAGCCCAGTACAGAAGTGTGGGGGCATAGCCATAGAAACTATACTTCGACTCCTATTTTTTACTCGAACCCTCTTTCTTCTTCTCCTCGCAATGCTTCAATTGCTTCTGCATGTCCTTGTGATCTCCTGTAATAACCTTCTTGAAGGACATCTTCCCCCACGGATACTTGAAAAAGTAGTCAAGATCCTCAACCATCTTCAGAGAACCACCCCATATCGTCGTTGTCTTCTCTGGGGCATTCAGTACCCCCTCTATCAAATAGCACAAACCCATCTTAAATGCATCTTCTGAGTTTATCGAGGCCTTCAAAGCATCTTCCAATTGGCTGAAACTAACCTTCGAATCACCATTAAAGTATTCCTGGATGATTCGATCACTTGAAAGATGCTCTCTCAACTCGTCTGGGGACAGGGTGTTCCCAAAATTCAGCTTGGTGACTAGGGCAAACTCTGCAATCCCAAATTTGCAAAGAATGTTGCCCAAGTAGAATTGGCCCTCTTCAACCTTCTTTCTTTCCACCTTCCTCAACGTAAGCTAATGCAACAGAACCCTAGAAAAACTAAATGGCTTAGCCTTGAAGAACTGTCCCAACGGGCATGCCTCTGCCCGTTCAATTAGCCCGTGCCTCTTAAACTGCTCTATAAGGGTTTCCAAGTAAGCACTACCTCTATAGGTGACACGACCAGGAAAGTGCTTCTTCAATGGCATAATTAATTCAGGCATCTGAAAAAGAAACAAAAAAATGTTAAAAAAACAATATTTTAAACAATTTGGTAACTATTGAGGCCTATGAGGCATATTGAGGACTATCGTGGCCCATGTAAAATTAGAAAATGCATAGTTCTATCAAGGCCTATCGAGGCAATGCAAAATCATAACATATCTACCTCTATCGAGGCCTATCAAGGCAGGTGCTAAATCAACCATATGTCTTTTTCTATCGAGGCCTATCGAGGCAGGTGCTAAATCAGCCATATGTCTTATTCTATCAAGGCCTATTGAGGCACACTAAAATTGAATATATCTCATAGCATAAAGGCTTATCGAGGCAGGTCTAAATCAACCATATGTCTTATTCTATCGAGGCCTATCGAGGAACACTAAAATTGAATATATCTAATAGCATCGAGGCCTATCGAGGTCTATCGATGTCAAACGAGACACATTCAAACAAAACCTATCGAGGTGGGCCAATTTTTTTGATATAAAACTCAGATTTCTCAGTTACCCAGCCCCGATCTATCCTATTAACAAAACATAAACAAAAACACAAGACATTGTAGATTAAAAAGAAAAGCCTCACCTTCGCGTACTTTGGAGTTGTTTTGCCTACTTCGGAGTTGTTTCGTTGCCTCTGGGTGCTTCTGGTGCCTTATCTAATGATCAAGTGCTAGTTTCGATTGAACGACAGAAGAACTTCTCCGACAATGCTTCTCTTATCCGATTTCGTTGGGTTGCGACAGGTTCAAATGTGGGTTTTGAGAGTTTTTTTGGTTTGGGACCGAGAGTGAGAGAGAATATAGAGAGACCGAGAGAGAAGAGAGAGAGAGGGCGTGGGAACAAATGGCAGGGGTATTTTGGGAACTAAGGTAAATAATAGGACCAAAATGAGATTTGTATAGTGATAGGGTATTTTTTAAATACGATCCCCTTCAATGCATTTAAAGTCAAATTTCCCAATAGTTATTATAAAATAAACCCTATAAAATGGGGAATATATCACTTTATAAGAGGTTTTAACCAAATATTGCAAAACCAATACAATTTCTTTCTTTATTCATTTTAGTATTCAATAATCTAATATTTACTCCTAAAAACATAGTTAACAAAAATCTTGTGTTAACATTTTTGCCCTGCCTATGGGGAAGATTTCCGACAAGTCTATTTATTTTTATCAAATACCTTCAAAGAAGAAGAACTCATTACGAAAGGCCAACTTGCAATAATAGTGAGGAGGTCATCTCACATATAAGACATGGAGGGACTGCAAGACCTTCAGGATTTAGACATTACTTTAGACGACACACAACTTCGTGCCATGGGAAGAGAGCTACCTCCCATGCACGTAAACAATACTATCATGGAGACTCTGTGCAAAGAGAATATATCTTCCAGTGGAAAAAAAAAACCCAACATTGACAGAGTTTTCTCCTTAAAGAATACCTTTGTCCCCTCCTAGAGACTGCAACAATAAACGATAAGACCTTGGGTTTTCAATGCACATAAACAGAAAAGGAGCACTACATGTACACTTAGTGAGTTAAAGCTCTCATAAACACAGTCAAAGGGCAGAGTTAGAGGAGTTGCACCTCATAAACATGAGGCTTGAGAAGACTATAGAAATATATGCAAGAAGTGATTAACTGCATATTCCATAAAACAAGGATGGTCTCTTACCTGCAAAGAAACCAGCACATCCAAAGCCCAAAGGCCCAACCTATGAGAAAGAGTTGATGAGAGAAATGACTAAGCACATGGATCCTGGGAGGACTCAAGTGTTAAGAAGTCATAACCTACACAAGGTAACTCGCAAGCCACTAGTTGTTAGAGGAGGAATGACCAAACATTAGCGTGATGTTGTGTGGATAGACGACCTCAATGGTAGCTGACGATGTAACGTCCCAAATTACCTAATAAGGCTTAGGGCCTTGATTAGGGGGCCAGGATGGTGATTTATGGGAATTATACGATTATGTGACGTGTATGCATGTATTTATGTGATTATGTGAATTATATGATAATATGACTAGATATGCATGTTTAGGTGTATTAAATATGCATGTGGGTCCATTTCTTATTAGAAGGGAAATTTTCGTAACTTGACCCGTTTTATGTATATTTGGCATATATGCGATATATGTGATATATGTGTGAGACCACATTATTATGTGGGTATATTTGGGTTACTCCACACGAGACGATCCTAGGGAGCAAGTTAGCGGGAAAATCACAACGGGACCTAATACCCGACTCAAGGTGAGTCAAAGGGTATTTTTGGTATCTAGTTCATTACCGGGTTATCTGATCACGAGAACAGCTATTCGAGGATATATTTGGTATTAGCGAGATTAGGAAGGAATTCTAGGAGTTTTGACCATTTTTCCCTCGAGGACGTTTTTGGGACCCCGAGCCTGGGGATTTACTTAGAGTTACTTAGAGTCTAAGTAACCTCACAATTACACAAACACACATTACACAAAACACAGAAAAACAGAGAAACATGTTCTCCCTTTTCTCTCACTCGGCTACACATTTTCTTTCTCAAATTTCTTGAGAATTCTTACGGTTTAAGGAGAATCAAGGCTAGCTTAGAATTGGGATTGCTTGGGGAAAGACTCACCATCGATTGGGGAAACAGAGGTAACGATTTCCTGTTGGGGTTTTATGCCCTAATTAAAACCCAAATTCTTTGTAATCTCATTTTATTATCAATAAAAGAATAGAAATCATTTTTTGACTTGGTCAATCACTTTGCTCATATGTTTTATTTTCATGATTATTTATTTAATATAAACTTCTATTAAATCCCGAGCATATAGCTAATCTTATTTATAGTGACGTAATCACAGTGGAATATAAATATGATTATATGTTCAAAAATAAGTTAGTCCTAAGATTAGTCAGTGCACCGGATTTACACTGACTTGCCAATCTACGATATTATCTACTTACACATTACAGTGTTATGTTCTTTCCAGAACATTAGCAAAGTAGATAAGATCGGATGTATTTGTTACATCGGACAGGACCGATATTGACAGTTGATAAGATAAGTAAACATACCGTTATTATCTATTCTAGTCATATCATATAGTTGACCATATGTGACGCCCCACATCACTATGGCTGCTTTCTGGAATGACGACTGGCCCTACAAACCAAGACAAGTCTTTCCAGCGTGCTTTGTCCTCACTCGCACACTTCCTGGGAAAACTTCCCAGGAGGTCACCCATCCCTAGATTACTCCAGGCCAAGCACGTTTAACCATGGAGTTCTCAAGTGATCGGCTACCGAAAAGAAGATGCACCTTCCTGATATAGGTAGTACCCATCAATCCATTTCAGCCCTCTTCAACTGTGTAGTCCCATACCTACACAGTCTTAGAATCATTACACTTGACCTTCCCCAGGCGGTGTGGGATTGCACAGCTTACCCGGTCTTTCCCCTTACGGATCATGGGATTTTGACTGTCACAATTAGTTGTAACGCCCTACTACCTTAGAGCCGTTACTAAGTGAGTTTAAAACAGAAATTGTGCATTTAATTGACTCAAAGTGGTTTCTAAAACCAAAAGTGTGATTAAACCAGAGTTTAAGGCTGTATTCTTTTAAAATGGTCAATTTCATTGAAAACGTTAAATATAAAACATCTGGGATCCCAAAATAAGGTTTACAAAATGTTTACAACACCAAAATAGATTTACACTTGATCAGCTATCAAAAGAATGGTTAAATACAATCATATACAAAATGCCCCCAACCAAAGCAGTCGGGCAGGCCGAACATGTACGCGCCGCCCCCACGCTCTCCATACTCATGGCCAGTTGACTGACTCCTTGCTTTTACCTGCCACACGGAGCACCCGTGAGCCGAAGCCCAGCAAGAAAACCCAAATAACACATAACATATGCAAAACAAATAGCTGGCAATAATTCACTGACACATAGGAAAACCATCATAATAAACAAGTACGGCCATGCCGCTCCCAAGGCCTTACCAAAGCCTGGAGTTTCGGTTCTCACCGCGAGGATAACTCATGTATCCCTTGGGTCCCACCCTGAATATAAGCATCCCATGTGCTGTGTGTTACTTTCGGCCCCACGGCCGCCCCGGCCTACGCCGTACCCGGCCTCTGCCGCTCGTTTCATCATAATCACACATATAGTACATTCAAAATAAACATTCACACACATCACGGTTCATTTTAAGGTTAAGCATTTGCACGTAATACAATCCGGGGCCACGCCCTACAATCACACAGTGGGGCCATGCCCTAAACTCGGGTGTTACGGTTTTCTTACCTGTATCCCGTGCTTTCCAAAGTACCACGGTCACGAGCACGGTCTACAAGCACGAGCCTCTCCCAAAATCCTAGTCACAACACACAAAAGACACTTTTAACAACCTTAAATGAGCTTCCAGGCCAAGTTCTAGTACTCGGAACGTTGAAATTCACCAAACATGGTAAAAGGCTCAACCCCGAGCACCCTAGGTTAAATTCCCAAGCCTAAAATCCTAAAATCCCAAAATCCCTTAAGCGCCGCGGCATAGGCCACCCATGCCGCGGCATGGCCCCCAAACAGAACCCTCAAAGGCCCAAAAACAGGTAAGGGCCGCGGCATTGCTTGGGCCATGCCGCGGCCCGCCCTTCTCCATCAGCATACCACTTCTTCGAAGGGCCGCGGCTCACCAAGGACCATGCCGCGGCTCGACCCTTCGAACCCAGAAAAACCCACCATTTTACTCTCTAATCCTCACCTTAAACCATCCCAAACACATATCTCAACCACAAAACTCCATTCCAAACTTTACATGAACAATCTAACACCCTATAAACACTAGAATCAATTCAAAACATCAACACACCCAAGATCCACTCCTATGATTTCAAATTTCAGCAACTAACCCCAAAACCCCACAATGTTTAGCTTAGGCATTTAAATTCCTTAAATCAAAACAAAATCCATACTTAGATATGTATAAAACCTTTACCTCAAATGAAGAATCCACACAAGTCCTTGATCCCCTCCTAGACTCCCACTTCTCCTTCTCTTCTTCTTCTTCTTCTTGCTTGCCCTAGCCTTTCTCTCCTCTTTTTTTCCTTCTCTTCTAATTTTATCAAGACACTCAAATGCCCAATACTCCAAACCGTGCCCCCCCTATATCCCAGCTGCCTTTTGTCTATTACCCTTGCCAAAAGACCATTTTACCCATTCTTAATAATCCTTCCTAACTAAACCTTCAAGGGCACTTAAGTCTTTACACTTCTATTTCAATTCTATCACTTTCCATCTTAAAACTTGTTACCCACCACAGTTACAAATGGTTACCCAAGTTACCCAATAACCAATAACCAACCACTCATTCTCAACTCAACTTATAAGATTCCCAAAGTACCCCTAAGCTTTACCTGAGCCGGGTACAACATCCCGTTGTGACTTTTAGACTAAATGGCTCACTAGGATCGTCTCGATGCGTGCATCCTGATAAAAACATCGCACTCACATGGCACCATTCACATAGTACAATTATCACATATATGCCCAAACATGGCCAGATTACAATCATGCTCATTCTAAGACAATCAGGTCTACATGCATACTAATTCACATAGTCGTGCATCTCAATTAATTAACTAATCACATAACGTGCAATAAATCGTAATCATGCATTAAGCTCATTAAAGTCACACACAAAATCCCATCATGCCCTCCAGGCACACTTCCCCAGGCCCTTAAGCCTAAACACTGAATTTGGGTCGTTACACCATAGGTCAATTCAATCTCAATTCTTAGTGGTTAGTATTCAAACTGATTGTATTATTTGAGTTCTTTGACTTGTTCATTACCAGCTTACCCTACGGACTAGCCCATACTTACATCTTGGGAACTCGGTAGTATAATTGAGTGGGAGTGTTAATCATAGATATGAACATCTATAGCTTCTGATGAAGAAGTGAAACGATGGTTTCCTTTTTGTTTGGTTCAAGGTGTTAAATGATAGAGATCTCATTTCAGTAATTATATTAGTTTACTGAAATATCATTTACAAGGAACTAAGTGTTTTAAGGATAAAATACAATGAGGGGTAAAACAGTATTTTAGTCCTATCTCATTGTAGACCGTCTATAGAGGATTGAGTGACAATTATGGTTGTAACAATGAATAATTAATAGCGTATCTATATTTGTTATAGAGCGTTCTATGAATTCAAGAGTGCAATTCCAAGTCTATAGTGGAGTCACGAGGAATTAATAAGTTAGTAAATTTATTTGTTAGATTTATGATAACTTATTGGAGCTTGATTTCATAGGCCCATGGTCCCCATTGTACCTTGGATAAAATCATCTAGATAGTCTCAATTAATTGATTTAATCATCAATTAGAATTATCAAAGTTGACCAGGTCAATTTTGGATAGTTTCACAGAGTTGTGTAATTTTGAGAAGAAAAGAGAAATTATGGCAGATTTATTAATTAAGATAAATTGGTATCTAAATTAATAAATAAATTTAAATCAAGGTTCAAATTATAAATAATTAATTTGATAAAGGATTTAAATAATTATTTAATTAATTAAATCAATAGAAAATAATACAGGCCTTGATTTTAAGTCCAATGGGCTTATAATCAAATGGGAAATTTCACGGGCCTATAGCCCATGATAATTTCGACCTAGGGCTTCAAAATAGCTGATATTTTATTGATTTTTTAATTAAATTAAATGGCCTAATTGAGTCTATAAAAGGAGTGCTTATAGAGAAGTCAAAAAAAGGGTTTTTGATAAGTCAGATTTTCTGATAGTTTTATATTCTCTCTAAACACAAGTCCTTTTCTAAGCCTATTTGTATTTTCTCTTCTTCTCTCTATATCTATCTCATGTGTTGAGAATTGCCCACACTAGTCTAGGTGGTTCTAAGGATACATTGGAAGATCGTGAAGAAAATAGAAGATCGGTTCAGTTTCTTGATAATACTCTTCGACAGAAAGGATACAAGAGTTAGAGAAACTGAAGGAAGGACTCTTAATTCCGCTGCGTATACTGTAAGTATTCTATTTTTGTTTCTCTTTGAATTCAATTTTAGAAACATGTTTTAGGCTATCTCGTATTAATTTGTTTAATATTAGATATACATGAAAATAAATAAAGATCCTGTATAAGTTTTTTCCAACAACTGGCCTCAGAGACTTTGGTAATCTTTATTTTCATGCATGAACATGTTTAAAATTGGATTATATGATATGTTTGAATAATTGGATGGTTTTTCATGTTTTTATGAACATATTGATTTTATGTGAATTTTAGCAATTTTTAGGTTATTTTGTTGTGTTTTCTATGCTCTTAATTTTTATATATGCTTTATTTTGTGTAAAACATGGTAAAAATTAATTAGAAAATGGTTTTGGTTTGAAAAATTGCTTAAAAAAATTTTTGGAAAATTTTTGGCCTTGCTGCCCATGCGTGCGCGCACGCCCGCGCGCCTCCGCGCGCCACCCGCGCGCACCCCGCGCACCTCCGTACGCCACCCGCGCGCACACTCGCACGCGCGCACACCAGCCACCATCGATGAACAGTACCCCCGTGAACAGTGTCACGGGTACTATTCATCAATTTTTAATTTTTTTTTTTGAAAAATAAATAAAATTAAAATTGTGAAAATTTATTATGTATAATCAAAACTAAAAATATCTTTTTTGTTTTATCATTTAAATTTTTTAAAATAAAGATATTTTTGTTAGTTGAATTTAATAATTAGATATTTTCTACAAAGAATCAAATTCAAATTTAAAAATAGACTAACAACTTAATTTGAAATCTTTTAATATATTAAATATTAGAATTATGATATCAGATATTTAAGATATTTTCATTTAAATTCTTGATTTTGTTTTATTAAATCTTTATTTGAAAATATAAATATCTTTTTATTCTATAGTTTTTAATATTTAAATTATTTGAAATTTGAACATTGTTAGTTAGATATTTTTATGGTTATTTGAATTTGTTTAACTATTTAAGATATTTTAGGCTTGTTATAACTATTTATATTTTATTATTTTTAAATGGTTAAAATATTAGATAATAGTTGTAACAACACAAGATATTTTTGGAAAATAGTTTAGATATTGATTTTAAAATTTAAAATTGGTTAAATTTTGAAAAATATCATGTTTTTCAGCCAATTAATAAAATATTTTTATAAATGGGATTTAAATTAACTTTGGTTAATTGTTGATAAATCCTATTTAAATTAAATTAATATTTTTTTTTCAAATTAACCTAAAACCAAGTTGATTGTTGATAAATGAAATTTAAATTAACTATTGTTAATTGTTGATAAATTTCATTTAAATTGACTTATTTTTTGTAAAAATTTAATTAATTTGAATTTTTTTTGGATAAATTCTAGATAATTAATTGTGGTATTTTTGCAAATGAAATAAATTGTGGTATTTTTGCATAAATTCATAGAATTGCTCATATAGTAACATGATTAGGCCCATCCAATTATAACATGTCTGTTTGCACTATATGTGGTATTTTTGCAATTGGGCTTAGATGCATATAGTGGCCCATATGTTTGTTAGATATATGGTATTTTGCCAAATAAAATATTCATAAAATGATAGGTTTTATTTGGGCCCATTAGAAAATGTAAAGTTTAAATTCCTCTCTTGTGGGTGATTCCACTTGTGAAGGCCCATTTGCTTTGCATGACTATAGTGGGCCTAATCAATTAATAACAATTAATAAAACGAAGGTTTAAATTCCTGTCTTTTGGACTTTGTATGGAAGATAGGGGGCCTTTGTAGTGGGAACGACATACTGGACCCAGCCCTCCTCCATACAAGCCCAATTGTTAAGGCCCATTTACCTGAGTTGGACTTAATTGTATAGGTTCATTATATTAGTTAAACCTAAATATTGATTAGCAACAAATTAATTCTAAATTAATTGAATTTGTTTCAATGTGACACTTTAGAATTAATAAGAAATTATAGGACTTTGGTTGTAAAAATTTTAATCTGTTTAATTTTTTTGGAAAACCATAGTCATTAATTTTCTAAAAATAAATAATAAAAATACTATTTTTTAATTTTATAATGAGCTTATTTTAAGAATTTTATTCGATCTCCACCGTTGGTTTAACATAGTCAATAGCTTAATGGCGCCTCGAGGCGCTTTGATTCGTCCCCCTACGGAAGGTGTTCATTAGTTATTTTGACAAGGTTAGATTTCGAAAGATAGATAATTATAGGTCAAATTCTACTAGACTCACCCCTACGGTGACTACTAGGACTAAATCTATGATTATTGAAACCGTGGGTCTAGCTCATAAAATAAGAAATTTTGTTTTCTTATTTTGATCGAATAGTAGGTTGTTAATAATGGTGTCCATTATTAAATGAGTTTACAACTCTATTTAACTAGTGGTATTTTTGACTCTCGCCAACCGGGACAAGGATATCATAGATTAGTTAAAAACCTAAAGAAATAGAGATATGATTGTTTTTGGTATTTTTTCTCATATCTTCATATTTTTGGTATATGTTGTGCTATTTCTTGAAATTTGTGTGAATAGAAGTTTTATTGAGCAAATGTGATTGATTTCTATTTTATTGATACTTTGTAGTTTTGAGTTATGGCTG
Source organism: Humulus lupulus (assembly GCF_963169125.1). NCBI lineage: Eukaryota > Viridiplantae > Streptophyta > Magnoliopsida > Rosales > Cannabaceae > Humulus > Humulus lupulus. The sequence continues at coordinate 103,115,845 of NC_084793.1, forward strand.
TGTCTACTCCCATCCTTTCTCAACTTTCGATGGAGAAACTCACTGGAGAAAACTTCCTTAAATGGAAGCAAAACATCAACATTGTGTTGATAGGTGACAACTCCAAGTTCGTCATGACTGAGGAATCCCCGGAAGTTCCAGCTGAAGGAGCTACCAAGTCTGTGAGGGACAAGTATGAGCGTTGGCAGGCGGCTAACAACAAGGCGCGGTACTACATGTTGACTAGTATGGTCGACACTCTCAAGACAAAGATGGAGAATGTCGAGACAGCCTACGAAATCATGGATCAGCTCCAAGACATGTTTGGTGCCAAGTCAGCGCAGACTCATTTTGAGGCCACCAAGAAATATGCCAATGCTCGAATGGCACCTTCTCAACATGTTCGTGATCACCTGATCAAGATGACAAACTACTTTCAGGAAGCTGAACTGCACGGAGCCATAATAGATGAGGAAACTCAAGTTGGCTTAATCCTCAACAGTCTTTCTCCAGCTTTCCTTCCATTCACCACCAACTATGTGTTGAATAAACTCAACTATGGTCTGACGCAGCTCATGAATGAGCTTCAAACTTTTGAGTCTATTATGGGTGGACCTAGTAAGGGAGGAGAAAAGAAGACAACTACTACTACTGCTGCTGATCCAGCTAAGGCTGAAGCTAACCAAGCTTCATCTTCAAAAGCTGGAAACAAGAGGAAAGGTGGGCAAAACAATAACCCCAAGCCTGCAAAAGCTGCAAAGGCGAGTGCACAACCAAGTGCACAGACGCCTAAGGGGAAAAATAAGAAAAACAAGAAAGGTAAAGGTAAATGTTTTCACTGCAAAGAAAAGGGGCATTGGAAACAAGATTGCCCCAAGTTTCTAGCAGATAAAAACAAAGGTAATGATTATAGTTCATTTATCTTAGAAACATGTGTTTTAGAGAATGATAACTCCGTTTGGATTATTGATTCTGGATCTACTAACCATGTTTGTAACTCTTTACAGCTTCTTGAATCGTGGGAGGAAGTGAACGAAGGCGACTTAAAGCTTAGAGTTGGGAATGGAGCGTTCATTGCGGTCCAAGCTAGAGGAAGAGCTCGTCTGAAGTTCGGAAATAAATTTTTAATTTTAAAAGATGTATTTTTTATTCCGGATTTTAGTAGAAATTTAATTTCAGTTTCCATGTTGCAATTAGAACGATTTTTTATGACTTTCACAAGTTTTAATATATCTATTTCTTTCAATGGATCACAATTGTGTATTGCATGTTTGGAAAACAGGCTTTATATTCTGCGACCTAACGAACCCCTCGCTCTTAACAATAATTTATTCAAAGTAGCTAAACCTAGGACCAATAAACGTCAAAAGACCGATAACAATAATATGACGTATTTATGGCACTTGAGACTAGGTCACATTGGCTATGATAGGATTCAAAGACTTACAAAGGACGGACCTTTGAGGGAACTCACCTTAGGTGAATTACCTGTCTGTGAATCTTGTCTAGAAGGCAAACTGACCAAGCGTCCATTCTCTGCAAAGGGTGATAGGGCCAAAGAACTACTTGGTCTTGTGCATTCAGATGTTTGTGGACCTTTGAATATACAAGCCAGGGGTGGTTTTGAGTATTTCGTCACTTTCATTGATGATTACTCTAGATACTCATGTCTTTACCTAATGCATAGGAAATCAGAAACATTTTCAAAGTTTCAGGAATTCCTAGCAATGGCTCAGAACCAATTAGGTAAAAGGTTAAAGATCTTGCGATCTGATAGGGGTGGAGAATATTTGGATATGCAGTTCCAAGATCATTTAACTGAACTTGGGATTTTATCACAACTTACTGCCCCAAGTACTCCGCAACAAAATGGTGTAGCGGAACGCCGAAACAGAACTTTATTGGAAATGGTTAGATGCATGCTTAGTTACTCAACTCTACCAACTTCGTTCTGGGGACATGCAATTGAAACCGCAAATGACATTCTCAATGTCGTGCCGTCAAAATCAATCCCCAAAACACCTTTAGAACGCTGGAATGGTCGTGAACCTAGTTTACGCCATTATAGAATCTGGGGGTGTCCCGCTCACGTCCTGAGGAAAAAGGAGGGAAAGCTAGAACCGCGAACTGAAGTTTGCATGTTTGTTGGCTATCCTAAAGGTACTCGGGGTGGACTTTTCTACAGTCATTCAGAAAAGAAAGTGTTTACTTCTACAAATGCTACTTTTCTAGAAAATGACCATGTCCAGAACTTTAAACCTCGCAGCAAAGTAGTTTTAGAGGAGATGGTTAAAGAATTGACTCCAACCAATGTTCCATCGACATCAACGCGTGTTGATGATGAAATTCCCACTCTTCATGTACAACCGACGCAAGTCGATTTAAATGAAGAAAGTACCACTGTTCCTGAGCAAACAGTCACGGAGCCTCGTCATAGTGGCAGGGTTTCTAGAAACCCAGTTCGCTATGGTTTGGATGGTGAAGCCAATATGGTTGTTGGTGACACTAGTGATGATGATCCATTGTCTTTCAAACAGGCAATGGCTAGCCCTGAAAAGGAACTATGGCTTGAAGCCATGAAACAGGAAATGGAGTCTATGTACTCAAATTCCGTCTGGGATCTTGTGGAAGCACCTAGTGACTTTAGGGCCATTGGGTGCAAGTGGATCTACAAGAAGAAACGAGGTGTTGATGGAAATATCGAGACTTATAAAGCTCGATTAGTGGCAAAGGGTTATACCCAAAGAGAAGGCGTGGACTATGAGGAAACTTTTAGTCTGGTAGCCATGCTCAAATCCATTCGCATCCTCCTATCCATAGCAGCCGCTCTCGACTATGAGATTTGGCAAATGGATGTCAAGACAACTTTTCTTAATGGAAAGCTTGACGAGGTCATTTATATGGATCAGCCAGAAGGATTTAAAGTATCTGGACAAGAAGGAAAAGTTTGTAAGTTAAATAGGTCCATCTATGGACTTAAGCAAGCTTCTCGTTCCTGGAATCTTAGGTTTGATGAAATAATCAAAACCTATGGCTTTGAACAAAATATTGATGAGCCCTGTGTTTACCAACTAAAGGCAAATCAAATAGTGGTATTCCTGGTTCTTTATGTAGATGATATCTTACTCATTGGAAACAATGTTAAGAAATTATCAGATGTGAAGAATTGGCTGAGCACTCAATTCCAGATGAAGGATTTGGGTGAAGTAAGTTATGTTCTAGGTATCCAGATCATCAGGGATAGAAAGAACAAACTTTTAGCTCTATCTCAAGCAGCTTACATTGATAAAGTGCTTGAACGTTTCTCAATGACAAATTCCAAGAAAGGGCGTCTACCGTCCCGCCATGGAATTCATCTTTCAAAGAAGCAGTCTCCCCAGACTCCTGAAGAGGAAGATGCAATGAGAAAAGTTCCTTACGCATCTGTAGTTGGAAGTCTGATGTATCCCATGTTGTGTACTAGACCAGATATCTGCTATACAGTGGGAGTAGTGAGCAGGTATCAGTCAAACCCAGGACCGGAACATTGGATAACAGTTAAGCATATCCTGAAGTATTTGAGACGGACTAGGGATTATATGTTAGTCTACAAGGGTGGTGTTTTGAACCCTGTAGGCTACACCGATTCAGATTTTCAGACTGATGTCGATGACAGGAAGTCTACTTCTGGAATGGTGTTTACTCTTGGGGGTGGAGCTGTGATTTGGAGAAGCGTAAAGCAGTCTGCAATCTCAGATTCCACCATGGAGGCTGAGTACATAGCCGCGTCAGAAGCAGCTAAGGAAATAGTCTGGCTAAAGAAGTTCTATTCAGATCTTGGTGTTATTCCAGAAATGGATAAACCGCTTGTGTTGTTTTGTGACAATACAGGAGCGATAGCCAACTCAAAAGAACCTCGAAGTCACAAGAGGAGTAAGCATATAGAAAGGAAGTATCACATTATTCGAGAATATGTGGCTAGGGGAGATGTGAAGGTTATGAAGATTGCAACTGAAGACAATCTTGCGGATCCGTTTACAAAGACACTACCAGAAGCTACATTTGATAAGCATATCAAGGAGATGGGATTAGTAGAATTAAGGCATTAGTTTCAATTAGTGCAAGTGGGAGTTTGTTGGGGTTTTATGCCCTAATTAAAACCCAAATTCTTTGTAATCTCATTTTATTATCAATAAAAGAATAGAAATCATTTTTTGACTTGGTCAATCACTTTGCTCATATGTTTTATTTTCATGATTATTTATTTAATATAAACTTCTATTAAATCCCGAGCATATAGCTAATCTTATTTATAGTGACGTAATCACAGTGGAATATAAATATGATTATATGTTCAAAAATAAGTTAGTCTTAAGATTAGTCAGTGCACCGGATTTACACTGACTTGCCAATCTACGATATGATCTACTTACACATTACAGTGTTATGTTCTTTCCAGAACATTAGCAAAGTAGATAAGATCGGATGTATTTGTTACATCGGACAGGACCGATATTGACAGTTGATAAGATAAGTAAACATACCGTTATTATCTATTCTAGTCATATCATATAGTTGACCATAGGTCAATTCAATATCAATTCTGAGTGGTTAGTATTCAAACTGATTGTATTATTTGAGTTCTTTGACTTGTTCGTTACCAGCTTACCCTACGGACTAGCCCATACTTACATCTTGGGAACTCGGTAGTATAATTGAGTGGGAGTGTTAATCATAGATATGAACATCTATAGCTTCTGATGAAGAAGTGAAAAGATGGTTTCCTTTTAGTTTGGTTCAAGGTGTTAAATGATAGAGATCTCATTTCAGTAATTAAATTAGTTTACTGAAATATCATTTACAAGGAACTAAGTGTTTTAAGGATAAAATACAATGAGGGGTAAAACGGTATTTTAGTCCTATCTCATTGTAGACCATCTATAGAGGATTGAGTGACAATTATGGTTGTAACAATGGATAATTAATAGCGTATCTATATTTGTTATAGAGCGTTCTATGAATTCAAGAGTGCAATTCCAAGTCTATAGTGGAGTCACGAGGAATTAATAAGTTAGTAAATTTATTTGTTAGATTTATGATAACTTATTGGAGCTTGATTTCATAGGCCCATGGTCCCCATTGTACCTTGGATAAAATCATCTAGATAGTCTCAATTAATTGATTTAATCATCAATTAGAATTATCAAAGTTGACCAGGTCAATTTTGGATAGTTTCACAGAGTTGTGTAATTTTGAGAAGAAAAGAGAAATTATGGCAGATTTATTAATTAAGATAAATTGGTATCTAAATTAATAAATAAATTTAAATCAAGGTTCAAATTATAAATAATTAATTTGATAAAGGATTTAAATAATTATTTAATTAATTAAATCAATAGAAAATAATACAGGCCTTGATTTTAAGTCCAATGGGCTTATAATCAAATGGGAAATTTCACGGGCCTATAGCCCATGATAATTTCGACCTAGGGCTTCAAAATAGCTGATATTTTATTGATTTTTTAATTAAATTAAATGGCCTAATTGAGTCTATAAAAGGAGTGCTTATAGAGAAGTCAAAAAAAGGGTTTTTGATAAGTCAGATTTTCTGATAGTTTTATATTCTCTCTAAACACAAGTCCTTTTCTAAGCCTATTTGTATTTTCTCTTCTTCTCTCTATATCTATCTCATGTGTTGAGAATTGCCCACACTAGTCTAGGTGGTTCTAAGGATACATTGGAAGATCGTGAAGAAAATAGAAGATCGGTTCAGTTTCTTGATAATACTCTTCGACAGAAAGGATACAAGAGTTAGAGAAACTGAAGGAAGGACTCTTAATTCCGCTGCGTATACTGTAAGTATTCTATTTTTGTTTCTCTTTGAATTCAATTTTAGAAACATGTTTTAGGCTATCTTGTATTAATTTGTTTAATATTAGATATACATGAAAATAAATAAAGATCCTGTATAAGTTTTTTCCAACATTTCCAACCTTAAATCCTTGTGTTTTCTAGTATTTTAGTTGAGTTTTGGAGTTTAGAAAAGTCAACTCTGATTTTGGGATTTGAAGGGGTTCTGGCCAAGCTTTTGCTTGGGTTTTGTTGGACTTGAGCTGCTGAGATTTTGGGGGTTTTACTTTTGAGTTTTAGCTATGTTGGGATAGGTTTTTGGAGGGTTTTGGCTTGAAGAAAATGGAGAAAAAACAAGGTTTTCTTGTCTAGTCATGACCCTGTTCTTAGGGCGCTGTTGCTCTTTTGAATGTTTTAAGAAGCTGGTGCCTTCTGGCCATTTCAGTCGTGACACTTGATAGGGAGCACCGCGACCTAGGATGAAGCATGGGAGAGCTTCGGCTCTCTGACTTGGGGCAGGCCGCAACTCCTTTGTTTTGAGCCGCGATGCTTAAGGGTTTTGGAGCCTCGAGAGGGTTTTTGAGTGAGGGAACTCAAACCTAAGTGCTCGAGTTCGATCCTACTATCCTGTTTAGAAGCATTCAATGTCCCAAAGGTTAGGACTCAGTCTGTAAGCCTTTATTTGCTCGTTTTGATGATATTTTCTATTGGTTGTGACTAGGTTATCACTAGGGGCTCAGAACTAGGGTCGTGCTCAAGGGTCATTCTTAATACACTTTGCACTCGGACCTAAGGTAAGAAAACTGCACCCAATATGTGGTATATGTGATTAGGGCATGGCCCGATTGTTGATTATAATTGTGAATATGAATTGACCCCTGAAAATGAACATAAATTAGGTTATGCTTGAATGCTCTACGTCTGGATAATTGTTTAATGATGATTTCCTTGTTGCATAGGTAGGGCTCGACCCTTTAAGGAACATGGTTATTACTGTGTTTGTGCTTGATTGGTTAAGATACCATGAATTATATGTATGCATACTTGTATTGTCTGAAGTATGCTTATTTGTATCTGTATCTGTATCTGAATGTCTGATTAAAGCCTTGACTTATAAGTCAAGGGTGGCAATAGCGCGTTGCGCGCTGATCGAGTGGCTTAGGCCCAATCAGGAACGTACTATTACGTCGGCCGACCCTATGGTCATTGGAAAACAAAGCGCTTGGCTAGCTCTATGGATAGTTATTCAGAGCTAAGGGCAAGGGCCCTAGGTGACTCTATGGTCACATAGCTAGGGCATAGGGCCCCAGATTGATTCTAAGGTCATCTATTTAGGGCAGCGGGCCCCAGAATGATCCAATGATCATTATTTGTAATTGTATGCATGCATGAGTAGGTTATTACTGCTGAGCATGCTAGATATGTATCTGGAATTTGAATTTACTATTCATGCACATGTTTAAGTTTTCTTGCTGAACCTTGGTTCACGGGTGCTATGTGGTGCAAGTAAGGGAAAAGGAAAGCTAGACCAGCCATGAGATGGAGAGCTTCGGTGGTGGCGTGTACATATGCAACTTCTTGTCCACCACAACCGAGGGTATCTAAGAGGAACTAGGGCTGTATCCCTTATTTTTCCGCTTAGGCCGACTGGTTGTAACTTTTTATTTGTATACACCCTTTTAAACGTTTGTTTGTTATATTTTGGGATCCCATGTATGTATGAAACTTTTAAATGAAAAGTCAACAGTTCCTTTGGCCAAAAATTTTAACCCTAACCCTTGACGTGAACCTTAGTTACACGTTTATAACCAAATGACTTGATTAGCAAGTTCGATACTATTTATAGTACACAGTGAAACAGTCAAGAAATAAGAGGACATTACATACGAGGTTAAGAGAGAGGCCGAAAGACTCACCACCATGCCCTTTTCCATGTGAGGATGACCAAACTGCTAGGGAACCATGGGACTATGTAATACAAAAGGACAGGGCCAAGACCCCCTTATTCAGGATGGCTCGTCGGTGAGAACTAGACGACGGAATGACAACTCTAAAGGTGAGCATGGTATTCCTTGCCCATGAGAAAATATATTAATTAGTATGATGTAAGTCTTCTTTTAGTAGTGATATTGTAATGACCCACTACTCTAGACTATTTGGACCATTAACGAAACTATACATAAAACTTACATTTTTACGAAAATACCATAATTTATTGAGTAACTTGCAAAATAAGAGTTATTTACAAATAAACAGAATACTAAGAAGGATTATGGGATCCCATTGTTTTTAAAACAAAAGATGATTTAAAATAAAAGACATTACATAATTGGTGCGGAAAATACACATAAAATCATAAAAACATAAAATGAGACTACATCCTCGAATCGAATAACGCTCGGCCCCTTGACTCCATTCACCATCGATACACATCCTCCAAGCATCACGAATCTTACCACCTCTAAAGCTTATTTTCCTGCACATAAAACAGAAAGGAATGAGCCTAATGCCCAGCAAGGAAAATCTAACACATAGTCATACACATAATTTCATAAGAAACATAAAGACTTAACATAATACATATAACATACACTTATTATAATGGCCATTATTACTAGGGGTCCCATAGACTAAACAAGCATATGCCCATGGGATTAGTGGGGTCCTACTAGCTAAGTAGGTCATATGCCTATAACCCATTTGGGGTCTTGTTAGTCATATGGGTCATATGCCCAAGCCTAGAAACATATATACATATCATAACACATTTAATAACATAAAACATATAGATAACATAAGCACATTACATATTGATTCTAGCCTATTTTCCTTACCAAAGTTACCGGGATATAATGGACTGAGTTGGGACTTTTGGAACACTCCTAATACCATAATGAACAAGAGTGAGTTGAAAGAAGAAGAAGAAATGAGAAGGATGGAAAGACTAAACCATAAAAAACATACTTACCAACTTATATGCTTAAGAACTTGGATTCCCTAACCAAAATAAGAATGAGGTTAGGGGACTGAGTAGAAGGTTTTGAGAAAGGAAATAACATGAAATAAATGAAGTAGAGTTTCAGGTTTACCTCAAAGATTTGCAAGATCAATCTAACCTCCACCGAAATACTATAGAACTCCCTTCCCAAAGTGTTTGATAAGCTTATGATGTTTAAGCTTATAGTTTTTCCCCAAACCAGGTGTTTACACTCTCACACTCACTTAACACTAGCAGCTTCTGAACTTAGAGCAAATGGTGAATAATGGCTGGGTACTAGGTCCTATTTATAGAGTTTGGGAATGAAAATATCTTGATTTTACTTGAATAAAAATAATAGCTTTTTAGGTGAAAATCATTTGAATAATCGTTCAGCAGAGGCTGAAGACTCGTTCAAAAGATGCTAGACTGTTGAAGGAGTTTGAATGGCTGAAAGGAAATGAATTCAAAAGAGTTTGAATTCATGCTGAAGGAGGCGATATATCGCCCCCTGTAGGCGATATATCGCCTAGGCCAGTATGCCCAAGGCGACCGTGCATCGCCTCGTGTTTTCCGTATCTACGTGCTGCGATATATCGCCCCCTATAGCTGCGATATATCGGCACACACTGAATATTTAAACACGAAATTACACATTTTTAGCTAAGTTTGAATGGAGTAAATAGCCTTGACTAAGCCTTCAACGTATTCAAAGCTGCTGACTGACCCTATATCATTCAAACTTTACCCTTATTTAATTTAATCCTCAAAAATCTTTAATCCTTAATCACCATTCATAACATGTGCTTAAAATCCTATTGGTTGATGTCTAAACCTTATAATAAATATAATCCTTAATATCAGTCACATTAATCAAACCTTAGGTTATACTTAATATTCCTAAACTATAGGTTAAACTTAGAAAATCTATAAGTACTACTATGAGTGTCCAAATAATTCCTGGTCTGAACCAAAAATCCACAATAACACTAAACATACTATAATACTACTAAACAATTAGCTAAGTAAAGTTCTTGGACTCTACAGATATCCAAGATGAACTACTATTACAAAACTTCAAAGAAGCCCACATGACTCCGATCCACAACACCACGTCAACTTGTTTGACAACCTTATGGAGCTAAAGAACTTTACACGCAAAGCCAGATGCAAATGATTGGAGTAGTTTATTTGGGGCTGCATACAAATGGTTAAAAAGCTAGCCATAGGGTCCATCCATTCATGGAAGCAGCTCCTAGACAAGTTTGTCCAACATCACCATGCCTCTGGGACTACGCTATCCCGTTGAATAAAATGGTGTATTTTCCCATTTGATTTTGAGATGACTAAACTTGTTAAGTAATTTCTCAACATAGTGGGCTTGACTTAAGGCATATCTCTCATAATTATTCTCACTTTAATACTTAGAATGGTATCAACCTCTCTACGGTCCTTCATTTGAAAATTAGAAGAAATGAACCTCTTTGTTCGTATGATGCCTCTTATGTCATTGCTTAAAATAAACATATCATCAACATATAGACACACTAAGATGACATAGTCATCACAAGTCTTAGAGTATAAGCACTTATCTGCATTGTTGTGTCTAAAACTTATTCGAAATAATGGTTTGGTTAAACTTCTCATGCCATTGTTTTGGTGCTTGTTTTGAACCTTACAATGATTTAACAAGTCTACATGCTTTATGTTCATTTCCTTGTAGAAAAAAACCTTTCAGTTAGTCCATATAGACCTCCTCATCTAGATCCTCATTTAGGAATGTCATTTTGACATCCATTTGTTGAACATAAAGGTTATGAATTGATGATAACCCAAATAGCAATCTAATAGAAGTTATCCTAGCTACCAATGCATATGTGCAAAATAATCTATTCCTTCTTTTTGTCTAAACCCTTTGGCTACTAATCTCGCCTTAAAGGTTTGTTTGGTGCAATCAGTGTGATATTTCTTTGAAATACCCACTCACACCTAATTGGTTTTGAACCTTGTGGAATATCAACCAATTCTCAAGTAGGGTTTGACATAATTGAATCCATTTTATCATTTGTTGCCTCATTCTAGAAAATCGAATCCCTTGAGGACATTGCTTCTTTGAAAGTTTTGGGATCATTTTCAATTTGAAGAAGCATTGGAACTTTTTGTGTAACTTCTTCAAGATTTTCCTCTAATAGGTAGATTGTATCCACTTGATAGCATTTTTCATTTGATCCCAATTTCTTGAGCCTTTGGCTTATTTTAGGTAATATGGGTTGCCCATCAACCATTAAAAGTATCTCCTCTTGAGATCTTTCAATTAAGATGGGATCCTGAGTATTGTTTGTTAGAATGGTTAAGTATAAAGATTAAGTGGTTTTACACTCAAAAGTGGAAAACCCTTAACAATTTCACATATTAGAGATGTGAAATTTGAGATTTAGTTGTAGGCGCTTAAAAATTATAAATTTGGGTTTGGGAGAGTTTGAAGGTTTTGATATTTTCGAATTTCAAATGGTTAAAGTGAGTATGTGAGAGGTAGTTCTCGAGTTTTCTACTCGAAGAGCTTGGAGTGGATGCAATTGCACCCTGATCGATGATCACCTATGGGGTAGGCACTCGAACGAGATCCAACGGTCACGATTATCAAGGCACGGATCGCGATCATTAGCATAAGAAAAGGAAGCCTCTAATAATGGGCGAAAGGACACTTCTAGTATGAATTGGACGTCTTGGGTGTGGAACAGACTCTTCATTAATTGCACTGATTAATGGGCCCAGAAATGAGGAGTCAACATGTGGCTTTGCAGTTTTTGAGTATGACGTCGTGGAGAGCCCAAGAGTCACTTCTTGAACACCCTTGAAATTACTCCTCTCAGACTAAGTTTCCACTGTTCGAGGACAAGTGTAGACTTGGGGGAAAATGTTGTTCGTGATTTTATCATTGGACATGTGTCAGTAATTAGAGAAATAATTAGGCTCCTCGAGAGATAATAAAGGTCTGTAGATCTCGTCTAGAGCTTCTCGGAGTGTAATCTCCTCCCAGTAAGCCCTGATCCCTTTTTCTGGCGTGGATGTCTCCAAGTGAGGCCACGTCCTGAGAACCACATTAGCGGTCCTCCCGTCTTCTTGACCTGATAGTCTTCTAGGTTGTAATAACCAAATTATTATTTATTTATTTTTTTAGAATTATTTATGTTTCGTTAGTTTTGATGTGGATATGAGATGATTGCATAAGTTTGGAGACTTTAGTATAAAATAAAAATTAAGTAGGGAAATGTTTATTTTAGTATAGAATTTTGAGAAAGATTTATAACTCGGGCCTTAGAATAATTCTAAATAATTATTTGACCATATTTTATGGGAACATTATACTATAACTTTATGTGTTGGAAATACACATAAAAACATATAAATTTATTTTGGACTATAGTATGGGGTACCGAAATATTAAGCTATTTAATTTAGTTTAGACTATAGTTTCTAATTAAGATTTAATTATTTATTTTCTAAGATATATATATATATATAATTGGATATTATGAGATTCTTGGAGGTTTAGACCTTATGCGTTGAGAAAATAATGTTATGAAGGACGTGTGTGTGCATAAATATATATATATGCATAATGTGGCATAGAAATGTAGAAGGCCACATTTTGGTTAGAGATGATATATAACCAAAGGAGGTTAATGGTAGGTTTTGAAATATATAGAAGGATTATTAATGAATAAAAACAATAGTGGAATGATAGTATTAGCCGTACAAAAGGGAGAGAAACTAGGAAAAGTAGCTTAAGTCTTGTCAATTCAAAATGAGGGATATATTAATATATTTGTTAGATATCTTTGTGTGATATGTGTGTGGTCTGTTAAAAGAATTATGGAACAAATAATGTTAAGAAAAAATAGTAGGCAAAGGGTATGTGGAATGGAGTTACGAAAGAGTCAAAGAAAGTCAGTTTAGATATTTATTTGAAATTTGAATTTAAGGTAGACTTAGCTACAGTAGGATTAAGAAATATTGTTAGAACTTTCTCTATATATATAGACTAAATGGGTTTGGCTTAATGATCTAAGCTATTATATATATTTTTTCTTTCGAAATACTGATGCAACGAGGGAGTTAGAGTGTGAGAGAGGATTAGAGAATCATTGTGGGATTACATCTTCTATCGAGGTTTCTCATAGTGTTTGATTAAGGTGCATTGGCGTAAATATTTTATGGTTTAAAAATTCTTTATTTAGCTCATCTTCTAATTAGGCTTTTTCATGTTATGATTTAATTAAGGAAACGATACTCTAAAAGTGGTGCTATTCTTCCATAGCATTTTAAAAGTTTTAGTTCACAATCACTCATATTCCTAGGATTTCGAGGTAAGGAAATTAGGTAGATATTTATGTTAGAATATGTAGGTGTGATATGTTGGTATGGGATATGTATGGCTAACGTTCAGGGACATGAGGGATTTTTACGTGAGGTAATGTGACTATGGTTTGCCTATTACGGTTATCTTTACCCTCATAAACTGTTTTTTTCGTTATTATGTATGTAAGAATATCCTTGGTTTTTCCCAGAATTACTTTTGGATTAAGCTATGATATTAGTAAAGTTTATTTATGAATCTATATGGCTATGTTGAATAAGTATATGAATGTGATATAAGACTTGTTAAGTAACTTTTTGCTATGTATTATATGATTGATATGCCTATGTGTTTGTTTGTATTTTCTTACTGGGCTTAGAAACTTACTCCTTATGTTTTATATGTGCAGATAAAGCCAAGTAGAATGTTAGACCATTGAGTGCAAGTTGATTCCAACCAGCAGAGTGTGTATAAGTGAGGATCATATAGTTGATGGTGGTCAAAGGGCACACTCGATTTTTTTTAGTTTTATTTATTTTTATTTTAAATAAGAGATTAATAAATGTTGCTTCATTTTACATTCCTCCATGCATTAAAGATTATTGCATTGTTTATAATAAAAAGGGCAACGTTTATTATTAATTTTCAATGCTTAAATTTATTATGTGATTTATTTGAATAAATGCGGGCATTACACAGGTCTAGGCGTTTTGTCCTTGGCCTTGGAGAGAGCGCTAGGTGTCAGTCACTATGGCCTTGGGCCACCACAAAATCATCTGACAACTTTTCAGGTGCCTCGAATAGTGGCGTTAAGTTCGTACACTCGAAAATTGGTATTTCCCACAACGCCTTCTGACATAGGAAAACGTGCAGCTGTACTATGATGGTGTTAGAGGTGTGTATCTCGTAAAGTTGGTGGGCTGCAACCTACGAATTGGGTCTCATGCAATACGCATGGTCCCACAATCATAATTAGATCATTCAGAGGAGCTGAATAGCAATTAACTCCCCAAATAATTGTGGAATATTTGTAATAAATGATGTTAATCACCCTCAAAGTAATGCCCTACTAACCAGGACCATAGCACTGTGTGTTTAAAACCATGCTTAACTCGGTAAGCGAGTCATTTTGACTCAAAAGTGTAATTAAAACTAAACGATGGTTTAGGTACTAAAAAGTTTGGTCAATAAACCCGAACTTCTCATTAAAAAAGGGGTTTGACTAAACATATGGGATCCCAAGTTTTTAAAACAACAATACAAATTTAACATAATTACAGAATTAGTCGACCTAGTGGTAAAATTGAGTTAATATCCCATGTTCCTCAAAGTTATCTCGACCATGGAGGCCGAGCAGGTCGAGTATGTACGCATCACCCTTAGAGTTTTTCAACTCTTGGCTGGTCAGTTATCCTTTGCCCTTACCTGCACCACAAAGCACCCGTGAGAGGCCCAACAAGAAAACTTAATCAAATAAGACAGATATTTAGATAAGCATTCCTTTCAAATACATGTTTTATAAATCATAACCATATGTATACATGGATAATTCAACAAGTATGACGACTTGTGCTGAATAGATGCACATCGCATCCATGTAATGGTCCCACCACTACGGCCTGGCCTTGACACTACGACCTACATTACACATATAGTAACGATAACGACCTCAAGGCCGATAAGGCCCCGCCACTACGACCTACATTATGCATGTAGTGCTGATAATGACCTCAAGGAAAATAAGGCCCCGCCACTACGACCTACATTATGCATGTAGTGCGGATAACGACCTCAAGGCTGATAACAGTCTCCCGACCGAACAATCAGTACAAACAAGTATATCAGCATAGATTCAAACACAACAGACATTCAACTATAAACAAATTCATGACATGGTCATTCCTGTGCCCTATAATCAAGGGCTCAAGCCCTACACTCAGTGCATGTGCCTGTTTTCTTACCTTTAAGTCCTGAACGATAAGGTAATGCGACAACGAGCACGATCCTTTCCTCCCAAGCCTTGCAGTACCCCTAGTCACAACATTTATAAGAAATATCCATCAAGAACTAAGAAAATTAAGAGCATTAAGATCGAGTCCTAGCCCTCGAGACCCCAGATTCCACTAAACAGGGTAGTGGATTCATTCTCGAGCCCTTAGGTTTGGGTCCCCATAACCCAAAACCTGATTTTTTATTTTTCCACCATTTTAAGTCGCGATGCCCCTACAAAAGAGTCTCAGCGCCTAACTTGGCAAAGAGCCCCGACCCAAAATCCCCTAACTTGCGTTCCGACGCTAAGGAGGTTCGAGGCACCCCCAACGCCTCTGAGTTCATGCGGGCCGCAACGCTCCAAGAACAGCGCTGCGACGCAACCCTGCGAGCCTAGAAATTTCAATTTCCTAGAAATTGCAAACTGACCCAAAACTCACAAAACCAATCCCAAAACATAATCCCAGTAGTTTTTTTTACCACAAAAGTAGTCTTAGCAAGTCAGAAACATCACAACCAATCTTGGAACTCAATCAAAACCTCATTAAACCCAATAATTCAATCCTAAGCTTGAAACTCAAGGAAACAAATTAAACCACCACAACTCTTAGCAAAAATTAACTTAAAACCCTACCTCAACTAATCAATCCAACTTTTAAGCTGCTCATGACCAGTCTTAGCTCTAGACTCCTTCAACCCCCAAGCAAATTTCTCCAAATTTCAAAACTTCCCCAAGTGCCCAAGAGAGAAAATGTGAGCTGCTGAGTGAAGTGTTCTCTTTCTGTTTCTTCTAATTTCCTAAAGCTTCCAGGTGACTAAGGATATCCAAGGCAAGAGAAAAGACCAAAATACCTCTAGCCTTTACCTTGGTTCTCTAATGCGCTCAAGGGAAAAAATGGTCATTTCACACCACTTTCCCGTAAAACCTCAAATTCCACTTAAAATTCTCAATTAATCCCACTAATCTTCCAAACACAATATTTTACCCCAATTATAACTCATACTCCAATACCCCCGGTAATTCACCAAATTACTAAAATACCCCTAGGCTCAACCCGAGCCAGGTATTAATCCCCGATGTGACTTTTTCACCAAATTGCTCACTAGGATCGCCTCGTGCCACACATCTCAAATATATTAAAATAATACTGTGATCCCACTCACAAAGCACATATAATTACAAATATACCCTCAACGGGTCAAAATTACAAAAATACCCTTGTTAGCAGAAACAGGCCTATAAGCACATTTAATTCACTTAAACATGCGTAAATAATCATATCATGGTATAACTCATATAATTCACATATATAATCACAATTAGATCATATTAACACATAAACAACCAATTATGCCCTCCTAGCCCAGTAATCAAGGCATTAAGCCTTATTAGCAAATTTGGACATTACAACTATCCCCTCCGTATAAAAATTTCGTCCTCGAAATTTATTTAAACATCTCGGGATACCAGTCCCGCACATCTAACTCTAACTCTTGATTGTTTCTTTATCTCATTATTTCTCTATATTCCCCCCCCCCCCCCCCCCCCCACCCACTAAGGTTACAGTCTTATTCCTTTAAGACTTTAGTCTTTCTCTTTAGCATCTCTACTGGCTTCTCCTCACATTATACGTCTTATTGCAATTCCAGGGTCTCTTAACCCAAACGGGTATAATACTCATCTTCCCTCAGCATCGATATCTGAATCGGCCTATTAACCTCCACCCATACTGGGGGTAAAGCCAATCCAAAGTCCCGTGGCCTAATTCTTGTTAGGAACTCGAAGACCTAACAAACTTGGAGCCCATTTTCTCTTTCTTCCCAAATTATCTTATCTCTTTAATAAAAAATACTCGGAGAAATACAGGGTCTCCAATCCTGGAACTCCATGTTCCCATATTTGAATTTGCATCGCTTTTATGTCTTTTCAATAAAGTGGATATTTCTGTCCTAATGATTTTCAATAAGGTCATTGGTCCTTTGAACCGTTGCGAGTCTTTCCAAAACATGGAAATAAATATACGGTTTCATTCTGGCACTATCGACTTCAGTGCCCCACGAACATGTACGATCTCCCTTCACATATACTAATTCATATTATGATTTGTGCACACAAATAAGAAGTGTCCTAATTTAGTATATCGAGTCACAACCTCTCATACCAAATCATCTTACCCACAGTCCAAGGAGATCCATCCATAAGGTCCATAATTATATCCACCCATACTAACTCTTGAATATCCTAAGGCCATAATAGCCCCGTTGACCTCTAGTACTCAGCCCTTACTTGCTGAAAGGTTAGGTACTTAGCCACCGGTGTACAGATTTCAGGTCTTGATACCCATTTGTAACTCTCGGATATAACGAGCATGGGGTGGTATAAAATTCATCTAGAATTTCCATCTTTGTGCTAGAATCCAATGGAACATGTATCCGATTCTCACATCTCAACCAATCCATGTTAAGATAGTAGGGTCCTTCATCACTCCAATAAGATTCTCTTTCTATATCTTACTGTTTATAAAGTTATACTTGCCGATTATCAAACACAAATGCCCTGCCAATTATAATTGTTTCCTCAACTAACTTTGTTGTAGTCTATTTTGAATCATACACCTAGTTTAGACCTTTCCAACTCAAGGCTTCCGTGTAAAACATCTATATTTTATTCTTTTGACCTTCGTGAAGCATAAGAAATCATCTTTCCA
This sequence comes from Humulus lupulus, assembly GCF_963169125.1. Classification (NCBI taxonomy): domain Eukaryota; kingdom Viridiplantae; phylum Streptophyta; class Magnoliopsida; order Rosales; family Cannabaceae; genus Humulus; species Humulus lupulus. The sequence continues at coordinate 103,133,687 of NC_084793.1, forward strand.
GCCTACACACGGGCACATCCTAGTCCCTGCCATGTCACGCCACCAAACACTATGAATCACTCATTCTCAAACAACCAAGACAATATCCACTATACAATCCTTATATATCGATCCACCACATCATAATACTAATACCATGGCATGATAATCAACATCTGTTTCAACTTTTGGAAACCCTGTTCACATCCATCAGTTTAGACAAACCTCAGGTCCTCACGTTACTTCAATCCAGGGTATCACACTCCTTAAAGATGCTTCCAACAAATGTCGATGTGTTTCGCCAGTCCTGTAGTATTTCTAACCTCTAAAGTATTCCTTAGGCCAATCCTTTATCTATTCGATCTTAACTAAACCAGGCATGATCACCTCATTTCCCATAACGTGACTCTAACCATGACTCGAAGAAATTTGAACTCATCCTTCTCGGAACCTTACCTATAATCCATGCATTCTCCATATCTGCAATATCATCAAAGATGCCGCTCGTGTTCCACCTCTGATTGGAAGTAGGCCAAAGCATTCTCGATAAATCCAAAATACGAACTGTCGAAATCACCCATGAACTCTCTATTTGTTGGATCCACGTAGGCCACTTGAGCGTTGGTCAGTTCAAATACCTTCAGTGAAAATCCATGACTTCCATACTTGGTGTAAGAGGTAATTCTTGAAATGTCTCTTTCCTTGATCCTCAGCTAGTAATAACCAGATCGAGGGTAAATTCTCAGGAGCAGTGTCTTATCTTGCAACTGGTCAAATGAATCGTCAATCCTTGGTGATGGATACTTATTCCTGAAAATTACCTTATTTAGCTATCCATACTTAATATTTTCCTCAATGACTTGTCATTCCCCTTAACAAATGATGTTGTCGTATCCCGTAGTTAGAAACTCGGTCAAATAAATTCCCAATTCAAGTAACTCCTTCAACTAAACCTTTAATTCTTTCCACTCACCCGATGCCTTTTTATATGGTGCCTTAAACACCGATTCTAGCCCTGATGTCAATTTAGTAACAAAATAAACCTCCCAATGCAATGGCAATCCCGGTAGACCCTCCGATCCAACATATGCAATCTCTTATGATATCCTCCATACTAGCTAGGAATTCCACGCATCCTCCTTGGGATAGGTTTCTAACCTTCAATATCCAATTCATTGGATTGCGAGGCCTGTTCACAACGCCCACAATCACAAGCAAGTTTCCTCCTTCAAACTCAAAAGATTACCATATTTCTCTCACAGTCTATGATCGTTCCCACTTGGCCAACCAATCCACACCTAATAACACGTCAAACTCTTTCACCGCTGATTCTATTAGGTCCACATACCACTCTCTATTATCTGTCTTTACTGGTAATAGTCTAATTCCACCTTTAGAGGCTACCGATTCTCAATAGGCAATAACACCCCATTGTCCACAACATAGATAACCCAAAATCAACTTGGTTCATCTATAGCCTTACAAAATAAACCATTACATGCCTAAAGCCAAAATAAACTTATACCATACAAAAGGAATAAATGGTAGAATCTGACCTGTCATCATGGAGGAACTAACCTTAGCCTTCGCCTGTATCAAAGCAACCCCTCAAATCATAACCGAATTGTTGTCTTCCCTCAGTCCTTTCTTTCCCAATTGCAGACACTATCTCTTAAAATGACCCACCATGTCACATAGGAAACATGTCTTAACTCAACATTCTCCCAAATGGTGTCTCCTGCACCGAATGCACTTTGGGTAGATCTTCCACTTCTCACCCTGTCAGCTACTCTGAGCATCTCATAACCCTCTTTCTAGCCCAGGGGTGCCAAATACGTCATTGGCTTTTATTTTCTGCTCACTGGGGCCTCCGCCCTTACCCAATCCTAGACACAATGGTACCACTCTCCGAGTGTCGTGCCCTACAGTGCTCTCCCTCCATTTTTCATTCTCTACGCCCTCAACAGTAAGGGTCTTCTCTACTGCCTTAGCATAGGTAAAAACCTCAGACACTGGGGCGATTCTGACGCCATGGGCTACATTGAAATTCAGCCCTCGAACAAATTGCTCCTTCCGAGCCACATCAGTCGATACCAAGTCCAAAGAAAACTTGGCCAACCCATCAAATTTGATGGAATACTTTGTTATTGTCATGTTTCCCTGAATTAGATTCATAAATTCGCTCATCTTCGCTGCTTGAATTGCATCACTATAATATCTCTCATTAAACAACTGCCTAAATTCCTTCCAGCCCAATGTAACGATGTTCCTAGTATGGGATACCACTTCCCACCAAGTTCGAGCGTCATCCTGTAACATGTACGTGGCACATACCACTCTATCATTGCCTGCCACCTTCATCTCTAAGTGGATCTAGGCCTCCCTCAAAGCTTGGAGAGTAATGTCTCTGGAACCTCTCAACTAGTGGTTCCCACCTATTCCCAACTCCAAGTTGAGCCACAACCGACGAAACAAATGGAGTAGTGTTCCCTAGCCGAACCTACTGCCTCAACCACCTAATCTCTTCCTCTTGACCCTGCAGTCTCGTTTGCATATCTGAACATATTTTCTACCAATTCAAAGGGGCAGGTGAAGGGTTTTGGCCCTGGCTATAATCTCCGACCTCTATATCCATATTGCCTTGTCCAATTGATTATCTTAGATGCATAACTACTAAGTATATCTTAATCAATGACTCGGCCCATCAGGCACGATAATTGCATCCAGAAGCCATCCCACAAGCAAAACTAAGCCACACAACATCCACATACATCAATAATGCTTAAACACATCTTCGTAGCATTCATACATCAATCAGTACGCCCTGCTCTAACAATATATATATATATTATGCTTTCTATTCTAGCATGCAGATAATGCATATCATTCAATTACGTAGTCAAGCATATATTCAAAACATCAATTACCAAACCATGAGTCGATCTTGTCTTTAGCAGCGAGCATATATGTTTGGTCAGAATAGTAAACCTTGGTGGCTCTGCTACCAAGTTGTAACGCCCTACTAACTAGAACTGTTACACTATGTGTTTAAAACTGTGCTTAACTAAGTAAGCGAGTCATTTGGACTCAGAAGTTAATTAAAATTAAACGATGGTTTAGGTACTAAAAAGTTTGGTCAACAAACTCGAACTTCTTATTAATTATAGGGGTTTTACTAAACATATGGGATCCCAAGTTTTAAAACAATTATACAAATTTATAATAATTACAAAATTAGCCGACCTAGTGGCAAAATCGAGTTAATATCCCATGTTCCTCAAAGTTATCTCGACCGTGGTGGCCGAGCAGGCCGAGTATGTACGCATCACCCCCAGAGCTTTTCAACTCATGGCTGGTCAGTTATCCTTTGCCCTTACCTACACCACAAAGCACCTGTGAGCCAATGCCCAGCATAAAAAACTTTATCAAATAAGAAATATATTCAGATAAACATTCCTATCAAATACATGCTTTATAAATCATAACCATATATATATATATACATGGATAATTCAACAAGTATGACGACTCATGCCGAATAGATGCACATCACATCCATGTAATGGTCCCACCACTACGGCCTGGCCCCGCCACTACGACCTACATTACGCATGTAGTACCGATAACGACCTCAAGGCCGATAAGGCCCCGCCATTATGACCTACATTATGCATAAGTGCCGATAACGACCTCAAGGTCGATAAGGCCCCTCCACTACGACCTACATTACACATGTAGTGTAGATAACGACCTCAAGGCCAATAACGGTCTTCCGACCGAACAATTAGTACAAACAAGTATATCAACATAGATTCAAACACAACAAACATTCAACTTTAAACGAATTCATGACACAATCATTCCCGTGCCCTGTAATAAAGGGCTTAAGCCCTACACTCGGTGCATGTGCCAGTTTTCTTACCTCAAGTCCTGAATGATAAGGTAATGCGACAACGAGCACAATCCTTTCCTCGCGAGCTTTGTGGTACCCCTAGTCAAAACATATTTAAGGAATATCCGTAAAGAACTAAGCCAATTAAGAGCTTTAAGATAGAGTCCTAGACCTTAGAACCCTAGATTGCACTAAACAGGGTAGTGGATTCATTCGCGAGCCCTTAGTTTTGGGTTCCCATAACCCAAAACTTGATTTTTGACTTTTCCCCCATTTTGAGTTGCGTCGCCCCTACAAAAGAGTCGTGGTGCCTGACATGGCAGAGAACCCCAACCCAAAATCCCCTGCACCTGCGCTGTGGCACAGCCTGCCAGGTACCACAGCGCTAAGGCGGTTCAAGGCACCCCTAACGCCTCTGAGTTCATGCAGGCCGCGATGCTCCAAGAACAGCGCTGCGGCGCAACCCTGCGAACCCAGAAATTTCAGCGATTCTAGAAATCGCAAACTAACCCAAAACTCACAAAACCAATCCCAAAACATATTCCCAGTTGTTTTTCTACCACAGAAGTAGTCTCAGCAACTCGCAAACATCACAACCAATCTTGAAACTCAATCAAAACATCATTAAACCCAAAAATTCAATCCTAAGCTTGAAACTCAAGGAAACAGCTTAAACCACCAGAATTCTCAGGAAAAACTGAACTTAAAACCTTACCTCAGCTGATCAATCTGACCCTTAAGCTACTCCTAATCCAATCCTAGCTCTAGAATCCTTCAATGCCCAAGAAAATCTCTCCAAATTTTAAAAGTTCCCTAAGTCCCCAAGAGAGAAAGAAAAAAATGAGAGAGAGAAAATGTGAGCTGCTGAGTGAAGTGTTCTCTTTCTGTTCTTCTAATTTCCTAAAGCTTCTAGGTGACTAAGGTAATCCAAGGCTAGGGAAAAGACCAAAATACCCCTAGACTTTACCTTGTTTCTCTAATGCCCTCAAGGGGCAAAATGGTCATTTGACACCATTTTCCCGTCAAACCTCAAATTCAACTTAAAATTCCCAATTAATCTCACTAATCTTTAAAACACAATATTTTAACCCAATTATAACTCATACTCCAATACCCTCGGTAATTCACCAAATTATTAAAATACCCCTTAGGCTCAACCCTAGCCGAGTATTAATCCCCAATGTGACTTTTTCGCCAAATTGCTCACTAGGATCACCTTATGCCACACATGTCAAGTACATCCACATAATATTGTGGTCTCACTCACAAAGCACATATAATTATAGATATACCCTCAGCGGGTCAAAATTATGAAAATGCCCTTTTTAACAGAAATGAGCCTAGAAGCACATTTAATTCACTTAAACATGCCCTCCTGATATAACTCATATAATTCACATATATAATCACAATTAGATCATATTAGCACATAAACATCCAATTATGCCCTCTTGGTCCAGTAATTAAGGAACTAAGCCTTATTAGCAAATTTGGGACATTACACTGAACCTCTATAAATAGGGTTAGGGTACTATTGTAAAAGGGTTCACAACTTTTGTACTTAGAGTAATATATACGCTGCCTGAGAAAATCTCCATTGAAGCTTGCCATCTCAAGCTTCAAGAATATAATACTAAAGACTCGTGCACTAGGGTTTTTTTTATAACCTGAACCACGTAAAATCTCGGTGTTAATCGTTATTTTTTTGTTTAAGTTCTGTTATTAAGTTGATAGCGGAAAAATCAGTCAATAGTGGTCATTTGAGTTAATTGGTGAATTGATCACTCACCTCTCTCTCTCCCCCCCCTCTCTCTCTAGCTTTCAAGATTACTAGTTTTCTCCAAGATCTTTATCAAGAAAGCTTGACTTGCATGAAGATTCAAGGCTTGTGAATCCCAATCTCATTTCATTGTAGTAGCTTCAAGAAATCTCAAGGAGGAGGCTAGGATTAGAGTTTTTTGGACAACAAATCTTCATTTGTGTCAAACCTTAGTTACATTTTGTTGTTTAGATAAAATCATAGATGTTGACCGCGTTTTTGGCCAACGACATGAGAACGTCAAAAATGACAAACCTTCAAGAGAAATAAAACGACGCAGACGGTTTTTGAACAGAAAGTAAATAACAACAATTTTTATAGTGGTTCAGCCCCAATATGTTGGTAATAGCCTAATCCACTTAGAGTTGTGATTTATAGATCTGTACTCAAGATCAGATGAACTGAGCCAATTGAGTTTCTTCAGTACAAATTACAAGAATACAAGAATTTTTCTAGATACAAGCACTTTCTCTCTCTAGAAAACTCAGACCCAAAATTTCCCAAAAAGTCTCAAAAGAAGAAGCCCTTTCTGATCCCATAGGCCATCTATTTATAGGCTTATGATCATACATCTGATATCCCCTAGAATCGGGATATTTTATTATATTTATTACATTTAAATTACAAAAAACATTCAAAATGTAACAAAACCCCCAATTTGTGGGAAGAATGAGAGATTCCCGCGCGTGCCAAGACCGGTTCTTGTTGAAGCCGTTTCTGGGAATCTTGACTTAGTCCTCCTCTATCTGGTCGACCCATATCTCCTACTGACCACTCATGCAAGTGCTGGTCGGACACATGCATGCTGGACATATGCAAGTGCTGGTAGGACATACACTTGCTGGTAGGACATGCACTTGCTGGTAGGACATGCACTTGCTGGTCAGACATGAGCATGGTGGTAGGACATGCAATTGCAGGTAGGACATGCACTCCTCTCACCTAACATGGCACTCTCCTCTAGCATGCCATATCTCTCCTCTAACATGGCACTCTCCTCTCTTCGGACCAGAGTCCGACCACATCTTGGACTACTCCTCGGACCAAAGTCCGACCACACCTTGGACTCTCCTCGGACCAAGATTCGACCACCACCCTTGGGCTCTCCTCGGACCAAGGTCTGACCATGCCCTTGGGCTCTCCTCGGACCAAGGTCTGACCATTCCCTTGGAGTACTCCTCGGACCAAAGTCCGACCATACCTTTGGAGTGCTCCTCGTACCAAAGTCTGACCGGGAACACCCTAGCCCAAGTACTCTCCTCGGGTGCACTTGGCTTGGACATGCCACCTCTCAAGCAGTCCAAACTCTTCACTGATGCACTGGGCTGCTGCTAAGCCAGATCACCCAACTACTCCATGCCACTTGCCATTTCTATTGCCACATCATCATTTTCAAATTTTGGGGATAACAATAGACTTGTGATTTTATGTAAAAAGGTTCTTCAACAACAAAGGTCAATTCTACCACTTGTTTATTTGTGTTATGCTCTTTGTGATTTTCTTCCATTAGAGTTTAGATTAATATTGTTTATTGATTTGAGTTGTAACATACAAAACTAAGGTTATAGCCTCAAATCCCTAACATGAAGTTCAACTGGATCAATTTGTTCAAGAATTACGTACAGTTGATGAACAACCAGCAGAACCACTTGCTCCCGAAGAGCCTACTGGTGTGCCCTTAAGAAGATCCACTCGAGCGATGAAACTGGTAATTCCTAGTCACTACTTTGTGTATTTGCAAGAATATGACTATAATATTTGAGCAAAAAATGATCCAGAAACATTTTCACAAGCCATGGATAGCCAAGAATCGAAACTATGGTACAATGTCATGAATGAAGAAATGAATTCTATGAAGAGCAACAAAGTCTGGAATCTTTTTGAGCTGCCTAATAGGGCGAGGGCCATTGGGTGTAAATGGGTCTTCAAAACAAAGAAAGACCCATTAGGCAACATTGAGAGACATAAAGAAAGACTTGTTGCTAAATGATTCACTCAAAAAGAAGGAATTGATTGCACAGAGACCTTTTCTCCTGTTTCTTAGAAAGATTCCCTTAGAGTAATCTTAGAATTAGTTGCTCATTTCGATTTAGAGTTACAAAAAATGGATGTGAAAACTTCTTTCCTGAATGGTGACCTGGATGAGGAGGTATACATGAAATAACTAGAAGGATTGTCCTCTATTGATGGTGAACACTTGGTATGCAAGCTTAAGAAGTCCGTCTATGGATTAAAACAAGCATCCCGCCAATGGTATTTAAAATTCCATGATGTCATCTCTTTCTTTGGATTTAAGAGAATGTCATGGATCCATGTATATACCAGAAGATCAGTGGGAGTAAGATTCATTTTCTTGTTTTATATGTGCACGATTTTCTTCATGATAGGGGTTTTCTCCATGAGGTGAGTTGTAACGCCCTGGTTACCCCAGAACAGTTACGGTGAACGGTGAACCGGAAATTTGACCCGCTACCCGAGTCCTTTGGTTAAAAACGTGATCTAAGTGTTAATATCAGGTTAAGGTGAAAAATCAGCAAAAAGGAAAGGGTACATTTCATTAAGTAAATAAACTGCTCATGAGGCTTTCAAAATATTTACAAGTGGTTCGTAATACAAAAGAGTCGCTACAGTTCCAAATTTACAATCCCCGCCGGCCTAAGCGGCAAAAATAGGGTAAACCCCTAGTCCCTCTGAGAACTCCTTGACCGTGGCGGTCAAGCGGCCCTGTATGTACACAACACCGCCCAAGCTCTCCACTCAGGGCTGGCCAAGCTTTTCCTTTCCTTTACCTGCACCACATAGCACCCATGAGCCAAGGCCCAGTAAGAAAACATAATAAAACATGATATAATATCAACAACGATCATAGTAACCATTCAGGACTATCAGTCCAACGAATAGGTGACAATAGCCAAAAGTCACAGTAATGAGCATCGCTCCCTCTAGCCATGTGACGATAGGGTCGCCAGGGCTTAACGGTTAAGTGATTCTTTCATATGTTCGATCAGGACAGGTGCATGGTGATTAGTCACCAACATAACCCTCCTCACGACTCTAGAGTCGAAGCTATGGACAACGCCCCTTAGCCACGTGACTAACGGTCACCGGGGTCGTATACCTTGGCTATAGACATCTGGTCGTAGACCAGGCAAGCGCTTATAAGTTCTTCGACCTTAGGGTCGATCCCGCATTAATGCCATAGAGCCACTCAATGCGTGATCATCGACTTTAGAGTCGGTCCCTGACTAGTCAGTGTCTTAACCAGGTAATCAGCGTTCATTAGCATTTAATATGCAATCCACGTTCACATATATCAACCAACAAGCTTCAATATCAAACCATGCATGTCATATACCTGTACAGGGTGCAACTGTATCCATACACTATTTTCTTACCTCAAGTTCGAGCGAGAAGTATGATAAAGACGACCCCTGAGAACGATCGGTCTTTTAGTTCCTTAGCGGTTACCTAATCACAACCAATTATAACCTCCATTAATGAGAATCCACAATAATAGGGTCTTAACCTAAGCACCACCCTCGAGACCTCGAAACATGCCCACACGGTGAGTAGATTCGATCTCGAGCCTTAAGGATTGAAACCCCAAGTCAAAAACCCTTAAAAACACTCAAAACGGGGTTTGGAAGGAACATGGTAGCGCTACAGTGCTCAACCCCTAGCGCCACAACGCTCTACACAGAACCGCCCAAGTGCCTAAAAGCCTCCTGAGGAGCGCTATAGCGCCCTAGGGTGGGCGCTGTAGCTACCTCCAGGCCCAAACACCCCTGAACCGACCTTCTTCAACTTCCTCGATTCTAACTCGATTCCCAAGCTTCCAAAGCCTATTCTTGATGCCAAATAAACCCAAAAACCATCCTAACACACCCCAAACATCACAAGCATGGGAACCCTAGCCAAAACTCCCAACAAAACCACAAATTCACCCTAGAAATCTCAGCTGTAAAGTAAAACCAAAATAGAGCAAACCAGAGAAAACCATGGTTAGAAACTTACCCAAAGCTTGGCTTATGATGGCCTTCAATGGTGGAACACACTCCCAATCTCCCAAGGCTTGCTTCCTAAGCTTGAATCCTCAAAATTGGTTCAAAAACCACAAAGAACAGTGAGGAGAAGAAGGTACGGGAGAACTCTAAAGTATACTCTGTTTTTCCATCATTTCCTTCAGTCATCAAGTGTTATATCTATCCTAGGGGTGAAATGTCCATTTTTCCCCTAGGTCATTTAATACTTTCTAAAGGCTCCCAAGGGCATTCTTGGTACTTTCCTCCTAACTCGTTAATCATAACTAACGCTCTCCAATTCCCGCTATTCTCAAAAATCATAAACACCAATAATTCACATCCTGTTACCCTTTATCTCCCGGTAATGCTCTAATCATCAAAATCACCCCGAGACTCAACCCAAGTCCCGACACTTAAACCTGTTGTGACCAAACCGCTAACCAATATCTACGATCGTCTCATGTCGAATAGCTCGAACAAACCCACATCATAATGTGGTCTCAACATATATCATCGACATGCATACAATTAACATTATATTATAATATAATTCTCATAAACATGCATAAACACATTAAATGGCATAATTAAACAATTATGGCCCTCCCGACCTACAAATCTAGCCGTTAAACCACATTAGGGAATCCGGGGCATTACAGAAACAATTCCTCTCGAAGAACTTTGAGATGAAGGATATGGGTGATGCATCTTATGTCATTGGCATCAAGATCAATTGAGATAGACATCAATGTGCCTTAGGTCTATCTCAAGAAGCCTACATCAATATAGTTTTAGAGAGATTTCAGACGAAGGATTATTCACCAAGTGTTGCTCCTATTGTAAGGGTGATAAATTAAATTTGAGTCAGTGCCCGAAGAACGATTTTGAAATGGAAGAAATGAAGAAGACCCTCTATGCTTTCATTGTTGGAAGCTTAACGTATACTCAAGTGTGCACAAGACTTGACATTGCTTTTGCTGTCAGAATGTTAGGAAGATACTAGAGTAACCCGGGATTAGACCACTAGAGAGTTGCAAAGAAAGTGATGAGGTACCTCCAAGGTACTAAGGATTACAAACGGATGTTCAGATGAATCGACAATCTGGAAGTAGTTGGCTACTCAGATTCAGACTTTGCTGGTTGTGTTGACTCATGTAAATCAATCTTTGGTTACGTGTTTATGTTTTTCGGTGGAGCTGTGTCATGGAGGAGTACCAAACAGATACTGACTGCTACTTCTACTATGGATGCCAAGTTCGTTTTGTGTTTTGTGGGTACATCACATGGTGTATGACTAAAGAGTATCATTTCAAACTTTAGAGTTGTAGGTTCTATTTCTAGGCCATTGATATTGTTTTGTGACAATTAAATTGTTGTATTTAGGGCTAAGAACAACAAAAGTGGTAGTCGAAGCAAGCATATCGACATTAAGTACTTAGCTGTAAGAGAATGTGTTAAAGAAAATAAAGTGGCCATTAAGAACATAAGAACTGAATTGATGATAGTTGATCCTTTGACAAAAGGCTTACCACTTCATAAATTCAATGGTCATGTATTGAACATGAGACTTGGTTACCTTATGTAATTTTTATTGTAAAACTGAAGTTATTATCAACGAAACTCTTATTTTGATGTTTTTTCATATTTATGTGCATCTTCATTTTATCTGAGAAAATTTTATCTTCATAGGACATGAATAAACATAGGGTTTATTCATTAAGTTGCATCGCCACATAAAGTATATTGTTGAGTATAAATACATTGTAATACATGGAAGATAATATTCATCATAAAAGAGGACATATCACTATGATTCATGTGTCTTTACATGACAAGGGTAATCATTGAGCGTAAGTAGCACTTTAGTTTAAAAACATACCAAGTTGGAGAATGTTAGAATATTATTTAATTAATTAGAGCTGCCAAAAATCATAATTTTAAATCATTCTAATTAAAGTCAATATTGAGATTAATTGACAAATATTTTCAATATGGACAACATTAATTCAGTTACTCAATTCCATTATTGAGTTACCCAATATTTCATATCCTATTGATTGTCAAATATTCTCATATCAATTGTGGCATAGACCTTGATGAAAAGTTTCACCCCTATAAATATAGGGTTCTAGTCCCCAAGCTCACAACGTCATTCTCATACTCCATCTAAATAGTTAGTGAAAGCTTGGAAGTCCTTTACCCTTACTAATTTTCTTTTCTATTCTTTTTGCGGATCTAAAGTTCTTAGATTGATGTTAACAAAATCAATAGTTGGAGGTATACTTTATCGATATGCTTTAATTTTGTGACAATCCTATACAGTTTATTTCGCATGTTAGGATTGTTATGCATTTAGATATTTCTTATCATTCACAGAACAAGATTCCCCTTACATCTTCTCTTATACCCTTTTATTCGCTACATAATATTCTATGCAACCTCATTACAGTCCATGACAACTTCAACCTCTCCATTAAACACCGTAAATACCCACGGTGTTGCTCAATATTCTATAGACCACATTCAATAACATATTTCATTATATACAAAGTTTCTCTTAGCATCAAGAATTTTTTATCTATTATGAAGTCTCTTTCCATTGGTTTACGCAATGAAAATTTCCATCTTCTATAATGTGAACACTGTGCAATGTGCTCGTACTACTTCCAGAACTTTAACAGAACATAGGTGGAACATAAAAGCAAAACAAATAAACAATACAATTACACCAAAGAAATTAAGAATATATGTTAAGAAATGATAGAGGTGTTTGACTCCTTAATTAAAAAACAATTTTTTGTTTTTAAAAGTTAAAAATTATTTTTTGAAAATAAGTTAAGATGTTCGGCTTTGTTTTTAAAAATTAATTCTTAAAAACAAAGTTATAAAAAATAAAAAAATTTGAGAACAACAAAAAATTGTTTTCTCTTGTTCTTAAAATTTTTTTTGTCTATTTTTTTCCTCACATCACTTTTTTAATTATTATTATCTAACATTATATATTTTCACATCATTTTTTCTCTCATTAGTTTATCCCCTTTCACTTTCTCTCACATCATTTTCTCTTTAATTACTTTTTATCTCCCTATTTTCTCTCTTATCACTTTCTCTCTCCTTACTTTTTCTCTCTCGCTATTTTCTCTATTATCACTTTCTATCTTTTCATTTTTTCTTTCATCATTTTCTATCTCCTTATTTTCTGTTGTATCACTTATTATGTCATCATTTTCTCTTTCATCAATTACTATATCCTTACTTTCTCTCATCACCTAATATATCCTCATTTTCTCCCTCATCATTTTTTCTCTCTCGCTATTTCCTCTCTCCTCACTTTTTCTCTACTCACTTCTCTCTCTTCACTTTTTTTCTCGTCACTTTCTCTCTCATTTTTTCTTAGATCAATTTCTCTCTTCTCAATTTTTATTTATTCAAATTTTCTTTCCTTACTTTCTCACTCCTTATTTTTCATCATTTTTTCTTTCAAATTATTTTATCTCATTATTTATTACAAACTTTTAAAAGATTTTTCTCTTTATAAATATATTTGTTAATTTTTTATTTAAGATTTTAAAAAAATAAAACTAAAAAATTGTTTTTAGAAAACATTAACCAAACACCTCTTATTTTTTGAAAACTACAAAAACTATTTTTTGTTCTCATATACGAGAATACAACTTTGAAAACAAAAAACAGAAAACAATGTCAAACATACCCTAATTTTTCATGCCAACAGACCAGAACTAAGAATTATTTTACAAACTTAAATCTCCAAGTGGTATTATTCAGTCAGATGAATAACAAAAGGAAAATTTGAAATTAAACTATGATAAAAATGTTGATTCATGAAGAACTACAACATTTGAAAAAAAGAGATGAATAGAGAGACATACTTTACTGACATTTTCACCAGCAGCATGTCCATCTTGTGCAAAGTAAGCCAAAATCAAGTTCCCAAAAAAGAACCAACATCAAAACCTACTGGTCCATAAAACGATTTGTTGAAAACTAGCCACTTATATGATTAGTTAACTAAAATTACCCTCTAATTATATTTTGTTTAATTCTACCCATTTTTCCCCCACACTTCCAAAAATGCCCTTGACCATTACCATTTTCTCTAACACCTTGCCAATCAATCCTAGCCTCCATGATCAGCACTGTACCACCACAACTCCACCACGAAACCAGCACAACTCCACCACAACGCCACCACACGTCCACCGCAGCTTTGCCATTGTCATCAATAGAGTCATTGACACCATAACCTTCTACGACGTTCTACAACCACGGTTCTGCCACCACAGCTCCACCACGAAGCCACCACACCTCCACCGCGCCTCCACTGCTGGTATAGTTATAGGAATAGGATTTTTTTTTTACTGAGATATTGACATAAGAGCTGTTTGAAGTTTGATTCATTACTTTTTCACGTGAACTATGCTTAATATATGTTTATATTTCAGTAATATATAAATGATTATTATAGATTCATAGCCTTTGTTAATGTATGTTTTGTTGCATCTTTATTCGAAATAAATTCTTACCGTATATACTGTGATGTATGCCATGTGTTTGTGAAAATGTCTGTGATATATATCTCTCTTATACATAATGAATACAATTGTCATCATACCATCATCACCATATATTTATAAAATTCAATACAAATGAAACTCAATTATTTGTCTTTGGCCTTGAGTAAGTTTTTCATGTTCGACAGCTACTCCTTGACAAACAAACAAATTTTATTTTTTTAAAATTTTTTTGAACTGTACAATCATACATATAAATTAGATTTTATTCTGACATTAAAGTTGAAGGTCTGTAGCTTGAACTCAATGAAAGCTTTCGTTGATTGGCATGATTATGTTAGATATTATACTAAGGTTCTGTTAAATTAATTTAGAGTTTGTTTTTATATAACTGTTTACATAAATGAACAACTGTGTTTGGATAAAGCTGTTAAAAAATTGTTTTGGTGTATTATTCTGAGTTTGTTCTGTTTACATTTGGCTGGGTTTGGATAAAGATATTATACAAAGCTCAAAAGCTCAATCCATTACTTGATCAGAGCTTTTATCAAACACTTTCTATTCTTTAAAATGCTATGAGCCAAAAACATTAATCCTCTTCTTCAGCTTTCCCTTGATTCTTTTACTTTCTTGATTCTTCAATGCCTTCCGACACTTCTCACAGAAATGCTCCAGTGGTAGAATCTCCCGCCCCTCCAATGAAAACTCCTTTGTCTGGCTTCTCTGCCCTCACTGCTCAGCTATTGTAGAATACAGAAGGATTTGTTTGTCTTTACTAGCTTTGGCATATGTTATTGCACATTGTAGGTGAACAAGCAATCTAACCTTATCACCCAAAGTAAAGGGTTTTGAATTGGCAAGAATTATTTTATCTTCAGTATTTCTCAATTTTTGATTTTAGTATGTTTGTCTATGCAACAAGCAAGTCATTAAATTTTGCATAGCTCCTTTCCAGCTTGCTCAAATAATTTTCTTTAGCCTTCAATTCTTCCTTGGAACCTTCAAGCTTTGATTTTAGCCAAGTAGCTGAACTTTTCAAACTTAGCTGGGGTGTCTACAATTTACCAAACAAAATGCCATGAAACATTTGATCTAAGCCATTTAAGGCTTGCGGTTTAAATTTTAAAGCAAGTGGTTTAAATTTTAAGCATTGTGGTTTAAATTTAAAGCTTAGTGGATTAAATTTCAAACTTAGGGGTTTAAAGATAGTTGGTTTATAATTTAAGCTTAAATGAATAAAAATTTATAAATTGTAGTTTAAATATGATGTCATTTAAGTCTTGTGGTTTAGATTTATAAATAGTGGTTTAAGTTTTAAGACATTTGGTTTAAAATTATAAAAATTTTATATTAGATTCATACATTACATTATATAGATTAAAATAGAGTATGTTTATAATTTAAGCCTAAATGAATAAAACTTAAACCTTGTGGATTAAATTTTGATGCCATTTAAGTTTAGTTGTTCATATTTTAAGTTTATTTCCAGCATCTTAAAAAATATGTTTTTGTTGTTCAGCACATTGAATCCCAATTTTAAGAACAATGTTGTAAATTAAGAAAGTATTAGTTTAAATTTTTAGCCATTGAATGTTTGAGGTTTAAATTTTGTTGTAAAATAACATTATTATCTTCATCTTCACGATAAAACATCTTTTGCATTACTTTGATTCTTCTTATTGAGTCACAAATATTATTGACACTTAGTTTTGCAAAAATTGTGTTTGCCTTGAGATGAGTGAAGTTAAGGGAAAAAGTATATTGAATTGATTTTTTTTTTTAATTTCTATCCAAGATAAAGCAATAAGCTCTCATGGTTGTGTTATTTTTTATTGCAGGGAATGGATAAGATAATGTTATTTGTAGTTTTTAATGGAAGATGGAATGCAAACAACAAATACATTGATCATGAAGTGAAAATATTGATGGTGGAAAAGGATATCAAGTATGAGGAATTGGTAAACAAGATATACAAAGAGCTCAGATTGAATGAAAGATTGATTTCAAAAAACTTGATTTTTGATGCAAATATGGATACAAGCAAAGGAATGAAGATAGAAAGTGATGAGAATTTACAAGTTTATCTAAACTTGAACAAGACTGTGGAAGAGTTGAAAAAATGTCCTCTCATCGTTGAAGTAGAACAGAGAAATCAAACCATTTCTTTGCCAAGAGAAGCTAGCATTCCATCTGCTTTAGCAAGCAATGCAACAAGTCAAAGTTTGACTCTCACAGACCCCACTACAAATACTGCAAGCACTAGCAAGATGAAGAGCGCCTCAACACAAGAATCCAACAAATTTACAGAACACGGGCAAGAAGCTCAATCACCTCTCCATGTGTTGCCGAATATGGAGATTGAAGACATAAGACTCAATTATGTTTTCAAGAATAAGACTGATCTAAAACATACACTTGCGAAAATAGCCATCAAGAAACACTTTCAGTACATAATTCAAAAATCATGTTCAGAAGCATTTTGGGCAAAATGCATAGATGAGAATTGTGGCTGGTATGTACGTGCAAGAAGCTCAAAAGTATCAGACTACTTTCGAGTTATCAAATACCATAAACACCACACATGCTCCTTAAATCACAGAAATTTTGAAAATAGACAAGCAAGTGCAAAAGTCATCAGTAGTTACTTCAAAGAGAAGTTTCGTGACCCAGGATCAACCTATCGACCAAGGCAAATAATAAGAGACATGAGAGATGAACATGGGGTAGGTGTAACATACAATAAAGCTTGGAGAGCAAAAACACTTGCAGCTGATGATGTTAGAGGGTCAAATGAGGAAAGTTATGCATTGTTGCCTTCATATTTGTATATGCTACAGTTGGCCAACCCAGGAACTATCACACGAGTATGTAAAGATGAAGAAAACAGGTATGAATAATATTTATGATTCACATTCCTATATTAAAGGCTTTACTGATTACAATCCATATCTTACATCTCTAGGAATTGGTTGTTTTTTTAATTAAATTTTACAGGTTTAAATACATGTTTATTGCTTTTGGGGCTTCATTAGATGGATGGAAGCAATGTAGACCAGTTATAGTGGTAGATGGAACATTTTTAAAGACGAAATGTGGAGGTACACTGTATGCAGCTTGTGTTAAAGATGGAAACAATCAAATTTTTCCTCTCGCCTTTGGAATTGGGGATTCAGAAAATGACAATGCATGGATATGGTTCTTTACAAGACTAAAAGAAGCAATAGGAGAACGAGAAAACTTATGCATAGTATCTGACAGGCATAAAAGCATAAAAAATGCAGTTGAACAAGTGTATCCTGGTGTATATCATGGAGTTTGTCTTTATCATTTGAAGCAAAATCTAAGGACTAAGTTTAGGGGATTACATGTGCATGCCATATTTGAAACTGCTTCAAGAGCGTACTCAGCTCAAGAATATTATTTTGCCATGGCTGAATTACAGAAAATTAGCCCTGAAATGACTACTTATCTTTTGGAAGCAAAACCAGAAAAATGGGCTCGGCCATTCTTTCCAACGAAGAGGTATAACATTCTTACAAGTAACATTGCCGAATCTATAAATGCAGCAATTGTGCATGCGAGAGAATTGCCTATAACGTCGTTAATAGAAGCTATAAGAGAGATGCTTCAAAGATGGTTTTCAACAAGAAAAGAAGCAGCAATTAACCAATTTGTTGAGGTGACAAAATGGGCAAATGATGAAATGGAAATCAAACTTGATGTGGCATTTCGAATGAAGGTATGTTATTAAAGTTACATTTATTTTCTTTTTGTTAGGATTTTAAATTTATTGCTTAATAATTGTATTGTTTCACAGGTAGATGCAATTGATGCAATGAAATCTAGTGTCACATATGGTGATCGAGTGTTTGTTGTCGACTTGGAACAACATATGTGCACATGTAATGAATTTCAACTAGAGGGAATTCCATGTGCACATGCTATTGCAACAATTGAAAGCAAGTACTTGGACAAGTACAAATTTTGCTCAAATTGGTATAAAAATTCTGTTTTGAAAGAGACATATGCAGGATCAATTAATCCTCTTCCAGATAAATATGATTGGAGTGTCCCAGATGAAATTATAGGAGATATCATGAAAGCTCCAAAATTCAAAGTAAAACAAGGACGTCCCAAGAAAAAAAGATTTCCATCAACAGGAGAATTTCCCAAGCATGTTCGAACAGTCAAGTGTGGAAATTGCGGAATATTGGGGCATAATAGAAAGAATTGTAAAAGCCAACCAATTCTAAAATAAGGATAACATTGAGTTGTGAATTGCATACATATCATGATAATTGAGATTGATTATTGTCCTTGAGAACAGTGCATTATGCATGAAAGCATAAACTGTTGTTATCTGTTGCAGTCTAAAGACTATAAAGATGCAATGTTATACATATTTGTTGCGTTGTGGACTTGTGGATAAGAATGTTTATACATTTATTAAAGTACATTTGTTTTTTATTATATTATTATCTATTTAATTTATGAAAAATAGGAATTGATATTAGTGAGAGATGAATTTGATAGAAAAAGGTTATAAAAGATGATAGATTATCATCTTTAAATTATGACAAATTTATCAGTTAATCTTATTTATTTAAGGCTTGCGGTTTAAATTTCTAGGCAAGGTGTTTAAATTTAAAACATAGGGGTTTAAATTTTAAGCTTAGGGGTTTAAATTTAAAACATAGTTGGTTAAATAAAGTTGGATTATAAATAGAGCTTAATGGATAAAAATTTGATACCATTTAGCCTTGTGGTTCAAAATTTGATTCAATTTAGCCACGTGGTTCAAAATTTGAAGCCATTTGCATTGTGGTTTAAAGTTTTATGAAAGTGGTTTAAATTTAAAGCTTAGTGGCTTAAATTCTTAGGCAAGTAGTTTATATTTAAAGCTTAACAGTTTAAATTTAAAACTTTGTTGTTTAAAGATACTTGGATTATAAAGCGTTTAGGCAAGTGCCATTTTACCCGCCGCGGCGCACAGAACCTTCAGACATTAGAGCCGCGGCGCTCAGACTGAAACAAAAAATTTATGGATAAAAATACATAAATTTTGGTTCAAAAGTTGATGTCATTTAGCCTAGGGGTTCAACATTTTATTCCATTTGGTTTGTGGCTTAAATTCTTAAGCAAGTGGCTTCAATTTAAAGATTAACGGTTTAAGTTTAAAAATTAGGGGTTTTAAGAGACTTGGATTATAAATAGAACTTAATGGATTAAAATTTATAAATTTTGGTTTAAATTTGATGCCAATTAGCCTTGTGGATCAAAGTCCGTGATGACATTTGGCATTAGGGATCAAAATTTGATGCCATTTATAATGTGGTTTAAAATTTTAAACAAGTGGCTTAAATTTAAAGCTTAGGGGTTTAAATTTAAAACTTAGAGGTTTAAATTGAAAATATTGTGGCTTTAAGCTTGGGGTTGCGCCGCGGCGCACAGACACTGCGAAACATTAGGGCCGCGGCGCCCAGGGAAAAAAGGCAGATTGGATCATGTTTTCTCTGCGCGCTGCGGCACCATTTAAATAGGGCCGCGGCGCACAAAGCATGTAACTTCTATTAATATAATTTTTTTTTTCATTGCCAATCAGAACATGAGCTCTAAATTTTGACAAATAATGAAACTTGGATTAAAATTTAAGCCTATTTACTTAAATTTAAAGGCTAAGGATTTAAACTTTGAATGAAATGGTTAATTAGATTATAATTATTATGATTTAAGCCTAAAGGATTAAAACTTAAACCATGTGGATTAAATTTTAATTGCTATTTAAGATTAATGGTTCGTAGTTTAAGTCATTTAAGGCTTGCGGTTTAAAATTTTAAGCATGTGGTTTAAATTTAAAGCTTAGGGGTTTCAATTTAAAGCTTACTGGTTTAAATTTAAGACATTGTGGTTTAAAATAAACTTGAATTATAATTAGAGCTTAATGGATTTTTTTTTTTTTTATAAATTATGGTTCAAAATTTAAAGCCATTTAGCCTTGTGCTTCAACATTTTTAGGCAAAGTGGTTTAAACTTAAAGCTTAGGGGTTTAAATGAAAAACATTGGGGTTAAAAAGATACTTGGATTACAAAAGGAGCTTAATTGATAACAAATTAGAAATCTTGGATTAAATTTGATGTCATTTAGCCTTGAATTTGATGCCATTTAGCCGTGGGGTTCAACACTTTTTGTCAAGTGGTTTAAACTTAAAGCTTAT
This sequence comes from Humulus lupulus, assembly GCF_963169125.1. Lineage (NCBI taxonomy): Eukaryota > Viridiplantae > Streptophyta > Magnoliopsida > Rosales > Cannabaceae > Humulus > Humulus lupulus. The sequence continues at coordinate 103,154,146 of NC_084793.1, forward strand.
GGGTTTAAATGTAGAACATTGAGGTTTAAGAAAGACTTGGATTATGAAAAGAGCTTATTTGATAACAATTTATAGATTGTGGTTTAAATTTGATGTCATTTAGCGTTGGGGTTCATTATTTGATTCGATTTGGATTGTAGTTTAAATTTTTAGAAAAGATGTTCAAATTTAAAGCTTAGGGTTTTAAATTAAAAACATTGTTGTTTAAAGAGAATTGGATTATAAATAGAACTTAATGGATTAAAATTTATAAATTTTGGTTTAAATTTGATGCCAATTAGCCTTGTGGATCAAAATCCGTGATGCCATTTGGAATTGTGGTTCAAAATTTGATGCCATTTATATTGTGGTTTAACATTTTAAGCAAGTGGTTTAAATGTAAAGCTTAGGGGTTTAAATTTAATGCTTAGGGGTTTAAATTTAAAATATTGTGGTTTAAAGAGACTTGGATTATAAATAGAGCTGAAGTGATAAAAATTCATAAATTTTGGTTCAAAAGTTTATGGCATTTATGTATGTGGTTGAAAATTTGATGTCATTTAGCCTAGGGGTTCAACATTTTATTCCATTTGGTTTGTGGCTTAAATTCTTAAGCAAGTGGCTTCAATTTAAAGATTAACGGTTTAAGTTTAATAATTAGGGGTTTTAAGAGACTTGGATTATAAATAGAACTTAATGGATTAAAATTTATAAATTTTGGTTTAAATTTGATGCCAATTAGCCTTGTGGATCAAAGTCCGTGATGCCATTTGGCATTAGGGATCAAAATTTGATGCCATTTATAATGTGGTTTAAAATTTTAAACAAGTGGCTTAAATTTAAAGCTTAGGGGTTTAAATTTAAAACTTAGAGGTTTAAATTGAAAATATTGTGACTTTAAGCTTGGGGTTGTGCCGCGGCGCACAGACACTACGAAACATTAGGGCCGCGGCGCCCAGGGAAAAAAGGCAGATTGGATCATGTTTTCTCTGCGCGCCGCGGCACCATTTAAATAGGGCCGCGGCGCACAGAGCATGTAACTTCTATTAATACAATTTTTTTTTTCATTGCCAATCAGAACATGAGCTCTAAATTTTGACAAATAATGAAACTTTGATTAAAATTTAAGCCTATTTACTTAAATTTAAAGGCTAAGGATTTAAACTTTGAGTGAAATTGTTAATTAGATTATAATTATTATGATTTAAGCCTAAAGGATTAAATTTAAAACATAGGGGTTTAAATTTTAAGCTTAGAGGTTTAAATTTAAAACATAGTTTGTTAAATAGAGTTGGATTATAAATAGAGCTTAATGGATAAAATTTTTATACCATTTAGCCTTGTGGTTCAAAACTTAATTCCATTTAGCCATGTGGTTCAAATTTTGAAGACATTTGCATTGTGGTTTAAAGTTTTAGGAAAGTGGTTTACATTTAAAGCTTAGTGGTTTAAATTTAAAACTTAGGGGTTTAAATTCTTAGGTAAGGGGTTTAAATTTAAAGCTTAACGGTTTAAATTTAAAACTTAGTTGTTTAAAGACACTTGGATTATAAAAATAGCTTAATGGATAAAACTTTTAATTTTGAGATCAAAATTAGATACCATTTACCCTAGTTGTTCAATATTTGATGCCATTTGGTTTGAGGTTTACATTCTTAGGTAAGTGGTTTAAGTTTAAAGCAAAACGGTTTAAAATTAAAGCTTAGTGGTTTAAATAGACTTGGATTATAAATAGAGCTTAATGGATAAATTTTTTAAAATCGCGATTAAAGAGGTTTAATTTTAAAGTTTAGTGTTTTAAATTTAAAGCTTAGTGGTTTAAAGAGACTTGGAATATAGATATAGCTTAATGGATAAAAAATTATAAATTATGGTTCAAAATTTGATTCCATTTAGCCATTTGTTCAAAATTTGATGCCATATGGTCTGGGGTTTAAAGTTTTAAATAAGAGGTTTAATTTTAAAGTTTAGGGGTTTAAAGTTAAAGCTTATTGGATTAAATTTAAAACATTGTGGTTTAAAGATACTTCAATTATAAATATATCTTAATGGATATAACTTTATAAATTATGAATCAAAATTTGAATCCATTTAGCATTGTGGTTCAAAATTTAAAACATTGTGGTTTGAAGAGACTTGATTTATAAGTAGAGCTTAACAGATAACAATTTATATTTTATTTTTCAAAACTTGATGCCAATTAGCATTGTGGTTCAAAATTTGATGCCATTTAGTCTTGTGGTTCAAAGTTTGATGCCATTTAGATTATTATTTAAAATTATAGGAAAGTGGTTTAAATTTAAAGGTTAGGAGTTTACAATGTTTATTGTTCAAGAAAAATAATTGCTATTTAAATTTTTAGACAAACGGTTTACATTTAAAGGATAGAGGTTTAAATATAAAACTTAGTAGTTTAAATTTAAAACATTGTGGTTTAAAGAGACTTGAATTATAACTCATATGTTAAAGATTAGTACCACTTGTGAAGTAATTCTCATTGCTAAACTCATATGGTAAGTTTATGGTATCAAGCACAAAAACTCAGAGTTCCACAACTCTTGATTTCAAGGGTCAGTGAGCATTAAAATCATTCTTAAAACAAAAAGTATTGAGAATCATATTTTGTTATTGTGTTCATACATGACACAAGTTCTCTGCTGGAGTTTCATGACCGTGCTTCCTCTTGTACCCATGATCCCAAAATTCTAAGGCCATCTTCCTTCTCATATCAACAACATTGTTTGGACCAATTTTGAATGGAGACATCCCCATCATTAACAACTCAGCCATTTTTATCACGTAAATACCACAATCAAACCTGCAAATTGGTAAAAACAAAATTCAACAGAAAAAATTGAGGAGAAAAGAAAAACTCAGCATACAAATTAATTGAATCTTAACAAACTCACGTGTTATCCTGAAAAGGAGATTCAACCCATGAGAACCTAAAATCCTCGCACATAGGTGCATAATGTTTACGTTTTTCATGGAAGCCCAAATAATCCAAAATGAATGGAAGAATTCTGCAATATTTCTTCACATGTGTTTCAACATCTTCGTTATTGGGACTATTAAATGAGTCATATATATAGATAATCTTTTTATCTATATGTAAAACACCTAAGCTCCAATGATCTAAATAAATCCCCCTTCCTTGTGGAATAAGAAATGGCATGAAAACAAAGTCAACTTCAAACCATGATTTTCCAAATTTCAATATCTTTCCCAGAATGAAATCAATAATAGCCTTCATTTTGGGACATGGATGCTTTATCCTTTTATGTTGATCATTTTTTTTTACATCTGAAATCATCTTCCTTAAATGAGCTTCATCACAACTAATTAGGGCCATGTAGTGATCAAAAACACAACTTGTTGTAGTACATTTCCGAAATGAAGGATAACAAGTATGAGACAATGCCTTCTTTCGCAAATAGTAAAAAGATATATCAATATGCTGCAAAAAAAAAAAATATAAAAAAAACATAAAATATATAATCCAATTATAACATAAAAAAATTGAAAATGAAAACAATATAAAGTATGCACAATATAATAATAAATGCTAGATAGTATAAAATCTTACATCGTTATTGATGAGACCTTCTGCATCACACAAATCAAAGAACCATTTTTTGTTGTCAATTTCTATTCCTCCCAATGATAAATGTGATTTTAATTTGGCATGAAATGCAGCATATGGAGATGATTTACTTCTACAAAATCAACAAACATTTATAAAAAGATATATATAAAATAATAATAAAAAATTTAAAAGAAAACACAAAGACAATTCATTTACCTTTTCTTATTCATACCATGAGTGTACCACTCCAAGAAGAACGAAATTGCTTCTGGAACAGGCATAACTTCATATTCACTCTCAAATGGAAATCTGCCTAAGAAATGACAAGTATTCTTTGCTTCTGAAGAGTTCATGGAAGAACAAAGCAATTCACTTGGTTCCACAATAGTTGTCATGGATGGTGGGGAAGCCATGATTGCACTTGAATCATCATGATCACTTTTCATTTGCTTCACTTCTTTTACTTCTTTTTGTTCTTCTGTTCCTCTAAAGTTCTTTGCAATATTTTCTTCCTTTTGATAGAATTTTTCATTGACAACCTACATATCAAAAAAATCAGCAACTACAATTAAAAAAAAAAATTAATACATGATTACGCAAGTATCATCAAATTCAAAGTTTATACTTGTGGGGCACTTTTTACAATTGACAAAGAAGGAGGAATGCATTTTGGATTGCTAGGAACAATCTCGCCAGTTGATCTCAACAGTGTAGACGGTTTTTTTATTTTCTCTAAAATTTTAGAAATATTTGGTGGTTGCTTGCCATGTATGCTCCTCTTATTATAATTTTCTCTTTGTTCAATAGGGGTGTTGCTTGCAAAATTCATGCATTCCTACAAATAATAAAAGATGAAAGTTAAAAACATGATAATTAAATGAAAATTAACACAAAACTTTATTGAAAAATATATAATATTTTAAATTTGTACCTTTGGTTGAGGAACACATTCAGGACTACTTAGAAGAATTTCACCACTTAACAAATCATTTATGCATGCTTGCAAATCCTCTTGAGCAGATAACTTTCTAGTTTTCTCTGAAACTTTGGAATCTTGCACATATTTCAAACGTTTTTTGCTTCTCTCTTTCACTTGTTCTCCTTCGTCATGTATGCATTTCTTTAAATCATTGTGTTTCACAAATTTTTTAATTAGTTGTTCATAATCTTCTATTTGTTTCTTCATGGCATCTGTATCTTTCGTTCTCTCATCAATTTGTGCCATGCATATATTAATCTGACCAATCCCACTTTTAATTTCAACAACATCTTTTTTTATTTCAATGATCTCCTCTTTGAGTTCCTAGGAAAAAAATCATAGGAGATAGAACAAATTAGAAAAAATATATATATATATATATATACTAAAATATAAACCGCAAGTCCTAAACAAAAATGAAAAAAAAGAACATACATTATTAAATTATGAAAAAATAGTTGATAATATAAATATACCTTCAACATTGAAATAATTTCTTCATCAATTGAGCTACTTTTTGTCTTGTTACTCATCATTGAGGGGTGATTGTTTGCATCCATGTATATTCCTCTTTCAAGAATTACTGTGTCAGTAAACATACCATTAAGGTGTAATGACTCTTTTTCCACACTAGATGGAGACAAACAAACATAATCAACCTATATACATAAAAATAAGAAAATCAATGAACAAAACAAAATTGTTAACAGTACAACAATTGAAATTAATTGAAGAACAATACTAAAAATATAAATATATATATGAATACGTACTTTTGATTTTTGGAAAACTTTAGACCAAATTGATCGGAGATTGTTCACTTTAGTTGACTTCCAATTTAAGATTCTAGGGATTTTTGAACTTACACGAGCGCCAAACAAAGATCCCAATGATGGAATAACCTCATAACCCCACACTTGGAAAGCCACAGGGAAGCCGCACAACTCATAATTGTTTTTTTGCAAATCCAAAACACTTGAAATACTCCCAATAGTTTCATTGAATGAACGACGACCCCATGGATAATTCTCAAACTTTTGTTCATCATCAACCAATTTTAAAACAAAATCATCAACAAACCTGTCACCTCTTTTACTTTCTAAAATATTTTGCACAATATGTACTTTAGCTATCTTAACGGCATCTTCGTCATCTAATTTTGAAGACATGAGAAGGTTTTTCAAGTCATTTCTTGAGATTGATGATTTCCCAGAGAAATACTTTTCTATTAATCTATTGGGGTGAACACTATGATCAACATCAGTAGGAAGTTGGGAACAATTTAGACCAGTTATTAGAGCAAATTCTTCAATTCCAAATTTTGCTCTTTTCCCTCCAAAGTTCATTCGGATGTCTTGTCTACTAGAGCTACCCTCCTCTTGAAGAATTAGAGAGTGAACAATCATGGAACAAAGTTTTAGGTTACTATTAATATCTAAGAGAAATCCCAAGCATGAATCCTTTAACTTTTCAAATTGAGCATCAGTTAGAGAATTCTCGATACAACGGAAATTGAGTTGATGATCTTGAAAATTAACTTTCATTTGATTCTTAGCAAAAATCAGCTTATTTGGACTTAAATTCTGCACATAAAAATAAAAAAAATAGAAAACAAATAATTAAATCGAAAACATTATCTTCTTTTATTTTTTAAAGCAAAAAAAGAAACATATATAAACAATGTAAAATTACCTTGAAAACATTCAATTTTTTATGATAATAACCTGATTTCCTATTCTTCTTCTTGATACGAGCTTTCTTTGCCATGTCTTACATAAAAAGCAATCAAAAGATATAAACAACATGTTATTAAAATAACACTTCCAGCTTTAAAATATATATATATATAAAAAAAAGAACAAACAAAACACATAATATTGAAGACATTTTCATACATTTAATCATGGAATTTAATGTCCTATAACTATAATAATATTGAATTAAAATCGCATATTCTCAAGATTATACAAACTGCAATTTAGTTAAGACATTTTGTCAAACACTTACAAGGCATGAAAATCAATTCAACAAAAGAGTAATGAAATCCTTATTCTTAATACTATACAATTGAATTTCAGTTGAAGTATTTCGTCAAACAGATACAATGCATGATAATGAACTAAAATCAAAGCATTAAAATAATCATTATTGGATGCATGGATAAGTTAAGTGAAATAATGAATACATATATATATATATACAACGAAAAAAAAAAGAATATATTTTACACTTACTTGCATCTATTAACATTGTTAAATTTTAATTTTCAGTTAAGATTCAAAAAAAAGACACAGAATAAATTTGCAAGAAAACATTGAAAATACCTTGTTAGAAGCTCAACTTCAGCTCAAAAATACTCTAATAGCTTCGAATATGGACGATCAAAACAATAATGGTTGTCCTCATAAAGGGAGGGTCAAACCAAAGCTATAAATGAAATGTTGAAAATGGAGAAGAAGATAATGAGTTTAGAGCTAAGAATGATTTGAGAAAACACTGAACTTGGGTTTGTGAAAACACTGAAAATATAATAATAATAATACAAATACGTAAGGGGTTATAATACAACACACTCTGGGCATGCGAATAATGTGCCGCGGGTTTTTGATCTAATCATCGCGCCGCGGCGCGCATAAAAAGGAAGGATAGAGCCGCGGCGCTCCGGTGGGTTAAAAATGCTGAAATTTTATGTCGCTGTGCGCCGCGGCTCAAAAATATATGGGCTGCGGCGCACAGTGAACACATATAACAAAATATATAATTTTTTTTTTTTTTTGCCAATCACAACTTGGGGTCTTAATTTTTAACCAATAAAACAATATTTTTTAAATTCAAAGGGTGTTGGTTTAAATTTTAAACATAATGGTTAAAAAGACAATGTTTATGATATAAGGCTAAATGATTATAACTTAAACTTTGAGAATTAAATTTGGATGCCATTTAAGATTAGGGGTTTAAATTTTAAGGCAAGTGGTTCAAATTTCAAGCCTCTTGATTTAAATTTCAAACCTAAGGGTTTAAAGATACAAGGTTTATAATTTAAGCTTAAAAGCATAAAAAAATTGTAAATTGTTGCCTAAATTTTAAACCATTAGGCTCATGTTTTAAGCTATCCAAGACTTATGGTATAAATTTTCAGGCAAGTGGTTTAAATTTTAAGCCTTGTGGTATACATTTAAATCTTAGTGGTTTAAATTAAAAATATTGTGGATTAAGTGGTCTTAATTTATAATTAAGGCTTGATGGATAAAAAATTATCAAATTGTGGTTTAAATGTGATGCCATTTAGCCTTGGGATACAAAATTTGATGCCATTTGGTTTGTGGTTTAAATTTTTACGGGAGTCCTTTAAATTTAAAAAATTAGGGGTTTAAATTTAAAACATTTTGGTTTAAAGAAACTTGGATTATAAATAGAGATTAATGGATAAAAATTTATAAATAATGGTTCAAAAATTGATACTATTTAGCCTTGTAAATCAAAATTTGATGCATTTAGTCTTGTGGTTCAAATTTTTTTAAGCAATTGGTTTAAATCTAAAAATAGGGGTTTAAATTTAAAAGGTTGTGGTTTAAAGAGGCTTGGATTATAAATAGAGCTTAATGGATAAAAATTTATAAATTGTGATTTAAATTTGGTGTCATTTAGCCTTGTGGTTTAAAATTTGATGCCAATTGCTTTCTGGTTTAAATTTCTAGACAAATGGTTTAAATTTAAAGCTTAGGAGTTTAAATTTAAAGCTCACTGGTTTAAACTTAAACTATTGTGGTTTAAAGAAACTTGGATTATTAAGAAAGGTTAATGAATAAAAATTATATACCATTCAGCCTTGTGGATCAAAATTTGATGCCTTTTAGATTGTGGTTTAAAGATTTAGGCAAGCGGTATAAATTTAAACCTTAGGGGTTTAAATTTAAAGCGTAATGGTTTAAAATTAAAAACATTGAGGGTAAAAGATGCTTTGATTATGAATAGAGCTGAATAGATAAAAATTCATAAATTATGGATCATAAATTGATGATATTTAGCTTTGTGGATCAAAATTTGATGATATTTAGCCTTAAGGTTCAAAATTTTTTTGCCAATCACAACTTGGGGTCTAAATTTTTAACCAAGAAAAAAAATATGTTTCAAAATTTAAGGGTAGAAATTTAAATTTAGACGGTGTTGGTTTAAAGTTTAAACATAATGGTTAAAAAGACAATGTTTATGATATAAGGCTAAATGATTATAACTTAAACTTTGAGAATTAAATTTGGATGCCATTTAAGATTTGGGGTTTAAATTTTAAGGCAAGAAGTTCTAATTTCAAGCCTTTTGTTTAAATTTCAAACCTAGGGGTTTAAAGATACAAGGTTTATAATTTAAGCTTAAAAGCATAAAAAAATTGTAAATTGTTGCCTAAATTTTAAACCATTAGGCTCATGTTTTGAGCTATCCAAGTCTTGTGGTTTAAAGTTTCAGGTAAGTGGTTTAAATTTTAACCCTTGTGGTATACATTTAAATCTTAGTGGTTTAAATTTAAAATATTGTGGATTAAGTGGAATTAATTTATAATTAAGGCTTAATGGATAAAAATTTATCAAATTGTGGTTTAAATGTGATTCCATTTAGCTTTGGGGTTCAAAATTTGATGCCATTTGGTTTGGGGTTTAAATTTAAAAATTAGGGGTTTAAATTTAAAACATTTTGGTTACAGAGACTTGGATTGTAAATATAGCTTAATGGTTAAAAATTTATAAATTATGGTTCAAAATTTGATTCCATTTAGCCTTGTAATTCAAAATTTGATGCATTTAGCATTGTAGTTCAAAATTTTTAACCAATAGGTTTAAATATAAAGTTAGGGGTTTAAATTTAAAGTTTAGGGGTTTAAATTTAAAAGGTTGTGGTTTAAAGAGATTTGGATTATAAATAGAGCTTAATGGATAAAAATTTATTAATTGTGATTTAAATGTGATGCCATTCAGCCTTGTGGTTCAAAATTTGATGCCGATTGGTTTATGGTTTAAATTTTTAGGCAAGTGGTTTAAATTTAAATCTTAGCAGTTTAAATTTAAAGCTCACTGGTTTAAACTTAAATCATTGTGGTTTAAAGAAACTTGGATTATTAAAAGAGATTAATGAATGAAAATTATATACCATTTAGCCTTATGGTTCAAAATTTGATGCCATTTGGTTTGTGGTTTTAGGGTTTAACTGCTTTTTTACCTTTTTGAGTCTAAAATCGAAGCATGGTATTGTATGCTGGTAAATAACAAAACAGTTCAAATTCACTTCAAATTATTTTTCTTTCTTTCTTTCATTTTTTAGTAATTATCAAGCTTGAATAATTATCAAGCTTTATTCTAAATTGATATAAAGCTGAAGTGAAAGCAGATTCAAAGAGGATGAATAATATCTACATAACATAAATATATAACTCAGTTTCTGGCACAACCACTTGAGCTTTTGGGATGCTAACAGCTAACTTGTTTTAGGAAACTTGAAATCTGGGGTTGCAGGCATGGCATTTTTCAACATACTCCAGCATATCAGACCTAACTTGGAGCAGAATTTAGCTGTTTTGAAAATGAATTGGCCTAACAAGAGAAATAAAATAATAACACAACATGTGAATGGGAAAAATCTCAGGGGTCTCTGGGAATTGATCTTCTTGGCAACTGATAAAAATAGAAAGAGAATTTTGGACCAACCGTTACTAGACAGATAAAAAGGATATTTAATAACAAGCATAAATTGTTCATATCATAAATATTAAATTCAGGTCATTACATTAGCTTCTGCCCTCCTAGGCATCTAAAGTGAGAGACCTACATTAGTTATAAAAAGTAAATAAAACAAATCAATGAGCTTATACAAACTAGTATGGGGGCTGCGGGGGATGTTGAGGATATGGTGGCTGGGAATCAAATGGTGGGAAAAGTGGTGGCTGCTGAAAGAAGATATGATCTTGTTGATTTTGGTCCTAGCGCCCAAGCAAAGAGTTGATATGGGTAGTGTGATCCGCATCATATTGACTACGTTGGGCATAGTACTGCATCAAATGCGAATTTTGCCGATATATAAAATCATTTTGTTGAATGAGATGAGAGTTTTGTTGAGCTAAGAACTGCATATATGGATCTGTAGGGGGAGTGATACGAACATGTGCATCCTCTGCCATAGGTTCAATCTCTTCTTCCTCATTCTCCTCTGGTATGGCACCTGCTAAATTAGCTCTTGCTAAGCGTTTAACAGTTTGTTCACCATATGCATTCACCATAACAGCAGTAATAGTAGGAAGAGCCCTAACAATGAGGTCATCTGTCCATGATGGAGTGTCAGCATTTTGACACAACGTTGTAACAGTGGATGCATGTCCCAAACCTCCTGTGGTGCCTCCCCATCCAAAACGTTTGAGGCTACTATTGATCACTTTGCCAATGTCAATTGTGTACCCCTCCATAATAGCATAAATAAGTAGTACACGCTCAACAGTAATAGAGGATACATGAGAAACTGGAAGAAGATTTGCACACACAAAATAAGTCCAAGCAGTGGCTTCTTTTGTCATATCTGCTTTCATCAAATGTCGAGGTTTCCCATTAGACATAACCCATTGAGAGCCTGGTTTACACAAGCGATTTATCACTGCACCAAAATCAATTTGTCCTTCTATAAATTTTACATACTCATCCTCCTCAGGATCTAAGGTAACCAACTTGAAAATACCATTTATAGTATTAATATCGAAAGGCACCCATTTTCCACGAACAAAACATTTATTTTTGCGGCAGTCCGGAATATTAGCATAAAATTCTATTACCAATTGTTTTATTCCTCCATAAGGTACTTGAACTAAAGTCTTCCACCCCCTCTGCTCAATATTAACAAGAATACTATTGTAAATTGGATCATGTTTTAGCCTAGAATCGAACTCCATGCCTCGTTCACCCAATACTTTCTTTGCTCGCATACTATCAAATCTCTTCTCAGCTTCTTCACTAACAAACTTATCTGAGTTAAACTTTGGATTTTTATCCCTAGAAGTAGAAGCTTCAGTAGATACCTTTGATTTCTTTTTAGGAGCCATTTGCACAAGATAAGACACAAAAATTATTTCTTCAAAATTACCTAAAAAATACAATACCAAAAACAATGATGTCAAAACATTGAATAATCTTCAAATAGACATATATTTATATCTATAATAACTCATATATATATAATATTGAATTGCCTAAAAAAAAATTAGGGGTGATCAAAAAAGCAAGCAATAAGCTCACAACATATAATTCTCCAAGACATAAAAAAGCAAGCAATGGGCTTTAATGTGTAATTATAAAGTGGAGACAGATCGTATGCTCAGAACATATAGTTCTCCAATACATATAATTCAACAAGTAATCAATGAGCTCATAACATATAATTGTCCTAAACATAATTATGTTTAATATAATTTACAGTTATCATCTTCTGCTTAGAAAATATCATAAAATGAAATTTGGAAGTAAAGAAAGTAGATTGCTAGAATAATTCTTGAAAATTTGACCATATATTACGAATTCTTATGTATCATGATTGATCTTTGGATTTCCAAATGAACTAATGGAAATTTTGGATTTCCAAATTCGGATAACATCACAAAAATTCAAACCCACTAAACAGACAACATATGAAGCACTTGCTAAAATCAATCTCAAGCACTTTTGTGTTCAAACACAACAAGTAGGAGATGCAACTCAAAATTCAAAATCTAAAACAAATAAGAAACATACACATGTGCTAATGGTTCTCCAAGGTCACCCCACAACTTGCGGAACAAAACGAAAGAGAGATAACGAGACAGAGATTTTACCTACACACACCTCCGCATTAACCAGGCCCCGAGCCTCTAAATCGTCTATCCCAACGAGTCAGCGAGCCTCTGAGTCGTCCAGTCCCAATGAGCCCCCAAGCACCTACGTCGTCCAGCCCCTGAGCCTCCACGTCGTCTAGCCCTTCGCAACCCTCAAGCCTCTGTCAGTCTAGCCCCTCACAACCCCCAAGCCTTCACGTCGTCCAGCCCCTCGCAACCCCCAAGCCTCTGTCGGTCCAGCCCCTCACAACCCCTAAGCCTCTGCGTCGTCCAGACCCTCGCAGCCCCCGAGCCTTTGTCGATCAATGAGAGAGAGTGCGACTGAGGGAGTTCAAAGAAATATGGAGAGAAAGAAATATGGAGATAGGCGGCAGAAAGAAATATGGAGAGAAAGAGAGTGGGAAAGTAGGTTATAGTTTTAGGGTTTTTAATTTCAAAAAAAAAATTTGTCTTTAAAAAAATTAAAAAAAAAATTAATAAGTAGTTTTTTTACTTGAATAAGTAGTTTTTATTAGTTTAATAAATTTATTATATATTTTTGTTTTGGTTAATAGATTTTTCAGTTAAAAAAATATTTATATATATAAAAAATATTTAATTAATTATATAATATAATAGATAATTTATTAATAGCTAATTAGCCTTGTGGATCAAAATCCGTGATGCCATTTGGCATTGTGGTTCGAAATTTGATGCCATTTATATTGTGGTTTAAAATTTTAAGCAAGTGGATTAAATTTAAAGCTTAGGCGTTTAAATTTAATGCTTAGGGGTTTAAATTTAAAATATTGTGGTTTAAAGAGACTTGGATTATAAATAGAGCTGAATGGATACAAATTCATAAATTTTGGTTCAAAATTTGCTGTCATTTAGCCTAGGGGTTCAACATTTTATTCCATTTGGTTTGTGGCTTAAATTCTTAAGCAAGTGGCTTCAATTTAAAGATTAACGGTTTAAGTTTAATAATTAGGGGTTTTAAGAGACTTGGATTATAAATAGAACTTAATGGATTAAAATTTATAAATTTTGGTTCAAATTTGATGCCAATTATCCTTGTGGATCAAAGTCCGTGATGCCATTTGGCATTAGGGATCAAAATTTGATGCCAATTATATTGTGGTTTAAAATTTTAAACAAGTGGTTTCAATTTAAAGCTTAGGGGTTTAAATTTAAAACTTAGAGGTTTAAATTGAAAATATTGTGGTTTTAAGCTTGGGGTTGCGCCGCGGCGCACAGACACTATGAAACATCAGAGCCGCGGCGCCCAGGGAAAAAAGACAGATTGGATCTTGTTTTCTCTGCGCGCCGCGGCACCATTTTATTAGGGCCGCGGCGCACAGAGCATTTAACTTCTATTAATATATTTTTTTTTTCATTGCCAATCAGACCATGAGCTCTAAATTTTTGACAAATAATGAAACTTGGATTAAAATTTAAGCCTATTTACTTAAATTTAAAGGCTAAGGATTTAAATTCTTAAGCAAGTGGCTTCAATTTAAAGACTAACGGTTTAAGTTTAATAATTAGGGGTTTTAAGAGACTTGGATTATAAATAGAACTTAATGGATTAAAATTTATAAATTTTGGTTTAAATTTGATGCCAATTAGCCTTGTGGATCAAAATCCGTGATGCCATTTGGCATTAGGGATCAAAATTTGATGCCATTTATATTGTGGTTTAAAATTTTAAGAAGGTGGTTTAAATTTAAAAGTTTGGGGTTTAAATTTAAAACTTAGAGGTTTAAGTTGAAAATATTGTGGTTTAAAGCCTAGGGTATGCGCCGCGGCGCACAGACACTGTGAAACATCAGCGCCGCGGCGCCCAGGGAAAAAAAAAGACAGATTGGATCTTGTTTTCTCTGTGCGCCGCAGCTCTATTTTATTAGGGCCGCGGCGCACAGAGCATATAACTTCTATTAAATATAATTTTTTTTTTCATTGCCAATCAGAACATGAGCTCTAAAATTTTGACAAATAATGAAACTTGGATTAAAATTTAAGCCTATTTACTTAAATTTAAAGGCTAAGGATTTAAACTTTGAATGAAATGGTTAATTAGATTATAATAATTATGATTTAAGCCTAAAGGATTAAAACTTAAACCCTGTGGATTAAATTTTAGTTGCTATTTAAGATTAATGGTTTGTAGTTTAAGTCATTTAAGGCTTGCGGTTTAAAATTTTAAGCATGTGGTTTAAATTTAAAGCTTAGGGGTTTCAATTTAAAGCTTACTGGTTTAAATTTAAGACATTGTGGTTTAAAATAAACTTGAATTATAATTAGAGCTTAATGGATTTTTTTTTTTTTTTTATAAATTATGGTTCAAAATTTAAAGCCATTTAGCCTTGTGCTTCAACATTTTTAGGCAAAAGTGGTTTAAACTTAAAGCTTAGGGGTTTAAATGAAAAACATTGGGGTTAAAAGATACTTGGATTACAAAAGGAGTTTAATTGATAACAAATTAGAAATCTTGGATTAAATTTGATGTCATTTAGCCTTGAATTTGATGCCATTTAGCTGTGTGGTTCAACATTTTTTTGTCAAGTGGTTTAAACTTAAAGCTTATGGGTTTAAATGTAGAACATTGAGGTTTAAGAAAGACTTGGATTATGAAAAGAGCTTATTTGATAACAATTTATATATTGAGGTTTAAATTTGATGTCATTTAGTGTTGGGGTCCAATATTTGATTCGATTTGGATTGTAGTTTAAATTTTTAGAAAAGTTGTTCAAACTTAAAGCTTAGGGGTTTACATTAAAAACATTGTTGGATAAAGAGACTTGGATTATAAATATATCTTAATGGATTAAAATTTATAAATTTTGGTTTAAATTTGATGCCAATTAGCCTTATGGATCAAAATCCGTGATGCCATTTGGCATTGTGGTTCAAAATTTGATGCCATTTATATTGGGGTTTAACATTTTAAGCAAGGGGTTTAAATTTAAAACTTAGGGGTTTAAATTTAATTCTTAGGGGTTTAAATTTAAAATATTGTGGTTTAAAGAGACTTGGATAATAAATAGAGCTGAAGTGATAAAAATTCATAAATTTTGGTTCAAAAGTTTATGTCATTTATGTATGTGGTTGAAAATTTGATGTCATTTGGCCTAGGGGTTCAACATTTTATTCCATTTGGTTTGTGGCTTAAATTCTTAAGCAAGTGGCTTCAATTTAAAGACTAACAGTTTAAGTTTAATAATTAGGGGTTTTAAGAGACTTGGATTATAAATAGAACTTAATGGATTAAAATTTATAAATTTTGGTTTAAATTTGATGCCAATTAGCCTTGTGGATCAAAATCCGTGATGCCATTTGGCATTAGGGATCAAAATTTGATGCCATTTATATTGTGGTTTAAAATTTTAAAAAGGTGGTTTAAATTTAAATGTTTGGGGTTTAAATTTAAAACTTAGAGGTTTAAGTTGAAAATATTGTGGCTTAAAGCCTAGGGAATGCGCCGCGGCGCACAGACACTGCGAAACATTAGGGCCGCGGCGCCCAGGGAAAAAAAGAAAGATTGGATCGTGTTTTCTCTGCGCGCCGCTGCTCTATTTTATTAGGGCCGCGGCGCACAGAGCATATAACTTCTATTAAATATAATTTTTTTTTTCATTGCCAATCAGAACATGAGCTCTAAAATTTTGACAAATAATGAAACTTGGATTAAAATTTAAGCCTATTTACTTAAATTTAAAGGCTAAGGATTTAAACTTTGAATGAAATGGTTAATTATATTATAATTATTATGATTTAAGCCTAAAGGATTAAAACTTAAACCCTGTGGATTAAATTTTAATTGCTATTTAAGATTATTGGTTCGTAGTTTAAGTCATTTAAGGCTTGCGGTTTAAATATTTAGGCAAGTGGTTTAAATGTAAAGCTTAGGGGTTTCATTTTAAAGCTTAATGGAATTTTTTATTTTTATAAATTATGGTTCAAAATTTGAAGCCATTTAGCCTTGTGTTTCAACATTTTTAGGCAAAGGTGGTTTAAACTTAAAGCTTAGGGGTTTAAATGAAAAACATTGTGGTTAAAAGAGAATTGGATTATAAATAGAACTTAATGGATTAAAATTTATAAATTTTGGTTTAAATTTGATGCCAATTAGCCTTGTGGATCAAAATCCGTGATGCCATTTGTCATTGTGGTTCGAAATTTGATGCCATTTATATTGTGGTTTAAATTTAAAGCTTAGGGTTTTAAATTTAATGCTTAGGGGTTTAAATTTAAAATATTGTGGTTTAAAGAGACTTGGATTATAAATAGAGCTAAATGGATACAAATTCATAAATTTTGGTTCAAAAGTTTATGTCATTTGATGTCATTTGGCCTAGGGGTTCAACATTTTATTCCATTTGGTTTGTGGCTTAAATTCTTAAGCAAGTGGCTTCAATTTAAAGACTAACGGTTTAAGTTTAATAATTAGGGGTTTTAAGAGACTTGGATTATAAATAGAACTTAATGGATGAAAATTTATAAATTTTGGTTTAAATTTGATGCCAATTAGCCTTGAGGATCAAAATCCGTGATGCCATTTGGGATTAGGGATCAAAATTTGATGCCATTTATATTGTGGTTTAAAATTTTAAAAAGGTGGTTTAAATTTAAAACTTTGGGGTTTAAATTTAAAACATAGAGGTTTAAGTTGAAAATATTGTGGCTTAAAGCCTAGGGAATGCGCCGCGGCGCACAGACACTGCGAAACATTAGGGCCGCGGCTCCTAGGGAAAAAAAGAAAGATTGGATCGTGTTTTCTCTGTGCGCCGCGGCTCTATTTTATTAGGGCCGCGGCGCACAGAGCATATAACTTTTATTAAATATAATTTTTTTTTTCATTGCCAATCAGAACATGAGCTCTAAAATTTTGACAAATAATGAAACTTGGATTAAAATTTAAGCCTATTTACTTAAATTTAAAGGATAAGGATTTAAATTTTGAATGAAATTGTTAATTAGATTATAATTATTATGATTTAATCCTAAAGGATTAAAACTTAAACACTGTGGATTAAATTTTAATTGCTATTTAAGATTAATGGTTCGTAGTTTAAGTCATTTAAGGCTTGCGGTTTAAATATTTAGGCAAGTGGTTTAAATGTAAAGCTTAGGGGTTTCAATTTAAAGCTTAATAGTTTAAATTTAAGACATTGTGGTTTAAAATAGACTTGAATTATAATTAGAGCTTAATGGAATTCTTTTTTTTTATAAATTATGGTTCAAAATTTGAAGCCATTTAGCCTTGTGTTTCAACATTTTTAGGCAAAGGTGGTTTAAACTTAAATCTTAGGGGTTTAAATGAAAAACATTGTGGTGAAAAGATACTTGGATTACAAAAGGAGCTTAATTGATAAAAAATTATAAATCTTGGATTAAATTTGATGTTATTTAGCCTTGTGCTTCAAAATTTGATGCCATTTAGCCGTGGGGTTCAACACTTTTTGTCAAGTGGTTTAAATTTCAAACATTATACTTTAATTATAATAGATATTTATATTTTTTCAGAAACAATTAATAAACAGCAATTATACTTTTCAATGAAAGATAAATAGGCAAAAATTTCCATTGAATTACTATAAGAATTTTTTGTTTTGTTTATTTACATTTTGAAATTACAAAGCTCTAAGTTTTAGCAAAATGAAAAACTCTAAAGTCTATAATCTTTGAAATTAAAACCAATGGTGCATTTCTATAATTAATGTATGCATACATCATTAGTGGGAGTTTCATATCCTTCATTCATGTGCTTGATGTTACCATGAATCCACAATTCTATTGCCATTTTCTTCCGCATAGAAAATGCATTATCTGGTCCAATTTCAAAAACTGATTTCCCTGCCATCAGTAATTCAACGAACTTTATGAGATAAATCCCACAATCAGTCCTGCAAACATAAAAAATAAAATCATATCAGAAGATTTTTAATTATAAATAAAAACCACAAATAATAAAAGTAATTTATAATTTAAAACTTACATATTAACTTGATCTGGACATTGTACCCATGAATACTCGAACTCCTCACAACCTGAAGTATATCCTTTTCTTTTTTCATGGAAACGTAAGAAGTCGAAAATATACGGAAGAAGTTGGCAATATTTCTTTACATGATTTCTTACGCTTTCTTCACCATCTTGGTAGTAAGAATCATAAATACAGATTTTTCTTTTATCAATGTCAAGAACACCTAAGCACCAATGATTTAGGTGAGTTTCACCTAAAATCAAAAATGGCAGATATACAAAATCGACTTCTAACCATGACTTCCCACATGGCATTGATTTGCCAAATATTCTATCTATTATAATCACTTCCTTATTCCAATTATAATTTTCTATTTCTTCTTCACTAACCGTTACTTGCCTAAAAAATGCATCAAAAATATAGTCTGATGTAGTACAGTTTTGAAATGAAGGCAAGCAAGTATGACAAATAGCCTTCCTTCTCAAATAATAAAGTGATATTGAAATATGCTGCAATAAGAAAAAACAAAGGACAAGAAAAAAATCATAAAAAGTATAAAAAAGAATACAAATTTTCATAGAGTATAAAACAGGATAAAAAAAAAATTAATCTTACACTATCATCAAGGAGGCCATTCTTGTCATATAGATCATAGAACCACTTCTTATAATTAATGTATTGATCGCCATATACAAACCCAGGCATTGTGGCATAAAATGGATGGAAGGGTTCTTTTTTAGTCCTAAAAAAAACAAAACAAAAACCAATGGTATTAATATATAAAACAATATAATTAACGTAAATATTCAATAAGTAAACCAATTTACCTATACTTCTTAAGGCCAAGCTTGTACCATGACATGAATCTTTCTTCCAACTCCGTTGAAGGCATATCATCAAATTCGCTCTCGAAAGGAAATCGTTCAACAAAATGTTCTTTCTTTTTTCTTCGTTCATTGGACAATCCAAAAACAATTGCTGACAAATTATGAGTATATGGAGAAGAAACAAATTTACTTGGTTTCCTTTCCCTTTTCTTTCTTGAGTATTTTTTCTTAACCTCATAATTGTCATTTGATGATTGGGATAAAATATTAAAAGTTGGAGTGGTCTCAAAATCTTTGTCATGGCCAATATCAAATTTCTTTGTTGAAAATTCTTCAAGATCATTTTGTATTGGTTCAACATTGGAAACCTAAAAATAAGAATTAGACAGACAACTTAAGAAAAATAAGCAAACATTTTATAAAAACATAAAACACAAAATAATAAAGGGTTTTTCAATTCAAAGATAGATTAAAAATCATACCGGGATAATTGCTAAAGGAGCAACACATTCTACAGTGTTGAAGTCATTCATACTTTCATGCAAATCATCTTCAAATAAGAATTTCTCCTCTTGAGAAGAAGACTTCTGATCTTTGTTCTTCACCTTCTCCTCTTTTCCTTCTCCTTGCCCTTCACCAGGAACTTCCTTCTTTGCATCATGTTTCTTCATAAAAACCTCCATAAAATCAAAGAAACGTTTCATTCCGTCCTCAATGTCATTCATCTTTGTTTTCATATCAGCAATGTCTTTTTTCATTACAATATGATCTTCTTTGATTTCCTGAAAAAAAAAATTAGAAGGGCAAAAAAATATAATGAACAAGACATAAAAAACAAAAATATATAAGGAATTGTAAAGAACATATTTTCAAAATGAAAACTATACAAAAAAAACAAAAACAAAGACATAAGCTGAAAACAGTAAAAAACGAACCTTCAACAAACAAATATTTTCTTTTTTCATTTCCTGAAAAAAATTAGAAAGGAAAAAATATATAATGAACAACACAGGAAAAACTAAAATATATAAGGAATTGTAAACAACATATTTTGAAAATGCAAACTATACAAAAAAACAAAAACAAATACATAAGCTGGAAAACAGTAAAAAACAAACCTTCAACAAAGAAATATTTTCTTCTTTCATTTCCTGAAAAAAATTAGAAGGGCAAAAATATATAATGAACAACACAGGAAAAACTAAAATATATAAGAAATTGTAAACAACATATTTTCAAAATGCAAACTAGACAAAAAACAAAAACAAGGACAAAGGTTGGAAACAATAAAAAACGAACCTTAAACATAGAAATATTATCTTCTTTCATTTCCTGAGAAAGGCAAAAATATATAATAAATAACACAGAAAAAACTAAAAATATATAAGAAATTGCAAACAATATATTTTCAAAATGCAAACTAGACAAAAAAAAAAACGAACCTTCAACAAAGAAATAATTTCTTCATTAGAACTACTTGAGCTATAACTTTTTGTCTTTTTGGTTTTTGAATTATGATAATATTCTTCTCTCCCTCTTTTAGAAGTTGAAGAGACACAAAGCATAGCATGATGAAATGAATTTCTTTCATCATTAGAAAAGTTTAAAGGAGCATAAACCTATACATAAAAAAAATAAAAAAATTAATAAAACAATTCTAAAAAATAAGAGAGAAAGTTAAAAACAATAAGAAATAAAAACAAATTTTTTACCTTTGATTTTTTAAAAACTTTATTCCAAATTGTCTTTAAATGACAACTCTTCTTCCCTGTCTTCCAATTCAAAATTCTGGGGAACTTTGAACCAACATGAATTGCAAACGATGAGGCCAACAAAGGAATAACCTCAAAACCCCAAACTTGGAAGGCTATAGGGAAGCCACATAGCTCATATCCTGTCTTTGATGAATCTAGGGCGCTTGTGAGATATTTTATAGTTTCGTTAAAAGAACGGCGACCCCAAGGATATGCCTCAAACTTTTGAACATCATCTACTAAACTCAAGACAAAATTGTCTACTAACCTATCTCCTCTTTTACTACCTAATATATTTTCCACAATATATACTTTCACTAATTTCACAGCATCCTCAGCATCAATATCTATCTTTCTAGATTTAACGAAATCTTTCAACTCATTTCTAGATATTGATGATTTTCCACCAAAATATTTAACAAGTAATCGATTATTATCATTACTAACCCCCATGTCAACATGAATTTCATTGCAATTTAAACTTGTTATAATTCCAAATTCTTCAATGCCAAATTTTGTTTTGTTACCTCCAAAATTTAGATGAAGCTCATTCTCATTAGAGCTGCCATCCTCATGTAGAAGAAGAGAATGCAATATCATATGCGATGGTTCAAGCAATGAATCCAAATCTAGAATGAACCCAAGGCAAGATTGTTTTAGCTGTTGTACTTCTTCATTACTGAGAAAACTTTGTATGCATCCAATATCACTCCAATAGCATTGAGCTCGAATATTGGAATGCACAAAAAGTAATTTATCTTCGTTTAAATACTGCACAAATAAATGAAAATGAAAAAGATATGTTAATTATAGAAAGAAGTATTAATAGCAACAAATTTTTTTAAAAAAATAGATAAATTTACAGATGATAAAACTTTTAAATACGTAAAAAACCAAAAAAAAAAAACTTAATTGAAACATTTCGTTTGATTTTGGATGAACAATTGATAATGATTTCTTATCTGTGTTAATTGAAGATTTGGTTGACATTTCTGAAATATGCATAAACAAAAAGAAACAATTAATAAAAAAATAACAATAATAATAAATATGTATCTAACATTTCTGAATAAATAATGCTCAATCAAAACAGATGCCATGAAACATAAACAATAATAAAAAATTTGCTAGTATAAAAATATCAAAATTAAAGGACATATAGAAGGACATACAATGATTTGAGCTACTCAATTTTTCTTTATTTTGCATAATAAAAGTACTTCAACAAATGAAAAGTAAGAAACAAGTATTCATAGATAAAATGTTCATATTTTTCAAGACCTCAACTTGACCATTCAATCTCGAAAGGTAATAAAAAAAAAAACAACATTTATGGTCAAAGACTTAGAATTAATTTTAGTGTGTATTCAAAAGCAAATAATAGAGATCAAAAGAAAATGTGTATCCAATACAAATAGAGATCAAAAGAAAATGTGTATCTTGTCGTGGAGATTAACTACCAAATCATGAACATGATCACTAACAACTGAACAATCAATTTTAGTACAGCATTAATATTTGTTCTAATAACTTAATATATGCCTCTCCCTTTTCATTTTCTTCTTGTTATTCTGTTGATTTAAGTATGGCTCCATCTATTAGACAGTATTGAGGGAAGGGTTTTTAGGTGTTTTATTTTATTTTTCATGAAATTGGAAGAGTTTTTTTTGACACTGGAAAAGCAAGAAGCAGAAGGAGATATAGTGTGTGGCTAGGTAGAGATTACATTCCATAGAAGCATTAACAGTCAAACATGGATGACAATAAATGTCCACTTCTGACATGTGCAAAACAAGAACTGAATAGAAGTTGAAAATAGAAGAGTTGAAAATGAGGAGTTGAAAGTGTTATCAGACATTTTATTATGTTTGTTTCCCACCTAAAGATGAAAATAGAAGTTGGAAAATGACTTGTGTAATCTCCACCTACATATGTCCAATACCTACTAATCTAGTCTAAAAAGCCTCACCCCAAACCCCTCCATCACTACCAAAAAAAAAATTACTAATCTACTAATGTTTGCAAATTTTTAAGGAACCAACAGACACATTGTTGGTGGGACAAAACTCTGAGTCAAAATCTTCTACTAGAGAGTTGAAAGTAGCATCTGAGGTTGTTAAAGAAGTTAAAAGGCTCAAAAAGAAGCTCGGGCAGTATATGAAGAACTGTAGTTCATGTTCTCTGGTAAACTGCAGCTGCAAGAGTGATAGGGCAAGCAGTAGAAGCAGTGCAAGCAACAGAAATGGATATGTGCACTCAACAGTTTATGGCAGAAACTATAATTATAAAACTGTCCTATGTGTATACCAGAGGAGAACAGAAAAAATTAGGAAATAATTAAGAACTATTGAATTTAGTTTAATATGATATGTTTTGTATTTTAAACCTTCTATCTAGTTGGCTATATTCTTTATTTTGATTGGCTGAGTTATTTTATTCTTTATTCTGCCAATTATGAAGAAGAAAGGATGATCATTCCTTGCTTTTGACCTCATTTCTTCCTCTTTAGAACTTGTTTGTTGAACGCATCATCCCTTGAGACTAAAAGGATTAAAACTTAAACCTTGGGAATTAAATTTTAATGCCATTTAAGTTGAGTGGTTCATATTTTAAGCTATAGTTAAATATGTTATAATAGTCTTTTCGTAATGTTGTCTCTTGACACTTAAATTTGTCTTGAGATGACAGTTTTTGTTTAGTATTTGTTTATTAATTTATGATTTTGGTTTAGTAACTGTTGATTTCAAGATGTCTTTTGCATATATTAAAAGCTGTGATAGCTTAAATTTCAAACATGGTTCTGTTTAGTTTTTGATTTTGTTCTTTTACTGCAGAGCTTTTTATTAGTAAGACTAGAATAGGTCAATGTAAAGATGAGAACTAGCTTGTGTTTTTCATACTTCAATTTCTTGACAAAGAAAAACTCAAAGAGACTGTACACAATTGCAGAAACATGAGAAAAATGCAATTCTTTGTTTTCTTCCTTTATTGCTTGAGATATTTGCATAAGCTTTTATTAACTAAATTCTGCATTAACGTGCTAATGCTTTTAATTTTTTTTTTTGGTAGTTAATGATTTTCGAGGCAAAGAAACAAGAAAATAAGTACTTTGGACAATCAAAACGTATAAGGTATTCATAACTGATCAATATTGAATCTAATTATCTTTTCAATTAGCTAGGTTGAATCTCTACTAATTAAAAATATTTTTGTGTTTGTTAGCTTTATTAGTTAAATATGGATGAAAGAAAATTTTTATTGGTATACCTACATGGCAGACAAATGCACTTGAGAAGAGTCATCGTGTGCATTAGGATCTTAGTAAATGTGTATGTCACGCTTTATAGGCATTATAAAAGATATGTGCTTAAGGAAAGTGGTTTAAATTTTAAGTCTTGTGGTTTAAATTTAAAGCTTAGTGGTTAAAATTTCAAAACTAGAGGTTTAAATATACTTGATCTATAATTTAAGCCAAAATGGATAAAATTTATATATTTTAGTTTAAATTTGATGCCATTTAAGCCTTATGGTTCAAATTTATAAATTGTGGTTTAAATTTTAAGCCATTTGTTTTAAAATTATAAAGATTTTGTATTAGATACACACATTACAATATATAGATTAAATGAGTATTTTTATGATGTAAGCCTAAAGGATTAAAACTTAAACCTTGGGGATTATATTTTGATGCCATTTAAGTTTAGTTGATCTTATTTTAAGTCATTTAAGGCTTGTGGTTTAAATTTTAAGCCTCATTGTTTAAATTTAAAGCTTAGTGGTTTAAATTTAAAATAATGCTTAAAATTTAAACTACAACACTTAAAGTCCAAATCATGTCCTTTTAAAATGTAAACTGCAACGTTTAAAATCTAAACTACAACTCTTCAAAATGTAAACTACAAAACTTAAAATGAAAAAACCTTGGCTAAAAATCTAAAACACAACCTATAAAGCATAAAGGTTTAAAAATTAGGGGTGATCAAAAAAGCAAGCAATAAGCTCACAACATATAATTCTCCAAGACATAAAAAGCAAGCAATGGGCTTTAATGTGTAATTATAAGGTGGAGACAGATCGTATGCTCAGAACATATAATTCTCCAATACATATAATTCTACAAGCAATCAATGAGCTCACAACATATAATTCTCCTAAACATAATTATGTTTCATATAATTTACAATTATTATCTTCTGCTTAGAAAATATCATAAAATGTAATTTGGAAGTAAAGAAAGTAGATTGCTAGAATGATTCTTGAAAATTTGACCATATATTACGAATTCTTATTTATCATGATTGATCTTTGAAATACTAATGTTTTTAATTTCTCTATTGCAGCTTTATACAGGAAATGGGTTCTTAGTTTCTACACTAAAAGACATTTTATTATTATTCATTATAATATATGAACATTTTTTTTGTTTTTTTATTAGTTTCAATGCTTCGAACCTTAGAAATCAAAGAAGCAATGTTTTCTTTGGTTTAAAGAATACATTCATGTAAAATATTTTTAATTTATCAGTGAAAGAGATTCTATATTAACCTCAAATAATACACCCAGTCTCATATCATATATGTTGTTTTATACGATTCAATCAAACAATTTTTTTTAATTTTTTTTTTCTTTGGTTTAAATAATCTAGAAAACTCAAATGTCTTCTTCTCATTCAATACATGTTTGTCTCTTTTCGTTTCCTTATGCCACAACGTTGCATCTTAAACCTTTTCTATCTAGGCCAAAAATAATGAAATTATGACATAGAACATCATTGAGTCAATTTCACAAACACTTGGTGGGCACACTAATAAAACAACCTTCAATACTTGATTTCCAACAATGCAATGCCCAAAAACTTAAACATAAAATGCAGTAATCAACAAAAACTAAGAAACAAACAACAACTTAAACCAATATACAAGTTCCTCTACTAACAACAAAACACCCCTAAAATAACTAACATCATAACATAGATTTTTTCTAAACAAAGAATTTTCTTCATACAAGATTTAATATAAGAATTATAATACATATACTTACTTGAAAATCTTCTTCCAAGATGGCACACAAAAGTTCTAAACCCGGAAAAGATGATTGAACCCTAAAACGGAATATGATGTTTTGAAATAATGAATAAATGAGATCTAGAAAAGTATATAAAAAGTAGAGGGCTCGGGGTCTCGCGCGGCACTCTATTATTGAGCCGCGGCGCGCAGACAAGGAAATTTATTGGAAATGTAGTGCCGCGGCTCCCAGCGAAGGTAGACTTTTATTGCAATTTGGCGCCGCGGCGCTCAGCGACAACAAACTAATTGCAATTTTAGCGAGTCGCGGCTATCTTTTCTTTATAGAGAATAACTTAACATCGCTCACACAATATAAAATGATAAATTTGATGTCATTTATTGTAGTTTAAATTTGATGCCATTTAAGCCTGATGGTTTAAATTTATAAATTGTGGTTTAAATTTTAAGCCATTTGTTTTAAAATTATAAAGATTTTGTATTAGATACACACATTACAATATATAGATTAAATGAGTATTTTTATGATGTAAGCCTAAAGGATTAAAACTTAAACCTTGGGGATTAAATTTTGATGCCATTTAAGTTTAGTTGATCTTATTTTAAGTCATTTAAGGCTTGTGGTTTAAATTTTAAGGCAAGTGGTTTAAATTTTAAGCCTCATTGTTTAAATTTAAAGCTTAGTGGTTTAAATTTAAAATAATGCTTAAAATTTAAACTACAACACTTAAAGTCCAAATCATGTCCTTTTAAAATGTAAATTGCAACGCTTAAAATCTAAACTACAACTCTTCAAAATGTAAACTACAAAACTTAAAATGAAAAAATCTTGGCTAAAAATCTAAAACACAACCTATAAAGCATAAAGGTTTAAAAACTCTATCTCATATTAATCGCTTAACTTTTTAGCCACTCAACTTTGATTGCCCTTTTACAAGAAAATGAGCTTTTCAGAATTTCAATTTCTTTATTTTGAAACTCATTGCCCAATTTAGAAGTTCAATATTTAATTTACAAGGCTAGCTAATGATGCCATTAGAGAGGCATTGTCTGCGTATGAATCACTAGGAGAATTAGACAAACAAGAGACTGCATATGCTTATATTTAGCTAGCCTGCTACCAGAGGGATTGTAGTTTGAAGTTTATAGAGACAGGTCACAAGAAAAGTAACTTTGGTAAATGTGAAGGCAACAGTCTCGTATGGGGCAAGTAGTATGCATCTGTTGCTGGAAAGAACTAGCAAAAAGCAATGGACTTTTATGGTCCAAAATCTCATCCCACCATGTATCTGACCATATTGATGGACAGATCAGACCTTCTATAATGCCTTTCAAATCCTTTACTCAAATCTGGTATGATTTTCTACTTGACATTCAATTTGTTTCTCTTCATTTCGATTTGCAAATTTTTTTCTTTTAAAAATTGGTATTCATCCTTACGATTTTATAGAGAATGCTCGCTCTTTTTCCCCCTTAAACTATTCTTTATTGAAATGCTAACTAACATTTAAAATGTTTATACATTCAACTTTACTCAACTAGGCTTCACCTAAATAAATCTATTTACAGAATCTAAACAGGTAATATGGACCTTAAAAAATTTCAGAAACAAATTTTTTAATATAACTTGAAAAATACCTACTTGTAGGATAGTTTTTAGTACTAGTTCTTCTACTACTACTACTATTCAAGTCAATGCAAGTGATAGACTAAAGATGAAAGGAAAATCTTCTTCACCATCTCAAAATAGAAAGAAGAAGAAAGCTATTGCTGCTTCTTCTTCTTCTCAACCAATTCAAAAAAAGGAGAAAGCTAGCTTTGTTGCTTCCTCTTCACGATCACAAAATATGAAGAAAGCTATCTTTGTTGCTTCTTCAACATCTCAGGATAAGAAGAACAAACAAACAGATGCAATGGTTTTATGCAATGGTTCTGGGGTAAGCTTTCAAGACTTTGGATGTATTCTTCATTTGTATTATAACATTCCTTTAGTACAGTTCGTTTAAGAAAATGTGTAATTGGTGCTAAAAACACTCTAACTCACTCTTTCTAATGCTCAAACTTAGCTAATAATTCTATTTAGCTCAATATTATTCGGGTTATTAGTCACATATCTCATTCTACCCTTAAAAACACTACTTAGGAGTTTACGATAGAAACATCAATTTATCTATTGATATTTTGTTTTTTCATCAAAGACACAAATGATTAGTACTACTCCTATACATTTCCATACACATAAATGTGTATACATAATACAAAACCAAGAAAAAATTTATTAAAAAAAATGAACATCAATGAGTATTTTCATCAAAATAAACACAAGCAATGAAAACACTAGATAAGAATGGAAATTTTTCATTTGATGTTTTAATGAGGAATTTCATCAAACAAATGGAGTGCCACATATTAAACAACTTATTTTACATACCTAACTACAAGATAAACTATATAAGAGCATGAAATATACATACAAAATTTAATAGAACTTTCATCAAACATATGGGGTGCAAAGAATTAAACAAAACTCATTTGCATACCTAAAGAAAATCAAGCTTCAACAATCAATTGTACAGGGTGAGCGGCTCAGACAATGATGACTTTCATCAAAACAAACAATAAAAACACCATATAAGAACATAAATTATTCATACAAAAATTAATGAAACTTTCATCAAACCAATGGGGAGAAAGAAACAAACAAACCTCAAAAGAAACAAAATCAAGACAGAAGAACGACTGTGTCCTTGAAAAAAGAAGAACAGGTCTGTACTTGGACAACAACTTCAAGCAATGGGCTCTGGCGTTGCCGTTAGAATGGTGGGTGAGTTTCGACGCTGGAAACAGAGGAATGTTGAAGATGGTGATCGGGGGGGGGGGGGGGGGGGGGGGCTCGGCAGAGAGAAAGCAAGGGTTGGGGATCGGGGGGGCTCGGCAGAGAGAAAGCAAGGGTTGGTGATCGGGGGGGGGGGGGGGGGGGGCTCGGAATGAATACTTTGAAAACAGAACGAAGGAGAGGGAACGTGGGAAAAAATGGAGAGAACTTAACTTTTATAAAAGGGTATTATGGGAAATCTGATTAAAAAACTGGGTATAAATAAAAAAAAGTTGATATATGGGTAAAAATATATAACACACTGAAAAACTGGGCACACAATCTAATTTCCTCAAATTCTGGATCTATAACTTGAGTTGAGTCATGAGTGACCATCACAGAACTAGTGTGAAGATCTCCATGAATTAGCGCTTGGGATCTCTCACAGAACCTACAGGTAGGCAACTTTAATAAAGTTTTGCGACAAAGAAATACTTACGTGGAAAA
The DNA here is from genome assembly GCF_963169125.1 of Humulus lupulus. Taxonomy (NCBI): domain Eukaryota; kingdom Viridiplantae; phylum Streptophyta; class Magnoliopsida; order Rosales; family Cannabaceae; genus Humulus; species Humulus lupulus. Next base: position 103,183,422 of record NC_084793.1, read on the forward strand.
TATTGCTACTAAGATAATAATTACTTGGATTTTAACTCTGCAATTTCAACCTTCAAAACCGTATTATTCCCAACAGCCTCAGCATCATGATCAATATAAGGGGAAGTCCAGCGGTTATATTCAGAAACTTTATAAGGATCAGAGAAAACAACCCGTTCAGTGAGCCTGCATAACTCCACGTTCCCACAAATGTAAAAATTCATTATTATAATAATATATAATAAAATACTAGATATTTAATAATTATATTAATGTAAATTTAAATATTATAATAATAATAATATATAATCTTAATTATTTACTAATTATATCAATATGAATTCAAATATTGTAAAATATTATTATTATTATAATAATAATATTCAATACAAGACTAGATATTTAATATTTAAATTAATATTGTTGTACTCTGATTTTAGCATGAGTTCATTCACTCAGCTCGGGTACAGTTGGCAAATAAGTACACGGAGAAGTGATTAAGGGAAATAATATCTGCTTATTATCCACGTGGACAACTTGAGATTCATAGTGGTCATACGTGGTATAAGACATCTTGAGTTTATCCCGAACTAAGGATGCAATGGCTGTGAAATGTGAGCTCATAATCTTAAATAGCTGTCGAAGCACGAACTTGGAGGAGATATTCAACTCGTGGTAATTCTAGTATACTGCATACCCGCGGATCCCCAGACACTTGGGATCCCTTTATACGTTTATTCATGACCAAACTGTCATATTTATTATTCGAGAAAACAGGAACCTGTTTATTCTATTATAAAATCATATCCCAATATAAATGAGAATTATTTGTATTAAATGTAATTGTTATGTAAATGTGTGATTGACACATGCAGTTATCCAAACCTGTCCATGGAATTCCCTTATAAATACTGGGAATATTGGACAGAAAATGAGACCATTATTCTGTAATACCAAAACTCTGCCAACATAGAGATAGAAACAACAATAATATTGACTCGTGGACTAGGTGGATTTTAACCACATAAATGTTCTGTGTTCTTGAGTAAATTTTTTATTTATTTTTCATTACGGTTTATTAAGCACTAATCTGCCCTATTATTTCTTAATATATTGTTGGCAAAAAACCACATCAACAGTTTGGTGCTTTCATTGAGAGCAAATTAGTGCTTCATCAAAATCCCGGTCGATTTTATTCATGGTGCTCACTCGCCCAATGCACGATAATGAGATAGAACAGCCTTGTGGGTAGGAGGCCCATCATACCGCTGTTTCGAACGAATATGGCCCTAAGATCCAGCAGCGTTCGGGAAAACAACCGGTAGGCCATGGCGACACTGGGAGTTCAGCGTCATTGCCACCGAATCCAAATCCAGACTACCTAACTGCCGTCGAATTGAAAAACATGTAATTGAGAAGCCATCTTACTAAGGAAAATCGACAGATTGAGGAAATTTTGGCTCGGTTACCCTTTCTTGCAACCAACGTTAATGTCAGAAAGAGGCAAAGTGAGTCTCACAAGTCCCACAGAAATAATCGATCCAAACCAATTCGATCAGTCAGAACCACCACACCAAGTTTTGTACCTACAGAGCGAGATCGCCAGAATGCTCAACCCAGTGGCACTCATAGGGGTCATCAACATGTTAGTCGGTTGGTTAGAACCGCAATCCCAAGTTTGGTGCCTCCTTCACAGGTCCATAGCAATGCCCATGGCAATCCACGAGGAGGGGCTGGGATAGGCTCACAAAGACAAAATCTTCCAACAAACCCTCCTACGTTGCGATCAGATTGTTAGGTGCAGGGAGCTAGAGACAATGGAGTATGTTGACGGTGAGAACTCGTCAACGAAGTTAAGTTGGAAAAATTATCAAATCAAAATCGCTAATTGGAAACCTGTGAAAACTTGAACAAGAACTCAAGAACAATGATATAACAACAATGGAGAATTCAGTCTTTCATTCACACTTGTACCTCTGCTACAGTAAAATTTCCAACCCCTTTCCTGGTGGTCTTAGAATCCCTTTTATAGTTGGCTCTAATGGCCTTAGGTACATAGTGGTCCAGGGGACCAAGAGGTACATACATACTGTATTAGGGGAGTGGCTCTAGAGGTGGTGATCGTACATCCCGTACAGGAGCAGGTGTCAGTACGATATCTCCACTACTTGTCTGTATCCATTTCTGATGCGTGGTGGCAGGCGTAGTGGCGCAGGAGGTCGTGGTGTCGGCTCTGTCCTATGGCCGTAGACGTACGGACCATGGCTCTTACCCCAGCAATCTTACTGGTACTGATATTCGTACTCAATACTAGGTCATACAAATATGTCCCCATTCGACCCGTACGGGACCTCCTAAGCATAGGGGTCTCAAGGTGTAAGGAATGGGACCCTCGGTATGAGGTGGAGATCTTGGGTCCTTGGCGCGAGATGCCTGAAGCCTCCCAAGGTCACTCACAAATCTGGGCGATAGGTATGTGGCCCTGACAGACGTCTAAGGACGCGTGACGAGATGCCCTGTTTGTGGCTCCCTTGACGGCGCGGCTCCCTAGTTGTTCAGGAGGCCCCTATCCCCTCGTGAGGCCAAACAAGGCCATGCTTGGGCGAGGCCATTCAGGCCTATAAAGCGGAGCCATTCGGCTTATGAGGTGAGGCCACTTGGTCACCTCGGCCTATGGCGAGGCCCTTAGACGCGAGGCGGCTAATGCGAGATGGTGGCATGGGCTTAGCAGCCGAGCGAAGCCAGGGGGTGCTGCGTGCGCGGGGGCCGAGCGAGGCCATGGGGCTCCATGCGCGGGGGCCGAGCGAGGCCAGGAGGCTCCATGCGCGGGGGCCGAGCGAGGTCAGAGGCTCCGTGCGCGGAGGCCGAGCGAGGCCATGGGGCTCCATGCGCGGGGGCCGAGCGAGGCCAGGAGGCGCTGCGCGCGTGTGGGCGGAGCGAAGCCATGGGGCTTCGTGCTCGGGGGCAGAGCGAGGCCAGGAGGCTCCATGCGCGGGGGTCGAGCGAGGCCAGGAGGCTCCGTGCGCGGGGGCCGAGCGAGGCCATGGGGCTCCATGCGCGGGGGCCGAGCGAGGCCAGGAGGCGCTGCGCGCGCGGGGGCCGAGCGAGGCCATGGGGCTTCGTGCGCGGGGGCCGAGCGAGGCCAGGAAGCTCTGCGCGCGGGGGCCGAGCGAGGCCAGGAGGCTCTGCGCACGGCAGCCGAGGACCTCTCGTGACTCTCATATTTTGCCTTGGTGGAATTTGGGCGTCCACACTTGCCCCCCAGTCTAGAAGAGGACCTTCAGGTGCTCTTGTAGACTATTCACCTTGATTCTTATAAATAGGCCTTCATGCATGGCCTAATATTTTCACTTTACTTCCTTGGCTTAGTGGTTTGGAGAACTCTTCCTTTTTCAAGAGGTAAGAGGTTCAATCCTCCACAACCCCATTTTTTCCATAGTTTCATTTCATTTCATTCATTCATTTTTTTTTTTTTAGTTTTATGGTGTGTCTATTTTGTGACTAACACATCTTTTTTGCTTACTTTTGCAGACGTCCATTTTCACCCCCGTGGTGCTTTTCGCTCCCGGACTTTCTTTGGACTCCAACTTCGCCCTCTCATTCGCTTGAGGTATATTTTCTTTCCTTCTCCCTTTTATATATATGTATATATATATATTTTCTGTCGGGTTCAAACTAGCAGTACTTGGGATGGGGTACCTTAGCCTGAGCTTGTAGTGAGTTTGATCATATGCACGTCCCTCCTCTTTTTTTGTTTTTTTTTATATCCTGTAGTGGGTCATTTAGGGCGTTTGCATCTAGAGATATTAAGCATATTCCTTTGTGTTTTGTAGCCTTTCTCTCGTTTATACGTGAACCCTTTTTGCTGTTGGGACGTGGTTTCATGGCCAGTGACGGCCCGTCCGACATGCCTCCCGAGCCTGAGTTTATTGACCTGTCCTCGGACTCAGAGTCCCCTGAGGGGAACCCTCACCAGGACTATGACTCCTTAAGGCAAGCCCGCATTCGCCACCTTGAGTACATGGCCGAACTTAGGCGTAAAATTTGGGTGGTGGAGAGTGAAATTGACTCGGTGTCAAGAGGAGACGGAGGACCTTCCCCCCCAGACCTTAGTGATCACGTAGCGAGCCTTAGGATGACCCTCTTTGAATTGCAGTGGGAGTTAGAGTTTATGGAGGGACACCTTTCGCCTGAACCTTCCAGCCCATCCTCGCTTGATGGCTGTCAGGGGGCTGTTTCTGTTTCTCCTCAGCCCTTAGTCTCAGTTTGTCCCAGCTTAGCGCTTCCGCAGTCGCTTCCTCGATGGAAGACTCTTGCTAGGAAGAAAAAATGGAGGGTCAAGTGTTCTGTCTCTTCCTCACCTTTTTCTTTTGATTTTGCAGATATGCCGAAGGCGCGCCGGCAGATATCTACCCAAGAGGATGTCGACGCCCCTTTACTAGCGTCTGAGCTGGTGTCGCGCATGTCCGACAACAAACTGATGGACATCGTGAATGACTATCGCGTCCCTCCAGATTATGCTCTGTACGCCCCTTTGGAGGCATGCCGGGCCGACCGCCCTAGACTCGGTTTTGTGGCCCTCAGCGAGCAAATCCTAAAGGCGGGTGGTACCATTCCGCTGCACCCGTTCTTCGTCGCAGTCCTCAACTACTTCGACATTGCCCCGCTTCAGTTGGCACCCAATGGCTGCTGACTTTGAGCTGTCTTTTCCTTGCGTATATGAAATTGTTGAAACGCGCCCCTACGGCCGCCGAGGTACACTTCCTCTACAACCTTGTGCCCCTCCACAATTCAAAAGGCTTTTACTATTTACAAAAAGCCAACAACGGGGCCTCTTTGATAGAAGGTTCGGTGTCTAACCCGGGGGCTTGGAAGCGGGACTTTTTCTTCGTGGAAGGTCCACTCTCTGTTCGCGAGGTTTTCCGGAGCACTCCTAGTAAGTATTCTGAGCATTGTTTCCCTTCCCCTTTTTCTTTTATGTAACTTATGGTTTCGTGCCTTACGCTCACACCGACTATGGCCCGTATTGCGCAGAGCGATTCGCCGAACCCTCCGTCGTCGGGTTTGAAGCAAAAGACATGAGACGGTTCCTCAAAGCTGATCCTGCCAGGAAAGAGGCGGCGCACCTTTTCACTGTAAAGAATTTGAACCGCTACAAGCTAACTCCCGTCTGTGACCCCAAGTTTCTGTGGACCATCTCCGGGTCTACGAAGATGAAGGAGACCTTGGGTGAGCCTTGCCCAGATGACGATGAAGATGAGGAAGGGCCGGATGAAGCCCCCCTTGACCGCGGGGGATTCCACCAACTGCCTCCATCTCCTGGGGGGTGTCCTCCATGTGCTCCTTATGGTCCGGACATAGCCCCTCCCTCACAAGACCAGCAGGACATTCCGGGGTGCAGTATTTACCCTGACCCTGAGGGCCGTGACGCCTCCCCTCAGGCTCATCTCGACCTCGGATCGCCGGGGGCTGATTACGTCGGTCTTTCGGACCCCCCTTTCGATGCATCAGAGCCTCAGCCGTCCACTTTCACCGCGCCCCCTCCCACTTCGGCAAGTGGGTCGTCTATCCCCACCCAGCCAGGTGCCCCTGGTACGGATGGGACGCCCTGGATGACGCGGATGGCGGCGTCATTCGGATGGCGATACATCGAGCTTGCCTCGGGCCTTCCCGTGTCCGAATGGAGTGGCCTTGGGAATTTGGCTCAGGCGGACCTTGGGGAGGACTTAAGGCGCTCCATGGCTTGGGTGAGTCTTTGCTCCTCGTGCTGGTCATATTATGTATAGGCGTTTACTCATATACTCTCTCTCTTTCTCTTTTTTTTTTGTGCAGACCTATACGTTGGCTATGCGGTTTGTCGACTCGTCTAACAACCTCTCTTTGTCTGCTGCTGAGAGGAACTGCCTTACAGCTCGGGTGCGGGAGCTTGAGGGAGAGCTTAACGAAACCAATGCTAAATTGTCAGAGGTCCAGACAAAACTTTCCAACTTGTCATCGAAGAGGAAGGAAATAAGGGCTAAGACCAAGAGACTAGAAGGCAAGGTTACTCGCTTGGAGTGTGAACTCCGGGAAGCCAAGGACACTGCGGCTGCCTTGCAGCAGAGAGTTACCCTGTTGGAGGCCGAAGTCGAGGCCCTCAGGGCTGATCTCCAGTCAGCGCAGGAGAGGTGTGCTTCCTTGGAGGCGAAGAAGGTTAGCACCGAGCGCAGGTCCATAGACCGCGCCCTCTATAATGTGTGGAAGCAGGATCCAAGCTTCAACTTCTCCTCCTTTGGTGAACAAGCCGTTGCTCGAGCGGCCCTATGGAGTGCCCACATTAAGAAGCCTTGAAGTAGTCTTGCTTTGCCTCTGTTTTCTTTTTACTATGTAACATCATTATCAGTATTACTTCTCTTTTGGTAACTCTTGTACTGTTTTAAGAACTCCTTTTTTTTCTTTTAATGTATAAATACATATGTTGTTTATTTATTTCTTGTTCTATTGCATTGGAGGCCCTTTTAAGCCTGTGTGAAGGGGTTTAGTTGGTTCCCCTCTTTTATCTATCAGGCTAGAAGTCCTTTGGAGCCCATGTGTAAGGGTTCACTGGGACCTCTTTTGGTGCCTCTTGGTTGCTTTCATAAGGATATTTTGACCCCTTGGGTCTTAGTTATCCTTTCATGTTTTTCTTGCGCGCGCTTATTATTTCTTTGCGAGAAGTGTCCCTCTCGTCATTATGCATAGTACTATTTCTACAAGGGTCGCTTTTAGGACACTTTTTGGCTAGACGGCTTGGCGGCAGCTCTAGACTTATTAGTGTTGTCACTATATATATATATTTTTCTTTCGTAAGGCCTTTTGGCCTCCTTGATGCTCACAAGGGTAGCTAATCCTTGTAAACTCAGGGGAGGCCTTGCAAGGTCTTTTTACTGTTTTCTGTGTTTAGGGACTTCGCCTAGGGCCCTGATATAAGGGGTCCTTCTAGGATCTCCCATTAAACGGTTCTTTTCAGGGTCATGATCCCTCTCGGGTCCTCTTGACGCATAGGGGGTTGTTTTTAGGCTACTCCTAATTGAGGGCCTTTTTTAAGATCCCTTATTAGAGGGTCTTTTTTAGGAGCCTCTTTTTTAGGAGGGCGAGGGGTCCTTTCTAAGATCCTCCATTAGAGGGCCCTTTTTAGGTTCCCCTTGCTGGCTGTGTTATTGCCCCTTGTCCTGCCCCCCAAGTGTTTGGTGAAATTTATTTCGGCGGACACTTTGGCTGATGCCCGAGTATCGAAGAAAAATAACACACGAAGTTGCTAACAGTTTTTCTCATAACATGCCATTCCATTCATCATATTCATAATAAATAGTCTCGTACACATAGTTGCAACGGTACATAGGGGGTTTTCATATGAAACGAAAATAAAAAGACTCACACCTACTTAGGAGGTTATCTAGGTAACCTCTTTGATTTCTTCCTACCATCAGGCGGGCGTGCCATTCTTCCTAGCAAATCAAGGCAGCGTGCCATTCTTCCTAGCATATCAAGGCAGCGTGCCACACTTGTTCTTTTACCATCAGGCGTGGGCGCTTTACTGGTAATACTTCCTCAAGTGCTCTGCATTCCATGCCCGGGGTATGATGGTGTCGTCCATGCGAGCCAGCTTGTAAGTGTTCGGGGGGATGCACTGAGCAACCTGGTAGGGCCCCTCCCAATTTGCCCCCAGCACTCCTGCGCCTGGGTCTCGCGTGTTTGGGAGCACCTTCCTCAGCACCAGGTCGCCGACTTTGAAAGTTCTCTCTCGCACCCTCGAATTGTAGTACCTTGCGGCGCGTTGCTGGTATACCGCCACCCTCATTTGGGCTTTTTCTCTCTTTTCTTCCAGCATGTCTAAGCTTTCGGCCAGGGCTGCATAGTTGGCTTCGTCTCCATATGCCTGTATCCTGTGGGACACGACTCGCATCTCGATTGGGAGCACAGCCTCGCACCCATAGGCCAAAGAGAATGGTGACTCCCCTGTGGTCGTGCGTGGGGTGGTTCTATAAGCCCACAGCACATTTGGTAGCTCATCTACCCAGGCTCCCTTCATTTTCTCCAGCTTTGTCTTCAGGTTCTTCTTAAGGACCCTGTTGATGGCCTCCACTTGCCCATTGGCCTGGGGGTGCACCACCGTGGAGAAGCTCCTCTTTATGCCTCTTTCCTTACAGTATTCATCGAAGGCTCCTCCTTCGAACTGGGTACCATTGTCGGAAATAATCTTGTAGGGTACTCCATATCGACACACAATGAATTTGTTGACAAAAGAGGTGATGTGCTTGGCGGTGATTTTCACAAGGGGTTCCGCTTCCACCCACGTAGTGAAATAATCTACTGCCACCACCGCGTACTTTGCTCCACCCCTGCCTGTAGGAAGAGCACCGATCAAGTCTATCCCCCAAATAGCGAAGGGCCAGGGGCTGGTCATGCTGGTCAGTTCGCTTGGGGGTTTCCGAGGGTAGTTGGCGTGCCTCTGGCACTTGTCGCATTTCGTGGCAAATTCATGCGCATCTTTCTCCATGGAAGGCCAGTAGTACCCTTGTCTCATGGCCTTCCTAGCCGTAGAGGGTCCGCTCTCGTGGTTGCCGCATTCTCCCTCGTGTATCTCCTGTAACACTGTCAACGCCTCCTCTTCTTCTACACACCGCAAGAGGGGCATTGAGAATCCTCTTTTGTAAAGGACCCCATCTACCAGGGTGTATCTTGCGGCCTTGTACACCAATCTCCGGGATTCGTTTCTATCCGCAGGCAAGGTTCCTTCTTCCAGGTACCTCTTGATTGGCTCGGTCCATGATTTCCTCGGGACACTAATCATGTGCACGTCCGCGCTTTCGATACTGGGTTTTGGTAAGTACTCTACGGGTATTGATTCCAAGACATCACTATCCTTGGTAGATGCCAGCTTCGCGAGTGCGTCGGCATGGGTGTTCTTCTCTCTGGGGATTTGCTCTATAGTATATGCCGCCAACCGTCCCAGATGGCCCTTCACCTTCTCCAAGTAGGTTGCCATCTTTGGTCCCCTTGCCTGGTACTCCCCCTTTACCTGGCATACTACCAATTGCGAGTCGCTGAAGATATGAAGGCGCGTTACTCTCAGTTCCTGGGCTAAGCGCAGGCCAGCCAGGAGCGCCTCGTACTCTGCCTCATTATTGGAGGCCTCAAACCCAAATCGGATTGCGCAGTACATTCTGTGTTCCTCGGGCCCTGTCATCATGATGCCCGCTCCTGATCCTCCTTCATTCGACGCCCCATCAACGTGCAAACTCCACTCCTCTGAACCTCCTAGCTCCTCCTCCGTAAGAGGCTGCTCTCCTTCTTCATTCCTTCCTTCATTCGGCTGATGGGTGAGTTCTACTATAAAATCTGCCAGCACCTGTCCATTGATGGAAGCCCTTGGAGTGTATACAATATCAAACTGACTTAGCTCAATTGACCATTTCATCAGTCGCCCTGAAGTTTCTGGCTTATGTAAGACTTGTCTCAAAGGACTATCTGTTAAGACATCGATTGTATGTGCATGGAAGTAAGGCTTCAACTTCCTTGACGCCACTACTAGCGCATAGGCCAATTTTTCGATCTCTGGATACCGGCTCTCCGCGTCCACCAAACACTTGCTGATATAGTACACGGGTTGTTGCTGCTTCTTCTCTCCCTTAACGAGGGCTACGCTGATGGCATGCTCAGACACTGCCAAGTACAGGTACAGCTTCTCACCCTTCTCTGGCTTTGCTAACAGGGGCGGCTTCCCCAGGTTCTCTTTTAGCCTGACAAATGCTTCCTCACACCTTTCATCCCAAGCGAACTTCTTGCTCCCTTTGAGGATGTCAAAGAATGGGAGGCACTTGTCGGTGGACCTTGATATGAACCTATTAAGGGCCGCCACCCTTCCTGTTAGGCACTGCACCTCCTTCTTGTTCTTTGGCGGGCTCATTTCTATGAGTGCCTTTATCTTGTCAGGATTGGCATTGATGCCTCTGGAATTGACCATGAAGCCCAAGAATTTTCCTGAGGATACCCCGAAGGTGCACTTGGTTGGGTTCAACTTCATCCGATATTTCCTGAGCGTGTCAAACATCTCACCAAGGTCTTTGTTGAGCTCTGCTGCTACTTTGGTTTTCACAAGCATGTCATCCACATACACCTCCATATTTCTTCCTATCTGATTGGCGAACATTTTATTCACCATCCTTTGATAGGTGGCTCCCGCGTTCTTGAGCCCGAAGGGCATCACCTTGTAATAGTATAGCCCTTTGTCTGTAATGAATGACGTGTGCTCTTCATCTGCCGGGTTCATTGGGATTTGGTTGTATCCTGAGTAGGCGTCCATAAAACTTAGTAACTCATGTCCCGCTGTTGCATCTACTAACTGATCTATCCTGGGAAGTGGGAAGCTGTCCTTAGGACAAGCTTTATTCAAATTCGTGAAATCGACGCAAGTTCTCCACTTTCCATTTGGCTTGAGCACGAGTACTGGGTTCGATACCCACACAGGGTAGAAAGACTCACGGATGAAACCGTTAGCCTTCAACTTGTCAACCTCCTCTTTTAACGCCGCGTATCTTGTTGGGTCTAGCGTTCGCCTTTTTTTCCTGACGGGCCTTGCTTATGGGGAGATGCTCAGGTGGTGGCACATCATGTTGGGGTCTATGCCCACCATGTCCTCATGAATCCATGCAAATACGTCTAGATTATCCTTCAAAAATTTCATCAGCTCCCCCTTCACGTCACCTTGTAGGCTTCTCCCTATCTTCAATTTCCTTAAGGGTTCCTCTGTCACTGTAACCTCCTCCACTTCTTCTATTGGTTCTGCTCTTGCCTCATCCACGACTCGAGGGTCCAGCTCCTGCGGACCCCCCGTGGGCATACATAGCGCCTCATGTACCACCATGGCCATTGGCTCACGCGGCTTTGCAGGCGTGCAGAGTGAGGTGTTGTAACACTCCCTTGCCTCCTTCTGTTCTCCTTTCATACTTGCGACCCCTCCTGGAGTCGGGAACTTGACAACTAAGTGATATATTGAAGTTATGGCTTTCAATTCTCTTAGGGAGGGCCTCCCTAATACCGCGTTGAAAGCTGATGCACAATCTACTACAACAAAGTTAGACATGACTGTAGTTTGGCGGGGTTGCTCCCCCATGGTAAGTGTCAATTCGATCATCCCAAGGGGTTGCACCAAATACCCTATAAATCCGTATAAGGACGACTGGCAAGGCTTCAAGTGACGAATACCCAGTCCCATCTTTTCTAAAGCCGGGTGATATAAGATGTCCACTGAGCTCCCGTTGTCCACTAGGACTCGATGCACACGCATATTCGCTAATTGGACTGTTAACACCAGCGGATCATTATGGGGAAAGTGTACTCCCCGTGCGTCCTCCTCAGTGAATGTTATCGAGTCGTTTTCCCCCTTGAAACTCTTTGGGGGTCGTTGTTCTAAACTCATGACGCAGGGAGTTCGGACTTCGCCGAGCCTCTCTTGCATACTTATCTCGCCCCTTCCTAGAGTCTCCCCCAAATCCTGGACCTCCAAAAATGGTTCGGACCTCCCCCTGTATTTCTGGGGCTCGCTCTTGCGCCTGGGGTGCTGTAGGCTCGTCTTCTGGCCTTTGCCTTTCTCTCCTGACATAGCGGCCCAAGTGCCCCCGGCGTATAAGCTCCTCAATTTCCTCCTTCAGGTGGATACACTCTGCCGTGGTGTGTCCGATGTCCTTGTGATATTGGCAGTATCTACTGGGGTCCCTTTTGGACCGATCCTTTCTCATTGGCGGGGGCTTTTTGAAGGGCACTCGATCCTCGTTGGTGATGTAAATGTAATGCCCCGAATTCTCCGATGTATTTAACGGCGTGAACAGTAGGCCGGGAGGGCCGTACTTGCTTAATTATGTTATTAATTGATTAAATGCATGTATATGTTGATTATATTATGATATGATGTGAAATGCATGCATATGTGTCCATATTTCTTTATACAGGGGTGTGATGGTAATTTGACCCGTTCAGGGTAAATTGATTATTTATTCACATGTTGGTGATATAATTTGAGACCACATTATAATGTGGGTTTGTTCGAGCTATTTGGCATGAGACGATCAAGGAATGTTAATTAATGGTTTGGTCATAACAGGCTTAAGCTCGGGGCTCGGGGTGAGTCTCGGGGTGTTTTAATGATTAGAGTGTTACCGGGCATTAAAGGGTAACGGGATGTGAAATATTGGAGTTTGAGAATATTGAATTGGGAAGCGTTAATTATGATTAACGGTATAGGTGGAAAGTACCAAAGTTGCCCTTGGGTTGGCTTAAGAGACTTTTAAAGACCTAGGGGTATTTTAGTCTTTTGGCTTGGATATATGTTAAGCTTGGAAGGCTGTGGATAAACAGAGTAAAAACAGAGTGTAAGCTTCTCCTCTTCCCGTACCTTCATCTTGCTTTTCCTTCCTTGTGAGTTTTGTGAATTTGTTGAAGGTTTGAGCTTGGGAGCTAAGCCTTGGTACTTTGGGAGAGTGTTCCATTGTGGAAGAGCACCATAACCTGAACTTGAGGTAAGTTTTTAGCTCTTAGTTTCCATGTTTGCTCTGTTTTCGTTTTGGGATTTCAGCTTTAGAATTTGATGTGGAAAGTGAGGATTAAAGGGAGTTTTCTTGTTGTTTTTGATTGGGGTTTGATAAGGGTGAGCCATGGGTGTTATTTGGGGTTTTAATTGTGTGTTTGGAAGAAGTTTAGAGAGGGTTTGAAGGGCTGGTTTGAGAGGAAAGAGCTCAGGGGAGAAAACTGGTTCGTGTGGCCGACTTAGCCATTCTGGGCTGAGCGCCGCGGCGCAGCAGGGGAGCGCCGCGGCCCTTGGCGTCTGGCAGGGGAGGCCCCTTCTGGCTGAAGGGCGCGCCGCGGCGCAGCAGGGGAGGGCCGCGGCCCTTGAGGTCAATTTTGCCAAAAATGTGTTTTTAGCATGGGGATTCAAACCTTAGGCCTCGGGATTGAACCTACTACCCGGTTGAGTAGTGTTTGAGGTCCCGGAGGTTAGGTTTTGGTTTGGGAACCTTTTATTATTCATTTTATTGATGGAATCCCATGATTTGGTTATGACCAGGTAACCGCTAAAGGACCAAAAAGTCGATCGTTCTCAGGGTTGTTCTTTTATTCGTTCTTGCTCGAACCAGAGGTAAGAAAACCGCACCCCAAATATGACATGCGTGGATATACATGAGGCATGTGATTGTGAAAATGTGGACATGGATTGAATATAGAATGCTTAGCATATGTTGCTCATTTGTGCATGGCACTGACTTATTAGTCAGGTTTGGCAAGGGTGCTAGTATCAACTGTGAAGCTGTGACTTATTAGTCAGGTTCAGGGGTGGCACTGGGCACTGATCACTGTGAGCTGGCTTATTAGTCAGGACGGCCTTAGCGTGTGTCACGCAAGCCAACAAGTTTTGATCTGATAGATCACCAGCATTGAATGGCTCAGAGAGCATTAATGCCAGACCTACCCCGAGGGTCGATGAATGAAATAAGCGCTTGGAGGCTAGTGGTTTACTCAGCAGCCACTCTCCCATCTGAATTAGTGACTTGCATGGCAGTCACTCAGTGTGGTTACCAGAACCTGTTGAAGGCTAGTGGCTTACCCATCAGCCACTCTTCCATCTGAATTAGTGACTTGCATGGCAGTCACTCAGTGTGGTTTGTCAGAACCTCATGTGGTGTTTACCCATTTGTTTGAAAGCTTTACGCTCAGTGTGATTATAATGATAACCATTTGATAATGTTATATAAAGTGTTATGTTTTCTTGCTGGGCCTTGGCTCATGGGTGCTATGTGGTGCAGGTAAAGGGAAAGAGAAGCTCACCTAGCCTTGAGTGGAGAGCTGATGTGGTGGTGTGTACATATGCAGCCGCTTGACCACCACGGTCAAGGTGTTCTCAGAGGAACTAGGGGGTTTACCCTATTTTTGCCGCTTAGGTCGGCGGGATTGTAACTTTACAACAGTAGTGACCTTTTTGTACTGAGAACAGCTTGTAAACGTTTTGTTTAGCTCTGCAGAGCAGTTTGTAATAAAAATCTCCATTTCCTTATTATTGGTTTTATGCCTTAACCTGTTAATTACACTTAGAGCATGTTTTTGACCAAAGGACTCAGGTAGTGAGTCAAATTTCCGGTCCACCGTTCACCGTAACTGTTCTGGGGTAGCCAGGGCGTTACAGTAAATATGCTCCCTGGTGTCCGTGAGGTTCGTATAATAAGTATAGGCCGTTGGCCTATTATCGCCCCCTCGTTTGGTCTTCCTCTGCTGGTCATCTCTCGACCCATCGTACGTCCTTTTCTTCTTAGCTACATTCGGCCCATCGTTAGTTGGGGGCCTCGCGTGGGGCTCCTCCTTCCCTGCCTTTAGGTTTGCGTGGCCATCCTCCACATGGATGTACTTCTGTGCTCTTTCATAGAAGTCATCCAGGTCGGTGACTTCCCTCTTTAACATGTTGTCCCACAACTTGCTCCCTGGGAGCACCCCAGCGGTAATGGCCATTTTTAACTCCCGGCGCATTAGGCTCCCCACTTTTGCGACCTCCATATTGAACCGCTGAATGTAGCTTTTCAGGCTCTCCTTCTCCCTTTGCTTCACGTTGGCCAGACTGGTACCTGTCATTGTGTAGTCCCGCACGGCATGGTGCTGTTGGAGGAATTCGTCAGAGAACTGCTGCCAGGACCTGATGGACCCTGGCCTTAGCCTTTTGAACCATTTATAGGCGGGTCCTTTCAGAGTAACAGCAAAGCAATGGCACCTGGCAGCACTTCCGATTCCCCTTAGTTTCATCAGATCATTAAACGCATCCAGGTGGTATTTTGGATCTGTGTTCCCTTCGTAAGGGGTCATATTGGGCTCCTTAAAATTGGTAGGGAGTCGGATTGCCTGAATTTCTCTCACAAAGGGTGACTCATGGTCGAAGTCTTCCTCAAAGGCCTGGCCGCCCGACGCGGTGATGATCTTGCTCCGCAAGCTCCGCATCTCCGTGTCTAGGTCCTGCCTCCTTTTGCTGAGAGTGTCTCTCAAGGTGGACGGGCTAAGATCTGCCTTTCCCTTGCCTTCTCGAGGTGCTACAGGGGGAGTGGTCCCTTTGCCCGCCCTCTTCTTATTGAGCTCCTCCCGCAAGTCTGGGGGTGTTCTTTTGGAGGTGACCTCATCCTCACGGCGAGGGGCGGCGTTGGTCTTCGGCGCTGGCTTTTGGGCCTTCTTAGGCGGTTCGGGATGATCATGTTGCTTTGCGCGGGGGGTGTTGCTAGTTGAATGTCGGGTTCTTCCATCATCTACCGGCATAGTGGTCTCCACCCCATCCTTGCCCTTCTCATTCCCCTTAGGCAAGGTTATGCTGGACTTACCCTGCAGCAGGCCGTTAAGAACCTCTTGCATGTTTTCTAAGGTAGTTTCTAATCTTTGGTTTTTACGGTGGAGCTCACGTATCTCCTCTTCGTAAAACCGGGACTTCGAACTTGAGCCCACGGAGTGGACCAGGGGGTGTTTGTCATGCCTACGGGAAGAAGGGCCCGGGTCTTGCCGGCCGGAGTACGGTGCCTGCGGCGGTTTTGGAGGAGGGAATTCATCAGCGTTTACCGGCGGTGTGCTTGGAGGACTCCCCCCAGGCGGAGCGGCCGGCGACGAGGCCACCCTATCACCTCCGTGAACCTCAGGGTCCATAGGGGGCTCCACGTCTCTGGGTGGAAGAGCGTCCTTCATGGAGGCCTTCAACTGGACTCCGTTCAGGTGAACCTCTACCTCCCGCGTCTCCTTCAGTCGTTTCGAGCGTCTTGGCATCTTCTTCTCGTCGGAGACAATGGTGGAACAGTAGCTTGAAACTAACGTTCCCACAGACGGCGCCAAACTGTTGACGGTGAGAACTCGTCAACGAAGTTAAGTTGGAAAAATTATCAAATCAAAATCGCTAATTGGAAAGCTGTGAAAACTTGAACAAGAACTCAAGAACAATGATATAACAACAATGGAGAATTCAGTCTTTCATTCACACTTGTACCTCTGCTACAGTAAAATTTCCAACCCCTTTCCTGGTGGTCTTAGAATCCCTTTTATAGTTGGCTCTAATGGACTTAGGTACATAGTGGTCCAGGGGACCAAGAGGTACATACATACTGTATTAGGGGAGTGGCTCTAGAGGTGGTGATCGTACATCCCGTACAGGAGCAGGTGTCAGTACGATATCTCCACTCCTTGTCTGTACCCATTTCTGATGCGTGGTGGCAGGCGTAGTGGCGCAGGAGGTCGTGGTGTCGGCTCTGTCCTATGGCCGTAGACGTACGGACCATGGCTCTTACCCCAGCAATCTTACTGGTACTGATATCCGTACTCAATACTAGGTCGTACAAATATGTCCCCATTCGACCCGTACGGGACCTCCTAAGCATAGGGGTCTCAAGGTGTAAGGAATGGGACCCTCGGTATGAGGTGGAGATCTTGGGTCCTTGGCGCGAGATGCCTGAAGCCTCCCAAGGTCACTCACAAATCTGGGCGATAGGTATGTGGTCCTGACAGACGTCTAAGGACGCGTGACGAGACGCCCTATTTGTGGCTCCCTTGACGGCGCGGCTCCCTAGTTGTTCAAGAGGCCCCTATCCCCTCGTGAGGCCAAACAAGGCCATGCTTGGGCGAGGCCATTCCGGCCTATGAGGCGAAGCCATTCGGCTTATGAGGCGAGGCCACTTGGTCACCTCGGCCTATGGCGAGGCCCTTAGACGCGAGGCGGCTAATGCGAGATGGTGGCATGGGCTTAGCAGCCGAGCGAAGCTAGGGGGTGCTGCGCGTGCGGGGGTCGAGCGAGGCCAGGAGGCTCCATGCGCGGGGCCGAGCGAGGCCAGAAGGCTCCGTGCGTGGGGGCTGAGCGAGGCCATGGGGCTCCATGCGCGGGGGCCGAGCGAGGCCAGGAGGCGCTGCGCGCGCGGGGGCCGAGCGAAGCCATGGGACTTCGTGCTCGGGGGCCGAACGAGGCCAGGTGGCTCCGTGCGCGGGGGCCGAGCGAGGCGATGGGGCTCCATGCGCGGGGGCCAAGGGAGGCTAGGAGGCGCTGCGCGCGCGGGGGCCGAGCGAGGCCATGGGGCTTCGTGCGCAGGGGCCGAGCGAGGCCAGGAGGCTCTGCGCACGGTAGCCGAGGACCTCTCGTGACTCTCATATTTTGCCTTGGTGGAATTTGGGCGTCCACAGAGTAGAACATAGGCGAACTAATTTAGTCCGCCCTGATGAAACAAGAATTGCTTCACCAATAAGGCATCCCCTGTCACCTATAAGACATTCGACGCCATCTCGTCCTACATGGGACATTCCTACTTATGGAGACAGTAGGAAAAATCCTCCCTCATCTGCCAATACTTACATCCCATAGACACGTGTTGAAAATCCAGATCCTCGGCCACAACTGCGAGCTATAAGTTTCACAAATGGGTGCTACTGGACCGAAAGTCATCATAGTGGTAGGTTCGAGGGCGACCTAAGAAATCAGTTGAGTTCAGAACAGAGCCCTCGGTACGATCCACAACTTGATTTGCGCGATCGTCTGAATTCACAGAGAAGAAATCAAACTTGGAATGAAGATGTTAGATATACCCGACAAGAAGGAGGTCCATCCATAGTACGCGACACTGAGAATGCCCCACAAAACCAAGCTCGAGCTTGGAGGGACAATAACACATCAAATGCATACGATAAGATGGGAGCTGTTGAACAGCCCCTACGTAACCTAGGGACCAGAGACCAAACCCTCGAGAGATTAGCTCTGATGGAAGAGAAAATGAAGAGACTTTTATATCGAAAAGAAAATTATGATTGCGACTCAGAGGATGAGCTTGAGCCTTTCGCTCCAAATATTGCGGCGGTCACATTTCCAGTAGGCTTCAGAATGCCACACTAGTCAAAATTTGATGGAGATGGAGATCCATCAGACTACCTCGGAATGTTTAACACCATGATGATGGCCCACAATGTCAAACTCGATCTAATGTGTATTTTATTCCCTGCACCTCTGATTGGGCCAGCCAGACAGTGGTTTAAGCAATATAAGAGGCACTCCATAAGCTCGTGGAAGAAGTTTTCCTCTGATTTTAAAAAAGCATTCCAGGCTTCACAAGTAGCTTGGGTTGATACTGATTCATTGTCAAACGTAAAGCAACAAACCGACGAGATGTTGAAGGCACATCTAAGTTGGTTTGCCAATGTCGCTGCATAAGCTAGGGATGCTGATGACAGCTCCAAGCTCATGGCACTGAGGATAGGAATCCTCGTAAGGGGCGACCTGTGGCAAGAATTTTAGAGAAAAGGAGTTAAGAGTGTGGATGAATTCTTGGGCCGAGCTCAAGAGTGGATTAACCTAGAGGAGGCGCGAGCTTCCATCGCAGGAACCAGCCAGACCCCCATCTAGCCTGTTGCGGTAACAGATGATGTAGCTAAGGCTCAAACCGTTACCCAAAATAACCAAGGGGAAATAACAAAAGGTAGGGAAATGGTGAGGGCGACCAGAGCGAGATGAAGAAAAATAAGCCTGGGGAGAAATTAAAACCTGTTTAAAATACTTATACCGACCTAACGGACACTAGGGAGCGCATCTTCCTGGAAAATTCTACTTGCCTTCCGAGGAAGAAGTCAGAGCCATTGAAGAACCAGAGGGCGAAGAGAGATTCTTCAAAGTTCTGTCGATTCCATAATGAAATCAGGCATAACACTGATGACTCTCGATAGCTAAAGGATGAGATTGAAACTCTCATTAGAGCAGGACCTTTGGCCCAGTATGCCCAAAATCGGGTGGTCCCTAATCAGCCCGCTGGACCAAACCCTCCATCAGTCCCCAAAGCTCTAGTAAGTCAAACAAGAGCTCAAGCAAGTTAGGAGGATATATAACTACCATTTCAGGAGGACCTCATTTGGCATGCACGAGTAGTGGGTGTAGAAGAGGTACATTAACGAACTGAAGTCCCATAATGGGGGAGTTCATCCCTGAACAATGGTTGTCGAAGCAACAGTGATTGGAAAAGTAACCAATCATTTTCACAGAAGAGGATGCTAGCCACGTCCAATTCCCACATAACGATCCTTTGGTCATAACTGTTCAGCTCGCCAACCGAAGGGTCTAGAGGACACTTGTACATAACGGAAGTTTTATGAATATACTTTTAAGGTCCACCTTGGAAAAAATGGGGTTGTCTGTAACTGATTTAAAGGCGACCTCACTGACTCTGTATGGGTTTTATGGGAAGGGTCGGCAGCAATCGGGACAATCGAATTGGTAGTAACATTGGGAGAAAACTCGCGAACAATTTCCAAGTTACTTGAGTTCATGATAATCAATTGTCCAGCTGCGTACAATGCAATTTCGGGCTGACCTGCACTGATGGCGTTTGAAGCCATAACCTCTATCCGCCACCTAGCAATAAAATTCCCCTCAGCTGCAGGAATATGCACCGTCATAGGTGATCAGCTTGCTGCCAGAGAATGCTATAACATTTCTATGAAGGGAAAATCACAACCCGGGCAGCAAGCTATGGTCATAAATGACAAAGGTGATGAGTCCCAGGAAGTAGAAGTTACTTGTGGGACGGAAGAACCTCAACAAGCAGAGGATAGTGACGGTGCCCCACATGATGACATTTACCCACGAATGGGCGAATACAGGTTAGAACTCCAAGCCATAGAGGAGTTCGAGGAAGTAAACATTGACCCTAAAGAAGCTTCAAGAGTCGTAAATATTGGGAAGAATCTGGAAGATAAACAGAAGAAGGAGCTGGTCAATTTCTTACAGGAGAATTTGGACGTTTTCGCCTGGTCACATGAAGATATGGTGGGAATAAGCCCGAATGTAACCATGCACACTTTAAATTTGGACAAGAATGTGCCTGCAAAATCCCAAAAATGGAGACGCTTGGGAATAGTCCGAGCTGAAGCTCTTGAGTTTGAAGTAGCTCGACTATTAAAGTGCGGGTTTATCCATGAAGAAAAATACACAATCTGGGTCGCCAATCCCGTGCTGGTCTCGAAGCAAAATGGGAAATGGAGGACCTGCATTGACTTCTCCGATCTGAACAAAACTTGTCCCAAAGATTGTTTCCCACCGCCAAGGATTGATCAATTGGTAGATGCCATGATAGGACACGAGCTCATGTCCTTCATGGATGCGTATTCTGGATATAACCAGATTGCGATGAATCCTGTAGACTAGCAACACACTAGCTTCATGATCCCAAATAACGTATATTGTTATAAAGTTATGCTCGTCAGGCTAAAGAATGTCGGAGCTACATATCAACGCTTGGTCAGCAAGATGTTCTCTAATCAAATCGGAAGAAGTATGGAAGTGTATGTTGATGATATGCTTGTTAAATGAAAGATTGTCGATAACCATGTGTCCAATCTAGAAGAATGTTTTGGGATATTGAGGAGGTATGACATGAAGCTGAATCCTTAGAAGTGCACTTTCAGAGTGACATCTGGAAAATTTATGGGATTCATAGTCAACACGAGGGAGATAGAGGAAAATCCCGATAAAATTAGATCATTGTTAGAAATGCCCTCGCCCAGGTCGCGTAAAGAAGTTCAAAGCCTGTCTGGAAAGGTGGTAGCTTTGAATCGTTTCATTTCAAAATCAACTGACAAGTGCCTGCCATTCTACAACTTGCTCAGGGGAAACAAAAAATTTGAATGGACTGAGGAGTGCGAACATGCATTCCTTAACCTAAAAACGCACCTGGCATAGCCCCTAGTGTTATCTAAGCATATTTATGGAGAACCTCTATTCCTTTATCTAGTCGTGACAGAGAATGCAGTCAGTGTCGTGTTAGTTTGAGAAGAGGGATGTGCTAAAAAACTAGTATATTATATAAGGAAGAGACTTCTTGGAGCCGAGTCACGATACCCATTGATAGAGAAACTGTCATTCTGTCTGATATTGACTTCAAGAATGCTCTGGCCGTATTTCCAATCCCATTCTATCAACATCATGACCGACCAACCTTTAAGACAGGTTTTGAAAAAACCTAAAACGTCGGGACATATTTTAAAATGGACTATCAAACTTAGCCAGTTTGAGATATTGTACGTGCCACAAACCTCAATCAAAAGCCAGGCCCTTGCTGATTTTATGGCTAAATGCACTGGGTTTCAAGAGGAGCTCTTGAAGGAACCGGTGCAGGAGTTATGGAAAATCTTTGTGGATGGATCATCAAACGAGAACGGATCAGGAGCTGGGATAATCTTAATCTCACAAGAAGGGCATACAAGAAGGGCATCAATTTCATACAACTCTGAGATTCGGATTCGAGGCATCCAATAACGAAGCCGAATATGAGGCTTTACTAGCTGGGCTGAGAGTGGAAAGGGAGCTCAAGGCGAAGGCCATCCAATACTATAGTGATTCTCAACTTGTGGTTAAACAAGTGTTGGGAGAATATCAAGCTCGAGGTACCAAGATGGCGGCCTACCTAGCTAAGGTGAAGGGAGAACTATCAGAGTTTCCTGTTGAACAGATACCCTGCGAGTAGAACTCTAACGCTGATGCTTTGGTGTGGCTTGCCACCACCAAAGAAGCTGAGATATTGAATGTGGTGCCAGTGGAGTTCTTAGAAAGTCCAAGTGTGACAGAAGAAATGATAGAGGTCGAAATGATCGACACAAGACCAATTTGGATGACTCCCATATGGAATACCTCACAATCGGAAGGCTACCTAACGACAGAAAGGATGCAAGAAAAATACTTTATCAAGCTTCACGGTATGTAATAGTTGATGGAACCTTGTACTGACGTGGTCATTCATTGCCTCTCCTACAATGTGTTCTGAGTGAGGAAGCTAAAACCATTTTACAAGAAGTGCACGAAGGCTTTTGTGGAGATCATGCTAGGGGGCAAAACCTAGCACTGAAAATACTGAGGTAGGGCTATTTTTGGCCCACTTTAACAAAAGACTCAATCTCATATGTTAAGAAGTGCGACAAATGCCAGTGTTTCGCATAGTTGCCCGAACTGCTCCAATCGAGCTAACGATGATCTCATCCCCATGGCTATTTGCGGCATGGGGAATCAAACTAATAGGGTCCCTACCTATGGGAAAGGGAGGAGTTCGTTACGTGGTGGTGGCAATCGACTATTTCACAAAGTGGGTAGAAGCCGAACCTCTGGCAACCATCACTTCAGAAAGAGTCATAGACTTTGTGGTGAAGAGTATTCTATGTCGGTTTGGGCTCCCTAAAGAGATCGTGTTAGACAATGGGACACAGTTCGACAGTGATCTCTTCATTGGCTTCTGTGAAAACTATGATTACTAAGAGTTTCTCCTCAGTAGCATATCCACATGCCAACGGGCAGGTCAAGGCACTGAACAAAACCCTAAAGGCGAGCTTGAAGAAGAGGTTAGACGAAGTCAAAGGATTATGGCCCGAACAGCTGTCACAAGTACTTTGGGCCTACCGAACTTCTCACAGAACCTCCATGGTTTATGGCCCATACAATAATTAAATAATAGATGGATTATTAAATAATTTTTTTAGGGTGTATTAGTTCGTGTTCTAATATTTGTAAAAGCAACCAAGAAAGTTTCTACTTTCTGGTTACTTGGGGGGGGGGGGGGGGGGGGGGGGGGGGTGGGGGGCACATAACCCGAGATTGGAAAAATTAAGCCTGCTTGATAAGATTAAGAAACTTAGAGGCTTGAAAAAATTGATTATTTAGCGACTTTTTAAAGCTTGAGTTTTCAATAAACCTAGCACAAACTAAGTTTAAAGTCATTTAAAACCCTGAAAGTAACTAGGTCCGAAGCTTAGAACTTGGAAAAATTGAGTATTCACCGGCTTTGTAAAGCTTGAGTGTTCAATAAACCTAGCGCGAACTATTTTAAATCATTTAAAACCATGGACATAACTAGGTAAAAAACTTGGAAATTTGGAAAAATTGATTATTCAAGGGCTTTTTTAAGCTAGAGTTTTCAATGAACCTAAATTGAATTAAGTTTAAATCATTAAAAAACCCTGGATATAACCAGGTTCGAGGCCTGATTCTTAACAGGTATGATGCAAATAATCAAACAAAAACTTGGATATAACCAAGCTCGATTTAAAATTCGATTCCTAAAATCTTGAATGTACAAGTCTGAGGATTCACAAGAATGAGAGATAATAAAGGAAAGATAAGTGGATCACAAGATGGATATATATTGAAATAAAGCCAATAAATTACATGAGGAGAAAAAAAAACCTCAAACTGAGCCCAAAGGCAATTGTTAAATATCAAAAAACTGTTAAAAAATTACAAAGAAAAACAAATACAAAAGAGATCATTAGGCTCCTTCAGCTCTCCCCAAAGAGGTGACCTCCTCGCCATCTCCCTCCGCTGCTCTAGGGGCATCTCCCGTCTCCAAGGGCTCTTGCAGAAGCTGAACCTTGAATTTAGCAAGGTATAGGTCCCACAACCCGGGCTCCATAAAAGAGAAATTCCTGTCCTGGTTGAAAGCCCAACACTGGTATAGCATCTCCTCCATGGATGATGATGATGCCACTCTTTCCTCCTTGACTTTGATCTCGGCTTTGAGTAATCTTGCTTTAATCTCACCAATCTCGACCTGAGCTTCAACGGCCTGAGCTTGTGAGGTAGATAATGCGGTTTTTGCTGCCTACTCATTTTCTTGGGAGGTGGTGAGAGCAGCCTTGGCATCTTGCTCATTCCTTTGAGCAGCTGTCAGGTAGCTTTGGCGACCTCCTCACTCTCCTTGGTAGCATTCAAGGTAGCTCTGGCAGTGTCTAACTTGGCACGAAGCTCCTCATTTATGGCCCTAGCACGAGCTATGTTGCGGGTTTGAGCCAGGGCGGACTACAAAATAACAAAACAAGTCTTTGTAGTTGTTTGGATGACTGGGAAGCTCGATGACGGAGGCCGAGTTGGGGAATCGCATGCGGTAGTAGAATCCGTCACTGCGTCCCCTCTGGTCGAGGTTTTCCTTGAGGCTGATGAAATATAGAATGTCTGCCAGAGTGGGGACCTCCCACTCGTGTTTCAAGAACAAATACTTTAGCCCCACCAAAAGTCTGTACGAATTTGGGGGGAGCTAAAATGGAGCAAGCTTCACATAATTCAAGAAACCCGCATAGTACTGGTCCAGGGGAAGAAAGGCCCCAGCTTTCAAGTGTTCATCACTCCAAGCCTCAAAGTCGTCTTGGAGAGGGGAACAGTTCCGTTCCCCTTTGAACGCAGGTCGAACGAGGAGAGTTCTATTTCTAACCTCTACGTTGTGCCTAAACATAATCTTATTTACCCTTCCCTGAGTCATAATCTTTGAGATGATACACTTAGCCTCAAATTATGCATTGGGATCAACCTCAAGCTCCTTCTCCACCACCGGACCAAAGTGTGGGATGGGAGATTCTGAGGCGACCTGCTTCCCCTTGTTCTTCTGATGAGAGGACGAGCTCGAGGCATTCTTCTTTGGAGCGTTCTTCTTGTGAGGAGCCATCAGATCGCCTAATGACAAAATGACCTAGTTATTAGGCGACCTAAGGTGATCTAAAACTATGACGAGATTATGAAGAATGAAGCGGTTATTTTGGTTACACGGGCTAAAGTTAGCCTCACCCCCATCACGTGATGATATGCGATGTCCTAGGCCATGCGCCTCAGTTTCTTAACAACCCCCCTGATATTTAGGGATTCGTGTGTCAGAAACGGCAAGCCACTACTTTCCTCTGAAAAGCGTTTTTGTGCAAAACCGCTTAAGGAATTGTAACCCTTAAGCTACTTGGTTTTAAACCTAAAAACCTTACGACTTTTTTATGCCCCAAACAGGTATTTCCTAAACCTATTCGATATTAGAATTAATCCAGATTGACCTAGAAAATTACCAAGTTTTATGAATACCTTCTTATTTGGTTTCACTTATGGAGTTTAAAATCGAAACCTATTACCTATGAAGATTCAGAAATAGCCTAACAACAACTACAATGAGTGTTGCAGATGAACATTGTGAAGAACATAAATTCCATTGGATAAAAAAAAGGGGGGGGGGGGGGGGGGGGGGGAACTCTTCAAACCAAAGAATGAGATACTTACAGGAAGGTAAGATGTAGACTCTGCAACGGGAAGCTCCAGGAAAGCTTCTAAGCGTTTGGGCATGATGAACAATTTTGGGGATTCTGGGAAATTTTAGAAGTTCAGAAAAGGGAAATTTTTAAATGCAAAGGTAATGAAGTTTGAAATTTGGCATCCTATTTATACGTAAATTGTGAGAATTAATCTGGGCCATCCAACTGGGTTAGTTCAAGATCCAAGGGCCAAGATTAAATAGACCAAATGGCGGCAAAAAGTTGACAAGACAGTTATTGTAGTCCTCGAAACCCGAACAGACGCCAATTACAGTACACCACGTGTCCAGTACTCAAGTAGTAGGCAGGTGTGGTTTTATGTAGCAGAAGTCTAAAAGCCCCTACTGTGTAGGCCAGAAAGTGACGACATCATACACGACCAGGAGTTTGGGGGGCAAATGTTGTACCTTGATTTTAGCATGAGTTCATTCACTCAGCTCGGGTACAGCTGGCAGATAAGTACATAGAGAAGTGATTAAGGGAAATTATATCTGATTATTATCCACGTGGACAACTCGAGATTCATAGTGGTCATACGTAGTATAAGGCATCCTGAGTTTATCCCGAACTAAGGATGCAATGACTGTGAAGCGTGAGCTCATAATCTTAAATAGTTGTCGAAGCACGAACTTGGAGGAGATATTCGCTAGTTCATCCCCAAATAGCGAAGGGCCATGAACTTTGCATTTGAGTAAGCTTGTTTGGGGCTGCTCAGGATATCTTAGAAAACCTCTGGCACTTGTCACATCTTTGAATATATGCAAAGGCATCTTCGTTCATAATTGGCCAAAAGTAGCCTTGCCTTAAAATCTTCTTAGATAGACTTTTCCCCATGCATGGTTCACAAAGAAACCCTCATGCACCTCCTTTAGCACCCATCCTGAGTCTATTTGGGTGACACACCTGAGTAATGACATGGAAAACCCCTTTTTGCACATAACCCTGTCCAGGATTAGGTACCGAGCAGCTTTCCTCATCAATTTCCTCGTTTCATTGCGATTGTTGGGCAGGACTCCATGTTCTAGATAAGATGCTATTAGGGTCATCCAGGATGGAGTGTTGTCTATTAGAAGGACTGGTTTTGGCAGGTTGATAATTGGTTCGACAAGGTATTCAATAGGAACCGGGTTGGCTTTGTTCACCACAACACTGCTGGCTAGTCTGGCCAGCGCATCTGTTGTGGCATTTTGTTCTCTTGGTATCTGTTGGATGTTGTATTTATTGAGCTGAGCGAGCAGATCTTTGTTCTTATCAAGATAGGCCATCATTTTTTCTCCGCGAGCAGTGTACTCATCGAGGACCTGATTGACAACAAGTTGCGAGTCGCTGTATATTTCCAAGAATTCAGCCTTTATCTCCTTAGCTAATCTCAGGCCTCTGATTAAAGCTTCGTACTCCACCTCATTATTAGATGCCAAAAATCCAAAACGAAGTGCATAATGGATGCATTTCCCTTCAGGAGTGATTAGTGTGAGACCGACCCCAGACAGTTGGTCGATAGATGAGCCATCGACGTGAAGCTTCTAGACTTGGGGTTCTTCCTCGGAATGAACAATGCTAGACACTGGGTGATTATTGTTCTACTCAACACCTGTACTGGGTGGTGGTCCAGACTCTGGTGACTGCTTGGCCATATATTCTCTCGGCTCTGACATACTTGTACATTCGGCTACAAAATCTGCGAGAGCCTGGCCTCTAATGGTTGTTCGGGGCTGGTAGGTGATTTCATACTGCCTGAGCTCTATGGAACATTTTAGTAAGTGACGAGAGATGTCCGGATTTTGCTAGACTTGGCGCAATGGTTGGTAGGTAAGAACTTTTATGGGATGGGCTTAGAAGTATGGGCGAAGTTTTTTGGAAGTCAAGAGCAAGCAGTAAGTTAATTTTTCAATTATAGGATACCAGCTCTCGACCTCGATTAGCCTTTTACTGACATAGTAGACTGGATGTTGAATCTTGTTTTCTTCTTTGACTAGGACTGCAGTGATAGCGTGTTGAGTCATTATTAAGTGTATGCACAGTTCTTCACCTTCCAAAGGTTTTGAAAGGATCGAGGGTTGTGCCAACTGTTGCTTTAGAGTTTGGAAGGCTTGTTCGCATTCCTCGGTCCATTCAAATTTCTTTGTGCCTCTAAGGATATTAAAAAATGGAATACACCTATAAGTGGATTTAGACACGAATCTGCTAAGTGCTACTATGCGTCCTGTTAGCTTTTGAACGTCCTTGATCCTGGATGGTGAGGGCATGTCCAGCAGTGCCTTTATCTTCTCGGGGTTTGCTTCAATTCCTCTGGAGTTCACTATGAATCCCAAGAAATTTCCTGAAACCCTACATCAAAAGAGAACTTTAGGGGGTTCAGTTTCATTCTATACTACCTCAAGATGTTGAAGCATTCCTCCAGGTCCACAATGTGCCCCCCAGCCTTTTTGAATTTCACCAACATATCATCCATATAAAATTCTGTCATTTCCTATTTGGTCTTTGAACATATGATTTACCAGCCACTAATATGTGGTTCCATCATTTTTTAGGTCGAACGCCATAACTTTATAGCAATACAGCCCCACATCCGTGCAAAATCTGGTGTGCTCCTGGTCAGGTAGAAGCATACTTATTTGGTTATACATCGAGTAAGCATCCATAAAGGTTAAGATCTCATGGCCAGTTGTAGCATCCACTAGCTGGTCAATTCTTGAAAGTGGGAGGTAGTCTCTTGGGCATGTCTTATTTAAGTCTGTGAAATCTATGCACACCCTCCACTTGTTATTAGGTTTCGGTACCAATACAGGATTGGACACCCATACTGGGTAGAAGACTTCCTTAATGAAGTTTTTATTTCAAAGCTTCTCCATTTCTTCCTTCAATGCTTTTACCATCGTTGGATTCAATAACCTTCTTTTCTGCTGTACGGGCTTGAAGTGTTCAGTATCGATGTTGAGGGTGTGGCTTATGATGGTTGGGCAGATCCCCACCATATCATCATGAGACTAGGAGAATACATCTTGGTTGTTCCAAAGGAACTGGATCAAGGCAAATCTTATGTTCCTGGACAACCTTTTCCCTACCTTGAAAACCCTGGTTGGATGTTTTGGGTCAAGTGGGACCTCTTGTAATTCTTCGACTGGACCCACCCCGATATCAATATCCCCAAAACGAGGGTCTATATCCTCCCTCTATTTTGGGCCGCATCCTATTTCTGGTGACTGGGCCCTGCAGGTTGTGCGGTGGAAATTGCCTTCCTTGCCTATTTTACTGACGAATTATAACATTCTATAGCCACCAGTTTGTTCCCTTTGAGACATCCTATACCTGTTTGGGCTGGGAATTTGACAAGCAGATGGAAGACTGAAGTGATTGCTCGAAGGTCATATAGGGTTGGTCGGCCTATCATGGTATTGTACGAAGAGGGGATGTCTATTACCACGAACATAGCCATTACAGTGTTGCTATTAGGAGCTATTCCCACTATCAAATACAACCGTATGCTTCCTGCCAGGGCCATGCCACTCCCTATAAACCCATACAGTAGCTTCTCGCATGGTTCCATATCTCTGATGCTTAAATTCATCCTCTCTAGGGTACTCTCGAACATAATGTTGGTAGATGAACCATAGTTAATCATTGTTCGGGCCACGATCATATTAGCGATCTATGCTTCTACAAACAATGAATCATTATGCAGATGATGTACGTGAATTGTGTCTTCCTTGCTGAACGTGATGGGCTCACAATTGTAGCGAGGTTGTTTGAGAGTATGCTCCTAGACACCTAGTACATCTTCCTTCTGCTCGTGCCTAAGGGAACGCGCATATCTTTCTCGAGCTTTGCCAGAGTTACTGGCAAAATACGGCCCGCCGCAGATCATATCTAGCCAACTAGCAACTGGTGGTGGTAGGAGAGGCTGATTGCTTCGATATTGTTAAGACTGTTGTTGAGGAGGCTGTTGAGGATGCTGGTCAGCAGTCGGCCGTACATACCTCTTCAGATGGGCATTGTTTTGTCTAATGAGGAATTCTATCTCCTCCTTTAGGTGGTTACATTCTTTGGTTTCATGACCATAGTCATTGTGAAACCAGCAGAACTTGGTCCTATCTCGTATATTAACATCCTTCCTCATTGGTGGAGGTCTTCTGTATGGTACGACAGCCTGTGTGGCATTAAAAATGTATGCTCGTGTCTCTAACAGGATGGAGTAAGTAGTAAATTTAGGAACACATTCCCATGGCTTGGGCTGCTCGGCAGTCTTAGGCTTCTTATTGTCATTCTGGTTACTACTACTTCCAACCCCTTTACCGCGTTTGTCATTCTTAGCCCCATTCTTTCCTCCCTCTGCAGGGTTGGTGGTATTCCCAGCATCTGTTTTCCCCTGCTCTGTACCTGTCTGAGTTGGATTATCCACCTTCCGCTTAGCTTCCTCAAGCTTGATAAATTCCTCTACCCGATCAAGGAGCTCCTTGGTGGTATTTGTGGACTTCTTTTTTAAACTGCTCCAGAACAGACTTTTACTTTGACACCTGAATTGATTGCTATCAACTTACCATCATCACCGAGGGATTTCACTCTGGTGGATTCCCGCATAAAACCCTGAATGTAGTCCTTTAAAGGTTCATTATCCCTTTGTTTTATGTCCACCAAGTCATTCAGGTCGGCAGGAAAAGACATTGCTGAGGAGAATTAGGAATAGAATATGCATACAATTTCATCCCATGATGCAATTAACCCTGGCTGTAGCTTGAGGAACCATTGCTGGGCGATTTCTGACAGAGTGGCCGGGAAGATCTTGCACCTGGCATCGTCCCGAACTCCCTATAAATCAGTTTGTAGTTCAAAGTTGTGAACATGAGATACTAGATCCTCAAGTCCATTGTATATCTTTCATGTCAACATTTTGAATTTGACAGGCATGGGCAGCTGATTAATACGTTCAGAAATTGGGGAACCTCTCTGCCTCTCCATTTCAATATCTGTTAACTTGGGGGTTGTCAAGTCCCTTATCTGTCAGGTTAACAGATCTAGTTGGGTCTGCATGTTAAGGTCTGCAGCTGGCTGGGGCTGTGCTGCATTACAGACCTCAGGCGGAGCTATGTTGTTCAAATCCCTATTTTCCCCACTACGATTAAGAGCATCCCGAAGGTCTTCACCTCCCATGGGACCCATTCGGTTGAAAATGGAGTTTGGCCGAGGTCTGCCCCCAGTATTCTGGCTGTTTGCTCAGCCTGGTACTGAAGGTACTCCCTGAAACCCTCCACCTCGAGGTGGTTGGTTGTTCGGGATTCTTGCCCTTGTGGGACAAATAGTCTTTTGGGTTGGTTACCTCTCTGACCTTGGTTATTCTATTGGCCTCGATCATTCTGCTGGCGAACTTGGCTTGCTGCCTCATCATGGTTATACCTATCAACATAATGGGGCCTGTATGCGCTACTAACTTTTGGCTCATCTCTTTGGGACCTTGGTCGGTATTCTTGATGCTGTCTGTTCTGACCAGGTTGATGCTGGTAGTTTTGAGGTTGACCACTCCTATTCAATGCTAGAGCTCGGGGGTTGTTGTCCCATTATGCAGCATCAGAATCTTGTCACAGCCACTGTCCTGAGATCTTGGCCAAAAATTTCCTACTTGGTCTTGTCC
Source organism: Humulus lupulus (assembly GCF_963169125.1). NCBI lineage: Eukaryota > Viridiplantae > Streptophyta > Magnoliopsida > Rosales > Cannabaceae > Humulus > Humulus lupulus. The sequence goes on from NC_084793.1 coordinate 103,214,125, forward strand.
CATGCCACGCCTTGGCAAGACCTATTCATCAGCTGGTAAGGGTCACCTATTGTTGTTAGCTTGAGTGCCCCGACCAGATCTGTGACTCCTGGTCGGACCTTGATTCCCATTCTGAGGTTGACCCTCTGGCCCACACCCTCACCGAAACAAAAATGGGAGGACGTTGTTGGTTTTGGGCAATAGTTCTAGTTGCGGTTCCCATACCTTGGGTTTTCTATTGTTGCATATAATTGCGGATGGATTCAACAACCTCTCTATTCCGGCGCTCCATGTCCTTCTACCGAACCTGCACCTCCTGGGTATGTCGATCAATCCATTCTTGGAAATCTCTCATTTGTTTTTCGAAAGCCTCATTAAGGGCCTCCTCCGTAGTTGCTCGCCCCTAGTTCATGGTGGCAAGCTGATCATGCATCTGCCCCACGACATCCCTTATTTGATCAATTTCAGGGTCAAGTCCTTCAATATCTATGTGAGGCTCATACCGTCCAGGACCTCCAGATGTGCGTACTGGCTGGTCGGTACCCCGTGAAACAACTCCACACGACATTCCTACATGGGTGATTCCAGTAGAGGAAGCATCTCCACGTCCTGGTGCAGTGGGCCCAACGGTTTTCCCCCTGACACACCAGATGGATTTCTAGGCCACAAATCTCTTTGCTGCCCATTGAAATTTCTCATTGATGGGACTTGGTGAGAGACTTCAGCCTCGGGCTCTGGAGGCTCTTGGCTTGACCTTCTGGTTGAGACTACCATCCTTGCGGCAATAGAACCCGAATGTGATTTTCTTAGACTTTCAATGAAAGCACCAAAATGTTGACTGAGTTTTTAGCCAACTGATGCAGAGTCAAAATAATTAACTAGAGAGCTTTCAATTAGACAATCAATGAACAATAAATGAGCCAAGAACCTAGCAATGATGAGTAATAAATAACAACGAACACCATAATTATAGAGGTTCGGCCCCAAGAAATGGTAATAACCTACTTCCTCTTAGATTTGTATTGATCTTAAGGGTTTACACAAGATAAACAATGAATGCAGGTAGATTTCTAGGTGTAAAAGACAATACAGAATGACAAAATCGCTGCTAAGTACAAAGCTAGGCTGCTCGATATATTTTCAGTACTGGTCGATAAGAAATTTTCGTGAACCCCTCCCACTGTGGTGGAGGGTTTGTATTTATACTCATCCTCTCATCCAGTGGTTGTGCTCAAGCGTAGCTCATGGGAAAAAATCCCTATATTCTCGCAGGTGGTTGCTCCCCTATTCTTTAGGAGCTTTGACCGAGCTTTCTGAGTTGTTAGATGCTCTTTGCGGATGGTTGGACGATTCTTGCGGAGAGCTAATAGGAGAGTGTAACTACTTTCATCCAAGCAGATGTGTCTGTTCATTATAGGGATCAATTTCTCTTCTGGCAAGCGTATCGAGCAGTGACTATTACAATGACCAGCAAGTTTTCTAGGGGTCCTGTTGACCAGCTAAGTCTTTGGAGACAGTATGTTAAGCAATAACTCGTTGTATACTTTGCAGGCATACACCAACCAACCTACTGGGGGGTCTGCCCGGTCTACTCCACGTGTCCAAGTTGGTGCCACGTCATATATGCCAATTTTTGGGATAACATCTGATATTTACTTATTACTATCAACATAATATCAGAGATAGTCTATATATATACTAATTCAATTCAATTATTTATTTCATTTAAAACATTTGTCAACTACAATTGTTTTAAAAGCACTATTCCCAACAATCTCCCACTTTCCCTAAAGCAAATTAAGGCATCTCTCTCAATGTGTCAATCACATTATCTTGAACGAATTTGTCTAACAAAGTCTTTCTTATTAGTTTTGTAAGAAACTATTTTGGAAGCCATCTTCAAGATCATTACATCAATTATGTAAAATTGTGTTGAATTAAATGATACTTCATTTCATGTTCTTTACCCTTTCATGATTTCTAGCTCTTATAGAATAGTTGTATCTCCATTGCTTTCGCAATGAGATACTAGTAGTTTATTCTAGTTTGAAAACCCTTTCCACAATGACAAAGAACTCAACAAAATCAAATAGCCTATTTAACAGCTCGTAGAGGTTACATTTTAGCTTTTATGATGAAACATATAAATATGAAATGTCCAATACATTTGCATATTAATGTGTCTCCTCCACAGTTATGGAAGCTGGTTCTGATATCAATCTTTGAAGATTTTTGTCTTTTTTAAAATCAATCCATTCTTTGGGATCTTAGGTCACTGCCTAAATACACAAACATATAATCTCCACTATATTCAAGATACTCAAAATTAAGTCCTTATAACTATTCAATGACTCAATCCATCATTGGATTGACAACTGCTGACTATTCCCACCGTTTAAAAAATGTTAATTCGAAAAAATAACATTTGATACATTAAACAATCCATCACTGAGTTGTAGGAATACTGTCTCTTGTCCTTATTTTCTAGTAAAATAATAAATGGAAATTATGTTAGGAACGAATTTCCAAATATGCAGCAGAACGGTGATGGGGTTGACCCAGTGTACAACAAAATTTTTGTAACATATTTAAACTACCTTTAAATATGTGGATCCATTAATATACATACATTAACCATAAGCAAGTTAAGGATAGAATTCATACCTCTTGAAGCCTATCAAGTGTCCTTACTATCTTTTCGTATTTAGAACGATCTTCCTATCCAAGTCGCTCCCAGGTACTCACACCAAGATCTTCCAATGCGTTCTCTACACCTCAAGAAGTGTGTGGGCACTTAGAGAATGAAGGATAGTTTATTTGTAATTCTACTTGATGTACTCAACACATGAGATTAAGAGAATAGGCCTGAGAATTGGTTCTTTATTTTTCAGGGAAAGAAAACTATCGTTCTATTTTTCACAGAGCGAATCTTCTCAGTTTCTGAGATTGGTTGGTTATCTGAATTATATTATGATAAATCAAACTTAAAAGAAAATATTCAAATTTAATAAAATAAATCTGTAACCAACTTACAATTTACTTTTTAAATAATTAACTATTTTATTAATGAAAATATCCAAAAACCAATTTTTGAATAATCCATTAATTAATTAAATAAATAAATAAAAATAAAAATCCTATCCCTAAAAATAGCAGTACATGCCACACACAATCCATGGACTGTGTGTGCACGTGTAGCATCCCTATTTTTAGGGATGTTGGTTTTTTCAATTTTTATTTGATTATTTATTCAAACTTCTTTGTCCGATAAGATCTATCAACTTGATAATTAATTCAAATTTGAATTCAAATTTAAATTAAATACATTTTTAACTAATTATCAAATATAATTAATTATTTGAATAAATATTAATCTTTTAAATTCAAATCCAATTCGAACTTATCAAATTATTATCTCCCACTCAAATAAAGATATTTAATTAATTCTACCAATTAATTAAATCCAATATTTTCGAAAATAAATATTTAATTTATTATAATTTTGAAAATTATAATTAATTAATTATTTAATTATATTTCGAAATTAATTTAATTATTTAATATAATTTCAAAAATTATACAATAATTAAATATTAATTAATTTTGTTAACTACAACTAATTTATAATTAATTAATTAATCACTATTATCATATAATTGCATATTTGGCCTGAAGAATAAATTTCTTCTTATATATGTCTTTAAACTATTTTTTCCTTCATATCAACTCTTACCTTGAATAGTGTTGATAGAACCGCTATGGGGACCTATGGACCTATAATTCCAAGCTCCAATAAATTTGAGATTATTAATTAAACTCTTTAATTAAATAATCTTAATTTATTAATCTCGTGATTATTCCACTATAAATATGAGATTGCACTCTTGTAATTATAGACATTTCATTTACTGAGTACTTTATAATTATAAAGCGTCAATTGATATAATCATTGCATACAAATTGACCCTCTAATAATGGTTCATAATTAATCGGGAATAAAATTACCGTTTTACCCTTTTAATTATCTCTTCTTTCCTAAGTACCATTGACTTTACTAGTGAATGTTGATTCATAACTAAATTATGAATTTGAGCTCAATAACCTTTCAGTCCCAAAAGTCAACCCTTAAGAGAACCATCATTCAGTCTCTTGCGAGAAGGCATAAATTCCATATATGTATACTATGTCCCCAGCCACACTACAAGAAAAAATGCTTTTAATAACACCAAAAATGTGTTATCAAAACCTACGATAACACTTTCTGATGTGTTAAGACAGACTTTGTTATCGTAGGTCAGGGTACTTTACATAACACTTTATCAGTGTTATACATATGTGTTATTGTACTGTCAACGATAACACAATTTCTGTGTTATTTTAATATATAGATAAGTGTTGAATTATGTTATTTATAGTCGATACTATAACACTTTTTTTGTGTTATACTACATTTTACTATAACACATTTTTTGTGTTATGCTACACTTTACTATAACACATTTTTTGTGTTATACTACACTTTAGTATAACACATGTGTTATATTAACTTAGAAAAGCATAATCTTTTTTTACTTACACAAAACTAGGAAAACAAATATAAAAGTTGAAGCCAAATAAGGTAACATAAATTGATTTTTATTAATTACTCAAATGTAATTACAATATTTAGTATACTAGTCTAGGCTTAAGAACATAATTTATGCCCAATTCAGATTCCTTTATCACTAAATACAAAACAAGAAATGTATACAAAAATTAATGAAATACATTCTTCCATTCTAAAGGCCTCAACTACAAATGTTGTCAAGAATTGCTCCAAAGAAATAATCTCAATATACCTGCACATTGTAAAAAAAAAGTCTTTTTATTATTAAGAACAAAAGTTCTTGCCACCACAACAACAAACTTCCAGTCTTTTCTTAAATGATACATTGAAAACTTCAAAAGAAGAAAATGGAAAACTAAGATAAATACTTATTTGTTTTAGTTCAATGGAAAACAAAATCATATTTACAAATAAAATGAAGAGAAATAGATCAATGGTGCTAAGAGAAACATGTATTTTGGTGATTCAAGCTTATAGACAAAATAATGATGGCCACATACCAGTAGTATATACAGTAGAAGAAGCCAATACAACATGCCAACTCACTGCTTTAAGACCAAAAGGAGACAGAAACAGAGGTCTACCAAAAGGAGACAAAACCAAATAGTTTAGTATAATACACTGTCCAAGTTTTGAATCCAACAAATTGCAGTTCAGTTTATATTTCAATAATCAGCTCTCCAATTAAACTTTAAAGACTGGACACTAAGACTAATCTGACAAATTCAACTTTTACACTAAAAAAATTCAAGCAAAGAAAATGTTAGATAGTTCAAATGCATTACTAAATTATATTCATATTTCATTAAATGCATTTAAAAAAATCCAAACAGAAAAAATTACAAGCGGTATCATTATCAAAGCCTACCAACCTGTTAAAATGAGCTTAATTTATAAGGTTTTAAGAATGGTCTATTTTTCCCAACCCAACAACCAAAAAAAAATAGGGGGAGAAAAAAAAAAGATAGTGATGAACCCTTATGAAAGAAATTTAAAAGAATAAATGACAAACACGAGATCACTTCACATGAGTATATGTAGAAAGCATAAGCTTAGATATGACCACGAACTATTAAACAATTCAGCTGAAAATAAACATTAAACAATAATTAACAAATGGGAGGATATAAAGGAGGCTGAATAGCATGTACAATAATAAATAATAACAATAGAGGGAGAGAGAATTTAAACACATGATAGAATGTACCAGTTCCATTGGGTTGGAAGCGCTTGTTAGCCTCTTCCAAAACTTTATTCACAGCTTCAATTGACTCCAAGCGAGCCTAGAAAGCAAAAAATACAAAACATCAAAACACTACAATGGCTGCTAAATATCTCCCCTTTGGACCTTCTAGCAGCAGGCAGGTGTCAGGCTCCATCCCTAAAAACATTAATTATGATCAAAATATTACCTTCCAATCAGTACTTTCTAAGCCTTTAAGCAGGGTAGGTGTAATCTTCCCACTAATATCTTCCTGTGGCAGGCCATCTAGTCCACCAGAAGATGCAGATGTAGGTTCTGCTAATTTAATAGTTCTCTTTGGAGCTGCTGCTGCACCCTAGATAAGATATGGGAATACATCAGTAACAAATAAACAAAAACGAACAATACATGCATCTTGAATGATTAAGTTGGAGCACCTCAAATGGATTCTTCTCATACTCTGTATCCAGTGCACTAAGAAGTCCATGTTTAACATCAGAAAGAAACCCTTTAATATCTACAAAAGAAAAGGGGTGGGAGGGAGTTACAAATTAATTATAAAAAAAAAATCAATGTTTGGGAGCAGTTCAACTAAATATTTAAAAGGAAATTGAGGTGTGTGGACAATTCAAATAACTATCTTCACAACAAAAAATATCCACAAAGGTAAAAAAGATAGATATCTGCAGCAATGAACCCTTTAAATACCTGGACATTTTTCTCACTCCAGCGAGGGACAGCACACAGTAAACGAATCAATAATTCAACCCAGTGGTCTAGGTCTGATAAACCTTCCACTTGTTGTTTAAATGAAGATATTGTTGCAAATTGTTCTATCATTGATCCAACAAATTGTTCTATCATTGATCCAACAAATTGTTCTATTATCTCTCTACTAGTGTTTTTAAATATTTTAATTTGGTTGATTGAAACGGACAAATAATATTATTACTATGCTAATGAGAGAAGAGGAAGACTAAGTCATACTTTATTTAGTTTTTTATAATACTAAGCCATACACAAAATAAATGGACAACCTAACTAATCTTAATTTCTACAGCATGTGGGCATTGGAAATTAAAATATATAATACTTAATTATAATGAGTTATTAGCCCTGAAATATTGTAATTAGAGATATATTGCAATCAGGAAAAACGGTCAGTGGTAAACACCATCACAGACTAAAAGATTGATTTATCTCAATATTCACAATACCAATACATTCTAGAGGAGTCCATTAAAGCAGTTGCTGTTTTTCTTATCCAACACTACACTAGTTGGTAGTTTTTAGCTACCGGAAGTTCCTTAGAACAAGTTGGACTGAAGCAGTATTTGGCATGTTCAAGGTCAATTTTTGGCCTTTGATTGTGTTTTTTGTCTTTGAGATTTAGCTTGAAGTGAGATAAGGTAATGTAGAATATTATGTTATTCTGGCTTGTTCTATCTTTGATGGTTTGCCTTTTGTGTTTTTAGTACCTTCTAAGAAGAGCTTCGCTAACAGAATGCTTTATCAAAACTTATAAAACATTATTTATAAACTTTAAATCTGAATGCTTGTTTTCAGAAAATTAACTTGCTAATTTTATCTATGAACTCTTTTAGGAAAGCCTGAAGTAAATTTAGTGTCATGCACGTTTCACAGTTGTTCAAATTTAGTGTTCACTGTTGTGTAACAAGTTTTAAATCTGTTTAATATGATTTCTTTTATGATTTTACTGTTGGCAACATGATTAAAGCTGGTTTCAATTACAGTTTATCCTATGTTTTTACTGTTGGCAACATGATTTAAGGTTGTTTCAACTTTCAGTTTCAGTAGCAATCATTTCATATTATCAATCATAATGGTTTATTTTTATTTAAATAGGAATTTGGCAAGAGAAATTTCTCAAGAATATGTTACTACAAAACTAAATGGGTACTCACATGACTGCTAGCATGTACAATAGCAGATAGTATGCAGAACCTGCCCAAGCAGTTTAAGCAAATACACCAGCTGTTCGATTTAATTCTGAAGTTAACGGTAACACTCGAAGCAATCTGGGAACTCTGGCTCTAGAACTAGCAAGAACTATAGATTACACAGAACTTTGGCTCTAGAACTAGCAAGAACTATAGATTTTATTTTATACACAGAAACAAATGTACAAGAGAAATGACTTAATAAAATTTAGACATGAAGACTAGTAGCAAACACATAAGGAACTTTGAAGCAATATACAGAAAATAGATAACAAAATTAGATGCAAAATGAACAATAAAAGGCAACAACTAAGAGTAAAATGGGCCCAAAAAAAACAGAAGTGATCTTCAATGAGAATATATTTTTTCATTTTCATTTTCACTATCACTAGTAGTATATATATATATATATTTTGCTCTACACTATATAATGAGAATATATTTTTTCATTTTGCTGCATCAGTCTAGAGAAATATGACGATTAGAGAAATTTAAAAGATTGAAGTAATTTCAATAGAAATACTGGGTTATAAGAGGCTACAAATACTCTGTTTTTTTAAGATCCTTGTTCTGTAAGATGACGATCCCACCTGTCATTCACTTTCTCTGTGATCCTGCAGAGAAATGGTCAAAAGAGTATGTTACCAAAAAAGATAACAAATGAAGAAAAATGAAATACAACATAAGCTCAAGGGCCATTACTCAGATAAGCACAACATAAGCAAGATTCCCCAATGAATTCAAGTCCCAGAGTACCAATATTGTGGCACCCATTACTGTAAGATGAGTAAGTTGCTTGCAACCAGTGGCAATAGCTTCCAAACCCTTGTCACTTAGGAAATAGCAGTCACTTAGAGTGAGATCTTTTAGCTTCTTACATCCATTCCCAATGGCACGTAAACCCCTGAGTTTTAAAATCAATTTACAGCCTGCACTCCAAAGACAATTTAGTCATCAGTTGGCCTTATGCACCTCAAGACAAAAAGAGGGATCAGAACAAAAAGAGGGTTCAAGTATCAACATAAAAATTAATAAAATAAATAATCATCAATATTTGCATACAAAAAAAATTGAAAATATATTGATCAACATCATATTTAAACCTCAATTCTTCAAAATCCAAAACCAAGAGCAACTAGAAGCAAATTTAATGTTGTTTCCTTTTCTACACTTAAAATATCTTTATTCTTTTTGTCACAAAAAATTAAAAGGAACAACCGTAATCTTTAAAAGTATAACTATATGCATTCAAAGTAAAAGAATAATTACAGCCAAAATCTATCATCCTTAACAAAACACAAACTTGAATATCACTTATTACATTAATACTCAACAATGACGACCAAATTTCAGTTTAGGGTAACCTTAGTGATAACTTCTTAATTAGTTTGAACAAAAAAAAGTGTACGAATAAGAAGGAAAAGTCTCCATGACAGAAAGAGGGAACCAAGTGCAGGGAAAAATAAATCAAAGAAATGTTATGATTCGAATCAATGATTTAAATAATCTTCAGCGTTATCAATTACTCACTTCTTGATCCATCTGCAAGTTTGCCTCCTCCAAAGTTTGGTTTGAGTTACTCAGCCTTGAGTTCGCCATTTATTGAAATAGTCCCAAATAAGTACCTGACATTTAAAGAAAGACTACAGTTAAAAAAAATTACTTTTAAATTAAATAAACAAAACCATACAACAATAACAACAAAATAAAAAGAACCTTTTCTTTTTCTACTCTACGAAGGCTACACACCCTATCATAAAGCTCCCTTGTAGAGGCCTGAAAAAATAAAACATGTTAAAACATTCTCATTGCAGGAAATCTCAGAGACCTTTAAACTAAATAGAAGCTCTACCAAACATATACTTGTATTACTATTTTCTTTTCTCATTAAAAGAGCCAAGATTCTTGTAATTTTGAACAAAATTATCTTTACTCCTGAACTTATCTGGATCAAGGAAATGCAGCATGTAGACTGTTACTAATATTAAAATATTTACATTAAACATCTATGTGACATATACCAATATACATGTAATGGAAAAACTTAAACTCACCTCTCGACTTGCACGAGTACCAACATATACAATAATATTCATCTCAGGTAGCCACTTCCTAAATTCTTTTGCCTAGTTTGACAATGTGGATAATGGTACAACAACATGAAATGGCCCATGGATATGTTGAGCATTCTGTAAAGAGAACAAACAAAACCTTGATCTCAAGTCTAGCTCTAAAGAAAAACTTATGACCTCAAATTTGAAGAAATTTTCAAAATAACTACATTTACACCTGTAAAAACCCAAGCATGGATACTGACTAAACAGTTTTACCAAGACCCATCTCATCAGCTAAAATAACATTAGTATCAGACCCTCAAGCTGATAATCACACAGCTTTCCTCCCCTCAACCATTCAGGCTACTCATCAAGCTACCGTAAACTTGCTAAACATTAAAAATGCACCCATTATGTCTGTTGCATATGACAAACCAAATTCTAGACAAAGATACAATGTTTAAAAGCATATTTGAAATAAAAATCATTATAGAAATAAGCTGTGTTTAGCAAACCAATGTCTGGAGATAAGTGCACAGTTAAAATGTACTCCTCCCACATATAAAATAAAGATAGTATTTACATTACTAAAAAGTTTGCCTATATTTTTTTGTATAAAATACCAACGTGTTCTTTATATTTCATATTTTCTATCTGAATAAAACTGGTTCATTAAAAAAATAATGAAATGTTTGCCAATACAGAAGAAATGGCAGGATCACAAAGTTGATGCATATGAGCATCAAAATGGTTGTATTTACCTACTTTTGTTCATATTTAGTAGAAAAGAATGACATTGGAACTTTCACAAGCCACTCAAATTTGAGCACACCATCGTTCAAGTTTTTAAAACTCCAAAGAAATACCAACCTTTGCTCTTTTTGCGCTGGGGATCTACCAATTTCCCCTGTAAAGAAATTTCAGCCTCACGGGCCTGCTCATAGATGACACACTACAAGCATTAGTAAAATATAGAAGCACTTTCTACTTGAGTGAGAATTTATGTCTGCATACAATCAAAACCCAGTGAAGTAAACTACCCAATGAGCTCCAGGCCAAAACAATGAAGGAAATCAACCATGAAAAGCAAGAGCAGAAACAACACAAACTAGGGATCCAAATGCATATTCATCTGATGCTAACAAATGATGCATTGCATGATAGCCTTGGTTGAGGATCAAAATGCTGGATAAGCCTACACAGTTTTAGGAATGTAAAAGACTCAAGGGTAGAAAACTACTTATGGAACCATCAGTTGACATCTAATGCAGTGAATACATACTTGAGCAGAATACCAATATTTTCCACAAAAAAGAAAAATAAAACGTTCCTATGTCAATTTTTGTTTTCTTTCAATCAATTGTTAGAAAGATACAGTTTTTCAAGACAGAGGCTCCGGATAATGAAAATCGCAAGCTAAAACTTAAATTCACATGCAGATATGCTATGCACTTAAAATTAGTAAAGAGAACAAAAGGGCTAGGAACAAGATGATGATGATAATGATCAAACAATTATGCTGTAGTGACAGAAACCTACAGAGCACTTAACTGCAAAAATGGGATGAGGAAACACTGAAAAAAAAATCATTAACTCACTAAGAGCAACTTAATTTCATTAGTATCACAACACAAAACCAGAACAGAAACCTCAAGAGAACTACTTTACTATAACCAAAAAGTGGAATTTATGGAGAACTTTTCAAGTCCATAACAGAAACCATAACAAACTTCAACCATCAATAGAGGAAAACTCATGAAGCAAAAACTAAGATGCTACAGTATTAGTGAACTTCTAACTTGAATAAAAAAAATTCAGACAAATAATCACAAACAAATTGATCTCAGATAAAAAGGCTAACACAGAGAGCTTGAGAAAGAGAGAGAGAGCTCAGTGAATGAGGAAAGACTCACCCTAGTCTTCCGTGTTCTTTCATGCAGTGCCAATGACTCTGAATTCAAAAAACAAGGCTAGTATCAATACCTAGCACACATTCATCAAGAGAAAAAGTTACCCCAACGTGAAGCCAAACTCAACCATTTGAAGCAAAAAAATAGATAGATAAAAACATAAACAACACAACAAAATCATTTGATTAGGGGTTAGTTGGATAGAGTATTTTCGGATTGAGAAATTGCGTGAAAAACTTAAATGAATGACCCTCTAATCAAGACTAAAATAATTATTTTTTTTTAAAAAAAATACCAAATCTAAGTCTCCTATAAGACCTTTGGGTGGTGATAGAGATGTACAAAGTCATTTTACAGGCAAACCACCATAAATAGTTTGAAGAAAAAAAATATTAATTCAAATATGGTATCATATATATAAAACTATATGTAGCTTACTGGCCAGGTCAGTCAACTAAAGGCTAATTCAAATATTTATGTACTAATTCAAATATTTTGATGGTAAAAGTATGATTATTTAGGCTACGTGTCAGTTAATCTAAAAAGAATTAAAAAAATATATAAAAACAAATTATAAAATCTATTCAAAGTCGAAATCTCAAGAAACAATAAATAAATAATAAATAAAAGTTTTTCTTTAGATTTGTTCAACTACTACAGATGGGGAAGAGAAATCAAGAGGAAGATCATGACAAAGGAGTGGTAACTTTGAGGGGTAAAAGGGCGACAGTCCTAGGCTTGAAGTGGCAACAATTCTCGCCTACAAGACTGAGGGTTATGTATTAGGAGAGTGGTTCTGACCAATATTAATATCAATATCAATATCAAGTCATGGCAATGGACATTTAACCAACAAAAATCAATACACTAAATTCAAAAATCATTTGAGAACTATTATCAAACAAGTGGTGTGCGATTTTCTATACTAAACAGAAGAACAATAATTAAAGCAATTACCAAAACTTGTTCTTGAAAAATGAGATTGAAGAACATAAAACTAAATTTCAGATTGCATATCCAAAATGATCATCAAATATTGTGATTAATCTCGAAATCTTAAAGGAATCTATAAAGATTTAAGGTAAATATTTTTACCCAACTCAATCAAATATCACTCACAAATCCAAAATTAACTTAAATCAAAATAAGGCGATGAATTAGGAGATTAAAAGCTTGGTTGAGTTTTATAATGGTAAAACAAAACAATCATAAATAAAATTAATAAAATCTCAAACCACATACAGACCTTCATACCTTACTGAGAGCATTAGGGCTTCGTCGAGGAGGGAGAGAGAGGCAGAGGAATGAAAGTGACGAAATGCATTTGGCTTTAGCAAGAAAAGGGAAGATAAATAGATGAATGGAGGAGGGCAGAACCTTAGATTTTGGAGCTTGCCGGAGATAGAAGATCAGCGCCTCAGAGTTTTGGGTTGAGTGAACTGGAGATGGTTGAGGAAATGGAAATGGGTCTCTCAGTCTCACATATTTTCAGGGTCTCTCGGTCTCACTAGAATTGAGGAAATGGGTCTCTCGGTCTCACGAGGAAATGGGTCTCGCGGTCTCACTGGAATTGAGGAAATGGGTCTCTCGGTCTCACATCTTTTCATATCTCAGGAATGAAAAAAAAAGCTAAGTGGCGGGTCTCACAAATTTTCAGATCTCAATGAAAAAAAAAAGGCTAAGTGGCGGGATGGTATATATTACTGCCTTTTTTTCATGCCAATATAATACTCTAGGATAGCACATTTTTATTAGCATTATATTCATGTGTTATAGAAATGGGTATTTGGTGTAGTGCCATCTACATTAATGAGTTCCTAAAACAAAAGTTTCTAGCCTGATCATTCTGACAGACCCTAACAAGTGAATCAAAGAACTCATATAACATAAACAGGAGTTCATAGTAACTTCAGGATTAAGATCTATTTGTATATGATCATCTGTTGATATATTTAATTAATACTTCAAAAGGGTATTTAACTAAGTATTAATAAACATATCTGGTCCAGTTTTATATATTCTCTAATATATAAAGCACCTCCGCTAATGTGTCCTACCACAATAGTGATCCGAATCTAGATCACATGTATTCATACTACTAGTGGACCGTACTTGCAGTGATTAATCTAAAGATTCCATAACTTTATTAGACTGCGAACTATTCAAGTTCATTTATCTCAAACATAATCCTCTTGTACTAGTACGTGTTTGAGATCACGTATATGAACTTAGGAATTTTTCTGATATGTACAAAATATTATCACAAAATAATATAGTCCATAAAATATATGCATAACAAATTCAACTCATTTATTTATTTCATAAAATAATGTCTACTACATATGCTTTCAGGGCATAATTTCCAACAATCTCCCACTTGCCCTAAAGAAAGTGATGCATCTCTCTCATTTCCATGTTTCTTACATGCTCCTTAAAAGATTTTATGGATAAAGTCTTTGTGAAAGGATCTGCAAGATTATGCTCTGAAGCTATCTTCATAACTGCAACATCTCCTCGATGAACTATCTCTCTTAGCAAGTGATATTTCCTCTCGATGTGATTTCCCCTCTTGTGACTCCGTGGTTCCTTTGAGTTAGCTATCGCCCCACTATTGTCACAATATAGGACTAGTGGCTTATCCACATCTGGTACAACTTCTAGATCGGAATAGAACTTTTTGATCCACGCAGCCTCCTTGACTGCTTCACAAGTCGCTATATACTCGACTTCCTTGGTGGAGTCTGCAATGTTGGTTTGTTTAATACTTCGCCAGACTACCGCTCCTCCTCCAAGAGTAAACACTGATCCAGAAGTCGATTTCCGACTATCTTTGTCTGATTGAAAATCAGAATCAGTGTAACCAGTGGGGTTCAGGTCTCCACTTGAATATACAAGCATATAATCTCTAGTATTTCTAAGATACTTGAGAATATTCTTTACTGTAGTCTAATGACTCAATCCAGGATTGGATTGATAACAGCTAACTATCCCTATTGCATAACAAATGTCAGGTCTTGTACACAACATGGCGTACATTAGACTGCCTACTGCTGAGGCATAGTGATATTGTCTCATGTCTTCCTCTTCCTGAGGTGTTTTTGGACACTGCTCCTTTGAAAGGAATACTCCAGAATGGGTTAGAATATCACCCTTTTTGGAGTTTTGCATATTAAAGCGTTCTAGCACCTTATCAATATAAGTTGCTTGAGACAATGCCAAAGTTTTGTTCTGTCTATCTCTAAGAATCTTAATGCTCAGAACATACTTGGCTTCTCCCAAATATTTCATTTGGAATTGTTCAGCTAGCCAGTTCTTTACTTTTGATAATGTTGTTACGTCATTTCCAATCAGTAATATATCATCAACGTAAAGAACGAGGAATACTACTATATCATCTTTGATTTGTTTATAGACCCAAGGTTCATCAATGTTTTGTTCAAAACCAAATGTTTTAACTGTGTCATCAAATCTAAGATTCCAAGATCTAGAAGCTTGTTTGAGTCCATAAATGGACCTAAGAAGCTTGCAAACCTTTTCCTCTTGACCTTTTAAATCGAATCCTTCTGGTCGAGACATGTAAATGGTTTCATCAAGGTAACCATTCAGAAAAGCTGTTTTGACATCCATTTGCCAAATCTCATAATCCATGCACGCAGCTATGGACAAGAGTATACGAATGGATTTTAGCTTGGCTACAGGAGAAAAAGTTTCTTCATAGTCAACCCCTTCTTTCTGTGTGTAACCTTTGGTTACAAGCCTTGCTTTGAAAGTCTCTACTTTCCCATCCGCTCCTCTTTTCTTCTTGAATATCCACTTGCAACCAATGGGTTTGATATTCTCAGGTGGATCTTCAAGAATCCAGACAGAATTGGAATACATTGATTCCATTTCTTGGTTCATGGCTTCTTGCCATTTGTCCTTGTCAGAATCATTCATTGCATCTTTAAATGTCAATGGATTATCTTTGTTTGTGTCAAACACAAGCATTTGAACTTCGTGTTCATAGCGTGTGGGTTGCTTACTAACCCTCCCACTACAACGAGGTTCACTACTATTCTGACTAGAACTAGCAGTTTCCTCTTGTCGTTTTTCATTGGTTGTTGCTGGTGACATTGCAACTTCATTTGAGACCATCTCCTCCAGAACAACCTTACTGCGAGGTTTGTGGTTATTGACATAGTCATGTTCAAGAAAAGTTTCATTTTTCGATACAAATGTTTTATTTTCTTTTGGAATATAGAAAATTCCACCTCTGGTCTCTTTGGAATATCCCACAAACATGCACACTTCAGAGCATGATTCCAACTTCTCGGTCTTTCCTTTAAGCATGTGTGCAGGACACCCCCAAATTCGAAAATGGTGTAAACTAGGTTTACAAACATTCCATAATTCTATGGGTGTCTTTTGGATAGACTTAGATGGACCAACATTTAATATGTATAGAGCACATTGAATCGCATAGCCCCAAAATGACAGTGGTAATGATGAGAAACTTATCATTGATCTAACCATATCTAATAATGTTCTGTTCCATCTTTCTAAAACACCATTTTGCTGTGGCGTTCCAGGTGCTGTGAGTTGGGATTGAATGCCATGCTCACGTAGATGGTCCTTGAATTCAAAATCCAAGTACTCTCCTCCTCGATCAAATCGAAGAGCTTTTAGTGACTTACCTATTTTCTTTTCAGCTTCTGCTTGAAATTCTTTGAACTTTCCAAAAGTTTCAGATTTTCTTTGCATTAAGTATAGGTAACCATATCTTGAATAATCATCAATAAAAGTGACGAAGTATTCATAACCTCCTCTTGCTTGTACATTAAGTGGACCGCAAACATCCGTATGTACTAGCTGAAGTGGTTCTGTGGCTCTTGAATCTTTAGCTGAGAAAGGTCTCTTGGTCATTTTGCCTTCTAGACAGGATTCACAAACAGGGAGAGATCCAATAGATAGTTCTCTTAAAGGATCATCCTTTACAAGCCTATTTATTTTGTCTAGACCAATATGGCCCAATCTCAAATGCCACAGATATGTATCACTATCGGAATCAGTCTTTTGTCGTTTAATAGATCTAGGATTAGCTCTTTTAAATAATTCAGAATTATTAACACATTTCTCTCTAGCTTGCAGTTTATAAAGCCCATCGATGGATTTTGCAGAACATATCTTAAAACCATATCTTGAAATAACAATCAAATTATTATTAAAAGAGATTTTAAAATTTTGCTCATGCAACATAGAAATATAAATTAAGTTTCTAGAAAATCTAGGAATATAATAAACGTTCTCTAAAACAAGAAATTTATTCTTCTCAAATTCCAAACGGGCTGTTCCAACTGCTGCTGCAGAGACAATCTGACCACTGCCTACCCTCATAGTCACCTCTCCATCAGCAAGCTTCCTCGTTGAACTAAGAATCGGAAGAGAACAGCAAACATGGTTAGTGGCTCCAGAATCTACTATCCAGGATGAGGAATTGTCTTCCACTAAACAAGCTTCTAGCACAAGTAAATTAAATTTACCTATCTTTTTCTCTTTGAGGTCAACGAGATACTTTGAACAGTTTCTCTTCCAGTGACTATCTTCTCCACAGTGAAAGCAAGTCCCTTTTGGGGTCTTCCTTTTGGAGGTTTTAGTATTCTTGTTCTCTTTGCTTTTGGATGACTTTTTAGGCTTCTCACATATTAATGCAATGTTCAAGTTTGATTTCCATTTCACGTAGTATTCACCAGTCAACTTTTCATTAGCAAATAAAGAAGATACATGATTTGAGCTAGACCTAATTACTGAAAATAAATAAATAAACAAAATGAATTTATGCATATAATAAATATCAGTTATTTTCATAATAGTAAACGTGATGCATGAATGCAACAATTAAAGAACACATAAAAAATAATTACTAATTCCACGATTAATTAATTTGAACATTAATGGACCAGCCTTAGGGTAGGTCAGACTAATTCCAAATTAATTTTGAAACAAGTTTCAAATTTATAAGTGAAAACTTAAATCAATATTTCTCTTTTGACTTATAAAAAACCGCGTGTTTGGTCAAGAATACACTAGTCCGCTCGAAAGCCTAAGTGTAACCCATTATTTTAGATCAATGGCTAAACTCAAGAGTGTGCCTTAGGATCAGTCAAACTTGAAATACATCATTAAATCCTATTCTTGAAAAAGAAGTTTGCCTTGAGAATAACACAGTCGGAAGCCTTCCTTAGGGGGACACAAGCGATGGTGCCACGAGGCCCTCTCCATGCTACCTCAGTGCTAACTAATAATGGAGACCATGGGACTTATTGTCATAACTCCCTCTCCCACTCACTATTTTAGAATATGTGTTTTCTCAAAACATCCTATGCTTTTTAATTGGTTGTAAAAATAAAGTGATCTATTTTTACCAAATGATATTCTAATAATTACTAATCAAATTAAACAAAATAAAAATTATAGAACTATGCCCTAATTAGTTCAATTTTATTTTGCTATAATTACTAAGAATATCATTTATAATTTAATAAAACAATTTTATTAAATACTAGAAATTAAACAACTTTTAAAATCTATTTCCGCTCTTGAACTAGTTAAAAACTAAATTTAGTATTATATGGACCAGCATATAATCACGTAAGACAATCCTAAGGCATGTTTCTACTCATATGAGATGCATGCACAATTTTAAATACTGCGTGGGTTATATGTATGGCATGTCAAAAAATGCATGATAAAGTATTAAACAATTTAATCAAATTCAAACATTTAAATAAATAAATACTAAATAAATAAATGCGGGCCGGGTGTCTTGGGTATTTCTAGAAAAATTACAACACTTGCAAAAATATACACAAAAAATGTAAGAAACTAAATAAGACCTAAAGAGATCTCTATCTTTAACTTTGGGCCTTCACAAGTATTCTTGATCCATTAAGCCACTTATCCATTTAATTTTGAATTAAAATAACTTTTAATTATCTTAATTGTTTTTTAAGAATAATTAACTTGGGCTTTAATGCCCGATAAGTTATTAGGCCCAGTTTTGAATTTGGGCTCATACAATTAATTCAAAATAAAACAATTTTAATTATGGGTTAACTTAATTAAGTCCATAATTTAAATGGATAATTTTTGGATGCAAGCGCTAGGGTTTAAAACCCTAGGGGCGGCTGCATAGGATGGCTCGGCATGGGGCACGGCTGGGGCGCACGGTGGCTGCTGGGTGCGACACGCAGGGGCGCGTTTCCGCGCGCGGAAAACGCAGGTGCAGCAGCACGCTGGCATGCAGCTGGCATGGTGCGCAGGGCACGCTGGGCAGGCAACACGTAGGGGCTGGGCACGCAGCAGTGCGGCTGGGTGAGGCTTGGGCTTTGGGGCTCGGAACCCGGGGCTCGGGCCTTACAGAATTTTTCAAATAATTTTAACGCAGAAAATTAAAATTACAAAAATTCCTATGCCCCAAAATGGCTTACATTTTTCATCTAGAATTTAAAAATATTTCCTAAACCCAAAACACCATATAATTAATGACCCTTAAGAATTAACTATAATCATACATACATCCATCCATTCACATATATTGCAATAACATAAGAATGCATATTATGCCCACATAGTAATTAATGTATGCAGAGATTTATGATTGCTCTAGTACCAATTGTTAGGAACAATTTTCCTAATACGCAGCAGAATGGTGATGGGGTTGGCCTAGTGTAAAACAAAAATTTTGTAACATATTCAAACTACCTTTAAATATGCGGATCCATTAATATACATACATTAATCATAAGCAAGTTAAAGATAGAATTCATACCTCTTGAAGCCTATCAATTGTCCATGCTATCTTTTCGTATTTAGAACGATCTTCCTATCCAAACTGCTCCCAGGTACTCACACCAAGATCTTCCAAAGCATTCTCTACACCTCAAGAAGTGTGTGGGCACTTAGAGAATGAAGGATAGTTTATTTGTAATTCTACTTGATGTACTCAACACATGAGATCAAGAGAATAGGCCTGATAATTAGTTCTTTAATTTTCAGGGAGAGAAAACTATCGTTCTATTTTTCACAGAGCGAATCTTCTCAGTTTCTGAGATTGGTTGGTTATCTGAATTATATTATGATAAGTCATACTTAAAAGAAAATATTCAAATTTTAAAAAATAAATCTGTAACCAACTTACAATTTACTTTTTAAATAATTAATTATTTTCTTAATGAAAATATCCAAAAACCAAAATTTGAATTATCCATTAATTAATTAAAAAAATAAAAATGAAAATCCTATCCCTGAAAATAGCAGTACATGCCACACACAATCCATGGACTGTGCGTGCACGTGTAGCATCCCTATTTTTAGGGATGTTGGATTTTTCAATTTTTATTTAATTATTTATTCAAACTTCTTTGTCAGATAAGATCTAACAACCTGATAACTAATTCAAATTTGAAATCAATTTTAAATTAAATACCTTTTTAACTAATTATCAAATATAATTAATTATTTGAATAAATATTAATCTTTTAAATTCAAATCCAATTTGAACTTATCAGATTATTATCTCCCACTCAAATAAAGATATTTAATTAATTCTACCAATTAATTAAATCCAATATTTTCGAAAATAAATATTTAATTTATCATAATTTCAAAAATAATTAAATAATTATTTAATTATATTTGGAAATTAATTTAATTATTTAATATAATTTAAAAAATTATACAATAATTAAATATTAATTAATTTTGTTAACTACAACTAATTTGTAATTAATTAATTAATCACTATTATTATATAATTGCATATTTGGCCTGAAGAATGTTGGGAGGCTTGTTTTGAAGTTTGGTTGAGATTTGGTTAAGTTTTGGAAAGGTTTGGCTCTAGAAAATTCGAAGGAGAAAAATCTGTGCTGGGCTATGCTGTGACTAGCGCTGTAGCGCTAGTCACTAGGCGCTACAGCGCTAGGCCCTGAAGTTCTAGAGCCTTTTGGCTCTGCTTGTAGCGCTATAGCGCTCTCCTTAGGGTGCTGTAGCACTACCTTGTTCCCAGAAATGGGTTTTGGGTTATTTCTTAGGGTTTTTTCCCGAGGACTCAGGGTTTGATTCCACCACCACGTTTGGTGGAATTAGGGTTTCCCGAGGGCTCGGGATTGGTCCCGATGAGAGGTTTTGGATTTGAGGTTTGGTGATGATTATGATCTATGGCTGTGACTAGGTGTATGCTAGGGCTCGGACGGGATCGTGCTTGAGGATAAAATTGAACAAAGCTATTGAAATCTAAAGGTAAGAAAACTGCACTAGGTTATGTGATTGTGATGGGACTAAGAGTTCCCTATATTTGTGTGATGTCATAGATGGTGTTAAGCCATGGGACATGTGATAAACGGCCTAAGGGTGCCGTAAATAATACTTGTGCACAGGGCGCGACTCAGCCACTGGTAGCTGAGGACAGCTTAATATTCACTGAGCTCGGTTTAAGCAGGCTGGAGTCAGTGGGATAGATAGAGGGTGCAGCCTAAGGGTGTTAACCCTGGTTATCATATGTGAATTGATTATTGATATGAAATGATATACTTGGTATGCTGAATACTTGAATAACATGAATGCTTAGACTGTTGAGTACATGTTTATGTGGTATGAGTTATTTGATTGTCTGTTGAATGATTATGCTGTGTTATAGTGTTTTCTTGCTGGGCCTTGGCTAACGGGTGCTACGTGGTGCAGGTAAAGGCAAGGGCAAGTTGGACCTGTCCTGAGAGGGAGAGCTTCGGGGCTGAATGTATATAATTAGGTGATCGGCCGCCACGGCCGAGAAGTGGAACATGACGAGAAAAGCTTAATTGTCTGTTTTTCCATAGAGTGCCTAATAACTGTATTTTAATCCTAAAATTTTGTAGACTGTCTTTTCACTTTACTACTTTTGGGATCCCATGTAAAGAAAATGTTTGTTTATAAGAAATGAAGCTTTTGAGACCAAAATCTTTTAACCCTAGTTTAACTGTAGTTTCAATGGCACGCTTCAAATTAAATGACTTGATTAGCAAGTCTTGCACTTTTATAGACACACAGTGTAATGGTCTTGGCTATCCAGGGCGTTACAACTTGGTATCAAAGCATCCTAGGTTTAAAGGTTCCTGAAGATTGGTTGGACATGTACATTCACCGCGAAAGACAAGCTCGACTCAGGGTTTGGTAATTGTGTATACATGATTAGATGTTTAAATGATCTGAATGAAATATGACTGTTGATATCTGCTTGATTAATAGAGATCATGAGATACTGATAGGGCCTGGCCCTTGGCTATTGTGTGATGATATTGAGGCATGATTATTAGCATCACTATGCATGTGAATGAAAATATTTGGATAATTGGATGAACTATTATATTTTGATTGTTTGTGAATGTTTGGGGTTCTAACGGTGGATCATGGAAGGATTATTACCCTGTTATCATAGTCTGATTGCCGAGTCATTGATTGCAGATTGACTTGGGTAATTATGTGTCCAAGAAAATCTACACGACTAGCCGGCGCCAGGTCTGAGTCTAGAGATGATGACCAGGGCCAGACCCCTCCGCCAGTCCCTGAGAGCTGGCAGCAGCTTATGGCTGACATGTAAGCACGACTTCAGAACCAGGATGAACAGATTCGAATTCTACGATAGCAGGCTCCATCAGGGAGTGTTGCCCTTATTGCGCCACCTGTAGTGGTACCAATTGCACAGCCAGTAGAGGTTGGGAACAGATGGGAGCCGTTGTATGAGCGGGTCAGGAAACAACAGCCCCCGTTCTTTGAGGGAGGACCTGATCCACTGAAGGTTGAACAGTGGATGACCATGATTGCTACTATCCTGGACTTTATGAGGGTAGAGGGACATGATAGAGTGGCTTGTGCCACATATATGTTGAGAGAGGATACCCGTATCTGGTGGGAAGTGGCATCACAGACTAGAGATGTTACTGCTTTGACTTGGGAAGGATTCAAGGACCTATTCAGTCAGAAGTACTCTAATGTTGCCATAAGGGCAACAAAGGTAAATGAGTTCATGGGGCTGGTTCAGGGCAGCATGACAGTTACAAAATATGCCCTAAAGTTTGACAGACTTGCGAAATTCGCACTCGACTTTATGCCTACTGATGTATCTAGGTAGGACATATTTATTAGAGGGCTTAATGCTATGATAGCCCTAGATGTGAGGATTACAACAGTTCCTGGAGGGACAACTTATGCCCAGGCTATAGAGAAGGCTCTTACCGTTGAGGAAGCGGGAAATAAGATATGGAGGGAGAGTGCAGCAAGATGGGAGGGCCGCAGGGCGGTGCCTTCATATTCTAGTTCTGGTAGGGGCGGAGGCCCCAGTGAATTAAAGAGGAAGACCCCTGATGCTTCAACTGCTCCTGGTCCTGATAGGAGAGGTCGGGGTACTCAGGGTGGTCGTCAGGGAGGCGGTGATTCATGGAGGACCTCTCCTGAGTGCACGAGGTGCAGAAGACGCCATCCGGGCGAGTGTCAGGCTAAGGCCTGTTACGTGTGCTGGGTGGTGGGACACCTCAAGAAAGATTGCCATACAGTGAAGAAGGGAGATGCAGGGAAGGTAGATAGCTTGACTCCAGCTCGAGTGTTCACCTTGATACAGGCGGAGGCCGAGGCTAGCCCTTCGGTAGTGACAAGTCCACTTTCTAGCACTGGCTCTCCTTTTACTGTATTGATTGACTTTGGTGCTACACATTCGTTTGTTTCTAGTAAGGTGATTGATAGACTGTGTAGACCTGGTGAGTATTGTACTTCAGGGTTTGGGACTATTTTGCCTACAGGAGAACTGGTAGTTTCTAGGAGGTGGATTAGAGCACTATTAGTGATGGTAGATGTTAGGGAGTTGTCAGTAGACTTGATTGAGTTGAGTATGGAGGAATTTGACATGATTTTAGGTATGGATTGGCTGGTTAGATATGGAGATAATATTGACTGCAGGAAGAAGATGGTGACCTTTGAGCCAGAGGGTGAGGATCCCTTTGTTTTTGTAGGAGCGATGCATGGATCCTGCGTACCCAGGATATCGGCGCTAAGAGCCAGAGATCTGTTACAAGGAGGGTGTATAGGTTTTCTGGCTAGTGTGGTGGATACCACCAGGGTTTCACCAGCAGGACCGGAAGAGACCAGATTGGTTTGCGAGTTCTTGGATGTGTTTCCTGAGGATTTGCCGGGGTTGTCGCCGCGTAGAGAGATTCAGTTTGTCATTGAGTTTGCGCCAGGGACAGAGCCAGTGTTGAGGGCACCATATAGGATGGCCCTGACAGAACTGAAAGAATTGAAGATATAGTTACAGGCACTTCTGGATTTCGGGTTCATCACGCCTAGTTACTCACCATCGGGTGCTCTAGTTTTGTTTGTGAAGAAGAAGGACGAGACTTTGAGAATGTGTATAGACTACAAGGAATTGAACAAGTTGACTATCAAGAATAAGTACCCCCTACCAAGGATTGATGACTTGTTCGATCAGCTGCAAGGTAAGACAGTGTTCTCGAAAATTGATCTTCGATATGGTTATCACCAGCTGAGGATCAAAGACGAGGACATACCGAAGACGGCCTTCCGAACGAGGTATGGGCACTATGAGTTTTTGGTCATGTCGTTTGGTTTGACCAACGCCCCAGCAACCTTTATGGACCTAATGAACAGGGTGTTCAAGGACTTTCTGGATCAGTTCATCATTGTCTTCATCGACGACATCTTAGTGTACTCTAGTTCAGAGGCAGAGCACGAGTTTCATCTTCGACAAGTTCTGCAGAGATTGAGGGAGCATCAGCTGTACGCCAAGTTTAAGAAATGTGAATTTTGGTTACCAGAAGTGACATTCCTTGGACATATTGTGGGTGCAGATGGGATTAAGGTGGATCCATCTAAGGTGGAGGCAGTTAGGGATTGGCCGAGGCCAAGGAACACCTCGGAAGTGCAGATTTTTCTTGGTCTAGCGGGTTACTATAGACGGTTTGTGGAAGGCTTCTCGAAGATAGCGGCACCAATGACAGAATTGACATGGAATAATTTGAAGTTTATTTGGTTAGACAAGTGTGAGAACAATTTCCAAGAGCTGAAGCGATGACTTATTACTGCGTCTGTGTTGAGTCTTCCTTCGGGGGAAAGGAAGTTTGTTGTCTATTGCGATGCGTGAAGGATGGGTTTAGGCTGTGTGTTGATGCAGAATGAGAAGTTTATAGCTTATGCATCACGAAAGCTGAAGGAGTATGAGCAACGGTATCCTACCCATGATTTGGAGCTAGTAGCGGTAGTATTCGCATTGAAGATTTGGCGACATTATCTGTATGGGGAGAAGTGCGAGGTATACACTGACCACAAGAGTCTGAAGTATTTCTTTACATAGAAAGACCTGAACATGAGACAGAGGCATTGGCTAGAGTTGGTGAAAGATTATGATTGTGATATTCTTTACCATCCGGGCAAAGCCAATGTAGTGGCGGATGCATTGAGCCAGAGAGGCCCAGATCAGTTATATAGTTCTACCTAGATCTCGAGAGAGTTAGCTGATGAGATGGTCAGAGCGGGGATAGAATTGGTGGTGGACTGGTTAGCCAATATCACTCTGCAGTCGACCCTGCTAGAGCGGATTAGGGAAGGGCAATTGGTAGACGCTCAATTACAGGAGGTTAGAGAGAATGTCTTAGCGGGGGTAGCTAAGGACTATTCTATTTCTGAGTTTGGTTTGCTTCGGTATCAGGGATGGATTTGAGTTCTGAATGATGAGGGGATCAGACGAGAGATACTGGATGAGTCTCATACGACATCGTACTCACTTCATCTGGGTACCACGAAGATGTACCAGGATCTACGGACGTTATATTGGTGGCCTGGAATGAAGAAGGATGTGGTGGAGTACGTAGCCAAATGTTTAACCTGACAGTAGGTGAAAGCTGAGCATCATCGACCAGCAGGGTTGCTTCAGCCTTTGGGTATTCCTGAGTGGAAATGGGAGGATATTATGATGGATTTTGTGGGAGCTTTACCCAGAACAGTAGGGCTTCATGACTCGGTGTGGGTGATAGTGGACAGATACACCAAGTCAACCCATTTTCTTCTAGTGAGGTTGACATATACTGTGGATCAGTATGCAGAGTTGTATGTGAGGGAGATTGTACGTCTCCATGGGGTTTCCAAGTCTATAGTGTCAGACCGAGATCCTATCTTTACCTCCAAGTTTTGGGGTAGTTTGCAGGAAGCTATGGGAACTCAGCTGAAGTTTAGCACAACCTTTCATCCTCAGACTGATGGATAGTCTGAGAGGAAGATTCAAGTATTAGAGGATATGCTCAGAGCGTGTGTGATTGACTTTGAGGGATCATGGAGTAAGTATCTCCCGTTGATTGAATTTTCATATAACAATAGTTACCAATCAATGATTGGAGTGGCTCCCTATGAGATGTTATATGGAAGGAAGTGTAGGTCACCCATTCATTGGGATGAGATGGGTGAGAGGAAGTATTTGGGGCCAGATATGGTTCAGAGGACAAGTGAAGCTATAGAGAAGATCCGAGCTAGGATGCTCGCCTCACAAAGCAGATAGAAAAGCTACGTTGATCCCAAGCGTAGGGACGTGGAGTTCCAGGTTGGGGACCACATGTTCCTCAAAGTTTCACCTTTCCGAGGGGTGAGGAGATTTCGAAAGAAGGGCAAGCTAAGCCCTAGGTTCATCAGACCTTTTGAAATCCTGGAAATGATTGGTCAGGTGGCTTACAGGTTAGCCTTGCCACCATCATTGTCAGGAGTCCATGATGTATTCCATGTTTCTATGCTCCAGAAGTATGTCTCAGATGCGACACATGTGCTAAGGTATGAAGACTTGGAACTACAGACAGATCTAGCCTATGAGAAGCAACTGGTTCAGATCTTGGATTGGGAGGACAAGGTATTATGGAATAAGATGATTCCTCTTGTTAAATTATTGTGGAGGAATAGTAGGGTCGAGGAGGCGACCTAGGAGCTTGAGACAGCGATGCGGGATCAGTATCCCAAGTTGTTCAGGTAAATTTCGAGGACAAAATTCTCATTAGGAGGGGATAGTTGTAATGACCCAAAATTTACAAATAAGGCTTAAGGGCCTTGATTAGTGTGCCTGGAGGGCATAATTGGATTATATGTGATTTAATGATTAAAAGCATGTTATATGAGTATTTGAATATCTGTGATGCATGACTATGTGTATTAGTATGCATGTAGGCCCTAACTAGGTTTGAAGGGAAAATTTGTAATTTTGGACTGTTGAGGGCATAACTGTATATATTTGTGATTAATTGTTGAGACCACATTATTATGTGGATATATTTCTAATCTGTGACTCGAGGCGATCTTAGTAAGCGGTTTAGCGAAAAAGTCACAGCGGGGATCTATACCTGGCTCGGGGCGAGCCTGGGGATAATTCTCGAGATTTAGGGAATATACTAGAGTTTATTTTGATATTAAGGAATATATTTGGCAATTTGTTAGGTGTCAGGAAGTAAGCGGTACATATTAGAGACACTCGAGGAATTAGCGGGAATTGGGAATAAATGACCAGAATGCCCTTGGAAGGATTAAGGGCTTAAATTTAATGGAAGGGTATTACGGTCATTTGGCTTACAAGGGATAAGAGTTAAGTCTGCTTTATGACTTAGTGGAAAGTCTAGAATCTGAAGGAAGCTGAAAGAAAAGAAGAAGAAAAAGAAAGAAGGAAAACAGGAGTCATTTCTTCTCCCTTTCGGTTTAAGTTTCTTACTCATTTCTTGAAGGAATTTGGAGCTGTAACTCAGGGAGAGTCTAAGCAGGAGCTTGAGGCTAGGGTCCTTGGTTTTGCATGAGGAGTTAGCATGAGTAGCCCATCCATTTGAGGTAAGGTTTAAGGTTTCTTTTTAGTTTCTGGTTCTTAAAGTAGATATGGATTTTGAGCTGAGTTTTGGTGGGAATTTTAGGGGATTGAGGCTGAATCTTTGAGAAGGTGAAGGCTAAGCTAGTGTGGAGGATAACCTAGGTTGAGCTCATCCATCAAAGGTAAGAAACTCTGGTTTAAGCTCTATGATTTCAATAGATTTCTGTTGAGTTTTTGGGCTCTAGGTTCAGCTATGGTGAATTCCTTGATTTGGGGTGCATGTGATTGAGTTTTGTGTTGTTGGGACTTTTGGGATGAGTTGAGGATGTTGGGAGGCTTGTTTTGAAGTTTGGTTGAGATTTGGTTAAGTTTTGGAAAGGTTTGGCTTGGGAAAATTTGAAGGAGAAAAATATGTGCTGGGCTGTGCTGTGACTAGCACTGTAGCGCTAGTCACTGGGCGCTACAGCGCTAGGCCTTGAATTTCCAGAATGTCTTGGCTTTACTTGTAGTGCTATAGCGCTCTCCTTAGGGCACTGTAGCGCTACATTGTTCCCAGAAAAGGGGTTTTTGGGTTACTTCTTAGGGTTTTTGCCCTGGGGCTCCGGGTTTGATTCCACCACCCCGTTTGGTGGAATTAGGTCTTCCCGAGGGCTCAGGATTGGTCTCGAGGCTAGGTTTTGGATTTGAGGTTTGGTGATGATTCTGATCTATGGCTGTGACTAGGTGTACCCTAGGGTTCGGACGGGATTGTGCTTGAGGATCAAATTGAACAAAGCTATTGAAATCTAACGGTAAGAAAACTGCACTCGGTTATGTGATTGTGATGGGACTAAGAGTTCCCTATATTTGTATGATGTCATAGATGGTGTTACGCCATGGGACGTGTGATAAACGGCCTAAGTATGTCGTAAATAATACTTGCGCACAGGGCGTGGCTCGGCCACTGGTAGCTGAGGACAGCTTAATATTCACTGAGCTCAGTTTAAGCAGGTCGGAGTCAGTGGGATAAATAGAGGGTGCAACCTAAGGGCGTTAACCCTGGTTATCATATGTGAATTGATTATTGATATGAAATGATATACTTGGTATGCTGAATACTTTAATAACATGAATGCTTAGACTGTTGAGTACATGTTTATGCAGTATGAGTTATCTGATTGTCTGTTGAATGATTATGCTCTGTTATAGTGTTTTCTTGCTGGGCCTTGGCTTACGGGTGCTACGTGGTGCAGGTAAAGGCAAGGGCAAGTTGGACCTGTCCTGAGAGGGAGAGCTTCGGGGCTGAATGTACATAATCAGTTGATCGGCCACCACGGCCGAGAAGTGAAACAGGACGAGAAAAGCTTAATTGTCTGTTTTTCCATAGAGTGGCTAATAACTGTATTTTAATCCTAAAATTTTGTATACTGTCTTTTAACTTTACTACTTTTGGGATCCCATGTAAAGAAAATGTTTGTTTATAAGAAATGAAGCTTTTGAGACCAAAATCTTTTAACCCTAGTTCAACTATAGTTTCAGTGACACGTTTCAAATGAAATGACTTGATTAGCAAGTCTTACACCTTTATAAACACACAATGTAACGGTCTTGGCTATCCAGGGCATTACATTTGTAATCTTTTATGATTATTAAACTTTTTAACTCTATGACTTCATGGAAAATTTTCAATTTATTCACATAACCACTTGTGAATCCCAACTTTTAAGTCTTTGATGTTGTACAATCAAACATGTACCAAGTATAACAAGTGTTAAAATTATAGAAATAATAAAGATGATAATGATTACTCATTGTCTATTTAATCTTATCTAATATGATTATATTACATTTCTAAATTACTAATGTTGCATTAACATTCTAGTTGTATGTGAGTTGGGTTTGAATTCCAAGTTCACATGCAAATTACTTGAATTCCAAATTCAAGTTTAGACTTCCTTTTGATCAGATCAAACAAGTCTTTAAGTGACTTTACTTTGAATGTTGCATGAAAATTTCTAGAAATTTTCCTTGCATTCAATAAAAAATTAAACATATCTGAAATAAATGCCAATCAATATTGACTTACTATTTATTATCACTATTAGCTTTGAACATTAAAATGTTCAACATATATCTTTATGTATTAGCTAAATGATTATGTGATTTTTGAGCCTTTACAAGAGAAATGTCTTTTGGCTAACTTTAATTAATAGAATATATAAACTGGGAGAGAACCAATGAATGGTTCCAATATGTCTTTTATTTGTTTTATGTGTATAATTAATTACAAGCCAATCTAAAAAATAATTCACATATATGTTTCACTTAATTGTGATTGCAATAATATGTCTTAAATCTATAATGTGCACAATAATGAATAATGAATAATTCATAATTATCATTTATAATCATTGTTGAAATAGGTGGAAAAAATATATTTAAAAAATAACAACTGAATTTATTATTCAAAAGAAATATTAAACTTGTTCACTCATCAAATAAAAGAATCTAAAATATAGTTTCTAGAAGGAATTTTAGAACTAATTTAAAGAAACAGACTTAATACAAAGTTGAAAATAAAAAATTAAATTCCATGCCAGTTTTTTCTTGGTCTATCAATCTGCAATCATTTCTCTTGTTTGTCTTTCGCATTTCTTTCTTTTTTTTGATTAATGTGTTCCTAAAAACTAGACAAAAATATGGTTTGTGGCAGAAAAATTTGAATAAACTATTCAAATATATTAAAAAGGAGATGAGCAAATCATATTTACCCTTTCTTCTTGCAAACTTCTCAAGTGGTCAAAAGAATATCATTTGATCATTTCCCATATCTCGTATGTAGATCTAAGTGCTGACCCTTGATTTGGTCAACGACACGGAGTCAAGTAAAACGATAAAAACGGAATGAAAATCAAGACAAAAGATAAACGACACCAAAGATTTATAGTGGTTCAACCCCAGAAAATGGTAATAACCTACGTCCACTTAGTGTTCTTATTGATGTAGAATCCCAAAAACTGTGATCAATGAACTAGGGTTCACGAGTTTTACAAGTCTCAGGATGAATACAATTATGGCAGATAAAAACACTATAATTCTCTCTCAGAATTCCGAAGTTCAAAAAGTCCAAAAGTCCCCTCTTTTGAGCCCTTTGATTCTTATTTATAGGCTCAAGGAGTTTTACATGGGCTGATGGGCCTTAATTACATTTAATACATGTGTATCTAAATAATAATGGCAATCACAATTATTACATAAATGCAAAATTACATATCTGAAGGAAATATATGAAATACTGCGACTAGACTAGTCGGCCATAAAATATGATGTCTGCTGAGTGAATTCTCTTCTGGTCAATGGTCGAACAAATCATACTCACTTAAATGGTCACGTGTACTCCACATGTATGTTAATTCTACCACATCATCAGTTAGTCCTTTTTTGGGTAAACATTTTCCCCCCAAGTTTATTTTACTGCGACCAGCATATAATAAACTTTATTGACCAAACTTTCGTCTGACTTGTCACATCTATCTGCGCCTTTTCGAAAAAGTAGCTAATCATGGTCGTTGCAGTTTCCAAAAAGCATTCTGACGGCTAACACGATTCCCCACATTTCAAAAACTTACCCCCATCATTACCTTTTTAACTATCCCACGATCATTATAAATAAGCCACTTTTCTCATTTTTTACCTTTTACCAAACTTCCCTTTCTCAAGAACTCGGTAGAAAAAAAAACTGAAAAGCCTAGAAAATTTTGGTGATTCGAAGCGTGTTTGTCCTGTCCCAAGCACCAACGTGCGCGACTCTTTTGCAATCTTCAACTCAAGTAAGTTTCATGATCTCCTTGTCTCTACTATACCATGCAACATATATTTCTCGAGTTTTCTGGTATTCAGATATGAGTTTTTGAATGTTCTTGAGAAAAAATGCTTTCGGGGTAATCGGGTTTGTAGGTAGTAACATGATCAGATAGGAGTTTTAATTAGTAAAAACACTAAGTGAGGCTTAGAAATTGACGCAGGAAGTAGGAATACATATTTAGGGCCCAAAATCGAAGTAAAAATTCAATTTTTATGCTTTCAGAAAAATCTGGGTTTTTCCCGCTTGTCTTCGGAGTCGAAAATTTTTCCACTTTCGCTTTTCAATCTGTTTTTCCAAACTGCTCGCATACTTTTGGTGTTTACCTGCTGGTCCTATAAAAGCTTAACTTTTATACACGAGCAACGTTATCCCAACGTTTTCACTTCTATTTGTTGGCTGTAGATTCTCATCTCCCCTTTTCTATTCGCAGATATTCATGCACGATCCTTGGGGAGGTGATAGGACAATCGATGACAATCTTCTTGTGCTTCTATTCGATGATCAAGAACAACCATAACTGCTGTTTTTAGAGGTACCATTTTCACAAAAACACCCAGCGACCAGCCCAACGACTAGTCAACCAAATATGGGTTGTGTGAAATATATTGCTCATAGAAAAAAGAAAACAACCAACCCTTTCTCTAACCAGCCCGCCCCTCGTACCGAGGACCCTTCTACTAACCCCCAGCCTGTAAACACTGTACCACTAGAAATCCAACCTAAAGCCCGACCTCACGACGAGCTTAGGCCAGACGTCGAATGGAACATTGCGCCTCCTAGCATCATATTAGCGAGGATGGTGAACAACTATCTCAAGAGGTATGGTCTTCCTGGGATAACCCTAGACAAACCTTCACCCGACCAAAGGGCAAATGTGCCCGGAGGCACCTTCAGTGCCTGGTCGAGGTACCACATCGAGGCAGGGGCAATCTTGCCCCTACACGAATTTTTCCAAGGGGTGGCCAATTATTTTGAGGTCGCCCTCTTTCAAATTACTCCCAACAGATATATAGTACTATATGCACTCTATATCCTTTATAACCATAAGAAGTGGCCTGTGCCCACAATATACGAGATCAACTATCTGTTTGATCTCATATCCAACCCCAACCAGAACAACAATGGGTTTTTTCATTTCTATCACCAGGAGTCTACTCGCATATTCCTTAGTGACGTCACCTACAAATCCAATGTAGGAAAGTATTTCCAGGAGTACTTTCTTACAACAAACCTGGTCATTGACAACCTGGCCTTCACTCGAGGACGTAAACTTCTTAATTACTGGTCCTTTATTTTCTTCTAGCTTTTCTATACTATCCTTAGAACCTTGATATTGTTTAGGTCCATGGTATCGACCAGACCCCACTCCAAAGATGGAGATAAGGGCCGCTGCCCTGGCCAGCATGACGAACATCGAGAAGAGCATCAAGGAGCTGGTCACTGAAAGTAACTTATGGCTGGTCGACCTCTTGGCCCCTCACCAGGAAGTGAGGGAGTCCACCGCGAGGAGCGCTACTAGAGAAGCAGCCCTCAAGCAGCAATAGGATATGTCACAACCCCCAAGACGGCAGGCAACATGAGTGACCATCAGGGAAACTTCCAACTTCCCACGGGCTACTGCTGCTCTTACCCAACATGGGAAGGGCAAGGAAAGACTTCCAGAGTACCCCGAGCCTGTACTTCGAGTCTTCTGACAAGAACGATGCTGACTTCTCACTTTTAGACAACTTGCCCATTCCCTGTCATTTATTTGAATTCAGATTTGCGATCAATAGTTTAAATTCAGACTTCTTCGAGGCAGAGAGTGAGTGTAGCAGTAGTTCAATAAATAATGCATCGACCAGTAATAATAGCTTGGGTATATTACTTAGAATTTCCATTGCTCTTATTCCCTTGCTTTTTTAAATAACTTAATTTATATTGTCTGAATGTTTGTTTCCATCCTGCAGTCATGCCTTCTGGAGAAGCCTTTGACTTGTACAACAACATCAATGTCGAAGCTCCTGCAAGCAGGAAGAGAGGAAGCAGGCGACACCCTGGGGAAAGCAGTAGCGATCCCTCCAAGAAAAGGGCTCGGACTGAGGATCCTCTTGCACCACTGCCTTCCAAGGACACGACCCCTCCTCCAGCTCCCCTCGACTTGAATCCTCCTGCTCCCCTCGACCAAACTCCTCCAGCTCCTCACAACCCAAGTCCTCCTGATCAGCCAGAAAAGACTTAGGTCGAGGCTATCCTGAACACAGCATGCAGCTCGGCTAACGACAAGATGAAGAAACTGTCAAGACATCGGCGTAGCCAGGAAGCCATTAGAAACGTCTCCTCCATGAAGATCGAATAAATTTTCAACCGCGCATTGAATGAAGTACTCAGTGTAAGTTGCCATTTTTTCTGTGCTTTAGTTGTCTATTCTCCCTTTCACTCATATTAACAGAGTTACTTTTTCTCTGATCGCAAGGAGTTCTAACCATGAGTACTGGTTGGCGTCACTTGGAGGAGATTGTTGCCAAGCATGCTGAAGAGATTAAGACAGTCGAGGAAAGACTCGCCGAGCAACTCAAGGCGGTCGAGGCTAGACATGCCGAGCAGCTCAAGGAGGTCGAGGCTAAATATGCCGAGCAGTTGAGAGTGGTCGAGGAGAAAATCACTAGCCTAAGAGAGGATTTGAGGAAACACCAGGAGGCATTGGTCAAAATCATTGAAGCCAAGGAGAAGTATAAGGAGGCTTCAGTGCTAAACTTTAATGAGGCCTCCAAGCTTCATGATGAATTGGCGATCAGTAGATAAGGAACTGTCGAGTAGGAGGAGCGCGTATAACTGCTCAAAGAAACTAACGCTCACAACCTGGAGAAGTTCAAGGGAACGATGTTCAACTGCTTCTACATGTTCTGGAAGAGCAGCCCCGAGGCAAACTTTGACTATCTTCCAGAGCATATGAAGCAGGCCGAACTGGCAAAGTGCACTGCTCGCCTGGAAAAAGAAAGGAAAGCTTAGGAATCCCTTGAGTTCTCTTTGGCGACAGGCATTGAAGGCATCGAAGAGGATGCTGAGACCACAGTTAACCAACAACCGCACCAAGGTCCTTCAGCTGCTCCTGCCGCTCAATAACTTTATTTATTTATTTTTATTTGTAACCAGGACATACAAACCATGGTTCGTGATGTCACAATTTTTGCTGCGTAGGCCAACTTTCTTTTAATTAGTAATTACATCTGAGTAGAAACTGCTCGCAGTGTAAAACATTTCACTTTGATATTATAATATTTTCTGTTTATGATAACATCTGTTCGTATGACCGAACTTAGCATAGCACTTTGTTTTGATTTGACAAAATTTCAACAAAATTTTGAAAAATACTCTAAGTACTGTAGTATGCTTTCCCTTATTTTGCTCGTGTGTTTACATATACATGTTGATATGCTTTGCTTGCTTAGTACCTTATATGCCCCCCAAGTGATTGAGGAGCTTAGGGTTCTCGGTCACTTGCCATGACCAAGTCCTGTTCGAACATTACTACTCGTGAACTTATAAAAAATGATTATATAGCAAAACAACACACGCAATGAGCAAATCCTTGTAATAAATACAATAATTGGCAAGAATAACTGGCTGCGCACAGTTCCTTTTATTTCTCGTAATAAATGGATAATCGTATCTATACGAGTGATCAAAAATTTATCTTACACTTATAAGCGACTAGTCATATAATTGACTAACCCTTGTTCATAAACTTGTAAAATGTAAAATTAATACAAGCCAATTCTTTAAAAATAATTATTTATTGAAAATACTTGCGCAGGTGTTCTCCATTCCAATAGTGAGGAATGAGATCTCCATTCAAGAGAGCAAGTTTATAGGTGCCTGGTTGGAGGACTTCTTCAATTTGTTACGAACCCTCCTACTTAGGTTCAAGTACTCCGGTAGCTTGATCGAGGGTGTTAAGAAAAACTTTTCTAAGTACCAAATCTCCCACGTTAAATTTTCTTTCACGCACTTTAGAGTTGAAATATCAAGTGACCTTTTGCTGGTAAGATGCTACTCGGAGTTGAGCTTGCTCGCGCCTTTCATCGACCAAGTCCAAAGATTCCATCAATAACTGACTATTGGTACTCTGATTGTATGCCAACCTTCTATGCGATGGTCAGTCTAATTGAACAGGCAACATTGCTTCATATCCATAGGCCAAAGGACTTCTGGTAGTTGTTCTGGCCATGCCCCCTTTGCTTCTTCAAGCCTTTTCTTCAGGGTGTCCTTCTTCAACCTGTCTGTTTGCTTGCGGATGAGCTACTGATGAAAAAATCTTGATAATCCCGTGCCTCTCGCAAAAATCAGTGAAGAGATCATTGTCAAATTGTGTGCCATTATTTGAGACAATTTTCCTTGGCAACCCGTACCGACACACAATGTTCTTGACCACGAAATCTAGCACCTTCTTGGTCGTTATTTTTGCAAGAGGATCAGCTTCGGCCCACTTTGTAAAGTAGTCAACATCAACTACTGCATACTTGACATTGCCTTTTCCTATGGGTAAAGACCCGATCAAATCTATCTCCCATACTGCGTATGGCCACGGGCTTTGCATCTGTTTGAGCTCATTAGGGGCCACTCGTGGTATCTTGGAGAACCTTTGGCACTTGTCACATTTCCACATAAAATCCATGGATTCTTCATTCATGATAGGCCAGAAGTATCCTTGGCTTAGGATCTTTTTTGACAAACTTTGCCCCCAGTGTGATCTCCGCAGAAACCTTCATGAACTTCTTGCATTAGTTCCTTGGCCTTAGAAACACACCTCAACAGTGGCATTGAGTACCCTCTTCTGTATAAAACTCCATCGACCATAATGAATTTAGCCGACTATCTTTGGAGGGTCCTTGCTTTGTTTCTTTCTGCTGACAATACTCCTTGCTCAAGGTATCTAATGAAGGGCGTCATCAAGGTGTCCGCTGCTTGGATCACCATTGAAGACTCTTTTGCTTGAATGCTTGGTGCTGACAAATGCTCAACTGGTACTATGTTTAAGGTGTTAGCATCCTTTGCGCTTGCTAACTTGGCCAAAGCATCAACATTTGAGTTCTGATCGCGAGGTACTTGCTAGAGGGTATACTTTTCGAATTGTGCCAATAAGTCCTTTGCTTTGTTCAAATAAGCAACCATCTTGAGACCTCGGGCTTGGTACTCTCCAATAATTTGAATAACCACCAGTTGGGAGTCATTGTAGATCTCAAGTAACTTTATATCCATGTCCTTGGCTAATCTTAATCCTGCGAGCAGGGCTTCGTATTTGGCTTTGTTATTGGACGCTGTAAAGTTGAATCTGATTGCACAATGGAAGCGATGTCCTTCTGGGGTAACCAAGACCAATCCTGCTCCATCATTGTGCTTGTTGGAAGAGCCATCTACGAACAATTTCCATGCAGGAGTTTGACTTTGGAGTTCAAGCTCATCTATCGGCTCGCTATTCTGGATTCCAGTGAATTCCGTGACAAAGTCTGCTAGAGCCTGTCCCTTCACAACTGCTTGTGGAGAATAGGAGATATCAAATTGCCCAAGTTTAACTGCCACTTTAATAATCGACCAACGACTTTTGGTTTCTGCAGGACTTGCCGTAATGGCTGGTCGGTAAGTACCACGATGGGGTGAGTTTGAAAGTACGGCCGCAGTTTTCTGGAGGCCAGAATCAAGCAATAGGCTAGTTTTTCAATGGGCGAATACCGCAACTCTGCTTCTACCAGCCTTTTTCTTATATAATACACAGCTTTCTGGACATGGTCCTCCTCTCTGATCAAAACTGTGCTAGCAGCATATTCCTTGACTGCAAAGTAGATGAACAAAGTTTCTTTTTCGACCGGTTTGGATAAGATCGGTGGTTGTGACATATGAGACTTTAGCGCCTGGAAAGCCTGCTCGCACTCTTCTGTCCACTCAAACTTCTTATTTCCCCTGAGTAAATTAAAGAATGGAACACACTCGTCCGTTGACTTAGAAATGAATCTACTCAAAGCGGCAATCCTCCCAGTCAGACTTTGAATATCTTTAATTTTGGCGGGCGACTTCATCTCGATTAGGGCCTTGATCTTTTTGGGATTAGCTTCGATACCTCGCAAGTTTACTATGAATCCCAAAAACTTTCCCGATCCAACACCAAATGAACACTTGAGGGGATTTAGCTTCATGTGATATTTGTTCAAGATGTTGAAGCATTCTTGTAGGTCCCCGATGTGCTCTTCTGCCTTCTTTGACTTTGCCAGCATGTCATCGACATATACCTCCATGTTAACACCGATCAACTCTTTGAACATGTGGTTGACCAGTCGTTGGTAAGTCACACCAGCATTTTTCAAACCGAAAGGCATTACTTTGTAACAGTAAAGCCCTGTATTAGTTCAAAAGTTAGTGTGATCCTCATCAGATGGATGCATACTAATTTGATTGTACCCAGAGTATGCGTCATGAATGATAGAATTTCATGTCCTGATGTAGCATCGACCAGCTGGTCAATCCTTGGGAGCGGGAAACAATCCTTCAGGCATACTTTATTAAGGTTTGTGAAATCCACGCACGTCCTCCACTTGCCATTCGGCTTGGGAACCAGTACAGGATTAGAGACCCAAGATGGATAAAACGCTATCCTGATGAATCTGTTCTCCTTTAGCTTCTTTACTTCCTCTTTTAACGTATTTGACCTGTCTTTGTCGAGCAACCTCCTTTTTTGTTGCACTGGTGGAAATTTTTTTTCTATATTTAAGAGATGGCTGATAACTGCTGGGTCAATCCCAACCATATCTTTATGCGACCATGCAAACACCTCCTGGTTATCTTTAAAAAAATCCACCAGTTTCTTCTTCGTCATTGTTTCTAAGTTTTTACTGAATTTCACAACCCTGGTCGGATCTGGCTCTTCAAGTTGGACCTCCTCGAGGTCCTCCACGGGTCCCACATCTTTTTCAAAATCCCCAAAGCGAGGAACTAAATCCCTATCCTCACTTTGGGCAACACCTTATTTGGTGATCTGTTCACCTGATTAGGCTTGTACTTCATTTGCCAACAGCAACCTTTTTTCAACTTTTTCCCCCGATACGCCCTTTTTTGCTTTAGTGATCGAGGAATTATAACATTCTCGTGCTTCTCGCTGGTTCCCCAACACACATCCTACCCCCTGCGTCGGTTGGAAACTTCATGGCCAGGTGCCAGATCGAGGTTACAGCTCGCGGGTCGACTAAGATAGGCCTTTCGATCACAACATTATATGAAGAAGGACAATCAACTACTGTAAAAGTAGTGAGCAATGTCATGTTCACAGGTGCAGCTCCTTTTGTGACTGGAAGCCTGATCGACCCAGTTGGAGCGAGCCCTTCGCCGGAAAAATCATAAATGGTTTAGTTGCATGGCTCCAAATCTTGCACTGAAAACTTCATCCTCTCTAGTGAAGATTTGTACAGGATGTTGACTGAGCATCCTGTATCCACCAATACTCGCTTGACCATCATATTAGCGATCTAGACATCCACGATCAGTGGATTCGAATGGGGAAATCGAACATGCTAAGCGTCAAGCTCAGAGAAAGT
The DNA here is from genome assembly GCF_963169125.1 of Humulus lupulus. Classification (NCBI taxonomy): domain Eukaryota; kingdom Viridiplantae; phylum Streptophyta; class Magnoliopsida; order Rosales; family Cannabaceae; genus Humulus; species Humulus lupulus. Next base: position 103,253,098 of record NC_084793.1, read on the forward strand.
TATTGGTTCTTCCTCTATTCGAGATTTTTTGGGAGTTCTCTACTCTACATTCAGCATTTCAATGTCCTGGTCCTGGCATAAGGTTCGGGTGTACCTCTCCCTTGCCTTCCCACTATCACCCGCCAGGTGTGGGCCGTCGCAGATGGTCAGCAATGTACCAGCAACTGGAGTTGGCTGTAAAGGGGGCGAGTGTTGGCGTACAGGTGCCTGCTCGTTGCCTCCTTGAGCCTCTCACTAAGAACCTCCAGCAGCTTGTACATGTCTTCTCAGGTGTCCTTGTCAGATAAGGAACTCAATCTCATCTTTAAGCTGGTTGCACTCATTGGTATCATGACCATAGTCGTTATGAAAATGAAAAAACTTGGTTGTATCTCTCTTGGAGAAATCTTTCCTGATTGGGGCTGGTCGCCTGAAGGGAACAGTGATCTTAGTGGCGTGGTACACTTCTGCTCTGCTATCGACTAGGGTCGTGTAATTGGTGAACCTCGGCTCGTATCTGTTACTTTTAGGGCGCTTGTTCTCAGACGTTGACGACTCGTGGTTCGCCATTTTCCCCCATTTTCCCATTATTTTTGCCATTGACATTGGGTTTCCCATACCCATTGGCAGCTTTGGTGGGATCTTCTTTCGGACCCTGGTCATCTGCGGGCGTCTTTCCTTCGTCGGAAATGGCCTCTTCGGGCTTGATGTACCTGTCCACTCGGTCCAGAAATTCTTGGGTGCTTTTTACTCCATTATTCTGCAAGCTGTTCCAGAGGGATGAATGGCGCCGTACTCCAGCAGTAAGTGCCATCATCTTTCTTTCATCACCAACTGTCTTAGCCCTAGCAGCGGATCGCATAAAACGTTGGACATACCCCTTCAAGGTTTCTCCTCCTTCTGGCGTATCTCGACCAGATGGTTGGCCTCAGTCTTGTAGAGTCCAAGAACTTTACTTAGCTAGCTAGATAGTAGTAGCAATAGTAATAATTGTAGTATTTTTATGACTGTGGATTTTGGTTCAGACCGGGATTTAATTGGACACTCGTAGTAATGCTTGAAGATTTTCTAAGTTTAACCTATAGTTTAAGAATATTAATTTTAACCTAAGGTTTGATTAATATGACTGATATTGATGGTGATATTTATTATATTATAAGGTTTAGATAGACCCAATAAGAAAGTAACACTTGTCATGTGTATGTTTAATGATAATTAAGTATTTTTGTGGAATAAGTTTATTAAGAGTAATATCTGAATATCCTAGGGTCTGTCAGCAGCTTTGAAATCGTTAGAGGACTTAGTCAAGGTTGTTTACTCAATTCAAACTAGATTGAAAATGTGCAATTTCATGTTTAAATATTCAGCGTATGCCGATATATCGCAGCTATAGGGGGCGATATATCGCAGTATGGGGATAGGAAAAACACGTAACTTCGCACGATCACCTCGACGAGCCTCGGGCATGCTGGTCCAGGCGATATATCGCTTACAAGGGACGATATATCGCCTACAAGGGGCGATATATCGCCTCCTTTGGTATATTTTTTAAAACGTTCTCATTTTAATCTTTAACCTCTTGATAAGTCCAGCATCTTTCTGACCGAGTCTTCAACCTCTGCTGAACGATAATTCAAATATTTTTCACTTAAAAAGCCATTATTTTATTCAAGTTAAATGAAGATCTTTTTATTCTTGAACTCTATAAATAGGACCTAGTACCCTGCCATTTATTCATTCATCAAGCTAAGTTCAGAGGCTGCAAGCTGCTAGGTTATTTTTGAGTGCTTAAACACTTGGGTTGGGGATTATAAGCTTACCAAACACTTGGGAAGTAAGGTTTATAGCATATTTCGGTTCGAGGTTTAGATCGCTCATAGAAGCATTCAAGGTATTCCAAACTCTAGTTCATTTTGGTATTGTTTTCCTTAAGTTCTTATAGTTTTCTACTCAGCACCCTAACTTTAGTCTTTATTCTTGGATAGGAAATCTAAGATCTTGAACATAAGATTCTTGGTAAGTATATTTTTTATGGTAAAGTTCTTTCATTCTTTTCATCCCTTTTTCATTAGTATACTCACCTTGCTTTGATGGTTTTTAGGAGTGTTACCTGTTCTCATATCCTGGTATATTTGGTAAGGAAAATATGATAAGATTCTATATGTTATGTTATGTGTTATCTTATGATTTATGTGTTATGTTAACCTATGATTTATGTGATGTTATGTATGTTGTAGACTTGGGCATATGACTTGTATAACTAACAAGCCCCAATAAATTTATGGGCATATGACTTGCTTAGCTAGCAAGCCCTACAAATCTAATGGGTATATGACTTGTTTAGTTTACGAGCCCCAAGTAATAATAGCCATTATAGTATGTGTGACATATGTTTATGATATGTTTTATTATATGTTGCGTTATGAATTTTATGTATATGATTTCATGTTAGGTTTTCCTTGCTGGGCATTAGGCTCACTCCTTTATGTTTATAAGTGCAGGAAAATAGCTTTGGTGGTGGGAAAGGTTCTTGGAAGCTTAGGGATGTGTATTGAGGCGAGATGGAATCGATGGACCGAGCGTTCGGTTCCAGGATGAAGTCTCTTTAATTATGGTTTTCTATGTATTTTTCCACAATTGGTTGTAATAAGTTTTAATTAAGTTTTCATTATATCAAAGTTATGTTTTGTTTCAAACAATGGGATCCCAATGTCCTACTTATGAATTTTATATAGTTTTAAACCTTTACCTTACAGTTCTGAAATAAAGATATGTTATTTCAAATGTATGTTTTCGTAAGATTAGTATAGAAATTAGTTATGGTCCAAAGTCTAGAGTAGTTGGGTCATTACAGTCTGATGTACTCAACCAGCATAAAACTGTCCGTAAAACTCCTTCATGAACATTTCCCAAGACACTATGCTGGCAGGAGGGAATTCGAGAAGTCGGTGCAGGCTGTCCTTGGGCCAACTAAATGGTTGCCTCCAGAGCGGCAGTGGTCCTTTGTTGGTGGTCCATGTCGGCCTGTCGTTCATTCAATTCTTGGCGTTGCCTATCAATCTCTCTCTGCTGCAACGCCATCGTTTCAGCCACATTTTCTTGATTAGTCCTTCGATTGGCTAACTCCTCCTGCAGCACAATCATAGTCGACCACAAAGTCTTAGAATCCATTTCCTCTTCCTCCAAATCCACTTGTGATTCATCTTCAGCCACATTTTGCGGAAGAGGTTGGGTTGGTGCAGCACCAGAGGTTTGTCCAGTCTTTCTAGTTGTTTTCTCCATTCGATCTTCTTGGAGGTCTTGAGTTCATCTCTCAATGAAAGCACCAAAACGTTTACCCTTCATTTGGTTAATGACATGGAGTAAATTAAAATGATAAAAAAAAGATCAAAATCAAGACAAAAGATAAACGACACCAAATATTTATAGTGGTTCGGCCCCAGAAAATGGTAATAACCTACGTCCACTCAGTGTTCTTATTGATGTAGAATCCCAAAAATTGTGATCAATGAACTAGGGTTCACGAGTTTCACAAGCCTCAGGATGAATACAATTATGGGGGATAAAAACATTATAATTCTCTCTCAGAATTCCAAAGTTCAAAAAGTCCAAAAGTCCCCTCTCTTGAGCCATTTGATTCTTATTTATAGGCTCAAGGAGTTCTACATGGGCTGATGGGCCTTAATTAAATTTAATACAGGCGTATCTAAATAATAATGAAAATCACAATTATTACATAAATGCAAAATTACATATCTGAAGGAAATATATGAAATGCTCCAACCAGACTGGTCGCCCATAAAATATGATGTCTGCTGAGTGAATTCTCTTCTTGTCGATGGTCGAACAGTTCATACTCACTTAAATGGTCACGCGTACCCCACGTGTATGTTAATTCTGCCATGTCATTAGGTAGTCCTTTTTTGGGTAAACACTAAGGTTCACATATCTCGATTTAATATCAGGCATAGTCTTTAGTTTTATGACTATTTTGATTGCCCATAATTAATTTGTTAATTAATTCGCATATATGGTTAAATAATTAATTAATTCACAGTTAATTAATTGCCCATAACTATCACATAATTATTTCCTTGTCCTGGAAAATTAATTCCTTTGTAATTAAGTCATTCTCTCTAAAATTCTTCCGTATGACATCCTTACCCTTGACAATGTAGGACAGAGGTGACCTGGGGACCATGGACCTATAAAACAAAACTCCAATAAGCCAGATTATTAATTAAGATCTTTAATATAATAATCTTATTTATTAATTCCATGAATACTCCACTATAAATATGGAATTACACTCTAATTATTTATAGAATTATATTTATAGAGATTTCTTTGTAGTACATTGATATGATCAATAAATGTAGTTATGTCCTCCAACTATTGGTTCATTAATTAAAGTTGATCAAAATTATCGTTTTACCCTTCCTAATTACCTCTAGTTCCTTAAGTACCATTAATTCACTAGTGAGTAATTAATCTACAATCAAATTACAGATTTGAGCTCAATAACTGTTCAGTTAAAAAATTAACCCTTAACGAAACAATATTCGATATGTTGGGAAAGTGCGGATTCCATTATTGTAAATCATGTTCCCAAACATTCATGATATTGAATCTCCAAAACAAAAGTCACTAGCCTCATTATACTAAGAAACCCTCATGAGTGAATCAAAAGATCCAATAAGCACAAACAAGAGTTCATGACTACTCAAGATTTATATTGATATACAAATGATCCCCAATTATGTAAGAATTAAATCTGTATGGAAAATAGTAAGTTTATAAAGAAAGTTAATTCATATCGGTCCTGTCATGTATAATCTCATTTATATACAATACATTTACCAGGATGCCTATCCACAATAGTAATCCAAATCTAGACTACTTGCATCTTGTATGCTGAGTAAACTGTGCTAGTGACCATTCATTAAAGATTCGTTACTTTAATATGGTACTGACTATTTTATTCATTGTATATGATCTTAATTCTCTCGTACTAATACAAGATCATATCTTCATAAACGAATATAGAATTTTCTTGATATTCACATAAATTATTCAATATAATAATTATAACATTAAAATATAATAAAATTGTATTTTTATTTAAATCAATAAAATGTCTTTACATGCTTTTAGGGCATAAATCCTAACAATCTCCCAATTTTACTCAAAGCAAGTGAGGCATCTCCCTTAATCCTATGTTGTGCACATGACCCATAAACTACTTTGCAGGAAGTGTCTTGATCAACGGGTCTGCTAGGTTCTGTTCCGACGCTATCTTTATAATAGTCACATCACCTCGTTGCACAATCTCTCTATCTTGATGGTATTTCCTTTCTATATGATTTCCTCTCTTATGGCTTCTAGGTTCTTTTGAGTTAGCTACTGCTCCACTATTGTCACAGTACATTAATAGTTGCTTATCCATATCTGGAACTACTTCCAGATTAGTGTAGAACTTCCTCAACTAAACTGCTTCCTTAGCTGCTTCACAAGTCGCTATATACTCGGCTTCCATGGTAGAATCTGGAATACTGGATTGTTTAATACATCTCCCAATTCCAGTTCTTCCACCAAGAGTTAACACTGACCCAGATGTCGACTTATGACTGTCTTTGTGTGATTGGAAATCAGAATCATTGTATCCACTAGGGTTTAACTCACCCCCTGAATATACAAGCATATAATCGCTCGTTCTCATATAATACTTTAGAATACTGCAATCCAGTGTTCCAAAACAAGATTTGATTGAGAACAACTTACAATCCCTACTGCATAGCATATGTTGGGCCTAATACACAACATAGCATACATTAGACTCCCAACTACTGAAGCATAGTATTTCTTTCTCATTTCCTCTTCTTCCTGAGGTATCTTTGGACATTGCTCTTTGGAAAGAGTAATTCCATGTCTGGTCAATAACTAACCTTTCATGGAATTCTATTTGGAGAACCTTTCAAGCACCTTATCTATATAATTATCCTGAGAAAGTGTCAAGAGCCTATTCTTCATATCCCTTAGGATTTGGATTCCCAAAACATAGCTCGCATTGCCCAAATCTTTAATTTGGAATTTTTCAGCTAACCACTTCTTCACGTTTGGTAGTGTCTCTACATTTTTACCAATGAGGAGAATGTCATCCATGTAAAGAAATACAAAAACCACCACCTAACCTTTGACATATTTATACACACGTATTTCGTGGACATTATGTTCGAAGTCGTATGTTTTAATTGTCTCATCAAAGTGATATTCCAAGATCTAGATGCTTGCTTTAATCCATAAATGGATTTCAACAACTTACACACCTTATGATCTTCCCATCCTTAATGAACCCTTTTGGTTGTATCATATAGATACTTTCATCAAGATAGTCATTCAAAAAAGCTGTCTTAATGTCAATTTGCCATATCTCATAGTCATAGGTGGCAGCTATTGCCACAGGAGAAAATGTTTCTTCATAATCAACACATTTCTCTGAGTGTAACTTTTGGCTACTAGCCTTGCCTTGAAAGTCTTTACTTTCCCATCTACACCTATTTTCTTCTTGAAGATCCATTTGAACCTAGTAGATCTTCAGGTTGGTCTACAAGTTCCTAGACAGAATTGGAATACATCGATTCCAATTCTTGGTTCATGGATTCTTGCCATTTCTCCTTTTCAAGATCATCCATTGTCTCTTTGAAGGTTAATTGATCGTCCTTGTCTATATCCAAAATAAGGACACGAGCCTCATTCTCGTAGCGAACATGATATCTCACAATCCTCCCATTACGACCTTGCACTAGGGTTTCCTTTTTAGGAATAGTGGTTTCCTTGGTTTGTTGTTTATCATTTAATGATGATGAGGAGGGTCAGGGAATCTTATTAGCTGTGAGTTCCTCCAAAACTACCTTTCTCCAAGGTTTATAGTTATTCATATAGTTGTGTTCAAGGAATGTTGCATCTGTTGAAACAAATTCCTTTTGGTCCTTGGGACTATAGAAGTAACTGCCTCTTATTTCTGGAGCATAGCCCACGAAAATGTATACTTCAGACCTCAAATCAAGTTTCCCTAATTTAGGTCTAAGAATATGAGTAAGACAGCCCCGAATATGAAAATGGTGCAAATGAGCTTTGTTACCATTACACATTTCCAGTGGCGTTTTGCTTATGGTCTTAGATGGGACTACAGTCAGAATTTATGTTGCCATTTGAAGTGCATATCCCCAGAATGAGAGAGGAAGTGAAGAGTAACTTAACATAGACCTGACCATGTCCAGCAAGGTCCTGTTTTTTTTTCTTTTTTTGAAACACCATTTTGTTGTGGCGTTCTAGGTGCTATGAGTTGGGATAAAATATCGTGCTCCAACATGAAATCTTTGAATTCCAAATAAAAATATTCACCACCTCGATCTTATCAAAAAGTTTTAAGAGTCTTACGTAATTGCTACTCAGCCTCAGCTTTGAAGTCTTGAAACATACCAAAGGTTTCAAACTCCCTAAGCATTAGGTAAGCATGACCATATCTAGAGTAATCGTCAATAAAGGTGATGAAGTACTCATATCCACCTCTAGCTTGTACATAGATTAGACCACATAAATCACTGTGTACAAGCTCTAAAGGCTCTTTAGCACTATTGCCTTTCGCTGTGAAAGGAAGTTATGTCATTTTGCCTTCTAGATAAGACTCACAAACTGGAAGAGTTCCAACTCTTAGATCTCTCAATGGTCCATCTTTTGTTAAGCGGTTTATCTTGTCCAGTCCTATATGACCAAGTCTAAGATGCGAAATATATGTTTCATCCTCATTTGAAACCTTTTTTACTTTTTTTTTTCATTTTGGTTTAGCTACTTTAAATAATTTCGAGTTATTTAGCGATCGTTCATTTGACGTGAGCATATACAGTCTGTGTGTATGTCCCGCTTCACAAATTTTGAAATCATTCTTTGAAATAATAATCGCATTATTATTTAAATAAATGTCACAAGATTGTTCATGCAACATAGATAAATAAACTAAGTTTCTAGAAAATTTAGGAGTAAAATAAACATTATTCAAAATAATATAATTTCTCTTAAAAAATAAACGGGCTGTTCCCTTCGGTCTTGCTGAAACGAGCACTCCACTTCCAACTCGCATAGCCACCTCTCCATTAGAAAGTTCCCTTGATTGCTCAAGTATCTTCATAGAAATACAAACATGGTTAATGGCTCCTGATTTTAAAACCCAGGATGACATATCTTCTTTCACTATACAAGCTTCAAGTACAATTTAATCAAATTTACCTTTCTTTTTCAGCTCAACGATATACTTTTTACAGTTTCTCTTCTAGTGACCTTCAACTCCATAGTGGAAACGCTTTTCCTTTGGTTCTTTCTTTTTGGAGTTGTTGTCATTCTTGTTCTTCTTGGCTTTTGGTGCCTTCTTTCCTTTCTTGGACTTCTTGTCCTTGTCATTATTCTTCTTCCTCTTCTTGGTTTTATCCTTAGAGGTTGAAGGTTTATCCTTTGTCACATTTTCCACAGCCTCTTTGGTTATGCTTTTGTTAAGAGACTCTTCAGGACATTCCTCAGTTAGAAATTTTTTTTGGTCTCACAGAGCAACATTAAATTTAGAATCGATTTCCATCTTATAAAGTTATCACATTAAGTTTTTTAAGTGATAGTAAAGTAGTAATCAGATTGCCATCGTTCGACATTACTGAAAGAAAAAAATACAATCATATTACTATTTGAAAAATATCAATAATTTGGAAAGTAAATACAATGAATGAATGCAACAATTAAGACACATAAACTTAGCATTTACTATTCCACGATAAAACTACCCAACAAATAAAGTGCCGCTTTAGGGTCGGTCAAGTTAAATTCAGATAGCTTATAAGACAATTTTATCTTTATTATTTAAAACTTAAAATAAATCTTCATTCTCTTTGAAAAATAAAGTACCCCCGGTTTGGTCAAGATCCAATTATCCACCGCAAGTGCTTAATTTCATCTTTGTAAGTGTAGCCCAGTATTTCAGAATTCATGACTTAACTTAGAGAGTGCTGCCTTAGGGTTGGTGAAGCCTAAAATACATCACTCTTTCCTGTTTTCACAAGATGCCAACCTTGGTATTAATATGTCTAGAAACCTTCCTTAGGGGGACTGATAAAAAAGGTCGCCTCGAGGCCCTATTCATATTCCACGGTGTTGTACTAATAATGGAGATCATAGGTCACATTGAGATGTTCACCTTCTCCCACTTACTATTTCAGAAAAAAAATGTGTGTTATTAAAATAATTAACTATTTTTAAATTAATCACTAGTTTGTTAATAACCATATGAATATAATTAATTACAATATACATTTAATTATAAAAATTATGTTTCACCAATTGATGCGATCTAGATAATTACCCATTACATTCATCTCACTTTACAATTTTTTTTATATAAAGTTGGTTATCCTAAATTCCTATAAAAACTACTACCTTTATTAATGTGTGATTTACCAAGTTTTAACTAATTTAAGACTTAGCAGTTTACATGCAATTGATTTCTCCAAAACAATTCACACAAACACTTACGACAATCCTAGATAATCATGTTTCTAAAAGAGGCATGATTAATCAAAACTGTGTGGGGTTTCATGAATGGCATGTAATTGACTAATGCATGATTATGTTATCAATCAAACATTAACTAATATTTATTTAAATAAATAAATGAACAATAAATGATGAACTGAGTACTATTGGGTATTTCTAAATTTACAACCCTTTGAAAAAGTAGAAATAAAATTATAAAATTGGCCTCTAGTTGTTTGCAAGACTCTATAAATGATTCGCTTCTCATATAGGCCATTCTTTATAATTCTTAGGAATTTGTTAGGCCCAACTAACTAATTAGAAACTAACTTTCTAGCTAATCTATTTCATTTAAACTAACTTTTAATTAAATAACCACTTTTGCCATCTTTTTAATTTAGTTGAATTTAAATAATTAAAGAATCATTTTCAAATAATTATTTAAACATATGATAAGATCTTAACCAACTAAAATATATTTAATTTTTCTAACAAAAACAAAATAAGATCATTAATTTTTAAAATTCAAACAATTTAAAAAATCAATTAAAAGGAAGGGCTCGCTGGGTAACGCACGTGCGAGGTAGGGCTCGTGTGGGCAGCTGTGCTTGCGTGGGCAGCTGGGTGCATGCGACAGGGGCTCGCATGGGCAGCTGGGTGTGTGCGGATTGGGGGGGGGGGGGGGGGGCTCGGCCCGTTGGCTTTTGATTTAAATTACAACAAATCGTTTTGCCCTTTATGATTTACACAAGATCTAGAAATTCAAAATTCCTAACCAAATAGCACCATATAATTAACGATCCATTATTCAACCATACATTCAAAAAACATATCCATCCATTCAATATATATATATCAACATGTAACGTCTCGTGTTTTGAACACACGCTAGTAGCCGGTAGAATGCACAGCATGGAGAGCGTGTTGCGGTGAGGCCAATTTTCTTATTCATCAGTAGCATCATATCTTGGTATCCACCACAGTCATTCATTAAAAGCAAGTCAAGTTGAGCACATGAACCGATAAATATCAAATCTCGCCAAGATTGAGGGCGTTCACAATGAAGACCCATGTGTGAGGGTACATGCCACTCTGTATGGGCGAAAGTTGTTCTTTGATGAGCATTTTTCAACAAAGTCAAGTCGACGACATTAAATCAAGCGCTTCTTGGGAGGCAACCCATGTTTCTAAAATTTGCTTCTGATTTTTTTGTGTTTTAGTTAATTTCATTAAATTTCCTTTATTGAATATTTTTTTTTATGTTTGTTGAGAAAAAAAATGTTTTCCCTTGTTTTCTTGATTGTCTTTCACTTGGTTTTTGGTGTTGCATTTTATGGTGCATGTTTTAGGTTCAGAAAGATGGTCATTTGGAGTGAAAATTTTGAGTTATGGAATGTTTTGGAGGTGTGATAGGTGAACAAAAAGATGGGGAGATAAAGAAAGAAAATCTAAAATTCTGGGTTGCAACACTGCAAAAAAATTCTCCAGCAATCAGGGACAAGTGTGCAAATCAATCAGGGTTTTGGGTGGTTTTTGTGCAGAGAGACATGCGATGTGTCACTACCTACTAGGTGACACATCGCCTGATTATAAAAAAAAAAACCAAATCAAAGGGAAAACCCGTTACTCTCCAATCTCTATTCTTTCTCCCTTTGCCCTAGCTACCTCACACTTTCACCATCCTCATCTCTGGTCTGAACCACCATCCCCCACTTTGACCACCTCTGGCCCTCACAACCCTCATCCTCCTGCATCTACGAGCCCTTCCCCTGAAGTCACGAGAATCTTGGCATTGATACCTCAACTCCAAGCACGATTTCACCATTTGAACCCCAAATCAGCAAACTCCCAAGAAAAACCCAAATGCAATCCCTTTCCCATGCCCATGACCCCTTCCTCACCATCATCTGTGACCTCATCACCGTCCTCTCATTAGCCATGAATCCAAATAACCAGCAACCAAATTTCACCACTCGAAGCCAACTTTTATCTATCCAACCATTAGTGCTAGTCTTTAGAGCATCCCATACATCTCAAGCAGGCAATTTTAGATTTATTTTGTTATTACCATGAGATTCTGTAGACTTTTGTTATTTTTCTCCTTGCAGGTTGCTACATTTTGATTGAGGATGCTAACTTTGAAGAAGGTTCATTCAAGGGTGAACAATTCAAAGAATCATTAAATGGGGAGTTTTTTTTGCTTTTATCTCACGATTACCATGTCAAATTGTGTTGAGATTAGTTTGGATATCATGTGACTCTGCTTTGCTTGCTGAATTTGTTGTGCTTGATTGTTTGGGTGGACTTATTTGTTGAGAGCAATGAGGATTTTGTCAAATTTAAATTTTGGGGTGTTGGTGTGTTTTGTTTTTCAAAATGGAATAGGAGTAATTAAATTGCTGCCCCTCTTGAATTTGGTGGTGTGGTTGTTTAGTCATTTTGGTTATTTTGGTTAATTTGAGTCATTTAGTTTTGTGTTTGTGCTTTGTTAGTTTGTATTGAGGTGTTGGTCATGTAGTTTGTAATTATCTTTCTTTTGTTGTTTTTGTTGTCTTTGATATGATTTTGCTTGCTCGAGTAGTGCTTAACTTGGGCTCGGTGATGAACCATCTAAAAAATACATTAATAAAATCCACCCTTTTGCCTCTTGTTGTGTATTAGACTAATAGCACTCAAGTGTTAATGGAGTTTAAAAAATCTTGATGATAGTGTTGATCCCTATTTTCTGTGCCTATCTTGACCAAATTTTTCTTTAACCCTTAAGGGTAACAAGACTTTTGGGAGAGCCTAAGTTTCTAGAATTTCTTAGTGGTTGCTTTGAGGCAAAATTCTAGGCATCACTAAACCGAGGACATGATTTAGGCCATCTATGGACCATTTGAGCCTTTTGAGCCAACCATGCTATATTTTTTATCCCTAGTCATCCCTTTGAGTTTATTTGATCATTTTCTTTCTTTGCCATATATTAGCCTAGCTATATACACATTATTTCACCATATCCTTGCGAACCTTAGTCTTTGTAGATTATATTTTGATTGTTACACAATAAGAGAGGGTGAGATGAGTGTAACTCTTGTTGAGTGGCATCTTATTGAGTGTTTACATTTTTTTTCCTTTCTTGTTTTCAACATTGGGGACAATGTTGATTTTTAAGTTTGGGGGAGAGTGTGCCTTATCTTGTGTCTCTTGCCATTTATATATTAAAAACAAAAATTGAAGAAAAAAAACTAGTTTATGTGCAAAGAAAAGAGTGCACTCACATAAAAAAAATTGTACGAATAAAGTTTTCAATTAAGTTTGGGGGTGTAGCATCTTATCTCAAATTAAATAAAAATTATAGTTTTGTTATTGTGTTTATTTCTTTCTTTATTTTTAATAATGAATAATGGCAAGAGTGATATTAAAATTGTATGGGGTATTCTTTGGGGAATGATTGTGAACTCTTACTTTGGTCCTAGGAAGATTAAGGTGTTCTAGGGTAATTTGAACTCAAAATGATTTCTCTTTTAACCACCTTCACCTAAGCCTTACATTACAAGCTTGAATAAGTCCTTTTGATCTTTGGTTCAGTGTTTGTCTACATTAGTGGAGAGGGTATCACTAAGGCAACGTATGGAGACAATTATCAGGCTTTAGGATCAAGAGCTAGTTAGCTTTGGGGAGATTTGAGAATAATTTGGGAAGAACTTTGAATACACTTTAGGGAGAAACGATTGATTCTTGGTTTGATAACATCATTAAAATTTGAGGAATTTAGTTGAAAGCATTTGCAAGAGGCATCATCATCATCATTCATCATCTTTTTAGTTAATTTCGGAGAGCATTTCCCCTGTTAAGCATAATACTAAGTTAAGCATTTCCTCTGATTTGTGTGTCTTTTGTAGTGTTTTGTCATTTTGTGTGTTTGTCTTGTTTTTAGTTGGATTTCCTTGTTTATTTTCTTTTATCTTTAGAGTGATCACTCGGGATGAGGAATGAGATAAGTTTGGGGGTGTGATAACTCTAGAAATTAGAGTTATTTAAATGCTTTTGAACTTATCTTTTTATCTAGAAAAGAGTGGCTTAGGGTGTTTTGTAGTATTTTCATTATGGTTTTGTCAAATATTAATTATAATTGGATAATATTAAATATTAGATTAATTCTTGAATAATATATCTTAAAATGTTGAATTTTGTCTTGACAATTGATTGGTAGAGCTGTGGACATTTTGAGAAAGATTTGAAACTTGAAGTGGAATCAGGATTTTGGGATGCTGCAGCATCGTAGCAGCATCACGTTGTTCTAGATATCTACTTAGAAGGCCTACGTGGATATCCAATCCATTAGTGTTATCCATCAATTTTGGACATGTGTTTGATTTGGGCTGAATATTAATTAAAATGCTATTGGGCCTTTAATTGATTTTGGACCATTGGCTTTCAAAAGAAGAGAAAAATATTCAAAAGAGGGAGCCCCACGTGGGAACTAAGAAAATACCTAATTCCATCATCACCTTGCTCTTTTGAGGAGGGATATACACGTACAAACTAGTAGAAAGAAAGAGGGATACTAGCCACCAAAAAAAGAAAGAGAGAAATGAAGAAGAAAAAGAAAAGGAGAGAAAAGGGAGAAGATTCAAGGAGAAGAATAAGAAGAGAACCACTTAGGGACACCTATTGGGGCTTGATTTTCTCATCTCTCTCTTAGTATTTATTTCTTTTCTTTTATTTTTCTTGACAATGTTTGTATTTATTATTAGTATTTTTTATATTTTAATTATGAGGTGAACCTTTCATAGCTAGAATTATTAAAGAAACCTAATATGTGCTTTTCGAACTTTGTTAATGGTGTTAATGTGAAATTGGGTTTTATTCATTCCAGTGGTTTTAATGTTATTTACTGCTTTTGTTTGGCTAACAATTGTGAGTAAATGAGTTAATTAATAATTCTGAAAAGGTTTTAATTAATGGACATACAACTTGAATGGTGCAAGATTGAGTTCTTGGAATTTAATTTGTGTTAGTATAGATATAAATATATATATATATTAATGTCTTGCATAATCTTTGTGGAATTGGTGCTTGATAAATATTATTGAAGTTAGATTGGCATAGACATATGTTTGTTTAATTAGAGAATTCATATCATAGTAACTTCGACGAAAGCCTATGAACTAAATTGGAATTCTAGATTAAATATTCCAAGTTTGCCACAGCATTACTGCAGCATCATCACATTTACATTTTGGAAGGAATTAATTATTCTAGCTCATCATCATTGTCTTACTCTCTCATTCATTTGTTTATTTTATCTACTTTCTTGTTTAGTTTTTAGATTTAATAAAAACTTTATCATTTGCTTTATTCCAATTTGTTAAGTGTTGATTTTACACAATTTATTGCTAACACAATCTATGTAGAGATGATACTCACTTATCACTTTATTATTTGTTTGCTGACTATGTACACTTGCACAATTTTATTTGTCTAAATTTGCACAACATCTGGGTTGGAGCCAAGACATGCTAAAAATATAGTCCGGGTTGGAACCCGGACAATGGTAATAGAGTTTGGGTTGGAGCGAAGACATAAATGTTGGAACCGGGTGGAGGCTCGGATCCCTTGCTGTTAATCTATTGATTAGTTATGATATGTGTCATATATCTTGAATGTTCTGGGAATTTTTTGAGTGCAGGTTATTGTGATATGTGAGCTTGGTTGTTAGAAACAACCAGAGTATTTATTTTGGATTCGGTTATATATCTTGAATGTCTTGGATTTTCTGAGTGTAGGTTGTTATGACATGTATTAAAATTTGTTGTTGGGCGTAACCAATGTGCTTGATTTTTTGTTATGGCTATTGTTGAGAATTGTATGATAGGGTTGGAACTTATCCAATACCCTAATGATCGGTAGCAATATCTACCTTAGGTTGACCTGTTACTGGGTTTAGTATACTTTTGTTGTAAGGCTATTTTTACTAAGCATTTTTACTTACCTAGTTATTTCATGTAGGTAAGTGCAAAAGCAAAGAGGAGCAGTGAGCGCCGGAGACTATTTACAGATATGTACATGTGGCCCGACCTGGGGAGGTTTTTGATGGAACACCATTTTGAAAAGAAAAAGCTCGAAGCTTGTTATTTCTTTTATGGCATTTGATATAACCCTGTGGAAGAGTAGTTGTAATTTTGTTTGCTAACTAAAAGTATGCGCACACAATTGTTTCTTAAAAGTTTTTTCATATGGATTTTCAGTACAATGATTTAAAATAAAAGTTTAAATTTCCGCATGTTTTTGGTCTTGTATGTTTTGGATCGTTACAAAGGGTATCAGAGCTTGAGTTGAGCTGATTCTGCAGACCAAATCACATGTACATTCTACAAGATAGACCGACACTCACTGTAAGTAATGTCTTTTCATATCTGTTTCCTTTGCTTTCTTTTATTTACCTCAATTCTATAAATTGTAGGTTATGACCGATATACCTAAGATAGGTGACCTTGTGATAGGATACCTATCCATGATCCCTACGCCTAGGATCGATTACTAAAGACTCTTTAACAATGAGAATCCTCGACGCTTCGAGTACGATCAACGACATCTACGTGTCATTTGGAAATAGACGCATTACATGCCAAAAAGTCTTTGATAGGTCCGAAACACCCGAGCGAGGGAGAGTGCGACATGCCGGAACTTGTCTGAGAGGCTAAGCACAAATATGGTTTCGTCACAGACATTGGCGGCTGGTTCGCAACACGTGGGATGACTTTCATATGCAGATCAAGCTAGCGTTTTGGCCATGGATTGGCCTATCTTGGTGGTTGATAACATACCTTAAGGCAGGGCAGTAGATCCCAAGGAGGATCCCAAGAAGACTGACGAGTATACCAACATAGAGTTGGATATGCTGATGGATAGCCTAGATTAGGTTATGCTATGAGGGTCTTGTTGATACTTTTTGTAAAGACTTAGCGAACCTACTAGGTTGTAGGGCTTTTGTGCAGTTGGAGTAGGTAGATGTAGAAACCTGGAGTGTAGCTAGGGTTCTCTTCTTTTTGTATTTATCGTCTTGCTAACTAAAACCTTATAGCATGATCATTTTGTATTGCTAGGCTATATCCCTAATTGATAGATTATCTGTTTTGAGTTAAAAATCATTGTGATTCCATTTCTTTTCCTTTCTCTTTTCCTTATATATAGGAAACTAGTATACTCAAAAAATTTTAAACATTGTTTTATAGAAATTCACGATGGTGCCTAACATCTGAGCCAGGGGAGGTCGAGCTGTTAACCCACCAGACCCAGTCGAGAGAGCAGTCGTTGACCAAGTGGCAGGTGGTGGCCGAGGAGGAGGAAGGGATCGAGTTCGAGGGAGAGGGCGAGAAGAAAGACTACAGCAGAAACCAAATCTAGCAACTTAGATAAAGGATTTGAGAAGGACTATGCATGAGTAGATTGCAGCAAATGCTCAGATGTTCGAGGCACTGATGTGGAGATTCTCGGAAGTGCCACACAACCCCGCACCCCCAACACCTCGAGAAGACGTTCCCGAACAATAGTAATTCGGGCACTCAAGAAGACACATTGGTGGGAGCAAATCCGCTAGAAAATGCACCTAGAACAGAAACTCTGAAACCGATATTAGAATGGTTTAGTAGGAAAAACTCACCCGTGTTCGAAGGGACTTCAAACCCCCTAGTGGAAGAAGAATTAGTCAGCGTGTTGTAGAGAATCTTTGACTTTGTGGCAGCTACTGAAAGGGAAACGTAATCTGTGTTGTGTATATGCTGAGGAAGGATGCTCGCATTTGGTGGGATATAGCTAGGAAGGGGCATGATGTTGCACATATGGAATGCACAGAATTTCTGGCCTTGTTTAATGCCAAGTACTACAACCAGACAGTGATAGATTGGAAGGTGGTTGAGTTCGCCAACCCAGTCCAAGGGTTGTCTAGCCTACAGGAGTACATGCGCAAGTTTGACCAACTCTCAAGATTTGCTCCGTATTTGGTAAACACTAAAGCCAACCGGGTACGCGAATTCATGAAGTGGTTGAAAAGAGAGACAACTCAGTTTGTGAATACTGGAAGACCAGTCTGGATACTTATGATGAAGCATGGAGCGAGCAATTCCCCAAGATTCATAGTGGTACAAGAGAAGAAAAAGCTCTACAGGGATAAAGGACGAGCATATGTCTCCAATGACCGGGGAAGGTACTCTAGTAACCAGAGTGGCTTTTCTTGAAGGATTGCATCCAGAGGCAATAGAAGTGTGGGGAAGACCAATACTTCAGGAAACTCTCGGTTTCCAAGTGGTGGAAATAATAAACAAAGGATGGAGCCACTATTGGCTGCAATGCAACAAATGCAATCGACGCCACCCAGGCTACTGCAATAAAACCTACTACTTGACCTATGGAAAGAAGGGTCATTTCTCTAGGCACTACCCAACTCATGGTTAGAAGGGAGGAAACGACAAACCAAAGCCAATAGGATTTACACCACGAGTCTATGCACTCACCAATTATGATAAAGAAGTTGGGATGTAACGACCCAAAATTGCTAACAGGGCATAGGGCCTTGATTAGCGTGCCAGGAAGGCATAATTGGTATATGTATGTTTAATTGGTTAAATGCATGAGTACGTGGCATGCATGATTGATATGATTATATGAATATGTGATACGCATGTTTACGAGTATTAGATATGCATGTGGGCCTTTTAAAGCTTATAAGGGCACATTTATAATTTTCGCCCATTGATGGCATAAATGTGATTTTATGTGATTTATGATTGAGACCACATTATTATGTAGATATATTTGCAGTATATGGCTCGAGACAGTCCTAGTGAGCATTAGCGAAATACTCATAGTGGGGTTTAACCTGTCAGTAGGTGAAGGTTGAGCATCAGCGACCAGCGAGGTTGATACAGCCTTTGGGTATTCTCGAGTGGAAATGGGAAGACATTTCTATGGATTTTGTGGGAGGTTTACCCAGGACAGTGGGGCTACATGACTCGGTGTGGGTGATAGTAAACAGATACACCAAGTCAGCTCACTTTCAGCCAGTGAAGATGACCTATACTGTTGATCAGTATGCGGAGCTGTACGTGAGAGAGGTTGTACGTCTCCATGGGGTTCCCAAGTCTATAGTGTCATGCCGGGATCCTATATTTACCTCTAAGTTTTGGGGTAGTTTGCAAAAGGCTATGAGGACTCAACTGAAGTTCAGTACGACCTTTCACCCTCAGACTGATGGACAGTCTGAGAGGATGATTCATGTATTGGAAGACATGCTTAGGGTGTGTGTGATAAACTTTGAAAGGTGTTGGATAAGTACCTCCCATTGATTGAGTTTTCATATAACAATAGTTATCAATCAACGATTGGAGTAGCTCCATATGAGATGTTGTATGGAAGGAGATGTAGATTGCCCATTCATTGGGATGAGATGGGTAAGAGGAAGTATTTAGGACCAGAGATGATTCAGAGTGTTGTGGAGGAATAGCAGGGTCAAGAAAGCGACCTGGGAGCTTGAGTCATCGTTGCAGGATTAGTATCCTGAGTAATTCAGGTAAATTTCGAGGATGAAATTCTAAATAGGAGGGGATAGTTTTAACGACCCAAAATTGCTAATAGGGCTTAGGGCCTTGATTAGCGTGCCAGGAGGGCATAATTGATATATGTATGTTTAATTGGTTAAATGCATGAGTGCGTGGCATGCATGATTGATATAATTATATGAATATGTGATATGCATGCTTACAAGTATTAAATATCCATATGGGCCCTTTATAGCTTATAAGGGCATATTTGTAATTTTGGCCCGTCGAGGGCATAAATGTGATTTTTGATTGAGAACACATTATTATGTGGATATATTTGCAGTATATGGCTTAAGACGGTCCTAGTGAACGGATTAGCGAAATAGTCACAGTCCGGTTTAATACCCGGATTGGGAGAGCCTATGTGTATATTTGAGAATTTAGAGGATATTTTGGGGATTTATAGATATTGAATAAGTATTTGGTAATTAATTAGACATGATGGGGTTAATTGATTAATAGTAGGAACACTTGAGGAATTAGCTGGAACTGGGAGCAGAATGACCATTTTACCCCTTAGTACCCTTAAAAGATTAATATGCTTAAAAGGGCAAAATAGTATTTTGTTTAAGCAAGGGATATACTCAGTAAAACTCTTAGGAATAGCTAGAAAGTGGTAGAAAATTCCCAGATCTCTCTCACCTTTCTCACTCACGGTTCTCCATATCTCTCTCTTGATCTTTATGAGTCTTGTGGGACTGAAGGTTAAAGCTTTGGGAAATTCTATTGGGAAGTCTTGAGGAATTGAAGCATCTAACAAGGGAATTCAGCTGGGAAACTTGGGAGCTTAAGCTCAAAGATTGAAGGTTGCCGCTGAGGGTCTAGCTGCTATTTGAGGTAAGGATTTTGTTTAGTTTCAGTTAAGAATTTAGGTTTATAGGACTATTTGGTTGAGGTTTCTAGCGGTGAATTGTTGGTAGTTTTGTTAGAGTTTTCTGTGTTATAATATGCTTAAAATTTATGGTTAGAAGTCCTGAACTTGCTCTTGCAATTCGGTTTGAAGTGAGATGCATTATTGGGTTAAGCTTTGAGGTTTTTGGCTAAAAAAGGTGGAGCAAACCCATAAATTCTAGGTACATGGGGGTGCACCGCGACCTAGCTCAGGGGCGCCATGACCCGCATGCCCAGATGGCCCTGGGTGGCTCTCTGTCTTGAAGGCGCGCCGCGGCCCTTGGCAAGAAGTCACGGCCCGCCTCCCCCTAATGCTTGAAGTTGAGTCTCTGACTTGGGGGCGCGCCGCGACCGTTAGGACCAGGTCGTGGCCTATCTAGGGGATTTTTCCTTGGGATGGTTTTTAGGATTGGTAAGGCTCGGGGGTTCGAACTTAGGCGCTCGGGATGATTTCTACTACCCAGTTTAGTAGAAATCGAGGTCTTGGATGCTAGTTTTTGTCTCCTAAGTATTTATTTGAATTAGTAATTGATGATTACCCATTGGCCACAATGACTAGGTTTATCACCAAGGCTCAAGATTGAGGATCGTGCTCGGGACTGTTTTGTATCCTCCGCTCATAATTCAAGGTAAGAAAACTACACTCTTGTGTGGCTGTGTTGGGACTGAGATTCCCTGTATCTGAGTATATGTGTTGTGTAACTATGATACTGTTATACGAAACATGCAATGAATGGCCTAAGAGTGAGGGGGATGATGATTTGTGTACAGGACGTGGCTCGGCCACAGTGAGCCGGGGTAAGCTAGATAAACAAAGGACTCAGCCTAAGCGAGCCGGTGTCAGTTGAGTAAATAGAGGGCTTGGCCTAAGGGCACCGACCTTGAATACTTGTATATTGGTTGAGATATATTTCTGAATGTACATGTAACTATTGTCGGCTTGATGCTTACGATTTATTGAACTTTTGAATGACTATCTTATGATGGATTGGATGCTATTACTGATTATGTATTTGTTGTTATGGTTTTCTTGCTGGACCTTGGCTCACGGGTGCTACGTGGTGCAGGTAAAGGCAAGGGTAAGCTGGATCAACCATGAGTTGGAGAGCTCTGGGGGCGAGGTGTACATTGTAAGTTGCTCATCCGCCACGACCGAGGGAAAGTACAGGGAGAGAACCTAAAAGTTGTATTTTTCCATTAGAGTGGTCACTGGCTGTGTATAACTTTGGAGAATTGTAAATTTGTCTCTTAAACCCTGTTTTTGGGATCCCATGTACTAAACATCTATTTTAATGAAAATTAACCGTTTATATTCAAAATCTTTTAAACCTAACCAGGTAATTGACCTTAGGATCATATTATTGTTCAAATGACTTGATTAGCAGGTCTTGCACTATTTTAAAACACACAGTGTAACAGTCTTGGTTGTCTAGGGCGTTACATGGGACTTCTGACATGGTGTCAGGTCAGCTTCCTATGGCTAATAACTCAGCATATGTATTGATGGATACTGGTGCATCCCATTCTTTTATTATTGCATCTTATGTTGATAAGATACATAGGAAGCCTAAGCCTATGGAAAATGTATGTGGTGTATCCTTACCTTTGGGGGACGATATGATGGTACGGTCTTTGGTTAGAGCAGTACCAGTTTGGGTAGAAGGTCGAGAGTTGACCATGGATTTTCTAGTTTTAGATTTACATGAGTACGGTGTTTTTTTTGGTATGGAGTTGGCTTACCAAATATAGGGTGGTGGTGAATTGAAAACGAAGAAAGGTGACTTTTAACCCACGCGGGGAAGAACTGTTCATGTTCCAAGGCATAGCCCGCGAGAAGAATTTTGCTATAATCTCCACCTTGAAGGCAGGGAAACTACTGGACGATGGATATATCGGCTACCTGACGAATGTAATAGACAAGGATAGAGAGGGTAAGCTACAACCAACTGAGGTAGCAGTGGTGTGAAAATTTCTGGAAGTGTTTTCTGAGGAACTTCTAGGGATACCACCAAATCAGGAAGTCGAGTTTGAGATTGAGTTAATTCCAAGAACTGCACCTATTTCAAAGGCACTGTACTGGATTGCACTAGCAGAGCTCAAAGAACTGCAAGTACAACTACAAGATTACCCAGATAAAAGCTTCATACGACTGAGTAATTCTCCGTGGGGAGCCTCGATACTATTCGTGAAAAGAAAGACGACTCCATGAGAATGTGTATAGACTATCGCGAACTCAACAAAGTGACAATCAAGAACCAATACCCATTGCCAAAACTCAATGATTTATTCGATCAACTGTAGGGAGCATCAGTATTCTCGTAGAGCGATTTGAGATTCGGCTATCACCAGTTGAAAGTCAGGGAATCAAATATCCCCAAGACCGCATTCTGAACTTGGTCTTGCCACTATGAGTTTGTGGTGATGTCTTTTGGACTCACCAATGCACCCGTGAAATTCATGGATCTTATGTATAGGGTATTGGGTGAGTATCTGGGAAAATTCGTGATCATGTTCATAGACGATATACTCGTATACTCGCAAAACTAGGAAGAACACGCCAAGCACTTGGAGCTGATCTTACAACGATTACGCAAGAAAAAATTGTATGAAAAATTCTCCAAGTGTGAATTTGGGTTGGCTAAAGTGAGTTTCCTAGGGCACATGGTGTTAGGAGACATAATTGTAGTCGATCCAGCCAAAATCGAAGCAGTGAAACAATGGAAGGCTTTGAAGAATGCACAAGAAGTTCGTAGTTTCTTGGGTCTGGCAGGGTATTATAGGCGCTTTATTGATGGATTTTCCAAAATAGCTACACCTATGACCGCACTAACCCGAAAGAACGTCAAATTTGAGTGGACGGACAAGTACGAACAGAGTTTTCAAGAGCTAAAGACCAGATTAACGACTGCTCCTGTACTCATTATTCCAAATGGTACCAAGGGATATGCTATTTATAGTGATGCATCAAGCCAAGGAATTGGAGCCGTCCTAATGCAACACGGGAAAGTGATCGCGTATGCCTCCTGACAACTAAAAAACTATGAGAGAAACTATCCAACACACGACTTGGAGCTAGCAACAATAGTGTTTGCATTGAAGATTTGGACACACTATCTCTATGGGATCCTTTACGACTTATACATGGATCACAAGAGGCTGAAATATTTCTTCACCCAGAAAGAGTTAAACATGAGACATCAGAGAAGGTTAGAATTTTTCAACGATTACTATTGTGATATACTATACCACCCTGGCAAGGCTAATAAAGTAGCAGAAGCATTGAGTCAACAACCAATGGCTTATGTAATGACGGTGAAGAAAATATCCCAAGAACTACAAACCGATATCTCCAAACTAGATTTGGAGATAGTAGTGGAAGATTGGAAAAGTTATCTGTGTAACCAACAATCATGGAGGAAATCCAAGGGGGACAACTCACATATATGTGGATTCAACGACTGGTGCATGAGACTACAAAATACATGTGATCACAGTTTCACATCTCGGAGGATGGAGTGTTGGGTTTTAAGGGTAGATTGTGTGTGCCTGATGATAAGGAAATCAAGAAACAAATCTTTTTTTAGGCTCATAATACTCCTTACGCTATGCACCCGAGAACTACTAAGATGTATCAAGATCTCACAAGATACTTTTGGTGGGTAGGAATGAAGAGATATGTAGCAGAGTACGTGGCACACTGCTTGACGTGTCAACAAACCAAGGGGGAGCATCAACAACCCTCAGGGTTTTTGCAGCCGCTAGAGATCCCTGAGTGGAAATGGGAAATGGTCACCATGGACTTTGTTACCGGGTTACCACACACTTCGAAAAGGCACGATGCAATTTGGGTTATTGTGGATAGACTGACAAAATCCGCTCATTTCTTACCCATAAGACAATGGACGGTTCAGATAAGTTGGCAGACTTGTACATTGCTGAGATAGTGCGATTACATGGGGTTCCCATCTCTATAGTGTCCGATCGTGATGGGTACCTCCGTGTTTTGGTAGAGAATGAAAATGAGATTGGGAACTAAACTCAAGTTTAGTACTGCCTTTCACCCATAGACAGATGGCTAGAGCGAACGAACAATTTAGACCTTGGAATACATGTTGAGAGCTTACGTGCTGGATTTTCAAGGTTCGTGGAGTGTAAAACTTAAATTAATTGAGTTCGTCTACAACAATAGCTATCATGATTCGATAAAAATGGCTCCGTATTTGGCACTATACCGAAGAAAGTGTCGATCTCTAATCCACTGGCATGAGATTGGTGAGAGGAAATTCTTTGGATCAGAAAAGGTAGACTAAGCAACGAAGCATATTAGGTCGATTAGTCAAAGGTTATAGACCTCCATAGATTGACAATGTAAGTATGCCAATCATCGACGGAGACCTTTAGAATTTGATGTTGGGAACAAGGTACTGCTATAGATAGCTCCACTAAGAGGAGCAATGAGGTTTGAGAAAAAGGGCAAGTTGAGCCCTTGGTAAATACGATCGTTTGAAATTTTGGAACGCATTGGGAAGGCTGCTTATCGACTAGCCCTTCCGCCCGTGTTCTCTAGAGTTCACGATGTGTTCCATGTGTCAACCTTAAGGAAGTACGTGAATGACCCCACTCATGTTGTAACGCCCCAACTCCAGGGACCGTTACGGTGTGCCTTGTAAACAGTGCTAAACTCGCTAATCGAGTCATTTGGCCAAAATCGTGTAACTAAGCATGATTAGCAGTTTAGGGATTAAAATTTTTGGTTAAGATGTAATGTTTCACTAGAACATTTAATATATACATTGGGATCCTAAAAATATAGTTCCAGAGTCTATTACAGAAAAATATTTACAACAGGCCGTTCTAAGCGGCAAAACAGGGTTCAACCCTAGTTCCTCTTTAAACCTCGGCCGTGGCGGACGAGCAGCTGCATATGTACAAGTCATCACCTAAGCTCTCCAACTCAAGGATGGTCCAGCTTCCTTTTGCCTTTACCTGCACCACATAGCACCCGTGAGCCGAAGCCTAGCAATAAAACACAATATAACATGATATAATATCAACAGTAATTGTATTGATTATTCAGGACCAACAGTTCAAACAAATAGGTGACTGACACAAGAGTCACAAATGTGGGGACATCACCCTTTAGCCATGTGACGATAGGATCACCAGAGCTTAACTGGTAGGTTGTCCTTTCATAAGTTCAATCAGGACAGGTGCATGGTGAATGGTCACCAACATAACCTTCCTCCCGACTCTAGAGTCGTAACTACGGACAACGTACCCTAGCCATGTGACAAACAGTCACCTGAGCCATATGCCCTGGCTATGAACATCTGGTCTTAGACCAGGCAAGCGCTTTTAAGTTCATCGACTTTAGGGTTGGTCCAGCATTAATGCCATAGAGCCATTCAATGCATGTTCATCGACTTTAGGGTCGGTCTAGCATTAATGCCATAGAGCCATTCAATGCATGTTCATCGACTTTAGGGTCGGTCCAGCATTAATGCAATAGAGCCATTCAATGCATGTTCATTGACTTCAGGGTCGGTCCAGCATTAATGCCATAGAGCCATTCAATGCATGTTCATCGAATTTAGGGTCAGTCCATAAACAAGGTATTCAACATGCTTACTCAACAAGTATTAATGCAATTAGGACCATGCACAAACCCAGAGGCACAAGCTCTGAACAGTATCATAATCAGTACTCAAAGCATGTCCTAATCACATGTTTCTCATGCATCATATGCATTATATTCAACAATCCAACATGCACCAATAATAGCCATGCATGTCACGTTCAATAGTCAACCAACATGCATCAAGAATAGCCATGCATGTCATACCCAATAATCAACCAACATGCATCAAGAACAGCCATGCATGTCATACTCAATAATCAACCAACATGCATCAAAAATAGCCATGCATGTCACATATACACAGGGTGCAGTTTTCTTACCTCAAAGTCAAGCTAGAATGATTAAAAGAACGACCCTTGAGAATGATCAACCCTTAGTCCTTTAGCAGTCACCTAGTCATAACCAAATATAGGATACCATAATAAAAATGATCAACATAAGTTCCCAAACCAATATCTAGCCTCCGGGACATCAAACACTACTCAACCGAGTAGTAGGTTCGACCTCGAGGCCTAAGGCTTGAATCCCCAAGCTAAAACCACATTTCTGGCCAAAAAGCCACTAAGGGCTGCGGCCCTCCCCAGCTGCGCCGCGGCGCGCCCCTCAAACAGAGGCAGCCCTCTCTGTCACACGCCAAGGGCCGCAGCGCACCACAGCCATGCCGCGATGCTTAACCCAGACCAGCCAAAAACCTAGCATGCACCAGCTCGACTTCCCCTGCGTTTTCCCTTGAAACCATCCCTTGAAACCTGTCCTAAACCTCAACCTAACACCCAATTCAACCACCAAACATCATCTACAACTCACCCTCATCATAACCCAAAGTAAACATCAATCAAAACCTCCACTAATCCAAAATATCCTCAACACAAACATAAGCTGAAAAATAAGTGAAAAACAAAGTATGGCTCAAACTCAGGTTCAATACCTTACCTTAAGCTGATTTAAATCCTTTCCAATGGCTGGACTCAAACTATAATCCCCAAGCCTTGACTCCCTAGCTTGCTTCTTCAATTTGGGACCAAAAACCTCCAAAGGTAAGAAGAGGAGATGATGCACGGGTGAGAAGGAGATAAGGGCTCTATTTTTACACTTCTACAGCCTTCTAAACACTCCCAAAGGCTGATACAAATCCTTAAGGTCAAAAGACCATAATGCCCCTAGGCCAATTAAATCACTCTAAAGACTTCCGAGGGTAAAACCGTCCTTTCCCGCCTATCTCGTTAATTATAATTAACACTCTCCAATTCCCATTATTCACAACATTCTCAAATACCAATAAATCATATCCCATTACCCTTTTATTCCCGGTAATGCTCTAATCATCAAAATGACCCCGAGACTCACCCCGAGCCCCGAACCTTAACCCGTTATGACTAGACCGAACACTTACATTCCATGATTGTCTCACGCCGAATAGCTCGAACCAATCCACCTTATAAGATGGCCATATTAATTAATCATAACCATCCACCCAAAATACACAATTACGCCCATAGTGACCAAATTACCAAAATACCCTTATAATTAAAAATACTCCCATATGCATGCATTTACCATCATATAATAATATAATTCACGTAAACATGCATATAACCATTAAATACCATAATAAATCAGTTATGGCCCTCCCGGCCTCCTAATCAAGGTTCTAAACCTTATTAGAAAAATTTTGGGCATTACACATGTGCTAAGTTAGGATGAACTTAGCATAGACGCCCAGTCAGGTTATGAGGAAAAACCGGTCGTAATTATGGATCGGAAGAACAAGGTGTTAAGAAACAAAACAATACCTTTGGTAAAGGTGCAGTGATGTAACCACGACAATGAAGAGGCGACCTGGGAGATGGAAGCCAAGATGCAGGAGCGGTATCCCCATCTTTTTTGAGGTTCGGTGGACGAAACTTTTATAAATTGTAGGTATTGTAACGTCCCGTGTTTTGAACACACGCTAATAGCCGGTTGGAGCCAGTGAAGAATTATGTGGAATATTATTTTGATAAATGATATTATATGAATTTGTGATGAATCGTGAATTTTTATAGCTGCTGTGATGATCTGGTAAAAGATCTAGCTTTATGCAAAGAAAGATTGGTCTCAGACCAAGGAGTAAACCCTAATAAGAGAAAAATCTTGGATTTAATAAAATAGGAAATACTATGGCATAAAAATATTAATTTTGTCTGGAACCTGAGACTTTATAGTCGAGCCAATAAATTTATGAAAAATTTATTGAGGTTTGAATTCCAATCAATCGAGCTTAAGAGTGAGAATTTCTTACTCGGGCCTTTAAGGGCATTTCGCTTAATTTGATAAAAGTACAAAACTTATGTGATATGTGAAAAATTTTATTTTTTGGTCACATGTAATTTAATTAATTAAGCTTGGAGATATTTACAATATATAGGGTAAAAATTTAAGGAATTTTAGGGAATTTTTGATAAATAAAATTATCAAAGGGCTCTTGAGTGTCTAAGGGGAGAGGTAAAAATGAGCAAGGGCATAAAGGTCTTTTCTAAGGGAGGAGAGAGAGTGTGGTGGGTGGCAAGGCTATGCCCTAGGGCTCTCAAGAGCCTACAAGACCTACCCTAGGGGAACAGTAAAGGCCTTACCCCACTCACAAGTTAAACCATAATCATTTTTTTCTCTTACAATTTTAATCATTTTCTCACAAAATTCTTTTCTTTGAAGAAAACACTCTCTCTTCCATTCTCTCTCCCAAACCCGAAACCCTAAATCCCTCTACCCCTCCATTGATGCAATCTTTTCTCTCCATAAGCTAAGCACACTCATCCCCCATTAAAGAAGGGAGAAGCTCAAGAGAACATTTTTGTAGAGTAAGTTTCGAAACCCCATTCATCTTCCCTTCCATTTTCTTCTTCAAAACTAAAACACTAAGGGTGTATTATGCATGCATGTGATCTAATATCCATGCATGACATTGATCTTGTGTTCTAGGGTTCAAGGGAAGCTTGTACTAGTTGGATCTCAAAGGGTGAGCTCTTTAGTGATCAAGTAAAAGCAAGGTAAGAGGTCTTGGTAGTTTGCATGTTTTGTTTCTCATCTAAGTCTTTCTACCCTAACTCTTTGGGGATCAGTTTGAGAGTGTAGAGCACAAGGGGGAGTTTTGAGAAGCTAAGGAAAAGACATCTCCAAGCTAGAACTATCAAAAGGTATAAATCTATGGTTATTCTTTGAGTTTTGTGTTAATATTTGTAGATCTGGTTGTATAGTTATTATAATGGTTTTGGAGCTAATTTTATGATTAAGGTTGAGATTGTGTGATTTTATGATTTGCATGCATGCATGTGGCTAGGGTTATGCTAGAAATGCTTGTTGTTGTTAAGTCTATGAAAAAAAATGCTACCAAAATTTTGTGGTATGGATTCCAATGGGTTAGATCACATTCTATTGGCTCTGTTTGTGAAAATAATTTGTGTAGTTACATATTTTTTTATTAGTACTTGATTATGAGCTTTGGAAAAACGTTAAAATGTACTTTTAAACCCAAGTTATGTACGGTTTGGCATTGTGATGCAAATCTGGAAAATTGTGGGCAGCATGCATTGCCCATATTTTTTGACGTTTGAATGGATTTTACTAATCAAAAAGGTATTAAATTTGGTAGGGTGTTAGTTTAAATATTTATAAGGGTCACTGTAAAATTTTATAGGAAAATGTGTTATGGTATAAGAGATATAATTGAAAATTTTCCCTAAAATCTAAACACAAAACTTCTGGGCTGCAATCCCTTCCCAAGTTTAAATATCTTGATGGGTTCTGTTTCTCCAAAAATTATGAAATTTTTAAGGGAGCTAATCTAGACAAGTATAATTATCTTTGTAAATTTTTTGAAATAACTGGGCTACGGTGTAAGAGAAATAAATTTCCAAAGTACCTTAAAATCTGGGAAAAACTTCAAGGCAGCAGGCAATGCCCAGATTGCTTTAATTATGTGAATGAGTTTTGCCATCCAAAAATTTATGGATTTTTGAAAGAAATTAGTTAATATGTGTATCAAGACCCCTGTAAAATTTTGGAGAAAAATGTGTCACGATTTATGAGAAATAATTTTTCTAATTTTTCCCTAAAATCGGAAAAGTAGTAATTTTGAACCTTAACGAAAAATTATTTTTGGGAGGTTAGTTCCCCTAACCTAAAACAAGTTTTGACAAGCGACTTTCGCCTAGTTCCCATCCTTATGACACAGAATATATGAACAATAATTTAAGGGTTTTGGTTTAAAAACTCATTTTAGGGCAAAAGCTTAAAAACAAGACTTTATCTCTTTAAAACATATAATGACATTAAAGTTTTTGAAATGAAAAGAAATAATTCTTTGCAAAGATAACTAAGGATTTGGAGATTTAACCAATCCAAATCAACTTGAGTTAATTTAAAATTTGATTTTTACCATTTTATCAGCTAAGGGCCCAATTGCCCTTCTTTTTAAAAAATAACATAAAATGATATCCTAGGTTATGGATAAAAATGGTAAAAAAAAGGAGTTTAAGTTTCGTAGAACCTTTAAGAGAAAGGGGTAACTTTTTCATATATTATTTGTAAAGGGTCAAAAAGTGGTATTTTGGTAAATGATAGAAATCAGTAAACTTTCGTAAGAGGATGGCAAGTTGGTATTTTTCTAAAGATATGAGTTGAGTAGAATATGCCATAGTTTCTAAAGATAGTATAGAGTCTCTGAGAATTTATTTCATGTAGCTATCGTGGAATATTAGCTATAAGAATATGCCTTAGTTTAATCCGAGTACACTATATTAATTACAATAACCGCAAAAATGGGAAAACGAATAGCATTGTTAAAGATCCAGCTGGGAACTAAGGACTCCAAGTAAGTTAGCCTTTCTCTTTCTTGGCTACAACATGAATATACTAGTGTGTGCTTGTAGTAGTAGATTACACTAGTTTTGTTTGCATCATTAAGACCAGGGTATGCTTAATGCCTACTCTTGCAATGCTTTTGCATTCCGTGGCTAAATGGTAGGGTCGGGTTGGAGCCAGGACACGGTAAGCTAAAGTCCGGGTCGGAGCTCGGATATGTTAAAAATATAGTCCGAGTTGGAGCCAAGACGTGGTAAAAGTATATAGTCTAGGTTGGAGCCAGGACAATGGTAATATATTATGGGTTGGAGCCAGGACATGGTAAAAATATAGTCTGGGTTGGAGCCAGCACATAAATGCTAGAATTGAGTGGAGGCCCGGATCCCTTCCTGTTAATCTATTGATTAGTTATGATATGTGTTATATATCTTGAATGCTCTGGTAATTTTCTGAGTGCAGGTTATTGTGTTATGTGTGAACTTGGTTGTATATATCTTGGTTAGAAACAACCAAAGTATTTTTTTTTTTGATACAGTTATATATCTTGAATGTCTGAGATTTTCTGAGTGCAGGTTGTTATGATATGTATGAAAATTTGTTGTTGGGCGCAACCAATGTGCTTGATTTTCTGTTATAGCTATTATTGAGAATTGTATGGTAGGGTTGAAACTTATCCAATACCCTAATGACCAGTAGCGATATCTACCTTTGGTTGACCCATTATTGGGTTTAGTGTGTTGTATGGCTTTTCTTACTAAGAATTTTCGCTTACCTAGCTGTTTCATGTTGTAGGTAAGTGCAAAAGCAAATAGGAGTAGTGATCTTCGGAGTCTGCTTCCAGATATGTACATGTGGCCCCTGGGAGGATTTTGATGTAACACCATTTGAAAAGAAAATGTTGGGAACTTGTTATTTCTTTTATGATATTTATTTTGCAATAACTATGTGGAAGAGTAGTTGTAATTTCGTTTTCCAAACTAAAAGTGTGCGCACACAGTCGTTTCTTAAAAGTTTTTTTTATATGGATTTTCAGTACAATGATTTAAAGTAAAATTTTAAATTTTCGCATGTTTTTGGTCTTGTATGTTTTGTCGTTACACAACATACATATAAAAAATGCAAGAAACTCAAACAACATTTAATATATATATATGTAGACTGCTCTCGTACCAATTATTGGTATTAAATATGAAAATTAGAATACGCAGCAGAATGCGATGTTTTAAAAATTTATTAATACTAGCCAAGATCATGCATATATACATATACTAATTCACATACAAATGGATAAAAGATTACACTACAAGAAAAAACAGTATTCATAACACTTAAAAACTGCTAACCGGGACTATTGATAACACTTCTGAAAATGCTAACATAGCCCCTGTTATTAAAAGTCCAGTGTTTTCTATAACAGTATTTGAATGTTATGTTCGGTGTTATCTTAAACTATTCAATAACACATTTTTAGGTGCTATAATATTCAAATAATAACATTTAGATAGAGTTTTTGGTTATAAATTTGAAGTTTAATCTTATACTTTTTTCATAACACTTTTCAACTGTTACATTTGATTATTTTGATAACATTTTTAGTTTGTTATATTATATAAACCATAACGATTTTTTACGCTTATAATATGTTTTTAAATCATAACATATAGTAATAAAATTTTAAATTTTATTTTGATAAGTATACTTATATGGTTTTTTTTTAATTAAAAGATTTTCATTATTGTATTTTGATAAAAAAAAATCAAAATTAATCATAAAATGTAATTCTCAATAGATTGATAAACCATAAGTATTACATTAAATAATAACTAATTCAAACCATGAATGTGTCTACTTCATGAGATCTTAATTCTAACTTAAGTTTGAAAGCATAACATAATAAAGTTTTATAATCTTGAACAATTTTTACTTCAAAAATAAAAAATAGAAACATTACAAGATACACAAAAGTAAACGAAACTTGCTCCATCCTTCAATTCATCATCCTTTGTGCACTTGTCTTTTTTGTGAGTCCATTTGCTTAGCTACAACAAAATTTAAATAATTAATGCTTCAACTTAAAGTTATAGTAAACTAAAAGAGTACATAAAAAAAGTTAATTACCTAATTATAACTTTATCAGCTGGCCATGCAATTATACTACCTATAGCATCTTCTATAGTAGAAATAATTGTTGAAGGCCTCCACAGAAATGCATCATTCTTTCTCACAAGATCTATCCCCACTTTCATAGCATTAGGCCCAAGAGGAACATGGTGAACCTCATCCTTTGGGTCACTTGAAATAAAATAACCTTCTGCAACAATTTCTCCAGATCCAATCCAATCTAATATTTTGCATTTGGAGCCATTGATTTTAATGTAGATATTAGTGAAATAACAACTATAATTGATACTACAACTCAAACTAATCCATACCTCTATAGGTGTTTGGCTAGAGTCGGAAAGTTTTAATGACAAACGTATGCCCCCAATCCCATCATAATAGAGAGGTACCTGCCAAGAAAGAGATGAGGTTAACCATACAATCTACAACACAAAAATTATTGGTGCTCACAGATTCATAAGTAAATTTACGACATAAAAAAATAAGCCTATAAACAGAACCAATACAGGGGAATATTTATCCCCAAGAGATTAAAATGGCCATGGCACTCACATGGCTTCGACAATAGTTGGGTATTTTTAGTTAATAAAATATAAAATATTAAATAGATCTTAATAAATACCTAAACTATAGCCACTATAAAGAAAAAACAAACTTCATTCACACAAACCAAAAGAAACACAACTAATTGGGCTTCACTCAAAGACACATAGATATTGAATAAAACATTTCACAAATCCAAATTTTTAGACAATCAACCCGAGCTCTGATTTAATTTTTTTAATAATTGTCTACTCAAACTACTATTCACTAATCTCATAAAACTGTATTGCATTATTATTATTATTTGAAAAACAGTGAAGAAGATAAGACAATGTTAGCAGCATATACATATGTATGTATACGTTTTAGTATTGTTATTATTATTTGAAACTCTTGTTTTGGTGTGTACAAAATATATCTAAAAAGAAAGTCACCGCCCCTATAAATGTGCACAGCAAGCAAGAAAATCAGGAAAAAATATATATATATTATTACATATATGGTGTATTCATATATCCACTTGATATCTTTTTGATAATTTTGTGTAGTGATGAATGTTGATAATGCTATAGTTTGTGCTAATATAACTAGTTTTACTCAGGGTTGTACTGCAACAGTGCTTTTGGTATGGACTGATGGTGCAAATGTGGGGGACTCAACATGTGTTATGAAGTACGTATCATGTTATTTTTGTCTTCCTTAAATATATCTCTGTAAAATTAAAATATCATGAACCAACCCAACCAGCAATGAAATTCAAATAAATCACAAACTCATAATAAACTTAAGCAATTGATGAAACACATTAACGCATACATGATCATGACAATGAACTTATGATGTTTTAATACAGTTTAGTAACTACTTTCACGTATCATGTTATTTTTGTCTTCCTTAAATATATCTATGTAAAATTATTATTGTTTAATACTTATTAGATGTGGTCCAAATATAATTATAGAAGTACCTGCATTGTAATTTATACCAGCAACATGATAATTTATACTGAATATGTTTAATTGTAGCAGTGCTAATGGGAAACCGATTAAGATGACGGAGGACCATAGAGTAGTTATTCATACTGAAAGACTGAGAATGGAAGAAAGAGGAGAGCCACTGAGAGATGGGGAAACACAATTATGCGGTACTTAAACTTCATTTTTTTGTTTTTGGACTACCATAATCTTAAATAAAGAAGTAGTCACTTTTTGCCTCTTCTTCAGGCTTGAATCTTGCTCGGATGCTTGGAGACAAGTTTCTTAAAGAGCAAGATGCTCGGTTTAGTTCAGAACCATTTTATATATTGGTTCTAGTCTTTGTACTATTAGAAGGGATAATGGTTTTTGTACACAGTTATAGACAGACAGTTTCCTTCATGCTTATGTTTCTAGATCATAATTTTGATTCTATTTTCTAATATAAATTTCTAATTCTATCGTGACTATCAGCTTTTCTCTTTCTTTCCTTTGTGCCTAAATATAGTGAGGCTTGGACTCTACTTTGACTCTCAGATGATTCTCTTCTATGGATGAATATTCTGCTGAACTATAAAGGTGTGATTTAGTTTGGTTTTAGCAGCTGACTATATAAGGTGTGATGCAACTGTAGTGGTCAAGATGTATATGAATTATAATGGGTTTCTTTTTATTAAATCCATAATAGTCTACTTATATGCACTGCAAATAACATATGCCCATGCATCAGAGCAATTACACTTGATAATTGAAATGATCTATTGCAACATCTAGGAACTACTATATAGGAAAAGTTTAAGCTGCTACATGTTGCAGTATCTGGTTATTCTAAAAATTACTAATGCTATCTGTAGGAATTGGTTCGGTCAGCTATGCTGACCTGTTCATTGCACTCACTAACAACTTAACTGTTTTACTCTTCTTAGTAATGTTAGTTAAGTATAATTGTCTATAAATAGACATTACATTGTACAGGTTATTTTTAATGACAATTTACATTGTATTAGCTCTGTAATCTTGTAAACAAACTGATATAGAAGGCTTTCAAGATTGTATTGTGGATTGATATTCAGCAATAAAGAAAGTGGCTATTTCATTCAAATTCTCTTCTTCTTCTCACCTCTGTTTTTTAATTTTCTCTGTCTAAAGTTCTATAAGATTATTCTTAAGCTATTTGATCAATTGTATTTGATTAAGGATTCACAACACTATCAGCAGAGATGATTATAGTCATAATCATTTTGATCCATTTGCACTCAATACTTGTTATGCACATGTATTGAAGATCAAGTTAAAGTTTGAGCTAATGGGCCACACCGTTAATTGTTTTATGATGAGTAGTAGTTTGAGGAGTAAGAACCCATTGATGAGTATACATAGAGAGAGAGATAAGACAAAAATATAATATCACTGAGAAAAGCTCCTATCTGTCCATACGAAATGGGGCTGAAAATGCAACTTATTCATTATCTTACTCCAAAGGTAACAATCTCAAAACCAAATTCCATGATACCAGTTCACTAACATTTATTCTCTTCTCTTCATAGATTTTATTGGAAAAACAAACTGGAATACCATAAAAAGTTTAGTTTCCTGGGATACAAACAGAACATTAAACTACCATGTGAAAATGACTTGTCTTGACCAGGGGAAAACTACAATAAAAAACTTCAGTTCTTTGTATACTTTTTATATAGAAGAAATATATTTATTATGAGAATCTCTCTAATCTTTCTATTTAGTTATATAAATATTATATTCTTAATAATTTTTTTTTGATATAGTATTAATGTTTGTTTGTTTTGCATAATTTAATTGGGAATCGTATGAGTTATGATGATTTTTGTATATAAAGCTCGATCTTGACTCAGTTTTTGTTTTGTTTTGTGGTGTCAGATATCTATCTAAGCTGCTTTCGGAGCGTCTCAAGCTCAGTCCATTTGTGGTTGTGCTTCCATATTGCTACAGGTTATTAAACCAGGGTGAGTTTAGGTTCTACAACAACATAGTTTTTAAGTTTGCCATTGTTATCCCACTTTTCCCATAAAGTTAAGGGAAATTCTGATTTCTGGGATACTTTTTAATCTTCTGTGCTCATGGGGTTTCGATAAGAGTTAATAACATGTAAATATTGGAGCCATTGTGTCTTAATGGTGTGTAAAAATAAGTTAGTGTTAAAATCATTACTGAATGACTTTTCTCTTGGACATGAATGCACAGGTTCTTGTAAACTCAATTTTGTATTCTATTCTTTCTTTTCTTTAGGAATATTCTGCTGTATTTCTGTTGGCCAGAAATGATCAAATTAGTAACTACTAAGTTAGCTAATTGGTGTCAGTACACCAAAGTCAAGACACACTTTGCTGCTGCATTTTTCATGTTTAAAAGTTTGAAATTATTGTTTTTTCCATTGGAAGTTCAATGAAGTGGCAAAGCAACTGTTTCTTTCTTTTCACTGAAAACAACAACGTCATATGTTTTCTCCCCATAATGGCTAGCATTCTTGTAGAGTAAAGAGGAGAAATCTATCTAATGTTAAAAGGGGAAGTTTGCCTAAAAAATATGCATATTAAAGGTGTTATTATGTTTTTCATTAAGGTTTCAGAATTTTGTTGTCTATATCATGTGAGTTACAATACATCTTGAGAGGAGTAGTATAATTTTTTTTGGGTTATTACTAATTACATGTTGCCTAGAACCTGTATCATATTCCAATTGAGTTTTTTTTTTCCTTTTCTCATAAATAGTTCTTTTGTTAATGGGATGTTACTCTTTCTTTTATAGCTGGTTTTTGATGTATATATTCAAACTAAAAAATTTTATGTACTGGCCTTGCACTAAAAAATGTTTTACATTTTATTACCCAAGTTTTTGAATTGCAAGAAGCTATTTTTATAATTATTCTAATACATTTCCCCACATGGGTTTGGATTCTACTTTCAAATTTCTATGAGTTTTTGAAGTTTATTAGACATACATCAAATAACTAACAGAAAATCAGAAAACATTTCAGTCATATTTATTAACCAACCATCAATCATTATCAATTCAAAATATTCAAACAACACACAAGTTTTCTTCCTTATCTCGCCACAGTACACAAATTTCTCAGAACCTACTTCACTAAGACACACAATAAGACACACAAGTTCTCAACCTTCTGTTATCACCGCAGCACACAATAATAATAATCTCAGGACCTACTTCACTATGGATGAATATCTAAGATATTCAAACTCCTCTAACATTTGCAAAATATTTTAACAAAAATAAAAGAGAACATACCTCTTGCAAACTGCTGCAAATAAAGTTCCTTCCAATTTGAAATCCAATGAAGCCACTAAAATGAAAGCAAAATTACATACCAATTAATAAACTATCAACATCATTCGACCTTTAATTAGGAGTCATCATTAAAAAAAATTACAACTCTTACAACCAAGAAACTATCCAAACCCACTATAGAGTCCTTGGAAACTAGAGCTCACAAAATAAAAAGAACAACAAAACTCTTAAATACAACGACAAGAGGCAGTAAAAGCAGCAGAAAAACTAAA
This sequence comes from Humulus lupulus, assembly GCF_963169125.1. Lineage (NCBI taxonomy): Eukaryota > Viridiplantae > Streptophyta > Magnoliopsida > Rosales > Cannabaceae > Humulus > Humulus lupulus. The sequence goes on from NC_084793.1 coordinate 103,290,797, forward strand.
TTGAGAAAGAAATAAATAGAAACAGGCATTTACTTCTCACAAGGGAATGAAGCATCAGACTGTAAAGAGGCCTCAATAGCAGCATCATTGTATTCAGTAACAGGAGAAATTATTGGCTGGGTCTGGGGTGGAGTAAAGAATGGTACACTGCTCTTTCTCGAGGTGGGAATTCAACTCCAGCAGCCTGTGATATATATTTATACATAGATTACTTAGAATACTTTATTATAAAAGTGAGTTAAGAAATCAAAATAGGTTCCTTTCCAAAAACTGTAGTAGCATATTAGCTATAAAAACTCTAAACAGAAAAAGGAACACATAGAATTAATACAACCCATCCAAACACAGACACAAAACATTCATCATAACTTAAGCATCAAGGACAACACTAAGGGATTCAACTTCAGCATATATATACCATGTAGGCTAGTATAACCATGTATAACTAACATTCACATTCATCTGCAACCCATGCTATTGCATATCTCACATAAAGCAGAAAGCAAAAAAAAAAAAAGGTTGATCATATGATATTTACACTTTAATCAACTTAAATAAGCTTTTGCCCAAATGCCTTGGCTGAGGAAGTAATTAACAAGAGAAAATTGTGTATCAAGATTAACATGCTAAAATAACATTTAATAAACTAACAACCTTCAGTTCATTATATGCTGCATATTATTGAGGATATCTCCCCTGAGGTCCCCCAAAGGCTTCTTGCCATGTGTCAATTAGGATTAGTATCTTTTCCCTCACATTCAAGTCTGGCTGCAGAATTTAAACAATTGCATCGGACAAGTTAGATTTACTAGAAATGCATAGGAGAGATTCACAGTGAAAGGATAAGAAAACAGATAGGATCATAAGAAAATTAGGGTACCTTCTTCTTTACTATTTTAACCATTTCATGTAAGATATCACGCTCAACTATCTGCTGGAAAACATTCTCACCACAATTTTTGATCTGCTGGAAAACACTCTCACCACAGTGAAAGGACAAGAAAAGTAGATAGGAACATATTTTTATATTTATAACATTATCTGCTATAGTCGGATTCTTTTCAAGTTTCCTACAACAATCAAAACGTTAATAACAATAAACTTGACAGTTTTTAATAGCACTAAAAGTGTTGAAAGATATATGGTGAGATTAGATTAGATTAAGTTTGACTTTAAATGATGAGATAAAATAGGAGTGGATGTATATGATTTTAAATATTCCTCTTATTAAGCTTCTTCTTGTAAACATCTAGCAATTAGTTAAGATCTTAGTATATAAGAAGTACAGCACACCCTAGTGCTGTATTATTTTTTGTTTTGATCTTACAGCACACTTTCAAGGCCTCAATAGTTAGAGATTCTAGGTTCGAACCTGTGTCTCACCACTTTCCCAAACCCCCCACCACAAGACCAACCTAGTGGCTTACCCTAGTGTTGTATTATTGGAAAATAGCAGAAATAATATTTTTTTTCTTATATTAATATTGTGTTTCCATAGTTTCTTTTTTATTATCATGATAGATACAGAATTAGATACTCACTTTATCAATGTTGTGTTCATAACCTGCAAGAATCATTCGTGCCACATTTATACTAACAGCACATTTTTGATGAACTTTATCAGACATTGCAGTTGGAGGTCCCAAGATAGGAAAGGTCCCATTGAAAGGTTCTGTCTTTCTCACAGCTGAAGGATCATCTAAATCAAGTCTTGCTATAAGTTCACCAGCCTACAAAAATAATGACTGTTTAACTTTTGCAAGTCATGAATATCCAGATCTTTGTTTGGAACATAATTTACCTGCATTGCTTGGCCTTTAGACATTTCAAATTGAATAATTCCAAAAGCAGGTGATAGTAAAGGCATACACATCTTCATGACCTCGACCTCAGCATAAGATGTATCAGCATCAACATGACTACCATTGTAAACCAACTACCTCATCAGTTTGCATGGTGTCTCCGCTATGAGCTTAGATGGGTCATGATCACTCTAGATGCAACAAAATATTTTACAGTTAGTGCTCTACTAAAAAGGAGTATTTCTTATGGAAACTAAAAAGGCAACGACAAGATAATTTGGATGAAGAGAATGATGGGGCATCTGAAGCAAGCATGTCCTTCCATCAATGAGAAGTCGAGTTCCAGCTGCTTCTTCCTCTGCATATATCACATGACTGTTTCCATCCAGCTGTAGAGAAAATACAAACATGTTGTAGTTATCAGTTAGAATCTGAAATACAGAATAGACAAAGACATTCTATTTACAGGGCCTACTGGAAAAAAAAATTCCTCTGGTAATTATAGACAAAGTATAACTTGGGAGTCAAGTATTCTCATATTCTAAGAGGGAGGGCTCATCAACTTTATTGGAATGAAAAAACACTTGAGGTTGCACATGTTGTGTAATAAAAATAACAAATTTATTAATTGTAGCAACTTGAATTTTATATAATTTCCTCATATACACCCACATTTACTATCAGGGAAACAAGAAAGTAGACAGCGGAACAATTACTAGCAATATAATAAGTTTCAGTACAAAAGGTACAGAGAATACACTTGCCTAGGCTGTTCCAATCCAAATAAATTAAAATTAATGACTTCTTTGCTTGCACTCACACCACAGTTTATTTCAAAGGATACAATATATTATAATTGGTTTCAACATCAACATCCATACAAAATGGTTTTTCTTTCCTTGTTAGATTCAAAATACATTTGTTTGTCTCATAACAATCAGTATGGGACTAATTGTATCGCTTAAAACTGCTTAAAACACCTCCTTGCTCAGGAAATTGATTAAAACCCTTTATCTCATAATCAAACAACTCTGGGAAAAACAAACATAAGGAACTACCCCAAAAATATAGCAATGGCAGGGTATACTTAGACAAACATCACAAAATACACTGAAAAAAAAAATAGAAAGACTGATTCAATCAATAAATAAAAATTCACATAGTTGGTGTTTAGGGAAAAACCATAATCATAAGAGCCAAAAACATAAACTTTCATCTTTAGATTGTTAAGGTAACGAAAAATGGGATAAAAAACATTTAAGTTGGATTATATGTAAATGAAAATCATATTAAATCACAAATTGCATCTGATTTTGGGATGTAGAATTTGCATTAGACTACTGAAGTATTGCAACACCCTGTAAATAATTAAAAAATAATGTACAAACTTGCAAAAAAACCAATTTCCCCAAGAATTTTCTTGAGAAACAAAAGGAAAAAAAATACAGAGATGGAAGATTGAGACCTAATGGAAGACAGACCATTAACTTGGAACTAACCTGGTACAAGACCGCCGTAGACCCACGAGTCGAGCCACGCCGTAGACCCACAGTCGGGCATCCCTGTCACACGACCCAAGCCGCGGGCCCCCGTCACCATGTTACACACCTGCAACAAATAGAGAGAAAGAAAGAAAGATTGAACGGGAGAGTAGCTAAGAGAGAAAGATAGAGCGAGAGAGAGATTAGGGATTTGCTTTTGTCTTTCATTTGGCGCCTAAGTGTATTTTGTTTACCGCCTGATTTCATTTCATTTTAGTAAAATATTTTAGTCTTTTTCTATTAGCATAGCGACAATAGCACTTTTTAAAACATGTTATATTTTAATGTAATATATGGGCATAATTGTTGTAGTGTTACCTCTTGAAGCCTATCAAGTGTCCTTGAATCTTTTTGTATAAATCAACAATCTTTCTATCCTTATTATGAAAGCTCACACCTTAGCCTTCCAAGTGAATCCTCAAACACACAAGGACGTGTGTGAACACGTAGGATTCGAAGGTTGATTTAGACTCTTTAGATGTTCTCAACAGATGAGATCTAGAAAGGATTGGGAAGAGAGAGGCTATAGAAATTTATATTATTCCAGGTTTAGGAAAATCTATCGTTTCTATCTTGAGAGAGTCTGATAGTCAAAAACAACTTCTTAAAACTTCTTCTTAAAGTATCAGTTCTTTCAGGTTTATAAAGATAATAAACTAATTTAATTAAGCTTTATTTTATTTAAAATAAAACTAATCAGTTACAACTTATTTAGTTATTTAATTTAATCGCATTTAAAAAGAATAATTCAATATAATGAAATCAACAAATAAATTTGATAGTCAAAATTTCAAATCTTAGGGATATTTTCAATCCATGGGTGGCGCCACACACACTCACTATATAGCGAGTGTGCCATGAGCGATGTATAAGGATTTCCCTGATATTCTCATTTATTTATTCAATTAATATTTAAGATAATATATTTAATTCAGTTAATTCAAAAATTAACTTTATCTTAAAATATCAATTTTAAATAAATAAAAAATATCATATTATAAATAAGATAATTATTATTATCTCTCTATATTAATCCAAACATGATTAATATCTATTTTAACATAAAGTTTTTCAAAATGAAAACTATATAGTTAAATAATTAATTAATTGCCCATAACTATCACATAATTATTTCCTTGCCCCAGAAAATTAATTCTTTTGCAATTGTGTCATTCTCTCTACAAATCTTCCGTATGACATCCTTACCCTTGGCAGTGTTTGAGAGAGGTGACCTAGGGACCATGGACCTATAATACGAAACTCTAATAAACCAAATTATTAATTCAACTCCTTAATAATTATCTGATTTATTAATTCCATGATTACTCTACTATAAATATGGAATTGTACTCTAAGTATTTATAGAGTTATATTTATAGAGTTTTCTCTTGTAGTCCATTGATATAATCAATAAATGTAGTTCTGTCCTCCAACTATTGGGTCATTAATTAGAGCTGATCAAAATTACTGTTTTACCCTTCTAGTTGCCTCTTGCTCCTTCGGTACCATTAATTCACTAACGAATAATTAATCTATAATAAAATTATAGATTTGAGCTCAAAAACTATTCAGTTCAAGATTTAACCTTTAAGGGAACCAATATTCGATCTGTTAGGAAAGTATAGATTCCATTATTGTAAATTATATTCCCAGGCATTCATGATATTTAATCTCCAAAACAAAAGTCACTAGCCTCATTATACTAGGAAACCCTAACGAGTGAATCAAAAGATCCAATAAGCAAAAATAAGAGTTCATGACTACTCAGGATTTAGACTAATCTACAAATGATAATCTATTATGATAAGAATTAAATATTTATGGCAAATGATAAGTTTATAAAGATATTTAATTCATATTTGTCCTATCATATATAATATCTATTATATATAGTACATTTACCAAGATGTCTATCTACATCAGTAATCTGAATCTAGACTACTTGTATCTTGTATGCTTAGTATATCGTTCTAGTAACCATTTATTAAAGATTCCTTACTTTAATATGTTACTAACTATTTTATTCATTGTATATGATCTTAATTCTCTCGTACTAATACAAGATCGTATCCTCATAAATGAATATGAGATTTTCTAGATATTCATATAAATTATTAAAATAATAATTATAACATTCAAATATAATAAAATTGTACTTTTATTTATATAAATAAAATGTCTTTACGTGCTTTTAGGGCATAAATCCTAATAGCGGAGGCCAGTGCCACGGTTGTGACAGGTCAAATTTCTATTGTTGGTAAACTATGTGATGTCCTTAATGATTTTGGAGTTACACATTCTTTTGTTTCTTTGAGAATGATTGATAAACTAGGCGTACCTTGTGAGAATTTTAGAAAGAACTTTGTCACAGCATTACCTTTGGGAGAGGTGATGTTGTCATCTAAATGGCTGCGATCAATCCAAATAAAGATTGAGGGTAAAGAGTGGCCAAGTGATTTGGTTCAATTGGATATGTTGGATTATGATGTTAATCTTAGAATGTATTGGTTAGCAAAGTATGGAGTGACCATCGATTGCCAGAGGAAAGTAGTGGTGTTCAAAATAGAGGATGGAAAGTAGTTTATCTATATAGGAGAGGCATCAGAACTTCGAACACCAATCATCTCAGTTTTGAAGGCAGGAAGGATGATTAGACAAGGATGTCAGACATATTTGGCAAGTGTTGTTGACGCCACCAAGGAGACTCAGTTAAGGGAAGAAGATGTTTATAGATCGTGTGCGAGTTCTCGAAAGTATTCCTAGAAGATCTAGCATGATTAACCCTGGATAGAAACGTTGAGTTCATGATTAAGCTAACACTGGAAACAAAACCTATATCAAAGGCACCCTGGTAGATGGCACCAACAGAGTTAAAAGAGCTGAAGTTACAACTACAAGAGTTGTTAGACAAAGGATTCATTACTTTTCGTGGGGCGCGCCAGTGTTATTTGTAACGCCCTACTTCCTTAGAGCCGTTACTAAGTGAGTTTAAAACGTGCAATCAACTCGCTAATCGAGGTTTTAGGTCAAATAGTGTAACTAAGCCATAAACAGAGGAAAAACTTTTAGAAATAATTTTGTTTCATTGAAAATCATAAAAGTTTAACACTTGGGATCCCAAAATACAGTTTAGAAACATTTACAATACCTCTTCATGCCCGACCACCAATACAGAGCTCTCAAGTCCTGGTACATCTTCGTCGTACCCGGGTGCAAATAATAGGGAGTGGTATACGATTCTTCTAAGATCTCTCTCCGAATATCAGAATCCATCGGAACGCAAATCCGACCCTTGTACTTTAATAACCCCATCTCTGAAATGGAAAAGTCCTTAGTCGCTCCGACTAAGGCACTCTCCCTATGACCTCTCAACTGAGAATCTTTCCCCTACGCTTCCTTGATCCTCTCAAGGAGTGTAGACTAAAGAGTGATGTTGGCCAACTGACCAACCACCAACTCTATACCTGCTCTGGTCATCTCCTCAGCTAACTTGTCAGATATCTTCCTCGAACTGAAAAACTGTCCTGGGCCTTTCCGACTCAATGCATCAGCCAATACATTAGCCTTCCCAACTCCAGCCATCATAATCCTTAACCAACTCCAGCCACCGCCTCTGGCGCATATTCAGGTCCTTCTGAGTAAAGAAATACTTTAGGCTCTTATGGTCGGTGTATATCTCGCACTTCTCACCATAAAGATAATGTCTCCAAATCTTAAGTGCAAACACCACCACTGCCAATTCTAGATCATGTGTAGGATATCTCTGCTTATAACCCCTTAACTGTCTTAATGCATAGGCTATTACCTTACCAGCTTGCATCAGCACACACCCCAAACCCTGTCTGGATGCATCAAAGTAAGCCACAAACTTTTCATTCTCTGTCGGCAAGCTTAACACTGGCGCATTGATCAGTCGCCGCTTCAACTCCTTAAAACTGTTCTCACATCTGTCCGTCTAGATACACCTTGTCTTCTTCTTTGTCAGTTCTGTCAATGGCGTAGCTATTCTGGAGAACCCCTCAACAAACCGCCGATAATACCCTGCTAAACCCAGAAAGCTTCTCACTTCAGGGACATTGCTCGGTCTAGACCAATCTCTGACTGCCTCAATCTTACTTGGGTCAACCAGAATCCCCTCCTTACTGAAAATATGGCCCAGAAATGTAACTTGTGGCAACCAGAACTCACACTTACTGAACTTAGCATATAACTTATGCTCTCTCAACCGCTGTAGAACCAACCGTACATGCTGCTCGTGCTCTGTCTCTGACTGAGAGTACACTAGGATGTCGTCGATGAATACAATCACAAACTTGTCCAGATAATCCTTGAAAACCCTATTCATCATGTCCATAAAGGCTGCTGGGGCATTGGTTAATCTGAAGGACATAACCAGGAATTCATAATGTCCATATCTCATTCGGAAAGCAGTCTTTGGTATGTCCTCCTCTTGGATCCTTAACTGATGATAACCTGATCGGAGATCTATCTTAGAAAACACTGTTCTTCCCTGTACCTGATCAAATAAATCGTCGATCCTAGGCAGTGGATACTTATTCTTAATGGTTAACTTGTTTAGCTCCCTATAATCAATACACATCCTAAGGGATCCATCCTTCTTCTTAACGAACAACACCGGAGCACCCCATGGCGAGAAACTCGGTCTGATGAATCCCAAATCAAGTAACTCCTGCAACTGAATCTTCAACTCCTTTAACTCCACTGTAGCCATTCTATAAGGTGTCCTAGATACTGGCTCCGCTCCTGGTACCAGCTCTATAGCAAAGTCAATCTCCCGTTGCGGCGGCAGCCCTGACAAATCTGGTGGGAACAAATCCAGAAACTCACACACCAATCTAGTCTCACCCGGTCCAACCGACACCACCCTAGAGGTATCCACAACGCTCGCTAGGAATCCTATGCAACCTTCCTACATCAGGTCCCTAGCCTTCAATGCTGAAATCATTGGTACTCGCGGTCCACTAATCGTCCCCATAAACACAAAGGGTACCTCCCCTTCTAGCTCAAATGTCACCATTCTGCGCTTGCAGTCAATCGTTGCTCCATACTTTGATAACCAGTCCATTCCTAAAATCATATCAAAATCATCCATCTCTAACTCAATCAAATCAATAGACAGTTCTCTACCATCTACCTCTACTAGAAACGCTTTAATCCACTTCCTAGAGACTACCAATTCTCTTGTTGGCAACATAGTCTGAAATCCCCTAACATACACACCACTAGGTCTACAAAGCTGATCTATCACTCTAGCAGATACAAATGAATGAGTAGCTCCTGAATTAAACAATACAGTATACAGAGAACCAGCACTAGAAATCTTACCTGTCACAACTGAGGGGCTAGCCTCCACCTCAGTCTGTGTCAAAGTGAATACCCTGGCAGGAGCAAGAATATCACTCTGCTTCTGCTCCTCCTTCTTAACTTGAGGGAAATCCCTCTTCAGATGAATGGCACTCCCACAAACAAAGCAGACCCTGATCCTGCACTCACCCTGGTGTCGTCGCCTGCACCGCGGACACACTAGAAAACTCCTCCAGTTGTCACTGCCACCTTGACGGCCAGTGGAAGCACCCCGTGCCCTCCTATCTGAAATGAGAAGAACAAAGGAATCTGGGGCCATCCTCTTCTTCTCACAAAAGCCACCACCATGACTGGACCCAACAAAAGGAGGCACTGTCCTCCTGGCATCGCGCCTAACAGCGCTTTCCTTCCAAATCTAATATCGCGGGCAATCATAACATTCAACCCCCGCACAAACCTGTCCCTTCTTGCCGCATCAGTCGGCACTAAATCTGGCGCAAACTTCGCCAATCTGTCAAAATTTATAGCATACTTTGTCACTGACGATCGATTCTGAGTCAGGTTGATAAACTCATCAACCTTCGCAGCTCGAACTGCCACACTGTAATACTTCTCATTAAATAAGTTTCTGAACTCCTCCCGAGTCATGACTGATACATCCCTTCTCTGAACCACCACGTCCCACCAGATGCGAGCATCCTCTCTAAACATGTAGCTAGCACAGGTTACCCTCTCATTCCCTAGAACTCTCATAAAATCCAGAATTGAGGAAATCATATTCATCCACTACTCTGCCCGCAGTGGGTCTGATCCACCCTCGAAGGTGGGAGGATGCTGCTTCCTGAACCTCTCATACAAAGGTTCCCACTTATTCTCCATGGCAGACTGCATTGGCACTGGCATTGCAACCTGCTGCACTGGTAGCCCAGTAACCTGAGGTGGGGCCTGCTGCCTCAACTATTGCAACTCTTCCTCTGTTCGATGCAGTCTTGCTTCCATCTCAGCAGACATCTCTTGCCAATTTTGTGGGGCAGGTGGAGGGTCTTGACCCTGGTTGTCATCCTCGGCCCTACTGCCACGAAGTCTAGCTGATTTTCGAGGCATCTCAACAAATATGCCTACAACCAACGACGCCGCTCATCAGGCATGATAACAACATCCAAAAACCACTTCCCAAACACATTAACCATCCACAAGCAATAACTCATATAACATATAACACACAACGGGCCATGCCCTAGCATCATGCATATGTTAACTCATTCATCATGCTCTATATAAGATAAGCAGGCAAACAGGGCATTCAAACACATATTCAAACATATTATCCAATCATACAAACCAACCCTGAGTCGAGCTTGTCACTGACACGAGCGTACATGTTCGGTCAATCTCCAGAACCAATAACCTTGGCTCGCTCTGATACCAAGTTGTAACGCCCTACTTCCTCAGAGCCGTTACTAAGTGAGTTTAAAACGTGCAATCAACTCGCTAATCGAGGTTTTAGGTCAAATAATGTAACTAAGCCATAAATAGAGGAAAAATTTTTAGAAATAATTTCGTTTCATTGAAAATCATAAAAGTTTAACACTTGGGATCCCAAAATACAGTTTAGAAACATTTACAACATATAAATTGAACCAAGTCGACTAAATGACAAAATCTACGTTTATTTACAGACATCTCCCAAAATCCACTGGTTGTGGCAGCCAGGCTGGCCAAACATGTACACGCCACTGCACGCCTGCTACACTCATGGTTGGTTGGCTTTCTCCTTACCCTTACCTGCACCACAGAGCATCTGTGAGCCGAAGCACAGCAAAAAAACCCACAAATAGATAACATATGCGAAACATACACCAAGTATATAAATTGGCCATCAATAGGCTAAACACATACGGCCTAGCCGTCCTAGGCGCTTTACCAGGCCCTGGGTTCGCAGTCTACACCATGAGGATATCCCAAGTATCCTTTTAGGGACCCGCCCTGGCAACTCGCACTCCACGTGCTCAACGCTGCTCCCGGCCCCTTGCCGTACTCAGCCTTGCACTCAACGTGCCTATCGTCGTTCCCGGCCCTTTGCCGTTCTCGGCCCCTGCCGACCTTGGCCTACACCATTCCCAGCTCTTGCCGACCATTCACATAATTGCACTCATAGCATATTAAACAAATACAGAATACTAGCAAATACAATCAAGGGCTACGCCCTGCAATTCAAACACATTGGGCTCAGCCCTGCATACAAGCTCTTTGGGAACAAGGGTTTTCTTACTTGAGCCCTGAGCTCTCCGAGCACAGTCCTCTAACTTGAGCCTCACCGAAACCCTAGTCACAACACATTAACAATACCCATCCATCAAGTTCTAATCCAATAAATAACTTTGAGCCATAACCCTAACCTCTGGAACCTTGAATTCTATCAATCCAGGTGATAAAATCCATCCCGAGCCTTAACCATTGAGTTCCCAAGCCTAAACACCCTTAAAAACACAAGCTGGCACTAAGAGCCGCGACCCTACCCTCAAGCGCCGTGACTAGCCTCAAAACAGAGGCTAGCACCCCATTGACACTTACACGGGCCGCGGCGCGCACATCAAGCACCGCGGCGCGCGTGAAACTTCTGGGCCTCCCATGGCCGCTCGCGCACACAGGCTGCAACGTGCCCATCCTAGGGCCGCGGCCCTCACCTCCAAACCCAGATTTCTCACCCTTTTTCCTGCGTTTTCTTCAAGCCAATCCTCCCCAAAACCAAACTAACAATCCCAGTTTATCACCCTAATAATTTCTAGCAAAGAATCAGCTTCAAAACCCAACAGAGACTAGCCCCAAATTCAGCCAAACCATCAAGAACAAACTACAACCTTAGCCAACATGCAAACTCAGATATTCAACCTTAAACCAGCTAATAAATTTATACAATTCAACATGATAAAAACTTACCTTTTCTGGATAATACTTCTGAGCCAACCCCCTAGATTCCAAGCTACAATTCTCCAATTTTTCCCAGCTTGTAACTCTGAATTTCCCTGGCTTTTCCTCAAGAGTTTTCCCCTTAGTGCAGCTTGGAGAGTAAAGAGAGAATATGGTAGAGTCTAAGGTCAGTTTCTCCATGTTTCCCAACAATTCCTCTATTTTGTTTTATCTAACTTAATCTATGTGGTTATCTCAAGGCTCGAGGTACCAAAACGTCCCCGAGGGCAAAATGGTAAATTTCCCCAATGTTCCCTCCTAGACATTCTATCCTCGAATATATCTCGAAATATTTATTTCCTTAACCCGTTAACCCCGTATAATATCTAATGCCCAAGTTACCCCTTGACTCGCCCCGAGTCGGATTCTCAACCCCATTGTGACTTTCTGGCTAACCGCTCCCCAGGACTGTCTCGGATCGTGCTGCACAGACATATCACATATATATAACATTTATCACATTTATACCCCTAATATCCAGACGAGGCCCACATGCACATTTAACTCAACTGAACATGCATCATTATCACATATTCACATAAATCCACATATTAACATATTAAATCATTTATTGCCCTCCAGGAACACTAATCAAGGCCCTAAGCCCTATTAGCAAATTCGGGTCGTTACATTATTTGTCAAGGAGAAGGATGGAAACATGTAAATGTGCATAGATTACCAAGAACCCAACAAGGTCACCATAAAAAATAAGTACCTTCTACCACAGATTGATGATCTTTTCGACCTACTATAAGAAGAAACAATGTTCTCTAAAATTGGTCTATGGTCATGGTATCACCAACTTAAGGTGAGGAATGAGGACATTCCCAAGATGACTTTTAAGACTCAGTACGACCATTAAGAGTTCATTGTAATTTCATTTGGAGTTACAAATTCTCCAATTGCATTCATGGACTTGATGAAAAGTGTATTTAAAGACTACTTGGACAAATTTATGATAGTGTTCATTTATGTAACACCCTGAATAGTCAGGACTGTTACACTGTGCGTTAAAAATAGTGTTTAACTCGTTAAGCGAGTCATTTGGACTTAAAAGTATGATTAGGTTAAACGACATTTTGGTATTAAAAGTTTTTGATAAAATAGTTTAACTTTTCATTAAAAGGTTTGAATAATTACAAGGGATCCCAAAAATTTCCGAATAAAATACAAATTTATCACAAATTACTGACTTAGCCGACCTAGGTGGAAAATTTTCAACTAAGAACTCATGTTCCCCAAAATATCTCGACCGTGGCGGCCGAGCAGACTAAGTATGTACACTCCGCCCCTACAGCTCTCCAACTCATGGTTTTTCTAGCATTCCTTTGCTCTTAACTGCACCACAAAGCACCCGTGAGCCAAGGCTCAACCAGAAAACCCATGCAATCATACAAATAATTAGATAACATTAACATGTATGGCATACTCTATAACCACAACCGGTTCACATAGATTTTTCAAACAATATATGACTCATGCCGAGTAGATGGATGCCGCATCTTTACAATGGCCTGGCCACTATGGCGGATATTGCATTCGCACTATGCCCTGCCACTACAACATACATTACACATGTAATGCCGATAACGACCTCTCAAACGACCAATCAGTAAAAACAAGTATATCAACATAGATTCAAACACAACTGGCATTCAACTTTAAACGAATTCATGACATAGTTATTCTTGTGCCCTACAATTGGGGTGCACGCCTTACACTTGGTGTAAGTGACGATTTCCTTACCTCAAGTCCTCTACGAAAGGGTAAGGCGACAATGAGCAAGATTTTTTCCTTCCCAAGTCTTCTGGTACCCCTAGTCACAACATAATAATGGGTATCCATCATGAACTAAACAAATTAAAAGCTTAAAGATTGAGTCCTAGCCTCCGGGACCACGAATTCTACTAAACTTGGTAGTAGAATCCTTCCCGAGCCTTTAGGTTTGAGTCCCCGTAACTCAAAACCTTATTTGGCCAACTTTCCCAACTAGCACCGTGACGCGCCTCAAGTTAGAGAGTTTCCCCAAACCATCTCCCTGAACACGCGCCGTGACACAGCCCACTAGGTGTCGCGCCGCCAAGGCGATTCAAAGAACCGTCCTCGCCTTTGAGTTCATGCGGGCCACGGCGCACCAAGAACAGTGTCGCAGCGCAACCCTACGAACCCAAACTTTCAAAGCTTCTCTCCGAGCCAAATCTCACAGAATTTACCCCAAACCAAAACCAATTGAGTTCTAAACTCCTTACAACACATAACAATCAACATATAAACCCCAAAAATCTACACCAAAACCTCACCAAACTCAACATCCCCACCTAGAGTTCCAAAACTAAAAAATACAAATAAAAACCATAATTTCTTCAAGGAAACAGAGTGTAAATCCTTACTTCAGCTATGCAATCAGATCCTGTGCTGCTCTTAGCCCAATTCTATCTCCAACTTTCTTCAACTTTTCCAAGCTTTTACTTCAAAAAATTAAAAACTTTACCAAGTGCCCAAGGAAGAAAGAGACTAATTTTCTCATTTATTTGTTTAATTAATATTTAAGACAATATATATTATCTTAAAATAAATATTAGTTAATTCTAAATTAACTTTATCTTAAAATATCAGTTTTAAATATATAAATAAATATCTTATTATAAATAAGATAATTATTAATCCCTCTTTATATTAATCCAAACATGATTATATAGTTAAATAATTAATTAATTCATAATTAATCAATTGCTCATAACTATCACATAATTATTTTCTTGCCCTAAAAAATTAATTCCTTTGAAATTAAGTCCTTCTCTCTACAAATCTTTCTATTGACATCCTTACCCTTGACAGTGTAGGACATAGGTGATCTAGGGACCATGACTTATAATATGAAGATCTAATAAACCGGATTATTAATTAAACTCTTTAATATAATAATCCTATTTATTAATTTCATGATTACTCCACTATAAATATGGAATTGCACTCTAAGTATTTATAGAGTTTTCTCTTGAAGTCCATTGATACAATCAATAAATGTAGTTATGTCATTCATTTAATGGTTCGTTAATTAGAGTTGGTCAAGATTACCGTTTTACCCTTCTAATTACCACTTGATCCTTAAGTACCATTAATTCACTAGCTAATAATTAATCTATAATTAAACTGTAGATTTCAGCTCAATAACTATTCAATTCCTGAATTAACCCTTATGGGAACCAATATTCGATCCGTTAGGAAAGTATGGATTCCATTATTGTAAATCATGTTCCCAACAATTCATGATATTGAATCTCCAAAACAAAAATCATTATCCTCATTATACTAAGAAACCTTAATGAGTAAATCAAAAGATCCAATAAACACAAACATTAGTTCATGAATACTCATTATTTAAACTGGTCTACAAATGAT
This sequence comes from Humulus lupulus, assembly GCF_963169125.1. Lineage (NCBI taxonomy): Eukaryota > Viridiplantae > Streptophyta > Magnoliopsida > Rosales > Cannabaceae > Humulus > Humulus lupulus. The sequence continues at coordinate 103,305,837 of NC_084793.1, forward strand.
CATCTATTATGATAAGAATTAAATCATTATGTCAAATGGTAAGTTTATAAAGATAATCAATTCTCATTGGTCCTATCATATATAATCTCTATTATATACAACACCTTTACTAAGATGTCTATCCACATCAGTAATCTGAATCTAGATCATTTGCATCCACTATGCTTAGTAAATCGTACTAGTAACCATTCATTAAAGAGTCATTTAACATGCTACTGCCTATTTTACTGATTATATATGATCTTAATTCTCTTGTACTAATACAAGATCATATTCTCATGAATGAATAAGGAATTTTCTTGCTATTATTATATAATTAATCCAAACAATAATTATAACATTCAAATATATTAAAATTGTACTTTTATTTAAAACCAATAAAATGTCTTTATATGCTTTTAGGGCATTAATTCTAACAAAGCTATCTCGAGGCCCTGACTAGAACCAACACTTTTCAACCAATAGTAGAGATCGTAGGCTATAATGCCTTATTCTCCCACTCACTATTTTGGAAATAAAAGTTATTCTATTGAAATATCTCGTAATTTAATTACTAAGTGATTATTACAAAAATTTAACTAATAAATCTAAGTCACTTATGCAATCAAAATTTTAACTCTTAAAATTTTTAGATTACCAAATTTAGAATAATTACTAACAATTACTAATTAATTCTAAACTATGTTTTTCCTAGGTATTAAACTCAATAATAACCCTAAAATATATTAAGGTAATCTAGATATTCTATTAATGTGACATTACCCAATTTAACTACTTAAATCTAATTCACAATATTTGTGTCCATTTATGTTAGAAAAAAGACTATACTACTTTTCTATCCTAGGAGACATGTTAATAAAAATAAACATTCATACACATAGCATCCCATTTAAATGATGTAATGATTGGGCGTTCCTATTCAATATGACATGTCACTAGAATAAAAGAGGTCTACAGTGACGACCTCTACTACGACGACACATAAATCATCGCTGAATGTAGGCAAAATCAACCAAATAATAATTTTTTTAAAATTTATTGAAAATATTGAGCTACAACGATGACATGTCGTCGCTATTGGGTGTCAGGAAAAAAAAGGAGGAAAAACTTGACTGGCCCTCCAAAATATCTAGTCTATAGCGACGACATATCGTCGCTATATACCCTAAGAAAAAAAGGAGGGAAAGTCGATCGCCAAAGGTTGCCTGTCAGTTTTTGTCATCTATAGCGACGACATGTCGTCGGTATGGGTCACAAAAATTTGTAAAAACATTACATTTACTTTCAATAGTGACGATATTTCATCGCTATAGACCCCTCGAAAAAAAAGGAGGGAAAGTTGACCGCCAAGAATCAGCTGTCAAATTTCGTTGTCTATTCAACGCTATACGGTCTATGTTTTATAACTGAAACAGTGTGTGCGCTGTACAATGTTGACTTACTTATACCTATAGCGATGACATGTCGTTGCTATAGAGACCACCGATATAACTTCCTAGGCGTGGTCTTCTTCCCCATTTTTTCCCTCTCTTAAAAATTACAGAGAGCGAAAAACACTCCCTTTTGTCGCCCTCCACCGCCCCGCGGTGTCCCAGCCCCATTTTGGGGCCTCTTCGCTGCCTCACTATTGTACTTGGCCATCCTCCTCCCTATTGTGCTTCTAAAAAGTTTTTTTTTTATTAATACTTATGGTTATTTAGTTTTTAATAAAAATGAGGTTTTGATGTTTGTTTTTATTTTCTTTTCTTTTTCAGATAGAAAAAGAATCTGCACCTTCTATGTTTTTCAGATTGTAGAGATCCTCCCTTGGGTATTGTTTTTAATTTTTTTTTTTGTTTGGTGATTGATGAATGTACTGATGTATGTTTAATTTATATTTTATAGGTGTGTGATTAGTTATTTTAGATAGTGTTAATTTTTTTTAGATTCGTTTTAAAGACTTAAATGATTATTAGAAGTATATTTGTTTATCAATTTGAATATTTTTGTGTTTTTTAAGATGAAAATTGTATATTTATTTATTTTTTAAGAAAATGATGAATGTATGTTAGAAAAAAAATGTTAGGTTAGATGATATAATTTTTTTTAATTGTATGTTAGGTTAGATAAATCCAGTTAGATGTTTAATGTTATTTAAGATTATATTTTATAAAGAAATGTTGATGAATTTATTGATAAATCTATGTTAAGATTTTGTATTATTTATATGGTTTTTTTTGTTGATATGGGAATTTAAATTATTTTATTCAATTTTATGTATGTTCTGGAACTGTTTTTGTATTTTTTTATGCAAATTTTAATTTTTGGGATATGTTAAATTACAGTCATTATGCTGCCAAAAGTTTAGTAGATTTAGAACAACTAAATATTTCAAAATTGTTTTAAAGTTAGTGTGATTAAATTTTTTAATTAATAAATTTTTAAGAAATTAATAAAAATTAATTCAAAAAATTATAAAGTGTAAATTAAAGTAGTAATTTTACAAGTATAAAACTTTATTAATATTTTTTTATCCCATGGAGACTCACACACAAAGCCGCGAAGTTCAACCACACTACGCCTAAGGGCCTTGCCATGCGAGGTCGAGTGCATCTAAAACACCCCTTCAAAAGACCAAGCGCCTAAGCACTGCCGAGGGACTTAAGGTCCTCGCTATGCGAGGCCGTCCCTATGCAAAGGCCCCGTAAGATGCGTCGTGTCTCCCCTATGGATTTAAGAGCCTCGCTATACGAGATCGTCCCTATGTAAAATCTGCGATAGTCCTAAGGGCCTCGCTATGCAAGGCCGTCTCTATGAGAGACCCCATTGCGTCTCCCTGTGTGGCCTTGTGAGTTGCCTCACGAGGCCCTGCGAGCCCCTTCGCCACTCGCCTAAGTGACCACGCAAGATGCACGTCTCGCCATTCCCCGCATCATGCTACGAAGCCTCATGAGACCTCATGAGCCCCTTCGCCTCTCTCCTAAGTGGTCGCGCGAGACGTCCATCTCACCATTCCCTACATCATGCTGGAAAAGCCTCGTGAGAGAGATGCCCTCGCATCTCGTCGTTGTAGAAGAGACCATTGCAGACTCCTCATTCCTCGGCCCCAAAGACCGCCTCATGAGGCTGTTGTCTCCTAAACCCCATTTTCTTTTTGGAGCACCCGCTTAGATGATGTGGCCCTATCTTACTCTCTAAGGTAGGTGTCACCAGCAGAGCGCGTAGTAGAATACAAAGAAGCTTGGAGCCAAGGCATATCTTGGAGGAACAAAGAAAACCATCATGTACGGGGCATACGTACGGGTTCAGAACATACTTGACTGAAGAGGTCAGAGGCATGGCCCTAACATCCGTATCCGACAAGTAGTGGTGGTACGAATTAGTACAAGAAGTGGTGGCGTGATCATGACCTTGACCATGTACTAGGGCTGACACCACCCCCTGTACACCACTACGTCTTGCACCACTACCTTGACAAAGTACCCACGTACATCCTTACGCCACAATGTATTAGGAGCCATTAGAGCTCCACTATAAATAAACATTGACCCTAAGACTAAGAGGTTGTAAATTTCACTATTTACTAAGGCTATAGAGTAATGTACGAGTATCGTTTCTCCATTGTTGTTCAAAGCTTTTCTCCTTCATGTTTTCTCTGAGCTCCTTCTAAGTTCATCATTTTCTTATATATATCTTTGATTTTTTTGAACTAATATCGTTGACGAGTTCTCACTATCAAAAATTCGACGTCGTCTTTGGGAAGGCCAAGTATCAATTCACTATTCTTCCATCAATTACGACAAGAAGAAATGTCAAGGAGTTCAATATGTCTACGGGAATCGCAAGATGTGGAGATCTGTTAGTCTTAAATTATCAATTCAAAGGTGCACAGCAGAATATATGGACCCATTTTAGTAAATATTAATACCAGCTAGAATCATATACATATATAAATAGTAAATCACATACAAAACAGATCAGGGATTACCTTTTGTAGCCTATCAAGTGTCCTTGAATCTTTTTGTATAAAATCTACGATATTCCTATCCAGTAATCTGAAAGCTCACACCTTGATCTTCCAGACCAATCCTCAAACACACAAGAATGTGTGTGGGTACGTAGGATTCAAAAGGTTGATTTATGTGACTCTCTAGATGTACTCAACACATGAGATCTAGAGAGGTGTAGAATAGTTTTCAGGTTTTGAGAAAACTATCACTTTTGAGAGAGAGAGAGAGAGATTCTATATTTTTAATTTCATAAAAAGCATTAAAGCTTCTTCTCAAATTCACGTACTATCTGACTTATATAAAAAATATTTAATCTAATTAAATAATCTTTATTTTATTAAAAATAAAATTCAAATTCAAATTAATTTGATATTTATATATAATTATTTATTTAAATCATATTTAAAAAGAATAATTAAATAATTGATTAAACAAATTTATTTGAAATTAAAAATTAAAATCCTAGGGATAAAAATCCCCGAGTTAGGCGCCAAACATTGTGTTGTAAAGTGTGTGTCGCCCAACCATATTAGGGTTTCCCTAATTTTCTCATTTGTTTATTTAATCAACTTTTAACATAATATATTTATCCCAACATAAATATCAGTTAATTTAAAATTAAATTAAATAAATAAATATCATATTAGTTTTAAATTAAATAAATAAATATCATATTTTAAATAAGATATTTATTATTCTCTCTTTATATTAATCCAAAGAAGATTAATATTAATTCTAACCTATAATTTTTTCAAGATAAAACTATATAGTTAAATAATTAATCAATTACCCATGATTATCACATAATTATTTTCTTGCCCTTGAAAATTAATTCATTTGCAATTTAGTCATTCTCTCTACAAATCTTTCTTTTGACATCCTTACCCTTGACAGTGTAGGACAGACGTGATCTAGGAACCATGGACCTATAATACGAAGCCCTAATAAACCAAATTATTAATCAAACTCTTTAATATAATAATCTTATTTATTAATTCCATGTTTACTCAACTATAATTATGGAATTGCATTCTAAGTATTTATACAATTATATTTACAGAGTTTTCTCTTGTAGTCCATTGATATAATCAAGATATGTAGTTCTGTCCTCCATTATTGGCTCGTTAATTAGAGCTGGAAAAATTACCATTTACCATTCTAATCACCTCTTGATCCTTAAGTACCATTAATTCACTAGCGAATAATTAATATATAATCTAATTATAGATTTGAGCTCAAGAACTATTCAGTTCTAGAATTAACCATTAAGGGAACCAATATTCGATCTGTTAGGAAAGCATCGATTCCAATATTGTAATTCATGATCCCATCCATCCATGATATTGAATCTCCAAAACAAAAGTCATTAGCCTCATTACTCTAAGAGACCTTACAAGTGAATCAAAAGATCCAATAAACAGAAACATGAGTTCATGAATACTCAGGATTTAGACTGATCTACAAATGATCATCTATTATGATAAGAATTAAATATTTAAGTCAAACGAAAAGTTTATATTGATAATTAATTCTCATCGGTTCTGTCATATATAATCTCTGTTATATACAACACTTTTACTAAGATGTCTATCCACATCAGTAATCTGAATCTAGAATACTTGCATCTTGTATGCTTAGCAAACCGTACTAGTAACCATTCATTAAAGATTCCATACTTTAATATGTCACTGGCCATTTTATTCATTATATATGATCTTAATTCTCTCGTACTAATACAAGATCATATTCTCATAAATGAATAGGAAATTTTCTTGATATTATTATACAATTAATTCAAACAAAAATTATAACATTCAAATATAATAAAACTGTACTTTTATTTAAAACCAATAAAATGTATTTACATGATTTTAGGGCATTAATCCTAATAAGATCCATCTGGATGGAGACCAACAATGGGCCTCCAGGAAAAACCCTCCACCACCTGAGAATGGTGGTACGCTGGAGGAGCATCCAGTTCCTGAAGAGGAAAAGGAGGCATCATCCCCGGCTGTCCAACCTATCGACGACCCTCCAGAACCATTAGCCTCATTTGTGGGTGGCTTAGGTACGCACCCACCTCCTCGACCACTGACTTCTCTGCGATCCAGCTGCCGGGATCCAGGTCCCTCTACATGAAAACCCAGAAAGAGTCCTCGAGTACACTCTGTGAGCTTCAGCTCCAGGAATCGGTTTTATGAGGATGAGATACGCTAGTTGAACTAAAAGAATCAAAGACTGGAAACCACGCTAGAGAACATGCAAAAGGTGTTGAACAGTTTGTTGCAAGGGAAGTCAAGCGTGCCCCTTCCCAAGCATAGGGAGGAGTGTGGGAGAGGAGAGACCACCATCCTTGTGGACGGCGGGAGGAATCAATTTCACTAGCAACACTCCCCGAAAAAAGAAGCATGAAGGCCCTGGGCCAGCAAAGTACCGTCAAAAGGAAAAGTGGAAGGACGATGCTGGTCAGAGAAATGAAGCTGAAGTCACCTCTAAGGAGGTGTCCCCTGACCTAAGCAAAAAGCTCAATAGAAGAAGGTCAGATGTAAGGACAACACCCCCTATAGCTCCTTCAAAGGACAAAGGTAAAGGAATGGCCAACCCTTCTCATTTAAGGGACTCCTTGAATAGAAGGAGGCAGGAGTTGGACACCGAGATGAGAAGCCTTTGGAAAAAAATAGTCATGACATCTGGGGGGCACATTGTCAATGATGAGTTCGACTACGATTCACCTTTCATAAGAGAGATTCAAGTTGAATGACTCCCAGCTAACTTTAAAGAGCCTCTTGATGCCTTCAACGACTTGATGAAGTTGAGGGGAATCTATAGCAGAGCCAGGTGTCATTGCTTTGTTGTCACGCTGTAGGGGGCTGCATACAAATGGTTCAAAAGGCTAAGGCCAGGAACTATCAGGTCATGGCAACAGTTTTCTGACGAATTTCTCCAACAGCACAATGCAATACACGATTACACCATGTTGGACACCAGCCTCGCAAACTTAAAGTAGGGTGAAGGTGAGATCTTAAGAAGTTATATTCATAGATTCAATATGGAAGCGGCTAAGGTAGGAAGCCTAACTCGAGGAGAACTAAAAATGGAAATCACTACCAGAGTACAGCCAAGCAGCAAGCTATGGGACAGTATGCTCAAAAGAGAGGTCACTAACTTAGACGACTTCTATTAAAAAGCACAAAATTATATTCGCGTCGAAGATGGTCATGAGAACCTTAAGGTGGGAAGAAGAAAAATCTTATCCAAACCCTCGGCCCACGAGGGCTCGAATGATGTAAAGAAAAAGAGAGCGTAGGAAGGGTCGAGGAACAACAAACAGAGAAAACACATACGCGGAGGTGAACCTAGGAAAACACCATCCACCATCTATACAGACCTGACAGATACCAGGGAACATATCTTCCTTGCAAATGAAAATCAAGTACCCTTCAAGAGACCCCCACTGATGAAGAGAAGCCGATCCAAAAGAGACCCTAGTAAGTATTGCCAATACCACAAGGATATTGGCCACGCCACGACAGAGTGTAACCATTTGAAAGTGCAACTTGAGGAGGTCATATGCAGGGAGCACCTATGCAGGTATGTCAGAAGGGAAAATCCAATGCTAAAGGATAGGCCATCATCACCACAAGCCCAAGAACGAGCCCCGAAGGTGCAGGTATAAGTAAGAATGGCCTTCGGGGATCTAGCATTTGGAGGAGATTCGAGAAAAGAAAGGAGTACATATGCCAATGATGCTTTTTCCTACAGCAAACCCTTAGTTCTACCAAGTCCTCGTGGATAATAGAAGTTCAATAGATATCTTATATCATCCCACTTTGGGGAAGATAGGCTTGGGAATCAAGAGCTTGAGACCTTGCCACAACTCCTAATATGGATCCACTAGGGAGTCGATACAACCCTTAGGAACGATCGAGTTAGCTCTCACCATGGGGGAGCAACCCAGATAAATCACTATCATGTCAAACTTCGTTGTGGTAGATTGTGCTTCAACTTTCAATGCGGTATTGGGGAGACCATCCCTAAGAGAATTGAAAGCGGTGACCTAAATCTATCATCTGTCCGTTATATTCCCAACTTCTGGGGGGATTGCAAGAATAAAGGGAGAACAAAAGGAAGAAAGAGAGTGTTATAATTCCTTTCTCCGCACAACGGCCAAGCCACATGGACCCATGGTGATGGTCATCCATATGAAACAAATCCCACAAGGACTAGACCCCTGAGTCACTAAGGAGACCAGAACCAAAACAAATAAGAGAGAGATAGATGAGCTACGCCTAAAAAACCAAAAGTTAGAGGAAATGGTGTGGAAAATGCTAGAAGTGCTCTATTACATGGCACAAGAAAAGTCTGATGTACCTTCCACCATGCGCATAGGAGAAGAACATGGAAAGAAGTAAACAACCTGTAACGTCCTACGCTTTTGGGTACCTTTAAACGACTCGGGTCGGGATTTTTCCCCCGGGTTAAGAATATTATTTTAAATAATATTATATTTTGTTTGTAAGTATTCCATGAGTTATTGCTAGCCAAAATATGAATTTTGTGATTTTAAAAGTCAAGATAAGACTTTCGGTCCTGGACCGACACAAAAACCCTGATCGGGTAAAAATCTCGGAAAATAAAACGAAAAATCATGGCAATTATATTTTGGGCATAAAATACATTCATAAAAGTTAATGTTTGGTCAAAAATAATAAACCTAAAAGAAAATGGAAATTTTAAGGCATTTTGTGCTAAATGCCTAATTTTGCCGAAATGGGGAATTTTATTCCATGAATGGACCTTAGGTTAAATTTTATTATGTGATTAATTAAATTAAATGTGAGAGACATTTAATTTAATTAATTAATGTTAATTTTGGTAATTAAAACTTAATAAGAGTGAAAAAGGTGTCAAAAGTCAATTTGGACTTTTCTTCTTATGAAACATTTATTAACCCTTAAAAAAAAAAAAAAAAAATATATATGAAATGATCATATATGGCAAAGGGTGGCCGGCCATGTGGTCTTTTAGAGTTGTGTGAACCCACTTTTATAAGATTTAAATCCCATTTAATTAAAGGTTAGGGATAAAAGCAAGTGGGTAAAACACTTGAGTGTTTTTAGGGTAAATTAGATAGTATATAACTCTTCCATCCCTCCCCAACCGACCACACCACTCTCTCACATTCAATCATCTGATTTTTGAAGACCTCTCAAAGTGTTCTCTCCATTTTTCAAGCCCAAGAACACCAAGGAAACTTTGAGGCTAAGTCTTGGTCTAGGAAGTATTTTCCCTAAGGTAAACTTTCACTAATCTAGGTTTTTGTAAAGTTTTAAGCATAGAGTTTCAAATAGCTAATTGACTATGTTGTTGGGGGAAGTTTGTTAGGGTTTTTGAAAGGTTTTGAAGGAGTCAAAGCTTATAGGAAGGTCCAAACCTTAAGCAAGAACACCAAAGAGGTAAAAAGTTTACTTTTGATGAGTTTGTTGTAGCGTTTTTAGTTTTAAGCATTTTTTTGTATATCTAATGCTTAGAGTTTCTTGTTGATGATGTAATAAGGTTATGGTAGTTGTTTAATAATTTTTATGATGCATGTGTATTGATTTTTGAAAATGGGAACCAAAACCCCCAAGGGTTTTGTAGGATACCCTAAAACAAAACATGTTTTAAGCTGTGACTTCCAAGGGGTCAAGCAGCCACTGTATATTGTTTTTGTAAAATTAAATTGTACTGTTATGTTGTTGAGATTGAGTACATTAAATTGAGCTTTTGAAACACTAAAAAATGTTTAGAAATGAGTAAGCTATGCTATTTCAAAGTTTAGGTAAAAAACTGTTTTTTCGTATTCTCATTTTCGGAACCAAGTTTGGACAGCCACTGTATAGGGAAAATGAACCCAGTTTTTTCTAAAATTTTGTGGACACATTTCTAGTATAACCTATTAGTCCACTGTAAAATTTGGTAAGAAAATATTAAACGGTTTGAAAGTTATTAGCTGTCAAAGTTTGGAAAAAATAAGGACTTGAAAATAAGGTAATTTTTACCTCATTGTTGGAAAATGATTTCACCAATCAAAAATGCTCATTTTGACCTAAGATTTTACAAAGACCTAAATGGCATAACAAAAATGGAATTGGGAAATTTTGGTAACAATTGGGTAAGTAAATTTCAAGATATGAACTAACGAAGTATGTAGTTAAAAATGTGAAAAATAGGTTTTTCACACTTAGTGTAAAAATGATATTTTGGAACATAAGGTAAAAAGTAAAATTTTGTTTATTTCAAGATATAAAATGGTAAGTCTTGAAATCATATTTTCACTAAAATTTACCCTTTGAGTTTAAATGAATTATTTTTATTAAAGAGTTTTTATTCTTTCTAAAAATAAGAGATTTAATTTATTAATAGTTAATAAATTAAAAGAGGGTTTAAAACCCTATATTTTGAGAAAATAATTAAATGAATGATTTTTCTAGTAAGTAAAATTGATTAATTTCTTTTAGAAAATTAATTAGTCAAGATGAGAAATTTATAACGGTTTTCCTAATTAAGACAAATTAGGCAATTTTCTTAAAACGGTTTTTAGATATTAAAACCTTAAGAAAAATAAAAGGAAAATTTAAAGAGTTTATTTTCTTTAAAAATAATTAAGGAATTTATTTGTATTTTCTGGATATAATACCGGCTAAAATCTTACATATTTTAACCGACTAGTCGAAAGTGCGGGTTAATAGCGATACCTTGAAAGAGTAAGATTTTTAGCGGGTTGTGGGGAAATACCATTGTGATACCCGAGCCTAGGTATCGAGACCTTAGGATAGGTCTCCCCGAGACTTAGGGTTTAGTCTCGAATATTTTGTATAACTTTCCTTAATAGGTTTAAAACCCAAATAAGGATTATAAATCCTTACAAATGACTTTTATTAAAATGACCAAACTGCCCAAAATAATAATAACGAATTATTAGTGCCATAATTAATCCGAGTATACTGTATGGATAACTACAGTATTGGCTAAGCGTAACTGGACTGAACGTTGGAGGGTGAAAACTTGCTGAGCGCTAAGGACTCCAAGTAAGTCAACTTATATTGTATGGCTGCAACATGAAATGATTATTGTCTTGTATGTTAGTATAGGGATACATGCACATATATAGGCTGTCATAGAAAGTTGCTTAGAGACGTTAGTCTAGTGAGTGCTGATTTAGAAAATATGAACGGTAGAAGTCCGTCATATCCTAGACGGTTGATCCCTGTCACACTGCTTGATTTTATTTATGTCCGGTTCATTACCGCGACGAGTGGCCATGAGATGAGGATAAGCTGGTTAAACCTAGGGGTGCCAAGATAAATGGGACCTAGGGGCCCTCATGCTTACTTAATCATTGGACGGTTAGAATCCGAGCAAGTGCTCTGATAAGTTATTCCCGGATAGCAGCCGTGAATATTGGCCATTCCGTGAGAGTGCCTAGAGATACTAGGGGTTGCCAAGATAGAGTGAGGTTGAACACCCTAGGGGCAGCTGCTCACCAGCACCACTGATTAACATAGAAGTCTCCGTAAAACCGTGTAAATTGGATTACGCTCTTGGATAAGTAGCGATGCCCTAGGTAACACGATAGTTACCCTTGATGAGAATATTTATTGGCTAGATCTTAGTGTGGAGACTCGGTTCTCTTTTACAGATTAGCAATTATGTTGGAGGGCGCGTTACGCATGAATTGTTAGAAATTGTCGAGCGTTGGTCTCGAATTATGTTGTGATATAATATATCTACTTGCTCTGGGATTTTCTGAGTGCAGGGATATAATTGTTGATAAGATATAGTTGTGATATAATATATCTGCTTGTTCTGGGATTTTTCTGAGTGCAGGATTTTTATCTAGATATGAATTAATTTATCCTTGGTTATCAGGCATGACCATAAGTTTGCCAGGACGCTTTAGCGTTCTTGAAATTGATTGTGTAGGGTCCGGATGGGTCCGGATCCCTATTTCTCTATCTGCTTTGTTTGAAAGTTGATCTTACTAAGCGTTTTCGCTTACCTAGTTGTTTCATGTTGTAGGTAAGGGCAAGGGCAGGGCAGAGCAGTGAGCGCTGGAGTCTTCCTTGCAAATGTACATGTGGACCGACCTTTTGGGAAGCCGTTTTATTTTTGGAAATGTTGTGTAATTTTCCTAAACTAGGCTCACTCTACTCTTTATAAAATATGTTGAAACTAAATGTTAAGTATGGCCATACGACTTTTTAAAAAGTTTTTTTTTTATACGGGTTTTTGAGACATTTTGTTAAATGAAAACATTTATATTTCCGCATTATCGAGTCTTGAAAATCCGGGTCGTTACACAACCTTCCCCGTTGATGGTGGAAAGATCTAACTTCCAAAGAGCAGTTCCCCATGTTCGTAGCACCATGAAGTTCCCTTGCCACAAGTGCGGTCAAGAAAATGGGAGCACACATATGATGCAAATACCTACTCCTCAAAGAAGAAGACAAGGTACAAGAGAGGCATGTCCCAACAAAGAGAAGATGAAGTGAAAGGAAATAAGGCCCTCACAACTTCTTTCATGAAGGAGAGAAAGACCCAAGCTCGACCCGCCAGCGAACTTCTGAACTTGGTAAATAAGAGGAGGAAGGAGCTAGGCAACACGATGAAGAACCTTAGAAACCAGATAGCAGCTGCACAAAAAAGCTAGAAGCCAATAAGTCCATGGAAGAATCTCTAGTTTTGAGGGAGATCCAAGTACAAATTCTCCCATCTCACTCCAAAGAACTACAAAAGACATCTCATGGAGGGGAATGCCTCCGGCGACACCACACCTTCCCTGACTATGCAGCATCCCCTAGGAGCCATGTCTATGTAAAGCAAGGTGAAAATGAAAGTTTGAGAAAGTATATTCACTGCTTCAATGCAGAGGTAGCTAAAGTGGGAAAGTTATCTAAGGACTAGTTGAAAATGGCCATCGCCGCAAGGATACATCCGAAGAGAGAAATGTGGGAAAGTATGCTCAAGAGAGAAATAGAGGAGATGAGCAACTTCTATGAAAGAGTTCAAGAATGCATTCGAGAAGAGGATGGTTGTGACCACCTAAGGATACGCATCTGAGAGGTAATATTTGTAGAGCAAGTGATCAAGAGCCCGACGAGATAAATCCCACCAACCATTTTTGGGGGTAGGGTATATAGCAAAAAATAAAAAAATAAAACCTTGCAAGGCATTTATTGAATTCATAAGGATTATGTAACGACCCAAAATCACTAATAGGGCTTAAGGGCCTTGATTAGTGTGACGGGAGGGCATAACTGGATTATGTGTGATTTAAATTATTATATGCATGATTATGTGATAAGCATGCTTATATGATTATTTGGATATATGAGTTGCATGATTATGTGTACTAGTATGCATGTAGGCCCTGATTAGATTATAAGGGCATATTCGTAATTTTGTCCCGTTGAGGGCATAAATGTATTATTTGTGATAAATTGTTGAGACCACATTCTTATGTGGATATATATTTGCAGCTTGTGACTCGAGGCGATCCTAGTGAGCGGTTTAGCGAAAAATTCACGGTGGGGATTTATACCCGACTCGGGGGAGCCTGGGGGTATTTATGAGAATTTGGGAAATATATTGGAGGCTATTTGATATTGAGGGAAAAAATTGGTGATTAGTTAAGTGTCGGGATGTAGGCAGTAATTATTAGGGACACTCGAGGAATTAGCGGGAATTGGGAGCAAATGATCAAAATGCCCTTGGTATGTTTAAAGGCTTATGTTTTAATGGGAGGGCAAAATGGTCATTTGATTTAAAAAGGGATAAGTGATATTTTTCCTTTATAGACTTAGTGGAATGTTTAGAGAGTAGTAGAAGCTGAAAGAAAAGAAAAGAAGGAAGAAAGAAGAAAAAACAGAACACATAGCTAACCCCCTTTCTCTCTCACTCGGTTCCCTCTTCCTTCACCATCTCTTGAGGAATTTTGAAGCTTTAACTAAGGGAAAGCTTGGGCTGGAGCTTGGGGCTAGGGTCCTTGATAAAGTTAGAGGATTTAGAAGGAGTTAGTCACCCAATTAAGGTAAAGTTTAAAGGTTGTTCTTGAGTTTCTAAGTTTTGTTGGAATGAATTTCTAAACTTGAAATTTGGATGGAAATTAAGGGAATTAATCTTGAAGAATTGAGGAGCTTAAGGATGGAAGGATACTGAGGGCAACCTAGGGTCGAATTCCCCATCAAAGGTAAGGAATTCTATGCTTAATCATTTGAGTTGCTAGGTTGATTCTGGTTTTCTGATGAGTTCTTGAGTTTTGAGTTCAAATCTTGTTTTTCTTTGTTTGATGGTGCATGTGGCTAAGTTTTATGTTGTTGGGCTATGTGGGATGAGATGTAGAGGATGGTAGGCTCAATTTGGTGTGTGGTTGAGGTTTGGAGTGGTTTTAGGGAGTTTTGGCTCGAGGAAAATCGTAGGAGAAAACTCAGAGTGCTGAAGGTGCTATAAGTAGTGCTGTAGTGCTAGCCTTAGGGCGCTACAGTGCTATTCTGTCTTTCTGGGGGGCTTTTGGCTCTGCTTGTAGCACTGTAGCACCCACTCTGTGGTGCTGTAGCGCTACCCTGCCTTCAAAAGTGGATTTGTGGGTAATTTCTTAGGGTTTTTTCTTGGGGGCTCGGGGTTTGATTCCACCTCCTCGTTTGGTGGAATTAGGGCTTCCCGAGGGCTCGGGATTGGTCCCGAGGTTAGGTTACAAAATTGAAGTTTAGTGATTGTTCTAATTTATGCCTATAACTAGGTGTATGCTAGGGCTCAGACGGGATCGCACTTGAAGATCAATTTCACTAATCAAAGCTATCAGAATCAAAGGTAAGAAACTGCACCCGGTTGTGTGAATATGTTGGGACTACGAGCTCCCTATATTTGTATGTAATGTCATGAGATGGTATTATGCCATGGGACATGTGATAAACAACCTAAGAGTGCCAGAATCAATATTTGCGCACAGGGCATGGCTCGGCCACTGGTAGCTGAGGTTAAATACATAATCACTGAGCTCGGCCTAAGTGAGTCGGAGTCAGTGGGATAATCAGAGGGTGTGGCCTAAGGGCGTCGACCCTGGACTTTGGTGTGATATGTTTATTGTTGTCTAAACTATTGAGTGTGACAAGTTTGTTATCTGAATAACTGTTTGTTGGCTTGTAGATTGATATCACTGTTTATGTGAGTTGTATGACTTGTGCATATCTGATTGATGATTCATAAATTGTCTATGCTATGATTATAGTTTTCTTGCTGGGCCTTGGCTCACGGGTGCTACGTGGTGCAAGTAAAGGAAAGGGCAAGGTGGACCAGTCCTGAGTTGGAGAGCTTTGAGGCTGAATGTACATAGTCAACTGATCGACTGCCATGACCAAGGAGTAGTACAGGACAGGAGAAGCCTAAATGTCTGTTTTTCCCTTGGAGTGGCCAGTACATATTTATAACCTGGAATTTTTTTAAACTGTCTTTTAAACTTTATTTCTTTTGGGATCCCATGTACAAAATGTTTATCTAAACGAAATGCATCTTTTACGACCAAACTCTTTTAACCCTAGTTCAGTTATAGTTTCAGTAACACGTTTCTAATTAATTGACTTGATTAGCAAGTCTAGCACCTTTATAAACACACGGTGTAACGGTCTTGGCTACCTAGGGCGTTACAGATTAACTACCCTTATGGATGTCAAGGGAACCACGAGGTTATACAAGGACATCCTCGTGATAGGCTAATACCTCTGCGAGGAGTAAGGCCTCAAGGAGACGTCCACCGATGAGCCTAGAGCGGCCACCAAGCCGTCTAGCCAAAAAGATTCTGAACAGAGATACTTGTGAAAGAAGTCAAAAGGTTTCATGAGGATAACCTCCTGATAAAGGCTAATAACTACATGAGGGCTAAGGCCTCAATAAAAGCATCCACCAATAAGCCTAGAGTGGCCACCAAGAGGTCTAGCCAAAAAGGGTCCTAAAAGAGACCCTTGTAAAAATAGTGCTATGCATAATGACAAGAAGGACGCTTCTCGCACAAAATAACAAGTGCATGCAAAGAATATAAAAGGATGCCAAGAAGACAAATGCTTGACATCTCCTTATAAGTATAGTCAAGGTGCACCAAAAAGACTATCATCATCAGTCCAAGGAAGACATATAATTCATCAAAGAAGAGGGAATTATCAAAGCCCTTAAGCATGATAACCAAAAGAGGATGACAAAGGCTCAGAAGGCCAATACATCCTTGCTGTCAGTACAAAGATAAGCAAAGGTCCCATATATAAAAGTTTCACACACAAAGGTGAACTTAAAAGGACCTTAGATGTAAAGAGTTCCATATATAACCGAAGACTTAAAAAGTTCCATGCAAAATAAAAAAACATAGATGGTTACACAACAACAACAAAAAATATAATAATAAGCCTCGAATATGGGCCTATGGGCTCCTACGTCGACCTTTCTACTCAGCAATCTTCTCGGTCGCATACTCTCCCAAGGGAGACAGGTTGACATCAGGATTAGTCCTCCACACGGCATGCAATGTGCGCTCGACTATGCCATTCTCAACTTTCACCAGCTCAACCTTAAGAGTATTAATCTTCTCATTCAGGGTATGAATATTGGCTTCAAGCCTGGTGTTAGACTGAGAGGTCGATGCGGCCTTGGCTAGTGCAGCATCCCTCTGGCGAACCGCCTCAACAAGTTGGCCCTCCAAGTCATTGACTCGTGTAGTCAACTCATCTGTCTCTGCCTCAGCTAAGGAGAGGTGCTTCATCTCCCCCTCAAGCTCGAACTGTAATCGTTGCGTGGATGAAGAACTCGCAGCGAAAAAATGGTGACCCAAGATGGAGGCCTAAGTAAAAACAAAGAAACGAAACAAAACATCAATGATCGGGCGACATCAAAACTGAAAAACACTCATTAAGTGTTATGACATGCACCTGCATAGAGGCTCGCATATAAGCCTCTCCCAAGTCAATATCTGGAATGTCATACATAGACCCCCATTTTCCTTCAGAAATACTCCCCATGTAATGGCTCATGGCCTCTCCATACTGGGTCGCCAAAGGATGCCCCTAGGAAATGGAGGTATGGGCTCGACGGAGGGAAGCACGTATACATGTTGATGCATGCCTAGATAAGGAAGGGGACTGAGAAGGTCCAGATCCATCAACGAAGGCACATGGAGCAGAGGGGTGTGGAGTCACCTCTTTAGGAAGTGAGGCACCCGAGGACATCTGTCCCAGATGCACCCCCAAAGGCGGAAGAGCATCATCGAAGGAAGGCAAGACAAAATTCCTCTTCGGAATAGAGAAAGCAAGAGGAGGGGCGGTGAAGGAAAACTCACCACCTATTACCAGCGATGGGATTTGGGAGGTAACGTCACTGGTACATCCATCATCTGCAACCTCCCTAGCCCAGTTAGCCAAGGAGTTTAAACAGGAGTAGTTCTCGGACTCCATCTCAACCTCATCTTCAGTATCCATCATGTCATCCTCGGAGTAGTGATAGTCTTCATCATCATCATCATCTATGTTCTTCTGGTTGGTATACTTGGATGAGACGGAGCTCAAGGAAATGGCTTAGTCCGGAGACAAAAACTTGGATGAATAGATATTACCCTAAGTAAAAAGGCAGCAGGCATATTTGCATGAAGATGACATACCCATGACCTTCGCCACATGGTCTCGGGCTGCAGGCCGCAAAGCAAAGGGTGACAACCCCTTCAAAACCTAAGGCCAAGGAAAAGAAATAGGTATAGTAAGGCAAACCTAAGTAGAGGAATAAACACAAGTAAAAATAAATAAATATATATATGCATATAGAAAAGGCTTAATTGATGTGTTGAAATGTGTATCCTAGGTTGATACACTGTTGGGTAAGAAAATTGCTGGTGGGTATTAGCTTTAGAGTCAGAAGATGAGAACTCAATAGGTTTGACATCAAGAGGAATTTGGAAGGACCGTCTAGATGCTATAGCCAAGCTAAGACTTGACTACGTGTGTGCGTGGATACAACCCTATATCAACAATACAATAGGAGTGAAATTTGCATAAGATAAGAATATATACGTGCCTAACAAACCATGGGAACAATGAACTCTTAAGGGAAAAGGAACATACTAATCTATGGCCCTTAGTCTCATATAAAAGATAAAAAAATTGTGCATATACCATTGGCAAAAGGAAGTATACCGGGATGTGTATGAATGACACCTTGGGTACGCGAGGGGAGGCCCTAGAGTGCGTGGAAAAATGCCTCTGGATATGCGAGAGAATGGCCTTTGAAGTTACGAGAACGACCTCCTAAGAGAAACCACCCTTACTCACTACAATGCAAGCATGGATAGTTAAGAAAAAAAAAAGAGAAATAAAAAAGAATTTCATAGTGGCAAAAATTACCCCCTAAAACGATTCTATGGAGGATGGAACCTTGGAGCTCTTGGAAGTGACTTCAAAGAATTACCACTAGACCATGTAATCTTTAGTGTAAAAAAAAAAGTCCAAGTCTTGGGTATTTATAGGAAGAACCAAAGCTCCCAAGCCCTTGGATCAAATACAAAAAGGAGAGTGGGGATCAAAGGTATTGACAACCTTGGGATCCACGCTTGGGAATGGTTGGCTCTCAATCAATCTTAAGGACCCACTTGGATCACCACCAAAGCTAGTTGGATTTTGTGTTTCTTTATAGCCTAGAAAGAAACACACCACCAAGGTGGATTTCTTGTTTCTTCATTCACCACTAGATATCACTCCAGAGGTGAGCCTTCCATGCCCCTTTAAGAAAAGGCGAAGCTTGAGCGCCATACATATCACACGGAAAGCGTATGAAAGAGTCTACAAACACACTTGAAAGTGTGCTCATAGACTGGGGGGTAAGTGTGAATATGGGAAAATTATCCCATGGAGCCTCACACACAAAGTAGCGAAGTTCAGCCATGCCACGCCTAAGCACCTTTCCATGTGAGGTCGAGTTCATTTGAAACACCCCTTGCAAAGGCCAAGCGCCTAAGCACCGTTGAGGGACTTAAGGGCCTCGCTATGCAAGGTCGTCCCTATGGAAAGGCCCTGTAAGATTCCTCGCGTCTCCCATATGGGCTTGAGGGCCTTGCTATGCGACACCATCCCTATGAAAAGACCCCATAAGATGCCTCGCGTCTCCCCTGTGGATTTAAGGGCCTCATTATGCGAGGCTGTCCCTACGCAAAAGCCGCAACGGACCTAAGGGCCTCCTATGCGAGGTCGTCTCTATGTGAGACCCCCTCACATCTCCCATAGGTGTTCCCATGAGAAGCCTCACATGGCCCTGAGCCCCTTCGCCTCTCGCCTAAGTAACCACGCGAGACGCCCGTCTTGTCATTCCCTACATCATGACATGAAGCAACGCGAGACCTCGTGAGCCTCTTCGCCTCTTGCCAAATTGGCCCCGCAAGACGCCCGTCTCACCATTCCCGACATCATGTCGAGAAGCCTCGTGAGACCTACGAGATGCCCTCGCATCTCTCCCTTGTACATGAGACCATTAGAGTCCCCCCACGACTTGGCCCCGAAGACCGCCTCCCGAGGTTGTTGTCTCCCAACCCCTTTTTCTTTTTGGAACACTTGCTTCAATGATCAGGCCCTACCTTACTCTCTAAGGTAGGTGTCACCAGCAAAGCGCGTAGTAAAAAACAAAGAAGCTTGGAGCCAAGGCATATCTTGGAGGAACAAGGACAATCATCATGTATGGGGCATACATATGGTTACATAATGTACTAGACTGAAGAGATCAGAGGCGTGGCCCGAACATCCGTATCTTACAAGTAGTGGTGGTACGAATTAGTACGAGAAGTGGTGGCATGATCTACAAACCCCTGACAATGTACCAGGGCCGACATCATGAACCTCTGCACCACTACCCTGACAAAGTACCCATGTACATCCTTACCCCAAGGACCACATGTTAGGAGTATGTCCTAAAAGCATGTAAAAGACCTTTGTTATTTCTATGTATAAATAAATACAATGCTCTATTATTGTTATATTTGGATTATTGAATTATTGTTTGAATAATTTAGTAAATATCAGAAAAAATCCATATTCATTATTGAGGATGTGATCTTGTATTATTACGAGAGAATTAAGATCACATGAATGAATAAAAATAGTCAACAACAACAAATTAAAGTTAAGGAATTCTTTAATTGGGGTTGTAAGTACGGTTTGCTGAGTATCATGTTGATACAAATAATCCAGATTTGAATTATTGATGTGGTAAGACATCTCGATAAATGTGCTTTAAATAATATGATTATATATGACAAGGACCGATATGAATAAAGTCTTTATCCAAAAACCATTTAACAATAAAGACTTGTAATTCATATCATATCTGATGATCATTTATAGATCAACATAAATCATGAGTGTTCATGAACTCCTGTTCATGTTTATTAAATCTTTTGATTCATTCGTTAAGGTCTCTTCATAGAATGAGGCTAATGACTTTTGTTTTGGAGATTTAATATCATGGATGGCTGGGAACATGTATCAAGAATACAGAATCTAATCTTTCCTAATGGATCGTATATTAGTTCCCTTAAGGGTTAATTCTGGAACTGAATGATTTTGAGCTCAAATCTATAATTAGATTATAGATGAATTATTCACTAGTGAATTAATGGTACTTAAGGAATAAGAAGTAAATTAGAAAGGTAAACTGGTAATTCTTCCATTCTAATTTATGAACTAATTAATTAGAGAGTTGAACTATTGTAAGATGGTTTTATCAATGGACGACTTAAGATAAGATTTCTGTAAAAGTATATCTATAACATAAAGAGTGCAATTCTTAATTTATAGTGGAGAAATATCAGAATTAATAAATTAACTATTATAATTAAAGAGATTAATTATTTAGTTACAATTTATTGGAGCTTAATGTTATAGGTGCATGGTATCCGAAATGACTCAAACAAACACTGACAAAGGTAAATACAAAAATGGGCAAAAGGACTTAGTTGATAAGTAAAATATTTTGCTATGCACTAAACATAATTATTATCTAATTATGTGTAATTAATTAATTGAGAATTAATTAATTATTTGATTTAACAAAAATATAATTAATTTTGAATTAATTTATATTTGGGAATTTTGGTATTTAAAAAATAATAAAAAAATTGGGAAAAATTGTATGCCTTCCATGGCATGTGGTACACGTGTAGCACAGTGCACAGTCATTGTGTTACACACATAAGAAGCTCTTGGTAGTTTCTTGGCTCCACAATTTTAGTTATTTAAATATTAAATAAATAATGAGATATTGTAATATGATTAAAATATTATTATTTAAACATAATCTGATAATTGATTAGTTATTTTAAATTTTTTTAAAATAACTAATATTTCATTTTTAATATATTGGATATATTAAATATAGGATATCAATTTTTTCAGAATGATACTTTTTCAGGGATAGAAAATATATCGTGAAATCTCTCTGACAAAAAGAGAATAGTGATACAAGCATAGGTCACTATTCTTCACAAACTTATTACCAAACTTTGTCAGATCTCATGTGTTGAGAACGTCTGATAAATAGATTTTACCTATTATTTTGTATAGCGAGCCCACACTCGTTCTTTGTGTGCTGAGAACATTTTGGAAGATCTTGGTGTGAGATCTCGAGGATTTTTTCCATACAAAGTGATAGGAAGGACTTGAGGTAATTTTCTATTCATATCTCTTATTCAATATATATATGTATGTGAAGAAGTAGATCTATAAATCTTGTGGGGTTAAATTAACAATTTTGATTGTTGTTCTGCTGCGTATAATCCCTGATTTGATCTATAAAAATCAACAAATGGTACCAGAGCCATCTTCACATATATATATTGAATATGTGTGGGTTTAATTTTATGCATTTTTTTTATGAATGAATGGATGGCTTAATATGATTATATGCCTGGGAATGTTGAATCGTTAATTATATGGTATTTTTGGGTTAGGATTTGTTTATGATTAGATCATTCTGTAAGCCATTATGGGGCATAGGTTTTTTGTAATTTTATTCTGTTTTTTTTTTTTTTTTTTGATCAAGAAGGAAAACTTCATTAATCAACCAACAAATTACACCCTCAACTCACTAAAAACCGAAACAAGAGGAACAACAAGCTGAACCTCCAAAACCGAAAAAAATATAGGCACTAACTACATGTTAATCTATGTATAAGGTCTCTCTCTTGTCTAGACAATTTTCTACTTTTAATAGCAATTAATCTGTAGCTCACTATACTCTTTACATATAAGGCAATCAAAGTATCAGATTTGGAGAAACCATCAAAGACACATCTATTTCTATTCAGCCATAGACCATAGCAAGTTGCTGCACTAACGGCTATGCTGATTTGTCTCACAAAACATGAAGCTTTCAGCGATATCCACGATAACCAGCCATCAAACTCCACCGGCCACCCTCTGAAACCCAGCCAATTGAACACTAATTCCACCACTCTTCTAGACAGGCAGCAATTAAAAAATAAACGCTGATGTGTTTCAGGCTGAACTCCACAAACAGGACAGAGAAATGAGTCTAAAACTATGTGAAATTTACTCAAGTTGTCCTTTGTTAATAGATGAGCATTCACAACTTGCCAAAGAAAAAATCGATGCTTTGGAAGATTGAGACTGCTCCATATAGCTCTATGATAGTTAACTTCAGTAGGGGGAAGAAAGCTGTTATACAAAACTGATGAACAAAACTTACCCGAGCAACCTGCCTTCAAGATCTCAGACATGGAAAACTTTTGTCTAAGTCGACAAAGTTTGCGCCAATACCAAATAGAGTCCAACTTTAGCTCATAAGACCAGAAGGAAACCCCCTTAAGATAGACAGTGTGCACCCACTTGACCCATAGCAAATCTCTCTTCTCAGTAATAGCCCAAATGTATTTGGTTAAGATAGCTTGATTCCATTTGGTCCCTTCTTTAAACCCAAGACCACCAAAAGCCTTGGGAAGACAAACTTTCTCCCAAGAGGCCAAATGAATTCTACTTCTATTCCCATTCAAACCCCAAAGGAAGCCTCTACAAAGTTTCTCAATCTCTTTAGAAACACTCTGAGGAAGGATGAAAGTACTCATCCAATAATTTCGAAGACCAAGTAAAATTGAATGAATCAATTGAACTTTGCCAGCAAAAGACGGGTGCCAACTTCCCCAAGAATGAAGCCTCATTTTTATTTTTTTAATAATAATCCCACAGTCCTCTGCTTTCCATTTAGTTGGTCTTAAAGGCACCCCTAAGTACTTTAAAGGGAAATCACCTTCAGCCAAACCAAGATCCATAATGATCTCCTCTTTCTCCCTAGTCTCAACTCCTCCAAAGAATATTTGTGATTTATTAACATTGATATGGAGCCCAGTAGTATTGCTGAAATCATCCAAGACCTCTTTAAGCACTTTAATGGACTGCTTAGTCCCTTTACTAAGAAGAATCAAGTCATCCGCAAAGCATAAGTTGATTAGCTTCAAACTTTTGTAAAGAGGATGATATCTGAATTTGGAGTCTTGAACAGCGTGAAGAAGATTTCTCGATAGATAATCCATAATCAGAACAAAAATCAAACGCGATAAAGGATCACCTTGACGAAGTCCCTTAGCCCCATGAAAACCACCTTGAATTCTACCATTCATAAGAAGAGAATAGGAAGTGCTTTTGATACAAATCATTATCAGCTGAACAAATCTACTAGGAAAGTTCAAAGCATTAAGAAGATCTTCAATAAAGTTCCAATCCACAGTGTCATATGCCTTACTGATATCTATCTTGATAGTGCAGTGAGGAGAAGTGTTTTTCCTTCTATAGTTCTTCAAAATATCTTGGAGAATCATCACATTATGAGCAATTGACCTCCCTTGGATAAAAGCACCCTGGTTTTGGTTAACCAGAGAAGGGAGAACTGAGGCCAGTCTAGAGCATAACAGTTTTGAAATGCATTTGTATATCATTGTACAACAAGCAATGGGTCTGTAGTCAACTGCTTTAGCCGGGTTCTCTAGTTTAGGGATGAGGGAAATCATCGTATTATGCAACTCAGGTGGCATGAGACCTGTTTCAAAAAAGTTAGTAACAGCAGGACTAATTTCCCCCCTATAACAGACCACAATTTCTTGAAAAAAAACCAGATCCAAACCCATCAGGTCCTGGAGATTTTGTGTCAGGAATACTAAACATTGCTCTTTTAACTTCCTTGTACAAAAAAGGTTTCAACAAACCAAGTTGATCATCTAAAGACAGCTTAGATCCCTG
Source organism: Humulus lupulus (assembly GCF_963169125.1). Lineage (NCBI taxonomy): Eukaryota > Viridiplantae > Streptophyta > Magnoliopsida > Rosales > Cannabaceae > Humulus > Humulus lupulus. The sequence goes on from NC_084793.1 coordinate 103,330,132, forward strand.
CTCAATACAAACCAAATTCAATCTGATTTTGACAGTACTGATACTGCCCATATAGCTGCGCAAATGAGTAAGGAAATGCTGAACAACTTCAGGAAAATTTTCATTAACTTTTCCTTGGTTTGTCATGAAATGTGATTCTGTTTTCCATTTTTCTCTTCTTCAAACAAGCATGAAAGTAAGAGGTATTGATATCTCCTTTCTGCAGCCAGGTAATTTTACTCCTTTGTCTAAGAAATTTATGGTACATCTTCTCTTGAGCAAAAAAATTAGCAGCTGCATTAGATTCTTGCTCCTGATAAATCTTGTCTTTCGGGTGAGATTGAGCCTGTAACTTAGCTTCACTGTAGCAGGCTTTAGCTTCCTAATAATTCTTCCCAATATCACCTATCACTTCATGGTTAAATTTCTTGAGGCAATGTTTAACTCTCATCAGTTTTAAGTATACCCCTTTTAGACCCCTAGCAGATAACGGCTTCTTCCAATTTTGCTCCACTAAACTCTTGAACTCAGGATGATTAGCCCAGAAATTGTAATACCGAAATGGCTTAATCCCAATAGCCTCTAAGGTTGTAGTTGAAACAACACAAGAACAATGATCTGATATGGATTCCCAACTAAAACGAGCTGCTGAGTTAGGAAAATGATCATGCCACTCCTCATTGACAAAAATGTGATCTATCTTGGAATAGATTCTATTAGTACCAGCTTGGTTATTAGTCCAAGTGAAAACCGACCCATGACTTTTGAGAGCTTCAATATGAACCTGAGATAACCAGTGATTAGAATCAGCCATTTCATTATGTGTAATAGGATTCCCCCCATTTCTGTCATCAACATTGAAAACTGAGTTAAAATCCCCAAGAATTAGCCATGAAGAAACAGGAAACTTCAGTTGCACCAGATTATTCCAAAGACTCTTCCTCTCTTCAATGGTATTGTAACCATATACAAATGTAAGACAAAAAGCAGAAGCTTGCCCAGCCATTTTAACCACACAATGAACATGTTGAGGAGATTCTACAATAACTGTAACTCTAACATAACCCTTTCTACATATAATCAATAACCTGCCTTCAACTGTAGAACTATTAAAAAAATCCCAGTTAGCAAACTTATTATCCATCAACTCCTGAACTTTAACCCCTTTCAACTTAGTTTCTAACAATCCCCCTACTCCAATTTTATTGACATTGCAAAACTCAACCACAGAATCTTGCTTAACCTTATTATTCAAGCCCCTAACATTCCAACTTCCTATATTGCAACTGTCCATGATTAAGAAGAAATTAAACCCGGACCCTTTGGTTCGCTGCACTCAACCTTCTCAGCCACAGATTCCTTCTCTTCTTGTAAAATACTAAATTTATTCACAGATCTATGCCCAACTTCTTTGCCACGATCTGAACTAGGCCCTGGGATCGGATCCTTCATTCTTGACCCAACAACTCTTCTAGGAGTTTTCCAAGCAACATTAGGCAACGATTGATCATCTGTTTTTCCTGAACCAGAAGGTTCCAACGGAGAGGAAACAGGGACCGAAATGGGTGGAGTTTGTGTGTGATCCTCTGGTTTAGACACATAATATTTCTTCTCTGTATTTCTCTCTTTCTTCACAATATCCCCTTTCCTACAATCAGCCATTATATGTCCATAACCCATACACGATTTACATTTCACAGGCAGCCATTCGTAGTCTATCCCCTGCTCCACCAATGACCATTTTCATTTAGAAATTGGATCACTCTTGGTGGTGCATCCGTGATGTCCATTTCTACCAAAACCCGAGCGAATTGAATCCTAGTACGATCCCTAGTATGTTGGTCCACCATAAGTGGCTTCCCAACAGTACTGACCAAAGCACTTAGGCATTTGTTCCCCCAATATTGCAGACCTAAATCGTGAAGCCGAATCCATAACGGAACAGAATGAATTAGCTTCACCGCATTAAGATCTGATGACCATGGTCTGACTATAACTGGCTTTCTGTCAAACTGAAGAACACCATTCTCTAATACCAGATCCCTTGTCGCATCATCATTAAATTTCACCATTGTTAAACCCATGGTCATATGAGTTATCTGCACAATCCAAAGATGGCCCCAAATTCGTTTAATGTATCCCTAAAATACCGCCATTGGAGGGTTCGCACCTAGAACCATACATATTACAGCTGAGCTCCAATTCGCTGCTTGAAAACGCACCTCCTCAGGGTCAACTTGCGCAATCTTAATGCCATTCTTAAGCAGAGGTTCTTGATAAGTAAGCTGGGGATCACGAGCAAATCTATTTTCCTTCGCAAAAGAATTCCAATGCTTACGTGCTGAATCCTGTAGAGTTTCCTGACCTTCACTAGCATCCACCTCATCTTCCACTACCCGAGCCCAATCCTTACTCAGTTGCCGATCTTGAATCGGAGACGGAGGGATCTCAAAATCACCATCATAAACCACTTCTGTTATCGTTTCCTCTAGCACTATTTCATCAGCTGTTATCGTTTCTGCTATTAGATTTAAACCTTCCGAAGACAACACACCACCAGCTTCTTCCTTCTCAGTATTCTGATTACTATTGGCATCATGCTCAGATAATCGAGGTGCAGACTTTCGGACCACACGCTTCTTCTTCGCCATGGAAGAGAGAAGAATGGGAGAGAAAGTTTAGCACTATGTTTAATTTTATTCTGTTTTTGACACCATAAAATTGTAATTCTGATCACACAAAAGTCAGAAAGGAGCCCGGGATTCAGAATTCAGCCACTGTTCCTCTGAGGCCGCTGCCTGGGACGTCGTATGGATCGTACGGGCGGGTGCGTATGGATCCGTACGGTTCCGTACAAGTGGGCCCGACAGCAGCTTTTGATGCCACGTGTCCCCATCTTATTGGTCCAGATTTTTTTTATTTTTCTAAAATTAATCTGTTATTTTAAAAAAAAAATTAAATGTTAAATATCCTATTTGTTAGAAATTTGATATTTAAATAATGTGATAATTTTGTTATCCTAACAAACTTTTTTGAATATCTTTTCTCATAATTTAATTTTAAAAATAACAGATTTTAATTACATATTTCAGTTTTTTGTTTTAATTAAAAGTTTTTTTAATTAAAAGGAAAATAAAATAATGATTATTTAAAAGTTTTGTTTTAATTAATAAAAATAATTAGAAAATTGTTTTCTTATTATTATTTTGGACCAACGACACATATGCTATCGAAAGTAAAGTAAAGAAGCCCGATAGAGATCAAGGCGGTTTTATTTTATTTTTAAAATTTTATAAAGAGGTTGTAAAATTAGAAATACCCAAATGCACCCGGTTCAACATTTATTGTTTATTTATTTAAATAATTATTTTCATGTGATTGATGTGATTGATAACATGTTCATGCATTTTGTGCCATACATAAAAACCCACACAGTCATAATCATGCATCTCATTAGTAGAAATATGATTATTAGGATTGTCCTATATGTTTATATGATTTGTTTTGTGAAACTAATTGCATATAAATTACTTAGTTTTATTTTTGAAAACTTGGTAAAATATCACACCGGTTTTAAGTCTTTATGACTTAATTTCTTTAAACCAACTTTATTTTAAAATTGTTTTTAGTAAAGTTTAGATGAACATAATTGGTAATTTAAAATTGAATATGGACCTAGAAACTCGCATTCTTTCCAATTTTAATTATGTTCATAAAGCTTAAAGAAGTTATAATTAATTTGGAATTAATTAGGTTAACAAACACTTATTTCAAAATAGTGAGTGGGAGAGGGTTGATAACTCAACATAACTCATGGCCTCCATTATTAATATAACACTGTGAGATATGAATAGCGCCTCGCGACGACTTTGTTTTTGTCCCCCTAAGGAAGGTTTCTAGACATGTCAATAGCAAGGTTATATTTCTTACATAGATAGGAACTAATGATGTATTTTAGGTTTGACCAATCCTAAGGCGACATGTCCTAAGTTAAGTCATGAACTCCGAAATAATGGGTTACACTCACAAAGTTATGATTAAGCTTTTGCAGTGGATAATCATAACTTGACCAAACTAAGCGGTACTTTAATGTTTAAAAGATAAAGTAATGAGTTATTTTAAGTCTTAAACAATAAAGATAAGAACGTCTTATAAATTCTCTAAGATTAATTGACTGACCCTAAGGCGGCACTTTAATTGTTAGAAAGTTTTATCATGAAGATTAAACTTTATTTTATGTGTTTTAATTGTAATCTTGCATCATGTTTAATTTTCAAAAATTTTGATATTTCTTTTTTTAAATATAATAATAATATTTGTATTTTTTTTTATTTTATTCAGAATATGTCTATCTCTGGAAATCCCATCACTGCTTTAATCATACAAGAAAAATTAACTAGTGATAACTTCATAAAATGGAAATCAAATATGAATCTGTTGTTGGTTAGCAAAAACCACAAGTTTGTCCTAAATGAGGAATGTCCTGAAGAACCTAGCGCCACTGCCCCGAAAGGACAAATTTGATGCATAGATTCAATCTAATAACAAAGCTAAGTGCTATATGCTTGTAAGCATGAGTGATGTCTTACGAACAAAGAATGAATCCATGGAAACTGGTTTTGAGATACTAGAATCTTAAGGAAATGTTTGGGCTCCCATCAGATCAAAGTCGTCATGAGGCTACTAGAACCTACATGAATGCTTAGATGAAGAAAGGTCAATTTGTGCGTGAGCATGTTTTGAACATGATCAGTGTACTCCATGAAGCTGAGACGCACGGAGCAGTCATGGATGAAAAGACACAAGTAAGCATTATACTTGAGTCTTTAACTCCTGCTTTTTCTACATTCACAACAAATTATGTCATGAATAAATTAGAATTTAACATGACACAATTGTTGAATGAATTACAAAATTTTGAGTCTTTGAACAAGATGATCTCAAGTCAGGCTGAAGCAAAACCATCTTCTTCTAAGAAGAAAAGGAAAAGCAATAACAATGACTGCAAACCTAAAAAGGACAATCCGAAAAAGGCAAAGAAGTCATCCAAGGCACCCGAGAACAAAAAGAACAATGACCCCAAACAAAAGGCACCCAAAGGAAAGTGTTTCCATTGTAATGTCGATGGTCATTAGAAGAGAAACTGCCCAAAGTATCTCGCCGAGCTAAAAGAGAAAGAGAAAGGTAAATTAGATTTACTTGTACTCGAAGCTTGTATGGTGGAACAAGATAAATCATGGATAATTGATTCTGGTTCCACTAACCATGTTTGTTCTTGTTTGTAGATGCTTGAGTCTGCAAAGCAGTTGGAGCAAGGAGATATGACTATGAGAGTGGGAAGTGGAGCGCTTGTTTCAGCTAAAGCATGTGGAACAGTCCATTTAAATTTTAAGAACAATTTTCTAGTTTTGAATAATGTTCTATTTATTCCTGAAATTACTAGAAACATTATTTCTTTATCTTTGTTACATGAACACAAAATTTTCATTTCTTTTAATAATAATATGATTTTTATTTCAAGGAATGGAACAATATTTGTCATGCAAAACAAAAGGACGGACTGTACATGCTTAATCCAATTGAAAAATCGCTCAATAATTCTGAATTATTCAAAGTAGCTATTCCACAAAGTAACAAAAGACAAAAGGTTTCTAAAGAAAATGACACATATCTTTGGCACTTAAGATTAGGTCATATTAGTCGAGATAGGATAAACCGGTTAACTAAATCTGAACCATTGAGGGAACTAACAATTGGAACCCTACCGGTTTGTGAATCATGTTTAGAAGGAAAATTGACAAAACAACCTTTCACATCGAAGGGAAATAGAGCCAAAGAATCACTAGAGCGTATACATTGTTATGTATGTGGTCCAATTAACATTCAAGCTCGAGGTGGTTATGAATATTTTGTCACATTTACTGACGAATATTCTAGATACGGTCATGTTTACCTAATGCTTAAGAAGTTAGAAACTTTTGATAGGTTTAAAGACTTCAAAGTCTTAGCTGAGAAACAATTAGGTAAATCTTTAAAAACACTCCGATTTGATCGTGGTGGTAAATATTTGTATTCTTAATTCAAACAATTCTTGCTAGAGGCATGGTATTCTATCCCAACTCACAGCACTTGGAACACCACAACAAAATAGAGTTTCAGAGAGAAGAAACCGGACCCTGTTGAACATGGTCAGGTCTATGTTAAGCTACTCTTCACTTCCCTTATCGTTTTGGGGATATGCACTTCAAATAGCAAATTACATTTTGAATGTAGTTCCGCCCAAAGCTGTGACAAAGACACCACTAGAACTATGGAATGGAAATAAACCTACTTTACGACATTTCCATATTTGGGATTGTCCTGCTCATGTGCTAAGACCTAAATCTAGAAAACTAGATTCAAGGTCTGAGGTGTGTATATTTGTGGGCTATGCTCCAGAAACAAGAGGTGGATATTTCTATAGCCCAAGTGATCAAAAGGTATTTGTTTCGACAAATGCAACATTTTTAGAACACGACTATATGAATGATTTTAAACCTCGGAGCAAAGTAGTTTTAGAGGAACTAATGACAGATAAAATTTCATCTCCATCTTCTTCATCTGTTAATGATAAAACAACCAAGGAAACCACAATTCCTGAAAAGGAAAAACCAGTGCAACGTCGTAGTGGGAGGATTGTGAAACAACCTATTCGCTACGAACATGAGGCACACGTTCTTGTATCAAATACTGAAAAGGACGATCCATTGACTTTTAAAGAAGCAATGGAAGACCCTAATGTTGATAAGTGGCAAGCTTCCATGAATCAAGAAATGGAATCATTGTATTCCAATTCATTCTGGGAACTTGTAGATCTACCTGACAATGTTAATGCCATTGGATGTAAATGGATCTACAAGAAGAAAAGGGGTGCAGATGGAAAGGTAGAGACTTATAAAGCAAGGCTTGTGGCCAAAGGCTACAAACAGAGAGAAGGTGTAGACTATGAAGAAACATTTTCTCCTGTGGCCATGCTTAAGTACATTTGCATACTTTTATCCATAGCTGCCATCTATGATTACGAGATCTGGAAAATGGACGTCAAGATAGCCTTTCTGAATGGCCAACTTGATGAAACCATATATATGGAACAACCAGAGGGGTGTATTAAGAATGATCAAGATCAATAGGTATGCAAGTTGTTGAAATCCATTTATGGATTGAAACAAGCATCAAGATCTTGGAACTTAACATTTGATGAAACTATGAAAACATATGGTTTTGAACAAAATGTTGACGAAGCATGTGTTTATAAATACATCATAGGGAAAGTTGTGGTTTTCTTAGTTCTTTACGTTGATGATATCCTACTCATTGGGAATGATGTAGAGACATTATGAAATGCAAAGAAATGGTTGGCTGACAAATTCCAAATGAAAGATTTGGGAGAAGCGGGCTATGTTCTAGGCATTAAAATTCTAAGAGATAGAAAGAACTTGGCACTTTCACAAGAAAATTATATTGATAAAATGCTTGAAAGATTCTCTATTGAAAATTCCAAAAAGGTTCAATTGCCAACCAGACATGGAATTACTCTTTGCAAAGATCAGTGTCCAAAGACACCACAAGAGCAAGAGGACATGAGAAAGTATCCCTATGCATCAGCCGTAGGGGGCCTAATGTATGCAGTTTTATATACTAGACCTGACATATGTTATGCAATAGGGATTGTCAGTCATTATCAGTCAAATCCAGGTTTGGAACACTGGATTGCGGTGAAAAATATTCTCAAGTATCTCAGGAGAACGAGGAACTATATGCTAGTATATTCGGGTAGTGACCTTGAACCTACTGGATACACTGACTCAGATTTTCAATCTGACAAAGATAGTAGAAATTCTACTTCTGGGTCAGTATTCACTCTTGGTGGTGGAGCAGTTCTCTAGAGAAGCATTAAGCAATCCAGTATAGCTGATTCAACCATGGAAGTTGAATACATAGCAGCTTGTGAAGCAGCTAAAGAAGCAGTTTGGCTTAAAATGTTCTACACGGATCTGGAAGTGGTTCCAGAAGTGGAGACACTACTTGTTCTTTACTGTGACAACAGTGGAGCAGTGGCTAATTCTAAAGAACCAAGAAGCCACAAGAGGGGAAAGCATATAGAGCGCAAACACCATTTAGTCAAAGAAATCATACATAGAGGAGATGTATCCATTCTAAAAATCGCATCAGAACACAACCCGGCAGACCTGTTCACGAAGACGTTTCCTGCAAAGCAATTCGCGGGTCATGTACGTAATATGGGATTGAGAGAAATGCCTCACTTGCTTTAAGTACAAGTGGGAGATTGTTAGGAGTATGTCCTAAAAGCATGTAAAAGACATTTGTTATTTCTATGAATAAATAAATACAATGGTCTATTATTGTTATATTTGGATTATTGAATTATTGTTTGAATAATTTAGTAAATATCAGAAAAATTCCATATTCATTATTACGAGAGAATTAAGATCACATGAATGAATAAAAATAGTCAACAACAACAAATTAAAGTTGAGGAATTCTTTAATTGGGGTTGTAAGTACGGTTTGCTGAGTATCATGTTGATACAAATAATCTAGATTCGGATTATTGATGTGGTAAGACATCTCGGTAAAGGTGCTTTATTTAATATGATTATATATGACAAGGACCAATATGAATAAAGTCTTTATCCAAAAACCACTTAACAATAAAGACTTGTAACTCATATCATAATCGATGATCATTTATAGATCAACCTAAATCCTGAGTGTTCATGAACTCATGTTCATGTTTATTAAATCTTTTGATTCATTCGTTAAGGTCTCTTCATAGAATGAGGCTAATGACTTTTGTTTTGGAGATTTAATATCATGGATGGCTGGGAACATGTATCAAGAATACGAAATCTAATCTTTCCTAACAGATCGTATATTTGTTCCCTTAAGGGTTAATTCTGGAACTGAATGATTTTGAGCTCAAATCTATAATTAGATTATAGATTAATTATTCACTAGTGAATTAATGGTACTTAAGGAATAAGAAGTAAATTAGAAAGGTAAAATAGTAATTCTTCCATTCTAATTTATGAACTAATTAATTAGAGGGTTGAACTATTGTAAGATGGTTATATCAATGGACGACTTAAGATAAGATTTCTGTAAAAGTATATCTATAACATAAAGAGTGCGATTCTGAATTTATAGTGGAGAAGTATCATAATTAATAAATTAACTATTATAATTAAAGATTTAATTATTTAGTTACAATTTATTGGAGCTTAATGTTATAGGTCCATGGTCCCCGAAATGACTCAAACAAACACTGACAATGGTAAATACAAAAATGGGCAAAATGACTTATTTGATAAGTAAAATATTTTTCTATGCACTAAACATAATTATTGTATAATTGTGTGTAATTAATTAATTGAGAATTAATTAAATATTTGATTTAACAAAAATATAATTAATTTTGAATTAATTTATTTTCGGGAATTTTGGTATTTAAATAATAATAAAAAAATTGAAAAAAATCACATGCCTTTCCTGGCATGTGGTACACGTGTAGCACAGTGCACAGTCACTGTGCTACACACATAAGAAGCTCTTGGTAGTTTCTTGGTTCCACAATTTTAGCTATTTAAATATTAAATAAATAATGAGATATTGTAATATGATTAAAATATTATTATTTAAACATAATGTGATAACTGATTAGTTATTTTCAAATTGTTTAAAATAACTTATATTTTATTTTTAATATATTGGATATATTAAATATAGGATATCAGTTTTTTTCATAACGATATTTTTTCAGGGATAGAAAATATATCGTGAAATCTCTCTGAGAAAAAGAGAACAGTGATACAAGCATAGATCACTGTTCTTCACAAACTTAGGTCCAAACTTTATCAGATCTCATGTGTTGAGAACATCTGATAAATAGATTTTGCCTATTATTTTGTATAGTGAGCCCACACTCGTTCTTTGTGTGCTGAGAACATTTTGGAAGATCTTGGTGTGAGATCTCAAGGATTTTTGCCATACAAAAAGATAGCAGCAAGGAAGGACTTGGGGTAATATTCTATTCATATATTTGATTCAATATATATATATGTATGTGAAGTAGATCTAGAAATCTTGCGGGTTAAATTAACAATATGGATTGTTGTTTTGCTGCGTATAATCTCTGATTTGATCTATAAAAACCTACACCACAATGTATTAGGATCCATTAGAGCTCTATTATAAATAGACCTTGACCCCTCGGACTAAAGGGATGGAAAATTCACTGTGTACTAAGGCTATAGAGTCATATACGAGTATCATTTCTCCATTGTTGTTCAAAGTTTTTCTCCTTCAAGTTTTCTCTGAGCTCCTTCTAAGTTCATCATTTTCTTAGATATATCTTTGAGTTTTCTAACCTAGTATTGTTGACGTGTTCTTACCGTGAACAATATTTAATGGTAAATTAATAAATTTATGATTAAATATTTGTTTATTTAAATTAATTTTATAATATATGTAGATAAAATATGTAATTAAGTTAACTTTACTCTTAAAATTAAGTTAAAATTGAAATTATAAAACTTTATTGTTATTTTTTTTTTAAATAAAAAATATAAATTATAATAAGAATTTGATAATTATTAAATAACATAATAATAATTGATATTAAATATTTTTTTATATAATGAAACTTTATAATACATTCATAACTAAGTATATTTATAATATATTTGTTTAAATATTAAGAAAATTTGATAATATATATTCATAAAATTTAATAATTTATTCATAAGATTTCATAATTTACTTTAAAAAATTAGGGCTTTGGTGATAAAAATTATTACCAAATAAAGGTAGTTTTGTATGATTATCACATTGTGATAATTTATTTTCCACTTGAAGCAGTTATGACGATTGACAAGAGTTGGATAACTAATAGATAGTGTAACTTTGATGAGTTCTAGAATGCTTTTCAAGCATTTATAAAAATGGCCAAGAATGATGGGAATGCTTCGGGAGAAGTCAAGTGCCCATGCAATCAGTGTGTGAATATGCTGAGTCAGAAACAGGATGTGGTGGAGGCTCACATATACAGATTGGGTCTCTACAGTGATATGTCAAGTGGACCTACCACGCTGAAGTTGATATGCCTCCAGTAATGGACAACGAGGATCTAATGATTAATGAGATGGTTGACATCATCAATGATGTTATTGGTTAACCAGACACTAACAAAGAAGGTGTAAACGAAGGAGTTTCAGATGGTGGTGGAAATAGTGCAGAAAATCAATTTGATGACCTGTATTTCAAATAGATTCTTCCTTTTATCTCCCCAGAACCCTAGTTGTACTTGGTTGTCTTCCTTTAACTTATTGGCAAAGATGCTGCATATGAAGGTTATGAATAAATGGACAAATAGTTCCTTTGATGAACTTTTGAAGTTTATGACATTTTCATTCTCGTAGGAGAATAATATTTCGACTTCAGACTATGAGTATTAGAAAAGAATGAGGAAGTTAGGTTTAGATTATCAATCAATTCATGCTTGCAAGTACGAATGTTGTTTGTTCTGGAAGGAGAATTTCCAAAAACAGAGTTGTCCGGCATGTGGTGAGAGCAGATGGGTTGACAAAGACACAAAGAGGAAAAAAGTCACCTAGAAAGTGTTGCGGTGCTTCCCTTTGACTCCTAGGCTGAAGAGTCTTTATGGTTCAAGAAATATAGCAAAGGATATGACCTGGTATAGTATGGGACGATCGAAAGAAGATGGTGTGATGCACCTTCCTGTTGATGGGGGTGCTTGGAATCAATTTGATTCTAGATATCCAGATTTTTTTCCAAAGAACCCAGAAATGTTCGATTGGGTGGTTCGGTTATTGATAGTTTCAATCCATTTGGTAGCATGAGTCTATCTTATAGCATGTGGCTGGTAATATTCTGCACATACAACATGCCTCCTTGGTGGTGCATGAAAGAGTCATCATTCATGCTGACCTTATTGATTCTCAGTTCAAAATCACTAGGAAGGACATGGATGTATTTTTTAGGCCTATGGTAGAAAAATTGAAGAAGTTGTGGGAAGACGAAGTTTAAACCAGAGACGCTGCAATAAAAAGTGTATTCAAAATGCGTGCAACACTATTATGGACTATCAATGATTTTTTGGCACGTAGTAGTTTATCTGGTTGGAGTGGGCAAGGATATATGGCATGTCCTTCATGCAACGAAGACACTCCTTTATGTCGAGTAATTGGGAAGACGACTTATGTTGGTCATAGAATATTCTTATCTTCTACGCATAAGTGAAGGAAGGGTCGTTTTTTTTATGGGAATTATGAAAAAGGACGTCCTCCATGAAAATTCAATAGTCAAGAAATAATCAAACAATTAGCGCATGTTCTAGATCGTTTGTTGGGTAAACATGTCAATTTTGGGGGTATGAAAATAAATCGAGATCCAAAAGAATTGGAGTAAAAAGAGTATTTTCTTTGAACTTGATTACTGGTTCGAACTTGAACTGAAGCACAATTTAGATGTGATGCATGTAGATAAAAAGGTTTGCAATAGTTTACTCGGTATTTTCTTATGAATGAGAAATCTAAAGACACCACCAACACACAAATAGACTTGAAGAATGGGGGTAACCAAGAAGAGTTGCACCTCAAGGAAGACAGTACGAAGTTGATCAAATTTGCTAATAAGGCTTAGGGCCTTGATTAGCGTGATGGGAGGTAAATAATTGATTTGGTTATGTTAATATAAATTAAATGATTATGTGATTAGAAATGCATGTTTAGGTGAATTAAATATGCATGTGGGCCCAATTCGGTTATTAGAGGCATATTTGTAATTTTAGCATATTGAGGGCATAAATGTGATATATATGTGTATTGTGATTGATACCATGAAGGTGTGGTGATATATTTGAAATGTGTGATCTGAGACGGTCCTAGTAAGCGGAATAGCTGAATAGTCACAATGGGGTCGAATACCTAGCTCGGGAGGAGCCTAGTGGTATTCTAGGAATATAGTATGTGTTCGGGAATTACCGGGTAATTGGTGGTGATTTAACATTTGTTTAGGTGTATCAGGGATAAAATGGGGATTTATAAGAACATTCGAGGATATAGCGGGATGTGGAAATTGGCAGGTTTGCCCTTGGTGACACTAGAGGATTTAAGATAGTCTTGGGGGAATTTTGTAGTTTTCAGCTAGGGGATAAACTTAGACATTAGGCAGCTGAGACTCTAGAGTCACTTAGAAGTAAACAGATTTCCCTCAGCTTATCACACTCTCTCGCTCATGGCTCCCTCTATCTCTATTTGGTGCTTGGAGTTTGATGGAACCTTGAGGATTCTAGACCAAGGAATTGAAGACTAGAAGCTTGCTGTGTTTGGAGATTAGCTCAAGGATTGAGGACATCACAGAGGTAGGGAATCTCAGTTATTGTTCTGTTGAATTCTGTTAGAACTATAGGCTTGCATGTGAGTGAACATTAGTTTGATTTTGAGCATTGATGAGGATATGAAATTGTTTATGGGATCGTTAGGATGCTTAGGCTGTGTGGATAGAAAATCTAGACTCAATTCTGGGTTTAAATAATGTTTGGGGTGTGAATTATTGAGTCAGGCTCGGGGAAAAACACAAAAAAGTGGTGGGAATTCTTGGTTGAAAGGCTCGAGTTGCGGCCCTTTTCATCAAGCGTCACAACACTTTTGAACATTGAACCTGGGGGCCTTGGAAATTTGCCCAAGCGTCGCGGTACAGGGTATAGCGCACCGCAACCCGTGTCCTTTAGCAGAGAGGGCTTCCCTTTGACTTGGAACGAGTCGCGACTCAAAATAAGAAAAAGGGGAAAATGAAGGTTTTAAGCTCGAGAACCCAATTGTTAAGGCTCGGGAAGGATTCTACTACCCAGTTTAGTAGAATTCAAGGTCCCGGAGGCTAGATTAATATTCTGAAGCTATTATCTAGTTTAAGGCTTGATAGATTTCTGTTATGGATGGGTTGTGACTAGGTTTACGTCAAAGCTCGAATTAGGGTACTGTGCTCGGGATCGTGGTAATCAATCAGCTCGGGTGACAGGTAAGAAAACGGTTGTACCCGTAGAGCAAGGCATGGCCCTATTGTTTATGTTTCAGGGTGTGGACCTATTGTTTATGTTTAATATGTGTATGAATATATGTGAATGTTATGTATGTTTATGAATGAGCAGCGAGGGCCAGGAATGGCGAAGGCTGAGAACGACGAAGGCCGAGGACGGCAAGAAGTAAAGTACAGCAAGGGGTCAGGATCATCGTTGATCATGCTGAGTGTAGGCTGCTAGGGCGAGACCCTCTAAGGGTGTTGTATCCACCCGCTCAGTGATGATCACAAACCCAGGGCCTTCTAACGCACCTGGGTTGGCGTAGGCTGCTATGTGTTTAGTTTTTTACTATTCGTGTTATTACTATTGTATTGGATTATGCTTTGGTTGCATTATGTTTTCTTGTTGGGCTTTGGCTCATGGGTGCTCTATGGTGCAGGCAAGGGCAAAGGAAAGGTCGACCAACCATGAGTACGGAGAGCGTGGAGCGACAAGTACACGTTCGGCCTACTTGGCTGCCACGGCCAGGGTTATTTTGGGAAATGTACTGTAATGAACTACTTTGTCACTTAGGTTGATTGTAATTATATTTTTGAGTTGTAATACATTTTCTAAACTATATTTTGGGATCTCAAATGTACAACTTTTATGATTTTAACGAATGTCAAAATCTTTACAATTAATGTCGTTAAACGAGTTCTATTTCAATTTAGTCACACTTTTAACCTAAAACCTCTATTAGCGAGTTGATGGCACATTTATAACTCACATGGTAACAGCTGTAAGGTAGTAGGGTGTTGCAACTTTGTATCAGAGTGTGATAAGGTTTATGGTTCCTAGAGATCAACTAAACATGTACACTCGCTGCCAGTGACAAGCTCGACTTAGGGCTGGTTGCTATTTAATGAACTATATGCTTAATTGCTTGTTTAAGTTCCCATGTTTGCCTGAATGTATATATAGAGCATGATGAATGTGTTTATATAAGCATGATGCTAGGGCATGGCCCCCCTTGACTGTTATATGCTTTGTGCGATATGTGGATTTGTTGATTGTGGTTGATTGATGAGATTGGGAGGTGGTTTTGGATGTTGTTACCATGTCTGATGTGCGGTGTCATTGATTGCAGGAATATTTCATTAAGGAATTGAGTACGCTACATGATTAAGGTAGGGATAGGATCGATATCAGGGACATCATGAAGAACGACATTAGCTCAGTATAAAAAATTAAAGGTTCAGTTGAAGAAGTATTTGATTTGAGGTTTAATCAAACGGAGCATCTCATCATGGGATACGTCAACACCATTTGCTAAGAATTAAGGGTTCAATTGCCCGGTTGCAAGGTAGGACAATGTTCTCATGAATTGACCCTCGATCTGGTTATTACCAACTAAGGATCAAGGAAAGAGACATTTAAGGAATTACTTCTTACACCAATTAGGATGTGATGGGTTTTTAGTGAGGGCTCTTTATTCGACCAATGCTCCAACGGCACAGCTAAGTTTGACAAGTAGGGAATACATAATGGCATAGAGAAGCCATATTCATATTGATTAGGGATGTTTCCGTCTACTCCTAGTTAGAAGCAGAATGCGAATGACCACTTCATTGATAGTACCAAGGCTAAGGAAGCAGGGTTATAGGTAAGGTTCTAGAAGGAGTAAGCTCCGATTCATTCAAGAGTATTCAAGGTCACGTTATGGGATCATGTATGAAGTAAGTTAGATAGAAACCACAATGAAGTTGCTAAAGGAATGCCTGAGGGGTGAGAAGTATAGTGAGACCGGTAAGACACATTGGTTACTACTTGAAGCATCTTCGAAGACAGCCATACCCTAGATTGGGGTAACGTAAGAACCTAAAGTTTGTCTGAACGGATAGTTTCGTATCAGATTTTTGGAAGATGGAATAAAGATTGGTTAACACGCCATGGTATTAGAACATGTATGCGATGGACTGATACAGGAGGACAACATGATGGACATTGTCCTTGCTTGAAACACGAAACTATAGTGTAGTGCATCGAAGACTAGGGTTCACTCGTGTATAGACTAGAAAGGGTGGTTGTTCGTGCTTCACGGTAGATGAAGGAATAAGAACGCAAATTTTCTACACGGGGCGTTAAGCTAATGGTAATGTCAGATAGCCATGGTTAGGGTGCGGTGATGGCACCTAATGAATAGAAGTGAGTGCACTAGTATAAAGAGTTAAAGTGTTTGGTCACCCATAGAGGAATAACAATGAGACATACTAGCCCTAGTGGGAATTAATGGATGATTCACAATGGAAATCCTTTATTGCATAGAGAAAATTAACGTGGAGGTTGACATCTTAAGTTGGAAAGGTCTATGCCAGTTAGATAAGTCGCCACGGATTCCAGTAAAGTCAGACGAGGTAACAACCAAGATTGGTATGGAATCTGTAGTTGATAGTTGGCAAATATACCTGTTGATGGTAAGAACTCGTCAACGATTAAAGGTTAGAAAACTCAAACTATATTGTGAAAGATAGCTAAGAATAAGATGAAGTGAACTTGGAAGAGAAGAGAATGCAGAACTTTAATGGAGCAAGGATCATATATCCCTTAATTTTCTATCCATATAATGAATTTTCCAACCCCTTAACCTGAGGGGTCAAAACCTATTTATTGGTGGGCTCTAATGGCCCCTGATACAAGTCGGTCCCAGGGGACAAGGACGTATGCAGGTATATTGTTGGGATAGTGGCTCAGGACATAGTGGTGTCTACCCTGACAATGCCAAAGTAGTGGTGCAGGACATCGTACCGTCGACTCTGGTATATGGTTGGGAGTCCTCAGGTAGTGCCTCCACCCTCCGTACAAGTTCATACAGCCACTACTCGTCAGACACGGATGACAAGGCCACACCTCTATCCTCTTCATGATCGTACATCCCATATCAGTACACGTACCTTGTACCCAGTCGTCCTCATCAATTCATGTTTGGCACCTAATGATTATTTGACATACCCGTTTGGTGTTTCCAAGTGTTCCTCGTACGCATATTGAGGAGGCTCCAAACTTTACATGTCATGAGAAGCCAAGGCACAGGGGTGCCTCGCTGGTGGCACCTACTTCTAGAAGGGAACTAAGGCCTCTTCAGCGAGGCACAGGGTGTTGATGGCGAGACAAGGTGCACATGGGAGATGTAGCGAGGTTACACCCTTGCATAGCGAGGGTGCCTCGCATAGCGAGGCTGGCCTATTATGATCACATGGAGGCAAGGAGCAGGACACAGGAGATGCAGCGAGGCTGCACCCTCGTATAGTGAGGCTGACCTAATGTGGACGCATGCGCCTATGTGCACGGGACACGGGAGATGCAGTGAGGCTGGCTTGTTGTGGTCACATGGAGGTGAGGCATGGGACACAGGAGATGTAGCGAGGCTGCACCCTCGCATAGCGAGGCTTGCCTATTGTGGTCACATGGAGGCGAGGCACGGTGTCTCGCGTAGACGCAGCGCGCACGTGGGAGGCCAGCTGAGGGCCCACGCACAGCGAGGGTGGCGCGCACGAAAGAGGCCAACTGAGGACCCTCGCATAGCGACGCTGGCGTGCGCGTGGGTAACCGGCCAAGGACCCTCGCATAGCGAGGGTGGCTCTCTTAGCCCAAGTCCTCCAATGCCATGTGACGCACTCACCTCTTCATGCATGTGGAATGTAGCCAAGTGAGGCTCTCGTCCCTTCGTCCCACTAGCATGTGTCTCATAATCTTTAAGGTGCCTCATAGCGTAGAGGTTCTCTTGAAAGGAATTCACAAGGGAAGAATTCCCACATTCACACCTGCCCCCGAGTCTATAAGTACACTTTTAAGTGTGTTTATAGACTTTTTCTTTTTCTCTGGTTTGATATGGATGGCAAGTTTTGGGAGACTCAACCTTGGTGCGCTATCGAATGTTGCTTGAAGAAACACAAAGTGGGTTTTAAAGTTGTGTTTCTTTATAGTGTCCAAAGAGACACAAAAACCATCTAACTTTGGGGATGATCCAAGTGTGTCCCTAAGATTGAATAAGGGCCAACCATTTCCAAGCACGTATCCCAAGGTTGCCAATGCTTCTGATCTCCACCCTTCATGTGAATTCGAATCAAATGGCTAGGAGGCCTTGACTTCCCCTATAAATACCCTAAGGCTAAAGTCACTTCTCCACACCAAGACTTGCCTAGCCTAGTGGCATTCCCTCTAAGCCACTTTCAAGAGCTCAAAGGTTTTATCCTCCATAGAAGCATTCTTGAGGTAATTTCCTCCCCATTTCATTTATTCATCCTCCTTCTTTCCTTTTTTTATTTATTTTTCTCTTTTTTTTTATTTATTTCTCCTTACATCAGGGTTGCATTGCGGTGACGCTAGGCATTCTCTTGCTGCTAAGGTCTCGTCCTCGCTTATCGCTCGTCTGACCTTATGCCACCACAAGTCTATCCTTGCACACCTCCAGCTCCATACATATACCTCCAGGTATGCCCCCTTCCTCCAACGATACATATGCTTTCTTAATCAATTACACGGGGGTAGAATTACTGGCTGTACTGCACCCATTCTTTAGAGGTTGTCATTCTCTTTTCGTATGGCCTTTCAAGTACATATGCATAGGCCCTTTTCTTATACCCCTCATACTCATGTTGTAGATATAGGGTTATCCTTACGCACACACGCCCTCGAGTCTTAGCTAGCCCATGGCATCTAGGAGAAGTCTCGAAGGTTCATCTAATGTTGAATTCATTGAGTTTTCATCCTCAGACTCTAAGGCTAACGTTCGCAGACCCTCTAATCATGGGGGTGTGCGAATGCTCTACCTCCAGAGACTGTCCTACCTCAGGTAAAAAGCGTGTGGCCTGGAGAAGGAGCTTGAATCTATTACCAGTGATGAGGGTTTAGGTTTCTCCCCTTGGCATGCGACGTACGTTTCCCAGCTACAATCAGCCCTTCAGGATCGCCTTTCTGAAATTGCTTGCCTAGAAGAAAACTTGCCTCCTGAGCCTTTTTCCTTTTGTGGTGACGAGTCTCCCAATCATAGGGGTCCCTTCTCCGAAGGCGATAAATGTGAATCAGTTGAACCTGAGTTTCTTTCTATGACCCCACCCACGCTTCCTCCCCTGCCCTCGGTCTTACGGCCTAGGGTCAAGCAAAGTGTTGGTAGATATAAGACGCATGGGGGGTCTTCCAGGATCCTTAGAAAGTCTATAGATCACAAACTACCTATCTCTGTCTAGGTACCCGAGATGCCGAAGAGGACCTCCGACACTTTCAAAGAAGCGGACAGGTTAGCCTTACAAGCGTTAAACTGGCCAACATGTTAAAGGCTCATCAGCTAGCATCTGATCTCAAGTTCGTCATCCCGAAGCGCGATGAACGCGCATCTGAGCCGCCTGAAGGGTTCATGGCCTTCAGCGACTCCATCATCAAATCGGGTGGGGCTCTACCGCATCACCCCTTCTTCATCAGAGTACTTAACTATTTTCAACTGGTGCCTCTACAACTGTCCCCCAACTCTTGGGTGATGCTCAGCAGCTTATACGTGCTATACCAACAGGTGCACTCTAGAGGACCTTCCATGAGCGAGGTTCATTACCTCTTCACTCTGAGGGCTAATTCATCTGCTCCCTGGTTCTACCAGCTTCAGAAAGCCGCAGCCCATAAAGGGTATCCCCTCGTGGAGAGTTCCATTTCAAACAGGGGCTCGTGGAAAACCGACTACTTCTTCACTTATAGCGGGTCCACCCAACACACTCGCTTCTAAGTAAGGCAATTCTCACCTTGAGTTCATACATGAGAGGTTTTTCTTTTACACTGCTTTTCTTTCATGGTTTATCTAACCACAGTTATTTCTTTTCTCTTGATGGCAGGTCTCGTAGGGGTTGTTGGTTCTACCTTGAAATTGTCGGCTCGCGATCGGCTGATGAAGATCCTGGACTTGCTGGCCGAGTGCAAATAGGTATGTGCTCTTTTTACAAAGAGAAACCTTTACTTGTACAAGTTGCTGACCCCAGACCAATCCGTCTCTCTATGCTCCGTCTCATCTAAATCCGCAAGTCCGTGGCTATACAGCCATGATGAAGGTAATTATGACGAGGCAGTAGATACGGACTATGTCTACCCATCGGGCGATCATATGGACATTGAGGAGACGGTTGTGTCTGAGAACTACTCGTGTCTACACTCTTTGGCCGGCAAGGCTAGGGACATGGTCGACGACAGACATACCGGTGGTGCTACCTCTCGGGTGCCACCATCGATGCCTGGCGACGAGTTTTCCTTCAACGCCTCTGTCCCCCGCCCTTCTGCGCCTAAAAGGAATTTCATCATTCCTTCTTTTGTTGGGGATCCTCTAACCTCGGGGGGGTGTTCTAGGTGTGGGTCTTCGGGTGCCTCTTTACCTAAGGATATGACTCCACGCTCTTTTCCCCCGCACCTCTGCGGATGGATCAAGACCTTCTTGGTCCCCTTCACTGTCCAAACATGCCTCGGCCAGCGCTCATATCTCCCCCGGTCAAGCCTATGCTTCCGCTTCTGAAGATCATCCTCTAGCAAGGTAGTATGGGGAAGCCATGATCCATCATCTGGTAAACTTTCCCAAAGGCGAGTGGGGAACCTTGCAGGACGTCCCCGACGTTGAGCTAGAAGACGCCTATATGTGAGCCTCCTTGCAGGTACTTGTTAAAACCTTCGAATAAAAAAAAAATTTGTTTTGATATCGCTTGACCCCCAAGGTTTTATTTAATGTTTTTTCTTTTGGCCTTACTTAGGCTTCTATCCTAGGTCACCGGCTTATCGCCTCAAGCTCTTCATCCACACAACGGCTTCAACACCAGCTTGAGGAGGCCATGGGGAACCTTTCGATGGTTGAGGCAGAGAAGGATGCTTTGTCAGCACGGGTCCGTGACTTGGAGGTTCAAGTGGCCGAGACAGTTCAACAGAGGGACGCTGCTTTAGCGCAGGCTGCATCGACCTCTCGCTCCAACACCAAGCTAGAAGCTACCATCCATACCCTGAACGAGAGGATTGATGTGCTCGAGGCAGAGCTTGTAAATGCTAAGAACGGCATAATTGAGGGTACTCTACATGCCGTGTGGAGGACAAACCCTACCGTTGACCTATCTCCCTTTGGAGATTATGCGTTTGAGAAAATCTTGGAGTGGAAGGGTCGAGATGGAAACTTGTAGATTCCTTTGAATTCGGTTTACATATGTTGTTGCCATGTAATCTCTCGTATTGTTTCCCCTTTCTCTTTTTGTGTTTATCGAACTTAAGGGACTTTGGTAAGCCCCTCTTATTAATACTATTTGTCGATTACATATCTCTTTCTTAATCTGATGATGATAATCTTTCTAGTGCACCTTGATTATACTTTTAAGGACACGTTAACCCATTGGGTTCTTGGGTCCTTTTATATTCTTTGCGCGCGCTTGTTACTTTTTGCGAGAAGCGTCCTTCTCGTCATTATGCATAGTACTATTTCTTCAAGGATCTCTTTTAGGACCCTTTTTGGCTAGCTGGCTTAGTGGTCGTTCTATACTTATTGGGAGATTCCTTTCCTTATGGCCTTACCCCCTGTGAGGGTGTCAGCCTTTGGTTGGAGGTCATCCTTTTAAACTATTCCCTTGATATTCATAAGGGTATCTAATCCTTCTAAATATAAGAGATAGGAGATTTCTATTTTTTTTTTGCTTATGCGCGTGTCTCCTGTCCTGCCCCCCAAGTGCTTGCTGGAATTTATTCCATTAGGCACTTTGGTGGATGCTAGCATAGAGAAGAAAAATAACATGCAAAGTTGTGAACAGTTTCATTTATAGTAGGCATGTTACAACGACATATATGAAATGTTTACATCTATTTAAGAGGTTATCTAGGCAACCTCTTTGATTCTTCTCTACTAAGTTAACATAACATGCAACAAACTAAACATAGATATTCTTTCCGTTGGATGCAGAAGTCTTATTGGTAGTATTTCTTGAGGTGGTCCGCATTCCATGCTCAAGGTATGATGGTGTCATCCATGCGCGCTAGCTTATAGGTGTTTGGTGGTATGTATTGAGCGACTTGGTAGGGTCCTTCCCAGTTCACCCCAAGTACCCCCCGCCCCCCTGGTCTCGTGTGTTGGGGAGTACTTTTCTCAATATTAAGTCTCCTACTCTGAACATTCTCTCTTGCACCCTCGAGTTGTAGAACCTTGTTGCCTGCTGCTGGTATACCACCTCTCTCATTTGTGCCCTTTCCCATCTTTCTTCTAGCATGTCTAGGCTTTCAGCCATTGCTGGATGGTTGACCTGGTCCTCATATGCCGGTATCCTGAAGGAGTTAACCTTCATCTGAATCGGGAGAACAGCCTCACATCCGTATGCTAAGGAGAAAGGGGTCTCTCCAGTGGTTGTGCGCGGGGTGGTCTTGTAGGCCCAGAGCACATTAGGTAGCTCCTCAACCCATGCCCCTTTCATCTTCCCTAGCTTTTTTTTCAAGTTCCTCTTCAAGACTTTGTTAATGGCCGCCACCTGCCCATTGGCTTGTGGATGTACAACAGTTGAGAAGTGTCTCATTATTCCTCTTTCCCTACAGTACTCCTTGAAAGTTTCCCCCTCAAACTGGGTGTCGTTGTCAGAAATAATTTTGTAGGGCACTCGATATCTGAAGACAATGAATTTGTTGACAAAGGTGGTTATTTTCTTGGCCGTTATTTTTACTAGAGGTTCTGCTTCAACCCACTTGGTGAAGTAATCTACGGGTACGATTGCGTACTTTGCTCCACCTCTACCTGTGGGAAGGGCGCCAATCAAGTCTATCCCCCAAATAGCAAAGACCAAGGACTAGTCCGGCTAGTTAACTCATTCGGGGGTTTTTGGGAATAGTTTGCGTGCCTCTGACATTTGTTTCATTTCCTTGCGAAGCCATTTGCATCTCTCTCCCCATGGAGGGCCAGTAGTACCCTTGCCTCATGGCTTTCCGACCCGTGGATGGTCCACTTGCATGGTTGCCACACTCACCCTCATGTATTTCATACAGCACTTTCATCGCCTCCTCATCAACATATCGCAAGAGCGGCATAGAAAACCCTCTCTTGTATAAGATCCCGTCTACCAAGGTGTATCGGGCAGCCTTATACACCAGCTCTGAGCCTCCTTCTTATCTGTTGGCAAAGCTCCATCCTTCAGGTAGCTTATAATCGGGTCAGCCCACAATTCCTTTGGGATGATGACCACGAGAACGTTTGGATTAATGATGCTTGGCCTCGGCAAGTATTCCATAGGTACCGATTCAAGGATATCCCCATCTTTATTGGAAGCTAGCTTTGCAAGGGCATCAGCATGGGTATTCCTCTCTCTCGGGATTTGCTCTATGCTATACTCCACCAACCGCCCCAGATAGCCTCTTACCCTTTCCAAGTATGCATCCATCTTAGGACCCCTCGCCTGATACTCACCCTTCACCTGGAACACCACCAACTGTGAGTCACTAAAAATGTGTAGATGTGTTACCTTTAGCCCCTAGTCCAACCGCAACCCTACTCGAAGCGCTTCGTATTCTGCCTCGTTGTTCGAGGCTTCGAACCAAAACCGTATAGCGCAGTACATCATGTGTCCTTTGGGTCCTATCATCACGATACCTGCTCCAGATCCTCCTTCGTCGGATGCTCCACCCACATGTAGGCTCCATTCCTCAGAACTCCTTTGCTCTCCTTCTACGACTGACTGTCCCTCTCCTTCATCACCTCCTTCATTTGGTTGATAGGTGAACTCCACTATAAAGTCTGCAAGCACTTTCCCATTGATGGAAGTCCTTGGGGTATAAGTGATGTCAAATTGACTCAACTCGATCGACCATTTCATCAGTCTCCCTGAGGTTTCAGGTTTATGCAAGACCTGTCTCAAAGGGCTATCAGTGAGTACCTCGATCGCATGGGCATGGAAGTAGGGCCTTAAATTCCTTGAGGCCACCACTAATGCGTATGCTAACTTCTCTATCTCTAGGTATCAATTCTCTGCATCTACCAACCATTTGCTGACGTAGTACATGGGTTGCTGATGCTTCTTCTCTCCTCTGACCAGGGCAGCGCTTATGGCATGCTCGGATATGGCCAAGTATAAGTATAGCCTTTCACCCTTTATAGGTTTTGCCAACAAGGGTGGCTTCCCTAAGTGTTCCTTCAACTTGACAAAAGCATCCTCACATTCTTCACCCAAGTGAACTTTTTGCTCCCTTTTAGGATGTTGAAGAAGGGAAGGCATTTGTCCATAGATCTCGAAATGAATCCGTTAAGGGCTGCCACCCGTCCCATTAGACATTGTACCTCCTTCTTTCTCTTGGGTTGGCTCATTTCTATTATGGCCTTTTTCTTATCAGGATTAGCTTCGATGCCTCTGAAGTTGACCATGAAACCTAAGAACTTTCCTGAGGATACATCGAAAGTGCACTTGAGTGGATTCAACTTCATTTGGTACCTCTTGAGTGTGTCAAACATCTCACCTTGGTCTGTGTTGAGTTCTGCGACATTTTTGGTCTTCACCAACATATCGTCAACGTATAACTCCATGTTCATCCCTATCTGGTTAGAGAACATTTTGTTCACCAATCTTTGATAGGTGGCACCCGTGTTCTTTAATCCGAAAGGCATCACTTTATAACAGTAGAGTCCTTTTTCTGTTTTAAATGACGTATGCTCTTCGTCAGCTAGGTTCATAGGTATCTGGTTGTATCCAGAGTAGGCATCCATGAAGCTAAGTAACTCATGCTTGGTCATCGCATCCACCAGCTGATCTATCCTTGGAAGCGAAAAACTGTCCTTAGGGCAAGCCTTATTGAGGTTTGAGAATTCCACGCATGTCCTCCATTTTCCATTTGGTTTTGGGACTACCACTGGGTTCGATACCCATACAGGATAGAATGATTTATGGATGAACCTGTTGGCCTTCAACTTGTCAACCTCCTCCTTTAAGGCTGCGTACCTCTCTGGGTCAAGCACTCATCTTTTCTACCTAACAGGCCTTGCCTCAGGGGCGATGTTCAAATGGTGGCACATGATAGCTAGATCTATCCCTACCATGTCTTTGTGACTCCAATTGAATACATCTAGATTTTCCTTCAAAAACCTCACTAACTTCTCCTTCGCGTCCTCCTGAAGGTTTTTTTCCACCTTCAACTTTCGCAATGGCTCTTCCATCACCACAATTTCCTCTACCTCCTCCACGGGTTCTGCCCCTAGCTCCTCCATGATTCTGGGGTCTAGTTCCTGTGGGTTTGTGCCCCCATGTATCACCATCGCCATCAGTTCTCATGGTTTCATAGACGTGCGAATGGAGGTGTTATAACACTCCCTTTCTTCTTTCTATTCTCCTTTCATATTAGCTACTCCACCAGGAGTTGGGAACTTGATGGCCAAGTGATATATAGAAGTTATCGCTTTCAATTCTCTTAGGGATGGTCTCCCCAATACTGCATTGAAATCTGAAACACAATCTACCATGACAAAGTTGGCCATGACTGTGGTCTGTCTGGGTTGTTCTCCCATGGTAAGTGCCAATTCGATCACCCCTAAGGGTTGTATCGAGTCCCTTGTGAATTCGTATAAGGAGGATTGGCAGGGTTTCAAGTGTCAGACGCCCAAACCCATCTTCTCCAAGGCGGGGCGATACAAGATATCCACGGAACTTTCGTTGTCTACAAGGACCCGATGCACTTGCATGTTGGCCAACTGAACTGTCAACACCAAAGGATCATTATGGGAAAAGTCCACCCCTCGTGCATCCTCCTCCGTGAAAGTGATTGAGTCATTCTCTCCCTTAAAGGTTTTTGGGGGTCGTTGTTCCAAACTCATGACACACGGTGGTGGACTCCGTCTGGCTTCTCTAGCGTATCTGTCTCGACCTTTCCAGGATTCTCCCCCAAACCCCGGACCTACGAAGATCATTCTCACTTCTCCTTGTATCTCTGGGGCTCTTCCTTGTGCCTGAGGTATCACCGGCTCGTCCTCCGATTTCTACTTTTCCCTTCTGACATATCGGCCTAGGTGCCCCCTGCGGATGAGCTCTTCAATTTCTTCCTTCAAATGGGTACATTCTGCCGTGGTATGGCCGATGTCCTTGTGGTACTGACAGTATTTGCTAGGGTCCCTCTTGGACCGGTCTTTTCTCATCGGTGGGGGCTTCTTGAAGGGTACCCGATCTTCATTTGTGAGGTAGATATGTTCTCTGGTGCCTGTCAGGCTCGTATAGAAGGTGTAAGCCATTTGCCTATGGTCGCTTCTGCATTTGGGCCTTCTCTGTTGATCATATCTTGGCCCTTCATACGCCCTCTTCTTCTTTGCCCCATTCAATCCTTCATTGACTGGGGGCTTTACATGGGATTCGTTTTTTCCTGCCTTTAAGTTCGCATGGCCATCCTCAACACGAATGTATGTTTGTGCCCTTTCATAGAAGTCATCTAGGTCGGTGACTTCCCTTTTGAGCATATTATCCCATAACTTGCTTCTTAGACGCACTCCGGCTGTGATGGCCATTTTTAACTCCCTGCGGATCAAGCTCCCTACTTTGGCTGCCTCCATGTTAAGCCTGTGGATGTAGCTCTTTAGACTCTCATTTTTTCCCTGCTTCACATTGGCGAGGCTGGTGCCCGGCATTGTGTAATCATGCACGGCGTGATGCTGTTGGAGAAATTCATCAGAAAACTGCTGCACGACCTGATGGACCCTGGTCAAAGTCTTTTGAACCATTTGTACGCAGGTCCCTTCAATATGACAGTAAAGCAATGGAACCTGGCTCCGCTACTAATCCCCCTTAACTTCATCAAGTCGTTAAACGCATCCAGATGGTACTTAGGATCTGTGTTTCCTTCATATGGGGTCATATGAGGCTCCTTGAAGCTGGCTGGGAGCCGGATGGCTTGGATCTCCTTAATGAAGGGTGATTCATGGTCAAACTCGTCCTCAATGGCGTGTCCTCCGGATGTGGTGATGATCTTACTTCGCAGGCTCCTCATTTCTGTGTCTAGGTCTTGTCTCCTCTTGTTCAAGGAGTCTCTCAACGTGGATGGGCTAGCATCTCCCTTTCCTTTGCCTTCCTAGGGCACCATAGGAGGTGTAGTCCTTTTATCTACCCTTTTCTTGTTGAGTTCTTCTCGTAGATATGGGGGTGTTTTCCTTGATGTGACTTCGACGTCGTTACGAGGGCCAACGTTATTCTTCTGCTCTGGCCTCTAAGGTTGTTTCGGTGGTCCGGGACGTTCGTACTGCTTCATCCAAGGAGTATTACTGGTGGAGAGTCGAGTCCTTCCATCGTCTACTGGGACGGTGGTTTCTGCGCCGCCCCCCCCCCCCCCCCCCCCCTTGACCTCTCTCTTTTCGCTTAAGGAGAGATGTGTCTGATTTCCCTTGTAACAGGTCATTTAACGCATCTTGCATGTTCTCTAAGGTGGTTTCTAGCCTTTGGTTCTTGCGGTGCAGTTCATGTATCTCCTCCTCATAGAATTGAGATCTAGAACTCGAGCTCACGGAATGGACCCAGGGATAACTGTCAGGTCTGCACGTCGATGGGCCTGGATCCTGCCGGCCGGAGTTTGGCACCTGCGGCGGCCTTGGGGGCGGGAACTCGTTGGCATCTCTTACAGGGGCAACTGTTGACCTTGAATGATTCTCATCTGGTGGGGCGGCCGAGGATGAGGCCTCCCTCTCATCTTCGTTAACCTTGGGTTCCTTTGGGGCCTCCACATCTCTGGGTAGAGGAGGATTCTTCATGGAGGCCTTCAGTTGTTCTCCATCAAGGTGGGCCTCCACCTCTCATGGCTCTCTCAGTCGTTTAGAATGTCTTGGCATTTTTTCTTGCCAGAATTAATGAAAGAACAGTGGCTTGATACTTATTCTTCCCACAGACGGCGCCAAACAATTGACGGTAAGAACTCGTCAACGATTTAAGGTTAGAAAAATCAAATTATATTGTGAAAGATAGCTAAGAATAAGATGAAATGAACTTGGAAGAGAAGAGAATGCAGAACTTTAATGGAGCAAAGATCATATATCCCTTAATTGACTGTCGATACAATGAATTTTCCAACCCCTTAACCTGAGGGGTCGAAACCTATTTATAGGTGGGCTCTATTGGCCCCTGATACAAGTTGGTCCCAGGGGACAAGGATGTATGCAGGTATATTGTCAGGATAGTGGCTAAGGACATAGTGGTGTCTACCCTGACAATGCCAAAGTAGTAGTGTAGGACATCGTACCGTCGACTCTGGTATATGGTTGGGGGTGCTCAGGTAGTGCCTCCACCCTCCGTACAAGTTCGTATAGCCACTACTCGTCAAACACGAATGACAGGGCCACACCTCTATCCTCTTCTTGATCGTACATCCCATATCAGTACACGAACCTTGTACCGAGTCATCCTCAATAATTCATGTGTTGGCACCTAATGATTATTTGACATACTTGTTTGGTGTTTCTAAGTGTTCCTCGTACGCATATTAAGGGGGATCCAAACTTTACATGTCATGAGAAGCCAAGGCGCAGGGGTGCCTCGCTGGTGGCACCTACTTCTGGAAGGGAACTAGAGCCTCTTCAGCGAGGCACAGGGTGTTGGTGGCGAGACAAGGTGCACACAGGAGATGCAACGAGGCTACACCCTCGCATAGCGAGGCTGGCCTATTGTGGTCACATGGAGGCGAGGCGTGGGACACGAGATGTAGCGAGGCTGCACCCTCGCATAGCGAGGCTGGCCTATTGTGGACGCATGCACCTATGTGCATGGGACACGGGAGATGCAGCGAGGCTACACCCTCACATAGCAAGGCTGGCCTGTTGTTGTCACATGGAGGCGAGGCGCGGGACACGGGAAATGCAGTGAGGCTACACCCTCGCATAGCAAGGCTGGCCTATTGTGGTCACATGGAGGCGAGGCGCAGTGTCTCGCGTAGATGCGGCACGTGCGCGGGAGGCCAGCCGAGGACCCACACACAGCGAGGGTGGCGTGCGCGTGGGTAACCGACTGAGGACCCTCGCATAGCGAGGGTGGCCTCTTAGCCCAAGTCCTCCAATGTCATGTGACGCCCTCGCCCCTTCATCCCACTAGCATGTGTCTCATAATCTTTAAGGTGCCTCGTAGCGTAGTGTTTCTCCTGAACGGAATTCACAAGGGAAGAATTCCCACATTCACAATACCTCTATGAACGATGAAATTCAAAGAGAAGATCTTGTAGGAATGGTTTAGAATCCTACTATTTTAGTATGAATTGGTTAAGATATGACGATCGAATGAGTGATCTGATGGAACCTGGCGTTGAGGTGGAGATTCTTGATAAGTCTTGTACTACCTCCTTATGATTATTGTATCCAAGAAATTTGAATGGATGTTAAGATCTAAAATTTTTATATTGGGAGGAAAAAGGTTATAGTTATGAACCATAAGGGTTGATTACATTAGATTGTACGTAAGATGATTGGATACGAAAAGTTGTGACTCAATAGATTGAGTTAGCATGCTTCGGTTTGTGTAAATAGGTATCACAAGAATGCATATGTGCGAAAGGAGACTGTATGTCTCCGAGGGACATCGAAGTCGATAATGTCAGATTGAAACCCTTTATTTTTCGAGTTCTAAAAAGGGGTATAGAGGGCGATGAGTATAAGATCGGGCCTTAGAATTATTGGGTACCTTCAAATAGACTGAAAATTTGAAGGAGTGACTCGGACTTTAAGAATTGTACATCGAATGTGGGGCATTGAGATAAGTATGGTCCCTTGATTGAGTAGTCACGGTGATGAATGCTGTTCAACAGCAAGGATGACTCTGAATAAGATAAAGTGAGATAGGGAACATGAAGTACTCATTCCATGTAATGAAATGAGTGACATGAAGTATTGTGGTTCAGAATTGGTCCGGGGGACCAATGATGTTATTAGAATTGTTAGGGTAGAGGTGTCTGCCTATTTGAAAGGACATAAGAGTTCACAAATTTCAAGTACAGGAACATAGAGTTCCAGGATGGGAGACTTTGTATTTCTCCGAGTATTGTGGACTAGAAAGGATAAAATATTTTGGGAAAGAAAGAGGAGTTTTGACTCTTGATTTAATATATTTCTGAGATCCTACCAAGGACTAGGTCAAAGGCCTACAGATTAGCCTTAACCTAGTATGGGTGGTGGCTCATAAGGTGTTATTGGTGCCAATGTCTGGGAGATAAGTGTTAAGTATTACCATTGATGGGGTGAGGAGACCCTAGGATTTCAGTTGAATTTTCTATGCAAGGAAAAGCCAGTGGAATCTCTGATAAATGAGATAAGGCCTTATAGAATAAGGTTGTCACTCTTGTGGGGTGTTATAAAGAGATAGCAAGGTAAAGGACTAAACTTTGAGGTTACAGTCAGATTCGCAGGATTGATATCCCGAGACATTTGAATAAATTTCGAGGACGAAATTTCGATAAGGAGGGGATAGTTTTAACTTTCCAACAATGTTAATAAGGCTTAGTGCCATGATTAGTGTGCTTGGAGGGCATAATTGGATATATGTGGGAAATGAACTGATTCAATGTGTGACTATGTGGCATACATGATTTATATGATAATATGAATATATATATATGCATGTTTATGTATATTAAATATGCATTCGAGCTTGTTCTTGTTTATAAGGGCATATTTGTGATGTTGGCCCATTGAGGGGCATAAATGTGATTATATGTGTGTAAATGATTGAGACCACATTATTATGTGGGTATATTTATAGTGTTCGGCTCAAGTCGATCCTGGTGAGCGAATTAGCGAAATAGTCACAACGGGGTTTATTGACCCTTGATTTGGCCAACGACGCGGAGTCAAATGTACGACACAAGATAAAACGACAATTAAGAATTTAATGTAATGGAAAAGAAGAAAACACCAAGGATTTATAGTGGTTCGGCCCCAAAGAATGGTAATGACCTACGTCCAGTTAGTGCTATTATTAATATTTAATCTCAAAGTCGTGATCAAAGAACTAGGGTTCTTGAGTTTCACAAACCTTGAAAGAATTACAATCAAATGATGAATAATCACACTATAGCTCTCTTTCTCTCAATACTTCGCAAAAAGATTCAGAGATAAAAAAAAAAGTCCCCTCCTTGAGCTATTTCATGCATATTTATAGGCTCAAGGAGAGTTACATAGGCCAATGGGCCTTAACTTTCCTTAATAACCGCGTATCAAGGTAATAAAGAGGATATATTCAATGCAATTATTACAGGATTACAATCTTAGAAGGAAATAAATCAGATTATACGACCAGCCTGGTCGTATCTAATAGTTAAGCCCTGACGAAGCAATGTGCCTATAATCGATAGTGGAACAGCACTTCCGCCATGTGTCAACCACGTGTGAGAAATCCTTGCCACGTCATCAGCAACCATTTTTCGGGTAAACATTTTCCCCCAAGTTTATTTATTGCGACCAACAAAAAGTAAACTTAGGAAACTGACCTTTCGCTTACCCCACCAAACTTGTCAGAGCCGCCCATGCCCTCTCGGGAAAAGCAATCAATCATGTCTAATCAAGCCTTTTTTGGTTTCCCAAAAATTTGTCCGACGGCTATTACACTTCCCCATGCTTTGAAAAAGGTAATTCATGATTACTTCTTATACCGTGTCGCAGTCACTATAAATAATACCCCAAATCCACATTTTTACTTTTCACTTGCCATCTCCTCTCCAAGAACTGCGAAGAACTTCCATCTTTAGAGCCCAAAAATCCCAGGAACTTACATCCAGACGTTCTAAATCTTTCATGTTCAGACTTCGTGTTCAGACTCCATTTTTCATCTAAGTAAGTTTCATGAACTCCTTAGACGTTTGAGTTGCCATGCAAAACTGTTTCATACTTATTTTTATCTCTGACCTAATATTCTTGGCTGAAACTGTTATGGGGATTGTGTGTGTATCAATAGATTCTTGATAGGGTAGTGAAGTAATGTTTTGTAGGAGTTAGGAGCCAGTTTGGTAGTCGAGATTGTAGATTTAAGGGCATAAAATCGAAGTAAAAATTCGATTTTTAAGTTAGTTGAAAAACTGGGTTTTTCCCGCCCCTTCGAAGTCGAAAAAGCTTTTCTCTGAAAAACTTTTTACTTCCGCTTTTTAATCTGTTTCTCAAACTGCTCGAATGAAATTTAGTGATTTTGTTTAGAATATTGTTGGCCATATAAAAGCTTAACTTTTATACGCGAGCAACGTTATCCCAACTCTCAACACAGATTTTTAGGCTTTACCTTCTAATCTCCCATTTTCTCTGTTCACAGCTTTTCATGCAAGATTCATGGGGAGGTGAAAGGCCTATCGACGATGACTTGCTTGCCCAATTGCTTGAAGACGAGGAGCAACCGTCGCTATTGATACCAGAAATTCCTTTTTCTCGAACCCCACCCAATAAACCTCAGTCAAACCTTCCAACCATGGGTAGAGTAAAATCCACTGCCCAGAAAAAGAAACCTTCCAACCCTTCAAATCAGCCTGGTCCTCAGGCTGGAATTCCCTCGACCAGTGGTCGGGAAAGAAATATCCTTGACCCTAGCATTCAAACTCATGCTCAGCTTTGAAATGTCGTTCAACCAGATGTTGAATGGTATGTCGCCCCTCCTAGCCGAGTCACGATTAGGATGATTGACAATTACATTAAAAAATATGGACTTCCTAGGGTGACTCTAGTGCAACCCACCAAAGACCAACGGGAAAACTTGCCTGGAGGCGCTTTCAGCGCCTGGTCGAGATATCACATCGAGGCAGGAGAGATCCTGCCTCTTCATCCTTTCTTTCAAGGAGTGGCCAATTATTTTGAGGTCGTTCCTTTTCAAATAACTCCCAATGGATATAGAATGCTTTCTGCACTCTATATCCTCTATAGCCATAAGCAATGGCCCGTCCCCACGCCACATGAGGTCAACTACTTGTTCGACCTAAAATACAACCCCAACTAGGAAAACACGGGGTTCTTCCACTTCTGTCACCAGGAAACAAGTCGCACTTTCCTAACTGATACTACTTTTATCTCGAATGTGGGGAAGTACCATCTGGAGTACTTTTTGACGAATGACATGGTCGCGAACAACTTAGCCTTCACACAAGGAGGTAAAGTCTTTGTACCCACTAGTCGTTTATTTTTCTTTAACTTTCTGCTGCATTTCCTTTAGAAGTTTAGTGCGTTTTAGGCCCATGGTTCCGACCAGACCCTACTCCGGACATGGTGATCCGATCAGCCCTCCTGGCCAGCATGACCGACATAGAGAAAAGTGTCAAACATCTGGTCACAGAGGCCAATCTGAGATTGGTCGGCCTTTTGGCTCCTCACCAGGATGTGAGGGAATCTACTGCGGGGAGTGCTACCGGCACTGAAGTCCCCGAACAATAGCCAGATCTATCACAACCTCCTTCGAGGAGGACAACTGGGGTGACCATCAACGAGCCAACTGGTGCCCCCCGACCAGCTGCCACACCGGCCCCTCCAGGGAAGGGAAAGAAGAAGGCCACAGAGCCTATTCTTGAGTCGTCGGACGAGATCGGTATTGATCGTTCGCTCTTAGATAGTTTGCCAATTCCCTGTCACTTGTTTGACGGGGACGGCAATTTTAAGTACGCTCCCAATTCAAATTCAGAATTCCTCATGCCAGAGAGTGAGTGTAACACTAGTAAAGTATATAATGTAGCGACCAATAATGATAGCTCGGGTATTTTACTGACAATTTTCTTTGTTTCTTTCCCTGACATAACATACTCAATCGTTTGTACTATCTCATTGTTCGTGTATTTTCTTTTCTTACAGACATGGACTTCGAGAATGTGTTCGACATGTACAGTGCCCCTAAGGCTCCTGAAGCTCCCATGATCACGAAGAAAATGAGTAAGCGACATCTCGGGGAGAGCAGTAAAGCACCTTCGACCAAGAAAACCCGTACTGCAGACCCTTCGGCAGACGGGCCGTCAACAAATGCAACACCACCTCCTTCTCCTCTCGAGCAGAAAACTCCTCCTGCTCCGGTCGGGTCGACACCTTCTCCACCAGCTCCAACTGACCAGACTCAGCAGCCTGCTCCTGCTTCCACAGGGGGCGACATATCGAGTCATGCCTTAAGATTGGCCAAAGACAGGATGGCCAAAATTTTGAGGCATGAACGTTGCCGAGAGGCGATGGCGGGGACAGAGACGATGGACGTCGACCAAATCTTAACCCGTGCACTAAATGAGCTTGTCAGTGTAAGTCATATTTTTCTGTGGAGATAGCCTTTTTATACATTACAGTCAGTTTAACTTTTGCTTTGATCGCAGGAAATGCTGACTATTACTGCCGGCCGGCTCCGCTCAGGTGCTATCACCAAGCAGTCCAGGACTTCCGAGCAATGACAAGCGGAAGAACTCAAAGCTTCCGAGGTGAAATACGCTGAACAGCTTGAGGTGGCTCAGAAGACAAATGCAGCGCTGCTCGAGGACAAGAACATGCTGGTTGAGGAGTTAAGGGAGAAACAGACTGCTCTTGACAAGGCTATCGAGTGAAGAGACCAGTTCAAGGAGTCTAACCGCGTCAACTACCGCGAGGCTAAAATGCTCCAGGAGGAATTGATTGCGAGCAGACAAGAGACTACAACATTGGAGGGCCGGATTGAGAAGCTTGAAAAATCCAACGCCAGCAATTTGGAAAGGTACAAGAGTGCCACGGTTAAGTGTTTCTATGTCTTCTGGAAACATAACCAGGAGGCTAATTTCAGCTATCTTCCCGAACACACAAGGCATGCTAAGATAGCCCACTGCGTTGCTTGTTTGGTGGAAGAAGAGAGAGCAAAGGTACCTGCCTCGCCCGAAATATCCTTGGCCACTAGCGTAGAAGGGGTGGTCAATGATGTTACAACTGTCATCGATCAGGGCACCTCTCAAGATCCTCCAGCCTCGTAGTCTGTTATTTTTCTTTTACTCTTTAATCTTTTAAGTACACGGCCTATGGGTCGTGATGTAAAGACACTTTAATTTTCTAGTTAAACTTTTATTGCTGTACGGGCAGCTTTTACTTTTAATTGAACAATTACATCCGAGCAGTGATTGCTCGCGGTGTAAAAGGTTTCCTTAAGATATTATAATATTTGCATTTTATTATAACATCTGTTCGCATGACCGAACTTAGCATAGTACTTTGGTTTGATTTAACAAAATACAAAATTAAGAAAAATACTCTAAGTACCCTAGCATGCTTTCACTTATTTCGCTCATGTTTTACATACTGTTCGATATGCTTTTCCTACTAGATACCTTATATGCCTCCCAAGTGATCAAGGAGCTCTAGGTCCTTGGTCACTTGCCTTGACCAAAACCTGCTCGAACATTATTGCTCGGAGCAAAATAATTAAAATTATAATACAACAAAACAATAAGTGAACAAAACTTGTATAAAATACAATAAGTGGCAAGAATGACTGGCTGCGCACAGTCCCTTATATTTCTCATAATAAATGGACAAAACGTGTATGTACGAGTGATCAATAAGATCTTACACTTATAAGCGATTAGTCACATAAAATGACCAACCCTTTTTCATAACTTGCAAAAAGTAAAATTAATACAAGCCAATCCTTTAAGAAGAATTGTTCATTGATAGTACTTGTGCAGGTGTTCTCCATTCCAATAGCAAGGAATGAAACCTCCGTTTAAGCGAGCAAGTCTGTAGGTGCCTACATGGAGGACTTCTACAATCTTGTAAGGCCCTTCCCAATTAGGTCTTAGTACTCCAGCAGCCTGGTCGCGGGTGTTTAGGAAAACTCTTTGAAGTACTAAATCTCCAACATTGAATTTTCTCTCACATACTTTAGAGTTGAAATATCGGGCGACTTTTTGCTGGTACGTAGCTACTCGGAGTTGGGCTTGTTCACGTTTCTCATCGATCAAGTCCAGGGATTCCATCAATAGTTGGCCATTCGAGCCTTGATCATACGTTATTCTACGATGTGAGGGCAGATCTAACTCCACGGGCAACATAGCCTCATATCCATAATCCAAAGAGAATGGAGTATGGCCTATTTCTGTTCGATGAGAAGTTCTATACGACCAAAGGACTTCAGGCAATTGCTCTGGCCAAGCACCCTTAGCTTCTTCTAGTCTTTTCTTCAGGGTATCCTTTAGCGTTTTGTTGACTGCCTCGACTTGTCCATTTTCTTGGGGATGAGTGACTGAAGAAAATATTTTGATAATCCCGTGCCATTCGCAAAAGTCCGTGAAATCATCACTATCAAACTATGTGTCGTTATCCGAGACGATTTTCCTTGGCAATCCATAGCGACAAACGATGTTTTTTATCACGAAATCTAGCACCTTTTGGTTGTTATGGTTGTGAGTGGCTCAGCTTCGACCCATTTAGTGAAGTAATCGATGGCAACCACAACATACTTGACGCCGCCCTTTCCTGTGGGCAAAGATCCGATTAGATTTATACCCCAAACTGCAAATGGCCACAGACTTTGCATTTGTTTTAGCTCATTAGGGGTTGCTCGTGGGATTTTAGAGAATCTCTGGTACTTGTCACACCTCCGTACGAATTCCATTGAGTCTTCATTCATTGTTGGCCAGAAATACCCTTACCTCAGGATCTTTTTCGACAGGCTTTGCCCCCCAGCGTGGTCCCCGCAAAAGCCTTCGTGTACCTCTTTCATCAATTCTTTGGCCTTCTCTTTTGAAATACATCTGAGGAGTGGCATTGAGTATCCCCTCCGATACAAGACTCCATCTATCAGGATATACCTAGCAGCCTGTCGCTGAAGGGTCCTAGCTCTGTTTCTGTCCGTCGGCAACACGCCTTGCATCAGATACTCTACGTAAGGTGTCATCCACGTATCCGCCACCTGGATCACCAAAGTGGTCTCCTCTGCTTGGATGCTTGGCACA
This sequence comes from Humulus lupulus, assembly GCF_963169125.1. Taxonomy (NCBI): domain Eukaryota; kingdom Viridiplantae; phylum Streptophyta; class Magnoliopsida; order Rosales; family Cannabaceae; genus Humulus; species Humulus lupulus. The sequence goes on from NC_084793.1 coordinate 103,367,086, forward strand.
GATAGCTGTTCAACTGGTACTATGTTCAGAGTATCAACATCCTTCGCGCTTGCTAACTTGGCTAAAGCATCAGCATTGGAATTCTGGTCGCGAGGTACTTGCTGGAGGGTGTATTTGCCGAACTGAGCCAATAGATCTTTTGTTTTGTTTAAATAGGCAACCATCTTTAAACCTCGTGCCTGGTACTCTCCCATGACTTGATTCACCACCAGCTGAGAATCGCTGTAGATGTCGAGCACCTTTATATTCATATCCCTGGCTAATCGTAACCCAACAAGTAACGCTTCATACTCAGCCTCATTGTTGGAAGCAGTGAAGTCAAACCTGATTGCACAGTGAAAACGATGCCCTTCGGGCATAATCAGGATCACCCCTGCCCCTACATGATGCCCATTGGAAGAGCCGTCTATAAATAACTTCCATGAGGGAGGTTGGTTTTGTGACTCAAGCTCTTCCAGCTCTTTGGTCTGCTCGCTATCTGTAAGTTCGGTGAACTCTGCAATGAAGTCAGCCAGGGCTTGCCCTTTTATCGCTGCTCGTGGCAAGTAAGACATATCAAACTGCCCAAGTTCGACTGCCCATTTTAACAATCTACCCGCAGCCTTTAGTTTTTGCAGAACTTGTTTTAGAGGCTGGTCGGTCAAAACCGTGATTGGTCGAGCTTGAAAGTAAGGTTGCAGCTTCCTAGAGGCCAAAATTAAGCAATAGGCTAACTTTTCAATAGGTGGGTACTGCAGCTCCGCTCCAATTAGTCTCTTGCTTACATAATAAATAGCCTTCTGCATGCCTTCTTCCTCCCTTACTAAAACGACACTAGTAGCATATTCTATGATCACCAGGTAGATGAACAAAGTTTCCTTATCAACCAGTTTCGATAGGACTGGTGGTTGCGCCATATGAGTTTTCAATGCTTGAAAAGCCTGCTCGCACTCCTCCGTCCACTCAAATTTTTTGTTGCCTCTAAGTAAATTAAAAAATAGAGCGCACTTATTTGTTGACTTCGAAATAAATCTACTGGGAGCGGCAATCCTTCCGATCAAACTTTGAACATCCTTACTCTTCAATGTGATTTCATATCGATCAGGGCTTTGATTTTCTTAGGATTGGCTTCAATTCCTCTCGAGTTAACTATAAATCCCAAGAACTTCCCTGATCCTACTCCGAAGGAGCATTTAAGGGGGTTCAGCTTCATCTGATATTGTTCAAGACGTTGAAGCACTCCTGCAAATCCTTTATATGCCCTTCTGTCTTCTTTGACTTGACCAGCATGTCGTCGACGTAGACCTCCATGTTTGTGCCGTTCAGCTCCTTAAACATGTGGTTGACTAGTCGCTGGTAAGTTCCACCAGCGTTTTCCGAAGGGCATTACTTTGTAACAGTATAGCCCTGTATCAGTTCAAAAGCTAGTGTGATCCTCATCAGGAGGATGCATACTAATCTGATTATATCTGGAGTATGCATCCATAAAAGAGAGAATCTCATGCCCTGCAATGGCATCGACCAGTTGGTCGATCCTAGGGAGTGGGAAACAATCTTTGGGGCAGGCTTTATTAAGGTCTGTGAAATCCGCGCATGTTCGCCATTTTCCATTCGTCTTGGGAACTAGCACGGGATTATAGATCCACGATGGATAAAATGTCACCCTGATGAACCTATTCTCCTTTAGCTTTTCGACTTCTTCTTTTAAGGCCTTTGATCTATCTTTGTCGAGCAGCCTTCTTTTCTGTTGCACTGGTGAAAAACTCTTGTCAATGTTCAGGACATGGCTGATGACTGCAGGGTCTATCTCGACCATGTCTTTGTGCAACCAGGCAAAGACTTCCTAGTTCCTTCTTAAAAACTCCACCAGTGCTTGTTTTGTTGTTGTCTCTAAGTTTTTACCGACTTTCACAACCCTGGTCGGATTTTCTTCATCGAGTTGGACCTCTTCAAGGTTCTCGATGGGTCCTATTTCTTCCTCAAATTCCCCAAAGCGAGGATCCAAGTCTCTATCCTCACTTTGGGCAACGCCCTATTTGGTTACATTAACACCTGACTGGGTCTGAGCATCAATTACCAGTTGCAACTCTTTTCTGGGAACATCTCTCGATACACCCTTCTTTGCCTTGGTGATCGAGGCGTTGTAGCACTCCCTTGCTTCCCGCTGATTTCCCAATACGCATCCTACCCCTGCGTCTGTTGGGAATTTCATGGCAAGGTGCCATATTGAAGTGACGGCCCATAGGTCAACCAGAATTGGTCTCCCAATTACAGCATTGTATGTTGAAGGACAATCAACTACTATGAAAGTAGTGAGTAATGTCCTATTGGCAGGCGCAGTACCTGCTGTAACTGGAAGCCTAATCGACACTGTTGGGGCGAGCCCTTCACCGAAAAAACCATAAATGGTTTGGTTGCATGGCTCCAGGTCCTTGACGGACAGCTTCATTCTTTCCAGCGAAGACTTGTATAGGATGTTAACCAAACTTCCTGTGTCGACCAACACCCTCTTCACCATCACGTTGGCAATTTGTACGTCTACGACCAGTGGATCGGAGTGTGGGAATCACACGTGTTGGGCATCGTCTTCAGAGAAGGTTATCAATTCCTGCTCTGTTCGAGCCTTTTTTGGTGCTCGATCCTCCACGCTCATCATCTCGATGTCCTGGTCGTGGGGTAGGGTTCGAGCATATCGTTCCCTTGCTTTCCCACTATCTCCTGCAAGATGTGGGCCTCCGCAGATGATGAGTAAAGTGCCTGCCACAGGAGCTAGCTGTAGAGGTGGCGAGCGTTGGCGTGCAGGCGCCTGCTCGTTGCCACCTTGAGCCTCTCGCTGAGACCCTCCTACGGCTCGCACATATCTTCTTAAATGTCTCTGCCTGATAAGGAACTTAATCTCGTCTTTCAACTGGTTACATTCATTGGTGTCGTGCCCGTAGTTGTTGTGAAAACGACAATACTTCGTCGTATCTCTCTTGGAGATCTCTTTACTTATAGCTGCAGGTCGTTTGTAAGGCACGCTTGAGTTGGTCGCCTGGTTGACTTCAGCTCGGCTTACGACAAGGGTCGTGTAGTTGGTGAATCTCGGCTCGTATCGACTGCCTTTGGGGTGTTTACTCTCAGAACCTGAGGGTTCATTGTTCGTCCATTTTCCACCGTTCCTACCATTGCCATTACCGTTGCCCTTGCCGTTGCCATTCGGCTTTTCTGACCTGTTGGCGGCTTTGGCGGGTTCTTCCTTCGTCCCCTTGTCTTTTGTTAGCGATTTCCCTTCGTTGGCAATCATGTCTTCGAGCTTGATATATCGATCAGCCCGATCCAAAAACTCTTGGGTACTTCTTACCCCATTCTTTCTGAGGCTACTCCAGAGGGGTGAATGGCGCGTAACCCCAGCAGTTAGATCCATCATCTTACCTTCATCACCCACCGTCTTGGCTCCAGCTACTGCTCGCATGAAGCATTGGGCATATTACTTTAAGGGTTCTCCCTCCTTCTGGCGTATCTCGACCAGCTGGTTGGCCTCTGTGGGGTGTACACGACCCGCGTAGAATTGTCCGTAAAATTATTTTACGAACATCTCCCAAGATACTATACTAGCAGGAGGGAACTTAAAGAACCACTCCTAGGCGGTGTCAAACAGTGTCGCTGGAAAGATCCGGCAGCGGGCATCTTCCGACACTTTCTGTATATCCATTTGTATCTCAAACTTATTAACGTGAGATACTGGGTCTCCGTACCCGTCAAAGTTCGGCAATGTTGGCATCTTGAACTTACTGGGGGTTTCAGCCGCAGCAATCCTCTGTACAAAGGGAGTGCCCCTCCTCCTATCATACTCAATATGGGACGGTCGTCCCCCGACCAGTTGTTGTACCGCCTGGTTCAGAGCATCAATTTGAACTTGAACAGCTTCTGGGACTGCTGGGGCCACCGGTGCCAGGGGAGCATACTCGTTGTGCCTCTCACGGTAGTCGTTAAGTACGTCCCTTAAATCATCGTCTCTATGTCTCTGCTCATTAACTCCTAGCCGATCAAAGACATTTTGTTGCCTGGGCTGCCCCCCAGCGTTATGGCTAACTGGCCTATTTTCTCTAGGTGGGGGGTTTCTGCCTCCACCTCCTTCTTCATTTCTCCGATCAGCATTTCCTCTACCAGAATTGGCTTCATTATATTCATGGCCATCTCTAAATTGTGGCTGACTACGGTATGACCGGCTGTTCACGCTATTTCCTCTTCAAGCTGGCATCTCTCAAGCGTCAGGGAGAGGCCTGTGCTGGTCGTTGGGTCCTCGTGCATTCCTATGCCATGGGGGGCCCCTGACCGCAGAGCCCGACTCGATGTTCCTTCTGTTGGTGGAAGGACGCTGTCCTCTGCTCGGTAGATTCGACTCTTCATCCCCTGGGCATCTAGGGTTGCGGGGCGGTTGCCCGACCCTATTCTGCCTTGGGCGTTGGGGATTGCCTCGACAAGTCTGAGATGGAGGCTACTACTCCGGATCCCTAGGTGGGACATCATCCTGAGCCACAGGCAGCTGCTCTGGCCTTTGAGGGCTTGCAGGCTGGAGTGGAGGGCTAGGATTGGGACCTCTTTGAGGTGGCACATTCGGCGGCTGATCTGGCTAGGAGGCTGGCGCAGCCTGACTCCAAGCCAAATGGATGGCTACTTCAAGAGCAGCCATGGCATCCCTCTGCCGACGATCCATTTCCGCCTGCCGCTCACTCAGCTCCTAGTGCTGGCGTTCTATTTCTCTTTGCTGCAGCGCCATTGTCTTTGCAGCATTCTCCTGATTGGCCCTCAAATTAGCCAACTCATTCTGCAACACCTCTAGCGTTGCCATCAACATTTCAGAATCTAACTCCTCCTCTTCAAACTCCAAATGTGGTTCATTCTCAGCCACATTTGGGGGAGGAGGTTGGGATGGTGCAGTACCAGCGGCCTATCCAGTCTTCTTAGATGTTTTTGCAATTAGATTTTCTTACAATTTTTCGTCAAACTCTCAACGAGAGCACCAGAATATTGACCCTTTATTTGGACAACGACGCGGAGTCAAATGTACGACAAAAGATAAAACGACAATTAAGAATTTAATCTAATCGAGAAGAAGAAAACACCAATGATTTATAGTGGTTCGGCCCCAAAGAATGGTAATGACCTACGTCCACTTAGTGCTATTATTAATATTGAATCTCAAAGTCATGATCAAAGAACTAGGGTTCTTGAGTTTCACAAACCTTGAAAGAATTACAATCAAATGATGAATAATCACACTATAGCTCTCTTTCTCTCAATACTTCGCAAAAAGATTCAGAGATAAAAAAAAAAAAAAAAGTCCCCTCCTTGAGCTATTTCATGCATATTTATAGGCTCAAGGAGAGTTACATGGGCCAATGGGCCTTAACTTTCCTTAATAACCGCGTATCAAGGTAATAAAGAGGATATATTCAATGCAATTATTATAGGATTACAATCTTAGAAGGAAATAAATCAGATTATATGACCAGCCTGGTCGTATCTAATAGTTAAGCCCTGACGAAGCGATGTGCCTCTGGTCGATAGTCGATCAGCACTTCCGCCACGTGTCAACCACGTGTGAGAAATCCTTGCCACGTCATCAGCAGCCGTTTTTCGGGTAAACAGGGTCTAATACCCAGCTTGGGGCGATCCTAGGGGTATTTTGGTGAACTTAACGTATATTTGGGATTTGTTGGCTAACGGATAAATATTTGGTGATTAGTTGGGCACATAGGGATTGATTGGGAATTTATAGGACGACTTGAGGAATTAGCGAGAAACTGGGCAAATGATCATTTTGCTCTTATGGGCAATAAAGAGTTGAGTTATTATTAGGGCATTTGTGGTCTTTTTGTGCCAAGAGGGAACCTACTCTTAGACTCTAGACTTCAGTAGAAGGTTAGGATAGACCTGAGTAGTCTTGGGAAGCAACCAGAAAGAAAACAAAACATTAAGCTCTATCTCTCTCTCACTCTCACGTTCTCTCTCTCCCTCTCTTGTGCGTGGAGGCTTAGGGAAATTGTTGAAGAAAAAGATTTGGAATTTGTGGATTCAAGTTGGAATTGGAGCCAGGATCACTAAAGGATTAACTCAGGGTCATGATCTATAGTGGGGGTAAGTGAATTTCTCTATTCTTGATTGAATTGTAAACTTGGTTTTGGTGTTCTTGAGTTCTAAACTCAAGGTTTGGGATTTAGGTTGTGGTAATGGTTTGGTTTGATTTTTTAGGGTTATATGCTACTTACAATGTTTGGAAATATTTGTGAGGTATAATTTGGTTTAGGTTTTGAACTATGATGAATTTTGGTGAGATAAGCTTGGAAAAACGCAGGAAAATGGTGAGGAAATTATGGGTTTTCGGGCTCGAGCCGCGGCCCTGTTCTTCAGGCGTTGCGGTTTGTGGGTATGAAGAGGCTGGGAGCCTCTGATTTTTGGTCAGGCGTCGCGGTGCATGTTGAGGCATGTCGTGACGCTAGGGGCCTAGGAAGCAGCCCTAATTGAAGAAAGTAGCCAATATAGATCTTCAAGCTTGGGAACTCAAACCTAAGTGCTCAGGAAGGACTCTCATACCTGGTTTAGTAGAATTCGAGGTCCCGAAGACTAGAATGTTATTTTGAAGGATGTAATCGGTTTAGGTTTTAATGGTTATTTATTAATACGATGTGACTAGGTTATACCGCAAGGGCTTAGGGATAGGGATCGTGCTCGGGGCTGCCATACGCTAGCTACTCGGGACTTGGGGTAAGAAAATTACACTCGAGCTGTGATTGGTGCTAAAACCCCTGTTAATAAATATGTTATGAATGTGAACATATCTGTATCTGAGAATATCTGGATAGGCATGCTTATATACGCTGCCATTAACTACTTGTTGTCCATTGTGCATTTGTGATTATATCTGTTTACAAGCCGACCTAAGGGTGCTGGGGGCTGATAGCAAGCGTGCAAAACGCAACCCAGCCTAAGGGTGCCGAAGTTGGCTATAAGACCAAAGGACTCAGCCTAAGGGCGTTGAGTGTGGACATTATACAATAAACAGAAGTGTGGTTTACACTTAACTATTTCTATTGATTGATGAGTTTGGTTTATGCATTTGACTGAGTTGAATATTACTGTTGGTTGGTTGCTTATATCCTATTAATGCTTGAATCTAGTTTTTTATGCTGCTTTTATATTGTTGCCTAGTTGTGCATGTTGGTTTAAGTTTTCTTTCTAAGTCTTGGCTCACAAATGCTACGTGGTATAGGTAAGGGAAAGGGATAGTCGGACCAACCATGAGTTGGAGAGCTTCAGGGGCGATGTGTACATATGCAACCTAGCCGATCGCCATAGTCGAGATAGCCTGGGAGGAACTAGGGTCTAACCTTGTTTTGCCGCTTAGGATGGTAGATTTGTATTACATTTATCTTTTATCAGTCTGTAACCAATTTTCAGGATCCCGTGTATAAACTTAATATTTTTAATGAAAAATAATCATTTTGTTGACCAAACCTTTTGATATCTGACCTTGACTTAGTCTTTAATTACACATTTAAGTCCAAATGACTCGCTTAGCGAGTTAAGCACTATTTTTAACACACAGTGTAACAGCCTTGGTTAATCAGGGCGTTACAATGCCCTTAGAAGCCCGAGCAAGAAATACTCATTCTTAAGCCTGATTTATTGGAATTCAAACCTCAATAAATTTCTCTTAAATTTATTGGCTCGACTATAAATTCCCAGTTGCCAGACAAAATTAATATTTTTCTGCCATAGTATTTCCTATTTTATGTAATCCGAGATTTTTTTCTCATTAGGGTTTACCCTTGGTTTGAGACCAATCTTTCTTTCCATAAAGCTAGATCATTTACCAAATCATCACAACGGCTTTAAAAATTTACGAATCATCACAAAGTCATATAATATCATTTATCAAACTAATATTTCACATAATTCTTCACCGACTCCAACCGGCTACTAGCGTGTATTCAAAACAAGGGACGTTACACACGAGTGCACAACTAGATGCACAGATGCCTAAGGGGAAGAAAAATAAGAACAAGAAAGGTAAAGGTAAATGTTTTCACTGAAATGAAAAAGGGCGTTGGAAACAGGATTACCCCAAGTTTCTAGCAGCGAGAAATAAAGAAAATGATTATAGTTTATTTATCTTAGAAACATGTGTTTTAGACAATGATAAATCTGTTTGGATTATTGATTCTGGATCTACTAAAAATGTTTGTAATTCTTTACAACATTTTTAATCGTGGGAGGAGGTGGACGAAGGCAGCTTAAAGCTTAGAGTTGGGAACAGAGCGTTTGTTGCAATCCAAGCTAGAGGAAGAGCTCACCTGAAGTTCAGAAATAAATATTTAATTTTAAATGATATATTTTTTATTCTGAATTTTAGTAGAAATTTAATTTCAGTTTCCATGTTGCAATTAGAACAATTTGTTATGACTTTTACAAGTTCGAATATATCTATTTCTTTCAATGAATCACAATTGTGTATTCCATGTTTTGAAAACGGGCTTTATATTTTGCGACCTAACGAACCCCTCGTGTTTAATAGTGAATTATTCAAAGTAGCCAAACCTAGGACCAATAAAAGTCAAAATACTGATAACAATAACACGACGTATTTATGGAATTTGAGACTAGGTCACACTGACTATGATGGGATTCAAATACTTACAAAGGACGGGCCTTTGAGGGAACTCACCTTAGTTAAACTGACCAAGCATCTGCAAAGGGTGAGAGGGCCAAAGAACCACTTGGAATAGTACATTATGATGTCTGTGGACCTCTGAATGTGAAATCCAAGGGTGGTTTTGAGTATTTTGTCACTTTCATTGATGATTACTCTAGATACTCGTGTCTTTACCTAATCCATAGGAAATCATAAACATTTTCAAAATTTCAGGAATTCCTAGTTATGGCTTAGAACCAATTAGGTAAAACGTTCATGATCGTGTGATCTGATAGGGGTGGAGAATATTTGGATATCCAGTTCAAAGATCATTTAATTGAACTTGGGATTTTATCTCAACTTACTACCCCAGGTACTCCGCAACAAAATGGTGTAGCAGAATGCCAGAACAAGACTTTATTGGAAATGGTTAGATTCATGCTTAGTTACTCAACTCTGCCAACTTCATTCTGGGGATATGCGATTGAAACTGCAAATGAAATTCTAAATGTTGTGCCGTCCAAATCAATCCCCAAAACACCATTAGAACACTGGAATGGTCATGAACCTAGTTTACGCCATTATGGAATCTGGGGGTGTACCGCCCATGTCCTGAAGAAAAACGAAGGAAAGCTAGAACTGCGAACTGAAGTTTGCATGTTTATTGGCTATCCTAAAGGAACTCGGGGAGGAATTTTCTATAGTCATTTAGAAAAGAAAGTGTTTACTTCTACGAATGCTACTTTTCTAGAAAATGACTATGTCCAAAACTTCAAACCGCACAGCAAAATAGTTTTAGAGAAGATGGTTAAAGAATTGACTCATCATCAACGCAAGTTGATGATGATATTCACATTCTTCATGTTCAACCGATGTAAGTTGATTTAAATGAAGAAAGTACCACAATTCCTGAGCAAACAGTCACAGAGCTTTGTCGTAGTGGGATGGTTTCTAGGAACCCAGTTCGCTATGGTTTGGATGGTGAAACCAATATGGTTGTTGGTGACACTGGTGAAGATGATCCATTTTATTTCAAACAAGCAATGGCTAGCCCTGAAAAGGAACTTTGGCTCGAAGCCATGAAACATGAAATGGAGTCCATGTACTCAAATTCCGACTGGGATCTTGTGGAAGCACCTAGTGGCTTTAGGGCCATTGGGTGCCAGTGACTCTACAAGAAGAAACAAGGAGTTAACAGAAAGATCGGAACTTATAATGCTCGATTAGTGGCAAAGGATTATACCCAGAGAGAAGGCATGGACTATGAGGAAACTTTTAGTCCAATAGCCATCCTCAAGTCCATTCGCATCCTCCTATCTATAGCAGCCGCTCTCGACTATGAGATATGGTCAATGGATGTCAAGAAAACTTTTCTTAATAGGAAGCTTGACGAAGTCATTTGTATGGATCAGCCAGAAGGAACTAAAGTAGCTGGACAAGAAGGAAAAGTTTTCATGTTGAATAGGGCCATTTATGGACTTAAGCAAGCTTCTCATTCTTGGAATCTAAGGTTTGATGAGATAATCAAAACCTAGGGCTTTGAACAAAATATTGATGAGCTTTGTGTTTTCCAACTAAGGGTAATTCAAATAGTGGTATTCCTGATTCTTTATGTAGATGATATCTTACTCATTGGAAACAATCTTAAGAAAATTATCAGATGTGAAAAATTGGCTGACCACTCAAATCTAGATGAAGGATTTGGGTGAAGCGAGTTATGTTCTAGGTATCCAAATCATTATGGATAGAAATAACAAACTTTTAGCTCTATCTCAGGCAGTTTACATTGATAAAGTGCTTGAACGTTTCTCAATGACAAATTCCAAGAAAGGACGTCTACTGTCCCGCCATAAAATTCATCTTTCAAAGAAGCAGTCTCCCAAGGCTCCTGAAGAAGAAGATGCAATGAGAAAATTTCCTTACGCATCTGCAGTCAAAACTGTGATGTATGTTATGTTATGTACTAGAACAGATATCTGCTATGCAATGGGGGTAATGAGCAGGTATCAGTCAAACCCAGGACTGGAACATTGGCTAGCAGTTAAGCATATCTTGAAGTATTTAATATGGACTAGGGATTATATGTTAGTCTACAAGGGTGGTTTTCTGAACCCTGTAGGCTACACCGATTCAGATTTCCAAACTGATGTCGATGACAAGAAGTCTATTTCTAGAATGGTGTTTACTCTTGGGGTGGAGTTGTGATATGGAGAAGCGTAAAGCAGTCTGCAATCTCATATTCCACCATGGAGGTTGAGTACATAGTTGCATTTAAAGCGACTAAGGAAATAGTCTGGCTAGAAAAGTTTTATTCAGACCTTGGTGTTATTCCAAATATGGATAAACCGCTCATGTTGTTTTGTGACAACACAGGAGCGATAGCCAACTCGACTCAAAGTCATAAGAGGATTAAGCATATAGAAAGGAAGTATCACATAATTTGATAATATGTGGGCAAGGGATAAGTGAAGGTTATGAAGATTGCATTTGAAGACCATCTTGCGGATTCGTTTATGAAGACACTTCTAGAAGCTACATTTGATAAGCATATCAAGGAAATGAGATTAGTATAATTAAGGCATTAGTTTAAATTAATGCAAGTGGGAGTTTGTTGGGGTTTTATGCCCTAATTAAAACCCAATTTCTTTATAATCTCATTTTTTTTATCAATAAAAGAATAGAAATCATTTTTGACTTGGTCAATTACTTTGCTCACATGTTTTATTTTCATGATTATTTGTTTAATATAAACTTCTATTAAATCCCTAGCATATGGCTAATCATATTTATAGTGACATAATAACAGTAGAATATAAATATGATTATATGTTCAAAAATAAGTTAATCCTAAGATTAGTCAATGCACAGGATTTATACTCACTTGCCAATCTATGATATGATCTACTTACACATTGTAGTGTTATGTTCTTTCCTGAATATTAGCAAAGTAGATAAGATCAGGTATATTTGTTACATCAGACTGGACTGATATTGGCATTAGATAGATAAGTAAATGTACAGTTATTATGATATAGTCATATCATAAAGTTGACCATATGTCAATTCAATCTCAATTATGAGCGGTTAGTATTCTAACTTGTTGTATTATTCAAGTCCTTTGATTTGTTCGTTACTAGCTTACCCATACTTACATCTTGGGGACTTGGTAGTATAATTGATTGGGAGTGTTAATCATAGATATGAACATCTATAGCTTCTAGCAAGAAGTGAAATGATGATCACCTTATTGCTTGGTTCAACACGATAAATGATTGAGTACTCATTTCTATGATTAAAGTTCATGGAAGTATCATTTACAAGGAACTTAGTTGTATTTAAGGATAAAATACAATGATGGGCAAAAAGGTAATTTATACAAGACTCCGTTTTAGATCATCTATAGAGGATTGAATGACAAATTATGTTTGTAACAATGGATAACGTATTTACTTTGAGTTTAAGGAGTTCTATGAGTTCAAGAGTGCAATTCCGAGTCTTTAGTGGAGTCACGAAGAATTAATAAGGTAGTGAAATTATTCGATAATAATTTTACAGTAACTTATTGGAGCTGGAATTCATGGGTCCATGGTCCCCACAATGCCTTTGATTAAATCATCTAGATAGTCTTGATTAATTTATTTAAATATCAATTAGAATTGTCAAAATTATTTTTTGTCAATTTTGAACAATTTTACTAAGATATGGAATTTAGAGAAGAAAAGCGAAATTTGGAAAAATTTATTAATTATGACAAATTGGTGTCAAATTGATAAATAGTATTAAATCAAGGTTCAAATTATAAGTAGTTGATTTTAGTAAATGATTTAATTAATTAATTATTTATTTTTTAAATATAATTATAATTATATATATGTATATAAAGTTTTAATAAGACTTTATAAGATTTCGTTTATAACGAAATCTGTTTATAATATATATTATATTATATTATATTTATTTATTTAATTAATAAGGGTTTGTTTTATTATATAATTATAGAAAATAATAGTATTTAAATTTAAAGGTTGTAATGTTGTTATAAATAGGTACTACTCAAGTTCAGGGTTTTGAGAGCTAAAGTATTGAAAAAGAAAAAACCTAGACTCAAAAGACCTAATGTGGTCGCCCACTTTTTCTCTCTTGTGCTCTATAATTTTCCCATCTCATGTGTTGAGAATTGTCCACCCTAGTCTAGGTGATCATAGGTAATTGTGGAAGACTGTGTAGTTTGAAGATCCAGTTTACTCTCTCATCATTACTCTACGACAGAAAAGAACAAGGGTTAGAGAGAGTGAAGGAAGGAGTCTCAATCTCCATTGCATAAAAGTATGATTCTTAAACTATGTTATTTGGTTTACTTTATGAAATTCATTAGAAACATGTTTCTAGGTTGTTTTATATGTTAATTTGTTTAATATATGAAACAAACATGAAAATATTTATGATCATGTAAAATGTATTCCCAACCGACCCAACTTAATGAGATTCTAAATCTCATCTCGAACTTGTCTACATTTGTTGGTATGGTGTCCAACTTCATTGTAAAACCTACAGAAATTTGTGGAGTTAATTTGCTCATGGTCCCTCTAGATAGGCTGAGGCTTCCGGTAGAGGATTTTCTACTCTGTGGCAAGGAAAATATTTTTCCGAGTATCGACCATGTCTGTATACTCAGAGCACTGAGGAGTATACTTCTCCTTGGGAGTGTCAGTCCTCTTGGGCTTCTTGCCCATGTCTTTCCCCCTGTGTTTTCTCCCGCTGGGGCCCTCTCTGGGTGTTGCTAACTGGGCTGGAGTCGTTGTTCCAACACTGAACGCAGGCTGAAAAGCATTGTGTCCAGTGGGATTTGTCGATACCCAGAAGGACCTACACTGAAACCAGCCTAGGGAACAGCTAGACTTTACTTAGGGGCACTCATGACACTCGTTTGTACGAGAGTGTATGGTGAGAACAGTGGTGTTAGAGCTACGACAGTTGGGACTATTGGAGCGGGGAAGGAAATCAGCCCTCTGAATGCTCCAATATGGGCATCTTCCCAGTGAATATACTCTTGGGCCTGACATATGAAGTCATCGAGCCTGTGGCATCCTCTCCGCTGAAGGTCGTCCCATAGCAGAGAACCTGGTCGGGTGCTAGCTTCTAAGGCCATCAATTTTTGGCCATCATTGACCCTCTTGGTCCTCGTTTCTTCCTCCTTAAAGCATCTAATGTATGCCTTAAGTGTCTCGAGAGGTCCTTGCTTTATATTGGCCAAAGCATTGACCTCGAAGTGTACCTTCCGAGCAGCTATGAATTATCTTTGGAAGGAGGCATAGAATTAGGACCAGGAATGGATAGATCCTAGCCGGTTCTTCTTAAACAACTTTTCTACTGGTGCCGTCAAGGTTAACGGGAAGACGTGGCATCTTGCATCCATGGAGACACGGTGGATCGACATCATTCTGTTGAACTTAGATAGATTGGTGGAAGGGTCTGTGGCTCTGATGTAGGGAGTGACATATGGCATCTTGAAGTCTCGTGATAATGGAGCTTTGAAAATATGGGGGGGCACATGGCTCCCCCTCTTCATCCTCCTAGTTGAAGTCGTGGCCTTGTCTTCGGGCCATCTTCAGCATTATTTTCTTTAAACTCTCCAACTCAGCGTGGAAAGGGTCGTAGTCTTGGTTGGCACTTTGTGCCAGATATGCCCTCTGGTCGGGCATGGCTTTTCTCCTCTGAGCATTAAGATTGTCTCGGAGGTCATGTTATGGATGTCTCCTAGAGAGGTCCTCGAGAGTTGCTCTATTCCTGCGAGAATTCAGGTCATCTCGCAGGTCGGGCTATGCATTACAGCAACAACCCTCCTTGGGGAATCCTACTTCTATTTCCCCTTTGGAATCACCATATTCGTTGTTAACCAAGATACTAATTCCTTTTCCTCGGTTATTGGAGACATTTCTCTTGTTAGACCCTTGTCCGAGGTTCCTTTAGGGTTGGCGAGGCATTGGTGGGACACCACATCCAAGCTTGAAGCGATCTGTCTCAACGCACCTGGGCGAAAGTCCCTGGACTCCATGGACACTAGCGGTCTATCGGTGTCCATTGGCACTGTGACACACAAGATCGTTGGCCCTCCTCGGGAGATGAATGGGCTCGAAAGCTCGACGAGTCCTCTATCTCTTTTGAGAGGGCTCAACATTTTCTTTCCCACGAGCTTGAGGCGTGGGGGATGCTCCAACTCCAATTGGGTGCACAGGTGGCATGCCAACTGGCAGATCTTGCGCCATATCAGTGGGGTACTTGGGAGGCATGCCCATTGGTGGAGTAGGTGGCACTCTAGGTGGGTGTGCGAGTGGCAAGCCAACTAGCTGCCTAGGTGGTACTTCGCCATTAGGGTCCACTTGCAGCCCTTGAGCCGCCAAAGTGACCTTCATGGCGCTAACCACCTCATGTAAGTTGGCAATATTTCCTTCCTGGTCCTCTATTTTATATTGTTGGGAGGCAACTTGACCCTTGAGGGCCACCACTTCTGGTGGCTCCTTCGTGTAGAATGATTGAAAGTACTCACTCTCGAAGTAGTCACCTCTGTCCTCGCCATCATATCTGTCTTCTTCATCATATCTGTCGTCGTGGGCCACCTTCGAGTTTGCTGGTGGAGGTGGTCGACTGGGCTCTCATCCCTCAACGATGGTGGGAGGAGGGATTTTCTCACTGGCATTTCGTCTAGTAGTCACCATGGCTGAATCTTCAAAGCTTTTTTCCAGCTGTCAATGAAAGCATCAAAATGTTGACTGCATTTTTCGCTATCAACTAATTAAATCAAGCTTAAAGAAAATGCAATAAAGAACACAAATTTTACGTGATTCAGGTTATTAATTAACCCTAGTCCACGAGTCACTTGTATTAGGATTTGGGAAGCTTGGCTCAAGCTTCTATGGAGCTCAAGCAGCGTTTTAGCAATGATCTGAATACAAAAGTGAGGATTCAATCATGCATCATTTACAAAGTGTGCCCTAGGCCTATTTATATATGGTTGATAATTAATTCTCTTAATGGGAATTTAATACAAACATTCTCCCTTAATGGGGTCTTAACAACTAATAAATACACATTATTATAGCTAAGGAGCTGGTGGACCCGGGCGTATCTCCTCAGGCCCATTTACGAGGTTACAACCCACAAATTTATGGGGTAACATGTCCTTGACAGTGTCAGAAGGTAGCTGCTCATTTTCCTATGTCAGGCAGCGTCGTGAGACATCCTGCTTGTTTCTTGTACAGACCCAACACCATAACATGGGTAACAGTAACATGTCAAATAGCTGCTTGACACCTGGCACTACATTCTAGGCCACGAGGATGGTCCTCTCAGACCCAGATGAATTGAATGGAAAGGACCTGGAGGACATCTTAATCATAGTCCTCGGGAAGTAGTCCTCCTAGAGGACATACTTCTTCGGAGGCGATGCATCATTAACACAGGTAAGACCTTCCTTCCGATGAGCTCTATACAAACTGAGAAGGCTTCGTTACCTTCCGCGAAGCTTAATCAATCCTTAATGACTGCCACGTGTTACTTGATAAAACACAGGCAATATATATATATACACATATATACGTTGATTTCTCCTTGCACCTACCAGAGATGAATAAGCTGCTTTTGGTTCTTGAAAGGAAGAAGCTGCTCCGGATTGTTTTTGTTTTCATCTATGGAACTCTTGGGAGGAATTGATCATCTTACTATTTGTTTGGATTACTTTGGGAAAATTGATCACCATCACCATCATCACCATTCTTTTGAGACAATTTTTAAAAAAAATTATAATATACAATGCCTGACAGTATTAGTATATCTATGAACGACCAATGCCAATCTCAAGTCCCTCCTGGCTTCATTTTATTCCATCCAATTAAGGAAGAGCTTTTGCAGTACAACTTGAAGAAGAAGATCTCCAACTAGAGTATCGATCTCGACATCATACGCACTATCGTTCTCAATAAGCTTGAGCCATGAGATATTAAAAGTACCTGATCTCTCTTTATAAATATATATAATCTTTAGTTTTTCTTGATCGTCATCTTTGATATTAATATATACTTATGATATTAATTGTTCTTGCATATTGGTGTAGAATTGAAACCACTCCACAAAGCGACTCGCGTGGAGTGAACTATTCGGGGTGTACAGGTGGCATGTACCCTGCATGCAATCCATGACCTACATCAACAAGGGACAGTCATGTAAGCTTTCTAAGCCAATAATTAGTTTAGAATTTGACCCTTTATAATTAACATAGAGTAAATATATCTATAATATACATGAATTATATACGTTTTTCGAACCTCCATGCATGCATACAACATTGTTCGTGAATAAGTGTGTTTCAAAATAGTCTAGAAACACAAGCTTTTGATTGACTAAATCATACTTTTGGGGCTATTTAGGATTTTTACCTCCCGATCTATTACCACTACCGTATCGTGCCCCCTAATTTTTTCAGGTCGTTAAAAATTCCCCCCGAAATATTCACAGTAATGTAAAGAAGGACTTCTGTTAACTTTCAACACAGAATGCTGACATGGCTCTTTACATGCTGATGTGTCTTGGTCATGTCAGCGTCATGTGTGTAATTTTATTGTTTTTAAATATGGTTTTTATTTTTTTTTTATGTATAAAAAATGGTTTAATTTATTAATTCTATTTTTTAGTGTTTAATTCATTAATTTTTAATATGATTATAGATTTTTTAATTTTAAAATTACACACATGGCGCTGACATGGTCAAGACACATCAGCATATAAAGAGCCATGTCAGCCTTCTATTAGCCACATGTGTTGAAAGTTAACGGAAGTCCTTCTTTACACTACTGTGAATATTTCGGGGGGAATTTTTAACAGCCTGAAAAAATTAGGGGGCACGATACGGTAGTGGTAATAGCTCGGGGGGTAAAAATCCTAAATAGCCTACTTTTGGTAAACAAATTTCTAGTTAATTTTTACTTTATTATAAGTATATGTTCAATTGATTTTTGGATTTTTGTTTTTAGCATATTTTAGTAAGTAGTGAGTTAATGTCTAGTTGATTTCTAATTGATTAAAATTTTGGTTTATTTTCAGTATATTTTGGATATATATATATATATAGTTTATTAGGAGTACTTTGGGTGAATATATTTTTAATTTTTGTTATTGTGTGGGTTGATTTTCAATGATTTTTTCACTGTTTATTTTAGGTATATGTGTAGCTGTATTGATGTATATTTTGGGTTGATTACTAATAGAGAATATTTTTTATTTAATTTTAGTTTATATTTTAGGTATACTTATATTTTAAAAAATAATCTGTGTTTAATGGTAATGTTTTTCAAGTTGTATTTTAGATTTTTTGTATGTGTTTAGTTGTTTTGAGATATATTTTGAGTTTATTTACACATTTTAAAATGCACTAATAAGTTTTTCGAGGTTTCTTTTTTGTTGTTTTTTAGATTATTTTTGGTTGATGTCTAGTTAATTTGTAGTTGCTTTTCCCATACTGTATGGATGTGGGGTTGATGTCTTTTGTTGATTGGATGAGAACACCAGATTTTACGTGGTCCGGGTTTTTAATTAACCATAGTCCATGAATCATTTGTATTTAGGAATAAGAACTTGCAAAGCACTAGTTCTCTTGGTATTCAGGCAACGTATGTGCCCACTCTGAATAGTAAAAATGGAATTTCAGATCATTTTCAAAGTGTGTCCTAGCCCTATTTATCGGTAGCTAGGAAGATTAAGCTCATTAATTGGAGCTGATTACAATTATTCATTCCTTAACGATGTTTGTTATTACATAAATAAATACAATCTGCATTTGCTAAGCTTATGGGCCCCAACGTATCTTGAGTGGGCCCAATACGAGAAGGCTCAACCTATTGCTTTATTGGGGAAAATAACATTAACAATGTCATAGTGGTAGCTGCATGTTTTCTCATGTCAGGTGGCGTCGTGAGACATATTTTTGCCGCTTGTACAAGATCGGCAACACAATCTTTGTCGCCATTGGGAGTCAAATAATTGTTTGTGTGACACCTGGCATCTATTCTTTTACTCTAGAGGAGGGTTCTAATACACTTGGAGGAGTTGGCCAAAACATGAAGAGTTGTTGGAGTATTACTTCCCAACTAGGTTCTCTGGAGGTAATGTCTTCAGAAGATACACTACTCCCGCAGTGGTAACCGTTGCAAGTGTAACACCCAAAATTTTCGTAATACATTTTTATTATAAGTCAAAGTTTCAATACATAAAATGTACAAGTTTACAAATTTAAGAAATAGTAATGAAAAAAAAATAGTGCTTAAAACAATATTTTATGTTATAAACGAGATTAAAGAGAGAGAGAAACTTCAGTAGTCAAGTATTGGACGTAAATGCCATATAATTTTAATTGGTGATTTTTATAAAATTAAGAAAGTTTTGCTAAAGGGCTTATTTGAAAATAATTTTAATATTTTGAATCCAAATGTAATTTAAAAAAAAGGCTTCAGCCTTATTTTTCCTATAACTCTCTCTCTCTCTCCTCGGAAATTTTATTTTCTTTCTCTGTCCTTCTCTTCCTCTTTCTTTCTCTCTTTTTCCTCTTTGTGTGCTTCTGTTGCCGATGACGAACGACTACTTTCAGGCCGCCACATATACACACATGCTTGACCAAAATGCGCAGAATCCTCCAAACTATCGACCACACTCGTCGGTTAAGCACCTCAATTGGTCGATTTAAGTTCGGCCACCGCACGACTTCGATGTTGTGACTCGACCACCTCGAGCATTTGTTAGCTGATCCATCACCAGCATCATGTTCTTCGTGTTGTGGGCTTCAAACCCCAATAAATTATTCCCACATCTACTATAGTTGGGTGGCGGGCCCACAACGAGCCACCGCGATCCACCATAGACCGACGGTCAAAACTTTGTTTTGAGGTTCCGGAGTTCGTTTTGAGCTTCAAAAATCATCATTTAACGAATTTTGAAACCCCGATCATTGTGGTATAATTTCTTTGACTAATATATTATGATTTAATTGTGATTGATTAGAGTAATTGTTATTTTGTGTACCTATTGTATATATTTTTATATATTTATGATACACTGAATATTTTTCTATAATTATACTGGTTGTCTATGATTATATGTATTTATGGTACAGGTTTTGATTTTGGGATTGTCCATTTTATAGTTGTTGTGCTGTCCAATTTTCTAGAAATTATCAGGCATTAAATAAATTGTAAAAAGACATATTTTATTGATTTTCTATTAATATGAAAATTATTATGAATAGTTCATTTTAATAATTTATTTGGTAAATCAAAAATATAATTTTTATATGTAAAGTGTGATTGTGGTTAAACTATTATTTAATAGTTATTATCGTGTATTAATATTTTGGTTAATATTTGAATACTAAGATAATACATAATACTATTTTCATACAATTATTATTATTATTATTATTCTTATTATTAATGTATCATAAAAATACATTATATTATGAGCAAGGTTTAAAGTAGTATTTTGTAAAGAGGATTATGATGTATGAAGAGTATTAGCATTATGATGATAATATATATTATTATTATTTATGTGGTTTCTTGTATTGTTAATATACAATATCAATAGTGTATATTTACGATTTTGATTAAAATTAATAAATGATGTACCTTGAATAGGATGTGAATGGATTGGATTGATTGACTCTTGGTGAATAGTTTTAAAATAAGCTAAGGACCTAAGGTAAGTAAATTTTCACCTTTTGATCTTAAGTGTGAGATGCATGACTACATTGATTGTGTATGTTTGATGAGTTAAGTATGGGATGATGATGCATATGATGAGTATGTGATGAATGATTATATGAGTTATGTGTGGTATGAATACCATAATTGGATTATATAACATATAATAGATGAATTTCGCGATATATGAAAGTTGTCTTAATTATTTAGTTTGATATGAGTTATGTACAAGTATGTGTTCTCATGTTGATGAATATGTGGATTACCTTCTATGTTCATGATTTTGTTACATGTTATGATATATGAAGCCTTTAAGTTTTTAGGCTGGAAACCTTAGACCTGAGGCATAGCACTACGTTAAGGTATAACAACGCCACCAACCCAAAGCTTCATATATTATGACTAAAGATGTTTTGAGTTATATGAGATGTGATGCAGTTCCTTGATTGAATATCATCAAACATGAATCATGAACATTGGCATTTCAGCATCAGCATGTATGCATGACATGTACAGTTATGTAATACATTATTATGTGATATAAGACCATGCATAAGAATATGAGAAAAGTTATGAAATTCCTTGAAAAGTCTTATGTAAAGTTGAACATTTTAATGACAACAAGGCTTAATCAAAGTGATGATAAGATGTTTAAAAAGGGTGCCATTATTTTAAGGAATCAATTAAGTAAGTTCAGTAAAGAAGACAGATGTCTATAAGGCTAATAGTGGCAGCACACTAGTGTGGGCTAGGTCATAGTTGACCATTCAGATATGTTTCCCATGTTCCCGTCTTTCTCCTCCATTTATATGTGTAATAAGTAAGGCAGCTATGACAATGATGAAATGAGTAATATGATGAGCCAGCTGCGATGATGGTTAGTCGGAGGAGAACCCATGAAATTTTATATTACATGTGTGACAAGCCCTGCAGGCATTGGCTTAATTGAACAGTGTGCACAAAAGATAATGGGTCCATAAAAATGTGAAAGTAACAAGAAAAAGCATAAAAGTAAAGTTTAAAGGTGGGTGATTAATAAATGAAATGCATAAGTATTATAAGTCAACATTTGAGTATATGTGCACTTCAAACTCATGACATTCATGTGTATGTGTATGCATAAGATTTACCTATTGAGCGTTGGCTTATTATGTTATTTTCCAACATTTTTCCATATGTGGCTTTAGATGTTAGGCAACTTGTGGAACACGGACTCAGTAGCAATTCTATAGTGGTTTAGAGTTTTTCATATTGCTATATTTAAATTTAAAGTATTCATACATGTAATAATTTATATTAATAAGATTATATAAAAGTTATAAATTTTTTTGTATTTCATAGTATCATTTTATTTAATTTGTTTGATCAAGTGTTTAACATACTTGTAAACCCTAGAATTACGAGTATGTGGCAGACGTACCCTACTTTAGGGGCGTCACAGATGATATCAGAGACTTTAGGTTGTAGATGTCGTATATTCATTATGTTATAAAATTTTGGGATCCAAAATGCTACTGAGTTCCACCACAAGACAAGCCACGCATGAATGGTTAGTATAATATATAAATATTTTAGTTAATTTATTATGTTTTATAATTGTATTAGAAACTCATTGTGTGTTTGAGTTTCCATGATATAAGCATGAGTTTGGATCAAATGATTATTCCCATGCCTGGTATAGAAACTGAAATTCGTTATTTATCTGAATGCATGCCTTTGTTATTGATGTGATAAATAATTGATGATATATCGATGTCGATGTTTGGGATTGTTATTTGATATTCTCAAGCTTTGAAAGTGACCTATCAGTTTAGTGAGTATGTTAAAGGGTTAATATGTCAGGTTAGTGTTTTAGAGAACAGAGTTTTAAGTTTTCACTTAGAGCCCACACAATAAGAAACTTCAGTGGAATTAGAAAATAGTAGTATATATATAAATAAAGTACGTAATGTATTCAAAGTTTTGGGAGTCACATTAGGGATTGGGGTTCTGGACACGTTCTACCTCGATGATCAACTTTCATTGTTCAACCATAAGTTTCTTCCCAGTAGTTTGAAGTGTCTGACATTTTTCCCTTATATCGGTTGAGTAGCTAGCCACAAGTTTAGTTAAAGACTCATTCTCCTTAACCAACTTCTGGTTCACTTGAGTCAATCTCTTGTTGACCTTTCTAATGGTTAGCATCTCTTGTTTATGCATTTCTATATACATTTTCAAGTGGTCAACCTCCTGTGCTTTTGCTAGAATCTGTTGGCCTAGGTTTGAGAGCGATGTTGCAGCCTGAATTGTAAAGACTAAGGAATCTTTTACTGCTTATAGGTCTGACCTATGAGATAAAATTGTTTGGTCTTTAGGGGTGAGTATGCTTTGACCTATACTAACGGCCACCTTGTTATTGAGCATAACTGAATCCTCCACTGTGACAAGGCCACTATCAGAGTAAAATTTGGGACGCCAAACTTTGGGAAGTTGAGTCTTTTGTTCTGTGATGTTTATAGTAGGATACACCGTTGGCTGTGGTAGGGGTTTCGAATTTTTTGGCGAAGGTTTGAAAGTGGGTAAATTTGGCTCAGGTAAAGCTAAGGTTAGGTCTAAGTTCATCTAAGATGATGAGGATGCCATGTATAGCTTAGCTTGGGAAATGGAAGGAAGTAAGAATGATTTGGTTTTCAAAAACTTGAGATTGATTGTGTTCTAGTGTGTATGTGATGAATTTAATTATAGAAACATGTGTTAAACTGTTTGATCATTGGATCCTTGAATCTGGTTGTTTTCAAGATGGATATCACAAATTTTATCTTGTCTAATATGTATTACACTATCCTCTCTGATGATGAAAGTCAAACTTATTAAATATTGTCGACAAAGGAATCACTTCTATTGATTTTGTGATCCTCATTTGAACATGGAAACAGTTTATGAATTGTTGAATGAATTGAGGTGATAAATGTTAATTACTGAATTACTCTGTAGTGTGAATTACTTTCAACGATTAAATTATAGTTTTTATCTGCATTATTCTGAAAGTATGTTAATGCATTTCTTTTGTGAAGTGATAACTGAGTATTATTGCTATAGGTGTTGAAATGTGACACGCCTATCTTGTTAGACATATGGAAAATATTTTGCGTGAATGGGGTGGTGGATATGTCAATTAAGACTTATCCCATGTTTTATTCAATGATAGGATACTAAGCTAAGTATGTGAATTTCCTAGTGGCCACGGTTATTTGCATTCTAGCATAGTATCAATACACCCCTTATTATTTTTATACATTTTGGAAATGATTTTTATTTTAAATGCTTTCTTAGAGAAATAATGAGAGTCGGGCTTTTGTGAACTAGTACCCAATGGATTGCCTATCTCACTATTTCTCATTCAGGGCAAGAAGTCGGTTTTGACAATGGAAGGTTTTCACAGAGACTTGGTTTTAAAGACTAATCTCCATTGGCTATACATTTTTTTTCTATTTATCCAATTTTTTTATGCCGATAAACTCCATATTGAACAAACTCGTTGCTCAATTTAGCCTCTATCATCAAAGTATAACCAGTCAATTGCATCTGCTTTAAAATTGACTGTAAAAGATGAATCTCATGGATGTTTTCATGATAATTGTTGTTTTCTCTTCTTACGTTGTGTGGTATGTGTATAGAAGTATAGATGATGAGGATTCCTTTGAATTTTCGTAAACATTTATTGAAATGTATACTCTTTTATAGCTATTTTCTTTTCTTTTCATGTTGTAATTCACATGTGAGGTGTTTATACACCCTCATCTTTTATATATGATAAGGATTACGAACCAAGAATGAATTTTGTTTTTGTGGGGTGAAAGTAAGTGTTGTGTGTCAAATTTTGTGCAGTGTGATGTTGTTCTGCTTATTAGTAATGGTAGTTTTTCTTCTCCGACTACCCAATTTATTTTGAAATTTTGAGGACGAAATTATTTTAATGGGGGAAGGATTGTAACCCCAACATTTTCATAATACATTCTTATTATAAATTAGAGTTTCAATACATAAAATGTACAAGTTTACAAATTTAAGAAATAGTAATTAAAAAATAGTGTTTAGAATATGATTTTATGTTATTAACGAGATTAAAGAGAGAGAGAAAGTTGAGTAGTCAAGTATTGGACCCAAATGTCATTTAATTTTAATTGGGGATTTTTATAAAATTAAGAAAGTTTTGCTAAATGGCTTATTTGAAAAGAATTTTAATATTTTTAGTCCAAATGTAATTAAAAAAAAAAAGATTCAGCCTTATTTTTCCCGTAACTCTCTCTCTCTCTTCTAAGAAATTTTATTTTCTTTCTCTATCCTTCTCTTCCTCTTTCTTTCTCTTTTTCCTCTTTGTATGCTAATGTCGCCGAAGAGAAACAACCACTTTCCAGCCGCCACATATAGACACTCGCCTGAAAAAAATGCACAAAATCCTCCTAACTATCAACCACGCGAGAATCTAGAACTCACGCACCAGATAAGTACTTCAACTAGTGGATTTAAGTTTTGCCACCGCGCGACTTCAAAGTTACGATCCGGCCACCTCGAGCATCTGTTAGCTGATCTGTCACCACCATCGTGTTGTTGGCTTCGAAACCCAATAAATTATTCCCACGTCTACTATAGTTGGGTGGCAGGCCCACCACGAGCCACCGCGATCCACCGTAGACCGACGGTCAAAACTTAGTTTCGAGGTTCCGGAGTTCGTTTTGAGCTTCAGAAATCATCATTTAACTCGTTTTGAAACCCCGATCATTGTGGTGTAATTTCTTTGACCAATATAATGCTATTTAATTGTGATTGATTAGAGTAATTATTATTATGTGTACCGATAGTATATATTTTTATATATTCTTGATACATTGAATATTTTTCTATAATTATACTAGTTGTCTGGGATTATATGTATTTCTGATACAGGTTTTGATTTGGGTATTGTCCATTTTATAGCCATTGTGCTGTCCAATTTTCTAGAAAATATTAGACATTAAATAAATTATAAAAAGACATATTTAATTGATTTTCTATTAATATGGAAATTATTATGAATAGTTAATTTAATAATTTTGTTTGGTAAATCAAGAATATAATTTTTATATGGAAATTGTGATTGTGGTTAAACTATTAATTAACATTTATTATGATGTATTAATATTTTGATGAATATTTGAATACTAAGATAATATAAAATATTATTTTCATACAATTCTTGATATTTGTAAGAACATTGAATTTTCTAGAAATTATATTTATTTTATCAATGTGATCAATTTTATAGCTAACTAATAGTAATATAAATAGTTATATTTATATTATTATCATTATATCGATTATTACAATTTTATATTAAAAATATGATTTCTTTTATAAAATGATTACAATTTCATGTATTTTGTTATTAATATTATCAATATGTTCAAAAAAATTAATATTGAAATAAGTTTATTTATTACTATTATTATTATTATTAAAGTACATTATATTATGAGCAAGGTTTAAAGCAGTGTTTCGTAAAAAGGATTATGATGTATGAAGAGTATTAGCATTATGATGATAATAATTATTATTATCATTTATGTGGTTTCTTGTATTGTTAATATACACCATCAATAGTGTATATTTACGATTTTTATTGAATTTAATAAATGATGCACCTTGAGTAGGATTTGTATGGATTTGATTGATTTACTCTTAGTGAGCAATTTTAAAATAAGCTAAGGACCTAAGGTAAGTAAATTTTCACCTTATGTGCTTAAGTGTGAGATGCATGACTACATTGATTGTGTATGTTTGATGAGTTAAGTATGGGATGATGATGCATATGATGAGTATGTGATGAATTGTTATATGAGTTATGTGTGGTATGAATACCATAATTGGATTGTACGACATATAATAGATGAATTTCGCGATATATGAAAGTTGTCTTAATTAGTTAAGTTTGATATGAGTTATGTACAAGTATGTGTTCTCATGTTGATGAATATGTGGATTACCTTCTATGTTCATGATTTTGTTACATGTTATGATATATGAAGCCTTTAAGTGTTTAGGCTGGAAACCTTAGACTTGAGGCATAGCACTACGTTAAGGTATAACAATGCCACCAACCCACAGCTTCATATATTATGACTAAAGATGTTTTGAGTTATATGAGATGGGTGTTGGGGTTTTATGCCCTAATTAAAACCCAAATTCTTTGTAATCTCATTTTATTATCAATAAAAGAATAGAAATCATTTTTTGACTTGGTCAATCACTTTGCTCACATGTTTTATTTTCATGATTATTTATTTAATATAAACTTCTATTAAATGCCGAGCATATAGCTAATCTTATTTATAGTGACGTAATCACAGTAGAATATAAATATGATTATATGTTCAAAAATAAGTTAGTCCTAAGATTAGTCAGTGCACCGGATTTACACTGACTTGCCAATCTACGATATGATCTACTTACACATTACAGTGTTATGTTCTTTCCAGAACATTAGCAAAATAGATAAGATCGGATGTATTTGTTACATCGGACAGGACCGATATTGACAGTTGATAAGATAAGTAAACATACCGTTATTATCTATTCTAGTCATATCATATAGTTGACCATAGGTCAATTCAATCTCAATTCTGAGTGGTTAGTATTCTAACTGATTGTATTATTTGAGTTCTTTGACTTGTTCGTTACCAGCTTACCCTACGGACTAGCCCATACTTACATCTTGGGAACTCGGTAGTATAATTGAGTGGGAGTGTTAATCATAGATATGAACATCTATAGCTTCTGATGAAGAAGTGAAACGATGGTTTCCTTTTAGTTTGGTTCAAGGTGTTAAATGATAGAGATCTCATTTCAGTAATTAAATTAGTTTACTGAAATATCATTTACAAGGAATTAAGTGTTTTAAGGATAAAATACAATGAGGGGTAAAACGGTATTTTAGTCCTATCTCATTGTAGACCGTCTATAGAGGATTGAGTGACAATTATGGTTGTAACAATGGATAATTAATAGCGTATCTATATTTGTTATAGAGCGTTCTATGAATTCAAGAGTGCAATTCCAAGTCTATAGTGGAGTCACGAGGAATTAATAAGTTAGTAAATTTATTTGTTAGATTTATGATAACTTATTGGAGCTTGATTTCATAGGCCCATGGTCCCCATTGTACCTTGGATAAAATCATCTAGATAGTCTCAATTAATTGATTTAATCATCAATTAGAATTATCAAAGTTGACCAGGTCAATTTTGGATAGTTTCACAGAGTTGTGTAATTTTGAGAAGAAAAGAGAAATTATGGCAGATTTATTAATTAAGATAAATTGGTATCTAAATTAATAAATAAATTTAAATCAAGGTTCAAATTATAAATAATTAATTTGATAAAGGATTTAAATAATTATTTAATTAATTAAATCAATAGAAAATAATACAGGCCTTGATTTTAAGTCCAATGGGCTTATAATCAAATGGGAAATTTCACGGGCCTATAGCCCATGATAATTTCGACCTAGGGCTTCAAAATGGCTGCTATTTTATTGATTTTTTAATTAAATTAAATGGCCTAATTGAGTCTATAAAATGAGTGCTTATAGAGAAGTCAAAAAAATGGTTTTTTGATAAGTCAGATTTTCTGATAGTTTTATATTCTCTCTAAACACAAGTCCTTTTCTAAGCCTCTTTGTATTTTCTCTTCTTCTCTCTATATCTATCTCATGTGTTGAGAATTGCCCACACTAGTCTAGGTGGTTCTAAGGATACATTGGAAGATCGTGAAGAAAATAGAAGATCGGTTCAGTTTCTTGATAATACTCTGCGACAGAGAGGATACAAGAGTTAGAGAAACTGAAGGAAGGACTCTTAATTCCGCTGCGTATACTGTAAGTATTCTATTTTTGTTTCTCTTTGAATTCAATTTTAGAAACATGTTTTAGGCTATCTCGTATTAATTTGTTTAATATTAGATATACATGAAAATAAATAAAGATCCTGTATAAGTTTTTTCCAACAATGGGATGCAGTGCCTTGATTGAATATCATCAAACATGAACATTTTCATTTCAGCATCAGCATGTATGCATGGCATGTACAGTTATGTGATACATTATTATGTGATATAAGACCATGCATAAGAATATGAGAAAAGTTATGAAATGCCTTGAAAAGTTTTATTTAGAGTTGACCATTTTATTGACAACGAGGCTTAATCAAAGTGATGATAAGATGTTTAAAAAGGGTGCCACTGTTTCGAGGAAGCAATTAAGTTCAGTATAGAAGACAGAGGTCTATAAGGCTTATAGTGGCAGCGCACTAGAGTGGGCTAGGTCATAGTTGACCATTCAGATATGTTTGCCATGTTCCCGTTTTCTCCTCCATTTATATGTGTAATAAGTATGACAGCTATGACAATGATGAAATGAGTAGTATGATGAGCCAGCTGCGATGATGGTTAGCCGGAGGAGAACCCATGAGATTTTATATTACATGTGTTCAAGTCCTGCAGGCATTGGCTTAATCGAATAGTGTGCACAAAAGATAATGGGCTCGTAAAAATGTGAAAGTAAAAAGAAAAAGCATAAAAGTAAAGTTTGAAAGTGGATTATAAGTCAGCATATGAGTATATGTGTACTTCAAAGTCACGACATTCATGTGTATGTGTATGTATAAGATTTACTTACTGAGCGTTAGCTCATTATGTTATTTTCCAGCATTTTTCCAGGTGTGGCTTTAGATGTTGGGCAACTTGTGGAGTACGGACTCAGTAGCAATGCAATAGTGATTTAGGGTTTTTCATATTGCTATATTTAAATTTAAAGTATTCATACATGTAATAATTTCTTATAATAAGATTATAAAAAGTTATAAATTTTTCTATATTTCATACTATCATTTTGTGGGCCCAAAATGAGTATATTTTAAATATTTATAAATCGCAAGCACACGAATCGTTCATATAGAATAGTGATCGTGTAAGCAAGGATGTCGAACCCAAAGGAGTTGTCTAAAATCGAAAAGAAAACTATTTAAAACCAAAATTAATAAATTCTAACCTAGCTCCAAAGATTGATGAGATTTTTGTATAATTAAAATAAAATAAAAGATAATAGTAAAGAAATTAAAGACAATATATAAACATAAACTAATAATAGAAATCAATATGGTAAAAGAAAGATTATTAAGATAATAGAATCCACAAAATATAAGTTCAATAATATTTAAAAGTACATTGACTCTAAAGTTTTAGTAATAGTAGAAATTAATCAAACCATCACTTATTCAAATTAGATATTCTATTTAAGCACAAGTTTTTATAAAAATATAGGATCTATATTCACTTTTCAAAATTATAATTTCAAAGTATTTAATGTAAATCAATCTAATGAAATAACAAATAAATCAATGAATATTATTTATAAGGCAAAACATAATATTTTTGTTCTAAGCATTGGATGTGTACAATTTAATGACTCATCTTACACAAAGAATATTATGTTTTTGCACTAATGAAGAACAAAGTGTAAATATGCTCTAACAATCTAAAATACAAGATATTTAAGATGAAAGAAAATATTTGAAGAAAATTCATAAACTTTATTGCACAAAATGGGAAATCAACATACAAAATAAACACTATCTAGTTACATATTGTTTCATCATCACCTTAATAATCTTAAAAAGATTAGAAACTCATAACTAGAATAGAAATTACAAACAAAAAAATTACAAACATAAATAGGAAAATTTGGAGGAGAAACCCCCAAATTGTTCCTCCAAAAATACATAGAAAATTAACCAAAAAGAAGAAAAAGATAAAGAGAATGGAGAGGTCTTGAAAGTGTAGAATGTGTAGTGTAAGCTCCCCCAAAATAAGCACCCCTAAATGGTCTTGAAAATTCCCTATTTATAGCCAAAATGAGAGTATTAAAATAATCAATTCAAATTAATTAAATTAATAATAATATGGAAAATAGGGGTAAATTATAAGGTGTAATTATGATGTTTTGGAGTAAAATATGTAGAAAAGTTTGGGTAAAAAATGTGGTATTTTGGGACAAATGGACAATGGGACAAAATGCATTTTGTTGGGCTCAATAAGGGTGAAGAAAAAAGGTGAAGGTGGCTGTGAGTATGGGTGTTGGGTGGCTGAAGGCTGCTGTGGCTTTTGGTGGGAATTGGGCCACGTGGTGGGCCTGCTGGAGGAAACTTGGTGAGGGTGCGTGGAATGGCTGGGTGAAGGAGATTGCATCAGGTGGCTGGAGGAAGGGCTATGAAGGCATGGGCTTCTGGAGGCAGGCTCAACGCTGGCCTTCTAATTCACCATTTTGTCATTCTTTTCTTTCAAAACTATTACTTTTCTTTTCTTTTCTCTTCTTTTCAAGAGCAAAAGTGTCATAAATTCCCTACAAAATAAATATAAAATAAATCATAATAAAATATTTTCAACTATAAAATAATTCAATTTAATTCTTTGAAAATATTAATTATAACTTAATTTATATTTAACATTTAATTTGAATAATACAACTATTTTTTTTTTACCTCAAACTAAACAACAATAATTCAAATAATTAACTACAACATTTTACAACAAAATACCTATAAAAACACACAAAAATATATAAAATTAAAATAAACCCAATAAATTCAAAATTACTTTAAAACTTAATAAATCAATTAAAATCTCAAGAATTAAGCAATAATTAGCACATAAAAAAATGGTAAAATAACTCTATTTTGAAGAGTTATCACTTAACATACTCGTAAACCCTGGAATTACGAGTATGTGGCAAACGTACCCTACCTTAGGGGCGTCACAACAAGAAACTAGGTTTAAGCTCTTGTGGAGTCTTAAAATGCTCCTTAATTAATGTCACATGTCGACTGGTAAAAACACGAACAACATCTTTAAAATCATATTTTTGTAATTATAACACTTTAAAATCATATTTTTGAAAATTTGTGTTAGGAAAATTTAAAAAAAAGGTTAAGAGTCGTAAAAAAGTAAAAAAAAAATATAAAAAATATTGTATTTATGAAAATACCCCATACAACAATCGACTTGTTTTTTATGCTTTTCATATCCCCACTGTGGATGCCAAAAATCTACAAGGAAAAATATATGATCCCATGTTGAAATAAGTAAAGGTCTGAGAACATGAAAGAATTGACCCAACAACCAAGTGTGGATGCCACAAAACTCCCACTCTTAAAAGACGTTCATTACATGTCCCCAAGGCATCAGATAAGCATAGGAAACAAAAGAGTACAATTCGTCACCAAGTGCACTACACGCGAGGTCACCTGACACCTTACTCAAAGTATCATGCTCCATCAACAAGCCAACTCGCACCAAGGAACAGTAGCACCAAAGGACGTGGCCTCTCGCGAGGGTTGTGGCCTCACATCAATGGTAGCACCTTGCGAAGCACGTTGCCTCACGCCAAAGAGGCACCTCGTGCCAGAAGGGCACCTCATGCCTGGGAAGACGCCTTGGGCATGGAGGGCGCCTTGCGCCTGGAAGGGCCTCGTGCAATGGAGGGCGCATCGTGCCTGGGAAGGCCCCTCGCGCCTGAAGGGGTCTCGCGCTAGGAGGGCGCCTCGCGCCTGGGAAGGTGCCTTACTCCTAGAGGGGTCTCGCGTCAGGAGGGCCCTTCGCGCCAGGAGGGCGCCTCGTGCCTGGGAAGGTGCCTCGCGCAAGGAGGGAGCCTCGCACCAGGAGAAGCCTCGCGCTTGGAGAGGCCTCGCGCCAAGAGAGTGCCTCTCGGCTAGAAGGGTGCCTCGCGCTAGTGGCGTCTTACGCAGGGGCATCATGTCTCATAGCATACACCGCAAGCCTCGTTGAAGAAGCCTTATCTCCCTCCCTAAGATAAGGGCCACCAATAAGGCACCTCCTTCCTTGGGGGTCTTACAAGATGCAGAGTCAAGGACCTCTTGAACATGCATTCGAGGAAGGTGATAGAGGACCTCGCAACGATTCAGTATTAAGTCAGAAGAGGTGGATACAACGAAGTGTGTCATCCGTGATAACATATAAGGATTCCAATACTTGAAGCTCATAGGAACAATGTATCTTGGGAGGGTGAGAACCTACGTATGACTCAAAGAGTTCGTACAAGTAAAAATGCACCTACAAACCAAGAGGAGGTAGGGTAAGGACATAATTTCCATGCCATACAAGTTGTGGCAGTACAAGAATAGTACATAGCAAGGACTCCCAAAGCATGCCTATGAGGTTCATACCAAACAAGTAGTGGCAGTACAAGAATAGTACATAGCAAGGACTCCCCAAGCACACCTGTGAGGTTCATACCCGACAAGTAGTGGAGGTACAACATGGTACCATGGTAGGAGTACTTTTGCAGACCCCTAACACATACTATAGCCAACCACCACTCCTCCAACACCACTACCACTTGCAGCCTGGATATGCCGCTCCTTGTCTCTTCAGGACCACAATGTGCTAAGAGTCATTAGAGCTCACCTATAAATAGGACATCACTTCATCATTGATGAGGGTTGGAAAATTCATTGTATACTCAGGCTATTAAGCAATATATGAGTTTTTACTTCATTGTTAATCTACATTTATCTTTCCTCGGTCTATTCTAAGTTCTTACTTAGTTATTTTCTTACTAAACTTTGAGTTTTCCAACCTAACATAGTCGACGAGTTCTCACCGTCAACACCCACTATCTCCCTTTGGCAAAACATAATGATAAGAATTAAATATTGCACTAACTTGTTTTCAAATTTGTGTGTGTGTTTTTTGCCATTTAAGTTTTTGAATTTTTTTTAAAGTAAATGGTTTCTGTATTTAATGACTCAAAATAAAATTATTATTTAAAATCTCTTAGAAGAAGTCTTTGGTCAAAGTTATAAAAATAAAAAATAAATAAAAAGGAAAGGAGAAGTGCTAGTGAAATTCTCTAACCTACTATCTTTTGCACTCTCCTCCTAATTGAATGACGTGTATTTCTTTCGAACAATTTATATTTAAAAAAATAAACAGTTATGATTTTAATTTTTATGGCAATTAGGCCACTGACTTATTTCACTCTTTCATTTATTTGAGAAAATGAAAATTTAAAGTTATTTTTTTCTGATATATTCGTTTGTCTTTCTCGGTTTATAGAATAAAATAACATAAATATGGAGTACGTTTTTTTATGTGATCAAAACTAAACTTGTACAAATAAATTAAATCTTTTTTTTTGTTAAATTAGTAAAGGAACTAATTCAAATACCGTTAGTTTCAGTGAATTTAATTTTGATTATAATAATAATATCTTACTATATAAAAAAAAAACAAATTATATGGGATCTTAATTTTGATAATTATTATATAACACGGACAGTGTTGATTTTCTTATTCCAACATAAAAAGACAACACTGGAAATAGAGAATCAAACCAACGACCAATAATCAGATTTCTTTCCATTTAACACTAATAACAAAAAAAAAAAAAAAGGCTTACACATTTTATTATTTTGCAAAGCTTCATATTCGGGCATTCAAAATCATTTCCATCGGAACAGATATTTCATGCCAGTTATCATTATATTTTGTTTCCGTAATGCTTAGAAATTGGTCATTACTGGACGCTCCGAATGGCTGAAACAATTTCAGCAATGTTGTGAAACTTATGCCTTTCTTTCAGAAGCAGCTTTGCCAAATCAAGAGCACGCCTCTCACATGTAGCTCGTTTGCTAGGATCAGAAATTGATTCTAAATCCTCAACATGTGCCACACCAACAATTCTCCTGTCGATCAAAACAGATGAAAGAAAATGTTAAGAGCGTTGTAAAAACATTTGAAGTTCGCAGAATATTCCACCACAACTAAATATGAGAACAATAAATCTTGAAAAGGTTATGCAAATATGTTGGAAAGATTTGAAAAAATTCTGTAATATTTCCTCACCTTATCATTTTTGCAGCACCAAATCCAAGTGTGTCATGGAACAAATCGTCAAAATACTTCTTTTGAACAAGGAGCTGAACCTCAGAGTTGTTATAAATTGCAGGAAGATAGGCCTCGCCAGAACCATCTTTGTGCTTGTCCCAAAGAGCTGTGAATTTCTTACGGAAAAGATTCCACATATCCTCGATTGTCTTCAAAATCCACTCCTTGTAATTCTGAATCATTCAGAAATGTCAGATTTTCTCTAAAACTGGTAAACCTTAAGAAAAAGATGAAGAAAGGATGTGATTTATGAGTTGCTAAAAGAAAGCATTAAGACTCACTATTGCCTGTGTTCCATTTTACAAAAATGTAAAAACATTTCCAACTTCACGAATAGTACAGTTGGAAGATATGATAAGAAACTTGTGTCTTTATGCAAATTACGTTAGTATCTTACTATATTTGAAAACACCCAAAAAAAATATCATTAGATAAAATTACAAAAATAATAGAAAGTGTTGAAGTGTAATGATACGATATCTAATGCACATACTCAGTACCCAATCCTTGATATTCACTCAACAAGATTCCCCTTACAATCTCTCTCATACCCTCTTATCCGCTTCAGAACATTCTATGCACCCTCATCCTCTCTGAACACTCCCCTTCTAACTTCTAACCTGCCACCTCAGCTAAGTACTAAGTGATCTTTTCCCTAGAGTACGTAAAGTAGATGGTTAGCCAGGTATCAATTACTTATTTGGCTACAGTAAAGGATATGTGAAATCACCACAAACTTACCCCCCCCCGGTCAAGCTCTACTAAACACCACAGTCCATGACAACTTTAACCTCCCAATTAAACACCGCAAATGGCCATGACATTGCTCGAAATTACATAGACCATATTTAATAACATATTTCATAATATACAAAGTTTCTCTTAGCATCAAGATCAATGATCAATTATCTATTGACATTTATTCAAAGCTGTCATAGTTTTGTCTATCATCAATTCCCTTTCTATTGGCTTATGCAATGAAAATTTCATTTACTTTAACGTGAATACCATGCAGTGTGCTGGTACTCCTTCCAGAACTTTAATAGAACATAGGATGGAACATGAAAGCAAAACAAATAAACAGTACAATTACACCAACGAAATTAAGAAAATCAGTTTTAAAAAAATGATAATTTTTCATGCCAACATATCAGAACTAACAATTCTCTTTTACAAACATAAAGCTCCAAGTAGTATTATTCAGTCAGATAAATAATAAAAGGAAATTTTGAAATTAAAACATAATCAAAATGTTGTTTCATGAAGAACTAGAACAATTGAAATTACTGAACAAGAGATGAATAAAGAGACATGCCTTACGGTCATTTTCACCAGCAGCATGTCCATCTTGTGCAAAGTAAGCCAAAATCAAGTTCCCCAAAAAGGCACCAACATCAAAACCCATTGGTCCATAAAAGGCAAATTCCGGATCTATAACTTGAGTTGAGTCATGAGTGACCATCACAGAGCCAGTGTGAAGATCTCCATGAATTAGCGCTTGGGATCTCTCACAGAACCTACAGGAAAGGAAACTCTAATAAATGTTTACAATAAAGAAGTACTTATGTGGGAAATTTTGCTGCTAAGATTGAAAGTACTTACTTGGATTTTAACTCAGCAATTTCAACCTTCAAAACATCATCATTCCGAACAGCCTCAGCATCATGATCAAGATAAGGGGAAGTCCAGCGGTTATATTCAGACACTTTATAAGGATCAGAGAAAACAACCTGTTCAGTGAGCCTGCATAACTCCACGTTCCCACAAAATTCAGCAACTGCAGAAAGTAAGAAGCATATGAGCAAAGTCCACGCCAACAAGGAGCTGATATGCATAACAATTAGAATCACTAAGGGCCACAAAACTAAATTTCATTTCAATACATGTACCAACAATCGATATATTAGAACTTCAAAATGCAAATTTTGTTGTAGATGAAAAAATGGTTTAGGCGGCTGTATATCAGGAAAGTAAATTTTCTCATAATGTTCAAATTAGACTCTAGCAACTGTTAAAGCCTATAGGTCCAACTTGCTGAGCTAATTTGAAAATTAAAGCCTATAGGTCCAACTTGCTGAGCCAATTTGAAAAACAATGAGTATTCTTACCCCAAATCAATATTAGAGAGACTAACTTAAAAAAGATTAATATTTCACACACAGAGTACATTTCAAAACAAGTAAAAAGATAGAATTATGAAGTTTAACTCAATACCAGCATTTTTGTGCTCTGTTGTGGAACGATAAATGAGTGATGTGTAAAAAAGAGTATTAGCCATGTAATTTGATATGTGTTCAGCCAGCAGTGGGTACTCAACTCCAGCAATCAACCCTTTTCTTAGGATTATATGTGGAGGCTCCAAATACCGCATGCCAATCAAAGACATGGTGCGGTCAAAATGATAAACTTCGGGAACATTATCCGGGCACCAGCGACCATGCTCTTTTAATGTCACTGCTTCAAAGTATGCTCGTTCCTTCGTCATTGGCCATGACTCCCCTATACAGCGTATGTACGGCAGAGCCTTTACAGTTACGGAGAAAGAAACATAAAATAAGACATTGAAAAAGCTTAATGGAAAACTATAGCACTTTAATTTTTCAACTGGTCACCCAATTTAAATCCTTTTACTATAACACTTCAATGAATTTAAGAAGCATTTTGTGGAATAAGAAGAGCGTGCAAAACTAGTAAAGTTCAAAGAGAGAGCAATTGATCATCAATGACTATGGCTTGCTGCTTGCAATATCTACTCAGCTAATATTCCATTGCAGCTAAGAAGCATTACACCATTCCTTTTTCGAATATGTTCCACAAGAGCTGCATAATTTACACCTTCAACCTTTGGAACTCTAGACAGTCAAATTCATAAAGCTTATGAAACTCTCAATTACAAAAATAATTATAATAATAGCATTTAATTAAAAAAATTATAAAAGAAAATTAGAAAGTAAAAGAAAAAAAAAACTACCACTGGCAGACACATACAACGAGTCCCACAACACTCAAAATCAAAGATACAAGCGAAGATTATAGCAGCCAGTCCAGTTAAGTAGAATCAAAACACTTCATTCGCTCCACCCCATATCAAAATATTACTAAATAAATTCTCAATCACACTAGTGACATGTCACAATTAAAACATATAGCCGAAAAGAAAATGCTAAAATTGGCAAACAGGATAATGATACTATAAATCTCTTGGAACAACCACGAAATGAAACCATTCGCCGATAACTCTGACATGATACCAAAATAAAATTAAAATAAAAACAGAAGAGAAAGTTACCTGCTTGATGACTAAAGAACCAGAGGAGCCGATTACGATGTAGACGAAATTAAGATTACCGTCTCCGACTTCCTTAATGGTCAAATCGTCGAGGTTGTCTCCGAGCTTAGAGGAGAGAGCAGGTACGGCCTTTACGTAATCTACAAGGGACTTCTCATCCAACGGACAAAACTCGGAGAAAGCCATCTCTGAAAGCGAAGAACCGGTGGCTGAGAGATCGAAGCTGGAGCTTAGAGAGAGCTTGGAAGAGTGAGTAGCGTTGTATAGTATTGTAAGGCAATGACAAGTCTCTATAAAAACCCTGGAAAAGTAGAAAAAGGCGTCCCTACTCGTGTTGTTTAACGTTTGAACAGAGATTCGTTTAAGTTTGAGATTTGAGAAGACTTATTAGGTGATCAAGAATTGATGAGAATTAGGGTGCATTGAATCTAGTCATTTATTATTATTTTTACAATTATTCTGGATTAGAAATAGTGTAGAGTGTGGGTGGCGTGGATAGTACAAGATTCTCTAAAGTTAATTGGTTTATTACATATTTGGATAGATTTTTTCTTCTCTTTTCCTCTTCTAATCACAATTAAAAGAAAATGTTTATCTCGGCCATCAGATTGTTAGATTTCTATCTTTCGTGTCAATTTTAAAAAAAAATTATTAAAAAAACAAATGTGGTTAGATTTTAACTTTTTATATTAATCTTTTGATTTGACTTTTTTTTTTTTTTATCAAGAAATGGAACTTCATTGAACAAACAAGCTGCACAAATCAGTGCAACGCACTCAAAAGCAAAAATTGTACAAAAAACCAGTAGAACCTCACACTAATTACATTGTAATTTCTTTATAAAGGTCTTCTCTTGGATTGTAATCTTTCTAAAGTTAACCAAGTAAAGTCTATATTTAACTACATTCTTAATTTCCTTCGCTAGGCAATCGGCTGCCAACGAATAGCCATCAAACAAGCATCTGTTTCTATTCCTCCAAATACTGTAAGTAACAGCAGCAACAGATAAGTTCAATATGGCTGCCAATAATCCATGCCAAGTTCTAGCAAGCCAAACACTCCAACTAGTGAAGTCACTCAGCCAAGCAATGAATCCAAACCAATTAAACAAGATATTGAGCACTTACTTAGACAGACTGCAAGCAAAGAAAAGATGATGGTGATTCTCGGAATAACTCCCACAGACCGGACATAACAGGATTGGCACCTGAATATGCAATCGAATTAGATTGTCCCTGGTAAGAAGTTGTTCATTAATCACCTGCCAAAGGAGGAATCTATGTTTTGGTAAGTTAAGCTTACTCCAAACTGCATGGTAGTAGCCCACAAGCTGCTGGTTTAAAGCACAATTGTACAATTTGGAAGGCTGGAATCTCCCAAGACAACCAGCTGCCTGTATCTCAGAATAACCAAATTTCTCCCTAATGTGACATAACTTCCGCCAATACCAACTACAGTCAGATTTCAGTGTGTAACTCCAGAAGTTGAAGCCTTTCAAATATATAGTATTGACCCATTTAACCCATAAAATCTCAGGCTGCTCAGATATAGCCCAGATATATTTGGCTAGAATAGCTATATTCCAAAGAGCTCCATCTCTGAAACCAAGTCCACCATAAGCTTTAGGAAGGCAAACCTTCTGCCAAGAGGCAAGATAAGGCTTACTCCTCATACCAGAACTACCCCAAAGAAAGCTACGACATAATTTCTCTATCTCCTTTACAATACTCTGTGGTAGAATAAAGATGCTCACCCAATAATTTCGGAGACCAAATAAAACTGAGTGTATGAGCTGCATTTGGCCTACAAAAGAGAGATGTCTACTGGACCAAGAGTGAAGTCTTAATCTGATTTTTGAAGAATTATTTCATAGTCTTCATGTCTCCACTTAGTTGGCCTCATAGGTACCCCAAGGTACTTAAGAGGAAAGGAGCCTTCTGGAAGATGAACTTCCTGAGCTATAATCTTTCTCTCTGCAGCAGAAACTCCTCCAAAAAATATTTGAGACTTAGCTGTATTAATAGCCAAACTAGTAGCCGAACTAAATCCCTCAACAATTTCTTTAAGAGTAAGAACAGCTGAATGAGTACCTTTACAAAAAAGGATTAAGTCATCAGCAAAACAGAGATTTATAAGCTTTAAACTTTTGCACATAGAGTGATATCTGAAAGAAGGGTGAAGAGCAGCAAGTTGAAGTCTCCGAGTCATATATTCCATGATAAGAACAAACAAAAGAGGAGACATAGGATCTCCCTGACGCAGCCCCTTCTTACCCTTGAATTTACCTTGAACTCTACCATTCATGAGCAAAGAGTAAGAAGTATTCCGTAAACACACCATTATCCAACCTATAAATTTCATAGGAAAGCAGAGAGCCTTTAAAAGATCCTCTAGGAATTGCCAATCTACCGTGTCATAAGCCTTGCTTAAGTCAATCTTAATAGCACATCTTGGGGAAGTAACAGCCCGACCATAGTTTTTAATAAGGTCCTGAAAAATCATGATGTTATGAGCTATTGAACGACCCCTAATAAAAGCACCCTGGTTCGGCTGAATAATAGCAGGAAGAACCAAAGCCAATCTAGAACATAACAGCTTAGCAATACATTTATACAAAGTTGTGCAACAAGCAATTGGCCTATAGTCTATTGCTCAGGACGGATTGGCCACCTTAGGGACTAAAGACAGGGAAGTTTCATGGAGATCTGAAGGAAAGCACCCTGTTTCTAAACACTGACTTATAGCTGAGCACACTTCATTCCCAACAACTTGCCAGGCAGCCTTGAAAAAACCAGAGCCATACCCATCTGGACTCGGGGATTTGGTGATGGGAAAACCAAATAATGCATTACGAATTTCCTTATAAGAGAAAGGTTTTAAAAGCATTGTTTGGTGATCCATCGAGAGCTTAGGACCCAAATCTAAACAATCCATATTAATACTACCTGTAGCTGAACTCGGGCTCCCCAAATAGCCTCTGAAATGCTCAACAAAATGAGAAACAACTTCAGAAAAATTGTCCACCAGATTACCTTGATCATTAATAAATGAAACAATGCCATTATCTGCTCTTCTCTGCTTCAGATAAGCATAGGAAAAAGATGTGTTCATATCTCCCTTCTTTATCCAGTTTATTTTACTTCTTTGGGTCAAAAAACTATGATACATTTTTTCCTAAACTAAGTAAGCTTCAGCAGCTTCCTTAACATCTTTGTGGTATCTGAACTCAGTCGGATTTGCTTGGGCATTTCACTGAGCTTCCTGGTACTTTTCTTTAGCCATGTAATAGCTCAAACCAATATCTCCAAAAGTATTATGGTTAAACTTCTTTAAACTATGCTTCAGCCTCAAGGTCTTTTAAAAAATAGCCCTTAACCCAGTAGCCTGAATAGGCAACTTCCAACTGTGCCGAACCACCTCTGTAAAACTATGACGATCAGCCCAAAAGTTGTAAAATCTGAACAACTTAATACCCAAATTCACCTTAGGTTGATTGTTAACAACACAAGAGCAGTGATCTGAGACTACTTCCCATCTAAAGACAGCATGGGCATGAGGAAAAAGATCAATCCAAGCCTCATTTATAAAAACATGGTCAATTTTAGAATAGATTCTAGCTGGACCATTTTGATTATTAGTCCAGGAGAAAAAAGAACCTAAACTTCTTAGGGGAGCAACATGAGCCTCCTCAAGCCAACGAACAGAGTCAACCAACTCTACACCTGAGATTGGGTTACCACCAGCTCTATCCATACCAGAAAAAGGGGCATTGAAGTCCCCTAAAATAATCCAAGCTTCTTTCAAGAGGGAAAGCCATTGTAACCCCTCCCATAATCTCTTTCTGCCTTCTATTGAATTAAACCCATAGACAAACGTAACATAAAACATTTGCTTCTGACCAGCCATCTTAACCAAGTAATGAACAAATGGATGAGATTCCTCAATAATTGTAACCTTAACTATTGATTTATGTTTATTTAAACTGTTCAGACACCTTAAATTCCAGCTGAGTATATTGCTATTATCCATTAGTAGAAATCGGTAAGGGAATACCTTCTTTACCTCCACACATATGCTCTTGAAGAACCTTAAACTGATTGAATTTTTGTTGCCCTTGTCCTGAAATCTTTGCAGTAGAAGCTGCCATCTGACCAAGTTTAAGATGAGAGGCTACACGTTTAGGAGTGAGCCAAATCTTGCTATTCTGCTTGCCCTTTTCAACATCAGTATTTGCCAGAGTATAAGACTAGGTGCCCTCTGATGTAGAGACTTGAACTACTTCCACCTCAGCGTTATTTGCCTGACCCCCTTCCATTTCTGCACTAGCCAAGCCCGCTGGCTCCACAACAGTAGGCACTTCCTCTTCAGCATTCTTCCTAAACCTCAACTCCTCTTTAGTTGTAGTTTCTTTTTTTACCCATTTTGTTTTCAGTTCTTTTCGACATTCCATCTCTGAATGACCAAAACTAGAGCAAGCTTTACATTTAATAGGTAGCCATTCATATTCCACCCCTTGTTCCATTATTTGACCAAGCTCATTCAGAAATTGAATACTTTTAGGGGGATTATCTGTTACTTCCATTTCCACAAGAACTCTTGCAAACTGAATTCTTGAGCGCTCCCTTGTAAATTTATCAACCATTATCGGTTTACCAATCGTACTCACAAGCGCACTAAGACATTTTCTACCCCAATACTGAAGCCCTAAATCATGCAAGCGAATCCAAAGAGGAACTGAACGAACAAGGTAAATAGCACTAAGATCCGCAGACCATGGCCGAATAATAACAGGCTTCCGATCAAAATGAAGTATTCCATTTTCAAGAACTTGATCCCTTGTTGCTTCATCATTGAATTTGACCATGGTTAGACCCCATGTCATTCTTGCTATCTGAGCAATCCCTAAATGACCCCATACTCTTTTAATGAAACCTTCAAAAACAGCCATAGGAGGATTTTCCCCAAGCACCATACATATAACTGCCAAACTCCAATTCGCAGATTGGACTTTAACCTCCTCTGCATCTACCTTTGCATATTTCCGTCCATCTTTGAATAAAGGCTCAGTAAACTCAAGTTTCTGATCAGAAAATGAAAGCTTACTTGCTGTAAATTGCTGCCATTGACATTGAGCTGAAGCTTGAAAATCCCCTTCTTCAACCTTATCTGCCCAAGTTCCTCCATGCGAGATCGAATTTGCTGGCCCATCTCCCGCGAAACCTTCATCCTGAGATCTTCTAACCCCAGACAGTCGTTGCTCTTCGTTACTGAAGTCCAAACCCTCTTCTCGTGCCTCTTCATCTTCGTTCAACACACCAGACACTGGGCCTGTAAACACCAGATCGTTAGGGACGGAACTACTAGGATCCTTCTCATCCTGAACCTGCTGAATCTCTTGATCTTCTACCCTAATTTCAGGCTTACATATCAGTTTCTTCCTCTTCGCTATGGGAGAGAACAAACCGAAACCCAAGCTTTGATTTTACTTTTCTATTTTCCTTTAATTTTATACTAACTTGGCGAGATCTTATATTTTAGGACAAATAGAATTTTTTTCATGCCCTTACAGAGTTTTGCCCTCAATAATTTTTGCATAGCAAAAATTTACTCAAAACTTTTTTTGTGTGGCAA
This sequence comes from Humulus lupulus, assembly GCF_963169125.1. Taxonomy (NCBI): domain Eukaryota; kingdom Viridiplantae; phylum Streptophyta; class Magnoliopsida; order Rosales; family Cannabaceae; genus Humulus; species Humulus lupulus. The sequence goes on from NC_084793.1 coordinate 103,410,380, forward strand.
AATTCCCGAGAGACATAGTTGTTGCAATACAAAATTAAGTTTATTAATGCGAAATATACAAAAGTTAGCTTTAAAAATACATATATATATGACAATTCTTCTATAGGGGCTTCACTTTAAGCCCTACCGGTAGGGCTTTCAGTGTTTCTCAACCCGTGAACAGTTTTCAGCGCGACTTTTTTTTATGACCGTGTACATTGTAGCTATTTAGAGCATCCTGTAAATTTTCAGAAAATTCCGAATAGTTTACAGTACCGAAAACTAGGTTCAAACATGTTGTTTTCCACGTGCATAAAAAAAATTAGTCACGCGTGCAACAACATGTTTGAACCTAGTTTTCAGTACTGTAAACTATTCGGAATTTTCTAAAAATTTGCAGGATGCTCTAAATAGCTACAATATATACGGTCATAAAAAAAATCGCACTGAAAACTGTTCACAGGTTGTAAACACTGAGAGCCCTACTAGTAGGGCTTCAAGTGAAGCCCCTATAAGAGAATTCCCCTATATAAATATATATCCACAAATTTTATCATTAGAACAATATCTATGTATATATTTTTCTGATTAAATTCTTGATTAGTGCCATACCAATGTTACATTGGCAAACTATTTTATAGTAAATGAATGGAACGCAACAAAATGGGTACATTTGCATGGTTGCTACAGTTTAGGGGTGATTTTGGCCATGCAAAAAAGTTCAAGAGGATTTTTGCTGTGTAAAATTATTCGGGGACAAAACTCTACAAAAGGCATAGTTCAAGATATAAAATTCCTATTTGTCTTATATTTTATAAAATAGGAAAGAAAAATACCATTGTGTTTGATTAAAAAAAAACATATGTATTACAAACCGATCATTATCACGGTCAAAGATGGTCCAAATACCAGTATACCACAGGCCTACAAATTAAATAGGTCAACCGATTATAACGAAGCCCAAATATCACTTGGGCCACAATTCAAATAACATAGCATTGGGTTTGACTTTCTCCAATACTTGGCCTAGACTAAGGCCCACGTTCAATGTAGTGAAAGAACCTAGACTGTGCATGGATCAGGATCACTCAAGCACACGTAGATCAAATTAATGACTGAACGACAGCAGTCTTCGAACTTCCTCAAAGAACCTATAAATACCCAAAAGTTGTCGAGTGTTTGGTTACTATATGTTGACCAGCGATTTAGTCAACGATACTGAGTCAATTTAAATGACAATTAAGAATATAAAGAGTTGAATTCAAGTAAACGACACAAGAATTTATAGTCATTCAGCCCCAATAGTTAGTAATGACCTACGTTCACTTGCAATTTTATTAATCAAATAGGTCTCAAACTCAAGATAATAAAGAATAAGATTCAACTGAGTTTCCTAAGTCTGAGAGAAAATACAATTTGATAGGGATTTCATATGTAAAGTGCTCCTGAGAGAGGATGACTGTGAGAGATATTTATTTATAGAGTCTCTTGGTGGGCCATGAGCCTTACAAGCATGAAATATGCCCAACACACATAATGTGGTCTTGTTACAACTGAATACACAATAAAAAGATATGGAAGATACATTTAAATATCAGTTACATAAATGTCTCATAAGATTCAGATCATTATGGTTGAGTACAACATCCTTCGAGCAGGAACTCCCTTCAAGCAAGTTGTATAACTAATACACCATCTATCAGATCCTTGCTATGAACCAGACACCTTTCGAGCAATGATTTGTTAATAATACTTCTTGTAACTTGATAGAAGCAAGTCCCTCTATTGCTCTTGAATGGGAACGACCAGCGCATGAAAACCGACCAGCTTGGATGAATTTAAAATCTTATGCTGCCACGTGTCATTTTTATATGCAACATCATCATGTCAAACTTTGGGTTAAACATTTGCCCCCAAGTTTATTTTAGTGCGACCACCACTTGATAAACTTGCATGATGTGACTAGGCTAATACTTCTTCAAATTCTGACACATTGAAAAAAGTAATACCATTATTATGAGGTAATGATGATATTTTTTATAAAGCAAATGCTGATTTTATGGTTCCAAGGCAGAATGACACCACTTTTTAGGTAAGTAATGATAGTCTTTTTTTATTTCTCATGCTACTGACGTCACATCATTTTGAAAATAATGATAACATTTTGCCTTGATGACGTCAGCTGGTCGAACGAGGGTAAGGCTATAAATAGCCATGCCTTTCCTTCTTCCCCACTTTACTCATCTTCCCTAAAGTTTTCTCTTCCTTTAAGAAACCTCTCAAAACCGAAGCTTCTTTATTTGATTACTAGAATCTGTGACTCATTCTTTTGTATTTTATTCTTCAAAATCAACATTCAAGTAAGTTTCTCGATCACTTGCTTGTTTTTTTTTTTTACTTTCGTCTTCGCCGAATCTGTGATGATCACGAATGGGTTCCTAGTGTTCTTGAGTAAACCGTAAGAACATAGAATTTTTCAAGAAAAATTATTTGTATTATTGGGAAAATTAGTGTTTGGGAAGTAGGAAAATATACTCTAGGCTTTAAGGATACCATAATTCTTATTTGATACTCGGAAAATCCATAGAATCGAAAGAAAATTCAATTTTTAGAATCTAAAAATGGTGGGAAAGTCCCCCCCAAAAGGTAAGTGAAAATTTTTGTGAAAAAACTTTTCATCTATCTTTTGGATCCAACTTTAATCTTGGTTGAATAAACCATTGTGTTTATTCGATCAACATACTACTTTAAGCAAATCATATTCTGGTCAAATAGCTCAGTTTCCCTTTAACTTTTTATCAGATGTGTTGTCCATGTTTTCACCAACTAACGCATGACAATCATTAGAAAGTTATTAAGCTCCATGAAAGATAAGGAATCCCTGGTGAGATCGCCTAGAGCTCCCCAAAAGGTAAGCCATTCCCCATCCTCATACATTTCCCCTGGAGAAGGTTGTCCTCAGGTAAGCTACGCCTCGAGGGCCACAATTATGATATCCTCTGTTTCCACTATCCAAATCCTTCAGGTCTGCGAGAAGCATTCTCCGGACCTAGACCATAGTGTTAGGTGTCAAGCACAGCGATCCTAGACCACAAGTAGCCATTTGACATGTTACTATTACCCAAGTCATGGTGTCGAGTCCATACACGCGACAAGAGGCATGTCCCACAACGTCATGAGACATTGGAAAACATGCAGCTATCCTCCGACATTATCAGGGATGTATTACCCCAAGAGTTTGTGGGTTGTAACCTCGCAAATGACCCCCGTGTAATACGCTTGGGCCTACCATCTCCTTAATCATGGGAGTTTTTATTTAATAGCATTTATACCCCATTAAATGGGAATGTTTTGTAATAAATTCTCATTTAGGGAGTTAATTGTCCTCAGCCTCAATAAATAAGGCTAGGGCACACATTGTAAAGGACCCCCAGTTTTTGTATTTAGAGCATTGCTAAAACCTGCCTTAACTCCATTAAAGCTTGAAACTCTCAAGCTTTCACAAATTCTAATACAATTGACTTGTGGACTAGGGTAAATTAATAACTTGAACCACGTAAAATCCGTATGTTCTTATTGCAATTTCTTTAAGCTTATTTTAGTTAGTTGATAGGGAAAAAGGAAGTCAACATTTTGGTGCTTTCATTGAGAGCTTGAAGAAAGTTTTGAAGATTCAGCCATGGTGACTACCAGATGGAACACAACCGATGATGTCTCTCCTCCCACCGTCGCTGATGGAGGAGAACCTAGCTGACCACCTTTACCAGCTAACCCGGAGGTGGCTCAAGGCGACAACTACTATGAGGATGCCCATTATGACATCGAGGATGGAGGCAACTATTATGAGTGTGACTACTCTCAATCGTTTTACATGGAGGAGCCACCAGAATTTGTGGCCCTTAAGGGTCAAATCGCCTCAAAAAATAAAAAATCAAGTCCTAGGAGGGGAATGTCACGCACCTTACAAGAGGTGGTTAACGCCATGAGGGCCACTTTGGTGGCTGGAAGTGAACCCTCATGGCGAAGTACCACCTAGGTAGCCAGCCGGCGAGCAACTCGTGCACCCAGCTGGAGTGCCACCTGCTCCGCCGGTGGCCGAGCCTCCCGAGAACCCCACTGACATGGCGCAAGATCTGTCAGCCTGACCTGTGATGACTTGAACGCAAGAAATGAGAAACTCCAAAGGACATCCCTGGGAGGCAGCAACAACCAGACCTCCAAGACACTCTTAATGCTCGAGGGAGTAACGCCATGCCCGACAAGAGGGCGCGTCCAACACAGAGTGCCAACCAAGATTATGACCCTCTCCGTGCAGAGTTGGAGAGTTTAAAAAGCATAATGTTGAAGATGGCCCAGAGACAAGGCCATGACTCTGATTCGGAGGATGAAGATGGAGAGCCTTGTGCTCCCCACATTGTAGAAGCCCCGTTGCCTCGAGGCTTCAAGATGTTAGACGACTCTCTGTACAATGGAGGAACAGACCTCACCGACCATCTCTCGAAGTTCAATCGATTGATGTTGGTTCACCGCATCTCTGAGGACACCAAATTCCACGTCTTCTCTTTGTCCTTGACGAGACCAGCAAATGAGTGGTTTAAAAAGCATCAGCAATGCTCCATCCACTCCTGGCAACAACTCTCCACCTTCTTCCGCAGACAATTCAAAGGTTCTTAGAAGGTGAATTTTGAGGTCAACGGTTTGGCCAATATAAAGCAAGGACCTCTCGAGACCCTTAAGGCTTACATCAAGAATTTTAAGGAGGAAGACCTCAAGACCAAGAGGGTTGACGGGCCAACAACTGATGGCCTTACAAGTTGGCATTCGAGCAGCTTCTCCACTATGGGATGACCTCCAATGGAGAGGATGCCACAAGCTCAATGAATTCATATGTCGAGCCCAAGAGTATATAAACTAGGAAGACGCCTAGAATGGAGCATTCAGAGGACCAATTTCCTTCCCTACTTCAGCATTCCTGAATGTCATGATTTTGGGACTCCAGTTCTCGCCATACACTCCCGTGCAAACAAGTGTCATGAGTGCACCACAGTACAACCTCGCCGTTTCAGCAGTTGGTTTTAGTTTCACTTCGTCCGGCTATGGAGCAGCCGACACAGGATATAGTGCTTTTCAGCCTAATCAAGAGCACCGAGTGAGACCCCCAGCAGAAGCGAACGCGGGGGAAAAGGCAAGGGCAAGAAGCCCAAAAAAACAGGTGCTTCTGAGCAGAAATACACTCCTCCATACTACGAGTACACCGATTTGGTGGACACTCGGGCGAATATATTCTTGGCCACAGAGCAGCAGATCCACTACTAGAAGCCTCAGCCTATCTGGAGGGACCAGGAGAGAATAGATTCGCCGAAGTTCTACCAATTTCACAATGATGTTGGGCACCACACCAATGAGTGTAGACAACTTTGTGATGAGATTAAAAATCTCATCAAACTAGGACACCTTCACTAGTATGCCAGGGCCGAAGCACGCTCTGCCCAGGCTCTGACCATGATCATGCCTCTTCTGCAGTAAGTGGTGCCACCTCAGACCCCAGGCCAAGTGCTTGTGGCACCACAACAACAAGTAGCCCATGGACCCCCATCAGTGAATGGGAGAGTATGGACTATTTTTGAAGGACCCCACCTGGGGGGCACATCAAGGGGCTCACAAAATCGCTATGTGCAGGCTCTAAACCACGATGATAAACTATTGGTGCTAGCCTAGCTACCAGCACAGATGCCTCAAATCACAGATCAGGTCATCACCTTCTCCGAGGACAATGCTCTGACATGGTCTCACTCTGACATGACAGTAATTAACCCCAATATCAACTGCCATGCCTTGAATGTGGATCTAAGTGCTGCCCTCGTGCACAGAAGAGGTGAACTATACACTCGACCAGGGTTGAAGCCTTGAAGGCAGAGGTTGACAAGCTTCTCCCGAATGGTTTCATCCCAGAAGCCTAGTACCCAAAGTGGTTGTCAAACCCAGTTATGATGCCTAAGCTTAATGACATCTAGAGAATGTGTATTGACTTCTCTAACCTCAACAAGGCCTGCCCAAAGGAATGTTTCCCCTTGCCAAAAATTGATCAGATGGTTGACGCTACCTCCGGGTATGAGCTCTTGTCCTTCATGGACACTTACTCGGGGTAGAACCAAATATCCATGCATGTCGCGGACCAGGAGCACACAAAATTTCAAATAGACAAAGGCATCTACTGTTATAAGGTTATGCCTTTCGGTCTTAAGCACAACAGTTCCACATACCAAAGGTTGGAAAATAAGATGTTAAAAAACCAGCTTGGTTGGAACATGGAGGTTTATGTGGACAACATGCTAGTCAAGTCGAGGAAAGCCCCCGACCACGTGAAAGACTTAGCAAAAGCATTTTTAGTCCTCTGTAAGTTTGGGATGAAGTTGAATCCCTAGAAATGCACTTTTTTTGGTGGCCTTCAGGAAGTTCCTAGGCTTCATTGTCAGCGCACGGGGAATAGAGGAAAATTCTGAGAAGATTAGAGCTTTTATCGAGAAGTCGTCCCCTAGAAAGCACAAAGATGTGCAAAGCTTGATTAGTCGGATAACAACTCTCAACTGCTTTGTCTCCAAGGCCACCGATAAGTTCATTCCTTTCTTCAACATCCTCTGAGAATCCTCCCATATTGTCAAAGCCTATAGACGGGAACCCTTTCTCCTCTACGTGGTTGCTCCGAGAACGCCATTAATGGTGCATTTGTTCATGAGGAAGACTGCGTTTAACACCCCGTTTACTATGTAAGCAAGGACTCCTCGAAGCGAAGTCTAAACATTCACTTATGGAGAAGCTAACTTTTTTCTTGGTGGTAGCTTCTTGGAAGCTTAGGCCCTACTTCCAAGCGCATCCCATTAAGGTCCTCACCAACCAGCCCTTAAGGAAGGTCCTTCAATAGTCAGAGTCTTCCAGGTGACTTCTCAAGTGGGCAGTCGAACTAAGTAAGTTCGACATTGCTTACAATTCGAGAACAGCCATAAAAGGGACAAGCACTAGTGAACTTTATTGTCGAGTGCACAGAAACACATGAGAGACTCGAGGAGGCCTAGGTTGTCGGGGCCCATATTGAAGTTGTTTGTAGATGGGTCCTACAATGAGAATGGAGCCAGAGCTAGCCTTATCTTAGTGTCCCTCGAGGGGCACCGGGTTCACAATGCCTTGAGGTTTGGCTTTGATGCTTCAAACAACGAAGCTGAGTACGAAGCGCTTATAGCCCTACTCCGAGTAGCCCTAGAACATAAGGCTGAAGGCCTCAATATTTTCAGTGATTCTCAGCTCATCTTGAATCAAGTCCTCAGAGAGTATCAGGGCTGCGGGACCAAGATGGCCACTTACCTAGCCAAGACCCAAGAAATGATGGATAGCTTTAAGAGGTTCACTATCTGACAAGTGCCACAGGAACATAATTCTAATGTTGATGCCCTGATCAAGCTTGCTACCACTAGGGTGCAGAATTGATCAATGTGATCCCTATCGACTACTTGGCTTCTCCGAGCATCATGACTCCCGAGGAGGTAGAGGTGATCCAGCCCCAGGACGGTTGAGTGGAACCAATTTTGAAGTACCTTGCCTATGGAGATTTACTGCGGAACAAAAAAGTGGCTCGAAAGCTACTTTACCAAACGCCTTGGTACATAATCATGGACAACAAGTTATATAGGTGAGGATATTCATTACCATTACTCTGGTGTGTGTCCAAGTAAGAGGCCAAACTCATCCTTTGCGAAGTGCATGAGGGCTTTTGTGGGGACCATGCTGGGGGGCAAAGCCTCGCCAAGAAAATCTTGAGAGAAGGATACTTCTGGCCTACGATGAATGTGGATTTGATGGATTATGTCAAGAAGTGCAACAAATGCCAACGTTACGCCAACATGCACCGAGCTCCTCCAAATGAGCTCACACAGATGACAAGTCCTTGGCCCTTCGTAGTTTGGGGCATTGATTTAACTAGATCCTTGCCCACGAGAAATGGAGGAGTAAAGTACGATATTGTGGCAATTGACTACTTCAAGAAATGGGTCGAGGATGAAACTCTCGCTACGATCATCTCCAAGAAGGTGCTAGACTTCGTCATCAAGAACATCATTTGTCATTACGGGCTACTGAGGAAGATAGTCTCTGACAACGACTTGCAGTTTGACAGTGAGTTGTTCACTGAATTTTTTCAAAGGCATGGAGTCATGAAGAACTTCTCCTTCGTAGCTACCCCTAGGAAAATGGACAAGTGGAAGTGGTCAACAAGACGCTTAAAGCCACTTTGAAGAAAATGCTAGAACATGCGAACGATGCCTGGCCTGAGGAGCTGCCTAAGGCATTGTGGAGCTGCTGCACACTACTAGGACTTCTACTGGCCATTTTCCATTCTCCATGGACTACGGGTATGAAGCCATGCTCCCAATTGTGGCAGTAATCTCCATGCACTGAAGAGATACTTATGACTCGACCACCAATCATTCTGTACTTCGAGAATCATTAGACTTTGTGGAGGAGTTTCGAGAAGCTTTATAGCTATGTGTAGCATCCTACCAGCAGAAAGTAGCATAATATTTTAACTCTAAAGTGAAAGATAGAAAATTATGGGTCAGAGACTTGGTGTCGCAAAGAGTGTTCCAAGCAACTTGAGATCTAGAGGTTGGAGTACTGGGCCCTAACTGAGAAGGCCTATACCAAGTCGAGAGCATCGTGTGTCTTGGGACATACAAACTGGCCCGAATGAACGAGGAGTTAGTGCCCCACACCTGGAATGCCGAGCATCTTTGCTGGTATTACTCGTGATATGAGCATTGGTTTTCTAAATTTTGAAATCATTTGTAGCCTCCGACCACATTAATGGAAATCACATGTTCAAAACATGATATATGAAATTCAGAGAATTTGCTTGTATTCTTTAATGTTCCAAGCTATTTATTTGTAATACCCAAGGAGTATATGCTCGTTGGCTTGGACAAGTGAACACAGACTAGTCTCTAATCACTTGGGGGCATAGCTAGATCACCTCGTAAGGTAACCGCTCGTGAAACATGACCTAGGGAACTAAACTTATCATGAGCGGAGTAAACCTAGTGTAAAGACTCGCGGGAACAAAATAACTTAGGGAACTAAGGCATATAAGAGCAGAGTAAACCGAGCTTTCTAAGAATTTAAGTAGCCTACGGGAAAAGAACCTTATTCATCTCCCGAAGACCATGCGGCCGAGGAGAAATAATAAAAACCCTGAGTCGCCTGTACTCGGTTACAAGCCTCGAGTTGCCTAAACTTGAACATCTCAAACCTTAACCTAGGGTGGAGAGAACTCGACCCATCTCTTGAGGAATGATAACGAGTTCCTGATTTCTAAAAGGATAAAAGGTTTAAACATGAGTAGTCTATGCCCAAGAAGAAGTATAAAGACCCAAGTCCCATGGATTGGGCTAATGAAAGCCTGGTGTGACTTCCCGGGGACCAGGCGCCCGTGAAGTAACACTGAGTTCGCGAATCCATTATTTTGACTTCCTAACTCCTGAGTCACCTAATACTTGAGTACAGGTATCATGTGCTCACACTTGGTAGCATCCTAAAGTTACTTCCGTGGACTGAGTGCCCATGAAGCAACATTAAGCGTTAAAGGGTCGAAAAACTTGAGATAGACTAACCCCAAGTTGCCAAGACTCGAGCACAAGTCCCAATTTGTACCAACAAGGGGAATCAACACCTAAGTCTCATGGCTAGGGCCAATGAGTGGTGGGAAAATCGAGGTTAGATAAAAATCTTTTACGTGATGATAAATTACGTTAAAAGTTGAGAAAAACCTTGTAAATTTTAAGATCAATTTGAATTGTTACTAAACACTAAGTCATTAAAATGTGTTAGGAAATAAAGCAAATAAGGGAAGTAAATAGTGCAAACGAAGGCCATTCTCAAAAGTTAAGTATACACAGATGTGCTCGAGGGCTCGAGCAGTAAATTATTTGTACCCCAAGGAGAAATAAAAGAAAAAAGAGATGGTGCGTGTTACACCCAAATTTCGAGGATGAATAAATTAGTCTCGAATTGTAGGCTTGTAAAGTGTAAGCTTGAAAATAACAAGAAGTGGCTGAACACATGTATAAATATACATGATTCCTGACTTGTTCTTGTTGGCAATTGAGCACAAGTTTAAAAGGCTTTAGCTTAAGGTTCAAGCTCGAAAGAAATAATCTTCTCTGACGCATATGGGTGTTATTCGAGCCTTAGTTGTAAGTTCGAAGATATTGGTCTCTGAAGATTGAGTTCAATGAAACCACTAGCTGAAGACGAGGCTGACTGGAATAACAAGTTTGAAGTATCAGTTGATCTCGAAAGTGCGTTAACCTTGCATTCAAGGTCAGCAACGTGTTTTGAACACAACATCTATTAGGAGATCCCTATTCCTTAGGCATTTGTTGTTATCTGATATTAAATCCCAATTATCATGGGATATTATGTATTTAATGTATTTATTTACATTTATTTCAATTTTGAATAATTGGTTGTAACTTCCCTGAATCAGGGGAAGATATTCTCCCAACCAGGCTTATAAATAGCCTGGAAATTTTCATTTATACACATGTAGAAATTGAGAGTGAGAATACTTTGTCAAATTGTTCTGAGCGAACTTTGAGAGAGTGTTAAGTTCAATAATATTGACTCGTGGACTAGGTAGATTTTAACTATTGAACCACATAAAAATTCTACTATTCTTTTTTGAAATATTGTTTAGTGCTATTCAAATTTAAGTTGACGAAAAACAACGTCAACAGTTTGGTGCTTTCATTGAGAGCATTAAGCAAATCTTTTGTATTGTTTAGTCACAAACCTTATGCATTGCATCAATGGCCGCCGCAAACAACCCAAGAGCTGGTGGGAGACCATTGCCCCAAATACTTGAGGAGCAGACTCCTCAAACTGAGAATTATGCCAGAGGCTTAGGAAACAACCAATGACAGATCATGACCCAGATGAGGGGAGTGCATCATCTGATTCTAGGGGGCCGCTTGCGCCCAGGCTCGACGAGGACCTCTATTATAATCTTGAGAGGTACATCCCCATTGTGGAACTGGAGAACTGCCAAATGCACCAACAATTGACAGATTCCACATGATGCAATGAAGAATTGGCTAGGCAGGCCATCAAGGTCTAGGTGCCACCCTGGAGGCCAAGAGGGCGTCCCCGCGGGAGCATGGTCGTCAGGAGGACTGAACAAGGGGCCCAACAGACCTAGCCAAGGTCTAGGGAAAATACTGGTGACAATCTCCCTAGGAGGAATACTCAAGCTAATACTGTTGGTAATCCTACGGTAGAGGTAACTACAGGAACAAGGAATAACCGAGCTCCCCCAGCAGCTCGGAGCACTAACCCTGAGTCTACCAGAAATAACCTGAAACTAGTTCGGGCCAATTCTTGACCTTCCAGGCCCAACAATGGAAGAACTCCACCGTCTCCTACAAGACACCCCTCACCACTCCGAGAGGCACCCCAGCCAGCTCCTGATAGGAACCGGGCAGGGGAGCATGCACCACAAAGGCCATCTAGAAGTGGCAGCCGAGATGGGAACCATCGAATTTGACCTGAAAATAGGGGCGAGCGAGAGGCAACCTGAGGACATAGGACTGCCTAACTAGAAGGTAGCCACATGTCGATATAAAAAATTACTAGAGCAAGAGGGCCGATGGAAGATCCGCCTCACAACCATCGAACCCCTCAACCAGAAAGAAATGTTAGTTTTATAAGTGGGAGTTTGGACCTCACTAGGACGGTAAGCGTATATAATACGAAACTTAGGAATACTGGGAATTATGACAATAATCCTAATCTTCGAGATCATCTGAACCAGAATCGGGGGCAAGCCAATCACTCGAACCTCGATTTACATGAACATCTTAATAACCGAAAGGAACCTGTGCAACCAGTATATGGGAACCAGTATAACCCTATACCAGGACATGGAGCTGGATATTTTATAAACAATAACCAGCTACCCCACACACAAGTTCAACCTCCAGTGGACTTGGTCCAAGAGAGAATTAATTAGCTCGAGAGAGCGTTCAGGCTCCTTCAGGATGAAAGGAACAAGGTCAAGAACAACGACTTCGATGAGGAGATTAAGCCTTTCGCTCCACATATTTCAAACATACCATTCCCTTATGGATTCAAGATACCCCATGTAGTTCCTTTTGATGGGAACTCAGACCCGTACTGTAACGACCCAAAATCCCTATTGTGGCTTAGATCCTGGATTAGGGGGCCGGGAGGGCCATAATTGATTTATTATGCAATTATGTGATTATATGCATGTTTATATGAGTTATATTATTATATGATGATAAATGCATGCATGTGGGTCCACTTTTCATTATAAGGGCATTTTGGTAATTTGGCCTGTTGAGGGCATATTTGTATATTTTCATGCATGTTGGTGATTTATGGATGAGGCCACATTATTATGTGGATATGTTCGAGCTATTCGGCATGAGACAATCTTAGAATGTAAGTTAGCGGTTTAGTCATAACGGTGTTATTTACCAGTCTCAGGGTGAGTCTCGGGGTAATTTGATGATTAGTACATTACCGAGAATTAAAGGGTAATGGGATATGATTTAATTATTATTTGAGAATATTGGGAATAATGAGAATTGGAGGATGTTAATTATAATTAACGAGATAGACGGGAAATGATGATTTTGCCCTTGGGGGCTATTAAGGAAATAATTAGGCATGGGGGGCATTTTGGTCTTTTGACCTTAGGGATGTATGTTAAGTTAAATGGTTGTAGAAGAATAAGCCAAAACAGAGTACTCATCTTTCGCTCGCTCCTGATCATCTCTTTCTTTCCTTTCCTTTGAAATTTTGAAGCTCTATTTGAGGATTCAAGCTAGGAGATCAAAGCTTGAGGTTCTAGGCTAGTGTTTAGCCATTGAAGGGGGTTTAATCCTGAGTTTAAGGTAAGATTTCAGCCATGATTTTTTAGTTTCTTGCTCTGTTTTGAGTTAGCTTTAAGCTTGAAGTTTTAATTTTAGAAGTGGTTATTTGAGGTAGTTTTAAATGGTTCAAAGTTTGGGTTTTGATGTCTAAGACATGTAGAACTGGTTTTGGGTTCATTTGTAGGTTTGGTTGAGGTTTGGGGTCATTTTTTGAGGTTTGAAACTTGGAGAACACAAAGAGAAAAACCCAGAGTTTGGAACTCTTGTTCTGGAGCTGTAGCGCCCAATTTAGGGCGCTACAGCGCTAGTCAGGTGTTGGCAGCTCTGTCTGTAGTGCCATAGCGCCTGGAAGGCAGTGCTGTAGTGGCTGCCCTATTTTTTTTTTCAGGGCATGCTTTTGGGTACTTTTTAAGGTTTTGGCCCGAGGGCTCGGGGGACGATTCCACCACCCTGTATGGTGAAATTGGAGGTCTTGAGAGCATGGGATTGGTCCTGGGATTAGGTTTTGGAATTCAAACTTATTGAGACACCATTTATGTTTGTGACTAGGTGACCACTAAGTGCCTAAGGACGGGATCATTCTCAAGGGTCGTTTTTAACTTATTTCACACTCGAACCAGAGGTAAGAAAACTGCACCCAGTATGTGACATGCATGGTTATTGATGAATCATGTTGAGTGCTCTATATATTGACATTGATTGCATAGTAAATGCATAGCAACTTTGCTTATCTGTGTATGGCACTGACCTATGAGTTAGGAAACGGTACGAGTCGTATGGTATTGGCTTATGAGTCAAGAACAGTATTAGCATGTTTAACGCAAGCCAAAAAGATTAGATCTAATCGACATAAGCATTATCATCATAAGCATGAAATGCTTGACCGACCTTAAGTTTGATGAAAACAAAAGCGCTTGTCTAGTCTAAAGGCTAGTTATTTAGAGCCAGGGCCAAAAGGCTCAGGTGACTGCAACGTCACATGGCTAAGGGTGCAGAGCCTAAGTTTGTGACTCCATAGTCACTTATCTTGTTTAAGTTCATGACTCCATAGTCACTTATCTAGTTCAAGTTCGTGACTCCATAGTCACTTATTTGATTAGGGATACAAGCCCCAGTATGATTACCATAATCTTAAAGTGTTATTCACTTATCTAATTAAGACTACAAGCCCCAACATGATTACCAGAATCTTGATATTACATATATGCAGTAATAAGTTTTCTTCCTGAGCCTTGGCTCACGGGTGCTATGTGGTGCAGGTAAAGGAAAAGAAAAGCTCACCCAGCCTTGAGTGGAGAGCTTAGGTGGCGATGTGTACATATGCGATCGCTTGACCACCACGGCCAAGGTGTTTCTCAGAGGAACTAGGGGTTAACCCTATTTTTGCCACTTAGGTCGGCGGGTTGTAACTTTTACATTGTAATGTCCATTTTGGATTGTAAATAACTTTGTAAACATTTTTATGGGCCCATGTACAGTTTTATGTTTTAAATAAAATAGATCCATTCCTTTTGATTGAGATTTTTCTCCTTAGCCTATTAATAACACCTAGATGCACGTTTATAACCAAATGACTCATTTAGCAAGTTAAGCACTGTTTAAAGTTCACAGTAACGGTCTTGGAGTAACCAGGGCGTTACATGTAGAACCATCTGAGCACATGTAACACCATCATGCATGCCAGCAACGTTGGCTACGAGCTCAGATGCATGTTATTTCCAACTACTTTGACAGGATTGGCAAAAAACTGGTTCGATAAATTCAGAAGACATTCGATCTTGTCTTGGGATCAATTGGCAAAGGAATATAAAAAACAATTCAAAGCCATGGTAGGCGTTAGGCCCGAGGCCTTGACCTTGACCAATGTCAGACAACAGCCGGGAGAGTCATTAAAAAACTACCATGCGAGGTTTAACATAGAGGTGTCGCAAGCCTGTAATGTTGATGATAATGGTCATCTTATGGCCGTTTGAGCTGGAATATTTCCGGGAAGTCCCCTCTGGGATGATATGCAGAGAAAACCGATAAGAACAATAACCGAGTTCAACAAAAGGGCTCAGAGATTCGTCAATGTAGAAGAGGCAAGGTCAGCATTAAAACTGATCCCTCAGCTCATTATAACTACAACGACGAATGTTAAATCAACGTCTCGACCCTCAGAAGATAACCCTTTGAAAAGAAAGAAAAATGAAGGTAATAACTTAGAGGTGGACGGGGGGAAAAAAAAGAAGGGAGACAAGTATTTATCCATTTATACGGTTTACACTGAGCTCAATGAAACTCAGGAGCATATATTTGTCGCAAATGAGAATCAGGTCCCGTTTAGGCGACCTGACCCAATGCGAAATCAGAAGTCAAAGAGAGACACCAACAAGTACTGCAAGTTCCACAGGGACGTCGGACACACCATCAATGAGTGCCAACAATTGAAATATGAGATCGAAGGCCTGATCTTAAGAGGATATTTCAGAAAATATATTACAAACCAAAATATCACTCAAGTGTCGGCTGAACAAAGGGCATCTTCTGTGCAACCTGCCCAACAGAATAACACCTCCCGAGCAAGGGAAGATGATTAACCTCCCCCAAGATGGGGAAGATGTGGTAACCGTCTCTGGAGGACCACACCTTGCTGGATCAGGCTGAAATGCCCAAAAGAGATATGTGAACGAGCTCAAGACTAGAGACGGTTCTCCCTACGAGCCTGAACCACGAGCTCCAAGCAACAAAGGGTTGAATCTCAACCCATTACATTTATAGAAGAAGATGCTTCACATGTTCAGTTTCCCCACAATGACTCACTTCATCACACTTCAGCTTGCCAACAAAAGGGTGTGCAGAGTCCTGATCGATAACGGGAGCTCAGTCAATATCCTTTATAAGGCCACTCTAGAAAAGATGGGACTCACGCTTTGAGATTTGAAAGCTTGTGCAACGATGTTGTATGGATTTTTAGGAGAAGGGATTGCTAGCACGGGATCCATTGAGCTCCCCATAACCTTGGGAGACTATCTACTCTCGGTGACTAAGATGATGGAATTCATAATGGTGGACACCCCGTCGACCTACAACGTACTGCTCAAGAGACTGGCCCTGATTGGGCTGGGGGCAGTGTTGTCTGTTAGGCATTTGGCCATCAAGTTCCCAACATCTAATGACATCGGGACACTGAAGGGAGACCAGCTCACCACACGAGAATGCTATAACATTTCCATGAGAGGAAAGAACCAAACAAGTGCACAAACACTTGTAGTTATTTGGGAAATGGACGGATCTGTCTTCAAAATTGAAGAAGAGATCGACCCTAGGGTTGAAGAAAGGGCCGATCTTGAACCAATGGAGGAGCTTGAAGAAGTGAAGCTTGATGAGAAAGATACCATGAGAGTGGTAAGAATAGGGAGAAATCTTTTCGAAAATGAAAAATAACTATTAACTCGCTTCTTGAGAGAAAACTAGGATGTGTTTGCATGGTCACACTCGGATATGGTAGGGATCAGTCCGAGTATTATAATTCATGCACTCAATATAGATAAGAGCTTCCCTCCGAAGCAACAAAAAAGGAGGCTCCTGGACGATGATAGGAAGAAAGCCCTGAAAGAGGAGGTTGAAAGGCTAAAGGAAAATTGGTTTATCCGAGATGCTTTCTACCCTGATTGGATAGCCAATCCTGTGCTAGTTCTGAAATCCAATGACAAGTGACGAACCTACATCGATTATTCAGACCTCAACAAGGCATGCCCCAAGGATTGCTTTCCTTTTCCTCGTATCGATCAGCTTGTAGATGCCACTGTAGGTCACGACATCATGTCATTCATGGACGCTTATTTTGGATATAACCAGATAGCCATGCACGCACTCGACCAAGAACATACGAGCTTCGTGATTGATAAGGGCTTGTATTGCTACAATGTAATTCCTTTCAGGCTCAAGAACGCACGAGCCACATACCAAAGATTGGTGAATAGGATATTTGCTGAGCAGATAGGGAATAATATGGAAGTTTATGTGAACGATATGTTAGTCAAGTCTAAACATAGCTGTAACCATGTGGACGATCTCGCTGAATGTTTCATTGTGCTTCGAAAATACAATATAAGACTTAACCCACAGAAATGCTCATTCGGAGTATCCTCGAGAAAGTTTCTCGGATTCATAGTGAATGCTTAGGGTATAGAGGCTAATCCTGACAAGATTAAAGCATTAATTGACACGCCCTCACCTAAAAAACATAAAGATGTTCAGAGCCTAACTGGACGAATGGCAACCTTAAGTAGGTTTATCTCAAAATCACAAATCGATGTCTTTCATTATTTAATCTTTTGAGAGGAGGCAAGAAGTTTGAATGGTCAAACGAGTGTGAACTCGCATTCCAGAACCTTAAGAAATACCTCAACGAGCCACCAATCTTGTATGAACCACTCATAGGGAAAGTCTTGTACTTGTACCTCACCACAACAGAGCATGCGATTAGTGTAGTACTTGTTTGGGAGGATAAGAAAATACAAAAACCCATATACTATGTCAGCAAAGGTTATTGAGGGCAGAATTGAGATACCCATTAATGGAGAAACTAGTTTGGAGCCTAATGCATGCATCTTGAAAGCTTCGACCCTATATCCAAGCATATCCTATCCATGTGTTAATTGATCGACCGTTAAGGCAAGTATTATCCAAGCCTGAAGCATCTGGGAGATTGTTGAAATGGGTTTTCGAGATCGGACAAGTCGAGATCACCTATCATCCTTGAACAACGATCAAAGGACAGGGTTTGGCAGACTTCATTATCGAATGTACAGGGATCTCAATTGAGGAAGTCATAATCCCAACCCACGAGCTGTGGATCGTTTACATCGATGGGTCCTCTAATGAAAATGGGTCGGGGGAAAGAATCATTTTGATCACCTTGATGGGGAATCACTTCCATTTAGCATTAAGGTTTGGTTTCGAGGCATCAAATAACGAGGCTAAGTACGAGGCGTTGTTAGCAAGTCTTCGGATAGCCTCCGAGCTCAAAGCAAAGGCCATCCACTGCTACAGTGACTCTCAATTGGTCGTTAACCACGTCCTGGGTGAATATCAGGCTCGTGGCATAAAAATGGCGGCCGACCTGGAGAAAGTTAAGACAACATTTGGGGAGTTTTGGTTTCTACGCTATAGAACAAGTTCCCCGAGAACAAAATTCGAATGCAGATGCATTGGCCAGGCTCGCCACGACCAACGAAGTGACACGCTCAACATGCTTCCAGTAGAATTCCTACTGGTTCCGAGCATAACTGGGCCTAAGGAAGAAGATGTAGACATGAGTGACTTGTAATCCACCTGGATGACCCCAATAGTTGACTACCTCAAAACCGGGAGTCTCCCAACAAACCGGGACGAGGCTAGAAAGCTAATGTACAAAATACCAAGATACACCCTCTTGGAAGGAAAATTGTATAGAAGGGGATACTCCATGCCACTACTTAGGTGTGTAACTCCCCTTGAGGCAAAGAAGATTTTAGAAGAAATCCATGAAGGATTTTACAGAGACCACATCGGGGGGCATAGCCTGTCAAAAAAGGTGATTAGGCAAGGATATTTTTGGCCAACAGTTAAGGAAGATTCCTTCGAGTACGTTAAGCATTGTAATAAGTGTCAATGGTTTGCTTCAATACCGCGATCCCCACCCACCGAGCTTACCATGATGAGCTCTCCATGACCATTCACAGTATGGGGGATCGACCTCATAGGCTCCTTGCCAACAGGAAATGGTGGAGTAAAATACGTAGTAGTCGCCGTTGACTATTTTACAAAGTGGACCGAAGCCAAACCCTTAGCAACTATCACCTTGAAGAAAGTCCTAGATTTTGTAGTAAAGAACATCATTTGTAGATATAGGATGCCTAGGAAGATTCTATCAAATAATGAGACCCAATTTGATAGTGATTTTTTCACACACTTCTGCGAAAAAAATGGGATAATTATAAGCTTTTCCTCTATGGCCCATCCACAAGAAAATGGCTAGGTCGAAGCAGTAAATAAGACTCTAAAGAGTTCTATGAAGAAAAGGCTAGAAGAAGCTAAGGGGAGATGGCCGGAGGAACTACCCCAAGTCCTGTGGGCATATATACCCCTTTTTCCCTGGCTTATGGATGTGAGGCCATGTTGCCAATGAAGGTCGAAATCCCAACTATATGGCGCGACACATATGATCAAGCCTCGAACCAATCCCAACTC
The DNA here is from genome assembly GCF_963169125.1 of Humulus lupulus. NCBI lineage: Eukaryota > Viridiplantae > Streptophyta > Magnoliopsida > Rosales > Cannabaceae > Humulus > Humulus lupulus. The sequence continues at coordinate 103,429,516 of NC_084793.1, forward strand.
GAATAATGTTTGGACCTATCGAAGAAAGACGAGATGAAGACCAACTGAAAAATGATGCATACCAGCAAAGGGCTACGAGATATTTTAACAAAAGGGTCCGAGATAGGAAATTCGGATTGGGAGAATTGGTGTTAAGGCACGTGCTTCTGGCCACATGAGACCCATCTGGTTGGGTGCTTGGGCTTTATTAGGAGGGACCCGACCAGATCGAGTCCATCATTCGACTCAGAGTTTATAAACTAGCAAGGCTAAATGGAGGATTGGTTCCGCGAGATTAGAATAGTGAACATCTATGACCTTACTATCAGTAATATAGGAATGATGTTTATTCGTTTTAACCAAGCGTGTATTTGATTTTTGCTTTTTGTCAATAAAGTATTGAATTTCATTAAATGTTGTTTTTTTAATTGTTATAGTTTTTTGCAAGCCCACAAAATTCAATAACCTAAGCTCGCAATCATAGGATATTAAGGGGGCATAAGTGCTATATACAATCATACCATAGGCTCAAAAAAATATAACATAAATAAAAATTAACTCTAATATCAATGTTTGGATTGTTAACCTAACATCAAGAAAAAAAATAAGTGTATGGATTATTAACCAAACACGAATTAAACAAGTCTGGAACAAACCAGCAAAACCTAATCGGCACAGTCAAAAGTTGGAATTCTAGATAAACCAACCTAAAAACATAAGTCAAGACTAGAGCTGGAAAGTTTTACAAATTAGTTTCAACCTTGCAACCTTGAGGTCATAATCGAGGATGAGGAAAAGTAACTGGAAAAACAAAATATAAGTAGACTAACAAGGTTACATACCATATGAGTATTTTTTAAATATGTGGTAAAAGTAAAGTTCGACCTTGACAATAACAAAGTCGAACATGGGCATTTCGAATAAACTATGCATGAATGTATTGAAATTCGAACTTAAACCCAACGTATATTTGTACGAATAAACAAGTATAAAAGCAAGTCCTTAATAATAGCATGCTCAAAGTAATATGATGTATAATATTAAGACAGAAAGCTAAAGGTACATAATGTGCATAAAGATTTTCGAGCTAGAAAGTTAAAAGCATAAAAACTATTGTTAAAATATAAACATTCATAAGATAATCATAATAGCTCATACTCGAGCTGTAAATTGTCTTTGCCCCAAGAACACAAAAAATATATAGTTACAAAAATTATAAGGGACGCAACCCTATTCGAGATAGCTCAATGTTGGTCGACTGAACCAGACTCGGCCTCCTCGCCTTTGTCATCCCCATTCCCTCCATCCTGGGTGGTGGCTGTGACCTCTTCCTCAACCAACTGAGCCTTCCATTTGGAGATGAAATCCTCTTCTTTATCCTGAGGGAACGAAATGTCAATGTCGGGGTTCAGAGACCATATCATGTACATAGCTTGGTCATTAGCCCAATCCTTCTTGGTCTTGAACTCCTCGGTGAGGCGCTTATTCTCATCTCAAGAATTCTGAAGGCGAAATCCTTCTCCTCCTTCAAGCATTCAACCTCAGCCTTGGCAACGCTTGTCTCTACCTTCAGGCGATCGATCTCGGCCCTGGTCGCGTCAAAATCTGCTATCTTGGTGTCGAGTTTTGGGTTTAGGCTGTTGGCAGTAGCCTTAGAGGAATCAAGTTTAGCTTGAAGAAGCTTAAGGGCTTCCACGGCCTTGGATCGGGCCTCCTCAGCTTTGACCTAAGCTCCCTTAGCCTCCTTCAGACCATCTTCAGCTCGAATGCGAGCCTAGTTTGAATTGTAAACTAGGGTTTTCCCCATCGCCATCTTTGAGGAGAAAATAAAACTCTGGTGAAGAGCACCAAGAAGGGCCTGGAACAAAAAATGTTTACAAGGGTTAGAAAATAAACAAATGACCAAGAAAGTAGAAGACAAGAGAAATAGACTTACTGAAACCCTGAGCTCCACCATTTGGTCAGTGAGGTGTGTGGGATTTTTTCCCTTCAAAAATCACCACACATTGGCGCGAAGGTTGCTGCAAGCCTGGCCTGCCCGAGACAACATATCTGAGCACATGTCGGCTCCTAAGGTCCCTGCCACATTCTCCATAGGGTACTCTCGCACGTGGGAGGATGCCACAAACTTGCAAACCATAATTGGGACACCTGTAGGCTTGAGAGCCAGAGGCACGACTTGTTAGCCCTTGTCTCCAAAAGGTTGGGGAGGTGGCATTGCCTTTGGACGTTAAGTGGTGGCGGCTGTTGAGGTCATGAGAACTGTGTCAGAAGCCACATTCGTGGATACCAGAGCCTGGGCTTTGGGCTCGGAAGAGGAGGGCATCAAGGGAGAAGAGCCCTCAATGATGTTGGCCGACTTCTAGGCGACCCCTTTCTTCGAGGTTACGCGACCTTGTTTGGTTCCACGAGGCTTAGGGGGCTGTCCCAAGAGGCTGTCCAAATCTGACTCCATGAACCTGAAAAGCACGAAGTATATTGGTCAAGCCAAGAAAGAAAAAAGTCATACACATTTTTATAAGTAAAAAAAATGTTTACAAGTGTCAAGAACCTAATAGGAAGACTCACTAGAACTCAAACTTGGGGACCAAGAAATTCCCATGTCTTCTGACGAGGCTATGGGAGTGTCCTCCCTGAAGGTGGGGGACATCCTCGAGAGGTCCCTATAATCATTTGTGCCGTATTGCATTGCTACCTCATCCCAAACTTTGTTTAAGCTATACATGGTTTGGTATTTACCCCCCACCTCACATATTTCTGGTTTCTGGAGTCGTGAGTAGTCTCACCTTCTTCTAGAAGGTTGCAAAGCCGAAGCTTGTCCTCGTGAAGAAGATAAGAGAGGGGGTGTCAACCATAAGGGAGCTTGAGGATGGCTTCCCTGTGCTCCCTCATGGCATCCGTAGGCTGGGGATGATGGTAGGTGGCTATATAAAAGGTTTGAGCAAGTCAGTTGGGTCTCACATATTAAAGGAAAATTTAATCACAAAACATAAGGGACTTACAAATTCTCCAAAAGGAATTGAATAAGAGGGAGTGAGACCGTCAGTACAGAAGAAGCAAATCTTGAAGTTCAGAGGATGGTTTGGAATGTCCTCAAACAGTCGTTTCTCCTTTGGATAGCTGGACAGATAGTGGAACCCATCCCCACCATGAGCTTTGCAGGGGTTGCTTTTGAGGCAAAAAAGGTACAAGATCTCATGTGATGTGGGCTCCTCCCACTTCATCTCCTTATACAACAACTTCAACGCAGACAGAACCCTGCAAGAGTTTGTCTGGAGTTGGAATGGAGCTATGCCAGCGTAGTCCAAAAAGCTTTGGAAGTAGTCTTTTAGGTGCCGTAAGGCCCCAGCTCGTAAGTTCTCATGACTCCAAGACGCGAGCTTAACTTTTCTATCTGGATTGTCTTCTCCAGGGGCAGAGTAGCTCCTCTCGTCGTAGCTGGCAGAGTGACAGACTAACTTCCCATAAAGCTTCAACCTATGACAAGAGAGTAGCTCAGAAATTTGTTGGGTCAAAGTAATAGAACTCTGGTAGTGTTTATCCTTGAAGAAATAACTCTTTGAGACCGGGATAGAAAGGGATTTGTGGGCTTTGGGATGCTGGTTAGAAGGACCCTCCATAAGGATGAATACAAGTTCACCAGGTGGAAAGGCTATGGTAAATGTAAGTTTCGGGTCTAATGGAATAGATCGAATCTTGGGATCTGGGTCAGGATAGACGGCCACTTGGAGTCACTTCCTTTCTCTCTCTTCAACCTCGTTGATCTAACAATGAAAGTGGTCTTGTATATCCTCTTTCTCACACCGTTCTTTGTGCTCGCGGATATATCGCTATTTTTGGATGAAAGGCGATTCAGGACTGGGAGTTGATGGGTGGTAAGGGATATCAAATCTGGGCCCCCACCAATTCTCAGAGTACTATGACATCTAGCAAGGAAGAAAAATGTGAGGGCCCATTATATAAAAAATAATAAAAGAGAAAGGGTTTAAAGTTTTGATAACTCGAGCTCAAAAGCTCAAGATAACGAGGTTACCCTAATCGAGCTTGAAGGCTGGAAAAGGGGAGATTGACTCGGATGTCTATCTCGAAGTATTTCAAAGTTTGGGCATCGAGCCTGTGCCCACGCGAGAGTGGGACAGTTATTACTAGTTTAAAAGAATCTCAAATTTCCAGGGAAAAAGTTGAAAGTTGCCCAAAAAGGCGATATTTTCGAGATTCATGCATTAAAACCCTAAACCAAAAACCTATTTTTAAAACTACACGAAACCTATGACCAAAAAACCCTATTACCAGAAAAAACTCCATTTTTACATGTTTTCACCAAATTTTTTTTTTGTCTAAACTGTGATCCTAATCATACCAAATCTACTCCAATAAGAAAAAGAAGAAGGAGGAAACTTGCTTAATGTAAGAACGTAGCCATAAAATTTGGCAAGAACCAGAAAGCCATCTTCACGAACGAAAGAAATGCATAAATAAGAAAAGATACGTATATAACCAGGAAAGATCAGAGCATTTACGCGAATCGGATTGTGGATATGATAAGATCGTTGACTAAAGTAGTGGAAGCAAGAATGATTTCACGGAGCCGAATGTACTGGAATGGATTTGCTTTTTTGGTTTAGAAAACATGCAGAAAGAGTTTTGGTTCTTTCTTTCTTTCTTTCTTTGGTTCGTGTTTTTTGAATGGTAAAAGTGGGAACGAAGAAGATGAAGAGAGGGTATATATATATATATACCCCAGTCAGCATTTCAAAGGTCAAGTTGAACTGGACCATTGGTTTGCATTAGAAGAAGATCCAAGGGATCATGTTTGATTCCCGAAGTATGGCGGCAAAAAGAATTGGAAGGGATGTGTGAAGAAAAAGAGAGTACTCGAGTACTCTGGGTATTCAATCCCCAAGTGATGTGTGTCCGCACTCGAGTGTGGTAGGTGACACGATTCTCAAAAGTGGAGTTCAAAAGTTTCCTTCTCATAGGATTCAAATGAACACTTTTGAGGGGGAAAAATGTCACACCCGAATTTCAAGGATGAATAAATGAGTCTCGAAATGTAGGCTAGTAAAGCGTAAGTTTGAAAGTAACAAGTAGTGGCCGAACACTTGTATAAATATACATGATTCCTGACTTATTCTTGTTGGCGATCGAGCACAAGTTTAAAAGGCTCGAGCTTAAGGTTCAAGATTGAAAGAAATAATCTTCTTCGACGCATATGGGTGTTCTTATAGCCTTAGTTGTAAGCTCGAAGATATTGGTCTTTGAAGATTGAGTTTGATGAAACCACTAGCTGAAGAGGAGGCTGACTGGAATAACAAGTTCGAAGTATTAGTTGATCTCGAAAGTGTGCTAACCTTGCATTCGAGGTCAGCAATGCGTTTTGTACACAATAGATGTCAGGAGATCCCTATTCCTTAGGGATTTGTTGTTATCTGATATTAAATCCCAACTATCATGGGATATTATGTATATAAATTATTTATTTACATTTATTTTATATTTGAATAATTGGTTGTAACTTCCCTGAATCAGGGGAAGATATTCTCCCAACCAGGCTTATAAATAGCCTGGAAATTTTAATTTGTAGACATGTAGAAATTGAGAGTGAGAATACTCTATCAAATTGTTCTAAGAGAACTTTGAGAGAGTGTTAAGTTTAATAATATTGACTCGTGGACTAGGCAGATTTTAAATGTTGAACCATGTAAAAATTCTATTGTTCTTTTCTTCTTTTTTGAAATATTATTTAGTGCTCTTCAAATTTTAGTTGACGAAAAATGGCGTCAACAGCGCACTGGCCTAAAATCTAAAACAAGGATAGTCAGACTAGCCTTGGTCTAGAGGAACTTCCTCGATGACTTCGATGATGGAGTCTGTCTCTAGAGCCAATCCAGATTCCTTGGTTGCGGTGTTGGCAACTTTCGCAGCTTTCGTCGCCCGCAGGCGTCCTCAAAGAGTAGCTGGGTCTTGTCCGCCTCCCTGGTGAACTCCAAGCTCATCTCCTGATTATGGAACCAAGCCACATAGAAGGCATCTTCTACAATTTTGTTGACCATTTTCTGCTGAAGGGATTTTGTTTTCTCCGAAGCTTGGAGAGCTTTGCCTTCACTGGCCCAGGCTTTATCAAGGGCCTTCATGGTTTCTCTAAGGGCCTTGGTGACTTCTTCCGCAATCCGTGTTGCCTCCTCCTTGGCCTTGGTAGCCTCTTCTTAGGCTCTCTGGGCCTCTTCCTTAGCAACCTAGAGCTCCTTGGCTGTTTTCCCGGCCGCCTCCTTGAGCGCCTGGGTGCGAGCTTGCTCCTCCTCTAGTTTGATCTGTAGATGGGTCAACTCTTTTGGGAGCACCTTATCCTTCACTATTGCCACCCTGGTATGGGCTCGTTGAAGTTCGCAGGATTTCTCCATCATGATATCCCCAAGGCATTGGCGACTGGCATTCAAGACAAGTTGATTGGTTAGTTTGTATCATAAAATAGAAAAAGGGATGGCTGGTGGAAGGAGATAACATACCCGAACATATCGTGGCTATTGGGGAGCGTCGCCTCCAGTGGAGCAACCACATCTCCCAACTTGTCAGTGAACAAGGTCTCTAGTTCAGCGTGACCTATTGGTGGCTCGACATGCGTTTCTTTTGAAGGCTTCAGTTGGTGAAGGGCCTTCGTGGTCTCGTGCAGAGCCTTATTGCCTTCTTCCATCCATACCTAAAAATACTGGAGCATGGCCTGGAAGCACTTGAGCATCTCACCCTCATACTTCTATGTGTACACCAGGAATTGAGGATAAGTCACTATTTCCATGTTCTTCGCTCCCGGGGTCTCCTCGGCAGCTGGAGAGGGGGGTGGGGAGGAAATTTCATACACGGGTGTGTCCTCTTCCCGGGAACCTCTCCCTGGGGGGAGGAGGTTCGTTGCTGTTTTGCCAGCAGGGGAGGTACCACTTCCTCCTGAGGTCGCTGCGAAGGGCCTCTGTGGTCTCGTGTAGAGCCTTATTGTCCTTCTCCATTCGCGCATAAAAATACTAGAGTATGGCCTGGAAGCACTTAAGCATATCACCCTCATACTTCTCATGGTACACCAGGAGTTGAGGATAAGTCACTAATTCCATGTTCGCTCTCGGGGTCTCCTTGGCGGCCGGAAGGGGGGGGGGGGGGGGAGGCCGCTGTGATCCTCCTGCAATGTCAACCAACCCTATATGTTCTGCACATTCAAAACAAACAGTTAGCATTTGCAAAATTTAAAGAATAATATATTTAGACAGAAAAGTAAAAGTGCAAGTCAAGAGCACGAGGGCTTCTCAGAAGCCCCACTGCTAGGCTCTTCCAGGTGAAGAACTGAGCGCACGAAGTCCCTAATGAACATTCCCATCTTTTGAGAAGTGTTAGTCTCATATTGACAAAACTAGTTGGTGTGGAAGAATGTCACATCATCTAGGGGCAAAAATCCCCATGGAGGTAGGTATCTCTGCGGGTGATGGAGGTACGCATTGATTAATCTTGATAATCTTGAAGCTCATCCATGGTGCAATGGTGGTTAGATGTTAGCCCACACCAGAGAAGCGATGGGGAAGCTCACGTGTGCTCAGGACTTACACAATCTCCTACTACTCTAGCATTATAACTAGTCATGGGAGATTTACCTTGGTCAAGGGACGAACTCTCTATCCCTGCCTGAAGCTCTTCCTTGAGATCCTGGTCTTCCTGAGTTTCTTGATCTGCTCGAACAACTTGAACATTCTCGAACAGCTCCTCCAATAGTCGTTGGTAGAATATCTCAATGGACCGTCCATCGATGTAGTTGATGTGGTGGGAAGCCAGTTCATGGGACTTGTGGAGTTCCAGAAACTGGTCAAGTCCACGTTGCTTATACGTTGTCCTGGCTAGAGCTGGCCCATGACCCTCAAGTTCTCCTTTGTGACCAGGTAGCTTAATTCAGGCTCAATGTCTGGAAAAGTCTTTATCTCCTAGTGGTCTTTGTATTCCTGAATGAATGGAGTCTGATGAAAAGGTCCTATATCACGAAAACTACTGAGTATTGGACAAGCTATGAAAACAAGAACGAAAACGCCTAGTTGCGATAATACTCACCAACCTTGGAGAACTCGAGTATAAGCATAGGGTTAGTACGCATTGGGAAGCCATTCATGAAAAAGAAGTGATCCTTGTAGTCCTGCTCGAGATTCTCATTGTTGTGTGGTGCCTTGTATGTCAGCGAAGGATGGTCGTACTTCATCAATGAGCAGTACCTGTCAAGGTCATTTTGTTTCTTTCTCGGTGTGGCGCGGAACCTATAGAAGAATAGGATCTCTGTCGGAGAAGGTACTGGCCAATTCTTTCTCCGATATGGGAAATATATGCTCGTAAGGACCCTATACCCATTGGGGGACAGCTGCAAAAGAGTGATCCCCACATACTTTAGAAAGTTCACGAAGTACTGGTGCAGCGGCAGGGCAGCTTCTGCCATTTGGTGGGATTGGCTCCATGCCTCAAGGTCGTGCACACTACGATGTGCTCTCTTTGACTCTTGGAAAAGGTGCACCAAAAAGTCATCTCCAATCCCATAATGCCTCACGATGCACTCCAAGGCAAGAGGGTTCTTTAACTTGTTGGGGTATTTCTTCGCTTCAAAACTCGCAACTTCGTATCCTAGCCATTTGGGGAATTAGTTTTTGGCAAGGGAGTTTCTGAGTTCTAGTGTAAATTTCAAATGAATATAAATGGGTATGAAGAGCAGAATCTTGAATTTATACACTTGTACATGGGCAGGAGAATATCAATTCTCGATCATTGATCACCTAGGGAGTAGGCACTTGAAGGTGATCCAACGGTCGAATAACCTACTTCCCCTTTAACTTTTTTATCAGATGTGTTGTCCTTGTTTTTGCTAATTGATGTGTGGCAATCATTAGAAAGTAATTAAACTCCGTGGAAGTTAAGGAATTGATGGTGAGCTCGCCAGAGCTCCTTGGTAGGCCATTCACCATCCTCATACACCACCCCTGGAGAAGGTGGTCTTCAAGCAAGCTATGCCTCAAGGACAACAATTATGATGTTTTTCGTTTCCTCCATCCAAGTTCTCCAGGTCTGGGAGAAGCATTCTCCAAAATTGGAGCATAGTGCCATGTGTCAAGCATAGCGACCTTGGACCACAAGTAGCTGCCTGACATGTTACTGTTACCCAAGTCGTGGTGTCGAGTCTGAACGGGCGACAAGCGGCATGTTCCACGACACCGCTAGATATTGTAAAATGTCCTGCTATCCCCTAACACTATCAGGGATGTGTTACCCTAAACGTTTGTGGGTTGTAACCTCATAAATGAGTCCCGTGTGATACGCCTGGGCCCACCATCTCCTTAATCATGGGATTTTGTAGTTAATAGCATTTATACCCCATTAAATGAGAATGTTTTTTTTTAACAAATCCCCATTAAGGAAGTTAATTTTCCCCAGCCTCTATAAATAAGGCTAGGGCACACATTGTAAAGGACCCCCAATTTTTGTCTTCAGAGCATTCCTAATACATTTGACACGTGGACTAGGGTTAATTAATAACCTGAACCACTTAAAATATGTGTTTTCTTTTTACAATTTCTTTAAGCTTATTTTAGTTAGTTTATAGCAAAAAAGGCAATCAACAAGATGTATCCACGTGATCAATGGGAAAATGATTATTCCATAGACCCTCATTTAGTGCAAACGCTGGTCGATGACTTTGATTAGAATCAACTAGTGACAAATTCTAACCAAGATAATCCTGAACCATCCTTTTGACCAGGGGTTCAAAATCATCATTATCATTTTCATTTTTACCCCGACCAAGAGTATCGTTGTAAGGTTGATGCATTTAATCAAGGAATAAGGAAATTCATTCCAAGTGATTAGACATACATTGTTCATTCCAATACTATTGACACTTCGAGCAAATCTTCCATGGTTGAACAAGCTATAACCTTTGCTTTTTGTTCTGCAGATATGGCTAGTGTAAAGAAAACCACCTGCTAGAGGGCATCCCGGGATCCAGAAGTCGCAAGGCAAATGACTAGCAAAAATAACAATCATTAGCCAGGGCAAAACGAGCAGCCTATGAGGGTTGAACCAGCAGTGGAGGTCATAAATATGATTCGAATTCGAGTAAAGCTAACGCCTTGGAAAAATAAAAATGTCACTTGGCACATAGTATCAGAAATCACTCTTTCAAGTAGCACATTGGAAGACTACCCTGAAAAATACGGTATTCGGGGGATTAACATGGTCACACCTCGAGCTGACCAGCACCCTAACTTGCCTGGTAGAGCCTTCATTGTCTGGTCACACTTTCAAATACCGGTTGGCACATCCTTTTCACTTCATGAGTACTTTAGGAAAATAGCAGAGTACTTCGACATTGCCTCATTCCAAATTACTCCCAATGGGTACTTAATGATTTCGACATTATATATCTTATACTACCACCACAAATGGGAACCTCCAACCCCCCATGAGGTCAACTAATTGTTCGAGCTGAAATCTAATCAAGGCCAGAAGGTGCTGGTAACTGGTTTACCATGTGCGTAGCAGAATGCAGGGGTGGTGGGCCCAAGTATTTCAAAAAAATTATTTAAGCAAGATTTAAATAACTGGATCCATTAATATGCAAACATTAATCAATGAGATAGTAAAAGATAAGGAATTACAAGTTGTAGAAATATCAAGAATCCTTGCTATCTTTTTGTATCTCCTACGAACATCCAATCCAAAGTAGTCTCCAAAATTCTCAAACCAAGATCTTCCAAGATGTATCTCTAGACCTCAAGACTCGTGTGGGCACGTAGAGTTTTGGTGGAAATTTTGTGATTCACAAGATATTCTCAACACATGAGATCTTGGAATTTTTCAAGTCTGAGACAATTTTTAGGGTAGAGAAAAATAATACGATATATATTTCTATTTGTGTGAAAGACTTAGAATTCTCTAGAATCTAGTAGAAAGTAAATTTCTATCAGATAGATTTATAAAAGAATAATAAATTCAAAAAGCAAATTATAAACAAATTATTAATTAATTAAATAAATAAAAGAAATATATAAGAGTGGTCTTGAAACTAGTCACACGCCAATCACAGTGCTACTATGATTGGCGTGTAGCATATCCTAATTTCAGGGATATGTGTCTTAACCACTTTCATTTAATTATTATTTAATAATCATTTATTTAAAAATATCTAAACTTGATAACTAATCTTGTCAGATTATTTAATGAATAAATTTCAAATTAATTCAAACTCATTTTGAATCATTTGAATTATCTTTTCACATTATTTAATTAAATAAAATTAATTAATTCAAAGTTAATTATCTTAAATATATAAATTCCAATTTCGAAAAAAACCATTTTCATTAAAAAAAAAATTATATTAATTAATTTTCCTCATTTACATATTTGACCCGAAGAACAAATTCCTTCCAAATATGACATTTCCCTGATTTTTCCCAGTTTCAACGCTTACATTGAATAGTGTTGATAGAGCCATCTCGGGGACCGATGGACCTATAATTTCAAGCTCTGATAAATTTAGATTATTAATTAAAATTCTTTAATATAATAACATTAATTTATTAATCTTAATATTATTTCACTAAAAATATGAGACTGCACTCTTGTAATTACAGACATTTATTTATTGAGTACTATTTAAATATAAAAGGCGTCCATTGATTAAATTATTACATAAAATTTAATCCTCTTTTAATGGTTCATAATTAAAGTAGAGTTAAGATACCATTTTACCTCTTTAATTATATCGCGTTTCCTTAAGTACTATTAACTTTACTAGTGAAGGTGAATTCATAAAATGTTTTATGAATTTGAGCTCAATAACCTTTCAGTTCCAAAAGCTAACCCTTAAGATAACCATTGTTCAATTCCTCTCATAAAGGTATAGATTCCATATCTGTATATTATGTCCCCAGCCATTTACACCAATGAGTTCCCAAAACAAAAGTTTTCAGCCTGATCATTTTGACAAACCATAATGAGTGAATCAAAGAACCCAAATGACATAAACAAGAGTTCATAATAACTTTAGGATTATGATTAATTTGTATATGATCATCTTATTGATATGTTTAATTAGTACTTATAAAACAAACGGTATTTAGTTAAGTATTAATAACATATCGCGTCTCGTTCATGCATAACTACTTTATACAAAGTAGCTCCACTAAGATGTCCACTAAGAAGTCATTGTCCGACTATCTCTGCCTGATTGAAAATCAAAATCAGTGTAACCAGTGGGGTTTAGGTCACCACCTGAATATACAAGCATATATTCTCTAGTTTTCCTAAGATACTTGAGAATATTCTTTACTATAACCCAATGACTCAATCCAAGATTGGATTGATAACGTCTGACTATCCCCACTGCATAACAAATGTTAGGTCTTGTACACAACATGACATAGATCAGACTGCCTACTGCAAAGGCATAGGGATACTATCTCATATCATCATCTTCTTGAGGTGTCTTAGGACACTGTTCTTTAGAAAGGATATTTCCATGATGGGTTGGCATATCACCCTTCTTGGAATTTTGCATAAAGAAATGTTCTAGTACCTTATCAATATAAGTTGCTCCAAATAGAGCTAAAACTTTGTTCTGTCGATCCTGAATGATTTGGATGCCCATGACATAGTTTGCATCTCCCAAATATTTCATTTGGAATTGCTCAGCTAGCCATTTCTTTTACTTTTTTTAATGTTTCTACGTCATTTACAATCAGTCGAATATCATCAGCGTAAAGAACTAAGAAGACCACAATAAAATCTTTGATTTGTTTATAGGCACAAGGTTCATCAATGTTTTTTTCAAAACCATACGTTTTAATTATGTCATCAAATCTCAGATTCCAAGATCTTGAAGCTTGTTTGAGTCCATAAATGGACCTAAGAAGCTTGCAAACCTTTTGCTCTTGACCTTTTATTTCAAGCCATTCTGGTTGAGACATATAAATGGTCCGTCAAGATAGCCATTCAGAAATGTTATCTTAACGTCCATTTTCCATATCTCATAATCCATGGAAGCAGCTATGGACAGGAGTATGCGAATAGAATTCAACATGGCCATCGAAGAAAAGGTTTCATCACAATAAACCCATTCTCTCCGAGTATAGCCCTTGGCTACAAGCCTAGCTTTGAAAGTTTCCACTTTCCCATCTGCTCCTCTTTTCATATTGAATATTCATTTGCATTCGACAGGTTTAACATTGTTTGGTAGATCTTCAAGAATCTAGACAAAATTGGAATACAACGATTCCATTTCCAGGTTCATGGCGTCTTGCCATTTTTCTTTGTCAGAATCTCTCATTGCATCTCTTTATGTCAGTGGACCATCTTTGTTTGTGTCAAACACAAGCATTTAAACTTCGTGCTCATAGAGAATTGGCTGTCTAACAACCCTCCCACTACAACGAAGATCTCTATTATTCTAACTAGAACTTGTGGCTTTTTCTTGTCATTGTTCATTACGAACAATTGGTGCTCTTTTTACTTGATCTGAGACCATATCCTCCAGTACAACCTTACTGGGAGGCTTGTGGTTGTTAATATAATCATACTAAAGAAAAGTACCATTTATCGATACAAATATTTTATTTTCTTTTGGACTATAAAATATACAACCTCTAGTGTCTTTGGAATACCCTACAAACATGAACATTTCAGTGTGTGATTCCAGCTTTCCAGTCTTTCCTTTCAGCACGTGTGCTGGACACCCCTAAATACGAAAATGGTGTAAAGTAGGTTTAGTACCATTCCGTAGTTCTATTCTGGAAAGACTTGGACTGAACAACATTCAATATGTGTATTGCACATTGAATTGCATAAAACCAGAACGACATTGACAATTATGAATAACTCATCATTGATTTAACCAACATAATAACGTCTTGTTCCTTCTTTCTCAAACACCATTTTGCTGTGGCATTCTAAGTGCAGTGAGTTGGGATTGAATTCCATGCTCACACAAGTGGTCCTTGAATTCATAACCCAAGTACTCTCCTCCTCAATCAAATCGAAGAACTTTTAGTGATTTCCTAATTGTTTTTCAGCTTTTTCTTGGAATTCTTTAAACTTTCCAAATTCTTTAGATTTCTTTTGCATCAAATATTGGTAACCATATCTTGAATAATCATCAATAAAACTGATAAAGTGTTCAAATCCTCCTTGTTTGTACATTAAGTGGACCACAAACGTCAGTGTGTACAAGTTTGAGTGGTTCTATGGCTCTTGAACCTTTTGCAGAGAAAGGTCTTATGGTCATCTTGCTTTCCAGACATGATTCACAAACTAGAAGAGAACCAATAGTTAATTCTCTTAAAAGCCCTCCCTTTACTAGCCTGTTAATAGATCTCGGGTTAGCAACTTTAAACATTTCAGAGTTGTAGGTTGATCGTTCTTTTGCCTTCAGTTTATACAGCCCATCATTGGATTTCACATCACTAGATCTTGAGATAACAATGGAATTATTATTAAAAGAAATATAAAAACCTTGTTTATTAAACATAGAAACAAAAATTAAGTTTCTAGTATATCGAATAATAAAATAAACATTATCTAAAAAAAGAAATGTATTTTTATTAAATTCTAAACGGGCTGTTCCAACTGCTTTGGCAGAGACAACATGACCACTGCTAACCCTCATAGTCACCTCATCATTAGCAAGCTCCCTCGAAGAACTAAGAATCTGTAAAGAAAAGCAAACATGATTAGTGGCACCAGAATTAACAATCCAAGATGTATCATCTTCCACTAAACAAGCTTCTAAAACAAGAAAATCATATTTACCTTTCTTCTTCTCTTTTAGGTTTGAGAGATACTTGGGACAATTTCTCTTCCAATGACCCTCAACTCCACAATGAAAGCATGTCCCATTGGGCTGCTTTTCCTTGGAAGTTTTGTTATCTTTATTCTCTTTGTTCTCCCTACCTTTAGATGACCTTTTGGGCTTCTTTTCTTGTTTGTCAATGTCCTTTCATTGGATTTTCTCTTCTTATTTTTCCCTTTTGAAGAGGAAGGTTTAGGATTAGCAACATTTGCTTCTTCTACTTTTATATTACTCTTATTGAGTGATTCAAAAGTCTGCAACTCATTTAACAACTGAGTCATATTGTACTCTAACTTGTTCATGACATAGTTGGTAGTAAATGTGGAAAAAGCTAGTGTGAGTAATTCAAGTATCAGGCTAGCTTGAGTCCTTTCATCAATGGTTGCTCCATGAACTTCCACATCATACATTTTATTGATCAAATTTAGAACATGTTCTTTGACAGAAACTCATTTCTTCATTTTGATGTTCATATAAGTTATAGTAGTCTCATGTCTGCATTGATCAGACTGTTGTCCACACATGGCTTGAAGAGACTCCCATATCTCATATGCATTCTCCATGCCTTCATGCTTCTTTATGAGTACATCACTCATACTAGCAAGCGTGTAGCATTTAGCCTTGTTGTTGGATAGAATCCAAGCACCATACTTCTCCCTAGCAGTTTTGGGAGCAGTGGTAGCAGGGACTTCAGGACATTCCTCAATAAAGACAAACTTGTGGTTCTCACAAATCAACACAATGTTCATGTTTGATTTCAATTTCATAAAATTATCAACAGTAAGTTTCTCATTTGCAAGTAAAGCAGTAACAAGGTTTGAGCTAGATATTATTGCTAAAATAAATAAATAAAATAAAATGAATTTAGCACATATAAGGGATATCAATAGTTTCGGAATAATAAATATGGTACATGAATGCAATAAATTTAAATAACACAAAAAAATAATTATTACTAATTTCGCGATAAATTAATTTGACAATTAATGGACCAGCCTTAGGGTAGGCCAGACTAATCTCAAATTAATTTTGAGAAACTTCTCAAATTCACAAGTGAAAACTTAAAATCAACTATTTTCTCTTTTGACTTACTAACAACCGCTTATTTGGTAAAAGATTGACTAGTCCGCTTGAAAGCCTAATCAACCTTTGTGAGTGTAACCCATTATTTTAGATTAATGACTTAACTTAAGAGTGTGTCTTAGGGTTAGTCAAACTTGAAATACATCATTCAATCTTATTCTTAAAGATAAATAAGTTAACCTTGAATAATAACACAGTCAGAAACCTTCCTTAGGGGGATGCAAACAAAGGTGCCTCGAGGCCATTCCATGAAATATCAGTGTTAACTAACAATGGAGACCATAAAAGTTATTGTTAGATATCCTTCTCCCACTCACTATTTTAGAATATGTGTTTCTTCAAAACATCCTATGTTTTTTTATTAATCCAATTAATTTACCAAATGATATTCTAATAATTACTAATCTCATTAAGCATTTAAACATTAAACAATGTTTAATCAGTCTACTAAATATGACCTTTAACTATCTAGTCTATAAATGTTGTGATTATTAAGAATATCATTTGCCTATGTAATAAAATTAATTATCAAATAGGTTTATGTGTATCCTAATTTCAGCATGAGTCTTTCACTCAAATCATGTATAGCTGGCAAATAAATGGATGGAAGAAATAGCCAAGGAGTCCATGTATTCCCCACGTAGATCACACGATTTTCAAGATGGTTGTATGAGCTAGGGATGCATAAATTGATAAGCGCAAGCTTATAATATTTATAAGGCACAGCCTCCACAATACGAGCTCGATGGTATATCTAGCTCGTGGTAATTTGGAGGTATGGCGTGTCTGCGGATCCCGAAGACCCAGATACTTTATACGATCGTTTATGGGCAGCCTGTGATATTTAATGTCCCAGATATTAGGAGACTATTTATTTCATGATTAGATCATATCCTACTATAAATGGGAATATTTCATATTAAATGTAATAAATATGTAAATCTGTGATTGACTCATGCGGTTACCCAAACCTGTCCAAGGAATTTCTCTATAAATACTGAGAATATTGGACAAGAAAAGGGACTATTATTCTGTAATACCAAAACTCTGTCGAAATAGAGAGAGAAAAGCAGTAATAATATAGACTCGTGGACTAGGTGGATTTTAACCACTGAACCACGTAAAAAGATTAGTGTTCTTGAGAGTTATTTTCTTATTTTGGTTTATCATCAAGCACTAATTCAGCCTTGTTATTTTCTTAATTCAGTGTTGGCAAAAAACCGCGTCAATAGTTTGGTGCTTTCATTGAGATTAGTGCTTTCATCAAAATCCCAATCAAATCTCATCAGGGTGGTCACTCGCTCGATGCTCGACAATGATATGGAACAGCCTGGTGGGCAAGGGGCTTACCATACCGCTGTTTCAAATGAGCATGGCCCTAAAGTTTAGCAACGACCGGGAAAGCAACCGGTGGGCCATGATGATACTGGGAGTTCAGCGTCATTGCCACGGAATCCAAACCCAGACTACTTAACTGTGGTAGAACTGAAAAACATGAAGTTAAGAAGCCATCTTGCTAAGGAAAACAGGAAAATCGAGGAAGTTTTGGCTCGATTACCCCCTCTTGCAACCGACATTAATGTCGGAAAGAGGCAAAGTGGGTCTCATAAGTCCCACAGGAATAGCCGATCCAAACACAGTCGGTCAGTCAAAACTGCCACCCCAAGTTCTGTGCCCACAGCGCAAGATCGCCAAAATGCTCAACCTAGTTGCCCTCCCAGGGGTCATCGGCAAGTCAATCGATCAGTTAGAACCGCGACCCCAAGTTCGGTATCACTGTCGTACACGCCTGAGAATACCCATGGCGACCCACGAGGAGGGGCCAGAGCAGGTTCACTAAGATAACATATTCCAGCCAACCCTCCTACGTCGCGATTGGATCGCCAGACGCAAAGAGCTAAAAATGGTGGGGTGGAGCGACCACGGGATAATTTATTTTTCCCTGATGGGATAAGAATTGCCTCGCCAGTCAGGCATCCCCCATCATCCATAAGACATCCAACATCGCCTCATTCTGCACGGGACATTCTTGCTTATGGGGATAGCAGGAGAAATCCTCCTCTATCTGCCCTTACTTATGCCCTGTGGACATGTGTCAATAATCTAGATCCTCAGCTTCAACCGCGAGCAGTGAGCTTCACTAATTGAAGTTATTGGACTGAAATCCATCGAAGTGGTAGGTCCAAAGTTGATTCAAGAAATCACCTAAGTTCGGCTTAGAGTCCTCGATTCGATCCACAGCCTGATCTGCGAGATCGC
Organism: Humulus lupulus; assembly: GCF_963169125.1. Classification (NCBI taxonomy): domain Eukaryota; kingdom Viridiplantae; phylum Streptophyta; class Magnoliopsida; order Rosales; family Cannabaceae; genus Humulus; species Humulus lupulus. Next base: position 103,447,688 of record NC_084793.1, read on the forward strand.
CTAAACTAACAGAGAAGAAATTCAGCCCGAAATGAAGGAGTTAGTTGCACTCGTCAAGGGGGAGGTCCTTCCAAAGTACGTGATAACGGGAATGTCCCACAAAACCAAGCCTGAACTTGGAGGGACAACAACCTGCCGAATGCGTACGATACAACGGGAGCTGTTGAACAGCCCCATAATAACCAAGGAATCAAGGACTAAACCCTCGAAAGGCTAGCCTAGATGGAGGAGCTAACGAAGATGCTCCTATCAGAAAAAGAGAAAGATGAATGTGATTCAGAGGATGAGCTTAAGCTTTTCTCCCCGAATATTGCGGCGGCTGCATATCCACAAGGTTTCAGAATGCCACATTTGTCAAAGTTTGATGGAGATGGAGATCCGTCTGATCACTTAGGGATGTTCCACACCATGATGATGGCCCACAACATCGGGCCTAAGGAAAGATGCCTAATATTCCCCTCGACTCTGATTGGGCTAGCTAGGCAGTGGTTCAAATAGTACAAGAGGCATTCAATCAGCTCGTGGAGGAACTTTTTCACCGATTTCAAGAGAGCATTCAGGGCTTCTTAAGTAGCTCAGATTAAGGCTGACTCTCTGGAAAATGTAAAGTAGTAGCCTGGTGAACCGTTGAAAGCATATCTAAGTAGGTTTGCCAATGTTGTTGCCCGAGCTAAAGACACTGGCGAGAGTTCTAAGCTCATGGCAATGAGGACGAGAATCCTTGTTGGAGGCGACCTGTGGCAAGAGCTACAGAGGAAAGGCGTTAATACTGTGGATGAGTTCTTGAACCGAGCTCAAAGGTGGGTTAATCTAGAAGAGGCGTGAGCTTCTATCACAGGAACCAACCAAGTCCCTGTCCAGCCCATTGGAGCGGTAACAGATATAGCAGCTATGGCTCAAACCGTTGCCCAGAATAACCAAGGGGGAAATAATAAGATAAAGGGAAATGTTGAGGGTGACCAGAACGGAACAAAGAAAAACAAGTCCGTGGAGAAATTTAAACCGGTCTACACAACATATACCGATCTCACGGATACTAGAGAACACATCTTCTTGGTAAATTCTACTCGCCTTCCATGGAAGAAGCCAAAACCGTTAAAGAATCAAAGGGCGAAGAGAGATCCTTCGAAGTTTTGTCGATTCCACAATGATATCGGTCATAATACTGATGACTGCAGACACCTGAAGGATGAGATCAAGAATCTCATTAGGGCTGGACCTTTGGCTCAGTACGCCCGGAATCGAGCAACTCCCAGTCAGCCCGCTGGACAAAACACTCCGTCAGCTCTGGAAGCTCCAGTTAATCAAGCTGGAGCTCAGGTGAATTAGGACAATCCTCCTCCAATAACAGGAGGAGATATTGCCACCATTTCGGGAGGACCTCATCTGGAAGGCACGAGCAGAGGTGCCCAGAAGAGATATATCAATGAACTGAAATCCCATAATGGAGTAGAGTTTGTCTCGGAGCAATGGTTATCAAAGCAGCAGCGATTGGAAAAATGACCAATCATTTTTACGGAGGAAGATGCCAGCCATGTCCAGTTCCCACATAATAATCCTCTGGTCATATCAGTTCAGCTCACCAACCGGAGAGTTGGGAGGACACTAGTAGATAATGGAAGTTCTGTGAATCTACTCTTTAGGTCCAACCTAGAAAAAATGGGATTGTCTATAACCGAGCTGAAGGCAACTTCCATGATTCTATATGAGTTTTCTGGTGAAGGTTCGGCAACTATCGGAATGATCGAATTAGTGGTAACATTGGGTGAAGGTCCACGAACTATCTCCAAGCTTCTTGAGTTTGTGTTCATCGATTGTCCAGCGTGTACAATGCAATTTTGGCCTAACCTGTGTTGATGGTGTTTGAAGCCATAACCTCTATCCGCCACCTAGTCATCAAATTCCCCTCATCTACAGGAATATGCACTGTCAGAGGTGATCAACTCACTGCTAGGGAATGCTATAGCATTTCCATGAAGGGAAAATAACAAACCGGGCAACAAGCAATGACCATAAGTGACGGAGGTGAGGAGTCCCAGGAAGTGGAAGTTACCTTCGGGACGGGAGAACCTCAAGAAACAAAGGATAGAGACGTCTCCCTAAGTGATGATATTGACCCACGAATGGACGAGGACAGGTCAAAGCTCCAAGCTATTGAGGAGATCGAGGAGATAAATATAGATCCCAAAGACACTTCAAGAGTCGTTAAGATTGGGAAAAATATTGGCGATGATAGGAAAAAGGAGCTGGTTAAATTTTTACAAGGGAATCTAGATGTGTTCGCCTGGTCTCATGAAGACATGGCGGGAATAAGCCCGAGTGTGATCATGCACACCGTAAACTTGGATAAAAGCGTGCCTGCGAAATCCCAAAAACAGAGACATTTCGGAACAATCAGAGCTGAGGCATTGGAAGAAGAAGTAGCTTGGTTATTAAAGTGCGGGTTCATTCATGAAGAAAAATATCCAATCTAGGTCGCGAATCCTGTCCTGGTCCTGAAGCCAAACGGAAAGTGGTGGACCTGCATCGATTTCTCCGACCTGAATAAAGCTTGTCCTAAGGATTGCTTCCCACTGTCGAGAATTGATCAGTTGGTAAATGCCACCGTGGAGCACAAGCTCATGTCCTTCATGGATGCATACTCTGGATATAACCAGATCGCGGTGAATCCTGCGGACTAGGAGCATACTAGCTTTATGCTCCAATAAATGTATATTGTTATAAAGTTATGCCCTTTGGGCTGAAGAACGCCGGGGCTACCTACCAACGGTTAGTCAACAGAATGTTCACTGGTCAGATCGGGAAAAATATTGAAGTGTATGTCAACGATATGCTAGTCAAATCCAAGACTACCGATAACCATGTTTTCGATCTAAATTAATGTTTTGAAATCTTGAGGAAATATAATATAAGGCTGAATCCCCATAAATGTACTTTTGGAGTGGCGTCGGGAAAGTTTACGGGAGTCATAGTCAATACAAGGGGGATGGAGGTGAACCCAATTAAATCAGGTCATTATTGGATATGCCTTTGCCTAGCTCGCATAACGAAGTTCAGAGCCTGACTGGAAAGATGGTAGCGCTAAACCGATTTATTTCAAATTCCACTAACAAGTGTTTGCCATTCTACAACTTGCTTAGAGGAAACAAGAAATTTGAATGGAATGAGGAGTGCGAGCAGGCATTCCTCGACCTAAAGACGTATTTGGTCGAGCCCCCAGTATTGTCTAAGCCTGTGTTTGGAGAGCCCTTGTTCCTTTATTTGGCCGTGACTGAAAATGCAGCCTGCACCGTGTTAGTTTGGGAAGAAGACCGTGCTAAAAAACAGGTGTACTATATAAGCAAAAGACTTCTCAGGGCTGAATCACAGTATCCACTGATAGAAAAGATAGCATTATGCCTGATATTAGCTTCCAGGAAGCTTAGACCATACTTCCAGTCCCATTAAATCTATGTCATGACCGACCAACCCCTAAGGAAGGTATTGCAAAAACTTGAAACGTCGAGACATCTTTTAAAATGGGCGGTTGAACTCAGCCAGTTCGAGATACTATACGTACCATGGACCTCGATCAAAAGCCAAGCCCTTGCTGATTTTGTGGCTGAATGTACCAAATTTCAAGAGGAGATTTTGAAGGAACCGGTGCAGGAGTTGTGGAGAATATTCGTGGATGGCTCATTTAACGAGAATGGGTCTGGAGCTAGGATCATATTGATCTCTCCGGAGGGGCATCGATTCCATACAGCTCTGAGATTCGGATTCAAAGCATCCAACAATGAAGCTGAATATGAGGCTTTGTTAGCTGGACTTAGAGTGGCGAAGGAATTGAAAGCAAGGATCGTCCAGTGTTATAGCGATTCCCAGCTCATGGTCAATCAGGTGTTGGGGGAATATCAAGCGCGTGGTACCAAGATGGCAGCTTATCCAGCTAAGGTGAAGGGAGAGCTATCATAATTTGAATACAATAATGTTGAACAGATCCCTCGTGAGCATAACTCTAATGCTAACGCTTTGGCAAGGCTTGCCACTACCAAGGAAGTTGAGACTTTGAATGTAGTACAAGTGGAATTCTTGGAGAGTCCCAGCATGGCAGAAAAAATGGTAGAGGTCGAGATGATTGACACAAGGATGACCTGGATGACCCCCATAGTGGAATATCTTACAACAGGAAGGCTACCTGAGGAAATAAAGGACGCGAGAGAAATACTCTATCAAGCTCTGAGGTATGTGATAGTGGATGGAACATTATACCGACTTGGTCATTCACTACCTCTTCTACAGTGTGTTCTGCCTGAGGAGACTAAAACCATTCTACAAGAGGTGCATGAAGGCTTTTGTGGAGATCATGTTGGGGGGCAAAACCTAGCCTTAAAAATATCAAGGCAGGGTTATTTTTGGCCCACTTTAACAAAAGATTCCATTTCCCATGTTCAGAAATGCGACAAATGCCAGCGCTTTGCCACAGTCGCACGAGCTGCTCAAGTCGAGCTAAAGATTATCTCATCCCTGTGGCCATTTGTAGTATGGGGAATTGACTTAATAGGATCCTTACCTATGGGAAAGGGAGGAGTTCGTTATGCGGTGGTGGCAGTTGATTATTTCACAAAGTGGGTAGAGACCGAGCCGTTGGCAACCATCACTTCAAGGGGAGTCCTGGACTTCATAGTGAAAAACATTGTATGCCGATTTGGGCTTCCTAAAAATATTGTGTCAGATAATGGAACCTAGTTTGACAGTGATCTTTTAACCAACTTCTGTGAAAAGCACGTCGTTATTAAAAGTTTTTCTTCGGTAGCATATCCACAGGCCAATGGGTAGGTCGAGGATGTGAATAAGACCTTAAAGGAAAGCCTTAAGAAAAGGTTAGAAGAGGCCAAAGGAGTCTAGCCCAAGTAGCTCCCGAAAGTACTTTGGGCATACCGAACTTCCCACAGGATCTCCACCGGACACACTCCTTTCTCCTTGACCTTCGGAAGTGACGCCGTCCTTCCCATCGAAGCAAAGGTAGCCATGCACAAACTAAGGACATTCAGCCATGAGCAGAATGATGAGTTACTTAACGTGTCTCTTGACATGATTAATGAAAAGCGAGAGGATTCATAGTTACAGCTCGCACATTACCAACAGAAAATTACTCGTTATTTTTATTCTAAGGTCAAAAGACGTAGATTTTGGACAGGGCGACCTACTTCTCCGAAGGGTCTTTTTGGCAAACAAGGATCCTAAGGACGGGGATTTAGGCCCAAACTGGGAAGAAACTTATCAGATCGTGGAAATTTTGCGTGAGGGAACTTTCAAGTTAGCTCGGCTTAGTGGAGAAACAGTCCCACGGACTTGGAACGCCATGCACTTAAAGAAGTATTACCAGTAGTATTACCAACCATCTATGTAAGGCTTAGTTATAAAAGCCATTTAATTAAATAACGGGGGATTATCATGTAATTTTTCTTGTTAGCATGTTTTAAAATATTTTTTCTTTATAAATTAGCTCGTGTAAAAGCAACTAAGAAAGTTTTATATTCTGGTTACTTGGGGGGCATATAACCCGTGGTGGATCAGAACAAGGTTGCCGATTGAGTTTAAATTACTTAAAATCCTGGATACAACCAGGTCAGAAACTTAGAAGCTTGGAAAATTTATCATCCAATGACTTTTTAAGAGTTTGAGGTGTCAATAAACCTAGCACGAACTAAGTTCAAATCACTTAAAACCATGGATACAACCAAGTCCAAAACATAGAAGTTAGCAAAATTGAATATTTGATGGCTTTTTTAGAAGCTCGAGATGTAATTAAACCTAACACGAAATAAGTTTAAAATATTAAAAATCTTGGATATAACGGGGTCCAAGGCCTGACACTTAACAGGTATGATATAAATTAACACATTAAATTTAACCAACTTCAAAATATATATCCCGATCTAAAAATCGATTCCTAAAATCTCGAATGTGCAAGTCTAAGAAAGCATAAACATGAGAGATAATCAAGGAAAAGACAAACAAATTAAAAGTTAGATATATGAATTGAAATTCAAGTTGCCCCGAGGAGAAAACCTCGATTTAAGCCCAAGGGAAATTGTTTACAAACATATAAAAAAAGAGAGAAAGAGCAAAACAACGAAGACTTCATTGAGCCCCTCCAGGACGTTCTAAAGATGTGACTGTTGGGAACACTTATACATGATCTTTATTTATTTTCATGTAGATCTAAGATTAAAAAAATTAATATGAGATCACCTAGAACATGTTTCTAAAATTGAATTAAAAAAGATACAAAGATAAGAATACTTACAGTGTACGCAGCAGAATGAAAGAGTCCTTCCTTCAGTTTCTCTAACTCTTGTATCTTTTCTGTCACAGAGTATTATCAAGAAACTGAACCGTTCTTCTAATTTCTTCACAGTCTTCCAATTTATCATTGGAATCACCTAGACTAGTGTGGGCAATTCTCAACACATGAGATAGATATAGAGAGAAGAAGAGAAAATAACAAAGAGGCTTAGAAAAGGACTTGTGTTTAGAGAGAATATAAAACTATCAGAAAACCAGTGATTAAACTTATGTTTAGACTTCTCTTTAAGCACTCTTTTTATAGACTCAATTAGGACATTTAATTTAATTAAAAAATCAATAAAATAATAGCCAATTTGAAGCCCTAGGTCAAAATTATCATGGGCTTAAGGCCCATGAAATTTCCCATTTGATTATAAGCCCATTGGACTTAAAAACAAGGCCTGTATGATTTTCTATTGATTTAATTAATTAAATAATTATTTAAATCCTTTATCAAATTAACTATTTATAATTTGAACCTTGATTTAAACTTATTTAATAATTTAGATACCAATTTATCTTAATTAATAAATTTGCCATAATTTCTCTTCTCAAAAGTACATAACTATGTGAAACTATCCAAAATTGACCTAGTCAACTTTGATAATTCTAATTGATAATTAAATCAATTAATTGAGACTATCTAGATGATTTTATCCAAGGTACAATGGGGACCATGGGCCTATGAAATCAAGCTCCAATAAGTTATCATAAATCTAACGAATAAATTTACTAACTTATTAATTCCTCGTGACTCCACTATAGACTCGGAATTGCACTCTTGAATTCATAGAACACTCTATAACAAATATAGAAACACTATTAACTATCCATTGTTACAACCATTATTGCCACTCAATCCTCTATAGATGGTCTACAATGAGATAGGACTAAAATAAAGTTTTACCCCTCATTGTATTTTATCCTTAAAACACTTAGTTCCTTGTAAATGATATTTCAGTAAACTAATTTAACTACTGAAATGAGATCTCTATCATTTAACACTTTGAACCAAAATAAAAGGAAACCACCGTTTCACTTCTTCATCAGAAGCTATAGATGTTCATATCTATGATTAACACTCCCACTCAATTATACTATCTACTTTACTAATGTTTTGGAAAGAACATAACACTGTAATGTGTAAGTAGATCATATCGTAGATTGGCAAGTCAGTGTAAATCCTGTGCACTGACTAATCTTAGGACTAACTTATTTTGAACATATAATCATATTTGTATTCCACTGTGATTACGTCACTATAAATACGATTAGCTATATGCTCGGGATTTAATAGAAGTTTATATTAAACAAATAATCATGAAAATAAAATATGTGAGCAAAGTGATTGACCAAGTCAAAAAATGATTTCTATTCTTTTATTGATAATAAAATGAGATTACAAAGAATTTGGGTTTTAATTAGGGCATAAAACCCCAACAGTGACCTCCTCGCTCTCCTACTCGCCTGCTTTAGAAGCGTCCCCTCTTTCTGATGGCTCTTGCAAGATCCGGACCTTGAATTTTTCAAGGTATGGATCCCACTGCTCAAGAGCCATGAAAGAAAAGTCGCCATCTTGGTTAAAAGCCCAGCAATGGTACAACATGTCTTCCATGGAGGACAGTGAGGTCGCCTTCTCTTCTTTAAATGCAGCCTCGACCTCTAGCTATTTTGTTTTGGCCTCAGCAACCTCGACCTAGAGAGTAGCCAAGGAAATCTTTGCAGCATGCTCGCTTTCATGAGACGATGCAAAGGTGAACTTGGCATCATACTCACTCTTTTGAGAAGTTGCAAAGGCAGCTTTGGCAGCTTGCTCGCCTTCTTGAGCAACGGTCAGGGCGGTCTTGGTGGTATTGAGCTCAGCTTGGAGTTCATCATTTCTAGCCCTAGCTTGGGCTATACTGCGGTGATGAGACAGGGCAGACTACAAAATAAAGAGGCAAGTTAGATGTATACTTTGGCAAGATAAAAATTTTTTCACTAAGGAATGATATCTTACTGTGAGGGTTATCCCCAAGGCTGACTCCAACACGTTCTTCGGGCTCTGCTCTTCAATCGTCCTCAGGTCCCTCAGGTTGGCTTTATAAGCGTGCCCCACCATGTGGCTCGCTGTCTCGTAAAGGATCCCCTGAAAGGCATCGGGGATCTTCTCCAGATCTTGAGGATCGACTGGGATGCACACGGTTGTGGCTGGGACAACACGAGCTGGGGGATCATCTTGTATTACCTGATCCCGAGCAGGCATGAACTGAGGAGGAGGGGGAGGATAAGGAATCCTTTTCTCCGTCACGGCATACGCCAGAGCTGTTGAGCTCGCACCTTTCCCCTTAGCATGGGATTTGGAGGTGTTTCCTGCCACAGGAAGGGTTTTCTTAGTAAAGTGGGGCCTCTTTACGACAGGACCCGAGCCGGAATTTTCGCCCTAGAAAGCTGTACGAAGGTCGGGAGCTCTGGGTCATTCCATCTCTTCACCTAAAAAGAACAAAAAGGGAATTAATTCACAAGTAAAGTAAAAAACTTACACAAAGGAAATAAATAAAGGTCCTATCCTCTGGGTTGAGGGAGGAGTCTATTATCACGACCTCCGGCCATGGGACTATTGGAGGAGAAGGAGAATCTAAGTCTAAAATTTCCTGGTTTATAGGAGGTTCGGGCTCAAGTTCTAACTCGGGGCTAGACTCGTCTACATATTGCCTAACTCCAGGGGCAAAGGCACCCTGGAGCAAAGAAGGCCACAACCTACAATTGGTCCCATACTCCTAAAAAATGGCTGACCTAAAGGTTGAGGTGTTATCTACAATAATAGTGCCCCTAGGGTAACTCATATCATGGCGCAACACTAAATGATCCACGCACTAGAGCAGGGTGATGTTACAGTCTGGATTATTAGGGTGACGGTGGATGAGCTGATTTGGGTTAAATCTAACTTTCCTAAAGTCGGCGACAACCCTATCTAATTCCCTATAAAGGTATGGGTTACCTTGGCCGGAGGGGCTTACTGGTGCCCTCGATGCAGCTCGTTCTAAATCAGGTTCCTGAGCAGCCTCAGGAACCCGCCTCTTCCGCACAAGAGGCACCTCACCTTCCTCTTGCTCCTCGCCTTCAGTAGTTTATGAGTCTTCTTCTTGGGAAGGCAGGAGCTCGTGGAATACCGGAAGGGTAGCTCGGGTCCTTCTTAAGGCCAACGTCTGGCCTTTCCCGATAAACTTACACGCTAGCATCGTGATGTCATTCATGAGCTGGCAATAGTCCTTCTCGCTAGGTGGGAGCCCGGACAGTGTTTCATACTGACCCCCGAGGGTCACTGACTTCCCCGTCCTCGTGAATATGGCTACAGAAAAAATAAACTCAATTAACATATGCACAAGGAGTATGTTTTTTTTTTAAAAAAAAGAATGACTTTACGAGCTAAGGAAAGAAAGAAGACTTACGAGGACGATTGAAGTATCAATGCTCACAGTTTCGGAACTCATTCGACATAAAGAACTGATCCTTGTAGTCGTTGGGGTGGCTTGGGAGCTCGATGACCTAAGCGGAGTTTGGGAATCTGGTGAGGTAGTAGAATCTGTCACCTCGCCCTTTTTGCTCTAGCTGGCCTTAAGGCAGAATAAGTATAGAGTATCTGTCGGAGTAGGGACCTCCCACTATTGCTTCAAAAAGAGATATTTCAGCCCCACCAGAAGTCTGTATGAATTTGGGGGGAGCTAAAAAGGTGCCAACTTCATGTAGTTCAAGAAGTCAGCAAAGTATTGATCTAGGGGAAGGAAGGCCCCCACCTTTAAATGCTCGTCACTCTAGGTGCGCAGCTTCATTCCCCTTCGAACGGAGGTTGGGCAATAAGGACTCCGGACTCGACCTCTATATTATGGCTCAGCATAATTTTGTTGACCCTTCCTTGGGTCGTAATCTTGGAGTTAGTCTCAGCCCGTTGCGTGATCCCACACGCTATCCTATGCTACGCGCCTCGGTTTCCCAACAGACCCCTGATGTTTAGAGATCTGTGTGTCAGAAAATTCGGCCACTACTGTCCTTGGGGGGCAGTTTAGAGCAAAACCACCCAAGAAGCATGTTCCCTAAGTAATCTGTTTCAAACCCTAACCTTTCATCTTCTATACCCCGAATGGATATTTCCTAAAAATTGCCATAATCTACCCAAACTTACCCAGAAATTACCCAATTCTATGAATATCATAGTTTTAAGAGATATTCTAAGACCTTCTCAGTAAACCTAAGTTAGAGCCTATGTACCAAAAACATCGAGAAAACAACCTAATATTGACTACGGTGAAGCATGGGTGAACATGGTAAATAAAACACAGAAATCAGTAAAGAAAAAGTTTCTTCGAAACAATAAGACTTACAGTGTGTTCGTCGATATAAGAAGTAGATTTCGCAAAGGAGAGTTCTTGGAAGACTCCTGAGCAATTGAGTAACTGGGTTTCAGAGAGTTTTTACAATAGATGGTTTTAGGGTTTTTCTCTGAGAAAGAAGAAGGGTTTGAAAACGCAGAAGAGAGAAAATGAAGAAAGATTTCGAATAAAAGGTGGTGAATTGTGGAAATTGTCTATCCTATCTATACATAAACGACATAGATCAATTTGAGCCATCTGATTTGGTCAGTACAAGATCCAAGGGCTATGTTTCAAAGGACAAAATGACGACAAAAAGTTGACAAGACAATTATTGCACTCCTCGAAACCTGAACAGGCGCCAATTGTAGTGTTCCACGTGTCCAGTACTCAAGCAGTGGGCATGCATGGTTTATTGCAATAGAAGTCTAAAAGTCCCTACAGTGTAGGTCAGAAGGTGACATCATAAACCACGAGCAGGGACTTGGGGGGAAATGTGTATCCTAATTTTAGCACAAGTCTTTCACTCAGATCGTGTACAGCTGGAAAATAAATGCATGGAAGAAGTAGCCAAGGAGTCCATGTATTCTCCACGTAGACAGCATGATTTTCATGATAGTTGTACGAGCTAGGGATGCATAAATTGATAAGCACAAGCTTATAATATTGCCAAGACCCGGATACTTTATACGATTCTTTATGGCCAACTTGTGATATTTAATGTCCCAGATATTAGGAGACTATTTATTTCATGATCAGATCATATCCTAGTATAAATGGGAATATTTCATATTAATTGTAATAAATATGTAAATCCGTGATTGACTCATGCAGTTACCCAAACCTGTCCAAGGAATTTCTCTATAAATACTGAGAATATTAGACAGGTAAAGGGACGATTATTCTGTAATACCAAAACTCTGTCAAAATAGAGAGAGAAAAACAATAATAATATAGACTAGTGGACTAGGTGGATTTTAACCACTGAACCACGTAAAAAGATCAGTGTTCTTGAGAGTTATTTTCTTATTTCGGTTTATCATCAAGCACTAATTCAACCTTGTTAATTTCTTAATTCACTATTGGCGAAAAACATCGTCAACAGTTTGAAATTAACTCTTAAAATCATTTCACCGCCTTGTACTACATTAATTATATGAATCATCAAATAAAAGCATATAATTAGATAGAACTTTCCTAGTCAAAACATGTTACTATTCGTATAAGATGCATACTTTAATTAGATATTGTGTGGGTAATATGTATGATATGTTACAATGCATGATAATGTTATCAAACAAATTTAGTACATTCAAACATTTAAATAAATAAATACAGTAAATAAATAAATGTGAGTAGACATTTTTGGAAATTTTAGAAAAATTACAACACTTGCAATAAATTACAAAATAAAATAAAAATAAAACAAAGGCTTCATGTAGAATCTCCATCTCATCTTTTGGGCCTTCTATTATTTTTATGCCATCTAGCTCAATTTTGAATTATAAATTGTTAGGAACAGTTCCTAGTGCACATCGGAAATTGTGGTAATGGTAGTATTGTATACAACAAAAATTTTCATATAAGCAATATTATATGAGGATCCTTTAATTTGCAATATGTTAATCAATATATAATATGTATATGTAAAAAATAATACGTAATGATTTACCTCTTGTAGCCTATCAAGAATCCTTGAATCTTTTTGTAAATATTTTGAACTTCCTATCATCGCTAGAGTACTCACACCTAGATCTTCCAAGACGTTTTCTACACCTCAACATGTGGGTGGGCACATAGAGAACAAGAATAAATTTTGTGAATCAAAAGTATTCTCAACACATAAGGCTCTTGATTATATGCTAGAAAGAAAGGGTTTTTCTTTTGTGAAAAAGATGATAGTTTTTCTTCTCTGTAAAAACTTGTTAAGACTTGTTGTTTCTATTTTCTATCATATAGAATATATGGACCTTATTATCATAATAATAATAGTAAATAAAAATTATCATCTTTAATAATAATAATAATGATAAAAGACAAAGTCTTACATTTCATTTTAAAACCTCTTTTAAAATGTTTTATTAATTAATTAAAAATAAAATAAAAAACCAATAAATGATCATATCAGTAGTGCTACACACATAGAGCAGTCAAAGACCTATGCGTGTGGCATATCCCTAAAAATGGGATTTCATTTTAACTATCCATATTTATCTATTCACAAAAAAAAAAAAGAAGATTAAAATCAATTTCTTCCATTTCTACACAATTTCAAAAATGTCACAAATGCAATAATAAATTGTGCAACTTCAATGATCACATAATTGAACATTTATTCTGAAGAATAAATATTATCTCAAATAGCTCATTCATAGTTTGACCCTTGTATCAACTCTTACCATGATTAATATTGATAGAGCTGCCCTGGGGACCTATGGACCAATAATTCCAAGCTCCAATAAATAAATGATTATTAACCAAAACTCTTTGATTAAATAATCATATTTATTAATCTCCCGATTATTCCAATATAAATATGAGACTGAACTCTTGAGAATTAAAGACATATATTTACTGAGTACTTTATTGTAACCATAAAGTGTCCTTTGATATAATCATTACATACAGATTAATCCTATATTGATGATTCATAATTTGATTATGAATTTGACATCAATAACCTTTTAAGCTCCAAAAGTCAACCCAATGGGGAATCATCATTCAATCTATAAGAAGGTATAGATTCCATATCTATCAAGATATGTTCCCAGCCATATACATCATTGAGTCCCCAAAACAATAGTTCTTAGCCTGGTCATTTTGACAAACCGTAACGCATGAATCAAATGATCAAATAATATATAGAGGAGTTCATAGTAACTTCAGGATTAAGATCAGTTTATATAAGATCATCAGTTGATGTGTTTTATAATACTACGAATCAATATTTAAACAAGTATTATTAAATCACATTTGGTCAAGTTCTACATACTCTCAGCATGCAAAGTACCTCTACTAAAGTGTCCTACTACACTAGTAACTCGGATCTAGGTCACATGTATTCATAATACTAGTGGACCGTATTAGCAGTAATTAATCTAAAGATTCAATCACTTTATTTTACTGCGAACTTTTTAAGTTCATTATCTCAATCTCAATCCTCTCATACCAATATGAGATTGAGACCACATAGATGAACTTGAGAATTTTATGATATTTACTTAATATAATTAACAATAATATAGTACATAAGCTACATATATACAATAATTCAATTCATTTATTTATTTCATTAAAACCATTGTCAACTACAATTGCTTTAAGGGCACAATTCCCAATAATCTCCCACTTGCCCTAAAGCAAATGAGGCATTTCCCTTAACCCCATGCTTCTTACATGAACCTGAAAAGATTTAATTGATAAAGTCTTTGTTAATGGATCTGCAAGATTATCTTCAGAGGCAATCTTCAGGACAACAACATCTCCTTGGTTGACCATCTCTCGGATCAAGTGATATTTCCTCTCGATGTGCTCTCCCCTCTTGTGAATTTTGGGTTCTTTTGAATTAGCTACTACCCAACTATTATCACAGTACAGAACAAGTGCCTGATCCATGCCTGGAACAACTTCCAGATCAATATAGAACTTCTTGAGCCACACTGTCTCTTTAGCTGCTTCACAAGATGTTATGTATTCGGCTTCCATGGTGGAGTTTGTAATACGAGAATGTTTGATACTTTTCCAAAATACAACACCTCCTCCAAGTGTGAAAACTGATCTAAATGTTGACTTTCGACTATCTTTATCTGATTGAAAATCAAAATCAATATATCCAATGGGTTTCAGGTCTCCACCTGAATACACAAGCATGTAATCTCTAGTCTGTCTAAGATACTTGAGAATATTATTTACTGCTGTCCAATGACTCAATCCAACATTGGATTGATAATGGCTAACTATCCCTACTGCATAAAAGATGTTAGGTCTGGTGCATAACACTGCATACATTAGACTACTTACTGCAGAGGCATAAGGAAACTGTCTCATGTCCTCCTATTCCTTAGGTGTTTGTGGACATTGTTCTTTATACAATTTAACTCATGATTGGGTAGGCATAGTGCCCTTCTTGGAGTTTTGCATGCCGAAGAATCTAACACTTTATCAATATAAGTTACTTGAGACAGTGCCAAAATTTTGTTCTTTCGATCTCTACATATCTGAATCCCAAAACATATTTGGCTTCTCCCAAATCTTTCATTTGAATTGCTCAGCTAACCATTTCTTTACTTTTGATAATGTTTCTATGTCATTCCTAATGGGTAGAGTATCATCAACATAAAGAACGAGGAATACCACAATCTTATCTTTGATTTGTTTGCAAACACCAGGTTCATCAACGTTTTGTTCAAAGCTAAACATTTTGATTGTTTCATCAAATTTAAGATTCCAAGATCTCAAAGCTTGTTTAAGTCCATAAATAGACTTAAGAAGATTGAAAAATTTTTGCTCTTCAACTTTAATTTTGAACCCTTCTAGTTGAGACATGTAAATGGTTTCGTCAAGATAGCCATTCAGAAAAGTTTTTGTAAAGTCCATTTGCCAAATCTCATAATCAATGAATGCAGCTATGGATAAGAGTATGCAGATAGATTTGAGCATGGCCACAGGTGAAAAAGTTTCTTCATAATCAAATCCTTCTTTCTGTGTGTAGCCCTTTGCTACTAGCCTTACTGTGAAATTCTCTACTTTCTCATTTGCTCATCTTTTCTTCTTGAATATCCATTTGCAACCAATAGGTTTAACATTCTCAGGTGGATCTTCAAGATTCCAGAAAAAATTGGAATACATCGATTCTATTTCAAGGTCCATGGCATTTAGCCATTTTTCTTTGTCAGAATCTTCCATTGCATCTCTATAAGTCCATAGATCATCTTTGTTTGTGTCAGACACAAGCATCTAAACTTCATGTTCAAAGCGTACTGGTTGTTTACCAACCCGCCCACTACGACGAAGCTCTTTATTTTTCTAACTAGAACTAGCGATATCCTCTGGCCATTTTTCTCTTGGCATTGCTGGTGATTGGTCTTGATTATTTGAGACCATTTCCTCAAGTAAAACTTTACTTTGAGGTTTGTTGTTATTTATATAGTCATGCTCCGAAAATGTTGCATTTGTAGATACAAACGTTTTGTTATCTTTAGGACTATAAAATATACCACCTTTTGTTTCTTTGGAAGATCCTACAAACATGCACACTTCAGTGCGTGATTCCAACTTCCCAGTCTTTCCTTTAAGCATGTGTGCAGGACAACCCCATATACATAAATAGTGAAAACTAGGTTTACTACCACATAATTCCAATGGTGTTTTCTTAATAGACTTAGATGGAACAACATTGAGTATGTATAGAACACATTTTATTGCATAACCCCAGAATGTCAAAGGGAAATGATGAGAAAGTAATCATCGGTCTAACCATATCCAATAAGGTTCTATTCCACCTTTCTGAAACACCATTTTGTTGTGGCGTTCCAGGTGAAGTGAGTTGGGATTCAATTCCATGCTCACGCAAATGGTCGTCAAATTCATAATCTAAGTACTCTCCACCTCGATCTAATCGAAGTAATTTTAGTGATTTACCTAATTTCTTTTCAGCTTTTGCTCGGAATTCCCTAAACTTATCATAGGTTTTGGATTTCCTTTGCATTAAGTATAGGTAACCATATCTTGAATAATCGTTAATTAAAGTGACGAAATATTCATAACCTTGTCTAGCTTGGACATTTAGTCGACCACAAACATCCGAATGTACAAGTTAAAGTGGTTTTGTGGTTCTTGAACCTTTAGGAGAGAAAGGGTCTCTTGGTCATTTTGCCTTCTAGGCAGGATTCATAGTCTGGGAGAGAACCAATAGATAGTTCTCTAAAAGGACCATCCTTCTTTAGTTTGTTAATTCTGTCTAGACCAATATATCCCAACTCAAGTGCCACAGATATGTTTCACTATCATAATCTGTCTTTTGTCTTTTAATAGAACTGGGATTTGCAGTTTTAAATAATTCATAATTATAAACATGCTCGACATTGGACTCTAGCTTGTATAGTCCACCTTCAGACATTGCAGAACAAATGTCAAAACCATATTTTGAAATAACAATCGTATTATTATTAAAAGAAATATTAAAACCTTGTTCATGCAATTTTGATAAGGAAATCAAATTTATAGTAATTCCAGGAATAAAATAAACATTGTTAAACACAACAAATATATTATTATAAAAAACTAGGCAAGCTTTTCCAACTTCAGCTGTCGAGATCTCCTGTCCACTTCCAACTCTCCTAGTCACCTCTCCATGAGCCAGCTTCCTCGAAGTATTAAAACTCTGCAAAGAAAAACAAACATGATTAGTTTCTTCGGAATCAACTATACAAGATGAAAAATCACTTCCATTAAACAATATTCTAGAACAAGCAAATCGAATTTAACCTTCTTTTTGTCTTTTAGTTCTGCCAAGTACAAAGGGCAATTCCTTTTCCAATGACTGTTAACTCCACAATGAAAGCATGCTCCTTTCAGTGCCTTCTTTTTGGAGTTATTTAAAGAATTATTCTTCTTGGAAGACTTGTTGGTCTTCTCTGGTTGTTTGTCCTTTCCTTGGCCACCCTTCCTTTTCTTTGAATTACCATTTGAAGAGGAAGGCTTGGATTCAGCAATATTTGCCTCCTCAACTTTAGTGGAACTTTTGTTTAGAGATACAAAAGTTTGCAACTCATTCAACAGTTGGTCATGTTGGACTCCAACTTGTTCATAACATAGTTGGTAGTGAATGCCGAAAAGCTGGTGTGAGATATTCAAGTATCACACTTACTTGAGTTCTCTCATCAATGGTCGCACCATGAATTTCTGCATCGTGCAATATGTTGATCATGTCTAGGACATAAGCTCTGACAAAAATATTTTTCTTCATTTTCATATTCATGAAGCTTCTAATAGCATCATGTCTACACTTATCAGAATGCTGGGCACACATGCCTTGTAGAGATTCCCAAATCTCATAGGGTGTTTCAACATTTTCAAACTTCTTTATGAGCACATTGCTCGTACTAGATATCATATACCATTTGGCCTTATTGTTAGATAAGATCCAATTGTCATATTTCTCTCTAGCAGTGTTGGCAGCAGTTAGAGCATGAACCTCAAGAAATTCCTCATTGAGGACAAACATGTGGTTTTCACATATCAAAACAATGTTCATGTTTGATTTCATGTAGTTATCACCAGTCAATTTTTCATTAGCAAGTAAAACAGTTACAGGGTTTGGATTGGACATATTGCTGAAAATTAAATAAAAAATATGTAATGAATTAATACATATAATAAATATCAGTTTATATTTGGAATAGTAAATATAATGCATGAATGCAACACATAAAATAACACACAAAAAATAGTTACTTGTCCACAATAGATTAATTTGAAAATTAATGGAGGGCCTTAGGATAGGTCAGACTAATCACAAATTAATCTTGAGACAAGATATCAACTCAATAAGTGAAAACTTAAAAAATCCTTTTTCTCTTTTGACTTATGAATTACCGCTAGTTTGGTCAAGATGTATTAGTCATGCTCAAAAGCCTAGATACATCTTCAGAGTGTAACCCATTATTTTTCGATTAATGAGTTAACTCCGGAGTGTGCCTTAGGATCAGTCAAAATTGAAATACATCACTAATCTTATTTTCTTATGAGAAGTCAACCTTGAGATAAAATAAACATTTTTGGGAGCCTTTCCTTAAGGAGGCAGCAAACGGAGGGGACACGAGGCCCTTCCTATGCCTCTCGGTGTTCAACCAATAATGGAGACCATGAGACTTATTGTCACAATTCCCTTTCCCACTCACTATTTTTCAAATTGTGTTTCTCTCAAAATCAATATTTTTCAATTTGGTTGTAAAAGTAATTAAATTAATTTTACCAAATGATATTCTAATAAATATTAATCCAATTATGCAAAATAAATAATCGTGCCCTAGATTTTATTTTGCCTTTTTAAATAGAATACAAATTTTATTTAATAAAAAATTTTATTAAATAAGAAAATAAATAACTTTAAATTATTTTTACCATCTTAACTAATTAAGACTAAATTAATTATACGAGTTATCAAATAAAAACAGATAATCAATCCTAAGCATGTTTCTAAAAAAAAATGCATCCTTAATATGTACTATGTGGGTAATATGTACGACATGTAATTATGCATGATAAAGTACAAAACAATTTAATCATGTTCAAGCAATGAATGCAGGTTGGGTGCTTTGGGTATTTCTAGAAAATTACAACACTTGCAAAAAATACACAAAAATAATTAAACTAATTATGGCCTAATAAAGAGCAACTCCTTTGATCTTTCTCTTTTAGTCTCTGGGTCATTACCATTTTAATTATCCATTATGAATTAAATAATCTTTTAATTATTTTAAACAAATTTAAAATAATCAAACTTTTGGTTGTAATACCCAACAAGTTATTTAGACCCAATTGGAATTTGGACTCACCACAATTAACTCAAAAATTTATAATTAAAACACTTTCAATTATATTGGGTTTAAACAAGCTGAAATAGATAATTACACATTCATTAGGGTTTGCATGACACAAACCCTAATGGGTGTGTCAATGGTGGGCGGCGGTTGGCAGGGGTGCATGTGGCTGGCAGGGGTGCGCTGGGCGCGCTGGAGGCTCGGTGTGGGCGCGGATGCGCAAGGCTTGCACTCAGGCTGCAGGGGCATAGGCTCGGGCCTCGGGGTTTGTGCTCGAGGCTCAGGCCATTACAAAATTTTATCCAGTATTTAAAAAAAAAAATTACAAAATTCCTGTGCCCCAAAATGTCTCACAATTTTTGTATATCTAGAAAATTTAAGAACTTTTCCTAACCCAAAAATACCATAAAAACCAGCCCTTAAGAACATAAACATCCATCCATTCATATATTACACATAATAAAAAAATGCGTATGAGACCCACACAGTAATTAACATATGCAGGGATTAAAGATGGCTCTGGTACTAATTGTTAGGAACAATTCCCAGCGCGCAACGGAAATTGCGGTAATGGTAGAATTGTATACAACAAAAATTTTCATATAAACAACATTATATGAGGATCCTTTAATTTGCAATATGTTAATTAATATATAATATGTATATGTAAAAAATAATACGAAATGATTTGCCTTTTGTAGCCTATCAAGAATCCTTGAATCTTTTCGTATATATTTCAATCTTCCTATCCTCGCCAGAGTACTCACACCTAGATCTTCCAGGACATTCTCTACACCTCAAGATGTGGGTGGGCACATATAGAACAAGAATCAATTTTGTGAATCAAAAGTATTCTCAACACACGAGACTCTTGATTATAGGCTAGAGAGAAAGGGTTTTTCTTTGGTGAAAAAGATGATAGTTTTTCTTCGCTATAAAATCTTATTAAGATTTGTTGTTTCTATTTTCTATCATATAGAATATATAGACATTATTATCATAATAATAATAGTAAATAAAAATTATCATCTTTAATAATAATAATAATAATAATAATAATAATAATAATAAAAGACAAAGTTGTACATTCCATTTTAAAATGTTTTATTAATTAATTAAAATAAAATAAAAAACCAATAACTAATCATATCAATAGTGCAACACGCATAGAGCAGTCCAAGCCCTATGCATGTGGCATATCTCTGAAAATGAGATTTGATTTTTCATGTGTTTTTATTTTAATTAATTGATAATTAGGAATTCAAACAAGGTATCATCTTTTTAAAGAAAAGACAACAACTTAAATTTCAAAATTCAAAATTTGAATTTCCATTATCATCTTATTATTAATTAAATAAATATAAAAATCAAAACCAATTTTGACTATCCATATTTATCTATTCACACTTAAATAAAACAATTGATTAAAATCAATTTCATTTATTTCTACACAATTTTGAAAATTGCACAAATGCAATAATAAATTGTGCAACGTCAATTATCACATAATTGCACATTTATCCCAAAGAATAAATATTCTCTCATATAGACCATTCACAGTTTGACCCTTGTATCAACTCTTACCTTGATTAGTGTTGATAGAGCCACCCTAGGGACCTATGGACCGATAATTCCAAGCTCTAATAAATAAAAGATTATTAACTGTAGCGCACCAATTTTTTTATTAACTTTGTGCTTTGTTTTATTTTTAATTGTTAAGTTTATAAATTATTTTTATTATTGTTTGAATTTTTTTGTAGAAATTATGTGAATATAATTGTTAATTTTTTTATTTATTTATTCATTTAATTTGTGAATAAAATGAGTTTTGATTGAATGCACCAAGGTGCCTGGTAAGTAGAGATGCACCTTAGCAATTGGGTGTTTGCATGTGTATGGTTGCATGGTGTGCATGCAATAAATTTCCTACACATTATTTCCTTTTTATTTTATTTAATTAAAAGAATTGAAAATTAAATAAAAAAAGAGGAAAGGAGAAGTGGCGTGTAAGAGAGTGGGAAATGAGGGATTTTCATTCCTATTTGGTTTGGTCTTAGATTAATTTGATTGGATGACCATTAGATAAAATAGGAAAAGAGTTTTCATCTTTATGCACTCTTTATTTTCCTATAATTAAGGAAAAAATCAAAAAAAAAAAAAACAAAATAAATGAAAATAAACACAAATAGGAAACTTACCCTTTTCTTATTTGGACTAGTATTGCCTTAGGTTGATAAAAGGGAAAGAAAGAAAAGAGAAGAGAATTTGTGCTCTTGTGAATGACGTGTAGGAAGAGAGAGAGAGAGAGAGAGTTCGTGTGAGCTAGAGAGAGAAAGAGAGAAAAGAAGAAAGAAAGAAAGAAGGAAGAGGAAGGGGAAGAAATTTCAAAACTTAGGTGAGTGTCTTTGATTCTTTGTGGTTTAATCCTCTCATCTATATTCTCATCTTCTTAATCTCTAGTTTTCATGTTAATATTTTTGTTCTTCTTTTAGTGGGTTTCAAAATCCCTAGGAGGTGATTAAAGGTGGTGGCCATTTTGGATTTTTTGTTTCTATCAAGGAGGTAATGGAACATATAATCCTATTCTTGTTTTGTTGTTCTAAGATTCTATGGATATGACTAAGGCATATTGTGTTTTGGGCATGAATATTGGCGAGGGCTACCTTAGATTTCTAAGCTATGAATTATGTTCTCAATATAATATTGATGTTATTGTTTTCTTAGACGCATGCTTGGATTGGGTTTTTTAACTTGTCTACTATATGTGTTGATGATTGATTTTATATTTTAGGAACATGCAAGGGTATTATTGTTGTTGAATCATTATTCTTCCTACTATTGGAAAGCATGTTGGGAGTATGTGATCTTGTATTTTGTTAGGGTTCATATGTTTATTTAAATTTTGGAAAAACATACTTATGAGTTTGGGGTAAGTTGTTAATATGTGGAAATTGTGATTTATGGGGTTTCGACCTATAGGGTTTGATGCATATTGTGTTTTTATTTTATTTTGTGCCACTTATACACATTAGGAACATGCTAGGTTAATTGGTTAAATGAAAACTTTGTGTTAAATATTTTATAAATGATAAACTAGTGATTACATGAAGGTTATGGTTTGAGTTTTTGAGAAGCATGAATTAAAGATGAATTTCTTGATGATTTATGCTTGCTGATTTTGTATATAATTGTTGAGTGAATTGGGTGAAACAATGATTTAAATGCATACGTGATGTCTCTAATGATATGTTGATTTTATGAAAATAAAAGAGTGTTTTAGTTCACATTTAAATGGTCTTTTTACTCAATTAAGACATGCAATTTTTTTTTGTATATATTATGAAGAAAATATAGATTTTATTTCAAGTTTATAATTTTTGAGTGATTAAATAGTTGCTGGAATTTTCGATTAAAAATAAGAAATGTCTTTTAAAAGAAATAAATAATGTGAGTATATTGAATAAGTTATTACCCTAGGTTATGTATATGTTTAATTGACATTTTAAGAAAAAAAAAGTAACTATGAATTTTCACATTATTATTAAGTGCAGTTTTTATTTTTAATGAGAAAATATTTAAGTTTAAATTCACTTATGATTTTTAATCAAAATATATAGTTGCTGAAATGTTATGTTAATAAGTTAAAATAATTATTTTGTTTAATGGTAATGGGTTTTACACTTACATATTTAAGTCTTAAATAATACAAGTGAAAACATATTTTTCCCACACTTTAAATTATAATGTCTCACACTTATTCTTGTAAATTTTATTAATTTAGAAAAATATTATTTTCTAAAAGAAATATGAAATTTTATAAGTGTTTCTAAATGACTACAAGTTTTGGTTATTTTCTAAGTAATTTAAAAGAATAAATGAGAGTATTATTTTATGAGAAATTGAGAAAGGTTAAATAAATTATTAAAAAGATAATTCGTACATGCTCATTCTTACCATTTTTAGGTGAAATTTCAGCAACATATATTTTCTTTAAATCCCAAGGTTTGATTAAACCACTTAATACATTATTTTAATTAAAAAAAGTCACTTTTTAACAACGCTCCCACGTATGCATGTCACATGCAAATGCACTCTTTCGTTCAAATATACGCCTATTATCCAAACATATAATTTTTACTTTGTAACCATGAGTGGATAATAAGTAGAATTGGCATTATTCATTGTGATTTTATGTAAAAATGTGCATGTTTAGAATTAATGGACAACTTGCACCATGTGTGCATGGCCCATGCACACATGTGATATATATATTGGGCACCAGAATGTACATGTGATTCTAAAGAAAAATATTTGATTATGATTATAGGCTCGTTGTGAAGTTTTTCTTATTTTGCTTTGCTTGGACCTAATGTAAGGAAGTTAGATAGAATTTCTATGTTTATGCTATGAAATGGTAAGAATGGTCTATTATGAGAATAATGATATGCTATGTATGATGAAAGACCATAAAATTTGAAGTATGGAATCCTATCGTGAAATGCTATGATGAATGTGTGTGCAACATGTATTTTCCTTTGTGTTGTTTGAAATGAATTTCATGTGTTTGTATGTTGTATGTAAAAGAAAATAGTTGTTAGCGTGTTGAACGTGACACAACAAAGGGGTTACTAAGGATATGACATAACTCATTGGGCGGACGTGCCGAGGTTATTCAAGGACCAGAACCTCCTGTTTACCTCACAGAGGTGGTCTTTCCAGTTTTATGCTTTTATTGGTTACCTCAAAATGTGACATGGACAATAGTGGTGCCATGTTCACAAAGAATATGATGATGATGATGTTTGATTATGATATATGATGATGACGTCTGATTATGATGTATGATGATGTATGGTCACACACGATTACGATATGTTATGAGCTTTACGATATGAATATGTTCGTATTGTGTTTTTCCTTGTACGTTGGTGTATTTTTGTGTACTTCCTTACTGGGCTTTTAGCTCACCTCCTTACTTTCCCCCTTTTAGGTAATAAAAAGGATTTCTCTTTGGCACGTGTTGTGATGTGGGAAGTTCCGACGTCTGAGTGTGTATGACGTGGGGGTATCTTATGAACGAATAAACGATCAACTTAAGCGCTGAATTTTAAAGAATGATGTTATGGACCTTAATTTTTGAAACCTATCAGTGAGATATTTATTTTTTCAACGTTGCATATGTACACTTATTTTTATTTTAAACTATTGGGCCAAACTTGCATGTTTTATCAAGGCCCCACTGGATTTCATATGTTAAGTGGTATTCTTCTTTTATTTATGAGTATTGAGACGTTTTACAAAGAAATAGATTAGGGTGCTTTACAAATGGTATTAGAGACAGGTTGTTCATGTTTCCAAGGACCCTCCCCATACACGCAAAAGATGGGAAAATCTCACCTCACTGCATCATAAGTATTTTCCCTATATGTTATCGTTATTCTTTTTAATTTTTTTTTTGTAGTTTTGTAATTGCAGTATAGTAAGATGCCTCCTATTATTAGAACCACTAAGAAACAATTGATTAAGGAGATCGGTGCGATACCTAAGGTCCAACTTGGCAAGGATCACAACGATTGGAGGATTGCTATTTTGAAAACGAAGGCGATGGTTTGCAATCATATTAAAGGAATTATGAACAAAAGAGGGGCATTTCTATGTCCCATAGAACAATACTGGGTATTAAGGGAAGCACTGCCGATATATTTTGAGGCTCTTCTCCAGTTGGCCATGGCATGACACGACATCATTCTGGACGACCTAGACTTTAGCACCATTGAGTACACAATCTTCGACATCATAGATAATTACAATTTCAGTCGTTTGGAGCTAGTTGTGGTAAAGAAGGATGCTGGAGAGATGGAGGAGCGATACGATACGGTGCATGATTTGGAAGGAGAGATGGCGTGTCAAGAGGTAGTGCATGCCATACCAAAAGTAAGTGCTAGGATGAGGGCGTTGGAAAGCACTCCGGTTTACTTCCACATTTCAAAGGACATCTTCGTCTACAGCTCAGGGGATGAGTCCACAGTTGAGGACTAGAGTTTGTCATGTAGATCCTTCAATGAAATGTTAACTAATAAGATGGGAATTTTAGGAAGCCTTAAGAACTTCTCGCTTTTCATTTATGGTTATGAAACACTTTATGGGTTGTTTGAATCTTGGAAGAATTTTTTTTAAACAAACTTTGAATGTTATGGTTTAAATGATTTTCCTCTTGCAAACTCTAAATGGTGTGGATGTGGAATGTATGATAATTTTCACAAATATCCATCAAACCATTATGCGATTTATCATCTCTTATGATTTTCTTTGGTGCCTTAGAATTTCATAATGTCAACAAGAGGAAGAGGAGGCAAGGGAAGAGGGGGAGGCCAGTTGAGGGCGTCTCCACAAGATCTAGGGCCACAACAACTCATATTGTAGGAATGCTGTCAGCCCAACCAGGAGCCCCAGCTGAACCAACTGTGGATTTGGATGCAGAGATAGAAAGGTTGAGGGAACAATTATGGTAGAGAGATGAGGAGTTGGCTCACGCCAGACAAGTGCTCCATGGGCCCCAACTACCAGTGGCACAGCCTGAGCATCTAGTACCGCAACCTGCACCACTTCCTATGGCTTTTGGATTTGAGCTGGTTTATGAGCGTTTCCGAAAGCAAGCCCCATCTATCTTCAAAGGAGAAGTTGATCCTATGGTGGCAGAGGATTGGTTGAGATCAGTTGAGGCCATCTTTGATCATATGGAGTTGAATGATCACCAGAGAATTTCATGTGTAGCCTACTTACTCAAGTTGGATGCAAGGATTTGGTGGGATGTGGTTAAACAGACTCGTGACCTGAATACCATGACCAGGGAAGACTTTATTCAGGAATTTGGAAAAAAGTAATACAGTGCAGCTATATTGGCAACAAAGGTAGACGAGTTCGTGACTTTGGTTCAGGGGAACCTCTCTGTCAGTGACTATGCACATAAGTTTGATAGGTTGGCTAAATTTTCTCGTGAAGTTGTACCAACTGATGCCCTGCGAGTCCAAAGGTTTATGAGATGAATCAAGCCAATGATTTCAAGGGACGTTAAGATGACCAGTGCTAAGGTGGTCAGTTATGCTGAAGCACTGGATAAGGCACTCGAAGCAGAATACTTGGAGGATCAGATATGGAAGGACAGTTCTACCAAAAGGGAGGCCCACCGAAACAAGGACTTCCATGAGGGCAATAAGAGGAAAATTAATGAAGGGCAGAACAATGGCACCGACAGTAGGCCTAGGCCCCCAGCCACAAATAACAACAGTCAAAATAGTCATAATCACCACAACAACCGCAATAGTCGCAATAATGATCGAAACCATAGGAACCACCAAGGCAACAAAGTTGAGCAACCCAGCTGTCCTAAATGCTCCAGACGACATATGGGAGAATGTCAGGCCGACACCAACAAATTTTACAAGTGCGTTTAGGAAGGACATCTGAGAAAATATTGCCCACAATGGAAAGTAGGACAAAATAGTAACAACAACCTAATGCCAGCACGAGTTTTTGCTTTAACAAAAAAGTAAGCAGGCAACAGTAACACCGCAGTCACAGGTCAACTCCCTATTTCTGGTATGATGTGTGGAGTCCTTATTGATTCTGGTGCGACTCACTCTTATATTGCTATGAATATGATTGATAAAATGGGTATGCCTTGTAAATTGTTTGAGCATAGTTTTAGTATAATGTTACCGTTGGGAGACATGATTTTGTCAACTAGGTGGTTACAGTCAGCACCTATAGCGATAGAGGGCAGTGCCCGACAGATCTTATAGAATTAAACATATCAGACTATGATGCCATACTTGGCATGGATTGGTTATCCAAACATGGGGCGACGATTGATTGTCGAGAAAAGACCGTGGAGTTCAGACCAGAAGAAGGAGAACTTTTTTTGTTAAAGGAGAAATAGCGGGTTTTCGTACACCCATAATATCGGCACTAGAAGCACAAAATATGATGCAGAATAGGTGTTCAACATATTTGGCTAGTCTGTTGGATAAATCCAAGGAGACAGAGTTGAAACCAGAGAATGTTCATATTGTTTGTGAGTTACTGGAAGTGTTTCCCGAGGAACTACCAGATTTACTCCCGGACAGAGAAATCAAATTCGTGATCGAAATTACACCAGAAACAACACCAATATATAAATCACCCTATCGAATGGCACGTGCAGAGTTGAAGGAACTCAAGAACCAGCTACACGAATTTTTGGATAAGGGGTTCATAAGACCTAGTCATTTTCCATGGGGGGGCACCTGTCCTATTTGTGAAAAAGAGGACGGGAGCATGAGAATGTGCATCGATTACCGAGAACCCAATAAGGCCATCATTAAGAATAGACATTCTTTGCCTGTGATAGATGACCTTTTTGATCAACTGCAAGGGGCAGTAGTATTCTCAAAGATTGATCTGTGATCCGGGTATCATGAGTTGAAAGTGAAGGAGGGAGACATTCCTAAGACGACTTTCAGAACTCGCTATGGGAATTATGAGTTCCTAGTGATGTCTTTTGGAATCACCAATGCAATAAAAAAATTCATGGATATGATGGACAAGGTATTTAAGGACTATCTGGATAAGTTTGTGGTAGTGTTTATAGACGACATCCTTATCTACTCAAATACCAAGGAGGAGCACTTGAGGTTGACCTTAAGACTATAAGAACATCAGTTATACGCTAAGTTCTCTAAGTGTGAGTTTTTGTTGGACAAGTAACTTTCCTAGGGCATATAGTGTCTAAGAATGGAATAGTAGTGGATTCGTCAAAGATCGAAGCCATTAGAGACTGACCCCAGCTAAAGAATGCCTCAGAGGTTCGAAGCCTCTTAGGGTTAGTGGGTTATTATCGGAAGTTTGTCAAGGGTTTTTCAAAGATTGCCATACCCTTGACCAAATTAACCCGCAAACACCAGAGGTTCACATGGACCGAGAAATGTGAAGAAAGCTTTCAGACTATGAAGGATAAGTTGATCTCTGCACCTATCCTTTGTGTTCCCATAGATGGCAGGAAATTTGTTGTGTATTGTGATGCCTTAAAGAATGAATTAGGGTGTGTGTTGATGCAGGATGGGAAGGTGGTAGCATATGCTTCTAGGCAACTCAAGGACTATGAGCAATGACATCCTACTCATGATCTTGAGTTAGCAGTAGTGGTGTTTGCACTAAAGATATGGAGACATCACCTTTTATGGGGATAAGTGCAAAATTTACACTAACCACAAAAGTCTGAAATACTTCTTCACTCAGAAAGAATTGAATATGAGAAAGCAAAGGTTGTTAGAACTAGTAAAAGACTATTATTGCGAAATCCTATACCACCCACGCAAGACCAATGTGGTTGCGGATGCATTAAGTAGGCGGGGACTTGGGAGTGCCTCAGCTCTGAGTACAATAGAGGTGTCTCTGCAGTAGGAGATTATAAATGTCGGTATTGAGTTCGTGACAGGATGCCTAGCAAACCTCGCATTATAATCCTTCTTACTGGAGCAAATTAGAGAAGGATAGAAAGTGGATGAAGCCCTAATGAAGCAAGAGGCTTTGGTATAGGAAAGTTGTAATAGTGACTTCACTATGTGAAACGGTGGATTGTTGCGATATAAGGATAGGATTTGTGTGCCTAATAATGATGAAATTAAGGAAACTATTATGAAAGAGGCGCATACAACACCCTATTCCTTACATCGAGGGTCGACAAAGATGTACCAAGACCTTAACAAATTGTATTGGTGGCCTGGAATGAAGAAGGACATTGCTGAGTTTGTTGATAGATGTTTGACATGCTAGCAAGTCAAGGCAGAACACCAAAGGCCAGCAAGGTTACTTCTACTGCTTTACGTTCCAGAATGGAAATGGGAAGATATAGCAATGGATTTTGTGGTAGGACTACCCAGGACCACAAAGCAACATGATTATGCTTGGGTAATAGTGGATAGGCTCACTAAGTCTTCCCATTTTTACCAGTTAAGACCACCTACTCGGCAGACCAATATGCGAAATTGTATGTGAGTGAGACAGTGAGACTTCATGGGGTTCCAAAGTCGATAATTTCTGATTGAGGATCAGTGTTCACATCAAACCTTTGGAAGGGATTACAGAAAACTATGGGAACAAGGTTAAAGTTTAGTACCGCGTTCCATCCCAGACTGATGGTCAGTTTTAGAGGACTATACAGATTCTAGAAGACATGTTGAGATGTTGTACTTTGGACTTTTCAGAATCTTGGAATCGATACCTACCTCTGATGGAGTTCTCCTATAATAATAGTTATCAATCCACTATTGGGATGGCTGTCTATGAGATGCTTTATGGGCGCAAGTGTAGATCTCCTCTGCACTGGTATGAAGTTGGGGAGAAGTAGATATTAGGCCCCGAGGCAGTTATGGAAGCCAACGAGGCGATCGAGAAAATTTGCCAAAAGGATGCTTACCGCTCAAAGTAGGAAAAATAGTTATGCAGAACTTAAGAGAAGGGATATCGAGTTTTCAGTGGGCGAGTTTGTGTTCTTGAGAGTCTCGCCAATGAAAGGTGTTATGCGTTTTGGGAAGAAAGGGAAGTTGAGCCTGAGACATAGGTCGATTTGAGATTTTGGACAGAGTAGGGCAAGTTGCGTACCGTTTAGCTCTGCCCCCAGCACTAGCTGAAACACATAATGTCTTTCACATCTAAATTTTGCATAAGTACTTGTCAGATCCCTCTCATGTTTTGAGTTATGAGCCGTTACAGCTGAAGCAGGACTTGAGTTATGATGAACAGTTGGAGTGTGTTATCGAAAATGGAATCAAGGAACTAGGATCCAAAAGGATTCCATTAGTTAAGGTCCTGTGGAAGAATAGTACGGAAAGAGAAACAACATGGGAGTTGGAGGAAGATATGAGAGAAAGAAATCCTGAGTTATTTGGTAAGACAGAATTTCGGGACGAAATTCCTTTTAAGGAGGGTATATTGTAGCACTCCAATTTTTTTTTTCTTTTTTATTAATTTTGTGCTTTGTTTTATTTTTAATTGTTAAATGTTATAAATTATTTTTATTATTGTTTGAATTTTTTGGTAGAAATAGTGTGAATATAATTGTTAATTATTTTATTTATTTATTAATTTAATTTGTATATAAAATGAGTTTTGATTGAATGCACCAAGGTGCATGGTAAGTAGAGATGCACCTTA
Organism: Humulus lupulus; assembly: GCF_963169125.1. NCBI lineage: Eukaryota > Viridiplantae > Streptophyta > Magnoliopsida > Rosales > Cannabaceae > Humulus > Humulus lupulus. The sequence goes on from NC_084793.1 coordinate 103,478,106, forward strand.
GCAATTGGGTGTGTGCATGTGCATGGTTGCATGGTGTGCATGCAATAAATTTCCTACACATTATTTCCTTTTTAATTGATTTATTTTATTTTATTATAAGAATTAAAAATAAAATAAAAGAAGAGGAAAGGAGAAGCGGTGCGTAAGAGAGTGGGAAATGAGGGATTTTCTTTCCTATTTGGTTTGGTCTTAGATTAATTTGATTGGATGACCATTAGATAAAACAAGAAAAGAGTTGTCATCTTTATGCACTCTTTATTTTCCTATAATTAAGAAAAAATCAAATAAATGAAAATAAACACAGATAGGAAACTTACCCTTTTCTTATTTGGACTAGTATTGCCTTAGGTTGATAAAAAGGAAAGAAAGAAAAGAGAAGGGCATTTGTGTTCTTGTGACGGATGGCTAGGAGGATAGAGAGAGAGAGAGAGTGCGTGTGAGCTAGAGAGAGATAGTTAGAAAAGAAGAAAGAAAGAATGAAGGGAGAGGAAGGGGAAGAAATTTTGAAACCTAGGTGAGTGTCTTTGATTCTTGGTGGTATAATCCTCTCAACTATATTCTCATCTTCTTAATCTCTAGTTTTCATGTTAATGTTTTTGTGGGTTTCGAAATCCCTAAGGGTTGATTCAAGGTGGTGGCTATTATCCCTAAAAAATCCAGAGATGACACGACAAATGAGAAAGCAGCACGTGGCATCACAAATCAGGGAAAAACGATGAAGTATTGAAAAAAGATCGATGAGCAAAAAAGATAAGTCCAGGACCTATAGGGTAGTCGACCAGGCCTAAGCACCCTAGGGGTGGTCGGCCTGGCCCTAGCCCCTAGGGGTGGTCGGCTTGACCCCAACCCCTAGGGGTGGTCGGCCTAGCCCTAACCACTTGGGGTAGTCGGTCTGACCTTAACCCCTAGGGGTGGTCGGTCCAACATGCCCAAGAACCCCTCGGGTGGTCGGTCCACCCTATCCTCCATAGGGTGGCCAACCTACCCTATTAAAAATAGGTAAAACTTATGCTCGTTTAGACTGAGATCAATAGGCCTAGCACCCAAAAGATCAACATGCCTAGCACCCAGAAGATCACAAGCCTAGCACCCAAAGGACCAGCGAGCCTAGCACCCAAGCTCTAAAGGGTCGTCGAGCCTAGCACCAAAGTCTCATAGGCCAACCGAGACTTAGCATTTTCCCAGAGGTTTAAATCGTGAATTGTCTACCACGATCCAGAGAAATAATGAGAAGACCCACGATCTCATAGTCGTGGGGAGGTGGGCATGTATCTCCACTACCTAATAATCGTGTACCAAACCACGATCCCAGTATTACTGATCATGTAATAGACCCTTGTACTATAAACAAAGGACTTGGGGCTTCATTGAGGGAGATCGGAGGAATATTTGGAGAGAAGCTCTGGGAAAATTAGGAACGATTGAATACTTTTTTTTCATGAGTGTAATTGCCACGATCCCAGTATTACTGATCATGTAATAGCCCCTTGTACTATAAACAAAGGACCTGGGGCTTCATTGAGGGAGATCGGAGGAATATTTGAAGATAAGCTCTGGGAAAATTAGGAACGAGTGTATACTTTTGTTCATCATTGTAATTGTCTATTGATTGATTCAATACTAAAAGCTAAGTGGATTAAGTTATTACTGTTCATCATAATAGGGTTGAACCACTGTAAAATATGTGTGTTTATTTAAGATATTTGTACTCTGTCGTTTATTATATTTATTTCGTTCAAAAGGTGTCGTATACTGTACATACGACTGTTGGCCAATTTCACAAGTCAACATTTTGGTGCTTTCATTGAGAGTACGAAATCAAGAAACACACTTTCATCAATTATACGATGCCTCCAAAATCCAGTCAAACGAAGAAGATGACTCCCAGGGGTTCCAACACTTAGGATCCCATCGATCCCGTTAACGAACCATAGGTGGAGGTTGGAGACACACCTGATGCAGAAGATCCACAGGATGCTCACCAGGAGGAGATGGCACAGTTTTTGGCGAGGTAGAAGGCCTTTTTTGCAGAAATTGCCCTCCAAAGGGCGACTATGGAATGGCAACAATGAAAGATAGATGAGCAGGTCCAGCGGATGATCTAGAGGGAGTAGGAAGCTGACCGGAGGCACCAGGAGGCTATTGTGGCCCTTGAGGTGGCTACCCAGTTAGCCCGAGCTACATTGAAGCCGTTGCTCAGGCGGTGAGGGAGGCTCAGGCCAAAGCAGCAGGAATGCGAGACAGAAGTAGCAAGGCGTCCCAGGGGAGGAGTCAGAGGACGCTCTCAGAGCCACTTTCCTAGACACAAGATGAAGAGGCACAGTCCAAGACTGCCTCCTCCATGACTAAGAAGAATAACACTTCATCTCAAAGTAAGAGGGTTACCAACCCGAAGGCCCCCTCCCAGGGGGAAAACCGAAACAATGCAGGAGATGAGGGTCAAACATCTGAGAGTTGTGACAGGAATGAAAATGGCTGCTCAAAGTCTGAAAGTCATGTAGGAGGAGAGGCTCAGGGCAGGGTCGTACTGACAAGGTCAAGGCGGACCTACCACCCCTACACCCTCAGTCTCACAAGGGAAAGGAACTGATGAACAACACCAATATTGTATTCGATAGGCTCGGGAAAGATGCGCAACCTCAGGATTTTAGGGAGGTCATCAACAGACCAGCGCTCAGGAGGGGGTACCAGGGACGTCTACCCAACCTGGAATAGCGATCCCACTGTCAGTGCAGGCTCAAATAGATGCACTCGTCATGGATGTTCAGGGTCTGACAAAGAAACCTTCTGATATCGAGCTGGCTCATAGAAGTGGGAGTCCCTTGAGTGCTTATATCCAAGCTACTTTACCACCACCGAAATACAAGACCCTGAAACTTCCTACATACACTGGGAAGGAGGACCCAGTACGACACATTGGGAAGTTCGAGGATCAATTAGAGTTACTCGATGTGGAGCATGATTATATGTACAGGGTATTCCTTACCACTCTCTCTGACTCAGCTCAGGAATGGTATTGGAAATTCAAACCTTGATCCATCACTTCCTGGGAGCAGTTCAGTAAGGAATTTTGCAAGGTCTTTAGTGCCGAACGAATTCAACCAGTTTATGCCAATCAACTAGCTGACATCAAGCAAGGGAAGGATGAATCCTTGAAGGACTACATCCAGAGATTCATGAGAGAGGCAAGCCGAGCATCCACAGTAGGAAATGATGGGAAGTTCATTGCCATCTCGACAGGAATAATTTATCGTAGTCCCTTGTGGGATAGCTTACACAGGAACCCCATCAACACCTTGCAGGAGTTCCTGGACCGAGCTGAAAAATACATGAAGCTAGATGACGTTATCATGAAGGAAGAAAAATGCATAAACCATCCGACCACTATCAAGGAAGACAAGAATGACACAAATCCTCAAGGCAGCAATGGGGGCACGGTAAGAAGAGGAATACCTCAGGGGCCGAGCAGGGGGAGAAAAGAAACCTAAGTTAGCAGCAGTTGACAAACAGCCTAAGCATTAGCCCTATCAACCCAGATTCACCAATTACCGTCCTGACTACATCAAGGGCTGAGATTTACTTGGCAACATACCAGGAGGTACCATACCGAAAGCCACCACCCTTGTGTTTAGAAGGAAAGAGGGACAAGAATAAGTTTTGTCGTTTCCATAATGATTATGGGTCCGACACAAACGAGTGCAAACAATTGAAAGATGAGATAGAGTTCCTTCTCCGATTCGGAAAACTCTTGAGGTACCGAGTCAAGACTGAAACCCCGAGAAGGTATCCAGAATTTTGAAGGCAGAGGAGTCCACCACTGGAGCCAACAGCCATAGACTTCACACTGGATACCATATGCGGGGGGCCCCACATAGCAGTTAATAGTAACAATGCTCATGAGCGATATGAAAGGACCCTCAGACATGAGGTAGGTTAGTCTTCCCAGTGCATGGCAGTCGAGGAGCAGTCTCTAAAAAATTTGAAGTATGAAAGTGAAACTCTCACTTTTACAGAGGATGACACTAAGCACGTGAGGTACCCCCACAATGACCCTCTGGTCCTTTCCATTAAAATCGCCAATGCTCGAGTGAAGAGATGCTTGGTGGATACGGGAAGCTCAGTAGATATCATCTTCAAATAATCCCTTGAGAAGATGAAGCTCACGGTCAAGGACCTGACACCGTGTTCTCACGTGTTATACGGGTTCACAGGTGAATGCCTAGCACCAGCAGAAACTATGAGAGTACCGGTCACGGTGGGGGATGTCCCCAGGCACGAGACTGTGATGACAGAGTTCCTGGTGGTAGATTGCTCATCGGCTTACAATGTAGTACTCGGGAAGACCCCTCCTGGTGGCGTTACACGCTGCAATATCTATCTGGAATCTCTCTTTGAAGTTCTTTACGAGCGCAGGGCAAGGATGTGTATAAGGTAACCAAAGGGAGGCACGAGAATGCTATAATGCGTCAGTGGTCAAGGCAAAGAAAGGACCATGTGTAAACAACATGGTAGTAGCCTACTGTGAAGGGAAGGAAGGAACTGATGAGGTTGTCAACATGGAAGTTGACGTTGAAAGAAACACTCTACTGGAGCAGAGGGCTCCTTTTAACGAAGATTTGTTATTATAGAAAGTTTCCGAAAGCGAGGGAAATGACATTGATCCTTGCTTTGGGGATGATTTCATGGGGGTAGGACTAGTCAAATATCTAGACAAAGTCCTACTAGATGAGGAGGACCCGACTAGAGTAATTAAAGTCGGGAAGGAGCTAAAGGTGGAAATTAAGGCACAGTTGGTAGAATTTTTGAAGAAGAACTAGGAAGTCTTTTCCTAGTCACATAAGGACATGGTGGAATTTCTCCATCTGTGACAAGCCATGTCCTCAATGTGGACAAGAACTACCCACCAGTGCAACAAAAGAGGAGACTGCTTGACAAAGACCGATCTCAAGCCCTAAAGGAGAAGGTCGAGCGGCTCAAGGAAAAAAGTTTTATAAGGGAGGCCTACTATCCAGATTGGGTATCGAACCTCGTGCTGGTCCCAAAGCCAAACGGGAAGTGGAGAACATGCATTGACTTCAGAGATCTAAACACAGCTTGCCCCAAAGACTGCTTCCCACTACCCAGAATAAACCAACTCTCGATACAACAATAGGACATGAAATAATCTCATTCATGGATGTGTATTCTAGGTATAACAAAATAAGTACGCACCCTCCCAACGAGGAACATACCAGCTTCCAGTCAGACAAGGGATTGTATTGTTATAAGGTGATGCCATTTGACTTGAAGAACGTAGGAGCTACCTACCAACGTTTACTGAATGGCATGTTCTGAGACATGATCGACAAAAATATGGAGGTATATGTCGATGACATGTTGGTCAAGTCCAAACAAGCTGGAGGGCATGTTCGAGACTTGGAGGAATGCTTTGCAATACTTAGAAAGTATAGCATGAAGTAAAATCCTCTTAAGTGCTCGTTTAGAGTTGGTTATGGTAAGTTTCTCGGATACATAGTCAAGTGACATGGAATCGAGGCTAACCCCAAGAAGATCAAAGCATTGATCGACATGAAGTGACCTACAACAATCAAAGAAGTGCAAAGTTTAATCTGGAGAGTAGCTGCCCTCAGTAGGTTCATATCAAAGTCTATGGACAAGTGTGTCTCTTTCTTTTAACTTACTGAGGGGTAGCAAGAAGCTCCAATGGATCGAGGAATGTGAAGAAGCATTCCAAGCCTTGAAGAAGCATCTTGCTCAACCTCCTGTGCTAGAGAAGCCAGTATATGGTGAAGTACTATTCATCTATTTGGCAATCATTGAGCATGCAATCAACGCTGCTTTGGTAAAAGGAGAGAACATGGTACAACACCATGTGTACTATATCAGTAAAAGGCTAGTAGGTGCAGAGTCTAGGTATCCCCCTCTTGAAAAGCTAGCCTACTGTTTAGTAATCGCCTCTCGAAAGCTGCGTCCATATTTCCAAGCTCACTCGATCCGAGTCCTGACCAATCAACTGTTGAGACAAGTTCTTCATAAACTAGAGGCCTCATGACGATTACTCAAGTGGGCCATGGAACTAGGACAATTTGATATCACTTATCATTCGAGGATGGAGATACAAGGACAAACATTGACAGATATCATAGTCGAAGGCACCAACCTTGAAGACCCTTCCTACCAATCGGAGAATGGAGATACCGAGAAGGAAGGAGACACTCCTGTATGGAAGCTATATGTTGATGGAGCATCCAATGAACATAACTCAAGTACAGGAATCATACTGATCACTCCAGAAAATCACCGAATCCATTGCGCTCTCAGATTTGGATTCAATGCATAAAAAATGTGGTTGAGTACGAGGCATTATTAGCAGGATTACTCTTGTCCCGGGATATGCATGCACAGTCCTTGGAGTTATTCAAAAATTCCCAGCTAGTGGTGTACCAGGTAATGGGGGAGTATCAAGCCAAGGGACTTAGGATAATGCAGCACCTAAACAAGGTGAAGGACTTGTTGGCGCAGCTCAAGAAATACTCAATTATACAAGTCTTGAGAGAGCAAAATGCCAATGCTAATGCCTTAGCCAAGCTTGCCAGTGCCAAAGATGCGAACACCCTGAATGTCATTCCCATCAAATACTTGGTGAAAAGAAGCATAATCGAGCAGGAGGCACTACCTGTTGAGTTAGGAGATACATGGATGACCCCTATTATTAACTATCTTAACCAAGGAGTAGTAACCAGTTATCATAACAATGAAAGGAAGAGGGTGACACAAGCTGTATGATATATGATAGTCGAAGGGGTCCTGTACCAATGGGGGTACTCCCTACCACTGCTAAGGTGCGTTAAACCCGACCAGTCAAAGCTGTTAATGATTGAGGTACACGAGGGGTTTTGTGGAGATCACGCTGGGGGGCAGAGCCTATCAAAGAAAATCCTAAGACAAGGATACTTTTGGGCAATGATGAATGAACACTTGATGGAGTATGTCAGAAGATGCCACAAGTGTCAGATGTTCTCCAAGATACCCCAGGCGGCACCTAACAAATCAACTCTAAAGCAAAGCCCTTGGCCTTTTGCTGTAGGGGGGATCGACCTGATCGGAAAGCTACCTACGGGAAGAGGAGTCCAATTTGCTATTGTAGCCGTGGACTACTTCACCAAGTGGACTGAAGCAGAATCGCTCGCCACCATAACCTCAAACAAAGTCTTAGACTTTGTGGTGAAGAATATCATATGTCGATTTGGCCTACCAAGGAAGATAGTCTCAGACAATGGGACTCAATTCGATAGTGTTATGTTCATCGACTTTTGTACGAGACATGGAATCGCAAAGAGCTTTTCCTCGGTAGCACGCCCCCAAGCTAATGGTCAACTAGAAGCAGTGAAAAAGACTATCAAAGACACTCTGAAGAAGTGCCTTGAACAAGCCAAAGGAGTCTGGCCATAATTACTTCTAGAGGTCCTATGGTCACATCGAATGACGACACAAACAAAGACAGGGCATACACCATTCTCTTTGGCATTTGGGTATGAAACCATGTTTCTAGATGAACTCACTCCCCCATCGCATAGACGGGAGACATACGATCAGGTGAGGAACCATCAACTTATAGAAGAGTCGCTCGATTTAATCGAAGAAAGATGAGAAAAGGCAAGTCTCAAAGTAGCGACACATCAACAAAAAGTGGCCAGATACTTCAACTCCAGAGTGAAAGATCGAAAATTCCAAGTTGGGGATTTAGTGCTCAGGAGGGTGTTCCTAAACACTATGGACACTACAACAGGGGTACTAGGACCTAACTAGAAAGAGCCATACCTTGTGGAGGAGGTGATCCCACCAGGGACGTACAAGATATCTTTACTGAATGGAGAACTAATCAAAAGCTACTGGAATGGTGAACACCTTCGATGGTACTATCAGTGAGGTTGTGTAGCAGCAACACAAGTTTTAATTTGCAAATGTAGTATTTTTCAGATTATCTATGTAACAGCATTGTGCTTCAATGAATGAATTTAATTTCTTAAATTTCTCTTAATTCTTTAAATTACATTCAACAAGAGACAGGTTCAAGGACCTTGTCGCCAAATTATGGATCATGTTCGATCTTGGTTCTTGAGGAACCTATTAACCCATACGATCCAAACGAGAGACAGGTCCTAGGAACTTGTCGCAAAATTATTGGATCATGTTCAATCTTGGTTCTTGAGGAACCTATCGACCCATACGATCCAAACAAGAGACTGGTCCGAGGACCTTGTCGCCAAATTTATGGATCATGTTCTGTAACAACCCAAAATCACTAATAAGGCTTAAGGGCCTTGATTAGCATGTCGAGAGGGCATAATTGGAATATGTGTGAACTAATGGTTTAATGCATGATTATATGGATATGTGATATGCATGTTTATGAGTATTAGATATGCATGTGGGCCATCTTTTGGTTATAAGGGCATATTTGTAATTTTGGCCCGTTGTTGGCATAAATGTGATTATATATGATAAATTGTTGAGACCACATTATTATGTGGATATATTCGCAGCATATGGCTTGAGACAGTCCTAGTGAGCAGATTAGCAAAATAGTCAAAGCTGGGATGAATACCCGGCTTGGGGTAAGCCTGGGAGTATTTATGGGAAATTTAGAGAATAATTTAGGAATTATTAGATATTGAGTAAATAATTGGTAATTATTTGGAATGACGGGTTTGACTGGTAAATATTAGGAACATTTGAGGAATTCGCAAGAACTGGGGGGAAATGAGCAGTTTACCCATACAGACAACTTGAGGACTAGGAAACCTAGAAGGGCAAAAAGGTCTTTTGCTTAGGGATTTGAGATATACTTAGGTGTTAGAAGTCAGCTGAAGTTTAAGAAAACATCTCAAACTCTCCTCTTTCTTTCTCTCACGGTTTCACTCTCTCTTTTACTCTCTCATTGTGCTTGAGACTAAGGAAGGAAAAAGGGCAGAAACATAGGCCTTAAGTTGGGAGTTTAAGTTGGGCAAGCAGAGGAGAATTCAAGGAATTAAGTTGAATTTGTGCAAGGATTCTACTAGGAAACTGAGCTACTATTGGAGGTAAGAACTCTAGTTTTAATCTCTGAATTCTACTGGGTTTGTGTTGAGAATTTTAGTTGGCATGGGTGTGAGTTTGATTATTCGTTGTGAGTGCTATGATCAGTTGGTTTGGGTCTTTTGGTGAGGATTTTTGACTGAATGGGGATAGTGATTCTAGTATTATTGTTAAGGTTTTTATGTTTGAAGTATGTGATTTAATCTTGAACTCGTGGTTGGGCTTGGTTCTAATTGGGAGGCTTATTAGGTTTGTGTTTTGAGGGAAATTGGCTGGAAAAGGTTGGAGAGAACCTAGATTTTCTAGGCTCGAAGGGGGCGCGCCGTGCCCTAGCCCTAGGATGCCATGATGCGTGTGGCCTTCTGGCCCTAGGATGCTCTCTGAGATGGGGGCGCGCTGTGACTAGGAGAGGCAAGTCACAGCTCGCCTCCCCTTTGGCTTGAGGTTCTCCTTTCTGACTTGGGGGCAAGTTGCGACCCATTAAGCCAGGTCGCGACCCTCCTAGGGTTTTTATCCTTAGAACAATTTCTAGAATCGTTAAGGCTCGGGGCTTCAAACCTAGGTGCTGGGGACAATTTCTACTACCTGGTTTAGTAGAAATTGAGGTCCCGGAGGCTAGTTTCTATCTCCTAAATATTTATTTGGATTGGAAGTTAACAATTACCCATTGGACATTGTGACTAGGTTTATTGCCAAGGCTTAGGGCTAAGGATCATGCTCGGAACCATTTCATTTTCTCTGTTCAGAATTAAAGGTAAGAAAACTACACCCTTGAGTGGTTGTAACAGGATTGAGTTCCCAATACTTGAACATGTATATTGTATGGCTACGTGAATAATTTGGCATATGGAAATGAACGGCCTAAGGAAGCCTGGCGCTAATAATTTGCGCATAGGATGCGGCTCGAGCACTGTGAGCCAGGGTCAGCTAGATATATATTGGACTCAACCTAAGCGAGCTAGAGTCACTGGGTTAAACAGAGGGTGCAACCTAAGGGCATCGACTCGGAGTATTGCATGATGATTGAGATAAAATGTTGAATATGCATATGTTTACTGTTGTTAATATGATGTTTATGCCTTTGATATTATCTGAATGAATGATTTATGATTCATTAATTTTCATCACTGAATATATGTCTACTATCATGGTTTTCTTGCCGGGCCTTGGCTCACAGGTGCTACATGGTGCAGGTTAAGGCAAGGGTAAAATGGATTAACCATGAGATGGAGAGCTCTTGGGGTGAGGTGTACATTGTCAGCTGCTCGTCCACCACGACCAAGGGAAGTACAGGGACGGAAGCCTAAAACTTGTATTTTTCCATTAGAGTGGCCACTAATTGTATATAACTTTTGAAAGTTTTTGTAAATTTGTCTTTTAAACCCCATTTTTTGGATCCTATGTACCAAACATATCTTTTAATGAAAATTAACCATTTATGATCAAAATCTTTTAACCCTAACCTAATTATGACTTTAGGATTACATTTTTTTTATTCAAATGACTTGATTAGCAAGTCTTGCACTATTTCAAATACACAGTGTAACGATATTGATTATCTAGGGAGTTACAACTTGGTATCAGAGCTGTCTAAATTTAAGGGTTCCTGAAAACTGGCTGGACATGTACACTCGCTGCTAAAGACAAGCTCAACTCAGGGTTTGGTAATTGTATACATGTGATTATATGCTTAAGTTCTTGAATGAAATATAAATGCTTTACTACATGATTAGGGAGCATGAGATACTGATAGGCCCTAGCCGTTGACTACTGTGTGATGATATTGAGGTGTGCTTATTAGCATTTCTGTTGCATGTGAGTGAATATTTGATTGACTATTTGCATCTTGATTGCTTGTGGTTGGTTGAGTTCCAACGGTGGATCATGGAAATTTTGTTACCCTGTCATCATTGTCTGACCATCGAGTCATTGATTACAGATAAACTTGGATAGCTATGCGTCCAAGGGGATCTATATGGCTAGCTGACACAAGGTCTGAGGCTAGAGATGATGACCAGGGCCATAACCCTCCGCCAGTCCCTGAGAACTAGCAGAAGATACTTGCAGACATGCAAGCCTGGTTACAGAGCCAGGAAGAGAAAATCAATCTTCTGAGACAACAGGCTTCGTCAGGGAATGCTACACCTATTTTGCCACCTATTGTGGCACCAATTGTACAGATACCTAAGGTTGGGAATAGGTGGGAGCCACTGTACGAGAGGTTTAGGAGACAACATCCTCCAAACTTTGAGGGAGGACTAGATCCAATGAAGGTTGAATAGTGGATGAGTATGATTACTTCTATCTTGGATTTTATAAGGGTTGAAGGTAGTGACAGGGTGGCTTGTGCCACCTATATGCTTAGGGAGGATGACTGTATTTGGTGGGAAGTGGCAACACAAACCAGGGATGTTTCTACTTTGAGTTGGGATGGGTTCAGAGACTTGTTCAATCAGAAGTGATATAACGTTGCCGTTAGGGCAGCGAAGGTGAATGAGTTTATGGGGTTGGTTATGGGCAACATGACAGTTATAGAATAAGCCCTGAAGTTTGATAGGCTTGCAAAGTTAGCACCAGATCCAGTGCCTACTAATGCAGCCAGACATTACAGATTTCTTAGAGGACTTAATGCTATGATAGCCCGAGATGTTGGAATTACAATAGTACCTGGGGGGACAACTTATGCCCAGGCTGTTGAGAAGGCCCTTATTGCTGAGAGGCAAAGAATAAGGTTTTGATGGAGAATGTTGCAAGATGGGAGGTTCGCAGGGCTATGCCTCCATATTCAGGGTCTCGTAGGGGCAGAGGCATCAGTGATCTGAAGAGGAAGACCCCTGGTACTTTGACTGCTCTTGGTCCTGATAGGAGGCGTTGGGGTGTTCAGGGTGGCCGCCAGGGAGGCGATGAGACATGGAGGAATTACCCTGAGTGTACGAGGTGCAAGAAGCGCCATCTGGGTGAATGTTGGGCAAAGGCCTTGTAACGCCCTGGTTAGCCAAGACTGCTACACTGTGTACTTATAAAGGTGCAGGACTTGCTAATCAAGTCATTAATTTAAAAGCGTGTCACTAAACATGCATGAGCTAGGGTTAAAAATGTTTTGGTCTCAAAAGTTACACTTTATTAAACAGTTTTATACATGGGATCCCAAAAAGAAACAGAGTTTAAAAGTTGGTTTACAGAATCTCCAAAAGACAGACAACCATCGGCCATACTAAGGCAGAATAGACATTTATGGTTCTCACGTCCATGCCTAATTCCCAACTGTGGCGGTTGAGCAGCTGGTCATGTACATTCAGCTCGCAGAGCTCTCCCAGTCAGGGCTGATCAAGCTTGCCCTTGCCTTTACCTGCACCACGTAGCACCCGTGAGCCAAGGCCCAGCAAGAAAACATAAAATGCAACACAACAACAATAACAGATAATCAACTCTTTAAGCATGTTCAAACACTTAATACTCCATAGTAACCATTCAACACTCATACATAACCAATAATGCAACTAATCACAACTAACAATTAGGTCACATAATAATTAGGGCCGAAAACTTAGGCCGCACCCTCTGTTTACCCCACTGACTCCGGCCCGCTTAAACCAAGCTCAGTGCATAATAAGCTGTCCTTGGCTACCAGTGGCCAAGCCGCGCCTTGTGCGCTAGTGTAACCCTTGGCATTCTTAGGCCGTTGGTTCATTGTTTACATGGCATAATACCATCCTTTCAAGCATACATATTAGGGAGCCCTTAGTCCCATTACAAATACACAGCCGGGTGCAGTTTTCTTACCTTTAGTTTCCGCGTTCACTGATTACGAGCGACACTCCTCGAGCACGATCCGTTCCTGAGCCCTAGCTTTAACATCTAGTCACAACCAAGGTATTGGATTCCATTAATATTCAAGTAAAGGTTTTCGGGTACAATACTATCTTCCGAGACATCGAATTCCACCGAGCACGGTGGAGAAATTGTGTAACGCCCTGGATAACCAAGACCGTTACACTGTGTGTTTTAAATAGTGCAAGACTTGCTAGTCAAGTCGTTTAAACAAAGTGTGAATTCAATGTCATCAACAGGTTAGGAATAAAAGATTTTGGTCACAAACAGGCTATTTTCATTAAAAATGACAGTTTGATACATGGAAACTTGAAACAGGATTTAGACGTCTTAGTTATAACAAATTCCAAGAGCTACAAATAATTCAAGCCACTCTAATGGAAAAATATACATTTTAGGTTTCCGTCCCTGTACAATTCCTCGACCGTGGCGGCCGAGCAGCTGACAATGTACACCTCGCCCCCAGAGCTCTCCAACTCATGGTTGATTCAGCCTACCCTTGCCTTTACCTGCACCACGTAGCACCCGTGAGCCAAGGCCCAGCAAGAAAGCATAATAACATAGCAAGATCAGCAACACTTATCAAATATGTCACAAAGCTCAACCAAGAATTCAGTATTTCATAACATTTATCCAAATAGTGATAACAGTTGTCATCCAGACAGTCAACCAACTATATCCATAACACAATATTCACATGTATAATCAGTAAGTTATCATATCCATCAAATAACATTCAGGGTTGGCGCCCTTAGTCGCACCCTCTATTTAACACACTGTCTTCGGCTCATTAGGGTCGCCCCTAGTGTAATACTCACTGACTTTGGCCAGCTTAACCGAGCTCAGTGACAAATAAGCTGCCTCAGCTTCCAGTGGCCGAGCCGCGCCCCAGTGCGCAAATATTGATTCCAACACCCTTAGGCCGGTAATCGCATGTCCCGTGGCATAATAACACCATCTCACGACATGATATACAAGTGTAGGGAGCTCTTAGTCCCATCGTGTCCACATGGTTAAACACATTCACATAACAATGCATACAAACATAGGGAACACTTAGTCCCAACCTAACCACATAATCAGGTGCAGCTTTCTTACCTTTGGCTTTCAAACGAGCTAGATATAAGCGATGTTCCTTGAGCGCGATCCGATCCCCGAGCCCTAGCTTAGCACCTAGTCACAACCAAGATAAAGGTTACCATTAACAATCTTAAATGAGCTTCTAAACCAAGTTCTAGTCCTCGGAACATTGAACTTCACCAAATATGGTAAAAGACTCAACCCCGAGCACCCTAGGTTAAATTCCCAAGCCTAAAATCTCAAAATCCCAAAATCCCTTAAGCGCCGCGGCATGGGCCATCCATGCCGCGGCATGGCCCCTGACAGAACCCTCCATGGGCACAAAAGCAGGTAAGGGCCGCGGCATTGCTTGGACCATGCCGCGGCCCGCCCTCCTTCCTCAGCATACAACAACTTCGAAGGGCCGCGGCTCACCAAGAACCATGCCGCGGCCCGACCCTTCGAACCCAGAAATTCCACCATTTTCAATCTCTAAACCTCACCTAAAGCCATCCTAAAGCCCCCAACTCAAAACCAATTAATAATAACAACATTAAAATGATTTAGACAACACAACCCAACCAAAAATCCAGCCTAAGACTCACTAAAATCCCAATTCCAACTTCTGAAATTTCAAACCCACAAACTCAAAACCAGCCATGAAAACTCTCAAATTCAACCATCAAACTTCAAATTAATCCTTACCTCGGCTGTAGAATCGTTCTAGCATCCAACCAGCTTCAAGCCCTTCAACTCCTCAGGTTCATATCCCTTTATTCCATCCAAAACTCAAACTTAAAAACTATCTCATTAAAACCCAGAAATTCACATCAGAAAACCTTAAAACTTACCTCAATTGACTGGCTTAATTCTGCTAGTTCTTCAAGCTTCACCAAAGTCCCTAGCCCTAAGCTCCATCCTGAGCTTGCTCTAGAATTCCAGCTCCAAAACCCACAAGGAATGGTGAAGAGATGACCCAGCCGAATGAGAGAGAGTGAGATAACTCTAAGTGTTCTGTTTTTCTTTCTTTCCTTCTTCTTTTCTTTTCCTTAAGTTTCTAAGTTTTATCTACAACCTCCACTAACATCAAAAAGCAGAATATAGCCTAACCTTAAGTAAGCCAAATGACCACCTTGCCCTCCCAATAATAACTAAACCTTTAAACATTCTAAGGGCATTTTAGTCATTGCTCCCGATTCCCACTAATTCCTCAAGTGTCTTAAATATTTACCACTTAATTCCCGATACCTAACTAATCTCCAAATATATTCCTCGATGTTAAAAATAGACTCCAATATGCTCACTAAATTCCCGTTTATACCCCTAGGCTCACCCCGAGCCGGGTATAAATCCCCGCCATGACTTTTTCGCTAATTTGCTCACTAGGATCGTCTCAAGTTGCAGATCACAGATATATCCACATAATAATGTGGTCTCAACTTTAGCTTACCAATATATACACAAGTATGCAATTACGCTCTCAATGAGCCAAATTACCATATTACCCTCACAGCAGAGTATATAGCCCCATGCATGCCTTTATCATCATATAATAATATGACCCACATAATCATGCATATAATCATATAATAGCACAATAAATCAATTATGGCCCTCCCGGCCTCCTAATCAAGGTCCTAAACCTTATTAGGGAATTTGGGTCATTACAACTATCCCCTCCTTACAGAAATTTCGTCCTCGAAATTTTATCTGAACTGCCCGGAACACCACTTCCACACAACTGATTCCAGCTATCCCGGTCATTCCTTGACCCTACCATTTCTAGTGTGTTACCTTAACTTGAGGTACAATCTTATTCCTCAAAATCTCATTCTTTCAATCCCATGATTGAACCGGTCACTCCACATGGATTATATTCATCTTTATCTGTAGATCCTTATCAATCAACACATGGGTTTCTCCAACCCATGCTCTAATCTTTTAATAATCTCAATGATCCCCTGATCTACCTCCAGATCCAAATACAACATATCACTTATCTCATTCCAACGAAGGGATGATATACAATCCTTCTTATATTCCATTTTATCAAGTGTTCTTCCAATAACTAGATAACTCCCTTTCTCTTTGATTTACCATTAGTCTGTAAATAATAAAACTCATTAGATTCCGATTATCTGTTCATCGTCTTTCTTAATCCTCCCAAGACCTGAGAGTAAGATAAAGTCCTTGTTCAATGAAATTAACTCTGAATTCCATGGAGGCTTACCACCCATCTCGCTCGAAGTTTTGAATGCTGGTCAGCTGTTTAAATTATCCTTACTGATAAAAGCAAGTTCTCCCCAGATGCTGATCCATGATGACCCAACCGTCTTGGCAGTCTCTCTGCGATACCTATCACGATATTTCCTTATTCTCATTATAACATACTCAAAGGCTGCGATGCCTATCACGAACTGCTATCAGGTTAAGAATTTTGTTCCTCATTCATTATATTCCTCTCTACCTAGGCCTCCAATACAAAACCTTCAAATTATTATACCTTTTCATAATGTCTGGGCGAGAAGACCAAGAGAGTAGTATGAGATTCATCCAGAATTTCCATGTAATTTCGGTGTCCACCAGAGTCCAGATTTGGTCCTTATATCACGATAAACTTATACGTAACACTGTAGAATCCTTAGCTAACTCAATCAAGACTTGCCTTTAATTCCTTTCATCTGGGATTTCCTTAACTGTCGTTCTTGTTCCTGTATACAATAATAATTCCAAGTATCCACTGGCTATTAAGCCTACTAGAAACTCCACCCTAGTTCTAGTCGGATCCTTTAACCAACATCATGCATAGACCATCACTTCCTCCTGTCTTGAGGTGTCAAAGCAACATAGCAACCGTTTCTAATCTGTACAAAGACATGGAACTCAACCCAACTACATGTACCATCATGCTTGCCTAGGGAAACTCTTACTTCCAAGGAATTCTTCAACCTTAACAAAGTTCTAACCAGAATACATCACTGTGCCGTCGATCAAGACAATTACAAGTCCAATTCAGATAATCTTTGGATACTCTTTCCACCTATTTCACAAAAACAGTTTGGCATTGACCAAACCCTCAACACATAACTCAGCATCCTTAGTGCCCTTATCTAATGTAATAGCAACCTCCTACCTATCCTCTTCCCTGATCTCCAACTGGTAATAACCAGGTCAAAGATCCCTAACTGCACCCGATCTCTAGCTGGTAATAACCAGATCAAAGATCCTTAACTATTCCTGATCTCTAGCTGGTATTAACCAGATCAAAGATCCTTCCTGAGGAACGTCATCCTACTCAACAATTGAGACCTTAACTCTCACCACTTTGTTAAATCGTTCAATACAGCATCTTAGATTTAATTCTATCACTGACACCAATCTTATCACCATTCCATCTCTTTACGCAGACGTACTTCTTGACAAATTTCTTGGGTACTCATATGGAATCCCACAAACTAATTCAGTCTGTCTTGTCCCACTGATACAACTCAAGTAGTGTCCATCATACTGGCTAAGGTTCTAACCTTTCCCCTGCAACAGATTTCCCACTCCAAGTACCAATACTAACCACTGCAAGGATCTCCCCTTTTAAACTCAAGAGTTACCGCTCCTTTCTTACAACCCATCACTGTTCCCCATACTTGTCCAACTCTTCATGTTCAAAACCCTCACGTTGTAACTGTCTTCGAGGATACTTCAAGTAGTAGCTGATACATTCATCGGTCTTAGTGTGCTTCTGATCAAATCTCTCCATACCTGATCTCCTCCCTTCCTGTACTTAACCTTGAATACCTTTGAAGAATGAAGTTAATACCTTCTGAAGCCTTACCTCTGACCCTGCTGCTTCAGTCGCGATATCATCAGTATAGTAGTCGTTCATGTTCTACCTCTAGCTGGGGAGTGGTTTACCCTATCACCAGTGAATCTGAATACCACCCATCCATGTCATTTCTCCACTCTCTGCCTGTCAGACTTGCCCATGTTGTTGATGTATCAAGTGATTAGGAATCCTTACTGTTAATACATCACACCCCTCTCGGTACAAGTAATAATTCCTGAGATGTCTCTTTCCTTGATCCTTATCTAGTAATAACCAGATCAATAATCAACTCCTGAAGACATTGTCCTGTCTTGTAACGAGGCATTTAAACTCTTCATCCCTAGCAGGCAATATCCACGATTCCCACGACACAATACTCTACCCAATTCACTTATAAGTCGCATACTTCTCCAGGTGACTCAATAATTCCTTAAGCCAACCTAATATCATCCCTCATTGCGTCCCCGATACCAACTCCTTCCATACCCAAGTTCCAAGCTGTGCCCGAAAACTGCATTCTCATCTACATTCCTATTGACTAATTTAATTCCCATTCAGTCCAATCAATATACTTCAGGAGATACTCATGACTGTCCAGAGTTGTCCCTTATATAACATATTAACTTCCCTCAACAAATACTCATCTGAATCCTTCCTAATAGACGCACAACACCCAATCCTTTCAGCTCTTTTTCCCAACCAAAGCAAAGGCTATCCAATCCACTGGTCACTTATGAGAAACTAACCTTGGGCTTTAAATGAGTACAATATCCCAGTCTTCCTTGCCTCAATGGCCCACCTGTACACTGAACCCCCTTCCTGTCCAAACCAGGAGCCATAAAACCACCAAAGGTTCTCATTCTTCCAATCACCGAGTAGCCACACTTACTACATTTCCACGAATGAAAAATATCATCACCTGTATTCTTTTCATCTTAGATAATGAGGCCCTCTCTCTACTGCCCAAGCACAGACAACCATCTCAGAGTTTAACTCACAAATGACTTATCATCTCCGACTTCATCCATTTGTACCATAACCCAAAGTGGATCGACCAACCCACCAAACTCGGCAATACATACCACCGCTATCTTGCCACTTTCGACACCCTTTTGCCACAACTACCTAGTACGGCTACTTTGTCCTAATTTATCCTTCTCATGTTATTAAGAACAGGATTAGCCACACTCATTCATTAATTGATTTCTGAACAAACCCAAACCTTCCTCAAAACTAGAGGATAATACTTCCATTCAACAATTCTTGTCTGTTCCTCCTCAGTAACTTGCCTTTTTCATCCATCCAATCCATTCTACCAGACCCCACAGCCAGACTCCTATATCAGCAAACATCTGCTACGAATCTCAAGGGCAGGTGGAGGATTCCAACCCCCAACTGTCATCTTCTATCCTTACCAAAACCCAAAACTGAATCTGATTGACCATTCTCAATACATACACCCTGAATTAATCTGTCTTCACCGACTAAACTTCTCAGCCCTGACGTTTATACCCAAAACCATCTCAAGGGCAGATCCAAATAATCATAACAATCAAACACACATAAAACATTTCAAACACCCATATTATGCATAAATTATCAAATTTCTTTATCACTAGATGCGTTCATACCTTTTATGCCCTCCATGCCAATAAACAGGTATATCATATAAGTTCACTTTTAACATATAATAACCCACAATCCATATAACATCATTATCCATGTATTCATCCACATGCAAGAGCAATACTAAACAACATGCCTTAATAGCATCACACAGCAGTCAAGGGCCAGGCCCTATCAGTATCTCATGCTCCCTATTAATCATACAAATTAATACACCCACATTTTATTCAAGCACTTAAGCATACAATTTCATGTATTCCACTACAAACCCTTGATTCGAGCTTGTCTTTAGCGGCGAGTGTACATGTCCAGCTAATCTTCAGGAACCCATAAACCCAGACGGCTCTGATACCAAGTTGTAACGCCCTGGATAACCAAGACCGTTACACTGTGTGTTTTAAATAGTGCAAGACTTGCTAGTCAAGTCGTTTAAACAAAGTGTGAATTCAATGTCATCAACAGGTTAGGAATAAAAGATTTTGGTCACAAACAGGCTGTTTTCATTAAAAATGACAGTTTGATACATGGAAACTTGAAACAGGATTTAGACGTCTTAGTTATAACAAATTCCAAGAGCTACAAATAATTCAAGCCACTCTAATGGAAAAATATACATTTTAGGTTTCCGTCCCTGTACAATTCCTCGACCGTGGCGGCCGAGCAGCTGACAATGTACACCTCGCCCCCAGAGCTCTCCAACTCATGGTTGATTCAGCCTACCCTTGCCTTTACCTGCACCACGTAGCACCCGTGAGCCAAGGCCCAGCAAGAAAGCATAATAACATAGCAAGATCAGCAACACTTATCAAATATGTCACAAAGCTCAACCAAGAATTCAGTATTTCATAACATTTATCCAAATAGTGATAACAGTTGTCATCCAGACAGTCAACCAACTATATCCATAACACAATATTCACATGTATAATCAGTAAGTTATCATATCCATCAAATAACATTCAGGGTTGGCGCCCTTAGTCGCACCCTCTATTTAACACACTGTCTTCGGCTCATTAGGGTCGCCCCTAGTGTAATACTCACTGACTTTGGCCAGCTTAACCGAGCTCAGTGACAAATAAGCTGCCTCAGCTTCCAGTGGCCGAGCCGCGCCCCAGTGCGCAAATATTGATTCCAACACCCTTAGGCCGGTAATCGCATGTCCCGTGGCATAATAACACCATCTCACGACATGATATACAAGTGTAGGGAGCTCTTAGTCCCATCGTGTCCACATGGTTAAACACATTCACATAACAATGCATACAAACATAGGGAACACTTAGTCCCAACCTAACCACATAATCAGGTGCAGCTTTCTTACCTTTGGCTTTCAAACGAGCTAGATATAAGCGATGTTCCTTGAGCGCGATCCGATCCCCGAGCCCTAGCTTAGCACCTAGTCACAACCAAGATAAAGGTTACCATTAACAATCTTAAATGAGCTTCTAAACCAAGTTCTAGTCCTCGGAACATTGAACTTCACCAAATATGGTAAAAGACTCAACCCCGAGCACCCTAGGTTAAATTCCCAAGCCTAAAATCTCAAAATCCCAAAATCCCTTAAGCGCCGCGGCATGGGCCATCCATGCCGCGGCATGGCCCCTGACAGAACCCTCCATGGGCACAAAAGCAGGTAAGGGCCGCGGCATTGCTTGGACCATGCCGCGGCCCGCCCTCCTTCCTCAGCATACAACAACTTCGAAGGGCCGCGGCTCACCAAGAACCATGCCGCGGCCCGACCCTTCGAACCCAGAAATTCCACCATTTTCAATCTCTAAACCTCACCTAAAGCCATCCTAAAGCCCCCAACTCAAAACCAATTAATAATAACAACATTAAAATGATTTAGACAACACAACCCAACCAAAAATCCAGCCTAAGACTCACTAAAATCCCAATTCCAACTTCTGAAATTTCAAACCCACAAACTCAAAACCAGCCATGAAAACTCTCAAATTCAACCATCAAACTTCAAATTAATCCTTACCTCGGCTGTAGAATCGTTCTAGCATCCAACCAGCTTCAAGCCCTTCAACTCCTCAGGTTCATATCCCTTTATTCCATCCAAAACTCAAACTTAAAAACTATCTCATTAAAACCCAGAAATTCACATCAGAAAACCTTAAAACTTACCTCAATTGACTGGCTTAATTCTGCTAGTTCTTCAAGCTTCACCAAAGTCCCTAGCCCTAAGCTCCATCCTGAGCTTGCTCTAGAATTCCAGCTCCAAAACCCACAAGGAATGGTGAAGAGATGACCCAGCCGAATGAGAGAGAGTGAGATAACTCTAAGTGTTCTGTTTTTCTTTCTTTCCTTCTTCTTTTCTTTTCCTTAAGTTTCTAAGTTTTATCTACAACCTCCACTAACATCAAAAAGCAGAATATAGCCTAACCTTAAGTAAGCCAAATGACCACCTTGCCCTCCCAATAATAACTAAACCTTTAAACATTCTAAGGGCATTTTAGTCATTGCTCCCGATTCCCACTAATTCCTCAAGTGTCTTAAATATTTACCACTTAATTCCCGATACCTAACTAATCTCCAAATATATTCCTCGATGTTAAAAATAGACTCCAATATGCTCACTAAATTCCCGTTTATACCCCTAGGCTCACCCCGAGCCGGGTATAAATCCCCGCCATGACTTTTTCGCTAATTTGCTCACTAGGATCGTCTCAAGTTGCAGATCACAGATATATCCACATAATAATGTGGTCTCAACTTTAGCTTACCAATATATACACAAGTATGCAATTACGCTCTCAATGAGCCAAATTACCATATTACCCTCACAGCAGAGTATATAGCCCCATGCATGCCTTTATCATCATATAATAATATGACCCACATAATCATGCATATAATCATATAATAGCACAATAAATCAATTATGGCCCTCCCGGCCTCCTAATCAAGGTCCTAAACCTTATTAGGGAATTTGGGTCGTTACAAATTGATCCTGAGCACCCTAGGCTAGACTCCCGCGCCTAAAATCCCCAAATGTTCAAGAATATACCTAAGGGCTGCAGCCCTTGAAGCCTAGCCGCGACCCACCTCTAAAATAGAGCCCAAGGCCCCCAGCAAGCAGACACGCGCCGCGGCCTTGCCCAAAGGCGCCGCAGTGCTCTCCCCTGGCCGAGCCTCCCTGGCTCTCTTCCTTCGTAGGGCCACAGCGCTCTAGAACAGAGCCACGACCCTCCCCTTCTTGCCCAGAAAATCCACCATTTCTAGCATCCTAACCCCATCCAAAACCATTCCAGAGCACCCTAACTTAAAACCCATTAATCACAAAACTTTTATCATAACTCTAACAACATAATCCAACAGAAATTCAACCTAAAAACCTACTAAAACTCCATTTTGATTCTCTGAAACCCAGCAACTCAAAACACCAAAAGCAGTCATGCAAAACTCAAATTTTAACCTCTGAATTACGAATTGAAGCTTACCTCTTTTGCTGAACCACCTCCTTGACAATCTCTAAGCTAAAACCCAAGCACTTATCTTCAATTCAGCCCTAAAACATCAAAATCATAATCACCTTAATATTCAACCAAAAACTTAGAGTTATAACACCCAAAAACACAATTCAACTCTTACCTTAATCTTGATTGAGTGTCCCTTAGTCTGAACTAAGCTAAGCTCATGAATTCAGCTCAAACACAGAGTTTTCCCATCTGTTTCCCTTAGGTTTTCTATAATTTCTTGAGAGTGAAAGGAGAAAGAAGAGAAGAGAATGGAAGGGAGGAGAAGAGCTAAGGTCAATTTGTGTTTTATTCCCCTATTTTTTTATTAACTTAATCTAATTCTGGCCAGTTAAGTCATTCCTGAGGGCTCGGGGTACCGGAAATGTCCCCGAGGGCAAAATGGTAATTTTCCCCAATATTCCCGCCTAAGCTTTCTATCCTCAAATATATCTCCATATATTTATTTCCATAACCTGATAGTCTAAATAACTACCCGATACTTAAAATACCCCTGACTTATCCAAAGTCAAATATTAAGCCCCCTTGTGACTTTTCCCCGCTAACTAGCTCCCTAGGATCGCCTCAAGTCGCACTCTGCAAATTTACCCACATAATAATGTGGTTCTCACAGATATAACATTTAACCACATTTACATTCATATAATCATTCATTAAATCAATAAATTCACTCACGGGTCAATTATGCCTTCCTAGCACACTAATCAAGGCCCTTAAGCCATATTAGTAATTTTGGGTCGTTACAGGCCTGCTATCTGTGCGGGGTGGTGGGACACCTCAAGAAAGAATTCCCAACGACAAAGAGAAAGGGAGCAGGGAAGGTGGACAACTTGACTCCAGCTCGAGTGTTCACCTTGACAGAGGCAGAGGCCGAGGCTAGTCCCTCGATGGTGGCAGGTTAGCTTTCTATCGCTGGCTCTCCTTTTACTGTATTGATTGACTCTGGTGCCACACATTCGTTTGTTTCTAATAAGGTGAATGATAGATTGTGTAGACCTAGTGAGTATTATACTATGGGGTTTGGGACTATACTGCCTACATGGGAACTAGTGGCATCTAGGAGATGGATTAGGGCACTGCCAGTGATGGTTGATGGCAGGGAGCTATCAGTAGACTTGATTTAGTTAGTTATGGAGGATTTTGACATGATTATAGGGATGGATTGGCTGGTCAGATATGGGGCTAGTATAGACTACAGGAAGAAGATGGTGACCTTTGAGCCTGAGGGAGATGATCCCTTTGTTTTCATGGGTGCGGTGCATTGATCCCGCATACCCATGATATCAGCAATGAGAGCTAAAGAGCGATTACTGGGAGGTTGTATAGGTTTCCTAGCTAGTGTGGTGGATACTACTAGAGTTTTGCCAGTAGGGCCAAGGGAGACCAGATTGATTTGTGAGTTCTTGGACGTGTTCTCTAAAGATTTACCAGGGCTTCCGCCGCATAGGGAGATTCAGTTTTTCATCGAGTTAGTGTCGGGGATAGAGCCAGTGTTGAGGGCACGATATAGGATGGCTACGACTGAACTGAAAGAATTGAAGATACAATTGCAAGAGCTTCTTGATTTGGGGTTTATCAGGCCTAGCTACTCGCCATGGGGTGCTCCAGTTTTGTTTGTGAAGAAGTAGGAAGAGACTTTGAGGATGTGTATAGACTACAGGAAGTTGAACAAGTTGATCATCAAGAATAACTACCCCTTACCAAGGATCGATGACTTGTTTGATCAGCTGCAGGGAAAGACGGTGTTCTCAAAGATCGATCTTTGATATGGTTATCACCAGCTGAGAATCAAGGACGAGTATATACCGAAGACATCCTTCTAAAGGAGGTATGGGCATTATGAGTTTTTGGTCATGTCGTTTGGTTTGACCAATGCCCCAGCAGCATTCATGGATTTGATGAATAGGGTGTTCAAGGACTTCTTAGATGAGTTTGTGATTGTCTTCATCGACGACATCCTAATGCACTCCAGTTCAGAGGCAGAGCATGAACAATATCTCCGTTAGGTCTTGCAGAGATTGAGAGAGCACCGGTTGTATGCCAAGTTTAAGAAGTGTGACTTTCGGCTATCAGAAGTGACATACCTTGGACATATTATTGGTGAGGATGGGATTAAGGTGGATCCGTCTAAGGTGGAGGTAGTGAGAGATTGGTCAAGGCCAAGGAACGCCTCAGAGGTTAGGTGCTTCCTTGGATTAGTGGGATATTATAGGAGGTTCGTGGAAGGGTTTTCGAAGATTGCTACTCCGATGACAGAATTGATACGGAAGAATTTGAAGTTTGTCTGGTCAGACAAGTGTGAGAATAGCTTCCAAGAATTGAAGCGGCGACTAATTACGTCACCTGTGTTTAGTCTTCCTTCGGAGGAAGGAAAGTTTGTGGTATATTGTGACGCATCGAGACTGGGATTGGGTTGTGTGTTGATGCAGAATGAGAAAGTTATCACTTATGCATAACGACAGCTGAAGGAATATGAGCAGCGGTACCCTACCCATAATCTGGAATTGGCAGCAGTGGTATTCGTACTGAAGGTGTGGCGACATTATCTGTATGGAGAGAAGTGCGACATATAAACCGATCACGAGATTTTGAAGTATTTCTTCACCCAGAAGGATCTAAACATGAGGCATATGCATTGGCTGGAGTTGGCGAGGGACTATGATTGTGATATCATTTACCACCCATTGAAAGTCAATGTAGTAGCAGATGCGTTGAGTTGAAGGGGCTTGGGACAGTTGTTTAGCGCTGCACAGATATCAAGAGAATTGGCAGAGGAGATGTACAGAGCGAGGATAAAACTAGTTGTGGGCTAGTTGGCCAATATTACCTTACAGTTGACCCTGTTAAAGTGGATTAAAGAGGGTCAGATGGTTGATGCACAATTACAGGAGGTTAGAGGGAATGTCCTAGTTCGAGTGGCTAAGGACTATTCCATTTTAGAGACTGGATTATTACGGTATAAAGGTCGGATCTGTGTCTCAACTGATATGGGGATTAGACAAGAGATACTCAATGAATCCCATACTACACCATACTCACTCCATCCAGGCACCACGAAGATGTATCAGGATTTGCAAACATTGTATTGGTGGCCTGGGATGAAGAAGGACATGGTGGAGTACGTGGCCAGGTGTTTGAACTGTAAGCAGGTGAAGGCTGAGCATCAGTGGCCAGCGGGATTGCTACAACCTTTGGGTATTCCCGAGTGGAAATGGGAGGACATTACGATGGAATTTGTGGGAGCTTTACCCAGAACAGTGGGGCTGCATGACTCGATGTGGGTGATAGTGGACAGATACACCAAGTCGTCTCACTTTCTGCCAGTGAAGAAGACTTATACTTTGGATCAGTATGCAGAGCTGTATGTGAAGGAGATTGTACATCTCCATGGGGTTCCCAAGTCAATAGAATCAGACCGGGATCCTATCTTGACCTCCAAGTTTTGGGGTGGATTGCAGATCGCTATGGGGACTCAGCTGAAGTTCAGCACGACCTTTCATCCTCAGACAGATGGACAGTCTGAGAGGACGATTCAAGTATTGGAAGACATGCTCAGAGCATGTGTGATAGACTTCGAGGGGTCTTGGAGTAAGTATCTCCCGTTGATTGAGTTTTCTTACAACAACAGCTATCAATCAATGATTCGAGTGGCTCCATATGAAATGTTGTATGGGAGGAGGTGTAGATCGCCCATTCATTAAGATGAGATGGGTGAGAGGAAGTACTTGGGACTAGACATGGTTCAGAAGACTAATGAGGCTATAGAGAAGATTCCAACATGAATGCTCGCTTCGTAGAGCAGACAGAAAAGCTACACTGATCCTAAGCATAGGAACGTGGAGTTCCAGGTGGGGGACCACATGAATCTGCGAGTCTCACCAATGCAAGGGGTGAGAAGGTTTGGGAAAAAGGGCAAGCTGAGCACTAGATTCATTGGACCTTTTGAGATCATGGAGAGGATTGGGTAGGTGGCCTATAGATTGGCATTGCCACCATTGTTGTCAGGAGTTCATAACGTATTCCACATTTCGATGCTTCGGAAGTACATCTTAGACACGACTCATGTATTGAAGTATGAGGACTTTGAACTACAGACAGATTTGTCTTATGAGGAGCGACTAGTTCAGGTCTTAGACAGGAGAGACAAGGTTCTACAGAACAAGACGATTCCTCTAGTCATAGAGTTGTGGAGGAATAGCACTGTCGAGGAAGCGACCTGGGAGCTTGAGTAGCGATGCGGGATTAGTATCCCGAGTTATTCAGGTAAATTTTGAGGATGAAATTCTCAGTAGGAAAGGATAGTTGTAACGACCCAAAATCACTAATAAGGCTTATGGGCTTTGATTAGCGTGTCGGGAGGGCATAATTGGAATATATGTGAATTAATGGTTTAATGCATGATTATGTGGCATGCATGATTATATGGATATGTGATATGCATGTTTATGAGTATTAGATATACATGTGGGGCATCTTTTGCTTATAAGGGTATATTTGTAATTTTGGCATGTTGTGGGCATAAAGGTGATTATATATGATAAATGGTTGAGACCGCATTATTATGGGGATATATTCGCAACATATGGCTTGAGACGGTCCTAGTGAGTGGATTAGCAAAATAGTCACAGCGGGGATTAATACCCGGCTCGATGTTAGCCTGGGATTATTTATGGGAAATTTAGAGAATAATTTGGGAATTATCAGATATTGAGTAAATAATTGGTAATTATTTGGAATGACGAGATTGATTGGTAAATATTAGGAACATTTGAGGAATTAGCGGGAACTGAGGGAAATGACCATTTTACCCCTAAGGACAACTTGAGGACTAGGAAACCTAGAAGGGCAAAAAGGTCTTTTGCTTAGGGATTTGAGATATACTTAAGAGTTAGAAGTCAGCTGCAGTTTAAGGAAACATCTCAAACTCTCCTATTTCTTTCTCTCACAGTTTCACCCTCTCTTTCATTCTCTCATTGTGCTTGAAACTAAGGAAGGAAAAAGGGCAGAAAGATAGGCCTTAAGTTGGGAGTTTAAGTTGGGAAAGCAGAGGAGAATTCAAGGAATTAAGTTGAATTTGTGCAAGGATTTTGCTGGGAAATTGAGCTACTATTGGAGGTAAGAACTCTAGTTTTAATCTCTGAATTCTGCTTGGTTTGTGTTGAGAATTTTAGTTGCCATGGGTGTGAATTTGATGATTGGTTTTGAGTGCTATGATCAGTTGGTTTGGGTCTTTTGGTGAGGAGTTCTGACTTAATTGGTATAGTGATTCTAGTATAATTGTTAAGCTTTTTATATTTAAAGTATGTGATTTAATCTTGAACTCGTGGTTGGGTTTGGTTCTAATTGGGAGGCTTATTGGATTTGAGTTTTGAGGGAAATTGGCTAGAAAAGGTTGGAGAGAACCAGATTTTCTTGGCTCGAAGGGGGTGCGCCGCGACCCAGCCCTGGGTTTCCGCAGCACATGTGGACTTCTGGCCCTAGGATGCTCTCTGAGATGGGGGTGGGCCGCGACCAGGAAAGGCAAGTCGCAGCCCACCTCCCCTTTGGCTTGAGGTTCTCCTCTTTGACTTAGGGGCAAGTCATGAACCATTAAGCTAGGTCGCGACCCACCTAGTGTTTTGTAGCCTTAGAACAGATTCTAGAATTAGTAAGGCTAGGGGGTTCGAACCTAGGCGCTCGAGACAATTTCTACTACTCGATTTAGTAGAAATTGAGGTCGTAGAGGCTAGTTTCTGTCTCCTAAATATTTATTTGGATTGGAGGTTAACAATCACCCATTGGAAACTGTGACTAGGTTTATCACCAAGGCTCAAGGCTAAGGATCGTACTCGAAACAATGTTATTTTCTCCGTTTGGAATTAAAGGTAAGAAAACTGCACCCTTGAGTGGTTGTAACAGGACTGAGTTCCCAATACTTGAACATGTATATTGTATGGCTAAATGAATAATTTGGCATATGAAAATGAACGTCCTAAGAGAGTCTGGGGTAGATAATTTGCGCACAGGATGCGGCTCAGCCGCTGTGAGCCGGGGTCAGCTAGATATACACTGGACTCGAGCTAAGCAAGTCAAAGTCAGTGGGCTAAAAAGAGGGTGCTGCCTAAGGGCGTCGACCTTGAGTATTGCATGATGATTTAGATAAACTGTTGAATATGTATATGTTTACTGTTGTTAATCTGATGTCTATTGCTTGTTGATTATCCGAATGATTGATTTATGGTTCATTAATTTTCATCACGGAATATGTGTCTGCTATCATGGTTTTCTTGCTGGGCATTGGCTCATGGGTGCTACTTGGTGCAAGTAAAGGTAAGGGTAAGATGGATCAACCATGAGTTGGAGAGCTCTGGGGGCGAGGTGTACATTGTCAGCTGCTCATCCACCACGGCCGAGGGAAGTACAGGGACGAAAGCCTAAAATTTGTATTTTTCCATTAGAGTTGCCACTGATTGTATATAACTTTTGACAGTTTGAAAATTTGTCTTTTAAACAAAGTTTTTGTGATCCCATGTACCAAACATTTATTTTAATGAAAATGAATCGTTTATGATCAAAATATTTTAACCCTAACCTGATTATTACTTTAGGATGACATTTTTTTTATTAAAATGACTTGATTAGCAAGTCTTACACTATTTCAAATACACAATGTAACGGTCTTGGTTATCCAGGGCGTTACATGTTCGATCTTGGTTCTTGAGGAGCCTATCGACCCATACGATCCATAAGATAGACAGGTTCAAAGACCTTGTCGCCAAATTAATGGATCATGTTCGATCTTGGTTCTTGAGGACCCATACGATCCAAACAAGAGACCGGTCCTAGGACCTTGTTGCCAAATTATGGATCATGTTCGATCTTGGTTCTTGAGTAGCATATCGACCTATACGATCCAAAGTAGAGATAGGTCCTAGGACCTTGTCGTCAAATTATGGATCATGTTCAATCTTGGTTCTTGAGGAACCCATTGACCCATAAGATCCAAATAAGAGACTGCTCTGAGGACCTTATCACCAAACTATTTGATCATGTTAGATTCTGGTTCTTGAGGAACCTATCGACCTATACGATCAACAAAAGAGATTGGTTCACGGACCAGTCGCCATTATTTGATCATGTTCGATCCTTGTCCTTGAGGAACCTATCGACCCATACGATCAAAAAAGAGACTGGTCTGAAGACTAGTGGCCATCATTGGATCATAATAGAATTTGATCCTTGAGAGACTGATAAATAATTTGAGCTGAGACTCATTGCAGGCTCGATTAGCGCATCTAGACCCGTTTGGTCAAACTTAGATGCTTCTGTCTACAATCATTATAACGAGTACACGAGAGATTACGTAGATCATGATTGACACTTGCAACACAATCTTGAATCTGTGTATAGGTATCATTACTATTGAGTATGAAACCGTCACTCGACTCCCAATGAGGGACAAGCATTTGCTGCTTGCATCATTAGGTGAAAATGATAGTACTATGTGTCTAAACGCTCGAAGCAAGGCATGGTCAAGTAACAAGTGACCAAGGCTTTTAAACCCATGACCACTTGGGGGGCATATAGTACATACCGATCGGGGTATACACAAGCAATGAGGATGTGACCTTAAGTACTAAGCAAGTGCAAGTTTTTCTAGGACATTTGTTCAACATATGTTTCGAAAATGCAAAAAACAAAAACAAAAAAGGCATTGGTGAGGATGCTCCTAGCCATGTCCCTTATAGGGTGGTCGGCCTATCACCCATGGGGTGGTTAACCCGGCCTTTTTTGTTCATGCTACTTGGTGAAGTATCATGCTACTCACATTACCATGGTCGTTAGCATGAAAAACTTAAAGGAGTAAGGTTATTATGGCACGTAAAATACATGTGTTTATAATATATACTGATACCTTAACAAATGAGGGTTGTGAGTTGATATACTTAGTAAGCATTGGAATAAAAAATTCCAATTAATACACTGAGTACTCATAACAAAAAAACATAAGACATAAAATGTCATATGTAAAAACTGTCAAGTACAAGGTGCCTCACCAATGGCATGAAAGGAAAGAATGAATAAAAGACCAAGAGAAGACTAACTAGGGCAAGGAGTATTGTCTTAAAGGCCAGCGTGAGCCTTGGCAGCCACACGAGCTAGTCACTTCCTAAGCTCCTTCGCTCGCGTCTTCTCGGGAAGGAAATTCAAGTTCAGATCTTTGTTGGACTTCCAGATCAAGTAGAAGCAAGATAAAGCTGTCTCTGAATACTCCTCTCGAGCCTTATCCCGGGCAGCTTTGACCTCTTGCTCCTTCTTGACAAGAGCATCCTTCCGCAGTTGGTCCATGTTAGCAATCAGTTTCTCTTTCTCTGCTTTAGACTGTTGGAGCTGATTGGCAAGTTTCCCCTCCATCTGGATTATCCTAAGAGTCAACTCGGTCACTTCCTACTATTTGAGCTCCACGGTACTACGAAGGATGTTGATCTCTTCATCCTTCGAAGCAATGTCAGCATCCCTAGAGCTGAGAATGCACCCAAGGTCCAGCACCTCTTGGCAGACATCTTCAAGCTCATAACGAAGGTTGGAGAGTTTAGAGGTATACTCCACAGACCTATCACGGACATGAGAGACCAGTATCAGTGACTACAAAAAACATGTAACTATTAGATAAACGTCAGCACACAAGCTAACGAGTGAAGAAGAAAATTGTAAAGGACTCACACTCTGAATGTCTAGGAGTGACTTCATTAGAATGGTGCTCATGTCCTCATTATTAATCCCATTAAAAGTCGTTGTCGTCTGCTCCAGATGAGATTCTCGGTCCATGAGGGCACCTAAGTTCCGTATAGGAGATTAGTGTGGCTCAGATAAGGGAGCAGGCGCAGAACAGGAAGCACCCGCATCAGCAAAAATGAGAGGAACTGGTTAGGGTAGAGATGCCTCAACCTCTGCGATAGGACTAGACACCAAAAGAATTGGACTAGATGCTAAAGGAGCCGGAGGAAACACCTCGGGAGGAACCTCCATTACCAACTCAGCCTCAACCCTGGCCCTTTTTGCCACTTGAATGGAAGGACTGGCCTCAGTGGGAGTCGACGTCTACTGGGTATGAACAAAACCAAACATGTCTGAGCCTGGAAAAGAAAATCAAATGTTAGAAGGATATTAAGCACATTTGAATCATAAAATAAAAGTGATAAAGTGTTGAACCTTCTTAATGAGATTTGGGCTCGAACGTAGTCTAATCAAAGTCATCCGAAGCAAGTAATGAGTACGCGACAGATGCACCCACCTCTTCACCCTCCTTTCCAACTAGCATAGGCAAAGAGGGTACCTCCTCGACATGAATGGGTCCCGGGGAGTCTATGGCATTCACGGGCTCGGGACCATCGTCACAGGAACATTGGCTATAGTAGGAGGAAACAACCCGACCATCCTAAGGTTCTCTGAAGTGACGATGGTCATGAAATTTTTCTCCTCTAGGGTCATGGCAATATAAATGGCCCAACGTGATTGCTTAAACTTGGAGTAGTTGGCCTCTGTGTCCTTAGTGAACAAATGTTGTTGGCATATCTAAATGCCTTGATATTTCCAGAGATCTCTTCCAAGAAGGTGTTTGTACCCTCTCTCATATAATGGTGGAAGTGGAAATACCCTGAGTTGCGCCGAGAAGGGTTCGTCTTCATGTCAAATAAGTAGTGGATCTCGTGAGGCACGGGGATAGCCCGTTTTCTGCTGTGATAAATAATATACAATGCAGGTAAGACCAAGATCGCATTAAGAGCCAGTTGAGAAGGACTAATACCAAAATAGTCTGCAATGCTACGAAAGTATGGATGAAGAGGAAGTAGGGCGCCAGACTTGATGGCAGAGCGTGTCCAAGCGCACATATCCTAAGGGGGATCATCAACTCTGTCATTCAGACCAGGGATAGTAATGGACACGCTAGAGTGGTCAAAGGTATTCGTTAAGTTCTTTACCTTCTCTTTAGTCATATCAGAGGCAGCCCCCTTGAACTACACAACCTCGTAATCAGCAAGGCAAGGCTTCTCAACCGATTTCCATACGATCTCACTGGCCAAGGTGACCCCAGAATCTGATGAATGGAACTCCTTTTGTCTTCTCTTCTTCTACTGCATAGCTGACGAGACTGTCTTACTCTTTGAAGGAGTGTGAACCACCTTAGGCCGGAACCTGTGAATAAAATGCTCCTGAGAAAGAGTAGCATGGCAACGAGATCCCTCGATATGTTCTCGTTGAGGAAAAGAGTGATGGGGAACCTGACTGGTATCCTGGTGCAAAGAGCATTGCAATGAGTTTCGCTGACCTAACATGTCCCACTGAGAAGAATGACTTCACTGAGATGTGCCTTGAGAGCCACGAGGCATACTACACTAAGAAGAGATCCGAGAAGAGCTAGGCGAAGAGCCTTGAGTGATGTGCCTGGTAATATGAGGATCATCTTCGGAAGGTTGCCGATTTTTCTGTTTTACTCTCGCCATTGGGCTCTACCTTTTCAAGAGGTTTTCCTCATTGAACAAATATAAAGCGGAGCAAGGGAAAATCCTTTTCACCCTTTCCAAGAACTCTTGGGGAGTAAGATCGCTTACTGACTTGCCTGATGAAGAGGAGCTGGACATTTACAACAAAGCAAAAATAAAGAGTAAAGTTAGTAAGTGAGCATAATGAAGCCAATAGCTTGGGGCATACCCATGAACTAAGGAGCAAAAATGAAGAAATCAGGAGAAAAAGTCTATATAGGGGGTCGACCCAGTGAGTTTGGGCTTGGGCCGACCACCCTGAGTCCCTAAGATTACAAAGCATGAAAGATGGGGCATAGGTGATCGGCCTACCACCTTAGATTGACCACCCCAGGGATGAAAACCTCAGAAAAATGACAGGGGACAAAATTTCAACTCTCCAATAAATTGTACATTACAATGAAGACCCCAAAGAGATCAGTAAGAGAAGAGAAAAAAAATTTAGGGTCCCAGGTCGTCGGCTTATGCTTGGGTCGACCACCCTAGATCCCTAGAAGTCGCCCAAGGGTGTGGTGGTCGGCCCATGAGGCAAACAATGCTCGGCCCATGAGGGAACAAACATCCTTGGAAATCGCATAAGGCAAGGGAAATGCAAGGGAAGCCCCAGAGGTACTCAGCGCATGAGGGAATGGACATCCTTGGAAATCACCTATGCTAGGGTTTGGAATCCTAGAAATTGCCAGGCTAATGGATCTCAAAGAGGTTGCCAGCCTAGGGTTTTACATACCTGAAATCATATGTGCTAGGGTTTGTAACCTTGGAAATCGTCCAAGATAAGGAAATTCTAGGGAAATCATAGACTTAATTCAAACAAGTCAATTATTTTGGATCAAAATAAAACAAAACAAGAAGATTTAGACAGATTCCTCAAAGATTCAGAGTATTTCTTCTAAATCTAAGCACATTTAAATTAAATGATGTAAGGATTAGGAGAAAGTACTTAACCAAATAAAGAGTCGAGAATGATGAAGAATTGGAGAAATAAGGCTTGGAGACTTTTATGGGTGAGGCCACTACAACAATTTTCACTTTTAATGACTCTCTATAATGACTTACACCAATGGTGTAAGTCATTAAAAGTATTCAGAGATATTTAAAGTCTAATGGTGTAAGTCATTAAAAGTTCTTGTTGATGACTACCAAGGTAAGTCATTAAAAGTGGTAGGAGACGTTAATTTAAAAATATGAATATAAAATTATTTATTTATAAAATATCAGACATGTAAGAGCATCTGACGTCTCCCCTGGGAAGACGTGCCAGACATCTAACGTCTCCCACGTCTTCCCAAGGGAGAAGTTAAATGTTTGGCCTAATATATATATTCAACCTTTCTTTCTTCTTCCCCGAGCGCATGAACTAGAGGCGGAGAAGGGCGATTTTCTAGGCGATTTCAGGGCCATTTTTTTGACGATTTTGGCCGATTTTAGGCTACAAAATCTCATTTGAGGTAAGTTTTTATTATTTAGAAGTGTTGTATAATAGTTAGGATAGTTTTCATGCTTATTGTCTCTAGTTATTAATGAATTGATATTGGGATTTTAGGGTTTATGAGTTGCGGTTTTTGGTGATTTTTGGCTCAACAAAGTGGATTTAAAGCATATTTGAGGTAGGATTTCAAGATTAAACAATGTATTATAGTTAGAATGGTAGAAAAAATTATTTTTGTGCATTTTTTTATATGATTTGTGGGTTTTATTAGAAATATTAGTTTAAAGTATGAAAATTTAATTTTTATGTATATTTAAGATACTATACTGTTTATTTTTAAGATGATACCGCATTTTTTACTATTTTTAAATTTTTATTACTATTTAATCCGAAAATTATAAATTTTTTTATTAATTTTTAATGTTTGTTAAGTATATATATGTAAATAGGTTTTGCTAAAATGTATTTAATAATTGTCTTAAATAAGAAAAATAATTTAATTTTAATTTTACATACAAAATAGTAATTCAAGTTTATAATGTTTATAATTTTTTTTAATTTATATTATTATTTAATTAGAAAATTATATATATTTGTAATCTTTATTAAAATTTAAGTAGGTTATTTATAAATAGATATATTATTTTATTGATTTAGTAATCTTTTATTAATTAATTAATTAAAATTTTTAAGTTGTGGTTTTAACATAGATTTTTGCCTCAAATTTTCGATTTCAAGTACACATTTGAGGTTTTTAAGTGTCTAAAATTTCAATAATATGTTATTGTTAATCTAATTATTTAGTGAAGTTTGTTTAGTAATATTTTATTTATTAATTAATTTAGTTTTGTAGGTTGTGAATTTAATAGCAAAGTGCACTATTTGCAAAGTGAAGTAAATTTGCTAGCAAGGACTATTAATTGCAAGTGGTATATACATTATCTTCTTTCTTGTTTTAGTATTATTAAACTTTTGCTAGGGGGGTTTAAATATCTTAAATATTCATCCATAGTGAAGTAGGTTCTGAGATTAAAATTATGTGTTTCGGTGATAACAGAAGGTTGAGAACTGTCTGTTTTAGTGAAGTAGGTTTTGGAAAATTTGTTTGTGTGCTGCGGAGCTATAAGGAAGAAACTTATTGTGTGTTGTTTGAATTTTTTGACTTGTTGTTCACAGATGGTTAGATCACTATTATAGGGAAAATGTTGCTCGATTTTTTCTAGAATTATGTATTTTATTATTATATTTGTATTGTGTTGTTTTTATTCAATTGGATTTGATTAGATTGACATATGGTTAGGTTACTAATATAGGGGAAATGTTGCCCAATTTTTCGTATGCTTATTTAGTTTTTTTTTTTGTTTAATTTTTCATAGACATAGGAGATGATATGGATAGAAAATGGATGTCAGTGAATAGGTTATCCACGGAGTATAAAAACGGGGTCAACCTTTTTCTGACTAGTCTACCAAAACATCTCGAGATTCCAAATAATATAGAAATTGTGCAACCTAAAGTAACTAACTACAACTTCAATTATTTTGAAAATCTATAGTTGAATTTTACTAATATTCTTTATATTAAGTATTTTTATTTAAATATTAGTGTCCACACCAATCAGACAATGTGACATTTGGATATTATGTGATGAGGATGTTGAAGGATTACATTGAATATCCATGACCTACACGTTACTTGTAGAAAGAGGTATGTATATAAATTTATACGAAGTTAACAATTTATTTATTATTAAAGTATATATAATTAAATAATAATTAACTAATATATTTTTCTTTGTATTTTTTTGTAGCTAAACACTACGCCATATACACCAGCACAGATTAATGAAATGCGACAACACTGGGCGAACCATATGCTACCGATAATTCAAAATCATCGTCCCACATATTAGGTTTTTTTTAACTTTTTATTTCTTACTATATGTCTAGCTAGCTAGAGTTATATTTGTTAATTTTGTATGTTTAACAACAAATATTACATTTTTGTATATTTAGTTAGCAAAAACATATTATATACACATTTATGTTTTATTAATGAAAATTCACAATTTAAATTTGCATATAATTTAGATTTTTAAATTAATATATTTAATTATATTTAGAAAAAATAATATATTTAATTGTATTTCAAAAAAATTAATATATTTAGTTCTATTAATTAATATACTGAAAATAATTATTTAATTTTTTTTTTAAATACAAAAACCTATGATAACTCCCAGGGAGAGACGTTAAATGTCTATAAATTCTCCCCATGGGAGTCATCATAGGGCCACTTTAGATGGCTCCTACGTCTCCCCTAGGGGGAGACATTAAATGTCTATAATGTCTCCTCCATGTCGCCATTAAATGCCTATTTTGTTGTAGTGGGCGCATAGAGGAAGGAAGTGAGAAGTGAGACCCTACTTATAGCCTCTCAGGCTAACCATATATTCTTAGGAATTCAAATCTCCTTGAAAAATATCTATAGTTTTAGGAATTCAAATTCCTTGAAAAATATCTTATATTTTTAGGAATTAAAATTCCTTGTAAAATATTTTTTATTTTTAGGAATTAATATCCTTGGAAAATATATTATATTTTTAGGACGTCAAAACTCCTTGAAAAATATATTATACTTTTAGGACTTCAAATTTCCTTGAAAAATATACTGGATTTTTAGGAAATTAATTTTCCTTGAAAAACCTAATTATTTTAAGGAATTACCAGTTATCCTTGAAAATTGTGTGCTGAGCAAATTATCGATAGTTGATAAAAGTACTACGTAATGTCTTGAGGCACTTTGCTATTAAAGTACTACTACAATATGTTTCTCGGGCCAAGATCAAGTTTACCGTAATGTTGAACACATTACAATAAACTTGGGAGGCAAATGTTATCCCTCAAAAATCCAGGAATGACTCGACAAATGAGAAAGCAGCACGTGGCATCACAAATCAGGATAAAACGATGAAGTATTGAAGAAAGATAGATCAACAAAAATATAGGTCCAGGTGTTAGGAACGAGTTTCCTAATACGCAGCGAAATGGTGGTGGGGTTGGCCCAGTGTACAACAAAAATTTTATAACATATTTAAACTATCTTTAAATAGGCGGATCCATTAATATACTTACATTAATCATAAGCAAGATAAGAATAGAAATCATACCTCTTGAAGACTATCAAGTGTCCTTGCTATCTTTTTGTAATAATAATGATCTTCCTATCCAAGCTGCTCCCAGGTACTCACACCAAGATCTTCCACAGCTTTCTCTACACCTCAAGAAGTGTGTGGGCACTTAGAGAATAAATGATAATTTATTTGTGATTCTACTTTAAGTACTCAACACATGAGATCAAGAGAATAGGCCTGAGAATTGGTTCTTTATCTTTTCAGGGAGAGGTAGAAAAGTATCGTTTTATTTTTCACAGAGCGAATAACTAAGATAAAATTATATCTCTTGTATATTTTCTAATAAGTCTTACTAAAATAGAAAATATTTAATTTAAAAATAAATCTGTAACCAACTTATAATTTATCTTTTAATTAATTAATTATCTTATTAATGAAAATATCCAAAAGCTAATTTTTTGAATTATCCATTAATTAATTAAATAAAATTGAAAAATCTGTCCCTGAAATATATGCAGTACACGCCACACATAGTCCATGGACTGTGTGAGGTTGTGTACCACCCTAATTTCTAGGGATATTTGTTTTTTCTATTTTTATTAAATTATTTATTCAAACTACTTTGTCAGATAAAAATCTAACAACCTGATAACTAATTCAAATTTGAATTCAAATTTAAATTAAATATATTTTAAACTAATTATCAAATACAATTAATTATTTGAATAAATATCAATCTTTTAAATTCAAATCCAATTTGAACTTATCAGATTATTGTCTCCCACTCAAATAAAGATATTTAATTAATTCTACCAATTAATTAAACCCAAGAATTTCAAAAATTAGATATTTAATTTATTATAATTTTGAAAATTATAAATAATTCATTATTGAATTAAATTTCAAAAATTAACTTAATTATTTAATATAATTTAAAAAATTATATTATTATTAAATATTAATTAATTTTGTTAATTACAACTAATTTGTAATTAATTAATTAATCAATATTATCATATAATTGCATATTTGGCCCAAAGAACAAATTTCTTCTTAAATATGTCTTTCAACTATTTTTCCCTCTATATCAACTCTTACCTTGAATAGTGTTGAAAGAGCCGCTGTGTGGACCTATAATTCCACGCTCCAATAAATTTGAGATTATTAATTAAACTCTTTAATTAAATAATCATAATTTATTAATCTCATGATTACTCCACTATAAATCTGAGACTGCACTCTTGTAATTATAGACATTTCATTTACTGAGTACTTTATAATGATAAAGCGTCCATTGATATAATCATTGAATACAAATTAACCATCTAATACTGGTTCATAATTAATCGGGAATAAAATTACCGTTTTATCCTTTTAATTATCTCTTGTTTCCTTAAGTATCATTGACTTTACTAGTGAAAGTTAATTCATAACTAAATTATGAATTTGAGCGCAATAAACTTTCAGTCCCAAAAGTCAACC
Source organism: Humulus lupulus (assembly GCF_963169125.1). Taxonomy (NCBI): domain Eukaryota; kingdom Viridiplantae; phylum Streptophyta; class Magnoliopsida; order Rosales; family Cannabaceae; genus Humulus; species Humulus lupulus. Next base: position 103,517,572 of record NC_084793.1, read on the forward strand.
CTTAAGAGAACCATTATTCAATCTCTTGCGAGAAGGCATAGATTCTATATCTGTATACTATGTCCCCAACCATTTACATTAATGAGTTCCCAAAACAAAAGTTTCTTGCCTAATCATTCTGACAAACCCTAATGAGTGAATCAAAGAACTCATATAACATAAACAAGAGTTCACAGTAACTTCAGGATTAAGATCTATTTGTATATGATCATCAGTTGATATATTTAATTAATACTTCGAAACTGTATTTAACTAACTATTAATAAACATATCTGGTCTAGTTTTATATACTCTCTAATATATAAAGTACCTCCACTAAAGTGTCCTACCACACTAGTGATCTGAATCTAGATCACATGTATTCATAATACTAGTGGATCGTACTTGCAGTTATGAATCTAAAGATTCCATAACGTTATTTTACCGCGAACTATTCAAGTTCATTTATCTCAAACACAATCCTCTCGTACCAATACGTGTTTGAGATCACATATATGAACTTATGAATTTTTTTGATATTTACATAATATTATCACAAAATAATATAGTCCATAAAATATATGCATAACAAATTCAATTTATTTATTTATTTCATAAAACAATGTCTACTAAATATGTTATCAGGGCACAATTCCCAACAATCTCCCACTTTCCCTAAAGAAAATGAGGAATCTCTCTCATTCCCATGTTTCTTACATGCTCCTTAAACGATTTTATGGATAAAGTCTTTGTGAAAGGATCTACAAGATTATGCTCTGAAGCTATCTTCATAACTGCAACATTTCCTCAATGAACTATCTCACTAAGCAAGTGATACTTCATCTCGATGTGATTTCCCCTCTTGTGACTCTGTGGTTCCTTTGAGTTAGCTACAGCCCCACTGTTATCACAGTATAGGACTAGTGGCTTATCCGCATTTAGTACTTCTTCCAGATCGGAATAGAATTTTTTGAGCCACAAAGTCTCCCTAGCTATTTCACAAGCCGCTATATACTCGACTTCCATGGTGGAGTCTGCAATGCTGGTTTATTTAATACTTCGCCAGACTACTGCTCCTCCTCCAAGAGTAAACACTGATCCAGAATTCGATTTCCGACTATCTCTGTTTGATCGAAAATCAGAATCAGTGTAATCAGTGGGGTTTAGCTGTCCACCTGAATATACAAGCATATAATCTCTAGTATTTCTAAGAAACTTGAGAATATTCTTTACTGCAGTCCAATGACTCAATTTAGGATTGGATGGATAACGACTGACTATCCCTACTGCATAACAAATGTCAGGTCTTGTACACAACATGGCGTACATTAGACTGCCTACCGATGAGGCATAGGGATACTGTCTCATGTCTTCCTCTACCTGAGGTGTTTTGGGACACTGCTCCTTGGAAAGGAATAATCCAGAACGGGTTGGCATATCACTATTTTTTGGAGTTTTGCATATTAAAGCGTTCTAGCACCTTATCAATATAAGTTGCTTGAGACAGTGCCAAAGTTTTGTTTTGTCTGTCTCTAAGAATCTTGATGCCCAGAACATACTTGGCTTCTCCCAAATATTTCATTTGGAATTGTTCAGCTAACCAGTTCTTTATCTTTGATAATGATGTTACGTCATTTCCAATCAATAATTTATCATCAACATAAAGAATGAGGAATACTACTACACCATCTTTGATTTGTTTATAGACACAAGGTTCATCAACATTTTTTTCAAAACCAAATGTTTTAATTATGTCATAAAATCTATGATTCCAAGATCTAGAAGCTTGTTTGAGTCCATAGATGGACCTAAGAAGCTTGCAAACTTTTTGCTCTTGACCTTTTAATTCGAACCCTTCTGGTTGAGACATGTAAATGGTTTCATCAAGGTAGCCATTTAGAAAATTTGTTTTGATATCCATTTTCCAAATCTCATAATCCATGCACGCAGCAATGGACAAGAGTATACGAATGGATTTTAGTATGGCTATAGGAGAAAAGGCTTCTTCATAGTCAACCCCTTCTTTCTGTGTGTAACCTTTGGCTACAAGCCTTGCTTTGAAAGTCTCTACTTTCCCATCCGCTCCTCTTTTCTTCTTGAATATCCACTTGCAACCAATGGGTTTGATATTCTCAGGTGGATCTTCAAGAACATAGACAGAATTGGAATACATTGAATCCATTTCTTGGTTCATGGATTCTTGCCATTTGTCCTTGTCATAATCATTCATTGCATCTTTAAATGTCAATGGATCATCTTTGTTTGTGTCAGACACACGCATTTGAACTTCGTGTTCATAGCGTGTGGGTTGCTTACTAACCCTCCCACTACGACGAGGTTCTCTACTATTCTGACTAGATCTAGCAGTTTCCTCTTGTCGTTTTTCATTGGTTGTTGCTGGTGACTTTGCAACTTCATTTGAGACCATCTCCTCCAGCACAACCTTACTGCGAGGTTTGTGGTTATTAACATAGTCATGTTCAAGAAAAGTTGCATTTTTCGATACAAATATTTTATTTTCTTTTGGTCTATAGAAAATTCCTCCACTAGTCTCTCTGGAATATCCCACAAATATGCACACTTCAGAGCGTGATTCCAACTTCCCGGTCTTTCCTTTAAGCACGTGTGCAGGACACCCCCAAAATCGAAAGTGGTGTAAACTAGGTTTACAACCATTCCATAATTCCATGGGTGTCTTTTGGATAGACTTAGATGGAACAACATTCAATATGTATAGAGCACATTGAATCGCATAGCCCCAGAATGACGGTGGTAATGATGAGAAACTCATCATTGATCTAACCATATCTAATAACGTTCTGTTTCGTCTTTCTGAAACACCATTTTGTTGTGGTGTTCCAGGTGCTCTTAGTTGGGATTGAATTCCATGCTCACGCAGATGGTCATCGAATTAAAAATCTAAGTAGTCTCATCCTCGATCAGATCGAAGATCTTTTAGTGATTTACCTAATTGCTTTTCAGCCTCTGCTTGAAATTCTTTGAACTTTCCAAAAGTTTCAGATTTTCTTTGCATTAAGTATAGGTAACCATATCTTGAATAATTGTCAATAAAAGTAACGAAGTATTCATAACCTCCTCTTGCTTGTACAATAAGTGGACCGCAAACATCCGTATGTACTAGCTGAAGTGGTTCTGTGGCTCTTGAACCTTTAGCAGAGAAAGGTCTTTTGGTCATCTTGCCTTCTAGACAGGATTCACAAACAGGGAGAGATCTAATAGATAGTTCTCTTAAAGGACCATCCTTGACAAGCCTATTTATTCTGTCTAGACAAATATGGCCCAATCTCAAGTTCCACAGATATGTTTCACTATCAGAATCAATCTTTTGTCGTTTAATAGATCTAGGATTAGCTATTTTAAATAATTTAGAATTATAAAAAAATTGTCATTCATTATAAGTATGTAAATTTTGTTTATCCCAAAGCATTTGCATAACAAGTAAATAGATAATTTCTTTAAATAATAACTACTTTATTAATAAAAGAAATAAATGTTATGCAAAAATAGAAATAATTTTCCAAACATTAATAATCAAAATTATTAATAACTAACTAAATTTCTAGACTGTAGTTTTCTTTGTTCAAAGAAATCTAAAATTTCTAAAAACAAAATACAGAAATTTAAATTGTTCAACTAACAATAAAATTACTAAATAAAACTACTCTTCAACTCCTCCAGCTCTTTACTCGCTATCAAAATCCTCATCAGTCTCTTCCTCCTTTTCAGGGTTCTGATTCTGCAAAAGGAAAAACAAAAGAAAAATAGATTAGTGGCATATATTTTTGAATCTACTATCCAAAAATTTGAATCTGCTATTCATAGTATTTGAATCTACTGTTCAAAATTGAAAAAATATATGTAAATCTTATTTACCTTTTTCGTTTCATACAAACGATGACACTCAGCAAAGACTTCCTCTATCATTGCTCGCCACATCTCATGTGCTGAGTCATAGTGTATATATTTTTCCTTTGTTTCGTCAGGCATGGTTGAAAGCATGCAATAACGTGCCAACCGATCGAATTTCATCCAATTTGCATATTTTTCTTCTACTTCATAGCTAGTAGCCAAAGGTTGTTCCATTGGAGGTTTGTTACAGACGGTTGACATCATCTTTTCATAAGAAAAAATGGTCAACATGACTCGAAACCAGTGTTGCATGTTTTCAAGTTCAAAAACCATGGATTTGAGAAAGGCATCGGTGTGTAATTCACTAGTAGACATATTTTCTGGGAATAAATAAATAAAACTAAAATGAATTTATGCATATAATAAATAGCAGTAATTTTTGGAATAGTAAACGTGATGCATGAATGTAACAATTAAAGAACACATAAAAATAATTACTAATTTCACGATTAATTAATTTGAACATTAATGGACCAGCCATAGGGTAGGTCAGACTAATTCCAAATTAATTTTGAGACAAGTTCTCAAATTTATAAGTGAAAACTTAAATCAATATTTCTCTTTTGACTTATAAACAACCGCTTGTTTGGTCAAGAATGCACTAGTCCACTCGAAAGCCTAATGTACCTTTTGAGTGTAACCCATTATTTTAGATCAATGACTTAACTGAAGAGTGTGCCTTAGGGTCAGTCAAACTTGAAATACATCATTAAATCCTATTCTTCAAAAAGAAGTTTGCCTTGAGAATAACACAGTCGGAAGCCTTCCTTATGGGGACACAAGCAATGGTGTCGCAAGACCCTCTCCATGCTACCTCGGTGCCAACTAATAATGAAGACCATGAGACTTATTGTCATAACTCCCTCTCCCACTCACTATTTTAGACTATGTGTTTTCTCAAAAAATCCTATGCATTTTAATTGGTTGTAAAAAAAAAGTAAATCATTTTTACCAAATGATATTCTAATAATTACTAATCAAATTAAGCAAAATTAAAATTTTAGAATTATGCCCTAATTAATTCAATTTTAATTTGCTATAATTAATAAGAATATCATTTATCTATTTAATAAAACAATTTTATTAAATACTGGAAAACAACTTTTAAAATCTATTTATGCTCTTGAACTAGTTAAAACTAGATTTATTATTATATGGTCCATCACATAGAGCATATAATCACATAGGACAATCCTAAAGCATGTTTCTACTCATATGAGATGCATGCACAATTTTAAATACTGTGTGGGTTATATGTATGGCATGTCAAAAATGCATGATAAGGTATTAAACAATTTTATCACAATCAAACGTTTAAATAAATAAATATTAACTAAATAAATAAATAAATGGGGGCCGGGTGTCTTGGGTATTTCTAGAAAAATTACAACACTTGCAAAATATACACAAACATGTAAGAAACTAAATAAGACCTAAAGAGATCTCTATCTTCAACTTTGGGCCTTCACAAGTAGTCTTGATCCATTAAGCCATTTATCCATTTACTTTTGAATTAAAATAACTTTTAATTATCTTAAACAAATTTTAAGAATAATTAACTTGGGCTTTAATCCCCAATAAGTTATTAGGCCCAGTTTTGAATTTGGGCTCATACAATTAATCCAAAATAAAACAATTTTTGTTATGGGCTAAAATTAATTAGGCCCATAATTTAAATGAATAACAATGTGCAAACCCTAGGATTAAAAACCCTAGGGTGGGAGGCATAAGAAGGCTCGGCATGGGGCATACGGCATGCGGCTGGCAGTTGGGAGGTGCGGCTGGGCACATGGGCTGCTGCTGGTGCCACGGCATGGACGCGCGAGGCTAGTAGGCGCAGGGGCACGTGTGCGCGCGACCAGCGTAGGCATAGGGGCACGGTGGGCGCCCAGGCGAGGTGCGCACGATAGCAGCAGGCGCAGAGGCGCGCTGGGCTGGCAACAACGCAGGGGTTGGGCATGGTGCGCAGGGGTGTAGGCGAGCGACTGGGTGAGGCTCGAACTTCGGGGCACGGAACTTGGGGCTCGGACTTTACAGAATTTTTTCAAATAATTTAATGCAGAAACTTAAATTAAAAAAAATTCCTATGCCCCAAAATGGCTTACATTTTCATCTAGAATTTTAAGACTATCAAGTATCCTTGCTATCTTTTCGTAATAAGAATGATCTTCCTATCCAAGCTGCTCCCAGGTACTCACACCAAGATCTTCCACAACGTTCTCTACACCTCAAGAAGTGTGTGGGCACTTAGACAATAAAGGATAGTTTATTTGTGATTCTACTTGATGTACTCAAGACATGAGATCAAGAGAATAGGCCTGAGAATTGGTTCTTTATCTTGTCAGGGAGAGGTAGAAAAGTATCATTCTATTTTTCACAGAACGAATGACTAAGATAAAATTCTGTCTCTTGTATATTTTCTGATAAGTGTTACTTAATTAGAAAATATTTAATTTAAAAATAAATCTGTAACCAACTTATAATTTATCTTTTAATTATTTAATTATCTTATTAACGAAAATATCCAAAAGCTAATTTTTTGAATTATCCATTAATTAATTAAATAAAATTGAAAAATCTATCCCTGAAATATAAGCAGTACACGCCACACACAGTCCATGGACTGTGTGAGGTCGTGTACCACCCTAATTTCTAGGGATATTTGATTTTTCTATTTTTATTTAATTATTTATTCAAACTACTTTGTCAGATAAAACTCTAACAACCTGATAATTAATTCAAATTTGAATTCAAATTTAAATTAAATATCTTTTTAACTAATTATCAAATATGATTAATTATTTGAATAAATATCAATCTTTTAAATTCAAATCCAATTTGAACTTATCAAATTATTATCTCTCACGCAAATAAAGATATTTAATTAATTATACCAATTAATTAAACTCAATAATTTCAAAAATTAGATATTTAATTTATTATAATTTTGAAAATTATAATTAATTCATTATTTAATTAAATTTCAAAAATTAATTTAATTATTTAATATAATTTCGAAAATTATATTATAATTAAATATTAATTAATTTTGTTAATTACAACTAATTTGTAATTAATTAATCACTATTACCATATAATTGCATATTTGTCTTGAAGAACAAATTTCTTCTTAAATATGTCTTTCAACTATTTTTCCCTTTATATCAACTCTTACCTTAAATAGTGTTGATAGAGCCGCTGTGGGGACCTATGGACCTATAATTTCAAGCTCAAATAAATTTGAGATTATTAATTAAACTCTTCTATTAAATAATCTTAATTTATTAATCTCATGATTACTCCACTATAAATATGAGACTGCACTCTTGTAATATAGACATTTTATTTACTGAGTACTTTATATTGATAAAGCGTCCATTGATATAATCATTGCATACAAAGTAACCCTCTAATAATGGTTTATAATTAATCAGGAATAAAATTACCGTTTTACCCTTTTAATTATCTCTTGTTTCCTTAAGTACCAATGATTTTACTAGTGAAGGTTAATTCATAACTAAATTATGAATTTGAGCTCAATAACTTTTCAGTCCCAAAAGTCAACCCTTAAGAGAACCATTATTTAATCTCTTATGAGAAGGCATAGATTCCATATCTGTATACTATGTCCCCAACCATTTACATTAATGAGTTCCCAAAACAAAAGTTTCTAGCCTGATCATTCTGACAGACCCTAACGAGTGAATCAAAGAACTCATATAACATAAACAGGAGTTCATAGTAACTTCAGGATTAAGATCTACTTGTATATGATCATCAGTTGATATATTTAATTAATACTTCGATAAAGTATTTAACTAAATATTAATAAACATATCTGGTCCAGTTTTATATATTCTCTAATATATAAAGTTCTTCCACTAAAGTGTCCTACCACACTAGTGATCCAGATCTAGATCACATGTATTCATAATCCTCCCGTACACAATCCTCAAGCTTATTTATCTCAAACACAATCCTCCCGTACCAATACGTGTTTGAGATCACATATATGAACTTAGGAATTTTTCTGATATTTACATAATATTATCACAGAATAATATAGTCCATAAAATATATGCATAACAAATTCAATTTATTTATTTATTTCATAAAACAATGTCTACTACATATGCTTTCAGGGTACAATTCCCAACACTAGGAACTATAGGGAATTCGACCAGGCCTAAATCCCCTAGGGGTGGTCGACCTGACCCCAGTCCCTAGGGGTGGTCGGCCTGGCTCTAACCCCTTTGGTGTTCGACCTGACCCCAACCCCTAGGGGTGGTCAGCCCAACATGCCCAAGAACCCCTCGGGTGGTCGGCCTACCGTATCCTCCATTGGGTGGTCGGCCCACCCTCCCAAAAACGGGTAAAACATATGCTCGTTCAGATGAGATTAATATGCCTAGCACCTAGAAGATCAATAGGCCTAGCACCAGAAGATCACAGGCCTAGCACCCAGAGGACCAGCGGGCCTAGCACCCAAGCTCTAAAGGGTCGTCAAGCCTAGCACCTAAGTCTCATAGGCCAACCGAGACTTAGCATTTTCCCAGAGGTTTCAATCATGCATTGTCTACCACAATCCAAAGAAACAACGAGAAGACCCATGATCTCATCATCATGAGAAGGTGGACACGTGTCTCCACTACATAATAATCATGTAATGATCCCAATATTACTGATCAAATAACAACCCCTGGTACTATAAATAAAGAACTTATGGCTTCATTGAGGGAGATTGGAGGAATATTTGGGGAGAAACTCTGGGCAAATTAGGAACGAGTGAATACTTTTGTTCATCAGTGTAATTGTCTATCGAGTGATTCAATACTAAAAGCTAAGTGGATTAGGTTATTACTGTTTATCAGAACAGGGCTAAACCACTATAAAATTTCTGTGTGTTTGTTTAAAATATTTGTACTCTGTTGTTTATTATATTTATTTCATTCAAAAGGTGTTGTATAGTGTACATACGACCATTGACCAATTTCACTGGTCAACAGTGGCCATTTTGGGTTTTTGGTTTCTATCAAGGAGGTAATGGAACATATAATCCTATTCTTGTTTTTTGTTGTTATAAGATTCTATGGATATGACTAAGGCATATTGTGTTTTGGGCATGAATATTGGCTAGGGCTACCTTAGATTTGTAAGCTATGAAGTATGTTCTCAATGTAATATTGATGTTATTGTTTTCTTAGATGCATGCTTGGATTGGGTTTTTGACCTTGTCTACTATATGTGTTGATGATTGATTTTATATTTTAGGAACAAGCAAGGGTATTATTGTTGTTGAATCATAATTTTATCCTACTCTTGGAAAGCATGTTGGGAGTATGTGATCTTGTATTTTGTTAGGGTTCATATGTTTATTTAAATTTTGGAAAAACATGCTTATGAGTTTGGGGTAAGCTGTTAATATGTGGAAATTGTGATTCATGGGGTTTTGGCCTATAGGGTTTGATGCATGTTGTGTTATTTTTATTTTGTGTCACTTATACACATTAGGAACATGCTAGGTTAAGTTGTTAAATGAAAACTTTGTCTTCAATCTTTTATAAATGATAAACTAGTGATTACATGAAGGTTATGGTTTGAGTTTTTGAGAAGCATAAATTAAAGATGAGTTTCATGATGATTTATGCTTGCTGATTTTGTATAATTGGTGAGTTAATTTGGTGAAACAATGATTTAAATGCATAAGTGATGTCTCTAATGATATGTTGATTTTATGAAAATAAAAGGGTGTTTTAGTTCACATTAAAATGGTGTTTTTACTAAATTAATACATGCAGTTTTTATTTTTGTATATTCTGTGAAGAAAATATAGTTTTTAATCTAAGTTTATAATTTTTGAGTGATTAAATAGTTGCTGGAATTTTTTATTAAAAAAAAAAAGAAATGACTTTTAAAAGAAATAAATAATATGAGTATATTGAATAAGTTATCACCCTTGGTTATGTATATGCTAAATTGATAATTTTTTTTAAAAAAATTTACCATGAATTTTCACATTATTATTAAGTGCAATTTTTAGTTTTAATGAGAAAGTGTTTGAGTTTAAATTCATTTATGATTTTTAAGCAAAATAGATAGTTGCTGAAAGTTTATGTTACTAAGTTAAAATAATTATTTATTTTAAAGGTAGGTTTTACACTTACATATTTAAGTCTTAAATAATACAAGTGAAAATATATTCTTCCCACACTTTAAATTATAATGCTAACACTTAATCTTGTAATTTTTATTAATTTAGAAAAATGTTATCTTCTAAAAGAAATGTGAAGTTTTACAAGTGTTTCTAAATGACTACAAGTTTTGGTTATTTTCTAAGTAATTTAAAATAATAAATGAGATTATTATTTTATGAGAAACTGAGAAAGGTTAAATAATTTTTTTTTATGAATTAAAATAATATATTAAGTGGTTTAATCAAACCTTGGGATTTAAAGAAAATATTTTTTTGCTGAAATTTCAGTTAAAAATGTTAAGAATGAGCATGTAAGAATTATCGTCTTAAAACGTCACTTTGTAACGACGCTCCCACGTATGCATGTCACATGCAAATGTATTCTTACATTCAAATATATATATATATATTATTCAAACATTTAACTTTTACTTTGTAACCATGAATGGATAATAGGTTGAATTGGCATTATTCTTTGTGATTTTATGTAAAAATATGCATGTTTATAATTAATGGACAACTTGCATCATGTGTGCATGACCCATGCACATATGAGATATCTGTATTGGGCACGAGAATGTACATGTGATTCTAAAGAGAAATATTTGATTATGATTATAGGTTCATTGTGAACTTTTTCTCATTTTGCTTTGTTCGGACCTCAGGTAAGGAAGTTAGATACAATTTCTATGTTTATGCTATGAAATGGTAAGAATGGTCTGTTATGAGAATAATGATATGCTATGTATGATGAAAGACCATAAAATTTGAAGTATGGAATCCTATCTTGAAATGCTATGATAAATGTGTGTGCACAATGTGTGTTTCCTTTGTGTTGTTTGAAATAGAATTCATGTGTTTGTATGCTGTATGAAAAAGCAAATGGTTGTTAGCATGTTGAACGCGACACAATAAAGGAGTTATTAAGGATATGACGTAACCCGAGTTACTAAGGATATGATGTAACTTATTGGGCGGATGCGTCGGGGTTATTCAGGGACCAGAGCCTCCTGTTTACGCACAGAGGAGGTCTTTCCAGTTTTATGCTTTTATTGGTTACTTCAAGATGTGACATGGACAATAATGGCGCCATGTTCACAAAGAATATTATGATTATGTTTGATTATGATATATGATGATGACTTTTGATTATGATGTATGATGATGACGATGATGATTAATTATGACGTATGGTTATGATGTATGGTTATGATGTATGATTACGATATGTTATGAGATTTACGATATGAATATGTTCTTATTGTGTCTTTCCCGGTAAGTAGTTGTATTTGTTTGTACTTCCTTATTTAGAGTTTATCTCACCCCCTTACTTTCCTCCTTTCAGGTAATAAATAAGGTTTCTCTTTGGCACGCGCTGTGATGTAGGAAGTTCCGCGTCTGAGTGTGTATGGCGTGGGGGTATCCTATAAAGGAATAAATGATCAACTTAAGTACCAGATTTTAAAGAATGATGTTATGGACCTTTTTTTTTTAAACCTATCAGTGGGACTTAAACTTTATTTATTTTTTAAACGTTGCATAAGTACACTTATTTTTATTTTAAACTATTGGACTCAACTTGCATGTTTTATCAAGGCCCCACTGGATTTCATATGTTAAGTGGTATTCTTCTATAACTTATGAGTATTGAGACGCTTTACAAAGAAATAGATTATGGTGTTTTACAAAAGGTATCAGAGACAGGTTGTTCATGTTTCCAAGGACCCTCCTCATACATGCTAAAGATGGGAAAATCTCACCTCACCGCGTTGTAAGTATTTGTCCTATATGTTATCGTTATTCCTTTTTTTTTTTTTTAATTTTTGTAGTTTTGTAATTGCAGTACAGTAAGATGCCTCCTATTATTAGAACCACTAAGAAATAGTTGCTTAAGTAGATCCGTGCAATACCTAAGGTCCAACTCGACGAGGATCACAATGATTGGATCTAAGTCACATGTATTCACAATACTAGTGGACCGTACTAGTAGTAATTAATTTAAAGATTCCATAACTTTATTTTACTACAAACTTTTTAAGTTCATTATCTCAATCTCAATCCTCTTATACCAATATGAGATTGCGACCACAAAACTGAACTAGAGAATTTCATGATATTTACTTAATATTATTAACAATAATATAGTACATAAGCTACATAAATACAATAATTCAATTCATTAAAACCATTGTCAACTATAATTGTTTTAAGGGGAAAATTCCCAACAATCTCTCACTTGCCTTAGAGCAAATGAGGCATTTCCCTTAACACCGTGCTTCTTACACGACCCTTAAAAGATTTAATAGATAATGTCTTTGTAAATGGATCTGCAAGATTATCTTCAGAGGCAATCTTCAAGACAACAACATTTCCTCAGTTGACTATCTCTCGGATCAAGTGATATTTCCACTCGATGTGCTTTCCCCTCTTGTGAATTATGGGTTCCTTTGAATTTTATACTACCCCACTATTATCACATTACAGAACAAGTGGCTGATCCATGCCTGGAACAACTTCCAGATCAATATAGAACTTCTTGAGCCACACTGCCTCTTTAGCTGCTTCACAAGCTCCTATGTATTCGGATTCCATGGTGGAGTCTGCAATACTTGACTGTTTAATACTTCTCCAAACTACAGCACCTCCTCCAAGTGTGAAAACTTATCCAGATGTTGACTTTCGACTATTTTTATTTGATTTAAAATCAGAATTAGTATATCCAATGGGGTTCAGATCTCCACCTGAAAACACAAGCATGTAATCTCTAGTATGTCTAAGATACTTGAGAATATTCTTTATTGTTGTCCAATTACTCAATCTAGGAATGGATTGATAACGACTGACTATCCCTACTGCATAACAGATGTTAGGTCTGGTGCATAACATTGAATACATTAGACTGCCTACTCCAGAGGCATAGGGATACTATCTCATGTCCTCTTCTTCCTTAGGTGTTTGTGGACATTGTTCTTTAGAAAATTTAACTCATGACCGGGTAGGCATAGTGCCCTTCTTGGAGTTTTGCATGCCAAAGCGTTCTAACACTTTATCAATATAAGTTGCTTGAGACAATGCCAAAATTTTGTTCTTTCGATCTCTACAGATCTGAATTCCCAAAACATATTTTACTTCTCCCAAATTTTTAATTTGGAATTGCTCAACTAACCATTTTTTTACTTTTGATAATGTTTCTATGTCATTCCCAATGAGTAGAATATCATCAATGTAAAGAACGAGGAATATCACAATCTTATCTTTGATTTGTTTATAAACACAAGGTTCATCAATGTTTTGTTCAAAGCCAAATGTTTTGATTGTTTCATCAAATCTAAGATTCCAAGATCTCGAAGCTTATTTAAGTCCATAAATAGACTTAAGAAGGTTGCAAACTTTTTTCTCTTGACCTTTAACTTCGAACCCTTCTGGTTGAGACATGTAAATGGTTTCATCAAGATAGCCATTCAGAAAAGTTGTTTTAACGCCCATTTTCCAAATCTCATAATCCATGCATGCAGCTGTGGATAAGAGTATGCAGATAGATTTGAGCATGGCCACAAGTGAAAAATTTTCTTCATATTCAACTCCTTCTTTATGTGTGTAGCCCTTTGCTACTAGCCTTGCTTTGAAAGTCTCTACTTTCCCATCTGCTCCTCTTTTCTTCTTGAATATCCATTTGCATCCAATAGGTTTAACATTCTTAGGTGGATATTTAAGGGTCTAGACAGAATTGGAATACATCGATTCTATTTCAAGATCCATGGCGTTAAGCCATTTTTATTTGTCAGAATCTTCCATTGCATCTCTATAAGTGAATAAATCATCTTTGTTTGTGTCAGACACAAGCATCTGAAGTTCATGTTCATAGCATACTGGTTGTTTACCAACCCTCCCACTACGATGAAGCTCTCTATTGTTCTGACTAGAACAAGAGACATCCTCTGGCCGTTTTTCTCTTGGCATTACTGGTGATTGGTCCTGTTTATTTGAGACCATTTCCTCAAGTACAACTTTACTTTGAGGTTTGTGGTTATTTATATAGTCATGCTCCAGAAAAAGTTGCATTTGTAAATACAAACATTTTGTTATCTTTAGGACTATAAAATATACAACCTTTTGTTTCTTTGGTAGAACTTACAAATATGCACACTTCAGTGTGTGATTCTAACTTCCTAGTCTTTCCTTTAAGCACGTGTGCAAGACAACCCCATATATGGAAATGGCGTAAACTAGGTTTAGTACCATTCCAAAATTCCAATGGTATTTTCTTAATAGACTTAGATGGAACAACATTGTGTATGTGTAGAGCACATTTTATTGCATAACCCTAGAATGTCAATGGCAATGATGAGAAACTAATCATTGATCTAACCATATCCAATAAGGTTCTATTCCACCTTTTTGAAACAAAATGTTGTTGCAGTGACTAGATGGTCCTCAAATTCATAATTGAAGTACCCTCCACCTCGATCTGATCGAAGTACTTTTAGTGATTTACCTAATATCTTTTCAACTTCTGCTCGTAATTCCCTAAACTTATAATAGGTTTCAGATTTCCTTTGAATTAAGTACAAGTAACCATATCTTGAATAATCATCAATTAAAGTGACGGAATATTCATAGACTCCTCTAGCTTAGACATTTAGCGGACCATAAACGTCCGTATGTACATGTTGAAGTTGTTTTGTGACTCTTGAACCTTTAGGAGAGAAAGGTCTCTTAGTCATTTTGCCTTCTAGGCAGGATTCACAGACTGGGAGAGAACAAATAGATAGTTCCCTTAAAGGACTATCCTTCGTTAGTCTGTTAATTCTATCTAGACCAATATGTCTCAATCTCAAATGCCACAGATATGTTTCACTATCGGAATCTGTCTTTTGTCTTTTAATAGAGCTGGGATTTGTAGTTTTAAATAATTCATAATTATAAACATGCTCAACATTGGACTCTAGCTTGTAAAGTCCACCTTCGAACTTTGCAGAAAAAATGTCAAAACCATATTTTGAAATAGCAATCGTATTATTATTAAAAGAAATATTAAAACCTTGTTCATGAAATTTTGATAAGGAAATCAAATTTCTAGTAAATCTAGGAATAAAATAAACATTGTTAAACACAATAAATTTATTATTAACAAAAACTAGGTGAGCTTTTCCAACTTCGGCTGCCGAGATCTCCTGTCCACTTCCAACTCTCATGGTCACCTCTGCATGAGCCAGCTTCCTCGAAGTATTAAGACACTGCGAAGAAAAAACAAACATGATTAGTGGCTTCGGAATCAACTATCCAAGATGAAAATCACCTTCCACTAACCAAGATTCTAAACCAAGCAAATCAAATTTACCCTTCTTTTTGTCTTTCAGTTCAGCCAGGTACTTAGGACAATTCCTTTTCCAATGACCATTAACTCCACAATGAAAGCATGCATCTTTCAGTGCCTTCTTTTTGGAGTTCTTTGAAGAATTATTCTTCTTGGAAGACTTGTTGGTATTCTCTGGTTGTTTGTCCTTTCCTTGGCCACCGTTCCTTTTCTTTGAATTACCATTTGAAGAGGAAGTCTTGGATTCTGCAACATTTGCCTTCTCAACTTTAGTGTAACTTTTGTTTAGAGATTCAAAAGTTTGCAACTCATTCAGCAGTTGGGTCATGTTGTACTCCAACTTGTTCGTAACATAGTTGGTAGTGAATGTCGCAAAAGTTGGTGTGAGAGATTCAAGTATCACACTTACTTGAGTTCTCTCATCAATGGTTGCACCATGAATTTCTGCATCGTCCAATACGTTAATCATGTCTAGGACATGTTCTCTGACAGAAACATTTTTCTTCATTTTCACATTCATGAAGCTTCTGGTAGCATCATGTATGCACTTATTAGATTGTTGGTCAAACATGCCTTGTAGAGATTCCCAAATCTCATAGGCTGTTTCAACAGTTTCAAAATTCTTTATGAGCACATCGCTCATACTACCAAGCATATAACATTTGTCCTTATTGTTAGATAAGATTCAATTGTCATATTTCTCTTTAGCAGTTTTGGCAGCAATGAAAGCAGGAACCTCAAGATATTCCTCATTGAAGACAAACATGTGGTTTTCACATATCAAAAAATGTTCATGTCTGATTTCCATGTAGTTATCACCAGTCAATTTTTCATTAGCAAGTAAAACAGTTATAGGGTATGGATTGGACATATTGCTGAAAATTAAATAAAAAATATAAAGAATTAATGCATATAATAAATATCAGTTTATATTTGGAATAGTAAATATGATGCATGAATGCAACACATAAAATAACACACACAAAATAGTTATAATTCCACGATAGATTAATTTAAAAATTAATGGATCGCCTTAGGGTAGGTCAGACTAATCACAAATTAATCTTGAGACAAAATCTCAACTCCATAAGTGAAAACTTAAAAGCTCTTTTTTCTCTTTTGACAGATAAATTACCGTTAGTTTGGTCAAGATGTATTAGTCGTGCATGAATGCCTAGATACATCTTCGGAGTGTAACCCATTCTTTTTCGATTAATGACTTAACTCAAGAGTGTGTCTTAGGGTCAGTCAAACTTGAAATACATCACTAATGTTACTCTCTTATGAGAAGTCAACCTTGAGATAAAATAAACATATTCGGAAGCCTTTCTTTAGGGAGGCTGCAAACATAGGCGACATGAGGCCTTTCCTATGCCTTTGGGTTTTCAACCAATAATGGAGACCATTGGACTTATTATCATAATTCCCTCTCTATCACTCACTATTTTTACAATTGTGTTTTTCTCAAAATTAATATTTATAAATTTGGTTGTAAAACGAATTTAAATTAATTTTACCAAACGATATTCTAATAAATACTAATCCAATTATGCAAAATAAATAATCGTGCACTAGATTTTATTTTGCCTTTTTAAATAGAATACCATTTTTATTTAATAAAATATTTTTATTAAATAAGAAAATGAACAACTTTAAATTCTTTTTACCATCTTAACTAATTAAGACTAAATTAATTATACGAGTTATCAAATAAAAACATATAATCAATCCTAAGCATGTTTCTAAAAAAATGCATCATTAATATGTACTATGTGGGTAATATGTATGACATGTTAGTATGCAGGATAAATTATTAAACAATTTAATCATGTTCAACTAAATAAATAAATAAATGTGGGTTCGGTGCTTTGGGTATTTCTAGAAAATTACAACACTTGCAAAAAATACACAAAAATAATTAAACTAAGGCCTAATATAGAGCAATTCCCTTGATCTTGGGCCTTCTCTTTTAGTCTATGGGCCATTACCATTTTAATTATCCATTATAAATTAAATAACCTTTTAATTATTTTAAACAAATTTAAAATAATAAAACTTTGAGTTTTAATACCCAACAAATTATTGGGGCCCAATTGGAATTTGGACTCACCACATTTATCCAAAAATTTATAATTAAGACACTTTTAATTATATAGGGCTTAAACAGACCCAAATGGATAATGACACATCCATTAGGGTTTGCATGACACAAACCCTAATGGGTGTGTCAATGGTGGGCGGCGGCTGGTAGGGGCGCAAGTGGCTAGCAAGGGTGCGTAGGGGCCGCAAGGTGCAGGAGTGCTGGGCCGCGGGTGCGCAAGGGCGCTGGGCGCGTTGGAGGCTCTGCATGGGCGCGGTTGCGCAGAGCTTGCACGCAGGTTGCAGGGGCAGTGACTCGGACCTCGGGGTTTGTGCTCGAGGCTCGGGCCATTACAGAATTTTATCCAGTATTTTAAAAAAAAATTACAAAATTCCTGTGCCCCAAAATGTCTCACAATTTTTGTATATCTAGAAAATTTAAGAACTTTTCCTAACCCAAAAATACCATAAAAACCAAGTCTTAAGAACATAAACATCCATCCATTCATATATTACACATAATAAAAAAATGCATATGAGACCCACGTAGTAATTAACATATGCAGGGATTAAAGATGGCTCTGGTACTAATTGTTAGGAACAATTCCCAGCGCGCAACGGAAATTGCGGTAATGGTAGAATTGTATACAACAAAAATTTTCATATAAACAACATTATATGAGGATCCTTTAATTTTCAATATGTTAATCAAAATATAATATCTATATGTAAAAAATAAAATGAAATGATTTACCTCTTGTAGCTTATCAAGAATCCTTGAATCTTTCTGTATATATTTCGATCTTCCTATCCTTGCTAGAGTACTCACACCTAGATCATCCAAGACGTTCTCTATACCTCAAGATGTGAATGGGCACGTAGAGAACAAGAATCAATTTTGTGAATCAAAAGTATTCTCAACACATGAGACTCTTGATTATAGACTAGAGAGAAAGGGTTTTTCTTTTGTGAAAAAGATGATAGTTTTTATTCTCTATAAAACCTTGTTAAGACTTGTGGTTTATATTTTCTATCTTATATAATATATAGACATTATTATCATAATAATAATAATAATAAATAAAAATTCTCATCTTTAATAATAAAAATAATGATAAAAGACAAAGTCTTACATTCTATTTTAAAACCCATTTTGAAATGTTTTATTAATTAATTAAAAATAAAATGAAAAACCAATAACTGATCATCTTAGTAGTGCTACACGCATAAAGCAGTCCAAGACCTATGCGTGTGGCATATCCCTGAAAATGGGATTTTATTTTTCATGTGTTTTTATATTAATTAATTAATAATTAAAAATTCAAATAAGGTGTCATCTTTTTAAGGAAAATATAACAATTTAAATTTCAAAATTCAAAATTCAAAATTTGACTTTCCATTATCATCTTATTATTAATTATATAGATATAATAATCAAAACTAATTTTGACTATCCATATTTATCTATCCACACTTAAATAAAATAATTGATTAAAATCAATTTCTTTTATTTATACACAATTTCAAAAATTGCACAAATGCAATAATAAATTGTGCAACTTCAATCATCACATAATTGCACATTTATCCCGAAGAATAAATATTCTCTCAAATTGCCCATTCACAGTTTGATCTTTGTATCAACTCTTATCTTGATTAGTGTTGATAGAGCCACCTCGGGGACCTATGGACCAATAATTACAAGCTCGAATGAATAAAAGATTATTAACCAAAACTCTTTGATTCAATAAACATATTTATTATTCTCATGATTATTCCACTGTAAATATGAGACTGAACTCTTGAGAATTAAAGACATATATTTACTGATTACTTATTGTAACCATAAAGTGTCCATTGATATAATCATTACATACAAATTATTCCTCGATTGATGATTCATAATTAAGTGGGAATAAAATTATCGTTTTACTCTTTAAATTATATCTTGATTCCTAGTGTACAATTGACTTTACTAGTGAAGGTTAATTCATTATCTGATTATGAATTTGACGTCAATAACCTTTTTCAGTTCCAAAAGTCAACCCAATAGGGAATCATCATTCAATCTATAAGAAGGTATATATTCCATATCTGTTAAGCTATGTTCCCAACCTTATACATCATTGAGTCCCCAAAACAATAGTTCTTAGCCTGGTCATTTTGAAAAACCGTAACATATGAATCAAAGGATCAAATAACATATATAGGAATTCATAGTAACGTAAGGATTAAAATCAGTTTGTATATGGTCATTAGTTGATGTGTTTTATAATACTACAAAACGGTGTTTAAACATGTATTATTAAATCACATCTGGTCAAGTTCTACATACTCTAAGCATGCAAAGTACCTCCACTAAAGTGTCCTACTACACTAGTAACCTGGATCTAGGTCACATGTATTCATAATACTAGTGAACCGTACTAGTTGTAATTAATCTAAAGATTTCATAACTTTATTTTACTGTGAACTTTTTAAGTTCATTATCTTAATCTCGATCTTCTCATACCAATATGAGACTGAGACCACATAGATGAACTTGAGAATTTTCTGATATTTACTTAATATTATTAACAATAATATAGTACATAAGCTACATATATACAATAATTCAATTCCTTTATTTATTTCATTAAAACCATTGTCATTTACAATTGATTTAAGGGAACAATTTCCAACATAAATGGCTTCAATGATTTTAAATAATATTTTTAAAATATTGAACTTGGCTAATTAAATCCTAATTAGTCATTTAGGCCCATTTTGAACTTAAGCCACTAAATTCAAAATTTAATTAGAATTTTAAAATCCTAATTAAAAATTAGGGTCAAGCCCACAAATTTCAAGGAAATTTGGGCTCCTGTGAGGAGATAGGCAATGAAAATTTGTAATTTATTAGGCTTGGCTTGGTGCTGGTGGCTCGAATACCACCTTTACACCAAGCACCATGCGACAAGGGCGAAGTGGGTGCAACAAGTGCACAAGGCAGGCGAGGCAAGGGTGGCTGGGGCGCTAGTGGTGTGCGGCAGGGGTGCTAGGGCACCAGGCGCGCACAACAGGGGTGCGTTGGAGGTGTGGATGCGCCTACGTGTGCCCGGGCAGCCTTGGGGCTCAGGTGACAACTTTCAAAAATAATTTTACAGGTTCAGAAAATAAAATTACAAAAATTCTATGCCCCATATGGCTTACAATTTTATAGATCTAGAAAAAATAAGAACAATCCTTAAACCTAAAATACCATATAATTAACGACTCTTAAGAAAAACATTCATCAAACATACATCCATCCATTCATCACTTATTACAGTAATATAAGAATGAATATTTTACCCACATATCAATTAATGTATGGAGAGATTAATTACTACTCTGGTACCTATTGTTGGTAACTGATTTATCATGTGCGCAACAGAAGGCAGGGGTGGTGGCCCCAGGGATTTCAAAAAAATTATTTAAACATACTTTAAATAACCAGATCCATTAATATGCAAACATTAATCAATGAGATAGAAAAAGATAAGGAATTACCAGTTGTAGAACTATCAAGAATCTTTGCTATCATTTTGTATCTCATACGAACATCCAATCCAAAGCACTCTCCAAAATACTCAGACCAAGATCTTCCAAGATGTATATCTACATCTCAAGACGTGTGTGTGCATGTAGAGTTATGGTGGGGATTTTGTGATTCACAAGATATTCTCAACACATGAGATCTTGGAGTTTTTCAGCTCTTAGACAATTTTCAGGGATAAAGAAAAATAATACGATATATTTTTCTCTCTTTGTGAAAGAATTAGAATTCTCTAAAATCTTGTAACAACTAATTTTCTATAAGATAGATTTATAAAAGAATAATAAATTCAAAATTTAAATTATAAACCAATTATTAAATAAATAAAATAAATATATAAGACTGGTCTTGGACCTAGTCACACACCAATCACAGTACTTGCATTGTGATTGACGTGTAACATATCCCAATTTCAAGGATACGTGTCTTAACTACTTTTATTTAATAATCATTTATTCAAAAACATTTAAACCTAATAACTAATCTTATCACATTACTTAATGAATAAATTTCAAATTAATTCAAACCAATTTTGAGTCATGTGAATGATCTTTTCACATTATTTAAATAAATAAAATTAATTATCTCAAATACTTTAATGCCAATTTCAAAAAAATACCATTCTAATTAAAAAGTATATTTTTTAAAAATTATATTAATTAATTTGTCCCATTTACATATTTGACAATGAAGAACAAATTTCTTCCAATTATGTCATTTCCCTGACTTTTTTCAGTTTCAACTCTCACCTTGAATAGTGTTGATAGAGCCACCTTAGGGACCTATGAACCTATAATTTCAAGCTCTAATAAATTTAGATTATTAATTAAAACTCTTTAATATAATAACCTTATTTTATTAATCTCAATATTATTCCACTAAAAATATGAGACTGCACTCTTGTAATTATAGACATTTATTTATTGAGTACTTTTTTAAATATAAAAAGCATCCATCGATTTAATCATTACAGAAAATGTAATCCTCTATCAATGGTTCATAATTAAAGTAGGGTTAAGATAATATTTTACCTCTTTAATTATATCTTGTTTCCTTAAGTTCCATTAACATTACTGGCGATGGTTAATTCATAAACTATTTTACGAATTTGAGCTTGATAACCTTTCAGTTCCAATAGCTAACCCTTAAGAGAACCATTATTCAATTCCTCTCCCAACAGTACAGATTCCATATCTGTATAATATGTCCCCATCCATTTACACCAATGAGTTTTCAACCTTATCATTTTGACAAAACATAACGAGTGAATCAAAGAACCCAAATGACATAAACATGAGTTCATAATAACGTTAGGATTAAGATCAATTTGTATATGATTACCTTATTGATATGTTTATTTAATACTTATTATTGATTGCCTTTTTTGCTATTAACTTTAAACGAGAGATTAAAGAAATGAACAACAAGAACACACAGATTTTTACGTGGTTCAGGCTATAAAAGAGCTCTAGTCCACAAGTCTATGGAATTAAGAGGATTGGAAGCTTGTTGAGGCAAGTTCCATTGGTGTATTCTCAGGTAGCGTTTAGATTGCTCTTAGTACAATGTGTTGTCTCTGTAAAATACCCAACCCATTACAATGAGACTCCCAACCCTATTTATAGAGGGTGGGGTCATTATTACTAATCATCTGTAATTAATACACATTCTTCCCATTACTGAGGAATTAATACCAATTTAATGCATTGGGTTGCATTGAATAGAGACCACAACCCAAGTGAGATCTGCGGGGCCCACTGTAGAAAGGTACCTACTTTATGGGGAACATGCCCTAGGTGCCGTCAGGGTTTGCTGTAAGTATCTCCATGTCAGACGATGTAGTGGGAGTGCGAATTATCGAGTCGTACAATCGAAAACACTGTGGACAGATCGCCAAAAAGGTTGTTAGACGATCCTCTAGCGCTGCAAACCACATTGGCTGGCACTTGGACCTGGGGGACGATAAAGGGAGAAGAGTTATTGCCGTAGTTGTCTCACCTAGAGAACCTCCAACTTCGAGGGAAAACGTCAGAGGTTAATCAACCTCTAAGGCACCCACGACCTACTAACTATCAAAGACATGACCCTACCTAGGAGGGTCCTAGTCTCGAATAGAGGCCTCGGGGGGCAGCATACCCTGAATATGTCTATGACCATCTGAGCCAGTCACTATGAGTTGCCACATGTCGGAGGTGAAAATGTAGACAACATTTGCCCTCCAAGTCTCTACTCGCCTTTGGTAGTGGAGACTTAAATTGAGAGTGGTGATTTGAAAAAGTGGAGGGAAAAACGTTTGGGTTTTCCTCTGACATCTCTTTGAAGATCAAATCCACGTGTCAACGCCCCATTGATGGGCCTGTCAATCCGTGCATTTAATTAAGGGTCAACTCCGCGATCCCAAACGTCCACTTTACACCCGAGGTGTCTTTTCCCAAAGAAACATCAATTGCAATCCACGCCTTCTGAACCCTAACCGCTGGATCACCCTCGTGACCCTACTAGGATAAGCAATATGACAGTCATGGGGAAGTTGTTTCCCTCCTAAGTTTTATTGGGTATAAAGCCCAGAAAAACATCTTTAGTTTCACACAGTAACCATTTGAAAATAAAAAAAACCCTCTCACAGAACACTCTCTTCTCTTTAGCTCGTCCCATATCTTCAACCCTTTTTTTTCCAGGAGCTCTAGACGATTGGTGTGAAGCATCTTACTTGTGGGTAGACGACAAATGATGCTTC
The DNA here is from genome assembly GCF_963169125.1 of Humulus lupulus. NCBI lineage: Eukaryota > Viridiplantae > Streptophyta > Magnoliopsida > Rosales > Cannabaceae > Humulus > Humulus lupulus. The sequence continues at coordinate 103,541,384 of NC_084793.1, forward strand.
AGGGTTAGGACTTGCCTCAGCACCTACCTTCGTTTCATCTTGGGTAAGTGCCATTCACTTGCTTTCTGGTATTGTGTATGCTTGAGGATTTTTGATAAATGCTTAAGAACACCAATGGTATGGAATTTGAGAGTCAGTTTCTGGTTTTCATGAGTCAATTTAGGCACATTTCGATATTAGGGACGTTCAAAATGTCCCTCAAAAGATTTTATGTCAATTCTCTGTTTCTAGGTCTGTGACCAGAATCTGGGGAATTCCCAGATTCCAATAGATTCATCCCCTCCGGCCTGTCTTGAAATGTCGAGGATACCCTACATTTCTAAAACCTTTATCTTCTCCCTGAGTAGTATCCATAGAGTCATGTGTGTTTTGGCCATATTTCCTTCAGTCAGAATACTAACTGCTTGGTTTTTGTCTCAGATGTCTGAGGAACTTTGACAACTACATGAACACAGGTTCTACCTCTTCGACTAGGAGATTTCTGACATGGCCCGAGAACAAGCACTACAAGAAAAAATACTTTTAATAACACCGAAAATGTGTTATCAAAACATACGATAACACTTTCAGATGTGTTAAGGCCGACTATGTTATCGTAGGTCAGGGTACTTTACATAACACTTTATCAGTGCTATACAGATATGTTATTGCACTATCAACGATAACACAATTTCTGTGTTATTTTAATATATAGATAAGTGTTGAATTATGTTATTTATAGTCGATTATATAAAACTTTTTTTGTGTTATACTACACTTTAGTATAACACATTATTTGTGTTATACTACACTTTAGTATAACACATGTGTTATATTAGCTTAGAGAAACATAATCTTTTTTTACTTACACAAAACTAGGAAAACAAATATGAAAGTTGAAGCCAAATAAGGTAACATAAATAGATTTTTATTAATTACTCAAATGTAATTACAATATTTAGTCTACTAGTCTAGGCTTAAGAAATCATATTACAACATAATTTATGCCCAATTCAGATTCCTTTATCACTAAATACAAAACAAGAAATGTATACAAAAATTAGTGAAATACATTCTTCCATTCTAAAGGCCTCAACCACAAATGTTGTCAAGAATTGCTCCAAAGAAATCATCTCAATATACCTGCACATTGTAAAAAAAAAGTCTTTTTATTATTAAGAACATAAGACTTAAGCTAGTTTCCACCTGTAAGCATATAAAGTTTAAATTAAATTTGTAATAACTCCAAAACTTGACAAAACAGCAGGGTATAGCAAGATGTACTACCATGAAAAACGACTGAAGCAACAAAACATGCAACTTAAAACAATAAGCTAAGAGATGAACGAAGAAAAAATTCCACTGCCAAACAGAGTACTCTATCAATACCTAAAATTTAATGAAAATGAAAGAAACATTCAGCAGCATAATTCTAAAGCACAACAGAAGACTTTCTTCTTTATACCTTTGACAAGGGATGATGAAAGTCATCTTTTTGTTGGTAGTTCGTCTTCTAACATGGTTATATCAGCCTATTAAGAAAGAAAAATCTAAGCATATGAATTTCCCACAAAACAAACAGTTAAATTCAGAAATGAAAGTGAATGAGAAAATCAGAGAGGATAGAGAATGAATGAACTGAACTTTATTGAAGTGTTAAATAGAAAAAGAGAATACATCACTTATAATGAGCTAAAAATTAGAGTAAGACTAACAGATTCATAGAAAACCATAACAGATCTAGCAGCTACCACTTAATAGATAAAATTTGTAGTAATAAAAGTACTACAATCTTTCCATTAATCATTTATAGTGTGCACAAGGGAAATAAAAAGCCCACCTGTTCAGATGATGTTAGGATGCCCTGTATAAAGCCCTGAAAGCATTGCTTGTCTCAACAATAAAGGCAGGCCATACATTCATAGCACTACACCAGTTCCTAATAGTCCAAACTAAAGAATTCAAAGTCTGTCACAAGTATCTATTATCAACAAAAAAAATCCAATTTAAATTCAGTAGTTATCAAATGTTTTCACTGCCATAATCATAGCTGCCACTAAAGCAGAAGATCATATTGACACAAGTAAGTTCATACAACAGAGTCGAAGCTTAGTCATCACTAGGATTACCTTGCTTTCTTGTGCACCTCTTGTATTTACTATATAAATGCATTATAATCACTTAGTTGTAATGCCCCGAATTTCCTAATATGGGTTAGGACCTTGATTAGGAGGCCGGGAGGGCCATAATTGAGTTATGATGCTATTTAATGATCATATGCATGTTTATGTGAATTATATTATTATATGATGGTAAATGCATGCATATGGGAGTATTTATAATTATAAGGGTAATTTGGTAATTTGGCCACTGTGGGTGTAATTGTGTATTTTGGGTGCATGGTTGTGATTAATTAATATGGCCACATTATAAGGTGGATTGGTTCGAGCTATTCGCCATGAGACGATCATGAAATGTACATGTTCGGTCTAGTCATAAAGGGTTTAAGTTCGGGGCTCAGGGTGAGTCTCGGGGTTATTTTGATGATTAGAGCATTACCGGGAATAAAAGGGTAATGGGATATGATTTATTGGTATTTGAGATTATTGAGAATAGCGGGAATTGGAGAGCATTAATTATAATTAACGAGATAGGCGGGAAAGGACGGTTTTACCCTTGGAAAGGCTTTAGGAACCTAAAGTGACCTAGGGGCATTTAGGTCATTTAGCTTGGGTTTATATGAGGTTTAGTTGGCTGTGGAAAACAGAACCAAAAACAGAGCATCATCCTTATCTTCTTCTTTCTCTCCCGTGCATCATTTTCTCTCTTTTTCCCTTTGGAGTTTTGAGCTCAAATTGAGGAGTTAAGCTAGGAGATCAAAGGTGGGAGCTTAGGGACATGATTCAGCCATTGAGGGGGATTCAAAATCAAGTTTGAGGTAAGTTCCAGCCATGAATTTTAGTGGAATACTCTGTTTTGGGTTTGAGTTTTAGTTTGTGATTTCTTGATGGAAAGTTTGGATTAAAGGAAGTGTTGATTAATGTTTACCTTGGGTTTTGATGAGGGTTTGATATAGGTAATGTTTAGGGGTTGGATTGAGTGTTTGGATGAGGTTTGAAACTGGTTTGAAGGTTGGGTTTTGAGGAGAAACGCAGGGGAAGCAAGCTGGTGTGCGTAAAGGGCCGCGGCCTATGTTGGTTCTGGGAAGGTGAGCCGCGGCATGGCTATGGTGAGACGCAGCCCATCAGGGCATTTTTGGCTGGAAGTGAGTTTTTGACATGGGGATGCTAGTTTTAGGCCTCGGGGTCGATCCTACTACCCGGTTAAGTGTGGAATGATGTCCTGGAGGCTAGATATTGGTTTGGGAACCTATGTTAATCATTTTTATTGATGGTATCCTATATTTGGTTATGACTAGGTGTTGTGTAATTTCGATACGCAAGTGCACGTAATCGTAACAAGTAATAAAGAGTAAGTGAGATCGTTCCCATGAGGACTGTATACAAAGTACCCAAACTTAATTCCTATTTCTATTTGGCTAACAATAATTGAGTCACAAGAATTAACTAAAATTGTAAAACAAAAATCTAAAATTAACTTCAATAACTGAAAATAAATAATGTTACAAAAATTCAATGGATTAAAAACTAGGGCAATTAATTTCATCAACCATCCTCTTTAATTTTCCTTAACACAAATCTTACTATTCAATTCTTCTCTTGTGATAGCAGGTCAACAATAATAACTTATATTCGTACTAGGATATATAAGTCTCAATCTTATGCAAATTTTCTACATCTCTGTGATAAATAAACATAAGATAGGCATTAAGATTAACAACCCTAAAACTACACAGACCACACAGGTACTCTCGTCCTAATATGAAATCTATGTTTACTCAATTGTAGCATATTCAATTCTCACTTCTCAGATTTTGAATCAAAATCATATATTTCATGTCAATGGTGATCAATCATTCACAAGCATTAGAATCAAATTGAATAAATCACAAGATAAAATTGAAATCATAAAACTTGCATTAATTTAAAATAAAGGTTCAGGAGAATCCATTAACACCCTAGAAGAAATAGTTTAGTTCATGATCAAATCCATAATAACCATAGAAGAAATAAAAAGCATCCAAAATACAGAAATTCAAAGTAGAAAAGAAGAAAAAACTGTGATGAATTCTTCAATTCCGCTTTGCGATCCTCCACAATATGCCTTTCGCCATCTCCTAGGTTAATCTCTCGTCTCCTCTCAGTCGCACATTATGTTTCTTTAAAAACCCCTCTCAATTCTCGAGTGAAAAGACCCAATTGCCCATCTAGAAGTGATCAAATTTGTGAAAAATTGCGTCCTAGCGCTGTAGCACTGTCATTGTAGCGCTGTAGCGCTATAGTCAGAAACGAAATGGGGGAAATCTGGGCACCAGCGCTGTAGCGCTCTTATGGTAGCGTTGTAGCGCTGAAGTCAGAAACCACTTCCTGAAAACTGCGTCCAAGCGCTGTAGCGCTCATGTTGTAGCGCTGAAGTCAGAGCCGAGCTTCTTAAAAATTTCTTCCTAGCGCTACGGCGCTCCCTTAGTGGCGCTGTAGCGCTACTTACAGAACCAACAAAATGCACAAATCCGTCCCAAATTTATTCCACTTTCGCTCCTTTTCATTATTTGTATCACTTTAACATTAATCACCCTGAAACAAGAACAAACGAGCATAATTCCGAAATAAAATAATCCTAACTAATGAAAAATAGCCTAAAAACTAGGACCATAAACGAGCCTAAAACTCATTTATCAAACTCCCCCAAACTAAATCTTTACTCGCCCTCGAGTAAATACTAAGTTAAACTAACAAAACGAAACAAACACAAAACGAACAAGCTAAACCATCATTACCATCTATACTACTTTGCCCAAACTCATGAAATCTCAATTGCAATAATAATAACCAGAATTTCAGCTCACTTGCCTTAAAGTCCAATTTGTAAAGTTCAATTAGGGAGATCAATAATATATCATGAAAATGACAACAACACTTGGACTCTAACATATGTGCTCAACTCATTCCAGACAATTCCACAAACCAACTCTTCAATATGCTTGCATTACTTGACCTTCTCCACTAATGTCAACAACACGTGTTTTGAAATCAAAAGGACTTTCACGGGTTATAGCGTTAGGCTTAGGCAAGGGTAGATGAAATTGTCATTTAGGCTCAATCATTACCATAAGCATAAAAACCTTGAAACCAGCCAAATTTCTCTTCACCACACCAAAAATCACCCTTTTATACAAATAGAGAGAGAGATTACAACACTTTCCATCATTTTCTTCTTCTTTTTTTTTTTTAAATCACACTCCCCCAAACTAAATATTTTCTATATATATAAAATCAAGGAGTGTGACAAAGTGATTCTTTTTTTATTTTTTTTATTTTTTTATTTTTTTATTTTCTCAAAGACTTCTCTCTCTCTTCTTTTTGTACAATCATACTACATTCCAATCATACCAATTCCTCACTATTTTTCATTCTTCTTTCCCACAAATTATATGCTTATGATAATAAAGGAAAAGGAAAAAAAAAAATAAAGAACTTAGGAAATTTAGGCTCAAATAGTATAATCAAGAACAAAAACCAAGTTTAAGACTCAAAAATGGTAACTAAGGATAAATAACTCAAGGTTGTCTTGAAAGGCACAATCGATCCAATAAAATTGCCTAAATCACTTTTCTAAACACATGTCATCAAGGATTTCGCCTCAAAGGCCAAATAATGCAAGTTCTATCAAAGTCAAATTGTCATTCCACCAACCCTAGTCAAACTCATATAATAAAATCCAAAATGTTGCCTTTTCAAAACATATTAAAAGTTTCCCACAAACCTTTTAAATTAAACTCTAAAACAATTGAACCAAGCACACAGTTGAATTCAATTTCCTTTTCACGAGCAAAGACAAAGCAACAACAGACACGAATGATGGTTTAACAATTACACTAAACAACACAGAAAAATCAAACAAAAGACTAAAAGCTAAACTAAACTACGCAAAAATAAAAATAAAAACAGAATAAGCCCCCCCCCCCCCCCCAAACTAAAGATGCACATTGTCCCCAATGTGATAAAAAAAAAACAGAGGAAGAGAACTTACCTGACCAGCCACATCAGTATGGCGGTGGTGGTCGTTGGAACGAAGGACCTTCGAAAGGCTGAGATTGCAGAGGTTGAGGTGCAGGAAAACCAGTAAAGGACGGGGGTGGAGGCGGAGGGTAAAACGGAGAGTACGGTGGATAGGGTGGAGGTGGAGCAAAATAAGTGCGATCCGAATCATCTAGCGACCAGCGGCTCACCAAATTGTTTAATTGAGCCACATGACTCACTTCATAATCATATCGCTGGCCCAAATACTGATTCACCATATGCTGCTGCTGGACCACATATTGATTCTGTTGGATTAGATAATCCAACTTCTCATTAACTTGCTGCAAGCTTAAATTGCTACCGCCACCCAACAAAACTGGTTCAGCTTCTTCCTCCACATCAGCTTCCACACGGCGCTTTCCCTTTTTTCTTGCTTGCGGCACATATAGAGCAGGCTCAGGATAGTCATTCATCAAATTAATGGACAACGGTTGCTGCAGCGAATGATAAATATCAGTAACAAACTCTGGGACACCAGCCTTACAGCACAACATCGTGATGACGGATCCATGGGCTAAACCTCTAGTAGTGTGCCCTTTTTCAATGAAATTGATGTTGGCCTTGATCCAAATACCCGGATTAACACTCATGCCCTGCATCAATGCGTACATCAATAAGGCTCGATCTTTAGTCATATCAGACACATGACTAACTGGCATAAATCGAGCACACACAAAGAACGCCCAAAATCTCGCCTCTATGTTGAGCTGGCAGGATGCTATACTTTTAGGGAGGCTGCCAGATAAATTCCAAGGAGCGCCTTCAAAGCACAGTTTATCAGCCACAGCCGCAAAATCTATAGAACCATTTAAGAACTAGGCATATTCCTCCTCCTCCTGTTTTATATGTGGGGCTTTGAACACCTTATTAATCGCTTCAGTAGTGAAAGGCACACGTTTACCTCGAACAAAGACTGTGTCATTGTGTTTATCTCTTAATTTCGCATAAAACTCATACACCAATGAGACATTAGCCCGTGCCAATCTAGTTACAAAATCGCCCCATTTCCTATTCATGAGATTCGCCCGAACCCGTTCAAAAATCGGATGAGCAAACGGTTAAGACTGAAATTCCACTTCACGCTCGGGAATCAAAGGCTTCCTGACAAATTTCTCATACCGCTCCTGAGCCTTGAAATTGATAAACCGAGTCTCATCATACTCATGCTCAGAACTATCCTCCCTTGGTTGAGACGCAGAAGCTTGCCCCTTTCCCTTGTCCTTATTTCGACCCGCTCTACTCTAGGGTGCCATTATCTATATTATCACCACACCACAAGACAAAATTTTTACAGCACCTCCCCTATCAATGGACCCTTTTCCTCTTCACAAACAGTGACAATATTCAACCTTTTAAACAAATCACTAAAATCCCCACACCCAAACAACAAAAATGATCCACCCTCTTCAATCAATCAAGGCTAGCCAATCCCAAATACCACAACAAAACAAATCGGAGGAGGAAAGGGAAGAAGACCACTTACCAAACCATTGCAATAGATTCCCTTATGCTTGAATGTGAACACCCCCTTCAGAATTTCCACCTTTTGCAAGAAATTAGATCAATGAATTCCTAGGGTTTCAAAACAGATTTAGGGCAAAATTGAAATATGTTGGAAAGAAAGGGAAGAAAGAAGGAAATAAGAGGAGAAATGAAGGAGAGATGGAGGGTGTGTGGAGAAATTTCTGGGAAAAGGGCTGCAATGGAAAAGCTATGGAGGTTATGGAGAGGATGGGAATAAGAAAATAGGAATGAAGAAAAAGAAAGTGAAGGAAATGAGGGAGAAAATCGCACCCCTCTGATTTTTAAGAAAAATTCTGGGCCGAGCGCTATAGCGCTATAGGGGTAGCGCTGTAGCGCTTATACGCGAATTGGGACTCTGGCCTCTGGAACCAGCGCTGTAGCACTGTAAAACCCCGAAATATTGGTCCTTCTCTGAGAATAGCACCATAGCGCTGAAAGTATAGCGCTGTAGCGCTATGGCACCTCCACTCACCACATTTTTAATTTTTTTTTTCACGATTTTCACGGTTTTAATTACAGAAACAAATTAAAATAAAATTGTTCAACTAAAAAAAAAATTACATAAAAATTGAAAATAGAAAAAAAATAAGCTTGAGATGCCTCTCAAGGGCGCTGTCGTTAACGTCATTTAGCCGGACGCTGAATTCCTCATCACTGAGGACGCAAGATAATGACCGACTTGGCTTGATCATAGGGACCTCCCAAGTACGGCTTAAGTCTCTGCCCATTCACTTTAAAAGTTCCACTCTTCTCGCTGCATACTTCTACTGCTCCATATGGAAATACTTTCACAGTTGTATACGGCCCGGACCATCTAGATTTCAGTTTTCCTGGGAAGAGCTTTAATCTTGAATTAAATAATAACACCTGCTGCCCCGGGTGAAATTCCTTTTGTACAAGATTCTTATCATGCCATGCTTTAGTTCGTTCCTTGTAGATTTTCACATTTTCGTAGGCCTCATTCCGGAATTCCTCTAACTCATTCAACTGCAGCATTCTCTTTTCTCCTGCGGCAGTCATGTCCATGTTTAGCTTCTGCATTGCCCAATAGGCTCGGTGCTCTAACTCAAGTGGTAAATGGAACGCCTTACCGAAAACCAATCTATATGGAGACATACCAATTGGAGTTTTGAAAGCTGTCCTATACGCCCATAATGCATCATCAAGTCTTTTGGACCAATCTTTCCTCAAGCTTTGCACCGTTTTCTCTAAAATACTCTTCACTTCCCTATTTGAGATTTCTGCTTGGCCATTGCTTTGAGGGTGATAGGGCAAAGAAGTTCGATGTCTTACACCGTATTTAGACAACAATGCATCAAATTGCTTATTGCAGAAATGGCTCCCTTCATCACTGACTATAGCTCTAGGAGTTCCAAACCGAGTAAAAATATGTTTATGAAGGAAATTGAGAACCGTTTTACCGTCATTAGCTGGTGTTGCTGCTGCTTCAACCCACTTGGATACATAATCAACAGCTAGCAATATATAAAGATTGTTATATGACGACGGAAAAGGTCCCATGAAGTCAATTCCCCAGACATCGAAAAGTTCCACTTCCAAAATTCTGGTCAAAGGCATTTCATTCCTCCTTGTGATGTTACCAGTGCGTTGGCAACGATCACATGCCTTGACAAAATTATAAGCGTCTTTAAAAAGACTAGGCCAAAAGAACCCCGATTGAAGTACCTTGGCTGCTGTCCTATTTCCCCCAAAATGCCCTCCACATTGCAACGTGTGACAGTGAGACAATATGGAACACATTTCCTCTTCAGGCACACAACGACGAATGATCTGATCGGCACAATGTTTGTAGAGAATCGGTTCTTCCCAATAATAGTGTTTTACTTCAGAATAAAACTTCTTAAGCTGTTGTCTAGACATCTCCGAAGGAACTATGTTAGCCTCCAAGAAATTCACATAATCAGCATACCACGGGACAATCACCTCTCCTCTGATAGCAAACAATTGCTCATCGGGAAAACTGTCATCTATCTGTACTTCTTTCTTACTCGGTGTCTCTTCAACCTCCAACCTTGATAAATGATCTGCTACCGAATTCTCTGTTCCTTTTTTATCTCTGATCTCAATATCAAACTCTTGTAATAACAGTATCCACCGTGTCAATCGAGGCTTTGCATCCTTCTTTGTCATGAGGTACTTTATGACCGAATGATCAGTGTACACTATTACCTTATTTCCAACGAGATAGGGTCTAAACTTATCGACTGCAAATACTATTGCAAGCAGCTCCTTTTCAGTGGTGGCATAGTTCAATTGAGCTTCATTCATTGTTCTGCTTGCATAGTAAATTGTTTAAAAGACCCTATCAATTCTCTGACCCAAGACAGCCCCAACTGCATAGTCACTGGCATCGTACATCAATTCGAATGGACGGTCCCAATTTGGTGCAGCAACAATCGGTGCAGAAATCAACTTCTCCTTTAACATTCTGAAAGCTTTTAAACAATCTTCATTAAAATCGAACTGCACTCCATTCATTAACAAGATCGAAAGAGGCTTAGCAATTTTGGAAAAATCTCTGATAAATCTTCTGTAAAATCCAGCATGCCCAAGAAAACTTCGTACTCCTTTTACTGACACTGGTGGGGGAAGATTTTCTATTACTGAGATTTTGGCTTAATCCACCTCAATACCTTTACTAGATATTTTGTGCCCAAGTACTATTCCCTCCTTGACCATAAAGTGGCATTTTTCCCAGTTTAACACCAAATTTTCTTTTTCACACCAGTTTAATACATTCTTCAGATTACCCAAACACAGATCAAATGAAGAGCCAAAGACCGAAAAATCATCCATGAAAATCTCAATGCTCCTTTCCACCATATCTGAAAATATAGCCATCATGCACCGTTGGAGTGTTGCTGGTGCATTACATAACCCGAATGGCATTCTCCTAAAAGCGAACGTGCCATAGGGACATGTAAATGTCGTTTTCTCTTGGTCCTCTGGTGCGATGGCAATTTGATGATAACCTGAGTAACCATCTAAAAAGCAATAATACTCATTTCCTGCCAACCTATCCAACATCTGGTCAACAAAAGGAAGTGGGAAGTGATCTTTTCGTGTAGCCTTATTTAACTTACGATAGTCGATGCAAATGCGCCACCCGGTCACAGTTCGAGTTGGAATTAACTCGTTATTTTCATTCTTAACTACTGTTATTCCTCCTTTCTTTGGCACCACTTGCACTGGACTCACCCAAGCACTATCAGAAATTGGGTAAATCACCCCGACGTCCAACCATTTCAAAATCTGCTCAAGTACAACATCCTTCATAGCTGGATTGAGCCTCCTTTGGGCCTCTATAGATGGCTTGGTTTCTGCCTCCACTAAGATTCGATGCATTACCGTTGAAGGACTTATTCCTCTAATATCTGCCAATGTCCATCCAATGGCCAATTTATGATCTCGTAAAACCCTCAACAATTTCTCCAATTCAGTTTTTGAGAGATCAGCTGAAACAATTACTGGAAAAGTCTCGTTCTCCCCTAAGTACGCATAACACAAATGCTCAGGAAGAGCCTTTAATTCCAATTTCGGTGGCTGCTGAATGGATGTTAATGGACGATCAGTGGCCTCTGCCAACTCTTCAAATTTCTTTAAATACGAGTGGTAAGAGTTAATCCACTTTACATATTCTTTCATCTCTTCATCATCTTCATCTTCCTCCCCACCAGTCAACACTGCCTCTAAAGCATCACCACTGACCCTTCTTTTCAAAACTGCTTTATCTATCACATCCACACTGTAGCAACTGTCACTAGCCATCGGATACGTCATTGCCTTGAAGACACTAAACACCACCTCAGCTCTCCCTTTTGCACATCTATTAGAGCTTGTCCTGTTGCTAGGAATGGTCGCCCAAGAATAATTGGGACATTTGCATCCTCCTCCATGTCCAGCACAATAAAATCTGCAGGGAAAATGAATTTGTCGACCTTCACTAGCACATCTTCAATAATCCCCCTCGGATGAGCCAGTGATCTATCGGCCAACTGTAGTGTAATAGTTGTTGGCTTTGCCTCACCCAAACCAAGTCTTTTGAATACTGATAGAGGCATGAGATTTATGCTGGCTCCCAAATCACAAAGTGCATGTTTACACTCAAAGTTACCAATTGTGCATGGGATTGTGAAACTTCCAGGATCTCTCAACTTCTGTGGAAGCTTCCTCTGCAAAATAGCACTGCACTCTTCGGTCAATGCCACAGTTTCGTAATCCTCCATCTTTCTCTTCTTTGATAAAATATCTTTCATAAATTTAATGTAACTGGGCATCTGCTCTAATGCTTCTGCGAAGGGGATGTTGATATGCAGCCTCTTGAATACCTCTAAGAACTTTGCAAACTGCTTGTCAAGACGGTTCTTTTGGAGTCTCTGTGGATATGGAATTTTTCTGTGATGATCTATAGACACCGGAGGTACCACTTCTCTTGCTAGCGGAATCTCTTTAACCTTCTCTTCACAAGTCTTCTTGTCCTCTTCATTGGGTGCCTGTTGATCTTGCTTCTGCTCGACGCTCTTTTCCACATTTGTTCCCTCATACACTGTTCCACTCCTCAAAGTAATCGCCTGACACTGTTCGTTAGGATTCCCCTTTGGATTCACCTCAGTAGTGCTTGGCAAGTTCCCTTGAGCTCAGTTTGCCATAAGCGTAGCCAACTGTCCAATCTGAGTTTCCAAGCTCCGAATTGATGATCTCGTTTCAGTCATAAATTGAGTCAACACATCAGCCTAACCGTCTTGCTTTGCTTGCATCTATTGTTGTGCAGGTCTTACTGTTTGCTGCTAAAAAAACCCAGGAGGAGGTCGAGGATAGTGTGGTTGATTCTGTTGAAACTGTTGCTGACTGCCGTGCCCAGTTGTCCACGAAAAGTTTGGGTGATTCCGCCACCTTGTATTGTAATTCATGGAATATGGGTTGTTGGAAGGTCTTGGGAAGTTCCCTATTGCTTGCACTTGCTCCATAGGCATATTGTTAAAATCCCTATTTGTGCATTGTTCAAATAAATGAGGCCCCCCACATAACTCACAAATAATCTACATTTGCATCACGGGAGCCTGAGCATGAATGTTATTCTGCTGTAACTGTTTAGTTAATGTTGCCACTTGAGCGGACAACATTGAAATGGCATCCAATTCATGCACTCCAGCCACCTTCTTATTGGTTTCTCTTTCTGATGGCCATTGATAGTTATTCATGGCCATTTCCTCCAACAGATCATAAGCTTGGTTAACGCTCTTACTCATGAATGCTCCTCCAGACGCTGCATCTATGATTGTGCGAGTAGTACCACACAGACCATTGTAAAAAATATGTACTAGCATCCATTTTTCGATTCCATGATGGGGACATTTTCTCAACAGCTCCTTAAACCTCTCCCACGCATCATACAACGATTCACCATCTTTTTGGTGAAAATTATTGATTTCACCTCTATACCGTGCAGACAACGATGGTGGGAAAAATTTCGCTAAATTTTTTTGAGTTAGCTCTTCCCATGTTGTTATAGAATTGGCTTCCAGAGAAATAAGCCAACTCTTTGCTCGGTCCCTCAGTGAAAACGGGAAAAGTCTCAATCTCACTGCATCATTTGTCACTCCGTTCATCTTGAATGTGGCGCAGAGCTCTAGGAAATTAGCCAGATGTAAGTTTGGGTCTTCCGTTGGCAATCCCCCAAACTGAACTGATGATTGTACCATTTGCAAAATAGCAGGATTAATTTCAAAATTATTAGCCTCGACCGTTGGAGGTCTAATGCACGACTGTGCCCCCGTTACAGTAGGTAGCACATAGTCCCTCAAACTTCTTTGCATTGGTTGCTGAACTGGTGCAACTTCTATTCCTCCAACATTATCCGCTGCTATCCCAGCATTTCTATTCTCATCGTTACCATGGGCAATGTTGTCAACCCCTCCGTTACCTCTGTTCTGAGCCATTTTTTCTACCCTATTCTGTTTCCGATTTCTTCTACAGGTTTTCTCAATTTCCGGATCAACAGGCACCCTTGACTCAGACCCCTGTCGTCGCATAAACTATATGAGTACTTGAAATCACAAAGTGCAACAGAAAACCAGAATGAGAATGGTGAGAAAGAAAGGCAACCAAATTAGAAAAAGAATTACTTTCTTGATATTAGTAAAAACAGTCCCCGGCAACGGCGCCAAAAACTTGTTGTGTAATTTCGATACGCAAGTGCACGTAATCGTAACAAGTAATAAAGAGTAAGTGAGATCGTTCCCACGAGGACTGTATACTAAGTACCCAAACTTAATTCCTATTTCTATTTGGCTAACAATAATTGAGTCACAAGAATTAACTAAAATTGTAAAACAAAAATCTAAAATTAACTTCAATAACTGAAAATAAATAATGTTACGAAAATTCAATGGATTAAAAACTAGGGCAATTAATTTCATCAACCATCCTCTTTAATTTTCTTGAACACAAATCTTACTATTCAATTCTTCTCTTGTGATAGCAGGTCAACAATAATAACTTATATTCGTACTAGGATATATAAGTATCAATCTTATGCAAATTTTCTACATCTCTGTGATAAATAAACATAAGATAGGCATTAAGATTAACAACCCTAAAACTACACAGACCACACAGGTACTCTCGTCCTAATATGAAATCTATGTTTACTCAATTGTAGCATATTCAATTCTCACTTCTCAGATTTTGAATCAAAATCATATATTTCATGTCAATGGTGATCAATCATTCACAAGCATTAGAATCAAATTGAATAAATCACAAGATAAAATTGAAATCATAAAACTTGCATTAATTTAAAATAAAGGTTCAGGAGAATCCATTAACACCCTAGAAGAAATAGTTTAGTTCATGATCAAATCCATAATAACCATAGAAGAAATAAAAAGCATCCAAAATACAGAAATTCAAAGTAGAAAAGAAGAAAAAACTGTGATGAATTCTTCAATTCCGCTTTGCGATCCTCCACAATATGCCTTTCGCCATCTCCTAGGTTAATCTCTCGTCTCCTCTCAGTCGCACATTATGTTTCTTTAAAAACCCCTCTCAATTCTCGAGTGAAAAGACCCAATTTCCCATCTAGAAGTGATCAAATTTGTGAAAAATTGCGTCCTAGCGCTGTAGCACTGTCATTGTAGCGCTGTAGCGCTATAGTCAGAAACGAAATGGGGGAAATCTGGGCACCAGCGCTGTAGCGCTCTTATGGTAGCGTTGTAGCGCTGAAGTCAGAAACCACTTCCTGAAAACTGCGTCCAAGCGCTGTAGCGCTCATGTTGTAGCGCTGAAGTCAGAGCCGAGCTTCTTCAAAATTTCTTCCTAGCGCTACGGCGCTCCCTTAGTGGCGCTGTAGCGCTACTTACAGAACCAACAAAATGCACAAATCCGTCCCAAATTTATTCCACTTTCGCTCCTTTTCATTATTTGTATCACTTTAACATTAATCACCCTGAAACAAGAACAAACGAGCATAATTCCGAAATAAAATAATCCTAACTAATGAAAAATAGCCTAAAAACTAGGACCATAAACGAGCCTAAAACTCGTTTATCACTAGGTGACCGCTAAAGGACTAAAAGTTGATCGTTCTCAAGGGTCGTTCTTTTAATCATTCTAGCTCGAATCTGAGGTAAGAAAAATGCACCCTGTGTGTATGTGACATGCATGGCTATTCTTGATGCATGCTGGTTGATTATTAAACGTGACATGCATGGCTATTATTGGTGCATGTTGGATTGTTAAGTATAATGCATGTGATGCATGAGAAACATGTGATTAGGACATGCTTTGTATACTAAGTATGATATCGTTCAGAGCTTGAGCCTCTGTGTTTGTCCATGGTCCTAATTGTACTAGTACCTGTTACGTAAGCATGCTGAATACCTTGTTTATGGATATTGGACATGTGATATATGTTTGGTGGCATGGCTTACTTGTGTATGGCACTGACTTATTAGTCAGAACTGGCAATGGTGTCAGATCCATCTGTGAGGCTGTGACTTATTAGTTAAGTTCACAATGGGTTAAGCATTGGTCGTGTTTCATTGACCTAAGGATCAGAAACGACATAAGCATCGAGGACACAAGGCCGAATGAAGATTAGATCTAATCGATATCAGCGTTGAATGGCTCTATGGCATTAATGCTGGACCGACCCTAAAGTCGATGAACTTATAAGCGCTTGGTTAGTCTGAGACTAGTTACTGAGAGCCAGGGCATAGGGCCCCAGTGACTGTCTGTCACATGGCTAGGGAACGTTGTTCCACAGTTACGACTCTAGAGTCGGGGGGAAGGTTATGTTGGTGACTAATCACCATGCACCTATCTTGTTGAAGCTAGTGAGATGCTCACTCATTTGTTAAGCCCTGGTGATCCTATCATCACATGGCTAAAGGGTGCTGTCCCCATATTTGTGACTTTTCGTGATAGTCACCTATTTGTTTGGACTGTTGGTCCTGATTAAATAATACAATCACTCTTGATATTATATCATGTTATATTGTGTTTTCTTGCTGGGCTTCAGCTCATGGGTGCTATGTGGTGCAGGTAAAGGCAAAAGAAAGCTAGACCATCCTTGAGTTGGAGAGCTTAGGTGATGACGTGTACATATGCAGCTGCTCGTCCGCCACGGCCGAGGTTTAAAGGGGAACTAGAGTTAAACCCTGTTTTGCTGCATAGAACGACCTGTTGTAAATATTTTCCTGTAGTAGACTCTGAAATTATACTTTTGGGATCCCAACATATATATTAAACGTTCTAGTGAAACGTTACATCTTAACCAAAAATTTTAATCCCTAAACCGCTAATCATACTTAGTTACACGATTTTGGCCAAATGACTCGATTAGCGAGTTTAGCACTATTTACAAGGCACACCGTAACGGTCCCTGGAGTTGGGGCGTTACATTAGTCATCACTAGGATTACAATAACCACTGTCAAACATACTAAATAAATTAAACATGTTTACAATTAAAGTGTAAATAAAAGCTACTCAAACGAATGGTTTCTCTTCAATGATTTTAATTGCTAGTGCAGGATCCTTGGGTTAAAGTTTCTGAACAACAAGCCTAAAATGAATGAAGAAACCTAACCTCAACAGAGCATTGTCTATCAAAGATAATTAGAGCACATTTTTAGACTCTTCATATGAAATATCATCAAAGAATTTCATTAAGTAACAAGGCACTAGCCAAATTGAAATCAGATATAAACAACTATTTACTAGTAATACTTAAATTAATAAGATGCTCTGAGACTTGAGTACTCAGCTCATAGATATTTAATAATACTATAAAAATCCCCACACTGTCGGACTATCCTTTACAACTTAATATTAAGATCCTGTAAACTAAAATAGAAAAGAAGTTAATTCGGAGATTTTCAAATGTTGAAGGAATCTCGCCACTAACTCCAGAACTGAAAAGACTACTATGAAATATAAACAATGAAAAACAAAGGAATCAGGATGGGACCAATGTACTACTGCAATCATTAAGTTGAATAGTAATTCTCAATGGGTTTCATGATACCTGTATGGACTATAAATAAATGCACCCAATCATAAACAGAAAAAGAAATGAAATGAAAGACCCGTAATAATACAAGCGTACAGTATTTTTAATTTGTTTAAATTCCCTAGTTCTGGCGGTAGCTGACCAGAGAAATTGTTCATTGGTAAGTACCTATAGACAAAATTATTTCCATGAATAAATGTCATTATTATCATAAACTATGAAATAGTCTTCAATGACATGCTTGAAATGGGCAATGGAAAATTCATAAAGAAAGGAGAAAAAACGATATAGTTACCATTAAAATTAAAAAATGCCTATAACTTACAAAAAAGATAGGTCAGTAAGTAGTCCCAATTCCTTTGGTACCTCCCTTGACAGTTCATTTGCGCTTAAGGCCCTAGTAATTGCCAAAAAATAATGATCAAGTGGAGAGAAATATTTTTAACATATCATACTAATCTTGTTAATTCCAAGCTCAAACTTTAGGTAAGCTTACAAGGATTTCATGTTAATAAGGTTTCCAATTGATGGAGACAATCATAACAGATAACAGAGGCAATTTTCAGAGCTCAAAGACAACAAAACTCACCTCCTCAGCTGCATCATTAGCAGTCTTGAAACGCTGTGACCTTTGCTGGTTCATCTTAGCTCGAGGCGCAACACCATCTACAGAAAATAAATCCAAAACACAAAATTTCAATCAACAATTTATAACTGAGTGTACAACACTTGAATAAATAAATAAGTGCTACATAGGTCCAACTATAGTCTATGATATAATCTAGTTCTCTAAAAATCATTGGATATAAATGCAACTGAGTACACAATAAATAGATATTGTAACAAACAAACAAAAGTTCATGTTAAATACCTCCATACTCCTTGTTTTGTGGATCGATGTAAGAATTAGGGAGTACAAAGATAACTCCAGGTAGACCTGTTCAAGGCAAAAAGTTAAGATCATGACTATTGAACTTCCATAAACTTTCAATAGTAAACTTTTGTGTCACATTAAACTACCATTAAACTTCTCTGACTCTTCTTCGGTCATTACAGCTTGAAAGCCTGTGTAAGTTGTTGTGCTACAAGCATAAATTTTCTTTTTGCCTCTTCCATACTGTATCCAAGAAAGCAATTATTACAAGGCTAAATTATTTTGAATACAAATCTAATCCGGAGTACAAAACTAATAACATGTTACATGTCTTGAGACATAAAAGAATTTGCATAGGCCCTTCAAACTAATGTAAATGAAAGCAAATTATTATTATTTTTATATAAAAAAAATGAAGAAACAGAAGACAAACCCAGTATCATAATCAATTTATTATCCAACTATTCAAATTTTCTCTCCATCAACAGGGCAACATAAAATCTTTTTCCAAAAATCGGTGCCAGGCCGCTGAAAACCAAAAATTTATACGAATCATTCTGCTAACTAGCTCTTTCAGTACAAAACAAAAATATGTTTAAAACGAAATATAGTACTAAGCTCCCAAAGCTCAAACAAGGCTACACCATAAATATGATGTCAATTTTTTTGTTTTTTTGCATGATGATGAATCAAAGACTAGTATTGAGTAGATGAGAGGACAAGCACACCCCACCAATGCAATAAAGATATCCATTCTCTTAAAAAATCAGAGAAGGAAACCAGCCAAAGGGCTACCCAATGAAACTTGTAGGAAAATGATTTGCACATTAATTGAAAGGTCAAATAAAATACAGTACCTACTCTCTCAGTTCACGCAATTAGAGGAGAGGATGATCGAAAACATATTAAGTTCAGTCTATTTAAGTTGACTACAAAATTACACTACTGGACAAAACATACTTGTTCTCAGGTTCAGATATCAGATAAAAAAAATGTATTCTCTGCTTTTCCATGATAAGGCTAACTGCAACCCCTCACATCTGAAAACTTCTTATATTTCTTTACACCCCTCAAAGTTACATGAACACATTGACATTCATGCTTGCACAATTGGGATACTTATTGTCATAACAAACCAAAATTTCAAGAAAGCATTGTTAATAGCAAGCAAAATAGAAGAACCAAATATAAATGCCTATAAACTATAATTATGAAGTCAAATGATTAAGACCAACTTATTTCTAGGCACAGGACAATAAACTAATGGATAATTTAAAAAAAAAAAAAAATCTTAGCCTCTATAAATGATGTTGAAATAGTAAGGTTGTCACATAGAGAAATATAAATAAATTTCAATGAAATACGTACTTGAGCTTTGCCATTGTGTTCTCCACTAAAGCATTATTGAATAAAAAGCCAACAATAGAGCATTTCCAGCCATTATTACAGCCACATAATATATTTAACTGTGGTCCTTGCAAGATGTTCGACCATTTTCTGGCAAAGATCCAACTGAAACACATGCACACGTATGAGGAAAGAAAAGAGGACAAACATATTATTGTAACACAACTCTTAAAGAACACAAAGAAGGTTTTACAAGTCTTATTCTTTTCATCTACATAAATAGAAAGTACATAACCAGCATATATCATATCATCATATCTATCCATATTACTTAGTTAAGAAAAGAAAAAACAACTTTCTTCAATTAAGGTGTCTGTCAATTTAGTATATATCATTGTTAACACTTGACCAGGAAGAAATTTGAGCCAAAGAACCTTTCTAATTTAATGCATTTAAGCTAAACAGAGTTTTCATGGTATAACTGCCCATCAACTAAAGGGAATAGATTTAATGCATCTCTAAACAAGACAGGTTCTATTATCTGAGCTTCTAAACATCATCATGGAAAATCAAAAGGTGTCAATTACATAATTCAAAAGAAGAATCTTTAAGATGCAAAAAGAGTAAAGATGGTGATAGAGGGTCATCAAGTTGCTTGCTAGTTCTAAATCAAAAACACTAATGCAAAATAAGTCATAATGTCAATGTCCACCAACTCCAACCTTGCACTGGCATAATCAAATTAAATCAAATCCAATGAACTCTTTGGCCTACGAAAATAAAGTAACTACAAAAGAAGAAGCTTTAAGAAGAAAAGAGAATAAATATGGTTATACAGGGTCATCGACCTATTCTTAGTGGGAAAAACTGGGCTTAAAATTTGCTAAAAAGAAACAATGCATGAATTAAATACCTGTCCATCTGTTAGCTGCTGAATGAGCAACTTCAATTGCACTTCCTGTCGGTGTAATAACCACAATTAGTATGCATAACAAAGAAGCTATCTAGTATCAAGATGTTAATCTCAATTAAGAGTATCTAAAGTTTAGGCCTAAGAAGAAAGTCTGAACTCATTGCTTCAAAGGCAGCTGGATCATTGTCCGCATATTGTTCCATTTCTTCCTAAAAATAATAACAAAATGCAATTAGAAACTCGAAGCAAAGTTAGAATCCTTGGCTGCATTAAGGAATGCCAAATCATTTAACAACCTTCAGCTCAGTATGCTTTTGCTGAATGGATTTCAACTCATTTAAAGCCTCCTCTCTTTCATCCTAGAAAATGCTAACATGTCAGACAAATAATAACCTAAGAGTTCATTTCTATAAACTAGTTCAAACCCTGGTAAGGCATATAGGGTCTTTAAGGATGCTCACAGATGCCTCTCGCCCCTTCTTTAATGATTCACACTACTCAGCAAGTTCTGCAAACCGCTTCTTACTGCTATGAAGATCAGATTCAAGTTTGCGAGTTACATTTCTCAGCTGCCCAATGTTTCAATATCAGTACAAGATAAAGTAGTTACATGATTTATAAGGGCACCAAATTTACTCCAAAAATACACCTGGAATTTTAAAAAAACTCACAATTAGAAAAAACTCCCAATATAAACAAGTTGTAAAATAGTTTCACATCAACACGCAATTGTTGCTATCTGTTTTCTCTGCAGTGTCAACATACACATAGAAGTCTCACTTAGTCTACTAAACAACAGCTTCAAGGTAAACTACCTAAATATTCAAAACTTTACAAACACATCAAACTTACAGAGGTTCCTATCTTGTCTTTTGAAACAAGATCATCGTCCACTAGACTTTGGACAACATCTTTCACGGACTGGGTAATCACACCTTTCTTTGGTCCTAATTTCTCCAGTTCCTTAAGCTGAAACCAACAATAAAATCAAGACAAGTCTTCCATTTTATTATGAAAACAAAGAAAAAAAACTCAATGCGTTTCTAAAAAAAAAATCATATACTTCTTCGAGGAGATTGTTTATAAATTTATTATTAATATACCATGGTCATGAAATAACCAATAAAAAATTATAGAGCATTACATATATAAAATGGAATGCTCACAAGGAAGAAGTCTTGAGAATCGTAAAATATTTGAAGAATTTTCTCACGCTTCTCTTCCAGCGAAAGACCTCTTTTCTTCGACTGTAATAAAAACCAATAATTAAAATTATTAAGAAAAAATATTCTGAATGAATAAAACACTAAATTAAACTGTCGATACTTTATTAAATTATAAGAAAGAAAATAAAATGTAGATAATAAGTATGTAATATCACTGAATCAATGACATCTGGAATCTAGATTAATATGATTATAATAATTACTTAGAAGTCATCTAAGATTCAAAGCCATGTATCTTTTCATCAATCAAACAAAGCAGAAAACTAAAGATCGAGAATTAGGGTCCACGCCCCCATTTCCTCTTTAGTTTCTCTAATTTTCACACATTTTCTCAGGAAACAAACGACGACAATATCCAAGCATTATAATTACAATTAAAATGCATTTACTAACAAATACTGAAAATAAACAACAAACAATCTAGTGATCCACCGGAATACAAAAAAACAAAAACCTAAATTCAATTGAACTAAAAATATAAAAATATAGTTTTGAATTAAAAACACTACTGCAAAATAAATCATAATCAAATCCAATCCATTCAACACTCTGGTCTAAGCAAAAATAGTAACTACTACAAATTAGCTTGCAACACTAAAAAACAAAGTGAATTCAGCTACCTATAAATCCTCCATGATCTCCAATTCACTGCCCATAATATAGAAAACGAAGCCGAACCCAAAAAAGAGAAAATGGTCCCCGAAATCATACACGCCAAAAGCAGGCGATGCTCATCACCTTCCATAGCCCAGTTCTCTCCCCTGCTCCATAATATAGAAAACGAAGCTGAACCCAAAAAAGAGAAAATGGTCCCCGAAATCACACACGCCAAAATCAATAACCACATGCGTGATCGGAACTTCCGAAGACGGAGCCGAACGACTAGAAACGCCGAAGAGTCGATCGTTGTAGACAGAACAGTGGGCTGACTTCGGAGACACCGTAGGCGATCGGAAACACCGTCGATGATCGTAGGAGTCAAACAAGTATTTTTTCCTTGGAAACACATTCGATGATAGCAGGCGATAAAATATTGTTTAGAGGTTTGGAAATAAAAAAAAGGAGAGAAAATAACAAAGTAAAAGGGTAGAAGATAGAATAGGCGGGCTCCAAAAATTTTGTACCGCCAAATTATTTTTTCTTTGCCACCTATTATTTTATTATTTGATGTACCATAATACTTTTTTAATAGTATTATATTCATGTGTTATGGAAAGGGGTATTTTTTGTAGTGAAGGTGCCTCTGGGGACAGTGCAAGGGTGGGAGCTCGAGAACCAGCAATGGAGTTGGTTGTTCGTCTCGACAACCAAGTGGCAGAGAGGCCGGCAATGCTCGAAGGTAGGGGTTAACTGTGGAGGAAGTTAACAGAGTTCCGCTTCCACAACCTTCATAGACGTATAAGGGTGATGGGTTAAAAGCGAAGGATTACCATACCCTGCTTCAACATCTTGATGAAATTGATATTGGATGATGCTCTGAGCTGGGTTATCTCTTCTCCGGGTGTTGCGATTGTCTTGGAGGTCTGATAGACCTCTCCCGGCGGGCACATGCCCTCCTGCTTATTGCATGTTCAGGCATTGAGGTTGTTTTGCAAGTCAGCCTGACCTCAAAACACACCATTATCCTTGGGACGAACCACTTCGGTCTCTCTGTCGGACATGATATTTTTGTTTAACGAGATACCGATACCATGTTCTTAGTTCTGTAGGGCATTCCTTGGGTGTATCCCTAGACCGTTGTTCCGACGGGGTTGGTTAGGTCCTAAGGGGACACCGACTCCAGGCCTCGCGCTGTCCGTATGGGGGTGTTAGGACAGAACGCCCTGAGCTCCACGGGTGCTGATAGCCTGGCGGTGTCCTCGGACCCCTGCACCATTACCTTTATCAGTTTGGTTAGGTACCTGGTTGCCCTCAAGATCTTGATGAGCCCTCTTCTACTTTGGAGTAGGATTATCGTCAACCTTTCTTTTACCATGATCCTATGGTGGCATCGGGGTTCCAACTCCTGTTGGGTGCCCGACGGGCACCCTTGCTCGCAGATCTCGTGCCTTTGTATTTGGGGGCTCGGGAGGCACTCTGGCTATATTGACAGGTGGCACACAAGTTGGGTACCTAGCTACTGCATTTCCATTGGGTTCCACTCACAACCCCTGGGTTGCGAGAGTGGCCTTCATGGCCAGCACAATCTCTATACAGCGGCGATGTTACCCTCTTGAGCATCGATTTGTTGTTGTTGGGTGGCCACCTACTCATGGAGCATCACCACCTTCAGCATCTCCTTTGCCTCCATGGGCTGAGGGTATTCTTCCTCATAGTACCATTGGCAGACACCGTCATCTTCGCCGTCGTACTCAACATCTTCATCATAATCCTCCATCATCTCAGGTACGTCCTGAGGTAGCTATCGATTGGGTTCCCCTCCTTCGACTCCGGTAGCAGGGAGTACATCATCTAGAACGTTTCTTCAACCAATTACCATGGTTGTGAGTGTTCCAAATGCTTTCTTCAAGATCTCAATGAAAGCACCAAAATGTTATCTGCCTTTTTCACTATCAACCTTAAACGAGAGATCAAAGAAATGAACAACAATAACACACAGGTTTTTACGTGGTTCAGGCTATAAAAGAGTCCTAGTCCACGAGTCTCTGAAATTAAGAAGATTGGAAGCTTGTTGAGGTAAGTTCCAATGGTGTATTCTCAAGCAGCGTTTAGATTACTCTCAGTACAAGGTGTTATCTCTCTAATAAACCCAACCCTTTACAATGAGACTCCCATCCCTATTTATTGATGTTGGGGTCATTAATACTAATCATCTATAATTAATACACATTCTTCCCATTATTGGGGAATTAATAATAATTTAATTCATTAGACTGCATTGAATAGAGACCACGACCCAAGCGAGATATGTGAGGCCCACTGTGGAAATGTACCTGCTTTATGAGGAACATGCACCAGGTACTGTCACGACGTGCTGTAAGTATCTCCATGTATGATGATGTAGGGGGAGTGCGAATTGTCGAGTCATACACTCGACAACACTGTGTACAAATTGCCAAAAAGGTTGTCAGACGATCCTCTGGCGCTGCGAACCTACATTGGCTAACACATGGCGCCTATCTTAGGTCCAAGAACCAGAACCTTGGACCTGGGGAATGACGGAGGGAGAAGAGCTATTGCCATAGTTGCCTCACCTGGAGGACCTCCAGCTCCAAGGGCAAACGTCGGAGGGTAATCAACCTCTAAGGCACCCACAACCTACTGACTTTCAAAGACATGGCCTTACCTAGGAGGATACTCGCCCCAAATAGAGGCCTCAGGGGGTAACACACCCCGAAGATGTCTACGAGCGTCCGAGCCAGTCACTATGAGTTGCCACGTGTCGGAGGTGAAAATACAGACAACACTTATAAAACAAATGGTATTTATTTATATTAATAACATATCAGACCTCATTCATGCATAACCACTTTATACAAAGTACCTCCACTAAGATGTCCTACTACATCAGTAATCCGAAGCTAGATTATATGTATTCACAATGCTAGTGAACCGTAATTATAGTATTTAATCCAAAGATTCCGTATAACTTCTTTTTACTGCAAACTGTTTAAATTTGTTCCCTACAATCTTAATCATCTCGTACGAATACAAGATTATAGTCACAATAATGAATTTGAGAATTTTTCTTATATTAATATAACAATATTCTAATAATAATAATGAACAATCAATATATGCAAAAATTCACTTTTATTATTTATTTCATAAAACATTGTTCAACACATATGCTTTAAAAGGCACAATTCCCAACAGAAGGGCACTAGATTCTTTTATTTCTGTCACTGGGACATGACCAAGGTGCTCCTTACCAAACCCACATTCAGAAGTAAAGAGGGTGCATATCACAAGGAATATTTTCTGACGACCAACCTAGTCACGAAAAATCTACCTTTCCAGCAAGGAGGTAATGAGTCATCCCTCATCTCTTTCCCTTCTTTTTTTTTTTCCTTTTTAAGGTTGATACTTAGGCCCATGGAAGCGACCTCTTCCTACTCAGGGCATGCTTAATTGAGCAGACTTACTGACAACACCTACCCATGATGAGAACAGTTGCTGACTGTTGGTGATTAATGCCAACCTTAGGTTGGTCAACTCATTTTAGCCTCACCAGATCACCAAGGAGACTACAACAAAGAGTGCCACTGGTGGGAGGGCCACCAAGTAGAACACCGGTGAAGAAATGAGGAAAAATGAGCAGCCTAAGTCAACCCCTGCTCCAACAAGGAGAATAACAGGGGGAATTAGTATCAGGGAGCAAAGAGACACTCCTCGTGTCAAGACCCCAAAAACCCCTAAAGTTAGAGGGAAGATCAAACAAGTATTGGTCGAGGATCCCCTGGACCTTTCCTTCTCTTCCAATGATGACAACGATGACCACCTTCCAAGTAATGAGTTAAAAAAAAGTAACACTTCCCCTGTAGCTAAGTGTAGATGTAGACTTTTTAACTCACTCTCTTCCTTTTTCTGACCTACTCGAAAAGGAAGTAGAGGTAGATATTTTTAATGTATTTGAGGAAGATCTTTCCTAGTCGAATAAATCTTCTTTGTTAAGTTGTTTCTCGAGCAATAGTATAGATATGGGTACCAAACTTACTTTCTAGCTGTTTTTCTCGAACTCTTTATGCCTCTATTGTATTTTCTAATATATTTTCTATTGTTTGCAGCTATGTCAAACTCTGAGGCTTTTGCCTTTACAACTTGGCCTCCTCTCGTGCCTCGACCAAGAAAGCTTCCACAAAACAGAAGGCTATCGATGCTGGGTCGAGCGAAGACCAGCCTGCAACAAAGTATCCCAGGCAAGATCCTTCTGCTCCAGTAGTTTCTCCCACGACAAACCAGACTCCTCCTATCGCAAGAAGCTCTTCAATAGCCTTGAGGGTTGATCCCAATACTTCCCTAGCAATAATTCAATGCCTCAAGGCATCTACTGAGGAGATCTTCACTCGAACAACAAAGCTCTCTCACCATCACCTAAGTGTTGAAGCGTTTGTGGCCCTCGAGGAAACCTCTGTGGATCAAGCCTTTGGTCAGGCTATCTCGGAGGTGGTATCGATAAATTTTTTACTCTATTTGTATGTTCAATCAATATCTCCTTCTCGTATCTAATATTTAAATTTTGTAGGGTGCGATGACTCCGACTCATACTCGCCCTCGAGCAAAAGCATTCACTGATGAGCTTAAGAAGGCGATGGCCTCAGTGGATAATTTTTGAAACATTGCAAAGAACAAGGAAGATGTTGAGACAATAGAGAAGGCGCTAGCTGGTAAAAACATTGAGATCGAGTTGAAAAGCAAAGTTATCCAAATCATGTAGGAAAAGGAGACTGAGTAGACCTGCATTATCGTCGAACATGACCACTAGCTGTAGGAAAATGCAGAGCAGATTTGAAGTCTTGAAGAGGATTTTTCTTTGACCAAGGCTAAGTTCAAAGACACCACTTTCAATTGCTTCTACATGTGTTTGAAGTACAATAAGGAGGCCAATTTTGACTATCTTCCTGCTAAGCTTCAGAAGGAAGAAATTGCCAAGTATGTTGCTCACGAGGCTGCTGAAGCAGCTAAAGTTGTAACTCCAAAAAATCATGAGGTAGTGATCTCATTGAATCCAGAGGGAAAACAAGAGCATGGAGAGGTTGTTCATCGTCCATGATTTTCTATTTTTTTTTTTTAACCATCCAGGCAACATGTTTGGATTGTACAGACAATGGCTGTCCGAGCAGCTTTTAATCTCGGGTACATGTAAAAAAATTCCTGTATATACATACACTATGCTGCTCATTTAATTTTAACAAGATATAACTTTTAGCTTCTATATATGATTTATGATTTTCTTGCTCGAAGAAGCAAAAATTTCATTTCTATGTTTGTTTGAAAAAAACACAACACTATATAAATTGTAAACAAAAATTACGTACTACTCAATCATGCTTTTTACTCTTTTGCTTATGTGTAATTATGCATTCTCTATATGACCCCCAAGTGATCGAGGAGATAATTCCTTGGTCACTTTCCAAATGACCAGGTATGTTTGAATTAATCATTCTGCTCGCAACAATTACATAGAGCAGTTTACTTAGAAAAAAATCACACATGTTTAGCAATACTTGTTAAAATAACAAAAATTGGAAAACAACCCTTGTAAAAAACTCTTAATAAAATGGACAAAATTGTGTCTATTCAATTATAGAATTTGTACAAGTAGTTATTGTTTTTGAAAGAAAACATCTTGGAGTGAATCTTATTAAATAGTTGGTCGTGTAAAAATGGGCATAAACGTGCCTTGTGACCAGGTATTGCATAGTCTGGAAAATAATTATTTACTACAAAACTAGGGAAAAACGTACTTTAACATCCAGAAATTAAAAAAATTACTAAAAATGCACTAATCGTATAAAAAATGGAAAATTCGTGCCTTACGACCAGTGCCATATAAATTAATACGTGCGATGGTGTTCACCATTCCAACATCGTCCAATTAGTTTGCCATTTAATCAAGCAAGTTTTTACATGCCCGGCTGTAAAACATCTACGATTTGATATTGTGACGCCCCACGTCACTATGGCTGCTTTTTGGAATGACAACTGGCCCTACAAACCAACACGAGTCTTTTCAGCGTGCTTTGTCCTCACTCACATGCTTCCTAGGAAAACTTCCCAAGAGGTCACCCATCGCTAGATTACCCCAGGTCAAGCACGCTTAACTTTGGAGTTCTCAAGTGATGGGCTACCAAAAAAGAGATGCATCTTGTTGATATAGGTAGTACCCATCAATCTATTTAAGCCCTCTTCAACTGTGTAGTCCCATACCTACACAATCATAGAATCATCACAGTTGACCTTCCCCAGGCAGTGTGGGATTTCACAGCTTACCCGGTCTTTCCCCTTACGGATCACGGGATTATGACTGTCACAATCACCCCCCCTTACGGGCCCGATGTCCCCGTCGGCCACACTTCCGGCTGGGTCAAGGCTCTGATACCAAGTTGTAATGCCCTACTACCTTAGAGTCGTTACTAAGTGAGTTTAAAATGTGCAATTAACTCGCTCAGCGAGGTTTTTCGAACAAAAGTGTGATTAAACAAAAAGACAAGGCTGTAATCTTTAAAAGTACTCCATTTTACTAAAAGTTCCAAGAGTTTAACATTTGGGATCCCAAAACGAGGTTCGTAAAATATTTACAATTCAAAATAGATTTACAGATGACCAATTATCAAAACACAGTTTAGTACATCCATTTCTCATAATGCCCCAAACCAAAGCAGTCGGGCAGGCCAAACATGTACGCGCCGCCCCCACGCTCTCCGTACTCATGGCTGGTTGACTTTCTCTTTGCCCTTACCTGCAACATTCCTCTGCTGACTCACTACATCCCACCAGATGCGGGCATCCTCCCTAAGCATGTAGCTAGCACAAGCTACCCTTTCATTTCCTTCGACCCTCATAAAGTCTAAGATGAAGGATATCATATTCATCCACTGCTCGCCTCGCAGTGGGTCTGACCCACCCTCAAAGGTAGCAGGTTGCTGCTTCCTGAATCTTTTGTACAAGGGTTCCCACCTATTCTCAACCACACACTGAACCGGCACTGGCGCTACATTCTGCTGAATTGGTAACCTTGTGACCTGTGAAGGGGCCTGCTGCCTCATCTGACGAAGTTCTTCCTCCGTTCTCTGTAATCTAGCCTCCATTTCAGCCAATATTTGCTGCCAATTCTGTGGGGCAGGTGGAGGGTCCTGACCCTAATTGTCATCCTCGGCCCGACTGCTGCGGAGTCTAGACGATTGCCGAGGCATTACAACTATATGCCTGCAATCAGTGACATCGCTCATCAGGCCTGATAACAAAATCCAATTCCACCTCCCATTCCCAACAACCAACCAAAATCAACAATCCAGATAAAATACAAATAGCATATAACACACAACGGGCCTTGCCCTAGCATCATGCATATGTTATTTCATTCATCATGCTCTTTATGAACTAAGAAGGAAAACAAGGCATTCAAACACATATTCAAGTATATTAATCAACCATGAGTCAAGATTTTCAATGGCAGCGTGCGTACATGTTCGGTCAATCTCCAGAACCAATAAACCTTGGCTCGCTCTGATACCATTTGTGACGCCCCACGTCACTATGGCTGCTTTCTGGAATGACGACTGGCCCTACAAACCAACACAATTCTTTTCAGCGTGCTTTGTCCCCACTCACATGCTTCCTAGGAAAACTTCCCAGGAGGTCACCCATCCCTAGATTACCCCAGGTCAAGCATGCTTAACTTTGGAGTTCTCAAGTGATGGGCTACCAAAAAGTAGATACATCTTGTTGATATAGGTAGTACCCATCAATCTATTTAAGCCCTCTTCAACTGTGTAGTCCCGTACCTACACAGTCTTAGAATCATCACACTTGACCTACCCCAGGTGGTGTGGGATTGCACAACTTACCCGGTGTTTCCCCTTACGGATCACGGGATTATGACTGTCACATATATGACCTTTCCTAATTAGGCCCCATAACTCCTGATGCCGGATCACAAGTGTTTTGAAAGACTTGCCTCAAAACCAAATCTCCTATTACAAACTATATGTTCTTGACCCGAGAGTTGAAATGTCGAACAACCTTTTGCTGGTAAGCAGCTACTCGTAATTATGATTCTTCTCATCGCTCTTTGATTAAGTGAAGAGTTTCTACAAGTAACTAGTGGTTATGATCTTGGTCATATGTACTTCACCTATGCGATGGAGGAGTTAACTCGACTAGTACCATTGCTTCATATTTTTACACTAAAGAAAGTGGTGTATGTCCAGTTGATGTTTGAGAAGTTGTGTGGTATGACCATAGCATTTCTAGCAAGAAATCTGTAACGCCCTACTACCCTAGAGTCGTTACCATGTGGTTTTAAAATTTGCATTTTACTCACTAATCGAGGTGTTAGACCCAAAACAGTGATTAAATTTAAAGTAAATATTTATCTAATGAAACTTCAATAAAAGAAAGGTTTGGACGCTTATTAAGATCATAAAAGAGTTACATGGGGATCCCAAAATATTTCTTAAAACATATTTACAACTCAAAAGTCATTATAAAGTCGACCTAGGTGACAAAATCAGACATTTATAATGCGTTCCTCAAAACTACCCTAGCCGTGGCTGCTAGGTATGGAAAATATGTACGCACCACTCCATGCCCTCCAAATCATGTTTGGTCGGCCTTAACCTTGCCCTTACCTACACCATAGAGCACCCGTGAGCCAAGGCCCAGCAGAAATTAACTCCACAAACATAGCATATAACAATTCATTTTAAGAAATGCATAGCTAAACAAACGTAACAGACAATTCACATGCATCCTTCACAATTCACAACAGCGGCCTAAGCGGATCAAGGTGCACTACTAGGAACCTGGTTCACGTTCCTAATCGAGTGAGTGAGTACAACAACCTAGATGGCCATGCCATGGCGGTCCGCATTCAGCATGCTTATTTCCGTTTTTGGCCCTTGCTGATCTCGGTCCTTGCCGCTCAGTCTCAACATATATATAACATAATAGTTGCAGACATGTAAGCATAACACTAAGCATAATACAAGCACAGATAATTGGGCCATGCCCTACTCTACAGGCACATAAATTTTGCTTACCTTTAGTCCTGAGCTCACAGTATAGGCAATCTCGACCACGATCCGTAGCCGTAAGACCTAGTCACAACATAATAATAATGAATAACCATCAAAACCTAAACGAATTAAAAACTACAGAATAATATACTAGCCTCTGGGACCTCAAATTATACTAAAGCAGGTAGTAGAATCCCTCCCAAGCCCTTAAGTTTGAGTTTCCGAGCTTTAAAACATGCTTTGGCTATTTTCCATAATTAGAGCTGCAGCAAAGCCCAGAGGGCCGTGGTGCGCTACAAGTCAAAGAGCCTAAGGCTTTCTCCTGGGGGACATGGGTCGTGGCATGTCCCAACCCATGCCACAGTGCTTGGGCGATTTCATAGAATCTTTAACCCTTCCACGCACACGGGTTGCGTCGCTTGAAGAACAGTGCCGCGACTCGAACTTGAAACCCAGAATTTTCCCTTGTGTTTTCTCAAGCCAAAATCACCAAAACTTGTCCTAATCAACCGCTAAACTCAAAATTACATCTATAACTCCCAATCACACATCATAAGCATTATATTTACCTGAAAAACTAACCAAGAATCCTATCCCATCTCTACAAATCATGCTAAAACTAATCGTAGCTCAAAACTACAATGCCCCAAATTCCTTAATATGGCTTTGTTTACCGAGTTTTTTGGAAGTCGGCTAGGGCTTGCCCCTTGACTGAGACTCTAGGAACGTAAGCTATATCAAATTGACTCAGTTCTATTGCCCACTTCAAGAGTCTTCCTGATGACTCGGGTTTCTGCAACACTTGCCACAAAGGGTGGCTGGTCAGAACTTTTATGGTGTGGGCATGGAAGTAAGGCCGGAGTTTCCGGGACGCCACCAGCAGACAAAATGTCAACTTTTCAATCAACGGATACCTTGACTCCGCCCCCAATAACCTCTTGCTCACGTAGTACATCGAGAGTTGGGTCTTCTCGTCCTTCTGCACTAGTGCAGCGCTGATCGCGTGTTTGGTCACGGCCAAATAGAGGTATAGAGGATCCCCGTCCACCAGTTTTGGCAATATCGGTGCTTGGGCTAAGTGCTCTTTCAACTTTTGAAAAGCTTCTTCGCACTCGACTGACCATTAGAAACATTGGCTTCCCCGAATAACATTGAAGAACAGGATGCACTTGTCTGTGGCCTTTGAGACGAAATGGCTTAAGGCGGCTACCCACCCGATCAGACTCTGGACGTCTTTATGCTTCTAGGGAGAGGGAATTTTAATCAGTGCCTTGATCTTTTTCAGATTGGCTTCTATTTCTCGGATACTTACTATGAAACCCAAGAACTTCCCGGAAGCCACGCCGAAAGTGCATATTTTGGGATTCAGTTTCATCCCATACTTTCAGATGACCGCGAAGGCTTCAGCCAGGTCGTCAGAATGTTTCTCGGAGGTTTTGGATTTGTCTAGCATGTCATCAACGTAGACTTCCATGTTCCACCCCAGCTGGGTCCGGAACATTCGGTTAACGAGCCTTTGATAGGTGGCTCCGGCATTTTTCAGCCCGAAAGGCATGACGATGTAGTAGTATACCCCTTTGTCGGTTTGAAAACTGGTATGCTCCTGGTCTGCTACATGCATTAGGACAAGCCTTGTTGAGATCCATGAAATCGATGCATGTCCTCCAGGTCCCGTTCGGCTTTGGCACCAGAACTGGGTTGGCTAGCCATACGGGGTATATAGCTTCGCGGATGAAGTTGATCGACGAAAACTTTTTGATCTCCATCTTGAGGGCCTCGGCCCTCTCCGTTCCCAAGGGCCTTCGTTTTTGTCGGATCGGGGTCGCATCTTTGTCGATGTTCAAGGCATGGCAGATGATGTTACGGTCGATCCCCGTCATATCCAAATGAGACCAGGCTAGGACATCCTGGTTCTCCTTTACCTGGGCGACGATGGCGGCCCAGACCTCTGCTGGCAGATTTTTCCCGACTTGGAATACCCTGGTCGGGTCGGTGTCACTAATGCACACCTCCTAAATCTCGTCCATGGGCTTTAGGATGCGGTCGTCTCCTATCCTTGGGTCCAACTCGTCTTCCTTCCGAACAATTCTTCCAGTTGGAGGAGGTGGAACCAGGCCGATGACTCCTTCAAAGGGTTCCTCCCGGACCATGTGGATTGGCTGGGCGAATACGTGGTAACATTTTTGGATGCTCTTCTGATCTCCTTGGACCGTTGTTGGACCCAAAACGGGGTGTGTTTTAATATTTAAACTCGCAAGTGCACGAATCATTTCGGAATATAATGTTCATGTAAGTACGAGGTCGAACCCATGGGAGTTGACTAACATCAAAAGAAACTATTTCAAACAAAGCAATAATATTCTAACCTAGTTCCAAATATTTGATGAGATTTTGTTTTAGAAAAATAAAAGACAAGTAATAAAAAGATTTAAGATTAAATAGAAAAATGGTTTTCAAATGATATATGTAAAATAAGATTATTAAGATGTTAGAATCCACAAAATGCAAGTTCAATAGTACTTATAAGTATATTGATTCCCAAGTTTAGATATAGTTGAAATAAATCACACTATATTTTTTTTCAAGAAACATTTTCTATTCAAGCACAAGTTACTTTAAAAAAGGTAGGATTTTTCTTCACTTATAAAAGATATAATTTCTAAGCATTAGTTGTGTTACAACCTAATGAAACTACAAGAAATCAAAGAGATTATGTTTAGGCAAAATATGATACTTATGGTCTAAGAATTAGATGTGAACAATTTAATGAAAAACATTTAATCAAAGAATATCATATTTTTGCATAATGAAGAACTAAGTGTAATATGCTTTAACACTCAATAATAGATGAAAAATGCATATCTTTGATAGAAAAATCCATAAACAATGTTGTACAAATGGGAAATCAACATACAACAAAAAAAATACTATCTAGTTACATTTTGCTTCATCATCATCTTAATAACCTTTGAAAAAGATTAGAAGCTCATAACTAGATAAAAATTACAAAATAACATACTTGACATGCTCTTCAAAAGATGAAAATGGTAGAGAAAATAGTGAAGAGAAGAGAGAAAAATATGTGTAGAAGATGTTGAAAAGATGAAGAAGAAGAGCTCCCCAAATGGTCTTACAAGACTCTATTTATAGGCAAAATATGGAGATTAAATTAATCAAATTAAAATAAATAAATTGATTAATTTAATTGTGTTGGGAAGTGGTAGGATAAATAGAGTGAGTGTAAGAGTATTGGAAAGATGAAATGTTTGGTTGGGTAAAAGATTAGTGAAAAGCTAGGGTGAAAAATAAATTAGGAATGTTTATTTAGGTAAGAAAAATAGGGAAGAGTGAATTGGTATTTGAGTGAAAAATATTGGGAATAAAAATGGGAGTTTTGGCCTTTTGGTGGTGGCTGTGGCAGTTGGGTTGTCTTGGCATGCGACATCATGCGAATTGGGCCAGGCGGACTGAAATGGGGTAGCTGGTGGGCCTTGAAGCTGTTTCAGTAGAGAGCTGGAGCTTCTTGGAGTTGGGCCTTCTTTGCTGAAGGATTCGGGTCCGTGTGCTGGAAGGAAGGAAGGCAGCATGGTGATGATATATATGCTGAAGTTGGCTGCTTTGGAGGCTGAACGTTGATGAAGAGCCAGGTGTGGGTGTGATGCGTGAGATTTGAGCAGCCTTGGGCGTGAGGTGGCAGAGGTCTTTGGAATGGTCCTGGGCCTGGCGTGGGCTTGGGCCATGGAGCTTCTTTGGTATTTTAATAATACCATTTTGTTCCTTTTTTTCATTTGAAAATGCCACTTTCCTCTTTATTTTTCTTTCTTTTTTAAGAGCATACATTCCCTACAAAATAAATATAAAATAAATCATAATACAATATTTTCAACTATAAAATAAATCAATTTAATTCTTTGAAAATATTAATTATAACTTAATTTATATTGTACATTTAAGTTCAATAATACAACATTTTTTTACCCCAAACTAAACAACAATCATTTAAATAATTAGCTACAATATTTTACAACAAAATAACTATAAAAACACACAAAAATCTATAAAATTAAAATAAGCCTAATAAATTCAAAATTACTTAAAAACTTAATAAATTATTTAAGAACTTAAGAACTAAATCACTTTTAGCTTAAAGAATGTGGTAAAATAACTCTAATTTCTAGAGTTATCAACCGTTCCCACCCCTTCGTTATCGCAAGGGAATTTCATGCATAGATGATGGATGGAGGTGATAGCCCCGAACTCGACCAATGTGGGCCTACCGAAAATGATATTATAAGTAGTGGGGCAGTCCACTACTACAAATGTGCAAAACTTGAATGAGCATTGCATCTCGATCCCCAATGTTACGAGCAACTATATTTTTCCCATAGGGAGTATCGCATCCCCATTGAAGCCGTAGATCTGGGTTGGGCATGATGCCAGGTCCGCTTCGGTCAAGCCAATCACGACAAAGGTGGCCTTGAATAGAATAGTGACAGAGCTTCCATCATCAACCAGCACCTGGGACACCAGTTTATTGGCAATCTGAGCGTCTATGACCAGAGGGTCATGATACGGGAAATGGACATTACGGGCATCGTCTTCCGTGAAGGTTATAGGGAGGTTCATCAGCCTCGGGTGCTGAGCCAGGGCCCGGACCAGAGAGGACACCTCCTGATCATAGTCGAGCTCGCTAATGTAGCATTTTTTATCATTCCTGGATGGCCCTCCTAGATGAGGCCCACCCGAGATAGTGGCCACATGGCCATCCACTCGGGGGGGGTGCAATCATGGATGGATAAGGCATTCCAGGTCTGGGTGCTTGCACAGTGGGAACCCCCTGAGGGGCTTGTGCTGCCAGACCCTTTGCATATCCTCCCTGAGGAGGATATGCTCCAGGTGCACCCGGGACCGTGGATTCTCTTGGGACTGCTGACACGCCTGGGACTCCCACGGGCATCCTGACCCACTGATGGAGATGCCCCAACTTGATCAAATTCTCGATCTCATCCTTGAGCTGTCAGCACTCCTCAATCGTGTGGCCCACATCCTTATGGTAAGTGCACCGTTTGCTGGTATCTCTTGGATTCCTTCCTCTTTTAAACATGGGGGTAGGCTTCCAGTAATGAACCGCAATTTCTGTGGCCAGGAAGATGTTCTCCCTGGTGTCCACCAAGTTGGTGTACTCTAAATACTGGGGCTCGTAGCCCCCCTTTCTTAGCCAACTCAGACCGCCCTTGCTGGATCTTTTCCCCCGGGAGGGGTTTACCCTCGTCTCAATTCCCCCTACCTGGGAGGGCTGGGTGCCGACGGGGGCAGCGTTGTACCCGACTGGTGTGGATCCATATCCGGAAAAAGGGGAAGACTGGACCGGAACATATCCTGAAGAGGCAGGATCGTACACTGTGGGCGTGGTGAAGGTCATCCCGGGCGCGGCCGCCGATCCTGGGGCAAGCGGGGGAACGACGTATTGCTGCACCAAAAACTGCACCTCGTATCCCAGAAATGTTTGGCCATTGGGCTGAGGTGTCGTCTGCCATCCGAACGCCTGAATTTGGGCCTCTTTCCAGTTGATGAATCCTTGGGCCCTCCTTATGAACTCCTCTAGGGCAGCTTCCTTGTTACGTTGCATATCATCCAAGAGGGGGGACCCGGTTCGGATTCCGGACTGCAGAACCACTAGGCATTTCCCATCATCCACCTTGGTCTTGGAGGCCTCTTTGGTGAAATGCTGGATGTAGGCTCTCAGTGTCTCCGCAGGGAGCTGTTTAATGTTGGCGAGAGCACTGATTTGCATGTCCATTCTCATGGCGGCCACAAACTGTTTGCGAAACACCGACTATAGCCCTGACTAGGATTGGATGGATCCTAGCTTGAGTCTCTTCCACCATTCTTCTACGGGGTCGCCTAGAGTGATAAAAAAGCAGAGGCACTTGCCATCGTCACTAACATGGGCCACGGTCATTAGTCGGTTATACCAGGACAGATGATACCTGGGGTCAATGTTCCCGGTGTAGGAAGTTAGACTTGGCATCTTGAATCCCTTGGGGAGCAGGGCGCCCAGACTGTGCCTCGCACAGGGCTCTTTGTCCTCCTCATCAGAGTCGGTGTCCGCTCCTTCCTGTTTGCAGACCAAGCGGTCCGTGACCTTTTCCAAGGCGGCCAACTGCTCCATGAGCTGTCTGGCCATGCCATCTTCTAGGGGCACCCTATCGTTCCTCTTGTCGTTGATGTTGTTCCTAAGGTCGCCATCTCGGGGGTGGATCTTTTCCTTGTGGGCCCATTCCTTTCGCACAGGTCTACCCGGGACGTATCATCCCCAGAGCTGAGGGCATGGTGCTTGTCGTTACACGGGCGCTTCTGGCGGCTTTTCTTCACTGAATTGCTGGGATGTAAAGACCTCTCGCATTCGGCTTACCCTGGGGCATGCCGGGGCCTAGTACCCTATGGTTGTGTCCCTTGTAGATTGGTCGGGTGGCCCTATCCTGGGACGGGGCACACCTTCTCTTTCCTAGGGAGCGGCCTGAGACGGGTCTCGGCTCTCTAGACGGGAGGGCTTTTGCTCTGGGTGATTACCTCGGCTTTCTTTTCTCTCGGTCTGAGTTTCCTGGGCCTTGCTCTGGAGCCTGCCCGGAGGAGGTGTCGGCCTCGCATCCTCAGGGGAACCGTTTCTGGCTTACAGAGCGGGCGGTTGCGCTTCTAGAGGCGGGCAAACCAGGGGATTGGTCGCCGGACCCTGGGCGGCTATGAAGGCCTGCAAGGCTTGGAGGGACTCTAGCATCCGCCTGCTCAACAATTCTGGCTTCTTGGTCTAGGACCTGTTGCCTCAATCTAGTCACCTTCGGATCCTCCTGGTTGGGGTCCACTCCTGGGATCTTGGGATCCTCAGCTTCATCGTGGTATTCCCCCTCATTCTCCTCCTCTTCCTCATAGTAGTCCTCCTTGTACTCCACTCCACCTTCATAGTTCTGCGACTCGTCAGGCTGGGACATCTGATGGGGAATGCCCTCAGGTGGACTTTGAGGAAGAGGTTGGGTGGGAAGTGGCTCTCCATTTCCCTATTTTGGGTTAGTAGGGTCAAAAGTGGTGTGTCTTGTGTTCACCGTTGTTGTAGAGGTTTTATGTCAACACTAGCTTTCTCCGGCTCTCAATGAAAGCACCAAAATGTTTACCGAGTTTTTTGGAAACTACAATAGTAAAAGTTAAGAGAGACTAGAGAGAATGGGTTTAAAAGTTGTAAGCCAAATTTTTACGTGGTTGAGGCATTAATGAGCCTTAGTCCACGAGATAGTTATATTAGAGTGTAGAGAATCTAAAGCAATGGAGTTTTCTGCAAGTTTCAGCAGAGTAACTGTATACACGCTCCCATGATCCTCCCTCTTTAGTGCTCTGTTACATGTATTTATAGGTTCACAGGTGCTTGGGCTTGGGCCAGGCTGACCCGGCCCCAATAAAGGTATAAATACTGCTGGCTTCCCTATCGGAAGCCCAATACAAAGGATTAAAACATAAAAGAAATACATTAATCTGAGCCCATTGGGCCAACCTAAACCATATCTATCATGTGACAAATTGGAGCTTTGGTCTGGGCATCTCGAGTTACGAGGCAGATTCAGGGGAGAAGATCGGTCAGAGTAGTGGCGGCGCAGGGCTGAACCAACGGCGTGCAATCCCGAGGTGGCCTTTTTTACAAGTGAAATGTGGGGAGAACTCCCATGCTTCATGGGATGAAGTTAGGGTCACAGATGCTTTATCTTGCCAACCTTGGAGAACGGACCCAGGTTCGTTTACCCATATCCCTCTCCGTTCACCGAGGTCCCGTACCATTTACCATGGGCCCAGATCATTTACGAGGAGCCCAGACCATTTACCAGGCTTCAGGATCATCCACATCGATCCCGACTGTTATCCGGAAGCGAAACATACCATCTCCCTGATGACCATCCCGGACAATACTCCCCGGACGCCTATTGGGCCTCTCCCAGAGTTGGGCTGTCGATATCTATTATACTTTTTTCCAAACGGGCTTGGGCTGGGCCCAAACTCATTTGGCCAGCCTGTGGGCCTGAAGCGCAGATCCGGGAGCCTGGCAGGAAATAGGGATAACAGGCTTAGTGCTTGGATTAGGAGTTCGAGAGGCAATAATTGAATTAATTGAGTGCTTATGTGTTATGAGCATGTTATTATATGAATTATGCGAGTTGTATGATAATATGACTATATTGGCATGTTTGGGTGTATTAAGCATGCATGTGGGCCCAATTCTTATTAGAAAGGAATTTTCGTAATTTTGGCCTGTTGGGGGCTTATTTGAATATATGTATGGTATATGATTGTTACCACATTATTATGTGGATATATTTGGGTTATATGGTACGGGGCGATCCTAGGGGGCAAGTTAGTGGTTTAGTCTTAACGCGGTCAAATACCCGGCTCAGGGTGAGCCTAGGGATATTTTAGTAATTTAGCACATTACCGGGATCTATCGGGTAATGGGAAAAGTATTTAGTGATCACCTGAGGATATTGGAGATAACGGTAATTTATGAGACGTTAGTTATGATTAACGGGGAAAAGTGGCAAATGGTGGTAACTGACCAAAGTGCCCTTGTGAGCATTGGAGAGGAAAATTTGGGTTAAGGGTATTTAGGTCTTATGGATAGACCTTAGCTTGACTCATCTGGTTTGGAATCCTGTGGAAAGCAGAGGAACACTCAGAAAAACAAAGGAAAAGCTCTCACTCTCTCTTTCCCGTAGCTCTCTCTCTCCCTCCCTGGTGACTTGATAATTTTGAAGTTTTTGAGGAAATAAAGCTTGGGAATTGAAGGGTTGGTGTTTAGGATCAATCTAGGAGTAACTTGGGGCAATAATTCAACTATTGGAGGTAAGGATTCGCTCTATTTGTGAGTTTAATTTATGGTGGTTTAATTTTTGTTAATTTTAAACCTTGATGGGTTTTGGGTTTGGGGTTTGGATTTAAGTTGGTTTTCGGGATGTTTTGGGTGCATATGTTGTGTATTATTGCTTTTGGGACTCAGTTGGGACTTTGGGGAAACCATGGGATTTTTTTGGAAGGTTTGGATTCACAGAATACACAAGAAAAACCTAGTTTTTCTGGGTTCACGAAGGAGCACTATGGCGCTGTTCTTCCGAGAAGCAGCGCTGGGATGAACCTAGGCAAGGGGCTCTAGCTGTATGTCGCGACGCTTAGGAGCTACCCTGAAGCGCTAGGCCAAATTTTAGGATCCCCAAAATCCTATTCTTAGGGTTTTTTCCCATGGGCTCGGGGGACGAATTCACCATCCCGCGTGGGAGAATTGTAGGTCCCGAGAGGATGGGATTGGTGCCGGGGTTCTATTATGGAATCGAATGTTGATAAAATATTATCTATGGGTTGTGACTAGGTTTTCGCTAAGGCTTAGAAGAGGATCATTCTCAAGGATCGTGTTTGCTTGGTTATTTGCTTGTGCTTGGACCGAAGGTAAGAAAACTGCACTCGATGCGTGAGATACATGATTAGGGTTTGGCTCAGTGGTTAAATGTATTATGATTAGGGCTCAGCCCCGTTATCAAATGTATTATGATTAGGGCTCAT
Organism: Humulus lupulus; assembly: GCF_963169125.1. Lineage (NCBI taxonomy): Eukaryota > Viridiplantae > Streptophyta > Magnoliopsida > Rosales > Cannabaceae > Humulus > Humulus lupulus. The sequence continues at coordinate 103,582,252 of NC_084793.1, forward strand.
TATGGCTGTTAAATGTATTATGATTGGGGCTTGGACCAACTGTTAAATGCAAACATGATTAGGGCTCGGGCCCAGCTAATGAGCATGATTATAATTATGCATGTGCATGCCTGTGTAAGTACATTGTAATGTATTGTATCTGTGTTTGATGAATGTATTATATGTATGTCTATTTCTGGTTGGGAGGTTCGGCTTATAAGTCGAAAGTCGGTCTATTGCACCTAACCAAGAGCTCGACCTGCTAGTCAAGGGTATATTTGATCAAAAAGGGCTCAGCTTATAAGTAGAGGGATTGAAAGGGGCCCGACTTATGAGTCGAGGAGTTTACAAGGCTTGACTTATAAGTCGAGGGTTTACAAGGCCGACATATAAGTCGAAGGATTACAAGGTCCGACTTATAAGTTGAGGTTTTACAAGGCTTGACTTATGAGTCGAGAGTCTGCAAGGCTCGACTGATGAGTTGAGGGTTTGCAAGGCTCGACTTATGAGTAGTAATCGACATTATGCGCGTTGAGCGCAGGCCGTTATGGCTAGGCCACCCCAGGAGTGCAGTATGCACTTGACTGGCTCAGATGCCAAATGAATGAATGGGAGTGCATTATGCCCTTGACTGGCTCGGATTCCAAAGGAATGAATGGGAGTGTATTATGCACTTGACTGGCTTGCATGCCAAAGGAATGAATGGGAGTGCATTATGCACATGAGTGGCTCGGACCATAGGAATGATTGGGAGTGCAACATGCACTTGTGTGACCCTATGGTCACTTTCTTGTATAGTGTGTGCATGCTTGGTTCAAGTTATTACTGTTGAGCATGATTTTATATTATGTGGACTATTTGAATTTGTTAATGTGTTTTCTTACTGGGTCTTTTGGCTCACGGGTGCTCTGTGGTGTAGGTAAGGGTAAGGAGAACTTTGGCCAGCCATGAGTTGGAGAGCGTTAGGGGTGATGTGTAAATATGCAGTCTACTCGGCTGCCACGGCCGAGGTAATGCAAGGGAACTAGGGTTGGACTCTGTTTGCTGCTTAGGTTAGTTTATCTTGTATCCTTGAGTTGTAAACAAATTTTTAAACTTGTATTTTTGGGATCACATGTAAAGACTAAAGTTTTCTTTTAATGGAAATGTTTATTCATTGAGCAAGATTTTTTATACATGAAACCTTAGTTGCTTAATCACATGTTTTAGTCCAAATGACTCGTTTAGTGAGTCCCGCACTATTTTAAAGACACGTGGTAACATACCCTAATTAGCAGGGCATTACAAAAACCTAACTTGGCAGCAAAATTTTACAATGAAATCAGGTCTTAAACCTTACCTGAATATTAATTTCGATCCTCAGTTCTCCCCAATCCTACTCCTAGCTTGATTCTCCAATTCCCAACCTCAAATTTCAGAGCTTCCTCTTCAAAAATTCCCAAGCCTCCTACAGCTTAGAGAGAAAGTGATGGACGAGAGAGAGAAAGAGGAAGGCAGCTGAGTGTTTCTTCTATTTTTGTTGCTTCCTCAAGGTTCTAAGCCTAAGTCTATCCTTAACATCAAAACACTAAAAAGCCCCTAATCTAATCCTTAGTCCTCTAATGCCTCCAAGGGCAAACCCGTCATTTGCCACATTCCCGCTAATTCCACGAGTAGTCCAATAAATCCCCAATTAATCCTCGCATACCCAAATAATCGCCAAATTATTACATGTTACCCGATCAACCCCGAACAGCGCTATGTTCCTAAAATACCCCTAGGATCACCCCATGCCGGGTATTTGACCCATTTTTGACTATTCCCCTAATCCGCTCCTTAGGACTGCCTCAAGCCCAATATCGCAAATATACTCACATAATAATGCGATCTCAGTCGTAACACACACATAATTACATTTATGCCCTTCACAGGCCAAAATTACAGATATGTTTTTATTAACAAGAATGGTCCCACATGCACATTTAATACACCTAACACATGCATATCTAGTCATGTTATAATATAACTCAGGCAATCAAATAATGATTCACATATAACATAATTTAATCACACAATAATGCAAGCAAACCATTTATTGCCCTCAAGGCACACTAATCAAGGCACTAAGCTAAATAGTTTGAGATGTTGATCTCGCATATCAGACTCATGCTCCCAAGTTGCCTCTTCTACTTTGTTGTTTCTCCACAACACTTTCACTAAGGCAATGGTTTTGTTCTGTAAGACTTTGTCCTTTCTGTCCAGATCTGAACCGGTTTCTCCTCATAAGATAAATCTTGATCCAATTCCAAGTTTTCAAAACTCAACACATGTGTAGGATCTGATATGTATTTCTGGAGCATAGACACATGAAACACATTGTGAACCACTGATAAAGCTGGAGGCATAGCTAATTTGAATGTCACCTCTCCAACTCATTCCAGAATCTCAAAGGGGCCAACAATTCTAAAACTTAATTTTCCTTTCACTCCTCTCAAAGGAGAAACTCCAAGAAACACATAATCACCTATTTGAAACTATACGTTTCTATGCTTCAAGTCAGAGTAACTCTTTTGTCTACTATGGGAGGCGAGCTTTCGAGCTCTAATCTTCCCAATTGCCTCATTAGTCCTCTGAACTATCTCAGGACCTAAATACTTTCTTTCACCCATCTCATCCCAATGAATGGACGGTCTACACTTCCTCCCATACAACATTTCATATGGAGCCACTCTGATAGTTGCCTGATAACTGTTATTATAAGAAAACTCAATCAAAGGGAGATACTTACTACAAGATCCCCCAAAATCTAACACACAAGCCCGCAGCATGTCCTCTAGTATTTGAATCATCCTCTAAGACTGTCCATCCATCTAAGGGTGATAGGTTGTACTGAATCTCAACTACGTGCCTATAGCCTTCTGCAGGCTTTCCCAAAACTTAGGGGTGAACGTGCAGTCCTTGTCTGACACTATTGATTTCGGAGCCCCATGGAGACGCACAATCTCCTTCACGTATAATTTAGCATAATGGTCCACCGTAAAATTTGTTCTAATGAGAAGAAAGTGGGCTGATTTGGTGTACCTATCTAAAATCACCCACATCGAATCATGTTTCCCCACTATTCTCGGCAATATAACCACGAAGTCCATGGTAATATATTCCCACTTCAACTCTGGAATCCCTAAAGGCTACACAACCCTACTGGCCTTTGGTGTTCAGCCTTCACCTGCTGACAGGTTAAACACTTGGCCACATAATCCACCACGTCCTTCTTCATTCCAAGCCACCAATACAGAGCCTTTAGATATTGGTACATATTTGTCGTACCCAGATGTAGGTAATAAGGAGTGGTATGAGACTCATCCAGAATCTCTCCCTTGATACTAGCATCCACTGGAATGTAAATCAAATTTTATATCTCAACAAATCTGCCTCTAAAATTGAAAAGTCTATAACCAGTCCAGCTGAGACATTCTCCCTGTGTTTCTTCAATTGAGGTTCCTCCTTCTTTGCCTCTCTAATTCTCTCAAGAAGTGTGGACTGAAGGGTAATGTTGGCTAGCTAACCAACTAGAAGTTCAATTCTCGCTCTCATCATTTCTTCAGCTAGCTTTTCTGATATCTGTCTTGAACTGAAAAACTTCCCTGGACCCCTCTGACTAAATGCGTCGACCACCACATTGTGCTTTCCTGGGTGGTACAAAATCTCACAATTGTAGTTCTTTACCAACTCCAGCCAATGCCTTTGGCAAAAATTCAAATCCTTTTGAGTGAAGAAGTACTTCAAAATTTTATGGTCAGTGTATATTTCACACTTCTCTCCATACAGGTAGTGCCTCCATACTTTTAGTGCAAATACCACCACTGCTAGTTCCAGATCATGAGTGGGATACCTCTATTCATACTCCTTCAGCTATCTAGACGCGTAGGGTATCACCTTTCCAGCTTGAATCAATGCACAACCTAAACCCTCCCTCGAAACATCATAGTAGACCACAAACTTTTCCTTATCTGATGGAAGACTCACAGCGATCTCTCCAGACATACTTTGTCGTCTTACCTGTCCCTTCAGTCAATGGTGTTGCTATTCTGAAGAATCCTTCAACCAATCGCCGATAGGACCCTGCTAATCCCAGGAAGTTTCTAACCTCTGGTACACTACTCATTCTCAGCCAATCTCTCATTGCCTCTATGTTAGTTGGGTTCACTAGAATCCCCTCCTTACTCACAATATGGCCTAGAAATGCTACTTGTGGTAACCAGAATTCACATTTATTAAACTTAGGATATAGCCTATGCTCCCTCAGCCTTTGTAGTACCAAACGAAGATGTTGCTCATGTTCTGCTTCTGATTGGGAGTACGCCAATATATCATCAATGAATACAATTACAAACTTATCCAAATAATCCCTGAATACTCTATTCATCAAATCCATGAAGGTTGCTAGGGCATTGGTTAACCCAAAAGAATGACCAAGAATTCATAATGTCCATACCTCATGTAGAACGTGGTCTTTGGTATATTCTCCTCCTTAATTCTAAACTGATGGTAGCCATACTGAAGGTCAATCTTAGAAAATATTGTCTTCCTTTGTAACTAGTCGAACATATTGTCAATCCTGGGCAATGGATACTTATTCTTAATGGTCAACTTATTTAGCTCTTGGTAATTGATGCACATTCGAAAGGATCCATCCTTCTTCTTCACAAACAACACTAAAGCACCCCTACGGTGAAAAACTAGTTCTAATGATTCCTAGATCCAGTAATTCATACAACAGAATCTTCAGTTCGTTTAACTATGTTGGATCCATTATGTAAGGTGCCCTCAATACTACTTCTACTTCTGGTGCCAATTCTATGAAAAATTCAATCTCTCGATGTGGTGGCAATCCTAGCAGGTCTCTTGGAAACACATTAGGAAACTCACACACCAACCTAGTGTCATCGGGTCCAACTGAAACAACCTTAGAGGTATCTACTATGTTTGTTAGGAATCCTATGCAACCATCCTGCAATAGGTCTCTAGCTCTCAATGCAGAGATCATAGGTACTCGTGGTCCACTAACCATTCCCACAAACACGAAGGGTTCCTCTCCTTTGGGCTCAAAAGTTACCATCCTTCGCTTGCAGTCTATCGTCTCCACATACTTTGCTAACCAGTCCATTCCCAAAATAATTTTAAAATCATCCATCACCAGTTCAATCAGATCCATAGACAACTCCTTACTATCTATCTCTACTGGTAACACTCTAACCCACCTCCTAGAGACTACTAGTTCCTCAGTTGGCAACAAAGTTCTAAATCCCCTAGCATACAGATCACAAGGTCTACATAGATGGTCTATCACTCTAGGAGATACAAATGAATGAGTAGCTCATGAACCAATCAATGTAGTAAATGAAGAACCAACATTAGAAATCTGACCTGTCATGACCAACGTACTATCCTCAGCTTCGGTCTGGGTCAAAGTATACACTCTGGCTGGAGTGAGGTTGTCTCTCCTCTTTGGTTCCTCTTTCTTAACTTGTGGACAGTCTTTCCACAAATGACTGACACTGCCATAGATGAAACATATTTTGACTATGTTGTAGCATCCCAAATTTGTAAATAAGGCTTGGTTCCTTGATTAGCATGTCGGGAGGGCAATAGTTGACTTAATTGTATTATTAGGTGAATTCATTGTGATATATATGTATCATTACTTGATTACTTGAGTTATATTATAATGTCAATATATGCATGTGTTAGGTGTATTAAATATGCATGTGGGCCTGTTCTTGTTAATTATGGCATATTTGCAATTTTGGCACGTTAAGGGCGTAAGTGTAATTATGTGTGTTATGATTGAGACAACATTATTATGTGGGTATATTTGCGATATTGGGCACGAGGCAGTCCTAGTGAGAAGATTAGTGGAATTGTCACAACGGTGTCAAATACCCGGCTCGAGGCGAGCCTAGGGGTATTTTGGGAACGTAGTGTGTATTCGAGGTTGATCGGGTGACTGGTAGTTGTTAGCAATTAATTTTGGTATGCCAAGGTTAATTGGGGATTTATAGGACTACTCGAGGAATTAGAGGGAATGTGGCAAATGATGTGTTTGCCCTTGGAGGCGCTAAAGGGATAAGAGTTGATCTAGGGGCATTTTGGTGCCAAGGGATAGACTTAGGCTTAGCTCCTTAGGAGACTAGAACTAAAAAAGAAGGCAGCACTCAGTTTCTCTCCCAAACTCTCTCTCTCTCTCTCATGTGTCCCCCTCTCTCTCTAAGGCTTCGTAAGTTTGATCTTTGTTTTGAGGAAAAGGCATGGGGATTGAAGGGAATTGAAGTTGGGAAGTGATTAACAACATCTTAGGTCGTGATTCTTCATTGAGGTAAGGTTATCTCTGTTTTTCTTGGTAAATTCTTGCTGTGGTTTAAGGCTTAACTAAGTTTTAAGATTTGGTTGGATTTTGATTTGGATTAGAGATTTGGTTTGGTTTTGGAGTTATTTGTATTGCTTATGATGTGTTTTTTAGCATTTTAAACTCATTTGGCACATTGGTGCAAGTGTGGGGTGTGATTTGGTGACTTTGCCTCGAGAAAACGTAGGAGAAATTCTGGGTTTCGAGCTCGAGTTGTGGCATTTTTTTTAGGCGCCGCGGCTTGTATGCATGAGATGGCCTTGGCCATTCTCTTAAATTGCCCAAGCATTGCGGCACGGGTTGGGGAGCGCCGCGACCCGTGTCCATGAGATGGCCTTGGCCATTCTTTGAAATTGCCCAAGCATTGCAGCACAGGTTGGGGAGCGCCGCAGCCCATGTCCCCCAGGAGAGAGCCTTGGGCTCTCTAACTTGTAGCGCGTCACTGCCCTATGGAGTGAGTCGTGACTCTAATTAAAGGAAATAGCCAAAACAATTTTTTAAGCTCGGGAACTCAAACCAAGGGGTTCGAGAGGGATTCTACTACTCGATTTAGTAGAATTTGAGATCTCGGAGGCTAGTATTTTTTTTCCGAAGCTTTTAATTGGTTTAGGTTGTGATGGTTCTTTATTATGAAGTTGTGACTAGGTTTTACTGCTAAGGCTCGGGATTAGGGATTGTGCTCGGGATCTCCTTGTACTGTCAGCTTGGGACTCAAGGTAAGAAAACTGTTTGTGCCCGTAGAGCAGGGCATGGCCCAATTATTTGTGCTTGTATTATGTTTGGTGTTATGTATACATGTTTCCAACTATTGTGTTATATATATGATGTGATTGAGCAGGAAGGGTCGTGACCGACAAGGGCCAGGATCGGAAAAGGCTAGAAAAGACAATAAGCATGTTGAATGCAAGCCTCCATGGCATGGCCCTCTAGGTGTTGTACTCACCCACTCGGTCAGGGCTGTGAAACTGGTTCTTGGTAACGCACCATGATCGGCGAGTCTTTCCATTTTACTTAATCACACTTTTGAGTCTAACACCTCGATTAGCGAGTCAAATACACATTTTAAAATCACATGGTAACGACTCTAGGGTAGTAGGGCGTTACATCTGCACTCTCCCAGATGGCGGCGCCTGTATCATGCACACTTTGGGGAGTTTCTCTAGTTCTCTCCCTCACCCTGACAGCCACCAAAGGCACCCCATGCGCTCCTGTCTAGACCAGGAGGAATAAAAGAGTCAGGGGCATTTCTCTTCTGCTCACTAGGTGTAATGTCCCAACTCCAGGGACCGTTATGGTTTGCCTTGTAAACAGTGTTAAACTCGCTAATCGAGTTATTTGGCCAAAATCGTGTAACTAAGTATGATTAGCGATTTAGGGATTAAAATTTTTGGTTAAGATGTAACGCTTCATTAGAACGTTTAATATATATGTTGGGATCCCAAAATTATAATTTCAGAGTCTGCTGCAAGAAAATATTTACAACAGGCCGTTCTATGCGACAAAACAGGGTTTATCCCTAGTTCCCCTTCAAACCTCGGCTGTGGTGGACGATCAGCTGCATATGTACACGTCATCACCTAAGCTCTCAAACTCAAGGATGGTCCAACTTTCTTTTGCCTTTACCTGCACCACATAGCACCCGTGAGCCAAAGCCCAGCAAGAAAACACAATATAACATGATATAATATGAACATTGATCGTATTAATTATTCAGGACCAATAGTCCAAACAAATAGGTGACTATCACAAAAGTCACAAATATGGGGACAGCACCCTTTAGCCATGTGACAATAGAATCACCAGGGCTTAACAAATAAGTGAGCATCTCACTAGCTTTAACATGATAGGTGCATGGTGATTAGTCACCAACATAACCTTCCTCCTGACTCTATAGTCATAACTATGGAACAGTGTTCCCTAGCCATGTGACAAACAGTCACCGGGGCCATATGCCCTGGCTCTGAATAACTAGTCTTAGACTAGCCAAGCGCTTATAATTTTCATCGACCTTCTGGTCGGTCCAGCATTAATACCCCATATGAGTCATTCAATGCTGATGTCGATTAGATATAATCTTCATTTGGCTCGGCGTTCATAACGCTATGCCATTTCTGACTCTTAGGTCAGTAAAACACGAGCAATGTTCAACTCATTGTGAACTTGACTAATAAATCACAGCTTCACAGATGGATCTAACACCATTGCCAAATCTTACTAATAAGTCAGTGCCATACACAAGTGAGCCATGCCACCAAACATATATCACATGTCCAATATCCATATACAAGGTATTCAACATGCTTACTTAACAAGTACTAGTACAATTAGGACCATGCAGTAACACAGAGGCTCAAGCTCCGAACGATATCATACTCAGTATATAAAGCATGTCTTAATCACATGTTTCTCATGCATCATATGCATTATATTTAACAATCCAACATGTACCGATAATAGCCATGCATGTCATATTTAATAATCAACCAACATGCATCAAGAATAGTCATGCATGTCATATTTAATAATCAACCAACATGCATCAAGAATAGCCATGCATATCATATATACACAGCGTGCAGTTTTCTTACCTCAGATTCGAGCTAGAATGATTAAAAGAACGACCCTTGAGAACAATCAACTTTTAGTCCTTTAGCGGTCACCTAGTCATAACCAAATACGGGACACCATTAATAAAAATGATTAACATAGGTTCCCAAACCAATATCTAGCCTCCGGGACATCAATCCAAACTAAATCGAGTAGTAGGATCGACCCCGAGGCCTAAGGCTAGCATCCCCAAGTCAAAAACCCATTTCTGGCCAAAAATGCCTCTATGGGCTGCGGACCTCCCTAGCTGCGCCGCGACTCACACCTCAGACAGAGGCTCATCTCCCCCAGAAAGCAACGCAGACCGCGGCTCACCATAGCCGTGCCGCGTCCCTTTACACAAAACAGCAAGAACCAGTTTTCTTCCCCTGTGTTTTTCCTTAAAACCAACCCTTTAAACCAGTCCCAAACATCAACCTAAAAGCCAATTCAACCACTAAACTTCATCTACAACTCACCCTCATCAAAACCCAAGTTAAACACCAACCTAGCTTCCATTAATTCCAACTATCCACCAAGAAATCACAAACTGAAAACTTAAACCAAAAACAGAGTAAAACCAAAGATTTCATGGCTGAAACTTACCTCAAACTCGAGATTAAACCCTCTTCAATGGTTGAACTAAGTTTTTAAGCTCCCACCTTTGATCTCCTAGCTTTCCCCTTCAATTTGGCTTCAAAATTCCAAAGAGTGAAAGAGGGAAAATGGTGCACGGGTGAGGGAGAAAGATAAGGATGATGAGGCTCTGTTTTTGTTCTGTTCTTCTACAGCCTTGAGTTTATATAAATCTTAGGGGTGGAAAGACTATTTTGCCCCTAGGTCAAATAAAGGCTTCTAAAGACTCTCAAGGGTAAAATCGTCCTTTCCCGCCTATCTCGTTAATTATAATTAACACCCTCAAATTCCCGCTATTCTCAATATTCTCAAATGCCAATAAATCATATCCCATTACCCTTTAATTCTCGGTAATGTTCTAATCATCGAAATGACCCCGAGACTCACCCCAAGCCCCAAACTTAAACCCGTTATGACTAGACCGAACACTTACATTTCATGATCGTCTCATGTCGAATAGCTCGAACCAATCCACCTTGTAATGTGGCTATATTAATTAATCACAAACATGCACCCAAAATACACAATTACGCCCACAGCGGTCAAATTACCAAAATACCCTTAAAATTATAATTACTCCCATATGCACGCATTTATCATCATATAATAATATAATTCACATAAACGTGCATACAATCATTAAATAGAATCATAACTCAATTATGGCCCTCCCGGCCTCCTAATCAAGGTCCTAACCTTTATTAGGAAATTCGGGGCATTACACTAGGGCCATTACCTCGGCCAGAACCAGTGAACAAAGGCACCATCCTTCGAGCATCATGCCTTGCGGTGCCTTCCTTCCATAAGATCTTCAGCACCCTCAGTAGTAAGGGTTTTTTTCCACTACTTGAGCATAAGTAGTTGTCCTTGGATCTAGTGTTATCTTGACATCCCAGGCTATCATTACATTCAACTCCCATACAAAGCAATCTCTCCTTGCCATATCAATAGGAACCAAATCTGGTGAGAACTTAGCCAACCGGTCGAACTTCAAAGCATACTCTCTTACATTCATTATGTTCTGAGTTAAGTTAGTGAATTCATCTGCCTTTGCAGCTCGAACTGCAATACTGTAGTACTTCTCATTAAAAACATCCCCGAATTCATCCAAAGCCATAGTGGTCAGTTCTCTCCTCTGAGACACAACTTCCCATAAGCCACAATCTCTCATTTCCTTCCACCCTCATAAAATCCAATATAGAAGATATCATTTTCATCCACTGCTCTGCCCACAATGGGTCTGGACCACCCTCGAAGGTGGGAGGGTGCTGCTTTCTGAACCCCTAAAATAGAGGCTCCCATCTATTCTCTATTTTAGGCTGGGCTAACCTTCGTGCCACATCCTCTGGGACCTATAATCCAACATCCCAAGGAGGAGCCTGTTGTCTCAATTCTCGGAGTTCATCTTTAGTTCTCTGATGTCTGGCTTGCATTTCTACAAATATCTGTTGTCAATTCTGTGGGGCAGGTGGAGGGTTCTAACCCTGGTTGTTATCTTCACCCATATTTCTGTGGAATCTATTTGATCACCAAGGCATAACTTGAATAGGCCTTCAATCAATGATGTTGCACGTCACTTACAATAACAACATCCCACGAAACCATCCCCCAATTCAATCAATCAAACACAGATAACAAACACACATGATGCACACACAACCTAATCATACATCAATTAGAAGGGCCATGCCCTAAAATTATACATACACATCATTCTCTATATATATCAACTGGCATATAGGAAATTTAGATAAGTAATTAAACAAATATTTTACTCCATACCGACCAGCCTTGAGTCGAGCTTGTCTCTAGCAACGAGTGTACATGTTCAGTCAATCTCCAAGAACCATAAATCTTGGCATGCTCTGATACCAAGTTGTAACGCCTTACTACCCTAGATTCGTTACCATGTGGTTTTAAAATGTGCATTTGACTCGCTAATCGAGGTGTTAGACCCAAAACTGTGATTAAATTTTAAGTAGAGATTTATTTAATGAAACTTCAATAAAAGAAAGGTTTGGACGTTCATTAAGATCATAAAGAGTTACATTGGGATCCCAAAATATTTTTAAAACATATTTTCAACTCAAAAGTCATTACACAATTGACTTAGGCGACAAAATTAGAAATTTATAATGCGTTCCACAAAACTATCCCAGCCGTGGCGAGCAGGTAGGCGAAACATGTATGCCCCACTCCATGCCTACCAACTCATGCTTGGTTGGCCTTACCCTTGCCCTTACCTGCACCATAGAGCACCTGTGAGCCAAGTCCCAGCAAGAAAACTCCACAAACATGGCATATAACAATTCATTTTAATAAATGCATAACAGAACAAATGCAATAGACAATTCACATGAATCCATCTAATTCACAATAGCAACCCAAGTCGATCAATGTGTGTTACTAGGCACCAGGTTTACGGTCCTAACCGAGTGGGTGAGTACAACACCCTAGATGGCCATGCGAGGGCGGCCTGCATTCATCATTCTTATTTTCGTTTCTGGCCTTTTCCGCTTAGTCTCAACATATATATAACAAATAGTTGCAGACATATACACATAACACTAAGCATAATACAAGCACAGATAATCGAGCCATGCGCTGCTCTACGGGGACAGATGGTTTTCATACCTTGAGTTCCGAGCTGACAGTATAGGTGATCCGGAGCGCGATCTCTAATCTCGAGCTTTAGTGGTGAAACCTTGTCACAACGTAATAATAATAAATAATCATCAAAACCTAAACCAATTAAAAACTTCCGAATAATACACTAGCCTCTGAGACCTCGAATTCTACTAAACAGTGTAGTAGAATCCCTCATGATCCCTTAAGTTTGACTTCCTGAGCTGAAAAACCTGCTTTGGCTATTTTCCTTAATTGGAGTCAGGACTCAGCCCATAGAGTCGTGGTGCGCTACAAGTCAGAGAGCCCAAGGCTCTCTCCTGGGGACACAGGCTGCGAGGCGCCCTAATCTACGCCGCAACACTTGGGTGATTTCACAAAATCGCCATGCCCTTCCACACACACGGGACGCAACGCTTGAAGAACAGCATTGCGGTTCGAGCTCGAAACCCAGTATTTACCCTTGTGTTTTCTCGAGCCAAAATCACCAAAACTCATCCTAATCAACAACTAAAGCTAGAATTACATCTAGAACTCCCAATCAAATAACATAAGCATTATAATTACCCCAAAAATAAACCAAGAATCCTATCATGTCTCTCCAAATCATGCTGAAACTAATCTCAGCTCAAAACCTAACTTAGCAGTAGAATTTGACAAAGAAATCAGGTCGTAAACCTTACCTCAATAGTAATTTCAAGCCTCAGCTGTCCCCAATCCTTATCCTAGCTTGATTATCCAATTCTCAGCCTCAAATTTCAAAGCTTCCTCTTCAAAAATTCCCAAGCCTCCCAAGCCATAGAGAGAGAGGGATACATGAGAGAGAGAAAGAGGAAGGCAGTTAAGTGTGTCTTCTATTTTGGTTGCTTCCTCAAGGTTGTAAGCCTAAGTCTATCCTTAACATCAAAAGACTAAAAAGTCATGAATCTTATCCTTAGTCCTCTAATGCCTTCAAAGGCAAACCTGTCATTTTCCACATTCCCGCTAATTCCTCGAGTAGTCCTATAAATCCTTAATTAATCCTGGCATACCCAAATAATCGCCAAACAATTACCCGTTACTCGATCCACCCTGAATACGCGCTATGTTACTAAAATACCCCTAGGCTCACCTCGAGCCGGGTATTTGACCCCGTTGTGACTATTCTGCTAATTTGCTCCCTAGGACCGCCTCGAGCCCAATATCGCAAATATACCCAAGTAATAATGTGGTCTCAGTCGTAGCACACACATAATTACATGTATGCTCTTCACAAGCCAATATTACAGATAGGCCCTTATTAACAAGAATGGGTCCAAACATGCATATCTATTCATATTATAATATAACTCAAGCAATTAAATAATGATTCACATATATCATAATTTAATTACTCAATAATGCAAGTAAACCATTTATTGCCCTCCCAGCATACTAATCAAGGCACTAAGCCTTATTAGCAAATTTGGGACGTTACAATATCATACTACTATCCTTTTGCTTGCTTGAGTCATTTCTTCATGATGTCTTTTAGAGTTTTATTTACATCTTCAACTTGTCCATTCGACTGAGGATGAATAATCACAAAGAAACTTTTCATGATGCCATGTCTTGCACAAAAGTCCGTGAACAGATCACTATCAAATTGTGTACCATTATCTAAGACAATTTTCTTTTGTAGTCCATATATGCATATAATATTCTTCACTACGAAGTCAAGGACTTTCTTTGAGGTGATAGTTGCCAGAGGTTATGCTTCAATCCACTTTTTAAAGTAATCCACTACAACAACTACAAACTTGACTTCTCCTTTTCTTGTAGGTAGCTGCCTAGTCAGATCTATCCCCCATACTGCAAAAATCCATGGACTTTGCATTTGTTTAAACTCATTAGGGGCTGCTCGAGGTATTTTGGGGAATATTTGACAATTGTCACATTTTTCACGTATTCTAATGCATCCTTATTCATAGTTGCCCAAAAATATCCTTGCCTCAATATTTTCTTCGTAAGGCTTTGCTCCCTACATGATTGCCACAGAGTCATTCATGTACTTCCATTATCAACAATTTCACGTTTGTTTTAGTGACACATCGAAGTAGAGGCATTGAGTATCCCCAACTGTACATCACTCCATCAATGATTACATATCTGCCAGCTTGCTATGTATTTTTCGTTCCTCATTTCTGTACTGGGGCGAAATCACCTACTCTAGATAAGTAGCAATTGCAGTCATCTAGGATGGAGAATTGTTTAGCAACAATATTTTTTTTGTTTCATGGATGCTGGGTTGGGCAAGGTGTTCAATTGGTATCACATTCAATGTCTCTGCATCCTTGGCACTTGAATGCTTAGCCAAAGCATCTGCATTATAATTTTAGTTGTGTGGTACCAGCTGTATGGTATATTTTTTGAATTGTCCTAGTAGATCTTTTGCTTTGCTCTAGTAGGCAGCTAACTTCATCCCTCGAGCTTGATATTCCCCCAAGATTTGGTTCACAACTAAATATGCATCGATGTAAACATCCACTGATAAGGCTTTAACATCTCTAGCAAGTCATAGTCCAGCGAGCAGGGCCTCATATTTCGCTTCATTATTTGAGACACTAAATCTAAATCTTAATGCACAATGAATTCAATGGCCTTCTGGTGTAGTTAAAATTATTCCAGCTCTTGAGTTGTGCTCATTGGAGGAACTATCTACAAACAATTTCCATGTTGGTCAGGTCTCCTCAATGACATCTAGTGTTATTACTTTCTCATTTTCATCTAGTACACATGTGCATTCATCAATAAAACCTTCTAATGCTTGCCATTTTATAGCAGTTAGTGGCCAATAGGTAATTTTGTATTGCCCACTTAAGTAGTCGGCTAGATGACTCAGGTTTTGTAAGGACCTGTCTAAGGGGCCGGTCTGTTAAGATTTTGATCGGATGAGCTTGGAAGTATGACTTTAGTTTCCTTGCTGCAAGCAGCATGCTAGATTTTCGATCAAAGGATACCTTGTTTCTGCTCCTACCAGCTTCTTGCTAATGTAGTACATCAGATGTTGAGTTCTATCTTCTTCTCTTATAAGTGCTGCAGTAAAAGCATGTTCAGTGATTGCCAAATAAATGAAAAGAGTTTAGCCATCAAATGGTTTTGACAGAATAAGTTGTTGTGCAAGATGCTCTTTAAGAGCCTAGAAGGCTATCACACACTCTTCTATCCATTCTAACTTGTTGCCTCCCTTTAGCATATTGAAGAAGGGAACCTGTTGTGCCATAAAAAACGAGCTAAATCGTCTTGTTTGAGGTACAGCTAGCGAAGCAATAAATGAAGGTTTTTGGATCCTAGGGACATTGCATTAGTTCCAGACTAAATAGTTCAAGATTACATCACCAAGGTTGGATATCAAGAGATCTCGTAGATCACCCCATATGTGTGTGATAGAGATCGAGGACCATAACTTCCAGATTGCCCTCATCAGGCTTCAAGCATCACTTGGGTCAGATCGCCATGACATATAACCTCAAGTTTAAGAATGAATGCCCATATACTCAGAGAGTTAATATACACAATTAATGATTTGTAACATTTTCCTAATAAATGTAAGATATCAAGGCAATTATTGTATTTTAGGAATTTAAGGATATTTAGGAAGTTACCCATTCTTGTAAGTTACCAAATATAATATGGTTACCCAATTTTTTCCATCAATCCCCTATAAATAAAGAGGCAATGGACAGTAAGAGGGACCAAATTTTTCATGCAAAAGCTCTGTAGAAATTGTCTTAAATAATTTCTCCAAGAGTACCTAAACATAATAATAAAGACTCATGCACTAGGTGGATTTAAACCACTGAACCACGTAAAAAATCCTTGCATCCTTTATTTAAGGTTTACAAAAGCCTAATCATTTTTTTTCTTCCGATTTCTTAATCTATAGTTGGAAAAAAACTGCATAAACAGATTGGTCCTTTTGTTGAGAGATAGATTAAGCTTGCTAATAGCTTCAAAGACTTTTCATCTGATAATTAGAATGGTGGTAACATGATTAATGCGTGAAAATGACTCGGAAGGACCAAGGAGAATTTTGTAAAATTGACCTTGCTGGAGAAGGCACCTTTGTACCTCGTCATTGTCGGAAACAACGTCAAAATTAGGACAGTGACCACGACAACACCGGTAGCTCAGCTTTGCGCCACTGCCACCATAACCCAGGTTATATCACTGTGGTGGAACTAGAAAATGCTCAACTGAGGAGGTAGCTCACCCACGCAAATAGGTGTATTGATGAAATTATGTCGCAATTAACCCCTCCTGTAACCGACAATAATGCCAGAAGAAAAGCATGAGGGTCCCACAGGACTAGATCCCATAGGTGTAATCACCCCAACATAAATTGTTTCGTTTGGACAACAACCCCGAGCTTCATGATGTTAGAATTGACTCCCAAGAATAACAAGTCTTCTCATAATTGCAGGAATGAGTAGTGTCGCTAAAGATCAACCCAATCAGACGGGGTGAGCAGGGACAACATCCAGTCGAGCAGAAGTCCCTATGAATCCTCCAACACGAAATCGGTGAGCTGGTCAAGTGTAGAAAAATGAGGAAACAATGTCAGCAGCCCAAAAAATTAGAGTGGATAACGAGCGACCTAGTTTGGTGCACCCTGATGGATGATGGATTTCCTTGCCAATCAGGCACCTACTGTAACGACCCAAAATCGCTAAAATGGCTTAAGGGCCCTGATTAGCGTGCCGGGAAGGCATAATTGACTTATGAATGAATTTATTGATTTAAATGCATAAATATATGATAAAAATGCTCGTATGATTATATGAATGTAAATGTGATATATATAGTATTTGTGAGAACCACATTATTATGTGGGCAGGTTAGCAGAGAACGACTTGAGGCGATCCTAGGGAGCTAGATAGCGGGAAAAGTCACAACGGGGCTTAATATTTGACTTTGGATAAGTCTGGGGTATTTTAGGTATCAGGTAGTTATTTAGACTATCGGGTTATGGAAATAAATATATGGAGATATATTTGAGGTTAGGAAGTCTAGGCGGGAATGTTGGGGGATTTTACCGTTTTGCCCTTGGGGACGTTTCCAGCACCCCGAGCCTCGGGATTGACTTAATTAGCCAAAGTTAGATTTAACCAAAATAGAAGCTAGTGGAACAAAAATAGACTGACCCTTTATTGTTCAGCCCTCTCCTCTCTCTTATCTCTCAAGAAAACTAGCGAGAACCAAGGTGAATTCAGCTAGGAATTCAGTGATTTGAGGATAGAGCTTTGAGGAAATAGCTTAGTTTCAGCAAGAGAATTCAACCATAAACTAAGGTAAGCACTGAATTTCATTTTGATTAATTGATTATAAGGATCATGGGTTGAAAACTAAGGGTTCCTAGGTTCTTAATCTCAAGGCTGAACTAAGGTGGAAAGCTTGAGAGTTGGCTTGGATTTTGCTTAGAGAAGTGATTCCGCTGTGGAGGTAAGCTTGGATCCATAAGTTAATGACTGAATTCTGGTGTTCCATTACTAGTTTTTGTGTTCTTAAGTTCTTGAGTTTCAGACATTAAAAATGGGATTTTACTGAGTTTTAACCTAGGTTTTCTGTTGGGTTATGTTGTTAGAGTCATGTTAAAAGTTTTATGAATAATGGGTTTTGAATTAGGGAACTTTGGAGCATTTTTGGATGAGGATTAGATGTCAAAAATGGTGAATTTTCTGGGCACAAAGGGAAGGGTTGCGGCTCTGTTCTAGAGCGCTGTGGCCCTAGGATGCAAAGGCGCCAGGGAGGCTCAGCCAAAGGGGACCGCCGCGGTGCCCAAGGGCAGGGCCGCAGCGCATGTCTGCTCTCTGGGAGGGGGGCTTGGCTCTGTTTTAGGGGTGGTCCGCGGCTAGGCTTCAAGGGCCGCAGCCCTTGGGTGCACTCTTGAACATTTGGGGATTTTCGGCACGGGAATCTAGTCTAGGGTGCTCGGGATCAATTTCCCCACCGTGCTTGGTGGAATTCAATGTCCCGGAAGCGAGTTTTGTATCCGAAAACCTTTGTTTGAATATTAATGGAATCCATTACGTTGGTTGTGACTAGGTGATTAAGCTAGGGCTCAAGAACGGATCGTGCTCGAGGAGTGTCACTTGTAATTAGTTAACGTAAAACTAAAGGTAAGAAAACTGCACCTGGTTGTGTATTTGTAAAGGTACTAAGGGCTCCCTAATATGTATAATTGAAAGGATGGTATTATGCCATGTAAACAGTGAACCAATGGCCTAAGAGTGCCAAGGGTTACATAAGCGCACAGGGCGCGGCTTGGTCACTGGTAGCCGAGGACAGCTTATTATGCACTGAGCTCGGTTTAAGCGGGCCGGAGTTAGTGGGGTAAACAGAGGGTGCGGCCTAAGTTGTCGGCCCTGACTATTATGTGACCTGATTATTATGAGACTTGAATGTTATCTGTGATTAGTTGCATCTTTGATTCTGAGTATATGCTGAATGGTTAGTGTGGATTATTTGATGATTGATCATACTTAAAGAATTGACTATTTGTTATTAATGTTTGTGTTGCGCATTATGTTTTCTTGCTGAGCCTTGGCTCACGGGTGCTACGTGGTGCAGGTAAAGGCAAAAGCAAGCTTGATCAGCCCTGACATGGAGAGCTCTGCGAGCCGACTATACATGACCAACTGCTCAACCGCCACGGTTGGGGTTTAAGCACGGACGCGAGAACCAGAAATGTCTATTTTTCCTTAGTATGGCTAATGGTTGTCCGTATTTTGAGAATTCTGTAAACTAACTTTTAAACTCTAATTCTTTTTGGGATTCCATGTATAAAACTGCTTAATTATATAAATTGAAACTTTTGAGACCAAAACCTTTTTAATCCTAGCTCATACATGTTTAGTCACACGTTTTTAAATTAATGACTTGATTAGCAAGTCCTGCACCTTTATAAGTACACAGTGTAGCAGTCCTGACTATCCAGGGCGTTACACCTACCATCACCAATTTATCATCTGACACCTTCGCTTGCATAAGGTAACACATCAGCTCGCGAAAACATTCAAAGAAACTTTGTTCTTAGAGAAGATACATATGTTTCGCGATCTCAAGATACTGGGATCTAAGTTCACATGAACAACCAACCACCGCAACCTCATCCGTGAATGGTAGGTATTGACCATTGATTCATTCAATGACATGGATTCACAAAAAATGATAAGAATGATAGAACTGAATGCAAGAATTAAAACGACACAATGGTTTTATAGTGGTTCAGTCGCAGAGATTGGTAATAACCTACATCCACTTAGTGCTTTTATTGATGTAGACTCCAGAACCTGCGATCAGTGAACTAGGGTTCACTAAGTTTCACAAGCTCCGAAGTTGAATACAAAGATCGCGTATAAAAGCACTTGCTCTCGCTGAATACAAAATATTGTGCATCAAATAAATGAATCCTATGAGTCCTATTTATAGGCTCATGGATGTACATATGGGCCTATGGGCCGTAATTAACTTGCGTTACAAGCATAACCAAATACTAACATAAATAATGATATTTACATTTAAAAATAATCAAATATTTTAGGAATATCTAACTCATAATGTAACGTCCCAAAAATGCTAATAGGGCATATTTGTAATTTGATATATGCGTGATTAATTGATTAAATGTGTAACTGCATGGCATGCATGATATATATGATAATATGAATATATTTATATGCATGTTTATGATTATTAAATGTGCAGTGGGCCTGTTCTTGTTTATAAAGGCATATTTGTAATTTTGGCCTGTTAAGGGCATACATGCGATTATGTGTTAAATGGTTGGGACCACATTATTATGTGGATATATTGGCAGTATACGCCTCGAGGCAATCCTAGTGAGCGGATTAACGGTATAGTCACAGCGGGGTTTAATACCCGGCTCGGGGTGAGCCTAGGGGTATTTTGGGGAATTCAACATATATTTGGGATTTATCGAGAACGAGTAAGTATTTAGTGATTAGTTAGGCATGTCGGGATTAATTTGGAATTTTTAGGTGGATTTGAGGAATTAGCGAGAAACGGGGCAAATGACCGTTTTTCCCATAAGGGAAACTAAGGGGCTGAGTTGTCTTGAGGGATATTTTGGTCTGTTGGTTAAAAGGTATACTCAGCTGAGATTCTAGGAAACAATCTGAAACACTATGAACACTTCATAAACCCTCTATCTCTCTCCCTCCCTTACACGTTCTCTCTCTCTCTCTCTCCCTCTCTTGTGCTTGAAAGCTTTGAAGTGCTAAAGGAGAATTATGGGAATTGAAGGTTGGGGCTTGAAGAATTGAAGCAAGGAGTAGGCAAGGATTAGTTGAGGATTTAGCTATCATTGAGGTAAGGTTTCAGGATTTAAGTTGTTGAATTTTCGGTTGATTGTGGTCATGTTGAGGGGTACTTTAAGGGATTCTGAATTTGGGCATTTAGGGAAGATTGAACTAGTACTCTAGGCTTTATGTGTTGTTTCTGAGGTGATATTGGGAATTCTGAACCTAGTTTTTGTTTGGGTATATATTTCGGGTTGAATTCTATGGCTGTGAGTTGGGAAAAATTCAGTGAAACCGAGGGATTTCTAGGTTCACAGCGGCGCGTCGCGACCCAAATCATGGGCGTTGCGGCCTGCGTGCCCCAAAAGGCCTTGGGGGGCTTGTTGATTCATGGGCGCGTCGTGGCCCTAGGGGGCAAGTCGTGGCCCGCTTCCCCTCTAAGACAAGAGGATGGCGCCTCTGACTTGGGGCGCGCCGCGACCCATAAGGCTAGGTTGCGACCCACCTAGGCAGCCATAGCCAAAATTGTTTTTTAGGCTCGGGGAGGCTCGGGGACTTAAACCTAAGCACTCGAGATGAATTCTACTACACGGTTTAGTAGAATTTGAGATCCCGAAGGCTAGTATTTGATTCTAAAGCATTTAATTGGACTAGATTTTTTATAGTTATCTATTGTCGCTTGTGACTAGGGTTACCGTTAAGGCTCGGGATTAAGGATCGTGCTCGGGACCGCTTTGCATCCTTCACTCCAGACTGGAGGTAAGAAAATTGCACCCAGGTTTTGAATGGGACTGAGATCTCCTGTAAATGAATGTATGTGTTATGTAACCTGTATATCTGTTATGTGTGATGTGAAAGTACGGCCTAAGGGAGGCGGAGCTGATGTTGAGTGTACTGAACGCAACTCAGCCTAAGCGAGTCGGGATCAGCTAAATAACTAGAGGGCTCAGATTAAGGGCGTCGACACCTATTTAATTGTATTAAGGTTGATTTATATGTTTGTATTGAACTATTATTGTTCCCTAGTTTAGCACTTGTATTCTACTGTTAATTGGATTGATTGATCTAAAGTTTAATATGTACAATTTGTTGTTATCTATGCTTGTTGAATTTGGTTTTCTTGTTGAGCATTGGCTCACGGGTTCTACATGGTGTAGGTAAGGGCAAGGTAAAGCTAGACCAACCATGAGTTGGAGAGCTTTAGGGGCAAAGTGTACATCGGCAGCTGCTCGACCGCCACAACTGAGGATATTGCAGGGACTAGAACTCAAACTTGTATTTTGCCATTTAGACTGGCTACTGTAGTATTAACTTTTAAGGGTTTTATCTGTCATGTAAACACTATGATAAAAATCTTTTAACCCTAACCTGTCAGTTGACTTCAGAAACACATTTATGTTCAAATGACTTGATTAGCAAGTCTTGCGCTATTTTAAACACATGGTGTAACAGTCTTGGTTACCCAGGGCGTTGCACATAATCGTTTCTGAGAATGTCTCAATTCATCGAGCAGCTCTAGTCGTATGCATCTTCACCTCTTCTTTTCCTATTGCTCAACATATTCCTTGCGACTATCGAGCAGCTTTAATTTCCTTTTGATACTCTGGTCATTGGTCGACCAGGCCTTTATCAATAGCCACCTATCACATCCGATTCTACGTACTCCGCTCGAAAGGGTAAGTAATCATGACCTTTTCGGTTTCCAAAATGATTTGATGGTTATTGTTATTTCCCATGAAAAAACCCTCAAATTTCATCAATACTTGTCAGATACCCCTGACCAATATAAATACCCTCCTTCTTCCTTTATTTCATTTTTACACAACCATTCTCTCTCTTGAAGAGCACTCAGAAAAAACCTCCAAGAACTTCAGACACTTCAGTGCGAAGGCATCTTCAAGTAACTTCGAGCAAAACCTTCATGATTTCTTCTACAATTTGTACTCCAAGTAAGTTTTTGAACCCATCCTCTTATCTTCATAACAATATTCATGCATTTTGGCTGTGATTTGTCTATTTTCACTACTAGATTTTGAATGTTCTTGATGAGGTTTTGGGTAAATTGGTTTTAGGCAAAAAACACCCAGAAATACTATAATAAAATAGGTATTGTAAGCAATGTAGTGTATAAAAAAATATTTTGAAAGAGTATTGGGGTTAAAATTCAATTTTGGGTATTTCGGGAAAACTAGGTTTTTCCCGCCTGTTTTTGAAGTTATAAAGTTTTTCCGAAAAATCACTTTTTGATCTATTTTTCCAACTTGTTCGCATGTTTGTTGTGTTTTTATCAGGATGTTGTTGGTCGTATAAAATCTTAACTTTTATACACGATCACCATTATCCTTACTTTTCTTTTTCTTCTTTCTCTAATGGTCGTAGATTCTCACTTCCCCTTTGCTCTTGTCAGATATTCATGCATGATCCCTGGGGAGGTGAGAGACCAATAGACAGCAATCTGCTTGCTCTGCTATTAGAGGATCAGGAACAACCTTCTCTGCCCTTTCCAGAGGCTTCAGCACCACCCCCAATTCCTATAACCAGCCTTCCTCAAAATTCTCCAAAGAAACAACTAAACATAGGCTGTGTCAAACATATTGGTCATAGGAAAAGAAAAACCACAAACTCACCTACCAACCGGCTAGCTGCTAACACTGAGGGTCCTTTGAATGACCCTCAACCGTTAACGTCTAGAGCAAAGAGAGATCTAAGCAAGTTTTGTCAGTATCACACCGACATTGGCCATGATACTGACGATTGTCGTCAATTAAAGGATGAGATCGAGACACTCATCTAAAATGGAACGTTAGCATAATACTCTCAAAATCGAGTAGCTCCCAATTCGCCAGCTGTGCAAAATCCACAACCAGCTCTGGGACATCAAGTGAATCCACCACCATCTCTACCAGCTTCAAAAAACCAATTCATCCCTCCTCCTCCTATTGAAGGGAGAGACATAGCACGATCACAGGCGAACCTCATTTGGATAGAACGAGCAATGGATCCCAGAAAAGATATATCTACGAGCTAAAAATTCATGATGGCGCAGTATTCACTCTGGAATAGCGACTGTCAAAGCAACAAAAAATGGACAAACAACACATCATTTTTACGGAAGAAGACACTAGCCATGTACAATTCCCTTATAATAATCTGCTTGTAATAACCATTTGCTCGCAATTCAAAGAGTTAGACGTATCTTGATCGACAATGGGAGCTTAGTGAATGTGTTATTCAAGTGCACTTTCAAGAAGATAGGGCTATCATTGGTCGATCTAAAGGCGACCTCCACAACTCTGTACGTGTTTTCAAAAGGAGGAATTACAGCCATCGAAACGATGAAGCTCATTGTCACCATGAGCAATGAAGCGCAATTTATGGCAAATATGCTAGAGTTCATCGTGTCCGACAGCCTACAATGCCATTTTGGGGCAACCAGCATTAATAACGTTCAAAGCCATAACCTCTGTCTGCCACTTACCTATGAAGTTCCCTTCGCCCACTGCGATATGAAAAGTAAGGGGACACCAGCTCGCTGCCAAGGAGTGCAATAGCATTTCCATGAATGGAAAATCACAACACATGCAGCAAGCCATGGAACTAATTGAGGTAATTGATGAGCCTCAAGTAATGGTGGATGTATCCGACCAGCATAAAACTGTCCGTGGAATTCTTTTACGAGCATTTCCCATGAAATTATGCTGGCCAGTGGAAATTTGAAGTACCATTCCTGTGCTGCATCAGATAAAGTAGCCAGAAAGATTCTGCATTGAGCATCTTTGGACACCTTCTGGATGTCTATTTGAATCTCAAATTTATTTACGTGAGATAACAGGTCTTCTCTTCCAGTAAAGTTTGCCAATACTAGCATTTTGAACTTGCTTGGGCTTTCTTCCATAGCAATTATGTTGATCAACGGGGTACCCTTTCTCCGGTCATATTCTATATGGGACATTTTATTCCTGACCAGCTGTTGCACAGCCTGATTGGTGGCATCTATTTGAGCCTGAACAATGTCTGGTGTGGCAGGGGTAGGAGCGGCCACTGCAGGTGGGGCGTACTCATCATGTCTTTCCTTTCGACCATTAAGTACGTCCCTTAGGTCCTCATCCCTTCGCCTATACTTGCTTGCACCTAGTCGTTCAAAGACATTGGGTTGTTTGGGCTGCCCCCCAGCATTCTGGCTTGTTGGTCGGTTGTCCATCGGAGGAGGGTTTTCCTGCCCATTCCTTTCCTCCTATTGTCGACCACTATTCCTCCTATTATAGCCAGATTATGGTTCGTTGTAATCATGGTCATCTCTGAACTGGGAACAGTGAGTACGCGACCTGCTGTATGCACTGTCACCTCTTTTCTCCCTAGTCCATCTCGGTAAACAGATGGTCGTCTGTGTTGGTCATTGGGTCCCTGGACATTGCTCTGTTGTGGCGGTCCTGGACCATAGAGCCTGAGTCCATCCGCCTTCTGCTTCCTAAGGGATGTTGTTCCCTACCAAGAGCGTTCTTTTTGTCAGCTGTTGATAACTCCATTTTAGTTTCATTTCAGAATGTGTTTTTGTGGTAATCCTGAGTCTTTATGTTTGTGCAAGATTACGCTTTTGTTTGTCTTTACTGTAGGTCGGTGTGTTGAATTGTGAGTTAAATGCTAAAAGAAGAGTAAATGGTGGAAAAATTTGAGCTTTTGGTGATTCTTTGACTCAAATTAGTGCTAAGGACGAGTTAAAATAAGTTTTGATGAAGGAAGGAGGTTGAAAGGATTAACTTGGAAAATAATGGAATTAGAGTCGCGGCTTGGGCTTAAGGGCCGCAACTCTAGTGGAAGTCAGAAGCTCAAGGTTGCTGAAGGGAATTAGAGCCGTGACTTGGTCTTATAAGTCGCAGTGCTAGTGGAAGTTAGAGGCGAACCCAAGAGGGCATCAACACACGAACCGCGACTGGGGTTGAGAGAGTCGCAATGCCTGAAGATTTACCCAGACTTCGAATTGCTTTCAAAATGACATGGGTCGTGACCTAGGAAAGGCCAAGTTGTGGGCCACATATGAAAAAAAAAAGGATTCATGATTTTTATAGTATAAATTCAGACTTTATGTTATAATTAGGGTGAGTCAGATTTTATTTATTTAGAGATTAATTTTGATTCTTAGATTAGTTTTTCTGCACTTTCATACTTTTTATTTCTTCTTCAAGTTTTTTAATTTTATGTTTCTGAACTATTATATTGCTGATTTATTCATGTCTGATATGAACTAAAAACTTTTATCTAGGGTTTAATTTAGTCACTTGGATTTCCATTTAATTTTTTTATGATGTTCTATTGATTCTTCTTCTTTATTCTATTCTATATAATGTTTGCTTAATGCTAGTAAATACCTAGTCAATATTTGCTTGATTTATGATTTTGATTCAAAATTAAAAAGATGAGAATTGAATATGCTATCGTTATATAGACATAGGTTACATATTGGATGAAAGTACCTGTATGGCTTGTGTAGTAATTAGGTTTCTATGCTTAATGTCTGCTATATGTGTAAGTTTATCATAGAGATGTAGAAAACCTGCATATAGGTTGAGATCTTATATCTTGAAAAATAATTGGAATCGATTTATGTTAACCTGCTATTAGAATAGGAAGAAAGAAATTGAGAACTGATTAATAAAATTCGTAGAATGAAAAGTTGATGAAGTTAGTGCCCTAGGTCTTTTTATTGTTGATTTTCATCTTTTGATTAGTTATTTTGATCATAGTTATTTAAAATTTTGTAATTAGATTTATTCATCTAAATTTTGTTTGCCAAATAGAAATTAAAGAACGATTATTGGTAAGTTGTTAATATTCCTTGTGGGAACGATACTTTATTTACTATCTATATTACTTGAATCAATTATGTACACTTGTGTATCATATTTACTATCTATATTACTTGAATCAATTATTGGTATCTATATTATTTAAAATTTGTTTGACATCTAGGGCTTCTAGGATGTTGCTCATCCCTATTCAGTCTGTACTGCTGCGTATTACCTCGACTAGCAAGAGAGGGTTGTTGCTGCTCGTTATTTCTATTAGGACTCTGGGTCTGCCTTTCCTATTGAGCAGGTGGATGTTGTTCCAGTGGCTATGGACTCCTTGGGTCTTGTGGATTTAGGGACATTAAGGGTGACCTGAATGTGGATTTTGAGGAGGGTGAGGGTTCGATGGCAAATTTGGCTTAGAGGTTGGTGCAGGTGGAGCAAGTGGTTATCCTCTGCCCAACTGAATGGGCGCCTCTAAAGCCGTTGTAGCATCTCCTTGCTGACGATCCACGTCCGCCTGTCGTTCATTCAAATCTCGGTGTTGTCGGTCGATCTCCATCTGTTGCATTACCATAGTTTCAGCCACGTTCTCTTGGTTAGCTTTTAGGGTAGCTAACTCGTCTTGCAACACTCCCAAAGTTGTTCGCAAGGTTTCGACGTCTATCTCCTTCTCTTCCAATTTCACGTGTGGCTCGTCCTCTACTATACCTAGTGGAGGAGGTGCATTTGGCACATTTTTCGATGTCTGTCCAGCTTGACTCCCTCTCCTAGAGTACTTCGCCATTGTTATCTTGAATATCTTGAGTTCAGCTCTCAATGAAAGCACCAAAAGATTGACCCTCGATTTAGTCAACGACACGGAGTCATGAAAAATGATAAGAATTATAGAACTGAATGCAAGAATTAAAATGACACAATGGTTTTATAATGTTTCGGCCCCAGATGTTGGTAATAACATACGTCCACTTAGTGTTTTTATTAGGTAGACTCCAAAACCTACAATAAGCAAACTAGGGTTCACTAAGTTTCACAAGCTCTGAAGTTGAATACAAAGATCGTGTATAAAAGCACTTGTTCTCTCTGAATACAAAATATTGTGCATCAAATAAATGAATCATGTAAGTCTTATTTATAGGTTCATGGATGTAAATATGGGCCTATGGGCCATCCTTAATTTGTCTTACAAACATAATCAAATAGTAATAGAAATAATGATATTTACATATAAAAATAATAAAATATTTTGGGAATATTTAACTCATAAACGTTTCTGAGAATGTCTCGATTCATTAAGCAGCTCTAGTCGTATGCATCTGCACCTTTTCTTTTCCAACTGCTCAGCATATTCCTTGCGACTATCGAGCAACTTTAATTTCCTCTTGATACTCTGGTCGTTATTTGACCAAGACTTCATTAATAACCAGTCACATGCTATCCACGTACCTCTTAAACATGCCACGTCACCATGCAAATATTTTAGGGAAACAGTAGGCTTTGCCCAAGAAAACTGTTTGAAGAAAAGCCTTCATGAGGGTAGGTTAGAAAGTTTGCAGAGTACACACTCTCGAAGGCATGAAACTGACCTAAGGAGTCATTTGAATTCAACTCAAAGTTTTCGCTCTAACCATTATTCTGACTTGCGTGATCATTTGAACGCCCAACGGGGACAGCGAGCTCACAATAACGATCTGAGTTATAATTATACGAGAGAAAACCCTTCAATAGTTCATGATAATGGGAACATCCTGATTAACCAAGCACAAGCTTGGAGGGACAATAACCCAAATAACATGCAGAGTAGGGATGGAGCTAATATTCATCTCCCAAATAACCTAGAAGTGAAGGACCCAACCCATGCACGACTCGCTATGATGGAATAGCAAATGAAGCGCATCTTGTTTGGGAAAAATAAGAACGATTGTGATTTTGATGAGGAGCTCGAGGATTTTGCTCCTCACATTGATGCAGCTCTGTATCAAATAGGTTTCAAGATGCCGAAAATGACTACCTATGACGGAATTAACGACCCGTCAAACCACATTGGGACTTTCCATACTCTGATGAGAGACCATAATGTCATCATCGACATGCATTGTGTCCATTCCCCAGCCAAATTGACATGACTAGCCAAGTTCTGGTTTAATAAATTTAAAGGGCACTTAATCACCTCCTGGGAATAGCTATCGACAGAGTTCAAAAAATAGTTCCGAGCTGCAAAAGAAGTACTGGTAGAAGGAAATTCCTTGGCCAATATAAAGTAAGAACTAGGAGAATATCTCAAGGCTTACATAAACTGGTTCACTAACATAGTAGCTCGAGCTAGGGATGCTAATGATAGCTCGAAGCACATGGAAATGCAATTAGGAATCACCACGGGAGGTGAATTGTGTAAAGAACTCCAAAGGAAGGGAGTAAAGAATATAGATGAGTTCTTGGCCCAAGCTCAAGAATGGATAAACCTCGAGGAGGCAGAGTTCACAATGGCAGGGACTATCCAAATTCCCACTCAGCTCACGGGAGTGTAGCGAATATTGCAGCTACGGCTTAGCTCGCTGCCCATAATAACCCGGCAATAAATAATAACAAGAGAAAGGTAAATAACAAAGGTGACTAGGCAGGGTCTAAGAAAAATATAGTCGGGGACAAGTACACTTCAATATTCACCATATACACTGACCTAATAGATACGCATGAGCACATATACCTTGCAAATTTGGCTCGCCTTCCGTGGAAAAAACCAGAGCCCTTAAGAAATCAACAAGCAAAGAGAGACCTAACCAAGTTTTATCGTTATCACAATGACATTGGCCACGATACTAATGATTTTCATCAATTAAAGGATGAGATCGAGACATTCATTTGAAATGGACCATTAGCACAATACTCTCGAAATCGGGTAGCTCCCAATCCGCCAGCTGTGCAAAATCCACAACTAGCTCTGCAACATCAAGTGAATCAACCACCATCTCTCCCAGCTTCAGAAAACCAATTCATCACTCCTCCTCCTATTGAACGAAGAGACATATCCATGATCGCAAGCAAACCTCATTTGGCTAGAACGAGCAATGGGGGCCCATAAAAGATATGTCCAGGAACTAAAAATTCATGATGGCGTAGTGTTCACTTAGGATCAGCGACTGTCAAAGCTACAAAAAATGGACAAACAACCCATCATTTCTATGAAAGAAGACACTAGCCACGTACAATTCTCTCATAATGATCCGCTTGTAATAACCATTTTGCTCACAATTTGAAGAGTTAGAAGGATCTTGATCGATAATGGGAGCTTAGTGAATGTGTTATTCAGGTGCACTTTTGAGAAGATGGGGCTATCATTGGTCGATCTAAAGGCGACCTCCATGACTCTGTACGAGTTTGCAGAAAGAGGAATGGCAGCCATCGGAACGATCGAGCTCGTTGTCACCATGGGCAATGAAGCGCGATTTATGGCAAAGATGCTCGTGTTCATTGTGTCTGGCTACCTACAATACCATTTTGGGGCGACCAGCATTAATGACGTTCAAATCCATAACCTCTGTTCTCCACTTAGCTATTAAGTTCCCTTCGCCCACTGGGATATGCAAAGTAAAGGGAGACCAGCACGCTGTCAGGGAATGCTATAGAATTTCTATGAATCGAAAATCACAATTCAAGCAGGAAGCCATGGTACTAATTAAGGAAACTGAGGAGCCTCAGGCAATGGTGGTTGTCGAGGAGATAGAAGAACCTCAAGTGCCAGTAGATGAGGTCATCCAACAAGGAGAAATTGACCCAAG
Organism: Humulus lupulus; assembly: GCF_963169125.1. Taxonomy (NCBI): domain Eukaryota; kingdom Viridiplantae; phylum Streptophyta; class Magnoliopsida; order Rosales; family Cannabaceae; genus Humulus; species Humulus lupulus. Next base: position 103,612,307 of record NC_084793.1, read on the forward strand.
GATAGGTGAAGACTGATCTGAGCTCCATGCCTTGAAGGAACTAGAAGAGGTAATTCTCAACCCATATGCAACTTCAAAGTTCGTAAAGATTGGAAAAAATCTCAATGCTGAACACAAAAGGGATATAATCATGTTTGTGAGGAATAACCTCGACGTCTTCGCCTGGTCACATATCGATATGGTAGGAATCATTCTGGGCATGATCATGCACACACTGAATCTGGACAGAAATGTACCTTCCAAACAACATAAGAGAAGGCTATTGGGAAAGGAAAGAGAAGAAGCCTTGGTGGAAGAGGTAGCTCACCTCTTAAAATGCAGATTCATCATGGAGGCGAAGTATTCGACTTGGATATCAAACCCCGCCCTGGTTCCAAAAGAAAACAAAAAGTGGAGGACCTGCATCGAATTTTCTTTCCTCAATAGGGCCTGCCCGAAGGAGTGTTTTCCTTTCCCAAGAATTGATCAGCTCATCGACTCCACAACAGATCACAAGCTCATGTATATCATGGATGTGTATTCTGGATAAATCAAATTGCGATAAATCCTACGGGCCAAGAGCATACTAGCTTCATGACTAAGCACAACCTATACTATTATAAATTCATGCCATTTTCACGTTGAAGAATGCTAGAGCACAACCTATACGGGCCAAGAGTATCTGACTTGGAAGCATGTTTTAGCGTATTGAGGAAGTATGACATGAAGCTAAATTCCCAAAAATGTACCTTCGGGGTCTCGTCTGGGAAATTCCTAGGCTTCATTGTCAACTCAAGGGGGATTGAAGCTAATCCTATGAAAATCATATTGATGTTAGAGATGCCATCATTGAGGTCGCGAAAAGAGGTCTAGATCCTAACTGGAAAAGTCGCACTTGTCAATTGGTCTGTGTCAAAGTCTACTGATAAGTGTCTCCCCTTCTACAATTTTCTCAGGGGGGATAAACTATTCAAATGGACTAAAGAGTGTAAGCAGACATTTCATGTCCTAAAAAGGTATCTACCTGAACCCCTTGCCTATCAAAGCATGTTTCTGGGGAAAATTTATACCTCTACCTGGCTATAACTAAGAATGCAGTGAGTGGTGTGTTAGTTCGAGAGGGAAATCGAGCAGAAAAACCAGTGTATTATATTATCAAGAGGCTTTCGGGAGCTGAGTCACAATATCCCATGATCGAAAAACTTGCGTTCTGTCAAATCCCGGCCTCAAGGAAGTTGAGGCCATATTTCTAGTCCTATGACATACACATCCTAACGGATCAACCTTTAAGGCGGGTTTCGCAAAAACTTGAACCATTGGGATGCTTGTTGAAGTGGGTCATCAAACTCAGTCAATTCGAGATTTTATATAAGCTATGAACATCCATAAAGGGTCAGGCCCTCGGTTATTTTGTGGCCGAGTGTATTTGTTTCCAGGACAAGCCTATGCGAGGGCTGGTTCAAGAATTGTGCAAACTCTTTGTTGATGGATCGTCAAACAAGCATGGATCTAGACCTAGAATAATCCTAATTACACCGAAAGGGCATCATTTTCATACAGATCTCAGATTTGGGTTTGGTGCCTCCAATAACAAAGTCGAGTATGAGGTATTGTTGGCTAGAATCTGAATCGCCAAGTAGCTAAAAGCAAAGGCTATCCAGTGCTTTAGTGATTCTCAACTCATGGTAAGTAAATTACTAGATGAATATCAAGCTCGAGGACTCAAGATGGCCGCTTATTTGGCCAAGGTAAAAGGTAAGTTGTCAGAATTTAAGTTCTACTCCGTAGAAAAGTTCCCACGTGAGCAAAATACAAACGCAGACGTGCTCGCCCGGCTTGCCAGCACCAAAGAGGTGGACACATTGAATGTAGTCCCAGTTGAGTTTCTTTAGAAACCTAGTATAGAGGAAGAATCAAAAGAGATTGAAATGATCTGTGAAGGCCCAACCTAGATGACCCCAATTGTAGAATATCTATCCACTAGAAAATTTCCCAAGGATCACAAGGACACTCGAAAATTGATATACCAAGTCCCCAGGTATCATCTGGTCAAGGGAATTTTTTATAAGCGGGGTCATTCCATGTCTCTTCATAGATTTCTCCTGCCTGAAGAAGCCCAGGCTATCCTCAAATAAGTCCATGAAGGATTATGCGGAGACCACGATGGGGGGCAAAGCTTGGCCTTAAAGGTGTTGAGGCAGGATTAATTTTTGCCTACTCTAAAGAACGACTCAACGTCGTATGTGCAAAAATGCGACAAATGCCAACACTTTTCGACGATTTTCCAAGCTGTGTCTATGGAGTTAACCATGATGTCCTTGCCTTGGCCATTTTCCATACAGGGAATAAATTTAATAGGCTCATTATCGTCTGGCAAGGGAGGAGTTCACTGTGTTGTGGTCGCGATAGATTATTTTACAAAGTGGGTCGAGGCCAAACCATTAGTGTAACGCCCTGGATAACTAAGACCGTTACAGTGTGCGTTTAAAATAGTGCAAGACTTGCTAATCAAGTCATTTAAATAAAATTGTGAATCTAAAGTCATAAACAGATTAGGAATAAAAGGTTTTGGACATAAGTAGGTTATTTTCATTAAAATGAACGTTTAGTACATGGGATCCCAAAATAGGGTTTAAAGGACATATTTACAAAATTTTCAGACAGTAAAGATAACCAAGGCCACTCTAATGGAAAAATATACGTTTAGGTTTCCGTCCCTGCACAAACCCTTGATCGCAGCGACCGAGCAGCTGACAATGTACACCTCGCCCCCAGAGCTCTTCAACCCATGGTTGACTCGTCAAACTCTTGCCCTTTTACCTACACCACGTAGCACCCGTGAGCTGAGGCCCAGCAAGAAAATCTAATGCATAGTTTAATCAAAAATAGTAGTCAGATAACTCACAAATCATTAATCAAATACTTAATAGACTGCATCATACACATAATCAATGCTATCAGTCAACAAACCAATAAATAACCATCCAAACAATGAGCATGCCACAATCATCAGATTAACATCAATAAACATTTCACACAATATCTAGGGTCGACGCCCTTAGGCCGCACCCTCTGTTTAAGTCACTGTCATCAGCTCGCTTAGGCCGATCCCAGTGTTCAACCCACTAACTCTGGCTCGCTTAGGCCAAGCACAGTGATTATTTGATTAACCTCAACTACTAATGGTCGAGCCACGTCCTGTGTGCAAATATTGATTCTGGCACTCTTAGGCCGTTTATTACATGTCCCCATGGCATAATACCATCTATGACATCACATACAAGTAAAGGGAACTCTTAGTCCCAACACACTACTAGAAATATAGGCTTTTACTTCTTTTTTTATACTGAGCATACAAAAAAACTGAAGTAAAAACATTTTCAAACTCTTTTACTTCGCTTTTGAAATTGGCGCTTTGAAAAAAAATGACATACTACTTTGCTTTTTTTTTAAAATGAAGTTAAAAATTCAAAGTGAAGAGGGCCGTGTTTGGTTGCACATGCCCATGACTTATGTTTAGAGATAATAAAGATGTGAAAAAATGGCCAAGCCAAACGCTGCCCTTGTGCACCTTTTACTTCGGTTTTTAGGTAAAAATCGAAGTAAAAAGTGCACTTTCCACTTCGGTTTTTACCTAAAAACCGAAGTAAAAGGCGCACACCCCAGATTTCCTCAACCCCTTTTGCTTTGGTTTTTACCTAAAAACGGAAGTAAAAGGGTTATATAACCCTCTCCCCCAACCCGAAGGGTCATATCCCTCAAATCCCTCTCTCTCCTCTGTACAAAAAAACCCCAAAAACCTCCATTAACAACCGTGAGCCAACACCCATTTTCATTCTCCAAACCTTTTTTTTTCTTTATTTCTTGCTACATTTCTTCATTATAAACCGAAATATAGTCCAAAAATATTTTTTTTTTTGTGTTTTGGAGAAAAAAATACATTTGGCCGTGGGTATTTTCTCTCATGGTTTCTTGGTGTTTCTTGCCGGATTTTTATCGGAATTTTGTCATTGCAAGGTGTTTTTGAGCTTCAAAACATGTATGGATTACTAAAATATGGTTTTGATGTTAATTTTTTTTCTATGTTTTTTTTTTATTATTCCGAATTTTATAATTAATATTATTAATATTTTGTTAACTTTTCTAATTATTTGTTTATTTTGTTAGGTTAAATAATGTGAAAAAAATTTGGTTTATTATAAATATATATATGTATATTAGTGAATTTTAGAAATTGTGACAATAGATAAATTTGCATTTTAAATATTTGAAAAAAATAAATAGCTTGAATATGATCAAAGTGTTGTTCATTATTTTTTTTAAGTAGTTTGATTTTTTTTATTTATTGGTTTGATAATTAATTATGTACTTTACTAATTATGTAAGTAATGTTTTAGTAGGGTCGTTGATTGAGTGGTGAACTTTGTTGTTCATTTCGGGTGAATTGAAGAGTAATATTGAAGGTTAGTTATTTTTATTTATATTTATATTACTACAAGATTTATGTATAAAGATAAGGCTAATTAAATCATGCATATTGGATTTAGTGAAAGTTATGTTTGAAAATTAGTGAAGTAGGCTCTGGGAAATTTGCGTGTTGTGGTGATATAAGGATGGATTCATTTATGCTTGATTATTGTATTTGTTTGTGTTGTTTTTATAGGAAATTTTGAAATTGCGATATGTTATAGAAACAGAGGATACTCTGCCAAATTTTTTAAAAATTTTATAAGACTAGAACCTAATAATGATGGATTCATCTATGCTTGATTACTGTGTTTGTTTGTATTGGTTTTATAGATAATTATGAAATTACAGTATGCTATAGAAACAAAGGATACTCTGCCAAATTTTTTAAAAATTTTATAAGACTAGAACCTAATAATGATGGATTCATCTATGCTTGATTATTGTGTTTGTTTTAATTGGTTTTATAGGTAATTATGAAATTACGGTATGCTATAGAAACAGAGGATACTCTGCCAAATTTTTTAAAAATTTTATAAGACTAGAACCTAATATAAGTTTTTTTCTAACTTATTAGGAATTTAATATTGTGATTAGTATGGATAAATCATGGATGATTGAGAGGAGAGAAACATCACAATTTCAAGATGGATTCAACAAATTTTTAGAGTTTTGCCTAAAGAATTGTAGTGATCCACAAAAAATTTGTTGTCCTTGTATCGATTGTGGTAATTGAGTAAAGGGGAATATTACCATGATAAAGGATCATGTATTTTGTCGGGAATTTGATATAAGTTATAGTAAATGGTATTGGCATGGAGAATTATTAAATGACGACCCATATCCATTAGGTAGGCGAGGTGTAGATGATTTTGAGAGTAATGATTTTGATGATCATCCTATAGAATTGCTTGATGAAGCACAAGAAGAGTTTTTTCATAATCCAGAAAAATTTGATAGTATGGTTAGAGATGGAGATAGACAATTGTTCAATGGTTGCAATAAACTAAGATTGCCCACAATGGTTAAATTTTATAACATAAAAGCAGAAAATGGAGTTAGTGATAAGTGTTTTAGTCAATTTTTAGCTGCTTTCAAGGAGATTTTGCCGCTAGAAAATTGTTTTCCGGAGTCTACATATGAAGTAAAGAAAACATTAAGTTTGATAGGGTTGAAGTATGAGAAGATTCATGCATGTCCGAATGATTGTATTTTATATCGTAAGGAGTATGCAGACATGGACGCTTGCCCAGAATGTGGTTTATCACGGTACAAACCTAACAAAAGTAAGGAGATTAGGAAACTTATTCCTCAGAAAGTGCTATGGTACTTACCTTTGATTTCACGGCTGAAGCGATTATATCGAAGTGCAGAACACTCTAAGAACTTAATATGGCACGAGACTGGACGAGTGAAAGATGGTAAACTCCGGTGTCCTGCAGATTCACAGGCCTGGAAGAAGGTAGATTATATCAATCCAGAATTCAAAAATGAACCAAGACATCTTCATCTCGGTTTAGCTGCTGATGGAGTAAACCCGCATAGATCTCTTAGTAGTAGGCATAGTTCATGGCTTGTCTTCCTGGTTATGTACAATCTTCCGCCTTGGTTGGTCATGAAAAGGAAGTTTATGATGCTTTCATTAATGATTTCAGGCCCAAAACAACCAGGACACGATATCAATGTTTATTTGGCACCATTAATTGATGATTTGAAAGAGTTATATGAAAATGGTGTTGAGACATATGATGGTTTTAAAAAAGAAGTTTTTAATTTGAAAGCAGTGTTGTTATGGACTGTTAATGATTTTCCAGCATATGGTAACCTATCAGGTTTGAGCAAAAAAGGTTACCAAGCTTGTCCAATTTGTTGCACCAACACAAGGGCTTGTCGCTTGTCAAATGGATGCAAAATGTGTTATATGGGTCATAGACGATATTTGCATTTAAGTCATCTTGACAGAAATAAAGAAAAAGCACTTGATGGTACTGTGGAACGAGACCTTGCTCCTTTGCCATTGTTAGGTGAGAAAATTCTTAAGGAAGTAGAAAAAGTTGACTTTAGGTATGGGAAGAAGAATAAAAACAAAAAAGTCAATGGATGTTTTCAAAGAAAATAAATTTTCTTTCAACTTCCTTACTGGAAAGATTTACTCGTTAGACATTGCTTGGATGTCATGCACATAGAAAAAAATGTATGTGAAAGTATTATCAGTACATTACTTGATATCCCAGGTAAAACCAAAGATGGTTTGTCTAGTCGTTTAGATCTTGTTGAGATGGGTATAAGACACTGCTTGGCACCTGAAGAGAAAGGTAAACACACATATTTGCCTCCTGCTTGTTTTACATTGTCTAAAGAAGAGAAGCAAGTCGTATGTCAATCATTGGCAAAGATGAAAGTGCCTGATGGTTATTCATCGAATGTTCGAAACTTGGTGTCTATGTAAGATTTGAAGTTAATTGGAATGAAATCACATGATTGTCATAAATTAATGCAACAATTACTTCCAATTGCCATTCGGTCAGTTTTACTAAAAAGAGTTCGAGATAGTGTGTGCATCTTCTTTAATCAACTATACAGAAAAGAATTGGAAATGAAGAAGTTTAATGCATTGCATGATGAAATAGTTCAAACTTTATGCAAGCTTGAAAAATATTTTCCACCATCTTTTTTATGGTCCATTTAGTAAGAGAAGCGAAGTTGTGTGGGCCAGTTTGGGCGAGATGGATGTATCCATTTGAAAGGAATATGAAGGTGTTGAAAGGATATGTACGTAATCACCATCGCCCTGAAGCTTGTATGGTTGAGTGTTATTTAGCAGAAGAAGATGTGGAATTTTATCAGAGTACATGGTTGGAATCGACACAATCGGAATTAGCAAACCACGTAATAACTCGGATGGAGTTGATAGAGGATTACGAGGGAAAGGAATAGTAGTGACCATATCTCGTGCAGAATTAGATCAAGCTCATTTAGTTGTTTTGGAAAACAATCCTGAGGTTCAACCATATATAAAGTAAGTTATAAATTTAATAAACATTATGCTCATTTTTATGTATAATTGAAATTTTAATGTTGCACTTTGTATTTGCAGTGAGCACATGGAGTTATTACAATTAATGATTCCAAACAAGGTTAAAAATAAACAGAAATAGATTATAGATGAGAATCATAAAACATTTAGTCAATGGTTGAAAAATACTATTCTAGCAAGGTTGGGAGAAGAAAACCATGGAGTGTCGACAGAGTTAAAACACATATCATTTGGAGCAAGTGTTCATGTCATAAAGCACCATGCTTACATTGTTGGAGGAAAAAGATTTCACACAAAGTCAAGAGATGATGCTCGAATGGTTCAAAATAGTGGAGTAAGTATTGTTGCAGAAGCAATGCATTTCACTAGTGCAAAAGACAATAATCCAGTAGCTGGTACTATGACATATTATTGGGTTGTTGAAGAAATATGGGAGCTTGATTATTCCTTATTTCAAATTCCTCTTCTCAAGTGTTCTTGGGTGGACAACAATGTTGGGGTTAGAATTGATGAACTTGGATTCACTTTGGTTGATTTAAGTAAACAAGGTCACAAGAATAATCCTTTCATCGTGGCTACCCAAGCAAAACAAGTGTTTTACATAACTAATCCTACTGATGATAAATGGTCAGTTGTTTTACGAACTCCGGAAAGGCAGTTTATAGAAGATGAAAATGATGATTTGTTTCATGACAATTTTATTGTTGGACAACCAATACATGAGCAACTTGAGAAAATCCATGATTTCAATGATGATGATGATGATGGGGAATACATTAGAAATGATATTAGAGACGGAATATGGGTAGATTGTGAATCAACCAAGAAAGAAAAAGGAAAAGAAAATGTGTCCAATGAGTAATGTATTCATTTTTATGTTAAATATGTATTTATTTATGTCATAATTGTAACGTTAATTCTTGTTTATGTGCAGATGACAATTTCTGAAGGGGAGAACACCCCAAATAGGTGAGGCCCAACAAAGAAGAACAATATCAATAATAAAAAAGCTAAGGGAATAAATAGAAATATTAAGTTTAATGATAAAGGTCAACCTATAGGGAAAGAATATAGTGAGATGCAATCGTACCTTGGAGTTAAAACTAGGAGAGCAGTCTCTCTCAATTATAAGGATTGGAGACAAGTCCCACAAGAATTGAAGAATATAATATGGGAGGATGCATATGTAAGAAAATATTTTAATTACTTTAATATATTGATCATTTTCATGAATTACTTTGCATTTCATTAATCATTTTCTTTCTATTTCAGGGTGGCTTTAACATTCCAGAAAATTGGAAACCAGAATTAATTAAATGTGCGGGAAGAATGATGAGAGATTTTAAGACCAACATAACTAGTGACTACATCTACCCTTTGGCAAAACACTGTATGATAGATGAACTCCAAATCCTTCCTAAGAAATATCCAGAACATGACCTAGAAGATTGGAGGACCTTTGTTAGCCACTGTTTATCTCCTGAGTTTATGGTACTATTATGTATATCTATTACATATATGATTTATTAGTTTTGAAATATTAATTATTTCTTAAGAACTTATCGTTACTTTTTTTATGTAGGCTTTGCGGGAAGCACAACGTGAAAGAGTTCTCAAATATACTTCAAGGCATCGTACATCTCATAGAGGGCTTGTCAATGTTAGAGAGGACTTGGTAAGTAATTCACATCACTATTTTACAACTATCAACCTGTTATGAAGAATATTGCACTCACCAACTTTAATTAATTGTTGTATTTAATTATTTTATTTAACACGCTTTTGGATGTTGGTGATTGCTATGCCAAAAGGAAAAATCGTGTTCTTGGATCCACTGAAAGCACACAAACGTTCTGAAGAAATTGATTCAATGATAATGAGGTAAGTTTTAAAATTTTAAAAATATTTCTTAATATGCAACAACTATTACATGTTACTACATTTTCATAACTTTTGTTAATTTTCTTTTTAAATAGTGCACATTATAAGGCATCTTCCAATGAATTACTTGGCAATCCTACAAAGATATTCAATGTTTCATGTCCAAGACAACCACAAAGTCATCAATGTGGTTTTTATGTGTTGAAGTACATTAGAGATCTTATACGGGCATCAAATGCAATAGAAACCTTAAAAGAAAAAGTAAGTTAATTTTTTATAACTTATTTTGGTATCGATAATCTGTAAAATTAATTTATATTTATTAATTTTACAGTTTGATGGGAAGAAGCAATATTGTGAGATTGCAGACCTCTTGCCAATCCAACACGAATGGTTAGGTCGATTAATGACATATATTTATCAGTAAGCCTATTTTTTTTATAAGTTCGTTTAGTTGTAAGTTTAGTTTTATGTAAATGTATTAATTTTAAGGCTAGCTATCTTACTTAAGTACTTGTGTTTTATATGCTTATGTATGGCATTTTTAATTAATGTAAGTTATCATATTTTCATTCAAAAAAAATTCTCAACCAATTCCACTTGTAAAAATATATATACCTGTAAATTCATATAATTAGACCGTTGAAAAAGAATTAGGCCAAATATATATATATAATTAGACCATTTAAATAAAATTAGGCCAAAAAAAAATATATATATATATATATAAACAGAATTTGGCCATTTAAAAATAATCAGAAATAATTATTAAAAAAAAGGGCACTTTCTACTTCGGTTTTTAGGTAAAAACCGAAGTGGAAAGTACCCATTTTACTTCGGTTTTTACCTAAAAACCGAAGTGGAAAGTGCCCAGGATGGATGCGTGCCCCACTTTCTACTTCGGTTATTATGTAAAAACTGAAGTAGAAAGTGTGGATTCTACTTGGTTTTTAACTACTTTTTACTTCGCTCCGAACTACTGCGGTTGCGACTTTTAGCAAAAACTGAAGTAAATCAAGCTTAAAAACCGAAGTAAAAGCCATTTTTTCTAGTAGTCACATAACGACATAACCGGGTGCAGTTTCTTACCTTTGATTTCAAGTGGAGAAGATAAACTAATTTTGAGTATGGTCCTTAGCTTTGAGCCTTGGCAATAAACCTAGTCACAACCGCAAAGTAGAACCATCATTAAATCTATATATCATAACCCAACCTCGAGACCAATCGCAAGTCCTCAGGAAGCCCAATTCCCCCAAACGGGGTGGTGAAATCGACCCCCAAGCCTTCAAGCGAAAAACCCTAAGAAAATGCCCAAAACCCACTTCTGGAGATAGGGTAGTTCTACAACACCATCAGAAGAGCGCTACAATGCTACAAATAGAGACCAAAATCCTCCCAGAAATGCAAGCTAGCGCTCTAAGCCCAGCGCTACAGCGCTAGCACCAGAACTGACAAAATCTGGGTTTTCTTCCTTCGAATTCTCCCGAGCCAAAACTCCACAAACCTACTCCAAACCTCAACTAAATTCAAAATTGAACCTACAATTCCCTATATCTCACCCAAACAACCCAACAACATAAAAAACCTAGCTAAACACATCATCAAACACGGAAATCATAATTAAGCTCAAGAACATTATCTGAAAGCCAGAAACCCAGAAAATGAAAGTTAGAAATTGTTACCTCTGATTACTGAATCCAACCATAGGTTGCCTTCACTGATTCCCCCCAACTTGATTCCTCCTATTCCCAAGTTAAATCCTTAAACTCCTATCCCAAAACCAAAGTCAGAAACCATACTCAACAAAGCCCAGAAAACTCAGATTAAACTTTAATCTTTACCTTAATTCAGCAACCAATTCCAGCTGAATTCTTTAGCTGCTCCAGGGATCAAAGTCCCAAAACCTAGCCCAGGCTTTCGCTTAACTTCTTAGATTCAAATTCCTCAAGGCAAAGTGGAAGAAAACAAATCATGAGGGAGAGAGAGAAAGAGGTAAATGAGAGTTATGTTTTTCCCTTTCTTTTTCTTTCCTTTCCAGCTTCTACCCCTTTCTCCAAATTCCACTAGAGTCTAAATAAGCAGAATATCACTTATCTCCTTATAAACATCAAAAGAACATTTTTCCATCCCAATTCAATCCAATTCTTTTATCACTCTAAGGGCGTTTTGGTCATTTACTCCAAATTTCCACTAATTCCTCAAGTGTCCCTAACATTTACCACTTAAATCCCGTCATCCAATTAATCACCAATTATTTCTCCCAATGCCTAAAAATCTCCAATATGTTACCCAAATTCCCAGAAATACCCCAGGCTCCCCCGAGCCGGGTATAAATCCCTGCTGTGACTATTTCGTCAAACCGCTCACTAAGACCGTCTCGAGCCATATGCTGCAAATATATTGACATAATAATGTGGTCGCAAAAATTTATCACATATAATTACATTTATGCCCTCAACGGGCCAAAATTACAAACATGCCCTTATGAACAAAACAGAGCCACATGCATATTCAATAGTCATAAAGATGCATCTATTCATATCCATATACTCATTTTATCATGCATGCCATATAATCAAGCATTTAACCATTGTTGACGGTGAGAACTCGCCAATGATGTTAAGTTAGAAAAATCAAAGTATAATGCTCGTGACTCAAGAATTTCAACAATATATTCAGAAACTTAGAAACTTAGAAAATAGTGGCAAAAGAAATATGGGGAAAAATTTCCTTGTTCGATTAAAGGGGCGAGGTGTAAGAGGTCTCGCGGGGTGCTCGAGCACAAGGCCAACTCGTGGGTGAGCTTGGGTGTGAAGCCGTCTCACAGGGTCTTACGCACGAGGCTATGTAAGGTGTGCTCCTCTTGGGCACGAGACGCACTCCCCATGTGCACGAGACATGCTTCGCGAGGCATGCCACCCTTGGGCGCGAGACGCCTCCTCTCCGAGACGTGAGGCCATCTGGGGCAGGCATGAGGCATGCGAGATGTGGGGCGCTGCATGATGTGTGAGGTGCGGCTATGGTGAGGTGAGGCGAGGTGAGGCCATCTCTCACAAGGCCCCTCGGCCATCTGGGCAGGCACGGGGCGTGCAAAACGTCCCTTCCCGCGAGGCGTTAGGTACGAGACAGCGGTCTCGTGAGGCGTGGCTTCACTGGGTACACTGAGAGGAGTCAGGTGTGCGTCTCGTGGGGTATGGTTTTGCTGGGTGCACCGAGAGGAGGCAGGTGCGCGAACTTTCGACCACATGCTTCTCTTCGACCGCGACGGTGCTTTCTGCCCTCGACGGTGCTTTCTGCCCTCGACCTCCTTTTGACCACGACAGTGCCCAATTTTACTTGCTTGAGGTATACTTTCTTTCTCCCTTATGTTGATTGGGTCTAAATTAGTACCACTCAGGATGGGATACTTTGGCCTGAGCTCGTCGTGAGTTAACCCAATTGCATGCCCTCATTCATACCCCGTAGTTGGTCAATTAGAGCGCTTGTGCCTAGAGGTTTTGAGCCCATTCCTTTGTGTTTGTAGCAATCCCCTCATTTATACGTGAACCCTATTTACTTACGAGACGAGGTCCCATGGCATGTGAAGGATCATCCGGTGCTCCCCTAGGGGTTGAGTTTGTAGACTTATCTTCAGACTCGGAGTCCCCTGAAGACAACCTTCACCAAGACTACGACACCTTGAGGCAGGCCTGTATTCGTCATCTTGAGCACATGGCGGAACTTAGACGTAAAATCTGGGTGGTAGAGAGCGAAATAGACTCAGTTCTGAGGGAAGACGGGGTATCTTCCCCCTTTGACCTTAACGACCCTATAGCGAACCTTAGGGTGACCGTTTTAGATTTACAGATGGAGTTAGAGTTTATGGAGGGAAATCTCCCGCCTGAGCCTCCTACCCCATTTTCCCCTAATGACTATCATGGGGCTATCACGTCTTCTCCTCAACCCTTGTTCTCGATCTACCCTTGCTTAGCGCTTTCACACTCAATGCCTCAATTGAAGACTCTTGCTAGGAAGAAAATTAAAGTGCCTTGTTTCTACCTCACCTTTTTCTTTTGGTTTTACAGATATGTTGAAGAGAGTACGGCGACAGGTGGCCCCTGAGCAACCAGAATTTGGTCCTTGTTGGCATCTACTCTGGTGTCCCACGTGTTCGAGAACAAACTGCTAGAATTAGCAGAGAAATATTGTGTTAGCTCGGAGTACAAGCTATATGTTCCTTCAAACAAGTGCCAGGATGATAACCCTACTCAGGGCTTTGTGGCCATGAGTGAGCACATCTTAAAGGCCGGTGGTACAATCCCATTACACCCATTTTTTGTCATGGTTCTCAACCATTTCGACATTACTCTGCTCCAATTGGCACCTAATAGCTGACTGACTTTGAGCTGCATCTTTATAGTGTACATGGAGCATAACGGGCATGCTCCCTCGGCTCAGGAGATTCATTACAAGTACAACCTCATGCCCACCCCTAGATCCAAAGGCTTTTATTTCCTGCAGAAAGCCAATTCTACTGTCTACTTGATAGAGGGTTCTGTGTCCAACCCAGGGACCTGGAAGCAGGACTTCTTCTTTATGAAAGGTCCCATTTCTATTCGTGAGCACTTTCGCTCGGCTACTAGTAAGTACTTCAAGTTTTTTTTTTATTTTGGAACTTAGGTTCATATTGGCAATTGTGTTGATTGTTGATTGTGCAGAAAACTTCATCATTCCCAGCATTTCTGATTCGAAGGCGGAGGCGGTTAGCAAACTTCTCGATGCTGACCCTGCCGAGAAAATGGTTGCCCATCTCTTCACCGTGTCCAACCTCAACCGTTACAACCTATCTGCAGTTTCGGATCCTGGGTTGCTATGGCATATTTGTGAGTGGAAGAAAAAGGCTGTCTTGGCTAAACCTCACTCGGATGGGGGTGAGGCAGAGTGTGCGCTGGAGGGGGTCTCCCCATGACACGGGAAACCTTGTTGATCACCTCTGTCTCCCAGGGGATGCCCTCCCTTAGCCTTTACAGACCATGACATGGCCTCTCACTCCAAGGATTAACAGGCCATGCCGAGGGGCTTCGTCTATCCCTATTCTGAGGACTTCGATGTGTTCCCTTGGGCTTCCCTCAATTCAGGTCCATCAGGGGCACATTTTTCTGATCTTCCTACGCCCCCTCCTCCTTCGATGAGGGGGCATCTATCCCTACCCAGCCAGGCGCCCTTGGCTCAGAGGGGGAGCCTTGGGTGGGTCGCATGGCAACCTCTTATGGGGAACGATATTTTCAGGTCACCACGAATCTTCCTGAGGCTGATTGGAGAGGTCTTGGGAGTTTCGCCATGTCGGAGCTTGGGGAGACTCTTGTGCGATCCACCACTTGGGTGAGTTCATGCATCTTACATCGGCCTTATCCCTTTTCTCTCTCTTTTTACTTTTGCTTATCACTGTTATTGTTATTTTTCTTGTGCAAACTTATACAGTGGCTCAACGAATTGCCGATTCGGCTCAGGACCTCTCCACGTTGAATGCTGAAAGGGACCGTCTAATGGTCCAAGTGCAGGGGCTTAAGAGAGAACTTGCTGAAACCAAACTTGAGCTTGAGAAGGGCCTGGCAAAGGCCTCTACATCATCAAAAAAGAAGAAGAGGGCGATTGCTAAGGCCATGATGCTGCAGGAGAAGATCAATCGCTTAGAGGCCGACCTTGAGGGTGCAAAGGCTACAATCGCAAAGTTGCAGGGGAGGGTCGCTTCCTTAGAGGCAGATAAGGCTGATATTGATTATAGATCCATAGAGCACACCCTCGTTTATAAGGGTTCATCATCATCTTTTTTGTTATATATATAAGGGTCTCGTTTAGGGTTCTGATATAAGGGGTCATTTTAGGATCCTCTTGATATAAGGGGTCCTTTTAGGATCCTCCTGATGAGGGGTCCTTTTGGAGTCCTCCTGATAAGGGGTCCTTTTAGAGTCCTCCTCTTTGCTATATACTTTGCCCCCCAAGTGATTGGCGAGATGTATCTCGGCAAGCACTTTGATCATTCCATTCATGAATCTTGATAATCATCTTGCTTAAACAAGAACATTTACTACATGTTCGTCTAATGTCACATCATATTCATTGGAAGCAGGTGAAATACTTGGTAACTTAATGTGACTTCGTTCTTACAACATATTAAGGAATCTAACTTAGCTTTCTACGTCATAAGTATTACATTAGACTTGCATGTTAGAACAATAACATTCTTGCCTCAGACATGGGGGTCTTACTGATAATATTTTTTTAGATGCTCCGCATTCCACACTCTAGATACCATGGTATCATCCAAGCGTGCGAGCTTGTAGGTGTTAGGGCCCTTCCCAATTTGCTCCTAACACACCCGCGCTCGAATCTCGAGTGTTGGGTAGGACTTTCTGCAACATGAGGTTTCTAACTCTGAACGCCCTCTCTCTCACCCTCGAATTATAGTATCACGCGACTCGTTGCTGATATGTGGCTAGACTCAGTTGTGCCCTATCTCTCTTGGCGTCCAACTGATCCAAAATCCCGGCTAATGTTGTGATATTGGCCTAGTCATCATATGCTTGTGTATGGATGGAGTTAATCTTCATTTCTTTTGGAAGGACAGCCTCACAGCCATAAGCTAAGGCAAAAGGCGTCTCTCCCGTGGTGGAACAAGGTGTGGTCCTGTAGGCCCAAAGCACATTGGGAAGTTCTTCGACCCAGGCCCCTTTCAACTTTTCCAACTTTGTTTTCAAGTTCCTTTTTAGGTTCTTGTTGTTGGCCTCCACTTGTCCATTGGCTTGTGGGTGTACTACAGCGGAGAAACTCCTCTTGATTCCTTTGTCCCTGCAATATTCCTCGAATACTCCTCCTTCAAATTGCATCCCATTGTCGGAGATTATCTTGTAGGGTACTCCAAACCTGCAGACAATACATTTGTTGATGAAGGTGTTGATTTGCTTAGCCGTTATGTTGACTAGAGACTCTGCTTCCACCCACTTAGTAAAATAATCGACTACTACCACTGCATATTTTGCTCCTCCTCTTCCTGCTGTCAACACTCCAATCAAGTCAATCCCCCACACAGCAAAGGGCCACAGACTGGTCATGCTCACCAGCTCATTTGGTGGCTGTCTGTGGTAATTTGTATGCCTCTGGCATTTGTCACACCTCTTCGCAAAATTGCTCACGTCCTTCTCCATGGTAGGCCAATAATACCCCAGGCGGATGGCCTTTTTTGCCATGGACTGCCCCCAGTAGGATTTCCACATTCCCCTTCGTGTATCTCTTGTAGAATTTTTAAAATCTCTCCCTTATTTACGCATTGTAGGAGCGGGGTGGAGAAGCCTCTCTTATATAAGACCCCGTCTACTAGGGTGTATTGGACAGCTTTGTAAGTCAGCCTACAGGCATATTTTTTGTCCAAAGGCAAGGCCCCATCATTTAAGTACTTCGTGATCGGTGCAAACCATGACTCCCCCGAGTTATTGACTATATGGATCATTTTTGCTGCTATGCTCGGCTTGGAGAGGTATTCGACTGGGATGGATTCAAGCGTGTCTTCGTCTCGAGTAAAGGCAAGTTTTGCGAGTGCATCAGCGTTTGTATTTTGCTCCCTTGGGATCTGTTCTATGGTGCATTTTTTGAACTGATCCAAATACCCCTTCACTTTGGCGAGATATGCATCCATTTTTGGGCCTCTAGCTTGATATTCACCCTTCACCTGAAACACCACCAGCTGTGAGTCACTAAAGACATGCAAATGGGTTACCTTTAACTCCTTAGCTAGCCGAAGGCCAGCCAACAGTGCCTCGTACTCTGCTTCATTGTTGGAAGCTTCGAATCCGAATCTAAAGGCGCAATATATCTTGTGCCCTTCGGGTCCCGTCATTACTATGCCAGTGCCGGCTCCTCCTTCGTTAAATGCCCCATCTACGTGGAGACTCCATTCTTCAGGGTGCTCTTCCCCTTCATGCACCGGTTCATTCTCTTCTACGTTTCCCTCCTCATGGGGTCGGTGTGCAAACTCGACTATAAAGTCTGCAAGTACCTGCCCATTGATTGAGGTCCTTGCAATGTAAGTGATGTCAAATTGACTCAATTCAATCAACCACTTTAACAACCTTCCTGAAGTTTCTGACTTGATGCAAATGGGTATTGGTGTGCACCTCGATGGCATGAGCATGAAAATAGGGTCTCAGCTTTCTAGAAGCCACTATCAAGGAATATGCCAACTTCTCTATCTCTGGGTTCCGGGTTTCTACGTCTACCAACCGTTTTCTTACATAGTACATGGGTTGTTGATGTTTCTTTCTCCTTTGACCAAGGCGGCACTTATAGCATGCTCTGATATAGCTAGATACAAATACAACTTTTCCCCTTTTTCTGGCTTGGCCAAAAGGGGTAGTTTTCCAAGGTGTTCCTTTAGCTTGGTGAAGGCTTCCTGGCAATCAACATCCCAAGCGAACTTTTTTCTCCCTTTTAGGATATTAAAGAAAGGGAGGCACTTATTAGTGGACCTGGAGATGAACCTGTTGAGAGCTGCCACTCTCCCCGTTAAGCACTGCACATCTTTCTTGCTTCGTGGTGGGCTCATTTCTAGTAATGCCTTATTTTTTTCAGGGTTAGCCTCGATACCTCGGGAATTCACCATAAAACCCAGGAACTTTCTTGATGAAACTCCGAAGGTGGACTTGAGCGGGTTTAGCTTCATTATGAACTTTCGGAGGGTGTCAAACATCTCCATGAGGTCATTTGTAAGCTCTTCTGCCTTCTTCGTCTTTACCAGCGTATCGTAAACATATTCCTTCCTATTTGACTCGCAAACATTCTGTTCACCAGCCTTTGATAAGTTGCACCTGCATTCTTTAAACCAAAAGGCATCACTTTGTAGCAATAAAGGCCCTTGTCTATTATGAACGAAGTGTGCTCTTCATCGGCCAGGTTCATGGGTATTTTGTTGTACCCAGAATATGCATCCATGAAGCTAAGCAGCTCGTGCCCCACTATGGCGTCTACTAACTGGGCTATCCTAGGGAGCGGGATGCTGTCCTTAGGGCAGGCCTCATTTAGGTTAGTAAAGTCTACATAGGTCCTCCACTTTCTGTTGGGCTTTGGGACTAACACTGGGTTTGATACCCATTGTGGGTAGAATTCCTCTCGGATAAAACCATTTGCCTTCAACTTGTCAACCTCTTCTTTTAGGGCCGCGTATATCTCTGGGTCTAGCGCTCTCCTTTTCTACCTCACGGGCCTTGCTTTTGGGTCGATGTTTAGGTGATGACACATGACTGATGGGTCTATTCGTACCATGTCCTCATGACTCCACGCGAATACGTCGAGGTTGGCTTTCAGAAATTCTACTAGCTTCTCCTTCACGATACCCATAAGGTTTCTTCCTATCTTCAACTTTCTCAATGGCTCATTCATGACCGTGACTTCTTCCAACTCTTCTACTGGCTCGGCTCTAGGTTCTTCCGCGACTCATGAGTCCAACTCGTGTGGATTCGTGCCTTCATGCACAACCATTTCCATAGGCACTGATGGCTTTGTGGCCACGCGGAGGGACGTGTTATAACATTCCCTCGCTTCCTTCTGCTCTCCTTTTATGCATGCT
The DNA here is from genome assembly GCF_963169125.1 of Humulus lupulus. Classification (NCBI taxonomy): domain Eukaryota; kingdom Viridiplantae; phylum Streptophyta; class Magnoliopsida; order Rosales; family Cannabaceae; genus Humulus; species Humulus lupulus. The sequence goes on from NC_084793.1 coordinate 103,631,269, forward strand.
ATTCCCCCGGGAGTTGGGAATTTCATAGCTAAGTGGTACGCAGAAGTTATCGCCTTCAATTCTCTTAGGGAGGGTCTCCCTCCCTAATACCGCATTGAAGGCTGAGGCACAATCCACCACGACAAATTTTTCCATTATGGTGGTTTGCTTGGGTTGTTCCCCCATGGTGAGGGCTAACTCAATTGCACCTAGGGGTTGAATCAAATCCTCTGTAAATATGTAAAGGGAAGTATTACAGGGCTTCAGGTGCCGGATGTTCAATCCCATCTTCTCCGAAGCAGGGTGATACAGGATGTCCATAGAGCTCCCATTATCCCCCAGGACCAGAAGTACCCTCATGTTCGCAAACTGGACAGTAAGCACCAAGGGGTCATTATGAGGGAAATGTACACCCCGTGCGTCTTCTTCGGTGAAGGTTATCAAGTCATTCTCACCCTTGAAACTCCTCGAGGGGCGTTGCTCCAAACTTAAGATGCATGGTCCCGACTTCTCCTTGTACCTCTAGGGCCACCTCTCGTGCCCGTGGTGAGGATACCCCTTCTTCCGGTCTTTGGTTCTCTTTGCAGATGTATCTGCCCAAATGTCCCCTGTGTATAAGCTCTTCGATCTCTATCTTCAAATGGTTGCATTACGCGATGGTGTGGCCGAAATCTTTATGATACTAGCAATATTTACTAGGGTCCCTTTTTGACTGGTCCTTTTTCATTGGCGGAGGCCTTCTGAAAGGGACCTGGTTTTCATTCGTGAAGAAAATATGTTCCCTCACGTGGTGAGGTCAGTGTAAAAGGTGTAGGGGCCTTGCCTGCGCTCATCCATGCATTGGGGCTTCCGAGGCCGATCATCCCTTGTTCCTTCATAGACCTTCTTCTTCTTTGCACTGCTTTGGCTCTCTCGGATTGAGGGTTTCGGTGGGGACTGGTCTTTTCCGGCCTTACGGCTTTTGTGACCATCCTCAACGTGCATATATTTGTGTGCTCGCCCGTAGAAATCATCTAAATCTGTGACCTCTCTCTTGAGCATATTATCCCATAACTTGCTTCCCGGGTGTACTTCGGCAGTGATGGCCATTTTTAGCTCTCTACGGGTCAAGCTCCCTACCTTGGCTGCCTCCATATTAAACCTGTGGATGTAGCTCTTCAGACTCTCATTTTCTCCTTGTTTCACGTTAGCGAGGCTGGTGCCTGGCATTGTGTAATCACGTATGGTGTGATGTTGCTAGAGAAATTCATTAGAAAATTGTTGCCAAGACCTGATGGACCCTGTCCGAAGTCTTTTGAACCATTTGTACGCAGGTCCTTTCAAGCTGACAGCAAAGCAATGGCACCTGGCTCCACTACTAATCCCCCTTAACTTCATCAGATTGTTAAATGCCTCCAGATGGTACATGGGATCTGTGTTTCCTTCATATGGGGTCATATGAGGCTCCTTGAAGTTGGCTGGGAGTCAAATGACTTGGATTTCCTTAATGAAGGGTGATTCATGGTCGAACTCATCCTCAATGGCTTGTCCTCCAGACGCGGTGACGATCTTGCTTCGCAGGCTCCTCATTTCTGTGTCTAGGTCTTGTCTCCTCTTGTTCAAGGAGTCTCTCAATGTGGACGGGTTAACCTTTCCTTTTCCTTTGTCCTCATGGGGTGCCATGGGAGGGGTAGTCCTTTTATCCACCTTTTTCTTATTAAGCTCCTCTCGCAAGTCTGGGGACGTTTTCTTCGACATAACCTCGACTTCACTACGTGGGTCAACATTGTTCCTCTGCTTTTACCTCTGGGGCTGCTCAGGTGGTCTGGGATGTTCACGCTGCTTCGTCTTGGGGGTATTACTGGTGGAGAGCCGAGTTCTCCCATCGTCCACTGGCACTGTGGTTTCTAACCCCCTCTTATCCTTTCACTTTTCGCCTAGGCATATGTATGCTCGATTTTCCTTTCAATAGGCCATTTAACTCCTCTTGCATGTTCTCCAAGGTGGTTTCTAGCCTTTGGTTCTTACGGTGCAGTTCGCGTATCTCCTCTTCGTAAAACCAAGATTTAGAACACGAGCTCACGGAATGGACCCGGGGATGCTTGTCAAGTCTGCGCATTGATGGGCCTAGATCTTGCCGGCCAGAGTTCGGCACCTGCGGCGACCTCGGGGGCGGGGACTCGCTTGCATCCCTTGTAGGGGCAGTTGTTGACTTTGGAAAATTCTCATCAGGCGGAACAGCTGGGGATGAGGCCTCCCTCTCATCTTCGTGGACCCCGGGCTCCTTTGGGGCCCCCACATTTCTGGGCGGAGGAGGATTCTTCATGGAGGCCTTTAGTTGTTCTCCATCAAGGTGGACCAACACCTTCCGTGGCTCTCTCAGTCGTTTAGAACATCTTAGCATTTTTTTCCTGCCGGAAGCAATGGAAGAACAGCAGCTTGGTACTTATTCTTCCCACAGACGGTGCCAAACTGTTGACGGTGAGAACTCGTCAACGATGTTAAGTTAGAAAAATCAAAGTATAGTGCGCGTGAATCAAGAATTTCAAAAATATATTCAGAAACTTAGAAACTTAGAAAATAGTGGCAGAAGAAAAATGGGGAAAAGAACTTGTATTTCTTTGTTGTCTCAAGCTACAATGTTTTTTCCAACCCCCTTCAATGTTGAAGTGGGGCTCCCTTTATAGTGGGCTCTAATGGCCCCTGATACATTGTGGTCCAGGGGACCAGATTGTACACAAGTATTGTATCAGGTGTAGTGGTGTCGGCTTCAGTACATGGTCAGAGTCTGTTGGAGCACCTCCACTTTATACGCGATGGTGCCTCCACTACCCGCCTAGTACGAGTGTCAGAGATGGACTGGTGAGGACCGTAACTGGTACCTCACTTGCACGACCAATTTTTGTTTAGCATGGATGTTGTCCTTGTATTCATACACCTCTTGATTAGTACGTACATTCCATACCCATATGTGTACCCTGCACCTATTGAACGCTTTCACCTTCCAAAGATGTGCATGTTGATCTAGCCCTTTCATGCCTGTCTAAGCATCGGATTTCTTATTGATTGGAAAGGATACATACGGGATAAACTTTGCTTGTTGGATTAAAGGGGTGAGTTGTGAAAGGTCCCGCGGGGTGCTCAAGCACAAGGCCAACTCGTGGGTGAGCTTGGGTCCAAAGCCGTCTCACAGGGTCTTACGCACGAGGCTATTTAAGGTGCGCTCCTCCTGGGCACGAGACGCACTTCCTGTGTGTGCGAGACGTGCTTTGTGAGGCATGCCACCCTTGGGCGCGAGACGACTCCTCTCACGATGCGCGAGGCCATCTGGGGCAGGCGTGAGGCACGCGAGATGTGGGGCGCTGCATGATGCGCGAGGCGTGGTTGTGGCGAGGCAAGGCGTGGCGAGGCAAGGCCATCTCTCGTGAGGCCCCTTGGCCATCTTGGCAGGCACGGGGCGTGCGAGACGTCCCTTCCAGCGAGGTGTTAGGTGCGAGACAGCGGTACATGGCTTCCCTGGGTGCCCCGAGAGGAGGCAGGTGTGCGTCTCGTGAGGCATGGCTTCGCTGGGTGCGCTGAGAGGAGGCAGGTGTGCGTCTCGCGAGGCATGGCTTTGCTGGGTGCACCGAGAGGAGCTAGGTGCATGTCTCGTGAGGTGTGAGGTGATGGTTCTATCAAGATGCATGGGTGCTAGGCACGCTGAGGTTAGCCTCATGTTCCTCTCCGCAAGACGATGGTGGCCCGAGGGCCTCGCGACACAGGCATGTATTTAGGCGTTTATGGGACCTTAGCACGTGCTTTGGACTTGTTGCAAGCATGGAATTTTGAGCATCCACAACCATTTATTCACATAAATACCAATTATGCCCTCCCAACACACTAATCACGGCCCTTAAGCCTTATTAGCAATTTTGGGTCGTTACAAACTATCCCTTCCTTATAAAAATTTCGTCCTCGAAATTTATTCGAACACCCATCAGGTAACAAATCTCACACCCCTAACCATAACTCCAGAGTCCAATTCTTTACCTTTAATCCCTCAATAACACTCTTACTAGAGTGACAGTCTTGTTTCATAAGATCTTATCTTATAACTATAATCTCATTAACCTTTCCTCACCGAAAAACTCCGCTGAAACCCCAGAGTCTACCTATCGCATCAGCGATTGTTTTCTGTCTTGTTATTAATACCAACAAAACCTATAAGCCACCACCCATACCAGGGTAAGGTAAACTTGTAGGCCCTTGGCCTAGTCCTTGGTACGATCTCTGAACTCTTGTTTAACTGGGAATCAATCTCCCTTTCTTTTTTTTTTCTTCCCCAGAGTATTATACTATTTCCTGTCTGCAACGCTTGGAAAATTACAAGTCTCCCATTCTGGAATTTCATGTTCCGATACCTGATTCTTGTGAACCCTTATGTCCTTGCAGATGGGCAGATACTTCTGCCTTAATAATTCTAATAACTTCATTGGATTCCCTCAAACCAATACTAAACCATATTACTCATTGTTTTTTATTGTCTTCTTAGAACCAACATTTCACACTTTCTATCTTACCATATCTTATGCTGTGTTACCTTAGCAATAATCCATCATTTTTCACTGTGTCTAATTCAACAAAGAATTATACTTTCCTTAATATTTCAAGAATTTTCACCTTCAATGCATAATCCCTTATAATAATCATTAAGTCTTCAGATTAATATACTATTTGTAATCAATCAATAATTCTAGGTTTGAATCTTATTCCCTTCATTCTCTAATTTCTTTCCAAAACTTGGAAAACTAAAGGGTCTCAACCCGGCACTATCAATTACCTTGCTATGTCACCCGCTCACACAAACCAAAGTGTGTTAACTCAATCTGCTGAGTTACAACCTTCCATATACAATCATCCTAAAATCCACCATTATACCATTATATCTTCCAATATCCGAATATTAGATCTCATCACCCATTTCAACTTCCTTGTTACCATATGTCTTAGAAGGTAATACAATGTTTATTCAGGATCTCCCTCTCAACACCAGATTCTATCGTATTACCCATCCGATCTTCATCTCTTAGTCCATACTACCATGGTAGGTTTCTTGACCATCCTCACAAGATCTTCTTTCTCAATTTCATTGTCCATAAAGACATTTATCTATCCATAATCCATCACCAGTGCCACATCAATCCCAATTGTTACCGTATCTAACCTTGCTATAGTTCGTGGCGTCCTATCCAATCGACATAGACCACCCCAAGTAAGAGATCAGCTTTTGAACTAATTTTCCTATCGTACAGTCAAGGATTCTAACATGAATTACCCAATAAGTCTCACTGGATTCTGGTCTTAGGGTTATTCCTCTACAAATGACCAAGTGCCCAAATCCCTTACGCTATACCTTCACCGTCAACTGAATATTCTTTGTATACCAACCTTGTTCCCATCTTTCACCTACCATGAGACTCAAACCATCATCCCCTCAGTCTATATCTGGGCGCATCTCAGTCGTGATGCAACGCTTACAGTTTCATGTTCTTAAAACAAAGCCAAGGCTCTTCACACTACCACTCTGTAACAATCCATTACACACAGACTTCCATACCACGAGGTGTTAACCAATCCTTATTCCGTCTTCCAAAAATCTAATACAAAGTTGTCCATTTAGTCTACCCTTAGGTTCTTTTGTCATTCTAATCTCTAATATAGCCATTCCCCAAAGATACTTGTGTAGTGGAAGACATATTCACTAATCTCGTTGTGCTTTTTATCCTTCAGACATTCTTCAGTAATCTCTCTGTGGCTTCAGACGGAATCTCTTTATACATGATCCCATCTCTTCCTGTGGTATGCCCTTGAATACCCTTGGCGAGGTTGAAACCGACACCTTCTGGAGCCTTACCTATTACCCTGCTTCTTCAATCTTAGTATCATCAGTGTAGTAGTCGTTCGCATTCTACTTCTAACTGGAAAATAGTTCAATGCATCCTTGACGTACCTAGATGTGACTTATTCATATCCTTCCTATACTCTCTGCTTGTTGAACCTACCTGTGTTGTTGAAGCTTAAGTCTGTTAAGAATCTCTACTAATAATCCATCACACCTCACTTGGTACACGTTATAATTCCTGAAATGTCTCTTTTTTTTACCCTCGTCTGGTAATAACCAGATCGAAGATCAATTCCTGAAGAAATTGTCATGTCTTGTAACCAGGCATTTAAACTCTTCATCCTTAACAGACGATGACAACGAATTTCGCGATACCACGCTCTGTCTAATCCATCCCCAAGCCAAATACTTCTTCAACTGAACTAGTAATTCTTTCTGCCAAACTAATACCTTTCTTCATATTTTCCCCGATACCGAGTTTGTCCATAGCCAACTCCTGAAGCGTACTCAACAACTCTTTACATACTCATCTAAATCCCTACTAAGCACTAAAGTTCCCATTCAGTCTAACTTATATACTTCAAGTGATGCCCCTTGAAATCCATAGTTGTCTCTTAACAAATTAGCTCTCACTTAGGCTTATAACAAGGCTCTCATATGACAAGCTCAATCACTTTCATTATGAACCCCTTGTACAATAACCTTGAGACATATACTTCATATCTGAATTTCTCCTGGAAGATATTCAACATCGAACTCTTTCAGCTCATTTCATAACCAAGAACAAAGATTATAGGTCAACTGACCACCTTCGAGGAACTAGCCACAAGCCTCGAAAATAACAAGGCATTCCAGCCTTACATTCTCTAATCCTGGGCAATCCGCCTTAACATATTAAACCATTCCATGTAGAAAACGTGCCCTTACCTGACATCTTTCCAAATGACGTCTCCTGCTTCTGATGCATACTAAATAACTTCACTAGATCTCATCACTGCCCTAACGACTATCTTGTAGACTATACCTCTTCCTGTCAAAACCAGGAGACAAAGAACTATCAGGGGCTCTTCTGTTCCGATTACTAAGTATTTTCCGTGACCAAATTCCACTCATGGGGTTACCGTCATCCATATTTCTTTCCCTTCGCCATTCACGTTCCATACCTCATTCCTTTTTCCTCAAATACCATGGTCCTCCCTGCTGCCCAAGCACAGATGAAAATCTCATGCACCGGAGCGGCCCTGATGCTCTGGGTCATCTCAGAGTTTCATCCTTAAATGAGTCGTCATTTCTGGCTACATCTTCTTGTGTCAACTTCCAAAGTGGATTGACTAACTCACCAAACTTGTTGACATACTCTGTCGTTGTCTTACCATTCTAAACCTCGTTCTTAAACTCATTAGTCCTCGTAGCTCCAACCACTTCATAGTAACCTCTTCTATCACACCACTGTCCGAGTTCCTCCCAACCCATCATGCTAACACTTTGGGTCTGGGGTACAATTTATGTGCATCCTTCTGCCACAACTACTTAACACAACCATTCTATCATGGCCTATCACCTTCATGTAATCAAGGATGGACTTAGCTATGCTCATCCACTACTCAATTCCTAGGCAAATCCAACTCTTCCTCAAAACCAAGGAATTATGCCTCAAAATCCTTCCATGTAGTTCTCTTATATGTTTGTATCTTCATGTCAACCAACCCTTGTGCCCCTGCTGTTACACTATACCAAGCAGCTTTTTCCCCAGAAAAATCCGCTTTTTCACCCATCTAGTCTCCTCTATCAGACCTCACAGCTTACTCATATACCAACGAACATCTGCTGCGACTTTCAGGGGCAGATGGAGGGTTCCAATCCCTATCTATCACCTGCAACCTCTATTATAACATTACCATGTCCACTTAACCATTATGAGCACAAACAATCTGAATTCATTCTCCATAACTGGCTAAACCCCTCAGCGCTGATGTTCATATCCAGAACCATTCCACAGGCAGGTCCAAACAATCACAATAATTATGCACACATAAAGCATAATAAACACCAGTCTACCATATAATACATTAACTAACAAATTCATTTCTACTAAATGTAATTATGTTCAGCATGCTTTCCATATACCAATAAACAGATTATACTATTAACCACATGTAATCAATATACAAACCATTATCCAACTATTCATCCACATGCAATAGCAATGCTAATAAGCACGCCCCAATATTACCACACAGCAGCTAAGGGTCAGGCCGTATCAGAATCTCATGCTCCATATTACTCATATAAATTAATGCATTCATATTCCATTCAAACACTTAAGCATTTAATCTCATGTATTAAATTACGAAACCCTGAGTCGAGCTTGTCTTTAGCAGCAACTGTACATGTCCAGCCAGTCTTTAGGAACCTTTAAACCTAGGACGCTCTGATACCAAGTTGTAATGCCCTCGATAACCAAGACCTTTATACTATGTGTTTAAAATAGTGCAAGACTTGCTAATCAAGTCATTTAAATAAAATTGTGAATCTAAAGTCATAAACAGATTAGGAATAAAAGGTTTTGGTCATAAACAAGTTATTTTCATTAAAATGAACGTTTAGTACATGGGATCCCAAAACAGGGTTTAAAGGACATATTTACAAAATTTACAGACGTTATAGATAACCAATGCCACTCTAATGGAAAAATATACGTTTTAGGTTTCTGTCCCTACACAAACCCTCGACTGTGGCGGTCAAGCAGCTGACAATCTACACCTCGCCCCCAGAGCTCTCCAACCCATGGTTGACCATTCAAACTCTTGCCCTTTTACCTGCACCACGTAGCACCCGTGAGCCAAGGCCCAGAAAGAAACTCTAATGCATAACTTAATCAAAAATAGTACTCAGATAACTCTCAAATCATTAATCAAATACTTAATAGACTGCATCATACACATAATCAATGTTATCAATCAACAAACCAATAAATAACCATCCAGACAATGAGCATTTCACACAATATCTAGGGTCGACACCCTTAGGCTGTACCCTCTATTTAAGTCACTGTCATCGGCTCCCTTAGGCCGTGCCTAGTGTTCAACCCACTGACTCTGACTTGCTTAGGACAAGCTCAGTGATTATTTGATTAACCTTAGCTACTAGTGGTCGAGCCGTGTCCTGTACGCAAATATTGAATCTGGCACTCTTAGGCCATTTATCACATATCCCCATGGCATAATACCATCTATGACATCACATACAAGTAAAGGGAACTCTTAGTCCCAACATAACCACATAACTGGGTGCAGTTTTTTACCTTTGATTTCAAGCGGAGAAGATAAACTGATTCTGAGTACGGTCCTTAGCTTTGAGCCTTGGCGATAAACCTAGTCACAACCGCAAAGTAGAACCATCATTAAATCTCAATATCATAACCCAACCTCGAGACCAATCGCAAGCCCTCGGGAAGCCCAATTCCCCCAAACGGGGTGGTGAAATCGACCCCCGAGCCTTCAAGCGAAAAACCCTAAGAAAATACCCAAAACCCACTTTTGGAGCCAGGGTAGCGCTACAGCACCATCAGAGGGGCGCTACATCGCTACAAACAGAGACCAAAAGCCTCCCAAAAATTCAAGCTAGTGATGTAGCGCTCTAAGCCTAGTGCTACAACGCTAGCACCAGAACTGACAAAATCTTGGTTTTCTTCCTTCGAATTCTCGTGAGCCAAAACTCCATAAACCCACTCCAAACCTCAAATAAATTCAAAATTGAACCTACAATTCCCTATAGCTCACCCAAACAACCCAACAACATCAAAAACCTAGCTAAAAACATCATCAAACACATAAATCATAATTGAGCTCAAAAGCTCAAGAGCATTATCTGAAAACCAGAAACCCAGAACATGAAAGTCAAAAATTGTTGCCTCTTATTACTGAATCTGATGCTAGGTTGCCTTCACTGCCCCCCAGCTTGATTCCTCCAATTCCCAAGTTTATGTCCTTAAACTCCCATCCCAAAACCAAAGTCGAAAACCACACTCAATAAAGCCCAGAAAAACTCAGGTTAAACTTTAAACTTTACCTTAATTCAGCAACCAATTCCAGCTGAATTCTTTAGCTACTCTAGGGATCAAAGTCCCAAAACCTAGCCCACTCTTTCACTTGAGTTCTTAGATTCAAATTCCTCAAGGCAGAGTGAAAGAAAGCAAATCGTGAGGGAGAGAGAGAAAGAGGTAAATGAGTGTTCTGTTTTCCCCCTTCTTTTTCTTTATTTTCCAGCTTCCACCCCTTTCTACAAATTCCACTAGAGTGTAAATGAGCAAAATAGCACATATCTCCATATAAACATCAAAAGACCCTTTTGCCCACCCAATTAAATCCAAGTTTTTATCACTCTAAGGGCATTTGGGTCATTTACACCCAATTTGCGCTAATTCCTCAAGTGTCCCTAACATTTACCACTTAAATCCCGTTATCCAATTATTCACCAATTATTTCCCCCAATGTCTAAAAATCTCCAATATGTTACCCAAATTCCCAGAAATACCCCCAGGCTCCCCCGAGCCGGGTATAAATCCCCACTGTGACTATTTCACCAAACCGCTCACTAAGACCGTCTAGAGCCATATGATGCAAATATATTCACATAATAATGTGGTCTCAACAATTTATCACATATAATTACATTTATGCCCTCAACGGGCCAAAATTACAAGCATGGCCTTATGAAAAAAATAGAGCGACATGCATATTCAATACTCATAAACATGCATCTATTCATATCCATATACTCATTTAATCATGCATGCCATATAATCATGCATTTAACCATTTATTCACATAAATACCAATTATGCCCTCCCGACACACTAATCAAGGCCCTTAAGACTTATTAGCAATTTTGGGTCCTTACAATTAGTAACTATAACCTCGGAAAGAGTAATTGAGTTCATGATAAAAACATAGTATGTCGTTTGGGACTCCTGAAGAAGATCGTGACAGATAATGGGACCCAGTTCGATAGCAATCTATTTGTTGAACTTTTGTGAGAAGTACGGTGTAATCAAGAGTTTCTCTTTAGTAGCATACCCTCAAGCTAACAGATAGGTCGAGGCAGTGAATAAAACCCTCCAGACCAACTTGAAGAAAAGATTGGAGGATGCTAAATGGTTATGGCCTAAAAAGCTCCCACAAGTACTTTGGGCCTATAGAACTTTACATCGAATCTCTACTGGGCATACTCCGTTCTCACTAACCTATGGAATTAAGCTATGCTACCAGTCAAGACCCTAGTGACATCACATAGGCGAAGAACGTTTGACCAGGAGTAGAATCACGAGCTGCTAAATGTGTCCCTAGACCTAATTGAAGAGCGGCGAGAAGAATCACAGATCAAGCTTGCACACTATCAACAAAGGATAACCCGATACTTCAACTCAAAGGTTAAAGGATGAAGGCTCGAGCTGCGGGACTTAGTGCATAGAATAGTGTTTCTAGCCAACAAGGACCTTAAGGATGGTGTTCTAGGCCCAAACTAGGAAAGACCATACTAGATCGTGGAATTAGTTTAGTCTTTTAAAAATTCTACAACTTAGAAAAAAAATTCGCAACTTAGAATTTGGAAATTATGCAACTTTATAAAACCCGAGTTGTCAAGACAATTCCAAATATGAACTAAGTTAAGATAGTTCAAGGTAAAGGAAAACCCTAGACTAAACTAGGTATGATGCCTGAATACTAACAGGTTCATGCAACTAGGAAACTAAAACCCTGGATATAACCAGGTCCGCAACCTAAAAAACAACTGGTCATCAATCAAGCATATTCCTCGATCTGAAGCATTCCTTATAACTATGCATGTGTATGAAAACCTAAAGGGTTTAGAAACACAATAACAATAAATTGAAGGGAAAAAGCACAAAAGTTGTGGTTAAGTAAATATAAAATGAGGATAAATAACCTCGAACGGAGCACTAAGGAAAATTGTCACAGCCTTTAAGGCCTAATTACAATGGGAAAAAATATATCACCAAGGAAAAAGAAAAACATATAAAGCATAAACGGACAAGGCCTTCAACTTTGAGCTCCAAAAACTTGCTCATGAGAAGAAATATTGTCGTCCCCTTCATTTCCTCCAGCCCCCAAGGTCGTGTCCACTGTCTCGGATGGTTCTTTCACCAGCTGATCCTAGAATTTGGCGAGATATCGCCCCCACAGCTCAGCCTCCAGGAAGGAGATGTCACCTTCTTGGTTAAATCACCAGACCTTGTAGAACATTTATTACAGGGACTCTCCCAGCTCTGCATCAGCTCCCTTAACCTTCAGCTAGAGCTCCTTGATTTGTACATCAGCTCCCTTAACCTTAAGTAGGAGCTCCTTGACTTGTGCATCATCTTTCTTGACCTTCAACTGGAGCTCCTCGACTTTCCCTTGAAGCTATTCGTGACTTTGGATCACTTCCATGGCCTGTGCCTTGGCAATCTTCTCATTGTTCCGGGAGGTTTCCAGATCTGCCTCAAGCTTTCGAGTCTTTTCACGAGCTTGCTCAAGTTCCTTAGAGGTTGCATCCTCGATCTACTTGCACCTGTCCTTGACCTCATCTAGCTCCCTCACAGATTGCTCTGCCACTGCAAGGGTGGAATAGATCCGTTCCCCAGCCTAGATCTAGGCAAAACATGATTGCATTGAAATATAAATGAAGGGTTAGACTACAAAAAATATGGATAAATTTTGAGAAAGGAGCAATGAAACTCACGACCAGACACATCTCCAGGGAAAAAGTTCATAATGGATAGGGTAGCCTCTTGCTCATTCGCTTCCATCTCCTTAACTGGGAGCTGATTGAGATGTGTGACCACTTGGCTAGTATGGCCCTGGAACAAAGCTTGAACATGGTTGGGAAATTTTCCCACCTCGATATGAAGAGCTGGGATGGAAACAGGAGGAACGACCTGGATAATCTGGGGAATTGTAGAATCATTCACTCAGGGAACTAGGGGAGGAGTATCCTTGATTGTTACCATTGAAGCTTATGGTTGGGAGGATGTGGTCTCCTTGGCCTGAGCCTGAGTTCCCGTTGAAGCTCTAACCCCGGAAGTGGCCTTCTTCAAGACTCACTACCTCTCAACATCGGGACCAGAACATGTCGTAAATACGCTTTTGAGGTCCATGTCGTCCTCTAAAAAATGATCAAAAGAGGATTAGATAAATTCTAATTAAACAAAAAACAACAAATAAAAGAAGAAGAGTCCTACCCCCCGAACTAGAGGAAGGAAATACAATAATTAGTTCCTGATTGGGGGCCCGACTAGCTACTTGGGGAACCTCTAACTCCTGAAAAAACTAGAGGTAGAGGATATTCTAACAACACTACATCGGGCATCCTTTCAGACCCTAGCTCTTCATCCAAACTCAGAACATACTCGAGCTGTCGGGTGACTAGGAAAAAGGTGCCTAAATCTAGAGGGTACCCAAGTCAGATGTTTTTCCCACATTGCTCAAAAAATGTATGCCTAATGTGCAAAGTATTATCTATAATTATGGTTATTTTGGGAAGGCTAAACTCGTGGTGAGGGACCAGGAGGTCGACACATTGCTCAAGGGTGACTCTTTTATCTGGGTCATTATGATATCTAGTCCAACTTTCCTTGGGTCATGGCGAACTAATATATAGCTGGTAGCAGCTCGGTAAATATCTATATCATTGTTACCTTGGTCAGAGGTGCCGACTATTGCACCAGACTCTGCTCGACCTGAGTTATTATCTAGATCATCATGAGAAGGACGTATATGCACCAAAGTCGCAACCTCTTCCTCTTCCTCCTCCTCGACCTCTTCTATTGTGACCAGGGGCCTCTTCCACGGAGGACCTTGAGGTTTTAGAGCCAAAGATTGGAACTTCTTTATCAGACCACATGCCAACATGTTGGCATTTTTTATCACTGCTTAGTATTCCTTTTCAACGGTGGGAGCAAAGGCAAGGGTGTGGTTGTAACGTCCTCCTAATCCAGGACTGTTACACTGTGTACTTAAAATTTTGTCAGACTTGCTAACCAAGTCATTTAGTTTAAAAATGTGTAACTAAGGTTAGTATCAAGGGTTAGGGTTAAAAAGTTTGGTCAAATGAACCGTTGACTTTTATATAAAAAGTTTCATACAAACATGGGATCCCAAAATATTACAACCAAGCTTTTAAAAAGGTGAATATACATCAAAAATTACATTCAGCCAGCCTAAGCAACAAAAATAGGGCTATAAGCCTAGTTTCTCTGAGATGTCCCCGGTCGTGGTGGTCGAGCAGCCGCATATGTACACGCTGCCACCAAAGCTCTCCAAATCATGGCTAGTCAGGCTTTCCTTTCCCCTTACCTACACCACAAAGCACCCGTGAGCCAAGGCTTAGCAAGAAAACTCAACATGTGCATAATCAAAGAATATAAACCTCTATATATCATCATTCAGTTAGAGAAAAATGGCCATTGGACCAACTTGGAGCCGCTGCCCTATACAATTGACGATAGAGTCAATCCCGGGGCCCTATGCCCTAGCTACGTGACCGTAGAGTCACTTGGGACCTTTGCCCTTAGCCTTGAGTAACTAGTCGTAGAGCTAGTCCAACGTACCTGGCACTTTAATGTTTCATCGACCATTGGGTCAACCAACATAATAATACATTGCTAGTTCAAGCCTAAGCCTTTCAACCAGCGCGCTATTGACGTCCTTGACTAATAATTCAAGCCCCGATCCAGGAATACAGACCATAATACAGAAATAGATATGGATAGGCATATCCCAAACAATAAGTAGGCATGCATGTTAATCACATAACACAGTCGAATAACCATTCTCACGACACTAATCATACTTACTTAACGAGGCCTCATGCCCTAACCACGGAATGCATACAATAATTATAGAACACTTAAGCAAGTATCGACCAACGTATGAAGCATTAGCTTAAATATAAATGTTCTTGGGGCCAAAGCCCTAATCATGATAGTTGATAACAATCGGGCGAAGCCCTAATCACATATAACACGTATTGGATGCAGTTTTCTTACCTCAGGTCCAAGTAAACGTAAATAAGAACGACCCTCGAGCACGATCCCAGTTCCGATACCCTAGTCACAATCATAAAATATAATTCTATTAATAACGAGTGATAAAGGCTTCCAAATCGAGTCCTAGCCTTCGGGGCCTTGAGTTCCACTAAACCGGTTAGTGGAACTAATCTCGAGTCCTAAGGAAAAGGTTTTTTTTTAAAACGAACTCCCCAAGGCCAAAATGCCCAGGCAGGCCGCGGCTTGGCTGAGAAGGTCGCGATGCGCCCCTCCTATCAGCAAGCCCCCTCCGCTCTGTCAAGGGCATGGGTCGCGACTTGCCCTAACGGGTCGCGATGCGCCCCAATGCAAAGGCTTCCCCAAGGCGCCTGGGCTTAGGCTGAGTCACGACTTCCCAAGAACAAACCCGCGACTTGGCCCCTCAAATCCAGGAATTTATCCATTTTCAGCAGCAAAATCCACTCCAAACTAACCCAAATTTACACCAAAGCTATAATTAAATTTCCACAATAGTTCTAACATGTTCCCAGCAACAAAACTCAATAAAAATTTAGTCCTAAAACTCATTAATCACCAATTAAATTCATTAGCTAAAAGGGTTCAAGGAAACTCTTTAAACAGCCCAACAAACTCATAATTCAATGGCCAAAAATGTAATTTAAAGCTTACCTCTACTGAAGATTTAACTCACAAGCTGTAAGAGAATTAATCCCCAAATTTTAAGCTCAAATTCTTGGGCTTCTAGCCCAAAAATCCCTTAACTCATCAATGTTTTTGCTTAGGAAAGGTCTTGAGAGAAAGAAAGTGAGTTAAGAGAGAGAGAGAGAGAGAGAGTAGGTTTTGGTAGCAGCTTCCCAGATGTGTTTGTCTTTTGTTTTATTAAACTTAATTGACTTAAGCTAATCCCGAGGCTCGGGATACCAAAAACATCCCCGAGGGAAAAATGATCAAATTCCCCAATATTCCTTCCTAAACTCACTAACTTCAAATATATCTCCAATTATTCATTTTTATTACCCGATAACCCAATAAAATATCTAATCACCAAGATACCCCTCGACTTACCCCGAGTCGCGTATTAGATCCCGTTGTGACTTTCCCGCTAACTTGTTCCCTAGGATCACCTCGTGCTGAGTAACTCAAATAAACCCACATAATAATGTGATCTCTCACATATGTCACATATATGCACACAAATAAACAACTATGTCCGCAATAGGCCAAATTATCAGAATTTCTCCTCTAATAAGAAACGGGCCTACATGCATATTTAATACCCCTAAATATGAAAAAGTAGTCATATTATAACATAATTCACATAATTACAATCAATATAACAATTAAGCACATAATTCCATATATTGTCATCCAGGCCCCCTAATCAAAGCCCTAAGCCTTATTAGGTCATTTTGGGAGTTACAGTGGTAATGTTTGAAAAAGATCTGGGAAGTCGAAGACCTCTTGTAAATGGTTGCACAAGAAAGTAAAACCATCAGAATAAGAAAATATTTAAACGAAAACTTTAATAAGGTTAAGGCAAAAAAAATTATGAGGTCGATTGAAATAACAGAAGTTGCAGATTTGGAATCCATTCAACATAAAAAACTGGTCATTATAGTCATTTGGATTGTTGGGGAGGTCGACGATATTGGCTATATTTGGAAATCTGGTAAGGTAGTAAAAACCATCACCACCAGTTCTGGTGTCCGGATTGGCCTTAAGGCAAAAGAAATATAACATATCTTCAGGAGTGGATCTCGCTCATTCTTAAGAAATAAAATACTTAAGCGCCAAGAGAAGGCGATAAGCGATGGGGGGGAAGCTAGAACGGAGTTAGCTTCACAGAATTTAGAAAGTTCGTGAAATAAGAAGAAAGTTACAGGTGAAAGGCGTAACTAAAGCCCTTATACGTGTGTCCACGCGTGCCACTAATTCTTGCACCCTAATCTCGGGAGTACTATCACCATGGAAATCTCATGTCAAAACACTGGTTTTGAAAGGCAGATTTAATGCAAAACTGCCTAGGACCTGTGCCTCTTAAGCTACCTAGTTTCGAAACCTCTGAGGAGAAATCATCGGAGGAGACTAGAAAACTCGAAGGGTTTTGAGAGAGAAGAAACAAAGAAGAAAGTTTGAATTGAAAAGGTGGTGAAAATCATGTTCTATACTCCTATATATACGTAAAACTCAGGAAAGAACAAGAGCCACATGATTAAAGTAGCTCAAGATCAAAGGGCTAAGATTAAATGAATCAAACGATGACAAAAAGGTTACAAGACAACTATCATAGTACTTTAAACCCAAACAAAAGCCTATGATAAATAGAAACATATCCCACACTCGAGTGGGTAGGTAGGCATGTTTCCCCACTACAGAAGTGGAAAAGCCCCTACTGTGTGTGTCAGGAGTGACATCATACATGAGCAGGGGCTTGGGGGCAAATGTTGTACCCTAAAAATACGAGCTAAATTTTCTTGTTCAAGGTACAACTAACGAAGCAATAAATAAAGGTTTTTGGATCCTGGGGATGTTGCATTAGCTCCAAATTGAAGAGCTCAAGATTACATCACCAAGGTTGGCTATCAAGAGATCCTTTAGATCGCCCCAGATGTGTGTGATAGAGATCGAGGAACATAACTTCCAGATCGCCCTCATCAGTCTTCGGGAATCACTTGGGTCATATCACCATGACATATAACCTCCAGTTCGAGAGACACATTCAGCCCGCAGCGGTCTCACAAAGCGCATAAGAATGAATGGCCATAGCCGTGGAGAGTTAATATACGTAATTAATGATTTGTAACCTTTTCCTAATAAATGTACGATATCAAGGTAATTATTGTATTTTAGGAATTTTAAGTATATTTGGGAAGTTCCCCATTCTTTTAAGTTACCAACTATAATACAGTTACACAACTTTTTCCATCGATCCCCTATAAAGAAAGAGGGAATGGACAGTAAGATGGACCGAATTTTATATATAAAAGCTCTGCAAAAATTGTCTTAAATAATTTCTCCAAGAGTGCCTAATCATAATAACATAGACTTGTGGACTAGGTGGATTTTAACCACTGAACAATGTAAAATCTCCTTGCGTTTTTTGTTTACTATTTACAAAAGCCTAATTATTTTTTTTTTTCAGATTTCTTAATCTACTGATGTTGAAAAACCTCGTCAACAAAACACATTTATTCTGTTGACTTCGATACAAACTTACTAAGATATGTTATTCATCAAGTGAGGCTTTGTACATATTTTATCTTGGCTGGAGATTTCATGTCAATTAAGACTTTGATTTTCCCCAGGTTTGCTTCTATTCCCCGTGAATTAACAATGAGCCCAAAAAAAATTCCAGAGCCAACTCCAAAGGAGCACTTTAGGGGGTTAAGTTTCATATTGTAATGTTTTAATATGTTAAAGCATTCTTCTAGGTCTTGAACGTGACCCCCAGCCTTTTTTAATCTAACCAGCATATAATTGACATAGACTTCCATGTTGTTGCCTATCTGATCCTTGAACATCATGTAGACTAATCGTTGGTACGTCACACCAGAGTTTTTGAGTCCAAAAGGCATTGCTTTGTAACAGTATAAGCCTATGTCATTCCTGAAGTCGGTATGCTCCTCATTGGGATGGTGCATGCTAATTTGACTATACCCTGAGTAGGCATCCATAAGAGTAAGGACCTCATGCCCTGCAGTAGCATCAACTAGCTAGTCGATCCTAAGGAAAGGGAAATAGTCTTCAAGACATGCTTTGTTTAAATTTTTGAAATCAACACATGTTCTCCTTTTTCCATTGGGCTTTGGTACTAGATACAGTTTGAAACCCATTTAGGGTAGAAAGCTTCTCGTATGAATCCATTTTCCTTCATTCTTTCAGCTTCTTCCTTCAAACCCTTGGATCTTTATTTATCGAGCAACCTCATTTTCTACTAGACATGTTTAAAGTTATCCTTGTCAATATTAAAAGCATCGCTAATTACAATAGGGCTAATACCTACCATGTCTTTGTGCGACTAGGAAAACAAATCTTGGTTATCTTTAAAAAAATTATGAACTCAATTTTGACTTCTTTAGCTAAGTTCTTTCCAATTTTTACAGTCTTGGTTGGCTCTTCCTGGTCAAGTGGGACTTCCTCGAGGTATTTGATTGTTCCTAATCTAGTATCATAATCCCCAAAGCGAGGATCAAAGTCTACCTCTGAGCTTTGGGCAGCACTCTATTTGGAGGTGTTCTGCTCGTTTGGAAAATCATTCTCATGTTCATGCTCATTTGGAAAAGCATGCTCTTGCTAATGCTCATGCTCTTTTGGTGGTCCAAAAAAAATCATGCTGTCGTGACTAGGCCTTTTTTGGCAGTAGTCATGGAAGAATTATAAGATTCTTTTGCTTCCCTATGGTTTCCTTTAACACATCATATTTCAGCGTTGATTGGGAACTTCATTGTTAGATGAAAAATGGACGTGATTGCTCTAAAATCAATAAGTGTAGGCCTTCCAAGTAAGGCGTTGAATGCTAAGGGGAGATCGACCACAACAAAGGTAGCCATTGTTGTGTTGTTTGTTGGTGCATCTCCAACAGTAACAACTAGTCTAATTGTTCCCGTTGGAGTCATTCCTTCTCCAGTGAAACCATATATGGTTTGTGTGCAGGGTTAGAGATCTCAAATAGAAAGTTTCATTCTTTCAAGCGTGCTCTTAAAAATAATGTTAACTGAGGAACCATGATCAACCATTGTGTGGGCAACAATCATATTAGCAATCTGATCTTCTATTACTAATGGTTCGTTGTGCGGGAACCTGACGTGATTGATGTCTTCCTCGGTAAATGTAAGAGGTTTACATTCATAATGAGGCCTTTTGTGAGTATGATCCTCGACGGCCAACACGACTTCACCAGGTTCACGACGTAGCATTTGGGCGTATTGTTGTAGGGCCTTTCTACTATCTCTAGGTAGGTGTGGTCCCCGCAGATCATGTCTGATCGCCGTGCTACTGAAGCAAACAATAATGGCTGCGCAGGTGCATCAAGAGTTCCTGCTACAGCCAGGTTCTGGTCGATTTGGTGACTGATATATCTTCTCATCGCCTAATGATTTTTGATGAATAAGAAACATGATTTCGTCTTTGAGTCGGTTACACTCGTTAGTGTCATGTCCATAATCATTATGGAATCTGCAGAACTTGTTGTTGTCCCTTTTACTTATATCCTTCCTAATGGGAGTGCAGAAGTGGTGGTTCACACCAACAAGGATCAACAATGGATTGTCGTAAGCATTTGTCTTATAGGCTGTGTCGAAAGCCAAAACATCTCGAAAAGTTTCATAATCCCGCCTTGAAATTCCATCACAACAGAAAAGATTTGCTAGCCTTGTCTCCTCATCTGTGTTGTAGATTCCGTGGAACTAAACATCTCTTCTTGCGAGAAATTCTATGTATCCTAACGCTCCTTCAGAGTCAGTTTCCGTTTCAGTTGATTTCCTCTTATCACCAATCCAATTGTAAAGGTCCCTTTTTTGAAAAGGGACATAATCCTGACCACCCCTTTCTTGCTCCAAATTATTCATTATTTGACACGTTCATATTCTGAATCTTCTCATGGACATAACTTGTTCACCAATTTCTCTTGACACCTTCCTGTTTGATCTAAGGAATTGGTTTTCTTTGGGCAATACTAAGTTGTGATTATGGTTTGGCTCAAAGTCTCGCACAACTCATAAATCATTTGACTTGTCCAAATTAACTCTTAGACGTGCTCGACATCCAACTCTTGTTATCAGTTTCGATGTTTTTTTTTTATTCTCCAAGTGTATCCACCAATCTTTTCATGTTCCTTCTCTTGAGCAAACCCATGCACGTTGAAATTCTTTGTTTTCACTGCTCTTTCTGACATCATGTTTTCTAATACTAAATCCAATCCACCTTGAGTAACTATAGCAAAAAATTCCCCACAATGTGCTAGTTGGTAGAGATTTGTTTAGTAGATCTTCTTTTTCCAGGTCCTTTGGTTGTTTGTTGATTTTTAGTTGGTTGATTAAGCTTTCCCAACCATTATTTGATTCATAACGTATATCAGGTTCTAAGCTTTCATCCATTTTTTACATTGAAAATGGCCTACAATAAAGTTGAATGATTAGCCTAACTTCTTCTCTGCACACCCATGAAATCAACATTCTAGTGGTATTCAAGTAGAACCTTTTTCACATTAATAAAGAATGGTAGAAAATGACAAAGATAGCAATCTAACTTCTCAAAACTCGGTCAGTAATCGGTCATTATTCACCAATTACAAAATAAATCCATACACACCTTCATAATACTTAATGACATTATTTTTTAGGGTAGAATAACAACGATTTGTAACCAGGGAACCAATGAGAAACTCAAATTTTCATGCAGTTTTCCTTAAAAACATTACACCTGACTAGTAGCACTAAAATGTCCTATTAATAATACATCTCAAGAACTAAACACTTAAAACTCCACTACCAATTTTTTTATTGTCGTTCGTAACTATAAAAAAAATTACTCTGATACTTTGTCCTAACATTTTCATATGTATATTCCCATTATTCATTTTCCATTTGTTTGCAATAATCTTTGTTCTGTCATATGTTTGAAAATCATCAGCATGTGTAGGATATCATTTCATACTATAATCTTTCACTATGTCACAATTTTAATTTTGAAATTATTGTATAAACTCTTAAATGTGCTTCACATAATAAAACTGTTCAAATTTCATACCTGGGAGGGAGAGGAAGGATTCAATTGTCCGAGTATTAATTTGTCCCAAAATGAGTTGAACCTCCTAATCCAATATAACTTGTATGTTTGATGTGGAAATGATGTGCAATGAAAGAGTAGTATTTGTCCTTCTTTTGCAAGCCAATTGAAGTAATCAAAATGAAGGACCTAGTTTTCTCGGTGTGATCTTATGATGGAACGATGGAAAGTTTTCTGTCTTTCTAGAGTACATATGAGAGGTCTTTCGGTGGGGAGAATTTATTCACCCCTTTATAGAGTACTTTTGTCCTTGTTTTGTTGTCCTTGCTTCATGGGCCTTACTAATTTCTTTTTTCATTTTCCAAGTGTGGCCCAGTTGATACCAGAAGAGTATCATTACTCTTTTGTTTGGCTTCTTATTAGTTTACTCATTGCCTTTTCTATTTCTCTATGGATATTATTAAGTCAATTAAGGTCCATTACTCAACATTTTTTGTAGTTACAATGACAGGGGATATTGTTAACCATGTTAATAATGTGCTACTTTTATAGTTGATAGAGGGAATGAACATCTAACATTTTCTCTAGCTAATGTTCTATACTATGAGTTAGAATAATGAAGAAATGAGTGTTCCATGAATCTAATAGAATAGCTGAGAACAACTGGAGAACACTAAACAACATTCAAAAGTGGACTTGTAGTATTACATTTCTCGAAAACATAGTAGACATCATAAATTGAACATTTATACTTCTCCATGCATGTACTTACTCCAAGGTGATACACTCTTCCACAATGAAAGTACGTGTTATACACAAAATTGTCCACTTTCCCCTTAATAGTGCATGACAGATAATAGTCATTTAATTAACATAGTACACAATTTACTTTAGAGGCACCCCATTGTTTTCATTCAACTATAGATTAGTTGGATTATTTAGCTTAGGCATCTATTCCATTCTCTGCGTATTGATTTACTCAATCAATGCGAATAACCTCGGTTGGTTCTTTTCTATGGGCAACATGATCAAAGATTTCTCCAGCAATAGTCTGCATTCCATTGAGAATTAGACTAACTTGATCGAGGAATTTACGAATCTTGACGTTGATTGTTCGTGCATCGAGGGCAGAGTAGTGAAGATTTTTTGACTTTGTGGACACATTGTGATGGAGGAAATGTAGTTTCATATTCTCAGCCTCTTTAACAAGGCAAGATTTGCACTTCCCTCTCCCTGGAGATTTGCCTTGCTTGCACTTGCTACCTTTAGATGTGGTAGGGGACTTTGGTTATTTTTTTACAATGGACTTAGATGCGGCTGACTCTGGTTCTTTCTTGCAGATGGATGAAGCTGGTGTTACGGGTGATGGGGAGATCTCCAAAGTTCTATATAGAGGGTACAAAGTTGGATACTCATTAGGCAGAGCATCCTCACCGTCAAACGACTCTTGCTTAATAAGTTAAGGGGGGGGGGGGGGGGGAGAAGGACTCGTGATAGGTTAGACATTTTTGCATGAAAGAGTAAGGTAATATGCGTAAGGAGGATGAACAATTATTTTTTGGTAATGCTGGACTCAGGCATCCCTTCCTATTTATAGTATGGCTTAATGTTTATTCACGTTTTTTTTCACATGATGATGGTATATTTATAACCTTCCTTAAAAACTCTCTTAACCAGCTTCGTACCTGATTTGATATTAATCCTATATTAGTTTTCATTTCAAGTTAGTCCTATCTCCCAACTGGCGTAATTATGAAGTACAGAATTCTTGTTCCAGGACCATATCTCTCCCACCAAAACAAGTTACTTTTTTTGCGCCAATTTTTGGCCATTTAATGCTCCTTTGAAACCAAGGATGGATAACCCCTCCTGCAAATAAGAAAATTTTGGCAGTAGAGATTGTAAGAATGTCAAACCCTCTCCAACCCTTTGTCATTATAAATTACTTAGGACACATAGGGTTTAATCTAGACAACTAGGCCAAACTATAGAAACTTATATGTCATCTTAACAATCTGTCTCATGAACTAACCACTGAAAACCAAATGGGACCACAAAATGATGGTCCGCGATTTGAGTTTGCTCATTATTCCTTCCTTTATATTAAATTACCGATTTCATATTTAGAGCTTTTAAATCATGTTGATCGATGGCCTTTTCGGCAAAGTTGCCTTCTGGAAATGATTTAATAATTTGAATACGCCCTTCCTTTAATCAGATGTGGTCATTTAATGTATGTGGTTTATGTTATATCTAATGTTCACCTATTTTAATATAGAATTTAATGGTAAGTGAGTAGAATGTTATTTATCCTTCTATGTGGGCCATATAATAATACCCCAATAATCGTTTCCGTTTTGCCAAAATTTAGGATTCAAACCTTATCAGTCATTATGTAACTTAACTTAACACCATCCATGGCAGGTTTATAATTTTGTTGTTAATTTCAAACCATTTCCTATCTTCCAGTAAGTGTAAAGATTTTAGTTTTCGTTTTGTCTGGCATTAACAATTGAATCATCAAAGTAGGTGGAAGGTGATTTTTGTATTTGAAAAGTGATAATGAGATAAAAAAATATATATTTTACTTATAATCATGTATCGGAACGTGGAATAGTAGTACAAAAGTTAGAATATATTTATAATTTTAGTCGAACCTCAACCAAAAAAGTATCCTGGTGAAACCTATAAGCTTCAAACTAAGAACAAGGTGATTCACTCTTGTACATATTGAGTACATAATTTTAACACAAAACTGTCCGCTTTGGCCGTAATATTATAGGCTTCTCACGAAAAACTTCCTTCTAAATTAACTTATGACACATCTGTTAACTTAAAACATAGATTTAGTAACTTTGATTATTTAGCTTACGGGCATCCTAGGTTGTCTCCAAAACCTACACAGTCAATACTCATGTATTCACTCGGTCCTTTGCTATAAAATGAGTAGATGAAAATGTCTCCAGCAAGATTCTCGATTCCATTGTGAATTATTGTGGATTGATCCAGCAACTAGCGAATGTTATATGTGATTGTTTGCACTTCTCAATTAAATAGCGAATCTTTTCTGATTTAGTGGAGACACTCTGTCGTAGGAGTTTAATCTTCAAATTCTTGCCTCCTTAGCAAGGCAATTTTTGCACAAGCCTCTCTAGGACACCTCCTTCGAGCTTTCCCTTTCCTGGACTTTCTAACTCTAGGTGGGCTAGGTGACTTTGCTACCTTTTCCACAATGGATTGACTTGTGAGTGAGTCTATGTCTTTCTTGAAGATGGTTGAATCTAGTTTGACGGGGGGATGGGGAGGTCTCCCAAGTTCTATATGTTTACGTAAGTTCGATAGTCAATATGCAGGACATATTCTGAATCAGATGACTCTTCCTTAAGAAGTTCAAGAGGAAGAAGGACTGCCGACTGGTTTTACATTTTGGACTAATGGTTTGAGGGTGGTTTGCCTATTAGGGAAGAGTATTTTGGATTTGTAATTCGGTGGGGTGAGGCAGCTTGGCTATTTATAGTTGTCATACAACCCTTATAAGAACAAGTTATAAATCTTGATATTCTGGTTCATTGTAAGGGCTTTGTTGGTTAGCTTTTCACCTCTAATTAGGACACTTGTAGTAAATTTATTGTGAACGAACAATTGCCATGAATGTACACAACCACATGATGATGGCAAATTTGCAAAAGCATCAATTATAGTTGATTTATTTCCAAACAGAGTTCATACTTATGTGAGTTTACTTCTATTTTCTAGTGAAAACGGTTTGATGGATTAGTCAACATTGACAGTAGTTAGTACACGATCCATGGTCCAACTTTGTATTAACTATACATCGTGTTCTCCACAATTTATTTTATAGAGTATGTTAGTTGGAGGAAATTTTTTTGCATTTAATGCTCCCTTTAAACTAGGGATGGACAAACTCCTCCAGAAGTAAGCTAAATTTTGGCACTACAAGAAATGAATATTTAGCTACTAAGATTTTGCTACCAAATATTATTGGTAGCAATTAATTATATTTGCTACCAATTATAGTAGCAAAATCATTTAGTTGCAAAATTCTAAATACTAAGACCAAATATTTTACTACCAAATGTTTTGTTAGCTAATTATTATTTTTAGCTTCCAATTTTCTTTGTAGCTAAATCATTCGGGACCAAAATATAAAATGATAATTGTCTATATTATTGGCTACCATTTTATTTTGTAGCAAAATAAAAAAAAAAGTAGCTACTAATTTTTTGGTAGCAAAAATAAACTTATTTTGCTTAATCTTAAAACTTTTTTGCTACTATTTATTTTGTAGCAAAAGAAAATATTTTGATTATGCTATTAAATTATTGGTAGCTAAAAATATACAATGTAAACATTAAAAAAATTAATAACTTGTATTTTTAAAAATATTTTTTTGTAATTATATATATATTTTGGATGAACATAATAATTGTGAATACATATAATTAAATATTTAAAATTGTGAATACAAAAATAATATTATACAAACCATATAATAGATAAAAAATATATATATAATTTGCATCCAAATATAGTGTTGAATCATATAATATAAAAAATAATTAATCTTCAATGACATAGAATTAATATAAATACATATCTACTAAATATGTACTATGCAAGTCATAATTAAGATAATAAATAATACAAGATATATATTGTATACTTTAACATATTTTCTCACTTTCTACGTTGTAACTGACTCTCATAAATTCTCTCTCACAAACACACATCGTCTCACCACTAACCCATTACTTCAAGCATCTAACAAAATATTAATATATATATATATATTTAATGAATCAATTAAGATTTTATTGATTTAGAAAAACAAAATACAAAATTGCCGTTCGTTTAATTCTTCTTCCTCTCTATATATATACATATACATATTTAAACTTATGATGAAGTTTTATTTGCGCACAGCTCTTTAATTCAATGAAGGTAGTGTATAAATACTTAATTATAATTGGTTTCTTTTTTTTTCCTTTTATCATTTCTACTTTTATTTGATGTTCTTCAACTCTTTTATTAATATATATATATATATATATATTAATTCTTCTATGTTTATTGTTTGACCTTACGTTTCTTGTTTCTTTTTGAACTATTCAGTTTTTTATTTATTACACGATAGATTGTAATATAACTTTTTTTTCATATTTTTTTATCATCTAATTCAAATTGCATTATTTTCTTGTTAATACTCCTGGTTTAAAGAGGATTCAACATCAACAACAGTTTGGGAGGGTTGAAAAATTAGCATTGTACTAAATACTATTTTGTAAAAAAAAAATTCAGTAAAGTTATCTTAGCTTGTACTTGTCATGTATATGTATGTATAAAATATTCATTTATCTTCAATCTTAAATTCTTTCTTCGTGTTATGAAAATTTAATTTTAATGTTTTTTTATGATCTTTTATTATTAATATTAAAATAGTTTAAAAAAATTTAACTTATACTTGGTATAAAAAATAATAAAAACTTTTAATTAATTCACATTACCAAATAAAGAACCTTTCTCCATTTGTTATTGTAAAATATTTTATCAGCTACAAAATTTAACGTATGTTACTACCAAATTTTACTAGAAAATAGAATTACTAATAATTCTATAAATCTAATAAAGTAATTTGCTACCAAATTGTGGTAGCAAAAAAATTAATTATTTTTCTACTAGATATAACATTTTTTGCTACTAAATTTTGGGTAGCAAATGAAGATCATTTGCTACTAATTTTTTTTGTAGCAAAATACTTTCACCTACGGAGAATTAGCTATGAAGTAGCTACTAAAAACTTTTGGTAGAAAAAAGTATTAGCTACCAAAAAAACATTATTTGCTACCAATTTTTTAGTAGCTAAAAGATTATTTTCTTGCAGTGGCAGCCAAGATTGATGGAATGCTAGACCCTCTGAAATCCTATGTTATTAAATGACCTAGGTTATAAGTTTTAGGAGATATAGGCTCTAAGGCCAGCCTCAATGCAAGTTGCCTTCAAGAGTGCTTGTTGACCATTTCTGACATGCGTTGGAGGAGTTGAAGGCTTGAAGAAAATTAAGGCACCGTTGCCACTGTGAGGCAACGGTACTTTCTCCTTTTTTTTAATATTGTATATATATATATATATAAATAAAAAATTTTACACATATATATAACTGTTTATATATATAAAATTTGTTACCGTTTTTTAATTACCGTTTATCACATGATTTTTTAATTTTGTATAAATACTCATTTATTTCATTCAATTTTCACACCATTACATACATCTTCTTCTAAATTATCAATATCACAAAATTTCTTTTCTTACCAATGGATTCCCAAAATTCTCAAAATTTTCCACAAAATTTTCCAAATTCTCCAAATACCAACTCCCAAAATCTAAATTTTCAAAATTCATCATTTTCTCCACATACCAATCCCCAAAGTCCAAATTTTCAATATTCTCATTTCAATCAAAACTTTCAAAATACTCCCTCTACTAATCCTCAAAATCCAAATTTTTAATATTGTCAATTTAACCAAAGTTTTCCAAATTCTCAAAATTATCTCATGTCCTCTTACCCTTACCAAAATTTTGGCTCTATTGAGACACCCCAACAAGCTTCATTCTTCACACCAACAAATTCACTACCATATGCATTTCATATGCCTTCCCTACACCAACCCGAAATGGTTTCAAGAAATTATAGGCTAAGTATGGAAAAGTCTAGTATTGATTTGAATCGTGAAACATCATCGACATCTGTCTCTGAAACCCAACCTAAACATAGTGTTGAAGGGTTGGAAAATGTAGTTCTACACAATGAAGATGAATCAAGGCATAAATGTAAAGTCAAATGGAGCAAGGAAGCCACTATACTTCTGATAAGTGGATGGCTTAATACATCTAAGGATGTCATTGTGGGGAATGACCAAACTTCTACACATTTCTGGGCTCGAATCGTAGAATACTACAACACCAACCAAAAAGGCGAGCAAGCAAGAACTAGAAGGCAATGCAAAGATCATTGGAACAAGATGAATCAAAAGGTGGCACGTTTCAATGGGTGTTATAAACGAGTATAGCAAGCACATCACAGTGGTTGGTCTGATGGGAAAATTCTTGAGAATGCACATCAATTGTACAAATATGAAAATAACAACTCAAATTTTCTGCTTGTGGACTGTTGGAGATTGCTAAAGGATGAGCCGAAATGGAATACAATGTACCAACCAAAAGGTGGTAAGAGAACAAAGGTGTCAGATACAGGGGCATTTACTTCTTCTTCCAATGCAGACATCAGTGATGATGATGAAGTACGTGAAGTGCGCCCTATTGGCCAAAAGGCAGCAAAGAGAAAAGGGAAGGAAAAAAAAGACACACATGCTAGATTTATAGAGATTAGTGATCGGAAAGCATCTGCATTGGAGAAATTGGTGGCAATAAAGGAGAAAGAGGCGACGATAAAGGAGAAAGAGGCAGAAGATAATAGGATGACAAAATACATGGATTATCTCATCATGGACACGTTGCATATTACTCCTGAACAAAAGAAAGATCATGAAAACTTGTGTACTTATATTAAGAATAATATCCTGAAGTTGTAATTGCTATGTATTTTTATCAACCGCATTATTATGTATTTTATTTTATTTAAATAAATTATCTTTTATGTTAACGGCTACATTTTAACGGCCACCATGTCTATAAATACCAAATTTCAATATTCTTTTTACTCAACTCTCCATTCAATCCTTCATTTTACTCTTTCATTCATCTTTCATTCCCAAATATTATATACTCTAAGTTCAACAATGGATTCGCCAAATTCTCCGAATCCATACTACAATATGAGTCTAGAGGATATCATAATTGCAGAGTGTAGTGACGATCATGATGATCAATATTTCAAAGCACTCATGGATGGGGGTAGCTCAACAAGACAAGGAAGAAAGAGACCCACATTGATAGAGGTCATGTAGAAGGACACCAACGTTTGTTCGATGACTACTTTTCTGATGAACCAGTGTATACATAATATCAATTTCGAAGAAGATTTAGAATGCGTAGACATGTATTCCTATGCATAGTGCAAGCTCTAGAAAATCATTCAGAGTATTTCCATACGAGGTTTGATGTAGTCGGTAGAAGGGGGCTTTCGCCATTACAGAAGTGCACCACTGCTATGCGAATGTTGGCATATGGAGCGCCTGCCGATTATGTTGATGAGTATGTTTGAATTGGTGAAACTACCGCTATTGAATGTCTAGTCAATTTCGTTCGAGGAGTGAATGATATTTTTGGGACCGAATATTTAAGACGGCCCAATGTTGGGGACATTCGTCACTTACTTCAAATGGGGGAGGTGCGTGGTTTTCCAGGCATGTTGGGAAGCATTGATTGTATGCACTGGGAATGGAAAAATTGCCCAGTTGCATGGAAAGGTCAATTCACGTGAGGTGATCACGGCAGACCAACAATCATGCTCGAAGCAGTTGCGTCACAAGATCTTTGGATATGGCATGCATTTTTTGGTGTTCCAGGATCCAATAATGATCTCAACGTGTTAAATCAATCCCCAATATTCACTGATATCTTACCAGGGCAAGCTCCGAGAGTTGATTTTACGATAAACGACACACAATACAACAAGGGGTATTATCTAGCAGATGGTATCTATCCAGAGTGGGGTACATTTGTTAAAACTATCCCACTGCCTCAAGGAGAGAAAAGAAAATTATTTTCCCGATGCCAAGAAGCGGCACGCAAAGATGTTGAGCGAGCATTCGGAGTACTTCAATCTCGTTTTGCTATTGTACGAGGACCATCACGTTTTTGGCAAAGAGATATTCTCAAAGATATTATGTATGCATGCATCATATTGCACAACATTATTGTCGATGATGAAAGAGATGCATATGAGAGTTTGTTTGATTTTAATTATGATGACGGCCCCGCCAACACCCTAATGGTTGAAGTATTGCATGGACCTATTTCTGACTTCCCGACAATGCTTCAAAGAAATGCTGAAATTCGTGATAGAAACATTCATCGTAATCTTCAGGTAGACTTGGTAGAGCACATATGGTCAAATTTTGGAAATCATTTTAATTAGCATTTTTTTAATTATGTTAGATTGATTAATGATGATTATGTCATTTTATAAGCTCCTTTAAAATTCGTCTAATTTAAATTTGATGTAATATTTATTTATATTAATATATGGATTTAAAAAATTTAGTGTGACAATATTTATAATTACAAAATAATATATTAAATAATAATATGTGGGGCCATAGTTGACAACTTTTTGGGTGGCTTAGCATTGGAACATTTTTATGAAAAAAATTGTCAAAAGTGATGTGGATGAGAGAGAAAATAAAAAATTATATTTTTGGATGATTTGGACATGTTAAGCCACCATTGGGTAGCCACCATTGGAGTTGTTCTAAGTAGAAATGAATTATTATGGTTTGGATGGGACCATTTTAGTTCACTCAATGGCTGCTGTCTTTATATCTTATTTGGACTCACTTGCTTACCATTTTGATGGCCGTATATAAGGGAGACATCTTTAATTGGTTTCAACTACCAATTAACATGAATAATTCTCGGATTGAACTTCTTGGTGGGTTCACCAACCAACCTCTTTTTATTAATTGCAATTAGTAATGGCACCAAATGCATCATGATATGTGCTTGAAATCTTGTTATATATCCCATATTCAGTACTTTTTTATATTGTCCATAGCTTCAAATAAGTTTCAAATTTCTGATTGGTTTTGCAGTAAACTTTTTTTAGGAGTGTACATTTATGAGAAGCGTTTGAAGGATGTGGTGCTGAAGAATAAGTTGCAGGTGTGTGATCACTAATTTCCTTCATTGAATACACATTTGGAAGATGATGTCCAAACTGGTGGTGATTAACTTGATAATTCCCTCTATTCGCCAGCCATTTAATGGCAGCATACAACACGCGATCTAATAAAGGTTCTACTCCATTCGTGTATGATGTGTTCAATAACATTTTATTTTGCTTTACATACCAATCACATTTGACATATTTTGATGATATAACTGTTAGAATTTTATATGGACTAATATAATTACAAACATAATTCAATTATCACAATCATTTTCTAGAGTGTCTACGAATAATTAAAGTCCATAATGGGATGGTTAATATTAATCTAATTGCATTTGAGGCACATGGTAGCACCCTAAAGACTATAGGTTGGCCCATTAAACCATAGTGCACCATATTTAATAATATACCCCTTAGGGTAAGAAGGCATACGAGACATATATATAGAACATATATGTTGTTGGGTGAAGATAAGCATGTGGTATTGTGGTAAGGGTTTGCTATCCATTAGGTCCCTCTTTCATTTTGCACTTGTTTTTGTAGGTGAATTGAAGATTGCTAAGGGAGGAAATGACTCAATAAGGGATTGGCAATATGGGAGGTATGCTCTCTAGATTCTAAATCAATGCTCTAAATAAAATGTGTTCTTGGATTGTTGCATGAGCATATAATGTAATATTGTTTACAATTTATCAATTGGTATCATGAGCAAGGTCATTTGAGTTTTAGGGCTTGATTTTAGACAAAAAACCCATTCTTTCAAAATCTGATTTTTCACAAAATTTTCGAAATCATGATATATTAATGAGGGAAATCGGGTTTGATAATGTATGTTGGGTTTTAACAATGTTTTTTGACAAAAAATTCGTGTGTATTGTTATGAAACCGAGCTTTTCATAGAGCTCAAAAATGGTGGAAACCCATTTCTGGATTTCATATTGTTTTGACATTTTGGTTGGGAGATGGGGAGAATGGAGATGTTAGGGCCGTCGGCGACGCAGAGGGGAAGAAAACCCACGTTACAGTGGCCAAAATAGTGGTCGGAGAAGGTAGTTCCAGTCGGGTCGGACCCGCGGGCCGAACCGGGTCGAACGCGACCCGGATGCCCAATTTTCAGAGGTCAAGGACGACGAAAAATGACATGTCGTTTAAGGGGAAAAGAATGCATCGTTTTGGCTATAAAACGACATGTAGTTTGGATATAAAAAGACATGTTGTTTTTCAAAAACTACATGTCGTATGGGCTTACTTAAAAAAAAAAAAAACAGACCTATTTTTAGGCGCGTGGGAGGTCCATTTTGGGCAATTTTTCACCATTTCACTCAAATTTTAATACCCTATTTTATATATGTTTATGCACAAGATTAATCCATGAATTTTATTCATAATTGTATTTGTATTTTATCTTTTGTGGCATGAATCTTATTATATATTGTCAACAATTATTGTTTATTTTCTTGCCTATCGTAAGAATAAGCATGTGAATTGTTTAGTAAAGAGGAACATTTAAATAATTATTTATTTAAATTTTGTGTTTTTCCTCAAAAATTACATTAAGATCTATATAAGTAATTAATTATCCTATCAATAATAACTGCTTGGTAAGGATGCTTAATATGGTGAAGAAAATTTATTAAACATTATGAATCACAATTTATCTATCCTTTCGATAGTAAATTAATGTATTTGATTATAATGTTTAATAGATTGTTCTTACCTGTATATGAGTTCTATTTTGTGTGTTTGTCTAAGAACTCTAGCATACATAATGATCATTTGTTATTTTGCGATCATATATTGATGAGAAAAGAGCACAAATGACATGGTTTATCATAACATGTATTTAATAGTTATTGCTCTTGTTTCTCATTCAGCTGTAAGCATTCCGAGATTATCTGCCCTCTTGACGCTGAATGCAACCAACCACAAGCAATGGATTGAAAATATCACGATGAACTTGACCTTCATGAAAATGGACTTGGCCTTGAGAATTGATGAACCATCTAAGCCTGCTGATGATGCTACTGAGAAGGATAAGAAATTTTACGAGGATTGGGAACACTCCAATCGTTGTTGCTTAATGCTTATGAGATATCACATGGACGAATCCATTCATGATAGTATTCCCAAGTCTGAAAATGCAAAGGATTTTCTTACTGCCATTAAGGAAAAGTATAAGAAATTCTCAAAGAATGAGAAGAATGAACACTTGAACATGCTACATCATACTATTTATGATGGTTCAGGTGACATTAGGGCTCACATTGACAAGCTCATGGGCCACTATCATAAACTTAAGGCCATGGATATGGACCTTGGTGAGGATTACATGGTGTGGTTGGTGATGGAGAACATTCCATCTCAGTTTGATTCAATCAGATCAAGCTACAATGCTCAGAAGGAGCAATGAACTGTTGGAGAGATGTCTGCTATTCTTGCCAAGGAAGAGGAGGACATGAGAAAGGGAAGGGCAAGAAGTATCTCCATGGTGACAAATCCCAATAATTCTCACAAGAGAACGTTCACTCCTAGTAACTCTAGTGACCAAAAGCATCATAAGAAGAAAACAGTTAGTTCTAAAGGGAGTGGACAGTCAGTCTCATCTTCTATTGGTCATAAGAATGAGTTTTTCAAGGGAAAATGCAACTTTTTTCAAAACTTTGGGCACAAGAAAGCTTATTGTCGAAAGCTCAAAGCTCACGTAGAAAAGAAAGGCAGTGACAAGTCGAAGAAGACCGAGTAGTTTGGAGCAGCATGTGTACATGGGAGACGATACAAAAGTCAAAGTTGAATTTTTGGGGACAGTCAGATTACAATTGAATACAGGACACTTCTTGGAATTACAGGATGTTGCTTACATACCCTGTATTAGGAGGAATTTGATTTCTGTATCTATTCTGGATAGACTGGGTTATAGTCTTCATTTTGGAACTGGAAAACTTAATTTGTATCGTGACTCTCTTTTGGTTGGCAATGGAATTTTATGTGGAAACTTATATAAACTTGTTTCGCATGATGTTAGTCCTATTGTTTCTACTTCTCTTAATACTGTTGTTGGTTCTAAACGTGCAAGGTTAGATTTAAAATCTTCTATGTTGTGGCACAAACGTTTAGGCCATATCTCTAAAGATAGAATGCAAAGGTTGGTGAAAGATGGGGTTCTTCAAGATCTAGATTTTTCAGATTTTACTGCCTGTGTTGATTGTATTAAAGGAAAGTTAACGGCCAAGGTTAAAAAAAGTAAAACAGATAGGTGCACACTTGTTGGAGTTGATCCATACTGATATTTGTGGGCCTTTTGTTCCGCCTTTTATGGGTGGTTATAAATACTTTATCACCTTCATTGATGACTTTTCCCGGTATGGCCATGTTGAGCTCATTCGTGAAAAATCTGAATCTTTAGATGCGTTTACGATTTTTAAGACGAAAGTTGAGCTTCAAAAGGGAAAGAAGATCAAGGCAGTTAATTCTGATAGAGGTGGAGAGTATTATGGATGTTATGATGAAAGTGGAAGGAACCCCGGGCCTTTCGCTAGGTACTTACAGGAATGTGGCATTGATGCAAGATATACAATGCCAGGAACACCCCAACAGAATGGAATTGCTGAAAGGAGAAATCGCACTCTTCTTGACATGGTGCGATGTATGTTGATTCATTCTAGTTTGCCAGAGTTTTTATGGGGTGAGGCATTAAAGACTGCAGCTTATATCTTGAATCAAGTGCCCAGCAAGTCTGTCCCAAAGACGCCTTATGAGCTATGGTCAAGTAAGAAACCAAACTTGCGTCATTTTCATGTTTGGGGTTGCAAAGCAGAAGTGGGGCCCTATAATCCACAGTCTAAGAAACTTGATCCGAAGACCATTAGTGGCTATTTTGTGGGCTACACTATTGGATCAAGGGGTTCCATATTTTATTGTCGATCTCACACCACCAGGGTTATAGATTCAGATAGGGCTGTCTATTTTGAGGATGAATTTGGTTCAAGTCAAGGGTCAAGAGAAATTGTTTTCAGGAAAGAACACATTTTTGTCCCTGTACCTGTCGCTTCCGCTCCTATTGATGACCCTGTGATTGAACAGATTCCGGTAGAAACTCATGATGAACCTCAAAATCAAGAACAAGGTGAAAATCTTGATATTGGGGATGATGAAGCTATGGTGAGAAGATCACAGAGAACCCGCAGGTCTGCTATTCCTAATGACTACCTTGTCTATTTATAGGAACATGAGTTTGATGTGGGAGACACTTTTGAGCCAGTTACCTATCAAGAAGCTATGAATAGTCCTCAATCTGTATTGTGGATGGATGCAATGAAAGATGAGTTGAATTCTATGTCACAAAAT
Source organism: Humulus lupulus (assembly GCF_963169125.1). Lineage (NCBI taxonomy): Eukaryota > Viridiplantae > Streptophyta > Magnoliopsida > Rosales > Cannabaceae > Humulus > Humulus lupulus. Next base: position 103,667,098 of record NC_084793.1, read on the forward strand.
GAAGTTTGGGAGTTGGTTGAATTACCCAAAGGTTGCAGACCCATTGGATGCAAATGGGTGTATAAGATCAAACGTGACTCGAATGGGCAAGTGGAAAGGTATAAGGCTAGGCTTGTGGCTAAAGGCTATAGCCAGAGATAAGGTATTGATTTCAAAGAAACCTTTTCACCTGTTTCCACCAAAGATTCGTTGCGAATCATTATGGCTATAGTTGCTCATTTTGATCTAGAACTCAATCAAATGGATGTGAGGACTGCCTTCTTGAATGGAGATTTATTTGAAGATGTTTACATGACTCAACCTATTGGTTTTGAGAAGTCTGGCAAAGAACACATGGTTTGCAAGCTCAAAAAGTCTATCTATGGGCTTAAACAAGCATCAAGGCAGTGGTATCTCAAGTTCGATATGATTGTCACTGCAAATGGCTTCAAGGAGAATGTAGTAGATCAATGTATATACATGAAGGTCAGTGGGAGCAGCTTTATTTTTCTAGTATTGTATGTTGACGACATCCTGCTTGCATCTAATAATTCTGATATGTTGTCTGAGACAAAACAACTTTTGTTTAGCCATTTTGATATGAAGGATCTTGGTGAGGCTTCCTATGTGCTTGGGATTCAGATTCTTCGGGATAGGGCTAATGGTATTCTTTGTTTGTCTCAGAAGACTTACATTGATCGGATCTTGAAAAGATTCAATATGCATGCATGTTCTCCTAGGAAGGCACTGATAGTGAAGGGTGATAAGTTCTCAAAGGCCCAATGTCCGCAAAATGATAAAGAGAGAGATGAAATGAAGATTTTTCTTTATGCGTCGCTTGTAGGTAGCTTGATGTATGCTAAAGTATTCACACGCCCAGATATTGCTTTTGTTGTTGGTGTGTTGGGTAGATACTTGAGTGATCCTGGACTTAGTCACTGGAAAGCGGCTAAGAAGATCATGAGGTATCTTCAGGGTACCAAGGATCATATGTTGACTTACCGGCGAGCTGACACTCTTGATATAGTTGGGTTTAGTGATGCCGATTATGCAGGATGCGTAGATGATAAAAAGTCTACTTCAGGCTACATATATATGATGGCTGGAGGAGCTGTTTCGTAGAAAAGTGTCAAGCAGACTCTCACAGCTTCCTCTACGATGGAGGCAGAGTACATGGCATGTTATGAGGCTACTTGTCAAGCAATATGGTTGCGGAATTTCATTTCAGCATTGGGTGTTGTAGACTCCATTTCGAGGCCGCTAAAATTGTATTGTGACAATTCTACAGCTGTAGCTTTCTCTAAGAACACTCGAAGTACTTCTCGCTCAAAGCATATTGATATTAAGTACTATTTCGTTAAAGAGAAAGTTGCTGAATCCCTCATTACCATTGAGTACACGTCTACCGCTAGCATGTTGGCAGATCCACTTACGAAAGGCTTACCTATATGTGTGTTTGCATAACACATTACCCGTATGGGATTACTAGGGGCCTAGATTACTGAGTTTAGTGGGAGCTATTTTATGTATTGAAGATGCTAGTATTTTGTGTGGAATGCTTATGACTTGTATTTATGAAACATGCATAATGATATTAGAAGTCACTTCTTATTATTGTTGTCATATATGAATATATATATATTGTTGTTTGATGAAGTGATAGGTACAAAAGAGACGAATGCGCATAGTCTCAAATTAATGTACCGCATGCATGTTTGGTTTAATGATTGTTATTGTATTTGAATGTCTTCAAGACCGAATCATAAATAATATATGTATCCTATCGATATGATATTATATAAGATTTATTAGAATGTCTTTTAGTGATGGACAATATTATGGTGGTTTGATTATATTGTCCAAGTGGGAGAATGTTAGAATTTTATATGGACTAATATAATTACAAACATAATTCCATTATCACAATCATTTTCTAGAGTGCCTACGAATAGTTAAAGACCATAATGGGATGGTTAATATTAATATAATTGCATTTGAGGCACATGGTAGCACCCTAAAGACTATAGGTTGGCCCATTAAACCATAGTGCACCATATCTAATAATATAAGCTCAATAGGCCCAATATACCCCTTAGGGTAAGAAGGCATACGAGACATATATATAGAACATATATGTTGTTGGGTGAAGATAAGCATGTGGTATTGTGGTAAGGGTTTGCTATCCATTAGGTCCTTCTTGCATTTTGCACTTGTTTTTGTAGGTGAATTGAAGATTGCTAAGGGAGGAAATGGCTCAAGAAGGGATTGGCAATATGGGAGGTATGCTCTCTAGATTCTAAATCAATGCTCTAAATAAAATGTGTTCTTGGATTGTTGCATGAGCATATAATGTTGTTTTAAATTTGATTTATGGATTTAATGCTCATAATATTGTTTATAATTTATCAATAACTGTATTCTTCTATGTAGTTTAGTGATTGAACTAAATTTTTAAGAGATTATATGGATAATTACGGTTATGTATATGTTCATAATTGTGTTCTCTTGTAATATTGCCTCGTTTGTTCCCCACACATTTTATGATTATCTAAATGACCGGTTATCTTGTTATGATCCACTTGTCTTTACTAATTCCTTTCCAGAAAGTAGAGGTTACTAAGGTTTCTTGTTAAAAATGGTTTATTCAGTACAAGGCCATATAAACTCTTGTTGTGATCATTTTATTGAACAACGTATACACTATTCTTTATTCTATTGTGTGGTGGTTGATGGCAGATCAATTACACCACTAATCATTTCTATATGGAAGGGTTTAATACTAGGAAGTAAGGCCTTGAACTGGGGTGCTTTTATTATTATTTTAGAGTTTCCTAGCCCTACACCTACCCTTGGATTATAAACTGTACCCTCAAACACAATTTTTCTGTTGCCGTGTTAGGTAGGTAAATCAGATCCACAGGAAGACTATTCCTATATGGAGTACTAGTAAGTATGATCTAGATGGCAACGTAGGCTAAGTTCCCGGACCATAGACTTTGCTTTATTTTAAAATATTATTTATGGATTGTCCTCTTCTTTAACCTTTTTTTTACTCTTTTTTTTTTTGTGGTGTTAAGAAATACTTTTACCCAAATTGTGTATCCTTCTTATAGAAACACACTTTCATTAAGTATGGATTCTGTTATGAGATTCCACTACCAAAATTTGTAACAATGTATTACTGATTGTTAATCAGAATCACCTCTATTGTAGTCCGTGTTGCTGGAGGACTTTGCTACCTCTGTTATTTCGAAACAAAAATTAAAATTAAAACTCATCTGTCCTTTTATTGTTGATTACCCTAATCCTCTACTTGGTTTTGTAAAAGAGGTACAACCTTTCTATGCTGATCAGTTAGCCTACAAAGTAGTTGAACAAAAAACAGACGGATTGATGACTAGTTTGGTGAAATTTGTGCGACGTGGACAAAGCAGGATTTTGGTGCATCTCAGAAAACAATCATCATCTTATTATAAAATTAATTTAGTGAGATTAGTATGACAGATCACTACAATAGGCATCGTATAGTCATATATGAACGTGTGTACCATGCGTCATTATTTTTCATAATTTTATGTCCTTTTTCAGCAAAATAAATAAAATAATGGCTCGGCCATTATATATGACCATTCAAGATAACAAATTCATGGGATTATATTAACTTCCAAGAACAGGTTTATCATTCATCTTTTGTATAGTAATAGACATTCTCAAACCATAAACCACTTTGTATAGTTTCAAATAACAAACCTATTTAATAAAAATAAATAATATATGTTATGGGCATTTCCCAAACATAAGTACCTAAATGCATTTATAATATCTATTTCCACGTGGTTGTTGGATGTATTCTAGTTGGGTGGATCTATTCTACTTGAATGGACAGATTACACGAAATATTCCCATTTTTTGGTTCAATCTAGTGGTCGTAATACCATGCAAGGTGATCAAAGTGGTTTCATTATATAAAAGGTGACATATATTGCTGAAGAAATGTTAAGTGATCTACATTCTAATAAAATAAGCATTACAAACATATCCATAGTAGTTTTCTTCACCATCTAGTTAACATATAACATTCAACTTTGAGCAACAACAAAAAAAATCATCTTACCACCCTCCCATACCACTATTAACTGTGACCACTACAACATTTTCAAGGAAATGTGAGTACATGATATACCCATATTCCCAAGAAATTGCTTCTCAAAAAGAGACCTCCATCTTACTTCGAACACTCCAAGATAAACTAGACTTTACTATGGGTGGTAATTATCATATTTGACTAGAGACTTAAGTTGGTTCCCAAAGGATGGCCGGTGCCTCCACTCCACTCAGATTGCATGGACATCAAAGTATGGACTAGCATCCCCAACTCATCCAATCCGGCTCTCATAGACAGCATAGCTTGTTCCATCATATACATTCGCACGGACAGTTGTAAAAAGGGCTGGTTATATTGCCTTGTTCGCTCCTTTAAGTCAACCTCTAGAGATGAAACCTTTTGCATGAAAGAGTTGCTATTCTTGAAAACCTGGCGATATATGTTAGCAAACATGGCATTTTGCATGTGAATAGCCTCCAGCCTTTGCATCACCATTTGGAGGACGTAGAGGCCATCACCGCCTACTGGTTGTCCTCAGGAGCTACTAGGAAAACTAGGTTCTCCATTACTAGCTGCAGATGTTTCCCACTGGCTTGAGAAATGAGGTGAGGTATGGAAGTTCATTGTTGAGTTTCGAGTATCTAGTTCAAAGGGTTTTGATATTTGGAGTGTGTATGTGGCAAGGCTTTGCTTGACCATGGACTTCTGTCTATATATATATATTAGGAGGCCTGAGTGACGTGTCCGTTTTTAATGATGTTAAAAAAGGTTATATGACACTCTTTCAAGACTCTCCACATGCAGCATATCATCCACCTCTTCTAATACACGTGTCCACAGTGGGAGGAGGGCAATTGATAGTTGTCATCCAAATTACCTTATAAATTACTTTTAAAATATGCAGTATTATTCCTTTTTTTTTTCTGATTTCTTTTGAATATTATTATGCGAATAGTATAAAGTGTATTAAAATGATGTGGGCCCGTTTTTTCATAAAATGTTATTTTTGTAATTTTGACTGGCTTAGAGTATAATTGTAAGTATATGCGATTTATGATTGAGACTATATTATTATGTTGGTATATTTTAGTTACTCGATACGAGACGATCCTATTGAGTAATTTCCCAGAAAATTCACAATGGGGTAAAATATCCAGCTCCGGGTGACCTTAAGGGTATTTTGGTAAATTATCGGGATTTATTGAGTAATGAAAATTAATTGTTAAGTATTTGGTGCAATGAAGCTTCTTGCAAGACACTTGAGGCCGTTAGGAGTATTTCCACTTAAGGAGTTCAATTTTCATGGGGACTTTCAGGGGTAAGACCCCTGGTCTTGGTATTTTAATGGTGTTTTTTAGGTTAAAGTTGAAGCTTTTTGGTTTTAAGGAGGTTTTGTTGTATCTATGTGGTTATTTAGTGCTGTGGATAATGTACCTAGGTTGTATAGATTGTTATTGTCTGAATTTTGTGGAAAGTACCTGATTTGGGTTGAAATTCTCGGTTTGGAATAGTAGAAATCTTAGGGGGAAAAATTGGGGAATAACGCTTATGTTCTGGGCCGTTTTTGGGTTTCTGACGATCTAGCGCGACCACCCTAGATTATAGCACGACAGCGCTATTGTCCTAGAAAGAGTGACTATGTATACATATGCAGTCTGCTCAACCTCTACGGTCGAGATATCACAGAGAAACTAGAGTTGGACCCTATTTTGCCACTTAGGTCTTGTTATTTTGTAATCTTTTAAGTTGTAAATAACCTTTAAACTCCTATCTTGGGATCCCTTGTAAAGACTAAAACTTTTTAATGAAAATGTTTATTCCTTTCTCCAAAAATTTTAATACCTGAGCTATTAGTTACTTAATAACATGTTTTAGTTCAAATGACTCGTTTAACAAGTCCAGTACTATTTATAACACACATCGTAACGGTCACTGATTAGTAGGGCGTTACAATGTCTGTGTACAACATGTAATTAAAAGTTATTCATTAATTTTTTAGTGTAAATATAATTTTAATGGTTAAATTTTATTTACATTAGCTAAGTCTGATTCACCTACATATACGTTTTTGAGTAGTAAAAACAGTGAGTAATTGCAATAGTAGTTCTTAATTTCATTATGTCACTCTTTAATCCAACAATAATGTAATAAATTTGTTGATGATAGTTGTAAAAGAAAATTTCTCTGGGACAACCTTCTTATTAATCAATCCATATCTCGTACATTTCATTCAAGTTCGTCCAGTAAACCTACATATTTAGGTATCATGAATTTTCCTAGCCTAGAACCATTGTGTGAAAAGAGTGGACTTCTATTAGAGTAGGTGAGCAAGGTCAGTATCCGTACTCCAAAGCTCACCTTTCCCTACAAACCCTTTACTAGAAACGAAATGAAAACCATATGATTTGTACTTTGATAGTTATAGTCCTCTACTTTTAGTTACATTATAAATACTCCAACTTCCTCTTAACAGTTAAATGAATACTTCATTTTGGTTTCCAAAAATGGTCAAACAGTTGGAAGCTTGGACCAGAAAGTCTATTTTTCTAGTTTGGGAACTTTCCAAGCTACTGAATCTATACCACACTGCCAAAATAGGCATTTTAAAAAGCAAATAAAATGGATGGGGTTATATAAAATTCATTTATAAGGATGTCAAATTGATTCCTATCCGCAAATGCATTTTACCAAATACAGTCATTCTTATCTTCAACAATCTAAGTAATTGATTATATAACGTGCTAAGTGATTAATTAAGCCAATTCAAATTCGTCCAGTTTTCGTTTCTCTATTCATCAAAATCCTAACAATCAAATAAATTATCCACATATTTAACAGCAAGTGGATTAAAGTTTATAAAGCATTGAGACATGACTACATAATTATAAGAAAAGGCATTAGGATTAGTTTCCAACCAATACATTTACCACTAACACTACTATGTTTCAAACTAGAAAGTGTAATTATTCAAAGTCTTGGGGTTGTGCGAATATGGAAACCGAAAATAGAAAACCAAGGGTGCATATTAAACAGTCACGGCGATACTTAAAAAAAACACATATTGTCTTAATACCTTGCTTATATATGATAATTAGAAAAATAAAGTTAGTTATTGCCTCCCTAACGACATTGGTGTTTGTTTTGCTCCAACAACTTCAGCAGCAGTAGATTGTGAATATGATCAATTTTCCACATCATATAGTTTTCATACAACGTCTGGCTCATTGAATTGGGGCGGACTTCTTCCAGTCGAATAACTTCCTTCAGGGGAGGTTGTGAACCCTTCATTAACTGGTCCCAAGTCCAGAACAATTTAGGGAGGCTAGTTGTGTACATAATAACACAAATTATTAAATTGGTTTATTATACTGCCTGGTTTAGGAAACAAACAACATTAAAACTAATTTAAACACAAGTTTCCCCCTATATTATTAAGCATGCGGTCACACGGTGGCTAAACAAGAAGAGTTGCAATTCATTTCCATATTAAAAAAAAAAGGATGTGGTATGATTACCTCCTTTTTTCGTCTGGTCAAACTGATTTGAGGTATTCCATTGTTCTTGCTTTCCAACATACTTGTTTTCAGTTCGGAATTCTCAGATTCAGAGGGCACTTGGATAAAAACGGCCTTATCACCTCTATGTTCAATGACCAGGGTACCTTAAAGGGTAGTGAGACTACAAGAAATAAGGCTTTTGACCGGCGCATTTAGTAAATTATACCGGCAAAAACAAGCATTTTTGCGGGCGCAATTTGGGGTTGCGCTGGCAAAGATCTATCAAATTTAAAAAAAAAAAAAAAAAAACTATACACTTTTGCCGGCGCATTTCACCTAACGCGCCAGCAAAATTCAAAACGTGCATTTTTAAATTTGTGCACGTTTTCAACAAAGTAGGTGGCTAGACTTTTGTTGGTGCATTTTGTTGCGCCGGCAAAAGTCTATTTTGTGTCGGTAAAAGTCGAACTAATTAAAACGGCACCGTTTTGTCCTAGGGTTTTATTAAAGACTTTTTTCGGTGCATTTTTAGACTTTTGTCGGCGCAACGAAACACGCCGGCAAAAGTCATAGCAATATCAGCCAACCGCCGAGCCCTTCTTCCCCATTTTTTTTCTTCCTTTTCTTTTTTCTCTCCTTCTTCTTCTCTTCTCTCTTTCTTCAATCCTCCACCACCCCCAGCCGCATCACCACCACCCCCACCAGCCACACCCCGACGGCCACCCCACCCGAGCCCCCACCTCACCCCACCCCGACGTCACCACTGCCGCCCCTTCCTCCTCCAAGTTGCCCACTGTAAGTTTTTTAATATACTTTTGTATTTTATTTTATTTTATTTATGTATTAAATTAAAAAAAAAATTGTTTCTATGGAGTCACTGAGCCACTGTCGGAGCGGAGCCACTGCCAGAGCAGTCAGAGCAGAACCACTGCCGGAGCGGAGCCACTTTACCCACTATAATATTTTTATTTTTCCTTGTTAATATTTATTATATTGTATTTTGTGATATATGTATTTTAGTTAAAGTATGAACTTAAAAAAAATCAGATTAATAATGTATGTTTATATTTTTTAATTGTTTTATATTAAATATGATATGTTTGTAAATATGTATTTAATAATTTTTTTTGTATTAATAAAAAAATTAGTTTTGGTAAATGTTTTTTTGTGGTTAAATATTTGTATATATGTAAATTGATGTATTTGTTAATGTATATATATATTTATTTGTATGATCTGGGAATATTCTAGTTATATATGTGTTTAATTTGTAGGTTTTTAAATTTTTTGGATAATTTGAAATATAGTCGTTATGCATACCAAACTTTGTTAGAGTTAGTAAAATTAATAAAATTTTAATAATTAATTAAATAAAAATTTAAGTATAATTAAAAAAATACATCAAAAAAATAATTTTAACTATAATTTAAATAAAATAAAATTACCAATCATAATAATTAATTTTAACATTAATATTAGATATTTTGTAATTGAAAAAAGTTAAAAATATAAAGGATTTAATAAAATATAATTAAGTAAAATATAAATATAATAAAATTGTTATTAATTGAGTAAATAATCCAATACAAATTGAAGAATTTAATAAAAAATTACAAAATGCAATTAATGTATAATTAATTTAACTTTAAAATAAAAGTAACAAATAAGTAAATGATTTAAAAAATTGTAATAATTAATAATTAGCTACTTTTTTTTTGTAAATATAAATAATTATTTTTGCCAGAGATAGGATATTATTATCACTTAGTGATAATTAGGGAGACAAACAGTCATGAAATATTTTGACTATCATTTCCCTCATTTTAAGACAATTATTAATATTTTCTAAATTATTTCGCTTAAAGATGGAGAGCGACAGAAGCTGGATGAGTGTGAGGAATCGTTGTTCTCTGGAGTATAGAAATGGTGTTAAGGAGTTCTTCGAGATCGCTAAAAATCAGGTGAACGATCGGGGTTTGGTTCGCTGTCCGGCAAGAAATGCGGGAATGTTAAGTTCCAGCCTATAAATGCAATTTCGATGCATTTATTCAACAATGGCATCATACAATCCTACAAAGTGTGGCATTACCATAGAGAGGCGCTGTCGCCGCCACCAGATGTGGTACGAGATAAGGATAGAGATGAGATAGCAGATATCCTGGAGGATGTTTACGCTGAAGATGACGTTCCCGCTGGAAACTATAATGATCCTCCCCAAGGCGATGTTCAACATCTCGACAAGTATGACAATTTATTTAAGGAGATGTCAAGTGAACTGTACCCGGGTTGCCGAAAGTATTCTGCGTTGAACTTCTTGGTGAAGCTGATGCATCTGAAAGTTATTAACAAGTGCAGCAATCATTACTTTGATGGTTTGCTGGAATTGTTAGTCAACGCTATGCCTGACAGAACAATTTTACCTAAGTCTAACTATGAGGCGAAGGAAAAGTTGCGGAGTATTGGATTGGGATATGAGTCCATCGATGCTTGCAAGCATGACTGTGCACTGTTTTGGAAGGAGAATGTGAATTTGGAATTCTGACCGGTTTGTGGTGAATTTCGTTGGCATATAATCGTGGGAACAGGAAGAAAGTGGCTCATAAGGTCATGCGGTACTTTCCGTTGACGCCGAGATTGAAAAGGCTGTACAGTTCGATATATACTACAGAGGATATGAGATGGCACTATTCTAAAAGGCCAAAGGAAGATGGTGTGATGAGGCACCCTGCTGACAGTAAGGCGTGGAAGCACCTTGATGAGTTGTACCCATCTTTCATAGCCGAACCTCGAAATGCTAGGCTTGGGTTGGCTACAGATGGTTTCAATCCTTTTGGGAACATGAGCAACTCTTATAGCATGTGGCCTGTGATACTTATCCCATACAACTTGCCGCCGTGGAAGTGCATGAAACCACAGTCATTAATGTTGTCTATATTAATTCCAGGTCCTTCTTCACCTAGAAAAGATATCGATGTCTATATGAGACCTTTGCTTGACGAGTTGAAGGAGTAATGGGTGAACGGTGTCGAGACACGAGATGCATACAATAGTACCTTATTCAATATGCGTGCAGCAATCTTGTGGACCATTGACGACTACCCAGCTTATGCTATGATGTTTGGGTGGAGCACAAAAGGGTGCAAGGTGTGCCCCACATGCAATGAAGAAACTCCCTCTGTAGGGATTAGAAGTAAAATTACATACATTGGCCATAGAAGGTTTCTTGATATGGATCATGAATGGAGGAGCAAACGAGCACTATTTGACGGTAACAAGGAACTCAGGCCACCACCGAAAGATTACTCCGGTGATGATATGTTGAAGCAATTATAGAATTTGCAGATTAGACATCCTGGGAAACACAAAGAATTTGGTGGTGTGAAACGCAAAAAGGCTCCGATTTAACTTAATTGGTCGAAGAAGAGAATATTTTTCAAGCTTGATTATTGGAAGGAATTATTGCTGAGACATAACTTGGACGTAATGCACATTGAGAAGAATGTTTGTGACAGTGTCTTGGGAACTTTGTTGAACTTAGAGGGAAAATCTAAAGAAACTGACAAGGCAAGACTTGATCTAGCAGACATGAAAATTAGGGAAAAACTCCACCTCCGCAAAGAGGGAAACAAGTGGAAGAAACCTCACGCCAGTTACGCCCTCAGTGTCCCGGAGTGTCGAATTTCCTGTGAATTTGTGAAGTCAGTAGAATTCCCGGACGGTTTTGCTGCAAACCTTTCGAAGAATGTCAATGTCAATGATGGCAAGATAACTGGGCTGAAATCACACGATTGCCACATGTTGTTTCAGCAGTTGTTGCCCACCGCAATTAGGTCGTTTTTGGTTCCTGAAGTTCGGAAGCCAATTATTGAGTTGTGCGGTTTTTTCAAAATACTTTGTTCACGAACTTTGAATGTGAAAGACCTTGAGAAGATGGAGACATACATTATCACCATTTTATGCAAGTTGGAAATGATATTTCCTCCAGCATTTTTCAACATTATGGTGCATTTGGTTTTGCATCTTCCGAAAGAGGAAATTCTTGGCAGTCTCGTGCACTTTAGGTGGATGTATCCCATTGAACGTTTGATGGCGGTTTATAAACAATATGTAAGAAATCGTGCACGTTCAGAAGGTTCAATCGCAGAAGCTTACGTGGTCAACGAGGCCTTAACCTTTTGCTCAATGTACCTCTGGGGGGTTGAGACTCGATTCAATCAACCTGAGAGGAATGATGATCTCGTTGAATCCCAACCAAATCAGGAATATTCTATTTATAAGGCTGTTGGTTGTCCATTTGGTAAGAAATCAAGTATACTCCTCAATCCGCAGTTAAAGCAAAAGGCTAAGTGGTATATCTTGAACAATTGTGCCGAAATTAAGGAGTACCTTAGGTGTGTTTTCTAGTCTTTTTTCAATAAATTTGTTTGGTTTGTATACCGAGTAAAGGCAAAAATCATAACATTGTTGTCCGTTTGTAGTGAGCATATGGATGAATTAAGAAGACGGGGAGGCTCGAATCTTGAAGTTCAACAAGAAGCTGATTTTCCTCAGTGGTTCAAAGAAAGAGTATGTATATTAGTCAATTCTTTTCTGAAACCCCACTTGATCAATCCAAAACTAACTTTCAATGTTAATGTTGATAGGTGAACGGTTTGCATGAGTCAACACTTACTAAAGTGAATAATGAATTGTAAGCTCTCGCAAACAAATAAAGCGGCACCGTGTTCTCATATCCAGGGATGATAGTGAATTGTGTGTAATTTGTGATTCATGGTCGTGATATGAAGCTTAAAACACAAAATTGCGGTGTAATGGTGCCAAGCGAGGAAGGAGTGAACTACTATGGAGTTCTGGAAGAAGTAATTGAATTGTCCTACTTGATGGGTTACAGTGTTGTCCTATTCAAGTGTAGATGGTTCAATACAAGTAGAATTAAAGTGGAATCCAATTTTACGAGCATATATGTGAAGAAAGAATGTTATAAAGATGATCATTTCGTTCTCACATCTCAAGCGAAGTTGGTGTATTATCTTCAAGATGTGGAAAATGGAGATGATTGGAGGCTCGTTAATGAATACATTCCGAGGAATATATGGGATTTCTCAAATTCTGATGTTGATGATACTGAGACCACAAATGATATACCAATATTGCAAGAAGTTAATTCTTCTTCATTTCAGTTATGGGTAGAACTTCCAATTTTTTATAATCTTCAGTATGATCGGGTTGATGTCAATGCCACTGAAGTGTACAACGTCCATGATTTGGTTGGCGAAGGTTCAGATGAATTTGTTGTCAATGATGAAGTTGAATTTAAAGATGACACGTTGGCCGAGTATGATTCTAGTCGATAGTGATAGTGATAGTGGTGTCCGTAATGATGTTGTAGTTAGTGATGATGATGATAGTGATATTTAATTTGAACAAATATATGTAACTTTTTATTTAATTCAATGAAAACTTTATTTATTATCATTAATTAATGGTAGTATGAGATATCCTTACACATGCACCTAGTGGATGTCTTGGGGATAGTCAATGTATTCATGTACTGGTACTCATTTTTTCAAGATATTTCATGAAATATCTTGAAAAAATGAGTATTAGAACATGTCTACTTACAATCTCCAAGGGATCCACTAAGTCGGAATAGGGTAGGTTGGGAAAGACAATAAGTAATAAAATGTTAATTTTATAACAAAAAACAATAGACATGCACCTAGTGGATGCCTTGGGGATAGCCAATGTATTCATGTACTGCTCCTCATTTTTTCAAGATGTTTGAGAAACATTTTGAAAAAATGTGGAGAACTACATGACTGTTTACTATCTTCAAGGGATCCACTAGGTCGAAATAGGGTAGGTTTGGAAATACCATAAGTAATAAAATGTTAATTTTATATATATAAAAAAAAAAGTAATAGACATGCACCAAGTGGATGCCTTGGGAATAGTCAATGTATTCATGTACTATTCCTCATTTTTTCAAGATGTTTGAGAAACATCTTGAAAAAATGTGGAAAAGTACATGACTGCTTACTATCTCCAAGGGATCCACTAGGTTGCACTACTACAAAAAAGGCTTTTTAGGACTAGCATTGTGATCCCTAAAAGAGTTTTTAGGACTCACAGGGTGCGAGTCCTCTATTTGAGAGCCTTAAAAACTAAGGTTTTTTAGGACTCACAACGCGAGTCCTAAAAAATCCCATTGAGTGCCTTTAAGTAAGATTTGCGAGTCCTAAAAAGTCTTATTTTTAATTTTTAAAAAATTAATTGATAGCCAAAGCTCCCGCCGGAGCTCCGACATTAACAGCGGCGCCACCACCCCACGGTGGTGGTTCGGGAAAATGATCAATCATTTAGTGGGTTTTGTTTCCCAAAGCACAAGGAATGCATTGGTGGTGTTTTTTTGGGTCGGGGTGGCTCGAGGCGGTCGGAAAATACTCGAAAGAGTTTGGGAAAAATAGCACCATCGCGACTTCGAACGACATTAGGCGGCGGAGGGCGACGCGTGAGGGGCTGGGCTCGCAGGGGTCGAAGGTCGCCGACCTTCTGCATCCATTGCGCCGGCGTGTGTAGGAGAGGGGTGGCTGGAGCGCCGTCGTCCGTGGCTTGGTTGTGGAGTTCTTGAGAGAGAGATAGAGAGAGAAATGGGGGAAGAGAGCAAGGAAAGAGAGAGAGAATGGGCTGTTGTGTTTTATTTTTCTTTGTGAAGTAATAAATAGTAAAATTTTAGTTAAAAAAATAGGAGGGAATTTGAAATTTTTTAAAATTCAAATTTTTAGGACACACATAAGTTTTTAGGACTCGCAATGTGAGTCCTGAAATCATTCTTTTAGGACTCGCAATGTGAGTCCTAAAAACATTCTCGTAATTTTAGTTAAAAAAATTGGAGAGAATTTGAAATTTTTTAAAATTCAAATTTTTAGAACACACTAAGTTTTTAGGACATGCAATGTGAGTCCTAAAATCATTCCGCGAGTCCTAAAAACATTATCGTAATTTTAGTTAAAAAAATTGAAGGGAATTTGAAATTTTTTAAAATTCAAATTTTCAGAACACACTAAGGTTTTAGGACTTGTAATGCGAGTCCTAAAAACATTATCGTAATTTTAGTTAAAAAAATTGGAGGGAATTTGAAATTTTTTAAAATTCAAATTTTAAAACACACATAAGTTTTTAGGACTCACATAATACATTCTCGTAATTTTAGTTAAAAAAATTGGGGAAAATTTGAAATTTTTTAAAATTCAAACTTTTAGGACACACATAAGTGTTTAGGACTCGCAATGCGAGTCCTAAAAAGTCTAGGAGGTGTTTCTTTAAAAAAAAAACTCAAACTTTTAGGACACACATAGTTTTTAGGACTCGCATCTAGGTGAGTGCCCTAAAAAAGTGTCCTAAAAGGGTGTTTTTGTAGTAGTTTTGGAATAAGGTAGGTTGGGAAAGACCATAAGTAATAAAATGTTAATTTTATAACAAAAAACAACAGACATACATAATTTAAATTAGTTCATTAATGAATATTTTATTGTAGAATGGCCGAACCAAGTAATGACACAGGTGGTGGCTCCAAGAGGGGCAGGGGAGCTTATTACGGTGCCAATATCGAGAAGGAGCTGGCCACCAAAAAAGTTAGCCATTTGAAAGTAGAGTTTGCTGCACAAACTGGAAAAGTTATTCAAACGTACGACAAGTGGTTCAACAATTCCATAGCTCGTTATTTGCGTAACACAGTACCCCCAACTACACTAGCTTGGGAACAAGTAAAACCAGCTGATATCCAAGTTATTAGACAGAGGCTATCTGTAAGCATTTTTTAAACCTTTAATAATTCACTATTAAAGATTTTGTCTATCTTCATAATATTTTAACAAATTCCAAATTTAATTGTGATTTTAGGACAAATTCATTTATCCACAAGACAATCCAGTAATCAACGATGCCATGGTAAGATAAATGCAACAGCATCTGACTGATTGGCGCCACACGATGAAGAAACACTGGGTAGAGGTTGGAGGAGAGGTGGACAATGAGAGAGCGAAGTCAAAACCTTTTGGGTCGATTACTTCTTCTGATTGGGCAATTCTATGCGATTTTTGGGCTTCTGATTCTAAGTAGGTATGTCGTAGATTTTACATTAATTTTTAATTATAAAATTACAATCTAGATTAACGAGTACTATTTTCTGTTTGAAGTGTATATCAAAGAAAAATAAAGAAGCTCGAGCAAAAATGACCATACCAGGAGGACACGGTTCCAAATCCATCGTTTCCCATGTTTATGATCACGTAAATTATAATAACCTATATCCTTACATTTACGAAAATATTATAAAGGTCACAATGTTTAAATAATTTGCTTTTTTAGATGGACCCGTCTACTGGCGAGCTTCCGAGCATGATCGACACATTCGAGCACCTCCACAAGAAGAAGGATAAGTGGATTAGTGATGTAGCGGCGACAAAACATGTAAGTTGCATAACCTTAACTAATTTATGATCATTTGACTTTAAAAAAGTTTAGTAAATAATTAATAAATATTAATTATTAATCGGTTGGTGTCAATTAGTAATTATTAATTAAATTTTTAACAATTAAATCTTTATAATCTATGTGCCAATATTTTTATGATCAATGATTGCGGACTAAGATAAAAAAAAAAGAATGTAATTAATGTTGTCCCCGTATCAGGGAGCTTGTGGGCTAAAGTAAATTTTGTCATGAAAATCCATATCTAAATAAAAAACATGCAAATATAGTTTTTTTTTATCAAGAAAAGGAATATTATACTGATCAACCAACATATACAAGCAAAGGCCGGAGTAAATAACTCCCCCTCAATTACAAACTAGAGAAAAAATGGACCATCAATTTCTCCCTCAAGCTCAGTTTTTTAGCTCTAAGACTAAAGTTAAGGACTCTAGCTTTAACTGATTCTTTAATAAGTAAATCAATATGGTACACAGAAAAGTAGCAGTTTTCCAACCAGCATTTGTTTCTATTAATCCAAAGGTAATACACTGTTGCAGCCAATGTGGCTGAAACTACCCGAGACAAGCCATCATTCCTAGACTCATTCAGCCAAGTACGCCAATTCTTGAAATTTCCAGGCCAAATTAGATCACCCAGCCAGACAGCTACCGCTTGAAGAACTCTTTTATACAGCAGACAATCAAAAAATAAGTGAGAGTGGCATTCCAACTCAATCTCACAAACCGTACAGTACAAAGAAAGAACACGAATATGACAGTGCTGCAGTAAGTCCCTAGTGAGGAGCTTCTGGTTAATAACCTGCCAAAATATGAATCTATGTTTGGGCACTGAAAGTTTGCACCAGATAGCCTTCATACCAGGGATTGGGGAACTAGGAATAGACATTAGATACAACTTACTCATCTGAAATTTCCCCTAACAAATAGCTTCATTCAAGGTCGAATTAGACAGAGATTTGCTCATCTTAATTAGTTTTTTCTAGTACCAGCTAGCATCTTGTTGTAACACATACCCAAATCTGGACACCTTTTAAATTTATGCAATTCACCCATTTAACCCAAAGACTGTCTTGTTTTGAAGTGATAGCCCAGATGAATCTAGCAAGGTTAATTTTGTTCGAGAGAACTCCCTCTTTGAAACCTAAACCACCATAGGACTTAGGTCTGCAAACATGGTCCCAAGAGGCAAGGTGAAGTTTACTTCTAGTGCCATTACCACCCCATAAGAAGATCCTACAAAGACAGTCAATTTCTTTGATGACCTTATGAGGAAGAAGAAAAATGCTCATCCAATAATTCCTTATCCCCAATAAAACTGACTAAATGAGTTGCACACGCCCAGCATAAGACAAGTTACAACTAGCCCAACCATGTAATCTTTGCCTAATTTTCGAAACAATGATGTCACAGTCCATAGCTTTCCATTTTGTAGGTCTCAAAGGCATGCCAAGATACACTAAAGGAAACTTCCCTTCTGTCATATTAGAAAGGCTCAGCAGGTACTCCTTCTCAGTACTAGATATACCCCCAAAGTATATACAGGACTTAGTATGATTAATGTACAGACCAGAGGCTGCTGAAAAGGAACTAAAAATCTGATGCATGATCTGAATAGAACTAGCATGAGCTTTAAAAACAAGGAGCAAATCGTCCGCAAAACAAAGATTAGTTATATTCAAAGCCTTACATAACGGATGGAACCTGAAATTCTTGTCCTTAGCAACCCCGTGAAGATCTCGCGTAAGGTATTCCATGACTAGAACAAAGAGAAGGGGGGAGATAGGGTCACCTTGACGCAGCCCCTTACCACCCTTAAAATTACCATGGAGCTGACCATTCATGAGAATGCAATATGAGGAGCCTCTTAGACATATCATAATCCATTTAATAAATCTGCCAGGAAACTTGTAAGCATTCAGCAGGTTCTCTAGATCTTCATTAAGCACCTCAGGAAAATTTTCTGAGGTCTATCTTCATTAAGCACTGAGGAGAAACTCGTTTACGATTATAGCCTTTAATAAGATCTTGAAGAATAAGAACATTATGGGCAAGAGATCTATTCTTAACGAACACACCTTGATTTTGGTTAACTAACTTGGGAAGGATAGATGTCAACCTGTTACAAAGTATTTTAGAAATGCATTTGTAAAGGGTATTACAGCAAGCAATTAGTCTATACTCTGAGGCATTTGAAGGTTGGCTGACTTTAGGAATAAGAGTTAATATGGTATTGTTCAAAGCCTTCGGGATGCAACCTGTGTCAAAGAATTCAAGCACTGCAGTGGCCACCTCTTTCCCTATGACAGACCATAAACTCTTGAAAAAACCAGCTCCAAATCCGTCTGGACCAGGGCTCTTAACTGCCTTAATACTAAACATGGTTGTTTTGACGTCTTGAAAAGTGAACGGTTTAAGTAGCTCAGTTTGGTCATCTAGGCTAAGGATTGGACCTAAATGCACGACTGAGGACTCAATAAGACCAGAATCTACACTAGAACCGCCCAAGAATGACTTAAAGTGTTGAGTAAAATGATTGATTACCTTTGGATAATCTACTGCAACTCTGCCATTTTCAGCAACAAAAGACACAATTCTATTAGTAGCTTTCCTTTTCTTCATACTGGCATAAAACATGGCTGAGTTTTCATCACCAAAGCGGATCCAATCAATTTTACTCTTCTGGTATAGAGAGCTAGCATAAGCTGCCTCATGCTTTTTAAACTCTAGATGAGAAGCTCTCTCGATAACACTCAGGGTCTAATTATTCGGATAAAAAAACAGATTAATTTTAGCTTGCTGGTACACATTCTTGCTTTCCTCATAATTCTTGACTATGTCTCCAACGATCCTCCAATTGAACCTCTTCAATTCAAATTTAAGCCGGTGCAATTTCCTTGAAATTTGTTGTAAACCACAACCCTTAGAATTTAATGGTTTATTCCAGCTAGACAAAACAGTAGTCTTGAATTTCGGATGGCTAGTCCACATATTGAAGAAACGAAAAAGACGCAAACCGTTCTTTTGGACTGAAATATGTTTCAAAACTATAGCACAGTGATCTGAAACAACCTCCCAATTGGCTATGGAACTGACATTAGGAAAAGAGTCAAGCCAATCCTGGTTAAAAAACACTCTGTTTAACTTGGAAAAAATGCGATTATTCCCATCTTGATTATTCGACCAAGTATAAAAAGAACCCAGAAGCTTCATTTCTTCCACTATACCGAGATCAAGCCATTTTCGAGCATCCTCTAGCTCTTTGGGAGATATAGCCTTACCCCCCATTCGGTCTGCTGAGTCAAAGACAGAATTGAAATCTCCAACTATTAACCAAGGTTTAACAGGGAAAGATAAAACTAATATCTCGGACCAAAGAGCTCTCCTATTCTCCAACTGATTAGAGCCATAAACCACAGTAAAACAAAACGACTGGCCTGTTGCCCAAATCTGAACTTTACAGTGAATAAATTGAGCATGATCTTTTATTACTTCTATTTTGACCTAGCTGGCCTTCCAAATTAAGAGGATTCTTCCTTCCAAGCTTAGACTACTATAAAAATCCCATCCCATAAAACTAGAGTTCATAACATCCTTTACTCGATCTCCTTTTATTTTGGTTTCTAAAAGATCCCCAATGCCTATCTTATTTATCTTACATATATCTAAAATAGATAACTGTTTATTCCTCTTGTTTAAACCTCTAACATTCCAGCTCATTATATTGAAATTATCCATTCAAGTTCAATAACAATGAAGGGTCATTAAGAAACTGCTTCTGCTCTTGGAGAACACTGAAGGTATTATTTGTATTCTGGCCTGTTACAGGGGTTTTCGTTTTCTGAGTACCTGGTTTTTTCGGGGTGGCCCATCCTTGATCCTTTGGAAGTTCCACATGTTGGGATTTCGATTCCTCTTTAGTTGAAGTCTGAGGTGAACTTGCCTGGGCTTGTTTTAGATGACTACCAGATTCTTCATGAGTAAAACATCCATCTGCAGGAGCTATTGGGACCTCCTTCTTTCTCTAAACCATTCCTTCCAAAAATTTGCCAGAAGAAGCTGTATGCCCTAGTTTCTTACACTGAGAGCACTTTGTAGGCAGCCACTCATAGTCAATCAGTTGGTCCATTACTTGGTCTCTCTCATTGATATAGCTAATGAATTTAGGAAGAGAATCTGATATTTCCATGTCAACTAGAATCCGAACAAATTTAATCATCGACCTGTCTTTGGTGATCTTATCTATCATTATTGGTTTCCCAATAGTGCTAACCAATGCACTCAAACAATTGGTACCCCAGTACTGTAACCCGAGATCAGGAAGACGGATCCAAACTGGCACTGATTTAATCGATTTCAGAGAGTCAATATCAGTTTTCCAAGGCCTTAAAATAACAGGCTTCTTATCGAAATGAACTACCCCTGATTCTAGGACCAAGTCACGAGTAGCCTCATCTCTGAATTTGACCATCGTAAAACCTGAATTCATCCTTGCCACTCGTTCAATCCCAAGTTTCCCCCAAATTCGATTGATAAAACCTTCAAAAACAGGTAATGGTGGGTTAGCTCCAATGACTACACAGATCAATGCCGATTTCTGGAAAGAAGCTTCAACTTCAATTTCCTCAATGTCCAGCTGAGCAATTTTTTGATCATCCTTCTGAAGAGGTTCTTTAAATTCGAGTTTTGTACCCCCCTGAAGAGGCAGTGATTCATTGAATCGAGACCAGGTTGCCTTCGCAGCTTCTTGAAACAACTGAGTCTTTACCTCCTCCACCCACGAAGAGGATCTAATCTCAGGTGTTGACTGTTTAATCGAAGAAGGATCAGACTCCTCCTTACCTGGATTCATAGGAAACTCTGAGGGCATATTCACAACTGCATCGTTCTCGCACACCAAATCAGACGGAGGTATGACTGACGGATTTTCAATGGATGACGGGAGCTCTTGTCGGGAATCTGCCTGAACAAGCTTCTGCACCACCTTACGTCACCGCGCCATGGCAAAGAGAAGGAGGAGCGTCACGCTTTCCTTTAGAATTATCAAAGTTCTTTGATTTAACATGCAAATATAGTTGATGTATATGTTTAGAGACGTAAATTTCCCATTAATGGAATTAACTGCACTTACTATATATATCAACAACATCTTCATGATTTTGATTTAGATATGGATTTTCATGACCAAATTTACTTTAGCCCACTTGCTCCCTGATACAGAAACAAAATTAATTACATTCTTTTTCAATCACTGGTCTGTAGTCATTAATGATAGGATGTTGGCAGATAGATAATAAAGTTATATTTTATATGTTGTTATATTAAAAATTTATAAGTTAGGTTTTCAAATAATGTTATATTGGAATTCGAGATACGTGCTTTTTATTGTGTAGACTGAGATGATCGAGCGTTGAGCATCGCAGAGTACGACCCCTGTATCATCTGCTGCTTCTTGTGTCGGCGATAATGTCGACGGTCAGTTCCCGCCTGATATGGATATTGTCACGGATGTCCTTGAACCCCACTCGCGTTATAAGAAAGGGTTTGGGGGGTTGCCTAGGTTGAAGGCAATTGGTGCAAAGAGGGCATCATCTTCGTCAACTTCTCAAATGTCCGGGCAATTGCCACCTGAAGTGGACACCATTTTGCAGCAAACTCAAGACATTATGCTGGAAAATCAGAACCTAAAGAAGCATACGACTAAACTTGAGAGTCTTCAACGGCGTCCAGATGTCCTTCTCAGTGCTTTGTTGAAGCAGGTTGGTGTATTGGCTCCTGGTTTTACTGTCGACTTACCAGAACAGGATCGGGATGAGGACGATGATGCTCACGGGGGCGGGGATGATGAGGCGGGCAGTACTCATTTGTAGAACTTTTTATTTAAAGTTTAATTTATTAGAGATTTAATTTACTAAACTACTTTTATATTTTCATGTTTGGTGGAGACAATAAATATTAATAGTTGTAATTTTTTATTTATTTATTTATAAAATTTTAATTTTATTTCTAATTAAATAATATTACTAAAAAATTAAATAATTATTAATATATTAAAATCGAAATTTATTAATTAATATTAATATATTGAAAATAAAATTAGTAATATTATCAAAAAATGTATTTAAAAAATCCTTTTACCGGCACAAAATTACGTCAGCAAAAGTCTCAACATTCACTACATATATACACTTTTCCCGTCGCAAAAACGCGCCACTAAAAGACACATCTTTTACCGGTGCAATTTTGCGCCACTAAAAGAGTCATCTTTTGCCGGCCCATTTTTGCGCCGCTAAAAGTGTTTTCCGCAACAACGTGACAAATTTTTTTCCCGGTGTATCCTTATTTTTCCCGGTGCATTTTTTTGTCGCCAAAAGATACCATTGCCGCCGGCGCATTATGTTTTGCGTTGCCAAAAGTGCCATTATCGATGGGGGTACGTCGTGGACTTTTGCCGGCGCAAATTTGCGCTGGCAAAAGTAACGTTTTTTGTAGTGTGAGATTGTGTTTTGGTTTCTTTATTCTATTTTTAAAACCATTGATTATGAGCATGACAAATTTGTAATATTTTTCATGTATTATGCTACATAGAATTTGGCCTTGGGTGTTGATATGGTTTAGGGTAGTTTGATTTTTTGTTGTTGTTAGTCTTGCATGATAAATGTAATATTGAGGTGGGCAAAGTGTAGAAAAATGTTAGGGTAAATTGTTAAATTGTTAAAAGAATTAGAAGCATTGTCTAAGCATATTATGTGATTTTTATGCTTGCTGATTTTTATTTGATTAAAATGTTAATTTTCAAAAATGATTAAAAACAGAGTGAATTATGTCATGAGTTCATGCTATATGTTAAAATGAGAAAGGGCATAAATTTTGTACATGTTTTTCTTGCACTTGTTTGAGAAACACTGTAATTTTATGTGAGAAAGCATGTTTAAAAGATTAGGAAATTAAATATAACATGTGCTGAAACTTTTTTTTTTTTTTTTAAAGTTGTAAAATTGAGAATCATGAATGATTAAGGTTATTTTTTTAATGTACATGTTATGAGTTCTTTTTACCAAGCTTAATTAATTATAAATAGTGTGATTTTATGACATAATTAGTTCTACAAAAAGAATATAAAGATGTCACATTTTATTTAGTCTAAAGAAAAATGTTATTTTCTTAATTTTATTAAATTCGAAAAGGAGCTTAAATTTAAGTTGAGTATTTATTTTGAAAAATGGGTTTTCAAAACAAATTATTAGATAATAAACAAGTTTATGCTTTTATGGATTTAACCCATGATTATTGGCATTTGTATAAAATTTTTGAAAAGAATTTTATGCTTATTAATTGGTATGATTTTAAGATGACAAATAATAGCAAACTAAGTTTGTAATTAATTTTGAGTTTGAAAATATTTTCTGAATTTTGTGAAATTAACAAGAAAATAAAGATTATGATGATTCCAACTTTAATTGAGTTTTTGAGAATGGTCTCACGTGTGCATGTTACATGCAAGTGCACTTTTACGTGCAATTACATGTTATTTGATTAAATCCATGGTTCTTGTTTCAAAGACACTGAGAATTAATTAGTAAAAATGACATTTTTCTGTTTGTGATTTTATATGAGGCTTGATGTATGAATTTTATTAGAGTTAAGTTGTGGTGCAACTTGTTTGAGATAGGTGCAATGTATGCGTGGCTCATGCACACGTGGGATTTGCTTGAATGCTCATGTGTGGTTTTACATGATATTAAGACAAGTGTTTCATTGTTGCTCTAGGCTCCTTGTGAAGTTATCCCGCTCTTAAATTGCTTGGACTTGAGGTAAAGAGGTTAGCTAGAATTTTCTATGAATTATGTCATGAAAAGTATGAACTAATATGATTGCAAGAGTTATGGTGCTATGGAAAGTATGAGTTATGGTAAGCTAAATTGTTATGAAAAGTACGAATACTATGTTATGATATGAATTGTTGTATGTCTACTTGTATGTTCTATAAAAATCAGTAGGTTGTTAGCATGTTGAACGCGACACAACAAAGGAGTTTCCAAAGATATGACGTAACTCATAGGGCAGACGTGCAAAGGTTATTCGAGGACTTGAGTTCCTATTTACCTCATAGAGGAGGTCTTACCGGTTTATGATTTTGTTGGTTACCTATGATGTGACATGGACAATAGGGGGTGTCATGATCACATGATGTATGATTATGAATATTAGTATGCATTTGATATAAATATGAATGAATGTGATATGGTTACGATATGATTTTCCATGAGATTACAATACGTAATTAGTTTCTTTGTATTTTCTTGAATATTGTTGCATTTGTTTGTATTTCCTTACTGAGCTTTTAGCTCACCCCTTACTTTCCTCTTTTTAAGTAAGCAATAGGGTTTCTCCTTGGCACATACAGTGATGTGGGAAGTTTTGATGTCTAGGCATGTATGACACGGGGTATCCTATGAGCGACTGACGATCAAGATGAGTGCCAAGAATAATTAAGAACTTATGTTATGGTTTATGTTTTTAATTACATCTGTGAGACTTTTTATTTTATTTTATTTTCAAAGACTGCATAAAGACATAACATATTCATGTCAAATTATTGGGCCCAAATTGCATGATCTATCAAGGCCCCACTGAACCTTTTCTCTAAAATGGTATTATTCTAATAAATATGAGTTGGGCGACGTTTTATAGCATAATTGATTAGGGTGTTTCTTACAAAAAGAGATAAGTGTGGCTGGACCTAAGGTGTTCAAAAAATGTATGATGGACCTAAGTTGATGTCCGGTAAGCACGGTTGCCAAAACTTGTATCACGGACCCAAGTTGATGTCTAGGCTTAATTGCCACACCTTATAAGCACTTATCTTTTCTTATATCTGGTTTGTTATTATGACCTATTATTATGATCTACGATTATGACCTATCTATGACCTATGTTTAAGACTTAGACTATGTTTATAACCTAGGATATTATGATCTTATAAGACTAGCATAAGTACCTTTTGATGTGAAATTTTGCATGAATTTATGATTGTTATGACTATATGTTTATATGACTGTTGTATGTATTTTCCTTACTGGGCTTAGAAGCTCACTCCTTATGATGTTATTGGGTAGATAATTGAGGTTAGAATGGCCGGTGGCGAGTGGGTTCTAAGAGCTTAGTGATATATTCGTAGGGACCATATAGTCGAGGAATGATCAAGGCCTAAACTTTTATTTATGAAAGCATTTTCTTTGAGTATCTTTATTTTTATTCAAATGTTGTTCATTACATTTTGTTAAAGACCTTATTTTATTTTTTTGTAAAATCATGGGAACCCTTTGCTTATTATGATTTTCTTAAATAAATGAGCAATATTTTATGTTTATGATCTAACATTGTGTTCTCAATAATATTGTGAGAAATTAGGACATTACAATTAAATTCTTTATTTCATTATTTATATTATTGATTATATATTTATGTATAGTTTTTTATTACATTTGAGATGTCTCGAGATAAATAATTAAAATATATTTAACTCAAAATATTAATTTTATATATTTTGAATATTTATTTAATTGAAACTTATAGAAATTTTTAATATAATACAAAGTATTTGCTTTAAAATTAAAAAAAAATCATTTATCATATGAATTGTAATATAAAAAAATAAATTGCAACACAAGTTCTGCATGTGTTTATCCCTAAACTTTATAGATTAAAAGTGTGTATTTAATAGATTCTTGGTTTAATGATTTTTTTTCTGTCAACTTTAACAGAATCTTACAAATATTTAACTGGAAAAAATACGATAGACTAGATATTTAATAATTATATTAATATAAATTCAAATATTATAAAATATCATTATTATAATAATATTTAATACGTAATCCTAATTTTTATTATTTGTTTATCATTTATATTTTTTTAGAAAAAATCAAGTTACTCTTTTTTATTATTATTTAGTCTAACTTATATGAATATTATAAACAATAACAACTTATATAAATATATATTCATATTAAATAGGTTTATTTAGTCTAACTACACCAAAAAATGGATGGAAGGTACTTTCGCCGCCAAAAAAATAACTTAGGTACTTAAGTGCTACAAACACAATAATTTAGATACTTTCGTCGCAAATATCCCTATTAAATAATAAAAAATATTATAAGTACATTATATATATATATTGTTGTACCCCAAAATAAGCATGAACTTAATCATTCCACACGGGGGTATAGTTGACAGACAAACACATGGAGAAAGCGTACAAGTAGAGCATCTAGCTAACTATGATGTGAATAGCTCGAGTTAGACTAGGTGGTATGAAAAATAGATAATCTCCAGATCGTTTCTCATAACAATAACCTAGTTCGAGATATGTGATGGCTAGATCACCTCCTGGATACTTTGAACTTGGTCTGTATCAAAGTTTGTTCACTCTTCGACATCTAGCTTGAGGGAAATGTTCAGCTCGTGGAAACCTGATCATGACGCACAGTGAAGGATCCCAAAAGACTCGAAGGTTCCTTATATGCTCATTAATGCCTAGAATGTATTACAC
This sequence comes from Humulus lupulus, assembly GCF_963169125.1. Lineage (NCBI taxonomy): Eukaryota > Viridiplantae > Streptophyta > Magnoliopsida > Rosales > Cannabaceae > Humulus > Humulus lupulus. The sequence goes on from NC_084793.1 coordinate 103,693,729, forward strand.
ATTTATTGCCTGAGAAAATGGATGTAAATTCCATAGGCACTCATATCCCTGTGTAAATGGGAAATTTATTCTGATTGATTATTTACCATATTTATACTCGTGGTTACCCAAATCTGTCCAAGAATACCCACTATAAATATCAGGGATGATGGATAGGAAAATGGATTACTTTTTAAGGTATAGAAACTTTGTAGAAATTGTAAGAGATTAATAATATTGCCTCATGGACTAGGTGGATTTTAACCATTGAACCACGTAAAAGTGTGAGTGTGAGAAATTGTTCATTTGGTTAATTACGGTTTAGAAAAGAGCACTAATATCTCTATCATCGGATTTCTTAATCCACTGTTGGTGAAAAACTGCATCAACAAATTGGTGCTTTCGTTGAGAGTTCATTAGTGCTTAATCCCCTACGCAAAGTTTCACTCAACATTCATCATGGTGGTCACCCGTTCTATGCATGACAATGAAATGGAGAACCCTGGTGATCAAGAGGCGCATCATACAGTCGTTTCTGCTAGAAAAGTCCCAGATGCTCAACAATGCCCTGGAAAGCAACATATGGGCCAAGAAGATACTGGGAGTTCAGCATCATGCCCACCAAATCCCAATCTGGGGTATCTAACAACCATCGAGATGGAAAATTCCCAATTGAGGAGCCATCTCACTCGGGCTAACAAGAATATCGAGGAGGTCCTGGCTCGATTACCCCTTCTTGCAACCGATGTTAACGTCAGAAATAGATAAAGTGGGTCCCATAGGTCCCAACGGAATAATCGACCTAATCCCAATCGTTCTATCAGGAATGTAAATCCGAGCTCCACACCTTCCAAGTGAAATCAGTAGAGTACTCAACCTACTAATCCTCATAGAAACTATCATCCCCATGTTAGTCGGTTGGTCAGAACTACGACCCCAACTTCGTGCCTTATGAACAGATTCTAAGGAATTCTCACAATAACCTAGCAGGGGCGATCTGGGACCAATTCAAGGAGGCGAAACACCCCAGCGAATCCATCCATGCTGCGATCAGAGCCTCCAGCACAAAGGACTCGGGACATCAGGGAAGAACCGAAACGGGCTAACCTATTGTGCCCGATGGAACGAGGATAGCCTCATTGATAAGACACCCGCCATCACCAGATAGACATCCAACACCACCGTGCCCGTAGAGGAATGCTCTAGTTTGAGGGGGTAGTAGGAGAATTCTTCCTCCCTCATAGTACATCTATGTCCCACGGCCTCATGCTAATAATCCAGGTCCCCGATCTCAGTCGTGGGTTGTAAGTTTTTCTAACGGGAGTTACTGGACGGAGAGCCACCGTGGAGGCAAATCTGAAAGCGACCTGAGGAATCATTTGCGTTCCACACAAAGTCTTCGTTCTGATCCACATCCTAACCTGTGTGATCATCTGAATTCACAAAGGAGGTGTCCAGTTCGCCATGATGATGTGACTTACACTCAGCACAACAAAGATCCATCTATCGTACGCGACAATGGGAATGTCTCACCTAACCGAGCTCAAGCTTGAAGGGAAAACAACCTATATAACGCATACAATAGGATAGGGGCTGGTGATCAGCTACCAACTAACCTAGAGACCAAAGATCCAACCCTCGAGTAGTTGGCCTTGATGGAGGAGCAGATGAAGAGGCTCCTATCTGGAAAAGGAGTTGATGATTGTGATTCCTATGAGGAGCTCGAGCCTTTTGCTCCAAACATCACGGCAGCTCTGTATCCGATTGGCTTTAGGATGCCGACCATGCTTGTATATGATGAAAACAAAGACCCATCCAACCACCTCAGGACATTCAATACACTAATGATGGCCCACAATGTCGAGTTTGACTTGAGATGTATCTTGTTCCCCGCAACTCTGATCGAACCTACCAGGTTATGGTTCAACAAATATAAAAGACATTCAATCACATCGTGGAAGAAATTGTCTTCTAAATTTAAGAGACAATTTCGAGCTTTGAAGGAAACTCGCGTTGAGGCCAATTCGTTGGCCAACATAAAACAACAACTAGATGAGTCCCTGAAAGCATAATTGAGCAGGTTCACCAACACCGCAGCACGAGCTAGAGATGTTGATGATAGCTCCAAGCTCATGGCAATGAGGACATGAATCATGGTGGGAAGTGATTTATTGCAGGAACTCTAGCGAAAAGGAGTAAAATGTGTAGATGAATTCCTGGCTCGGGCACAGGAATGGATAAATCTGGAAGAGGCGCATTCTGCTGTCGCAGGAACCAGCCATACCCGTATTCAGCCTGCTGGAGCGGTGGCAGATGTTGCAGCTATGACTCAACTTGTTACCCAGGATAACCAGGTAGGAAAGAATAAGAGGAAGGGGAATGGTGAGGGTGACCAGAATGACACAAAGAAAAACAAGCCCAGGGAAAAGTTCAAGCCCGTCTACGCCACCTACACCGACCTGACCGATATGCGAGAACATATCTTCCTGGCGAACTCTAACCACCTTCCATGGAAGAAGCCAGAGCAGTTCAGGCACTAGAGGGCGAATATAGATCCCTCTAAGTTCTGTCGATATCACATTGACATCGACCATAACACTGATGATTGACGACAATTGAAGGACGAGATTAAAACTCTCATTCGAGCTAGATGGTTAGCCTAGTATGCCCAAAACCGAGTAGTTCCCAATCAATCAACCAGGCAAAATACTCATCCAACCGCAGAAACTCTGATCGGCCAACTCCGAGCTCAAACAGATCAGGGGAACCAAGTCAATCCCCCTCCAATAATAGGAGGGGTATAACCACTATTGTCAGAGGACCCCATTTGGCAGGCACAAGTAATGGGGCCCAAAAAAGGTACATATAGGAGCTGAAAACTCACAACAGTACTGAATTTTTTCCATAACAAAGGTTATCAAAGCAATAGTGATTGGAGAAACAACTAACTTTTTCACAGAAGAGGACACTAGCCATGTTCAGTTCCCGCATAATGATTCGCTGGTGAAAACTGTTCAGCTCACCAATCCAAAGGTATGGAGGATACTGGTTGATAATGGGAGCTCAATAAATTTGCTATTCAGGTTCACCCTAGAAAAGATGGGATTGTCCGTAACCAATCTTAGGGCGACCTCAATGACCCTGTACAAATTCTTAAGTGAAGGAACATCAGCCATATGGATGATTGGACTAGTAGTTACTCTAGGGGATGATATGTGGAATTTTTCTAAAATACTCGAGTTCGTCGTAATCGATTGTTCGGCCGCCTACAATGCGATTTTGGGAAGACCCGAGCTAATGAATTTTGAAGCCATCACCTCGATCTGACACCTGGCAATGAAGTTTCCCTCAACCTCAAGTATATGTACTATGAGAGGAGACCAACTTGCTGCTAGAGAATGCTATATCATTGCCATGAGGGGAAAATCACAATCCAGGCAGCAAGCAATGGTCATAGTTGAAGGGGGAGAGGAGCCCCGGGTAATGGAAGTTACCCACGGGGCAGAAGAACCTCAAGGAGATAACGAGGTCGCCCAATAGGAGGACAATTATCAGAGATTAGGCAAAGACAGGTCTAAGCTCCAAGCATTGGAGGAGCTTAAGGAAATCAGTATCGACCCAGAGGCATTTTCAAGGGTTGTAAAGGTTGGGAAAAACCTTGCAGCCGAAAGCACGAAGGAGTTGGTCGAGTTCTTGAGAAATAACCTGGATATCTTCGCCTGATCGCACGAAGATATGGTGGGAATCAGTCCGAATGTAATAATGCATACTCTGAATTTTGATAGGAATGTGCCTACAAAGGCCCAAAAACGAAGGCTTTTAGGGAGACAGAACGATCGAAAGCTTTAGAAGAAGATGTAGCTCGCCTACTTAAGTGCGGATTTATCAGGGAAGCAAAATATCCAATCTGGATTGCTAACCCTATTCTGGTCCCAAAACCCAATGGGAAGTGGACAACTTGCATTCACTTCTCCGATCTTAATAAGACTTGTGCTAAGGACTGTTTCCCACTACCTAAAATCGATCAGTTGGTAGATGCAACGGCCAGTCATGAGCTCATGTCTTTCATGGACGCATTTTCTAGATATAACTAGATTGCGATGAATCCTGCAGACCAAGAACATACTACCTTCATGATTGAGCATAATGTATACTGCTACAAATTTATGCCATTATGGTTAAAGAATGTCGGTGCAACGCACCAATGGTTAGTCAACAAAATTTTCATTAACCAGAAGGGAAAAACATGGAAGTTTATGTCAAAGATATGCTCATTAAATCAAAGACTTCCAGTAACCATGTATCCGACCTAGAAGAATCTTTTGGCATGCTAAGGAGATACGACATGAAGCTAAACCCCCAGAAGTGCACCTTTGGGGTTTCGTCGGGAAAATTTCTAGGCTTCATAGTCAACACAAGGGGGATAGAGGTGAACCCAGAGAAAATCAGGTCATTACTAGAAATGCCTTTGCCTAGTTCGCGTAAAGAAGTACAAAGCTTAACTGAAAAAGTGGCAGCCCTAAACTGCTTTGTTTCAAAATCCACCGACAAGTGTCTCCCGTTTTACAACTTGCTCAAAGGAAACAAAAAGTTTAAGTGGATCAAAGAATGTGAACATGCATTTCGCGATCTGAAAGCTCACCTAGTTGAACCTCCCGTACTATTAAAACCTGCAGTTGGAGAACGTTTGCTTCTATATCTGGCTGAGATAGAAAATGTGGTCAGCATCGTATTAGCTCAAAAGGAGAATCGGGCGCAGAATCCAGTATACTACGTGAGTAAAAGACTTCTGAGAGCTGAATCCCGATATCCTTTAATATAAAAGCTCGCGTTCTGCTTGATTTCAGCCTCAAGAAAACTAAGACTGTACTCTCAGTCCCACACCATCCACGTCTTAACCGATCTACCTTTAAGGCATGCCTTGCAAAAGCCTGAAACATCGGGATGTCTACTAAAGTGGGCCATCGTACTCAGCCAATTCGATATATTATATGTGCCACACACATCGATTAAGAGTCAAGCGCTCGCTGACTTTGTGGCCGAATGCACAGGTTTTCAGGACGAGCCAATGAGAGAACCAATGCAAGAGTTGTGGAAAATCTTCATTGATGGATCCTCTATTGAGAACGGATCAGAAGCTGGGATAATTCTAATCTCACCCGAGGGGCAACGATTCCATATAGCTCTTAGGTTCGGGTTTGAAGCATCCAACAACGAGGCAGAGTACGAAGCTCTATTGGCAGGAATAAGGGTGGCAAAAGAACTGAAGTCAAAGGCGATCCAATGTTATAGTGATTCCCATCTCATGGTTAATCAAATATTGGGGGAGTATCAAGCTCGCGGTATCAAAATGGTAGCATACCTAGCTAAGGATAAAGGCAAGTTGTTTGAGTTTGAGTTCTGCTCCATTGATCAATTACCGCATGAATAGAATTCCAATGCAGATGCTTTAGCCTGACTAGCCACCACCAAAGAGGCGAATACACTGAACGTTGTCCCGGTGGAGTTCTTGGAATAACCAAGCATAACAGCAGAATTGGTTGAGGTCATAATGATTGACATAAAATTGACCTTGATAACCCCTATAATGGAGTACCTCACAATCGCTAAACTACAAGGCGATTGAAAGGACGCAAGAAAATTGCTATATCAAGCCCTGCGGTATGTTATGGTTGAAGGGACTCTATATTGACGAGGGCATTCGCTACTCCTCCTGCGGTGTGTTCTGCATAAGGAAGCATAGACTATCTTACATGAGATATATGAAGACTTCTGCGGAGACCACGCTGGGGGGTGAAACTTGGCTCTAAAGATATTGAGACAGGGCTATTTTTGGCATACGCTGACAAAGGATTCGGCCTTGTACGTGCATAAATGCGACAAGTGCCAACGCTTCGCCACAATTTCCCAGGCAGCACCCATTGATTTAACCATGATCTCATCCCCCTGGCCATTTGTAGTATGAGGAATCGACTTGATTGGTTATTTACCAACAGGAAAAGGAGGAGTTCACTATGCAGTTGCTGTGATCGACTACTTCAAAAAGTGAGTCGAGGTCAAGCCTCTCGCGACCATAACCTAGAAGAGAGTCCTGGATTTTGTCATAAAGAAAATCATGTCACTTTGGGCTCCCAAAGAAGATCGTGTCTGACAACATAACTCAATTTGATAGCGATCTCTTCACAGATTTTTTTGAGAAATACAGTATAACCAAGAGTTTCTCGTCAATGGCATACCCGCAAGCTCATGGACAGATCGAGGCAGTAAACAGAACCCTAAAGGCAAGCTAAAAGAAGCAACTAGATGAAGCCAAGGGATTATGGCCCAAGCAGCTCCCACAAGTATTTTGGGCTATAGAACCTCACATCGCACCTCCATAGGGCATACTCCCTTCTCTTTGACTTTCGGAAGTGAGGCTATGCTCTCGATTGAGGCAATATTGATGACACATAGACATAAAACCTTCGTTCAAGATTGAAACGACAAGTTACTCAGCGCATCTCTTGATATGAATGAGGAAAAATGAGAAGAGTCACAATTGCATCTCGCCAATTATCAGCAGGGAATCACTCGCTACTTTAACTCGAAGGTGAAAGGCCGCAGACTCAAACTCAGTGATTTAGTGCCCCGGAGGGTATTTTTGGCGAGTAAAGATCCCAAGGACGGTGCATTAGGATCGAACTGGGAAGGGCCATACCAGATTGTGGAAATCCTTCGTGAAGGAACCTTTAAACTAGCTCGATTAAGTGGAGAGTTAGTCCCACGGACCTGGAATACTCTACATCTTAAAAAATACTATCAGTAATAGTTGACATGGTTAATTTTTCTTTGATGTTTTCGGTATTTTTCCATGTAAGGTTTATTTATAAAAGTCATTCTATTTAAATAACACATGATTTTTACATATAACCAATATTTTCATCTTATTCTTATGATGTGTCACGTGGTCATTTTGTAAAAGAGATCTAGAATATGCATAAATTCTAGTCACCTAGGGGGAATATAACCCTCGAAGAGCTTTTAAAAGAGTTTAGCATATATGGATAAAATTTGAAACTTAGAATTTGGAAAATTGATTATTTAGTAGCTTTTTAAAGCTTGAATTTTCAAGGCAATTCTGAATCCGAAATAAGTTGGGAAAATTCAAAAACAAAACAAAACCTAGAATTCAACTAGGAAATCATGTATATAACCAGGTCCGAGGCCTGATTCCTAACATGTATAATGATATTAAGCGGATTGAATCCTGGATATAACCAAGTTCGAAGCCTGATTCCTAACAGGTATAATGTTATTAAGCAAATTGAATCCTAGATATAACCAGGTGCGAGGCCTGATTCCTGACAGGTATAATTCAATTAAGCGGATAAACCCCTGGGCATAACCAGGTCCGAGGCTTGATTCCTAATAGGTATAACACTATTAAGCGGACAAATTCTTGGGCATAACCAAGATATCAACTAAAATTGTTTAGTCAAGCCATCAAAAACCTATCTCAATCTAAAGATAACCCCTACGATTTCGAGTGTGCAAGAATTCAAAATTCATAAGCATGAGAAGATAAAGGAGTAAGGGGAAAAAACTTAGATCACAAAATAACAAACATGTACTAAAAAGTATATGATTATCTTGAGGAGAAATAACTTTGATCTAAGCCCGAAGGAGATTGTTTCAGTTTGTGAGCACTTAATTACAGGAAAAAGAAAACAAAATAAATTGAATAAAAACATCATTGAGCTACGGAAACTTGCTCATGTGATGACACCTCTTCACTTTCCCCTTCGATAGCTCTGGAAGCATCCACGGTCTTAGAAAACTCATGTGAGAATCGGCTCTAGAACTTGGCAAGATAGTGCCTCCATGGCTTTACTTCCATAAAGGAGAAATCCCTTTCCTGTTTGTAAGCCCAACACTGGTAGAGAATCTGCTCCAGGGTATTCGTCGAGTCCACAATCTCCAGCCTCGCTTTCTCAGTCTCCTCCTTAGCTTTGGCCTCGACCTCGGTTAGCTTGTTCCTGAGCGCATCAGCCTCTTCATGTTTCTTATTGAGGTTGTCAACCTTGGCCTGCAACTGATCACGTCCCTGACTCACCTCCACAACCCAGTCCTTAACAATCCGCTCATTATTTTGGGAGGTGGCTAGGGTGGCCTTAGCAATTTGTTCGTTCTCTTGAGATATGACCTAGGCGGCGTTGAGCTCCTCTTTCCTAGCTCGTGATCGGGCGATTTTGTGGATTTGAGCTAAGGCAGAATGTAAAGGAAAAATGTTTGTGATGGTTAGTTCGCGAAAGTAAGAACAAAGAAAATAAGGAAGTGTTATTGGGGGAATAAAGATGACTCATCGTCAGGTTCATTCCCAGGGCGGACTCTAGAACATCCTCAGGGGAACGCTCTTCCGTGGCCCTCAGGTCCTTAACATTCGCTCAATAGGCGTGACCCACCATATGGATCACCATGTCGTAGACAGTTCCTCAGAGTGCTTCTGGGATCCTTGCCAGTTCAAGGGGTTTGACTAGGATCTGAATGGAGGGGACTTCACCCTGGACCACCTAGGGAACCGGAACAAGTTCATTTCAAGGACAAGGATGAGGAGCCTCAAGAACGGTAATGATCATTGCTGGAGTTAGAGGTTGAGGTTATTGTTGTTGTCTCTGTTTGAAGCTGACACATCTATCTTTTGCAGGAGATTCGGTGGAAGCTTCGAACTTAGAGGAACTTTTCTTTGATACTTTTTCCTTCTTAATTACAGGTGCAGCTCCGGCCCATCCAGATTTAAAGGAACCTTTTAGGTCTATATTTTCACCGGCAAAAGAACGAGCAGAAAAGTCAGATACAAGAAATAATTAGTCAAAGTAATGCAAGGAAATGAATAGAGCAAGAACCCTACCCTCCGAGCTAGAGGAGGAAACTATTATGATCGGCTCAGTATCATGAACCGGACTGGGTAAAACCTCTAACTCATGGACTATCGGAGGAGGGGGGACTCTAATATTATTATGCCTTGGGTCCTATGGGGTTCAGGCTCTTCATCCGAGCTGGACTCATCTACGGTCTGCCTAAAATCCAGGGAAAACACGCCCTGACGTAGGGAAGGCCACGTCATACGATTGGTATAGTACTCCTAAAAAATGGTGGACCTAAAGTGAAGGGTATTTTCTACCACTGTAGTACATCTGGGGTAGTTGTGGTCGTAGTGAACCACCAAGTGATCCACACATTTTTGGAGGGTCACGTACAGCTCCGGGTCAACCAAATGTCGACTCACAAGCTGTCGTGGGTTGAATCAGACTAACCTAAAACGGGTAGCAGCTTGACCGGAAGTACCACCTGCTGCCCCTAACTAAGCTCGGTCTGGGTCTAGAAGCTGCCCATCTTCAGGAGCCTTTCTCTTGTGCACTAGCGACTCAACCTCTTCTTCCTCTTCAGTGTCTTCAATAGCATGGAGGACTTCTTGAGGAGGAATGAGCTTGGGGGGCAAACCTCGAGCTCTGATGGCCAAAGTCTAATTATCCCATATAAACTTATAGGCCACCATGGTAGCATCGTTCACTACCATTTGGAACTCCTTCTCCTTTGAAGGGATACGAGACAGTGTCTCGTTATGACCTCCAAGGGTCTCAGATCGCCCTGTCCTCTTGTATATTGTTGCACAAAGTAACTCAATTAGGATGGTTAAACTCAATCAAAAATAAATTCACATGTGAATTTCAAAGAGCAGGAAACTTACGAGGATGGTTGAAGTACCAGTGAGTGCAGTTCTTGAACCCATTTGACATAAATAATTGATCTTTATAGTCATTCAGGTGGCTAGGGAGGTCGATGACGGAGGCCGTGTTGGGGAATCGAGTGAGGTAGTAGAAACCACACCTCACCCTGTTGCTCAGGGTTGGCTTTGAGGCAGAAGAAATACATGATGTCATTCGAGGTGGGGACCTCCCACTCGTGCTTCAAAATTAAATATTTCAGCCCCGTCCAAAGTCAATATGAATTTTGGGGGAGCTGGAATGGCACCAGTTCGACGTAGTTTAAAAAATCTACAAAGTATTGTTCCAACGGGAGGAAAGCACCTACCTTCAGATGCTCGTCACTCTAGGCCCTAAAATCATCCTGAAGTAGGGTGCAGGTCCGCTCTCCTTATAGCAGAGGTCGGGCAACAAGGCAATCAGGTCTCATTTCAATTCCGTGGCTCAACAAAATATTGTTCACTTTGCCATGAGTTTCTATTTGAGACTCGACGTGCTCGGCCTCAAAAAAGGTATCGAGGCCGACTATGATCTCCTTATCCACCACCGGGCCGAAGTGGGGAAGGGGGATTTCGGACGCAATCTGCTTTCCCTTACTCTTGCTTTGAGAAGAAGAGCTCACGATTGTTTTCTTTTGATGGGCCATGATCTAGCTCGCATGACGAAAAAGCGGCCTGTTAGTGGCGACCTAAAACAAAGTTTAGCTACGGCGACCAAGGTACGTGAGCTAAGACATATCCTAGCACCAACGCATGTTTCCACGCACGTTATATGGCCACACGCTATAGACTTAGGAAATCCCCTGATACGTCCGGATTTGCATGTTAGACCCAATCCATTTCTGAAAGCGGTTTAATGCAACACCGCTCGGGGAATCGTAACCCTTAAGCTACCCAGAACCGAACCTAAAAACCCCTCAACTTCTACGCATAAATAGGTAACCCGGACAAATCATCAAAAACCATACCCTTTCAAAACCCAAAAAATTACCAATTTTTCACAGACATTATTTCTAATCGAACCTAGTATCGTTCTTTTGACCTAATCAAACCCCTATATAACTTGGACATGGTCGAAGTAAGAAACTATACTGGAAAAATTTCGAAATAAAAGAACTTGTTCAAAAATAAGAATGAGAAATTTAAACCAGACATAAAAATACTTGCAGAGTAGATGTTTGATCAAAGGGGGTGATGATAGTTCCAAAGGTAGTAGCCTGAGAGATTCTGAGGAATGGGAGAATGATGAAGGTTTTTTAAAATGCTTTGAGAAGAAAAGGGAAATTTTTTAAAAGGAAACTTTTTGAATGCAAAGGTGGTGAAGTTCAAGTTTGGTTCTTCTATTTATACTTAAACTTTGGGAACCAATCTGGGCCATTCAATCAGGTCAGTTCAGGATCATGAGGCCAAGATTAAATGACCCTTGCGCTGGCAAAAAGTATACAGGACAATTATCACAGTGCTCAAAACCCAAATAGGAACCTACTGTAGATGGCCACATGTTTAATACTCGAGTAGTAGGTGGGCACAATTTCACATAACAGAAGCCTAAGGCCCCTAATGTGTGTATCAGAAGTGACATCATGTATGAGCAGGAGCTTCGGGGTCAAATATTGTACCCCAAAATAAGCATGAACATAATCATTCAGCACGAGGTACAACTGGCAGACAAACACATGGAGAAAGCGTACAAGTAGAGCATCTAGCGAACTCTGATGTAAGCAGCTCGAGTTAGACTTGGCAGTATGACAACTAGATAATCTCTAGATCGCTTCTCAAGACAATAACCTAGTTCGAGCTATGTGATGGCTAGATCGCCTTCTGGATACTCTGAACTTGGTTCGTATCAAAGTTTGTTCGCTCTTCGACATACAGCTCGTGGAAACCTGATCATGATACATAGTGAAAGATCACAAAAGACTCGGAGGTTCCTTATATGCTCATTGATGCTCAGGCTGTATTACACATTTATTGCCCGAGATAACGAATGTAAATTCCATAGGCAATCGTGTCCCTATGTAAATGGGAAATTATCTTGATTGATTATTTACCATATTTATTCACGCAATTACCCAAGCATGTTCAGGGTTACCCATTATAAATATCAGGGATAATGGACAGGAAAAGAGATTGCTTTTTAAAATAAAAAAACTCTACAGAAAGTGTAAGAGATTAATAATATTGCCTCTTGGACTAGGTGGATTTTAACCACCGAACCACCTAAAAGTGTGAGTGTGAGAAATTGTTCATTTGGTTAATTATAGTTTAGAAAAGAGCATTAATATCTCTGTTATCGGATTTCTTAATCCACTGTTGGTGAAAAACTGTGTCAACATATATATATATATATGTGTGTGTGTGTGTGTGTGTACAAAGAATATGACTGTGTAAGTACATAAGAAAGTAGAATAACAACCATCTTCTATTAAGAATAAACAAGTTTTTTCTTCAATCGTTGATGTGTGCTTTGAGGAATATTGCGGTCGAATATTTTGTACCTTGAATAAAGGTAAGTAAGGTAGTTTGTGATTTAAAAAGTTATCATATTATTATTTTTTTAAACTATAAAAAATGTTTTGATTTATTTTTTATTTTTGTTATGTTGATGTCATTATTTTATAATATATCTATATCACATTGTTTATTTATTTAAAATTTATATGAAAATAAAATAATAATCAAAATAAATACATTCTAAATAATAATAAACGAACATGCAATCATCTACTATATATTATCTATATATATATTTGAAGAACTTATTTTGGGTCCACATTACTAATTGAGAAAATATTATCTTATTATTTTTTAGGCGTTTTTCATATAAAATTACATTTATACGGTTCCCCCTAATTTTTAACATTTATACAATAATACTTTTTTTTTTACAAAAATACGGTATGTTCTACATATAGAAAATGATGAGCTTTGAAAGTAAGAATTTTTGCTATATTATATTACTTAGCTCTGCTACTATATGATTGAAAGGTTAACAAAGGATTATAAAGACATAAATTAATTTACAATGTCTATACAGTTGTAGCAATTATAATAATAAGAATACAGAATATTTGACACTTTTATAGGTAATAAAAGTGTATATACAAGATTAATTTTCGGTAGAGATATTATCTCTCACATGCCCCGCAATATAGTACTTCCATTGGAGACACCAATTTTAGAACAAAGAAGATGAAGATGTTGGCGTGATAAAGGCTTCATGAAAGCATCCGCAAGTTGATCGGGGGATGAGACATGAGACTTCGCAGAGAACCAGATTGAACTTTGTTTCTAACGAAATGAAAATCAATTGCAATGTATTTCATGCAGGAGTGGAAAACTAGTTTGCACTACAAGAAAAAACACTTTCAAGAAAAAAGTATTATCAAATATATACCATAACACTTTTTGATGTGTTAAGGAAAGTGGTGTTATAGTAGGTCGGAGCACTTTGCATAACACTTTTCCATAGTTATAGACATGTCTTATGGTATAGCCTACGATAACACTTTTGTTGTGTTATTTTAATAGTTAGATAAGTCTTTCATTATGTTATATATAAATAGATTATATAACACTTTTTTGTACTTATAAAGTAGTGTTATGATACACTTTATAATAACACACTTTCTACATTATAAAAAATAGTTTGCATAACATAATTTTATGCTTATAAACCAGTGTTATTGTAAAAGATACAATAACACATTTTTTTGTATTATTCTAATATTTGGATAAGCTTGAATTATTATTATATAAACCTTTACATTATAATTATTTTTATTGCTTTAATTCAAGCCCGCTTCATTTATTATACTTAAGAGACCCTTAACATTGTACAAATATATTTTTTAGTACCAATTATATGGTTCATAACACATATAACAAAATAATTGTGTCAAAATACATTCAAGATTATCTAAAAAAATAATCCAAAAGTCTTAAGATATTCAACACTGCTTAATTAATATAAACAAAACATTCTCACAATAGTCAACAAAATAGTCTTAAACAGTTGCATATTCAAAAGTAAAGGTAGGAATTCATGATCTTCCAAATGTCAGCACACCAAAGCCTTCCAAATCAGATTTTCTTTTGCACTTCACTTGTTGAATCTGGTAAATAAAACATAAAAGAAAAACTAATGAGGTCATGAAATATCATATCATTCATCTAAAATAGTTAATAATATCATGATACATAACCAAATTTACAATAATTGAGTTTGAATAATAAACAAGTTATTATATTACACACATTACTACAACTATCAAAGCATTGAGCAGTAGATAAAATTACCTAGAAAAAAGTGCCACGTTACTTGTACCAAGACAAAAAAGGGAATAGCCATACATTTGGAAATGTCATGCCTTAGTGGACTATGGAAAGTTAGAATATCAATATAATAGTTAACCAAGCTTGAAAAAGGACTATATTAACGTACTACAAAATAGAATATGGATTGCTTCCTTCAACTCCTTAACAAATCTAAATTAAAAATAGACAAAAAAAATTAAAACCAAAAAATAAGAGATTTAACCAGATCGAATTGCTAATACATTCTGAATTACAAACTCCAAAAACATAAATGCTTAACATAACAGGATAAACAAACCAGACGACGCCAACAAATGACACCAAACTAAACCAAAAAATGGTACAAGCAGACAGATTGTTCAAATATACTGCCAAAAATTTATTAATCCCACAATAAAAGTAAAATCAGATCCAAACCAAGAAAATAACTCAACATTTTAATCAAATCAATATAGACAATCGAACTGAAAAAAACACAATAGATTAAGAAAAAAGAGGACCAGAACAGAAAGCCAAACAACTTAACCTAAGGTACAATAAAATAAACTAAAAAAAGAACGCCATGGGTCATGAAGTTCCATAAACTAGCTGATTATGTTAAGGCCTCATTTTCAGTTTTGTTACAAAGATCATACAGTTGTTGAAATCAATCATCCTCTATTTTTAATTAAGTTAGATTAACATTACAAGAGAAAACCTAATTAACCTTTGGTTATTATCAAATGAAATTAAACCTTATTTATTCATAACAGTCTAACATCCCCAAGTCCAAAGAAACCTTATTTTCTATTTCCTGACCTAGTAACTTGTTAGTATAAAACTCAGTACATAGTGTTGCTTATATATACCATGTCTCAAGAAGTAATGTTTCAAACGAAAGACACTCATATATGTTAAAAGACTAAACAAATCCTATACTATTGTATATGACAATTGCATGTTCCATTTGTGGGGCATGGGATGAAAAGTTTTATAAATACACATTTACAAACTATAAAAAATTGAATTAAATGCAGCACTAAAAAATTTGACTTATTTCACTCTTTCCACTTCAGATTAATAACATAAATTTAATGAATATATAAAATCCAAGTATGCATTTCACTAAGTAAATTTATATTTACTTTCCCTAATAGCCAATATATGCTGAAAAATACAAAGCCACTACCATGTAAAAGTACATTGTCCAAAGAGTCCAAATATGATGTAGGAAAATCAATGATAAATCCCAGATCCATAAAAAAAATACCAATAATCAAATTTAATCTAAATCAAATTTAAACTCTAAAAAAATCAAATTTAATCTAAAACATCATCCCATGCCCCACAACAAAGAAATGACAGAATAGCCATACCTACTTCTATGCTAAAAATATTCATATCTAGAACTAATATACCCATAAAAACCCCATAAATCAATCGTCCCTGACATAAAAAAAACATATAGATATATATACAGATCTAATCAAAATGACTAAGACCCACATAAATCTCAGATTTATACACAAAAAGAAGTAAGCCTTAGACAAAACACAACAGTAAAACTCAAATCTCAAACCCGTATAAATCAGTATCAACTCATGCAGACCCCTCATCTCATTTTATTTGCTACTGTATAATTACATAGTAGAAATAAATGATAGAAATATTTTTCAGTCACATAAATATATATATATGGTATATGCTATATTTTCCAAAATGGCTAATTGTAGAGCTACAAATAAAATGAAGAATGTCAAAATGAAAGAATAATGATTTTAGCTCAGACTTTTCCTCAAACAGATGGTATGTTAAAAAAATTGAGTACACTTAAATGAATTAATCCATGCTATAATACACACCTTGAAAGCACTAGTCATGTCCACTCAATAATTCAGCAAGCAAACAAAGATCTAAAGACAATATACAAATATAAATTCATAAATATAGCTCTGCCATCATTTGATTAAATAATACCACTTTATTAATTCATTTTGTTCAAATATCACTCATAATGTAGAGCAATAGATGGAAAAAGTGAGGATTCCTGCAATGAAAAGGAACAAGTTTCACACTCATAGAATGCATTATGTATCCATCCATGACACTCGAGTCATCTTCCAAGCCTTTGAGGTAAAAGGGCTTTTTATTGCAATGCAATATATCATATTTTTTAACTTGAGTCATCCCACCTATAAGATACATGTGGGTTACATTACAATTTAATAGGAAAAAAAGAAGAAGAAAAGAATAAGCTGTGCATGGGGGATACCTATACCAACAAAATAAGTGGCCCATCTTGGCCCATAGGAGAGTTTGACATACAACTTAGGGCCAGCTTCAACCTGGAGCAGCCAAAAATAACAAATTATTTAGTATTGGGAATGTGAGAATTGAAATTTACTTTACCCACGTTTTAAAAGAAAAAGAAAAAATAACAAATAAGGCGTACAACTTACTGAGTACAAATTTTACATGTTAAACCACATGTAGCGCCATTAGCTTTCGAGAAATTGTTACTGTCAAACTAGATGTCTTAAATTAGATATTTATCATCTAAATTTATTGTCCTAATTTCTTTTCTTCACTTTACTCGAGCATTTTCCTCGTATGAACAACATACAAAGTAAAAGTGTGAATAACTGATAAAATCAATTCTTACCTGATCAGAACCAAGATTAGTTAAGACGGCTACATTTCCCTCAGGGAATAACATTTGCATTATACATGACCCTTCACTGACATTGCATTTGTAATTGGCTTCACTTGTATCATATTGGGAAGCCCTTATTCTTATTTTTAGTTTCACCTGTTAAGTTCAGATGTAAATATATATGGACCAAGAAATCTAGGTTAAATAAATTCCTACATTAAAATAGTAAAACTAAGAAAAGAAACTAGCTTCTATTTCATAAAAATGGAGTCAATGAGATTTAAAGTGCTGTGATTAGTACTCATTATAACTACCCTTAAATCAATTTGGAGATGCACTGATACCAATTGATAGGCCCCAAGTTGGGATCCTCTAATTAATAGACAAAAAAAAAGAGATAAACTAAATGATGAAGAAAGTGGAAAATAGGCAAATCTGATCATTGTTATAGAATGATTAAAGAGATAAGAAAACATTAGAAGACCTCAACTCTCCCTAGACGCATTTGAGAGACATCAACTCTCCCTAGAGCAAAGCTCTTTACAACATATCACTCAATATCCTCTCCTCATTCTTCTTACTTCTGACCCATCTATATACACTACCCTATTCTTGATAACACTGAATTATTTCTCTTTTACCCCATTATATTGTATATGAGTAGCCTTACACTAAGAAAATTACAGAAAAAATATTGATTCCATCTTTGTTAGTGCTATGCTATCAATCCATCTTATCTGGTTAAGTACATAGAAGCAATGTTACTTCGATTAGGATTAAAAATCTATGTTATAACACCACATAAAGGTAAATAGATAAATAATGAGTTTAACTCTTCAATGTTGTTAATGATTTTTAGCTAAGTGTTTAGTTGTACTTAGATTTATGTTATGATGTTTTACAATAGGTT
Organism: Humulus lupulus; assembly: GCF_963169125.1. NCBI lineage: Eukaryota > Viridiplantae > Streptophyta > Magnoliopsida > Rosales > Cannabaceae > Humulus > Humulus lupulus. Next base: position 103,711,309 of record NC_084793.1, read on the forward strand.
GTATCATTCAAACTCTATAAATAAGATCAAAGTAGCAGTATCAACACCCATTCAAGGACTACATAAACCAGAAGTAGCACAAGTTTGTGGGCACCGTTTCTGTGAAGCATGGTTGCAAACCTGTTGGCAGCCATGGATTTTGCTTCTGTTTATTTGTTCTATTTATCTATCTATCTAGAGAGAGCAGAAGTAAGTGGAAAAGAGAGTTTTCTATGTTAAAGAGAAAGATATGCTTCTCCATATGTTGTATTGTTTTTGTTGCATTAAATAAGCCTTTTTATTTAAATGCTCATGTTAAAATATAGTTAATTTGGCTCTTGGACTTGGACATTAGAACTCTAAAGTAGTATTTAATTCTAAACTCTAAAACGTTTATAAATATTTTATCTAATAGCAAGAACAACAAATCTTTGGCAAGAAAATTTATATTATTATAACATCACTCACAAATATGAGTTTAGAATATTTATATTATCACATCCTACTTATCAATTTTTAATTTAGTATGTTTTATCAGCTTTAATTTTAAAGAAAAAAACACTCACATTAATATTGATCATGTCAACAAATAGAATCACTTGCAAAACTTCACTCCAATAATATTTAAACACTTTTAATACTTCAAAACTTATAATATTTCTATTTTTATATGTTCTTCCAATCTTTGGACCAAAATTGTATTAAAAAACCAGACCAAACCATCTGCAGGAGCGCTTCGATCCCATTTCCTTTTTGTTTTGCTAGTCTATGGTCTTCTTCCTGAAGGTGTTGTTGTACTTTTTTCTTCTCTATTTTCTATTCTAGATTCTGGTTTTTTGCTTTTCCCCCTAAAAAATATCTCCTTTTGACCCTTCATTTTTTTCTCCTTAGGTTAATAATATATGGGTTTCTTCTAATATAAAGAGATAAAGAGAGAGAGAGAGAGAGAGTGGAGTGGGAAAGGTGGTGTGTGTAACTGGAGCTTCAGGTTACATAGCTTCATGGCTGGTGAAGCTCGTATTACAACAAGGGTACACTGTCAAAGCATATGTTCGTGACCCAAGTTAGTTTCTTATTATCTCGTATGTTTAACTCAGTTCATATCATCTAATTGTTACAAAAAAACAGGTCTCTTCACAAAATATAGGAACTTATCAATGCAAGAAATCTATCTTGGACACAATTAGAGAATGTATTTCAAAGACTTGCAAAATTTACCAAGCCTTGAGAATTAGCCTTTATTTATATGCAAAAGATTACAAGAACAGTTGGTTAATAACAGAAAGGTCACAACTGATTAAGTGTAAATAACAACCAAAACTGATTTAACTAATCTTTACAACGAATTAACCAACAGAGCTACTGTATAGCTTATCATCCCCCTTTATTTACCCCTCTTTTTAGAAATAATATGTATAACTTTTGTGATAATTTTTTTTTGTTTTCAATTTTCTTTTTAAGTTTTAAAAATATAAATGGAATGAGGAATGACAGTCGTTTTATTACCACCCCATCCCCATCCCCATCCCTTTTCTATGAACTTCAAAGAGAGAAAGAGAGAGAGAGAGAGATGAAAGTTATTTGATGCTATTCATCCCTTTTCTTGATATGCTATTACTTTTAAAAGAAAAACCATGACAAGTGTTTCAAATTGTAATACTATGGTATATTAATCATGAAAAATAGGTGAAATTATTTTAATGATGTAGAGTCATTATTTGTGTATATAACCCCAAACATCCAGAATGATCAACACAGGGGCTAATAAATATCTTTGAAGTATCATATCTATGTGGTTTATGGAGGAACATTTTTCTTCATTGCTCCTCTCTTCTAAGACCCACTAAGTATCCAATGCAATTCAATGTTGTAGGGGCCAAAATTGGGCTCAGGCCCAATGTCATATGTCAGCACATATGTGTTATCAACAAAGAATGCTCAAATAAGACCGGATTGGGCTATCTGACTCCTAAATGGTACTATCACAAAACCACACCCAATAGGCCCAAAAAAATATGTTCAAGTCTTACGTTAACATTATCCATGACCCGACATTGAACTCAATGATCCGACCCACACCCGAGACTAAGTCTCGTCACTCATCCAAACAGACTGAGAAATGGTTAGTCAAAACTGACCACGTGGATAACGATCTCCCTCATAAAGTGGGAAAAGAGCGCTTCCAAAGGAGAAGGAGGGATCATGAGTAACGTTCTTCCAAAGCTGCCTATAAGAAGCCACTCTCAGTCACTGGGAGAGGGGGATCAATCTGAATCATCAAAGCTCTTCTCATATATAGTTCACTCTCATTCTCTCTGAAATTACATTCTTATTTTCGCAGTCAAGATAGGTAGTAACTTAGTTCAGTCATTCATTTTCCTTCTCATTATTGCATTATTAATAATCTTACTGACTTGATCGTTAGAGTCCCTATGTCCGACACCATCCCGGCGTCCCAAGGTTTCCCAGTTACTCTCTTCTTTGTTCTACAGGTTGTCGGTGCCCGCATATGATCATCCTCAATCGATTGTGGATTTCAATATCTACAATTTGGCACCCACCGTGGGGCCCTGACAAGTTGCAACTGAGCAAAGTGTTTCGACTCTTACCATTCAGTCAACCACCACTAGGACAATGGTAGAGCATATGGAGGAAGGAGATATCAATGTGGAGCAGCCCAATGTCCGTGACTAACTCGTCGCTCTTACAGCTTAGATGAAAGAGAACATGGAGCGCACTCAAGCAATGGAACGAGAAAATGCATCGTTCATGGAATAAAATGCTGCACTGAAGGCCCAACTTGAGTCATTGAATGCTTCAATAACAACACCATATGCTAGTCGAGGAAGATTCCAAGTTCCAATTGTTCCAATGCAATCACTTGACACAACCCCAATAGGAGGATCGAGCCAAGTGACCAGACAACCATCAGCATTGGGAGCAACTACCGTCGCGGTCGGACAACAAACAACCACATCCAACATGGTCAATCAGAATGTGGGTTTACAGTCAACTTCATCGGCCATTCCTCCGGCAATCAACTCGTCGGCCATTCTTCCAGCAGTCAACTCATCAGCCATTCCTCCAATAGTTATTCCACCAGCAGTCAACCTGACCAACATGACTTCTCTTGAAAGCTCTCAAAACCAATAATCCCTTGTTGTAACAAATAATATGACTATTGATTTAACACCTTCTATTGTGAATGCAGGAAAGAATGTTACACCTACTCAAGAAGAGTTGATTGAACAAATAATTGCACGGAAACTATAAAGAATGGAAGCCATGATCCAACGAATTCTAGGGGTGCCAACTCCCATTAAAAAGAGCCTACCAAGCAGCTTTGTAGATTCACCCTTTGTAGATGCAATTGCCTTAGTGGAAATGCCAAAAAAGTTTGTGTTCCCACTGATGAAAATGTATGATGGAACGACTGATCCTAATGACCACATAGATAGCTACAAGTAGAGGATGTTTACTGCCGCTATACCTTGCGAGTTGCGCGAGGCGTGTATGTGTAAGGGGTTTGGGTTCAGTCTGGTTGGCCCAGCCCTTCAATGGTATACAAACTTGCTTAATAATTCTATTGCCTCATTTGCTCAATTGACTGATATTTTTGTAGAGCAGTTTGCTAGTTGCAGGAAACTGGAGAAGCTATTAGATGACCTCTACAGAATTAGGCAGAGAAGGGAAGAATCTTTAAGAGATTATGTAGCAAGGTTCAATGATGAGAAGGTGTCAATTACGACCTGCAGCGTGGACACAGCCATCACAGCCTTGCAAAAATGCCTTTTGGGGTTACAAAGAGCTAACTAAATATCCTTGCAGGACAATGGAGGATGTTCATGCCAAAGCATAGGCTCAAATAAAATGGGAGGAAGACTAGTCTAACAGAAAATCGATCTCCAACTACTCAAATTCTCGTGAGAGTCAGGGTCTGAAACGAGTAGAGCGCAAGTCATCTTATCATGTTGAACCTTATCCAACCAACAGATCCAAACCATTTCAAGGTGGTGGAAGAGCTCTACCACAACGATCTCGTGATTATCAAGAGAGAGGACAATCATCCCAGAGACTTAGAAGCTACCAAGACAAAGCACCAATTCCGGAATATACTCTAACTATAGACCCTGTTGAAGTGGTTGCTGTGATGAAAGGCATGGGAAATAAAGTCAAGTGGCCTGGAAAGATTCAAAAGCCAGAAGCTCTGAAAGATATGACCAAATGGTGTGAGTTTCATAGCGATCACGGACACACCACAGCTGAATGTATAGCACTCAAGTTTGAAGTTGTAGGAATCCTTCACCGAGGACAACTACGCGATTTCCTTTATGATAAAGGCAAAGCAACCATAGAAGAAGGGGACAAAAGACAAGAAAATCCACCTGAACCCCCTCAAAATGCAAGGATCATAAAAGTGATTTTAGGAGGATCGGAAGTTAGTGGTATTATGTATTTTGTAGCTAAACGTCATGCACGTGAACTCGTCAACAACCAAGGAAAGCCTAGAAAGCCAGAGACAGTTGCTGGACAAACCATCAACTTTGTCAATAACGAAACCACAGATTTGCTTCACCCTCATCATGATGCTTTAGTCATTTCATTATATATTGCAAATTGTTTCATTAAACGTGTATTGATTGATAATGGAAGTTCTGCTAACATTTTATTCCTCAATGCTCTCAGGTATATGGAAGTGGATGAGTCAACAATCATCTGAAAATCTACAGTCCTAATCGGGTTCAGTGGTGAGCAGAAGCACTCGATTGGAGAAATCAACCTGCATGTTTGGGCAGAAGGAGTAAACCTCTAGACCAAGTTCATTGTTGTTGATTTCCCTTCTTCATACAATGCCATCCTTGGCTGACCATGGATCCATGAGATGAAAGCTGTGCCATCCACAAACCACCAAGTGATAAAATTTCCAACACCATGGGGGAGTAAAGCAGATATCGGGGGCACAAAAAATAGCGCGAGACTGTTATCAGAGCACTTTGAAAGAAAAACAACTCGTCTATTATGTCTCAAAGACTCTTCTTGACGCTGAAACAAGATACAACCAACTTGAGAAGTTGGCTCAAGCACTTGTCACAGCAGGACGCAAACTCAGACCCTACTTTCAATGCCACCCTATTGTGGTATTGACTCAATATCCACTTCACAATATCCTGCATAAGCCAGAGCTCTCAGGAAGACTCACCAAGTGGGCAGTGGAACTCAGTGAATACAACATCACATTCCAACCAAGAATAGCAATCAAATCTCAGGTATTAGCTGACTTTATTGCGGATTTTTCTAGTGGCATGCAGGTACAAGTACAAGCACTCATTGCTGGGCTCGATCTTGCCAAGGAGATGAATATCAAGATTCTTGAGATCACGTCAAATTCCCAACTTATAGTTAATCAATTCAATGGTACATACCAGGCCAAAGACTCAAAAATGGTGGCGTACCTCCAGGCTATAAAAGAAAGATTGTTAAGCTTCACAGAAATCTCCATCAATCAAGTGCCGAGGATCGAAAATAGTCATGTTGATGCACGTGCCAACCTAGGGTCAACAATTCAAACCAAGAATGGAGTCACAATTCCAGTCATCTACATGCAGTTGCCAGCGGTCTGGAAACCTCAAGAGGAAGTCAAGGATGTGTCGGAGAACATCAGTTGGATGACACCCATAATCCAATATCTGACTGATGGCACACTCCAGCAAGACAGGAGTGAATCTCGAAATATTAGAGCCAAGGCAGCAAGGTTCACTTTATATGATGACAAATTGTACAAACGATCATATTCTGGGCCCTTACTTAGGTGTCTAACTCCAGCAGAAACACACTACGTTCTTACAGAGTTACATGAAGGTGAGTGCGACAACCACTCAGGTTCAAGAAGTCTCAACAATAGGGTGTTAACTACCGGATACTATTGGCCAACCATGAGAGAAAATTCACTCAACTTTGTGCTAAAATGTGACAAATGCCAACGATTCGGCCAAATCTCACATATGCCACTAGAATAGCTACATTCAACTCTAGCACCTTGGCCTTTCATGAAGTGGGGGATGGACATAGTAGGAAAGATGCCAACCACTCCAGGACAACGAGTATTCATGCTAGCACTGACAGACTATTTTACCAAATGGGTCAAAGCAGAAGCATTTGCAAAGGTAAGAGATCTCAAAGTTAAGAATTTTGTCTGGAAAAACATAATATGCAGGTTTGGAGTGCCAAAGGAGATAGTCACAGACAATGGCTCGCAATTTGTAAGTTTAGAATTCCAGAACTTCTGCAAAGAATGGGGAATCCAACTCTCATTTTTGACCCCAAGATACCCATAAGCCAACGGTCAAGCAGAATCAACAAACAAGATTGTTATCAACACATTGAAAAAGAGGTTAGAGAAGGCCAAATGAAGGTAGGAAGACGAGTTGCCTGGTGTTGTATGGTCTTATTGCACAACTGCAAAAACCTCTACCGGTGAGACCCCATTCTCGCTCACCTTCGGAGTAGAGGTAGTCATCCCAGTAGAAATAGGCATTCCTACCCCTAGGTATGAATACTTGACTGATAATCAGAACTGTCAGAATATGAACCTCGAGCTCGATTCACTGGATGAAAAGAGAGAGCAAGCCTTGGTTAGAGTTGCAGCATACCAGCAGAAGGTCGCTCAACATTTCAACAAAAACATCCGAGCACGAACGTTCAAGGAAGGCGATTGGGTGCTCCGCTGGGTATTTCAAAACACTAAAGAGACAGGAGTTGGTAAATTGGGCCCCAATTGGGAAGGCCCCTATAAAATTACCAAGGTCATTGGACAAGGGGCATATCGACTTCAAGCAGATGATGATCGAGAAATAGGAAACAGCTGGAATGCCAGACATCTAAAACAGTATCATTTCTAACTCAAACTTTTTCAATTACACTTTCTATGAATAAGCCGTCAACTGCACCCCCAATCACACAGATGAGTCAATCTATCCTCGAAGCCCGGAGTGGTCAAACTAGCAATAAATTTTAACTATAAGCGCCTAGGTTGTGAGCACTCATATGATCATACTCAAATAAAATCATGAACGAGCAAGATCATGCCAAAGTATTTGCAATGTATTCAAGACTTAACTTATTTTCAATTTATTTCATCTCAAATATTCTATTGACTTTAGCATCGGAGAGTCGACGGCCCTGTCGTCGACTACCTTCCCAGGTACAATTTATGGAATCAAGAATCCGACAGTCACAAGTTCATTTCTTCCAATGTCTCCATCATTAGACGGGACCTCAAGAAATCATGTTCACACAAGCGCATGCTCCCAAATACTAAAGTGTTACCTTCAATCTAGACGAAAGTGTTTGACTGTGACCAACTTCATCACTCACACTCAAACTGGGGAGTAAGGATTATAGACGTTATCAAAGTCGAAGAAATAAAGAAATCTTGCAAAAAACAATTAGAGTCTGAACTACCCTCAGCTTATGACAATGATCTATGGTAACCTATGGTATGCACAACTCAAACTAAACTATACACTTATCTATTCTCTTCAAATATTACATTTGTTAAAATTACTACTATGTCTGTCAATCATTCAAAATGTTTATCAATCATTCAAATTCAAAAATATAAGGAGAAATTTTAACACTCATTTAGAACACCATAAATAGAAAAATATTTCTTCTAGCAGTCATCGAACCCCGCTAGGCAAACAATACAAAAGATGAATTCAAAAAGGGGACTTGTACAAGGCAAATGTCAATTATCAAAACACTCAGATACATGAACCATTAAGCAAAACATGAAATGAAACTAAGCATTTGTATGAGGTCTTTCACGATCCTTTGTAGTACCAAGATCATGGATCTCGGCAGCCGCTTCTTCGATATTCACAACAGAAGCATCTTCAAATTGTTCAGCTCCTTCACTCTCAACATCCAAACCCATGTGGGCATAGTAAGTTTCTATCTCACCTTCCACATCCCAGTCATTATATCTTCCTTCCTTGTACTCGATCATTAGTTCTCCACGAGTCTTGATAACAGCAGTCAAAGCAACCTGCTCAAAATCAAAGGCAAGGTCCTCTGCCTTTTTCTTCTCATTATTCAGCTCTTGCTTCACCTTCTTAAGCTCATCCTTTAGAGATTTAATGAGATCTTTAGATTGGCTCTCTTTCTCTACATGCTTCTCAATCTCTAGCTTCAGGGAAGCATTATTATTGGCCAAAATTCTATTCTTCTTCTCCAAACAGGATAATCTTCTCGAATGTAAATCATGGCTTGAAGAATCTACATACATTACAACCAAGTTTAAAAAGAGCTAAAAGAATTACACACAATAAACAACATCCTTACCTTGTAAGCCTCAGCTACTCCATAGTTGGCAGCCCCAACTCGACCAAGATCATTCAATCGTTCTCGATCAGCAGGATGAAGTAGTCCACTTACATGTCCTTCAATCGATGTAGGGTTCGAGTAAACCGACACTGTATGAGGAATTCGTAGGACAGTCTCATCAGGGACCTCTGGGTCAAGAAAGTCAACTTTCCTCTTGATAGTAGTACATGTACCCAAAGAAGATTGGGTCAGCGGAATATCAGAAAAGTCAATCTCGGAAACTTGTTGGGACCCACTTGTCTTTGGCCTCTTAGCTATTGTCAGTTTAGCTTTAGCCATAGCATCACTAGCTTTGGGTATTTTGATCACTCTTTTTTGAGACATCTTGTCTACAAACATACGTTGCTCTTTGGTCAAGTGAGTCAAAACAATAAACTCAATTCCAACCTCCTCAAGTTCTCAAGTCAGAACAAGGATGTGAATGTGTTCAAGGGATTGAAGTTCAGAGATACCTTCGTCGTAACTGTCTTGTGATTTTCGCCGACAATCTTTGGGAAGAAACTTTCTGAAATTACGATGCTCCTCTTTTATAGATTCAATATCCTCAATAATTTGATCAACTAGCTCGTCCATGTAAGGTTGAGCACCAAGGTCTGCATCTGCACCAAAAACGGTACGTCAACATTGGTAAAGCATATGTATTCGTCACAATAAAAGCACACAATTCAACACTCACTCAAGATCCGCCAAGAGAATGGAAAACTTCGTTCAACCCCTGGCTCAAACAAACCACTACCTCTAAAGAAGCAATATGCTTCCTTCCAGGCAGAATCAACAGCCTTAGTCAAACTGGTTACAAATGGTTTTTGCTAGAGCGACAAATGAATTGTACTCGACCCTTCTCTCTATCGTGTTCTTTAGCATAATAACGTTTCCTAAAAATTATGGGATCCACTATAATACCAAACCTTTCAATAAAGTGCTCAAGGCCTAGGAGCAGTCTCCAACTATTTGGCATAAGTTGCCCAGGTGATATTTCATAGAGACTAAGTACCTCGGCCACCAAAGGAGTGAAAGGGAACCGAAATCCACAATCAAAAGCTTCCTTGTAAAGACACACCCAATCTCCCATATCCCAGTCAGCCCTCTCATAAGATTTAGGCAATCTCATTTCCACATTTGAAGGTATATTATAAGCAACTCTCTAGTTTTGCAAATCTCTACTTGTTAAGGTGCATTCAGGGTTTACGTTAAGGAACCCAGTAGGACGACCGGAGCACTCGACCTGACATTCATAATGTTCACCACCTGATGGACCAATCATGAAACCTATTGTCTCTGGCTCCTCTCCACTCCCAAAAAGTGTTGCGCCCATATCTATTTTGTCACAATCAATTTTTTGCACAAGAGTAACTCGGTCAAATGGAACCCCCATTGGGATCCCATCACTCTCAACATCCTCAATCAGACAATTTGACAAAAAAACTCTCATTGTTCTCCACGGCATTGTCCGTATATCCCATAGCGTGAGAACTCCGCTCTATAGCAAAGTCTAGATTCATCAATTCAAAACTCTACATTCACCACTAGTGACAGTTCAATACTTGAACTTGGACATATTTTGCTTGAGTCAACCTAAGCAAATTAACATATGTTAAAGAGCAATCAACTTCTGTGATCAGACATCACATATAGAAAATCCAAAACTAATGATTAAACACCCACAGTCAATTTTTTCCAATGGAAATGAGAGAGCACCCACAGTCAATTTTTAACAAACAAAAGTGAAAAAGCACCCACAGTCAACTTTTACAAATAAAAATGGTGTAGCACCAGCGGTCAATTTCTTCAAAATAGTACCAACAATCAAATGGAAAATAAACACTAGCACTCAAAACTACCAAAATAATTAAAATCAATTATATTCAAAAGATAGACCCACAAACAGGCCCATGAGAATACTACAAAATCAAACAGGATCAAAAAGCTAAATCTTTTCCAAGCATAAAGAACAAATTTTGGGACAAACCCTAAAATCTCAAGCATTCTAGAAATCAACACAATGATTCAAACAATCAACAACAATAAAAAAGTTGTAGAGAGAACTAACCCCAATACAATAACAAGGTGCTCAAGCTTCAACCTTAGGGTGACCCTTTTAGATCTGTAGATGGAGTTGGAGTTCATGGAGGGAATCTCCTGCCTAAACCTCCTGCCTCGTTTTCCCCTTATGATTGTCATGGGTTCATCCTGGGTTCCCCTCAACCCTTGTTTTTGATCCACCCTTGCTTAGTGCTCTCACACTCAGTGCCTCGGTGGAAGACCCTTGCTAGGAAGAAAAAATGGAGGGTAATGTGCCCAGTTTCTACCTCACCCTTTTCTTTTGGTTTTGCAGTTATGGAAAAGAGAGTACGGCAATGGATGGCTTCTGAGGCACAAGATTATGGTTCTTTACTAGTGTCCTCCATTCTGTCCAATGTGTTAGAGAACCGGCTGTTGGATCTATCTATGAAATACCGCATTGGCAAGGAATACCAATTTTTTGTTCCTTCCAATACCTGTCGAGCCAATAATCCCCCTCAGGGGTGATTGTCCATGAGCGAGCATATCCTGAAAGCAGGTGGGACCATTCCTCTGCACTTGTTTTTTATCGCGATACTTAATCACTTTGACCTTGCCTCGCTCCAACTGGCACCTAACAGCTGGTTGACCCTAAGTTGCCTATACATGGCATTCATTGAGCTCAACCAGTGCGCTCCTACGGCCCAGGAGGTGCACTTTATGTATAACCTCATGCCAACCCCAAAATCCAAAGGATTTTATTTCTTACAGAAGGCCAACTCCCTCATAGAGGGTTTTGTTTCAAACCCGGGGTCCTGGAAGCAAGATTTTTTCTTCGTAAAAGGTCCCCTCTACGTACGCGAACGCTTTCGCTCGTCCCCAAGTAAGTGCTTCAAGTTTGTCGTCCTTTTGCTTTGAATTGGTTATTCTGGAGCTAATGCTTACATTTGCAATTGTGTTGATTTTGTAGAGGAGTTGGGTGACCCTGACATTCCCCAATCGGAGGCATCCCCAGTGGACAAAATCCTCGATGCCAACCCCGCCCTGAAAATGGTCGCTCGCCTCTTCACCGTGGCAAACCTGGACTGCTTCAACTTGTTTGTGGTTTCAGATCCTGATGCGTTGTGGCACATTTCCAAGCAAAGGAAGAAGGCGCCTCTAGTTGAGCATCACTCTGATGGAGGCGATGTAGAGTGGGTGCCCGAGGAGGTTTCCCCAGAACACAGGCGACCTCGCCGGTCATCTCTGTCTCCCAGGGGATGCCCTCCTTTGGCCCCTATAGACCAAGACATGGCCTCTCACTCCCACGGTCAATAGGCCTTGCTGAGGGGCTTCGTCTGTCCCTTTTCTGAGGACTACAATGCTCTCCCTCATGCTTCCCTCAATCCTGATTCATCGGGGCTCATTTTCCTAATATTCCTGCGCCCCCTCCTCCTTCGGTGATCGGGTCATCTGTCCCTACCTAGTTAGGCACTACCCTTGACACGGAGGAGGCACCTTGGGTGGGTCATATGGAAACCTCTTATGGGAAATGATATACTCGGGTTGTCGAGGGTCTTCCTAAGACTAATTGGAGAATTCTCGAGAATTTTTCCATGTCAGAGCTTGGGGAGACTCTTGTGCGCTCCGGCACTTGGGTGAGTTCATGCATCTTACATTGGCCTTACCCCCCCCCCCCCTCCATTTTTTTATCATCATTATTATTATTTTTCTTGTGCAGACTTATACAGTGGCCAAACGCTTTGCCAACTCGGTGCAGGACCTCTCCTCGTCGAATGCCGAAAGGGACCGTCTAACGATCAAGGTTTAGGGGCTCGAAAGTGAACTTACTGACACCAAGCTTAAGCTTGAGAAGGCCCTGGTGAAAGCCTCTTCATCGTCGAAAAAGAAGAAGAGGGCGAATGCCAAGGCCGTGATGCTGCAGGAGAAGGTTGCTCACCTAGAGGCCGATCTTAGTGGAGCAGAAGCCAAAATCGCAATGTTGCAGGAGAGGGTCACTTTCTTAGAGGTGAATTTGGCTAATATCGAGTACAAATCCACAGAGCGCGCCCTCTGTGGAGTATGGAGGAAAAATCTTAACTTCGATTTCTCCTCCTTTGGTGAGCACGCCGTTGCCAGGGTGGCTGAGTGGAATGCCTGCGGCAGGAGGCCCTAAGATTCTGCTTCTGTGAGCTTATCTTTTAATTCAATTTGGCAGTATGCTCATTTGAGCTTATCATTAAAAAAAATTGGAACTTTTGTTAGTCCTGTGACATTATCGCGACTCCTTTTTTCTGTATATATATATATGTGTGTGTGTGTGTGATTATTTTCTTTTGTTCCTCTATGTTTGAGGTCCTTTTGAGCCCGCAAAATGGGGTTCAATAGGTTCTCTTTTTTATATTTACTTTTTTATTTATCATGCTTGAGGTCCTTTCGAGCCCATAAGAAGGGGTTCGATAGGTCTCTCTTTGGTGCCTCTTGATTGTATCCATGAGGATATGTTGACCCTTTGGGTTCTAGTTATCGTTTTATATACTTTTGCGCGCACTTATTATTTCTTGCGAGAAACGTCCTTTTCGTCATTATTCACAGTACTATTTTTGCAAGGGTCCCTTTTAGGACCCTTTTTGGCTAGATGATTAGTAGTGAAAAATGCACATTTGTTGATTTTAATTGTCAAAATAAATTAAGTTTTAATTAATATTTTCATGGAAATTAATATGATTTTTTTTATAAGTGAAAATATTTGATTATGATTTAATTTATTGTTATTTTGTAGGAATTAAAGTTGTATTTTGGCCCTTTGAAATGAAAAGAGAAATAAAGAATTAAATCTGAAACAAATAGAAGAAAATTGGCAAAATTGAAAAGAAAAGGGCCAAGAATCCAAAGGACCCAGCCGAGGCCCATTTTCCTCCCCAGCCCACTGAAGCCAAGTCGAGCCACCTGACGCTGCCAGCCTGCCAACCAACCGCCTCGCGCCACGCGTCCCAGCCTTGCCCCCTTCATCCATGCGCCCAATGTAGCACACCGAAGCTTCCTCCAACCCGAGCCCAACCTTCCAGCAGGCCTAGGCCCAACACACCTTTCAGCAACTCACACCCGGCGACCCAGCTTGCCTCCTTCAACATTCAGCAACGCAACAACATTTATTGATTTTAATTGTCAAAATAAATGAAGTTTTAATTAATATTTTCATGAAAATTAATATGATTTATTTTATAAATGAAAATATGTGATTATGATTTAATTTATTGTTATTTTGTAGGAATTAAAGTTTTATTTTGTCACTTTGAAATGAAAAGAGAAAGAAAGAATTAAATCTGAAACAAATAAAAGAAAATTGGAAAAATTGAAAAGAAAAGGGCCAAGAATCCAAAGGACCCAGCCCAGGCCCATTTTCCTCCCCAGCCCACTGAAGCCGAGCCGAGCCACCTGACGCTGCCAGCCTGCTAACCAACTGCCTCGTGGCACGCGTCCCAGCCTTGCCCTTTTTCAGCCATGCGCCCAATGTAGCACACTGAAGCTTCCTCCAACCCGAGCCCAACCTTCCAATAGGCCTAGGCCCAACACACCTTTCAGCAACTCACACCCAGTGGCCTAGCTTGCCTCCTTCAACATTCAACAACGCAGCAACAAGGCCCAAAGCCAACCTCTCAACCCAGCAAGCCCAGCACCCAAGCAACTTCAGCCAGCCTTTTCTTCTCCCAGCCAGCGCCACATGGCACCTCCTCATTGGCTGGGAATGGGTCAAAACCCACTTCTGCCACCAGCCACCTTCAACCCATATTTTGTGGGTATTGGGCCTTGCAAATTTCTATTTTGAGCTTTAAAGTTCATACTTTGTGGCATTTTAGAAAAAGAGCACTTTGACCACACACCAAAATAACTAGGTTAATATTTATAATAAGATTTGATTTTTTTCAAAATCATATTTTATTATTAATATTTCAGATTTATTTTGTAAATCCCAAATTATTGTTTAATTTCTTTTTAGTCCTTTTCTCCCTCTATAAATAGGAACTCTTCCTTCACAATTTCTATGTAATTTTTAGAGTAAAGAAACTATAGCAAAATTTCTACTCACTTTCTTCTCATATTTTCTTCTTAGAATTTTGTGAGAATCATGAGCATAATGGCCTAATCTTCCTAGGAAGGTTAGGGATGATTCCATATGCTAGTGTTGTTATTTTTCTACTTTGATTTACTATGTTCTTAATGTAATATATTTGAGTTATTTATGTTCTTTCATCTCCATCTCTATCTTGTTATCTTTATTTACTTATGCTAATAGTATATAGGATTAGTCATGCTCTTTCTATGTGCTTCAAATTAGTAAAAGTAACATTGATACATAATTTTATGTCTAATCTTCTATTGCATTATTGCCTTTGGGTATTTTGTCATTTTTAGATTTTTCATAAGATTAACATTGTGCTTTTAAAGTAAAGAACTTTATAACTCAAATGGACTTTTGTTAGAAAAGAATATGGACTTTAATGTTAGATTTTCCAAGTAAATGTTGGGATTTGAACTATTTACTTGTATATTTTTGTAAATAAAGTAAGTAAGTAACTAAACAAGAAAATGGATGATTCTTGAAACCTTTCCATTTCTCAAACTCTTGATTACATCTTACTTTTATTTCACTTATCTCATTTTATCATTTCATCAAAAAGACAACACCAAAATCTCAAATATCTTTTTATTTCCATTTTTTATTTATTTCTTGTTACTAATTTTTTTTGTGTTATTTTCTACTAATCTTTTGATTTTAGGTTACCTCCTTGTGGATCGAACGCTCGATTATACTACAACCACCACTTAGTGGTTGTCACGATTTGGGCGTTAAACACTAGACAGTTTGGTGGCTTATTGGTGGGTGCTCTTCCTGAGGCATTTCCTCTAGTGGAAGCATCTGCCTTTATTAGGAGGCTCTTTTTTTTTGTAGGACCTTTTGACCTCCTTGATGTTCATAAGGGTAGCTAATCCTCGTGAAATCAAGTGATGTCTTACCAGGTCTTCTTCTTTATTTGTAAGGGGTCTTTTTTAGGATATGAGGGTCTCGTTTAAGATATAAGGGTCTCATTAAGGACCCATTTTTTCTGCTATATACTCTGCCCCCCAAGTGGTTGGCGAGATTTATCTCGACAGGCACTTTGATCATTCTATTCACGCATTTTGATAATCATTTTGCTTAAACAAGAATCTTTACTACATATTCATCTAATGTCACATCATATGCATTGGAAACAGGTGAAGTACATGGTAATTTAATGTGACTTCGTTCTTACTACATATTAAGGAGTCCAAGTTGAACTTATAGCTATTACATTTAACTTGCATGCTAGATAGAACAATAACATTCGTGCCTCAACATGGAGGTCTTACTGATAATATTTCTTTAGATGTTTTGCATTCCATGCTCTGGGTACCATGGTATCATCCAAGCGTGCAAGCTTGTAGGTGTTAGGGGGCACAACCTGGGTAGCTTGGTAGGGCCCTTCCTAGTTTTCCCCTAACACACCCACACTCGGGTCTCGAGTGTTGGGCAGGACTTTCCTTAACACAAGGTATCCAACTCTGAATGCCCTCTCTCATACCCTTGAATTATAGTATCTTGCGGCTCATTTTTGATATGTTGCCAGCCTCAGTTGTGCCATTTCTCTCCTTGCTTCCAACAGGTCCAAATTTCCGGCTAATGCTGCGATGTTAGCCTGGTCATCATATGCTTGTATGCGGATGGAGTTAATCTTCATTTCTATTGGAAGGACAGCCTCTGGGCGTGATGGCCATTTTTAGCTCCCTATGAGTCAAGCTCCCTACCTTGGCTGCCTCCATATTGAACCTGTGGGTGTAGCTCTTTAGACTCTCATTTTCTCTTTGTTTTACGTTAGCGAGGCTGGTGCCTGGCATTGTGTAATCACGCACGGCGTGATGTTGCTGAAGAAATTCATCAAAAAATTGTTGCCAAGACCTGATGGACCATGGCCGGAGTCTTTTGAACCATTTGTACGCAGGTCCTTTCAACTTGGCAGCAAAGCAATGGCATCTAGCCCCGCTACTAATTCCCCTTAATTTCATCATATCATTAAATGTGTCCAAATGGTACTTTGGATCCGTATTTCCTTCATATGGGTTCATATGAGGCTCCTTGAAGTTGGCTGGGAGCCGGATGGCTTGAATTTCCTTAGTGAAGAGCGAATCATGGTCGAACTCGTCATCGACGGCTTGTCCTCCAAATGTGGTGATTATCTTACTTCGGAGGCTCCTCATTTCTGTGTCTAGGTCTTGTCTCCTCTTATTCAAGGAGTCTCTCAACATGGACAGGTTAGTGTTTCCCTTTCCTTTGTCTTCCCGAGGCTCCATAGGAGGTGTAGTCCTTTTGCCTGCCTTTTTTTTTGTTGAGTTCTTCCCGTAAGTCTAAGGGTGTTTTCCTTGAAGTGACCTCGACTTTGTTACAAGGGTCAACGTTGTTCTTCTGCTCTGGCCTCTTGGGCGACGTTCGCGCTGCTTTGTTCAGGGGGTATTACTGGTGGAGAGTCGAGTCCTCCCATCGTCCACTGGGACCGTGGTTTCTACCCCCTCTTGTCCTTTCTCTTTTCACCTAGGAAGAGATATGTTCGATTTTCCTTGTAACAAGCCATTCAACACCTCTTGCATGTTTTTTAAGGTGGTTTCTAGCCTTTGGTTCTTCCGGTGCAGTTCGCGTATCTCCTCTTCGTAAAATCGGGACCTAGAACTCGAGCTCACGGAATGGACTCGAGGATTCTTGTCGGGCCTGCGCATGGATGAGCCCGGATCTTGCTGACCAGAGTTCGGCACCTATGGCAGCTTTGGGGGCGGGAACTCGCTGGCGTCTCTCGTGGGGGCTGCCGCTGACCTCAGACGATGCTCATCAGGTGGGACGGTCGGGGACGAGGCCTCCATTTCACCTTCAGGAACCCCTGGGTCCTTCGATGCATGCACATTTTCAAGTGGCGAAGGATTCTTCATGGAGGCCTTCAGTTGATCTCCATCGAGGTGTACCTCAACCTCCCGTGGTTCTCTCAACAGCTTAGAGCATCTCGGCATCTTTGCTACCGGAATCGATGGAAGAACAGTGGCTTGGCACTTATCCTTCCCACAGACGACGCCAAATTGTTGACGGTAAGAACTTGTCAACGGAATGTGGATGGAAAACTCAGAAACTTAAATTAAAATATAATGAACACAAATGAACGTATAGAAACTTAAAGGAAAATTGCAAATAGGAAATAGAAAATGGAAAGAAAACTCATCTATTTCCCTTAGATCAATCTGGTTTTACAAGAATTTTCCAACCCCTTTGTTTGAGGGGTCCGGAACAATTTATAGTGAATCTCTAATGGCTTATGATACATTGTGGTCCTGGGGGACCATATGGTACATGGGTACGTCGTTAGTGTGGTGGCACAAGTAGTAGTGGTGCAGAAGGTCGTGGTGTCGGCTACGGTACATAGTCAGGGTCTGTGGGGGTGCCTCCACTACTTATTTAGTACGAGTGTCAGAGAAGTGACACCAGGCATAGTGGTGCGGGTGGTTGTGGTGTTGGAGGAGTGGAGGTCAGCTTCAATACGTGTCAGGGGTCTGCAAAAGTACTCCTACCTTGGTACCATGTCGTACCCCCACTACTTGTTTGGTGTGGGTGTTGTCCCTGTATCCAAACACCTCTTGATTGGTACGTACATTCCGTACCTATACGTGTACCCTGCCCCTAGTGGATGTTTTCACCTTTCGAAGATGTACATGTTGATCTAGCCCCTTTATATTTTTCTAAGTATCAGATTACTTATTGACTGGAAAGGATACATATGGGAGGTAAGCTTTACTAGTGACACCTACCCTCAAAAGTAGGGTAGGGCCTTGTCAGTGAGGCTCATATTTCAAAGAGGCTCAATAAATGATGGACATGCTAGTTTGTTAAGGGGTGCAAGGTGTGAGAAGCTTCACGTGATGTTTTATGCGTGAGGCCACCCCTTCGCGAAGCGCCATCTGAGGCGTGAGGCTACCGTCTTCGCGAGGCTCCCTTTGAGGTGCGAGGCTGCCCCTTCACGAGGCGCCATCCGAGGTGCGAGGCCACCAACTTCACGAGGCGCCCTCTGAGGCACGAGGCCACCAACTTCGCTAGGCGCCTTTTGAGGCGCAAGGCCACCCCTTCGCGAGGCGCCATCCGAGGCGCGAGGCCACCAACTTCATAAGGCGCCCTATGAGGTGCGAGGCCAGCCCTTCACGAGGCGCCATCTGAGGTGCGAGGCCGCCCCTTTGCGAGGTGCCATCCGAGGCATGATGCCACCATCTTTGCGAGGCGCCCTCTGAGGCGCGAGGCCACCCCTTCGTGAGGCACCATCTGAGGTGCGAGGCCACCAACTTTGTGAGGTGCCCTATGAGGCGCAAGGCCACCCCTTCGCGAGGCGCCATTTAAGGTGCAAGGCCACCCCTTCACGAGGCGCCATCCAAGACTCCAGGCCACCATCTTCGCGAGGCGCCCTCTGAGGTGTGAGGCCACCATCTTCGTGGGGCGCCTTCTGGGGTGTGAGGTGCCTCCTTCTCTCCCGAGGCGCTACCCTTGACACGAGGCCACAACCTTCGTGAGGTGAAAGGCACTCCTTTGGTGCTACTTTTCACAACCATCGCGAGGTACAAGGCGCTCCGTAGGTGAGGCTATGTCTCACGAGATTCGCAAGGTTCATGATTGGGTGTGTGTAATTGCCTTGTGAGACTTTTGGTGCAAGGGGCAAGAACGGGTTTGGTTGCTTCCATCCTGAGTTTACATTTTGAGAGACATGAGGTGGGGGTCTTTTGTAAGCATGAAGTTTTAGCATCAACACAGCCATTGTGCTTCAATGAATGAATGAATTTAATTTCTTAAGTTTTACTTAATTCTTTAAATTTCTTTCAACGAGGGACTTGTCCTGTAGACCTGTCAACCCCATCGGATCATGTTTGATTCTGGTCCTTGAGGGACCTATCGACCCATAAGATCCAAACAAGAGACTGGTCCGAGGACCTTGTCACGAAATTATTGATCTTGTTCGATCTTGGTTCTTGAGGAGCCTATCGGCCCATATGATCCAAACAAGAGACAGGTCATAGGACCTTGTCGTCAAGTTATCGGATCATGTTCGATTCTGGTCCTTAATGGACCTATCGACCCATACAATCCAAAAGAGAGATAGGTCCTAGGACCTTGTTGTCAAGTTATTGAATCATGTTTGATCTTGGTTCTTGAGGAACCTATCGACCCATATGATCCCAACGAGAGACAGGTCCGAGGACCTTGTCGCCAAATTTATGGATCACGTTCGATCTTGGTTCTTGAGGAGCCTATCGACCCATACGATCCAAACAAAAGACTTATCCAAGGACCTTTTCACCAACTTATTTGATCATGTTCGATCTTGGTTCTTGAGGAACCTATCGACCTAAACGATCAACAAAAGAGACTAGTCTGAGGACCAGTCACCATTATTTGATCACGTTCGATCCTGGTTCTTAAGGAACCTATCAACCCATATGATAAAAAAAAAGACTGGTCCGAAGACCAGTCACCATCATTGGATCATAATCGAATCTATTCCTTGAGGGACCGATCGATAATTTGATCTAAGACTCGTTACAGGCTCGATTAGCCCATCTAAACCTGGTTAGTCCAACTTTGACACTTCTGTCTACAATCATTATAACAAGTACACGAGAGATTATGTAGATCGTGATCGACACATGCTACAAAATCTGCATTTGTGTATAGGTATCATTACTACTGAGTATGAAACCATCACCCGACTACCAATAAGGGACAAGCATTTGCTACTTGCATCATTGGATGAAAAGGAGAGCACTATGTGTCTAAATGTCGAAGCAAGGCATGGTCAAGTAGCAAGTGACCAAGGCTTTTAAACCCATGATCACTTGGGGGGCATATAGTACATACCGATCGGGGTATACACAAGCAATGAGGTTGTGACCTTAAGTACTAAGGAAGCTTAAGTTTTTCTAGGACATTTGTTCAACATATGTTCCAAAAATGCAAAAAACAAAAACAAAAAAGGCATTGGTAGGGAGACTCCTAGCCAAGTCCCTTATAGGGTGGTCGGCCAGATGATCAACCCTATAGGGTAGTCGGCCTATCACCCATCGGGTGGTCGACCTATTTTGTTCATGGTACTTAGTGAAGTATCATACTACTCACATTACCTTGGTTGTTAGCATGAAAAACGTAAAGGAGTAAGGTTAGTATGTCACGTAAAATACATATGTTCAGAGTATACTGATACCTGAACCAATGAGGATTGTGAGTTTATATACTTAGTAAGCATTGGAAATAAAAAATTTCAATCAATACACTAGTACTCATAACAAAAAAGCATAAAGGCATAAAATGTCATATGTAAAAAATTTCAAGTACAAGGTGCCCCACCAATGGCATGGAAGGAAAGACAAAGTAAAAGACCAAAAGAAGACTAACTAGGGCGAAGAGTATCATCTAAAAGACCACCCTGAGCCTCGGCAACCTCACGAGCCAGACAATTCCTAAGCTCCTTCTCTCGCATCTTCTTGGGAAGGAAATCCAAGTTCAGATTTTTGTTGGACTTCCAGATCAAGTAAAAGCAAGAGAAAGTTGTCTCTGAATACTCCTCTCAAGCCTTGTCCTTGGCAGCTTTGACCTCTTGCTCCTTCTCGACAAGATCATCCTTCTGCAATTGGTCCATGTCAGCAATCGGCTTCTCTTTCTCGGCTTCATACTGTTGGAGCTGATCGACAAGTTCCCCCTCCATCTGGGTTATCCTGAGAGTCAGCTCGATCACTTCCTACTGTTTTAGCTCTACGGTACTACGGAGGGTGTTGATCTCTTCATCCTTTGAAGCAATGTCAACATCCCTAGAGCCAAGAGCGCGCCTAAGGTCCAACACCTCTTGGCGGACAGCTTCAAGCTCAGAACGAAGGTTGGAGAGCGTAGAGGTATACTCCACAGACCTATCACGGACATGAGAGACTGGCATCAATGCCTACAAAAAACATACAAGTGTTAGATAAACGTCAGAGCACAAGATAACAAGGCAAGAAGAGAACTGTAAAAGACTCACACTCTAAATGTCTAGGAGTGACTTCGTTAGATTTATGTTCAAGTCCTCATTCTTAATCCTATTAAAAGTTGTTGTCGTCTGCTCCAGATGAGGCGCTCAGTCCATGAGGGCACTTAAGTTTTGTATAGCGGACTGATGTGGCTCAGATAAGGGAGTAGGCACAGAACAGGAAGTACCTGCATCAATGAAAATGGGAGGAACTGGTGTAGAAAAAGATGGTTCTACCTCTGCAACAGGACTAGACGCCAAAAGAATTGGACTAGACACCAAAGGAGTCAGAAGGGACTTGTAACGCCCTGGATAGCCAAGACCGTTATATTGTGTGTTTATAAAGTGCTAGACTTGCTAATCAAGTCATTTAATTAAAAACGTGTTATTGAAACTACAAAAGGACTAGGGTTAAAACGTTTTGGTCTCAAAAGTCACATTTTCATAAAGAAACATTTCCTGTTTACACGGGATCCCAAAAATGTTAAGTTTGAAACTGTTTACAAAAGATTCAAGGACTAAACACAGTATTAGCCATATTAAGGCAAAACAGACAATTAGGCAATCTCTGTCCTGATCCACTCCTCGGCCAATGCGACCGAACAGCCGGCTATGTACATTCAGCCCCGCAGCTCTCCATCTCAGGACTGTTCTAACTTTCCCTTGCCTTTACCTGCACCACGTAGCACCCGTGAGCCAAGGCCCAGCAAGAAACACAACAACAGAGCATAAGCAATCAACAGTCAATTTAATATCTCATATAGCATCACATATTCTTAACCATATCAACATTCCGAATAACCAAGCATTCAGCATACTAAACATATTAGTTTATAGCATACACCAAATCACATATGATAACTAGGGTTAGCGCCCTCAGGCCACACCCTCTGTTATCCCACTTACTCCGGCCCGCTTAAACCGAGCTCAGTGAATATTAAGCTGTCCTCGGCTATCAGTGGCCAAGCCGTGCCCTGTGCGCAAATATTGTGTACGGCACCCTTAGGCCGCTATCACATGTCCCATGGCATAATACCATCGTTGACATAATACAAATATCAGGAGCACTTAGTCCCATCACAAACATATAACCGGGTGCAGTTTTCTTACCTTTCGATTTGCTAGCTTTGATCACTTGACTCCTTGAGCGCGATCCCTCTCGAGCCCTAGCGCTCACCTAAACACAACCATAGGTCAAATTCATCACCAAACCTCAAGTCCAAAACCTAGCCTCGGGACCAATCCTGAGCCCCCGGGAAATTCTAGTTCCACCAAACAAGGTGGTGGAATCAAACCCCAAACCCTTGAAAACAACCCTAAAATTCCTTTCTGGAAATAGGGCAGCACTACAGCGCTCTTAGGAGGGCACTATAGCACTACAAGCAGAAGCAAAATCTCCCAGGAAGCATGGCCTAGCGCTACAGCGCCTAAAGGCTAGCGCTGTAGCGCTAGTCACAGACAGGCAATACCTCTATTTCCCTTCCTGCGATTTCCTCGAACCAAACTCAACCAAAACTTCTCCAAACCTTCACCAAACTCAAAAACAAGCTTATTAACACATTCCACTCATCCCAAGCACCCCAAATACTCAAAACCCAAGCACATGCACCCCTAATCTCAAAATCCACCATAGCCACTTCTAGACTTCAAAACTCAGTAGAAACCAGTCAAAACATCAAAGTTAAAAGCTCAGAATTTATACCTTTTATGGGAAGCGACCTCAAGTTTCCTCTAGACCTCTTTAGCTTGATCTTCCTTAAACCTTGGCTCCAACTTCCCTAGAATTCCCCATCAACTCAGCTTAGATACCTTAGTTAAAAACAAAAACCAGAACTGAAGGAACTATAAAGTCTTACCTCAAGTATATGGCCTATCCTTGCTAAACCCTTGCCAATTCTTCAAGCTTAGCTCAGAAACCTTATGGCTTAGTTGACCTAGCTCTCCTCTGAATTTTTCTCCAAGAAAAATGAAGAGAAATGGTGAGATAACCACAAACCGACCTTAGGAAAAGCTGTTTTGTTTTTCCTTCCTTTCTTTTCCTTCTTTTCTTTCTTTCTTCAGACTTCCATATTATTCTACAATTCCCACTAAGTATAAAGCCCTCACTTACTTATCTCTGAGAACCCAATTGACCAAAATGCCCTCCCTTTTAATTCTAACCCTTTAATCCACTTAGGGCATTTTAGTCATTTTACCCAATTCCCACTAATTCCTCGAGTGTCCCTAATATTTTCCGATTACTTCCCAATACCTAATTAATCACCAATAATATTCCTCAATCTCAAAATAGACTCCAATATACTTACTAAATTCCCATTTATACCCCCAGGCTCACCCCGAGCCGGGTATAAATCCCCGCCATGACTTTTTCGCTAAACCGCTCACTAGGATCGTCTCGAGTCACAGATCACAGATATATCCACATAATAATATGGTCTCAACAATTATCTCATATATGTAACACAGTTATGCCCATAATGGCCAAAATTACGATTATGCCCTTCTAACCTGATCAGGGCCTACATGCATACTAATACGCATAGTCATGCATCTCAAATATTCAAATAGTCATATAACATGCTTTAAATCATAATCATGCATTTTACTCATTAAAGTCACACATAATTCCCATTATGCCCTCCAGGCACACTAATCAAGGCCCTTAAGCCTTATTAGCGAATTTGGGTCGTTACAACTATCCCCTCCTAATGAGAATTTCGTCCTCGAAATTTACCTGAACAACTCGAGATACTGATCCCGCATCACTGTCTCAAGCTCCCAGGTCACCTCCTCGACCTTACTATTCCTCCACAGCACTTTAACAAGAGGAATCGTCTTATTTCGCAATACTTTATCTTTTCGATCCAAGATCTAAACTGTTTTCTCTTCATAAGCCAAATCTATCTGTATCTCAAAATCTTCATACCTCAACACATGAGTCACATTTGAGACGTACTT
The DNA here is from genome assembly GCF_963169125.1 of Humulus lupulus. Lineage (NCBI taxonomy): Eukaryota > Viridiplantae > Streptophyta > Magnoliopsida > Rosales > Cannabaceae > Humulus > Humulus lupulus. The sequence continues at coordinate 103,735,707 of NC_084793.1, forward strand.
CCAAAGCATAGAGACATGGAATACGTCATGAACCCCAGATAACGATGGTGGCAAGGCTAACCTGTAAGCCACCTGACCAATCCTTTCCAGGATCTCAAATGGTCCAATGAATCTAAGGCTTAGCTTTCCCTTCTTTCCAAACCTCCTCACCCCTCGCAATGGTGAAACTCAGAGAAATACGTGGTCCCCAACCTGGAACTCCACGTTCCTACGCTTAAGATCAGCGTAGCTTTTCTGTCTGCTCTGAGAAGTGAGCATTCTAGCCCGGATCTTCTCTCTAGCTTCACTTGTCCTCTGAACCATATCTGGCCCCAAATATCTCCTCTCACCCATCTCATCCCAATGAATGGGTGATCTACACTTCCTCCCATACAACATCTTATAGGGAGCCACTCTAATCGTTGATTGATAACTATTGTTATACGAAAATTCAATCAACGGAAGATACTTACTCCATGAACCCTCAAAATCAATCACACATGCTCTGAGCATATCCTCTAATACCTGGACAGTCCTCTCAGACTGTCCGTCAGTCTAAGGATGAAAGGTTGTACTGAACTTCAACTGAGTCCCCAAAGCCTTCTGCAAACCACCCCAAAACTTGGAGGTGAAAATAGGATCCCGGTCTGACACTATAGATTTGGGAACCCCATAGAGACGTACGATCTCCCTCACATACAACTCAGCATACTGATCCACAGTATATGTTGACCTCACTGTAAGAAAATGGGCTGACTTGGTGTATCTATCCACTATCACCCACACCGAGTCATGAAGCCCCACTATCCTGGGTAAACCTCCCACAAAATCCATAGTAATATCCTCCCATTTCCATTCAGGAATACCCAAAGGCTGAAGCAACCCTGCTGGTCGTTGATGCTCAGCTTTCACCTGCTGACAGGTTAAACATCTAGCAACATACTCTACCACATCCTTCTTCATCCCGGGCTACCAATATAAAGTCTATAAATCTTGATACATCTTCGTGGTACCCAGATGAAGTGAGTACGGCGTCGTATGAGACTCATCTAGTATCTCTCGTCTGATCCCCTCATCAGCTAGAACACATATTCGTCCCTGATACCGAAGTAATCCAACCTCAGAAACAGAATAGTCCTTAGCTACTCCCGCTAAGACATCCTCTCTAACCCTCTGTAACTGAGCATCTACCAATTTCCCTTCTCTAATATGCTCTAGCAGGGTCGACTGCAGAGTAATATTGGCCAACCGGCCTACCACCAACTCTATCCCTGCTCTGACCATCTCATCAGCTAACTCTCTTGAGATATGAATAGAACTATACAACTGACCTGGACCTCTGTGGCTCAATGCATCCGCCACCACATTGGCTTTCCCCGGATGGTAGAGAATATCACAATCATAGTCCTTTACTAACTCCAGCCAACGCCTCTGTCTCATATTCAGGTCCTTCTCTGTAAATAAATACTTTAGACTCTTATGGTCAGTGTATACCTCGCACTTCTCCCCATACAGATACTGTCGCCAAATCTTCAGTGAAAATACCACCTCTGCTAACTCCAAATCATGGGTAGGATACCGTTGCTCATACTCCTTCAGCTGCCGTGATTCATAAGCTATGACTTTCTCTTTCTGCATCAACACATAGCCTAAGCCCAACCTCGATGCATCGCAGTAAACAACGAACTTCCCTTCCCCTGAAGGAAGACTCAACACTGGCGCTATAATAAGTCGTCGTTTCAACTCTTGGAAACTGTCTTCGCACTTGTCTGACCAGATAAACTTCAGATTCTTCCGTGTCAATTCTGTCATCGGTGCTGCTGTCTTCAAAAAGCCCTCTACAAACCGTCTGTAGTAACCTGCTAAACCAAGAAAACTCCGCACCTCCGAGGCGTACCTTGGCCTCGGCCAATCCCTAACCGCCTCCACCTTAGATGGATCTACCTTAATCCCATCTGCACCCACGATATGTCCAAGGAATGTCACTTCTGGTAACCAAAATTCACACTTCTTAACTTGGCGTACAACTGATGCTCCCTCAACCTCTGAAGAACCTTTCGAAGATGAAGCTCGTGCTCTGCCTCTGAACTGGAATACACCAAGATGTCGTCGATGAAGACAATAATGAACTGATCTAGGAAATCCTTGAACACCCTGTTCATTAGGTCCATAAAGGCTGCTGGGGCATTGGTCAAACCAAAAGACATGACCAAGAACTCATAGTGCCCATACCGCATTCGGAAGGTCGTCTTAGGTATGTCCTCATCCTTGATCCTCAGCTGGTGATAACCAGATCGAAGATCAATCTTTGAGAACACTGTCTTACCCTGCAGCTGATCGAACAAGTCATCAATCCTTGGTAGGGGATACTTATTCTTGATAGTCAACTTGTTCAATTCTCGGTGGTCGATGCACATCCTCAATGTCCCGTCCTTCTTCTTCACAAATAAAACTGGAGCACCCCATGGCGAGTAACTAGGCCTGATAAACCCCAAATCCAAAAGCTCATGCAGCTGTATCTTTAATTCTTTTAGTTCCGCCGATGCCATCCTATATGGTGCCCTCGACACTGGCTTTGTCCCTGGCGCCAACTCAATGACAAACTGAATATCTCTACGCGGCGGCAACCCAGGAAAATCCTCAGGAAACACATCCAAGAATTCACAAACCAATCTGGTCTCCTCCGGTCCTACTGGTGAAACTCTGGTGGTATCCACCACACTAGCCAGAAAGCCTATACATCCACCCTGTGACAAGTCTCTGGCTCTCAATGCACATATCCTGGGTACGCGGGGTCCATGCACCGCTCCCACAAAAACAAAGGGATCCTCGCCCTCTGGCTCAAAAGTCACCATCTTCTTCCTGCAGTCAATGGTAGCTCCATATCTAACCAACCAATCCATACCTAGGATCTTGTCAAAGTCCTCCATACTCAACTCAATTAAGTCTACTGACAACTCCCTACCATCAACTATCACTGGCAGTGCTCTAATCCACCTCATAGATACTACCAGTTCTCATGTAGGCAAAATAGTCCTAAACCCTGAAGTACTATACTCACTAGGTCTACACAATCTATCAATCACCTTATCAGATACAAATGAATGCGTAGCACCAGAGTCTATCAAAACAATAAAAGAAGTGCCAGTGCTAGAAAGTTGACCTGTCACTACCGAGGGACTAGCCTCGGCCTCTGCCTGCGTCAGGGTGAACACTCGAGCTGGAGTCAAGCTGTCCACCTTCCCTGTCTCTCCCTTCTTCACAGTCGGGCAATCCTTCCTGAGGTGTCCCACCACCCCGCACACATAGCAGGCTTTAGCCCGACACTCGCCCGGATGGCGTCTCCTGCATCTCGTGCACTCTGGATAAGTCCTCCATGTATCACCGCCTCCCTGGCGGCCACCCTAGGTACCCCGACCTCTCCTATCTGGACCAGGAGCGATCGAAGCCTCAGGGGTCTTTCTCTTCAAATCACTGGGGCCTCCGCCCCTACCTGAACCAGAATATGGAGGCACCGCCTTGCGGCCCTCCCTCCTCACAGCACACTCTCTCCATATCTTGTTCTCCACTTCCTCAGCAGTAAGAGCCTTCTCCACAGCCTGGGCATAAGTTGTCCCTCCAGGAACTGTGGTAATTCTCACATCTTGGGCTATCATAGCATTCAGCCCTCTGATAAATCTGTCCTGCCTAGCTGCATCAGTAGGCACAAGATTTGGTGCAAACTTCGCAAGTCTGTCAAATTTCAAGGCATATTCTGTAACTGTCATACTGCCCTGAACCAGCCGCACGAACTCATTTACTTTCGCTGCCCTGATGGCAACATTATAATACTTATGACTAAACAAATCCTTAAACCCTTCCCAAATCAATGCAGTAACATCTCTGGTCTGTGATGCCACCCCCCCCCCCCCCACCAGATTCGGGCATCCTCCCTCAGCATATAAGTGGCACAGGCCACTCTGTCATGTCCTTCCATCCTCATAAAATCAAGAATGATAGTAATCATGGTCATCCACTGCTCAACCTTCAGTGGATCTGGTCCTCCCTCAAAGATCGAGGGTTGTTGCTTCCTGAACCGCTCATACAACGGTTCCCATTTGTTCCCAACCTCTACTGGCTACACTACAGGTACCACTGCAGGTGGCACGATGGGGGCAACACTCCCTGATGGAGCCTGCTGCCGCAGAATTCGGATCTATTCATCTTGGCTCTATAGCCGAGCCTACATGTCTGCCATTAACTGCTGCCAGTTCTCAGGTACTGGCGGAGGGGTCTGGCCCTGATCATCATATCTAGCCTCAGACATGCCAGCTAGTCGCATGGATTTTCTTGGACGCATAATTATCCAAGTCAATCTGCAATCAACGACTCGACCATTAGGCTATGATGACAGGGTAATAATCCTTTCATGATCCATCACTGGAACTCCAATCATTCACAAGCAATCAAAGTATAGCAATTTATTCAGATATTCATTCGCATGCACAGCAGTGCTAATAAGCACGCCTCGATAGCATCATGCAATAGTCAAGGGCCAAGCCTTATCAGTATCTCATGCTCCCTATTAACCAAGCAGATATCAACAATCATATCCCACTCAAATCATTTAAGCACATAGTCATGTATACACAATTATCAAACCCTGAGTTGAGCTTGTCTCTCGCGGCGAATGTACATATCAAGCCAGTCTTAAGGACCCATAAACCTAGGACACTTTGATACCAAGTTGTAACGCCCTGGATAGCCAAGACCGTTACACTGTGTGTTTATAAAGTGCTAGACTTACTAATCAAGTCGTTTAATTAAAAACGTGTTATTGAAACAACAAAGGGCTAGGGTTAAAACGTTTTGGTCTTAAAAGTCACATTTTCATAAAGAAACATTTCCTGTTTACACGGGATCCCAAAAATGTCAAGTTTGAAACTGTTTACAAAAGATTCAAGGACTAAACACAGTATTAGCCATATTAAGGCAAAACAGACAATTAGGCAATCTCTGTCCTGATCCACTCCTCGGCCAAGGCGACCGAACAGTCGACTATGTACATTCAGCCCCACAGCTCTCCATCTCAGGACTGGTCTAACTTGCCCTTGCCTTTACCTGCACCACGTAGCACCCGTGAGCCAAGGCCCAGCAAGAAACAAAACAACAGAGCATAAGCAATCAACAGTCAATTTAATATCTCATATAGCATCACATATTCTTAACCATATCAACATTCTGAATAACCAAACATTCAGCATACTAAACATATTAGTTTATAGCATACACCAAATCACATATGATAACTAGGGTTAGCGCCCTCAGGCCGCAACCTCCGTTATCCTACTTACTCCGGCCCGCTTAAACCGAGCTTAGTGAATATTAAGCTGTCCTCGGCTACCAGTGGCCAAGCCGCGCCCTGTGCGCAAATATTGTGTACGGCACCCTTAGGCCGCTATCACATGTCCCATGGCATAATACCATCGTTGACATAATACAAATATCGGGAGCACTTAGTCCCATCACAAACATAAAACCGGGTGCAGTTTTCTTACCTTTCCATTCGCTAGCTTTGATCACTTGACTCCTTGAGCACGATCCCTCTCGAGCCCTAGCGCTCACCTAAACACAACCATAGGTCAAAGTCATCACCAAACCTCAAGTCCAAAACCTAGCCTCGGGACCAATCCCGAGCCCCCGGGAAGTTCTAGTTCCACCAAACAAGGTGGTGGAATCAAACCCCAAACCCTTGGTCAAAAACCCTTGAAAACAACCCTAAAATCCCTTTCTGGAAATAGGGCAGCACTACAGCGCTCTTAGGAGGGCACTACAGCGCTACAAGCAGAAGCAAAATCCCCCAGGAAGCATGGCCTAGCGCTACAGCGCCCAAAGGCTAGCGCTGTAGCGCTAGTCACAGACAGACAATACATCTATTTCCCTTCCTGCGATTTCCTCGAACCAAACTCAACCAAAACTTCTCTAAACCTTCACCGAACTCAAAAACAAGCTTATTAACACATTCCACTCATCCCAAGCACCCCAAATACTCAAAACCCAAGCACATGCATCCCTAATCTCAAAATCCACCATAGCCACTTCTAGACTTCAAAACTCAGTAGAAACCAGTCAAAACATCAAAGTTAAAAGCTCAGAATTTATACCTTTTATGGGAAGCGACCTCAAGTTTCCTCTAGACCTCTTTAGCTTGATCTTCCTTAACCCTTGGCTCCAACTTCCCTAGAATTCCCCATCAACTCAGCTTAGATACCTTAGTTAAAAACAAAAACCAGAACTGAAGGAACTATAAAGTCTTACCTCAAGTATATGGCCTATCCTTGCTAAACCCTTGCCAATTCTTCATGCTTAGCTCAAAAACCTTATGGCTTAGTTGACCTAGCTCTCCTCTGAATTTTTCTCCAAGAAAAATGAAGAGAAATGGTGAGATAACCACAAACCAACCCTAGGAAAAGCTGTTTTGTTTTTCCTTCCTTTCTTTTCCTTCTTTTCTTTCTTTCTTCAGACTTCCATATTATTCTACAATTCCCACTAAGTATAAAGCCCTCACTTACTTATCTCTGAGAAGCCAATTGACCAAAATGCCCTCCCTTTTAATTCTAAACCTTTAATCCACTTAGGGCATTTTAGTCATTTTACCCAATTCCCGTTAATTCCTCAAGTGTCCCTAATATTTTCCGCTTACTTCCCAGTACCTAATTAATCACCAATAATATTCCTCGATGTCAAAATAGACTCCAATATACTTACTAAATTCCCATTTATACCTCCAGGCTCACCCCGAGCCGGGTATAAATCCCCGCCATGACTTTTCCGCTAAACCGCTCACTAGGATCGTCTCGAGTCACAGATCACAGATATATCCACATAATAATATGGTCTCAACAATTATCTCATATATGTACACAGTTATGCCCATAATGGCCAAAATTACAATTATGTTCTTCTAACCTGATCAGGGCCTACATGCATACTAATACACATAGTCATGCATCTCAAATATTCAAATAGTCATATAACATGCTTTAAATCATAATCATGCATTTTACTCATTAAAGTCACACATAATTCCCATTATGCCCTCCAGGCACAATAATCAAGGCCCTTAAGCCTTATTAGCGAATTTGGGTCGTTACAAGACTCCTCAAGAGGAACCTCCATGACCGACTCAGCCTCAACCCTGACCTTTTTTGCCACTCGAATAAAAAGACTGGCCTCGGTGGGATTCGACCTCTGCTGGGTATGAACAAAACCAAACATGTTTGAGCCTACAAAAGAAGATCAAATGTTAGAAGGATATTAAGCACAGATGAATTATAAAATAAAGGAGATAAAGTGTCGAAACTTTTGAATGAGATTCGAGTTCGAACGTAGTCTCATCAAAGTCGTCCAAAACCAACGATGAGCACGCAACAAATGCACCCACCTCATCACCCTCATGTCCAGCCCGCACTGGCAAAGAGGGTACTTCCTTGACATGAATGGGTCCCAAGGAGTCTATGGCAGTCACGGGCTCGGAAACATTGTCATCTGAACATCGGCTATGGTAGGAGGAAACAGCCTCACCTCGCTAAGGTTCTCTAGAGTAACGAGGTACTTGACATTCTTCTCCTCAGGGGTCATGGAAATCAATGCCTTGGCCCTAACTGTCATAGCCTGGGCCAAGAGCGGTCTATAAAAAGGCCCAACGTGCTTAAACTTGGAGTAGTTTGCCTCTACGTCCTTAATAAAGAAATAGTTGTCGGCGTATTTAAATGCCTTGCTATTTCCAGAGATCTCTTCCAAGAAGGTGTTGGTACCCTCGCTCATATAATCGTGCATCGTCAACCACGATCCAGAGAAACAAAGAGAAGACCCCATGATATCATAATCACGGGGAGGTGGACACGTATCTCCACTCACAATGATCGTGTACCAAACCACAATCTCCAGTACTACTAATCATGTAACAGCCCCTGGGTACTATAAATAAATGACCTAGGGCTTCATAAAGGGGTCTCTTTTTTCCCAGGGGATCACTTTTTCTGGAATTTTGGAGATCTAAAGAACATTTGGGGAGAAATTATGGGCAAGTGAGAATAAGTGAATACTTTGGTTCAACAGTGTAATTGTCGAGTGATTCAATACTAAAAGCTAAGTAGATTAGGTTATTACTGTTCATCATAATAGGGCTAAACCACTATAAAATTCCTGTGTGTTTATTTAAGATAATCGTACCATGTCATTTATTCTATTTATTTCGTTCAAAAGGTGTCGTATACTATACATACGACTGTTGGCCAATTTCACAGGTCAACAAATACGTTATTAATTATCTCTTGTCACAACCATAATTGTCACTCAATCCTCTATAGACGTCTACAATGAGATGGGACTAAAATACCGTTTTACCCCTCATTGTTTTTTATCCTTAAAACACTTAGTTCCTTGTAAATGATATTTGAGTAAACTAATATTAATTACTGAAATGAGATCTCTATCATTTAGCACCTTGAACCAAACTAAAAGGAAACCATCATTTCACTTCTTCATCAGAAGCTATAGATGTTCATATCTATGATTAACACTCCCACTCAATTATACTACCTAATTCCCAATATGTATGTATGGGCTAATCCGTAGGGTAAGCTGGTAACGAACAAGTCAAAGAACTCAAATAATACAATTAGTTAGAGTACTAACCACTCAGAATGGAGATTGAATTGACATATAGTCAACTATATGATATGACTAGAATAGATAATAACGGTATGTGTACTTATCCTATCTACTGTCAATATCGGTTCAGTCTGATGTAACAAATACATCCGATCTTATCTACTTTGCTAATGTTTTGGAAAGAACATGACATTGCGATGTGTAAGTAGGTCATATCATAGATTGGCAAGTCAGTGTAAATCCTGTGCACTGACTAATCTTAGGACTAACTTATTTTGAACATATAATCATATTTACATGCCACTGTGATTACGTCACTATAAATATGATTAGCTATATACTCGGGTGTTGACTGTGTTTTTAGCCAACGACGTGAGAACGTCAAAAACAATAAACCTTGAAGAGAATTTAAACGACACAGACAGTTTAATCAAGAAAAGTAAATAACACAGAAGATTTTATAGTGGTTCAGCCCCGATCAGTCGGTAATAGCCTAATCCACTTAGAGTTGTGATTATAGATCTATACTCAAGATCAGATAAACTGAGCCAACTGAGTTTCTTCAGTACAGATTGCAAAAATACAAGAATTCTTTCAAATGCCAGCACTTTCTCTCTCTAGAATACTCAGACCCAAATTTTCCCAAAGGTCCAAAAAGAAGAAGAAACCCCTCTCTAATCCCATAAGCCCTCTATTTATAGGCTTAGGGTCATACATCTGATATCCCCTAGAATCGGGATATTTTATTATATTTATTACATTTAAATTACAAAAAACATTCAAAATGTAACAAAACCCCCAATTTGTGGGAAGAATGAGAGATGCCCGTGCGCCAAGACCGGTTCTTGTTGAAGCTGTTTCTGGGAATCTTGACTTAGTCCTCCTCTAGCTAGTTGATCCACCTCACCTCCACTCTGGTTGATCATACACATGTTGGTCGGACATACACTTGCTGGTAGGACATGCAAGTGCTGGTAGGACATACACTTGCTGGTAGGACATGCAAGTGCTGGTCGGACACATGCATGTTGGACATATGCAAGTGCTAGGACATTAACTTCTCTCCTCTAACATGACACTCTCCTCTAGCATGCCATGTCTCCCCTCTAACATGGAACTCTCCTCTAGCATGCCATTTCTTTATTTGGACAACCATGCACTGGTTGGACATATGCATAAAGACCAAATTCTTGGGCTCTCCTCGGACCACACCCTTGAGGTCTCCTCAGACCACTCTCTTGGGTTCTCCTCGGACCAAGGTCCCTTGGGCTCTCCTCGGACCAAGGTCCCTTGGACTCTCCCCGGACTACTCTCTTGGGTTCTCCTCGGACCAAGGTCCCTTGGGCTCTCCTCGGACCAAGGTCCGACCTCACCTTGGCCTTTCATCGGACCAAGGTCTGACCGGGCACTTAGACTGCTCCTCGGATGTACTTGGCTTGGACGTGACACTCTCAAGCAGTCAAAACTCTTCATCAGTCTACTGGGTCACTTTATCACAACTCTCAGGAGTCAATGTATTTATTGACTATTTAATGTGTCTTTTACGGACCATGTACTGCCATTTGTCACCTCTATTGCCGCGTCATCAATCTCCATTTTTGGGGATAACATTTGGATTTAATATAAGTTTATATTAAAAAAATAATCATGAAAATAAAACATGTGAGCAAAGTGATTGACCAAGTCATAAATTGATTTCTATTCTTTTATTGATAATAAAATGAGATTACAAAGAAATAAGGTTTTATTTAGGGCATAAAACCCCAACAAACTCTCACTTACACTAATTGAAACTAATGCCTTAATTCTACTAATCATGTTTCCTTGATATGCTTATCAAATGTAGCTTTTGGCAGTGTCTTCGTAAACGGATCCACAAGATTGTCTTTAGATACAATCTTCATAACCTTCACATCTCCCCTGGCCGCATATTCTCGAATTATGTGATACTTCCTTTCTACATGCTTAATCCTCTTGTGACTTCAAGGTTCTTTCGAGTTGGCTATCACTCATGTGTTGTCACAAAACAACACAAGAGGTTCATCCATTTCTGGAATAACACCAAGATCTGAATAGAACATCTTTAGCCAGACTATTTCCTTAGTTGCTTCTGACGCAGCTATGTATTCAGCCTCCATGGTGGAATCTAAGATCGCAGACTGCTTTACGCTTCTCCATATCATAGCTCCACCCCCAAGAGTAAACACCATTCCAGAAGTAGACTTCTTGTCATCGACATCAATCTGAAAATCTAAATCGGTGTAGCCTACAGGGTTCAGAACACCACCCTTGTAGACTAACATATAATCCCTAATTCGCCTTAAAAACTTCAAGATATGCTTAACTGCTATCCAATGTTCTGGTCCTGGGTTTGACTGATACCTGCTCACTACTCCCACTGCATAGCAGATATCTAATCTAGTACACAACATAGCATACATCAGACTTCCAACTGCAGATGCGTAAGAAACTTTTCTCATTGCATCTTCCTCTTCATGAGTCTGGGGAGAATGCTTCTTTGAAAGATGAATTCCATGGCGGGACGGTAGACATTCTTTCTTGGAAATTGTCATTGAGAAACGTTCAAGCACTTAATCTATGTAAGATGCTTGAATAGAGCTAAGAGTGTGTTCTTTCTATCCCTAATGATTTGGATACCTAGAACATAACTTGTTTCACCCAAATCCTTCATCTGGAATTGAGTGTTCAACCAATTCTTCACATCTAACAATTTCTTAACATTGTTTCCAACGAGGGAATGAGAGAGATCAAGTGTGTTCCTACTACCTCTGGTGGTTTCCTAAACCTCAATTGATCCTCCACCTTAGCCAAAAAGACTAGAGTACCCATCAAGACAACTCAGCCCTCTAATTGTTCTAAGGGTAACATGGTCTTTTCCCAATTCCCACTAATTCCTCAAGTCATCCTACCATTTTCCGATTAATCCCTTCATGCCCAAATAATTACCAAATACTCTCTCATTACTCAATAAACCCCAAAATACCCCTAGGCTCACCCCGAGCCGGGTATTAAACCATGTTGTGACTATTTCGCTAATCCGTTCACTAGGATCACCTCGAGCCGTGTACTGCAAATATATCCACATAATAATGGTCTCTACCATTTAACACACATAATCACATTTATGCTCTTAACGGACCAAAATTATAGATATGTTCTTATAAACAATAAAAGGCCCACATGCATATCTAATACTCATAAGCATGCATATAATATATTCGCATCATCATATATATCATGCATGCCACATAGTCACACATTTAAATTACATAATCACATACATATCCAATTATGCCCTACCAACACGCTAATCAATGCACTAAACCCTATTAGCATTTCTAGGTCGTTACACTGTCGCAGGGTATCACCAAGAAACTGAATCGATCTTCAATTTCTTCACACCCTTCCAAAGTATCCTTAGAATCACCTAGACGAGAGTGGGCAATTCTCAACACATAAGATAGACATAAAGAGAAGAAGAAAAAAGAATATTGAGGCTTAGAAAATGACTTATGGTGTAGAGAGAATCTAAAACCTAGAGCATCAAGAATAAATCTTCTGATTTTCTATCACATAGTCTTTCTGTCATCTTTCTTCAACTCTCACTTAGCATTCCTTTTATAGGTTCAATTAGGTTACTTATTTAATTAAAAATAATAATAAAATAATAACAAATTATCAGCTCTAGGTCGAAATTCTCATGGGCCATAGGCCCGTGAAATTTTCCTTTTAATTATAAGCTCGTTGGACTTAAAATCAAGGCCCATATTATTTCCTATTGATTAATTAATTAAATAATTATTTAAATTCTTTGTCAAATTAATTATTTATAATTTGAACCTTGATTTAAACTTATTTATTAATTTAGACACCAATTTATCTTAATTAATAAATCTGTCCTAATTTCTCTTTTTCTTCTCTAAATTACACAACTCTGTGAAACTATCCAAAATTGACTTTTGATCACTCTAATTGATAATTAAATCAATTAATTGAGACTATCTAGATGATTTTATTCAAGGTATAGTGGGGACCATGAGCCTATGAAATTAAGCTCCAATAAGGTATCATAAATTTAACAAATAAATTTACTAACTTATTAATTCCTCGCGACTCCACTAAAGACTCAGAATTGCACTCTTGAATTCATAGAACACTCTATAACAAATATAGATACGTTATTAATTATCCATTGTTACAACCATAATTGTCACTCAATTCTCTATAGACGTTCTACAATGAGATGGGACTAAAATACTGTTTTACCCCCTCATTGTTTTTTATCCTTAAAACACTTAGTTCCTTGTAAATGATATTTCAGTAAACTAATATTAATTACTGAAATGAGATCTCTATCATTTAGCACCTTCAACCAAACTAAAAGGAAATCATCGTTTCACTTCTTTATCAGAAGTCATAGATGTCCATATCTATGATTAACACTCCTACTCAATTATACTACCGAATTCCCAATATGTAAGTATGGGCTAGTCCGTAGGGTAAGCTGTAATGAACAAGTCAAAGAACTCAAATAATACAATCAGTTAAAATACTAACCACTCATAATTGAAAAAGAATTGACCTATGGTCAACTATATGATATGACTAGAATAGATAATAACGGTATGTTTACTTATCCTATTTACTGTCAATATCGGTTCAGTCTGATATAACATATACATACGATTTTATCTACTTTGCTGATGTTCTATAAAAAACATAACACTGCGATGTGTAAGTAGATCATATCATAGATTGGCAAGTCAATGTAAATCTTGTGGATTGACTAATCTTAGGACTAACTTATTTTGAACATGTAATCATATTTATATATTCCACTGTGATTACATCACTATAAATATAATTAGCTATATGCTCAGGATTTAATAAAAGTGTATATTAAACAAATAATCATTGAAATAAAACATTTGAGCAAAGTAATTGACCAAATCAAAAATTAATATCTATTCTTTTATTGATAATAAAATAATATTGCAAAGAAATTGAATTTTAATTAAGGCATAAAGCCCCAATACAATGTTAATGGAGATTAAGGATTTTGTTGCTGACAGGGAGTTGATTATTATAAAATTAGAAGGAGGAGAAGATTCGGCCATTGGGAAGAAAAAAATAATAAAGGAAAACTCATTATAGTATATGGGCATCTGATACCATATGAAAATGATGAACTTTGAAAGTAAGAATTTCATTTCAAAACAAAATAGTAAGAATTTTTTTGCTATATTATATTACTTGGCTATGCTACTTTTTATACAGAGAATGAAAGGTTGACTAAGGATTACACATAAAGACATAAATTAATTTACAAGGTCTATATAGCTGTAGCAATTGTAATAATAAGGATACATAATATTTGACACTTGTATAGGTAATAAAAGAGAATATACAAAATTAATTTTTGGTAGAGATATTATCTCTCACTCACACTACATACCCCCTTTCACGCACGGAAGCCAGTCTCTCTTCTGGGAGACCCATACTGACTGCAACCAGAAACAAAAAAAATCAATAACAACCATGAAAATTGTCGACAGCCAACATCGGAAAATCACCATAATCGTTGACCACCAAGCATGGAAAAATCAAGAGAAATTAAGATCAAGTGAAATTTTTTTGATGGTCTAATTTATTCATCAAATTTTGTTGCTGTTTGGTTGATTCACATAGTTTAGTGATATTTTTTTCTTATAATTTTGTTGCTTTCTGGTTATTTTCGAAGATCTAGAAGAGAAAATATTGAATTGAAATTTTGGGTGGTATAAGAAAATAGTAAAAGTATTTTAAAATTTCAATTTAATACAATGATGATGTCGGATTGTTGGCATGTTGTATTAGCCTTGTTGTCAATGATCGTCGCATACAAACTCTATAAATACCACAGTTAACATTCTAAACAAAGCAACATACTTTTTAGTGAATGAAATCGATATCAATTTTGATACAAAGCAATTGATTACTAGGATGACAAAAATAATTATCTTCATTTTGAAGTTAGTCAAGAATTAATACCAAAATATTGAAAATATGAAGACTTTGTTGAGAAACTACATCAACAACTACATTGCAACACAGAAACAACAACCATTCAACTATAATATCAAGTGAAAGAATGTTATCCGCCACTAAAAATTGTAGATGACGACGGTCTCCTTTTTTAACATGCAACTAAAATTCAAAGAGACAGTTTTCACAGAGTGATTAATGCTCAAATTTATACATTTTAAGGCTTCAATTGTGTACCTAAATTCAATTTAAATTAATTATTTTTATGGTTTTAATTATAAGATTATGTTTAGTTGAGAATATTTAATTTATTTTGGTTTTGTGTTATATTTCAGATTTCAGAAAAATAGTATAAAAAAACCCAATTGAAAAGCCCAACCCAATAGGAAAAGAACCCTAAGTCGAGCTAGCCCAGCAGCGCGACGTGGCATCCTCCGATTGGTTGAGCGGAGCCGAGCCGAGCCATCCCTGCCGAGTCGGCACATGTTGCCTTCTTCCATGCATGACCCACATTGCCACGCGTTTGACCGAGCGTTCCGCACACGACACGTGTCACCTTTTGTCCCCTCCACTAGCTGCATCTAGCACGCATGAGACCCACCACGTTGCCCACTCACCTGACTGAGCTCCTCCCAGTAGCTGCCCCCCCCCCCCCCCCCCCACTTGCCTACAACTTTCAACCAGGGATCTCTGCATTTGACACATGGTTTGGCCGTGTCCCCCCACTCACCTGTGCAATACCTCCAAACCCAACAAATGTCCAAGGTTGTCTCCCACTCCACCAGTAGCCTTTTTCAACACACCAATTCGAGCTTGACACATGTCTCACTTCCATCAGAATTTGAAGCCACTTTTTCCACTACACTGTACATGATTTTTTCACATTTTGGGGTCTATTTTCACTATAAATAGAACCTAAAGCTAGTGAAAAATTATCAATTTGGAGAGATCATATTAGAGAGTTTAGAGAGAGAAATACATGTGTTATTTTGTTTATTTCTTTTATATTTTTGAGTGAAAACAACGTCTATTTTAAGCTAAATTTTTTGGAGGAAATACTAGAGTGGAGTTCATGTTCAACATTATTTTTCTAATATATTAATTGTCTTTGTTCTTTATTTCTATATTTGTTTCAATTGAATTTTTTTCTTCTAAATTTATTGGTGTCTTTTACATAAGTTTAGTCATGTTTTTCTTATGCAACTTAGGCTATTTATTTAATATAGGATTTTTATTATATTATATGTTTTTTACTGCATTCTGTCATTGGTATTTTATTGCTCTAAGGTATATAATACAAAAGATTGTAAAATTAGAAGTTAGAGTAAATTTAATTAAGAACATATTTTAATGTGAGCTTTATTATATATTTTTTCAAACTATAATTAATAGTGTAGAATTATAGTTGTGTAGAATGAATCAATTTTATTAAAAAAAAAAAGTGTTTGCATGAATGAAACTTGTGCCTTCCATGTTCGCTTTTTTATTTTAATTCTTCTTAATTTAGTGTTTAATTTTACAAATAATTTTTTTCTCAAAGTTACATTATTTCAAAGTTTCTTATTTTTAATTTCCCAAATTACTAATCTTTCATTTTGTTTGTACTTTGCCTCTCTGTGGATACGACAAAGTTCGTTTACTACTGGGACCGCTTAAGAGTTTATTGGGCAACATCACAAGGCATCCCTTATGTGTGAACACAGTGAAAATAAGACAACACAATCAACTGTTCCCTTTTCACCTTTAGAGAGTTAACAGTGACACAAGAACATGACATACATAATGAATTAATTTATGAATATGAAAAACAACGCAAGATCGATCTCACATAAATACCATACACAATTATGGCCTAATCCAAAAAATGTATATTCAACACAAGATTAACACAAAATCAACAAGTCAACGTTGTCGTAGAAATTTGAAGAAGAAGAAGAATGATGAAGGAAAGAGATGGAGAGAGAGGTGTTGGACACGAGAAATGAAAAAAACAGAGAGAATGAACAATGTATCATCAATAACATATTGACTCATCCCTTCTAAATCTTCAAAAAGAAACAAAACAAACTGAAAAGTTGAAGGCAATTAAACAATAACTACAAAACATCTAAAAAGAAATATATCCTTTAATATAAAAATGATATTGATAACAATTAAACAACATCAACAAGTAAAAAAAATAGTAAACAACACAAATTTAAAATGCATAACAACAACATTAAACAGCTAGCAAACACAACATAAACTTAAAAGTAATAAAAAGAAAGTGAGAACTTTATTTGCAAATGAAGAGGTAGAAACCGATCTTAACTGAGTAGTAACCATTATGAAGAATATGAGATCAAAAAATTGTATTGATCTTTGGAAAAAAGAAGAAGATGGAAAATTGAGAAGATGAATAGAAACTTAAATAGGCATGTGGTATGGGCAACGTGCAAGAAAAGAAAAGAAAATGATTAAAATGTGCAGGAAGAAGTAGGTAGATTGTCCTTTTCTCTTGCTACCTGTTAAACATCTACATTTTTTTACAATCTCACATTATTTTATTAAAGGATTTCATAAATATATATTTTTTATTTTTTTCACTTTGTTACGGTCCCTGAATTTTTTTATTCAAAAATACTACCTTAGGTTTTCAAAATTACAATTTTCAAAGTTTTTTATTTACAAAAATACAGTGCAAAAAAAAGCAATTAAAAACAACAATTGGACAACTAGACACCAATCCACTGTATACTAACACATTAAAAAATAATAATTGGACAACAATTAGAAGTCAACCCACTGCATACTAAAATTAAAATATATCTCAAAAGAACTAAACATCAATTAGAAATCAACACAACAATATAAAAATTATACATAAACTTAAATAACTTAAAAACAACATAAAAATAACTATACATAGACCAAAACAACACAAAAACATCATAAAAGAAGAGAAATACACAAAATTGTAAAAATGTAAAATTGAAAAAAAAAAACTGTTAGTAAAAAAAATGTAATTTTTAGTGAAATTAAGTGCATTATGTAAATTATTATATTCTGCATAATAATAATAATAATAAGTGTGTGCGCTCTAACTTCCCAGTGTCTCAAATATGTGTAAATAATAATAATAATAATAATAATAATAATAATAATAATAATAGTGGAGGTGGGTAACGTGTGAAACTAAAAAAAAAAACTACTGAAAAAAAAGTGTGGGAGGAAAATAAGTAGAGAGAGGACATAAGAAAATAAGAAATAAATAAACAAAATTGGAATAATATATATCACATTTCGTGTCCCCGTTATCCTTATCGTGATTGGATAAAGAGTAGAATGACTAGAGAGAGATATAATCGAGTGACTTTGAGAGTGTAAAAGAAAAAAAAAACTTGTAGAAAATGTTAGGACGCACCAAACCATATTATTGTAACTAGAGCTGTAAATGTGGGCGGCCCGGCCCGACTCACATTTTTCGTGCCTCCAAATAATTCGGGCTGGGTTGAGCTCGTATTTCAATTTGTGTCGGGTCGGACCAGCCCACAGGCCCGGCCCACTTTCTTTACTTTGGCTTATTTTATTATTGAAAAAAATGTGAGGATGGAGAATTTAACCTTTTACCTCATTTTTAAGGATCAATGGACTCACCACCAATCCAAATACATTTCTTTGTTTAAATTATAGTTTTAGATATTTTTATATACTTTTTAACAATACTTTGCACAAAATTATATCAAATATAATTATTAGAATTTGAATACCTAATAATAAATACTAAAAAATTTAACTCACAAATCTTAAAATAAATTAATATAATTATAAAAATATAAAATTGAGAAAAATAATATACTTTTATTATAATTTTAATTTATAGATAATTGACAAATAAAAATTTATTATCGTTCTTAATGTCAAAATATCGGACTTTTTATCGTGTTGTGCTTTCGGACTAGTTTGTTCGTGCTTTCATGTCGTGCCTTCGGGCTTGTCGTGTCGTGTCGTGCTCAGGCCCATATCGTGTTGTGTCGTGTCGTGCCAATTTTCAATTCGTGTCGTGCCTGGCCCAAGCCCATACTTTTTCGTGTCGTGTCTTGTCGTGCTCATGCCTCCCAGGCTGGTGCCGGTTCCGTGCGGTGCTAGAAAGTCCGGCCCCTATTTATAGCTCTAATTGTAACTAGTAAAGACACATGCCATAGCACGTGACCCTTGGATAAAAAAATCTAGTTGATTAAAATTAAAATATATAATATATATTTATCTATATCTCTTCTATATAAAAAGTGTATAGATAATGGAAATTATTGGTTTTAACTGTTTTTTTTTTATTAACTTTAATAGAAATTCTTATATTTAACGGTAGATTGCAAACATGACTTAATCTTAAATAAAATTAAATAATTAAACAAATTAAAATATGATATTTTCATATATTTTACAATAATAATTATTTAAAAATAATAAAACCATGTATTTATAATTTAAATAAAATTTAATTAAACTTAATATTGTATTAAATATATAATATATAATATTTTGTTGTCACTGTCAAATTCAAAAACTAGAACAAACATAAACTTAAACAATAAATAAATAAATTAATTGATTAAAATATGATATTTTTAAGATATTTTATGATAATTTAAATAATTAAATCATATTTATTTAAAAATAATAAAGATATACACATCATTTTTTATCTTATAAATTTGTGTGATAGTTTATTTTTTATCAAGTGATTGAATCTTTTTTTTCTTTATCAAATTCATCAAATGACATTGCGAGATACATTAGAAACTAAAAATAGTTGATGCATGTATACTACTGTCTACACTATGACTTTTTCTATTTATATTTTATTTCTATTATTAATTTATTTTTAAATATTATTGTATTTTATATATATATATCTTGTAAATATATATATGTCAACGTTGTGTTTAGATGTCATATATGTAGAGATTATAGATATATACTATAAAACTATAATTCATTCTATTATATATACTTTTAAAAAAAAAAATGAACCTGTTTTTATTAAAATTATAAATAATATTTACAATTTTAAAACTAAGCAAACGTGCATTGCACGTTACTTCTTCCTATTATTATTTAAATGTATAATAACTTTTCTTAAAATAAATATAAACTTGTAACAGTATAATGCCTATTTATTTATGTAATTATAAATATGTTTGTACGCCCTGATTTTCCACGGGCTATTAGCGAGCTGAGATATGGCCTAATTATATCAGCCTCGTGGATACCACGTGGCCGGAGCTGCTGTCGTCAGGTCCTACCTTTTTAGCTCGAGGTAACCAAAGGTTTACCAAGATTATTTAAGGGCCGAGTCAGGTAAATAAAGACCGCGGGCCAAGAAGGCATCCAGCTCGAGGCACGAGCTAGAGTTGGAAGCTATGACCCTTTATAAAGTCAACCACGCAATGTAAACGTGCATATATCAGACATCACGTGTCTGATATATCCCTGAATTCTCGGACACGCCGCATGAACGTGCGTGTTCAGGCACCCACGACTGGGTTGGGCCGTGTGGCCCATTATCCCCCTTACCTATTGATTAGACCACATTTTGTTTGTCAGGTTTTAGGAATTAATCATGAATGTCACAGAAGTGACATAATGGGTCAGAAGGTCACGGGATGACCCCCCTTACCAACTCCCAGGTGCCCTCTCCTATAAATATGGAGACTCTGGGAGTTGCAAGGGGTTGGATTCGATTGTGTAACAAAATACCCTATAAAGAATACTAGAAGTATAGCAATAATATTGGCTGGTGGAGTTGAAGGATTTTAACCTTTGAACCACCTAAAAATGTATTTGTGTCATCAGTCCATTTTAAGATCATTCATCTGTTTCGATTCATTATCCAGCACTAATCCATTTATCTTATTTTCTTAATTATCTGTTGGCGAAGAACCGCGTCAACAATGTTAAAATATTAAATTATTTGATTTTATTCCTACGTAAAGAAAAAATGCATACAGTCTTACATTCAGCTTTGATAATAATTAAAATAAAATAATTATTAATAAAAGTAATTACTATTTAAAATTAAGATTTTAAAAAAAATACACATAAATGTTTAAAGAAAGTATCATATTGTAATTTCATAGCATAAATATGTGTTCATGTTCCATATATTTGTTTTACGTCAAAATCTCAGCTTCACACAATAAATTAAATAATAATGTAAAAGAGAAAATAGTAGATACTCATTTGGTATATTCTCTTTTGTCAAAATATAATCAATAATGTTTATTTGGTACTTTATATTTATAATTGTATATATTTGATACTCTGGACATTAATTTGATTGATATTTTCTTTTCAATATGATTGTAATTATTTATACGTTATTAAGTAATTAAATTTGAATTTAAAACTCATATAATTGATAATAATTTAGTGATATTGATAAAATTTTATTAATTAAATTTGGGTTCAAAGTATTAAATATGTATGATTTCAAATTATAAAGTACCAGATTAGCATTATTAAATATATATGATACAAATTCTGTATTTCGATAAATACAGAGTCTCAAATAAGTATTTCCCGTAGAGAAAATATAAAAAATGTAACTTTGATGCATATCTTTCGTTAAAAGAAATAAAGAAAGCTTAGACTTTAGATCACAACACTACGGATATGGCTCAAATTGTTGGCTAAGCTAATTATATGGGTTTATACTTTTTTGGCCTGTGTTTTGTCTCATTACCTGTTTGGACCCTGTGTTTTGACAAATTACTTTTTAGACCCTATGTTTTGTAAAATTGTTAAAATAGAATCCTAAACCCGATTTTGGTCAATGTTTTTTCAACTAAAATCACTAATAATTTATCAAACTAACAATTCAGAACAAAAATAAAATCATTCTGCTTAAAAACTGAGTTGTTATATTCAATTTCTTCTTCATCAAAATTGAGTTTAAGGTTCTATTTTAACTATTTTACAAAACATAGGGTCCAAAAAGTAATTTATCAAAACACAAAGTCCAAACAGGTAATGTGACAAAACACAGGGTCTAAAAATGTATAAACCCTATATATAATTTATTTTTATATTTTGTTTAAAAAAAAAAAGCAAAGTATTTCTAGATATTACACTCCAAATTTTTTATGTGTATATGATAATGAAAAAACCAACAACAATGAAAATATAGAATAGAAAAAGAACGAAAAAAGTGGAATAATAATTTTAAAACACTATTTAGGATTTTTACCATTAAATTATGATTTATATATTATCGTGCTCCCTAATTTTTTTGAATTGTTAAAAATCCCCTCAAACTATTCATAGCGTTGTAATGTGGGATTCCGTCTAATTTAGTGTGATGTGACCTTTTACTCGCTGTTGTGTATTGGCCACGTCAGCGCCACAGATTAAATTTAAAATAGAAAAAGTAATTAAAAGATATTTTAATTCAAAATAATTGAATTAATTCACATATGTACATAATTTTATTTTATATTCTAATTTTAAACAATATTAAATCCTAAAATATATTTAAGTTAATCCCTAAAATCTTAAAATCATAATTAATTAAAAAAACTTAAAGCAAAACCAAACCGTCAGCATTATCTCGTTCTTCACAAACACCTTCCCGTCTTCTTCCTCCCAAAACTTATTTTTTTTTAATTTTAAATTAGTTGTAAAAATTTTAAATCAATTGAAATAAATTTATTATTTTAAATTTTATTTTTAAATTATTTTTGTTATCCCTAAAATTTCATTTTAATAACGTGGCAATCAGTGGTGACAGCTAGCAGAAATTGATCTACTCGACTAGAGAATACTTTTGTCTAGTCAGAGAGAAGTCTCGCCCAACCAAACAAGCAGTTTGGCCGACCAGTAACGTAGTTCATCTGACCAGTCATCTCAGAAATGGGTTCATCCGACCAGTCATCTGAGGAATGGAGTTCATCCGACCAATTATGTCAAAATGAGGGTGTAGCTGACCAGATGTGTCAGAATTTCAGGAGTTAACTGCCCAGTGATTTCTTTATAGATCTCAGTAACAACTTCAACCTGAATAGCTCACAACTACTGCGTAAATCTCTCAAATATCCCGAAGTAATAGCTATATTGTTGTAATTTATATTTGTTTATGTTGACACGGTTTTTCGGCAACAGTGTATTACGAAAATTAGCTGGATTGAACTAGTGCTTAAGGGTAAATCGTAATGAGAATAATCACTCTTTAAGGTACTTAGAATGACATAATAAGAATTCTCGTTCCTTTTTACGTGGTTTGGAGGTTAAAATCCCCCGAGTCCACGAGTCAATATTATTGTTGTATATCTCTTTCTATTTTTACAGAGTATTTGCATTACAAAAAGAATCCAACCCGTTATACTACCCAGGGTCTTGATATTTATAGGAGAATGATCTCTAGGTAGGTCTTGGGGTCATCCCGTGATCTCTTGATCCTTAACATCATCTATGTGACATTAATGATTAATATCTAAATTTTATATTGATGTGTAGTCTAATCAATAGGTAAAATGGATAATGGGCCGCATGGCCTAAGTCAGGCATGTGATGTCTGATTACGCACGTTTATATTGCGTATCCGGGAATTCGGTAATAAAACAGACACGTGATGTCTGTTTTATGCACGTTTATATTGCGTGGTCAACTTTATAAAGATCCTGGGGTACGTCAAACCTCTGGCATACCACGAGCTTAACGTAATGTCAGCTCGTGTCTTTTGATGTCATATTACCTAAATGGTTCCAGGTGGTAAGTTTCTAAATGACTCATCAGCTCGAGCTATTCGTCTAGGGAATCATGCTAAATTCCCCTGGATGAAAAGCGAACATGTGGAACATCGATTATAGCCTTTTGCTAGCCAGTTGTACCCGAGCTGCCTAAGAAGATACATGCTGATTTTCAGGGCGTACATTTGCCCCCCAAGTCCCTGCTCGTGTTCTATGACGTCACTTCTGACATTCACGGCAGGGACTTTTAAACTTCCTTTGCGATTATCCAGACCCTGCCCACCATTTGAGTACTGGACACGTGGAACGTCGTGATTGGCGTCTGTTCGGACTTCGAGGATTGTATTAAATGGCCTGGCCAACTTTTTGCCGTCGTTTCATCTTTTGAATCATGACCCTCGTATCTCGCATTAACCTGATCGGACAATCCTCGTTCCCTTATGCCTTTTACGTATAAATAGGGCTGGTAATTTTCAGTACTCATCACCTTTCATTCGAAATTTTTCTTCATTTTCTCTCGTCCGAGTTTCAAAAAATCTTCTTCTTCTTTTGATTAAAATCCTAGAAATCCCCATATTCTCCCCACAAAAACCCCTCGGAAGCCTAATCTCAAGGATTTCTCCAGGACTCCTACACCTACGCTGCTTGCAATTTCGCGTGGAGAACATACTGTAAGTTTCCTGTTTTTCGTGTGTTTCGATTTTCTTCCTTTTTCTTTGTCATGTGAATCTACATTTCATAGTCATCACACAGTAGGTTGTTCCTGAATAACTTTGGTGCATAGTGTTATCCATATTTCCTACCTTAGGCCCAGAACATTCGGTTCAGGCCCACTAGCCAGGCAATTGAGGTTGGGCCCAGCCCAGGCCCGTTTGGCAGGGAGTATGATTGACTCCGACAGCCCAAGTGTGGGCCCAGGTCCCGGAAGGTTTCTGGGAAGAATGATTTGGGACCTTCATCTGGGAGAGGTACAATTGTTTGGGGTTACAGTCGGGATGTATGCAAACGGTCCCGAAGCCTGGTAAATGATCCGGGCTCCTGGTGGATGATCCGGGCTTACGATAAATGAAGAGGGACAGAGGTAAACGAACCTGGTCGAGCCCTCAGGGTTGGCAGGATAAAGCATCCATGACCCTAACTCTGCGCCCATGAAGCATGGGAGTTGTCCCCGCGTTTCACCTATGGAAAAGGCCACCTCGGGATTGTACGTCGCTGGTTCAGACCTATGCCGCCACTACTCTGACTGATCTTGTCCCCTGAATCTGCCTCGTAACTCGAAATGCCCAGACCAAAAGCCCCAATTTTTCGGGTGATAGATAGGCTTTGGGCTGCCCTAGTGGGCTCTGGTTAATGTTTGTCTTTTATGTTTTTATCCTTTGTATTGGGCTTCCGATAGAGAAGCCAGTAATATTTATACCTTTATTGGGCCCGGGTCAGCCCGGCCCAAGTCCAGTGCTCCTGTGAACCTATAAATACATGTGACAGAGCACTGGGGAAGGGACCTTCTTTTGGCGTGTATACAGTTACTCTGCTTAAACGAAGAGAAAACCCCATTGTTATATACTTTCTAAGCTCTAATACAACTGTCTCGTGGAATAAGGCTCATTAACGCCCCAACCACGTAAAGATCTTGTTTACATGTTCTAAACCCCTTATCATTAATCCCCCTGAAATTTTATTAATATGGTTTCCAAAAATCTCGGTAAACATTTTGGTGCTTTCATTGAGAGCCTAAGAAAGCTAGTGTTGACATCAAACCTCTACAACAATGGTGAATACAAGACACACCACTTTCGACCTTGCTAACCCAGAGCAGGACAATGGAGAGCCGCTGCCCCCCCAACCTCTTCCTCAAAGTCCACCTGAGGACGCTCCTCATCAGACGTCCCACCCTGACGAGTCACAAGACTACGAAGGTGGAACAGAGTACAAGGAGGACTATTACGAAGAAGAGGAGGGGGATGAGGGGGAATACCATGACAAAGCTGCGGATCCCGAGATCCCAGGAGTGGACCCCAACCAGGAGGATTTGGAGGTGACTAGACTGAGGCAGCAAGTCCTGGACCAGGAGGCCAGGATTTCTAAGTAGGCAGAGGCATCTCGGCGAATGCATGAGTCCCTCCAATCCCTGTAGGCATTCATAGCCACGCAGGGTTCGGCGACCAATCTCCTAGCTGGCCAACCTCCAAGAGCGCAATATCCCACTCCACAGGCCAGAACCGGAGCCCCCAAAGATGTGAGGTTGGCCCCTCCCCCGGAGTAGTTTCCTGAGCCAGGCCCAGGAAACCCGGACTGGGAGAAGAAGAAGGCCGGGGGAAAGACCTGAGAGAAAAATACCCCCGTCCTAAAAGTCGGGACCCGTCCCCAGCACATCCCTAGGAAAGAGAAGGTGCGCCTCGTCCCAGGATAGGGCCACCCGACCAATCCGCAAGGGACGCGGCTGCGGGATGCTAGGCCCCGGCATGCCCCAAGGCAGGCCGGACGGGAAAGGTCTTTGCACCCCAGTGCTTCGGTGAACAAAAATCACCGAGAACGCCCGCATAGTGGGGAACATCACGCCCTTAGCTCCGGGGACGACACGTCCCGGGTAGACCTACGCGATGGGCTGAACGCTCGAAAAGAGCGGGACCGTAAGGAAAAGATCCTACCCCGAGGTGGCGACCTTAGGAACAACATTAACGACAAGAGGAACGAGAGAATCCCCCTGGAGGATGGCATGGCCAGGCAGCTTATGGAGCAACTGGCTGCTTTGAAAAAGGTCACGGACCGCTTGGTCCGCAAGCAGGAGGGAGCGGACACTGACTCCGATGAAGAGGAAAAAGAGCCATGTGTGAGGCACATCCTGGACGCTGTGCTCCCCAAGGGGTTCAAGATGTCGAGCCTCACTGCCTATACCAGGAACACCGACCCCAGGGATCATCTGTCCCGGTACAACCGACTTATGACCGTGGCCCATGTTAGTGATGACGGCAAGTTCCTCTGTTTTTCGATCACTCTAGGCGATCCCGCCGAGGAATGGTGGAAGAGACTCAAGCCCGGATCCATCCAATCCTGGTCAGGGCTACAGTCGGCGTTTCACAAACAGTTCGTGGCCACCATGAGGATGGACATGCAAAGCAGTACCCTCACCAACCTTAAACAGCTCCCCGTGGAGACACTGAGGGCCTACATCCAATGTTTTACCGAGGAGGCCTCCAAAACCAAGGTGGACGATGGACAGCGCCTGGTGGCATTGCAATCTGAGATTCGGGCCGGGTCCCCCCTCTGGGATGACATGCAGTGCAGTAAGGCGGCTACCTTAGAAGAATTCATAAGGAGGGCCCAGGGTTTTATCAACTGGGAGGAGGCTCAGATCCAGGCGTTCGGATGGCCTCCGGCGCCTCAGCCCAGTGCCCACGCGTTCCCGGGGTACGGGGTGCAATTCCCGGCGCAGCCCTACGTCACACCCCCTCGATTGCCCCAGATTCGGCGATTACGCCCGGGGTTGCCTACACCACCCCTACGGTGTACGGTCCTGCCTCTTCAGGATATGCCCCAGTCCAGTCCGCCCCCTTTTCCGGATATGGAGTCGTGCCAGTGGGTCACAGTACTGCCCCCGTCGGGGCCCAACGATCCCAGGCGGAGGGAATGGAGGCAAGTGTAAACCCCTCCCGGTGGAAGAGATCCGGCAAAGGCCAAAATCGGCCTGAACCGGCTAAGAAAGGCAAAAGGGGCTACGAGCTCCAATATTCATAATACACCAATTTGGTGGACTCCAGGGAGAACATCTTCCTGGCCACAGAAAGGGCGGTTCACTACCGGAAGCCTACCCCTATGTTCAAAGGAGGGAGGAATCCGAGAGATACCAACAAGGGGTGTGCTTACCACAAGGGCGTGGGCCACACGACTGAAGAGTGCCGACAGCTCAAGGATGAGATTGAGAATCTGATCAAGCTAGGGCATCTCCACCAGTGGGTCAGGATGCTCGTGGGAGTCCCAGGCTTGTCAGCAAGTCCCGGATAACCCACAGTCCCGGGTACGCCCAGAGCTTATCTGCCTCAGGGAGGATATGCACAGGGCCCGGCGGCGCAGACCCCTCAGGGGGCCCCCGTCGCGCCAGCGCCTGGCCTTGGAGTGCCTTATCCATCCGGGATGGCCCCCCCTCGCGTGGATGGGCATGTGGCCACCATTTCGGGCGAGCCTCACCAGGGAGGACCATCCAGGAATGATCAGAAATGCTACCTAAGCGAGCTCGACCACGATCAGGACGTGTGTGCTCTGGTCCAGGCCCCGGCTCAGCGCCCGAAATTGATGAACCTCCCTATCACCTTCACGAAGGACACCCGTAGCATCCATTTCCCGCACCATGACCCGCTGGTCATAGACGCCCAGACCGCCAACAAACTGGTGTCCCGGGTGCTGGTGGATGACGAAAGCTCTGTCAACATCTTGTTCAAGCCCGCCTTTGCCGCGATTGGTTTGACCGAAGTGGATCTGGCATCATGCCCAACCCAGATCTATGGCTTTAACGGAGATGCGTTGCTCCCCATGGGAAAGATACAGTTGCCTGTAACATTGGGGAGCAAGTTGCAGCACCCGTTCAAGTTCTGCACTTTCGTGGTGGTGGATTGCCCCACTGCTTACAATGTCATTTTCGGGCGGCCCGCGCTAGTCGAGTTCAGGGCGATCACCTCCATCCGTCATCTTTGCATGAAGTTCCCTTGCAACAACGGAGGGGTGGGGACAGTCCGGGGGGATCAAAAGAGCGCCCGGAAGTGCTACCACGTGTCCGCCCGACCAATCTACATGGTCTGGGAAGAACCCTTCGAGGAATTCATCGGCCCGGTTCTCCCTCCCCCCGCAGGAAGGGTGGTCAGGGAGGAAGATGAGCTGGACCCGAGGATAGGAGACGACCGCGTCCTGGAACCCATGGACGAGATTGATGAGGTGTGCATTAGTGACATTGATCCGACTAGGATAATCCAAGTCAGAAAAAATTTGCCGGCAGAGGTCCGAGCCACCATAATCGCCCAAGTAAAGGAGAACCAGGATATCCTAGCCTGGTCTTATTCATATATGACGGAGATCGACTGTAACATCATCTGTCATGCGTTGAACATCGACCCGAACGTGACCCCGGTCAGACAAAAACGAAGGCCCTTGGGAACAGAGAGGGCCGAGGCCCTCAAGCTGGAAGTAGAGAAGCTGTCATCGATCAACTTCATCCGCGAGGCTGTGTACCCCGTGTGGCTCGCCAACCCCGTTCTGGTGCCGAAGCCGAACGGGACATGGAGGACATGCATCGATTTCACGGATCTCAACAAGGCTTGTCCGAAGGATTGCTTCCCGCTTCCCCGGATCGACCAGATGGTGGATGCGAAATCCGGGTATGAGATCTTAAGCTTCATGGATGTCTATTCTGGCTACAATCAGATTTCCATGCATGTGGCAGATCAGGAACACACCAGTTTCCAAACCGACAAGGGAATATACTGTTACATTGCCATGCCCTTCGGGCTCAAGAAGGGCCGGTGCCACCTACCAGAGGCTCGTCAACCGAATGTTCCGGGCCCAGCTGGGGCGAAACATGGAAGTCTACATCGACAATATGCTGGTCAAGTCCAAGACATCCAGGAAACATTCGGACGACCTGGCCGAGGCCTTCATGGTCATTCGGAAGTATGAGATGAAGCTGAATCCCAAGAAGTGCACTTTCGGCGTGGCCTCCGGAAAGTTTTTGGGGTTCATAGTAAGCTTCTGGGGAATAGAGACCAATCCGGAAAAGATAAAGGCACTAATTGATATGCCCTCTCCCCGAAAGCATAAAGACATGCAAAGTCTGGCCGGGCGGATAGCCGCCCTAAGCCGTTTCGTATCTAAGGCCACGGACAAGTGCATCCCATTCTTCAATGTTCTTCGAGGAAGCCAACACTTCGAATGGTTTGCCGAATGCGTAAAGGCTTTTCAAAAGCTAAAAGAGCACCTGGCCAGAAAACCGATCTTGGTGAAACCGGTGGACAGAGAGCCCCTATATCTCTATCTAGCAGTGACCAAGCACGCGATCAGCGCCGCACTGGTGCGTGAGGAGGAAAAAGCCCAGCTCCCGGTCTTCTACGTGAGTAAAAGGTTGTTGGGGGCTGAGTCACGGTATCCGCTGATTGAAAAATTGACATTTTTCCTACTGATGGCGTCCCGGAAGCTCCGGTCTTACTTCCAGGCCCACACCATAAAAGTTTTGACCAACCACCCCTTGCGGCAAGTGTTGCAGAAGCCCGAGTCGTCAGGGAGACTCTTAAAGTGGGCCATGGAGCTAAGTTAGTTAGATATAGCCTACATTCCTAGGGTCTCCATCAAGGGGCAAGCCCTGGCCGACTTCATCGTGGAGTGCTCCGGGATCACCCAGGAGGACGATCCCGCGGCCCCTGCGGCGCCCGTATGGAAGGTGTTCGTAGACGGGGCCTCGAATGAGAATGGGGCCAGGGCCGAGATCATCCTAGTGTCTCCGCAAGGACACCAGTTGCAAAATTCCCTGCGTTTCCAGTTCAAGGCATCGAACAACAAGGCCGAGCACGAGACCATGCTGGTCGGGTTGCGTCTGGCCCAAGAGGTAGGGGCCGCGAACTTGGAGATCTACAGCGATTCCCAGCTGGTTGTCAGGAAAGTCTCGAGAGAATATCAAACCAAAGGGGAGAGAATGGAAGCTTATGTGACTCAGACGAGAGAGATGCTACAGGCATTCAAGAAGCACTCCATCCGCCAGATCCCCAGGGAGCATAATGTTTTTGCGGACACACTGGCGAAATTGGCCACCGATGCCGAAGCAGAGCTGTCCGGATTGGTCCCCATTAACCATCTCCTCATCCCAAGCATTTGAGTCTCCACGATCAATGCCATTGACCACTCCGCATCTTGGATGGGACCCCTTGTCCACTATCTGACAACCGGCGCGTTGCCAGCAGACAGGGCCGCAGCCAGAAGACTTCAGTACCGGGTCCACAAGTACGTCATGATGGACGGAAAAATCTACCGCAGGGGGTTGTCCATGCCATACCTCAGGTGTGTGGCCGGGACCGAAATAAGCGCCATGTTGTAGGAAGTGCACGAAGGCTTCTGCGGAGACCATACAGTCGGAATAAGCCTATCCAAAAAGATCCTGCACCAAGGATATTTCTGGCCAACCATGAAGAAAGACTGTATTGACTACGTCCGCAAGTACGAGCAGTGCCAAAGATACTCGAAGGTCCCGCGAACCCTGAAAATAGAAATAACTCTGATAACTAGCCCCTGGCCTTTCCCGGTCTAGGGAATCGATCTGGTAGGATCGCTCCCGACCGGGAAGGGAGGAGTGAAGTACGCTATCGTGGCCATCGACTACTATACAAAGTGGGTTAAGGCGGAGCCCATGAACACGATCACCTCAAAGAAGGCCTTGGATTTCATCATCAACAATATTGTATGTCGGTATGACCTCCCCTATAAGATTGTGTCCGACAACGGGAAGTAGTTTGACAGCGTCCACTTCACAGATTTTTGCGAGAGACATGGCATCGTCAAAAGCTTCTCCGCGGTCGCCAGGCAGAAGCCGTCAACAAAATCTTAAAAGGGACGTTAAAGAAAAAACTCCAAGCCTGCAAGAGCAAGTGGCCCGAAGAGCTGCCCCCCATGTTATGGGCCTACCGGACCACCAAAAGGACATCCATCGGGCACAATCCTTACTCCCATGGTCTATGGATGCGAAGCCGTCATCCCTGTCGAAACGACCATCCCGTCTCACCAAAGAGACACGTACGATCCCACCCAGAACCACACCCTGCTCCAGGAATCCCTAGATTTCATCGAGGAGATCCGGGAAGAGTCACAAGTGCAGCTGAAGATGTACCAGGGCAAGATCGCTCGACATTTCAACTCAAAAGTAAAAAGCCGAAGGTTCGAAACCGACGATCTAGTCCTGCGAAGAGTCTTCCCTGCTACCCAAGATCCGGGAGTAAGGGTCTTGGGCCCTGATAACTCTACAAATTAGAGTTATTTTACCATATTTTATATGCTAATTGTTGCTTAGTTCTTGAGTTTTTAATTAACTTATTAAGTTTTTAAGTAATTTTGAATTTATTAGTCTTATTTTGATTTTATATAATTTTGTGTGTTTTTATAGTTATTTTGTTGTAAAATATTGTAGTTAATTATTTGAATTAATGTTGTTTAGTTTGAGGTATAAAAAATATTGTTTTAGTGAAACTAAATGTTCAATTAAATTAAGTTTTATTTAATATTTTCAATGAACTAATATAATTTATTTTATAATTGAAAATATTTGAATTTGATTTAATTTATGTTTCTTTTGTTAGGGATTTTGGTGTATTTTTGCTCTTGAAAAGCAAGCAAAATGAAGATAAAGAGTAGCATTTTTGCTGAAAAGAGGTGGAAAATGGCATTTTTGAAATATGCCATAACCAGCCCAAGTCAGGCCCAATTCGCTAGGCCTGCTCCCTCCCAGCCGTGGCTTCCTCTTCAATCAATTCCTCTTCAATCAATTGCTTCAGCCATCACTTCCTCCTTCAGCATATATGCACTAATGCCTCCATCGCCACCTGTCCCCACTTGGCACCACACTCCCATCTCCTCCCAGCTTGACCATTTCCTTCCACTGCCCAAGCCATCTCACAGCTGCTTCAACCTCATCACTTTAGCAGCCCACGTGAAGCCCACTAACCCCCACGGCCCAAGACATTGCCCAGCCGAAGACTCCTCCAGGCCCATGCCACCCATTTCCTGCTCAGCCGCCTGGTGTACCGTACACCATTCCCTTGAGCCCATCAACTTGCTCTTGTGTCCCCTATGACAAAAATGCCAACTTTTTACCCTTTTGTCTACACATTTTCACCACAACATCATCATTACACCCTATAATTTACCTCTACATACCATATTTATTTTATTTAATTAATCTAATCAATTTAATTAATTTAAAATTGATTATTTTAATAATCTCACTTTGGCTATAAATATGGACTTTGAAGACCATTTTAGGGTGCTTAATTTTTGGTTACCATCTTTTTTTCCCATTTTCTCTCTACCATTCTCTCTTCCACTTTGGGTTTTTCAAGAGCATTTTGCAAGTATGTATGTCATTTATTTTGTAATTTCTACTCTAGTTATGTGCTTCTAATCTTTTTCATAAGATTATTAAGATCATGATGAAGCAACTTGTAACTAGGTAATATTTATGTTGTATGTTGATTTCCCTTGTAATGCAACAAGTTTATGGATTTTTCTTCTTCATATATTTCTTTCATCTTAAATATCTTGTATTTTAGATTGTTAGAATATATTTACACTTTGTTCTTCATTAGTGCATAAACATAATATTCTTTGTGTAAGATGTGTCATTAAATTGTACACATCCATGCTTAGAACAAAAATATTATGTTTTGCCTTATAAATAATGTTCATTGATTTATTTGTTATTTCATTAGATTGATTTACACTAAATGCTTTGAAATTATAATTTTGAAAAGTGAAGAAAAATCCTATCTTTTTATAAGAAATTTGTGCTTAAAATTATAAATCTTTTTGGAAAATGATAGTTTAAATTATTTTAACTATCACTAAAACTTGGGAATCAATATACTAATAAATATTATTAAACTTACATTTTGTGGATTCTAGTATATTAATAATCTTTTCTTTTAACACTTATTTTCAACTCATTATTGCTTTATTTTTATTCTCTTAAATAGCATTATTTTTCAATCTTTTATTTTATGTTCATAATATTAAAACTCATCAATCTTTTGAACTAGGTTAGGATTTATTACTTTTGATTTAAAATAGTTTTCTTTTTTATTTTAGACAACTCCTTTGGGTTCGACCTCGTACTTACACGAAAACTATTCTATAAATGCGATTCGTGCGCTTACGAGTATACATTTTTAAACATACCCGTTTTGGGTCTATCAGGCCCGAATTAGGAAGGGTCGTACGAGATCCAGTACGAAGTGTGCCCCGAGACATACCGTTTAAAGCGGCTCGATGGCACAGAAGTCCCAAGAGCCTGGAACGCAGAACATCTCTGTAAATACTATCAGTAGTCAGGAGAACATGCTCCAATTTTATATTTTCGTTGTAAATAATGTACGCCTCAGGGCGATTCCTTGAATAATAAAAATGGCGTGTACAAAACGCCATAAAGAAATATTATCAGACAATGAAAATTCTACTCAAGTGACCCCAGACCAGTCTCCGCTCACTTGTGGGGGGTATCCTCGGTATGAACAAATATCAGGCGGGGCGCAAGGCTCAGGCCTAGTCTCAACCCAAACCGGTGAGGTCTGGGGGGCACAAACCCCGTTGGACCAAGCCACGAGCTAGTCCCGCCCCTGACGAATGATGTCCGGGGATACAAAAAAAAAAAAGACCAAGCCACAGGCTGGTCTCGCCCTGGACGAATGACGTCCGGGGATATAAACGAGAGGACCAAGCCTCAGGCTGGTCCCGCCCCGGACGAACGATGTCCGGGGGTATAAATGAAAAGAGGACCAAGCCTCAGGCTAGTCCCGCCCGAGGCGAACGATGTCTGGGGGTATAAATAAAAAGAGGACCAAGCCTCAGGCTTGTCCCGCCCCGGATGAACGATGTCCGGGGGTATAAATAAAAAGAGGACCAAGCCTCAGGCTCGTCCGGCTCCGGATGAACGATGTCCGGGGGTATAAATAAAAAGAGGACTGGCCCGAACGAACAATGTCCGGGGGTATAATAAAAAAGGGGGGGGGGGGGGGGACTAAGCCTCAGGCTGGTCCCGCCCCGGACGAACGATGTTCAGGAGAGAAGAGCATCCGGAATGCCCCAGGGCAAGGCCGTAGCCCGCGACTGTTAAAATGAGGGAACTAGGTTTCATAATTAATTAATCGAACCTCGATGGCCCGGGCCATCAGATTTTTGAAGTTGAGGACCGGACGGGCAGATTCTTCAGTGACAGAATTAAAGCAAGTTTACAAGCTAAAGTTAGGAAAAACCTAGTCTAGGCCGTTGTAACCAGGACCAAACCCTCAGATCAGTCATGCACAATGATATAAAAAAAATAGTAACAAAAATAACATAAACTGGATAAAATAATACAAATTTTCTAGGACGCGTACGCTCCCGTAAAAGTGTTACAAAATAAAGAAAAAGAAAGGCCAGGTGAAGATCTGGGTCTAGGCTTCATCGTCAAGGAGCTCTGCGTCTTCCTTCTCCTTGACCTCAAATTCGGCTCTCTTCGAGTCCGGATCAGGAAAGATCAGGAGGTTCATGCTCTTGTCCTTGCGCCAGGCCATGTAGATGGCCTCCTCGAATGTGACGCGCATCATGTCATCCGCCTGCTCTTTCGCGCGGCGGATCTTCTCATGCGCCTTCACCTCCTGGCAAAGTGAGTCGTCCAGCTCATGGATCCGGGCCTCCAAACCTCTGATCTTCTCTCGGTCTTGGATAGACTGAGCCGCCGCTGCCTCCTCTGAGGTCTTTACCCAGAGAAGCTCCGCCTCCAGAAGGGCCATCTTCTCGTCAGCCTCGGCCTCCTTCCGGGACATGGCCTCTTCGTGCTGGAAAGTGGCCCGATCGAGCTCCACGCGGGCCGCTTCGGCTTGAGCGACTGCTTTGGCCAGGGACTCGCTTGCCCGGGCTGTCTCCCTGGACAAGGCCTTTTTGGCGGCTTCCCTCTGGTTCACGGCCGCCTCCAGCTCCAGCTGGTGCGTCTCCATCTTCATGGCCGCGTTGGCCACCAGGTCGGCGTTCTGATGGGATATCAGAGCATCCTAGAACAAAGAAAAGTTAGAAGAAATCCTTATTAAACAAGGAAAAGAAAAAGAAAAAAAGACACAAAGCGAACCCACAGCAGTGGGTTGATGGTGGAGAGCCTGGGAAATAAACAGCATGTTCGGGTTAGCGATGGTGGCATATCGCTTCAATTGGAGGTTGGACATGGTATTTCCCACCTGGTCCAGCAGGTCCGCCGCAAATGGGGTCGTGTCCTGCCCTAACTTAGGGCGAAAGCCTGTCTCAGCGACTAGCCGATCCACGATCGGCTGAGGGGCACTGAAGGCTGCCGGGCGCTCAGTGAATTCAACCTAACGACGAATCATCAGAGCCTTGTAGGTCTCGTCCCTTCTTTCCCGGCCACTCTCCCAGGTCTGGGAAATGAGCTTGGACTGCTCGTCCCACAAGACGGCTTCCCCCTCCTTAGGTAGGGCCGGAGTTGCTGAAATCTCCTTCGCGGTGAGGCGACTTTCCCCGAATGACTCTCTGGCCGAGCCAGCCCGCCTCGTCTGGGGCCTCTAGTTCCCAATCTCCACCTCCGCCGCGCTTAGCTCCGCGGCCCTCTTCCCAGAACTCTGGCTTACCATAGGTTCCGGCTCCAGATCGATCACTGGGGGGTGAGCGAGGTCGGGGATGGTGACCGGGCCCACGGCCATAACAGGAACCGCGGCGATTACGACCTAGCTGGGTCGAGGATTCGCCACTGGCGTCTCTTTGCAGTGGGGGAGATCCGGGCCAGGCACCTCGGAAGCTTTCTTGGTAGCCTTATTTGCTACGGCCTTGGCAGCCCGGACTTCAAGAAGTTGTCTCATCTCATCCACGAGATCAGACATGTCGGAGTCTCCTGAAACAAACACAAATGAAGGGAGTCAAAACTAAGAGGGGCCCGGGACAAACCCTTATCTAAGCCCTGGACATGACTCAACTAGTCTAACGCAAAAAAGTAGACTCAATCCCCCATGTCATCCAGGTTCAGGAAATTCCCGTATTGAAGGAACCCGGACAAGAACATGAGAATTTCCTAGCCTACGGGAACGGGAGACGAAGGTCTCGTCTCCCCGTCAACCCCGAACGCGGGGCCTTGAAGTGCTAGCCTATCCCTAGCTAAGTCCCCAACTTGGGGAGCATAAGTTAAGATCAAAGGTGAGTTACCTCGCCTTGATACGCTAGCCCCGGGGATCCCCATGTTCAGCAGTGCCTCCTCGAAGAGGGCTTCAGCTCCTCAGAAGCAGCCGCCTCCGACTGGGCCAACTCCTTCTTCCGCTTGGCCGCGTCCACGAGTGTCGCAGCCTCTACTTCCCTGATGTGCTCCAGGGCCAGTTGCTCCCTTATGGTGGGATTCTTCTCGCACTGTATTCCCTGAAGGCTCGGGGTGTCGATTCTCTGGTGGGCCGCGAGCAGTCCGACCAGTCGGAGGTTGTCGGTATTGATGTAGCCCCTACGTCTAGGTCCTCCGCGCTCAGCCCGGAGTAGAGCTTCTTCCAGTCCAAGATGAACTGGGTGAGAGGAGTCTGGGCAAAAGGTCCTGCCACCCGATGTAATACAGTGAGAAATAAAAAAGAAAAAGAGAAACAGGCAAAGTAGGGTCGAGAAAGCACTTACCCACTCGCTGGAAGTCCAGCATCAGCGTGGGGTTCTTCTCCACGAGGAACCCGGACGTCATGAACCAGTAATGTCGGATGTCCGGGGGGGTGATTCCAGGAACTTGTAGGAGCGGGGTAGTTGTCCCACGGCTTCAGCCTGTAGAAGCCATCCAAGGTCTTGTCCTTGGCATTGACTTGCGGTTCCATCTTGTAGAAGTACAAGATTTCTGCGGGGGTCGGCTCCGCGATCTCCTTCGCGGTGTAGAAGATGCACCATCCCACAAGCAATCGGTAGGCTTGGGGCATAAGCTGGAAGGGTGTGATCCCCACGTATGTTAGGAATCGCACGAAATAATCGTGAAGCGGGAGTGTAGCTCCCGCACTGATGTGGCCTGCGCTCCGGCCCCGAACCCGCTCCCCTCTCCTGGCCAGGCGGTTGTGGAAGAGTTTGGGAGTGGACTCTATGCCCAGGAGTTTCTCCAGGATGTACATCATCTGATAGTTTCGGAACAGATTCGGTACGGTGTCCATATCCCATCTGTTGCCTTTAGGGGTCCGGGACCCGGGAAGGAGGACGGGGGCCTTGTTGACTTCCTCCTCTGAATGAAGGGTGATGCCCGATGTCATGGTTGATGATCTGGGAGCAAAGAAAATACAAACCAACTAGTCAATACCGAAGCCCAAGAAAGTCGGTTAAGGTATGGGGGGCCTCCTACGGACTGCTTGGAGTTCCCTCCGGATCAGGTCTGGGTTCACCAAGGAACCACGAGACCCAGATCGAGAACAAAAAGTTGGCTACTAAATAGGTTCCACCACTTGTCCGAGAAGCATCCAGACCCAGAGCGACCCAGACCAGGTAGCCTTCCTAGCACTAATCCTAAGCATAAACAAGTTCTAGCAGCCTAAACAGATGAGCAAAATGACAGAACCTACGTTCGTATATCTATGAAGGCAGAGGGAAGAAGAACTTACAGTGAATGACTGGTCGTGAAAAATGGTGGTTGTCCGGCGATAAGGACGGCAGAATCTCAGTCTTGAACCGACGAAGGCGCTTCATCAGCTCATCGACAGGGCAGGCTGAAGACGTGTGCTCAAGCAAAGGCACAGATGCCGAAACTGTTGGAAAGAGGCGACGGCCAGAGTGAGCAGATGGAGGAAGATCTCATCGGCAAGGTCGGACATAAACAAGTCCTCAAAGTTCTTAGAATGCCTTGAGAGTGTAAAGGTTTCAAATGAATACCTGAAGGGTATTTATAGAGACCCAAATCTTGATCTATGATCCAGCGGATAGGATCGATCCCCCATCGGACGGTCCAGGATCGCGCAGAGGCATTAATGAATCCACTCAAGTGCTGGATCCGATCCATTTCGATCTGACGTCCCAAGAAAGGGGCACTTCAAAGGTCGCCCCATCCTACGATCCACCTCAGTGCAGAAACATTAATGAAGAACCCCCATGCAGATGGGATTCTTCAGAATTTGTGCTGATGCACTAGCCTAGGCCTAGCGACCCTTGAGATGGTTGGTGACCTTTTGGGGTCAAGTGCCATCATTGCAGCAGTCGCTGGGCGACACGTGTGCCCCTTGTCGCGAAACATGACTTCGGTAAATGAACCCGGACCTTGGTAAATGGTCCGAGCTCCGCATGCGCCCAACAGCACTACCCCTTGCCATGGACCAACGATTCTAAATAGGAAACGGGGAGATAACCGTGAGTATCCAGGAGTAAGGCAAGCCTCCACCTCGCAGACCTAGATGAAGGCTTGGGGGATAAATGTTATCCCCATTTCCTGCCTTGGGCCTAGAACATTCGGTCCAAGCCCACTAGTGGAGAAATTGAGGTTGGGCCCAACCCAGGCCCATTTGGCAGGGAGTATGATTGACTCCGACAGCCCAAGTGTGGGCCTAGGCCCGGAAGGTGTCCGGGAAGAATGATCTGGGACCTTCATCCGGGAGAGGTACAACTGTTTGGGGTTACAGTCGGGATGTATGCAAACGGTCCCGAAGCCTGGTAAACGATCCGAGCTCCTGGTGGATGATCCAAGTTTACGGTAAACGAAGAGGGACAGAGGTAAACGAACCCGGGTCGAGCCCTCAGGGTTGGCAGGATAAAGCATCCGTGACCCTGACTCCGCCCCATGAAGCGTGAGAGTTGTCCCCACGTTTCACCTATGGAAAAGGCCACCTCGGGATTGTACGTCGCTGGTTCAGACCTATGCCGTCACTACTTTGACTGATCTTGTCCCCTGAATCTGCCTCGTAACTCGAAATGCCCAGACCAAAAGCCCCAATTTTTCGGGTGATAGATAGGCTTTGGGCTGCCCTAGTGGGCTCTGGTTAATGTTTGTCTTTTATGTTTTTATCCTTTGTATTGGGCTTCCAATAGAGAAGCCAGTAATATTTATACCTTTATTGGGCCCGGGTCAGCCCGGCCCAAGCCCAGTGCTCATGTGAACCTATAAATACATGTGACAGAGCACTGGGGAAGGGACCTTCTTTTGGCGTGTATACAGTTACTCTGTTGAAACGAAGAGAAAACCCCATTGTTATAGACTTTCTAAGCTCTAATACAATTGTCTCGTGCACTAAGGCTCATTAATGCCCCAACCACGTAAAGATCTTGTTTACATATTCTAAACCCTTTATCATTAATCCCCCTGAACTTTTATTATAGTTTCCGAAAATCTCGGTAAACACATAGGTTTCGATTTTAGGCGAATTGAGCAGATCCTAAAACATGTCTAGGATTGTGATGTTCATAACTAGGTAATTTCTGGGTGATCTCTGGGTAAATTTATGGGTAAAATTAGGAAATACCCATTCGGGATATGGAAGACGAGAGGTTTTTAGGGTATAAAACTGGGTAGCTTAGGGGTTACGCTTCTTGGGCGGTTTTTCTTTAAAACCCTTTTCCCAAGGCAAGTAGTGGCCTGACTCGCCTGACACACGGATCGCTTAATATCAAGGGTCTATTGGAAAACCTAAGCGTGTGGCACAGGCAACGCGTGGCATCACACCGGATGATATTGCATCAGCTCGCGTGTTAGGACCTCTCGCCTTTGTTATTTCTCTTGTTCAAAAATTCTACGTCGCCCACTAAAAACTCCGTCGTTTTTATTCGATAGGCAAGCTGATGGCACCCAGGAAAAGGCACATCCAAGAAGAACGTAGCTAGCTCGTCGTCCTAGCAATCTCATAAGGGAAAGAAGGTCGTCCCTGATTCTCCCCTGCCTGAGTTCGGGCCCGTGGTGGAGAAGGAGGTCGCGGTAGCTCCTGACTCCTTTTTCAAGGCCGAATGGATTGTCTCGAAGATAACGACCCAAGGAAGGGTTAACAAGATCCTGTTGTCCTATAACATTGAGGCTGGGACAGGGGCTCTTATCTCCTGACCTCCCTACAAGGGGAGTGGAGCTGCGTACCACTCCAGGACGATTCCGCGGCCTGGAGTGATGAACACTTAAATGTTGGGGCCTTCCTCCCCCTTGATCAATACTTCGCGAACTTCCTCAACTATGTGAGGTTGGCGCCGTTTCAACTTCCATCGAACTCCTATTGTCTACTTGTCGGGCAGAGATATCTCTTTCTGAAGCAGATGTGGGAGGTCCCCACTTCGGCATATATCATTTACTTCTTCTGCCTCAAAGCCAGCTCGGACCAAAGGGGGCAAGGTGACGGGTTCTACTACTTGACCCGGTTCCCGAACTCGCCTTCGGTCATCGAGCTGCCCAATCTTCCCAATAACTTCAAAGACCAATTTTTCATGTCGAATGGGTTTCGCAATTGCGAATACCATTACTTCAACCGTCCTCGTAAGTTTCCTTCCTATTCTCAGCTCGTGAAATTATTATTATTTTTTATTCTTAGATTTTTCACGTGTATACTGATTGGAGCATCATCGTGCAGCCATTTTTGCGAGGACGGCCAAATCAGTGACCCTTGGTGGTCAATATTATACCCTGGCGGGGCTTCCGCCTAGTGAGAAGGACTATCGCCAGCTTGTGTCTGATGACACGATGTTGGCATGTAAATTAATTTCCGAAGGCCAGACTTTCTCCCTGAGGAGGACACGGGCTACTTACACAATAGCTCGCGATTTGGCACCCATCCTCGAGGGAGGCACCACGGTCGTCGACAGCGACGAGCA
Source organism: Humulus lupulus (assembly GCF_963169125.1). NCBI lineage: Eukaryota > Viridiplantae > Streptophyta > Magnoliopsida > Rosales > Cannabaceae > Humulus > Humulus lupulus. The sequence continues at coordinate 103,776,608 of NC_084793.1, forward strand.
GGAAGAGAAGCCCGAGGTACCACTTGTGCGAAAGAGGCGAGCTCCTGAGATTGCTCGAGAACCCGATGTGGACCGAGTTTAATCGGGGGCAGCAGCCAGCCCCTCCGGTCAAGGTAACCCATACCCTTTTCGGGACCTAGATAGGGCAGCCGCAGACCCTAGGCTAGTTAGGTTTAACCCAAACCAGCTCATGCATCGTCACCAAAACGACCCTGATCGTAATATAACCTTACTCCAGTGCGTCGATCAATTAGTACTACGTTACGACATAGGCCGACCTAGGGGCACCATAGTAGTAGATAATGCCTTGTCTTTTAGGTCGGCCTTCTTTGAGGAGTATGGAACCAATCTTAGGTCGTGGCCCTCCCTTCTCCATGGTGTTGTAGCCCCTGGACTTAGGCAATACGTACAAGAGTCCAGTCCTGAGGTAGGGCCTGATCCGGAACCTCGCCAAATCCAAGAAGTGGTTGACTTAGACTCTCCTTCCCCTATAGCAGTTCCGAGGATGGAGGTTGTGGAAATAGACTCCTCTAGCTCGGAGGGTGGGATTTTGGTTACTTTACACACATTTTCTTGGTAAACTGATGAATGTATATGCATGCTTAACACATTTCCCATTCTTTTTCAGGTGAGGAGATGGCACAACGAGGGGAACCTGACATTTGCTCGATGTTCCAGGAGGGGAGATCCAGCGAGGGTCCCCTAGTCAAGAAACTTTGACCCACGTTGAAGAAAATGTCCCCCTCGGCCGTGACTGCCTCCAAATCCCCAGCTAAGGGGAAAGGCTCGGGCTCGGGAGCTCAGCCTGCCGCAGCCCAGGAGAAGAGAGGTCTGACTGCACCCTCTCCTCGCTTTCCCCCACCTCCTACTCAAGATCCGGTAGCACCGATTGGTCCCCTAGATCCAGTGGTCCCTGCCACCACCATTCGCATCCCCGTCAACCCCCAGGATCTGGAGCTGAGTCCAGACACTTTTCGGGGGACCGTCTATAAGACGATGAACTACTCGGTGGATCATTTCTACAAGGCCAAGCCCAACGACCTGAGGGCGATTGAGGCGAGGAGCCCGGAGAATGTCATGGAGTCTTCCTTAGGGATGAACCTCACAGTAAGCATTTTCCCTGACCTGACTTTTATTATTTTTCCCTGGTATGTGCCTAACTATTTCTTTGCTTTTTGCAGGCTGTCTTGGCTCAACACCGCAATATATCTCGGGCCAGGGCCAGGAATAAGGAACTCAAAGCTGAGCTAACTGTGGCCCAAGCTACTCTCGTCGCCTCTCAACAAAGCGAACAGGGTGCCAAGGCTGCTTTGGCGGCGGCCCAAGCGGGTGAACAAGCGGCGAAGGCTGCCTTAACCACTGCTCAAGAAGGGGAGCAGGCAGCGAAGGCTACCTCGGTAGCCCTTCAGGTCGAGCTCGAGGGGGCCAAGGCCAAGCAGCTAGAGGTCAAGGCGGCCATCCAGGAGGAAAAGAAAGCATCGACATCCTCCACGGAGAGCATGTTGTACCACTGCTGAGCCTTCAATCAAGACGGCAACTTCTCCTTCATGGCTTCCGACGTGTGGGGGCACTACCTCAAGAAGTTCAAGGCTCGGCTACAATAGGAGCTACAGTATGAGATCGAGGAGGCCTCTGTCATTGGCGAGCAGGAGATTGAGGAGGTGACGTCCTCAGAACGGCCTGGGGGGTCTTAGATTTTTTTTTACTTATGTATTTTTCCTTTGTAAACGCTAAACACGAGGTTATTCACCTCGAGACAAATCTTTTTTTATATATTAATTTTAGTTATCTAAATTTTAATTATTCTCCGATCTCTTTCTCATGCTTTATGATGTGCTCGGTAGAAACTTAGTTCGCATTAGTTTGATTGATACCTCGCGACACTGTTTAATCAATTTAACCAACTTCCAAGTTTCAGAACCTGGTCGTGTCAAGGATATTTAATTAAAAACTTAGTTCGCGTTAGTTTTATTGACACCTTGCGTTTTTTAGAAAAACACTGTTAATCAATTTAACCAACTTCTAAGTTTCGGAACCTGGTCGTGTCCAGGATATTTAAATAAAAACTTAGTTCACGTTAGTTGTATTGACACCTCGCATTTTTTAGAAAAACACTTAATCAATTTAACCAACTTCTAAGTTTCGGAACCTGGTCGGGTCCAGGATATTTAATTAAAAACTTAGTTCGCTTTAGTTTTATTGACACCTCGCGTTTTTTAGAAAAACACTGGTTAATCAATTTAACCAACTTCTAAGTTTCGGAACCTAGTCATGTCCAAGATATTTAATTAAAAACTTAGTTCGCATTAGTTTTATTGACACCTCTCGTTTTGTAGAAAAAGACTTAATCAATTTAACCAACTTCTAAGTTTCGGAACCTGGTCGTGTCCATGATATTTAATTAAAAACTTAGTTCGCGTTAGTTTTATTGACACCTTGCGTTATTTTAGAAAAACACTTGATCAATTTAACCAACTTCTAAGTTTCGGAACCTGGTCATGTCCAGGATATTTAATTAAAAACTTAGTTCGCGTTAGTTTTATTGACACCTCGCTTTTTTTAGAAAAACATTGGTTAATCAATTTAACCAACTTCTAAGTTTCGGAACCTGGTCGTGTCTAGGATATTTAAGTAAAAACTTAGTTCGCATTAGTTTTATTGACACCTCGCGTTTTTTAGAAAAACACTGGTTAATCAATTTAACCAACTTCTAAGTTTTAGAACCTGGTCGTCGGGTTGTCTGCCCCCCAAGTAATCAGGAAGTGGACTTTTTGGGTTACTTTGAACTAACATGCATATGAAACCGTACAAAGATACAAATATACCATAAACCCCCCCCCCCCCCCCCCTTTTTATATATTTCTAAAACTAAATGGCGCGTGATTTTTTGCTGATAATGCGCGAGCCATAGCTGTGAATCTTCTCGTTTCTCATCAATTAGGTCGAGGGACGCGCTGAGTAGTTCGTCATTCCACTCCGGGCTAAAGCTCACCCCAGCATTTTTCAACCCGAAGGGCATGACTTTATAGCAGTACACATTGGTTGGAGTCATGAAGCTAGTGTGTTCCTGGTCTGCATGGTTCATGGCGATCTGATTATATCCAGAGTACGCGTCCATGAAGGACATGAGCTTGTGCCCTGCGGTGGCGTCCACCAACTGGTCAATCCTTGGCAAGGGGAAGCAATCCTTGGGACAGGCTTTATTTAGATTGGAGAAATCAATGCAGGTCCGCCATTTTCCATTTGGTTTTGGGACCAGGACAAGATTGGCAACCCAGATCGGATACTTAGCCTCACGAATGAGGCCACACTTCAAAAGCCTAGCTACTTCTTCCTCCAGTGCCTCAGCTCGAGTCATACCTAGACGCCTTTATTTATGGGATTTCACAGGCATGCTTTTGTCCAAATTTAGCGTATGCATGATGACACTCGGGCTGATTCCTATCATGTCTTCATGGGACTAAGCGAAAACGTCCATATTTTCTTGTAAAAAAGTAATTAGTTCCACCTTTTTCTCGGCGTCAAGATTTTTCCCAAGCTTAACGACCCTTGAAGCATCTTTAGGATCAAGGTTTACGTCTTCGAGGTCTTTGATAGCCTGGAGCTCGGATCTATCTTCACCCATCCGGGGATCAATATCCTCACTCGGGCTAATTTCCCTGCAACTGATCTGCTGAGGTTTTTCCATCCCAGGATTATGTCTGACTTCCTGGGATTCCTCTCCATGAACTTGCACGCCCATAGTCTGCTACCCGGGTAGTGATTTTCCCTTCATGGAAATGCTATAGCATTCCCTAGCAGCGAGCTGATCACCTCAGATAGTACATATTCACGTTGATGAAGGGAATTTGATCACGAGGTGGCGGACGGAAGTTATAGCTTCGAATGCCATCAGTGTGGGCCTACCCAAGATTGTGTTGTACGTGGTTGGACAGTCCATGACCACAAACTCGAGCAGCTTAGAAACAATTCGTGGTCCTTCGCCCAAGGTTATCACTAGCTCGATCATTCCGATAGGTGTCGAACCTTCTCCAGCAAACCCATACAACATCATGGAGGTAGCCTTTAGCTCGGCCACAGGCAATCCCATTTTCTCCAATGTGGACCTAAATAGCAGGTTCACAGAGCTCCTGTTGTCGACCAAGGTCCGCCTAACTCTCTGATTGGTGAATGCAGTCCAAGGCAAGGTGAAAGGGTGGTGGTATGATACATGTGCCACCGGCCATGTCACCTATGACAAATCATTGTTCAAGACCTTTGAAGAGTCAAAGGGCAACCATGAGATACTAATGGGCAATGAGGGAAAATCCAAGGTACTTGGCAAAGGTACTATTGAAGTCTACTTCACTTCCGGCAAGAAAGTTACATTAGTGAATGTACTTTATGTTCCCGAAATGAGTAGAAACTTGGTAAGTGGTGATTTTCTTGGCAAGCCCGGTGTTAAATCCGTTTTTGAGTCCGGTAAACTTATACTTACCAAATCAAATGTATTCTTGGGAAAAGGGTACTCCTGTGAGGGAATGGTTAAATTGTGCACCAATGATGTAACTTTCAATGTTATCAATAAAAATGCTAATTCTGCCTATATTATTGAGTATGATTCTTTATTTTTGTGGCATCTTAGACTATCGCATATAGGTTTTTCTACCAAGAAAAGAGTAGTAAAATGTGGTATGATTGCATGCAATATTAAAAACTATGGTAAATGTGAAACATGTGTTAAGGCTAAAATGATTAAGAAACCATTTCCTAGTGTAGAAAGATCATCTAATTTACTAGATTTAATCCATAGTGATCTTTGTGAATTAAATGGTGTTTTAACTAGACGTGGTAAAAGGTATTTTCTTACTTTTATAGATGATTTTAGTAGATATACCTATGTGTTTCTTTTAAAGCATAAAGATGAAACTTTTGATTCTTTTAAATTTTATAAATTAGAAGTTGAAAATCAACTAAATAAAAAGATTAAGGTGCTAAGAAGTGATAGAGGAGGAGAGTACTTCTCTAATGAATTCAATACATTCTGTGAAGAAAATGGTATAATTCATGAGTGCACTGCACCTTATACACCACAACACAATGGTGTTGCCGAAAGGAAAAATAGGACTTATCTAGAGATGATAAATTCTATGTTGGTGTTTTCTAAGTTGAACTACAACTTATGGGGTGAAGCGCTTTTAACCGCTTGTCACATTCTTAATCGAATACCGATGAAGAAAAATGAGATATCTCCATATGAGTTATGGAAAGGAAGAAAACCCAACATAGGGTACTTCAAAGTGTGGGGGTGTCTTGCATATTGCAAGAAAAACGAACCTAATAGAACAAAGTTAGGTTCAAGAGCCATAAAGTGTGCTTTTGTTGGTTATGCCAACAATAGCAAAGCTTATAGGCTATTAGACTTAGAGTCTAATAGTATGATTGAATCTAGAGAAGTTGAATTCTTTGAGAATATGTTATGTGACAACAATTCTCAAGCTTCAATATCTCTAAAGGAGAATTTGTTATATGAGAACAATTCTGAAGCTTCTACATCCAAAGTTGATTCTCAAGAGGAGAATTCTCAAAAGGATGTAAAGCAACCCTTTGAACCTAGAAGAAGTCAAAGGCTTAAAAATCATAAAAGTCTAGTAGTGGATGAGATAGAATCTCAATGAATTTCATTCTACATGGTAGAGGGAAATATAGAGGAAGTCATTAGGAAAATTCCTATTGTACTTCTCGTTGAGGATGATCCTAAGACTTATAGAGAAGCTATGCAATCGAGAGATAGTGCATTTTGGAAAGAAACCATCAATGATGAGATGGATTCCATTCTTTCCAATAACACTTGGGAATTGGTAGACCTCCCACCGGGGTCTAAGCCAATTGGGTGTAAGTGGGTATTTAGGAGAAAATACCACACTGACGGCACTATCCAAACCTTTAAAGCTAGATTAGTAGCTAAAGGGTTTAGGCAAAAAGAGGGTATCGATTATTTCGATACCTATGCGCCTGTTGCAAGAACAACTTCTATAAGAATTTTGTTCGCTTTAGCTTCTATACACAACTTGTATGTTCATCAAATGGATGTCAAAACAACATTCCTTAATGGTGACCTCAATGAGGAGGTCTATATGGAACAACCCAAAGGGTTTGTCCTACCAAAATATGAACATAAAGTTTGTAGACTTGTAAAATCCTTATATGGATTGAAACAAGCTCCTAAGCAATGGCATGAGAAATTTGATCAAGCCATCATGTCTAATGGGTTTAGACATAACAATGGAGACAAGTGTTTGTATTCCAAAACTTGTAAGGGATATGTGATCATTGTTTGCTTATATGTTTATGACATGCTTATTCTAAGTAATAGCATGAAAGGGATAGAAGAAATGAAGAGGTTTCTATCATCAACCTTCAAGATGAAAGATCTTGGAGAAGTTGATACCATACTCGGTATCAAAGTAAAGAAACATAGTGGGGGTTTTGCATTAGGGCAAGCCCACTATGTTGAGAAAGTATTGAACAAATTTAACCATCTCAAGGTTAAAGATGCCAATACTCCATTCGATCATAGTGTAAAACTAGAGAAGAATGAAGGAAGCGTGGTGGCTCAATTGGAGTACGCTAGTGCTATAGGGAGTCTAATGTACGCTGCCCAGTGTACTAGACCTGATATAGCATTTGCGGTAAGTAAACTTAGTAGGTTTACAAGTAATCTAAGTGTGGATCACTGGAAGGCAATTAGAAGAGTCCTAGGTTATCTCAAGAAAACCAAAGGACTAAGCCTTCACTACTCCAAATTTCCTTCGATATTAGAAGGATATACAGATGCAAGTTGGATATCCAATCTTGGGGAAAACTTGTCCACAGCTGGTTGGGTATTTACACTTGGTGGAGGTGCAATTTCTTGGGGCTCCAAGAAACAAACCTGGATATCTTATTCCACTATGGAAGCAGAGTTCATAGCTTTAGCTGCTACCGGCAAAGAGGTAGAATGGTTAAGGGATCTGTTGATAGAGATTCCCCTAATCAAAGATAATGTATCTACTATATCGATACATTGTGAGAGCCAAGCGACATTGGCTAGAGCATATAGCAGAGTGTATAATGGGAAGTCTAGACATATTAGTCTAAGACATGGATATGTAAGAGAATTGATTCAAAGAGGAGTCATCTCAATATCCTATGTGAGAACAAGTGAAAATCTGGCGGATCCTTTCACTAAGCCACTAACGAGGGATTTAGTGGCTGCATCATCTCGAGGGATGGGACTTAAACTCCCTAAAGAGATTCACGATTGATGGTAACCTATCTTAACACTAGTTATTCAACTAGTGTTAGGTTCAATAGGTAACAACAAGTCAATCAAGTGAATATTAGTTGTACTCAAAACAAGTCCCATCTGAGATATTAAGTACTTGTGTTACCAAGTGGAGGGTTAAAACTGAAAGGTTTTTTAATAGAATTCAGTCTTGTAAAGACAAGTATTTTTTGTAACGAAATACTATAAGAATTCTACCTATATGGACCTAGGGGTGGTGCCGCCTCTCATGAGAATTGGGAGTATTCTCAAGAACGTCCATGAATGGAAAGTGCACATGGCCATTAACGGTGCAAAGCAAGACATAGAGATCTCAAGTGAACATCGCAAAGGTGTGTGTGTTATCACCGATTTGTTATCATGAAAAGATGGTTCAATGCCTAGTGCAACCTAATTTTCGAAAAATTTTGTGATAATTACACTATAGTAAAGTTCAAGTTGAAAAACACTTTGCTTTATGCACTAATGCAATGACTCCTATAAGAGAGAGTTCTTATTTAATCAAGTGGGGGATATGTTATATTTCAAAATATAATGATTGATTAAATAAGTGTTACAATAGATAATTATTTAATATAGTGGGGGAATGTTATATTATAATATAATGTAATATTATAATATAATGTTTTAGATAAAATAAATATGACAAAGTGTGTCACATATTGTAACATATAATATAGAGTTACAATATTTAGATATATGAGATATATCCAAATAATATAACATATTTGGTGTTAAAAATTTGTAACTTCTAAATATTACCCTTTATTGTGTTAAATTGTTGTTACACAATATTGAGATGAATTTCATAAATCCATATGTGATATGGCTGTTAGAGATATGATTTTAACCCCAATAATGTGTTTTGGGAGTTACAAAATCATTTGGGAGGGTTTGGAACCGTTTGGAAAAACAACACATTTTTTGTGCTGAAATTGGTCGGTGGCCGTGGCCACCAACATTCAGTGGCCGTGGCCTGTGGGACAGAGACCAGTGGCCGCGGCCACTAATGTCTCTAGCCGCGGCCACAGGCCAAAACTGACCAATTTTTCAGTTTTTTCAATCTTTGTTGAACGGCTCAAAAAACCCAAATAACTCCCAAATCTCATTTTTAATTCCATATTAATCCAATTAAACATTGGTAACAACCATGGGGGTTGGTGGAATTTGAAATTCAAAGGGTGTCTCTAAACTCTATAAATAGGAGCCTATATCTCACTTGTAAGACACAACATTTCTATCCATTAGAGCACTTGGCTAGAAACACCTTGAGGCTTGATTATTCCAGAAAGCATTTCCAATATCTGTGAGAGATCCCTTAGTGCTTGAGTTAGGGGGAAATAAGATTTTGGACAAAGGTTTCAAACCTTGTTCAAGTTGGTGATCTCTAACACTCTTCACTTTGGTTGTGTGAGTGAGAGTTCTTAGTTCATTGTTCTTATTCTTTTATCCTATTGCTTTTCATTTCTTCTATTATTCTATATTTACTCTTTTATATGTATCTTTTGTTTTAGAGTTGTAATCTCATCTATATCTTTCATTCTACTACTTCTAGTCTATTTGTATCTTTTTGTCTTAGAGTTGTATCTTCTATTTCTATCATCTTCTACCTCTTTCTCTATATTTACATGTAATTTTTGTCATAGAGTTGTAACCTTATTTAATCAATCTATATTTATTTGTAATATTATTGCATAGAGTTGTAATTTTATTATTATTTCCATTGAGGTAAAATACATATTTTCCTAACAGGGCATTCCCGTTGTCACGTACCTCGGAAGGACTTTCCTCGTGGTGAGTGTCGCTGACTCCATCGCGAGTCAGATTGGTACTTTGTGAGTTTAGGCGATCTCACAGATCGGTATGTGGATCAACTCGAGGGTTTTGAGCTAAGCTCAGCTGATTCCTCAAATCTGTGTTGGTTCTACCACTTCGACGATCCTCCGTCCAATAACTTCCATTAGAGAAGCTCAGATCTTGCAGTCGAGGATGAGGATCTGAAGCATTCCCGCATGCTCGTGGGGCATGAGCAGGGGCAGCGAGAGGAGGATTCTTCCTATTGTTTATGTAGGCAGGGATGTCTCGAGCAGAACGAGGTGGGGACAGATGCCTGATCAGCGACGGAGGGTGTCTGATTGGTGAAGCAATTCTTGTCCCATCAGGTCGGATCAAACTAGCTTGAGGTTGATCTGCTCCACCATTTCTGGTTCCCTGTGCATGGCAATCTGATTGCAGTTCAGGAAAGTCGGTCTGGACATGCCGTCTTTGCGAGTTTGTCCTTGACCGTCTCCTGTGCATGGCAATATGATTGCAGTTCAGGAAAGTCGGTCTGGACACGCCGTCTTTGCGAGTTTGTCCTTGACCGTCTCCGTGGGTTGCCATGAGTATTTGACGTTGGCCTTGAACTCGGAGTCGAGGTTCTAACCAACCTACCGACTCGTTGGTGATCCCTGGGAAAGCCACCAAATGGGGTTTCCTGGTGATTGGGCGACACGGGAGTAGAGCTTGTAGTTGAGGTTCTAACTGATCGACTTGGCCTGGGTCGACTATCCCGGCGAGACTTACGAGTCTCGCCTTGCCTCTTTCCGACGTTAACATCGGTTGCAAGAGGGGGTAGCCGAGCCAAGACTTCCTCGATTTGCTTATTGGCCTTGGCTAGATGGCTCCTCAACTGCATGTTCTCCATATCTATCGCAGTCAAGTAATCTGGGTTCGGATTCGGCGGTAGATATGGAGAACATGCAGTGTCGCCGTGGCCCATCGGTTGTTTTCCCGATCGCTGCTGGATCTCCAAGCCTTGTTCGTTAGAAACAGTGGTATGGTGAGCCTCCTGCCCACCATGCTGGTCCATTATGTTACCGTGCCTTGAACGAGTGACTACCATGATGAACTTTTTCCTGAATCTTTTTCAATGGCACTAATTTGCAGCTCTCAATGAAAGCACCAAACTGTTGACACGGTTTTTCGCCAACAGTGTATTACGAAAATTAGCTGGAATGAACTAGTGCTTAAGGGTAAACCGTAATGAGAATAATCACTCTTTAAGGTACTTAGAATGATATAATAAGAATACTCGTTCCTTTTTACATGGTTTAGAGGTTAAAATCCCCCTAGTCCACGAGTCAATATTATTGTTGTATATCTCTTTCTATTTTTACAGAGTATTTGCATTACAAAAAGAATCCAACCCCTTATACTACCCAGGGTCTTGATATTTATAGGAGAATGATCTCTGGGTAGGTGTTGGGGTCATCCCGTGATCTCTTGATCCTTCACATCATATCTGTGACATAAATGATTAATATCTAAATTTTATATTGAAGTGTTGTCTAATCAATAGGTAAAATGGATAATGGGCTGCATGGCCTAAGTCAGGCGTGTGATGTTTGATCACGCACGTTTATATTGCGTATCTGGGAATTTGGGAACAAAACAAACACATGATGTCTGTTTTATGCATGTTTACATTGTATGGTCAACTTTATAAAGATCCTGGGGTACGTCAGACCTCTGGCATACCACGAGCTTAACGTAATGTCAGTTCGTGCCTTTTGATGCCATATTACCGAAATGGTTCCAGGTGGTAAGTTGCTAAATGACTCATCAGCTCGAGCTATTCGTCTGGGAATCATGCTAAATTCCCCCGGATGAAAAGCGAACACATGGAACATCGATTATAGCCTTTTGCTAGCCAGCTGTACCTGAGCTGCCTAAGAAGATACGTGTTGATTTTCAGGGCGTACAGTTTATTATTTATTTATTAAAGTTGGTTGAAACAACCAAAGACCCCGTCAAAAAGGGGATATTTTTCAAGTACGATCTATGAGCCTATAAATAAAGAGCTCATGGCATCGTTGGGGGGATCTGATCTTTTGAAGACTTTTAGACTCTCAAATTTTGAGACTTTGGGACTGTTACTGGAGGCATTTTGGGAGCATTTTCTGAGAGTTTAGAGAGAGAAACATTGTACTATTTTACTTACACTTGAGAAACTCAGTTGACTTGGGTTCATCTGATCTTAAGTGTAAGCTACATATATCACAACTCCAAGTGGATTAAGCTATTACAAACAAATTAGGGCTGAACCACTATAAAATCATTTGTATCATTCATTTTCTATTCAAGGTTTACTATTGTTTTTGCGTCTACTCGTTGTTAGCCAAAATCGTGGTCAACAGTTTTGGTGCTTTCATTGAGAGCCTGAATAGAAGAAACACACTACTATCCTACCAATATGGCGCCCAGGAAGCCCGATACATCAAAAGAACCTGTTAGATCAGAAGGTCCTGCACCTGAGAACCCTGACACTGAGCTCAAGGTCTTTCTCGAGGAGACGACCCTAGAGGTTGAACAACTCCAAGAAGCCATGGGGGCTTTCCAGGAAGAGATGATGTAATTAAATGCTCAGCATGAGTCTTTCGCTGAGGAAATGGCCAGGCAGAAGGATGCATTTGAGCAACAAAGACGGGAAATGGATGCCAGAAGCGAAGATATCAGCCAATGACAGGAGGAGGCCGATCAGGGACATCACGAGGTAGCACTTGCTCTAGAAGATACTACCCAGTTGACCTAGACCAATGCCCAAGCCGCAGCACGAGCAGCCACCCAAGGAGCAAGAAACAATAATGTTGGTCAAAGGTCCGCCGGTAGAGCCGATTCTCGAGGGCCAGACAGAAGTAGGAGTAACCCTACTAGTCGGGGGGTGATGGGGTTCGCTCCGGGACTGCCTCAACGCAAAGGGAGAATTCTAGAACCCCTTCCAGGAGCCACCGGTCAGAAACTTCTAGATTAGGGAGTCACTGGTCAGGCGGTAAGAAGACTCCACCCAGGCAAAATCAGACTAGGACTCCTCGATATAAGAAAATTTCATAGTTTAAAGACAGATATGGTCGGGATGAGGCTGATAGTCATCACACCAAACAGTTAAAGGAGAAAGAGGGAAACCACCAACAAGAAGGAAAAGACTACCCGGGCCGTGCCAAAAAGCCGCCACTACATCCCAGCCAGCAGCGTAGTGGGAGAGAGCAGGTCCCACTAAGTAAGCCCTCTAAAATATCTAAGAGCATGGTGTTTGATTGATTAGGAGGACATGCTTCACGAAAGGATCTAAGGGACGTTATCGGCAACAAGAGGAGGATTGTCCCAGTCGAAGGGCAAGATCTGAACCGCCCTGCCGGTCAAGTAGAAATACTTGACGACAGTGCACCAGATGGAAATGCCCGACCAGGAGGTCAAAACCTTGAAGCCCCGTCGGTTGCACCAGCCATCCAAGCCCAGATTGACGCGCTAACGGCTGTAGTGCAGGGTTTATCAAAATGACCTTCCGGAATGGATGCGGTAGACCATAGGAGTGGCAGTCCATTTTGTGCCCGGATCAGAGCAGCCTAGCCTCCGGCAAAATATAAAGCACCGGTGCTACCGGTATATACAGAAAAAGTGGATCCCATCAGACATGTTGGGAAATTTAAGGACTAGATGGAACTGTTTGGGGTAAGTGATGATTATCGGTGTAGAGTTTTCCCGACTACATTGTCCGATACTGCCCAAGAATTGTATTGGAAGTTTAAGCCAAATTCCATTACCTCTTGGGAAACATTCAGGAAGGAGTTTTGTAGACAATTCAGTGCTGCTCAGACTCCACCAGTTTATGCCAACCACTTGGCAGATATCAAACAAGGAAATGATGAGTCTCTAAAGAATTATATACAAAGGTTCATTAGAGAAGCCAACCGAGCAATTGCTGTCGGAGATGAGGGGAAGATGGTTTCCATATCCTCTGGAATCACTTTCCGGATCTCTTTGTGGGATAGTATACATAGAAATCCAATTTCAACACTTCAACAATTTCTTGAGCGAGCGGACAAGTATATGAAATTGGATGACGCGATCGAGAAAGAAGAGAAGGGCATAAACAATCCGGGCGGATCAACTGACCCTCCTAAGAATGGGGGAAACGCTCAAAATGGTGGAAAGAAACATGGAAATAACGGGTCTGACCGCCATGAAGAAAAAAAGGCCAAGTCGAGTCCAAGCAATAAGCCAACCAAGTATGAGCCTCGGTTGACTAATTACACCACTCTCTCAGCTAGCTGGGTGGAAATATATCTTGCTAATCATCAAGAGGTTCCCTACCGAAAACCCCCACCCATCAGGAAAGAGATGAGTAAAAGAGACATGAATAAGTTTTGTCATTTCCATGGAGATTATGGTCACGATACAAATGATTGCAATCATCTCAAGGACGAGATATAATTTCTTCTCTGGTCGGATAAGGTGAAAAAGTACCGGGCAGAGAAATCCCAAGGAGAAGGAAGCAACAACAATCCTGGGTTCAAACGACAGCGATCTCTTCCCTTGCAACCCAAGCCTGTGGACTTTACTTTAGAAACTATATGTGGAGGTCCACATTTTTCTGGGGATAGTAATAAGGAAAGGGAAAGATATGCCCGGACACTTCGACATGAGTTGGATGCAACATCGACATCAGAAGTCATGACTGTAGAGGAGTGACCTCCAAATAATCCTCGGTACGAAAGTGACTCTCTTACTTTTACAGAGGATGATGCTAGACACGTAAGGTATCCTCATAATGACCCGCTCATCATTACATCCCAAATTGCAAACATGAAAGTAAAGAGATGCCTAGTTGATACGGGAAGCTCTGTGGACATTATCTACAAGTCATCTTTTGAAAAGATGAAGTTGTCCGTCAATGACTTGAAACTATGCTCTCAAGTTATTTATGGGTTCACTGGAGAAGGATTGTCACCAGTCCGAACAATCCAGTTACCGGTCACAGCAGGAGACGCTCCTAGGCATGAGACAGTCATGACAGAGTTTTTGATAGTAGATTGTTCGCCAGCGTACAATGTGGTGATTGGTCGACCACTACTCACGACTCTACACGCAGTGGTGTCTATATGGCACCTTTCTATGAAATTCCCGACCGGTGTAGGCAAAGGCTGTGTCCAGGGAAACCAAAGAGAAGCCATGGAATGCTACAATGCTTCAATAGTTAAGGCACGGAGGGGGGCCAAGGAGAATAACATGATTGTGTGTGGAGAGAGAGAAGAAGTAGCAGACAAGATGGACATCGACCAATATAACATTGTGAATTTAGCCAACAAAGAGAAAGTTTTAAAGGTTACCAACCAGGAAAGTACTCCTGGTATTAATGAGCAACAGACCCCATCCGGTGATGAAGTCACCAAATAGGGTGTTGCCCAAAGCGAGGGAATGGACATTGATCCTCGCTTTGGGGATTTGGAGAGTGAATGGAAGACTTAGAGGAGGTCCCGATAGATGAGAACGAACCGACCAAAGTGGTCAAAGTTGGAAAGAATTTAAAGATGGAAGTGAGAGCAAAGCTGGTAAAATTTTTGTGAAGGAATCAATATGTCTTCACCTGGTCTCACAAGGATATGGTGGGTATCTCACCAACTGTGATCAGACATATGCTCAACGTGGATGAAAACTACCCAGCTGTGCAGCAAAAGAGGAGGTTGCTTGACAAGGAACGAGCAAGAGCTCTAATGGAAGAGGTTGCGCGATTGAAGGAAAATGGGTTCATCAGGGAGGCTTACTAACCGGCTTGGGTTTCTAACCCAGTGTTAGTGCCCAAGTCCAATGGGAAGTGGAGGACCTGCATGGACTTCACCGATTTGAATAAAGCATGTCCCAAGGACTGTTTTTCCCGGCCTAAGATAGACCATTTGGTTGACGCAACTTCTGGTCATAAAACTCTGTCCTTCATGGACGCTTACTCTTGGTATAATCAAATAATTATGCACCCTCCCGATGAGGAGCATACCAGCTTCCAGATAGACATAGGATTATACTGTTATAAAGTTATGCCATTCTGCTTGAAGAACGCAGGTGTCACCTACCAGCGTTTAGTGAATGACATGTTCCGCAACTTGATCAACAAAAACATGGAAGTGTACGTCGATGAAATGTTTGTCAAGTCAAAGGAAGCTGGGGGGAATGTACGAGATTTGGGGGAGTGCTTTGCAATACTTAGAAAGCATCGTATGAAGCTAAACCCCCTCAAATGCTCATTTTGAGTAAGTTATGGAAAGTTTCTCGAGTTTATTGTTAACTCACGCGGGATAGAGGCCAACCCTGAGAAGATTAAGGCGCTCATAGAAATGAAATCCCCGACCAGAACTAAGGATGTGTAGAGTTTGACTGGGCGGATTGCTGCTCTTAGTAGATTTATTTCTAAATCAACGGACAAGTGTGTCTCGTTTTTTAACTTACTAAGAGGAATCAAGAAATTTGATTGGATGGAAGAATACAAGTAGTCATTCCAAGCCATAAAGAAACATTTGGCTCAACCTCTAGATGGGGAGGACCTCTTCATTTAATTAGCAATCACATATCATGCTATCAGCACTGCTCTAATGCGAGAAGAAAATAAAGTGTAGCATATGGTCTACTACGTCAATAAGCGGTTGGTAGGAGCAGAATTAAGATACCCATTGATCGAAAAGCTTGTGTATTGTTTAGTACTTGCATCTCGCAAGTTGTGGCCATATTTTCAAGCGCATCCCATCGAAGTGCTCACTGACCAGCCCTTACGACAAGTTTTACAAAAACCAGAAACTTCTGGTCGACTACTTAAATGGGCTGTTGAGTTAGGCCAATTCGAGATCAAGTATCAACCCCGATCATCCATCAAAGGACAATCTCTAGTGGACTTCATTTCTAAATGCACCGGAATTTCTGATATTCCCGACCAGGCAGAAAACGTAGCTGGGCAAAGAAAAACTTTTCCTACTTGGCAACTTTATGTGGACGAATCCTCAAATGAACATCATATGGGAGCAAGACTTATATTAATCACACCTGAGGAGCATCGAATCCACTGCGCATTGAGGTTTGGTTTCAATGCCTCCAATAATGAGGCAGAATCTAGAGCTCTTTTGGTAGGATTACGATTAGGTAGAGATGTACATGTCCAGTCAGTCGAAATAAATATGATTCTCAGCTGGTGGTATACCAAATTTTAGGGAAATATCAGGCGAGAGGTTTGCGTATGGTGGCATACTTAAATAAAGCTAAGGACTTGCTAGCACAGTTCGAAGAGTACACAATCTAGTTGGTGTCACAAGAGCAGAACTCCAACGCAAATGCCTTGGAAAAATTAGCCAGTGCAAAGGATGCTGACACTCTGAACATAGTAACAGTTGAATACTTAGCAAATCCAAGTATCACCAAGCAGGAAGCATTGCCAATTACTGTAACTAACACTTGGATGACACCCATCATCACATACCTCAAACAAGGCACCTTACCAGATAACCGCAATGATGCCAAGAGGACAAGGAGACGGGCTGCTCGGTATGTCATGATGGAGGGGATGTTATATAGAAGAGGTTACTCTATGCCGCTACTTAGGTGTGTGATGCCCAACCAGTCGAAAAACTTGTTAGCCGAAGTACACGAGGGATTTTGCGGAGATCATGCTGGGGAGCAAAGTCTCTCTAAAAAGATTTTGCGACAAGGATTTTTCTGGCCTACAATGAACGAGGACTCCATGGAATATGTGAAGAAATGTGATAAGTGTCAGAGATTTTCTAAGATACCCAGAGCACCTCCAAATATTTTAAAACAAATGCAAAGTCCCTGGCCTTTTGCAGTATGGGGAATTGATCTGATCGGGAGACTACCCAAAGGGAAAGGAGGAGTGCAGTTAGCAGTAGTTGCTGTGGATTATTTCACTAAGTGGACTGAAGCTGAACCATTAGCTACGATCACCTCAAAGAAAGTGTTAGATTTTGTAGTAAAAAATATCATATGTCGCTATGGCCTGCCAAAAAAGATAGTGTCTGATAATGGTACCCAGTTTGATTGTAACGACCTAAATTTACTAATAAGGCTTAATGGCCTTGATTAGTGTGCCGGGAGGGCATAATTGGATTATATGTGATTTAATGATTTAAAATCACGTTATATGACTACTTGAACATTTATGATGCATGACTATGTGTATTAGTATGCATGTAGGCCCTGATTAGGTTAGAAGGGCATAATCGTAATTTTGGCCCGTTGAGGGCATAATTGTATATAAATGTGATAAACTGCTGAGACCACATTATTATGTAGATATATTTGTAATCTGTGACTCGAGACGATCCCAGTGAGCAGTTTAGTGAAAAAGTCACAGTGGGGATTTATACCCGGCTCGGGGCGAGCCTGGGGGTATTTATGGGAATTTAGCGAATATACTGGAGTCTATTTTGATATTAAGGAATATAATTGGTAATTAGTTAGGTGTCGGGAAGTAAGTGGTAAATAATAAAGATACTCGAGGAATTAGCGGGAATTGGGAGAAATGACCAAAATGCCCCTAGGTGGATTAAAAGGCTTAGGAATTATGGGAGGGTATTGTGGTCATTTGGCTTATAAGGGATAAATGTTATTAGACTTTGTACTTAGTGGATTGTGTAGAAAGGGCTGGAATTCTGAAGGAAAGAAAAGAAAGAAGAGAAGGAAAAAAAAAGGGGAAATTGGAAGTCTTTTTTTTTTTTCTCTCTCTCATTCAGTTGGAGGACTCTTCTCCATTTCCTTGAGGTTTCTTGGAGAAAAATTTAGAGGGAGTCTAGGCAGGAGCTTGAGGCTAAGATCTTTGGTCTGGTTTGAGGAATTGGCAGGGGATACTCATCATTTGAGGTAAGGTTCAAGGTAGTTTTCAGTTTCTAGTTCTTTGTATGGTTGTGGATTTTGAGCTGAATTTTGGTGGGGAATTCTAGGGAAATTGGAGCTGAGATTTGAGGAGGTGAAGGCCAAGCTAGTGAGGAGGTTAACCTAGGCTAAGCTCATCCATCAGAGGTAAGGAACTTTAGTTTTAAGCGTTGTGATTTCTGTGGTTTTGCTGAGTTTATGAGTTTTAGGTCCAGCTATGGTGAATTCTTTGATTAGGGGTGCATGTGATTGAATTATGTGTGGTTGGGATGTTTGGGATGAGTGGAGGATGTTGGTAGGCTTGTTTTTGAGTTTGGTTTAAGTTTGGAAAAGTTTTGGTAAGGTTTGGCTTGGGAAAATTCGAAGGAGAAAATGTTGTGCAGGGCTGTGCTGTGACTATCGCTACAATGCTAGTCATTGGGCGCTGTAGCGCTAGGTCCTGAAGTTTCTGAGCCTTTAGGCTCTGTTTGTGGCGTTGTAGTGCTCTCCTTAGAGCGCTGTAGCGCTACCCTATTTTCCAGAAAGGGGTTTTTGGGTTATTTTCAAGGGTTTTTGCTTGGGGGTTCGGGGTTCGATTCCACCACCCCGTTTGGTGGAATTAGGGCTTCCCGAGGGCTCGGGATTGGTCCCGAGGCTAGATTTTGGACTTGAGGTCTGGTGATGATTCTGATCTATGGTTGTGACTAGGTGTACGCTTGGGCTCAAGAGGGATCGTGCTTGAGGATTAAATCGAACAAAGCTAGCAAATCTAAAGGTAAGAAAACTGCACCCGATTATGTGTTTGGGATGGGACTAAGAGCTCCCTATACCTGTAAAATGTCATAGATGGTATTATGCCATGGGACATGTAATAAACGGCCTAAGGGTGCTGTAAATTATACTTGCGCACAGGGCATGGCTTGGCCACTAGTAGCCGAGGACAGCTTAATATTCACTGAGCCCGGTTTAAGCGGGCCGGAGTCAGTGGGATAAATAGAAGGTGCGACCTAAGGGAATTAACCCTAGTTATCATATGTGGATTGATTGTTGATATGAAATGATATACTTGGTATGCTGAATACTTGATTAACATGAATGCTTATACTGTTGAGTACGTGCTTAGCGGTATGAGTTACCTGATTGTCTGTTGAATGATTGTGCTCTGTTATTGTGTTTTCTTGCTGGGCCTTAGCTCATGGGTGCTACGTGGTGCAGGTAAAGGCAAAGGAAAGTTGGACCAATCTTGAGATGGAGAGCTGTGGGGTTGAATGTACATAGTCAGCTGTTCGGCCGCCACGGCCGAGGAGTGGAACAGGACGAAAAATGCTTAACCGTCTGTTTTGCCTTAGAGTGGCTAATCATTGTATCTAGATCTTGAATCTTTTGTAAACAGTCTTTAACTTATTACTTTTGGGATCCCATGTAAATAGAAAATGTTTATTTATAAGAAATGAAACTTTTGAGACCAAAATCTTTTAACCCTAGTTCAACTATAGTCTTGGTAACACGTTTTGATTAAATGACTTGATTAGCAAGTCTTGCACCTTTATAAACACACAGTATAACGGTCTTGGCTATCTAGGGCATTACATTGATAGATATCTATTTACTAATTTTTGGCTAGGCATGGCATTACAAAGAGTTTCTCCTTGGTGGCTCACCCACAGGCGAATGGGCAAGTAGAAGCAGTAAACAAAACGTTGAAAGACACCCTAAAGAAGCGGCTTGAACAAGCTAAAGGATCTTGGGCGGAAGAATTACCAGAAGTTCTCTGGTCGTACAAAACCACTGCTCAGACAACAACTGGTCATACTCCTTTTTCCTTGGCATATGGTTATGAAGCCTTGATACCAGTAGAGATCAACCCCCCGTCCCATCGAAGAAGCACTTATGACCAAGACGAGAACAATCAATTACTGGCTGAATCTTTTAATTTTATTGAAGAAAAATGAGAAAAGGTGAGCATGAGAGTTGTTGCCCATCACCAAAAGTTGGCCCGCTATTTTAATTCCAGAGTTAAAGATCAAAAGTTCCAGGTTGGAGATTTGATTCTCAGGAGAGTGTTCATCAAAGAACCAGGAGCTGGAGTGCTAGGGCCAAATTGGGAAGGACCGTATCAGATTGAGCAAGTCATACCACCTGACACTTACAAACTTTCTAGGCTGAATGGTGAGCTTATCAGAAACTATTGGAATGGCGAGCACCTGAGGAAATATTATCTATAAATACCGCTTGCAGAGTGGTAGCTTAGATTCAAGGGTTTTACTTATTATTTAAGTATGCTTATGATCTGGTTATTTGCTGACCAGTCATTTATTTTTGAACAATTTTGGTTTGTTTAAAGACTCGTTATTATACACATTTTGTCCTTTTTAATTTATGAGTAATAAAAGAGATTATGTGTAGCGCGGTCGACTCTTGCTACAATTATGCGTGTGTGTTAATTTTTCGAACAGTGTTCAACTAATCGGTAAAATCGGACAATGTTCAACTGCTTGAATTTTTTCTTTATATTCAATGTGTTTTACGAGTAGTAATTGCTCGAACAAATTCGGTCAAGTAGCAAGTGACCAAGGATCTTACAACCCTTGATCACTTGGGGGGCACATGGGGTATACTGGCAAATAATTCAACACAAGCAATGAGAGCACGAGTTAACATATTTGTTTTTAGGTTGACTTGTAAATTTTCGAAGTCGAAAAGGGTCATTGAGCTAACTTGTTTATCAAAGCTTAAGTAACTTGGCATCTTTCAAAATTCTAAGTTAAAAGAAAATATTCGTGTAAAAATAAAAATTATGCTCATAAAATATTAGGGCAATAAGAGTGTGAGAAAGTATACTTAGCAGGAACTTACGAAATGTCTAGAATTTCTAAGTACTCATGCGAAAATATAAAGCATATATCAAAATGACTTTAATATTCTAAAAACTCATAATGTTTTAAGTCTACAGAGACTTAGAATATTTCAGGTTAGCAACAAAAAGTGAAAGTCAAGTAACTCGGTCATACGAGCAAACTATCAAAGTTAATAACCAGTAATTGTCTCAATAAAAGTATAAGAAAAATAAGTAAATTGATGGCCAGATATAAAGTTTCTACTGGTCGGATAGGAGGCTCTCTGGTTGGCTAAGGCATGTTTACTGGTCAGGTAAACTAGTTTCTGGCTGGTTAACACCATCATCAACGTCTGGAACCTCCTCTGGTCAGAATGATAGAGCAAGAGAAGCAGGCACAACACCAGCTGGATTGGTTGCCTCCTCCACGGCCTTGGCTTCACATTTGGCAAGCTCTTCCGCCCTTGCCTCTTCTGAGAGAAAGTCGAGGTTGAGAGGCTTGTTTAGCTTCCATATCTGATAGAAGTAGTTGAAGCAGATCTCTTCATAACGAGCAAGATCAGCTTCTTTATCTTGTTTTAACTCTTCATTCACACGAGTCATTTTCTCTAGCTGGTCAGTCAATGTCTTGTTGGCTTGGATCTGCTTTTTATTTTCATCATCTAACTCCCTTAGAAATCTGTCTCGCTCAACAATTGTCTTCTCTGCCTGTTCAGCCTTGGATTAAGGATCTTTCTCAGATTTAGTCAAAGTTTCAATCTTAGCTTGGGCTTCCACCAACTGATCATTCAAGATCTTGATCAGCTCCTTATAGTCGACTGCTCGACGTTGAGCATGACTAACGGTGATAAGTCCCTGGAGTAAATAACTGGGAAATATTAAAATAAGAATAATCAAACAAAAAGTGAATGAAAAGCAAAAATATTCACTACTCAGTGAAAAAATCTCTCTAAGAAGTGGAATCAATTTATCCCAGATAAAGACATTTTTTGGGAAATGATAACAATTTTAAGCGATTCACAAAGAAAAAAAGTAAATTGTTTCGAATGCCATGTGTTCGGGGGCATAAGGCCTAAAGTTTTGGTGCATGACCGAGTCGCTAGGTGTGTGTAACGCCCTCCTAATCCAGGACTGTTACACTGTGTACTTAAAATTGTGTCAGACCTGCTAATTAGGTCATTTGGCTTAAAACGTGTAACTAAGGTTAGTGACAAGGGTTAGGGTTAAAAATTTTGGTCAAAGAACCATTGACTTTTATTCCAAAGGTTTTATATAACATGGGATCCCAAAATATTACAACTCAACTGTTAAAAAGGATAGATACATATCAAAAGTTACATCAGCCGACCTAAGCGGTAAAACAGAGCTACAATCCTAGTTCCTCTGAGATAACCCCGACCGTGATGGTCAAGCAGCCGCATATATACACGTTGCCACCGAAGCTCTCCAACTCATGGCTGGTCAAGCTTTCCCTTTCCCTTACCTACACCACAAAGCACCCTTGAGCCGAGGCTCAGCAAGAAAACAGAACATGCGACAACAGAGAATATAACTTAAAATAACCATTCAACAAAATCAGCGACATCAATTCATAACCAATATTATGTAAGTTCAATCGAGTAATCATTGGATCAACCTGGGGCCGTCACCCTATTCAGTTGGCTTTTAAGCCAACTCTCGGGCCTATGCCCTAGCTACGTGACCATAGAGTCACCTAGGGCTTCACCCTTAGCTCTATCTCACTAGCCATAGAGCTAGCCCAACCCCCGTGGTTGACCTTCGACCTTAGAGTCGATCAACGTAATAATACGTTGTTGGTTTAGGCCAATGCCTTTCAACCAGCACACAACACACTATTGTCGTCATTGACTCATAAGTCAAGCCCTGATCTAGGATTTCATACCTTACTTATAAGGAACAGATGTGGATAGGCACATCCCTACAATTAAGCACATACTCACTCTAATCATATAACCTCATTGGATAACCATTTTCATAATACCAAGCATATTCATATAATGGGGCCACATGCCCTACTCATAGCCCAACATAACCAATCCAGGGGCCCAAGTCCTAATAACACATAATGAATGGGCCAAGTCCTAATCACACGCAACACGTTTCGGGGTGCAGTTTTCTTACCTTAAGTCCAAGTAAGCGTAAACGAGAACGACCCTCGAGCACGATCCCAGTTCCGAGCCCTTAGCGATACCCTAAGCCACAACCATAAAATAGGATTCTATTAATATCGAGTGCTCAAAGGCTTCCGGACCAAATCCTAGCCTTCGGGGCTTCGGGTTCCACCAAACGGGATAGTGGAACACAATCCCAAGCCCTAAGGAAAAAGTTCTATTTTAATACAAACTCCCCAAGGAAAAACTGCCTAGGCGGGCCGCAACCTGCCCCTCTGTAGGTTGTGACGCACCCCCTGTCTAGCCTCATCCTCCTCTCTGTCCAAAGGCACGGGCCGCGACTTGGCCTATCAAGTCGCGGCGCCCCCCCCAGGCAGAGACCTCCCAAGGCGCTTGGTTCGAGCTAAGTCGCGACTTGTCAAGAACAAGGTCACGACTTGGTCCCTCGAACCACGAAATAATCTCCATTTCAGTAGCCAAATTCAATCCTAACCATACAAAAGTTCACCCTAAAACCTAATTCAACTATCCCAATCACTCTAACATGTTCCCAGCAATAAAACCCAACAGAAAACTAGCTTAAAACCTCATCAAAACTCCAATTCAATCTTTGAACTTCAAAGGCTCAGGAACACTAAAAACCAGCCAAGAAATACATAATTTAAATGCTAGAAAATGAAATTCAAAACTTACCTCAATAATAGTTTGAACCCAAAGCTGCAATTGAAAAATTCCCCAAGATTAGAGCCCCAATTCTTGTAAACCTAGCCCAAAAATCCCTTGGTTTCAAAGGTTAGCTTGGAAGTCCTTGAGAGAAAGAAAAGAGAGTAATTGGAGAGGGAGAGTCGATTTAGGCAGCTCTACATGTTTCTCACTTTTGTCTTTTGTCCCTTAAGTGACTTAAGTTAATCTCAAGGCTCGGGGTACCAAAAACGTCCTTGATGGCAAAATAGTAAATTTCTCAAATATTCCCTTCTTAACACTCTAACTCCAAATATATCTCCAAATATTTATTTTCATAACCCAATAACCAATTAAATATCTAATACCCAACATACCCCTTAACTCGCCACAAGTCGGGTATCGGGGCCCGTTGTGACTTTCCCGGTAACTTTCTCCCTGGTATCTCCTCATGTCGATTAATTCAAATAAACCCACATAATAATGTGATCTCTCACATATATCACATATATGCACACAAATACACATTTATGCCCGCAACAGGCCAAATTACCAAATCGCCCTTCTCATAAGAAGCGGGCCCAAATGCATATTTAATATCCCTAAATATGCGCATTTAATCATATTATCACAGAATTCACATATATTAACAATTAATATAACAGTTAAACACATAATTCCATATATTTCCATCCCAGCCCCCTAATTAAGGCCCTAAGCCTTATTAGGTAATTTTGGGATGTTACAGCGTGTGTTCGAGCAGCTAGGCGAGTTTGAGCGGCTAGGTGTGTGTCCAATCGGCTAGCCGCGTGTGCGAGCGACTAGGCGTGTGTCCGAGTAGCTAGGTGCGTGTCCGAGCAGCTAAGGAGTGCTGCCGAGGAACTGTTTGGGTTCCAAGGGCCAAAAGTGGAATCCGGTCGGCTAGATAGTTTCAAAGGGCTTGGTGGTTCGACTAGCTCAATGGAATCCGAGCAGTCCGAGGATTCGAGCAGTCCGACTAGCTCAGTAGAGTCCGAGCGGTCAAAACCTCAAAAAGGGGTGGCAAAGAAAAAACAAATTCGTTGGGCTAAAGGGTATGGAGCATAACATGAAACATAAACACATTTTCCTAATCTTGGGGCATGCAAACAAGATAAAAAAGTGGAATTTCAAGGGTTTAACAAGTCCCAAGAAAATATCAAATGCTCATCCTATACCCATGAACCCGAAAATACAATGTTGAATGAGAAATCATTTTTTCTTCAAAATTTCATGAAATTCAAGGAAAATTTGACAAACCCAAAGCCTAAACTACACTAAATCAGCCACAAAATCTCTATTTTACAAAGATTCATCACAAAATTTTTAAGAATGCATTCCAAAAGGGGGTTTCAGCATGTACATGTTCTAACAAGTTTTTGTGTACAATTTTAAAGCTTAAAATACTTGAAAATAAAGATCAAGAAGAGAGAACTTACTCAAATGGGTTGAAAAGCCTTGGGTTTCTTGAGAATTTCCTTTGAAATTGCTTGGAGAGACACGAAAACTTGAAGAAGAGATTGGCCATGGCAAGGAGGAGCTTTTTATGATGTTTGTTTTGGTATGAGAGGGTGAGGCAAGCATGAGATTATTTATAGGAAAAGAGGGAGCCCTCAACTCCTCATTTTCGTGTATCCCATTATCCCACCTTCTGGGAAATTAGTAACTGTCCTTTTAGTGGACTGAAAAAAATTTAATTATACCTTTATTTGAAAAAGGCGGGAGAGTGCCAAAGGTCATTTTTGGAATTTTAAGACACAATAATTATTAAATTTATTGCGGAGGAGTTAAGGAAAAGTTTATCATGTGAGAAAATCATATAATAAACTTGGGGGGCAAATGTTATCCCTAAAATTTCATTTTGATAACATGGCAATCAGAGGTGACAGGTGGCAGAAAATGATCTATTCGACTAGAGAATAATTTTGTCTGGTCAGAGAGAAGCCTCGCCCGACCAGACAAGCAGTTTGGCCGACCAGTAACGTAGTTCATCCGACCAGTCATCTGTGGAATGGAGTTCATCCGACCAGTTATGTCAAATTGAGGGTGTAGCCGATCGAATGTGTCAGAATTTCAGGAGTTAACTGCCCAATGATTTCTTTATAGAACCTCAGTAACAACTTCAACCCGAATAGCTCGCAACTATCATGTGAATATCTCAAATATCCCGAAGTAATAGTTATATTGTTGTAATTTAAATTTGTTTATTATTTATTAATTAAAGTTGGTTGAAACAACCAAAGACCCCATCAAAACGAGATATTTTTCAGGTACGATCTATGAGCCTATAAATAAAGAGCTCATGGCATCGTTGGCTGGATATGATCTTTTGGAGACTTTTAGACTCTCTAATTTTGAGACTTTTAGACTGTTACTGGAGGCATTCTGGGAGCATTTTTCGAGAGTTTAGAGAGAGAAACATTGTACTTTTTTACTTACACTTGAGAAACTCAGTTGACTCAGGTTCATCTGATCTTAAGTGTATGCTACATATATCACAACTCCAAGTGGATTAGGCTATTACCAACAAATTGAGGCTAAACCACTATAAAATTATTTGTGTCATTCATTTTCTATTAAAGGTTTACTGTCGTTTTTGCGTCTACTCGCCGTTGGCCAAAATCGTAATCAACAATTTTCTATTTTAAAATCATCAAAATTAATATTTTTAATAAGAAAATAAGTTTTTTGAATTTATTTATTTTTATTTTAAATTACACATGTGGCACTGATGTGACTAATACACGTCAGCGAGTAAATGACCACATCAACATTCCGTCAGCCACATCAGACGAAATTAGATGGAAGTCCCACATTACAACACAGTGAATAATTCGGAGGGAATTTTTAACGGCCCAAAAAAATTAGGGACACGATAATGTATAAGACATAGTTCGAGGTAAAAATCATAAATAATCATTTTAAAATGTACAAAATAGAAAAGGAAAAGAAAAACAATCTCTAATAACAAATTTTAATATCTATTATATTAATATATTATTTGTAAAAGATTATATAATGGAAGAAAAAATCAAATAACTAAAAATGAAAAGATAAATAAAGATCAAAGCAAGAGGATAAGTGTTACGATTTCCAAAGCGATCCATTTTAGCTATATGTAAGATTAAGCATCATAACTTATTAATATTTACATACATTTTTTTAACAGTGACTTTACATTGAACGGTATAGATTACTCAAGTTTTATACACAAAGGGAACGGGTAGGATTTGAGGGTCGCCAAAAAAAAAAAAAGAACAGAAAAAATTGACCATTCACGTTTATTAATAAGTAATAGATATATAAACTTACCAAACCTTGTTTAAGTAAACACCAACCAGTAAAAATGATAAAAGTACAGCCGAACAGCATTTTTTTATTTTAGAAATGTGCTAATTTTGTAGCTGTGTAAAATTTTATATTTTTTTATTGGTTATTCAGAATTTTTAACTCTCAACTATAATAAAATATTATTGTGCTTTTTTATTTTTTGAGTCGTTTTTAACGAATTATTTATTTTGGTTTAAAGTGAGATTTCTGTTGAGTTTTATCTTATGGGGTTAATGAATTGATGACTTGTCATTGATACGTCATCGTCATGTGTATAATTTAAAATAAAATATAAATTAAAATTAAAACATATATATTTTTCATAAAATATTAAAATTAAAAATATTTCAAAAATTAAAAAAAATATTTTTTTAAGATTAATTTTTTTGAATAAATTCTTAAAATATTAAATAAATAAAAAATTCAAATATTAAAAAAATTAATCAAGAAATGATTTATTTTTTTATAAAACTTAAACTAATCTAAATTAAACTTTATTAATTCCATCATTATTAAATATAAATAATTTAATTTTGCCAAATAGCAATAAAAATTAGATGAGTCTCAGCTTGTTTTTTTTAATATTTAAAACTTTTATTTAATTAATTTTTTAAGAATTTATTAAAAGAATAACTTTGTTTTAATTAAAAAGTAAATGGATTTTTTTTGAATCTTTGAATAATTTTAATTTTAATATTTTATAAAAAATATATATTTTTTTATTTTAAATTATACTCGTAACGCTAATAACGACAAGTCGGCTAGAAATCCCACTTTACAAAAATATTGTAAATAGTTGAAGGGTGACCCCTCGAAAAAACAAGGGACAATAATCTATTATTCATAGCTCGGGCACTTTTTTATTTGGGAGTGTTTGTTGGAGATTGTCACCACTTTCTGGATAGCGTGTGTAGCGCTACAGTAGGATCGAGCCACAAAAAATCCATCTACAAATGGCTAGGACTAAAATAGAGTAGGACAAAGACAAGGAATTCCGGCCCGTTCCTGAGACTCGGTTCCACTCTACTCACAACCTGTTTCGGCCGTTGTCTTCCCGCCTATTTCTGCTATTGGGTCCTCATGTCAGATGGCGATTTCGGAAGCGATGGTGGCCGTTATGTTCTTTCTCTCTGCCCTAATTTATGTCAGTTCCGCTGGAAATTTCAGCTTTGACCGCTTCTCGCCAGACCTCAGTCTCTGTTCGCAGATCATTCGCCCTGCTGGTTATGCTTGCTCCGAACACACGGTTCTCTCTCTTTTTTTGTTTATTAAGATTCTGTTTGGTTGATCAGAAACTGGCTGAAAAAATAATAATTATAAATAAGAATATTATAATTAAATGTCCGAATGTGGCTGTTCCCATTTTATACCCATTCTGGACGTATTGATTGCCGATCGAGTTTTGAATCAAATCAATTTTCAATTTTATTCTTTATTTTCCCACACATTGCAGCCGAACTTGCCTTTTTTTTTTTCTTTCCCAACTCCTCTCTTTCTTAGATTGAGTTGAATTTCCGTTACATTGTCGGTTTGTTTAATAACATTGCTCGTATTAGTTTATTTTTGCCAATTATTATAATCTTAAGAAAAAGTAAAGCGTGGAACTGAGTTGTGGATTGTTGTACTACTTTGTTTAGATTCAAACTGATGATGGTTACTTGTTGGCTCTACAACGGGTGTCATCGTCCAACATTGGAAATTTAAGACAAAACCCACGTCCCCCTGTTTTGCTTCAGCACGGACTCTTTATGGTAATTCTTCTTTCAGTTTATTTTACTGCTTTGTGCCTTTATTTGTTTAAAAATTTAAAGGAATAATAGAAATAAAAAATTGGATTATTGATATGTCGAAGTCGATACCTAAGCTGAAAAAGAAAAAGAATTCTAGCGTAATGTTCTTTGCTTTCATGCTACTCCTGTTTTACTGAATACTGATTGACAAGACGTGTTCTCCAAATTGAAATGCAAGTGGCGTTGTTATTATGCTTTTTGTTTGGTTTTGAACAGCGCTAGTCTGAACGGCAATCATTAAAGATAACTAGTGCTTATTCTTTTACGGGGAAAATTGTTCTAGTAAAACAATTTCTGCCTGAATTACTGTAATAATATATGGATGTATTGTTGTTTCATAAATGGAGATGAGCATTTTAATGTTTGCTTTTATACTTTGAATTGGTTATAATTCTTCTTTCTCTGAATTAGCATAAGATAATATAGCAGAGTACTTAATGAAAGGAGAAAGAACGGTTCTATTATCTTTTTTCATTGTCTATTTTAATAGCTTCTGCACATTTTGATTATTTCATGTTAGTGTATCTCTTACTGCCTTGTGTTTTGCTTTTCTTCTGCCATATTAAAATGAGGATCATGATTGAGATTGTACCGGGTGCAAGATAAATTTAAGACAGATAATAGAAATGGACTGGAAAATGAGTAAGACTTCTAAAATAGTTTAAATTAGTTGATTAGGAAAGGTTTACTGATAGTAGGTGCTGATTTCTGTGTTTAATCTGAAACAATTATGAGTTTTTATGAGCATTTTGTTACTTATAATCTGAAATGATTATGAGTTTTCTTGGCATTTATTTTAATTACTTATGAAACCACTACAAGAAAGATCACAGTTGAATTATCAGATGGTAAGCTTGGTACTAGTGTAGTGCTTTTCTGGTGTTTATAGGGTATTTATTACTTATGAGTAGAATCAAACTACCGCTACTCACTTGTATTTGAGGAAAAGGATGGGTAACTTGCATCTTTCTCATTGTTTTCTATCTTGCAAACAGGGAGGAGATGCGTGGTTTTTAAATTCTCCAAAAGAGTCATTGGGCTTCATCCTTGCAGATCGTGGTTTTGATGTTTGGGTGGGAAATGTGCGTGGAACACGTTGGAGTCATGGACATGTATATTTATCCCTTAAAGATAAGGTATACCTTGTGTACTCTTTCATTTTCTCTTTCCCGTCCATAAATGGTTTCTCTATTTTGGGCATCTGGATGTTATTTTAACTGCTTCTGTGCATATATTTATTTTTATTTGTCTCGAATGCTCCTTGACATTCAATTGATGTTGCAATCAATTGCCACTTGAGACTGTATGTAGACCTGTATGTGTAAACGAGGTTTAGGGTTCAAGTCACATAAAAGTGAATGTATAAATTTGTTTCAAGATTTTAAGTAGCAGTGAATCAGGATTCGGATGAATGAGGGATTAGCCACTGGACTATTCCCACCTCACTATCCCAAGGGAATAAAATACAAGAGAGCAGAGTACACACAAGAGATTGAGAAATAGAGTTGGAAAACATACATAAATACATCATATATATTATAAACTAGTGGGTTCTTCGTAGATTGAAAGAAAGAAGACAAAAAGGATCTTGAAAGGGAAACACATGTGGACACTGTCAAGAAGTAATACAAGAGAACAAACAATAGAGATTGAGAAATAGAGTTGGATACATCAATATAACTAAATTTAAAGATAATGTTTCTTTAAAACTAGGTTTCCCCGCCTAACCTACAATATTTGGAGACCAGAAAATTATCGTATTGTTATGTAGGTATTCAGGAGGGACTCAAGTTTCAAACATTGTAGTAGCAAATCACATGCCTAACTTTTTGAGTTACCACTCTTCGGTCTAAATTGTATAGATAATAATTAGTGGGTTTTTCATTTATTTGAAAAGAGAAAACAAAAGAGATCTTGAAGGGGAAACACATGTGGAGGAGACATATGTGATATACAAACTCTTTCTTTGTTATTTGCATTACACGTTTGTCTTAGAAAGGTACTTTCGATATACCCAAATATGTGTGTATAATCTGTAACTTTAGTATATATATGTGGTCTAAGCAACATAACTTTGTCTTATGAGTTACTTTAGCAAGCCAATCCAAAGTTT
This sequence comes from Humulus lupulus, assembly GCF_963169125.1. Classification (NCBI taxonomy): domain Eukaryota; kingdom Viridiplantae; phylum Streptophyta; class Magnoliopsida; order Rosales; family Cannabaceae; genus Humulus; species Humulus lupulus. The sequence continues at coordinate 103,807,479 of NC_084793.1, forward strand.
TATAACATTTACTAGGAATGATATATATAAACCAGATTTTAATCTTATTATGCTTATTATGCTCTGCATGTGAAGATATCATGTGTTCCAACTTTTAATTTGCAGGATTTTTGGGATTGGAGTTGGCAGGAATTGACTCTATATGATTTTGCAGCAATGCTTCGCTACATCAATGCAATAACCAGTACAAAAATATTTGTCATTGGACATTCACAGGTTTTGAACTTGTCTTTATCTCAACGCTTAACTATAAGTTTGCTACATCTGTGTAACTCTAATTCATTTTTTCTTTCCAGGGGACAATAATGTCTTTGGCTGCTTTCACTCAGCCGAATATAGCAGAAATGGTTGAAGCTGCTGCTCTTCTTTGTCCAATATCGTACTTGGAGCATATAAACTCCAAGTTTGTGCTTAGAATGGTTAATATGCATCTTGATCAGGTATTTTTTTTCTTGGTATTATTGACTACATCTACATATTTCTGATGATTAAGATGATAATCTCTGCTCATTTCAACAGATGATTCTTGCCATGGGTATTCATCAACTTAACTTCAGAAGGTCTATTCTAGTTTTCCTTTCCTCTGTTTTTTCTCTAGTACTATGGGTTTGCATTATATTAATATTATGTTTTGCCACAAATTTTCAGTGATTGGGATGTTAATCTTTTGAATTCCTTATGTGATGGCCATTTAGATTGCAATGACTTGCTAACATCCATCACAGGTTAATCATCTACTTTCTAGTTCCTGCAATCGAAATTGGCAAGGTCCTTTTCAATAATGTTTTTCATTTTTCTTCTGCATACACTACTTAATGTCATAAAGTTATTTCGGCAAAACATTACAGGGAAGAATTGCTGCTTTAACAACTCGCGTGTGAATTTCTATCTTGAGTATGAACCACACCCATCATCAACTAAGAACATACGTCATCTCTTCCAAAGTATGTACTATAGCGCTTAGCTCTTTATAAAATTCTCTTAGGCAGCTGAGAGTTCCAGTGGTAAATCACCTCCAAAGTAACAGTGAATATTTCCTTCCCTTTGGAAATTGAAGGATGACTCGTCTTGGTACAGCTATCTATTTGTTTTTCTTCTTTTAACTTTGTTTTTCTTATTTTATTTGGCGTGGTAGTGATCCGAAAGGGTACTTTTTCCAAGTATGACTATGGAGTAGTAAAAAACCTGATACAATATGGTCAATTGAAACCCCCCGAATTCAATCTTGGCAATATACCTGAGTCATTGCCATTATGGATGGGCTACGGAGGAGATGATGCTTTAGCAGATGCGACCGACGTGAAGCACACCCTCAAAGAATTGCAGTCTACTCCAGAGTTGCTGTATCTTAAGAACTATGGTCATCTAGACTTCATTATCAGCGTGCATGCGATGGAAGATATTTATAATCATATGATTAGCTTCTTCGACTCAAAGGGAAAATCTAGTACTTTAAAGTGACTGCTTACTATTGTACCAAAACAGAGAGAAAAAGAAGTGACTGTATATGCTGTATATACTCTTTTTATTTTCATGTAAATGTTGTATATAATAGTAAAGAAATGGAAGTATGGAGTTAAAACAAAAATAGAAGAGCGAAGAAGGTTCAGTTTGATTCCAGAATAACTAGTATGAAGGTTCCAGTGTTGTACGAGCCAACATTGATATTGTCGTGTATTAATAAATTTGACACTTATTGTAGTATGATAAACAAAAACATGTTGCAATATTGTCATTGGAGAAGAATAAAAGTGACGCTATCAAGTAATTGGAATATAGATTTAGGTGACGATATTGTCACCACTCTTTTTTTTTTCTCCACAATTATGTTTATTAATTAATTATTTCGAAATATGTAATTTTAGTAAATTGACATTAAATTTATTTTTAGCACAATTCCAAAATAATTAATATATCACTTTGTATATTAATTATTTTATCATTTTTAAGGAATTTTTAAGTATATTTTAATTTTTACAATGAAAATTGAATAGTAGAAATTGTGTGAAATATGATTTTTTTTATTAGGTTTTATAAATATAGAGATTTCAACTTTGTGCACCTTTTATAGGTAATATTATATATGTTATATATTTGTAATATTATAGATTAGTGCTTAGGTTGAACCGAAACAGATATATGATCTTAGAAAATGAATTGGTGACTCATAATGCGTTTTTTGAGTGGTTCAAAGGTTAAAATCCTTCTACTCCACTAGTCAGTATTATTGCTATATACTGGATATTTGATTACAGGGTATTTCTTACAATAGAGAATCCAACCCCTATTAACTCCCAAGGTCTCCATATTTATAGGAGAAGGCACCTGGGAGTTGGTAAGAAGGTCATCCCGTGACCTTCTTACCTATCATGTCAACTCTGTGACATTCATGATTAATTCCTAAACCTGACACATAAGTGTGGTCAAATCAACAGGTAAGGAGATAATGGGCTGCACGGCCCAAACCAGTCGTGGGAGTCTGAATACGCACGTTCCTGCTGCGTGTTCGAGAAGTCAGGGATATATCAAACACGTGATGTCTGATATATGCACGTTTACCTTGCGTGGTTGACTTCATACAAGGTCACAACCTCCACATCTAGCTCGCACCACGAGCTGGATGCTTACCTCGACCTGTGGCCTTCAGGGTCCAGACTCAGTCCTTTGAGCAATCTTGGTGAACCCTTAGTTTACCTCGAGCTAAAGAGGTAGGACCTTACGATGGCAGCTCCGGTCTTGGGGACGTCCACACGGTAACCATGATTAGGTCGTATCTCAGCTCGCTAACCAGCCCGTGGGAAAATCAGGGCGTACATCTGCCCCCCAAGCCCCTGCTCGTGGTACACGACGTCGTATAAGGCCACAGTAGGGGCTTTTAGGCTTCCCCATGAACTCTTCACATTCCACATTTTACGCAGGCGTTTGATACGTGGAACATCGTGGTTGGCGACGGTACGTCTTCCAAGAACAGCATTTAATGGCCTAGCCTATACCCAGCCGTCGTTTCGTATATCGAGTGGGGGGCCCTGGATCCCACATCAGGGCCATCCAACGACCCTCCCTATGTGGCCCTTCACGTATATAAAAGGGGTGGCCATCCTACGCATGGGCCACCCTACGCATGGGCCACCCTTTCATTTGAAATTTCTCAGAAATTCTCTTCTTCTTCTCTCTTCATCTCAGAAGAAAAACCCTCTTCTTTCCGTCTGCCCCTCTCAGCGTTCAAGAAGCTCAGGCGTAAGGACTCCTTCGAAGCTTTGGAAACAAATACTCCGACGAAGCTCCAACCTAGGCGACTCCTTCATCCACTTCCCAGCCAAACACTCTGTAAGTCTCCTGACTGTGCATGTTTCGAAGTTATTTTTTTTACTGTAGCTTAGGTAAATATTTACTGTAGTCGCATGCAAGGGTTTACTGGTTTTTGTGGGAATGAAGGGTGAAAGCCTTTTAGGTTAGGGTATTGTTTGTAGTAGGAAGCCGTTTAGGAGCATGGTTTACCGGATGCATTTTCTGGGGAATTTTTTTGGGTATGATTCTTGGGATATTAGTTCAAAATATTCAGTATTTTGGGTGCAAAACCGGGTAGCTTAGGGGACACACTTCACAGGCGGTTTTGCCTTTCATGCCTATTGGAACTTTCCCTCCAAGGCAACATTTTAACCTGACCCTCCTGACACACGAATTCCGAGTAATCGGGGATCTGTTGGGAGCACAGGCGCGTGTTCATAGAACTGCGTGGTCTCACTCTCCATGGGTTGGGCTTACCTCAGCTCATGCAAATAACACTTTTTTTTTATTCTTCCTTATGCTTGGGTCGCCTTTTCTGAAATCTTTTCTTTTGTTCACTAGGCAACCAGATGGCACCGAAGAAGAATGCTCCAAAGAAGACCGCTGGAAGCTCGGCCTCCCAGCAAGACAAAGGAAAAGCGGTGATGCCCGAATCCCCAATCCCCAACTTTGGGCCCGCGGTGGAACAGGAGCTCGAGCTGGCTCCTGATGCGTTCTTTGAGGCGGAGAGGATTGTCTCAAAGATTACTGACCAGACGATGGTCAACAAAATATTCCTTTCCCACAACATCGGGCTGGGGAGAGCATCGGTGGTTGCCCGACCTCCCGCAGAGGGCGAGCGGAGCTGCGCGCCGCTGGACGAGGCATTCGCGGCCTGGAGCGACGAGCATTTTAAGGCGGGGGCCTTCCTCCCATTGGATCAGTATTTTGCTGACTTCCTCAATTACGTGAAGTTGGCCCCCTTCCAGCTCCCCCCAACTCTTATCGGCTGTTGGTGGGGTTAAGATATTTATTCTTGAAACAAGAGTGGGAGGTCCCTACTCCTGTAGACATTTTGTATTTTTTCTGCCTCAAGGCTAGCCCGGAGCAGCGGGGGCGAGGCGACGGGTTTTATTACTTAACCCGATTCCCCAACACGGCTGCGGTCATCGAGTTGCCCAGCCACCCCAACGACTTCAAAGATCAATTCTTTATGTCGACGGGGTTCAGAAACTGCGAGCTCCACTACTTCAATCGTCCTCGTAAGTGCTTTTCAACCTTAGCTCGTAAGTTAAGTATCGTTTAGCTCCTCCTGTATCCCTTTCTGACTTAGACTAATCCTGCAGCTATCTTCGCGAGGACAGAGAAATCTGTGACCCTCGGGGCCCAATACGAGACACTGGCGGGCTTGCCCCCCCAGTGAGAAGGATTACCGCGTGCTCGTAACAGACGATACGATGGTGGCCTGCAAGCTGATTTTCCCAAATCAGACTTTGAACCTAAGGAGGCCCCGGGGGCTTCCCCCAGCTCGCGACACCAGACCTACCATCGTGGAGGAGGTCGCGGGAAATGAAGATGAGGAAGACGAGGTTCCCCTCGTGAGGAACAGGAAGCGGGCGCTGGAGGTCGCCCAGAGAACGGGCGAGGAGAGGATTCAGTCCGGAGCAGCCGCGGGTCCTTCTGGCCAAGGTAACCCTGACATGTTTAGGAATTTAGATAGGGCCATTGCCGACCCCCGGCTAGCTAGGTTCAATCCCAGAAAAATCGTCCAATATCTCGAGCTCCGGACAAATCGTCCAAACTGTTGACGCGGTTCTTCGCCAACAAGTAATTAAGAAAAGAAGAGAAAGGGATTAGTGCTTAGGTTGAACCGAAACAGATTTATGATCTTAGAAAATGAATTGGTCACTCAGAATACGTTTTTTAAGTGGTTCAAAGGTTAAAATCCTTCTACTCCACTAGTCAGTATTATTGCTATATACTGGATATTTGATTACAGGGTATTTCTTACAATAGAGAATCCAACCTCTATTAACTCCCAAGTTCTCCATATTTATAGGAGAAGGCACCTGGGAGTTGGTAAGAAGGTCATCCCGTGACCTTCTTACCTATCATATCAACTCTGTGACATTCATGATTAATTCCTAAACCTGACACATTAGTGTGGTCAAATCAATAAGTAAGGGGATAATGGGCCGCGCGGCCCAACCCAGTGTTGGGTGTCTGAATACGCACGTTCCTGCTGCGTGTCCGAGAAGTCAGGGGTATATCAGAAACGTGATGTCTGATATATGCACGTTTATCTTGCGTGATTGACTTTATAAAAGGTCACAGCCTCCAACTCTAGCTCGTACAACGAGCTGGATGCTTACCTCGGCCTGCGGTCCTCAGAGCCCAGGTTCAGTCCTTAAGCAATTTTGGCGAACCCTTAGGTTACCTTGAGCTAAGGAGATAGGACCTTATGATGGCAGCTCCGGTATTGGGGGCATATATGGTAATCATGATTAGGCCGTGTCTCAGCTCGCTAATCAGCCCGTGGGAAAATCAAGGCATACATCTGCCCCCCAAGCCTCTGCTCGTGGTACACGACGTCGTGTAGGGCCACAGTAGGGGCTTTTAGGCTTCCCCAAGAACTCTTCATCTTCCACATTCTACGCAGGTGCCGAATACGTGGAACATCGTGGTTGGTGACGGTACGTCCAACGTCACCGAAGTGACCTGGACCTGGATACAACCCTGCTTCACTGTGTTGACCAGCTCGTGTTGGATTACCAAGATAGCCGACCTAGGGGTACCGTAGTCGTAGATAACACCCTAGCCTTTAGGTCGATCCTATTTGAGGAGTATGGGACCAATCTTCCGTCTTGGCCATCACTCCGGAGGGGTGCCGTAGCTCTAGGACTTAGGCAATATGTAGAAGAATCTAGCCCGGAACCAGAGTCGGATCCAGAACTTGCGCCAGCTCGGGAGATAATCGACTTAGATTCTCCCGCAGGAGCTCCGGGGCCGATGGTTGTAACAATAGGTTCTTCTTCTTGCTCGGGGGGTAGGATCCTTTTTAGTAAATATATATTTGAATTTCTCCTTTGTTTTTGAATGGCTGTTTATTCTTGTACTAACCATGTCTTTGTTTTGACAGAAGAGATGTCTTAGCCCGACGGGAGTCTGCGAGCTGCGTTCACCGGGGGGAACCCCTCAGCCGGGGCCTCTGGGCCAAAAATGAAGAAGCTCCGGACGTCGAAAAAAGCCGTCGGAACCTCAACCAAATCTCCTGCAAAGGAGAAGGAGCAGCCCCCAGCGGGCCAGGTCGTGGGGAATGATCCTCCTGCTGCTGGGGGAAGTAACATGCCCCCACCACCTCCGCGAGCTCCGGCCTTCGTTCGGGATGCAGGGGCGAAGCTCGGGGCTTCGGCGATTGTACCCTCCGAGGTGCGCATCCCGGTCGATCCCCAGGACTTGGCGAAGATCCCAGAGGCCTTTCGGGGGACGGTATATGAGTCGGCGAACTACGCCGTCAACCACATATACAAGTTCAACGAGAAGGAGCTTCGGGCCATCGAAACGAGGAGCCCGGTGGGCGCGATGGAATCCTCTTTGGGCATGGCCCTAACGGTAAGTTGACTTTACCCTTTTATGGCTTTTATGATCATGTCCTGCCTTGTGTTTCCTTTCTCCCTCCTCTCTTTTTTTTTTCTAAGGCAATTGTCTCTCCGCTTTCGCAGGGCGCCGTTGCCCTCCATCGGAGCATAGCCAGGGCCAAAACTCAGCTCGAGGAGATTAGGAACGAGCACCAGGTGGCCGTGGCCACCCACCAGGCTTCCCTGCAGGCGGCTAAGGATGCCTTGGCGGCCTCGCAGAAAGAGCTGGAAGAGACTCGCCCCAAGTTTCAAGAGCTCGAGACCGCCCTCGCCACTGCGCGGACAGACCTAGATGTCGCGAAGGCTGAGGCCAAGGCCGCCCTGGAGGCCGAGCGGGCAACTTCAGACACCGCCATGGAAGACATGTTCTACCATTGCTGGGCCTACAACCCGGACGCCGACTTCTCCTTCCTGGTAGAGAACATCTGGGAGTGCTTGCTGGTGAAGTTCAAAGCTCGCCTTGATAAAGAAGCGCCCTCCGAGGCCGGGGAAGGCTCCGGTGTAGCTGAGCAGGGTGAGACGGCGACCTCCAAGGGGCCACCTGGCGGAGCTTAGGGCCTTCCTCTTTCGTGCCCTTTCCTTCAATATTTTTTAATTTTTTGTGTAACCTTTGAATGAGGTGCTTCCACCTCGAGACAATTTAACTATCAACTTTATTTTTAATTGATTTACTGCCCTTTGCCTCTACGCATTTTAGTCACTATTATGAAAAACTTAGTTTGCGTTAATCTTTATCCATATCTCGAGCTCTTTAGGAAGAACAACGATCAATAGATTTAAATCAACTTCTAAGTTTTATGACCTGGTTATATCCAGGAACTTAATTTGAAAACTTAGTTCATGTCAATTTTTATCAATATCTCGAGCTCTTTAGGAAGAGCAACGATCAATAGATTTAAATCAACTTCTAAGTTTTATGACCTGGTTATATCCAGGAACTTAATTTGAAAACTTAGTTCGTGTCAATTTTTATCAATATCTCGAGCTCTTTAGGAAGAGAAACGATCAATAGATTTAAATCAACTTCTAAGTTTTATGACCTGGTTATATCCAGGAACTTAATTTGAAAACTTAGTTCGTGTCAATTTTTATCAATATCTCGAGCTCTTTAGGAAGAGCAACGATCAATAGATTTAAATCAACTTCTAAGTTTTATGACTTGGTTATATCCAGGAACTTAATTTGAAAACTTAGTTCGTGTCAATTTTTATCAATATCTCGAGCTCTTTAAGAACAACAACGATCAATCGATATGAATCAACTTCTAAGTTTTATGACCTGGTTATATCAAGGAACTTAATTTGAAAACTTAGTTCGTGTCAATTTTTATCAATATCTCGAGCTCTTTAGGAAGAGCAACGATCAATAGATTTAAATCAACTTCTAAGTTTTATGACCTGGTTATATCCAGGAACTTAATTTGAAAACTTAGTTCGTGTCAATTTTTATCAATATCTCAAGCTCTTTAGGAAGAGCAACGATCAATAGATTTAAATCAACTTCTAAGTTTTATGACCTGGTTATATCTAGGAACTTAATTTGAAAACTTAGTTCGTGTCAATTTTTATCAATATCTCGAGCTCTTTAGGAAGAGCAACGATCAATAGATTTAAATCAACTTCTAAGTTTTATGACCTGGTTATATCCAGGAACTTAATTTGAAAACTTAGTTCGTGTCAATTTTTATCAATATCTCGAGCTCTTTAAGAAGAACAACGATCAATCGATATGAATCAACTTCTAAGTTTTATGACCTGGTTATATCGAGTATAGGACTTAGTTCACGTTAATCCCTATCAATATCTCACGTTTTTTAAGAAAAACAACGGTCAATCGATATGAATCAACTTCTAAGTCATTAAGGCGACCTGGTTATATCCAGGTACCATATGCCCCCCAAGTAATTGGGAAAGGGTCTTTTGTGGTTACTTTAGATTACACTTGAAAAACATGTACAAAAAGTTGATTCTTATTGCTTAATACATAAAAAATGGCCTTTCAGGCCTTACAAGTGAATCATTGATAGTATCTCTTCAAATGGATGGCGTTCCAGGTCTGTAGGACTGCCACTCCGTCAAGACGAGCTAACTTATAAGTTCCCTCCTTAATGACCTCTATGACTTGATAGGGTCCTTCCCAGTTCGGTCCCAAGACTCCATCTTTGGGGTCCTTACTGGCCAAGAAAACTCTCCTGAGGACCAGGTCGCCAATGCTAAAGGCGCGACCCTTGACCTTTGAGTTGAAATAACGAGTGATCTTCTGTTGATAATGTGCAAGCTGGAGATGCGAATCTTTTCGCCTTTCATCAATCAAGTCGAAAGAGGTGCAAAGAAGCTCGTGGTTGCGATCTTGGTCGTATGCCTGGACCCTATGCGAAAGCACCTTAATCTCCACAGGTAGGACTGCCTCACTCCCAAAGGTCAAGGAAAAAGGAGTATGACCTGTAGGAGTTTGATGAGAGGTCCGGTATGCCCAGAGAACCTGGGGGAGTTGTTCTGGCCAGACCCCCTTCGCTTCATCTAGTCTCTTCTTGAGGCTCGCCTTGAGAGTCTTGTTGACAGCCTCGACCTGGCCGTTTGCCTGAGGATAGGCCATGGAGGAGAAACTTTTCACAATTCCGTACCTTTCGCAAAATTCGGTAAACAGGTCGCTGTCGAACTGTGTCCCATTGTTGGAGACAATCTTCTTGGGTAGCCCGAATCGGCAGATAATGCTCTTAACCACGAAGTCGAGGACTTTTTTGGAAGTTATCGTTGCCAGAGGTTCTGCCTCAACCCACTTCGTAAAGTAGTCGATGGCTACCACGATGTGGTGGACCCCGCCCTTTCCAGTAAGGAGGGCGCCAACCAAGTCGATCCCCCAAATTGCAAACGGCCATGGGGAAGAGATCATCTTCAGCTCGACTGGGGGAGCTCGGGAAACTGTGGCGAATCGCTGGCATTTTTCGCACTTCTTCACGTATGAGACTGAGTCTTTGGACAGAGTTGGCCAGTAATAATCTTGCCTCAGTACCTTTAAGACCAAGCTTTGCCCCCCAGTGTGATCTCCGCAAAAACCCTCATGCACTTCCTGCAGGATGGCCTTTGCTTCGCCTGGGAGAACACATCGTAGGAGAGGTAGGGAGTGCCCACGTTGGTATAACACCCCATCTATCACAGCATACATGGGAGCTTGATACAGAAATCGCCGCGCATCATTACGCCCTTCAGGTAGCTTTCCCTCGACGAGATACTCAAGGATGGGAGTCATCCAGGTCAGCCTGGCGTCGATCATCTCGACCTCCATCCTGGCTTCCTCTATACTTGGCTTCTCCAAGAATTCTACCGGCACTAACCCCAAGGTTTCCGTCTCCCCAAAGGTGGCGAGCTTAGCAAGAGCATCCGCGTTAGCGTTCTGCTCCCGAGGTATCTGCTCGATCGAGCCCCGCCCGAACACGGACAACTCAACCTTTACCTTTGCTAGATAGGCAGCCATCTTCGGTCCCCATGCTTGATATTCGCCCAGAACCTGGTTTACCATGAGCTGGGAGTCACTGAAGCACTGGACAGAGTTCGCCTTCAGCTCTTGAGCTATCCTTAGACCGACCAGCAAAGCTTCGTATTTGGCCTCGTTGTTGGAGGCCTTGAACCCGAACCTCAGCGCCGAGTGGAATCTATGTCCTTCAGGGGATATCAAAATGATTCCAGCTCCAGAGCCATTCTCGTTGGATGAACCATCCACAAATATCCTCCACGACGCCTGGGCCGAGGTGACCTGGGGCGAGTCTTCTTCAGGATCCTCCCGGAATCCTGTGCACTCGGCCACAAAATCGTCCAGGGCCTGACTCTTTATAGCAGTTCGCGGAGTGCACAAAATTTCAAACTGGCTAAGCTCGATTGCCCACTTTAACAAGCGTCCCGATGCTTCAGGTTTTTGCAAAACCTTCCTCAAAGGCTGATCGGTCATGACGTGTATGGAGTGGGACTAGAAATACGGCCTGAGCTTTCGTGAGGCTGTGATTAGGCAGAACGCCAATTTCTCCATCAACGAGTACCGGGATTCAGCTCCAAGAAGTCTCTTGCTGATGTAGTAGACTGGCTTCTGAATCCGGTCTTCTTCCTGGACCAACACGGCACTGGCTGCACCCTCCGTGACAGCCAGGTAGAGAAAAAGAGGCTCTCCTGCTTTTGGTTTGGATAGTACGGGTGGCTTGGCCAGATGTGCTTTCAGGTCGAGGAAAGCGCTCTCGCACTCTTTTGTTCACTCGAACTTCTTATTTCCTTGGAGCAAGTTGTAGAATGGAAAACACTTATCGGTGGACTTGGAAATAAACCGATTGAGGGCTGCCACTCTCCCTGTCAGGCCTTGGACATCCTTGCGGGATCTGGGTGAGGGAAGCTCGAGCAGTGATCTGATCTTGTCGGGGTTTGCCTCGATTCCCCGGGTATTGACGATGAAACCCAGGAATTTTCCCGATGCGACTCCAAAAGTGCACTTCTGTGGATTTAGCCTTATGCCATACTCCCGTAGGATCTTGAAGCATTCTTCCAGGTCGGAAACATGGTTATCGACAGTCTTTGACTTGACTAGCATGTCATCAACGTACACTTCCATGTTTTTTCCGATCTGGTCTGCGAACATTCTATTCACCAACCTTTGATACGTAGCTCCGGCGTTCTTCAGCTCGAAGGGCATGACCTTGTAACAATAAACGTTAGTCGGGGTCATGAAACTGGTGTGCTCCTGGTCCGCTGGATTCATGGCGATCTGATTGTAGCCTGAGTACGCATCCATAAAGGACATGAGCTCGTGCCCTGCCGTGGCATCCACCAACTGGTCAATCCTTGGCAGTGGAAAACAATCGTTGGGGCATGCTTTATTCAGGTCGGAGAAGTCGATGCAGGTCTGCCATTTCCCGTTGGGCTTCGAGACCAGCACGGGGTTGGCGACCCATATTGGAAACTTGGCTTCACGGATAAAGCCACATTTTTTGAGCCGGGCTACCTCTTCCTCCAAGGCTTCAGCCCGGGTCGTTCCTAGGCGTCTCTGCTTCTGGGACTCTGCAGGAACGCTTTTATCCAGATGAAGTGTGTGCATGATGACGCTCGGGCTGATTCCCATCATGTCCTCGTGTGACCACGCAAACACATCCAGGTTATCCTACAGAAATCTGACCAGCTCCGCCTTCCTCTCGCTGCAGAGGTTTTTTCCGAGCTTGACCATTCGTGATGGGTTCTGCGGATCAATATTTACTTTCTCGAGCTCCTCAATAGCTTGGAGCTCGGATCTGTCCTCGCCTATTCGGGGGTCAATATCCTCACATAAGACGATATTTTCCCCTTCGGCACTTTGACGTTTTTCAATCTCAGGACCAACCAAGGTGTCCCGAGATTCCTCTTCACCACTTTGGATGGCCATTGCCAGCTGCCCGGGTTTCGACTTTCCCTTCATGGAAATGTTGTAGCATTCCCTGGCAGCGAGCTGATCGCCACGGACAGTGCATATTTTCCTGGAAGTAGGGAATTTCATCGCGAGGTGGAGAATGGAAGTGACGGCCTCAAAAGCTATGAGCGTAGGTCGTCCCAAAATTGCGTTGTATGCAGCGGAGAAATCGATGACCACGAACTCGAGGAGTTTGGAGACTGTCCGAGATCCTTCTCCCACGGTGATCACTAGCTCGATCGTCCCTATGGCCGCCGATCCTTCTCCTGAAAAACCATACAACATCATGGAGGTCGCCTTCAGCTCGGCGACAGTCAAACCCATCTTTTCTAACGTGGACCGGAATAGGAGGTTCACCGAGCTCCCATTGTCGATCAGCACCCTCCTAACTCTCCGATTGGCGAGCTGAACTGCTACGACTAGAGGGTCATTGTGCGGGAACTGGACATGGCCCGCATCATCTTCTGTAAAAATGATTGGTTGCTTCTCCAATCACTGTTGCTTTGGAAAGCGTCGTTCCGGAACGAACTCTTCTCCATTGTGTGCCTTAAGTTCGTTCACGTACCTTTTCTGGGCACCCCTGCTCGTGCCAGCCATATGTGGACCTCCAGAGATGGTGGATATCTCCCCTCCTATCACGGGAGGAGGAACGTCCTGATCTACTCGAGACCCGGGCTGACTGGCCGGGACTTCTGGAGCAGGTCGACTTGCTGAAACCCTGTTCCGCGCGTATTGAGCCAAGGGGCCAACTTGGATGAGAGTCTCGATCTCATCTTTTAGATGCCTGCAATTGTCGGTATTGTGGCCAACATCGTTATGAAAACGACAAAACTTGGAGGTGTCTCTCTTCCTCTTTTGGTGCTTCAACGGCTCTGGCCTCTTCCAGGGGAGGAGAGTAGAGTTAGCTAGGAAGATATTCTCCCTAGACTGGGTGAGCTCTGTATAAGTCACGTAGACGAGCTTAAACTTATCCACAGACTTATTCTTCTTTTGGCCGTGCTGGCTGTTTTCGCCATTTCCCTTTCTTTTGCCTCCACCGAGCTGGTTGTCCTGTGTGACGTTTTGGGTCGCTGCCACGACCTCCATCCCACTCCAGCGGGCTGATCAGGGACCTGGCTGGTTCCTGCGGCTGAGGCTTTGACTTCCTCCAAGTTGATCCATTCCTGGGCCCTGTTGAGGAATTCGTTAACCGAGCTGACTCCCTTTCTTTGTATGTCTTTCCAGAGATCCCCTCCGACGAGGATTCTAGTTCTCATGGCCATGAGCTTGGAGCTATCATCCGCGTCTCTGGCCCGAGCAGCGACGTTCACAAATCTGCTCAGGTAGGCCTTCAAAGTTTCGCCGGGCTGCTGCCTCACGTTAGCCAGAGAGTCGGCCTGAACGCGGGCAGCCATGGAGGCTTGGAATGCCCTTTTGAAATCAGCCGAGAAAGTCTTCCAGGAGCTGATCGACTGTCTTTTACCTTGCTTGAACCATTGCCTGGCAGGTCCAGTTAGTGTGGAAGGAAAGATTAAACACCTCAGCTCGAGGCCAATGTTGTGGGACATCATCAGGGTGTTAAACATCCCCAGATGATCCGACAGATCTCCGTCTCCATTGAACTTAGACAGGTGCGGCATACGGAAACCAGGTGGGTACGCCGTTGCTGCTATGCTGGGGGCGAAGAGCTCCATCTCGTCCCCTGAATCATATTCATCTTTTTCTTTTTCTGACAGGAGCTTCCTCATTAGCTCCGGATCCATTGTACATATTTGGTGAGTTATTGCCCCTCCTATCTTGAGATAGATTATTTGGGGCGTTCCCGCCGTTATGTACTTTGGACAGGGCCCCCCCTGAGCGAGCATGGCTGTCTCCTCCTGCTGGCTCTCCTCTATGAGAGTTAAGGCGATCTCGAAGATCACCTCCCTGAGTGGCTTGCGGGCTTTGTGCCAAACTTAGACGCTAACGCAAGTCTCTACCAGAAAGGACACTCCGGCGACTGCCGGTCCAGTAGCTCCTGCTAGAGAGGCTCGGAGCTCGCCTTTGGTGCTGAGGATCTGGGCTTTCTCTCGGCGCCCTGCAACGTCGGGAAAGTCCGGCTGATGGCGGGTTTCTCCTGCTACTCCCATAGGTTGGAATATCTCGGACGAGTCGAGGAGGAGATGGATATCTGACTAGAGACGGAGGATGCCTGACTGGAGAGGCGATCCTCGTTCCGTCAGGACGGATCAAGTTAGGTGGTGGCCTTTCGGCCCTGCCAACCTGCGGGTCCTGCGATTGGCGGTCTGGACGAGGCGCAGGGTGGCTATTGGGGACCGGCTGACGCTGCGAGCCCTCCCCGGACCTCCTTCTGGAATTTCCTCAAGCCCTCTTGGGCGTGCTCGAGGCTGGTTGGGAGCTAGGAGTTGAAGTCCTGACCGAACGGTTGTACTGTTGTTGTTCGGCTCTAGGCATTCCTCTGAAGTTTGCCTCTCGACGGTGCGACGAGGGAGTGGAGTTGGCTGTCGGAAGTCTGTCCGAGTGACTATGCCTGGACCGGTTACCCCGGCGAGACTTAGGAGCCTCGCCTTGCCTCTCTCCGACGTTAACGTCGGTTGTGAGAGGGGGTAATCGGGCCAGCACATCCTTGATCTGCTGATTAGCTATTGCTAGCTGGCTCCTCAACTGAGCATTCTCCATCTCCACCGCAGTGTAATAACATGGGTTCGGATTAGGTGGCCGGGGCGCCGAACTTCCAGTGTCGTCTTGGCCCGCCGGCTGTTTGCCTGGCCACTGTTGGACTTCAGCAACTTGTTCACCAGGGATGGCAATATGATGAGCCTCCTGCCCATCATGCTGTTTCGTCTCGTTATTGTGTCAAGATCGAGTAGTCACCATAGTTGGATGTCTGTGACAGCACTAATCGAACTTGCTCTCAATGAAAGCACCAAACTGTTGATGCGATTCTTCGCCAATAGGTAATTAAGAAAAGAAGAGAAAGGGATTAGTGCTTAGGTTGAACCGAAACAGATATATGATCTTAGAAAATGAATTGGTGACTCAGAATACATTTTTTAAGTGGTTCAAAGGTTTAAATCCTTCTACTCCACTAGTCAGTATTATTGCTATATACTGGATATTTGATTACATGGTATTTCTTACAATAGAGAATCCAACCTTTATTAACTCCCAAGTTCTCCATATTTATAGGAGAAGGCACCTGGGAGTTAGTAAGAAGGTCATCCCGTGACCTTCTTACCTATCATATCAACTCTGTGACATTCATGATTAATTCCTAAACCTGACACATTAGTGTGGTCAAATCAATAAGTAAAGGGATAATGGGCCGTGCGACCCAACCCAGTCGTGGGTGTCTGAATACGCACGTTCCTGCTGCGTGTCCGAGAAGTCAGGGGTATATCAGACACGTGATGTCTGATATATGCACTTTTATCTTGCGTGATTGACTTTATAAAAGGTCACAGCCTCCAACTCTAGCTCGTACAACGAGCTGGATGCTTACCTCGACCTGCGGTCCTCAAAGCCCAGGTTCAGTCCTTAAGCAATTTTAGCGAACCCTTAGGTTACCTCAAGCTAAGGAGATAGGACCTTATGATGGCAGCTCCGGTATTGGGGACATATACGGTAATCATGATTAGGCCGTGTCTCAGCTCGCTAATCAGCCCGTGGGAAAATCAGGGCGTACAAATACCATATTTCATTTTTATAAAATATATATATATATATATATGATATAGTGTCTCTTCGTGTCTGCCATACAAGTGCTCGAGGGAATCGTAACTAATTACTGCTAGATCTGAAGAAAAAAAAACATATTAGAAATATAACCACTAAAGAAGAAGAAGAAGAAGAAGAAGAAGAAGAAGAAGAAGAAGAAGAAGAAGAAGAAGAAGAAGAAGAAGAAGAAGAAGAAGAAGAAGAAGAAGAAGGTAGTAACTGGTTACCCCTATCAAAATAACAACTTAATGGTAACAGGTTACTAAGTCAGATCTAGAAAAAAAATCAGTTCTGAAAAAAAAAGATCTGAGAAGTAAAAGAAGAAGGTGATAACTGATTACCCCTATCGAAATAACAACTCAATGATAAATGGTTACTAAAGCTAGACCTAGAAAAAAATTTAGATCTGAAAAAAATAGAAGTAGAAGAAGAAGGTGGTGATAACTGATCACCCTTATCACCCTTACAACTAAATGGTAATTGGTTACTAAGCCACACCTAGAAAAAATTCAGATCTAAAACAAATATTTAAGAAGTAGAAGAAGAAAGTGGTAATCGGTTACCCCTAGCAAAATGACAATTGAATGATAACTGGTTCCTAAACTAGATCTAGAAAAAAAATCAGATTTGAAAAAAAAAAAGATTTGGGAAGTAGAAGAAGAGGAAGAAATAGACAAAGAAGGTGGTAACTGGTTACCTCTATCAAAATAACAATTGAATTGTAACTGGTTACTAAACCATATCTAGAAAAAAAATCAGATTTGAAAAAAAAACATCATATCTAAGAAGAAGAAGAAGAAGAAGAAGAAGAAGAATAAGAACATACGACAGATCAATAACGACGTAGTGGAGGGCGGCACGTGAGACTGAGAGAAGAGGGAGGCAACTAGTATGGGGTTAGACTCATGAGGCTTTGCGTTAAGTTCTCTTCAACGACTGAGAGAGTGACCGATGAAAAATGGAGGCCTTGTGCCACTAGAAATGGAGCTGGTCACTGAGGGAGGCTGAAAAAAAATGGAGAGATCGAATAAAAAGAGTTTCAGGGAGGAGTGGGAGTGAGAAATCGAGAGGGAGAGATTGAGTTGTGCTTTTTTTTTTTTTTTATGGTAATATATTTTTTATATTTTATTGGTGTTTTCCCTAAACCCTAGCGAGATGACGTGGCGCATAATATCTACACGTGGCAATGAGGGGAGACTAAATGACTTCATAGATGCTGGTCGGCTTGGTGATATGCTCGAACAACCTAATCGGATGCGTCAGCAAGAATGCTTAGAACGACCAATTTAAACAAATATTTGTTATTTTGAAATATATTATTTATTCATTATTTTATTATTGTGTGGAAATCAAGCCTCATCAGGCCCAAGACCCATTTTTTAAGATCCCTAAGCCTATAAATATAAGGCTTAGTGCATCATTATTTTTCATGCTGACATATGCACACTTTTATACAAAAACTTTGTCAATTTGTATTCTCTCAAACTTATGAAACTCATTTGAATCCTGTTCATGTGATCGTGAGTTTAAGATTTCTACATTAAATAAATGTGTCTAAGTGGACGTAGGTTATTACCAACCTTTGGGGCCGAACCAATATAAATCTTGAGTGTTCTTATTTATTTTGTTCAGTTTTCATTACAATTTTCGTTTTATTTGACTTAGTGTCGCTGGCCAAATCCTTAGTCAACAATTGGATTACCATAGTTTTAACTCTTTTTTTTTGGGTCAACTTACCATATTTGGTGGCAAAAGTTATATGCAATTAACTTATTTTTTTACCATATTTTTGTAAACTTCTCAATTGAATATTGTGACTTTACTAATGAATTTGATTCTAATGAGAATTTTTTTAAATAGATTATAGTTTAAATTATTTATATTTATACTTTTTATTTTAAATAAAAAAAAATAGAAAATAGAAAATTGTGATTAATTTTTTTATTTTTTAAAAATCAATGTTTTTAATTGAGAGGGATAAATAATTTTTTATTTTATTTAAATAATCAATTAAAAAGGTGAAACAAATTTTAAAAAACGAAAAAATTTACTAATGATAATTTTTTACTTAAAAATAATAGAAACACCCTTTAGATTTTGAGTAGGGAAAAATAAATAAATTTAAAAGTTTTCCTTTATTTTTGGATTCAAATAAAAAATGAAATAATTATTAATTTTTTCTTTATAAAACATGAGAGTTCAATTTATTATCATTTTTCGAATTTAAATTTTTTATGATTGTGAGTGTAAAGAATTATTCTGCTAGCTATCGAAAGCAAAATCCAAGAAGGGTTGCGAACTCACCTTGCAATATCATGTGTCTAGGAGTCAACAATATGAGGGCTTAGGAACAACCGACCTCGAGTCAAGGCTTAACATCGATGCCACGAAGGAGAGAATGTCTTGGAACGAGACCTCATCTCACTATGCAAGACCAAGTGGCATGCCGACCTCGCATGGAGGACTTGCTGCACCTCAAAGCCACCTCGCGAGCCTCGTCTCGTTATGCAAGGTCAAGTGGCATGACAACCTCGCATAGAGGCTTTGCCGCGCCTCAAAGCCACCTCGCGAGCCTCATCTTGCTATGCGAGACAAAGTGGTACGCCTACCTCGCACAGAGGCCTTACCACCCCTCAAAGCCACCTCATAAGCCTTGTGTCACTATGCGAGACCAAGTGGCATGCCAACCTCGCATAGAGGCCCATGCCACGCCTCAAAGCTACATCGGAAGCCCCATCTCGCTATGCGAGACCAAGTAGCTAGCTGACCCTATCTTGATGCCCTAAGGTATCACAAAACATTCCATATAATGGGGCTTTCACAAGACCAACTCTTGGCTCTACTATGTATCGCCTCACAAGATAGGACTACACATAACCCCTATGCCCTTTTACTTAATGACAACATATAGAGGGCCTACTCCCCGTTAAAGAGGAATTCACTGTTGGGGTTTTATGCCCTAATTAAAACCCAAATTCTTTGTAATCTCATTTTATTATCAATAAAAGAATAGAAATCATTTTTTGACTTGGTCAATCACTTTGCTCACATGTTTTATTTTCATGATTATTTGTTTAATATAAACTTCTATTAAATCCCAAGTATATAGCTAATCTTATTTATAGTGACGTAATCACAGTGGAATATAAATATGATTATATGTTCAAAATAAGTTAGTCCTAAGATTAGTCAGTGCACATGATTTACACTGACTTGCCAATCTACGATATTATATACTTACACATTACAGTGTTATGTTCTTTCCAGAACATTAGCAAAGTATATAAGATCGGATGTATTTGTTACATCGGACAGGACTGATACCGACAGTTGATAAGATAAGTAAACATACCGTTATTATCTATTCTAGTCATATCATATAGTTGACCATAGGTCAATTCAATCTCAATTCTGAGTGGTTAGTATTCTAACTGATTGTATTATTTGAGTTCTTTGACTTGTTGGTTACCAGCTTACCCTACGGACTAGCCCATACTTACATCTTGGGAACTCGGTAGTATAATTGAGTGGGAGTGTTAATCATAGATATGAACGTCTATAGCTTCTGATGAAGAAGTGAAACGATGGTTTCCTTTTAGTTTGGTTCAAGGTGTTAATGATAGAGATCCCATTTCAGTAATTAAATTAGTTTACTAAAATATTATTTACAAGGAACTAAGTATTTTAAGGATAAAATACAATGAGGGGTAAAATGGTATTTTAGTCCTATCTCATTGTAGACCGTCTATAGAGGATTGAGTGACAATTATGGTTGTAACAATGGATAATTAATAGCGTATCTATATTTGTTATAGAGCGTTCTATGAATTCAAGAGTGCAATTCCGAGTCTATAGTGGAGTCACGAGGAATTAATAAGTTAGTAAATTTATTTGTTAGATTTATGATAACTTATTGGAGCTTGATTTCATAGGCCCATGGTCCCCATTGTACCTTGGATAAAATCATCTAGATAGTCTCAATTAATTGATTTAATGATTAATTAGAATTATCAAAGTTGAACAGGTCAATTTTGGATAGTTTCACAGAGTTGTGTAATTTTGAGAAGAAAAGAGAAATTATGGCAGATTTATTAATTAAGATAAATTGGTATCTAAATTAATAAATAAGTTTAAATCAAGGTTCAAATTATAAATAATTAATTTGATAAAGGATTTAAATAATTATTTAATTAATTAAATAAATAGAAAGTAATACAGGCCTTGATTTTAAGTCCAATGGGCTTATAATCAAATGGGAAATTTCACGGGCCTATAGCCCATGATAATTTCGACCTAGGGCTTCAAAATGGCTATTATTTTATTGGTTTTTTAATTAAATTAAATGACCCAATTGAGTCTATAAAAGGAGTGCTTAGAAAGAAGTCAAAACATAAGTTTGATAAGTCACAAGTCAGATTTTCTGATAGTTTTAGATTCTCTCTAAACACAAGTCCTTTTATAAGCCTATTTGTTATTTTCTCTTCTTCTCTCTATATCTATCTCATGTGTTGAGATTGCCCACACTAGTCTAGTTGGTTCTAAGGATACATTGGAAGATTGTGAAGAAAATAGAATATCAGTTCAGTTTCTTGATAATACTCTGCGACAGAGAGGATACAAGAGTTAGAGAAACTGAAGGAATGACTCTTTAATTCCGCTGCGTATATTGTAAGTATTCTATTCTTTGTTTCTCTTTGAATTCAATTTTAGAAACATGTTTTAGGCTATCTCGTATTAATTTGTTTAATATTAGATATACATGAAAATAAATAAAGATCCTGTATAAGCTAATCTAACATTCACAAGCTTACAAACACTAAGTTGAATATAAAGGAGCTTGGAAAAAAGCATGTCTTACAAAGGTGAGAGGCAATCATTAGGTATGAGGTACGTACGAACCTGGAGAGATCAGAGGTATGACCCTGACACCCATATCAGACAAGTAGTGGTAGTATGGGTTGGTATAAGAAGTGGTAGTAGTAGCTCCACCTGTCTGGCATGTCACAGAGCCATCCACCATACCTCAGACACCACTAACCACCTGCAACGCACCATGGTACTCTCTTGTCCCCTAGGGACCACTATGTAATAGAAGCCATAAGAACTCTCCTATAAATATACTCTCACCCCTCAAGAAAAGGGGTTGGAAAATTCATTGTAACACTTGACTATAGAGAAATACACACATTTGTCTTCATTTTTGCTTTGCAGCTTTCGTTTAAGTTTTCTTGCTAAGTTTTTCTAAGTTCATTGATTTCTTACTAGAGCTTGTGTTTTTTGATATAACTTCATTGACGAGTTCTCACAATCAATAGCTTGGCACCGTCCGTGGGATGGAAAAACATCAAACTGTTGTTCTTCCATTAATTCAAGCGAGGGAAAATGCAAGGCATTCAATGAGCCTTCGAGATCATGAAGGCATGGAGGTCTACCTTGATGAAAATCAGTTAAGGGTCTCCATGAGAGACCCTTTGCCACATGAGAATGGAGGTATACCAGGGGGACGTCTAGCCCTGAGTGGTGAAGAAGAAGTGTCATCTCTGGTCATCCAACCTAACGGGGATCCTTAGGCATCGCCGATCGCTCTCGTAGGCAGTCTAGGTATGCCTCTCCCTCCTTAACCACCAACCGCATCACATTTCTGTTGCTGGGACCCCGTTCCCTCTACATGTAGACCCGAAAAAAGTCCTCAAGTAAACTCAATGTGCTCAAACTCCCGAAGCCATTTCTATGAGGAAAAAATACGCGAGTTGCACATTAAAAATTAAAGGATGGAGACTACACTAGAAAACATACAGGTACTAAATGACCTGCTACAAGGGAAGTCGGATATACCCCTTCGCAAGCATAAATGGAAGAAGCAGGGGAAAAGAGAAAGAAATCAATTTCCAACAACAACACCCTCGGTCTAAGCGTTGCGAGTGCATGAAAGCTCCACACTGACGGTGCAACCCCAGAATCAGAAGCGACGGAACAATGCAAACGCTACCCATAAGGGGAATGACATAGTGGTGGCATCCAAGGAGGCACTGCCGGACCTAAGAGAGAAGCTTAACCGGAGAAGGAAATATGCAAGGACGACACCCCCTATAGCTCCGCCAAGGGATGCGGGAAAAGGGAAAGTCAACCCTTTTGAGCTTAGGGACTCCTTGAACAAAAAGAGACAAAAGCTTGAGACTGAGATGTGTAGTCTTAGAAGTAAGACAGTCACATCATTAGGGGGATGGGGGATATGATGATGAGTTTGATTTCGAGTCACCCTTCACACGAGAGATCCAAGCTGAGCAGCTACCCACCAATTTCAAGGAACCACATATGACTCCATATCAAGTTACAACTGACCCTAAGTACTACCTAGATGCCTTTAATGATTTAATGAAGTTGGGGGGAGTCAATAGCAAGGCAATATGTCATTGCTTCATGGCCACCCTAAAATGAGTTGTGTAAAAGTGGTTCAAAAGGTTTCGATTAGGGACCATTCAATCGTGGCAATAGTTTTATTATGAGTTCCTCCAACAACACCACGCCATTAGCGAATACACCATGTCAGGCACAAGTCTCACCAATATGAAATAAGGAAAATATGAGAGTTTAAAAAGTTATATCCATTGGGTCGAGGACAGACATGAGAACCTCAAGATCGGGAGAAACAAACCTTCACTAAAATTTTCTCTTCGGGGTACCTGCAATGACATAAAAAAGAAACTCCCATGACAACCAAAAAGATGATTGCTCAAAAAAGAGCAGGCGTGGGAACGACCCATGGCCTATTCCATACACATTCTACACATAATTGACGAACTCGAGAGAACACATCTTCGTCACCAAAGAGAATTAGGTCTCCTTCAAGATGCCAACCATGATGAGGAAGGCCTGGGCGAAGAAAGATCCCAACAAATACTACTAATACCATAAGGACATAGGTCACACGACCACAGAGTGCACTCACCTCAAGGTGGAAATTAAGGACTTGATATGTAACGACCCAAAATCACTAATAAGGCTTAAGGGCCTTGATTAGCATGCCAGGAGGGCATAATTGGTATATGTGTGATTAAATGGTTAAATGCATGATTATGTGGCATGCATGATTAATATGATTGAGAATTAGGTCTCCTTCAAGAGGCCAACCACGATGAGGAAGGTCTGGTCAAAGAGAGATCCCAACAAATACTACCAATACCATAAGGACATAGGTCATATGACCATAGAGTGCACTCACCTCAAGGTGGAAATTAAGGAGTTGATATGTAATGACCCAAAATCACTAATAAGGCTTAAGGGCCTTGATTAGCATGCTGAGAGGGCATAATTGGTATATGTGCGATTAAATGGTTAAATGCATGATTATGTGGCATGCATGATTAATATGATTATATGAATATGTGATATGCATGTCTATGAGTGTTAAAAATGCATGTGGACCCTTTCTAGCTTATAAGGGCATATTTGTGATTTTGCCCCGTTGAGGGCATAAATGTGATTATTTTTGATAAATTGTTGACACCACATTATTATGTGGATATATTTGCAGCATATGGCTCGAGACGGCCCTAGTGAGCGGATTAACGAAATAGTCACAGCGGGGTTTAATACCCGGCTCGGTGGGAGCCTAGGGGTATTTTTGGGAATTAAGAGAATATTTTGGGATTTCTAAATATTGAATAAGTATTTGGTAATTAATTGGACATGACGGGGTTAATTGGTTAATAGCAGGAACATTTAAGGAATTAGCGGGAACTGGGAGCAGAATGACTATTTTACCCTTAGAGACAACTTGAGCGCTAATAAATTTAGAGGGGCA
Organism: Humulus lupulus; assembly: GCF_963169125.1. Taxonomy (NCBI): domain Eukaryota; kingdom Viridiplantae; phylum Streptophyta; class Magnoliopsida; order Rosales; family Cannabaceae; genus Humulus; species Humulus lupulus. Next base: position 103,831,305 of record NC_084793.1, read on the forward strand.
AAAAGGTCTTTTTGCTTAGAAATTAAGAGATATACTCAGGGGAAATAGGCAGAAATTCTAGGAAGCATCTCACCCTTTCTCCCTCTTACTCACGTGTCTCTCTCCCTCTCTTTGAACCTTGAACTAAGGAAGAAAGCAAAAAGGAACTTGAGCATGAGAGCTGAAGGAATTAAAGGAGAAGGACTTTGGCTAAGCTGAAGGGAAAAGCTAAGGGTGCAAGCTGGGATTTGAAGCTGATCTTGGCTGGGTTAAACTAAGGAAGTAAGTTGAAGAAGGGCAGAGGATTGCTGGAGAACTCAAACTGTAATTGAGGTAAAAATTCAAGTTCTTCATCTTTGAGTTTCTGGTTGGGGTTTAGATAGAATTATAAGTGCTTGGTTAGTTCTGATTTGGGTGTTAGTGCGAGTGTGAATTTCTACTGATTTGGGGTTGAGATTTTGTGTTTAAATTGAGTGAGTAAAGGTCCTAAATTCATAGATAAGTTTGGCTATGGTTATGAGGTTTGCTGAGTTTGAATTTTGGGAAAAATGGCTAGGAAAAATGTGAAGAAAACCTAGGAATTTTGGGCACAAGGGGACGCGCCGCGACCAAACTCAGGGGTGCTGCGACCCGCGTGCTCAGATGGCCCTGGGTGGCTCTCAGATTTGGGGGAGCGCCACGACCCTAGGGGCAAGTCGCGGCCCACCTCCCCCCTGATGCTTGAAGATGGAGCCTTTGGATTGGGGGCAAGTCATGACCCTTGGAGCCAGGTCGCGGCCTGCCTAGGGATTTTTTTTTACCTTGTGATGGTTTCTAGAATTGGTGAGGCTCGGGGATTCGAACCTAGGCGCTCGGGACAATTTCTACTACTCGATTTAATAGAAATTGAGGTCCCGGAGGCTAGATTTTGTCTTCTAAGTATTTATTTGGATTAGAAGTTGACGATTACCCATTGACCACTGTGACTAGGTTTATCGCCAAGGCTCAGGACTGAGGATTGTGCTCGAGACCATTCTATTATCTCCGCTTAGAATTCAAGGCAAGAAAACTACACCCTTGAGTTGTTGAACAAGACTGAGATTACCAACATTTGAACATGTGTACTGTATGGCTGAATGATTGATTTGGAATATGAGAATGAACGACCTAAGAGAGTGGGGGCTGATAATTTGCGCACAGGACATGGCTCAGCCACTATGAGCTAGGGTCAGCTAGATAAACACTGGACTTGGCCTAAGCGAGCTGGAGTCAATGGAGTAAATAGAGAGCTCAGCCTAAGGGTGCCGACCTTGAGTATTTGCATTTTATCTGAGATATGAGTTGGACGTACATGTTGACTGTTATCAATTTGATATTTATGATGTGTTGAGCTTTAAAATATCTGTCTCATGATTGAATGATTGATAATATTGATTGTGTATTCACTGTCATGGTTTTCTTGTTGGGCCCTGGCTCAAAGGTGCTACGTGGTGCAGGTAAAGGCAAGGGTAAGATGGATCAACCATGAGTTGGAGAGCTCTAGGGGCGAGATGTACATTGTCAGCTGCTTGTCCGCCACGGCTGAGAGAAAGTACTGGGACAGAACCTAAAATTAGTATTTTGCCATTAGATTGGCCACTCGATTGTATATAACTTTTGAGAATTTTGTAACTTTGTCTCTTAAAACTTGTTTTTGGGATCCTATATACCAAACATCTATTTTAATGAAAAATTAACCGTTTATGATCGAAATCTTTTAACCCTAATCCAATTGTTAACCTTAGGATCACATTTTCAATCAAATGACTTGATTAGCAAGTCCTGCACTATTTTAACTACACACTGTAACAGTCTTGGTTATCTAGGGCGTTACATGATACGTACAGGGCATCTGGGAAGGTATGTCAGGAGTGACAACCGTCAACCCAACAATAGTCCAGCCTCACCTCGTGCGCCCCAAAAGTGCAAGGGGAGGTTAGGACCATCTTTGGGGGTCCTGGGTTTGGAGGAGAATCACAAAAAGGTAGGGATCGATATGTGAGTGAAGCAAGATGAAGTACCCCTCCTTTATCCATGAGCCTAAAGCAATGACCCCCAAAAATATTCAAGGGAGAAAATGACTCCATAAATTTCACCGAAGAAGATGCGAGGGGAATATATTTGCCTCAGAACAACCCTTTGGTGTTGACTGTCCAGCTAGCCAATGTGAGAGTACATCAAGTCCTAGAAGACAATGACTGTAACGCCCTACTTCCTTAGAGCCGTTACTAAGGAGTTTAAAATGTGCAATTAACTCGCTAATCGAGGTTTTAAGACAAAAGTGTAGTTAAACTATAAACAAAGACTCATAATTTAAAAATATATTCATTCATTAGAAATTATAAAACGTTTAACATTTGGGATCCCAAAATACTGTTTAGAAATATTTACAACTCAAAATATAACTAAAGTCGGCTAAACGAAAAAATTTAGGTTTAATACAAACATCTCCCAAAAATACCCCTGGCCGTGGTAGCTAGGCAGGCCAAACATGTACGCATCGCCTCACGCTCTCCGTACTCATGGTTGGTCAACTTTCCCCTTGCCCTTACCTACACCATAGAGCACCCGTGAGCCGAAGCCCAGCAAGAAAACTCACACAAGCAGATAACATATGCATATCAATCATTCAACATATAATCAAGCCACCAATAGGCAAAATACATACGGCCATGTCGTCCTAGATGCTTTACCAGGCCCTGGGTTCGCAGTCCACACCATGAGGATATCCCAGGTATCCTGTAGGGTCTCACCCTGGCAACTCGCACTCCGTGTGCTAAACGCTGCTCCCGGACCCTTGCCGTACTCATCCTTGCTGTTCTCGGCCTTCACCGTTCCTAGCCTTCGCCCCTTGCCGTTCATTCACACATGTATGCACACATAGCATAATTAAACAAATACTTAAACATGTATAAACATAATCAATGGGGCTACGCCCTGCAACACAATCATATAGGGTCGTGCCCTGCAACAAAAGCTATAGGGCCTTGCCCTGCTCTATGGGTACAACCGTTTTCTCACCTGTGTCCCGAGCTTTCCAAGCATCGATGTCCCGAGCATAGTTCCCTAGTCCGAGCCTCGCTAAAAACATAGCCACAACACATCAACAATATCCATCCATCAAGTTCTAATAAACTAAATAGCTTAGAATCATAATTCTAGCCTTCAGAACCTTGAATTCTATCAATTCGGGTGATAAAATCTATCCCGAGCCTTAACAATTGGGTTCCCAAGCCAAAAGCCCACAAAACACCCAACATTTGAACTAGGGCTGCGACCCAACCCATTAAGGGCCGTGGCATGCCTCAAAATAGAGGCAAAACTCCCTCCCTGGAAGGAGACACGGGCTGCGGCATGCTTAGCCAAGCGCAAGGGTGCGCCTCAAGATCAGAGGCCTTCCCAGGCCTCGCGTGCACACGGGATGTGACATGCCCCTCCTAAGGCCGCGACTTGACCTGCAAACCTAGAAAACCAGCCTTTCCTTCATGTTCTTCCCCGAGCTTAATCCCATTTCTCATACCCCAGACTTTAGCCAACCCCAGAATTAAGTCTAGAATTCATATCCATATGGCCTAAACATCCCAACAAGCTCATAAACTAATTCTTACACCCATAAACATATAAAACCAATCTTGAGCACCAATCCATGCATGCCTAAGTTCTAGCAATCAAACCAGCAGAATTTCAGCTTGTTCATTAAGTTAAAAGCTTACCTTTGAGCTTGATTAAATCCCTGAATTACTCCTCAAAGTTCTAGCTTCTAGCCCCCCAAGTCAGGTTCGAATTCCTCCCTTGATCCTAAAGAAAATCAGCTTCCTTCTTCCTTCCTCTCCTAGCTTCTGCTTTCCTCCAAAGTTTTCAAAAGACAGAAAGTTCAAGTATATGCCCCTTAGTAAAAATGTGAAGAATTTCCCTTCAGCCCCAAGTCTATCCACCCTTGAAGCCAAATTACTCTTTTGCCCCTTAAACCTATCCTTAACCCTTAAGTAATCCCTTGGGTAATTTAGTAATTTTCCAAATCTCGTTAAGTCCCCAAGGGCAAAATGGTAAATTTCCCCAATATTCCCTCCTAAACATTCTAACTTCAAATATATCTCCAAATATTTATTTCCATAACCCGATAACCCCATAAAACGTCCAATACTCGAAATACCCCTCGACTCGCCTTCAGTTGGGTTTCCGACCCCGTTGTGACTTTCTAGCTAACCGCTCCCTAGGACTGTCTCGGATCGTGCAACATAGACATATCACAAATATATCATAATAATCACGTTTATGCCACCAACGGGCTAAAATTACAAACATGCCCCTAATAACCAAACGGGGCCAACATGCATATTTAATTCACCTAAACATGCATTTCTAATCACATATTCATCAAATTCACACATTAACACATTAAATCACTTATTGCCCTCCGGGCACGCTAATCAAGGCCCTATGCCTTATTAGCAAATTTGGGACGCTACAACTATCCCCTCCTTACAGAAATTTCATCCTTGAAATTACATGAACAACTCGGGATACCGCTCCCGCATCTCTGGTTCAAGTTCCCACGTCACCTCCTCAACCTTGTAGTTCCTCCACAACACTTTTACTAAGGCGATGGTCTTGCTCCGCAAGACTTTATCTTTCCAATTGAGAATCTGAATCGGCTTCTCCTCATAAGACAAATCCTGGTCCAGCTCCAAATTCTCATAACTCAGAACATGCATCAAATCTGATACATACTTCCGGAGCATGGACACGTGAAACACATCACGAACCCTTGATAAGGGTGGAGGCATCGCCAGTCTGTAAGCTACCTTTCACACCCATTCCAGAATCTCAAAGGGGCCAACAAACCTAGGGCTCAGCTTGCCCCGAACACCAAACTGTTTCACTCCTCTCAAAGGTGAAACCCTAAGGAAGACATGGTCACCGACCTAAAACTCTATGCTTCTGCGTTTCAAGTCCGAGTAACTCTTCTGGCGACTCTAGGAGGCGAGTATTCAAGCTCTAATATTTTCAATCGCCTTGTTGGTCCTCTGAACCATCTCAGGACCCAAATATCTTCTCTCACCTGTCTCATCCCAATGGATAGGTGATCTGCACTTCCTCCCATAAAGCATCTCATACGGAGCCACTCCGATAGTCACCTGATAACTGTTATTGTACGAGAACTCAATCAAAGGGAGATACTTGCTCTAAGATCCCCCAAAATCTAGCACACAGGCTCATAGCATGTCTTCCAGTATCTGAATTGTCCTCTCAGAATGTCCATCTATCTGAGTATGATAAGCGGCACTAAACCGCAACTGCGTGCCCATAGAATTTTGCAGACACTCCCAAAATTGGAGGTGAAGGTGGGGTCCCAGTCGGATACTATCGACCTCGGAGCCCCATGAAGTCGAACAATTTCCTTCACATACAACTCAGCATACTGCTCCACAATATAAGTCATCCTGATGGGTAAAAGGTGGGCGGACTTGGTATACCTATCGACAATCACCCAGAACGAGTCATGCTGTCCCATGGTCATCGGCAAACCAACCACAAAGTCCATGGTGATATCTTCCCACTTCCACTTTGGAATCCTTAGAGCCTGCAGTAACCTCGATGGCCTCTGATGTTCAGCCTTTACCTGTTGACAAGTTAAGCACTTGGCCACATAATCTACCACATCCCTCTTCATGCCCGACCACCAATACAAAGCTCTCAGATCTTGGTACATATTTGTTGTACCTGGATGTAAAGAATAAGGAGTGGTATGCGATTCATCCAAGATCTCTCACCGGATATCAGAATCCATCAGAACACAGATTCGACCCTTGTACTTCAGTAATCCCATCTCCAAGATAGAGAAGTCCTTAGTCGCTCCGAGAAGACATTCTCCTTGTGCCCTCTCTACTGGGAATCTTTCCCCTACGCCTCCTTGATCCTCTCAAGGAGTGTAGACTGAAGAGTGATGTTGGCTAACCGACCAACCACCAACTCTATACCCGCTCTAGTCATCTCCTCAGCTAATTTATCAGATATCTGTCTCAAACTGAACAACTGTCCAGGGCCTTTATGACTTAATGCATCAACCACTACATTAGCCTTCCCTGAATTGTATAGGATATCACAATCATAATCCTTTACCAACTCTAGCCACCGTCTCTAATGCATATTCAGATCCTTCTGAGTAAAGAAGTACTACAAACTCTTATGGTCAGTGTATATCTCGCACTTCTCACCATATAGATAATGTCTCCAAATCTTAAGTGCGAATACCACCGCTGCCAACTCCAGATCATGTGTGGGATATCTCTACTCATATTCCTTTAACTGTCTCGATGCATAGGCTATCACCTTTCCAGCTTGCATCAGCACACACCCTAAACCCTGTCTGGAAGCATCACAATAAACCACAAACTTCTCATTATCTGTCGGCAGACTCAACACTGGCGCGATGATTAGTCTCTACTTCAACTCCTTGAAACTATTCTCACACCTGTCTGTCCAAACATACTTAATCTTCTTTCTTGTCAATTCAGTAAATGGCGTAGCTATCCTGGAGAACCTTCAACAAATCGCCGATAATATCCTGCCAATCCCAAAAAACTCCTCACTTTAGGAACATTGCTCGGTCTAGGCCAATCTCTCACTACCTTAATCTTACTTGGGTCAACCAGAATCCCCTCCTTACTAACGATATGGCCGAGGAATGTGACTTGCGGTAGCCAAAACTCACACTTGGTGAACTTAGCATATAACCTATGCTCCCTCAACCTGTGCAATACCCAACGTAGATGTTGCTCATGCTCTGTCTCTGACTGAGAGTATACCAGAATGTTGTCGATGAACACAATCACAAACTTGTCAAGGTAGTCCTTGAAAACCCTATTCATCATGTCCATACAAGTTGCTGGGGAATTGGTTAATCCAAAGGACATAACCAATAATTCATAGTGTCCATATCTCATGCGGAAAGCGGTCTTTGGTATGTCCTCTTCTTTGATCCTTAACTGAAGGTAACCTGACCGAAGATCAATCTTGGAAAACACTGTCTTTCCCTGTAGCTGGTCAAAGAAATCGTTGATCCTAGGCAGTGGATACTTGTTCTTAATGGTCAACTTGATTAGCAGCTCCCTGTAGTCAATACACATCCTAAGAGATCCATCCTTCTTCTTGACTAACAATACTGGAGCACCCCATGGCGAGAAACTCGGTCTAATGAACCCCAAATCTAGTAACTCCTGCAAATGAATCTTCAACTCCTTCAACTCTGCGGGAGCCATTCTGTAAGGTGTCCTAGATACTGGCTTCGCCCTGGTGCCAACTCTATAACAAACTCAATCTCCCGCTGCGGCGGCAACCATGGCAGGTCTGCTGGAAATAAATCTGGAAACTCACATACTAATCTGGTCTCACCCGGCCCAACTGACACAACCCTAGAGGTATCCACAATGTTCGCTAGGAATCCTATGCAACCTTCCTGCATCAGGTCTCTAGTCTTCAATACTGAAATCATAGGTACCCACGGTCCATTAACTGTCCCCACAAATACAAAGGTTACCTCCCCTTTTGGTTCAAAAGTCACCAGCCTGCGCTTGCAGTCAATCGTCTCCCCATACTTCGATAACCAATCCATCCCTAGTATCATATGAAAGTCATCCATCATTAGCTCAATCAGATCAACAGACAACTCCCTACCATCTATCTCTACTGGCAATGCTTTAACCCATCTTCTAGAGACCACCAGTTCCCCAGTCGGCAACAAAGTCTGAAAACCCCTAGCATACAAAACACTAGGTCTACACAGCTGATCTATCACTCTAGCAGACACAAATGAATGAGTAGCTCCCGAATCAATCAATTCAGTATAAGAATACCCAGCACTAGAAATCTGACCTGTCACAACCGAGGGGCTAGCCTCTGCCTCAGTCTGAGTCAAGGTGAACACTCTAGCAGGAGCGAGACTATCACCCTGCTTCGGCTCCTCTTTCCTAGCTTGTGGGTAGCCCTTCTTCAGATGATTGACACTCCCACAAATAAAGCAGGCCCTAATCCTGCACTCACCCTGATGTTGTCGTTTGCACCGTGGACACACTGGAAAACTCCTCCAGTTGTCACCTCCGCCCTAACAGCCACTAAAAGCACCCCGTGCCCTCCTATCCGAGCTAAAAGGAACAAAAGAATTTGGGGCCTTTCTCTTTTGCTCACTGGAGCCACTACCCCAATTGGATCCAATAAAAGGAGTCACTGTTCTCCCAACATTGTGCTTAACTGTGTTCTCTCTCCATATCTGATCCTCGGCCCCCTCAGCTGTAAGGGCCTTGTCCACAACCTGGGCATAAGTAGTAGTCTTTGGATCCAAATAGATCTTCATATCACGGGTGATCATAACATTCAATCCCCGCATAAATCTATCCCTTATTGCCGCATTCGTCGGCATTAAATCCAGCACAAACTTCGCCAACCAGTCAAATCTCAAAGCATACTCAGTAACTGTCAACCGGTTCTGAGTCAGGTTGATGAACTCGTCAACCTTCACAGCTCAAACTGCAACACTATAATATTTCTTGTTGAAGATGTTTCTGAACTCTTTCCAAGTCATAACTGCCACATTCCTCCTCTGAATCACTACATCCCACCAGATGCGGGCATCCTCTCTGAACATGTAGCTGGCACAAGCTACCCTCTCGTTCCCTTCCACCCTCATAAAATCCAAGATGGAGGAAATCATATTCATCCACTGCTCTGCTCGCAGTGGGTCTGGTCCACCCTCGACCTATGTCCCAAGCTTTCCAAGAATCGATGTCCCGAGCACAGTCCCCTAGTCCGAGCCTCGCTGAAACCCTAGCCACAATGCATCAACAATATCCATCCATCAAGTTTTAATCCACTAAATAGCTTTGAATCATAATTCTAGTCTCCGGGACCTTGAATTCTATCAATTCGGATGATAAAATATATCTCGAGCCTTAAAAATTGGGTTCCCAATCCAAAAACCCACAAAACACCAAACATTTAGAACTAGGGCCGCGACATGGCTCAAAACAGAGGCAAAACACCTCCCTGGAAGGAGACATGGGCTGCGACATGCTTAGCCAAGTGTCGCGGCACGCCTCAAGATCAGAGGCCTCCCTAGGCCTCGCATGCACACGGGCCGTGACATGCCCCTCCTAGGGCCGCGACTCGACCTGCAAACCCAGAAAACCAGCCTTTCCTTCAAGTTCTTCCCTGAGCTTAATCCCATTTCTCATACCCCAAACTTCAGCCAACCCCAGAATTAAGTCTAGAATTCATATCCATGTGGCCTAAACATCCCAACAAGCTCATAAACTAATTCTTACACCCATAAACATACAAAACTAATCTTGAGCACCAATCCATACATGTCTAAGTTCTAGCAATCAAACCAGCAGAATTTCAGCTTGTTCATCAAGTTAAAAGCTTACCTTTGAGCTTGATTAAGTCCCTGAATTACTCCTAAAAGTTCCAGCTTCTAGCCCCCAAAGTCATCTTTGAATTCCTCCCTTGATCCTAAAGAAAATCAGCTTCCTTCTTCCTTCCTCTCCTAGCTTGTAGAGTCCAAGAACTTTACTTAGCTAGTTAGATAGTAGTATTATAGTATTTATAGTATTATCTTTATAACTGTGGATTTTTGGTTCAGTCCGGGAATTATTTGGACACTCATAGTAGTACTTGTAGATTTTCTAAGTTTAACCTATAGTTTAAGAATATTAATTTTAACCTAAGGTTTGATTAATATGACTGATATTAAGGATAATATTTATTATACTATAAGGTTTAGACAACAACCAATAGGATTTTAAGCACATGTTATGAATGGGTGATTAAGGATTAAGTATTTTGAGGATTAAATTTAATAAAGGTAAAGTTTGAATGCTCTAAGGTCAGTCAGCATCTTTGAATACGTTTAAGGGCTTAGTCAAGGCTGTTTACTCCATTCAAACTTAGCTAAAAATGTGTAATTTCGTGTTTAAATAGTCAGCGTGTGCCGATATATCGCAGCACGTAGATACGGAAAACAGAAAACGATGCACGACAGCCTCAGGCATACTGGCCCAGGCGATATATCGCCCCTCTCAGATTATTTTGAAAGTTTTTGAATTCTTTTTCCATTCAGCCATTCAACCTCTTGATAAGTCCAGCACCTTTTTGAACGAGTCTTCAGCTTCTGCTGAATGATTATTCAAATTATTTTCACCTAAAAAGCCATTATTTTTATTCAAGTGAAATTAAGACCCTTTCATTCCTAAACTCTATAAATAGGACCTAGTACCTAGCCATTATTCACCTTTTACTCTAAGTTCAGAGGCTGCAAGTTGCTAGGTGAGTGTGAGAGTTAAACACTTGGGTGGGGAAATCATAAGCTTGATCATCATAAGCTTATCAAACACTTGGGGAAGTAAGGTTTTATAGTATTTCGGTTTGAGGTGTAGATTGGTCTTACAAGTCTTCAAGGTAACCCAAAACTCTAGTTCAATTCTGTACTTTTCTTTCAAGTTCTCATAGTCTTCTACTCAGCCTCTAACCTTAATTTTTATTTTGGTTAGGAAATCTAAGTTCTTGAGCAAAACAGTTTTGGTAAGTATGTTTCTCAATGGTTTAGTCCTTCCATTCCTTCCATTTCTTTTTCTTCAAATCTACTCACCCTGTTATATATGGTTTTAGGAGTGTTCCAAAAGTCCCAACTTTGTCCTCACATTCCGGTAACTTTGGTAAGGAAAATAGGATAGAATCTATATGTTATATGCTTATGTTATCTTATGTTTTATGCTATGAAATATGTTATAAAATATGTATGTTTGTAGGCTTGGGCGTATGACCCATTTGACTAACAAGCCCCAAATAGATTATGGGCATATGACCTACTTAGCTAGTAGGACCCCACTAATCTAATGGGCATATGACTTGATTAGTCTATGGGACCCCAAGTAATAATGGCCATTATAGTATGTGCATGATATAAGTGTTATGTTAAGTTTTTATGTTTCTTATGAAATTTATGTATATGAACTATGTGTTAGATTTTTCTTTGCTGGGCGTTAGGCTCATTTCTTTTTGTTTATATGTGCAGGAAAATAGCTATAGTGGCGGTAAGATTCGTGGATGCTTGGGGAATGTGTATCGGTGGTGAATGGAGTCAAGGAGTCGAGAGTTCGATTTTCGAGGATGTAGTCTTGTTTTTTATGGTCTTTATATGTATTTTCCGCACTTATTATGTAATCCCTTTTTATTATAAATCATGTTATGTTTTGTTTTTCAAACAATGGGATCCCATATCCTACTTGATATTTTATGAAAGTAACTCTTATTTCTACAAGTTTCTAATAAAGTTATGGTATTTTCGCAAGTGTAAGTTTTATTAAGGATTTGTATGTATAGTTTCGTTAATGGTCCAAAAGTCTAGAGTAGTGGGTCATTACATAGCTTCTGCTTTCCTCCAGAGTTTCCAAAAACAGAAAGTTTAAGTATATGCCCCTTAGTAAAAACGTGAAGAATTTCCCTTCAGCCCCAAGTCTATCCACCCTTGAAGCCAAATTACCCTTTTTCCCCTTAAACCTATCCTTATCCCTTAAGTAATCCCAAGGGTAATTTAGTCATTTTCCAAATCTCGTTAAGTCCTCGAAGGCAAAATGGTAAATTTCCCCAATATTCCCTCCTAAACATTCTAACTTCAAATATATCTCCAAATATTTATTTCCATAACCCGATAACCCCATAAAATTTTCAATACTCGAAGTACCCCTCGACTCGCCCCGAGTCGGGTTTTCGACCCCGTTGTGACTTTCTAGCTAATCGCTCCCTAGGACTGTCTCAGATCGTGCAACACATATATATCATAATAATCACGTTTATGCCCCCAACATGCTGAAATTACGAACATGCCCCTAATAACCAAACGGGGCCCACATACATATTTAATTCACCTAAACATGCATTTCTAATCACATATTCATCAAATTCACACCTTAACACATTAAATCACTTATTTCCCTCCAGGCACGCTAATCAAGGCCCTATGCCTTATTAGCAAATTTGGGATGCTACAATGACAACTCTACATACATCCTTAATCACCTAGCTCTGGAGAAAATGGTTCTAGGTATCATAAATCTAAAACCATGCAACACCTCATTATAGGGGTTCACGGGGGACTCAATACAACCCCTAGGAGCAATCAAGTTGGCCCTTACCATGGCTGAACAATCAAGGCAAACCACGACTATGTCTAATTTTGTGGTAGTGGATTGCACTTCCACCTACAACGCAGTGTTAGGAAGGCCTTCATTGAGGGAGCTAAAAGTGGTAATCTCGATTTACCACCTACATATAAAATTCCCAACCCCAGGAAGGGTAACGTGCATGAAAGGTAAACAATAGAAATCCAGGGAATGTTACAATACATTTCTTCGTTTTGTCGTTAGACCGCAAGAGCCTATGACCGTGGTCATGCATGGAGGTGTTGCAGAGAACCTGCAGGAGTTAGAACTTCAAGCTACAAAGGACTAGAGTCGGTAGAGGAGCTGGAAAAAGTGGTTGTAAAAATAAAACCACTTAGAAAGCTAAAAGTGTGAAGAGGCCTTCAAAATACCTCAAGGAAAAACTAGTAGAGTTCGCGAAGAAGAATCTCAACATGTTCACATGAGCTTCTGAGGACATGGTGGGAATAAACCCATCGGTCATGTGTCACAGTTTTAACATTGACCCCAATGCGAGGCCAGCAAGGAAAAATAGGTAGGTGCTTGACTTAGAGAGGTATGCAACCTTGAAAGAAGAGGTGGATAAGTTTCACAAGAATGGGTTCATCCGAGAGGCGTTCTACCCAATCTGGGTATCGAAACCTGTATTAGTACCAAAGCCCAATGGGAAGTGGAGAACCTATGTATACTTCACTAGCCTGAACAAAGCATGTCGAAAAGATAGCTTTCCATTGCCAAGGATCGACTAATTAGTTGACGCGACTACCATGTACGAGCCTTTCAGCTTCATGGATGCATAATTGGGGTACAACCAGATACACATGAACTCGACAGACAAAGAACATACCTCCTTCATAACCGACAAAGGGCTCTACTATTATAAGGTTATGCCCTTCGGGCTAAAGAATACAAAAGCCACTTATCAAAGGTTAGTAAACAAGATGTTCGCCAACCAAATAGGGAGGAACATGGAGTACGAGAATGATATGTTGGGGAAAACACATAAATCCAGAGAGCTCACTCAAGACCTGGGTGAAATGTTCGAAACTCTTCTGAAAATCCAATTTGGTTGAACTCCCTCAAGTGTACTTTCTTGGAGGTATACCTCTGAAGAGTTTCAAACATTTCACCATGTCTGAAGAGTCTCCTTAAGTAATTTTGAATAGATTCCTAGGAGACTGTGAGGTATACCCAAGTCCGAAGAGTCTCATTAGGTAAATTTCTTGGATTCATGGTCAACTCAAGGGAAGTTGAGGTGAACCCTAATAAAATCAAGGTCCTAATAAAGATGAGTTCTCCTAAGAGCAAGAAAGAGGTGCAATGTCTAACATGAAGAGTAGCGACCCTAAATAGTTTATTCTCAAGGTCCACGAACAAGTGCTTCCCCTTCTTCAACATCCTAAAAGGAAACAAAAAGTTTTCTTGGGATGAAGAATGCGAAGAGGCCTTCGTCAAGTTGAAGGAACATCTCGGACAACCATCGCTCCTGGCCAAGCCAAAAAGGAAGAGAATTTATACCTCTACCTAGTTGTATCCGAGCATGCCATAAGTGCAACACTTGTGGAGAGGGAAAAGAAGAACTTGCAACCCATTTATTACATTAGCAACTGATTGGTAAACACTGAAACTTGGTACCTCGATATGGAGAACCTAGCCTACGCTATAATAATTCCATCACAAAAATTGAGGCTATACTTATATGCCCATTCTATTATAGTCCTCACCAACTACCCTCTATGGAAAATTCTTCATAAGCAAGAGAACATGCATAGATTGTTGAAGTGGTCCATTCAGTTGAGCCAATTTGACATCTCTTACACACCAAGGGTCACAATTAATGGGCAAGTGCTAGCTAACTTGGTAGCCGAGTTCACATATCGATCAGAAAGTGAAAACAAGCCTTAGAAAGAAGAAAAGGAAGGCCTGGAGGAATTGAGTTTGCACATGTATGAAGCCTCTAATGATGGAGGACTGGGGCTAGGATAGTCTGATCGGATCCAGGGGACACAAGATGTACTACGCCATAAAATGCGAGTTCGAAGCTTCAAATAACGAAACTGAATATGAAGCCCTCCTAGCTGGACTCCGATTGCCCAAGTAATTGAAAGTAACTTACACACATATACTTAGTGATTCACAACTAGTTGTGTTTTAGTCAAAAGAGAGTACCAAGCGAAGGGTCCCAAGATGGTGGCCTACCTGACAAAGGTGAAAAACCACCTAGAGTGCTTGGAGGGGTATACTATTGAACAAATCCCATGGGAATTAAATTCCCATGCAGAAACCCTTGCAAAACTTGTCTATACAAAGGATGGAGACTCACTTGAGTTCATCTCGATGGAATACTTGTCCAAGAAAAGCATCGACGAAGAAACAATCCTCTTAACACATGACCAACTCGGATCATGGATGGACCCCTTAGTGGAATACTTTCAAGAGGGGACCTTGCCAAATGATAAGAAGGAAGCCAGAAGACAAGTTTACAGGTGTTTACCCTAAAAAATACTTACTTGCTGACATGGCAAGATTAGTGTGCATGTGGGTTGCACGTGATTATTTAGTGATTACATCCAGGTCGACCAGGGACCAGAAGAGAAGTTGCTCGATGGATTTAAGAAAGATGTTGAACAATACAGCAGAAAATGTACTGACATATGCGACTAGGTCTGGTCGTGGTAACGAAGCCATAGTTCAAATACAATTATAAGATAGATATTTCTATGATATTTGTCCCTATTTTTTATGATTTTTGTTATTATTGAAACAAAATGTAGGCATGGCCCATTGGCCCATATGTATGTCCTTGAGTCTATAAATAGGACTCCAGGGACTCAATGAGGGGGGGGGGGGGGGGGGGCAATAATTTGTATTAAGAGAGAATCAGTGTTTTCTTTACACAAACTTTTGTATCCTTTTTTGGCGCTTGTGAAACTCAGTAAACCCTAGTTTGCTGATCACAAGTTTCATAATACATCAATAAAAACACTAAGTGGAAGTAGGTTATTACCAATATCTAGGGCCGAACCACTATAATTCCTGGTGTCGTTTAGTTCTTGCATTCAAATTACAAATCTTTATCATTTTTGTGACTCCGTGTCATTGGCTAAATCATCAATCAACAATAGGGTAGCATGATACACCCTAATTGACGATATCTTGTATAGGCAAGGCTTCACTACCCTGCTCTTGCGATGCATTAATGAAGAAGAAGCCCAAAAAAAAATACTTTATGAGATACATGAGGTTGAGTGCGAAAACCATGCCGATGGGCAATCGATGGCTAAGAAAGCCATGGGACAAGGATACTAATAGCCTTCAATGGTGAAGGATGCTACCCTCTTTGCACGTAAATTTGACAAGTGTCAGAGACATGCAAACTACCTCAGGCAACTACTGAATGAATTGGTTAGTATGACAAGCCCCTGGCCCTTTTCCAAATTGAGGATTGATCTGATTAGTGTACTACCCTCAGGCCAAGGTGGAGAAAAGTATGTGGTGGTTGCTGTGGACTACTTCACTAAGTGGGTTGAAGTAGAGCCCTTAGTAAACATCACCGCCAAACAGGTTGTTACACTCGTCAACAAGTTCATCATTTGTAGGTACGAGATACCTTACAAAATTGTATTCGACAATGGCACTCAATTTGAGTGGGCTCTATTCAAGTCTTATTGCGAGGAAAGGTTCATAAAGAGGAGTTTCACAGCTGTAACGCCCTACTAATCTAGAGTCGTTACTGTGTGATTTTAAAACGTGCAATTAACTTGCTAATCGAGGCGTTAGACCAAAAAGTGTGATTAATTAAAGCGAAGACTCATTTAAATAAGATTTTAGTATAAAAGGTTGGACATTCATTTAAAATATTGTTTAAAACATATTTACTACTCAAAAGTTACTTTATAGTCGACCTAGGCAACAAAATCAAACATTTATAACATGTTCCTCAAAATACCCTAGCCCTGGTGCCCAGGTAGGCCAAACATGTACGAACCGCTCCATGCCCTCCAACTCATGCTTAGTCGGTCTTTCCTTTGCCCTTACATGCACCATTATGCACCCGTGAACCGAGACCCAACAAGAAAACTTCACAACACAACATACAATAATTTATTGCAACAAATGCATATTTAATCAAACACGACAAACAATCAACAAGTTCCTATTGGAATTCACAACAACGGCCTACGCCAATCAGGGTGCGCTACCAGGCACCAAGTTCACGGTCTTAACTGAGTGGGTGTGTACAACACCCCTAGAGGGACCTGCCATGGCGGCCTGCATTCAACATGCTTAATGTCGATCCTAGCCTTTGCCGCTCTTGACCTTTGTTGTTCTTGACCTTTGCCGCTCTCGACCTTCGCCGTTCTCAGCCTTTGCCATTCCTGGCCATTGCCGTTCCTGACCTTTACCACTCCCAGCCTTTTCCATTCATGGACTTTGCCGATCCCAACCTTTTATGTTCCGTCACAAACACATGTATGATGTAATAGTTTCAAACAATACACATAAAAATAAGCACAATATAGCTCTACAGGCAAAAACAATTTTTTACCTGAGTCCCGAGCTGACCGTATAGTGCGATCCCGAGCACGATCCCCTAAACTCGAGCCTTAGCGAAAATACCTAGTCACAACACAATAATAAAAAATATCCATCACACCCTAAACCAATGAAAAACTTTGGAATAATATTCTAGCCTTCGGAATCTCGAATCCTACTAAATCGGGTAGTTGAATCCTTCCCGAGCTCTTAAGTTTGAGTTCCTGAGCTTAAAACCCTGTTTTGACCATTTCCCTTAATTTGAGGCATGGCTTCGCCCCCTAGGGCTGCATCGCACTACAAGTCAGAGAGCCTCAAGGCTTTCTCCTAAGGGAAATGGGCCGTGATGCGCCCTAGCTTGCGCCAGGCACCTTGGCGATTCCAGAGAATTGCCAGGACCCTTCCACGCACACGGGCTGCGACGCTTGAAGAACAGGAACACGACTCGAGCTCCAAAATCCAGAATTCCTCAGTGTTTCCCCTACATTTTTTCGAGCTAAACCAACCAAAATTCATCACAGTTTAAAACCCAAAGAAAAACTATACCTCACAAACATTTCCAAACATTGTAAGCAACATATAAACCCCCAAAATCAAGCCAAAACATTACTAAAGCCTAAAATCCAAACCTTGAGTTTAAAACTCAAGAACACCAAAAACCAAACTCATAATTAAATAAAAACAGAGGAATTTACTTACCCCTACTGCAAATTACGACCCTGAGCTAACCCTTGATTCAATCCCCAGCTCTATATCCCTTCCAAGCCCACCAAATCCAAGCTTTTACTTCCAAACTTCAAAGGAATCCAAGGCACACCAATGGTGGAAGAAGGGAACGAGAAAGAGAGAGGATAAGCTACTGTTTTGGGTATCGTCTAGTTGTTTCTGATAGCTTCTAAGTGGTCAAGTCTATCCCTTGGCACAAAAGACTAAAATGCCCGTTAAGCATAACCTTATCCTTTAATGGTCCCAAGGGCAAAATCATCATTTGCCACATTTCCCACTAATCCTCAAGTAGTCCTATAAATTCCCAATTTATCCCGCCATACCCAAATAATCACTAAATAATTACCTGTTATTCGTTCAACCTCAAATACATACTACATTCCCAAAATACACCTAGGCTCACCCCGCTGGGTATTTGACCCCGTTGTGACTATTCTGTCTAATCTGCCCACTAGGATCGTCCCAGACCACACATCTCAAACATATCCCCATAACACTGGGGTCTCACTCACAATACATACATAATGCAAATATACCCTCAACGGGTCAGAAATTACAAATATGCCCCAATTTACAGAAATGGACACACATGCATATTTAAGACACATAAACATGCATATCCAGTCACATTACCACACGAATCATTAATATCGCATAATCACATATATGTCCCACTAATCCCACCTATAATTTCGATTATGCCCTCCATGCACAGTAATCAAGGCACTTAGCCTTAATAGCAAATTCGGGACGTTACAACTATTCCCTCCTTATCGAAAGACAAAATTTATTCAAACATCTCGGGATGCTCATCCCACACATCAGATTCTAACTTCGGAGTTAAGTTATTTTTCCTATGATTTTCTTGCAACACCCTCACTTGAGTGGCAGTTTCATCCCGTAAGGCTTTTTCTCTCTTATCAAGGATTTCCACTGGCCTTTCCTTACACAATAAATTCCACTAAATTTCCAAGGTCCCTTTACCCAATCAGGGGTAGTACTCAATACCCTTCCCTTAACATTGGCACCAATAACACCTTATGAGCCTCTACCCATGTTGGGGTAAGGCTAATCTGTAGGCTCCTGGCCTAATCCTTATTAGGATCTCACAAGTCTATTAATCTAGAGTCAAAACTCCCTTTTCTTTCCCAAACTATCTTACCCTTTTTAGTCCACAATACTTGGAGAAGTACAAAATCTCCAATCCTAGAACTCCACGTTCCCATGTTTGAATTTGCAAACTCTTATGTCCTTTTAGTAAAGCAGATACTCCTGCCCTAACAATCCTTAATAACTTAATTGGCTTTCCGAACCGACTCTGAACTGGAACATCTTTTGTCCCTTGTTTCAGTTCCCGAAATGAGTACTCCTTGTTCCCCTTCTCACAATATCTTATTCAAAGTCACTCCAGCCGTCGACTGGCATTCATCACTATGACAGTCTACTCCAGGGACCGTATCTACCTTTGTTGGGAATAGTGCCCTTAAAGCAATTGTAGTTGACAAATGTTTTAAATGAAATAAATAATTGAATTAAATTATTATATATATAGACTATGTCCGATATTATGTTGATAATATTAAGTAAATATCAGAAAATTACAAAGTTTATCTATGTGGTCTTAAGTATGAGAGGATTGAGATTAAGATAATAAACTTAAAACAGTTCGCACTAAAATAAAGTTATGGAATCTTTAGATTCATTACTGCTAGTACGGTTCGCTAGTATTATGAATACAAGTGAGCTATATTTGGGTCACTAGTGTAGTAGGACACTTTAGTGAAGGTACTTTATATATAGTGATATATAGAATTGGACCAGATATGATTTGTTAATACTTGTTTAAACATCGTTTCATAGTATTAATCAAACACATCAAACGATGATCATGTACACGATGATATTCATCATGAGGTTGCTATGAAATCCTATATATGTTACCTGATCCTTTGATTCACGCGTTAAGGTTTGTCAGAATGATCAGGCTAAGAACATTTGTCTTGGGGACTCAATGATATATATGGCCAGGGACATAGATTAACAGATATGTATTCTATACCTTCTTATAGATTGAATAATGGTTCCCTATTGAATTGACTTTTGGAACTGAAAATGTTATGAGCGCTCACGTCACAAACTTGTTGTGACACAACCTTCACTAGTAAAGTCAATGGTACTCCAGGAACAAGCTATATCTAAAAGGGAAAAACAGTAATTTTATTCCCTTTTAATTATGTATCATTAATAGAGGATTAACGTTGTATGTAATGATTATATCAATGGACACTTTATTCTTTAATCAAGTACGCTGTAACTATATGTCTGTAATTATCAAGAATTCAATCTCATATTTATAGTGGAGTAATCATGAGATTAATAAATATGATTATTTAATCAAAGAACTTTGATTAATAATATAATATTTATTAGAGCTTGATATTATAGGTGCATAGGTCCCCAGTGTGGCTCTATCAACATCATATCAATGTAAGAGTTGATACAAGGGTAAAATTGTAATTTAGAAATTTGAGAAGAATTTTATTCTTCGGGTCAAGTAAGCAATCATATGATAATTGAGATTAAATAATTAATTTGGAATTAATTATTAAAATTTTGAAAATACGTTTATTAATTTAAATATATAATTTTGAAATTCATATATATAAATAAATAAATTAATTTTTGAAATTAATTATTTTATTTGAGTAGGAGAAAATAAAATTGGTAAGTCAAAAATAGTTTTTGATTTATTAAATTTTAAAAGATGAAGATAATGATGATCATTAGTTTGAATTTTGAATTTAAAATTTAAATATTGAAAGATGGTTTAGAAAGATAATACCATATTTTGTGGAATGATTGATTTTAGTTAAATAAATAAATAAAAGAAAAATGTAATATCCCTGAAAAAGGAATGTAGCAGTTCACACATGCCACAGTCCCGGGACTGTGTCATGCGTGTATCACTACACTGATATTGTATCAATGTTGTTTTTATTTTATTTATTTAATTAATTAATAATTTGAGAATAGATATTTTCAAATTTGGTAAGTTACATATTTACCTAAATTAATTCCTATCATCATTATGATTATATTACTATTATTTTAGGAATAATAAGACAATAGAATAATCTCTATATATATGATATATAATAATAAGAAGAAAATAAAAGAAGCCATACACAAGTCAGTAAGAATTTAGAAAAGTTTTAGAATTTTTGTCAGACAAAAGATTATCTTCTTCTTCTTTATTCTAACCTTTCTCAGACCATAATCAAAGTTCTCATGTGTTGAGAAATACTTGTGATTCCTAAATTACAAACCCATGTTCTCTATGTGCCCACACACATCTTGAGGTGTAGAGAACACTCTAGAAGATCATGGTTTGAGTAATCAAAGCGTTGGATAGAAAGATCGAAATATATACGAAAAGACTCAAGGACACTTGATAGGCTTCAAGAGGTAAATACTCATGTTATTAAATATTTATGTATGTGTTTATATGATATATAAATATATTGTATATTTAAATATATGTTGCATGATTAATAATATTGCATGTTAATGTTTTTGTCTGGATGTTTTCTTGATCATATAAACTGTTTATATGAGAGATGAAAATTTTTGTTGTTGTATACACTGGGCCCACCACGCCTATTACCTTGCGCATTCTGATTATTTTTCCAACAACCTCAATATCTCGAAAACTTAAACATTCGAGGTAAAATACTTAGAGTCTAAGTTGTTCCTTCAAGTTATCAGTCTGTCTGAAGATAACCAATAATTCCAAATCCCAATCTTATACTCATCGCCCTCTATGACCCTTTTTAGAACCTGGGAACCAAGGAGTCTCAATTTGACACTATCGACTTTGGTGTCCAGTGGAGACGTATGGTCTCCTTTCATACACACTCCCTCTTTTGATATCTCACTCACACAAACCACAGTGTGCTAACCCAATATGTCAAGTCATAACTTTTTGCTTCCACTCACCTCATCTGCAATCTAAGGCGATCCACCCTTACGGTCCATAATAATCTCCCTCCACACTAACTCCAGGATACACTAAAGTCATAATAGCCCTTCTAGATTTTGTTTATTGTTTCTCACTTACTAAAAGATTAGGTAGTGCACATCCCGGAATACAAATTTAGGCCTTAACACCCATTCAATCTTCCTGGATACAAAAATTATAAGGGGTAACCTAAGACTCATCCCGAATCTCCCCCTCAACGCCAGCATCCATCAGATCACTCATCTGATCTGCATATCTTAACCTATCCATGCTAAAGTGGTAGGATTCTTAACCATTCCTACAAGAACCTCTTTTTGTGTTTCATCATTGTTCATAGAAGTATATCTTCCAATTATCAATCACAGGTCCCATACCAATCCCGGTCGTTACTTCACCCTAACCGTGGTTGACCGATGTTACTGTCAACTCTACATCCTATGTAGAACATCCAAATCCTTATCCCTTCATCCACTGTGAGGCATGAACAATCACCCTTTCTGTTTACATAGGACGCCCCCTCCTAGTCATTGACGTGCCACATTATAACTCTACATTTTAATCAAGGTCAGTGTTCATCGCACAGTCCTCCTATACCACTCCATCACATGCATATTATAATACAATGGTGTGTAAATTAACCAACCTCACTAGGCGATTGACCTTGTGCAAAATAGGTGCCTAGACTCGCGAGCCTCAACAGGCACCTAGCAATGTGAGAAATAGGTGCCTAGCCTAGAGAGCCTCAATATGCGCTTGACCATGTGCAGAACAGATGCCTAGCCTCGTGAGATATATATATATATAAATACTTATATCATATATATATTTATATTTGTTGTAAACCTTATAAGACACCATTTAAATATATAAGGACTAGCTACCCTTATAGAGGCTAAGAAAGTCAAAACGTCCTTCAAAATTGACTTCCTCACAAACACACCCATCCTACAAAGGGATTGCATCATAGAAGACAAAAGGAGAGCCAAAAGAGATCCGTAGCTCTAAATTGACCAAGTCGCCTAACATAGAGAAAAAGGGCACTAAAGGAGGTCTTTGCAAAAAACTCCCTCGCAATCAATGAAAGAGCCTTGCAAATATGTGCTTCCAAGGCTTCACAAGTACCATCTCCCTATAAGGGTCCCAACCCAAGGGGAGATCACATTGAGGACCAAAAAGGGTGCTCATAATAATCCTAGGTCGGCCAAAGACAACTAGCACAATAAGGGGCTCAAAGAAGACACTTGTGAAAAGGGTCTCAAAGAAGATGCTTGCGAAAAGGGTCTTAAAGAAGATGCATGCAAAAAGGGTCTCGAAGAAGATTCTTGCAAAAATAGTACTATGCATAATAACGAGAAGGACGCTTCTTGATCAAAAATAAAAAGTCAAAAGCGTGCACATAACGAATATAAAAAAAAAGAGGATGGGGGATATCCAAAGGGTCAACACATCCTTAAAATAAACCAACACACATACACAAGAGGAGCTCAAATGCTCCTCTAATGAGCATGAAGCACAAACAAGACACCAAGTGTGTTTCTTCAATGAGAAAGTATTGGTAGACTTTGCGATAGAGTCGACCTGTTGCTCTGATAGTGAAGAAAAAGCCAACAAGACGAATGGACCACAAGAAAGAACCATTAAAGCACTCTTCACTTTGAAATCTGACAAGTGTTGGACACGCGCAAACCACCAGGGCAACATCTTAAGAGCACCACACAATGGCTCACCTTGTTTAGATGATACTTCTTGGGCCACTCCGGGTAGTGTGCCTCAAGCTTCTTCGTGCGACCCGATGTTGTGTACACTAATGACACCTGTGGGATCGGTACAAAGGAATGATTGGCATTAATTAAATTTCAAAGGAGTCCTGAGGATCACCATTTATGAAGTATGTTTTTCCATATCTCATAAACAAAGAAACACACTTGTACCTTGCCTGTCATAAAGATGGCACAAAAAGAGTTTACAAGAATGTCTAAAGGCCCTCTCATAGACTTAGGGGCAAGTGTGGATGCCAAAATTCCACACTAAGTAAAGATCAAAATTCGTGTCCAAAGCTCCTAGACAATCACGCGACACCATGTTTCACCCAGGTCTTTATGTCTATGCAAAGTGAGCCTCTGGTGTATCTTGTCCCAAAGGCCTTTTTCTCGCGCAATAAACTAACCTCCTCGTTCAACAAGAGTGAGTTCGCGAGGACCATTGGGCCTTTGCACCATGCAAGGCCATTGCACCTAGGCATCTTGCAGGGACCTTTTGCCTATGCGCCTCGCTGGGACCTCGCGCTCATGCACCTTCCTGGGACCTTGCATCCATGAGCCTCACTGGGACCTCGTACCCATGCACCTAGCAGAGACCTCG
This sequence comes from Humulus lupulus, assembly GCF_963169125.1. Taxonomy (NCBI): domain Eukaryota; kingdom Viridiplantae; phylum Streptophyta; class Magnoliopsida; order Rosales; family Cannabaceae; genus Humulus; species Humulus lupulus. Next base: position 103,855,140 of record NC_084793.1, read on the forward strand.
CACCCAAGCACCTTGCAGACCCCAGCGCCTATGCCCCTCGCAGACCCCCGCGCCTGTGCTCCTCACAGACTTCCGTGCCTGTGTGCGTCGCGAACGCCCGCGCCCATGCGCCTCACTTGGACCTTGCGCCTGTGCGCCTCACTGTCACCTGCACCCAGGTGCCAGTGCGCATCGCAAACCCCTGTGCCTGTTTGTCTCATGGACCCCTGCGCCTGTGCGCCTCGCGGACCCTCATGCATGTGCGTCATGTGAGGCCCTTGTGCCTGTGTACTTTGTGAGGCCCTTGCACCCATATGCACCTAGAGGCACGTCTTAGTCGTGCATCTAAGATACCCACCTAGCGTGAAATGTCGAGGTGTCACTCAGGCAGCCAACCACAGTTTATGTACCTCACGAACCTTCCTCCTATCTTGTTTATTGCTTAGATAACCAGGATCCTCCCTATGCATTCTTGTGACTTGGACAGTTGCTGTAAATCATGATGCCTTTTTGTACTCAGAGAGCACCTATACACTCTGCACACCAAATGAGTATGAGTGGGAAAATTTCCACCATACTTACCTAAGTAGGATAAAGAAAGGTTGAAGAACTACGATCAAGGTTCATCTATATAGGTACATATGAGTCACCAAGGACCAAGGCATAGACCAAGCATCCATGCAAGACAAGTAGTGGTAGTACTAGAATGGTACGTGGTTATAACTCTACTACCATGCTCCTGAAATTCGTACCAGACAAGATGTGGTGGTACGACATAGTACAAGGCCAGGAGCGTTACCTACAGGTCTCTGACATGTATTGGATTCGGCCACCACTCCACCTGCACCACTACCACCTACACCAAAATCACCTGCAACGTCAGAGTATCTCCCTGTTCCCTTGGGACCACATGTACCATGGCCCATTAAAGCTCCTCTATAAATAGCTCCACACCCTATTTACCGAGGGGTTGGACAACCATTGTGACTTTGTACCAAGAGAAATACAAGTTCTTTTCTCCACTTTCTTTTGCAACTACTTTCTAAATTTCTTGCTAAGTTCTTGAAGTTCTTAATTTATAAGCTATATACTTTTATTTTTCTAACCTAACATTGTTGACGAGTTCTCACCGTCAACAAATTAATTCACAATAAATCAATTTCCCATAATTATCACATAATTATTTCTTGCCTCGGAATATTAATTCCTTTGTAATTTAGTCATTCTTTCTACAAATCTTCCTCATGATATCCTTACCCTTGACAGTGTAGGACAGAGGTAACCTGGGGACCATGGACCTACAGTACAAACTCCAATAAACTAGATTATCAATCAAAGTCTTTAATCTAATAATCCTTTTTATTAATTCCATGAGTACTCCACTATAAATATGGAATTGCACTCTAAGTTTTTCTAGAATTATATTTATAGAATTTTCTTTGTAGTCCATCAATATAATCAATAAATGTTGTTCTGTTTTCCAATTATTGATTCGTTAAATAATGCTTGTCAAAATTACCGTTTTACCATTCGAATTTCCTCTTGTTCCTTAAGTACGATTAATTCACTAGAGAATAATTAATCTAAAATCAAATTATAGATTTGAGGTTAATAACTATTCAGTTCCAGAATTAACCCTTAAGGGAACCACTATTCGATTCATTAAAAAAGTATGGAATCCATTATTGTAAATAATATTCCCAAACATTTATGATATTGAATCTCCAAAACAAAAGTCAGTAGCCTCATTATTCTAAGAAACCTTAACGAGTGAATCAAAAGATGCAATACACACAAACAGTAGTTCATGACTACTCAGGATTTAGACTGATCTACAAATGATCATCTATTATGATAAGAATTAAATCTTTATGGAAAACGGTAAATTTATAAAGATAGTTAGTTCATATCGGTCATGTCATATATAATCTCTATTATATACAATACCTTTACCAAGATGTCAATCCACATCAGTAATCTGAATCTAGATTACTTGCATCTTAGTAAATTGCACTAGTAACCATTCAATAAAGATTCCTTACTTTAATATGTTACTAACTATTTTATTCATTGTATATGATCTTAATTCTTTCGTACTAATACAAGATCATATCCTCATAAATGAATGTTGAATTTTCTTGATGTTCATATAAATTATTCAAACAATAATTATAACATTCAAATATAATAACATTGTACTTTTATTTAAATCAATAAAATGTCTTTAGATGCTTTTAGGGCATAAATCCTAACACCTCCATAGTGGCCCTACCATAACGGCCTACATTCCGCATGATTATCACCGATTACGGCCACCTTCCTGACCAATCACAAACAATTATAAAACAATAGAAGCAACATATGCAATTATAGAATAAAGATATATAATTCTATTCAGAATCAATGCACGATTATAACCTTGTTAAAAATAAAGGCCAATGCTTTATTCTTGGTGCATGTTCCAATTTTCTTACCTCGAGTCTCGTGCTAAAGACAAACCATAGTACACTTATTATAGATTAAGTATGATAACGAGTGAAAAAATTAAACCCAAGCACTCGAGACCTCCAATTCCATTCAACGAGGTAATAGAGGAATCCCCCGAGCCCCCAAGTGGACCCCCTGATCAGATCCTAGAAACCCCGAGCCTTCCCAAAAATTAGAAAACCCACATTTTGGGGCATCTAGTGCGGTCGCGCTAACAAAAGTATTCAAGATAGTGGCCTGGAAACCCAAATTAACCCTCCAAATATCCTAGGTTCTGGGACACTAGCGCGGTCGCGCTAGGTTCTTAGAAACCTAAAATGAGCCCTGAAAGTTCATGTTCCTTCCCAAATTCAAACTTACAATTTCATAACCAAACATTGATTCCCATCTAGTTTTTGCATGAAGCAAACCTCAACAGTTAGCATAGCCTATATACCTTACTGTTGACACGATTTTTTTACCAAGAGTAGATTTATAAATCTAATAAAGAGATTAGTGCTTATTTGCACACCGTAATGAACTTATATGATCAATTTATTACACACACGATTTTACATGGTTTAGTGGTTAAAATCCACCTAGTCCACAGACAATATTATTACTCTCTCAAAATTTCTGCAGAGTTTCAATGTTACAAAAAAGCAGTCCCCTTTCCTGTCCATTGTCCCTGGTATTTATAGTGGAATTTTTTGGACAGGTTTGGGTAACTGTGTGCAGTCCCCTATCCTGTCCATTTACATAGGGATACGATTTCCTAACATAGTATACTCCTGTTATCTCGGACAATAAATGTGCAATACAACCTTGACATTAATGAGCATATAGAGTACCTCAGGATCCTTCAGTATGCGTCATGACCATGTTTCCACGAGCTGAGCATATTCAGAGCGCCTTAAAGGGGATCCAACCACTACATGTCTCGAACTGGACCGTCATCCCAAGAGGCGACCTGGAAATTACCTGAATGTCGTACTGCCAAGTCCTCACTCTAGCTACTCACATCATCACTATCTAGATGTTTTACTCATTTGCTTTTTCCATATATTCATCTATGACCTGTACCCCTAGCTGAGTGATTAAACCCATGCTAATTTTTAGGGTACAACATTTTCCCCCTAAGCTCCTGCTCGTGCTTGACGTCATCACTTTCTGACACGGACAGTAGGGGCTTTTAGGCTTCCTTCTTGTAAAATTGTCCCTGCCTACTACTCGAGTGTTGAACGCATGGTCATCTGTAATTGGCGTCTGTTCGAGTTTCAAGGTCTGAGACAATTGTCCTGTCAAATTTTTGCCACTGCACGGGTCATTTAATCTTGGCCTTTGGATCTCGAGCTAACCCAATCAAATGGCCCAAATTAACTCCCAAAGCTTACGGATAAATAGGGAGATCGAACCTGAACCTTACCACCTTTACATTCAAAATCTTTCCTTTCAGATACGAATATTCCCTTTTTCTCTCAAATTTTTTCCCAAAGACCTCCACCACCCTTCAATTTCTCAGAAGCTCTCAAGCTCCTGCCTGTGGATGCATCAACATTCTCATTGAAAAAATGTATAAACTGTAAGTATTTCCTCATCTTGTTTGAATCTTTCACTTCTTTATTTTCCAATGAGTTTTTTACTTCGAAAACATTTTTTGTTCAGTATCGTTTTGTGTTTTGGCCATGCCTGAGTTTAAATAGGGTTCAATTTAGGCTAAAATAGCGATACTAGAGTTTTTAGAAATAAGGTATTCGAAAACTAGGAAAATTTTCTGGGTTTTGCAAGGAAAATGTCACTGATGAATCGATTAGGATACCTGTTTGGATGTAGAAGTTTAGAGGTTTTCAGGTTTGGCTCTGGGTAGCTTAAGTGTCATGATTTATTAAGTGGTTTTGCATTAAATCTCTTTCAAAAGGAATGTAGTGGGTCTGACAGATTTGACACGCGAATCTCGAAGTATCAGGAAATTTTCTGAATTCATAGCGCGTGGCCTAGGACTGCGTGTGGAAATATGCATTGGTGCTAGGAAAAATCTTAGCCTGTGTAAATTTTGAATCGTCAAAAGTAAACCACTCAAACCCTTGGGTCACTGTACCTTTATCGCCGTAGCTAGTCATTGTCTTAGGCCACCATTAATAGGTCGCTTTGTCATTAGGCGAGCTAGATCATGGTTCCACCAAAGAAAAACGTCGCGAGCTCCCCTACTCAGAACAAGAATAAAGACAAGTAGATCACGTCCGAAACTCCAATTCCTCAGTTCGGCCTAATGGTGGAGAAGGAGATTGTTGTGGACCCTAACACTTTTTTTGAGGCCGAGCACATCGTGTCCCGAATAACGTCTCAGGGGAAAGTGAACAAAATACTTCTGAGCCATAGGATCAAGATGGGATTTGATGGCCTCCTCAGTTGACCTCCGTTAGAAGGAGAGCGGAGCTGTGCCCCTCTTCAAGATGACTTTGGGGCTTGGAGTGATGAACTCCTGAAGGCAGCTGCTTTCCTCCCATTAGACCAATACTTTGTGGATTTTTTTAACTACATCGAACTAGCTCCGATCCAGCTCCCCCCAAACTTGTATTGACTTTTGGCAGGGTTGAAATATCTATTTTTGAGGCATGAGTGGGAGGTCCCCACCCTAGCAGATATTATGTATTCTTCTACCTCAAGGCCACTCCTGATCAGAAGGGGCAAGGTGACAACTTTTACTACCTCACTCGCATCCCCAACTCGGCTTCTGTTATTGACCTCCCTAACTACCCAAATGACTATAATGACCAGTTATTTATGTCAAATGTGTTCAAGAATTGCTATCACCGATACTTCAACCGCTTTCGTAAGTTTCCTAAATTTCTGAATTCTGTACTCGAACTCTCTTATCATTTCCATTTTTTTTAGTTTAATCCTTCTAACCAAGTTTGTTCTTTGTGCAGCTATATTCAAGAGGACAAGGTGGTCTGAGACCCTTGGGGGTCAATACGAGACATTGTCCCATCTTCCTTTGAAGGAGAAGAACTTCTGACAGGTAGTGAATGATGCTACCATGGTGGCCTGCAACCTGATTCGTAAAGACCAGACACTGGCTATCAGGAACAGAGGTCCACCTCCTGTTCTTCCTGAGCTTCCTTATCCTCAAGAAGTCCTACCCACAATTGAAGACACTGAGGAGGAAGATGATGTGGCATTGTTGGTGTGCACGAGGAGAGTTCCTGAAGGTTATCAGGGTCCTGATCCAGAGCGAGCTGATTCTGGGGCAGCAGCCGGCACTTCCGGCCAAGGTAACCCATATAGAGAACTAGATCGACCTGCTGCCAATTTTAGGCTAATTCGTTTCAACCCCCATTAGTTCATTAGTCGACATCCTTCTGATCTAGAACTGAACACAACACTTCTCCAGTGTGTGGATCATCTGGTGATACACTATGACCATAGCTACCCCAGATGCAATGTTGTTGTTGACAACACCCTCCACTTTAGGTCCTCCATTTTTTAGGAATATGGAACAAATCGTAGGACATGGCCTTCCTTACGTCAGGGTGTATTCTCCCTCGACTTTAGGTAGTCTGTAGATGAGTCTAGCACAGAAGAAGAGACTGAACCCCTTAGGACCCAGGACGTAATAAATCTAGACTCTCCCCCACCTCTGGTAGTCCAGGAGTTAGAGGTTATACCTAGTCCGTCTCATAACACTGAGCTCATCGTAGTAGATTCCTCCCCTAGCTCGGAGGGTAGGGTTCTTGCTCTGTTCTTATCTTTTCGTTACTTTGACTAACTATCCCTTATATTTGAATCATCTGCTTGTTCCTTTTTAGGTGAAGAGATGGACATGCCAGAACCTCGGGTTTAAGGGGTGCCTTCAAGGTTGGCGAGGCCGGAGTTAGGCCTGTGGTAAAAAGGCCCAGGGTGATGAAGAAACATATTTTCAAGACGGGAACTTCCACTGGGTCTCCTGTTAATGACAAAGGTGCCAGCTTCACCCGGGAGCAGATAAAGCAGACTCAACCCCCAGCCACGGTTACAACAGTCATAGTTTTCGAGACTCCTCCTCCTCTCCCTTGACATGCACCTCCTTCGGTTCCTCAAGTGATCCAAGGTGAAGCTCCCTCCGCTCTGGTCCCAACTGTTCAGATCTTGGTAAAGCCACTTGAGCCAGAAAGGATCCCTGAAGCATTTCGGGGGACTGTATACGAGATGGCGAGCCATATGGTGGAAATACTGCCTATGCTCAACCCCACAAAATTGCTTAGATTCGAACTAGGAGTGATGAGCTCCAAGCCACCCTGATCACCCCCAAAGAGAGCGAGCGGTCCGCCAAAGCCACCCTTGTTTCCTCCCAGTAGAGTGAGCGGTCTGCAAAGGCTTCCTTGGCTGCTTCCCATGAAGGCGAGCGAATTTCTAAGAATCAGCTCATGGAAGGGATTCGTCGAATGGACTAGTTGTAAAAGGAGAATGATGGCCTCAAAAATAAGTTTGACGAGGTTAAGGCCAAAGCCAAGGAGGAGGCCGAGATGGCGAGGTTGGAGATTGTGGAGTTGTCAAACTCAATGGAGGAGATGGTTTACCGGTGCTCGAATTTCAACCAGGACGGGAATTTTACCTTCATGTAGCCATGGTTTTGGGAACCTTGTCTTTCCAAATTCAAGATTCGATTTTCACAGGAACCCTCTGAGACCGTCAAGGATTTTGATGTTGCTGAAGGGGATGGCGAGGAATTGACATCCTCTGAGGAAGTCGACGGAGTTCAATGATTCATTTTCTTTATTTTGTATTTCGTAACTGAGTCCCTAGGGATTAAAACAATTGCCTTCGGGCTCAAATTGAGGTTTTTTCCCTCATCGAGATAACTATATGCTTTTGACTACATATTTAATTTGTGATCTATTAATGTTCCCCTTAGTATATTATTTTCTAATGTTTATGAATTTTGGGAATCTTGTACACTCGAAATCTTAGGGGTTGTCTTTAGATCGAGATAGATTTTTGATGGCTCGACTAACTAATTTTAGTCAATCTCTTAGTTGTATCCAAGATTTTTCTCACCTAATTGCGTTATACCTATTAGAAATCAGGCCTTGGACCTGGTCATATTCAGGGGTTTTAGTCTGCTTAATAGCATTGTACTTGTTAGGAATTAGGCCTCAGGCCTAGTCGTATCCAGGGGTTTTGTTTTAGAAATTTCTCAATCTTAGTTCGTATTAGGAATTTTAAAATCTGAGCTTTAAAAAACCGTTAAATAATAATTTTTTCTAAACACTAAGTTTCAAATTTCATCCGACTATGCTGAACTCTTTTAAAAACTCTCTTCGATTATGTGCCCCCTAAGCAACTAGAACTTATAAATGTTCTAGGTTGCCTTTACAAAGTGAGCCCGCGATAATAAAATGACAAAATTGATTACGTAATAATCCAATTGTTATTAAAATGAAATGACTTTTATAGATAAGCCTTACATAAAGAATAATTCCAAAAGCATTAAAGGTAATAAAATTATTGATAGTACTTTTTGAGGTGTAGGGCATTCCAGGTCTGCGAAACTATTTGTCCACTTAATTGGGCTAGTTTAAAGGTCCCTTCACGCAGGATCTCCACGTTATGGTATGGTCCTTCCCAGTTCGGCCCTAACACACCATCCTTGGGATCTATACTTGGAAAAAGCACCCTCTAGAGAACCAAATTACCTAGTCCGAGTCTGCGTCCTTTTACCTTCAAGTTGAAGTAACGAGTGATTTTTTGCTGATAATGGGCGAGTTGCAATTGTGATGCTTCTCATTTTTCCTCGATTAGATCAAGGGATGCACTGAGTAGCTCATTGTGCTGATCTCGATCAAAGGTATTCTATCTATGGGTCGTCACCAGTGCCTCAATTGGGAGCATAGCCTCACTTCCAAAGGTCAGAGAAAAAGGGCTATGTCTCGTGGAGGTTTGATGTGAGGTTCTATAGGCCCAGAGTACTTGCGGGAGTTGCTCGGGCCATAGTCCCTTGGCTTCATCTAATCACTTATTTAAGCTTGCCTTTAGGGTATTGTTTATGACCTCGACTTGCCCATAAGCCTGCGGATATGCTACCGACGAAAAAATCTTGGTTATGCCGTAAATCTCACTATCGAACTGAGTTCCGTTGTCAGACTCAATCTTTTTTGGGAGCCCAAATCGACATATGATATTTTTTATGACAAAATCCAATACTCTCTTTGAGGTGATGGTTGCAAGAGGTTCGACCTCCACCCACTTCGTGAAGTAATCGATGGTGACAACAACATAACAAACTCCTTTTCCTGTTGTCAAAGAACCAATCAAGTCAATTCCCCATACTGCAAACAACCAAGGGGATGAGATCATGGTTAGCTCAACGGGAGCTGCAGAAGCAACTGTGGAGAGGCGTTGGCATTTGACACATTTATGCACGTACGAGATCGAGCCCTTTGTCAGCGTGGGCGAAAAGTAACCCTATCTCAGTACCTTCAAAGCTAGGTTTTCCCCCCTAGCAAGGTCTCCGCAACCTTTGTGTATTTCTTGCAAGATATTTTGCGCTTCCTTGGGTAGAGCATATCGTAGGAGGGGCAGCGAATTCCCTCGTCGATATAGAATCCCTTCAACCATAACATATTGTGAAGCTTGATATAAAAACTTTCTTGCGCCCTTGCGATCTTCAGGAAACTTTCTGGTTGTGAGATACTCCACTATGGGGGTCATCCATGTCGGTTTTATGTCAATCATTCTGACCTCAACCATTTTTGTTATTATTCTTGGGCTTTCCAAGAACTCCACCAGAACTACGTTTCATGTATCCGCCTCTTTGGTGGTAGCAAGTCAAACCAAAGCATCAACATTGGAATTCTGCTCACGTGGTACCCTTTCAATGGAGCTAAACTTAAATTCAAACAACTCGCCTTTAACCTTGGCTAAGTAGGCTTCCATCTTGATACCATGAGCTAGGTATTCTTCCAATATCTGATTGACTATGAGCTGGGAATCACTATAACATTGGATTGCCTTTGCTTTTTGCTCTTTTGCCACCGTTAGCCCTGCCAATAAGGCCTCATATTCGGCTTCGTTGTTGGATTCTTCAAATTTTAACCTGTGAGTTGTATGGAATTTATTCCTTTCAGGTGAGATTAAAATTATCCCAACTCCCAATCCATTTTCTTTAGAGGATCCATCAACGAAGATTTTCCACAATTCCTGCACCAGTTCTCTCATCGGCTCGTCCTGAAAACCTGTGCACTCGGCCACAAAGTTAGCGAGGGCTTGACTCTTGATTGTTGTGAATGACATATATAATGTCTCGAACTGGCTGAGTTCGATGGCCCACTTTAGTAAACGTCCCGACATTTCAGGTTTTTGCAAAACATGCCTTAAAGGTTGGTCAGTTAAGACATGGATAGTGTGGGACTGAAAATATGGTATAAGTTTCCTTGAAGCCAAAATAAGACAGAACATAAGCTTTTTCTATTAATGGATATCAGGACTAGCTCTGAGAAGTCTTTTACTTACATAATACATTGGTTTCTATGCCCGATTTTCCTCTCGAACTAACACAGCACTGACCGCATTTTCCGTCACGACCAGATATAGAAACAAACATTCCCTAGATGCTGGTTTTAATTGTATGAGGGGTTTAGCCAGGTGAGCTTTGAGGTCGTGAAATGCTTGTTTGAATTCTTCAGTCCGCTTGAACTTCTTATTTCCTCTGAGCAAGTTGTAAAATTGGAGACACATGTCAGTGGATTTTGAAAAGAAGCGGTTTAGGGATGCCACCTTTCTAGTTAAACTTTGTACTTCCTTGCGAGACCTAGTCGAAGGAATTTCCAACAACGATCTAATTTTCTCTGGATTTTCCTCTACCCTCCTTGTGTTGACTATAAACCCTACTTTCCTGACAAAACTCCGAAAGTGCACTTCTGCGGATTTAACTTCATGTCATACCTCCTTAGTATGCCAAAACACTCTTCTAGGTCGGATACAATGTTACTGGCAGTCTTTGATTTAACGAGAATATCATCAACATACACCTCCATGTTTTTCATCTCGAATGGCATAACTTTGTTGAGGTATATGTTATGTTAAGTCATGAAGCTAATATGCTCTTGGTCTGTAGGGTTCATCGCGATTTGGTTATATCTAGAATACGCGTCCATGAAAGACATGAGCTTGTGACCGGTGGCAGCATCTACCAACTGAACAATTCTAGGTAATGGGAAACAATCCTTAGGACATGCCTCGTTTAGATCGGAAAAATCTATGCAAGTTCTCCACTTCCTGTTTCGCTTCAGGACCAGGAAGAGGTTAGCAACCCAGATTGGGTATTTCGCTTCCCTGATAAATCCGCATTTAAGTAGGTGAGCTACTTCTTCTTCTAGTGCTTCCAACTGTACTCTCCCCAAAAGCCTTCATTAATTGGACTTTGCAGGCACATTCTTGTCCAAGTTCAAAGTATGCATTATTATACTCGAACTGATTCCCATCATATCTTCATGTGACCAGGTGAAGACGTCCAAGTTCTTCCTCAAGAATTCGACCAGCTCGTTCTTCTTTTCAGGTCCAAGAATTTTCCCAACTTTTACAACTCTTGAAGGTGTTTCTGGGTTAATACTGATTTCCTCGAGCTCCTCCACAACTTTGAGCTCAGATCTATCTTCACCTATTCGCGAGTCAATGTAGGTGGCATAAATGGGCTTGAATTTTTCCTCAAACTTGTTTTTCTTTGTGCCGTTTCGGTCACCCTCACCATTCCCTTTCCTCTTATTGTTTCCCACTTGGTTATTCTAGGTAACTAGTTGAGCCACAGTTGTAACGCCTGTCACCACTCCAGCGGGCTGAATAGGGTCATGGCTGGTTCCTGTGACAGTAGATCGTGCCAAGAATACCTATGAACCAACAATGAAAAACATCCAAAAAAAACTGCTTACCTTTCTCCAAATCTAAATGCTCTAGCTGAAATGTTGCCTTGATAGTGGCAAACTCTTTTCCTAGAGTGCAATCCTCTCCTAGAACCTTCAAAATCCAAGAAGTTCACCTAGCTTGAAGAAAGTCTTAGATGGTTCTTGACTTTGGTAAATGAAGACCTTAAGAATCAAGAAGATAACTCCAAAAAGTGTAAGGGAAGTACTTAACACTTACTCCAAGTTTTTGCTTGGTTTAATGATCAAAAGACCATTTTACCCCTAGCTTTAACTTAACCTCAAAACTAATATGAAGGGCATTTTGGTCATTTAGCTTAAAATTTCCACTAACCTCAAATTAGACCTCAAATTCCCAATTTAATCCACTATTCCACTAAACATTACTATTTTCCCCAAATTATTTCATTTAACAATAATTCCCAAAATATTAAAATTCACAATATACCCCTAGACTCGACCCGAGCCGGGCATTTATCGCAGTTCTGACTTTCTGCTAAAAATTTCTCGAAAGGACCCACTCATGACGAACATCACATGTATCCACATAATAGTGTGATCCCAAGCATATAACACATAAAAATTATAAATATACCCCAAATGAGTCAAAATTATGAAAATGCCCTTTTTTAAAATAAAAATGGGTCTTTAAACACATTTAATACACATAATCATGCATACTCAATCATATAATCATATAATAATATAAAAAAAATTAATTCACACATAATTACCCCATGTGTCCTCTCGGCACGCTAATCAAATCACTTAATTTTATTAGAAGTTTCGGGGGGCTACATTTCCTGTGAAAAATAAATATTCTACCAATACCCTTACTAATTTGTTTTCTAACTGCTTAATTTCTCTTGTAGAATCTACTTCTTCATCTGCACCTAAAGTCGTTCTTGATCATTCACAAGCACATAATAGAGATGACAATTGTCAACAACAAAATGCTTCAGAAGACCTCCCATTCGTCCAAAGCATTTAAATGATTATACTTGTTCCTTTGTTACTCAACCCATAACTCATCCTATTTCTAATTTTTTAAGTTTTGACAGGCTAAATGCTTCCTTTCGAGGTATTGTCCTCACAACACATGGCATTGCTGAACCCACAAGCTATAATCAGGCCAGTTAATCATAAGAATAGCTGCAAGCAATGATTGTTAAATTAGAGGCTCTTGAATGCAACAACACTTGACAATTGTCTCTTTACCTCCTGACCAACACACCATTGGAAGCAAATGGATGTATAACATCAAATACAAGTCCAATGGTGCTATTGAAAGGTACAAAGCACGGTTAGTTGCAAAGGGTTATACTAGAAAATAAGGTATTGATTATCTTTAAGCCTTTGCTCTCGTTGCAAAATTTAACACATTTAAATTACTCTTAGCCATTTCGGCAGTAAAAAAGTTGACATATGTTGATATAAACTAAAATGATTACATGAATCTTCCCAGAGGATATAATCCTTAAGGGAAACATCCACCTAATGCAGTTTGTAAGCTAACCAAAAGTCTAAATGGATTGAAACAAGCCGTTAGACAATGGTATCCCAAAATTAGTACCACTATTATAGACAAAGCTTTCCCACAAACTAAATCTAAAAACTCCTTATTCATAAAAAATAATCCAGGTACATTTATTGCATCATTAGTTTATGTTGATAATATTGTCATTGCAACTAACAATGTTGAAACTTCCTCTCAATTTAAACAATAAATAAATACTATTTTCAAATTAAAGGATCTCGGCCCTTTAAGATTTTTCCTTGGTTTAGAAGTTGGTCGTTCAAATAAAGACATTTCAATTTCTCAAATGCCCTTCACTTTATAGCTACTAAGTGACTCAGGCTATCTAGAGGTGAAACCCTCCTCAACACCTATGGAATCCAACACTAAACTCAGCCAAGGCATTTCAAGTTCTCATAGGCCCTTCTCCATTACATTTAAATGCCTTTGGTAAATCTAACTTTACAGCTGATAATTTCTGACTCAAAGTTTTCTAGATGCCGACTGGGGTACTTGTATTGACACTCTATCTTAAGCTATTGTGTTTTCTTAGGTAACTCACTCATATCATGGAAATAATAAAACAACCAAACTATCTCACACTCTTCCGCATAAGCCAAATACAGAGCAATGGCTAACACAATTTGTGAACTCACATGGCTTATTGTTATGTTGAAAGACTTTGGGATACCTTATAAGGACCGACTTTAATTTATTGTGATAATAATGCAACAATGCATATCTATGAGAATCCAGTTTTTCATTAGCGCACAAAGCATGTGGAAGTTGATTGTCATGTAGTTCGGGAAAAGATACTAGCTGGTAATCTTAAGCTCATTCACATGACCTCAAAACATAATTTACTTGACATTTTTACAAAGCCTCTTTTCCAACCTCAGTTTGCAGATCTTATCTCCAAGATGAATGTAAAAATTTATACATTTCATCTTGAGGGGGAGTGTTAAGATTAGTTATGTTAGTTAGATGGTTATTAGCTTTAGTTAATTTAATTTTAAGATTAACCAATTCTGTTTTGTACCAGCCTAATCAACTCAATTGGGTATTTTAGTCTTTTTGTTTCACCCTATTTAAGTGAGGCTTTTATTGAATGTAGTTCACTTGATTCTTTACACGATTAATAAGAAATAAATTCTCTTTCTTCTAATAACTATATATACTTTATATTATTGTGTTTTATTCTCTTTCTTCTAATAACTATATATACTTTATATTATTGTGTTTTATCTTTCATATAGATCATCATCAACAAAATTGCGAGGCAATATTTCGACTACCTAACAATTGCATTTTTATCAACATAACGCTTGTCCTAAATTATGATGTTCACATCCATTGGAATTGGTGACACTCACAATTGTAATTGAAATATAAATTGAAAAAGCTTCACCATACTTACACTTCCTACTCTTGTTATTTTGTTAAGTTTCTTCTTACTTTCTAGTTTGAATAGAATTTTGGTGATTTAAACCCTTTAATAATTGTAATTGCAGATCTTTTGATTCATTTTGCAGCACTAACATTAAGACCATAAATCGATTACTCTAAGGAAAAGCGTTAAGAACTGACAAATATACATATTTTTGGGAATTTCTGGCTTTACACTTTCTAAATTCACAATGAATAATAGGAATAATTCAATATTACAATCTGTAACAGCCCACAATTGCTAAGAAGGTTTAGCACCTTGATTAGCCTGCCGCGAGGGCATATTTGGTTTATATGTGTGTTTAATTGGCTAAATGCATGACTATGTGGCGTGCATGATTAATATGATTATGTGAATATATTATATGCATGTTTATGAGTATTAGATATGCATGAGGGACCTTTGCTATTTATAAGGGCATATTTGTAATTTTGACTTGTTGAGGGCATAAATGTGGTTTTATGTGATAAATGGTTGAGACCACAATATTATGTGGATATATTCATAGTATATGTCTCGAGACGGTCCTAGTGAGCAGATTAGTGAAATAGTCACAGCGGGGTTTAATACCGGGCTCGGGGGAACCTAGGGGTATTTTGGGAATTTAGAGAATATTCTGGGATTTATTGAGTAATGAATAAGTATTTGGCAATTAGTTGAGCGTGATAGGATTAATTGGTAAATGGTAGGAACACTTGAGGAATTAGTGGGGAATTAGGATAAATGACTATTATTCCTTAGAAACAATAGGAAGGGCTGTGATAACTAAGGGGTATTCTAGTCTTTGTTAGAAAGAGGTTGGGTTTAGCTAAGGCTCTAGGATTGACCAGAACTCACTAGAATCATTAGAATATCCTCAAATAGTTTCTCTTTCCACTTATACGAATTCTCTGTCTTTCTCTCCTATACTTTGAAGCTGAAGGAAAATTGAAGGAGAAAGGCTTGGGTTAAGCTGGGGAAAATTTGGAATTGAAGCTTAAGGAGTCAGGAATTGAAGCTGGTAGAGGGTAGAAAGTTTTTGAGGATTCAAGCAACAATTTAGGTAAAGGTCTTGTCTCTATATTGCTAGAAATTTAGCTATTAGGTTGGAATTAGACTGAATTTTGGGTGATGAATTACTGTTGAGTTGGGATGGTAGCTTCAGTAAGATTCTTGATGTTTAATGTTTAAAATATGTCATTAAGATTCCTAGACTCGTAACTGAGCTTAGTTTTGGTTATGGTGCTTGTTAAGGTTAAATTTTTGAGGTTTTGGCAAGTAAGAATGTTGAGAAAACCCAAAAAATTATGGGTTCGCGGGGGTGCGCCGCGACCCAATTCTTGGGCACCACGGCCCGCGTGCCCAGAATGCCCTGGGAGGGCTGCTGACTTGAGGGCACTCTGCGGCTCTAGGGGGCAAGTCGTCACCCGCCTACCCCAGATGCAATAGGTCGTACCTCTAACTTGAGGCGCACCGCGGCCCTCGGGGTCAGGACGCGGTCCGCCAGACCATTTTGGCCTAAGTTAGCTTTTAGGCTTGGGGAGGCTCGAGAATTCAATCCTATGCGCTCAGGACGAATTCTACTAACCTAGGCCCCTAAGGCTAATATTTAATTCCTAAACATTTATTTGGATTAGGAATTGCTAGTTGCCCATTGTCACTGTGACTAGTTTATCGCTAAGGCTCAAGGCTAAGGATCATGCTCGGGATCGCTCTTAATTCTCCGCTCAGGATTCGAGGTAAGAAAACTGCACCCATGTGGTTGTGTTTGGGACTAAGGTTCCCTGTATCTAAAAATATGTATTGTGTGACTGTATTGTTGTTATGTGAAATGTGAAAGTATGACCTAAGGGTGTCGGGGCTGATGGTTAGCGCATTGGACGTGGCTCGACCAATGTAATTAAAGGCCAGCTAAATAAATAAAGGACTCGGCCTAAGCAAGTCGAGGTCAGCTAAATAAAAAGAAGACTTGGCCTAAGTGAGCCGGGGTCAGCTTAATAAACAGAGGGCTCGACCTAAGGGCACCGACCCGGAGCATTTGAATTACTGATTAAAATATATGTTTGAAAATACATGTTTACCATCATTTAGCTTAATGCTTATATTCTATTGAGTTATTGAGTGATTTGAATTAAGATTGATTGGATGCTACGACTGTTATATGTGCTTACTATTTATGGTTTTCTTGCTGGGCCTTGGCTCACGGGTGCTACGTGGTGCAGGTAAAGGCAAAGGGAAACTGGATCAACCATGAGTTAGAGAGCTTTGGGGGCCGAGTGTACATAGTCAACTGCTCGACCGCCACAGCCGGGGGAAAGTTATAGGAATAGAGCTTCAAATTGTATTTTTCCATTCGACTAGTTTATCATGTAACAATTTTTGGGACTTGTATTTACTACTTATACCTTTTTTTTTGGGATCTCGTGTATCAAACATTTGTTTTAATGAAAATTAACTGTTTATTATCAAAATATTTTAACCCTAACCTGGTAGTTGACCTTAGGAATACATTATTGTTCAAACAACTTGATTAGACAGTCTTGCACTATTTTAAAATACACAGTGTAATGGCCCTGGTTATCTAGTGAATTATAACTTGGTATCAGAGCGGTCTAGGTTTAAGGGTTCCCGAAGACTGGCTGGGCATGTACACTCGCTGCTAAAGACAAGCTCGACTCAGAGTTTGGTAACTGTATATATGTGATTACATGCTTAAATGTTTAAATGAAATGTAAATGTTTTAATTTGTATGATTAATAGGGAACATGAGATACTGATAGGACCTGACCCTTGACTGTTGTGTGATTATGATGGGGCATGCTTATTAGCATTGTTGTTGCATGTGAATGAATGTTTAAATGTTGGTTTTCATCTAGATTACATATTGCTAGTTGAGTTTCAATGGTGGACCATGGAAAGAATATTAACATGTCATTATTTCTTGACTGCCGAGTCGTTGATTGCAGATAAACTTGGATAGTTATGCATCCAAGGCAATCAATATGATTAGCCGACATAGGGGTCGAGGCTAGAGATGATGAACAGGGTCAGAACCCTCTACCAATCCCTGAGAACTGGCAGCAGATATTTGCTTATATGCAAGCCCAGTTATAAAGTCAGGAAGAGCAGATTCGCCTTCTGAGATAGCAGGCTCCGTCAGGGAGTGCTGAACCTATAATGCCACCTGCTATGACACAAGCTATACAACCACTTGAGGTTGGGAATAGGTGGGAGCCACTTTATGAATGGTCAAGAGACAACATCCTCCAATCTTTGAGGGAGGACCAGATCCACTGAAGGCTGAATAGTGGATGAGTATGATCACCTCCATCCTGGACTTTATAAGGGTGGAAGGTAAGGAAAGGGTGGCCTATGCCACCTATATTCTTAGAGATGATGCCCGTATTTGGTGGGAGGTGGCATCACAGACTCAGGACATTATTGCTATGAGCTAGAATGGGTTCAGAGACCTGTTCGGCCAGAAATATTATAACATTGTCGTCCGGGCAGCGAAGGTAAATGAGTTTGTTGGGTTGGTGCAGGTAGCATGATAGTTAGTGAGTATACCCTGAAGTTTGACAGGCTTGCGAAGTTCGCACCAGATATAGTGCCCACTGATGCAGCTAGACGGGACAGGTTTATTCGAGGGCTTAATGCTATGATAGCTCAAGATGTGAGGATCATATCAGTACCTAGGGGAACGACTTATGCTCAGGCTGTTGAGAAGGCTCTTACTGCTGAAGAGGTAGAGAATAAGATCTGGAGGGAGAACGCTGTGAGGCGGGGTGGTCGTTGGGCGGTGCCTCCATATACAGGGTCTAGTAGGGGCGGAGGCCCCATTGATCTAAAGAGGAAGACCACTAACACCTTAACCATTGTTGTTCCAGGGTGGCTGCCAGGGAGGGGGTGGGATATGGAGAAGTTATCCAAAGTGCACGAGATGCAAGAAGCGCCATCCGGGCGATTGTTGGGCAAAAGCTTGTTATCTGTGCAGAACAGTGGGACACCTCAAGAAGGATTGCCCAACAGCAAAGAAAGAGGAACCAGGGAAGGTGGATAGCTTGACACCAGCTCGAGTGTTCACCTTGAAGCAGACAAAGGCCAAGGCTAGTCCCTCGGTAGTGACAGGTCAGCTGTCTAGCGCTGGCTCTTCCTATACTGTATTGATTGACTCTGGTGCTACACATTCATTTGGTTCTAGTAAGGTAATTTATAGATTGTGTAGACCTAGTGAGTATTATACTGCGGAGTTTGGGACTATACTGCCTATAGGGGAGCTGGTAGTTTCTAGGAGATGGATTATAGCACTACCAGTGATGGTAGATAGTAGGGAACTATCAGTGGATTTAATCAAGTTCAGTATGGATGATTTTTATAGAATTTTGGGTATGGATTGGTTGGTCAGATATGTGGCTACTATAGATTGTAGGAAGAAGATGGTGACCTTTGAGCTTGAGGGTGAGGATCCCTTTGTGTTTGTGGGTGATGTGCATGGACCCCGCATACCCATGATATCAGCATTGAGGGCTAGGGACCTATTACAAGGAGGTTGTATAGGTTTTCTAGCTAGTGTGGTGGATACCACTAGGGTTATGCCAGTGGGGCCAGGAGAGACCAGGTTGGTATGTGAGCTCTTTGATGTGTTTCCTGAAGATTTACGAGGATTGCCGTCTCATCGAGAGATTCAGTTCGTCATCAAGTTAGCGCTGGGCACAAAACCAGTGTTGAGGGCACCATATAGAATGGCTCCGACAGAGTTAAAGGAATTGGAGATATAGTTGTAGGAGCTTCTAAACTTGGGGTTCATCAGATCTAGCTTCTCGCCATTGGGTGCTCGATTTTGTTTGTGAAGAAGAAGGATGGGACTCTGAGAATGTGTATAGACTATAGGGAATTGAACAAGTTGACCATCAAGAACAAATACCCCTTACCAAGGATCGATGACCTGTTCGACCAGCTGCAGGGAAAGACAGTATTCTCAAAGATTGATCTTCGATTTGGTTATCACCAGCTAAGGATCAAGGATGAGGATATTCCAAAGACAACCTTTCAAACGAGGTATGTGCATTATGAGTTCTTGGTCATGTCGTTTGGTCTGACCAATGCCCCAGCAACATTCATGGATCTGATGAACAGGGTGTTCAAGGACTTCTTGGATTAGTTTGTGATTGTCTTCATCGACAACATCTTGGTTTACTCTAGTGCAGAGGCAGAGCATGAACAACATCTCTGACAGGTATTGCAGAGATTGGGAGAGAATCGATTGTATGCTAAGTTTAAGAAGTGCGAGTTCTGGCTACCAGAAGTGACATTCCTTGGACACATTGTTGGTTGAGATGGGATTAAGGTGGATCCAGCTAAGGTGGAGGCAGTGAGAGATTGGCCAAGGCCAAGAAACACCTCAGAGGTTAGGAGCTTCCTTGGATTCACAAAATATTGTAGACGGTTCATGGAAGGGTTTTCGAAGATTGCTGCACTAATGACAGAATTGACATGGAAGAATCTAAAGTTCGTCTGGTCAGACAAGTGTGAGAATAACTTCTAGGAACTGAAGCGATGGCTGGTTACTGGTCCTGTGTTGAGTCTTCCTTCGGATGGAGGGAAGTTTGTAGTATACTGTGATGCATCGATATTAGGATAGGGATGCGTGTTGATGCATAATGAGAAGGTTATTGCTTATGCGTCATGACAGCTAAAGGAGTATGAGCAGTGATACCCTACTAATGATATGGAGTTGGCAGTGGTGGTCTTCATACTAAAAGTTTGATGACACTACTTGTATGGAGAAAAGTGCAAGATATACACCGATCATAAGTTTTTGAAGTATTTCTTCACCCAGAAGGACTTCAACATGAGACAGAGACATTGGCTGGAGTTGGTGAAGAACTACGATTGTGATATCCTTTACCACCCAGGGAAAGCAAATGTAGTGGCAGATCCGTTGAGCTAGAGGGGCCCGGGACAATTATTTAGCTCTAAACAGATATTAAAGGAGTTGGCAAAAGATATGTCCAGAGCGAGGATAGAATTTGTTGTGGGTCGGCTGGCCAATATTACCTTACAGTCTACCTTCCTGGAGAGGATAAGAGAGAGTTAGTTGGATGATGCACTGTTGTAGGAGGTTAGAGGGAATTTTCTAGATGGAGTGGCTAAGGATTATTCTATTTCAGAGATAGGTTTACTACGGTATAAGGGTCAGATTTGTATCTCGACATATGTGGGTATTAGATAGGAGATACTGGATGAATCTCATACTACACCATACTCACTCCATCCAGGAACCACGAAGATATATTAGGATCTACGGACCTTATATTGGTGGCCTAGGATGAAGAAGGACATAGTGGAGTACGTGGCCAAGTGTTTAACCTGTCTGCAAGTGAAGGCTGAGCATCAGTGACCAGCGGGGTTGCTATAGCCTTTGGGTATTCCCAAGTGGAAGTGGGAAGACATTACTATGGATTTTATGGGAGGTTTACACAAGACGGCAAGGCTACAAGACTCGGAATGGGTGATAGTAGACAGATACACAAAGTCAGCTCACTTTCTACCAGTGGGATGACCTATACTATGGATCAGTACGCAGAATTGTATGTGAGGGAGATTGTATGTCTCCATGGGGTTCCTAGATCTATAGTATCAGACCGGGATCCCATATTTACCTCCAAGTTTTGGGGTAGTTCGCAAAAGGCTATGGGGACTCATTTAAAGTTCAGTACAACCTTTCATCCTCAGATAGATGGATAGTCTGAGAGGACAGTTCAGGTATTGGATGACATGCTCAGGGCGTGTGTATTGGACTTTGAGATGTCTTAGACTAAGTACCTTCCGTTGATTGAGTTTTAATATAACAATAGTTACTAGTTAATGATTGGTGGCCTGGGATGAAGAAGGTCGTAGTGGAGTATGTGGCCAAGTGTTTAACCTGTTAGCAGGTGAAGGCTGAGCATCAGCGACCAATGGGGTTGCTACAGCCTTTGGGTATTCCCAAGTGGAAGTGGGAAAACATTACTATGGATTTTTTGGGAGGTTTACCCAAGACCGCGGGGCTACATGACTCGGTATGGGTGATAGTAGACAGATACACCAAGTCAACTCACTTTCTACCAGTGAGGACGACCTATACTATGGATCAGTACGCGAAATTGTACGTGAGGGAGATTGTACGTCTCCATGGGGTTCCCAAATCTATAGTATTAGACTGGGATCCCATATTTACCTCCAAGTTTTGGGGTAGTTTGCAAAAGGCTATGGGGACTCAGTTAAAGTTCAGTACTACCTTTCATCCTCAGACAGATGGATAGTCTAAGAGGACAGTTCAGGTATTGGAAGACATGCTTAGGGCGTGTGTATTGGACTTTGAGATGTCTTGGAGTAAGTACCTTCCGTTGATTGAGTTTTCTTATAAAAATAGTTATCAATCAATGATTGGAGTAGCTCCATATGAGATGTTGTATGGAAGAAGATGTAGATCACCCATTCATTGGGATGAGATGGGTGAGAGGAAGTATTTGGGATCGGAGATGGTTCAGAAGACTAGCAAAGCTATTGAGAAGATCTGAGCTCGAATGCTCGCTTCACAGAGTAGATAGAAAAGCTACGCTAATCCTAAGCATAGGGACGTGGAGATCCAGGTAGGGGACCACGTGTTTTTGCGAGTGTCACTAATGCGAGGGGTGAGGAAGTTTGGGAAAAAAGGCAAGCTAAGCCCTAGATTCATAGGACCTTTTGAGATCCTGGAGAGGAACGGAAGGTGACCTATAGATTGGCATTGCCACCATCATTATTGGGGTTCACGATGTATTCCACGTATTTATGCTTCAGAAGTACGTCTTAGTTATGACTCATGTGTTGAGGTGTTAGGATTTGGAGTTATAGACATATTTGTCATATGAGGAGCGGCCGGTTCAGGTCCTAGACAGGAAAGACAAGGTTATACGAAACAAGATGATTCCTCTATTCAAAGTATTGTGGAGGAATAGCAGGGTCGAGGAAGCGACCTGGGAGCTTGAGTCAGCTATGTGGGATCAGTATCTCAATTTATTCAAGTAAATTTCAAGGATGAAATTCTCAGCAGGAGGGGATAGTTGTAACGACCTAAAATTGCTAATATGGTTTAGCGCCTTGATTAGCGTGTCGGGAGGGCTAATTTGTTTATATGTGTGTTTAATTGGTTAAATGCATGAATATGTGGCATGCATGATTAATATGATTATGTGAATATATTATATGCATGTTTATGAGTAATAGATATGCGTCTAGGACCTTTGCTGTTTATAAGGGCATATTTGTAATTTTGGCTCGTTGAGGGCATAAATGTGGTTTTATGTGATAAATGGTTAAGACCACATTATTATGTAGATATATTCGTAGTATATGGCTCAAGACGGTCCTAGTGAGCGGATTAGCGAAATAGTCACAACGAGGTTTAATACCCGGCTTGGGGGAGCCAAGGGGTATTTTTGAATTTAGAGAATATTATGGGATTTATTGAGTAATGAATAAGTATTTGGTAATTATTTAAACGTGACAGGATTAATTGGTAAATGGTAGGAACACTTGAGGAAGTAGTGGGGACTTGGGATAAATGAATATTATGCCTTAGAAGCAATAGGAAGGCCTGTGATAACTAAGGGGTATTTTAGTCTTTGTTAGATAAAGGTTGGGTTTAGCCAAGGCTCTAGGATTAATAAAAACTCATTAGAATCATTAGAATGTCCTAAACTCTTTCTCTCTTTCCTCTTATACGAAATCCCCCTCTCTCTTTCTCTCCCTTATACTTTGAAGCTGAAGGAAGATTGAAGGAGAAAGGCTTGAGTTAAGCTGGGGAAAATATGGAATTGAAGCTCAAGGAGTTAGGAATTGAAGCTGGTAGTGGGTAGAAAGTTTTTGAGGATTCAAGCAACAATTGAGGTAAAGGGCTTGTCTCTGTATTGCTAGAAATTTAGACTATTAGGTTGGAATTGGACTGAATTTTGGGTGATGAATTACAGATGAGTTGGGATGGTAGCTTTAGTAAGATTCTTGATGTTTAATGTTTAAAATATGTGATTAAGAGTCCTAGATTCGTAGCTGAGCTTGGTTTTGGTTAGGGTGCTTGTTAAGGTTGAATTTTTGAGGTTTTGGCAGGGAAGAATACTGAGAAAACCCAGAAAATTATGGGTTCGCGAGGGCGCGCCGCGACCCAGTTCTTGGGCGCCATGAATCGCGTGCCCATAATTCCCTTGGAAGGTTGTTGACTTGAGGGTACACTGTGACTCTAGGGGGCAAGTCGCAACCCACCTCCCCCAGATGCAAGAGTCCGTGCCTTTGACTTAAGGGGCGCCGCGACCCTCAGGGTTAGGTCGTGGCCTGCGAACATTTTGGCCTAGGTTAGATTTTAGGCTTGGGGAGGCTCGAGAATTCAGATCTAGGTGCTCGGGATGAATTCTACTACCTGGTTTAGTAGGATCCGAGGCCTCAGAGGATAATATTTATTTCTTAAACATTTATTTGGATTAGGAATTGATAGTTTCCCATTGTCACTATGACTAGGTTTATCGCTAAGGCTCAGGACTAAGGATTATGCTCGAGATCGCTCTTAATTCTCAGCTCGGGATTCGAGGTAAGAAAACTGCCCCCTTCTGGTTGTGTTTGGCACTAAGGTTCCCTGTATCTGAAAATATGTATTGTGTGATTGTATTGTTGTTATGTGAAATGTGAAAGTATGACTTAAGGGTGTTGGGGCTGGCGATTAGTGCATTGGACACAGTTTGGCAAATGTGAGCCGGGGTCAACTAAATAAACAGACGACTCACCCTAAGTGAGTCGGGGTTAGCTTAATAAACCGAGGGCTCGGCCTAAGGGCACCGACCTGGAGCGTTTGAATTACTGATTAAAATATATGCTTGAAAATACATGTTTACCATTATTTAGCTTAATGCTTATATTCTGTTGAGTTAATGAATGATTTGAATTAAGATTGATTGGATGTTATGACTGTTATATGTGCTTACTGTTTATGATTTTCTTGCTGGGCCTTGGCTAACAGGTGCTACGTGGTGTAGGTAAAGGCAAAGGGAAATTGGATCAACCATGAATTAGGTAGCTTTGGGGGCGGAGTGTACAAAGTTAGCTGCTTGACCGCCATGGCCAGGGGAAAGTTACAGGAATAGAACTCTAAATTGTATTTTTTTTTTCATTCGACTGATTTTTCTTCTAATAGTTTTTGGGAGTTGTATTTACTACTTATACCCTTTTTTTTGGGATCCCGTGTTTCAAACATCTGTTTTAATGAAAATTAACCGTTTATGATCAAAATCTTTTAACCCTAACCTGATAGTTGACCTTAGGATCACATTATTGTTGAAACAACTTGATTAGCAAGTCTTGCACTATTTTAAAATACACAGTGTAATGGTCCTAGTTATCCGGGGAATTACAACTTGGTATCAGAGCGGTCTAGGTTTAAGGGTTCCTGGAGACTGGCTTGCGACCTATCTGTATTCCCTGTGACCTCCTATCTGGCCTTGGACCTGAAAATGTATATGGAGTCTTTCTCTTTTGGTTACTAGGTCCTCCACCCCTACCAAACCCTACAAATGGAGGTCCCGACCACCTAGAATCTCTTCTAGCCAGATTCTTATGCTAGATCTTGTTCTTTACACTCTCGGCTGTGAGTGCCTTCTCCACAGCCTATGCATATGTAGTCACCCTGGAACAGTAGTAATACGAACAACCCAGGCTATCAAAGGTTGTAACCCCTGGAGAAACATCTCTCTCTTGGTCCCATCAGTGGGCACCAAATCCCCGAGAAACTTTGCCAATCTATTGAACTTCAAGGCATAATCAGTCACTGTCATGTTACCTTGAAGTCACTTACTGAACTCTTTAGCCATCGCAGCTTTAACTGCGGAATCGTAGTATTTCTCATTGAACAAAGTTCTGAATTTTTCCCATTCCATAGTTTTTACTGCCTTGTTCTGGGACACCACCTCCCACCATATTCGGGCATCCTCTCGGAACATGTAAGTGGCATAGGCCACTCTCTCATTACAACCTACCCTCATGAAATCTAGGATGGTGGATATCATAGTCATCCATTGCTCAGCTTTCAGTGGGTTTGAGCTGCCCTCAAATGCTGGAGGGTGTTGTTTTCTGAACCTCTCATACAGGGGTTTACATCTATCTCCCCTTAACTGGGGCTGTATTGCCACTAGTACCCCTAGTTGTAACACTTCCGGCACTGCGGGCTGTAGATTCTCCTGGCTGTAACATTGCCGGTACCTCTTAATCCAGGACCGTTACATTGTGTACTTTAAATAGTGTTAGACTTGCCAATCAAGTCATTTGGTTATAAATGTGTAACTAAGGTTAATGTCAAGGGTTAGGGTTAATTTTTTTTTTCAAAGGAATCATTGACTTTTCATTTAAAAGTTTCATACATACATGGGATCCCAAAATATTACAAAAAGATGTTTAAAAGGGTATATACAAGCCAAAAGTTACAATCAACCGGCCTAAGCAACAAAATAAAGGTTACAACCCTAGTTCCTCTGAACTATCCTCGATCGTGGTGGACGAGCACCCGCATATGTACACACTGCCACCGAAGCTCTCCAACTCATGGCTGGTCTAGCTTTCCTTTCCCCTTACCTCAGGCTCGAGTTCAAAGTATAATAAGAACGACCCTCGAGCACGATCCCGGTTCCGAGCTCCTAGCGATAACCTCAACTATGAATTAAACCCTCCTAGCTACATCTAATCCAATCCTAGATTCAAGCTGTCAATTTCACATGTTTTCAGCCAATAATCCCCTTAGTTTCCTCAAGCAAACCACCTATAATTGAGAGAGAGTGAGGGAGAGAGAGGGAGTTGGTTGGGAGAGAGAGAGCTGATGAGAGTGTTCTTTGTTTTGTGTAGTTTACTTAAGGTTCAAGTAACTTAAGCTAATCCCGAGGCTCGGGGTACCAAAAACGTCCCCGAGGAAAAAATGGTCAAAATCCCCGACATTTCCTCCTAATCTCACTAAATCCAAATATTCTTCGAATATTTATTCCCAATAACCCAGTAATGTACCAGTTACCCAAAATACCCCTTGACTCACCTCGAGTCGAGTATTGGGTCCCGTTGGGACTAACCTGCTAACTTGCTCCCTAGGATCGTCTCGTGTTGAGTAACCCAAATAAAGCCACATAATAATGTGGTCTCTCAGGTATATCACATATATGGACATATATACAATTATGCCCATAGCGGGCCAAATTACAAAAATCGCCCTTCTAATAAGAAACGAGCCCACATGGATATCTAGTTATATTATAATATAACTTCACATAATCACATATTTACACACACACATATATATATATATCACATAAGCACATAATTTCCATAAATTCCCATCCTGGCCACCTAATCAAGACCCTAAGCCTTATTAGGTAATTTGAGACGTTACAGTTTAGGAAAGAGATTTTCAAAAAATCATTAATACTAGTCAGGATCATACATATATAGATATATTAAAGAGAATAGAGATTACTTCTCGTAGCCTATCAAGTCTCCTTAAGTCTTTTTGTAAAATCAACGATCTTAATATCCTTATGAAAACTCACACCATAGCATTCCAAGCCAATCCTCTAACACACAAGGATGTGTGTGGCCACGTAGGATTCACAAGTTGATTTTAGGCTCTCTAGATGTACTCAACACATGAGATATGGAAATGTTTTTGAAGAGAGAGGCTAGAGAAACTTCTAGAATTTCAAGTTTAGAAAAATTCTATCATTTCTTTCTTTTGAGAGAGTCTGTGTAGCGCACCAATTTTTTTTTTATCAAATTGTGTGCTTTATTTTATTATTAATTGTTAAGTGATAATTGTGCTTGAATTTTTTGGTAGAAATTATGTGAATTAAAATTTTAATTTGTTTTATTTAATTATTTTGTTTTGTGAGTTCATGAGTTTTGGTTGAGTGCACCAAGGTGCATGGTTAGTAGAAATGCACCCTATCTCTTGCGTGTGCATGTGCATGTTTCCATGGTGAACACCAATAGTTTTTCCCATGCATTATTATTTTTAGTCTTTATTTTATTTTATTTCATTAATTAAGGGGAAAAAAAGAAAAGGGAAAGAAACAAAGGTGAGTTGGCGTGGAAGAGAGGGGAAGAGAGGAAATTCTTTTTCCCATTTATTTTAAATTTTTAAATCAAATAAACATAAATAGGTAAGAATATTTGGGTATTAGTTGTATTTTAATCAGAATAGGAAAGTAGAAAATGTAAGTTGAGTATGTGAAATTGGCTTGGTGGTCAAGTAGAGAGAGGAAGGGAGTGAGGAAGTGAGGTTCGGACAAGGGTATAGATTGAGAGTTAGGGTGGGGGGGGGGGGGGGGGTTCCTTTTTGGTGAGGATTCAAATCCTTTCATGATTGGCAATGGCTTGATTTGGGAGAGGAAATCAAGGAAAACTTTCCCATTCACATAAGGCTAGGTTTAGTCCTCTTAGGTTAAATAAAAAGGAAAAGAAAAGAGCCATGAAGACTCATTTTCTTGGGCTGGTTGACTGCACTAGAGAGAGAAGGAGAGAAAGCAAGAAGGAAAGAGAGAGAGAGAGAGAGAGAGAGAGAGAGAGAGAGAGAGAGAGAGAGAGAGAGAGAAGGACCTTGAAGGAAAAGAAGTAGAAAAAGTAGAGGAGGGGTTCGAAATCTTGATAGGTTTGGCTTTGATTTGGTTTTGGTTTTGGTTTGATTCCCTAAGATTAGTCTTCTCCTCATCACTAAGTTTTCTTTTTCTTCTTTGTGATTTAAAAAAATTCTAGGGCATCCAAAGTTGTTATGCTCTTGTGTTCATGAACACAAACAAAGGAGGTAATGAGTTTTCTTAACCTCTTGTTTGTTTGATGATGTTATGTCCTTGTTATGTTTTTGAAATGTTGATTTTTGATGTTGTTATGTTTTTGGGTTCTTATTTGAATTTTTGGATTTCTTGAAAGGCATATTTGAAAAGGGATTGTGAGTTTTTTTCCTTGATTTTTCTTAAAAAAAAACACTGACTTTGAGCATGAAAAAAATGTAATATTTTTCATGTATTATGATGAGGGTTTCAGATTTTGTGAGTGTAGGTTGGTTTGGAGTAGTTTGATTTTTGTTGTTGTTAGTTTTGCATGCTAATTGTAATGTAAATGTTTCCAAAGGTAGAAACATGTTAGGGTAAAATGTTGAATTGATAAAAGAATTATGAGCTTATTTTTTTAGCATACTATGTGATTTTGGGGTTGATGATTTTTTTTATTTAGAATGTTATTTTCCAAAGATGATTTCAAAAGAGATTAAATTATGTCATGGGTCATGCTATATGTTAAAATGAGAAAATGTATAAATTTTTGTACATGTGTTTGTGCATTTGTTTGAGAAACCATATGATTTCATGTTAGAATGCATGTTTGAAAAGATAAGAAAATTAAATATAACATGTACATGTTGTGAGTTTTTTGTCAAGCATACTAGGTTAATATCTTAAAATGGTTTAATGGAGTTTTTTGAGTTATGAATATTATTGCTTGTTGAATTTTGCTTAGTATTATGGAAAGTTGCTTTTAATTAAAAGGATTGTAAAAATATGTTTTGAAAACTCATGCCTTATAATTAATGAAATATAATACTTGTGGAAATTTTTAGATTCATGGAAAAAGTTTTTTTTTAAAATAAAAGATATGAAATATATATTTGATTAATTTTTGCGTTAGACTTTATATATGAAAAATGCATTTTTCCATAGTTTTAAAAATGTAATTTATCATTCCTATTAATGCAATTTTTTTATAATTAATTAAGTAAAACTATTTTAAAATGGGACTAAGGAATTTATTTAAGTGAAGTGGTGTATAGTTTGGATTTTCCAACTTATTTTAAAATTTTATGACTTAAATTAATAATTTTTTTTTATGTTAAATTAATTATTTTTGTGAGAAATAAAAAAAGTTTTCCTATTTTATCTTTATTTAAAATAATTATTAGGATTTTATTATTTTAAAAAAAATATGACTTAAGTGCTAAATAAATAAATAATTTTGGCGAAATAAAATCTAGAATAAACCCTTTAACCTAAGGAGGTAATATGATATCGTTAACAAGACGGTAAACTAATACTTGCTGAAATTTTTGGAAAGTAGCAATAAATGAAAAAGTAGAATTTACAAATTTCAACGCTAATTTCAAAGAACACTCTCACGTATGCATGTCACATGCAAATTTAATTTTACATTCAAATATACGCCATTTGATTAAGTGTATGATTCTTGTTTTGCAAACATTAAGGATTCACTAGTAGAATTGAAATTATTCTTTTATGATTTTATGTGAAATTATTGAATGTCTATAGTGTGGTGTAACAAGTGCCATGTGTGCATAACTCATGCACACGTTCTTTTATGTATGTTGGGCATGCGTGACTTTACATGATTTTAAGACGAACGTTTGATTGCAATTCTAGGCTCTTTGTGAAGTACTTCGAGCTTTATATTTTATTTGCTTGGACTTGAGGTAAGGAATTATCTAAAATTTTCTATGAAATATGTTATGAAAAGTATCAACTAACATGTTGAAAAAGCTATTGTGTTATGGAAAGTATGAGCTATGGTAGCTAAAGTGTTATGACAAGTATAATTTACTATGTTATGTTATGAATTGTTGTATGTCTGCCTGTATGTTATATGAAAAGTAGTAGGTTGTTAGCATGCTGAATGCAACACAGCAAATGAGTTACTAAGAATATGATGTAACTCATAGGGCGGACGCACCGAGGTTATTGTCCTGTTTACCTCATAGAGGAGGTCTTACTAGTTTATGCTTTTGCTGGTTATCTCACGATGTGACATGGGCAATAGGGGTGCCATGGTGATATGATGTATGATTATGCTTATGATTATGAAGTCTTACGATTATGTTTATGATTATGATATCACTATGATGTGAATATGATATGATATGCCATGAGATTATGATATGTATGTAGTTTTCCTTATGTTTCTTGAAATTGTTGTATTTTTTGTTTGTACTTCCTTACTGGACTTTTAGCTCACCCCCTTACTTCCCCTTTTCACGTAGGCAATAGGGTTTCTCCTTCGCAAACACAGTGATGTGGGAAGTTCCAGGGTCTAGGCATGTATGACATGGGGTGTTGCATGAGTGATTAATGATCTAGATGAGTGCCAAGAAAGTTTATGAATTTATGTGTTATGGTTTATGTTTTAATTATGTCAATGGGACTCATTATTTTATTTTATTTTCAAAGATTGCATAAAGACACTACATTTTTGTTTTAAACTATTGGGCCAAATTGCATGTTTTGATAAGACTGCACTGAACCCTTTCTCTAAAATGATATTTTTCCAATAAGTTTGAGTTGAGCAACATTTTTACAAAGTAGATAGTTAGGGCGTTCTTACAGTCTGATATCCTAGAAACAACTAAGATAATTAAGGTTGTGAAAAGAATCGCTTCTTTTCAAGTTTGTAAAGATAATTAACTAATTTAATTAATATTATTTTTTTAAAAAAATAAAACTGATTAATTACTAATTTAATTATTTAATTTAAATCATATTTCAAAAGAATAATGAAATAAACAAATTAATTTGAAATTCAAAATTCAAATCCCATAGATGGGAAAATATGTAGAGTGACGCCACTATGCAAATATCCTTAATTTTCTTTGTTTATTTATCTAAATTTAAGACAATATATTTATCCCAAAATAAATATCAATTAATTAAAAATTAACTTTATCTTAAATATATCAGTTTTAAATAAACATCTTATTATAAATATCTTATAATAAGATAATAATTAAACTCCCCCAAATATTAATCCAAACATGATTAATATTTATTTCAACATAATGTTTTTCAAAATTAATAATATATAGTTAATTAATTTATTCAAAATTAATTAATTGCCCATAATTATTTCCTTGCCCTAGAAAATGTATTCATTTGCAAATTAGTCTTTATCTCTATAAATCTTCCTTATGACATCCTTACCCTTGACTGTGTAGGATAGAGGCGACCTAGGGACCATAGACCTATAATACGAAGCTACAATAAACCACATTATTAATTAAAATCTTTAATCTAATAATCTTATTTATTAATTCCATGATTACTCCACTATAAATATGGAATTGAACTCTAAGTATTTATAGAATAATATTTAGAGAGTTTTCTCTTGTAGTCCATTGATATAATCAATAAATGTAGTTTTGTCCTCCATTAATTGGTTCGTTAATTAGAGCTGGTCAAAATTACCATTTTACCATTCTAATTACCACTTGTCCTTTAAGTACCATTAATTCATTAGCGACTAATTAATATATAAGAAAATTATAGATTTGAGCTCAATAACTATTTAGTTAAAGAATTAACCCTTATGGGAACCAATATTCGTTCTGTTAGGAAAGCAGGGATTCCATTATTCCAAATTATGTTCCCAGCCATTCATGATATTGAATCTCCAAAACAAAAGGAAATAACCTCATTATATCAAGATATCTTAACGAATGAATCAAATGACTCGATAAATACACACAAGAGTTCATAACCCCTCATGATTTAGATTGATCTAGAAATGATCATCTAGTATGATACGAATTAAATCTTTATGGAAAACGGTGTGACGTCCCGTGTTTTGAGCACCCATTAGTAGCCGGTGAAGAATTATGTTAAATATTATTTTGATAAATGATATTATATGAATTTGTGATAATTAGTGAATTTTATAGCTGCTGTAATGATTCGGTAAAGGATCTAGCTTTATGCAAAGAAAGATTGGTCTCAGACCAAGGAATAAACCCTAATGGGAGAAAAATATCGGATTAAATAAAATAGGAAATACTATGGCATAAAAATATTATTTTTTATGGAAAGTTGGACTTTATAGACGAGCCAATAAGTTTAAGAAAAATTGATTGAGGTTTGAATTCCAATCAACCGGGCTTAAGAATGAAAATTTCTTGCTCGGACCTCTAAGGACATTTTGGTCAATTTATTAAAATTACCAAAATTATGTGATATATGCCAAAGTTTATTTTTGGTTCACGTTTAATTTAATTATTTATGCTTGGAGATTTAAAAACAATAGGTTAAATGTTAAGGGAAATTTAGAGCACAAAATTCCCAAAGGGCCCTTGGATTTCTTATATGTGAGGTAAAATAAGCAAGTACAAAACATAATTTCCAAGGGAAGAGAGAGAGATAGGTGGGCAGCAAGGCTAGGGGTAGACCCTAGGGCTCTCATAAGCTAGGTAACTTACCCCACAAGCTAAATAATGAGAAAATGCCTCTTACCTTCTTCCACAAGTCAAAACCTAATCATTTATCTCACAAAATTTATTTTCTCTCAAGAAGCACACTCTCTCTAGCTCTCTTTCTCTCCAAAATCAAAACACTCTCCCTCTGTATCCTCGATTGCTGCAATCTTTCTCTCCATGAGCTAAGCACACTCATTTCCCCATTGAAGAAGGGACAAGCTCAAGAGAACACTTGTGTAGAGTAAGTTTCGAAACCTACTTCATCTTTTCTCCTATTTTCCTCTTCAAACTAGAAACCCTAAGGGTTATTAGGCATGCATGTGATCTAATATCCATGCATGGAATTTATCTTGTGTTCTAGGGTTCAAGAGAAGCTTGTACTAGTCGGATCTCAAGGATTTAACACTTTGGTGATCAAGTAACAAGCAAGGTAAGAGATTTTGGTAGTTTGCATATTTTGTCCCTCACCTAAGCCTTTCTACCCTAACTCTCTCTTAAAAATATGCTTGTGGGAATTTGGGGCTCGGTTTGAGAGTGTAGAGCACAAGGGGGAGTTTGAGAAGCTAAGGAAGACACATCTCCAAGCTAGAACTATCAAAGGTAGAAATTTATGGTTGTTCTTGATTTTTGTGATTTATGTTGGTAGATCTGGTTTTATAGGTTATTTTAATGGTTTTTGGAGTTAATTTTATGTTTAAGGTTGAGATTTTGTGATTTGATGATTTGCATGCATGCTTGTGGCTAGGGTTATGCTAGAAATGCTTATTGTTGTTAGGTTGTGTAAAAATGCATGCTGCTAAAATATCGTGGTCTGGCTTCCAACAGGTAAGATTGGACTCTACTGCCTCTATTTATGAAAATAATTTGTGTAGTTGCATAGTTCTTTGTGAGTACTTGATGATAGGATTTGGAAAATTGTAAAAATATATTTTTAAACCCAATTTATGCATTTTTTTGACATTTTGATGTAAATTTTGAAAATTTTTGGGCAACATGCATTGCACATATTTTTTTGACTTTTGAACGGATTTTACTAATATAAAAGCTATGAAATTAGGTAGAGTGTCATTTTAAACATGTATAATGGTCACTGTAAAATGGTATAGGAAAATGTGTTAAGGTATAAGAGATATGAATTTTCAAAGTTTGCACTAAAATCTAGAAACAAAACTTCTGGGCAGCAAGCACTGCCCAGATTGCTTTAAACATTTTGATGGGTTCTATTTCTTAAAAAATTATGAAATTTCGAAGGGAGCTAATTTAGAAATTTATAAAAGTCCCCGTAAAAGTTTAGAAAGAACTGGGATACAATGTAAGAGAAATAAATTTCCAAAGTACCTTAAAATATTAGAAAAACGTTTGGGCGGCAGGATCTGCTAGATTGCTTTAAATATTTTAATGGGTTTTTTCATCCAAAAAATTATGAAATTTTGAAGGGAGTTATTTAAGATGTGTATAAGTACCCTTGTAAAATTTTATAGAAAAATGTGTCACGGTTTAAGAGAAATTATTTTTCTAAGTGTGCCCTAATATCTAAAAAGTAGTAATTTCGAACCTTAATGAAAAATGATTTTGGGAGGTTAGTTATCTTAACCTAGAAAAAGTTATGATGTGAGACTTTTTTCTAGTTCCCATAATTATGACACAGAATACGTGAATGATATTTTAAGGGTTTTCGTTGAAAAAACTCAATTGAGGGCAAAAGGTTAAAAACAGGACTTTATCACTTTAAAACATATAATGACATCAAAGTTTTAGAAATGAGAAGAAATAATCCTTTGCAAAGATAACTAAGGATGTGGAGATTTAACCAATCCCAAATCAGCTTGAGTTAATTTAAAATTTTATTTTTACCATTTTATAAGTTAAGGGTCCAATAGCCCTTATTTTCAAAAGTAACATAAAAAGAGATCCTAGGTTATGGTTAAAAATAGTAAAAATTAGAGTTTGAGTTTTGTAGAAACTTTAAGAGAACGTGATAACATTATCAAATATTATTTGTAAATGGTCAAAAAGTGGTATTTTGATAAATGGTAGAAAATGGTAAAGTTTCGTAAGAGGACGACAAGTTGGAATTTTTCTAAAGATACGAGTTAAGTAGAACTCATTTTTCCTAAACCCAAAATATGAGTTATCCAATAAGAGAGTTCTTTAGTTAAAGAATATTAAGATGCATGGCCCGGAGAGCGTGTTGTGGTGAGGCCGATTTTCTCATG
The DNA here is from genome assembly GCF_963169125.1 of Humulus lupulus. Classification (NCBI taxonomy): domain Eukaryota; kingdom Viridiplantae; phylum Streptophyta; class Magnoliopsida; order Rosales; family Cannabaceae; genus Humulus; species Humulus lupulus. Next base: position 103,889,920 of record NC_084793.1, read on the forward strand.
ATACCGTAAAGACTAAAACGAAATATGACCTTATGAAAAGTGTATAAGAGGCTATAGTATGGAGTCTCTAAGAGAACTTTATTGCATGTAGCTATCGTATAATATTAGCTATAAGAGTATGACATAATTGAATTCGTGTACACTGCATTAATTACAGTAACCACGAAAGGGAAAACAAATAGCGATGTTTAAGATCCAGCTAGGTACTAAGGACTCCAAGTAAGTTAGCCTTTCTCTTTCTTGGATACAACATTAATATACTAGTGTGTGCTTGTAGTAGTATATTACCCTTGTTTTGTTTGGATCATTAAGACTAGGGTATGCTTAATGTCTACCCTTGTAATGCTTTTGCATTTTGCGACTTAATGGTAAGTAGGTTCAGGTTGGAGCTAGAACCCTAGCATAATATAGTCCGGGTTGGAGCCAGGACACGGTAAGCTAAAGTCTGGGTCGAAGCCTGGATATGTTAAAAATATAGTCCGTGTTGGAGCCAGGACATGGTAAAAGTATATAGTCCGGGTTGGAGCCAGGACATGGTAAAAATATAGTCCGGTTAGAGCTAGGACAATGGTAATATAGTTCGGGTTGGAGCCAGAACATAAATGTTGGAACTGGGTTGAGGCTTGGATCCCTTGCTGTTAATCTATTGATTAGTTATGATATGTGTTATATATCTTAAATGTTCTTGGAATTTTGTGAGTGCGGGTTATTGTGATATGTGTGAACTTGGTTGTTAGAAACAACCAGAGTATTTATTTCGGATATGGTTATATATCTTGAATGTTTGGGATTTTTTGAATGCAGGTTGTTTTGATATGTATGAAAATTGGTTGTTGGGCGCAACCAATGCGATTGATTTTCTGTTAGGGCTATTATTGAGAATTGTATGATAGGGTTGGAACTTATCCAATACCCTAATGACCGGTAACGATATATACCTTAGGTCGACCCGTTACTAGGTTTATTATACTTGTGTTGTAAGGCTTTTCTTACTTAGCGTTTTCACTTACCTAGTTGTTTCATGTTGTAGGTAAGTGCAAAAACAAAGTGTCGCAGTGAGCGCCGGAGTTTACTTGCGGATATTTAGATGTGGCTTGACATGGGGAGGTTTTCGATGGAACACCATTTTGAAATGAAAAAGTTGGGAGCATGTTATTTATTTTATGAATTTTTTTTTTTGCTATAACTTTGTGGAATAGTAGTTGTAATTTTGTTTGTTAAGCTAAAAGTGTGTGCACACGACCTTTTCTCTTTTTTTTTTTTTTTTTTAAATTATATGAATTTTTGATACAATGATTTAAAGTAAAAATTTAGATTTCCGCATGTGTTTGGTCTTGTATGTTTTGAGGGTCATTACAAACGGTACTTTTATAAAGATAGTTAATTCATATAAGTCCTGTCATATATAATCACTATTATATACAACACCTTTACCAAGATGTGTATCCACATTAGTAATCTGAATCTAGACTACTTGCATCCCGTATGCTTAGTAAATCGTACTAGCAACCATTCATTAAAGATTCCTTACTTTAATACGTTACTAACTATTTTATTGATTGTATATGATCTTAATTCTCTCGTTCTAATACAAGATCATATGTTCATAAATGAACATGGAATTTTCTTGATAGTTATATAAATTATTCAAATAATAATTATAACATTAAAATATAATAAAATTGTACTTTTATTTAAATAAATAATTTTTTTTACATGCTTTTAGGGCATAAACCCTAAGAATACTCAACTTTTATAGAAGTGTGCACGATAGTATGCTGCTTCTTTGAACTCCAACAAATAGGATTGCAACCAAGGTAAACAAGATAAGCACTAGTAGAAGTGAAATCGTCTTTGATACTTGTCAAACCAACATCAAAGAAAACATGAAGAGCCAAAGGGGAGTTATGATGAAAAATAATTCCATGATCAAGGGTCCCATACATATAGCATAGTAGACACTTAAGAGCATTCCAATGATCACATGTTACTTGATGCATGAACTGAGAAAGTTTATACACATCATAAGCAATATCTAGACATGTCACGGAAATATATTGAAGACTGCCAACAATAGTTCTATACTCAGTTGGATCAGATAGTGTCGTGCCACAGTATAAAGTATAGGACTAATAACAAGAGGTGTGGCAATAGGCTTTGAATTTTTCATATGGGTTCGAGCAAGCAAGTTAATGATATACTGATGTTGATAAAGAAACAAAACTTGAGGGTGGGGAGTAACTTCAACTCCTAGAAAATATGTTAAGGATCCAAGATCCTTAAGAGATAATCATCGACCAATAAGGTAGATAAATTTCTATAGAGCCCTATCATTATCACCTACAATAATAATTTCATTGACATAAACTAGGAGATACAACAGTACACCACTATTGTTGAAGACAAAAAAGAAGTGTCCGAATGAGAGGTTGTAAAGCTAAAGGTAACAAGAATGTAGTGCACCAATCTTTTAATTATTAATATTTATTTTTATTTGTTAATTGTTATGTGTTAGAATTTTATTTTAATTATTTGAATATTTTGTATTAATTGTGTGAATTGAATTTCAATTGTTTTATTTTGTTAATTTCTTTATGAGTATTGATTGTGTGCAAGAAGGCTCATGCTTAGTAGTGATAGACTTGTGTGCTTGTGTGTGTGCATCTACATGGTATGCATGGTGAGAATGCAATAAATTACCATGAATTTAGATCATATAGAGCGAATGTTAGTAACTTCCCATTTTTTAGAAAATTATGTAAAGTAAATTCTAGAACAATTGTGTTCACACAAGTGAGAATTTGATGAACAAATATTAAGAGAGAGATGGAAAGTGGTGTGAGGCTTGGAAGAGCAAACAAAAGAAAAGTTTCCTTATTTATTATTCTCTTATTTTCTTTGTTTGAAATTTGAGAAAATAATATTGGGTAAGAGATATTATGTGATTTATTTTATTAGTTGTTTTTTTTTTTCTAATTTTGAGTAAGTGAGAAATTGGAATTTGATTGTGCGTGTTGTCATGCTTGGACAAGATATTGAGAAAGAGAGAGAAGTGGTGAGCAAGGAAAACAATTGCCATTTTTAGAATTCCCATAACTCTGGACCAAGCCTGAGTAAAATGACCTTAACTGGAGCTGTAAGAGTCCCATTTGGAAAATCTTGGTATCTTTAGAAATCTAATTCACTAATATAAAACTTTTTACAAATAGTATTTTTCCAAAATCATGGCGTAACCAGGTCAAAAACGGGTCTCAAGTTACAAGATGTTTGGGTTACGAAAAACCCACTTCAAATTTCCATTCTTTTTTTCCCTTAACCTAGCTATCACCAATAAATAGGTCCTTAAGTCTCTTCCTATTAGCTTTGAAACCCTAGCTGCCCATCTAGAGAGTGAAAGAGAGAGCGCACGAGAAAGAGAGAAAGAAAGAGAGAAAGAAAGAAGAGAAAGAAGGAAGGAGGGAAGAAGAAGGAGGAAGAGAAGAGAAAGAAAGACTTCAAGTATAAGTTTGTGTTCTTGATTATTTAATGGTTGAAATCCTCTAAATCAGTTCCTCATCTTATTGATGCTTAGACCATGTTTCTTTTCTTCTTTTTGTGGGTTTCGAATACCCTAGGTATTGTCCAAAATGGGTGGCTATAGTTTTGAGTCTTTAATTTCTAGCAAGGAGTTAATGGAAACTCAATCCTTATTATTGTTGTATTGTTGGATGATATCTTTAGATATAATCTTGGAGTATTGTTTCATTGGTTGATTGGTTTATGTTCCCTTGTATGTTTTGTTAATTGTTATCTATCTTGTAATCCATAGAAACATGAAAAAGAGATATACATGTGGGTTATGTATGAGTAGTTTTCTATAAATAATTTTCTATGAGAATATGTATTCATGTATATGACCTAGGTGTAACACCCTACTTCCTTAGAGCCGTTACTAAGTGAGTTTTAAGACAAAACAGTGCAATGAACTCGCTAACCGAGGTTTTGAAACGAAAGTGTGACTAATTAAAAGTTAAGGCTGTAATCTTTGAAAATGCGTTGATTCAATAAAAAAACTTCCAATATTAAACATTTGGGATCCCAAAATAAGGTTTGAAAACTATTTACATCTTGAAATAAGTTTACAGTTGATCAGTTCTAAAAATCATAGATTATTACAGCCATTTTCAAATAAACCCCCAACAAAAGCAGTCGGGCAGGCCAAACATGTACGCGTCGCTTCACGCTCTCCGTACTCATGGTTGGTTGTCTCAGTCTTTGCCCTTACCTGCAACACGGAGCACCCGTGAGCCGAATCCCAGCAAGAAAACTCATGCAGAACATAACATATGCAATTTATACAATTTATCATATCAGATAATCCACAGATAAACAAGTCAACCATTAGACTAAACAAACACGGCCATGCCGCCCCAGACGCCTTACCGAAGCTTGGGGTATCGGTCCTCACCGTAAGGATAACACATGTATCCACCGGACCCTGCCCTGACTATAAGCATCCCATGTGCTAAGTGTTACTTCCGGTTCCGCTGCCGTACCCGGCCTACGCCGCACTCGGCCCTTGCCGTTCATTTCATTATAACCATATATAGCATAAATCAAGCAACATTCAAACAAATGCTAATTCAATTAAATATGCACCCTAACATGTAATGCAATATAGGGCCATGCCCGGCAATCATCTCATCATGCAACATGCAATATAGGGTCGTGCACCGCAATCACACTATGGGCCCATGCCCTATCCTACGGGTGTTATAGTTTTCTTACCTGTATCCCGAGCTTCACAATGCACCAAAGTCAAGAGCACGGTCCTCTAGTACGAGCCTCTCCAATAGCCTAGTCACAACACACAAAACAGTTTTTAATACTAACCAACCCAAAACCACTTCCCGGGACCAATCCCGCACTCTCGGGACCTCTAAAACCTTAAAACAACACCCCGGAGACATCCCCCGAACCCCCGGAGCAAAGGCCTAAAATTGCCAAAAATGACATCCTGAAATTGGCCTTGTGTCGTGGCACAACTTTCTTGTGCCGCGGCACCCAGCAAGACAGGGGCTCCTCGCCGCGACACGCAAAAACTGTGCCGCGGCACGCCTTCGCAGACCCAGAATTCTGGGTTTTCTCTTGCGTTTTCTCCGAGCTAAAACCTTCCCAAATCATCCCAACAATTTCCTAAGCCCCAAAACCAATTCCAAACTTCAAATAGACCATACATCAACCCATAAACATCATAACCCAACTCAATAACACAATCATACTAAAAAATCCACCCATTTAATCTCAACTTAAGAAATCTAAACCCATAAACCAAAAACATAAACCAAAGCTTGAAAAGCTTAAACCATGCATCAAATTCCTAAACCACAACAGAAATAAATCTTAAAATTGCATAGAACCTTACCTTGAATGAAGAATCCAACCTTAAGCTTCCTTGGTTCATCCCCTAAGTCCTCAAGTTTTCAGCTCCCTTCTTCTTCTTCATGCCCTAGCTTTTTCCCTCTCCTTTTTCTTCTCTTCAAATATCAAAGCATCAAATGACTAAGTCCCCAAACCGTGTACCCCTTAATACCCAGCTGCAATATGTCAATTGCCCAGCCAAATGACCATTTTACCCCTTCATCAAAACCCTTTGCTAACTACACCTCAAGGGCACTTAAGTCCTTTACTTTTATTTCATTTCTACCATTTTCTATCTAGAACTTGTTACTCTCAGCAGTAACTAATGGTTACCCAGGTTACTCAATCACCAATAACCATTACCCGCTAAATCTCAATCTTAACCATAAAATTCCCAAAGTACCCCTAGGCTCCTCCCGAGCCGGGTATAGAAATCCCGTTGTGACTCTTAAGTTAATTTTCTCTCTAGGACCGTCTCGGCACGTGCATCACAATAATAACACCACACTCACGTGGTACAAATCACAGAATACAATTATCACATATATGCCCTCAGCGGGCTAAAATTACAATTATGCCCTTCAAACACAATCAGGGCCTACATGCATACTAATACACATAGTCATGCATCTCAGATAAACAAATAGTCAAATAACATGCTTTAAATCATAACCATGCATTTAACTCATAAAATCACACATAAATCCCATCGTGCCCTCCTGGCACGCTAATCAAGGCCCTTAAGCCTTATTAGCGAATTTGGGTCGTTACACTAGGCGTGTGTGCTGCTATGCTATGGTGTGTGTGTTTGGGCGTGTATGTGTGCTTGGGCAAAGCATAAAGGATTTTAGAAATGCATGTATGTATGAGTAAAGTATGTAAGAAATAGGGATATGTGTTGCTATGTATATGTGTGTTAAAATTTAATGTCTTGGTAATAAAGATTCATATTGGAATATTATTGTGCTTTAGATCTTGATGTTTTGGGAAAGAAAAATGAAAATTTAATTAGAAACATGCATAGGGTTCGGCTAAGGGATGGTGTGTTTTAGAATGGTGTAATTTTGGTGATTCTCTTGGTTTGTATTCGTTTTGTATTTTGTAAAGTGTATGTCCATGCCAAAGCATGATATTGGTGTTTATGTTTCTAAAATGATTTTGTTATTCATTTTCATAATAATTGACATATTTCTATGAATAAAGGTATATTAGCATGCCAGGTAAATGTAGCGACCCAAATTTACTAATAAGGCTTAAGGGCCTTGATTAGTGTGCCGGGAGGGCATAATTGTAAAATATGTGATTTAATGATTAAAAGTATGCTATATGACTATTTGAATATCTGAGATGCATGACTATGTGTATTAGTATGCATGTAGGCCCTGGTTAGGTTTGAAATGGCATAATTGTAATTTTGGCCCGTTGAGGGCATAACTGTATATATACGTGATAATTGTTGAGACCACATTATTATGTGGATGTATTTGTGATCTGTGATTTGAGACGATCCTAGTGAGCGGGTTAGCGAAAAAGTCATGGCGGGGATTTATACCTAGCTCGGGGTGAGCCTGGGGTATAAATGGAAATTTAGAGAATATATTGGGGTTAATTTTGACATTGAAGAATATAATTGGTGACTAGCTAAGTGTCGGGAAGTAAGCGGTAAATATTAGAGACACTCGAGGAATTAGCGGGAATTGGGTGAAATGACCAAAATGCCCCTAGTTGGATTAAAAGATTTAGAATTAAAGGGGAGGGTATTGTGGTCATTTGGCTTATAAAGGATAGGTATAACTGAGGCTTTACACTTAGTGGAACTTGTAGAAAGAAATAGAAGTTTGAAGGAAAGAAAAGAAAGAAAAAGAAGGGAAAGAAAGGGGAAAGAAAAGCAGGGCATTTCCAAGGTCAGTTTGGGACCTCTTCATCATTTTCATCTGGGGGTTTGAGGCTAGAATCAAAGGAGGTTAAGCCTGAGATTGTGAGCTTGAGGTCTTGATCAGATTGGGGAAATCTAGCTGGGGTTATTCATTAGTTGAGGTAAGACTTTGAGGTTTTCTTCAGTTTCTGGTTTTCATGTTGAACTAATGTCTAAGCTGAATTTGATGGGAACTCTAGGGAATTCAAGCTAAGGGTTTGAGGGGGAGTAAGCCAAGGAGGTGTAGAGGCTAACTTAAGGTCGAATCCCCATTGAAGGTATGAAATTCTTGCTCTAAATTATGAGGTTTTGGTTGTTTTGCTGAAGTTTCTGAGTTTGATGTTCAACCATGGTGAATTTTGAGATTGGGAGTGCATGTGTTAAAATTTTATGTGGTTGGGATGCTTGGGATGAGTAAGACATGTTAGTAAGCTTGATTCTAAATTTGGTTGAAGTTTGGAGAAGTTTTGGTAAGGTTTGTCTAGGGGAAAATCGAAGGAGGGAAAAACAGCATTTGCTGTTCTGTGACTAGCACTACAGCACTAGCCTTTGGGCGCTGTAGCGCTAGGCCATATACACTGGGATGATTTTGGGCTCTGTTTGTAGCGCTGTAGCGCCCTCCTTAGAGCGCTATAGCACTACCCTATTTCCCGAAAGGGGTTTTTGAGTTATTTTCAAGGGTTTTTGCCCGGGGGTTCGGGTTTCGATTCCACCACCCCGTTTTGTGGAATTGGGGCTTCCTGAGGGCTCGGGATTGGTCCCGAGGCTAGGTTTTGGACTTGAGGTTTGGTGATGATTTCGATCTATGGTTGTGACTAGGTGTGTGCTAGGGCTCAAGAGGGATCGTGCTCAAGGATCAAAGCGAACAAAGTTAGAGAATTTAAAGGTAAGAAAACTTCACCCGGTTATGTGTTTGTGATGGGACTAAGTGCTCCCCATATCTGTATAATGTCAAAGATGGTATTGTGCCATGGGACATGTGATAAACAGCCTAAGGGTGTCGTATACAACATTTATGCACAGGGCGCGGCTTGGCCACTGGTAGCCGAGGACAACTTAATATTCACTGATCTCAGTTTAAGCGGGCCGGAGTCAATGGGATAAATAGAGGGTGCGGCTTAAGGGCACTAACCCTAGTTATCATATGTGGATTGATTATTGATATGAATTGATATACTTGGTATGATGAACACTTGATCGTCATGAATGCTTAAACTGATTAAGTACATGCTTATGCAATATGAGATATTTGATTGTCTGTTGATTGATTATGCTCTGTTATTGTGTTTTCTTGATGGGCCTTGGCTCACGGGTGCTACGTGGTGCAGGTAAAGGCAAAGGCAAGTTGGACCAACCTTGAGACGGAGAGCTGCGAGGCTGAATGTACATAGCCAGCTGTTCGGCCGCCATGGCCGAGGAATGGATCAGGACAAGGAATGCTTAATAGTCTGTTTTGCCTTAGAGTGGCTAGTATTTAAATCTTGAATCTTTGTAAATGGTTTTAATCTTATTATTTTTGGAATCCCGTGTAAACAGAAAATGTTATTTATAAGAAATGCGACTTTTGAGACCAAAATCTTTTAACCCTAGTTGTACTATAGTTTCAGTAACATGTTTTCAATTACATGACTTGATTAGCAAGTCTAGCACTTTTATAAACACACAGTGTAATGGTCTTGGCTATCCAGGGCGTTACAATTTGGTATCAGAGCGTTCTAGGTTTATGGGTTCCTGAAGACTAGCTGAACATGTACATTCACCGCGAAAGACAAGCTCGACTCAGGGTTTGGTAATTGTGTACACATGATTATGTGCTTAAATGATTTGAATGAGATATGACTGTTGATATCTGCTTGATTAATAGGGAGCATGAGATACTGATAGGACTTGGCCCTTGACTATTGCATGATGATATTGAGGCGTGCTTATCAGCACTGCTATGCATGTGAATGAATATATGGATGAATATTTGGATAAATTGCTATGAAATTGATTTCTTGTGAATGATTGGAGTTCCAGTGATGGATCATGAAAGGATTATTACCTTGTCATCATAGTCTAATTGCCGAGTCGTTGATTGCAGATTGACTTGAATAATTATGCTTCAAAGAAAGTCTACGCGACTAGCTAGCAGGTCTGAGACTAAATATGGTGATCAGGCCAGACCTCTTCGCCAGTCTCTGAGAACTGGAAGCAGCTTATGGCAGATATGCCGGCTCGGCTACAGAGCCAAGATGAACAGATCCGAATTTTACGAAAGCAGGCTCCATCTGGGAGTGTTGCCCCCATTGTGCCACCTGCAGTGGTACCTGTTGTGCAGCCAGTTGAGGTTGGGAACAAGTGGGAACCGTTGTATGAGCGGTTCAGAAAGTAACAAGCCCCGATCTTTGAGGGAGGACCTGATCCACTGAAGGTTAAACAGTGGATGACCATGATTACTGCCATTCTTGATTTTATGAGGGTAGAGGGACATGACAGAGTGGCCTGTTCCACATATATGCTGAGAGAGGATGCCCGAATCTGGTGGGAGGTGGCATCACAGACCAGGGATGTTACTGCTTTGACTTGGGAAGGATTCAAGGACTTATTCAGTCAGAAGTATTATAATGTTGCCATCAGGGCAGCGAAGGTAAATGAGTTTGTGGGGCTAGTTCAGGGCAGTATGACAGTTACAGAGTATGCCTTGAAGTTTGACAGACTTGCGAAGTTCGCACCAGATCTTGTGCCTATTGATGCAGCTAGGCAGGACAGATTCATTAGAGGGCTTAATGATATGATTGCCTGAGATGTGAGGATTACAATAGTTCCTGGAGGGACAACTTATGCCCACACTATAGAGAAGGCTCTTACCGCTGAGGAAGCAGAAAATAAGATATGGAGAGAGAGTGTAGTGAGGCGGGAGGGCCGCAGGGCGGTGCCTCCATATTCTGGTTCTAGTAGGGGTGGAGGCCCCAGTGATTTGAAGAGGAAGACTCCTGATGCTTCGATCGCTCCTGGTCCTGATAGGAGAGGTCGGGTACTCAGGGTGGCCATCAGGGAGGCGGTGATGCATGGAGGACTTATCCTGAGTGCACAAGGTGCAGAAGACGCCATCTAGGCAAGTGTCGGGCTAAGGCTTGTTATGTGTGTGGGGTGGTGGGACACCTCAAGAAAGATTGCCCGATAGCGAAGAAGGGAGATGCGGGGAAGGTGGACAGCTTGACTCCAGCCCGAGTGTTCACCCTGACGCAGGCGGAGGCCGAGGGTAGTCCCTCGGTAGTGACATGTCAGCTTTCTAGTGCTGGCACTCCTTTTACTGTATTGATTGAATCTGGTGCTACACACTCATTTGTTTCTAGTAAGGTGATTGATAGACTGTGTAGACCTAGTGAGTATTGTGTTTTAGGGTTTGGGACTATTTTTCCTACAGGGGAACTGGTAGTGTCTAGGAGGTGGATTAGAGCGCTGCCAGTGATAGTTGATGGCATGGAGTTATCAGTAGACTTGATTGAGTTGAATATGGTGGAATTTGATATGATTCTAGGTATGGATTGGCTGGTTAGATATGGAGCAACCATTGATTGCAGGAAGAAGATGGTGACTTTTGAGTCAGAGGGCGAGGATCCCTTTGTTTTTGTGGGAGCGGTGCATGGACCTTGCGTACCCAAGATATCGGTGTTGAGAGCCAGAGACTTGTTACAGGGTGGATGCATAGGCTTTCTGGCTAGTGTGGTGGATACCACCAGGGTTTCACCAGTAGGACTAGAGGAGACCAGACTGGTTTGCGAGTTCTTGGATGTGTTTCCTGAGGATTTGCCTAGGTTGCCGCCGCGTAGAGAGATTCAGTTTGTCATTGAGTTGGCGCCAGGGACAGAGCCAGTGTCGAGGGCACCATATAGGATGGCAGCAGTGGAACTGAAAGAATTGAAAACACAGTTGCAGGAGCTTCTGGATTTGGGGTTTATCAGGCCTAGTTACTCGCCATGGGGTGCTCAATTTTTTTTTGTGAAGAAGAAGGACGGAACTTTAAGAATGTGCATAGACTACCGGGAATTGAACAAGTTGACTATCAAGAATAAGTATCCCCTACCAAGGATTGACGACTTGTTCGATCAGCTGCAGGGTAAGACGGTGTTCTCAAAGATTGATCTTCGATCTGGTTATCACCAACTAAGGATCAAGGATGGGGATATACCGAAGATGGCCTTCTGAATGAGGTACGGGCACTATGAGTTTCTGATCATGTCGTTTGGTTTGACCAATGCCCCATCAGCCTTTATGGATCTAATGAACAGGGTGTTCAAGGATTTTCTGGATTAGTTCGTTATTATCTTCATCAATGACATCTTAGTGTATTCCAGTTCAGAGGCAGAGCACGAGCTTCATCTTCGACAGGTTCTTCAGAGGTTGAGGGAGCATCAGTTGTACGCCAAGTTTAAGAAATATGAATATTGGTTACCAGAATTGACATTCCTTGGACATATCGTGGGTGCAGATGGGATTAAGGTGGATCCATCTAAGGTAGAGGCGGTTAGGGATTGGCCGAGGCCAAGGAACGCCTCGGAGGTGCGGAGTTTTCTTGGTTTGGCAGGTTACTTCAGAAGGTTTGTAGAGGGCTTCTCGAAGATAGCGGCACCAATGACATAATTTACACGGAAGAATTTGAAGTTTATCTGGTCAGACAAGTGTGAAGACAGTTTTCAATAGTTGAAGCGACGACTTATTACAGTGCCTGTGTTGAGTCTTCCTTCGGGGGAAGGGAAGTTTGTTGTTTACTGCGATGCATTGAGGTTGGGTTTAGGCTGTGTGTTGATGCAGAATGAGAAGGTTATAGCTTATGCATCACGACAGATGAAGGAGTATGAACAGCGGTATCCTACCCATGATTTGGAGCTAGCAGCGGTGGTATTCACACTGAAGATTTGGTGACATTACTTGTATGGGGAGAAGTGCGAGGTGTACACTGACCATAAGAGTCTGAAGTATTTCTTTACGTAGAAGGACCTGAACATGAGATAGAGGCGTTGGCTTGAATTGGTAAAGGACTATGATTGTGATATTCTTTACCATTCGGGGAAAGCCAATGTGGTGGCAGATGCATTGAGCCGGAGAGACCCAGGTCAGTTATATAGTTCCATTCAAATCTCAAGGGAGTTAGCTGATGAGATGGTCAGAGCGGGGATGGAGTTGGTGGTAGGCCGGTTGGCCAATATTACTCTACAGTCGACCTTGCTAGAGCGGATCAGAGAGAGACAGTTGGCAGACGCTCAGTTACAGGGGATTAGAGAGAATGTCTTAGCGGGAGTAGCTAAGGACTATTCTATATCTGAGGTTGGTTTGCTTCGGTATCAGGGACGGATTTGTGTTCCAGCTGATGAGGGAATCAGACGAGAGATACTAGATGAGTCTCATATGACACCGTACTCACTTCATCCGGGCACCACGAAGATGTACCAGGATCTACGAATGTTATATTGGTGGCCTGGGATGAAAAAGGATGTGGTAGAGTACGTAGCCAGATGCTTAACTTGTCAGCAGGTGAAAGCTGAACATCAGCGACCAGCAGGGTTGCTTCAGCCTTTGGGTATTCTTGAGTGGAAATGGGAGGATATTACTATGGATTTTGTGGGAGGTTTACCCAGAACAACGGGGCTTCATGACTCGGTGTGGGTGATAGTGGATAGATACACCAAGTCAGCCCATTTTCTTCCAGTAAGATCGACATATACTGTGGATCAGTATGCTGAGTTGTATGTGAGAGAGATCATACGTCTCCATGGGGTTCCTAAGTCTATAGTGTCAGACCGGGATCCCATCTTCACTTCCAAGTTTTGGAGTGGTTTGTAGAAAGCTTTGGGGACTCAGTTAAAGTTCAGTACAACCTTTCATCCTCAGACTGACGGACAGCCTGAGAGGACGATTTAGGTGTTGGACGATATGATCAGAGCGTGTGTGATTGACTTTGAGGGTTCATGGAGTAAGTATCTCCCGTTGATTGAATTTTCATATAACAATAGTTACCAATCAACAATTGGAATGGCTCCCTATGAGTTGTTGTATGGGAGGAAGAGTAGATCACCCATTCATTGGGATGAGATGGGTGAGAGGAGGTATTTGGGGCCAGATATGGTTCAGAGAACAAGTGAGGCTATAGAGAAGATTTGAGCTAGGATGCTCACCTCTCCACGTGTTTCTTCGAGTTTCACCATTGCAAGGGGTGAGGAGGTTTGGAAAGAAGGGCAAGCTAAGTCCTATATTCATTGGACCTTTTGAGATCCTGGAAAGGATCGGCCAGGTGGCTTACAGATTCGCCTTGCCACCATCGTTGTGTGGAGTTCATGACGTATTCCATGTTTCTATGCTTTGGAAGTATGTCTCGGATGTAACTCATGTATTGAGGTATGAAGATTTGGAGTTACAGACAGATTTGGCTTATGAAGAGCAACCGGTTCAGATCTTGGATCAGAAAGATAATGTATTGCAGAATAAGACGATTCCTCTTGTTAAAGTGTTGTGGAGGAATAGTAGGGTTGAGGAAGCGACCTGGGAGCTTGAAACAGCGATGCATGATCGATATCCCGAGTTATTCAGGTAAATTTCGAGGAAGAAATTCTCATTAGGAGGGGATAGTTGTAACGACCCAAATTTACTAATAAGGCTTAAGGGCCTTGATTAGTGTGTCGGGAGGGCATAATTGGAATTTATGTGATTTAATGATTAAAAGTATGTTATATGACTATTTGAATATCTGAGATGCATGACTATGTGTATTAGTATGCATGTAGACCCTGATTAGGTTAGAAATGACATAATTGTAATTTTGGCCCGTTGAGGGCATAACTGTATATATACGTGATAATTGTTAAGACCACATTATTATGTGGATGTATTTGTGATCTGTGATTCGAGACGATCCTAGTGAGCGGGTTAGCGAAAAAGTCATGGCGGGGATTTATACCTAGCTCGGGGTGAGCCTGGGGTATAAATGGAAATTTAGAGAATATATTGGGGTTAATTTTGACATTGAAGAATATAATTGGTGACTAGCTAAGTGTCGGGAAGTAAGCGGTAAATATTAGAGACACTCGAGGAATTAGCGGGAATTGGGTGAAATGACCAAAATGCCCCTAGTTGGATTAAAAGATTTAGAATTAAAGGGGAGGGTATTGTGGTCATTTGGCTTATAAAGGATAGGTATAACTGAGGCTTTACACTTAGTGGAACTTGTAGAAAGAAATAGAAGTTTGAAGGAAAGAAAAGAAAGAAAAAGAAGGGAAAGAAAGGGGAAAGAAAAGCAGGGCATTTCCAAGGTCAGTTTGGGACCTCTTCATCATTTTCATCTGGGGGTTTGAGGCTAGAATCAAAGGAGGTTAAGCCTGAGATTGTGAGCTTGAGGTCTTGATCAGATTGGGGAAATCTAGCTGGGGTTATTCATTAGTTGAGGTAAGACTTTGAGGTTTTCTTCAGTTTCTGGTTTTCATGTTGAACTAATGTCTAAGCTGAATTTGATGGGAATTCTAGGGAATTCAAGCTAAGGGTTTGAGGAGGAGTAAGCCAAGGAGGTGTAGAGGCTAACTTAAGGTCGAATCCCCATTGAAGGTATGAAATTCTTGCTCTAAATTATGAGGTTTTGGTTGTTTTGCTGAAGTTTCTGAGTTTGAGGTTCAACCATGGTGAATTTTGAGATTGGGAGTGCATGTGTTAAAATTTTATGTGGTTGGGATGCTTGGGATGAGTTAGACATGTTAGTAGGCTTGATTCTAAGTTTGGTTGAAGTTTGGAGAAGTTTTGGTAAGGTTTGGCTAGGGGAAAATCGAAGGAGGGAAAAACAACATTTGTTGTTCTGTGACTAGCGCTGTTCGGAGAGCTGCGGGGCTGAATGTACATAGCCAGCTGTTCGGCCGCCATGGCCAAAGAGTGGATCAGGACAAGGAATGCTTAACAATCTGTTTCGCCTTAGAGTGGCTAGTATTTAAATCTTGAATCTTTGTAAATGATTTTTATCTTATTATTTTTGGGATCCCGTGTAAACAGAAAATGTTATTTATAAGAAATGCGGCTTTTGAGACCCAAATCATTTAAGCTTAGTTCCACTATAGTTTCAGTAACACATTTTCAATTACATGACTTGATTAGCAAGTCTAGCACTTTTATAAACACATAGTGTAACGGTCTTGGCTATCCAGGGCGTTACAGCAAATTTGTTAAAATGGTTAAAGAGAAAATTGTGAATTTTGAGTACATTTTGGCTTGTTGAGTTTTGCTTATTTTATGGTAAATTGCATTTTAATTAAAAGGATAGCAAACATATGTCTTATAAATTCATGTTTTAAAACTAATATAAGTAAAATGTGATTTTTCCACATACTTTAAAAATGTGTCCTCTTTAAAATATATATATGCAGATTTTACTGACAAAATAATTAAGGAAAATTATTTTTTTAGATGACTAAAGAATTTAATTAATAAAATGTGAGTATATTAGCCTTTTTTTCAACTTATAAACAATTATGAATTAATATGAAATTTTGTGACCTAGTGCTCTTATTTTGAACAAAGGTCAATTTATGTCACGTTTTTGTATATCTACTCAATTAGTATTTGCCAAATTAAATATAGAATTTTTTGTTAAATTAATTTATTTTTGTCAAATTAATTATTTAATGAGAAATAGAAAAATGTTGTCATGTTTTATCTTCATTTAAATATTAAATGAGATTTTATTATTTTTGTACAAATATAGCTAAATAACTAGTTCAATAGAGTAATTTTGTGAAATAAAATCTAGAATGAAACTTTATGATCTAAAGAGCTAATATGGTAATATTAACAAAGTTTGTAAATTATTCAACTCTTGCTGAATTTTTAAGAAAGTAACAATAAAATAAGGAAATAGAATTTACTAACTTCAAGGCGAATTTTAAGAAATCTCCCACGTATGCATGATGTTTACATTCAAATGTACGATAATTGATCAAGTGTACGATCCTTGTTTTGTAACTATTGAGATTACCTTAGTAGAAATGGTATTATTCTTTATGAGTTTATGTGAGATTATTGTATGGATGAATTGAGATGGAACTTATGTCACGTGTGCATGACCCATGCACATGTGTGGTATGCCTGTACGTAGGGTGTGTTTGGTTTTATTTGGTATTAAGATGAGTGTTTGATTGTTACTCTAGGTTTGTTGTGAAGTATCCCTCTCTTTAATTTGCTTGGAATTGAGGTAAGGAAGTTAGCTAGAATTCTTATGCTATTATGTTGAACTGTATGACATATCAGTTGTGAGATAAATTGTTATGTATGTATGTGATGTATGACTGTATGAAAAGCATAGTGTTGTTAGTGTGTTGAGCGGGACACAACAAAGGAGTTACTAAGGTATGACGTAACTCATAGGGCGAACGCACTAAGGTTGTTCTGGGACCTGAGATCATGATTACCTCATAGAGGAGGATTTACTGGTTAATGCTTTACTTGTTACCTCATAGAATGGTTTATTTTATTTTCTATGATGAATTTTTCAGATAAAGTGTATGAGATTATGATATGCCAGTTTAAGCTTAGGCGATAGGTTTTCTGACTGGCACGCATGGTGATGTAGGGCATTCCATGGTCTAAAAATGTATGTCACAAGTCTCTAATGAACGAAAAACGATCTAGCAACGCCTAGGAACATTTTTAGGAGTTTAACATGTTTAATTATATTTTCAGTGAGACTTTAACATTTTATTTTAAATTGCATGAAAGACATTATGTTTTTATTGTAACAAATGGGCCCATATTGCATGATTTGGTAAGGCCCCGCTAAACTTTTAAACAATTGTGGTATTTTTTTAAATAAATATCAATTAGTTATCGTTTCCAAAAGATAGTTAGAATATTGCGTTTTACAAAGAAATTTGTGGAGCTTATGGTACCAAGCCTGAGGTGCTTGTTAAAGACCATAAATGGCCTTGAGAAGTTTGTAGACGTGTTGAGGATGATCATTATGAAAGAAGCCTTATGGTTGTGACATAAAAACATTCTTAGTGGGAGTTCCTTGAAGAAATGCATTATACACATGAAGTTGTCTAAGTGACCATCCATGACTGATTGCCAGGTTGAGAATAAGATGAATAGTAGTAGGCTTGATCATTTGACTAAATGTATCATGATAATCGACTTGAGGACATTGGTGAAACCCCTTAGCAGCTAAGTGAGCCTTATACTTTTCAACAAATCCATTAGGTAAATATTTAGTACAAAAAACCCATTTGCAACCAACCAAATTTTGTTTTTTGATAAAAAGGAACAAGTTCCCAAGTTCCATTGCAAATAAGAGCATCATACTCATCAAACATAGCTTGATATCATTTAGAATCTTTTAAGGCTTATGTTACTGTTGTAGGTTCAAGGTTAGGTATGCTATTATGTTGTGTTGTAAGGTTAACCTTTTGGATTGGTTTGTGGATGTTATGTTTGGATCTAGTAACAATGACTCGAGGTGGGTGTGGTTGTAAGTGTAGTGAATTTTCAATACGCAACTATACGCAATTGAACAAAGTAATATAGTAATTAATGTGTCGAACCCACAGGGTCTGCCTACTAACTATCAAGAATTAATCCTAATTTCTAATTGATTTTAAAAAAATTGAAGTGCATAAATTACTAAATAAATTAAATGAAATAGGTCTCAAGAACAAAAAAGAACTCAAACAATACAATTTTTAATTCAATGGCTTAAATATAGGGTTATTAATTTCATCAACTCTCCATCCTACACTTCTCAAATGCAATTTCCAAAATTCCTATATCTATTGTGATAGCAGATTACAATTGCAAATTATATTCTTATTAGGACATATAACTCTCTACAATAAGCAAACTTCCTAAATCTCTGTGGTAAATTAAACATATTGCAGGCATAAAACACATAATCCTTAAGCTACACAAATCATACGGGTAATCTCGTCCAATATAAATATGTGATTATTCAATTAAAGCATAATTAACCCTCACTTTTCAGATTTTAGGTTAAAACCATATAGATCATGCAATTGTAGGCCAATCAATCACAAGCATTAAACATGAATAAAATAATTAACAATATTGAAAGCAAATTCATAGAAATTGCATTAGATAATCATAAGGTTTTAAGAAGAATCCATTAACACCCTAAAAAGAAAATTAGTTCATGCTAAACACAAAAGAATCCATAAAACCAGATCTAAACATCACTATTGCAGAAATTAAGAAAAGAAGAGAAGAAAAATAGTGAAAAATGTTTGAATCTTCAATCTTTAGTGTTTCTTTGAGGCTCTAGTGTTCCATCCTTCAAAAATCAGCATATGATGCCTTATCTAGTTTCCCTCAGTGTTATATGCAAAAATCTACTTTTGCCCTTGGTAAAAGGCCATTTCTTTACGATTTTAGAATCGTGTGCCGTGGCTCAAGAAGTAAGCACTGCGACTCTACCTCAAAAGAGAAAAATGCACTAATCTTTTCCTCGGTTAGCGTTGTGTCTCTAAATTCATGCAGCACGACCCAAATTATGCCCCAATAGCGTCGTAGCTCAAAAGTCTAGCGTCGCGACCCTCTATCAATCCCAGAATATTCTTGCTTTGTTTACCACTTTGCCGCGACTCTAAAGATACTGCACCGCGACTCAAATTCCTTCTTCTCCAAAATCAACTTTTTAGGGCTAAGAACTTCGTCGAAGTCCAAAAATCCATCCAATAGAGATCTCTTAACCGCAATTCCATCAAATTACATATTTCGTGTTCAAAATCCCAAATTACTTCCATATTTTAATCCATTCCTTTATTTGGTTCATAATCCTAAAAATATTAGCAAAAACAAGCGTCATACTGCACAAACACAACTAAAAAGTCTTAAAGACTCCCTAAAATACTCTCCAAAACACTATAAAAACTAACCTAACAAACTCCCTCAAAATTAACATTTCCTCGCCCTCGAGTAAAAACCAACTAACATCTCCCTGAAATAAATTAACAAAACGACGAATCAAGTTACCACTTAGCGAGCCTTAACCCAAGGAGCACCATGCCATACAAGTTTCATAATTTTTTTCAACTAAATCTACATCCAGAATTTTAGTCAAATCAATTCAACAATCAACTTCGATCTTTACTATGCTAAATAAGCCACAATTGATACATAACACAATAAAAATACCATACACATGTCAAATCCCACCAATCAATTCTATCAAAACAAAATATATTACATATTCTTGCATAATTCACTAATCTCTACTAATATAAAATACACATGCTCAAGAATCAAAATGTCTTTAAAGCTTATAATGAAAGGCCTAGGCATAGGTGGATGGAGTAGTCATTTAGACTAAAATATACCACATGCACATAACCAAACAAGTCACTCTTTATCAACCTTACAAACCCAAACACAATCCCAAAGTTCATGATTTTTCTTTTTCATTGTTCACTTTTTTTCTAATGATACTACACTCCCCTAAACTTATTTCTTTGTATTTCAATTGGAGTGTAGTTCATTTTAATTATTCTTCTTTTCTTTCTCTCTCAATCTTTTTATTTTTTTATTATTGACATCCTTCTCAAACACACACCCCATTACTAACCATTCCCCTAATCATTTTTCATATGCTCATGGTGCAATCAAAGGAAAGGAAAATTTTCAAGGATTCAAATAAGGTTAACATTGGTGTCAAACAATAAAAAGAATAACATTAGGTAACTAGGGATTAAATAGTAAAGGTTGACTTGTAAGGCCCAATCGTTCCAAAGAATTGCCTACATCATATTCCTAAGCATCTGTCATTTAGAATTTCGTCTCAACCAACAACTATGCAAGTTCTAAAATATTCCTCAAGTAAAATTCATCATACTTAATTTAACATGCATATAATACCCAATTGTAAGAAATTTATCAATCATTGCTCAAATAGCATTATGTTTTCAGATCAAAGCTAATTGAAAAAAAATTATCTAACTAAGGACATAGATTTATAACAGTTTTAAAACAATCACTCATATCACATGGCAATTAGTATCATCGGCTCAGATTTTAACTTGATTCACATAAATATTAACACTAAAACAACTAAAACAAAACAAAACAACTAAACGCTGCCGCCACACTTAAATGACACATTATCCCCAATGTGATAGAAAAAGGATAAGGAAAAAGGATGTACCTAAACACGCACCACATCAGTATAGTGGATTAGGCGGAGGAGGTTGATAAGGATGAAACTCTGGTGGATACTGGAAGTACTATTACTCATCATCATTTAAACTCCAATGACGAACCAGAGTGTGAAATTGATCCACATGAGCGTGCTTCTACGCACTTCATTGATTCCAATAATTCTGCATGTGATTGTTCTGCTGAAATATGTAATTCAGCTGGTCATGAGTGTACTGAGTGTAGGGCTCAATAGAGCCACCTATAGCTAAAGGTGGAATTTCATGCATCGGTTCATTATCCTTGGGAAAAATATTCTTCTTCGGCTTCTTAGTGTCATCGATGGAACCTTGGGCGTTGCTCACCAGGCTCGGGCACAGGCATCGGAGCAAGATACTTATGGACCATAACCCTTGTGATAGGATTTCGGATTGGCCCCATCACATCATTAGCGAGTGTTGGAACTCCATAGGTATTACACAGGTTTGTAATATAAGAACCATGTCCCAAAGCTCCAGTAGTAGAAAGACGACAGGTAAAAGCAATGTTATTCCGTATCACATGACCAACATCCACCTTAATACTCTGCATGATGGCATAAACTAACAAAAGACGATTCACTGAGATATTAGAAAAATGAGAGGATGTAATCAATCGTGCACTGAAAAAAATATGCCAATGCACGCGCCACACTATTTAGTTGACATCGATACATACACTTGGACACATCTTGGGAGTAAGTGAAGCACGCTCCAGGACAACCTTCATCTCAACCTCCTCAACATAATTCATTTAAGACTTAAGGAATGCATGGTACTCATCCTCCTCAATACGATAACTCGGGAGCTCATACAAATAGTCAACAGTCTTAAAGCTCATAGGTATTTATTTTCCCCTTACAAAACACTTATTGTTAACCTGGTCGTGATAGTTCGCGTTGAACTTCTAAACCGTGGATATATTTGGATTCTCCAAATGAGTATCCACCAAACCACCCCCATTGTCTCTGCATTATTATAGCCCTAATATGTACACTGTATCATCATAAGGCTCATTCTGGAACTCCATGTGCCATTCTGGAACCAAAGAACAAGCACAAAGTCGATCATATTGTTCCTGAGCTTCCTTGCGCACAAACCTCTTGTTATCATTACTAGTCGACCCCCTAGAATATGATGCCCCTGCAGACGATTTTCTTGGACCCATTCTAATACTCCAATCCACCATAATTAGCTACCAAAATTTTGACAACACCTCCCCTTCTTTTTCTCACTTTCCTTAATGTCCAAAGATCACTAAATACAAAACTCCAACAAATCTAGAAACAATTCACTCCTCCAAACTTTTTTCCACAATAAAATTCAATAACTCAACCCACAATCCAACCACCCACTTGCTTTTTTTTTTTCAGGTAAAAGCAATGTTATTCCGGATCACATGACCAACATCCACTTTAATACTCTGCATGATGGCATAAACTAACAAAAGACGATTCACTGAGATATTAGAAAAATGAGAGGATGTAATCAACCGTGCACTGAAAAAAATATGCCAATGCACGCGCCACACTATTTAGTTGACATCGATACATACACTTGGACACATCTTGGGAGTAAGTGAAGCACGCTCCAGGACAACCTTCATCTCAGCCTCCTCAACATAATTCATTTAAGACTTAAGGAATGCATGGTACTCTTCCTCCTCAATACGATAACTCGGGAGCTCATACAAATAGTCAACAGTCTCAAAGCTCATAGGTATTTATTTTCCCCTTACAAAACACTTATTGTTAACCTGGTCGTGATAGTTCGCGTTGAACTCCTAAACCGTGGATATATTTGGATTCTCCAAATGAGTATCCACCAAACCACCCCCATTGTCTCTGCATTATTATAGCCCTAATATGTACACTGTATCGTCATAAGGCTCATTCTGGTACTCCATGTGCCATTCTGGAACCAAAGAACGAGCATAAAGTCGATCATATTGTTCCTGAGCTTCCTTGCGCACAAACCTCTTGTTATCATTACTAGTAGGCCCTCTAGAAGATGATGCCCCTGCAGACGCTTTTCTTGGACCCATTCTAATACTCCAATCCACCATAATTAGCTACCAAAATTTCGACAACACCTCCCCTTCTTTTTCTCACTTTCCTTAATGTCCAAAGATCACTAAATACAAAACTCCAACCAATCTAGATAAACAATTTACTCCTCCAAACTTTTTTCCACAATAAAATTCAATAACTCAACCCACAATCCAACCACTCACTTGCTTTGCAAAATTCACACAAAACATCTCAAATTACTATAATCAAATAGAAAAGTTTGGAAAGAAGGTTACCCAATTGGAGAGTTTTCGTTCATCACTCTTGATTTTTTTAAATCCTAAAGAAATTCCAGCATTCTCTCCAAAATTTATGAGTTTTCGGAGTTAGGGTCTAAAATGGGGGAAATTTGAGTTTTTGCTCAAATATAGAAATTTTCATGGTGGACAAAGGTTTATGGAGGGTTTACGTGGAGATTTATGGTGGAAATTGGGTGAAATTGAGGTCTAAACGAAAAAAATGGGATTTAGAGGGGAGTAGTGGTCGGAAAAGGGAAATTTAAGGTTGTTGTCGAAGGAGTACCGCGACGCAGGTATAGTGCATTGCAGTCCGTGTTTGACATTGGGAATTTATGGATTTAGGTGCGCTACGACTCTATTTTTGTGCGCCGAGGCTCCTGGGTTTCAAAAACATTTCCCAAGACTCTGACTTAACAAGCCTCGCTACTCTATTATGGGGCGCCGCAACTCAAAATGGAGGAGTTTTCTCTCTGACTTATGCAGGGCCGCGACTCAAAATGGGCCCCAGTTTATTTTTTATATTCTTAGTTTTTATGATTTCCATGGTTCTACAATTTACAATCTAAAATCCAGAAATTTCCAACAAAAAAAAAACAAACTAAAGTAGAAAAAATGTTCAAACTTAAACGAAAATAAAAAAACAATAAAAATATTGGGATGCCTCCCAAGGGCACTTGTTAACGTAATTTAGACGGACGCTCAACTCTTCATAATTATGCCAAGAGGATGACAAACTTGGCTTGATCATATGGATCACCCAAGTATGGCTTCAACCGCTACCCGTTCACCTTGAAATTTCTAGCCTTCTCACTGTAAACATCTAATGCACCACAAGGAAAGACTTTCACTACTATGTAGAGACCCGACCATCTTGACTTTAGCTTTCTTGCAAATAACTTCAATCATGAATTGAATAAGAGAACTAGTTGCCCTAGTTGAAATTTCTTCAGAATAAGGTTCTTATCATGCCATGCCTTGGTGCGCTCCTTATAAATCTTTGCATTCTCATAGGCCTCATTTCTGAATTCTTCTATTTCATTCAATTGTAGCAGCCTTTTCTCTCCAGGTGCATTTATATTCGTATTCGACTTCTTCATAGCCCAAAATGCTTATAACACCCAAAAATCCTAACCCCGAGACCTTATTAGGGTACTAGTCATTTCAAATTGTTTGAAAGCTTGAAAACCAAATGATAGACTCTATAGTGCATAAAATATTGTTAAAAACATTCTTATTAAAAACATTAAGCATTCAAATATCCGTAATTTAAAATAAAACATTTATCTTAAATGCAAGTAACCAAACAAAACTATTTTTGGTCTCCATTCATAATAAAACTCCTTTAAAACAACATGAATGAAAAAATGTTAAATAAAACTTCAACGTTTATGTCCCTTTGATCGTAACAAGGTTTAGTGGCTCTCATGATATACATTTCCTTTTTGGATTGGACTTCACCCATCGCCACAAAACAAAACTAACATATGGTAACTGCAACACATAGTACCCATGAGCTAACACCAAGTAAGAAGAGCTATGTAGGTCATTACCCAAAAGCCTAATCATAAAACATATACTAGCTCAACTATCTCATCTTAAGTCATAACATCCCATAACATACCCTTGATCTAAGCCATTCTAACAATTTTATTAAACTCTTTTTAGTAATTCTCCACTAAACTATTAGTTTCCATAATCCATAATTAACTTATTCTCCATAAGTTATCTTTATTCCATTATGACCCCTTTTTCAACAATTCTTGATAATAAAGCCCTTAGCACTTGAAGGAAACCGTGATTCGTCACTTAACACATAATCATAAGTGAATTTTAGATTCACTTATTAGTGCCATTTTATATCTAATTTGTAGGTGTTTAGGGTGTTTTTTTTGGTTTTATGCTTGTGTTGTGTTTGTGTAGGGTCCAAGGAAAAGTGGCGTGAAATTTGTACAAAACGGAAGTGAAACGAAGAAAAATAAAAAATTCGTGAAATAGGGCTGCATCGCCATATTCAGGGGCTGCATCGCTATTTCTGGCCTGAATTAGGGCTGCAGCGCCATCATTAAGGGCTACAGTGCCTGACTGAAACAGAGAGCTTGTTTTTGGCATTTTTGTAGCGCAGCAGCACCTGTTTAAGGGGCTGCAGCGCCGGGAATCGTACGAAAATCTTAAATTGTGATTTTTGAAGGGCAAAAGAGGTCTTTTTGCAAGGGATATAAAAGGAAAAGTTTAATTAGGGTTCTAATCACGTTTTGGAGGAGATTAGATAAGAGATTATATGCTTGGGAAAGAAGAGGAGGCTAGACTTAATCAAGATCATCACCATTATATCTAGTTTATTTCTTCTTCCTTTAATTTTGAGTTTTTAATTATGAACAACTAGATTGCTATTATGTTTATGTTTGTAATGGAGAACTAAACTCTTTTTGTGCTAGAGTATTAGATGAATCTATTTTGATTATTGAATTGTGGTTTTTATTATTATTTCTATGAAGTTCTTCTCGTTTGTTCATATCTTCTTGATTTAATTTTCTCATATTAATGTTTGGCCATCATTATTGTGAATTGAAATATAGGGTTTATGTTTGAGAAAGATAAACGTAGATTGGACATAAGAAGATTTGACATAGAGTGATTGTGAGATTGAGAGATTCCTTGAACTCTATGAATTTGGCTTAGAATAATTATTGCTTAATGACGTCTTGATTAATTAATAGCGAATAGAGATATCATATTGATTAATTGAGATTAATTGCATATATGCTTGAGAGAGATAAATGAATTATATTAGAATTCTAGAAATTACAAATGAGGAGAATTAATTAGGATAATAAAGAAACCATGTTCATAATTGAATAGTGAAATCATTACTCTAGTACATTTATCTTTTATTTAATCACTTTCCAAGATCATTAGATTTGATTATCTTGTTATTTCATAGTCATTATTTTATTGTTTGATTTATTTATTGGCTTTTCTAATTAAAATTATAGACTTAACACTAATAGTAATTAGTGAATTTAATATTTAATCCCTGTGGTTTCGACATCTTTTAAATTAAAACTATATTGCAATACACCGTACACTTTCGGTAGAAAAATCTGTAACAAGTTTTTGGCACCGTTGCTGGGGATTAAAATTAATTTTACTAATATTAAAACTTTAAGTCTTGATTTTAAATTAGAGTTTTATTTGTTTTGTTACTAACGTTATAGATTGTTCTTGTGTCTCAGTATATGCGAAGGACTAGGAGTTCTACACCTGTTGAGCCTTTGAATCCTGAAATTGAGCACACACTCCGTCAGTTGAGATCTAAGAAAAGGACTGAAGAGCTTAATATGGACAACAACGGGGTGAACAACAACGGTGGCAATGGCCATAATAACAATCAACTAGCAGCTGCTGGGGCTCCTCTTAATCCAGCGCAGCGGGCCGTGCGTGATTTTTGCATGGCTGTTGTGAATGAAAATCTCACTGGAATAACAAATCCAGCCATTGCTGCCAACAACTTTGAACTGAAACCTGCACTAATTAACATGGTGCAGCAAAATCAGTTTGGGGGTCTAGCTACTGAAGACCTTAACATTCACTTGGCCATATTTCTGGAGGTATGTGCCACAGTGAAGATGAATGGCGTTACTGATGATGCCATCAGATTGCGTCTCTTCCCTTTCTCTTTGAGGGAAAGAGCCAGGAGTTGGTTGCAATCTTTGCAGCTTGGAACAATTACAACATGGGATGAGATGGCAAGAAAGTTCCTAATTAAGTTCTTCCCTCCTTCCAAGTCAGCCCAATTACGTAGTGACATTGGGAAATTTCGACAATTAGATCAAGAACCATTCTATGAGGCTTGGGAGAGGTTTAAGGAGTTATTACGACGTTGCCCACAGCATGGTTATCAAAATTGGATGCAAGTTCAGATTTTTTATCAAGGGTTGAATGCTCCAACACGAAAAATAGTTGATGCTGCTGCAGGGGGTGCTCTATTAGCCAAGACAGCTGATGAAGCCTTCACTTTGATGGAGGAAATGGCCACCAACAGTTATCAGTGGCCCAATGAGAGGTCAGGCCCAAGGAAAGTTGCTGGGTTATATGAAGTTGATCAGATGACAGCCATGAATGCCCAAATTCCTGCTCTACAAAACCAAATGGCAGCTCTATCAGCGCAAAATAATCCAACGGTTATGGAGAGTGTAGTAGCGGCTGCTGCAATGCAGGGGCAAGAAATGAGTCTAGAACAAGCCCAGTTTATGGCAAACCGCTCCTTCCCCAATAACTACAGAAGCAACATCATGTTTAATTATTATCATCCAGGATTGTGCAACCATGAAAATTTCTCTTATGCCAATAATAAAAATGTGCTGCAACCACCTCCGGGATTCAATTGTCAACCGCAACAAGAGAAAAAAAAATCGTTGGAAGACATTTTGGGCACTTTTATTATGGAGTCTAACAAGAGGTTTGGAAAAAATGAAGCTAGACTCGACAATATAGAGACCCATATGACTAACATGGGAGCTTCAATGAAGAAAATTGAGACTTAAGTGGGCCAATTAGCTAATGCGGTGAATTCTAATCAGAAGGGAAGTTTTCCTAGTGACACTGTGGTAAATCCAAAGGAATCATGCCAAGCAGTTTCTTTGAGAAGTGGTAAGGTGCTTGATGAGGGTAATGTTCAAGCTAGTTCAAGTGAGAAAGTTGAGCCAGTGGTACGAGAGGTAGACGAAGAAGAGAAAGGCAAGAAGCAGAGTAGAAGTGACAAGAATGACATGAAGAAAGATAGCCTTCCAGTGTATCAACCTCCCATTCCATACCCTCAACGATTTCAGAAGAAGAAATTAGATGAACAGTTTGCAAAGTTTCTAGAAATCTTCAAACGAATTCACATAAACATTCCATTTGCAGATGCTCTTGAGGAAATGCCTAATTATGTGAAATTCATGAAAGAAGTCATGTCAAAGAAAAGAAGATTAGAAGACTTTGAAACTGTGAAGTTAACAGAAGAATGCAGCGCCATCTTACAGAAGAAGTTGCCTCAAAAGGTGAAAGATGCGGGTAACTTTACTATACCATGCACTATTGGAGGGTCATCCTTTGACAAGGCATTATGTGATCTTGGAGCGAGTATTAATTTGATGCCACTTTCAGTTTTTAAGAAGTTGGGGGTAGGAGAGGTGAAGCCCACAACCATTACTCTTCAATTGGCAGATCAGTCACTTACTTATCCTAGGGGAGTGATTGAAGACGTATTGGTTAAGGTGGATAAATTTATTTTTCCTGCTGATTTCGTGATTTTGGATATGGAGGAGGACCATGAAATCCCCATTATTCTTGGTCGTCCATTCTTGGCTACTGGAAGAGCTCTTATTGATGTACAAGGTGGTCATTTGACACTGAGGGTTAACAATGAAGAGGTTAAATTCAACATTTATCAAGCACTCCAGCAGCATGACAACACGAGCACATGTCACCGTGTGGATTCTATTGAGGTAGTAGTAGAAGAGACGATGAGAAAAGAATTATGTGCTGATCCTTTACAACATTGCCTTAATTCTAGTATTACTCAAGCTGATTTGAAGAAGGTGAATGGTGAGTTTGTGGGTGACGAAGTGGCTGAATGTGTGATGGCTCTCAGTGCTATTCCTCGTGCTAGAGGTATTAAAGTGGAAGAAACTCTTTGTCAAGCCAAGGAAGGAGAAGTTGAGAAGGAAGTGGTGGAAAAGAAAGATTTGAAACAACTCCCAGATCATTTGCGTTATGAGTATCTAGGAGAGAATTTCACTTGCCCAGTGATCATTTCATCAAAACTCTCAGAATGTGAAACTGAAAAATTGCTAAGAGTTTTGAGGAAATATAAATCTGCCATAGGATGGGAAATTTCAGATTTGAAGGAAATAAGCCCAACTGTTTGTATGCACAAGATTCTATTTGAAGAAAATTACAAGCCTTCTATTGAGCATCAAAGGCGATTAAACCCAGCCATGAAAGAAGTAGTGAGGGCAGAAGTATTGAAGTTATTGAATGCTGGGATCATTTATGCTATTTCGAATAGTAGTTAGGTTAGTCCTGTGCAAGTTGTACCAAAGAAAGGGGGGATGAGAGTGATCAAGAATGAAGCCAACGAATTGATTCCGACAAGAACAGTGACGGGGTGGAAAGTTTGTATTGATTACCGGAAGTTGAACAAGGTGACTAGAAAGGATCATTTCCCACTTCCATTTATCGATCAGATGCTTGATCATTTGGCTGGCTATACACATTACTGCTTCTTAGACGGATATTCAAGCTATAATCAAATAGCAATCGCTCCTGAAGATCAAGAAAAGACAACTTTCACATGTCCTTACGACACTTTTGCTTACAAGAGGATGCCTTTCGGACTTTGTAATGCACCTGCCACTTTTCATCGGTGTATGATGGCCATCTTCTCAGATATGGTAGAAGAGATCATGGAGGTATTTATGGATGAATTTTCTGTTTTTGGGTTGTCATTCGACCAGTGCTTGCATAACTTGGCATTGGTCCTTTGTAGATGTGAAGAGAAGAACCTTGTGTTAAATTGGGAGAAGTGTCACTTCATGGCTCAAGAGGGGATTGTGTTGGGGCATCAAGTTTCGAAGGAAGTCTTGAAGTAGATCGAGCCAAGATAGCCATTATTGAGAAGCTTCCTCCACCGGTGAATGTCAAGGGGATAAGAAGTTTTTTGGGGCATGCGGGTTTTTACAGGAGGTTTATTAAAGACTTCTCGAAAATCAGCAAGCCACTATGCAATCTCCTAGAAAAAGATACTGATTTTGTTTTTGATGAAGAGTGTAGGAAGGCATTTGATTCGATAAAAGAGAAGTTGGTGTCAGCCCCTATTATGAGTGTCCCGAATCGGAGTCAAGCATTCGAGATTATGTGTGATGCTAGTGATTATGCGGTAGGGGCTGTCTTGGGGCAGCGAAGAGAGAATATTTTTCGAGCAATTTATTATGCGAGCAAGACTCTTGATGATGCTCAACGAAATTACTCAACCACTGAAAAAGAACTATTAGCGGTGGTGTTTGCATGCGATAAATTCAGACCATATCTCTTGTGTTCCAAAGTTATTATATACACAGACCATGCAGCACTGTGTTATTTGTTTGCAAAGAAGGAGGCTAAGCCAAGATTGATACGTTGGGTATTTTTACTTCAAGAGTTCGACATTGAGATTGTGGATAAGAAGGGGAAAGAGAACTTTGTGGCAGATCATTTATCACGATTAGAGAATAAAGAAGCTGAATGTAAAGACTCGATCAAAGAATTATTTCCGGATGAGTGACTGCTGGCTGTATCAACAGAACTCCCATGGTATGCCGACATCGTGAATTACCTTGTTAGTGGCACATAACTTGAGCACCCTCGATATTTTCCAACATAAAATATCTTACACAGATATTAATATCACATAAACATATTCATATAATCACATAACATGTAATTTTAAAAAATTACAAAAATACCACTCAAGAGTATTAAATTACAAAAATGCCCTCACAAGCCAAAATTACAAAAATAACCATGAAACGAAAAACGAGTATTACAATTATCCCCTTCTTAAAAGGAATTTCGTCCTCAAAATTCTTTGTACCATACCATCAATGTTCTCTCCTCCTTGAGAGTTATTAATAATTCAACATTTCCTTGTCACCCTAATCTTATGATCATCATAAAGCATCTTGGCTAAGCACTATAGCCGTATCCAATAAACAACATATACTCGTATCCATTTTCGGGTTTTCACTACACTTTGATCAAATTTTGACCTCTGTAACCCTTCTTTTACCTTTAAATATTTGCCACTTGATATTCCTACCACTTTCTAATAACTCTAGTAGTAACCCATCTATATTGGTTCTACTTCAGA
Source organism: Humulus lupulus (assembly GCF_963169125.1). Classification (NCBI taxonomy): domain Eukaryota; kingdom Viridiplantae; phylum Streptophyta; class Magnoliopsida; order Rosales; family Cannabaceae; genus Humulus; species Humulus lupulus. Next base: position 103,920,624 of record NC_084793.1, read on the forward strand.
GTCCATAACTATTGCCATATAATAAACTTTTCATATTTTAGGTAGCTTTCTCCACAACTCCTTACTATCCATAGCATATATGTACATACTTCATATTATGCTTCTTCATCTAGAATTCTTATTGGCTTGCACCCTATATCCTCTTAAATCCTCACCACTTAACAATTCGATCATGCCACCAAACAATATATCTGATACATCTTCCCATAAATTTCATTTTGAGCACCTTCTAATGTCAGATGTTGACTTATTCTTTTCAATAACACTTAAGGCTCATAAAGCCATACTCATTTAGCCTGCCAACCCTTCCTTATATAGGCTTTCTATTCTCAATCGTTTGGTCTGACAATTCATATGTTCACATCCAAATAATTAGTCCATGTGTTTAGCTTTTCCACTAACCATTAGAAGTAGTCATTCGCTTTCGACCATTTTGAATTCCTTATTTCTGTTAGGTGTTCCTGCTATAAATTAGTTAGACAAACTATCGAATTGATAAACCCAGAGATTTCTCACATGGATCTGCACAACTTACACTCCAAACTACGTGACTTATGATCATAAATGATAGATTACCAGATCAATTAACTCGAAAGTTAATATAGTAACTTATAACAATAGTTGCCTTCAGATACGAACCATAATTCATACTATCTCTACTTCAGAAATCTCTAAAAGAAAGATTTAGAAGAACATTTTTTATAATAAAAACTCTCATATTTTATTCCTTCATAATTCTCTGCCTTACACAAAGAGAGAGGATGGCCTTATATATCCTTGTACTCAAGTATACAAACTTAACAAGTCATAGTCAAACCTAACAGACAATAGTTGGGACCAGATAAGGGATAAGATTCCTCGAACAAAGAATAAAGTAAAGCAGACAAGATAAGGGATAAGATTCCCTAACCAAAGCATAAGTTAATGCAGACAAGATAAGAGATAAGATTCCCTGACCAAAGAAAAAAGTAAAGGCTAGACGATAGATTATTTATTTAAAAATTGTCTCATGGTTGGCATAATAGTCAGAATTATATGTTGGATCCTCGTGGAGTGGGTTCCATCCTATCGGTTCTTCTTCATCCTAATCACTGCCAGCTAGAGGGCAAGCCTCATAGTGGGTATATGTCATATCTCATTCTTTTCCTGTGTACTGGAAGAAATAAGGATCTTGCATATCTGGAGTGTTGACATGTGGGTCTTGAGAATCTTCAAAGTAATTATTTTTTCGTAAGATTAGCTTTCAGTTTCAGTCAATTTGTATAGTGACATATTTTTGCTCTATAATTTCTTTGATTTTTGTGGCCTAATTTGTTTCATTTTTTGCAATGTAGAACGCTTAAGGGCCATTGTTATCTTGGAAGTATAGTCAGAAGGGAACATTTCCCAAGGACCATCTTCATCTGGCTTGGCCATAACTTAGGAGGTATACTCTGATTTTTCTCAGACTGACTTTTTTTGGATGTCCATATATTTTGGCCCTCAAGTCCACATAGTGGCTCTTCTTTTGACCCGAAGACTTTGAATGTTGGATTAATAACTATACTCTATTCTGCATCAAGTTTGGCATTAAGACTAAGAAAGAGAACAATATAACAGTTCATCAGGCTCGCAACTGTTGGGTAGATAAAAGTAGGCTTGTCATTCTGGACCCTTTTCCATTCAGTCGATAGAACATTTTCCCATTTTCCCAATGGAGCAAACCAGAACAGAATGTCCATTTGGAATTGGTAAGCCGGTTTGAACCTTTCTTGGTCCAGGAATGATTTTATTGATGTGTGCAAGGCCATAGTTTGTACATTGACAACTATTGTAAAAACACAAGCCAAATACCAGAAGAAGTATGCTACTTGTTTTGTTTTAAAGATAGCATCTCGAAGAGGTGGGATTTGGGAAAATGGATACTTTGGATGGATTCCAAAGTCATTTTTATATAGAAGGTCCGGGTTCGAAAATCATAAAATTCTGAAGAAAGATTGATCTGTGAGTTGATCCCCCTTTTGTTGATTTGTGGGACTTCTTTGAAAGGATATTTTTTGTATCCAGGGGAAAAGTTTGATTATTTTTGGTAGAAGAGGAAGAAGCCACCATGAGTATGAATGGGATGGTATGTGATGATTTTTGGGAGACGATAGGGATAATTTTTGGTGAGTATCCTGAGGCTTGATTTATAGCAAGGGATGACCTAGATAAGAAATCAGCCACAGTATTGTCTTTACCTTGGATGCGTTTAATGTCAAAAGAGTAGTTGTCAAACCAGACATTCAATCTCAAAAGTTGGGCATTTTTCGTCTTGCTTCTTTTAGACCGACCAATCCTTTTGATGCAGGAAAGTCTGTTTCTACCATGAAATGATGACCAATTAGATGGAATTCGAATTTTGTAATGCCCATCTTTATTGCCATTAATTATTTTAGGGTAGAATGATAGTGGAACTGAGAGTCTTTGAAGTGGACACTCTTGTATCCACATATTTTCCTTTTCCTTGTCTTGTCATGTTCATGTAGGACAACTCCCCAATACCGATCACTAGCGTCTGTCTGCAAGATTCTTTTTCCATCAGAAGGAATCTGTAAAGGTTTTAGTGACTCCATCATCTCCTTTAGTTTTCTGACTGCTATAATTTGCTCTTGTGACCATGGTGGAGTTGCTTTTTATGCATGCCACTGAGTGGTCTTGTCATTTCCAAAAGCCGAGTGACAAAATCCAATAAATAATTTACAATTCCTAAGAACTGTTAGATTTGGACCATTGTGAATTTTTTTTGAGAGACTTCAGTAATTCTTGGGATATGTGAGATTGGGGCTCATTCCCAGAAATTCAATTTGAGCTTGTCGAATGAGCATCTTTTTTTTCGGATAACATGACTCCGTGGGCTTCTGCGAAAGAGATGAACTGGGCTTGTAGCTTGTGATGGGCTTGTTCATCTTGTGAAAAAGAGCAGTATATTATTGATGTAGATCAGGGCTTTATCTAGTATGGGGTCGTAGATTCTGGTCATGGCCTTTTGGAATAGTGATGGGGCTGTTTTGAGACCAAAAGGAAGGACAATCCACTGATAGTGGTGATTTGGAATGTAGAAGGTCATTTTGGGCCTATCTTATTGTTTGATACCCAATTTCCAAAATCTCGCCTTTAGATCGAATTTTGAAAATATTTTAGCCTTTTTTTGATGAAAAGGAAAATTTATTGAATCTCAACAAAACAAGTACAAACCAAGCTCACAGGGAGCTCCAACAGTCAAAACAAATTACAAGTGACATATAAACTCTAACACAACCTTCTCTTTTTTCCCAAATTTCTTCCTAGAAAGGCTTAAAAATCTAGCTTTCAAGCAATATTTAATCAAGTGATCAACTCTAGAAACAGACAAAGCAGAATAGCTAAAAATACAAGAGTTACGATTAAGCCAAATAAAATATTTTAGCCTTTGACAGGCTTGTAAATAAGGAATTCTTATTTGGCAGGAGGAATTTATCATCTACCAAAAATTCATTTAAGGGCTTGTAATTGATGAGCGGTCTTTGTTTTCAAAGAGCCTGTTTTGATCTCATATTGACGTAGATCGCATGTCATGCCCATGATGAGGTGGTTGGTTCAATAAAACCTTGTTGTTGTAGTTTTTTGCATTCTTCAGATGCCATTTGCTGATGTTCTGGGTTCATTCATGGGTGACTTGCCTTGGTAGGGTTAATGTCTTCATTGAGCATGAATGGTAAACTAATGAAGAACTGTTGATTTTTCCATAGAGGACGGTCACATTTTTGGAGGAACTCGACATGACTTGTGACACAAGAATTTTCTATGAGCCTTTGTTTAACCTAGCAGAATGGATCAGGAGGCATTTGGAAATAGTTTGGTATGGATTCCCATGGAGTAAAATGTTGTTTGTATCCAAGGCCACCAGGAAGGATTTGTAAACCTTTTTTCTTGATATAGACATCAAAACCAATAATTAGATCTTTCCTTGGTAGTTTTAAGCCAGTTACACTATGAATGATAGAGCATCGTCGGAAGAACTATAATTTAATTGGTTTACAAATGAGTTTTGTACCGAAAATGCTTCCATTTTGAGCGTGGAAGAATTGTTTTTCTTTCCTCCAATATTTTGGAGGGAGAACATCAGGGTTCCTCATGGTGTATGGTGCTCCAGTATCGAATAAGGCTGCTACTTTGAATAGTCGAGCATATTTTGTAGAGAGAATCTGCATGGAGATGATTGGTGATAGCTGTATTGTATTGATAGCATCCATGTGGTAGAATTCATTTGAATTTTCCACTTGTTCGAATGCACAGATGGACTCTAAATTCATTTCTTCATCAGTAGAGAAGATCGATTCTAGGTCATTTTCCTCAAGAGATATGCATTGTTTGGCATAATGTCCTTTCTTTCCACAGATAAAACATATGTCAGACTTCTTCTTGAAAGAGCGCTTCCTCCTTAGGAATTTGAATGAGTTGTGTCCATTTTCCTTAGAGAATTTAAAGGTCTTAAACCTTTTTTTGTGTTTCATTTCTTTTGGAAGACAAGAAAATGTTGATTCTGATGGACATTTGATCAATGGGTCTTTTTGGCTGCAAACCTTTTCAAACCTCTTGGATTATTTCATTAATTCTTTGATGAATTTGTGCTGAGAGCACATCTTTTCCAATGCCTTTAGAACTAGCTGGTAGATTTCTTCAATTGTAGCATCAACTAGGGTTCTTCTTGTTCCCAAGAGATGTTTGAAGGTTTCTTCTCCTAGTGGTTCTAGTATGGAAGAGATGAATGCTTGTTTTAGATTTGGATCATCAACTCCACCTATTTTGTAGAACGGTTGGGTCATCTTCTTGTAATGCTTCTCCAAATCTCTCTTATCCATTGAACAACATTTTAGTTTGAAGAATTCTTTGTTAGGAATACTGATACAGTATCTTATTTATTTTCATGTAAATCATATATCAAACAAACTAATATAAGAAAACATAGAACAAGTTTCTATAATTGAATTTAAATAATGATAAGAACACTTACATTATATGCAGCGGAATGAATAAGTCCTTCCTTCAATTTTTCTTACCCTTGTATCCTTTCTGTCGCAGGGTATCACCAAGAAACTGAATCGATCTTCAAATATTTTCACAACCTTCCACAATATCCTTAGAATCACTTAGACTAGAGTGGGGAATTCTCAACACATGAGATAGATACAAAGGGAAGAAGAGAAGAAAATATAGAGGCTTAGAAAAGGGCTTTTGTTGTATAGAAAGTCTAAAACCCTAAAACGTCAAAAACTATATCTTCTGAGCATCCGTCTTCAACTCTATCTTAGTATTCCTTTTAAAGCCTCAATTAGATCACTTATTTATTTAAAAAATCAATAAAATAATACGCAACATCATCCCTTAGGTCGAAATTATCATGGGCTATAGCCAGTGAAATTTCTGATTTAATTATAAGCCCGTTAGACTTAAATTCAAGGCCCGTATTATTTTCTATTGATTAATTAATTAAATCCTTTATCAAATTAATTATTTATAATTTTAACCTTGATTTAAACTTATTTATTAATTTAGACAAAATCTCTTTTCTTCTCTAAATTGCATAACTTTGTGAAATTTTCCAAAATTGACCTCGTCAACTTTGATAATTCTAATTGATTATTAAATCAATTAATTGAGAATATCTAGATGATTTTATCCAAGGTAATGTGGGGGCCATGGGCTTATGAAATCAAGCTCCAATAAGTTATCATAAATTTAACAAATAAATTTACTAACTTATTAATACCCCGTGACTCCACTTAAGACTCGGAATTGCACTCTTGAATTTATAGAACACTCTATAAGCAATATAGATACGTTATTAGTTATCCATTGTTACAACCATAATTATCACTCAATCTTCTATAGATAGTCTACAGTGAGAAGGGACTAAAATACAGTTTTGACCCCTCATTGTATTTTATCCTTAAAACACTTAGTTCCAAGTAGATGATATTTTAGTAAACTAATATTAATTACTGAAATGAGATCTTTATCAGTTAGCACCTTGAACCGAACTAAAAGGAAACCATCATTTTACTTCTTCATCAAAAGCTATAGATGTTCATATCTATGATTAACACTCCCACTAATTTATATTATCGAGTTCCCAAGTTGTAATTATGGGCTGGTCCGTAGGGTAATCTTGTAACGAACAAGTCAAAGAACTCAAATAATACAATCAGTTAGAATACTAACCACTCAGAATTAAGATTGAATTGAACTATGGTCAACTATATGATATGACTAGAATAAATACTAATGGCAATTCTTCTATCTTATATATTGTCAATATCGGTCATGTCCGATGTAACAAATACATCTGATCTTATCTACTTTGCTAATGTTCTAGAAAGAACATAACACTACAATGTGCAAGTAGATCATATCGTAGATTGGCAAGTCAGTGTAAATCTTGTGCAGTAACTAATCTTAGGACTAACTTATTCTTGAACATATAATCATATTTATATTTCACTGTGATTACGTCACTATAAATATAATTAGCTATATGCTCGAGATTTAATAGAAGTTTAAATTAAAAAAATAATAATGAAAATAAAACATGTGAGCAAAGTGATTGACCAAGTCAAAAATGATTTCTATTCTTTTATTGATAATAAAATGAGATTTCAAAGAAATTGAGTTTTAATTAGGGCATAAAACCCCAAAAAAACTCTCACTTGCACTAATTGAAACTAATGCCTTAATTCTACTAATCTCATTTCCTTTATATGATTATAAAATGTAGCTTATGGTACTATCTTTGTAAACAGATATGCAAGATTGTCTTTAGATGCAATCTTCATAACCTTGACGTCTCCCCATGCCACATATTCTCAAATTATGTGATACTTCCTTTCTATATGCTTACTCCACTTGTGACTTCGAGGTTCTTTCGAGTTAGCTATCGCTTCTGTGTTGTCACAAAACAACACAAGCAGTTTATCCATATATGGAATAACATCAAAGTTTGAATAGAACTTCTTTATCCAGACTATTTCCTTAGCTGCTTCAGACACAGCTATGTACTTAGCCTCCATTGTGGAATCTTAGATTCCAGACTGCTTTACACTTCTCCATACCAAAACTCCACCCCCAAGAGTAAACACCATTTCAGAAGTAGACTTCGTGTCATGGACATCAGTCTGAAAGTCTGAATCGGTGTAGCCTAAAGGGCTTAGAAAACCACCCTTGTAGACTAACATATAATCCCTAGTTCGCCTTAAATACTTTAGGATATGCTTAACTTCTATCCAATGTTTCGGTCCTCGGTTTGACTGATACCTGCTCACTACTTCCACTACATAGTAGATATATGGTCTAGTACACAACATAGCATACATCAGACTTCCAACTATAGATGTGTAAGGAACTTTTCTCATTGCATCTTCCTCTTCAGGAGTCGGGGGAGACTGCTTCTTTGAAAGATGAATTCCATGGCGGGATGGTAGACATCCTTTCTTGGATTTTTTCATTAATAAATGTTCAAGCAATTTATCAATGTAAGCTATCTGAGATAGATCTAAGAGTTTGTTATTTCTATCCCTAATGATCTAGATATACATCAAATACCACATTCCATAATACATGAATATAATACTATTGAAAAAGTATTATTATATCTTTGGTTAAAGAAGCGGCAAAAAAAAAAAGAAACAAAAAAAGGCGGCATACTTTTGAGAAAGCCCGCAAAATTCTAGAACTAATTTTTAGAATAGCATATTCATCAAGAAAGAAAAAGAAAACTAAAAATACTCAGTCTCTCTCTCTCTCCCACGATCAAGTAGACATTCCTCTTAGCTCTTCCTATTCTTTGTTGTAATCAACTCTGAAAACCACCTTTTCCCTGTGTGAATTGCTTTCCCTTTTTTGGTAAGTAAATCTCTCATTGTTTTGTATTTAGTAAATGTCAGGGTTTTTTTTCTTTCCTATTTCAACATTTTAATTAAAGTTAATATCTATTTTTATCCAATTTATGGCTGATATTTGTTTTTTGGTCTTGTGTAGTTGTGATTTACCATTTTTTTAGTTTGCATTTGGTGATGGGGCTGATTTTGAGGTAGCCATTCTACTTGTTTTTTTTCGTCTTTCTCATCTATTCATCATCTTCTCATATGCTAGGTTCATTCTTCTCTCTATAAGCATTATCCACTTGTATATGATAGTGTATTTTATATAATATACATGGATAACTGTATATATATCTCTATTTTCTTTTGAGTGATTTTTAATCATTTCATTTCAGCTCCATTTTTTACCTTGTTTTAAAGTTCTTTTTGTTCTTCTAGACAGTATATCAATTTTGTTTTTCAGATTGATGATTGGAAGGTTATGGTTTCTTTAGAAAAGAACAGTGACAAGAAGCAGAGAGATTGAGCCATGTTATGGTTTGTGCTTCTTTGGCAATGAAAGGTACATATGTTTCATCTCTATTAGCAGCAAATGTAACATCAAAATAATTTCTCTCCTATTTTTCTTTTATTTAGAGGAATTTTTGTACACATGCAATTCTGAAATCTATTCCATAGATTATTTTTCTCTCTTTCTTAGTAGCTACTGTATCACTGTTTAGCTAGTAGATGTTGATCATAACTCAAGTTTGTTTGGTTCATTTTAGCTGTCCACTTTCAAAATATTATATAATCTATAGTAGTAAAGCAACAAAAGCACTGATATGTCTCATGTGTCTAACATTTAAACACGAACTATTAAGATTATGATACCTTCTATTATTTTGATTATGTCTCATATATTTTACTGGCTAGCTAAGATTAGGATACCTTATATTGTTTTGATTATGTCTCATATATTTCACATATTTCTAGGTATCTTTGTTATGTTATTACTGTGTATGAAGTTTTTTATTTTCATCCATTATTGCGGCATGGGTAGTGTTGTGTGTTGGAATGTATTGAGGGAATTTTGATTTATATATATATATATATTGAATGAATCTTGCTGGTTTGTGTTTCGTTTCTAGTGGGGAGAGTTAGAAGGTTTTGTTGTTGTGGAGTGATTTGCTGTTGCGTGGATTAATGTAATCCTTGTCTTGGTGCTTTGCTAAAACTAAATTAGTTTCTCTGGGGTCTTTAAATAACTCTTACACTTATATTTCATTTTTGAATGACTTGTACTCTCAATAAGAAATGTTAACCAAACCCTCTTTGAAATTTTTACCATTTCCTTGCTTTTGCAGAATAATTTATTTAAGTTTTCCATTTAGTTTTTTTTATATATTACCATGATAAGGAAATGCGTTGAGTCTTATTTGCTTAAACTTACTATTTATATTTATATAATTATACAACAATTAATGATAATAGATATGGTTCTCAGTTTCTCTTGGATATGGTTCTCTGTTTCACTTTTTTACATAGAAATTTTATTATTTAAATGTTAATTGTTATACGAAACTACAACTTGCTTTTGGTCAGTAAATTTCTAAAATTCTTTGACACTTCTATATATTTTATATTCACTACTAATGTGAACATAATTCAAAATAAGCAATAGCATAATATAGAATGATGATTATTGAGTTGCAACTAATGATCAAAAGTTGATAAATATAGTCATACAAAGCTTTCCTATGACCAAATCTCCAATTGGTTTAAAATACAATTATGAGACTGAATTGTAAACATCCACAAATGTTTCAGCATGGAACATTATTTACATGGAGCAGGATCTCAATATTCAAGGAAAAAAATTGAGAGGAGCACTAGCTCCAATTGAAGAGATTTGCTTTAGTTTGTCTATTTGTATGTGGTTCACACAAATATTATCAGTCTATTTTGAAATTGAAAAAGCATACTCTCCTGTCATCTGCACTCATTACTCATTTGTTTGAAATTTTTGTAGTCCTATAATAATTTCACACTGAAGGTGGTTCTCTCATTTTAGGTTCTATTGCTCATATCAATTTGATGTGTTCACAAGTTACTTTAATATTTTGCATATATATCATGCTTTTGGATTTGCCTCAAGATTACTAGTTTTGAAAAAACTGCTGTTTTTTTCATGTTGGTTATCAATTATATTGTTATTTTTGTGCAATGCATTTTCACTATAGGATCATTTTTCAATTTTATATTGGGTTTTATTAAAAATTATATACTTATACTTATCTACAATGAACTCATGTAATGCTCATTGTTGTTTGAATGTATCTGTGTTATGCAATAGTTACAATTATTAGGTCATGGATAAATTATGGATTTTATTTTAATTTTGATGTGTACTACCAATACTAATATAACAAAACCTACAAGTTTTATTTCTTTTCATGGGTTTCATTGGAACTACCTTAGTGTCCTTAAACTAAATGGTATGCCTAATGTGTTGACTGGAGTATCCCCACATTGTGACGAGTTATCTCTATTTAGTTATTCTATGAATCTTGAGTATTTTTGGGTTGTCAAAACTTGAAATAATCTTCATTGTTAATGATTCTCTCTCCCACAAAAATAACAAACTACCTATGCACTTAATTGGGTCAATCCTGATTGGATCATATGCATATATTATTGGAGTTAATAAAATATAGGCAAAAGATGGCAAAGTAAATGTTAGTGACTCGATAAGGTACATTGTATATTGGTTTTTATTCATTTACTTCTTTATACTCTAGAAAAGAAGCTTGTAGAACTTCAACATAAAAAACAAGTATTTTTAACTCTCCATATCGGCAGGGAATAGTGATAGTACATTGTATATGGTTTTTTATTCATTTACTTCTTTTTATTTGTTAGTGAGACCTTGGAACCATTTCTTGCTTTACCTTTTGTCTTTAATTAATCAAATCCTGCATCAATTAGCATAAAGTTCAAAGCAAGCATGTTTTTTTCATTACTAGCTAGAAAATGTCATATCTTGAACAAACTAGTATGTGTATATACAATTAAATATATAAATAATGTAAATGTATACAATATGCACAAATTTTTAATAATATATATTTACATAAATGTTTATATATAAATGCTAAATTAAATATTATCATCAACAACGACTCGTTATAGTCTGATATCCTTCTCCATTATCAACAATTTTATATCATTAGTATTGGTCCAAAAATTTAGTTAGTGTACAGGTTTTTTCTTCTCCATTAGATTTCTAATTGTCTAGTCATAGAATTAATTACATGTAACATTTGATGTCTATAAAGGTGAGTAAACTAGTTTTAAGAGTAGATACAAAACAAGTTATTGATATATATTGTAGTTTGTTGATATTGTTTATTTAGATTATTTTACTAATTATTTTTTTAGCTTATAATAAAAATATCTTGTTTGATTTTGTATGTTAGTGAAATGTATACTCTATACCTCTTGTTTGGAATTTTCTATGTACCTTGTTATTGTAGACACATGTTAAATTGCATGGATAATAATGCAGAGGTAGCATCATTTTTTTTGGCTTCATTAGTATTCATAAAATCACTATTCTTTTTCTTTGTTTATATCTTTCAATTATTATTTTTAAAACATAATTATGCAAATTTTAGAATATGAATAGATTGTCACGTCACATTTCAATAGAAAAATTTGTCAGTTTAGCAATGGGTTCTCTAAAGAAATTAATGATTTTAATTTACAGTGATTTATTCCTTGAAAATATTAATTAATTTCTGTCTTTTTATAATAGTAATGGATGATTTAGTTTTTAAAAACAACTGAGCATTAAACCCAAAAATCCTTTATTGCCTTGGATGCCTAGAATAGGGGAACTTGACTTGGGTTAACAGTTCAAGAAAAACTTTAAATGCAATAGGGAAGATATATATCAAATATTTATGTGTCTTTATGTTTTAGTGCAGGAGAAAACAATTAGGTGAAATTCATGGTAGATTGGGTACTTTGTGTATATATATATATATATATTTTACCAGATATGTATTATATTTACTTGATGTGAACCTAGTCTTGATGTGTGCCATATACACTCAAGGATCTCTTTGGCACTACTCTTCAGGTATATAATACTAGAAGAACTATATATTATTGGATTGAGCTGAACTTTGAGCATATTCAGAATTCATCTATATTGTGTATTTTGTTTATTGTTGTTGAGTGTCAAGATGGATACTGGAAAATGGTTTCCGCATATAATTTTGATGATAAAAGATAAGGAAGTATGTTAAATAATTGTTCTTCAAAATAAATTATGTATATGTTGTTGTTGTTGTTCTTCTTCAGTATTGGGTTGATAATAGTTTTCTTTCATCTCCACCACTTTTTTTTCTTCATATTCTTACTAGAAGACTGAACCTTAAAATTATTTAGATCATTTTGTGCACTTAAGGTTTTCTATGTTCTAAGCACATATTATACCAAAGAATAACATCACTAGAATCTAAAATGGTTACACAATATCTTGTACTTGTTTGTTTGTATTTTGTTTTTAGAGAAGTTTGTTGGGTTTTACTTGCATTGTTTTGCATATTTTAAGTAGTATTGTTTATTAGGGCACAAATAGTTCACTAACTTCTATACAAGTGAATATTACTATGCTGCATCCTTAATTAAATATAGAAATTATGATAAATTGAATATTTTAGAAAAATAATCTTGATTATTGTTTAGCTTTACATTGTTGTAAATTCATCAAAATCAATGCATTGTGCGATAGTTCTTTGATATTGGTGGTGTCGACTTAGGCAATAGTATTCATACACTATAATAACCTCAACGAAGTGGAAAGAGTATAAAGGGCATTTTTGGAAGACCTTATCCCTCGCACACTATTTGAAGGCTTTGTTGTGTTGGCATTTGGAAGATCATGAGTTGTTACCTTCGCTTTTGAATATGTTGAATTTTGTAAGAAAGTTTTGTTGTTGTTAATTACTATTTATGACTATTTTTCAGATTACTATTTACGTAATGTTGAATGTTTTACCACTATTTTTTTATTTGACAAAAATATATTTCGACAATTTTAAATGCATCAAAAGTATATTTAATAAAACAAGTTCTAATTGCAGCAAAAAAATAATAATAAATGAAACATGCTTTAATGATACTACAATAATTAAACAAGTGTTATGTAAACTAATATTTAAAAATACTTCAAACTTATTCTAATATTAAAATAATACGAAAAATTATTATGCAAACTATTTTATATAATACACAAAATGTGTTATTATAATTTGTATCACTAACACTACTTTATAAGTACAATAAAGTATTATATAATCTATTATAAATAGAATAATGAAATTATTATATATTCATTAAAATAACACACCAAAAGTGTTATCTTAGAACATACAACAACACTTCTTTATAACTATGGAAAAGTGTTATGCAAAGTGCTTGGACCTACAATAACATTGCTTTCTTTAACACATCAAAAAGTGTTATGATATGTGTTTGATAATACTTTTTCGGTCTTATTGAAAGCACTTTTTCTTGTAGTTACCTAAAACATAACTCGCTTCACCCAAATCCTCCATTTGGAACTGAGTGCCCGACAAATTCTTTACATTTGATAATTTCTTAACATTATTTCCAATGAGTAAGATATCATCTACATAAAGAACCAGGAATACCACTATTTGATTTGCCTTCAGTTGGTAAACACAAGGCTAATCAATATTTTGTTTAAAGCCATAGGTTTTGATTATTTCATCAAACCTAATGTTCTAGGAACGATAAGCTTGCTTAAGTCCATAAATGGACATATTCAACTTGCAAACTTTTCCTTCTCGTCCAACTACCTTGAATCCTTATGGTTGATCAATATAAATGACTTCGTCAAGCTTCCCATTAAGAAAAGTTGTCTTGACAAACATTTGCCAGATCTCATAGACGAGAGCGATTGCTATGGTTAGGAGGATGCGAATGGACTTGAGCATGGCTACCAGACTAACAATTTCCTCATAGTCCACACCTTCTCTTTGGGTATAACCCTTTGCCACTAATCGAGCTTTATAAGTTTTGATCTTTCCATCAATACCTCGTTTCTTCTTGTAGATCCACTTCCATAAGTTCCCAAACATAATTTGAGAACATGGACTCCATTTCCTGTTTCATGGATTTAAGCCATAGTTCCCGTGGATGCCAAATATCCACAAGGAAAAATATATGATCCCATGTTTAAATAATTAAGGGTCTGTAAGAATTGAACAAACAAGCAACATATGGACGCCAAACAATTCCCACTCTTAAAAGACTTTCATTACATGTCCCCCAAGGCATCAGAAAAGAATAGAAAAGTACAATCCAGCACTAAGAACACCCCACGCAAGGTCACCTGACACCTTACTCAAAGTATCATGCTTAATCAAAAAGCCAACTAGCACCAAAGGAGGTGGCCTCTCGCGGAGCTTGTGGCCTCACGTCGATTGTAGCACCTCATGCTAAAGAGGCACCTTGCTTAAAGAAAAGCCTAGTGCTAGGAGGGCGCCTCGTGCTTGGAGGGGCCTTACACCAGGAGGGTCCCTCGCGCTTGGAGGGCCATCGTGCCTAGAAGGGTACATCGCACCAGGGATGTCTCACACATGGGGACCGCAGGGAAATGCTCTCGCAAAGTGAGACTCTCGCCTCATGCAAGGAGATCAGGTCTCATAGCATACATCGCAGGCCTCGTTGAAGAGGCCTTATCTCCCTCCCTAAGATAAGCGCCACAATCGGGACACCTCCTTCCCTATGGGCCTCATAAGATGTAGAGTCAACAACCTCTTGAACATGCATTCGATGAAGGATAGAGAAGACCTCACAATGATTCAATATTAAGTCAGAAGCGGTGGGAAAAATGAAGCGTGTTATCAATGATAAAATATAAGGATTCCAATACTTGAAGCTCATAGGAACAATGTATCTTGGGAAGGTGAGAACCAACGTATGACTGAAAGAGCTCGTACAAGTATGGAATCACCTACAAACCAAGAGGAGGTAGGGTATAGACACAAATTTAACGCCAGACAAGTTTTGGCAGTACAAGAATAATACATACTAAGGGCTCCCCAAGCATGCCTGTGAGGTTCATACCTGACAAGTAGTGGAGGTACGACATGGTACCATGGCAAGAATAATTTTGCAGACCCCTGACATATAGAGTCGATCACCACTCCTCCAACACAACTACCACCTGCAGCCTGGATATGCAGCTCCTTGCCACTTCAGGACCACAATGTACCAAGAGCCGTTAGAGCTCACCTATAAATAGGACCTCACTTCATCATTGAAGGGGGTTGGGAAAATTTTGTAACCCAATATCATTAAAAGAGAAATACACAAGTTTTCCTCCATTGTTTTTATGCAACTTTTGTCTATGTTCTTCTAAGTTCACATAAGTTTTCCAACCTAAGTTAGTTGACGAGATTTTACCATCAATAATTTGGGGCCGTCTGTGGGAAGGAAAATTATCAAGCCACTATTTTTCCATCAATTTCGACAAGAAAAATGCCAAGGCGTTCAAAACGCCTACGTGAATCTCATGATGTTGAGAACAACCTTGACGGAGGCCAACTAAAAGCCTCAAGAAGAGACCCTCCACCACCTGAGAATGGAGGTATGTCAAAGGAACATCTTGCTCCTCGAGTGGAGATGGAGGCATCACTCCCGGCTGTCCAACCTAGGGGAGGTCATTGTGAACCATTTGGGATCCGTGTGGGTGACCTGAGTACGCACCCTCCACCACAATCACCAATTGTATCATGCTCTGGCCATCGAGATCCATGCCCTTCTTCGCACAGGCTCGACAACAGTCTGCGGGTATACTCCATGAGCTCTAGCTTCAGAACTCACTTTTATGAGAATGAGATATGCGAGTTTTACTTAAAAAATCAAAGGTTGGAAGCCACAATAAAGAACACGCAGGAGGTGTTGAATGACCTGCTGCAAGGGACATCAAGCATGCCCTTCCCCCAGCATCGAAAAAAAGAGCATGTACAAGGAGAAACCACCAAACCCGTGGACGGTGGAAAAACACAACTCTCCACTAGTTATACCTTTCACCCAGAATGCAAGTAAGATTATACTCCAATGACAAAACCTTATGCGAACCCCACCTACGGGAGGTGGGAACCCGAGACTACCCTCAAAATAGCTTCAACTGACTTTAGGAAGAAATTTAACCAGAGAGGTTCCGAGGAAAAAACCACACCCCCTGCAGCTCCCCCGAGGGACACAATCAAACTAGGGGTTAAGTTTGAGAACCTGTAAGACTCCTTAAGCAAAAAGAGGGGGGAACTAGACAGCAAAATGCAAAGACTTCGAAGCAAGATAGGCACTGCACCTAGGGGTCACAGAGGTGACAATGGATTCGACCACGAGTCACCCTTTACAAGGGATATCCAGGTTGAGAAACTCTCCACAAACTTTAGAGAGCCTCGCATGACTCTGTACGAGGGCACTGCATACCCAAAGTATCACTTAGACACCTTCAATGGTTTGATGAAGTTAAAGGGGCCAATAGCAGGGTAAGGTGCCATTACTTCTCAATTACACTCAAAGGAGTTGCGTACAAGTGGTTTAAGAGGTTAAGGCCAAGAAAAATAAGGTCATGGCAGTAGTTCTCTAGCAAATTTCTTTACCAGCACCACACGGTCCGTGATTTTGTTATGACGAGTACCATCCTCGCTAACATAAAGCAAGGGAAGAGTGAAAATCCTGAAGAGCTATATCCAAAGATTCAATATGGAAGCAACTAAGCTATAAAGTACAACTAAAGTGGAGCTCAAGATGGCTATCACAGCCGGAGTTCGTCCAAGAAGCAAGTTATGGGATAACATGCTCAAGAGGGAGATTACAAACTTAGACGACTTGTTTGAAAGAGCACAAAAGTATATACCTGTGGATGAGGGCAATAAGAACTTGCATGTTGTGGATCACCCTTCTACCAATATGTTTGAAAACTCCGCGTAGAAGAGATCGCTTTGGTAAAGAAGTCACTTATCAATTTGAAGAATTGGAAGAGGTCTTGTAGAGTTCAAGAACTTCACTTAACTAGTTAGATAGTAGTAGTAACAGTAATAGCTAGTAGTAGTTATAGTATGTTTATTATTGTGGATTTTGGTTCGAGCCGGGATTTAGTTGGATACTCGTAGTAACACTTGTAGATTTTATAAGTTTAACCTATAGTTTAAGAATATTCATTATAACCTAAGGTTTGATTAATATGAATGATTATGAAGATGATATTTATTAGACTATAAGGTTTAGATAGAGCCAATAAGATAATGACACTTGTCATGTGTATGTTTAATGAAAAATTAAGTATTTTTGAGGAATAGTTTATTAAGAGTAATATTTGAAAATCCCAAAGTCTGCCAGCAGCTTTGAAATCGTTATTAGACTCAGTCAAAGCTGTTTACTCAATTCAAATTAGGCTGCAAAAAGTGTAATTACGTGTATAATATTTCAGCATATGCCGATATATCGTAGCTCTAGGGGGCGATATATCGCCTCATGGGGATACGAAAAACATGTAACTTCGCACGACCACTTCGATGAGCCTCGGGAATATGAGCCCAGGTGATATATCACCTATGGTAGGCGATATATCAGCTCTAGGGCTACATTTTCAAATGATTTTGAAACCGAGCTCATTTTATTCCATAAACCTCTTGATAAGCCAGAATCTTTTTGACCGAGTCTTAAGCCTCTGCTGAACGAATATTCAAATGATTTTCAATTAAAAGTCATTATTTTTATTCAAGCTAAAAGAAGATCTTTTCATTCTAGAACTCTATAAATAGGACCTAGTACCCAGCAATTTCTTCATTCATCAAGCTGAGTTCAGAGCCTTCAAGCTACTAGGTTTACTTTAGAGTGTTAAACACTTGGGTTGGGGTTATAAGCTTTATCATTCTAAGCTTATTAAACACTTGGGAAGTAAGGTTCATAGTGTGTATTTCGATTTCGAGGTGTAGTTCAGTTATAGTGCATTCAAAGGTATTCCTATTCCTAGTTCATCTCTGTATATTTCCTTAATTTTTTTTTATAGTTTTTCTTTACTCAAAGCCTAACTCAGTATTCTTTATTCTTGGTCAGGCATCTAATTTCTTTGAACTTGAGGTTCTTATTGGTAAGTATCTTCTCGATGGTTTAGTTCATTCTTTTCATCTCTTTTCTTTTAGAATACTCACCTCTCTATTGATGGTTTTTAGGAGTGTTCCAAAATCCCGTCCTTGTTCTCGCATCCCGGTTTTGTGTAAGGAAAATAGGATAGTTCCTATGTGATATGTGCTATGTTTATATAATATGTTATGATTATGCTATAGTATGATTTATATGTTATGATATATGTATGTTTTGGGGCTTATAGTTGTTATATAACAAACCCTAACACTTTTATGTTTTGGGCTTATAATTGTGATATAGCAAACCCCAACATTTTTATGTTTTTGGGGCTTATAGTTGCTTAGTTAGCAAACCCCAATAGTTACCATGTACATGGGTTACAATTATGATATATGTGTTATAGTATATGATATATGTTCATAGTTTATAGTTTATGTGTATGATTATGTTTCATGCTTGTAGTAGATTTTCCTTGCTATGCATTAGGCTCATTCCTTTATGTTTTATATGTGCAGGAAAATAGTTATGGCGGCGGGAAGATTCTTGGAGGCTTGGGAATGTGTATTGAGGAAGAATGGATTTGGTGGACTGCGTGAACGATTCAAGGATGAAGTTGTTTTTAGTCATTTCAATCTTATTTTCTATGTATTTTTCCGCATCTGAGTTGTAACGAATTTTAAGATTTAAATTTATGTTTATTTTAATATTTTCAAAACAATGGGATCCCATATCCTAAATGAATTTTAACCTTTGCTTTACAATTTATAATAATGTTATGGTTATTTCATATGTATTTTTTCTTAAGATTAGTGTCTGTGTATAGTAGTTTTTAATGGTCCAAGGTCTAGAATAGTTGGGTCATTACAGGTCTACAAGAAGGCTTCAAGGAGAAACTAGAGAGATTCATTAAGCGTAACATCTGATAAGACTCCCTTTAGTTGAGTCGCTCAAGAACCAAAGAAGTCACCTCAATTGGTCCCCATGAAGTAGTAGTAGTAGTTGGCTTGTAAGGAATCAACAATTTCACCATAGTTGGCTTGAGTTATGCCTCGTAAGGAATCAACAATTTCACCATAGTTGGCTTCCACTAGATGTAATCTGTCTTGGTAGGATCCAAAGAGGTTGCCAAACTGACTCCAGGATGTCATACGATAATGACATTGGACTTACCCTTGCATGTTGTTTACTATTACTGATGTCAAGCACCCATCTTATGTATTACATCTCTCATTTCCAAGGACACTAACATGACACACATACTACCCTTGTCAGTTTGAATTTTCAAAGCATATAAGAGAGGAAGAAAAATAAAATGCTTGGCAAGATAGATCCCATCAACAACTTGGGAGATATTAGACCCTGCCTCAACATGCACCTAGCCATGTGCACAATAGGTACCTAGACTCGCAAGCCTCAAAAGGCACCTAGCCATGCATGAAATAGGTGTCTGGCCTCGCGAGCCACAACAAGTAACTAGCCATGTGCAAAATAGGTGTCTAACCTTTTGGGAATATATATAACAATTCTTATAATATATATACATGTGAGCAATGAACCTAATAAGACAACATTTGAATCTATAACGACTTGCTACCTTTATAAAATCTAAGAAAGTCAAAAGGTCCCTCAAGAGTGACCTCCTCACAAACACGCCTACCCTACAAAGGGACTAGGTCGCAGAAGACAAAAAGGGGAGCCCAAAGAGATCCCTATGTCCAAATCGACCAAATTTACTTACCAAGGGAAAAAGGACCTTCAAGGAGGTCTTAAAAAAGAAAACTATCTCGCAATCAATAAAAGGGCCTTGAAAAAAGGTGCTTGCGGGGATTCACAAGTTCCATCTTCCTATAAGGGTCCCAACCCAATGGGAGATCACTTCAAAAACCAAAAAGGGTCCTCATAAATGATCCATGGTCGGCCGAGGTCACCTAGCCCAAAAAGGGTCACAAAGAGGACGCTTGTGAAAAGGGTCTTGAGGAAGACGTTTGCAAAAAGGGTTTCAAAGTAGACGCTTGCAAAAATAGTATTATGCATAATGAAGAGAAGGATGCTTCTCGTACAAAATAAAACATGCGCACAAAAATATATAAAAGGATAGCGAGAACCTAAAGGGTCAACTTATCCTTACAAGTAGTCAAGGTGCACAACCAGCCATGAATCAC
Source organism: Humulus lupulus (assembly GCF_963169125.1). NCBI lineage: Eukaryota > Viridiplantae > Streptophyta > Magnoliopsida > Rosales > Cannabaceae > Humulus > Humulus lupulus. The sequence goes on from NC_084793.1 coordinate 103,940,842, forward strand.
ACGCAGTAGAGAGATCCCAAAGGGAACCCTTTCAAAATGAAGCTATTGGCATTATGACCATGAGGACTTGCAAAAGTTCGTCACAAGAACAAGAACAACTTCTAAAAGTTCCAGACCAAGAAAAATGAGGCTTCTTGAAGTCTCATACCAATGAGAGAAACGGAAAGGGATTTACACTTCCCTTATACTTGTGGGAACATGTGAAATTATCTTGTGAACATGGTATATCTAAAAGAGTTACGAGATAAGGGTTTCTTATGTCGTAGGCTCTTGGAGAAATGCACCCACAATGCAAAGCCGCAATTCGGTAGCCTTCAAATGGAATACACCTGCATTGCTAGGTCGCAATGCAAGGTCAACTTTGGGATATCTCTTTTGTAATATCCATCTCGCAAAACAAGAGGCATCTCAACTCATACTTTACAAAGTGTGAATGATGGAAATCCTCCTTCGACCTAGGCTCCCAATTGAGTTCGATTCCTACCTTAGATATTCCTCATTGCATAACCAAGTAAAGATGTCCAAAATGAATAGCTCAAGTCGACAAAGGGACGAGATGCCTCACAACTTGCGAGAGGGTCTCGCGTAGAAAGGGCACCCTCCCTCGGCAAGGTTTCCTTCAGCCTTTTAATTCAACTGGGCTCAACTCCTTCACTGGACATATATCTAAATGCCACCATACAGCCAAAAATGAAGAATGAAGTCACAGAGGCACAAAACGAGGCTAAGAGGCATTGTACAGCGAGAGGACCCTCGCATAGCGAGACCAACTATAGCATAGTTCTTCTAAGCATTCTTGCCTAAGTGTTTAACGTGCCCCTAAGCCTCATATAAGCCTTATCCTTGAAAGGAAGGTCAATGAAGGTCTTGTCATGTCAACAGATGATGAACGAAGAGAAGAATGAAAGCCTCACCATGTGAGAAGGTCTCGCTGTGCGAGACACAACAAGTTCTTCCTCACCCAATAGTGCTGAATGACATCCTTTGCTGCCTTATATGCCTCCAAGCATAATGCAAGTATCACATTCATGAAAAAGGTGACATGCAAGGCCTTCACATATTGACGGATGAAGGTTGAAGGCTCCAAGGCGCAAACGAAGGCTAAGAGGCCTTGCTATGCGAGAAAGTCTCACATAGCAAGGTCACCTTCCCCCCGATGCTCTCGCATGTCTTTGTTTTTTGAACTCGCATGTCCATCCTTAGTTCCTTTCACTCAACACTCAATTATACCATCCAAAGAGTGTTCTCAAGTGCCATACGCTTCATCTATGCCTAGTCATCTTGTGAGGTCTCACAAGACAATAACAGCATGCCATGTTGTTCGAAAACTCCCCCATGGATGTAATGCTTGCTTGAATATTGATTAGTTGTCTTTCCACTTGCACTACCATAACAGCACGGTGTATGCTACCATTGTCACCAGCATAACAAACTTCGTTGATAAATTCTCACCATCGACAACTCAGTTTACAAGAAGGCACTCAACACATCCACCAGAGCATAGTAAGTGTAGCATCATAATAATACTATAAGGATGCCTAAAGACCTCCTCATAGGCTGGGAGAAAGTGTGGATGCCAAAAATTCACAAGGAAAATTATATGATCCCATGTTGAAATAAGTAAGGGTCTATATGAATAGACCACCCAAACGACATATAGACGCAAAAAAAATTCCCACTCTTAAAAGACCTTCATTACATGTCCCCTAAGGCATAAGAAAATCATAGGAAACAAAAGAGAAAAATCTGGCACCGAGCACACCCCGCGAAAGGTCACCTGACACCTTACTCAAAGTATCATGCTCCATCGACAAGCCAACTCGTACCAAGGAAAAGTAGCAACAAAATGAGGTGGCCTCTTACGGGGGTTGTGGCCTCATGTTGATGGTAGCACCTTGCGAAGCACGTTGCCTCATGCCAAAGAGGCGATTCACACCAAAGAAGAACCTTGCGCTAGGATGAGCCTCGCACCTGGAGGGGCCTCGCGCCTTGGAAGGTGCCTCATGCCAGGAGGGCGCCTCGTGCTAGGAGCGGCCTCGCGCCAGGGGTATCTCGCGCATGGGTCTTAGGGCAATGGTCTCACGCAGGGGCATCATGTCTCATAGCATACGTCACATGCCTCGTTGAAGAGGCCTTATCTCCCTCCCTTAGATAAGCGCCACCAACAGGACACCTCCTTCCCTGTGGGTCTCACTAGATGTAGAGTCAAGGACCTTTTAAACATGAATTCAAGGAAGGTTAGAGAAGAACGCACAATGATTCAGTATTAAGTTAGAAGAGGTGGGAACAACGAAGCGTGTCATCCATGATAACATATAAGGATTCCACTACTTGAAGTTCATAGGAACAACGAATCTTGGGAGGGGTGAGAACCTATGTATGACTCAAAGAGCTCGTACAGGTACAGAATGCACCTACAAACCAAGAGGAGGTAGAGTACGGACACAATGTCCATGCCAGACATGTAGTGGCAGTACAAGAATAGTACGTAGTTAGGAATCCCCAAGAACGCCTATGAGTTTTGTACCCGACAAGTAGTGGTGATTAAAGCCCAAACGTGACTTCCACTTAGCTGAAGAGTATAGATGGGCGTTCGATTCCACAAGGAGGTAATAAACAAAGAACAAATAAAATGGTTAGAAGGTAAGTAATGTGAACGCAGTAAAAGAAATTATATTTTTATGGTTTTGAAGAATTGAAATGAAAATAAATGATAAAAGGGGTTTGGTGATTGGGGTAACACAATATATTTTGGTGACCTATCTACTTTGATAATTTGCAAATGTATTTGAGTAATAAAATCTCTTAGTTGATGTACATGCATATGTTATTGTTATGAGAAACCTAAAATCGACATAATACCATTGTCAATATGCAGTAAAAGACTACTTGCAAAATAGCAAATTAATATCTCATGCTAATACTATTGTTATGAGACATCTAGAAGCGACACTATACCATCTTTGCGATAATGCTGTAAAAGACTACCCATAAAATAATAAAATTAATATAAAATATTTTAGTAAAATTATATAGAAAAAGGTAGATTGAATCTATATAAAATTAATAATAAATATTAATTGCAAGAATAATGATTAAAATATTAAAACTCAAATATTTGAACATTAAAACATGTTTATAAATTTAAAATAAAAATATTACAATATACAAAACTTTACCCTTATCCTCACCAAAAGAAAACTCTAGCCTAATTTAAAAGTCATTCTCACATTTTCCATTGAAAATGTGAGAAGACTAGGCTTGGAGGTAAAATGGAGAAGAGGAAATAGAGAGAAAAGATGGTAGGGAGAGAAGTGTGTACAAAATGTATGTTTTTCAAATGAATACTACATCCTATTTATAGGTGTAGAATACAAATAAACTATGGTGGAAATGACATGTAGCAAGCTACCATTGGTTGAGAGGGAAGCACATGGATTGCTAATTTTTGTTGAAAAGAAGAGACTTCTATTGGTTGAAAATGAAGCATACGGATTACCAATGTTCGTTGGAATAAGTTGCAATTGACATCTCTTATTGATGGAGAAAAAATTGCATGGATTGGTGACATGGCATCTTCATGAATTGGATTGAGCTTTTTCAATGTGGGCTTGATTTCTTCAAAATGCCAACTTTCTTCATTTTCGTCCACGTTTACTTCCTTTTTCTTTTTGCTTTATTTTATTCAACCAAAATTGTATCATTTTTCTACAAAATGAAAACAAATTAAATATTTTCATTTATAAAATATATCACATTAATTCCATGAAAATATTATATAAAACATAATTTATTTTGACAATTAAAATCAATAAATGTTTATTTTTTACCCTTAATCACAACCCCCAACTAGCTTATTGCTAGTCCCTAGCAATTCAAGCGGATAAAATTATTACCAAGTCGAAACAATGAAGGAAATCATGCCAAATTACTTAATAAAATGTTTAGTGCGAACTTAGAAAATGCTATTTAAAACTATCAAAGTTGTAATCAAGAGTTTTGTGTGTGTGTGTGCACCAAACAATATCAATCTTTTCATATTTCATAACACAAACAGTTTTGAAAAAATCACCAAGGAATAAAGTCTCAACTCCAAATCCTCGAAAAGGTATTGAAAATATTTTTAGCAAAAGGTTGAAACTCTTGGAGTCGAAAATATATCAATGAACGCTCAAAATGGATATTATCATTTTAGGACAATCAATTTAAATAAGCATTGATCAACAGATAGGTCAATCAATTAATTGGAGCTCAAATGACATAGAAACATTCGGGATTTACAAAATAACACTAAGAGCCAAAATAAAAAACAATACAAAATTTAATAATTGACTTTGTTTTTTTTTTTTGATAACACAAATTGAAACAAATATAGTAATGTTGATTTTTTTAAAAAAAAAATTATTTCAACAAAACTACAAAATATGGAAAATGAGAAATTACAACAAAAAAATAAAGAAAAATACAATAGATTAAGAGAAAATTACAACAAAAGCTCTTTTAAACAAAAATTATCCCTCTAGTAAATGATATTTTAAATTCCAAAAATTAATTTTTACCAACTAAATTAATCAATAAAAGTTCAAAAAGTTGTTCTCTCATTCTCACAACTCACAAAAAATAAAATCTTTAAAACTAAGGATTTTTCTCAACTGAACGTGTTAACAATTTTTTTTCAATGTTTGATTGTGCATAGAATAACTCTCAAAATTACTTCGTAAAAGTAAAAATATCAAAAATGATCTCACGAAAAATTTGTTGTCATGAATTTTTGAAAAATTTAACTCAAAATTTTAAAATGGTAATCTAATTAGTTTCAACGCGTGAATATGCTCACTACCCCCAACATAAATGAGACATTTTCCTCAATGTCTAATGTTATGCACGTGCCAAGGGTAAAATTGAAAATGAGATCCACCCAAGAAAAAACAAAAAAACAAACACACAAAAAGTAAATACACAAAACAGAAAGGAAAGATAAAACATGATTAGTCTTTGATAGACAGATGCATCGCTCCCAGGCAAGTATACCAATTGCATATTGGCGTACTATCCATTATAAAATATGATTTTTTTTTATCCTACGTCTCAAAAATAGAATCGTTAACCACATTTTTAGGAAAAAGAAAATGTTCAGTTTCAAAATCGTGGAGGAATTTATGTGATTTTGAGAAAAAATTTATGATTTCCTCCATGACTTTGTCTATCACATCAGTATGATAACATTTGATTTCATTCTGAGTGGTTGAAGGAATTTCAGCATGGGAAAGAATTTCACTCCAAATGGCAGTGTCATCATCCTTAATAGGTTTATCAAACACGGGAGTATAGGATGGTGGCATTGTGTCATCTTGTGATTGGAATGGAATTAAATTATGTGAGAGAACAACATCAGTCCATTCCGAAAATTGAGAGTTAAGTCCTCTAAGTTCCTCCATAAATTGTGTATTAAACTCTCTTTGTGCCTCCATAAATGTGTGTAAGTTGTCATTTAAGGAATCCCTATCAGTTTAGACACTATATGGAGGTTCTTGGCGGAAGTTAGGAAATTTTTCTCAAAATTCATGTCAAGTGGTGCATTGTAGTTGTACTTAGACTTCCAACTAAAATCTACGGGATTGTTCCAGCTAGAATTATGATTCCTATGGTTGACTCTTTCAGGGTCACAATAATGTTCATCAGAACCAACCTCGGGAGCCTCATAACTTTCTCTGTCATACTTAGTTTCTAAGACCTCAAGTTCGTGGTACTCTCTTACACTAAGTTTGTATGTACCCCTAAAATGGCTAGTACCCTCAGTAGCACTAGAATTATGATTATTTTCGAATGAAGAATAATACATTGGAAAATAATGCTCGAAACATTTCTTTTCTTCATTATTCTTTTTTTTTCTCAATTTTTTTAGATGAAAAAAATTCTATTATATAATATAAATTAGAAAATAATACTGAAAGAAATGAAAATAAAATAATTGACTAAAAACAGATGAATGATAATCTTAAGGTTTACCCAAAAAATGGCTACTGATGACGTGGCAGGGATCTCTCACACGTGGTTGACACGTGGCAGAAGTGCTATTTGATTATCGACCAGAAGCACATCACTTCGTCAGGCTTAACTTTTAGATACGACCAGGCTAGTCGTATAATTTGATTTATTTCCTTCTAAGTTGTAATCTTATAATAATTGCATTGAATATTTCCTCATTATTACCTTGATACGCGGTTATTAAGGAAAGATATGGCCCATTGGCCCATGTAACCCTCCTTGAACCTATAAATATACATGAAATAGCTCAAGGAAGGGAATTTTTTGATCCCTGAGTTTCTTCGCTAAGAAAGAGAGAGAAAGAGAGCTATAGTGCAATTATCAATCGTTTCATTGTATTTCTTTCAAGGTTTGTGAAACTCAAGAACCATAGTTCTTTGATCACGGCTTTAAGATTCAATATCAATAATAGCACTAAGTGGACGTAGGTCATTACCATTCTTTGGGGTCGAACCACTATAAATCCTTGGTGGTTTCTCCTTTTCCATTGGATTACATTCTTAATTGTCGTTTTATCTTTTGTCGTACATTTGACTCCGTGTCATTTGTCAAATCAAGGGTCAACATTCTAGTGCTTTCATTTAGAGTTTGACAAAAAACTATGAGAAAATCTAATGGCAAAAACATCCAAGAAGACTGGACAGCCTGCTGGCGCTGCACCATCCCAACCTCCTCCCCCAAATGTGGCTGAAAATGAACCACATTTGGAGTTTGATGAGGAGGAGTTAGATTCCAAAACACTGAAGGAAACGCTAGGAGTGTTGCAGGATGAGTTGGCTAATCTGAGGGCCAATCAGGAGAATGCTGCGGAGATAATGGCGCTGCAACAAAGAGAAATAGAACGCTAGCGCCAGGAGCAGAGTGAGCGGCAAGCAGAAATGGATCGTCGGCAGAGAGATACCATGGCTGCCCTTGAAGCAGCCATTCAATTAGCTAGGAGTCAGGTTGTGCTAACCTCCCAGCCAGATCAGCCACCAAATGCGCCACCTCAAAAAGGTCCCAATCCAAGCCCTTCGCTCCACTCGGCAAGCCCTCAAAGGCTGGAGCAACCGCCTATGGCTCAGGATGATGTCCCACCTAGGGATCATGAGCAGCAGCCTCCATCTCAGAATAGTAGAGGCAATCCCCAGCGCCTGAGGCAGAATAGGGTCGGGCAACCGCCCCACAGCCCTAGATGCCCCAGGGATGAAGAGCCAAATCTACCGAGCAGGGGGCAGCTTCCTTCTGCCAACAGGAGGACACCAAGTCAGGCTCTGTGGTCAGGGGCCCCCCACGGAATAACAATGCATGGGGACCCAACGACCAGCACAGGCCACCCCCTGACGCTCGAGAAATCCCAGCCCGAGGAGGAAATAGCATGAACAGCCGGTCACGCTGTAGTCAGCCACAATTCAGAGATGTCCATGACTATAATGAAGGCGATTTCGGCAGAAGAAATGCTGGTTGGAGAAATGAAGAAGGAGGTGTAGGCAGAAGCCCCCCACCTAGAGAAAATAGGCCAGCTAGCCACAATGCTAGGGGGCAACCCAGGCAGCAGAACGTCTTTAGTCGGCTAGGAGCTAGCGAGCAGACACGTAGAGACGATGATTTAAGGGACGTACTTAATGGCTGCTGTGAGAGGCACGACGAGTACGCTCCCCCAGCACCGGCGGCCCCAGCAGTCCCAGAAGATGTTCAGGCTCAGATTGATGCTCTGAACTAGGCGGTACAACAACTGGTCGGGGGACGAACATCCCATATCGAGTACGATAGGAGGAGGCGCACTCCCTTTGTATAAAGGATTGTTGCAGCTGAAACCTCTAGTAAGTTCAAGATGCCAACTTTGCTGAACTTTGACGGGTACAGAGACCCAGTATCTCATGTTAATAAGTTTGAGATACAAATGGATATAAAGAAAGTGTCGGAAGATGCCCACTGCCGGATCTTCCCTGCGACACTGTCTGACACCGCCCAGGAGTGGTTCTTTAAGTTCCCTCCTGCTAGTATAGTATCTAGGGAGATGTTCGTAAAGGAATTTTACGGACAGTTCTACGCGGGTCGCGTACACCCCACAGAGGCCAACCAGCTGATCGAGATACGCCAGAAAGAGGGAGAGCCCTTGAAAGAGTATGTCCAACGCTTCATGCGAGCAGTAGCTAGATCCAAGACAGTGGGTGATGAGGGTAAGATGATGGCTCTAACTGCTGGGGTTATGCGCCATTCACCCATTTGGAGTAGCCTTAGAAAGAATGGGGTAAGAAGTACCCAAGATTTTTTGGATCGGGCTGATCGATATATCAAGCTCGAAGACACGATTGCCAATGAAGGGAAATCGCCAACAAAAGACAAGGGGCCCAAGGTAGAACCCGCCAAAGCCTCCAACGGGTCAGAAAATCCCAATGGCAACGGGAATGGCAGTGGTTGGAACGGTGGAAAATGAGCGAACAATGAACCCTCAGCTTCTGAGAGTAAATGCCCCAAAGGCAATCGATACGAGTCGAGATTCACTAAATACATGGCCCTTGTCGAAAGCCGAGCTGAAGTCTACCAGGCGACCAGCTCAAGTGTGCCTTACAAGCGACCCACAGCTATAAGGAAAGATATCTCCAAGAGAGATAAAAAAAAAATGTCATTTTCACAACGATTACGGGCACGAAACCAATGAATGTAACCAGTTGAAAGACGAGATTGAGTTCCTGATCAGGCAGGGAAATTTAAGAAGATATGTGCAAGCCGCAAGAGGGTCTCAGCGAGAGGCTCAAGTTGGCAACGAGCAGGCGCTTGCATGCCAACGCTCGCCACCTCTACAGCCAGCTCCTGTGGCAGGGACTTTACTCACTATCTGCGGAGGCCTACATCTTGCAGGAGACAGTGGGAAGGAAAGGGAACGATACGCTCGAACCCTACGCCACGACCAGGACATCGAGATGATGAGTGTGGAGGATCGAGCACCGAAAAAGGCTCGAACAGAGGAGGAATTGATAACCTTCTCTGAAGATGATGCTCAGCACGTGCGATTCCCACACTCCGATCCGCTGGTTGTAGATGTACAAATTCCCAACATGATGAGACCCTGCCGTCATCAGCCATGTCTTGAACATTGACAAGAGTTTCCCACCGGTGCAACAAAAAAGAAGGCTGCTCGACAAAGATAGATTAAAGGCCTTAAAAGAAGAAGTCGAAAAGCTGAAGGAGAATGGATTCATCAGGGTGGCGTTTTATCCATCGTGGGTCTCTAATCCTATGCTAGATCCCAAGCCAAATGGCAAGTGACACACGTGCGTGGATTTCATAGACTTTAATAAAGCCTGCCCCAAAGATTGTTTCCCACTCCCAAGAATCGACCAGCTGGTCGATGCCACTGCAGGGCAGGAGATTCTCTCATTCATGGATGAATACTCCGGGTATAATCAAATTAGTATGCATCCCCTTGATGAGGATCACACTAGCTTTTGCACTAATACAGGGCTTTACTTTTACAAAGTAATGCCTTTCGATTTGAAAAACGCTGGTGCGACTTACCAGCGACTAGTCAACCACATGTTTAACAAACTGATCGGGACAAACATGGAGGTCTACATCAAAGCCATGCTAGTAAAGTCAAAGAAGGCAGAAGGGCATATAAAGGATTTGCAGGAGTGCTTCAACGTCTTGAACAAATATCAGATGAAGTTGAATCCCCTTAAATGCTCCTTCGGAGTAGGATCAGGGAAGCTCTTTGGATTTATAGTTAACTCGAGAGGAATTGAAGCCGATCCCGAGAAAATTAAAGCCCTGATCGATATGAAATCGCCAGTGAAGATTAAAGATGTTCAAAGTTTAACCGGAAGAATTGCCGCTCTCAGTAGATTCATTTCGAAGTCAACAGATAAGTGCATTCCATTTTTTAATCTACTAAGAGGCAAAAAAAAGTTTGAATGGACAGAGGAGTGTGAGCAGGCTTTTCAAGCATTGAAAACTCATATGGCGAAACCACCGTTCCTATCAAAACTGGTTGATAAGGAAACTTTGTTCATCTTCCTGGCGATCACGAAATATGCTGCTAGTGCCGTTTTAGTAAGGGAGGAAGAAGGCATGCAGAAGGCTGTTTATTATGTAAGCAAGAGGCTAATTGGAGCGGAGCTGTGGTACCCACCTATGTAAAAATTAGCATATTGCTTAATTTTGACCTCTAGGAAGCTGCAACCTTACTTTCAGGCTCACCCAATTGCGGTTTTGACTGACCAGACTCTATGGCAAGTCCTGCAAAAACCAGAGGCTGCAGGTAGATTGTTAAAATGGCAGTCGAACTTCGGCAGTTCGATATATCTTACTTACCACGAGCAGCGATAACAGGGCAAGCCCTAGCTGACTTTATTGCAGAATTCACTGAACTTACAGATAGCGAGCAGACTGAAGAGCCTAATCAGTCTGAGTCTCAATACCAAGATCCCTCGTGGAAATTATTTACAGATGGTTCTTCTAACGAGTGCCACACCGGAGCAGGAGTGATATTCATAATGCTGGAAGGGCATCAATTTCACTGCGCAATCAAGTTTGACTTCACTGCTTCTAACAACGAAGCCGAGTATGAAGCATTACTCGTTGGGTTGCGGTTAGCCAGGGATATGAATATAAAGGTGCTCGATATCTACAGTGATTCTAAGCTGGTGGTGAATCAAGTAATGGGAGAATACCAGGTGCGAGGTTTAAAGATGGTTGCCTATTTAAACAATACAAAAGATCTATTGGCTCAGTTCGACAAATACACCCTCCAGCAAGTACCTCTCGACCAGAATTCCAATGCTGATTCTTTGTCCAAGTTAGCAAGTGTGAAGGATGCTAATACTTTGAATATAGTACCGGTTGAGCGGCTGTCTATGCCCAGCATCCGAGCAGAGGAGACCACTATGGTAATCCAGATGGCGGATACATGGATGGTACCATATATAGAGTATCTGAAGTAAGGCGTGTTACCAACGGACAGAAACAAAGCTAGGCCCCTTTAGCGGCAAGCTACTAGGTATATCCTAGTTGATGGAATCTTTTACCAAAGGGGATACTCAATGTCACTCCTCAAATGTATTTCAAAAGAGAAGGCCAAAGAATTGATGAAAGAGGTACACGAAGGCTTTTGCAGAGACCACGTTGGGGGGCAAAGCTTGTCAAAAAAGATCCCGAGGCAAGGGTACTTCTAGCAAAAAATGAATGAAGACTCGATGGAGTTTGTACGGAGGTGCGACAAGAGCCAGAGGTTCTCCAAAATCCCACGAGCAGCCCCTAATGAGCGTAAACAGATGCAAAGTCCGTGACCATTTGCAGTTTGGGTCATAGATCTAATCGGATCTTTGTCCACCGGAAAGGGCGGTGTCAAGTATGTTGTGGTTGCCATCGACTACTTCACTAAATGGGCTGAAGCCAAGCCGCTCGCAATCATAACGACCAAGAAGGTGCTGGATTTTGTGATAAAAAACATCGTTTGTCGCTATGGACTGCCAAGGAAAATCATCCCAGATAACGACACTCAATTTGATAGTGATTTATTCACGGATTTTTGCGAACGACATGGCATTATCAAGAGCTTTTCTTTAGTCGCTCATCCCCAAGAAAATGGACAAGTCAAAGCAGTAAAAAAAAAAACGCTAAAGGATACTCTGAAGAAAAGACTGGAAGAAGCTAAGGGGGCATGGCCAGAGCAATTGCCTGAAGTCCTTTGGTAGTACAGAACTTCCCACTAAACAGCAACAGGCCATACTCCATTCTGTTTAGCTTATGGGTATGAGGATATGTTGCCTGTTGAGTTAAATCCACCTTCGCATCGCAGAATAACGTACGATCAAGGCTCGAACATCCAACTACTGATGGAAACCTTAGACTTGGTCGATGAGAAGCATGAGCAAGCCCAACTCCGAGTAGTTGCGTACCAGCAAAAAGTCGCCGGGTATTTCAATTCTAAAGTGCGAGAAAGGAAATTCAATGTCAGAGATCTAGTACTTCGAAGAGTTTTCCTAAACACCCGCGACCAAGCCGCTGGCGTACTCGGACCTAATTTGGAAGGGCCTTACCAGATTGAAGAAGTCCTCCATCCAGGCACCTACAAACTTGCTCACTTAAATGGAGATCTCATTCCTCGCTATTGGAATGGAGAACACATGCGCAATTACTATCAATGAACAATCCTTCTTAAAGGATTTGCTTGTATTAATTTTACTTTTTACAAGTTATGAAAAAGGGTTGGTCATTTTATGTGACTAATCGCTTATAAGTGTAAGATCTTTTTGATCACTCGTACAGACACGTTTTGTCCATTTATTATGAGAAATATAAGGGACTGTATGCAACTAGTCATTCTTTCCAATTATTGTATTTTATACAAGTATTTGCTCATTACGTGTGTTGTTTTGCTGTATTACAATTTTAATTATTTTGCTCCGAGCAGTATTGTTCGAACCGGTTTTGGTCAAGGCAAGTGACCAAGGACCTAAAGCTCCTTGATCACTTGGGGGCACAGAAGGTAACTAGTAAGCAAAGCATATCGAAAGGTATGTAAACACATGAGCAAATTAAGTGAAATCATGCTAGGGTACTTAGAGTATTTTTCAAAATTTTGTATTTTGTTAAATCAAACCAAAGTACTATGCTAAGTTCGGTCATGCGAACAGATTTTATAATAAGCTGCAAATATATTATAATATCAAAATGGATCCTTTTACACCGCGAGCAGTCGCTGCTCGAATGTAATTGTTCAATTAAAAGTAAAATTTTCTCGTGCAGCAATAAATATTCGACTAGAAAATAAGTGTCTTTACATCATGACCCATAGGTTGCGTACTTGAAAGATTAAAGAGAAAGAAAAATAGTAGAATACAAGGCTGGAGAATCTTGAGGGGTGCCCTGGTCGACAACATTTGTAGCTTCATTGTCCGCCCCGTCCATGCCAGTGGCCAAGGAGCTTTCGGGCGAGGTAGGTATCCTTGCTCTATCTTCTTCCGCCAATCGAGCAACGCAGCGGGCTATCTCAGCATGCCTTGCACGCTTGGGAAGACAGCTAAAATCAGCCTCTTGGTTGTGTTTCTAGAAGTCATAGAAACACTTAACCGTGGCATTCTTGTACCTTTCCAAATTGCTGGCGTTAGCTTCTTCAAGCTTCTCGATCTGGCCCTCCAATGTTGCGGTCTCCTGTCTGCTCGCGGTCAAGTCCTCCTCGAGCTTTTCAGCCGCGCGGTAGTTGACATGGTTAGACTCCTTTAAGTTTTCCCTTTGCTCGATGGCCTTATCTAAAGCAGTTTGCTTCTCCCTTAACTCCCAGCCAGTTTGTTCTTCTCCTCAAGCACTGCCTGAAGTTGTTCAGCGTATTTCGCTTCGGCAGCTTTGAGTTCCTCAACGTGCCATTGCTCAAAAGCCCTAGTCTACTCGGTGATAGCACGCGAGCAGAGCCGGCCGGCAGTAAGGGTTAGCATTGCCTGCGATCAGAGCGAAAGTTAAACTGACTGTAGAGTATAAAAGGGCTGTCTCCACAGAAAAAGATAACTTGCACTAGAAAACTCATTTAATGCATGAGTTAAGATCTGGTTGACATCCATCATTTTCATCACAACCATCGCCTCTCGTCAGCATTCGTCCTTAAAAATTTTGGCCGCCCTGTCTTTGACCGATCTTAAGGCACAACTCGATATGTCGCCGCCTGTGGAAGCAGGAGCAGCTTGCTGAGTCTGGTCTGTTGGGGCCGATGGAGAAGGTGTCGACCCGACAGGAGCAGGAGGAGTTTGCTGCTCGAGAGGAGAAGAAGGTGGTGTTACGTTTGTTGAAGGTCCGTCTGCCGGAGGGCCTGGAGTATGGGTTTTCTTGGCCGGAGGCGCTTTACTGCTTTCCCTGGGATGCTGTTTGCTCGTTTTCTTCTTGCTCAGGGGCGCTTTAGGAGCCTCGGGGCACTGTATATGTTGAACACATTCTCGAAGTCCATGTCTATAAGAAAAGAAAATACACGAATAGTGAGATAGTATAAATGATTGAGTATAATATGTCAGGAAAAGAAACAAAGAAAATTGTAAGTGAAATACCCGAGCTATCATTACTGGTCGCTACATTTTATACTCTACTAGTGTTACACTCACTCTCTGGCATGAAAAAGTTTGAATCTATATTGGGAGTGTACTTAAAGTTGTCGTCCCCATAAAATAAATGACAGGGAATTGGCAAACTATCTAAGAGCGAGAGATTAGTACCGTTCTCATCCGAAGATTCGTTGAGGGGCTCGAGAGGTTCGGTGGCTTTCTTTTTTCCCTTTCCCTTCCAGACGGGGGGAGTAGTAGCCTACGGGGTGCTGGAGGGTTCCCTGATTGTCACACCAGTTACCCTCCTCAAAGGGGGTTGTGGCACATCTGGGTGCTGCTCGGGAACCTCTCCACACGTGCCACTCCCCGCTGTTAACTCCCTCACATCTTGGTGAGGGGCCGAAAGGCCGACCTGTCTCAGATTGGCCTTTGTGACCAGTTGTTTGAAACTTTTCTCTATGTTAGTCTTGCTATCTAGGAGGGCTGATTAGATCTCCATGTCCGGAGCAGGCTCTGGTTGCAACCATGGACCTGAAACGCACTAAATTTCTCAAGGAAATGTAAAAAAAAAATTGAAGAAAGATAAATGACCAGTGGTACAAAGACTTTACCTCCTTGTGTGAAGGCCAAGTTTTTTGCGACCATGTCGGTGGTCAGAAAGTACTCCAGATGGTACTTCCCCATGTTCGAGATATAAGTGGTGTCAGTCAGGAAAGTACGACCTGGTGACAGAATTGGAAAAACCCCGTGTTTTCCTGGTTGGGGTTAGATTTTAGGTTGAACAGGTAGTTGACCTCATGTGGCATGGCGACAGGCCATTTCTCATAGCTATAGAGGATATAGAGTGCAGCATGCATTCTATATCCGTTGGGAGTTATTTGAAAAGGGGAGACCCCGAAGTAATTGGCCACCCCCTGGAAAAAAGGATGAAGAGGCAGGATCGCTCCTGCCTCGATGTGGTACCTCGACTAGGCGCTGAAAGCGCCTCCAGAAAAGTTCACCCGTTGTTCTTTGGTGGGTTGGACTAGGGTCACCCCAGGAAGTCCATATTTTTTAATATAATTAGCGATCATCCTGATCGTTACTCGGCTAGAAGCGGCGACATACCATTCAACATCTGGTTGAACAACGTTTTGAAGCTGAGCACGAGTTTGGATGTTGGGGTCAGGAATATTTCTTTCCCGACCACAGGTCGAGGGAATTCCAGCCTAAGGAGCAGGCTAATTTGAAGGGTTGGAAGGTTTCTTTTTCTGGGCAGTGGATTTTACTCTACCCATGGCTGGAAGGTTTGACTAGGGTCTATTGGGTGGGGTTCGAGAAAAAGGAATTTCTGGTACCAACAGTGACAATTGCTCCTCGTCTTCAAGTAATTGGGCAAGCAAGTCATCGTCGATAGGCCTTTCACCTCCCCACGGATCTTGCATGAAAAGCTGCGAACAGAGAAAGGGGGAGGTGAGAACGTAAAGCCTAAAAATCTATGTCGAGAGTTAGAATAACGCTGCTCGCATATGAGAGTTAAGCTTTTATACGGCCAGCAACATTCTAGCAAAAACACTAAGTTTTATACGAGCAGTTTGAAAAACAGATTGAAAAGCGGAAGTAAAAAGTTTTTCAGGAAAAAAGCTTTTTCGACTCTGAAGGGACGGGAAAAACCCAGTTTTTCAACTAGCCTAAAAATCGAATTTTGACTTTGATTTTACGCCCTAAATCTACAATCTTGACTACCAAACTAGCTCCTAACTCCCACGAAATGTTGCTTCACTACCCTATCAAACATCTATTGATATATACACAATCCCCATAACAGTCTTAGCCAAGAACATGCAAAGGTTCAGAAATAAAAATAACTATGAAGCAGTTTTGCATGGCAACTCAAACATCTAAGAAGTTTGTGAAACTTACTTAGATGAAGAACGGTGTTTGAACACAAGGTCTGAACACGAAAGCTTTCGAGCGTCCGCATGTGAGTTCCTTGAAATTTCTGGGATCTGAGGATGGAAGTTCTTCGAAGTTCTTGGAGAGGAGATGGCAAGTGAAACGTAAAAAAGTGGATTTGGGGTATTACTTATAGCGGCTGCAACACAATAGAAGAAGTAATCATAAATTACCTTTTTCAAAGCATGGGGAAGTGTAATAGCCGTCAGACAAGTTATTGGGAAACTGAAAAGACTTGATTGGACATGATTGATCTCTTTTTTCAAGAAAGCACGGGCGGTTCTAACAGATTTCGTGGGGTATTCGAAGGGTCAGTTTCCGAAGTTTACTTATTGCTGGTTGCAATAAATAAACTTGGGGGGCAAATGTTTACCCAAAAAATGGCTGCTGATGATGTGGCAGGGATTTCTCACACGTGGCAGAAGTGCTGTTCGATTATCAACCAGAAGCACATCACTTCGCCAGGCTTAACTTTTAGATACGACCAGGCTGGATGTATAATTTGATTTGTTTCCTTCTAAGTTGTAATCTTATAATAATTGCATTGAATATTTCCTCATTATTACCTTGATACGCGGTTATTAAGGAAAGATATGGCCCATTGGCCCGTGTAACCCTCCTTGAGCCTATAAATGTACATGAAATAGCTCAAGGGAGGGACTTTTTTCATCCCTGAATTTCTTTGCTAAGATAGAGAGTGAAAGAGAGCTGTAGTGCAATTATCCATCATTTCATTGTATTTCTTCCAAGGTTTGTGAAACTCAAGAACCCTAGTTCTTTGATCACGGCTTTGAGATTCAATATCAATAATAACACTTAGTGGACGTAGGTCATTACCATTCTTTGGGGCCAAACCACTATAAATCCTTGGTGTTTTCTCCTTTTCCATTGGATTACATTCTTAATTGTCGTTGGCCAAATCAAGAGTCAACACTTATGAAATCTTTTTTGATGAGGAAGATCAGATAAAATCGTAACCTCAGAGCATACTTCGAGTTTCAAAAGTTTTTTTTTCTTAAAAACAATTTAAGTTTCTTATTTTTTGTATTTTTTTAGAGAAAAAAAAGATAGAATTACTTAACTCTTTACCTTTTTAAATGAAAGCCTTCACTTACTATTACCTCCCCGGCAACAGCGCCAAAATTTGATTAAAGCCCAAACGTGACTTCCACTTAGCGGTAGTCGTAGTATAGATGGGCAGTTGATTCCACAAGGAGGTAAACAAAGAAAAAATAAAACGGTTAGAAGGAAAGTAATTTGAAATCTACAAAAGAAATTATATTTTTGTGGTTTTAAAGAACTGAAATTAAATGAAAATAAATGATAAAAGGAGTTTTTTGAGGCGTCGAGGTTCCACAATATATTTTGGTCACCTATTTACTTTGATAATTTGCAAATGTATTTGAGTAATAAAATCTCTTAGTTGAAGTACATGCATATGCTATTTTAGTGAGAAACCTAAAATCAACATAATACCATTGGAAATATGCAGTAAAAGACTACTCACAAAATAACAAATTAATATCGCATGCTAATACTATTTTTATGAGAAATCTAGAAGCGACACTATACCATCTTGGAGATAATGTTGTAAAAGACTACCCACAAAATAATAAAATTAATATAAATTGTTTTAGTCAAATCACATAGAAAAAGTTTGACTGAATCTATATGAAATAAATAATAAATATTAATTGCATAAATAATGATAGAAAAAATAAAATCCAAATATTTGAACATGAAAAAACTTTTATAAATTCAAAATAAAAAGATTACATAATACAAAGATTCATCTGTATCCTCATGAAAAGAAAACTCTAGCCAAAGTTAAAAGTCATTCTCACAATTTCCATTGAAAATGTGAGAAGACGAGGATTAGAGATAAAATGGAGAAGAGGAAATAGAGAGAAAAGATGGTAGGGAGATAATTGTGTAGAAAATGTGTATTTTTCAAATGAAAACTACATCCTATTAATAGATGTAGAATATAAATAAACTATGGTGGAAATGACATGTGACAAGCTACCATTGTTTGAGAGGGAAACACATGAGTTGCTAATTTTTGTTGAAAAGAAGACACTTTTATTGGTTGAAAATGAAGCACGTGGATTGCCAATGTTCGTTAGAATGAGTTGTAATTGACATCTCTTATTGGTGGAGAAGAAATTGCATGGATTAGTGACATGGCATCTTCATGAATTGGATTGAGATTTTACAATTTGGGCTTGACTTCTTCAAAATGCCAACTTTCTTCATTTTCTTCCACTTTTACTTCCTTTTTCTATTCGCTTTATTTTATTCAACCAAAATGTTTTATTTTCCTACAAAATGAAAACAAATTAAATATTTTCATTTATAAAATATATAACATTAATTCCATGAATATATTAATTAAAAATTAATTTATTTTGACAATTAAAATCAATAAATGTGCATTTTTGACCCTTAATCAAGTGGAGGTAAGACATGGTACCATGGCAGGAGTACTTTTGTAGACCCCTGACACATACTGGAGCCGACCACCACTACCACCTGTAGCCTGGATATGTAGGTCCTTGTCTCTTCGGGACCAAAATGTACCAAGAGCCATTAGAGCTCACTTATAAATAGGACCTCACTTCATCATTGAAGGGGGTTGGGAAACATTTGTAACCCCAGATCATTAAAAGAGAAATACAAAAGTTTTCCTGCATTGTTTTTCTGCAACTTTTGTCTATGTTCTTCTAAGTTCACTTACGTTTTCCTACCTAAGTTCGTTGAAGAGTTTTTATCGTCAACAATTTGGCTCCATCTGTGGGAAGGACAAGTATCAAACCACTATCTTTTCCATCCATTTCGACAAAAAAAAAAATGCCAAGGCATTCAAAATGCATACGGGAATCTCAGGATGTTGAGATCCACCTTGATGGAGGCCAACTAAAAGCCTCCAGAAGAGACCCTCCACCACCTGAGAATGGAGGTATGCCGGAGGAACATCAAACCCCTGGAGAGGAGAAGTAGGCATCACTCCTGGCTGTCCAACCTAGGGGAGGTCATCGTGAACCATCTGGGATCCGTGTGGGTGGCCTAAGTACGCACCCTCCTCCTTGACCATCGATTGCACCGCGCTTCGGCCACCGAGATCCATACCCCTCTTCGCACAGGCCTGACAACAGTCTGTGGGTACACTCCCTAAGCTCTAGCTCCAGAACATGCTTTTACGAGAATGAGATACGTGAGTTGCACATAAAAAATCAATGGCTGGAAGCCATAATAGAGAACAAGCAAGAGATGTTGAATAACCTGGTGTTGACTGTGAGAACTCTTCAACGATATAGGATTAGAAAACTCAAAGTATATTGCAAAGAATATGTAGAAATAACTTGAAGGAGAAAGATGTAGAAACACAATGGAGCAAAAATTGTATATTCCTTAATTTTCTAAGCATACAAAGAATTTTACCATCCCCCTAGTCTGAGGGGTGGAAGTCTATTTATAGCTGGGCTATAATGGCCCCTGATACATGGTGGTCCCAGGGGACAAGAACGTATACAGGTACATTGTCAGGGTGGTGGTACAGGATGTTGTGGTGTTGACTCTGGCACATGGTCTGGGGTGCTCAGGTAGTGCCTCCACTCTTCGTACTGGTTCGTTCCACCAATACTTGTCGGACACGGATGTCAAGGTCGTGCCTCTATCCTCCTCAGGGTTGTACACTCTATACTCATATATGTTCCTTGTATTTGATGGTCCTTCTTATATGTCCAAGATAAATCATTTTTCCAAGCTTTCTCCCATTATGCTAAGTGTGAGAAAGCTTGCAAGCTACTAGAAGCGACATGCTTAGTCACCTTCACCAATCTCGACTTGATATTCAATAATGAGGGGGTCTCCACTTCTGTTCCTATTGCATATATGTGAGATTTCATACATACACACCGCGAGGAACTAGGGTGGGAGTGTGCCTCGTTGGTGACATCTACTTCAAGAGACAAATAAGGTCTCTTCAACAAAGCACGAGTCAAGAGATTCCACCCAAAGCCCTTGTCATTTAGTATCCTCTGTGTGTGGGTGACGAGAAGTGTTATCGTGTGAGGCTTCGGGTTTAGCACACGTGGTGCCTCACACAAGGAGGCGGTTGGCACCTTGGCATGGTCCAAATATGGCGAGGTGTTCGCGGGTGACGGGTCACCAGGGCCGTCGCATAGCGAGGCCATTCATGTGGCTTACACGGCTGAGGCGTTGCCAGGGCCTGCGTATAGCGAGGCCCTTCATGCAGCGTACACGAGTGTCGGTTTGTCAGGGCCCTCGCATAGCCCCATTAACGAGGCTTTACACAGGTGACGAGTTGCCAAGGCCCTCCCATAGCGAGGCCATTCATGAGGCCTTATGTGGATGATGGGTCACCAGAGCCCTCACATAGCGAGGCCCTCCATTAGGCATAAGTGGATGACTAGCACCCTCGCATAGCGAGGCCCTCTATGAGGGTCGCATCATGCCTTACGTCATAGAATTTGTATGTGCATCCAGCCTCTCATAGCAAGGCCTTTCAGGAAGGTTGCCTTCTATTGTTAGTGATTTTCCTATATTCACATCTGTTGCAATGGAGATCAAGCATACCCCTTCCCCAGCATAGAAAAAAAGAGATGCACAAGGAGAAACCAACATACATGTGGACAATGGAAAAACATAACTCTCCACTAGTTATACCCTCACCCAGAATGCAAGGAAGATTATACACCAATGGCAAACCCTTGTGTGAACCTCACCTATGGTAGGTGCGAACCCGAGACTACATCCAAAAGACCTTCACTCGACTTGAGGAAGAAATTTAACAAAAAGGGGTCCGAGGTAAAAACCACACCCATGTAGCTCCCCCGAGGGACACAACCAAAGAAAGGGTTCAGTCTGAGAACCTGCAAGACTCCTTAAGTAAAAAGAGGGGGGAACTAGACATCAAAATGCATAGCCTCTGAAGGAAGATAGTCACTGCTCTTAGGGGGCACAGAGGTGACAATGAATTTGACCACGAGTCACCCTTCACAAGGGAAATCTAGGTTGAGAAACTCCCCACAAACTTCAGAGAACCTCGCATGACTCTGTACGAGGGCATCAAAGACACAAAGTATCACTTAGACACATTTAATGGCTTGATGAAGTTAACAAGGGTCAATAGCAGGGCAAGGTGCCATTGCTTCACCATTACACTCAAAGGAGCAGCGTACAAGTACTTCAAGAGGTTAAGGCCTAGAACAATCAGGTTATGGTAGTAGCTCTCTAGCAAATTTCTTCAGCAGCACCACGCGGTCCATGATTATATTATGTCAAGTACCAGTCTCGCTAACATAATACGGAAGCAACTAAGCTGGGAAGTAGAACTAAGGATGTGACTTGTTTTGAGTACAACTAATATTCACTTGATTGACTTGTTGTTACCTATTGAACCTAACACTAGTTGAATAACTAGTGTTAAGATAGGTTACCATCAATCGTGAATCTCTTTAGGGAGTTTAAGTCCCATCCCTTGAGATGATGCAGCCACTAAATCCCTCGTTAGTGGCTTAGTGAAAGGATCCGCCAGATTTTCACTTGTTTTCACATAGGATATTGATATGACTCCTCTTTGAATCAATTCTCTTACATATCCATAACTTAGACTAATGTGTCTAGACTTCCCATTATACACTCAGCTGTATGCTCTAGCCAATGTCGCTTGGCTATCACAATGTATCGATATAGTATATACATTTGATTAGGGGAATCTCTATCAACAAATCCCTTAATCATTCGCCCTCTTTGCCGATAGCAGCTAGAGCTATGAACTCTGCTTCCATAGTGGAATGAGATATATAGGTTTGTTTCTTGGAACCCCAAGAAATTTCTCCTCCACCAAGTGTAAATACCCAAACAGTTGTGGACAAGTTGTCCCCAAGATTGGATATCCAACTTGCATCTGTATATCCTTCTAATATCGATGGAAATTTGGAGTAGTGAAGGCTTAGTCCTTTGGTTTTCTCGAGATAACCTAGAACTCTTCCAATTTCCTTCCAGTGATCCACACTTGGATTACTTGTAAACCTACTAAGTTTACTTACCGCAAATGCTATATCAGGTCTAGTACACTGGGCAGCGTACATTAGACTCCCTATAGCACTAGCATACTCCAATTGAGCCACCGCTCTTCCTTTATTCTTCTCTAGTTTTACACTATGATCGAATGGAGTATTGACATCTTTAACCTTGAGATGGTTAAATTTGTTCAATACTTTCTCAACATAGTGGGCTTGCCCTAACGCAAAACCCCCACTATGTTTCTTTACTTTGATACCAAGTATGGTATCAACTTCTCCAAGATCTTTCATCTTGAAGGTTGATGATAGAAACCTCTTCGTTTTATCTATCCCTTTCATGCTATTACTTAGAATAAGCATGTCATCCACATATAAGCAAACAATGATCACATATCCCTTACAAGTTTTGGAATACAAACACATGTCTCCATTGTTATGTCTAAACCCATTAGACATGATGGCTTGATCAAATTTCTCATGCCATTGCTTAGGAGCTTGTTTTAATCCATATAAGGATTTTACAAGTCTACAAACTTTATGTTCATATTTTGGTAGGACAAACCCTTCGGGTTTTTCCATATAGACCTCCTCATTGAGGTCACCATTAAGGAATGCCATTTTGACATCCATTTGATGAACATACAAGTTGTGTATAGAAGCTAAAGCAAACAAAATTCTTATAGAAGTTGTTCTTGCAACAGGCGCATACGTATCAAAATAATCGATACCCTCTTTTTGCCTAAACCCTTTAGCTACTAATATATCTTTAAAGGTTTGGATAGTGTCGTCAGTGTGGTATTTTCTCCTCAATACCCACTTACACCCAATTGGCTTAGACCCCGGTGGGAGGTCTACCAATTTCCAAGTGTTATTGGAAAGAATGGAATCCATCTCATCATTGATGGCTACTTTCCAGAATGCACTATCTCTTGCACTATCTCTCGATTTCATATCTTCTCTATAAGTCTTAGGATCATCATCAACGAGAAGTATAATAGGAATTTTCCTAATGACTTTCTCTCTATTTCCTTCTACCATGTAGAATGAAATTCGTTGAGAATCTATCTCATCCACTACTAGACTTTTATGATTTTTAAGCCTTTGACTTCTTCTAGGTTCAAATGGTTTCTTCACATCCTTTTGAGAATTCTCATCTTGAGAATCAACTTTGGATGTAGAAGCTTGAGAATTATTCTCATATAACAAATTCTCCTTTAGAGATGTTGAAGCTTGAGAATCGTTGTCACATAACATGTTCTCAAAGAATTCAACTTCTCTAGATTCAATCACAATATTAGACTCTAAGTCTAATAGCCTATAAGCTTTACTATTGTTGGCATAACCAACAAAAGCACACTTTATGGCTCTTGAACCTAACTTTGTTCTATTAGGTTCATTTTTCTTGCAATATGAAAGACACCCCCACACTTTGAAGTACCCTATGTTGGGTTTTCTTCATTTCCATAACTCATTTGGAGATATCTCATTTTTCTTCATCGGCATTCGATTAAGAATGTGACAAGCGGTTAAAAGTGCTTCACCCCATAAGTTGAAGTTCAACTTAGAAAACACCAACATAGAATTTGTCATCTCTAGATATGTCCTATTTTTCCTTTCGGCAACACCATTGTGTTGTTGTGTATAAAGTGCAGTGCACTCATGAATTATACCATTTTCTTCACAAAATGTATTGAATTCATTAGAGAAGTACTCTCCTCCTCTATCACTTCTTAGCACCTTAATCTTTTTATTTAGTTGATTTTCAACTTCTAATTTATACAATTTAAAAGCATCAAAAGTTTCATCTTTATGATTTAAAAGAAACACATAGGTATATCTACTGAAATCATCTATAAAAGTAAGAAAATATCTTTTACCACCTCTAGTTAAAACACCATTTAATTCACAAAGATCACTATGGATTAAATCTAGTAAATTAGATGATCTTTCTACACTAGGAAATGGTTTCTTAATCATTTTTGCCTTAACACATGTTTCACATTTACCATAGTTTTTAATATTGCATGTAATCATACCACATTTCACTACTCTTTTCATGGTTGAAAAACCTATATGTGATAGTCTAAGATGCCACAAAAATAAAGAATCATACTCAACAATATAGGCGGAATTAGCATTTTTATTGATAACATTGAAAGTTACATCATTGGTGCACAATTTAACCATTCCCTCACAAGAGTACCCTTTTCCCAAGAATACATTTGATTTGGTAAGTATAAGTTTACCGGACTCAAAAACGGCTTTAATGCCGGGCTTGCCAAGCAAATCACCACTTACCAAGTTTCTACTCATTTCAAGAACATAAAGTACATTCACTAATGTAACTTTCTTGCCATAGGTGAAGTAGACTTCAATAGTATCTTTTCCAAGTACCTTGGATTTGCCCTCATTGCCAATTTATATCTCATGGTTACCCTTTGACTCTTCAAAGGTCTTGAACAATGATTTGTCATAGGTGACATGGACAGTGGCACATGTATCATACCACCACCCTTTCACCTTGCCTTGGACCGCATTCACCTCACTAAGGGTAGCAACTATGTTTTCCTCTTGAGTTGCATTCACCTTAGGTTCTTGTTGGTCTTTTCTATGCCTACAATCTCTAGCATAGTGACCCTTTTTTCCACACACGAAGCAAGGACCTTTTTCGCCCTTAAACTTGTTTGGGTTGGTTTTTGGACCCAAAGGTTTCTCATTACCCTTTTTCCCTTTGTTTTTGGGATGTTTTGGTTGTGACACTGCATTTGCTTTGGAAGTCTCTCCATTAGACCCCTCCACAAGTTTATCTCTACATATCGATTCTTCTTCGATTCGAATATGTTTTTGGATTTCCTCCAAAGGATAATCCTCATTTTTATGAAGGATTCTTTTCCTATAGCTCTTCCAAGTTGGTGGTAATTTAGCCACTATAGCACCAACTTGAAAGGCCTCGGGAAGCTCAATCTTCAACACTTTCAATTTGTTAACAATAATTTGCAATTCATGAATTTGAGGAAGAATAGGTTTATCAACAAAAAATTTGAAATCGAAGTATTGAGATATCAAGAACTTTTTGGTACCTTCCTCTTCCGCCTTAAACTTTTTCTCAAGTGCATCTCATATCTCCTTGGCTGATTTGGTCTTGGTGTAGAGGTCATAGAGCCTATCAGAAAGGGCATTGAGGATATGACCCCTACAAAGGAGATTGTCCTCCTCCCACTTCCTTCTCTTCTCCACCTCCTTTGGAGTGTCTTTGTCGGATGGCTCGGCTAGAGGTGCCAAGGATGACTCAAGGATGTAGGCTATCTTGAGTGTTGTCAAAAGGAATTTCACCTTGTCTTGCAACCTAGTAAAATTGGATCCATCAAACCTATCCAACCTCACTAGGTCTTGGTTCATGATCTTGATGGTCTCGCCTTCCATTGAAACAAACATGGGATAAGCTTTTGAATGTTAGGAAAATATGTATTTTGCCTCAATGGAAATAATAATAAATTACAACTCTATGCAATATATTACAAATAAATAATGATTGATTAAAAAGAGTTACAACTCTATAACTGAAAATTACAAATAAACAAAGAAAATGAAGAAGATGATGAAGAAGAAGAGAATAGTAAAATACAACTCTAAGCAAAAGGTTACAAATAAAGTAAAGTGTTTGAAACAAAAGAAAAGAAAAGATTACAACTCTTGAACACGAAATACAAGTAAAAAGAACAAGAGAATAAGAAGAAAACAATACAATAGAATGGAGAACAGAAATACAAGAAAACTCTCACTTACACAACCTAAGTGAAGAGGGTTGGGAATCACCAACTTGAACAAGGTTTAAAACCTTTGTCCAAAAGCTTATTTCCCCCTAACTCAAGCACTAAGGGATCTCACTCAGATATTGGAAAAGCTTTATGGAATTATCAAGCCTCAAGGTGTTTCTAGCCAAGTGCTCTAATGGATAGAAATATTATGTCTTACAAGTGAGCTATAGGCTCCTATTTATAGAGTTTAGAGACACCCGTTGAATTTCAAATTCCACTAACCCCCACGGATGTTACCAATGTTTAATTCGATTAATATGGAATTAAAAATGAGATTTGGCAGTTATTTGGGTTTTTTGAGCCGTTCAACAAAGATTGAAAAAACTGAGAAAATGGTTAGTTTTTGGCCTGTGGCCGTGGCCACCAACATTAAGTGGCCGTGGCCACCGACATTTTCAGCACTAAAAAATGTGATGTTTTTCCAAACGGTTCCAAAACCTCCCAAATGATTTTGTAACTCCCAAAACACATTATTGGGGTTAAAATCATATCTGTAACAGCCATACCACATATGTCTTTATGAAATTCATCTCAATATTGTATAATAACAAATTTACACAATAAAGGGTAATATTTGGAAGTTAGAAATTTGTAACACCAAATATGTTACATTATTTGGATATATCTCATATATCTAAATACTATAACTCTCTATTATATGTTATAGTATGTGACACTCTTTGTCACATTTATTTAATCTAAAACATTATATTATAATATAATATAATATTACATTATATTATAAAATAATATAACACCAAAGACGTCCCCAAGCTGACTTCAGGATGTAATACGATAATGACATTGTGGTTACCCCTACACGTTGTTTACTATTACTGATATCAAGCATGTAACGACCCCAATTTCACTATTAGGCTTAAGGGCCTGGAGTAGTGTGCCTGGAGGGCATGATGGGATTTGGTGTGTGTATTTATTGAGCTTAATGCATGATTACGATTTATTGCACGTTATATGACTATTTGATTATTTGAGATGCATGACTATGTGAATTAGTATGCATGTAGACCTGATTGTCTTAGAATGAGCATGCTTGTAATCTGGCCATGTTAGGGCATAACTGTGATAATTGTACTATGTGAATTGTGCCATGTGAGTGTGGTGTTATTATCAGGATGCACACATCGAGACGGTCCTAGTGAGCCAATTAGTCTAAAAGTCACAACGGGATGTTGTACCCGGCTCGGGAGGAGCCTAGGGGTACTTCGGGAATCTTATAAGTTGAGTTGAGAATGAGTGGTTAGTTATTGGTAATTGGGTGACCTGGGTAACCGTTTGTAACTGCTGTGGGTAACAAGTTTTAAGATAGAAAGTGATAGGATTGAAATAGAAGTGTAAAGACTTAAGTGCCCTTGAAGGTTTAGTTAGGGAGGATTATTAGGAAGGGTTAATTTGGTCATTTGGCAAGGGGGTTTTGAAAATTTCAGCTGTGATATAGGGGGTACGGTTTGGGCATTTGGGGTCACTTGATGCTTTGATAGAAATTGAAGAGAAGAAAAAGAAGGAGAAAGAAGAGCTAAGGCAAGTGAAAAGAAAAGAAGAGGAAGGGTAGAAGGGCTGAATTGGGAGCTTAGGAGGAGATCAAGGAAGCTTGTTGGGAGGATTCTTCACTTGAGGTATGGATTTTATACACACTTAAGTTTGTTTTCTGTGTTGATTTGAGGATTTTAATGCTTGAGTTAAGCTTTTCAAGGTTTTGGTTTGAGTGGCTGAAATTAGAGATCAAAGGTGTGGATCTTGGGTGTGTTGATGTTTTGATCTTGATTCTAGTGTCTATAGGTTGTTAGATTGTTCATATGAAGTTTGGAATTTAGTTTTGGGGTTGAGATATGTGTTTGGGCTGGTTTGGAGGTATTTTGGATGAAGGAATTGAAGGAGAAAAACCCAGAAATTTCGGTTTCGTAAGGGCGCGTCGCGGCCCTGTTCTTGGGCGCCGCGGCGCAAGGCTGGTTCCAGGCGGGGTGGCTCTCTGACTTGTTAAGCACCGCGGCCCTGTAGGGCTGAGCCGCGGCGCTAGGCCATTTTCTGGGCACCAAAATTTCCAATTTTGAGCTTTTGCTCCAGGGGTTCGAGGGATGTTTCCAATGACTTATTTTAGGATTTTGGGAGTCCTGAGAGTGCGGGATTGGTCCCGGGAAGTGGTTTTGGGTTGGTTAGTATTAAAAGTGTTTTATGTGTGTTGTGACTAGGATTTCGAAGGGGCTCATGCTAGAGGACCGTGCTCGTGACCGTGGTGCATCGGAAAGCTCGGGATACAGGTAAGAAAACCGTAACACCCGAGAATAGGGCATGGCCCCACTGTGTGATTGCAGGGCATGGCCCTAGATTGTATTATGTGCAAATTTTTAACCTTAAATGAATCATGATGTGTGTGAATGATTATTTCGAATGTACTATATGTGTGATTATAATGAAATGAACGGCAAGGGCCGAGTGCGGCGTAGGCCGGGTACGGCCGTGGGGCCGAAAGTAACACTCAGCACATGGGATGCTTATAGTCAGGGTGGGACCCAAGGGATACATGAGTTATCCTCGCGGTGAGAACCGAAACCCCAGGCTTTGGTAAGTCCTCTGGGGCGGCATGGCCGTACTTGTTTATTATGACGGTTTTCCTATTTATCAGTGAATTATGCCAGCTATATGATTTGCATATGTTATGTACTATTTGGGTTTTCTTGCTGGGCTTCGGCTCACGGGTGCTTCGTGTGGCAGGTAAAAGCAAGGAGTCAGTCAACCGGCCATGAGTATAGAGAGCGTGGGGGCGGCGCGTACATGTTCGGCCTGCCCGACTGCTTTGGTTGGGGGCATTTTTGTATATGGCTGTATTAAACCATTCTTTTGATAGTTGATCAAGTGTTAATCTATTTTTGAGTTGTAAATATTTTGTAAACCTTATTTTGGGATCCCAGATGTTTTATACTTAACGTTTTCAATGAAATTAAACATTTACGAAGAGTACAGCCTTAAACTCTGGTTTATTCACACTTTTGGTTTTAGAAACCACTTAGAGTCAATTAAATGCACAACTTCTGTTTTAAACTCACTTAGTAACGGCTCTAAGGTAGTAGGGCATTTTCAACACTAAAAAATGTGATGTTTTTCCAAACGGTTCCAAAACCTCCCAAATGATTTTGTAACTCCCAAAACACATTATTGGGGTTAAAATCATATCTGTAACAGCCATACCACATATGTCTTTATGAAATTCATCTCAATATTGTGTAATAACAAATTTACACAATAAAGGGTAATATTTGGAAGTTAGAAATTTGTAACACCAAATATGTTACATTATTTGGATATATCTCATATATCTAAATACTATAACTCTCTATTATATGTTATAGTATGTGACACTCTTTGTCACATTTATTTAATCTAAAACATTATATTATAATATAATATAATATTACATTATATTATAAAATAATATAACACCAAAGACGTCCCCAAGCTGACTTCAGGATGTAATACGATAATGACATTGTGGTTACCCCTACACGTTGTTTACTATTACTGATATCAAGCACCCATCTTATGTATTACATCTCTCATTTCCAAGGACACTAATATGACACAAATACTACCCTTGTTCGTTGGAATTGTCAAAGCATATCAATGAGGATGAAAAAAAAAATGCTTGGAAAGAAAGATCCCATCAACCACTTGGGAGATATTAGACCCAGCCTCAAAAGGAACCTAGCCATGTTCAAAATAGGTGCCTAGCCTCGGAAGCCTCCATGCGCGAAATAGGTGTCTGGCCTTGTGAGACATATATAAAAATTCTTATAGTATATATATATATGTGTGTGTGTGTATGTGTTTGTGTGTGTGTGTGTGTGTGTGTGTGAGTGGTGAACCTAATAAGACAACATTTCAATCTATAATGACTAGCTACCCTTAAAGAATCTAAGAAAATCAAAAGGTCCCTCAAAAGTGACCTCCTCACAAACACGTCTATCCTACAAAGGGACCAGGTTGAAGAAGACAAAAAGAGGAGCCCAAAGAGATCCCTATGTCTAGGTCGACCAAGTTGCCTTATCAAGGGAAAAGGGGCCTTCATGGAGGTCTTTAAATAAAAAAACTCCCTCGAAATCAATAAAAGGGTCTTGAAAAAAGGTGCTTGTGCGGTTTCACAAGTACCATCTCCCTATAAGGGTCCCAACCCAAAGGGAGATAACCTCAAAGACCAAAAAGAATTCTCATAATGATCCAAGATCAGCCAAGATCACCAAGCCCAAAAAGGGTCTCAAAGAAGACGATTGTGAAAAGGGTCTCAAAGAAGACGTTTTCAAAAAGGGTCTCGAAGTAGATGCTTGCAAAAGTGGTACTATGCATAATGGCGAGAAGGACGCTTCTCGCACAAAATAAAACATGCACGCAAAAATATATAAAAAGATAGTGAGAACCCAAAGGGTCAACATATTTTTACAAGTAGTTAAGGTACACCAACAGACATGAATCACACGCAGTAGAGAGGTCCCAAAGAGAACCCTTTCAAAATAAAGCTATTGGCACTATGATCATGAGGACTTGCAAAAGTTCCTCACAAGAATAAGAACGACTTCTCAAAGTCTCAGACCAATAAAAATGAGGCTTCTTGAAGTCTCATACTAATGAGAGAAAGGGAAAAGGATTTACACTTCCCTTATAATTATGTGAACATGGTATATCTGAAAGAGTTGCGAGAAAAGGTTTCCTTATGTCGTAGGATCTTGGCGAAATGCGCCCACATTGTAAAGTTGCAATTCTGTGGCCTTCAAATGGAATGCACCCGCATTGTGAGGTCGCAATGCAAGGTCAACTTTGGGATATCTCTTTAGTAATATCCTTCTCGCAAAACAAGAGGCATCTCAAATCATACATTACCACGTGTGAATGATGGAAATCCTCCCTCGACCTTGGCACCCAATTGAGTTCGCTTCCTACCTTAGACGTTTTTCGTAGCATGACCAAGTAAAGATGTCCAAAATTAATAGCTCAAGTTGACAATGGGAAGAGATGCCTCACACCTTGCAAGAAGGTCTCACGTAGGAAGGGCACCTTCCCTCGGGAAGGTCACCTTCATCCTTCTAACTCAATCAGGTTCAACTCCTTCATTGGATATCCATCTAAATGCCACAATACAGCCATAAATGAAGAATTAGTCACGGAGACAAAAAAATGAGGCTAAGAGGCCTTGCACAATGAGAGGGCCCTCGCATAGTGAGACAAACTATAGAAGAGTGCTTCCAAGCATTCTTTCCTATGTGATTAACGTGCCCCTAAGAGTCATATAAGCCTTATCCTTAAAAGGAAGGTCGATGAAGGTCCTCGCATGTCAACAGATGAAGTACGAAGAGAAGAATGCATGCCTTACCATGTTAGAGGGTCTCGTTGTGCGAAACCATCTCGCATAGCGTGGTCTTCCTCACCCAATAGTGTTTAATGACATCCTTCGCTGCCTTATATGCCTCCATACATAATGCAAGTATCACATTAATGAAAAAGGTGACCAGTAAGGCCTTCACATGTTTACAAATGAAGGTTGAAGATTCTAAGGCACGAAGATAGGCCGAGCGGCCTCGCTATGCAAGAAAAACTTGCATAGCGAGGTCACCCTCGACCCGATTCTCCTGGATGACTTTGTTTTTGGACCTTGCATGTCCATCCTTAGTTCCTTTCACCCAGCACTCGGTCATAACCTCCAAAATGTGTTCTCAAGTGCCATTCGCTTCACTTATGCCTTGTCATTCCGTGAGGTCTCACGAGACAAAAAAACCATGCCATGTTGCTCAAAAACTCCCCCATGGACGTAATGAATGCTTGAATATCGATTAGCTATCTTTCCACTCGTGCTACCATGACAACCCAGAGTATACTACAATTGTCACTAGCATAATGAACTTCGTTGACAAATTCTCACCGTTAACAACTCGGTTTACAAAAGGCACTAACCACTACCCCCAAGACGCCTAAAGACCTCCTCATAGATTGGGGGGAAAGTGTGGATGCCAAAAATCCACAAGGAAAAGTATATGATCCCATGTTGAAATACGTAAGGGTCTATAAGAATTGTCCCAAGAAGCGACATATGGTTGCCAAAAAATTCCCACTCTTCAAAGACCTTCATTACATGTCCCAAGCGTACCTAGCCCTAGGAAGGCGCTTCACGTCTGGAAGGGCATTGCATTAGGATGGTGTCTCACTTCAAAGAAGAGCTTCGCACCAGAAGGGCGCCTCGCCCTAGGAGGAGCCTCGCTCTAGAAGGGTGCCTCACACCTGGAGGGGCTTCGTGCCAGGAGGGTGCCTCGCACTAGAGGAGCATCGTGCCAGGAGGGTGTCTCGCGCCTGGAGGTGCCTTGCGCGTGGGAAGGTACTTTGCACCTGCAAGGGTGCCTCGAACCAGGATTGTCTCGCACATGGGGACCACAGGGCAATGGTCTTAAGAAGTGAGACTCTAGCCTCACGAAGGGGCATCAAGTCTCATAGCATATGTCATAGGCCTCGTTGAAGAGGCCTTATCTCCCTCCCTAAGATAAATGCAATAAACGGGACACCTCCTTCCCTGTGGGTCTCACAAGATGCAGAGACAAGGACTTAAACATGCATTCGAGGAAGGTTAGAGAAGATGTCACAATGATTTAGTATTAAGTCAGAAGAGGTGGGAAAAATGAAGCGTGTCATCCATGATAACATATAAGGACTCCAATACTTGAAGCTCATAGGAACAATGTACCTTTGGAGGGTGAGAACCTAAGTATTACTGGAAGAGCTCGTACAGGTATGGAATACCCCTACAAACCAAGAGGAGGTAGGGTACGAACACAAATTCCACGCTAGAGAAGTTGTGGTAGTACAAGAATCATACATAGTAAGGGATCCCCAAGCACGCCTATGCGGTTTGTACATGAAAAGTATTGGAGGTATGACATGGTACCATGGCAGGAGTAATTTTGCAGACCCCTGACACATACTGGAGCTGACCACCACTCTTCCAGCACCCCTACCACATGCAACCTAGATATGCAACTTGTTCTCTCTTCGAGACAACAATGTACCAAAAGACATTAGAGTTCACCTATAAATAGGACCACACTTCATCATTGAAGGGGGTTGGGAAATTTTTGTAACCCCAGATCATTAAAAGAAAAATACACAAGTATTCCTCCATTGTTTTTCTACAACTTTTGTCTATGTTCATATAAGTTGACTTAAGTTTCCAACCTAAGTTCATTGATGAGTTTTTACCATCAACAGTTCCTTTTCAGAGCTTGTCATTGCCTGTTTGAAAGACAATGGATCATCATCACCAGTGTCACCAACATCATATTGGTTTCACCATCCAAACCATAGCAAACTGGGTTCCTAGAAAACCTCCCACTATGACGAGGCTCCGTGACTGTTTGCTCATGAATAGTGGTACTTTCTTCATTTAAATCAACTTGCGTCAATTGGACATGAAGAGTTGGAATTTCAACATCAAATTGCGTTGATGATGATTGAAGATTGGTTGGAGTCAATTATTCAACCATATCCTCTAAAACTACTTTTCTGCGCGATTTGAAGTAGCATTCGTAGAAGTAAACGATTTCTTTTCTGAATGACTATAGAAAATTCCACCCCGAGTGCCTTTAAGATAGCCAACAAACATGAAAAATTTGCTTCGCGGTTCTACCTTTCCTTCCTTTTCCTCAGGATGTGGGCGTGACACCCCTAGATTCTATAATGACGTAAACTAGGTTCACGACCATTCCAGCATTCTAAAGGTGTTTTGGGGATTTATTTGGACAGTACACCATTTAGAATGTCGTTCCCAATTTCAATTTCATGTTCCCAGAATGAAGTTGGTAGAGTTGAGTAACTAAGCATGCATCTAACACATTCCAATAAAGTTATGTTCCGTTGTTCCTGTACACCATTTTGTTGCGGAGGCCAATATGTTGAGTTAAGATCCCATGTTCAGTTAAATGATCTTGGAACTGCATATCAAAATATTCAACACCCCTATCAGAAAGCAAGATCTTTAACGTTTTACCTAATTGGTTCTGAACCATAGCTAGGAATTCCTCAAACTTTGAAAATGTTTTTGATTTCCTATGCATTAGGTAAAGACATGAGTATCTAGAGTAATCGTCAATGAAAGTGAAAAAATGCTCAAAACCACCCTTGTCTTGTACATTCAAAGGTCTACAAATATCTAAATGAACAAGTCCAAGTGGTTCCTTTGCCCTGTCACCCTTTGCAGAGAAGGGACGCTTGATCAGTTTTCCTTCTAGACAAGATTCATAGACAGGTAATTAACCCAAGGTGAGTTCCCTCAAAGGTCCGTCCTTTGTGAGTCTTTGAATCCTATCATAGCCAATGTGACCTAGTCTCAAATGCAATAAATAAGTCATGTTTTCGTTATAAGTATTTTGACGTTTATTGGTCCTAGGTATAGCTACTTTAAATAAATCATTATTATGTGTGGGAGGTTTGATAGGTCGCAGAATATAAAGTCCATTTTCCAAACATCCAATACACAATTGTGATTCATGAAAGAAATAGATATATTAGAACTTGTGAAAGTCATAACAAATTGTTCTAATTGCAACATGGAAACTGAAATTAAATTTATGCTAAGATCCAGAATAAAAAATACATTTTTCAAAATTAAATATTTATTTCCAAACTTCAGGCGAGCACTTCCTCTAGCTTGGACCGCATCGAACACTGTATTCCCAACTCTAAGCTTTAAGTCGCCTTCGCCCACTTCCTCCCATGATTTAAGAATCTATAAAGAGTTACAAACATGGTTAGTAGATCCAGATTCAATAATCCAAATAAATTTATCATTCTCTAAAAAAAATGTTTCTAAGATGAATGAATTATAATCATTACCTTTGTTTTTTGCTGATAGAAACTTGGGGCAATCCTGTTTCCAATGCCCACTCTCGTTGCAGTGAAAGCTTTTCTTTTTCTTTCCCTTCGACATCTATGAACTTGGTTGTGCACTCATCTTTTCAGCCTTTGCAGGCTTGCGGTTGGTGATTTTTCCACCTTTCTTCTTGTTTCCAGCATTCGAAGATGAAGCTAGGTTACCTTCAGCCTTACTTGGATGATCAACAATAGCAGTAGTCTTCTTTTCTCCTCCCTTACTTGGTCAACCCATGATTGACTCGAAAGTCTAAAGCTCATTAATGAGATGCGTCAGACCATAGTTGAATTTGTTCATCACATAGTTGGTGGTGAACGCTAGGAAAGCTTGAGAGAGACTGTTGAGGATTAAGCCGATACGAATCTCCTTATCTATTATTCCTTCGTGTAGTTCAGCTTCCTGAAAGTAGTTGGTCATCTTGATTAGATGATCACGAATGTGCTGAGACAATGCCATCCAAGCATTGGCATATTTCTTGGTGGCCTCAAAACGAGTCTGCACAAACTTTTCCCCGAATATGTCTTGGAGTTGATCCATGATTTCGTAGGCTGTCTCGACATTCTCTATCTTTGTCTTGAGAGTGTCGACCATACTAGTCAACATGTAGTACCTTGTTATTAACCGCCTGCTAACACTCATATTTGTCTCTTACAAACTTGGTAGCTCCTTCAGCTAGAACTTTTGGGGATTCTTCAGTCATGACAAACATAGAGTTGTCACCAATCAACGCTATATTGATGTTTTGCTTCAATTTAAGGAAGTTTTCTCCAGTTAGTTTCTCCATTGAAAGTTGAGAAAGGATGGGAGTAGACACAACAATAATAATACTACATATTATCAATAAAATAGAAATCAATCACATTTTCTCAATAAAACTTCTATTCACTCAAATTTCAAGAAATAACACAATATATACCATAAAATATGTAAGATATGGAAAAATACCAAAATAATCATATCTCTATTTCTTAAACCCATCCTCGATGCATCAAAATAGACCACAAACTTTCCTTCCTCCGAAGGAAGACTCAGCACAGGTGCAGAAATAAGCCGTCGCTTCAACTCTTGAAAACTGTTCTCACACTTCTCTGACCAAACAAACTTCTGATTCTTTCTTGTCAACTCTGTCATTGGTGATGAAATCTTTGAGAACCCTTCTACAAACCATCTGTAATAACCTGCAAACCCAAGGAAACTCCACACCTCCAAGGTGTTCCTTGGCCTCGGCCAATCTCTTACTGCTTCTACCTTGGACGGATCCACCTTGGACGGATCCACCTTAATCCCTTCTGCTCCAACTATATGCCAAAGAAAAGTCACATCTGGCAACCAAAACTCACACTTCTTAAACTTGGCGTATAACTGATGCTCCCTTAACCTCTGTAAAACTTGTCGAAGATGTTGCTCATGCTCTGTCTCTGAGCTGGAGTATACCAAGATGTCTTCGATGAACACAATGACGAACTGATCCAAGAAGTCCCTGAACACCCTGTTCATCAGATCCATGAAAGCTGCCGGGGCATTGGTCAGACCAAAAGACATGACCAAGAACTCATAATGCCCATACCGTGTCCGAAAGGCCGTCTTCTGTATATCCTCATCTTTAATCCTCAGCTGGTGATAACCAGATCGAAGATCAATTTTTGAGAACACCGTCTTTCCCTGCAGCTGATCGAACAAGTCATCAATCCTTGGTAGAGGGTACTTATTCTTGATAGTCAACTTGTTCAATTCTCTATGATCTATACACATCCTCAGAGTCCCGTCCTTCTTCTTAACAAACAACACTGGAGCGCCCCATGGAGAATAACTAGGCCTGATGAATCCTAAGTCTAGAAGTTCTTGCAACTGTATCTTCAACTCCTTCAACTCTACTGGAGCCATTCTGTATGGTGTCCTTAATACTGGTTCTATCCCCAGTGCTAACTCAATCTCAAACTGAATCTCCCTGCGTGGCGGCAACCCTGGTAAGTCCTCAGGAAATACATCGAAAAACTCACACACCAATCTGGTTTCTCCCGGCCCTGCTGGCATAACCCTGGTAGTATCCACTACACTAGCCAGAAAAACCTTTACATCCACCTTGTAACAAGTCTCTGGCTCTCAATGCTGAGATCATGGGTATGCGGGGTCCAAACACCGCACCCACAAAGACAAAAGGGTCCTCGCCCTCAGGCTCAAAAGTCACCATCTTCTTCCTGCAGTCAATAGTAGCTCCATACTTGACCAAGCAATCCATCCCTAAGATTATATCAAAATCCTCCATATCTAACTCAATCAGATCCACCGAAAGTTCTCTACTATTAACCATCACTGGTAATCCCCTAATCCATCTCCTAGAAACTAATAGTTCCCCGGTAGGCAATAAAGTCCCAAACCCTGTAGTCCGATATTCACTAGGTCTACACAATCTATCAATCACTTTACTAGAAACAAAGGAGTGTGTCACACCAGAATCAATCAATACAGTAAAAGGAGTGCCAGTGCTAGAAAGCTGACCTTTCACTACCGAGGGACTAGCCTCGGCCTCTACCTGAGTCAAGGTGAATACTCGAGCTGGAGTCAAGCTATCCACCTTTCCTGCTTCACCTTTCTTCACTGTTTGGCAATCTTTCCTGAGATGCCCTACTATTCCACACACAAAGCATGCCTTGGCCCGGCACTCGCCCAGATGGCGTCTTCTACACCTCGGGCACTCTGGATAGGTCTGCCATGCCTCACTGCCACCCTGACGGCTACCCTGACCACCCCGACCCCTCCTATCAGGACCAGCAGCGGTCGAATTGTCAGGAACCTTTCTCTTGAAGTCAGTGGGGCCTCCGCCCCTACCTGTCCCTGAATAAGGAGGCACCACTCTGTGGCCCTCACGTCTCACCGTACTTTCCTTCCAAATATTGTTCTCCGCTTCCTCAGCGGTAAGAGCCTTCTCAACGGCCTGGGCATAAGTTGCTCCTCCAGGTACTGTTGTAATCCTAACATCCGGGGCTATCATAGCATTAAGCCCCCTAATGAACCTATCTTGCCTAGCAGCATTAGTAGGCACAAGATCTGGTGCAAACTTCGCAAGCCTATCAAATTTTAGGGCATATTCCATAACTGTCATATTGCCCTGCACAAGACTCACGAACTCATTGACCTTTGCTGCCATGACGGCAACATCGTAATATTTCTGATTGAACAAGTCTCTGAAACCTTCCCAACTCAAAGCAGTAACATCCCTGGTCTGCGATGCCACTTCCCACCAAGTGCGGGCATCCTCTCT
The DNA here is from genome assembly GCF_963169125.1 of Humulus lupulus. Classification (NCBI taxonomy): domain Eukaryota; kingdom Viridiplantae; phylum Streptophyta; class Magnoliopsida; order Rosales; family Cannabaceae; genus Humulus; species Humulus lupulus. Next base: position 103,978,884 of record NC_084793.1, read on the forward strand.
TAACATATAAGTGGCACAGGCCACTCTATCATGCCCCTCTACTCTCATGAAATCTAGAATTGTAGTAATCATGGTTAGCCATTGCTCAACTTTCAGTGGATCCAGTCCACCCTCAAAGATTGGGGGTTGCTACTTCCTGAACCGCTCATACAACGACTCCCATCTGTTTCCAACCTCCCCTGACTGCACAGCTGGTACCACTGCAGGTGGTACAATAGGAGCAGCACTCTCTGATGGAGCCTGCTGTCGCAGAATACGGATCTGCTCATCCTGACTCTGTAATCGGGCCTGCATACCTGCCATTAATTGCTGCCAGTTCTCAGAGACTAGCGGAGGAATCTAGCTCTGGTCATCACCCCCGGTCCCGGACCTAGTGCTGGCTAGTCGCGTAGATTTTCTTGGACGCATAGCTATCCAAGTCAATCTGCAAATAACGACCCGGCAGTCAGACCATGATGACAGGGTAAAAAATTCTCCAAGATCCACCAATAGAACATAGCCAATCACAAACAATCATCATATAGGCATTAATCCACATGCACCGGTTGCTAATAAGCATGCCCCAATCTCATCACACAATAGCTATGAAAGAAGCATTCATCCATACACAATATGCAGTTAATCATCCAAATATTCATGTACATGCACAGCTATGCTAATAAACATGCCTCAATATTCCCAAAAAACAGTCAAGGGCCAGGCCCTATCAGTATCTCATGCTTCCTATTAATCTAATAAATAACATCATTCATATTCATTTCAAGCACATAAGCATATAATCACATATACACATTACAGAACCCTGATTTGAGCTTGTCTCTAGCAGCGAATGTACATGTTCAGTCTGTCTTCAGGAACCCTTAAACCTAGGGCGCTCTGATACTAAGTTATAACACCCTGGATAGCCAAGACCACTACACTGTGTACTTATAAAGGTGCAAGACTTGCTAACCAAGTCATTAATTTTTAAACGTGTCACTAAACATGTATGAGCTAGGATTAAAAAGGTTTTGGTCTCAAAAGTTTCATTTCATAAAATTAAGCAGTTATATACATGGGATCCCAAAAGAAACAGAGTTTAAAAGTTGGATTACAGACTCCCAAAAAATACAGACATCTGTCAGTTATACTCAGGAAAAATGAACAATTTCTGGGTCTCGCGTCCCTGCCTAAACCTCAACCGTGGCGGCTGAGCAGCTGGCCATGTACATTCCGCTCGCACAGCTCTCCAAATCAAGGCTGATCAAGTTTGCCCTTGCCTTTACCTGCACCACATAGCACCCGTGAGCCAAGGCCCAGCAAGAAAACATGATGTGCAACAAAAACAATAACAACAGATAGTAAATTCACTAAGCATGAACTCTTATCAAATAATCCACTTTAACCATTCAACATATATTCAGAATCATGGATGCAATCAACCATTTATAACATTCAAATCACATAATAATCAGGGCCAACAACTTAGGCCGCACCCTCTGTTTATCCCACAGACTCCGGCCCGCTTAAACCGAGCTTAGTGCATATTAAGCTGTCCTCGGCTACCAGTGGCCAAGCTGCACCCTGTGCGATAGTGTAACCCTTGGCACCCTTAGGCCGTTGGTTCACTAATTAGCTTGCATGGCATAATACCATCCTTTTAAGCATACACAATAGGGAACCCTTAGTCCCATTACAGATATTCAACCAGGTGCAGTTTTCTTACATTTGGCTTCCAAGTGAACTAGCTACGAGCGATTCTCCTTGAGCGCGATCCGATCCCCGAGCCCTGGCTTAGCACCTAGTCACAACCAAGATAAAGGATACCATCAACAATCTTAAAACATCTTCTAGACAAAGTTCTAGTCTTCGGAACATTGAACTTCACCAAACATGATAAAAGATTCAATCCCGAGCACCCTAGGTTAAATTCCAAAGCCTAGAATCTCAAAATCCCAAAATCCCTTAAGGGCCGGGGCATTAGCCACCCATGCCATGGCATGGCCCCAATCAGAGACCTCTCAATGCCCAAAAACTGCTTAGGGTCGCGGCCCTACTCAGACCATGCCGCGGCCCGCCTTCCTTCCTCAGCATACATCAACTTCGAAGGGTCGCGACTCACCAAGAACTATGCCGCGGCCCGACTCCCTTCGAACCCAGAAAAACCTCCATTTTTAACTCTCAAACCTCATGCAAACTCACCCAAAACTACCCCAATTCCACAAATCAATTATCCAAAAACTTCCTACAAGATTCCAACAACACAACCCAGCTGAAACCTAGGCTAGAAACCCATCAAAATCCCATTTCAATTACTAAAGCTTTCTAACTCAAGAATACAAAACCCAGCCATGAAAACACTATAACTCAGCCATTAAACCTTAGATTGGAGCTTACCTCAGCTACAGAACCGCTTCTCTAAGAAGAATCCAAGTCAATTCCCAAGCTTTTCCACCTTAATTCTGCCCTTAACATCAAAATCACAATCACCTCATTACTCAGCCAAAAGCTCAAAGTTTCTATCTTCAAAACACAGTTTAATTCTTACCTTAGCCTTGATTAAATGTTCCCTGAATAATCCTTGAGTTAGCCTCTAATTTCCCCTCTGAATTCTTCTGAAATCCCAGCTTAAATTCCAGCAATTTCTCCAAAATTCTCAGAGTTTTTCCTTGAGAGAGAAGAGAGAGAAAAGGGCTGAGAAAAGTGTCGATCTTATTTTGTTCTACTATTTTCTGAAATCTTCTTAAGTCTGTCCTTAAGCAATCAAGTTAATCCCAAGGCTCGGGGTACCAGAAATGTCCCCGAGGGAAAAATGGTGAAATTCCCAATATTCCCACCTAGACTTCCTAACCTCAAATATATCTCCAATTATTTATTTTCATAACTCGATAATCTAAATAACCACCCGATACCTGAAATATCGCTTGAATTGTCCAAAGTCAAGCATTAAGCCCCGTTGTGAATTTCCCGCTATCTAGCTCCCTAGGATCGCCTCAAGTCGCCTGCTGCAGATTTACCCACATAATAATGTGGTTCTCACAAGTATAAATCACATTTATATTCATATAATCACGCAAGCATGCTTATCATGTAATCGTGCATTAAATCAATAAATTCACACATAAGCCAATTATGCCCTCCTGGCACACTAATCAAGGCCCTTAAGCCATATTAGTGATTTTGGGTCGTTACAATTGATCTCCTTAGAGAAGATAGCTCATCATCGGAAGACGAAGATGATATTTTTGATGAAATTCTGAACTCAGTTTTTTCTACTAATAGTAACCATAGTTACATTTTGAGAATAATTGTGATGAAAGTCTGTAGAATTTTTATTCACATATGTTTATTTCTCATTTCAACTAACCAGGTTTTTTCTTTACTTTTTTACAAATCCAGCCATGTTCAAGCATTTCAACACTCCCTCTGCCCAAAAGAGGAAGACAAGTGAACATAGCAGCTTGAATCCTCCAAGAAAGGTCGTGAGGACTACATCGCCAAACAAGGGGAGACAATCTGACCAGTTAGTCACTATCCCACGCTTGACTCCTCCACCTATTCCACCTTCTGCCAGCCTAAAAACTACCCGACCAGTCAGCTTAAGCGAGCTCCTTTGCATTGCTGGTGAGTATGGAAAAGAGTTACCAGACCACACTCTTCACCACACAACGATAACTTAGAACTTTGAGAATCTACCTCGGCAAAGCGTTGAAGTTGTCCTTCACAAAGGCCTCGCTGAAATAATGAGTGTAAGCATCTTATCATAAAAAGCACTCACTTTCTTATTGATTATTCTTATTTGAATACTTTTCTGGTTATTTACTCCAGGGACTCATTACTATCAGTCATGCTCAGCACCAAGCAATAGACTATAAGGAGCTGGTCAAGGTCTTGAATGATCAATTAGTGGAAGCCCAGGCCAAGATTGAAATTCTGACTAAGTCTGAGAAAGATCTCTAAGAAAATACTGAGCAGGAAAAGAAAGCAATTGCTGACCCGGACAGATCTCTGAAAGAGTTGGCTGATGAGAACAACAAACAAATTTAGGCCAACAAAACGTTAACCGATTATCTGGTGGAGAAAACTCAAGAGAATGAAGAACTAAGACAAGATAAGGAAACCGATCTAGCTTGTTACAAAGAAATCTGCTTCAACTGTTTCTATCAGATATGGAAGTTAAACAAGCCTTTTAACCTCGACTTTCTCTTTGAAGAGTCAAGGGACGAAGAGCTTGCCAAATGTGAAGCCAAGGTCGCCGAGGAGGCAGCTCTTCCAACTGCCACTGTGCCTGCCTCTCCTACTCTATCATTCTATCAAGAGGAGGTTGCAAATGTTGACGACGGTGTTGACCAACCAAGGACCACTTTACCCAACTAGTAAATGTGCCCAGCCGACTAGGGAGGCTACTACCTGACCAACAAAACCTTTGTACCTAGCCAGTAGTTTACTTGTTTTTTTATAATTTTTTTGAGACAACTGCTGCTTATAAACTTTGATAGTTTGCTCGTACAGCCGAGCTATTTGACATTTACTCTTTAATTTTCTTAAAACATTCTATGTCTTTTGTGAATAGTAAAGTCTCCTTGATTTATGCCTTATATTTTTTAATGAGTACTTAGTTTTCTAACTTGGAAATTATAGACATTTCATAAGTCCCTACTAAGTATACTAACATTTTATGATCATAATGTATATTTTCACATGAATGTCAGCTTCTAACTTCGAATCTTGAAAAATTCCAAGTTACTTAAGCTTTGTTAAACAAGTTAGCTTAATGGCCTTTTTCGATTTAAAAAATTTACAAGTTAGCCTAAAAACAAATTTTGTAGCTTGTGCTTTCATTGCCCTTGTCGAATTATATACCAATATACCCTATGTGCCCCCCAAGTGATCGAGGGTTGAAGTATACCCTATATGCCCCCCAAGTGATCGAGGGTTGAAAGATCCTTGGTCATTTGCTACTTGACCAAATATGTTCGAGCAGGTATTACTCATGAAACAAATGTTGTCAGTCTACCAGGCCAGATGAATACCGGTCAGTTGAACACTGATCGAGTAAAAATAATCAACACATATGCATAATGTGTAGCAAGATCCGACTACACTGCACATGATCTCTTTTATTACTCGTAAATTATAAAAAGGGAAAAATGTGCCTAATAACAAGTCTCAAACTTGGGAGGGTCAGCTGATCCACCTGGATTGTTTATGCCTTTATCCTCTTTCTCGATTGCATTATCCAATTTCATAAACTTGTACGACCGATCAAGAAATTTTTGAAGTGTTGAAATTGGGTTTCTATTAATACTTTCCCACAAGGGGCTTCTGTAAGTGATTCTAGAGGATATGGCAACCATCTTCCCCTCCTCTCCTACAACAGTTTCTATGTTGGCCTCTCTTATGAGTTTTTGTATATAATTCTTTAGAGATTCATCATTTTCTTGTTTGATATCTGACAAGTTGTTTGCATAAACTGGTGGAGTCCGGGCAGCTCTAAATTGTCTACAAAACTCTTTCCTGAATGTTTCCCATGAGGTAATGGAATTTGTCTTAAACTTCCAATACCATTCCTGGGCAGTATCTGATAGCGTAGTCGGGAAGACTCTACACTGATAATCATCACTCACCCCGAGCAGTTCCATCTGATCCTCAAATTTCCCAACATGTTCGATGGGATCTTCTTTTTTTATATATACTGGTAGCACCAGTGCTTTATATTTTTCCGGTGGCTGAGCTACTCTGATCCGGGCACAAAATGGATTGCCACTCCTGTGATCTATTGCATCTAGCCCGGAAGGCCATTCAGATAAGTCTTGCACTGTAGCTGTTAGTGCGTCAATCTGGGCTTGAATGACTGGTGCAATTGATGAGGCTCCAATATTTTGACCTCTTGGTCAGGCATTTCCATCTAGTTTGTTGTCCTCAAGTATTTCTACTTTATTGGTAGGGAAGATAAGATATTTCCCTTCAACCTGGGCGGTGTTCCTCTTGTTGCTGATAACGTCCCTTAGATACTTCCGGGTAGCATGTCCTCCTAACGAATCGAACATTGTAATTTTTTATTTTTCAGAGTGCTTTCTACGAGGGACCTGCTCCTTCCCACTACGCTGGTGACTAGGATGCAGCGATGGCTTTTTGGAACGGCTCTGCCAGTCCCTTCCTCCTTCTCGTTGGTCGTTGCCCTCTTTTTCCTTTGACCTATCAGTTTCATGACTATAAGCCTCATCTCGACCATATCTGCCTTTATATTGTGGAGTTTTCTTATCTCGATGAGCTCATGTCTCGTTATTCTAGGGCGGGGTTTTCTTACTACACGATTGGTGACTTCCTGATCGAGAAGTTTGTGACCGGTGGCTTCTGGAAGGGGTTCTAGAATTCTCCCTTTGTCTCGACGCAGTCCTAGAGCAGACTTCATCATCTGCTCGACCAGTATTATTGCTTCGACTTCAGTTTGGTCCCCGAGAATCAGGGGACTTTGGACCAGCATGATCGTTTCTTGCTCCCTGGGTAGCTGCTTATGTCGTGGCCTAGGTATTGGCTTGGGCTAATTGAGTAGCTACCTTTTACACAAGTGCTACTTCACGATGTCCCTGGTCGGCATCCTTTTGTCATCGTCTGATCTCTTTGTTTCTAGCATCCATGTCCCTTTTTATCGTTCGAATTCAGCCTTCTGCCTGGCTATTTCTTCGGCAAACGACTCATGTCGGGAATTGAACTGCATCATATTTTCCTGAAAAGCCCCCATGGCTTCTTGGATTTGTTCAACCTTTGGGGTTATCTCCTCGAGAGTAACCCTAGACTTAGTGTTAGGGTCCTCAGGTGCTTGACCTTTTGGTCTAATAATTCCTTTTGTATTTGATGCACCAGGTTTCTTGGGCACCTAATTATAGGATGGTAATGTGTTTCTTCTATTTAGGCTCTCAATGAAAGCACCAAAAATGTTGACCACGATTTTGGACAATTGCGAGTAGACTCAAAAACGACAATAATCCTAACAGTTGTGAATAGAAAAAAAAAAACACGACCAATTTTATAATGGTTCAGCCCTAGTTTGTTGGTAATATCCTAATCAACTTTCAGTTATAATATATGAACTTATACTTAAGAGCAGATGAACTTGAGTCAACTGAGTTTCTTAACAATAAGTGGAAAAATACAATGTCTCTCTCTATAAGTTATCTGAGAAAATGTCCGAAGAATTTTCCCAGTAAAAGTTCAAAAGTCCCCTCAAATGATGCCATGGATCGTACATGAAATATCCCTCGTTTTTACTTAGTCCTTGGTTGTTTTAACCAATATTAAGTAAAATAATAAACAAATTCATATTACAACAATGTGGCTACTACATCGGGATATCTTAGAGATTTGCGTGGTAGTTACGGCCAATTCGGGTTGTATTTGTTGCTGAGAGTCGTAAAAAAGTCACTGGGCAACTAACTATCGAGACTCTGACATACCCGGTCGGCTAAATCTTCCTTCTGATATAGCTGGTTAGGTAAACCTCCCTTCTAATGTTGCTGGTCAGGTAAGCCACCCTTCTGAAGTTTCGGGTCGGGTAAGACACTCCCTGACCAGGTAAATTCATGTCTGGCCAGGTAAATTCTTACCTGGTCGGGTAAATCACCTCCTAACCAGAGAAAACCATATTTTTGCCCAATGTTCTTCCGACAAGTGAAATGATGACTATGTAGGTCATCTTCTAACCCTTACATTTCCCTTGCCCAATACATTCATTGACCATTATTATGCCACTTGATGACTATGCATTGCCACGTGTCACTTCTGATTACCACGTCATTGAACTAAAATTTTGGGGATAACAACAAGTATTTAAAAAACATATCTTTAATATCTGATAACTTAATTCTATTAATTTAATATATTAAAATATTTAAAATTTGTAGTGTCTCAGAATTTTACTTAGCTAGATAGTAGTAATAGTAGCTACTAGTAGCTTGTAGTATGTTAGTTTCTATGGATTTTGGTTCAAGTCTGGACTTAGTTGGAAACTCATAGCAATAGTTATGGATTTTATAAGTTTAACCTATAGTTTAGAAATATTAATTATAACATAATGTTTGATTAATATTACTGGTCTTAGAAATATTATTTATTATAACCTAAGGTTTAGATAGAATTAATAAGGGCGTGACACTTGTCACAATAATGTTTATTAAGGAATGAAGTATTTCTGATGAATATTTTAATTAAAAGAATGATCTAGAAGCTCTAGAACCTTCCTGCAGCAGTTAGGATCATGTTTTTACTTAGTCAAAGCTGTTTAATTAATTAAAAAAGTGCTGAAAAAGTGCAAATACGTGTTTGATATATCAACGTATTCTGATATATCGTAGATATAGGGGCCGATGTATCACCTACGAGAGATACGAAAAATACGTCGACTTCGCACGAACGAAAGCACGGGGGCTCAGGATATAGGTCTAGGCGATATATCGCCCAGGGTAGGCGATATAGCACCCCTGGCATACATTTTTTAATACTTGAGGATTTATATTTGAAAACAGCCTTAACCACTTGGACTTGCTCTTGAACGATTTTGACTGAGTTCTGGGCATCTGCTGAACGAAAATTAAAAAAAAAAATCATTTTATATTCATTTATTTATTCAAATTAAAGGGGTTAGTTTCAATCCTTGAACTCTATAAATAGGACCTATTACTCAGCCATTTCACTCTTCATTCAAGCTTTGTTCAGAGCCTCCAAGCTGCTAAGATTACTATAGAGAGAAACACTTGGGTTTGGAGTTAAAGGATTTTCCAATCTAGGCTTTTCTAAACACTTGGGAAGTGAGATATTGTGTTAGTTCGGTATCGAGGTGTAGATCAAATTCATAGCTCATTCAAGGTATTCTTATCCTTAAGTTCAACTCTTCATGGTTCTTTAGTTTTCTTTGTTTTCTTTCAGATCCTAACTCTTGTTTATGATTCTTGGTTAGGTGTTTAAGTTCCTTGAAACTTAAGGTTTTCAGTAAGTTTCTACTTTGATGGTTTAGCTCTCTTTTTCATCTCCATTTATTTAGAAACTCATGGTTTTACTGTTGGTTTCATTAGTGTTCCAAATCTTGTTCTTGTCTCCATATCCTGGTTTTTGGTAAGGAAGATAGGTTAGATTATATGTGTTTATATGTTTATGTTATGCTATGTTATGTGCTATGTATATATAAATATTTTTTGTAGTCACTTGGGGCTTATAGTTGCTTAGATAGCAAACCCCAATAATTTTTATCATTATCGTAGTTTAGAATTATGATTTACCCTACGTCGATTAGTAGATAGAGGACCTAGATGGGTTGTCATATACTACCTTGTGATCTAACCTACCTTGATTAGTAGACTGAGAACCTAGATGGTTTTATCACATGTGACAGTAATGAGTTAATGGCCTTTAATATTATAGTCATAGATGATATACATTTTTATAGTCATATGTTTTATAGTATATGCATTATGATATAGTCCTATGTTTTATGAATTATGGCATATATATGATGTTAGTAGATTTTCCTTGTTGGGCATTAGGCTCATTCCTTTCTTTTTAGAATGATGCAGGAAAATGAATATGGAAGGCAGGAAGGATTCGTGGCAGCTTGGCATGTGTGCTGAGGATGAATGGACTCAATGAACTGCTGGAAGATTGAGGATGACGTTGTTTAGAGTCTTTTCAATTATGTTCTTATGTATTTCCACACTTAGTATTTAAACAATTAATTTAAAGTTTATGGTTTATGTTTTATAACAATGGGATCCCATACCTTATTTTTGTATTTGGTACAATATTCATTTGGGTTTTAGGTAAAGTTATGTTATTTCATATGTACGTATTTCAAATTAGTAGCTATATCATAGTAGTTTAATGGTATGAGGTCTCAGAAATAGTCGGATCATTAAAAAATTAATTAGTTATCCTATTTTTAAATTTGAATTTGAATCTTTGTAGAAAATATCTAATTTCTTAATATCAAACAAAAACAAAAATTTAGTTTAACACTCTAAAAGGACAACATCATTGTACTTCTTCATCAGAAGCTATAGATGTTCATAAATATAATTAACACTCTCACTCAATTATACTACCGAGTTCCCAAGATGTATGTATGGGCTAGTCCGTAGGGTAAGCTGGTAACGAACAAGTCAAAGAACTCAAATAATACAATAACGGTATTGATAATAAAATCAGATTTCAAAGAAATTGAGTTTTAAATAGGGCATAAAACCCCAACATTCTGCACATAGTCTTTCAGTGACTTAAGCGTCTTGTCCACATAATTTAATATAAGGATAGGTTAAGGCATCGGTGACGGATGGAAGTTGTTAAAACGTCATCTATTTATATTTGCCTAGATTTGTCCACCAATCTTGTAGGGTAACTGTGAACCGGGAGACAAAGTTGAGGAAAAATCGTCCCTGTCTGCTCTTTTGGTTTTTGTGATTCCAGGCAGAGCCAATCTTGAAACTCTTGGAACCTCTCATGCCATTTTGATGGAGGGAGGTCATCTAAAGTAAAAAATTTAAAGTTTGAACTTTTACTCTTTTGTCGTTTGGGGACATGTGGCTTTGTTAAGTCATCTCCACTTTCCTTTTCACTTGTGATAATTGGTTCGGTCTTTGAAGTTGATCCATCAGAAAGTTTAGCCATCAAGTGTGGAAAATCCCCATCATCATCACTAGATATGCTTTCAGGATCACTAGGTATAGTATCATTAGAAGTTGAACTCATTTCTTTAGACCAGACATCTGAAGCATTGTCTAAACTAGCCGAAAAACCTTGATTGTCTGAGTCCGTTTCTTTTTTTGCAATGTGGAGAGTGTTTGTATGTCGAATTATTTGTGACAAAGGATTTGTGGCTGGGTGAACCATAAGTTGCTTAAGTTCGTCTGTCAGTTGGCTTGGAGATTCTTTCTTCTATCCCTTTTTTGTCTTTTGTTGTTGACTTTCATCAAGCATTCGTCTTAGTTGTACAACAGAGTCCTCTTGCACATATCCGACAATATGGAAAGGCTGGAAGGTATTTTGCATTGTAGCAAACTGCCAAGAAACTGGCGTCGAAGTTATTTGGAATGAGGACGAAGTTCCCAAATAGCTAGTGGAAGGAGCCTTTGATGGTTCTTGTTGGCACAACTGTTCTTGAGGGAGTCATATTGAGGTTTTAGGCTCTTCATCTCGACTTCTTTTGCTAAGAATACTGGCATTGGAACTGTGTTTGCTTTAATGATGGTCAGAAGTTCTTCATGAGTGTGTTGGATTTCGCAATGAGGTTATCGATGACAGTAGTTTTAGATTGTTTAACTGCTGCCTCTATTATTGTATTTTGTAATTCCTCTTGTTTTAAGACCTTGTTTTTGGTAATCATGTTTTTTGATTTCCAGTTGAGAACTTCTTCGGCTGGAAATACTTTTTTGAGAGACCCATCCACGTTCCTAATCAGTAGTAGTAAGACTTTTTGGCAGATGAGAAACCGTACCTTTGTCGTCCTGCCTATCAAATTTTTTGAGAGGAGGAAAATCTAACTCATAATCAGTAGTAGTCATCACACATACTTGTGGAATGTATAGGAGTTGATTTTGAGCAGGAAAGGCTTCTCCATGATGTTGCATCCAGTTTGCTGCTTTTTTGTAGCATGGAAAAATGCTTTGTTGAGGAGCTGGAAGCAGAGCCTGCCGGGAGTTTGTTGGAGTAAGCTCAATCTCCCATCCATTTGGTTCTTGAATAAGGTCAGGTAAGTCTTTGGGAGTAGAATATTTGACAATATAGTCAAACTTTCCAAAGGGTTGGCCTAACGACTCTATTCCCTTTTCTCCTTTTGCTAATTGTTGCTTAAGTCATTTTCATGAGCTAGGACTTCACTTTGGGAGGTCTTCTCCTATTTCTTTGGCAGCTTTTAAAGTTGCAAACATCCCAATACTTATGTTCATCCAAATATTATATAGCATAAATAGGGCTGCCTTGAGAATCAAAGGATTGGATTTCCATAGGAGTTGGTGTGACAGAAGTCATCATGTATTGGGTGGAAAAGCAACTAGGACTCTTTGTTTGAGTTATGTCAAAGACTATTTCAACATAGCCATCAAATTTCTTGTGATAAGATGGTTCAGTAAGAGTCTGGACACATTTTTGAGGTTGGTGGAGCATTTCATAGTTTGTTATCCATGAACTGGGAAAAATCTTCATAAGATCATCTGTAGAGATTTTCCTTTGAATATGAGGGCATGTTTGAACTTGGGTGGAGTCTATCGAGAACAGTAATGCTTCTTCAACTATTGGAAAAGAAATATCTAGAGTGTATTCTTGGAGTCGATATGCCATTTGATAGTGAAAAGTAGCTCCAATAGAAGTAAGATCTTGGTCAATTTCAGCCAATCGGACTTCAACTTTGAAAGCATCAGTCAAGTGATTATTTTTTAAAGACATATTAAAGTTAGGGAACATTGTAGTTATTAATGTTCCTGCATTTAATGTAGTCTCTATGGTTGTGTTGACCCTTGATTGCACACAGAGTCACAAAAAACGATGAAGATTATTGAGCTGAATGTAAGAATTTAAATGACAGAAGGAAGTCATAGTGATTCAACCCCAGAGATCGGTTATGACCTACGTCCACTTAGTGATTTTATTGAGATAAAGTCCAAAAAACCTGCGATCAACAAGCAAGGGTTCATTGAGTTTCACAAGTCTTGAGGATGGTTACTGTTGACTGTGTTTTTAGCCAACGACGTGAGAAACGACAAGCCTTCAAGAGAATGTAAACGACAACACACCGTTTAATCAATGAAAGTAAATAACACGAGATTTTATAGTGGTTCAGCCCCGATAATCGGTAATAGCCTAATCCACTTAGAGATTTTATTACTCTATTCACACTCAAGATCAGATGAACCAGTGTCAACTGAGTTTCTTAAGTATAAATATTCCAGAATACAAAAAAGGGATTCTCTCAAGAAAAACACACTTTCTCTCTCTAGAACACAGATTAATTCTCAATTTGCCAAAAGTCCTTTTACGATCCCACCAACCCTTTTATTTATAGGCCTGAGATCCTCCACTGATATCCCCTTTAGATAGGGATATTTTATTATTCATATTATATTTAAATTACAAGAAATATTTAAAATACAACCGATTCCTCAATTTGAGTGAGGAATGAGAGATTCCCGGGTGCCCAGACCGATTCTTACTGAAGTCGTTCCGGGGACTTTGACGTAGTCTCCTGGTTGAACATATGCATGTTGGTCAGATATACTCCTCTAGGCTTTCCTTGGCTCAAGGTGATGTATGCATGGCTCTCCTCGGACCAAAGTCATGCATGCTTAGCTCTCCTCGGACCAAGGTGGTCCGAGCCAACTTCCTTGACCTCTCAACTCGGATAACTTTGAGACAACCTCCTCCAACTAAGGTCTGATCGGACCTTGTGTGGCCTTCTCCTCGGACCAAGGTGGTCCGAGCCATTCTCCTCTTGCCTTCTCCTCGGACCAAGGTGGTCCGAGCAACCCTCCTTGGCATCTCACCTCGGACAAGTCCGAGGCATCTTCCTTTGGCATCTCACCTCGGATAGGTCCGAGGCAACTTCCTTTGGCATCTCACCTCGGATAGGTCCGAGGCAAGCCCTAGGCTCCTCCAACTATGTCCAATCGGACCTTGTAGCCTTTCCTTGGCCAAAATCTAAGTCCATCTTTTGGCTTGCATAAGACTTCTCCTCCTTAGCCTCTTACCTCGGATAGGTCCGAGCCAACCACCTAGGAAGCTTACCTCGAACACGCCCGAGCCAACCACCTAGGAAACTTACCTCGGACACATCCGAGCCAAATACTTGGGAGGCTCCTCATGCTAAGGTCCGATCGGACCCGCTGCTTTTGTCCCTCGAGCCAAAGTCCAAACTAATCTTTTAAGCTCCTTGGACTTGGGCTTGAACCAAACACTTGGGCTCTTCGAACTGGGGTCCGAGTCAAGCACACCTTAGCCCAAACATTCTCCTCGGGTGTATTTGACTTGACTATGGCATCTCTCAAGTAGTCCAAAATTTTCACTGATACATTGGGCTACTGTTAAGCCAGATCACCCAAATAATTCATGCCACGTGTCAATTTTATTGCCACATCATCCTTTTCAAATTTTGGGATAACATTTGCCCCCCAAGTTTATTATATGATACATTCACATAATAAAATTTCTCTCCAGCTGACGTCATTATAAAAAATAATAACTGTTCATCTCCATGCAGCAGACCCACGATCACTGCAAAAAACTACCCATAATCGTGGAGAGAAAAAATAGTCCCAGAATGCCAAAGGTCCAAAAATATACAATAAACCCACTTTTTTCCCTTTAAATAACCCAACTTTACACACTTTTCTTCACACAAGCAAAAATCACATTTTTCAAAAACCTCTCATCTTCTTCTTTCCCTTTTGGCCAAAATCCCCAAGACTTCTCTTCTTCTTGCCGAAGCTCCAAGAACTTCAAGGGAAGCTCTCCTTCTTCAAGCAATCTTCAAGCAAGCCAAAGGGTCTCCAACCTTGAGTAAGTCTTCTTTTCCATGCCTTTACATTGTTATAATTTTTCAAGATATTTCTAGGGAAACCATGCCATGGCCGAAACTTCTTATAGCTTTGTTTGTTCTTGAAGTTCTTATGAATGCTTGTATAATGTGTTAGCTTGTGGTTTTGATGATGTTTGTGGTATGGGTAACCCAAAATCACCTTTAATTTCATAGGAATTTCAAGACAAATGGGCTAATTTGACATGAATATGAGTATGGGTTTTGGGGTTTTTGATAGTATAATGGGTTTTCAAGAACATGAAAAAAAACTTTTCATTTCCATGCTTTGATCTTGTTTTTGTATGTGTGAATGAAGAAATGTGTTTAAAATAGGGACTTTAAGACTTTGCTTACACGATTTGGGTTTGAGGTAGGAAGAGTGTATAGTTAAGGGTTTTGCTCATATGGTTTGCCAAGAAAAATCTGGGTAAGTATGTGGTCCGATCGGACCACATTTTGAACTTTCTTGGATGCCCATGTCCGATCGGACATAATGGGCTGTTAGTGGCTAGGAGCCTCAGAGGCACAAGGCACGCTAGGCGCCCGGACACTCGGACCCTGGGGTGCACATCTTCTCGGACGCGCCATGTCTGATCGGGCGTATCGTGGATGGCTTGGTGATGGGCTCGCACGGATGCAAGGATGCTGAACATCTCCTCGGTTAGGCTGTGTTCGATCAAACATCTCGTGAATGGCTTGGTGCTGGGCTTGCACGGAGGCAAGCTGCTGAACGTCTCCTCGGTCGCACATTCTAGGGTGCATAGGCGTCTGATCGGATGCACCCTTTGCTTAGAATCCACCATGTGGTCCGATCGGACCACAACCACTCTTCTAGGCTTCGGCCTTCTTCAATTCCTTTTAAACGCATACCCAGCCCCTTTTGCATGCACATACGCACACATAGGGAATCTAGCCTCATAGGAAAACCCCAAAATTTTCCATTTTTATATAAACATTAGTAACCTTCAATACCTCAAATACTTTTTAGGCACTCTTGGGCACTAAGATTATTTTTTCCCTTGTGTGCTGTATTTTTATAACTTAGATAAACTTTTCTAAGTATAAAAATAAATTTTATTCTTGATGAATTTTTTCTATATGGTTACTCACCTCCCTATGTTTTATTCATTTTTGTAGATGAATCGCTCTGACTATAGGGGAGGTGACAACCATACGGACTCCGATACATCCATCCCGTAATCAATTGAGACTCCTCTAAATAGCGAATCCTCACCAAACTCGTCCACCGATTGTACGCCAGAGGACCGCCTCCGTCGCTTCAAGCAAATCCTCCCTCGCTCAGCTTTGTGTCTCCTCCACGAGGAACAGTTCCTTCAACAAGTTTCTCAGTCGACGATGAGGGTGAAACAATCCAACAGACTTCCTCAGGAACATGATCCACAGGTTGCCCGCAGGGCGGTGCAGAAGGTGGTAAAGCGCAGTCACGCTCGCACTGCCACAACTTCAGAAAAACCTTCTCAGAAATTTGCTACCGCGATCCAGGACTTGGCTGTTCAGAGGCCACGCAAGGAGGGAGAAGAAGAACCTTCCAGGTTCATTGCCAAATCTTCAAAGCTTAATCCTGCATTGTTCCAAAAACACATTGAAGCTTTAGTCTTGAGCAAGGCAAACGTGATATGTCTGGGCTCTCATCAAAGAGCCAATAGGCCTGGTGGAACATACTGCGCCTGGTCCAGGCACCATGTGGACGCCGGAGCGACACTTCCGCTACCCCCATATTTCCAGTCTGTAGCGGATTACTTCAATGTCTCCCCATTCCAGATCGCACGGAATGGGATCCAGACACTCTCTGCGTTGTACATCCTCTACTTCCTGCATGGTTGGGACGAGCCCACCCCTCATGAGGTGCACTACTTGTTTGACCTTAGGACCAATCCTTCCCACAACAACACGGGCTTCTTCCACTTCTACCATAGGCATAGGGGGATTACATATCTCAATGGTATCTCTCACAAATCGAACCCCGGGAAGTATCACAAAGAATACTTCCTTACATCGGACATTGAGGCCAACAACTTGGCCTTTACACGCGCGGGTCCATTCGAGCGACCATTGCCTACTAAGGGGATGTTTGAGCGGGCTGAGAAGTTGGCTAGCATGAGTCTTAGGGAGAAGGATGTGAAAAAATTGGTCACTTTGGACCTCCTTCAGATGGTGGGCCTGGTGCCGTGTGACCAAGATATGGCAGTGGAAAGTACCACTGGGGAGAACAACATGACTGATCAGTCCAACGCGGGCACAGAGCTAGTGCCTGATCAGCTTTCTCCTGGACCTTCTCCGCTATCTCGTAGACCTGGTGACCTTGTCATTAGGGAGCCCGAACCTCAGCGTAGATCTGCCATTCCCGCTCAGCCCGACAAAGGAAAGGCTATCCAGGTTGAGGGGGAACTTAGCTCATCCTCAGACGACGAGGATGAGTTCCTCGATCAGATCCTCAACGCAGGTAACATATGTCTAGTGAACGTAGGAATATTTTTGATAATTTGGTGATTCGAAAGTAACAAAATTGTAGTATATACTTATGCACATTTTATTATGTTTATATCTCTAACAACTTTGTGTTTTCCTCTTTTGCAGATCCAGACATGTTCAGACAGTGTGTTGCTTCTGCTCCAAAGAGGAAAGTTGGTGATGGAAGTGGCTCCATGCCCCCGAGGAAGATTCCGAAGGTAGTACCGCCCAGTCAAGGGAGACAACCTGAGGGACCGACTACACTCCCGCCACTGACCCCCTCTTCGCTTCCTCCCTCTGCGAGCTTAACTCCTACCCGCCTGGGTAGCTCGAGTGAGGTCCTTCGCGCTGCCAATGACTTAGGAAAAGGACTGCTTGAGGAGATAGACCATGACGCTTCAATGCTCCAAAGCTTCGAATCCTACCCTCGGCTTAGTGTTGAAGTTGTCCTAAGAAGAGAGCTTGCTCAACTGATGAAGGTAGGTATTTTGTCTTAAGACAATTTGTTATTAATATTTTTGCTTGTAATAACCTTTTGTCTCTCATGCAGTCACTTGTCACCATCAGTCACGCTCAGCTCCGAGCGGTAGATTACAAGGAGTTGATCAAGGTGCTAAACGATCAACTGGTCGAGGCCCAGGCTACGGTAGAGACTTTAACGGCTTCAGAAAAAGACTCCAAATCCAGGTTGGAGCAGGCAGAGAAAACCGTAGTCGAACGGGATGAGTCTCTCAGGAAACTTACTGATGAGAATCAGCAGCAGGTTCAAAACAACAATTCCTTGACAGCCCAACTGGAGAAGTTGTCCCTCGAGAACAAGGAGTTAGCTCGGGATAATGAGAGACTGATCAACGAAAATGAAGAGTTGAAACAAGAAAAGGAGCTTGATTTAATTCGCTTTGAGGAGGCCAGCTTCGACTGCTTTTATCAGGTCTGGAAGCTGAACAAACCTCTCAATCTCAATTTTTTTACCAAGGAGGTTCAGGCAGAGGAGCTTGCCAGATGCGAAGCAAGGGCTGCTGAAGAAGCTGCCAATCCTCCTACACCTGCTCCCGCCTCCTCTGCCTTATCATTCCGAGCAAGAGGAGCAGCTGAAGCCGAGGAGGGGGTTGATCAACCCACCAGAGAAGCACGCCAGTGACTCCTTATCATAGTTTATCATTGTTTGCTTTACTTTGTATATTGTTGCTTGGATTAGTGAGCTATTTTGACACTTAGCACTTTACTTTTTTCTTTTTTGACTGACTCTAAACTTTTAAGTCTTTATTGTGAATAGTAAAGTTCTTGGATGCCTTAAACTTCACATGAGTATTTAGTTTTCTAACTTAGAAATTCTAACCATTCCATAAGTCCATACTAAATATACTTCCTCATGCTCTTATTGCTCTAACTTTTTATGAGCATAAATTTTATCATTACACGAATATCTGTTTCTAACTTAAATTTTTTTTAAATTCTAAGTTACTTAAGCTTTGTTGAACAAGTTAGCTTAATGGCCTTTTTAGACTTCCAATCTTACAAGTCAGCCCAAAAACAGATATATTTTCTCACGCTCTTATTGCCTGTGTTGAAGTACAACCCAGTATACCCTATGTGCCCCCCAAGTGATTGAGGGTTGATAAATCCTTGATCACTTGCTACTTGACCGAATTTTTCCGAGTAGTTACTACTCGTGAAACACATAAAATATATGAACATATTTCAGTAGTTGACCACTACAAAAATATTATCTAAACGTTGGTCCTTCATATCATGATACCGACCAGTTGAACACTGTCCGATATACATTTACACTTAGCTTTTAGAAGACCTGTTTTGTTTAAATCATTATGACAGTTGAACACTGCCAAGCAAAAATAATCAACACATATGCAAAATTTGTAGCAAGATTCGACCACGCTGCGCGTGGTCTCTTTTATTACTCATAATAATAAGTGACAAAATGTGTCTAACAATGAGTTCCAAACAAAATAACATTGTTCAAAATAATGTAACTGGGTAGCAAATAACCAGTTCACAAACAAAAAACTTAAATAACAAGTTAAGCACTTGATACAAAGCTACTACTCTACAAGAAGTATTTATTGATAATATTTTCTCAAGTGCTCGCCATTCCAGTAGTTCCTGACCAGCTCTCCATTCAACCGAGCAAGCTTGTAGGTGTCGGGCGGCAAGACTTTCTCAATTTGATACGGCCCTTCCCAGTTTGGTCCTAGCACACCAGCTGCTGGGTCTCTTACAAACACCTTTCTAAGGACCAAATCTCCGACCTGGAACTTTCGATCTCGCACTCTGGAATTGAAGTAGCGTGCCACTTTTTGCTGATGAGCAGCAACTCTTAGGCTTGCCTCCTCTCTTCTCTCTTCGAGGAAGTCCAATGATTCTGCTAACAACCGATGGTTCTCCTCTTGGTTGTACATGATCCTTCTATGAGATGGTGAATCTATCTCTACAGGTAGCATGGCCTCATACCCATATGCCAAAGAGAATGGGGTATGACCAGTTGTCGTCCGAGCAGTAGTCCTTTATGACCAAAGGACCTCTGGTAACTCTTCTGCCCAAGCACCCTTAGCTTGCTCCAGGCGCTTTTTTAGAGTGTCCTTCAATGTTTTATTTACCGTTTCAACCTGCCCATTGGCTTGAGGATGGGCTACCGAGGAGAAACTTTTTGTGATGCCATGCCGAGTGCAAAAATCGGTAAATATGTCGCTGTCAAATTGGGTGCCATTGTCAGACACTGTCTTTTTTGGCAGACCATAGCGACATATTATGTTCTTAACCACAAAGTCCAATACTTTCTTCGATGTGATTGTGGCCAATGGCTCGGCTTCAATCCACTTAGTAAAATAATCTACCGGGACCACTGCAAACTGCACTCCTCCTTTTCCTTTGGGCAACTTCCCGATCAGATCAATACCCCACACTGCAAAAGGCCATGGACTTTGCATTTGCTTCAAGACATTTGGGGGCGCTCTGGGTACTTTAGAAAATCTTTGGCATTTGTCACACCTCCTCACGTATTCCATAGAGTCCTCGTTCATGGTAGGCCAGAAAAATCCTTGCCTCAAGATCTTTTTAGATAGACTCTGCCCCCCATCATGATCTCCACAAAACCCCTCATGCACCTCAGCTAGTATGCTCTTTGACTGGTCGGGTGTTATGCACCTGAGTAGAGGTAGGGAATACCCTCTCCTATACAACACTCCATCTACCATGGTGTATCTAGCAGCTTGCCTCATAACCTTCCTTGCTTCATTACGACCATCTGGGAGGGTCCCTTGCTCAAGGTAAGCAATGATGGGAGTCATCCAGGTATCAACTATCATGATCGGCATGACCTCTTGTTTATCAATGCTCGGCTCTGCCAAGTATTCTACCGGTACTATATTTAGAGTTTCGGCGTCTTTTTCACTAGCAAGCTTTGCTAGAGCATCGGCATTGGAATTCTGCTCTCGTGGTACTAGCTTGATGGTATACTCCTCAAACTGGGCTAACAAATCTTTGGTTTTGTTTAAGTATGCCACCATGCGTAGGCCTCTTGCCTGATATTCCCCCAATACTTGATAGACCACCAATTGGGAATCACTGTTTATTTCCACCGATCGGGCACGTACATCTCTAGCCAGTCGCAAGCCTGCTAAAAGGGCCTCATACTCCACCTCATTGTTAGAAGCATTAAATTTGAATCTTAGTGCACAATGAATTCGGTGCTTCTCTGGTGTGACTAATATTATCCCAGCTCCTGAATGGTGCTCATTTGACGACCCATCAACAAAAAGTTGCCAAGTAGGAATTTCTTCTTTCTGCCCAGTAACACCTTCTTGCCGGTTGGAGACCTCAGCGATTCCGGTACATTCAGCGATGAAATCTGCCAAAGCTTGACCTTTAACAGCAGTCCTTGGTTGGTACTTGATTTCAAATTGGCCTAGCTCAACCGCCCATTTATGTAGCCGACCAGACGACTCCGGCTTCTGTAAAACTTGGCGAAGAGGCTGGTCAGTAAGGACCTTGATGGGGTGTGCCTGGAAGTATGGCCGCAACTTTCGTGACGCAAGTACTAAGCAGTAAGCCAACTTCTCGATCATGGGCTACCGGGACTCCGCTCCTATCAATTGCTTGCTAACATAATATACTGGGTGCTGCACCTTATCCTCCTCACGTACTAAGGCAGCACTAACAACGTGCTCCGTGACTGCTAGGTACATAAATAGGTCTTCTCCATCAACTGGCTTGGAAAGAACAGGAGGTTGGGCCAAATTCTCCTTTATCGCCTGGAAAGCTTGTTCACATTCTGCGGTCCACTCAAACTTCTTGCCTCCTTTAAGGAGGTTAAAAACGGGACGCACTTGTCCGTTGATTTCGAAACGAACCTGCTTAGAGCCGCAATCCGCCCAGTCAAGCTTTGCACATCCTTTATTCTTGTTGGAGACTTCATCTCTATGAGAGCCTTGATCTTCTCTGGGTTTGCCTCTATTCCTCGGGAGTTAACAATAAACCCAAGGAATTTTCCAGAACCCACTCCAAATGAACACTTGAGGGGGTTTAACTTCATGTTATACTTCCTCAATATTGCAAAGCACTCCTCTAAGTCTCCCACGTGCCCCCCAGCTTCCTTTGATTTCACCAGCATATCGTCTACGTATACTTCCATGCTCTTGCCGATTAAGTCACGAAACATACCATTCACCAAGCGCTGGTAGGTAGCTCCTGCATTCTTCAATCTGAAGGGCATGACCTTATAGCAGTATAGCCCTATATCTGTTCGGAAGCTGGTATGCTCTTCATCAGGAGGATGCATGTTGATCTGGTTGTACCCCGAATACGCATCCATGAAGGACAAGGTCTCGTGACCAGAGGTTGCATCAACCAACTGGTCTATTCTCGGTAAAGGAACGCAATCCTTCGGGCACGCTTTGTTTAGATCAGTAAAATCTACACAAGTCCTCCACTTTCCATTGGGTTTGGGCACCAACACTGTGTTTGAAACCCAAGCTGGGTAGTATGCCTCTCTGATAAACCCGTTCTCCTTCAATCGCTCTACCTTCTCCTTAAGAGCCTTTGCTCGATCCTTGTCAAGCAATCTCCTCTTCTGCTGTACTACTGGATATCTTTCATCCACGTTGAGCACGTGGCTGATCACAGTTGGTGAGATACCCACCATATCCTTGTGAGACCAGGCGAAGACATCTTGATTCCTTCGCAAGAATTCTATCAGTTGTACTCTCACCTCAGCTTCCAACTTCTTTCCAATCTTGACCCCTTTCATCGGGTCATTCTCATCTATAGGGACCTCCTCCAACTCCTCGGACGGTCCCACATCACTTTCATAATCCCCAAAGCAAGGATCAAAATCTCTTCCCTCGCTTTGGGCAACGCCCTATTTGGTGACTTCATCACCGGATGAGGTCTTCTGCTATTTTAAACTAGGAGTGCTCTCCTGGCTACACTCCTCTAACATCTCTTCATCGTTCAATACTACAAGACTCTGGTCTACATCCATCTCATTCACCTCCTCTTTCTCAACACACACAATCATGTTGTTCTCCTTGGCACCTTTCTTCGCCTTAGCTATCGAGGCATTATAGCACTCTCTAGCTTCCCTTTGGTCTCCTTGGACATAGCCTATGCTAGCGCTGGTCGGGAACTTCATGGATAGGTGCCAAATTGAAACTACCGAATGCAAGTTGGTGAGTAGTGGTCGACCAATAACCACATTGTAGGCGGACGGGCAGTCAACAATCAAAAACTCAGTCATCACGGTTTCATGCTTGGGGGCTTCCCCTGTCGTGACTGGTAACTTGATTGTCCCAGCTGGTGACAGTCCTTCTCCAGTAAACCCATAAATTACGTGAGAGCAAGGCTTCAAGTCATTGATGGATAGCTTCATCTTCTCAAAAGAGGACTTATAAATAATGTTTACGGAGCTTCCCGTATCAACTAGACATCTTTTCACCTTCATATTAGCTATTTGGACTGTCACAACAAGAGGGTCATTGTGAGGATACCTCACGTGTTTAGCATCTTCTTCAGTGAAAGTGAGGGACTCACTTTCATACCTTGGTTTCTTGGATGGTCTCTCCTCCACCGTAATAACCTCGGAGGTGGATGCCGCACCCAACTCATGACGAAGGGTGCGAGCATACCTCTCTCTCGCCTTGTTGCTATCCCCAGTAAGATGTGGTCCTCCACATATGGTATCTAATGTGAAGTCTACAGGTTCAGGTTGCAAAGGTGGGGACCGTTGCCGCTTGAAACCAGGGTTATTGTTGCTCCCCTCTCCCTGGGTCTTCTCTGCTTTGTACTTTTTTAATTTCCCCGACCGGAGGAGAAACTCTATCTCATCCTTAAGGTGATTACACTCATTCGTGTCGTGACCATAGTCTCCATGGAAATGACAGAACTTGTTCTTATCCCTCTTACTCATCTCCTTCTTGATTGGTGGGGGTCTCCGGTAAGGGACCTCCTGATGACTGGCTAGATAGATCTCTGCTCGGGTCGCCGAAAGAGTGGTGTAGTTGGTGAATCGAGGTTCATACTTCGTTGGCTTGTCATTTGATCCCGACTTAGCCTTTTTCTCACTGCAGCGGTCAGACCCGTTATTCCCACGTTTCTTACTACCACCTTGATCATTTCCGCTATCCTTCGGAGTATCACCTGATCCACTTGGATTGTTCAACCCATTTTCTCCTTTCTCAATAGCATCATCCAACTTCATGTACTTATCTGCCCGGTCCAAAAACTGCTGTAAAGTTGAAATTGGATGGCGGTGGATGCTATCCCATAAAGGACTTTGATAAATAATACCGGAGGAGATTGCCACCATTTTCCCTTCATCTCCAACCGCGGTTGCTCGGTTAGCTTCTCTCATAAACCTTTGAATGTAGTTCTTGAGAGACTCATCTTTACCCTGCCTAATATCCACCAAGTGATTGGTATAAACAGGAGGGGTTTGGGCAGTACTGAACTGCCTGCAGAACTCCTTCCTAAAGCTCTCCCAAGAGGTGATGGAGTCTAGTTTGAACTTCCAGTACCACTCCTGGGCAGTGTCTGACAATGTGGTGGGGAAGACTCTGCAGTGGTATTCATCACTCACCCCAAGCAGCTCCATCTGATCTTCGAACATTCCAACCTGTCTTACCGGGTCTGCCTTTTCTGTATAAACTGGCAATACCGGTGCTTTGTATTTCCTTGGTGGTTGGGCTACTCTTATTCTAGCACAGAAAGGGCTACCACTTCTGTGGTCTACCGGATCAATAACTGGTTGTTTTGACAAACTCTGGACTGCCGCTGTCAAAGCATTAAGCTGGGCTTGGATGCCTGGGGCCATTGCTGGGGACGCACTCTCGGGACCGGCTGGTCGGGTACTCCTATCCGGCACACCATCATCGAGTATTTCTACTCGATTGGTAGGACAGATTGGCTCCTGCCCTTCGACCGGGATGGTCCTCCTTCTATCATCAATGACATCCCTCAGGTCTTTTTGAGCAGTGTTCTTTCCCAACCGGTCGAACACCGTACTCCGAGTCTTCTCGGAAGGTCTGCTAGGTGGAGCGTGCTCCTTGCCATTACGCTGGTTGGGATGCCGTGGTGGCTTTCCTGTTTGAGTTGGTTGATCTTCTCCTCCTCGTCGGTTATTATTCTTCTCCTTCGACTGGTTGGTGTGGTGACTGTCAGCTTCATCACGCCCATGTCCATCTTTGTATTGGGAAGTCTCTTTGCCACGAGGAGCTTTATTGTGCTCCTGCTCAGAAGGTGTTTTCTTGCTGCTCGACCTATGACTCCTTGACCTGGAAGTCTCTGATCTGTGGCTCCTTGAGGGGGTCTTAGAGTTTCCCCTCTGGGTTGAGGTAGTGCGCGATCGAACTCCCTCCTCCTCATGACTAGGTGGGTTATCACCACCCCTGCCTGGCCTATTAGTTTTCTTACGACCAGCTTCTGTGGTTCTTGCCTCTGGGGTGGGTGTCACCCCAGGTGCAGCTTGAGCATTGGCTCTGGTTAGTTGTGTAGCTGCCTCCAGAGCCAGTGCAGCTTCGCGATGTCGCCTGTCAGCCTCCTCCAGCTATCGACAGATCTCCTCGCTCCTAGCGTCCATCTCCCGTTTCTGCCTGGCCATTTCCTAAGCAAAGGCCTCCTGCCTAGCATTGAACTGAGCCAGCTCCTCCTGGAACGCGCTCATGGTCTCCTGGAGCTCTTCAACTTTTGGAGCTACATCCTCGAGTACAACTCTAGGCTCAGTCTCACGATCTTGAACGCTGGGCCCTTCTGATCTAGCATGCTCCTTAGAGGTGCTTGTCCTCTTGGAGGCTGCATTACTGTTCTTAGGCGCCATATAGTTTTAGGGACTGTATGTCTTCTCTTCAGGCTCTCAATGAAAGCAACAAAATGTTGACTGTGTTTTTAGCCAACGACGTGAGAACGTCAATAAAGACAAGCCTTCAAGAGAATGTAAATGACAACACACCGTTTAATCAATGAAAGTAAATAACACGAGATTTTATAGTGGTTCAGCCCCGATAATCGGTAATAGCCTAATCCACTTAGAGATTTTATTACTCTATTCACACTCAAGATCAGATGAACCAGTGTCAACTGAGTTTCTTAAGTATAAATATTCCAGAATACAAAAAAGGGATTCTCTCAAGAAAAACACACTTTCTCTCTCTAGAACACAGATTAATTCTCAATTTGCCAAAAGTCCTTTTACAATCCCACCAACCTTTTATTTATAGGCCTGAGATCCTCCACTGATATCCCCTTTAGATAGGGATATTTTATTATTCATATTATATTTAAATTACAAGAAATATTTAAAATACAACCGATTCCTCAATTTGAGTGAGGAATGAGAGATTCCCGGGTGCCCAGACCGATTCTTGCTGAAGTCGTTCCGGGGATTTTGACATAGTCTCCTGGTTGAACATATGCATGTTGGTCAGATATACTCCTATAGGCTTTCCTTGGCTCAAGGTGATGTATGCATGGCTCTCCTCGGACCAAGGTCATGCATGTTTAGCTCTCCTCGGACCAAGGTGGTCCGAGCCAACTTCCTTGACCTCTCACCTCGGATAACTTCGAGCTAACCTCCTCCAACTAAGGTCTGATCAGACCTTGTGTGGCCTTCTCCTCGGACCAAGGTGGTCCGAGCCATTCTCCTCTTGCCTTCTCCTCGGACCAAGGTGGTCCGAGCCACCCTCTTTGGCATCTCACCTCGGACAAGTCCGAGGCATCTTCCTTTGGCATCTCACCTCGGATAGGTCCGAGGCAACTTCCTTTGGCATCTCACGTCGGATAGGTCCGAGGCAACTTCCTTTGGGATCTCACCTCGGATTTGTCCGAGGCAAGCCCTAGGGTCCTCCAACTATGTCCGATCGGACCTTGTAGCCTTTCCTTGGCCAAAATCTAAGTTCATCTTTTGGCTTGCATAGGACTTCTCCTCCTTAGCCTCTTACCTCGGATAGGTCCGAGCCAGCCACCTAGGAAGCTTATCTCGGACACGCCCGAGCCAACCACCTAGGAAACTTACCTCAGACACATCCGAGCCAAATACTTGGGAGGCTCCTCATGCTAAGGTCCGATCGGACCTGCTGCTTTTGTCCCTCGAGCCAAAGTCCAAACTCATCTTTTAAGCTCCTTGGACTTGGGCTTGAACCAAACACTTGGGCTCTTCGAACTGGGGTCCGAGTCAAGCACACCTTAGCCCAAACATTCTGCTCGGGTGTATTTGACTTAACTATGGCATCTCTCAAGCAGTCCAAATTTTTCACTGATACATTGGGCTACTGTTAAGCCAGATCACCCAACTAATTCATGCCACGTGTCAATTTTATTGCTACATCATCCTTTTCAAATTTTGGGATAACAGTTACAAATTCTGTGTATAAAATCACTCTTTCTCTCTGAATACCAAGTATTACATGTGAAATAAATGAATCCTTTGATTCCTATTTATAGGCTTATGGATGTACATATGGGCCTATGGGCCATGTTCAATTGACGTTACAAGCATAACAAAATAATAACATAAATAATGATATTTACATATAAAATAGTAAAATATCTTTATATTATCTAACTTATAATTGTCTTTAAGCGTTTGTCTCGGTCCCACGAGCAGCTCTGGTCGTATGCTTTGGTATACATTCTTTTCTTGCTGCTCAGCATATTTGTGCGCTTATCAAGCAGCTTAATTTCTTTAATGACAATCTGGTGGTCAGTCGACCAGTGCTTCATTAATAACCAGTCACGTGCTGTTCATGTGCCTCTTTAACATGCCACGTCATCTAATATTAAGGAAAACTTTCTCGAACAGAAATCTTGCTGACTTGTCACATGTTCTAGAAAAGGTAAACAATCATAACCCTTTCGATTTCCCAGGCACAATTTGACGGTTATTGCAGTTTCCAATGCATTGAAACCCTTC
The DNA here is from genome assembly GCF_963169125.1 of Humulus lupulus. NCBI lineage: Eukaryota > Viridiplantae > Streptophyta > Magnoliopsida > Rosales > Cannabaceae > Humulus > Humulus lupulus. The sequence goes on from NC_084793.1 coordinate 104,006,309, forward strand.
TCTCATCATTACTGACAATTAATACCCCAAGTAGTATAAATATAAGTCACTTCAACTTGTTGTACCCTAAAAATTAGCACGAGTCTAGTCACTCAGTTCGAGTATAGCTCATAGATGAATACGTGGAAAAGCATCCAAGTAGAACGTCTAGTTAACAATGATGTGAGCAGCTTGATTTGGGACCTGAAAACACGATGTATAGGTTGTTATCAGACCGCCTCTTAGGATAACAATAGCGTTCGAGATCCAAAATGGTCAGATCCAAAAGTTGGGCGCTCTGAGTTTAATACGAATTAAGGTTCAGATAGGCTTTGAACACCAACTCGAGTAAGATATAAATCCCGTAGAAACCTGGTTAGAACACATAATTGAAGGATCCCAAGAGATTCAGAGGCTCCTTATACATTCATTAATGTCGAAGCTGTGTTGCATATGTATCATTTATTATCCGAGATAACAGGGGTATGTTTTATTCTGTTATCAAATCATATCCCAATGAAAATGAGAATAATCTATATTAAATGTATACCTTATTTATTCACGTGGTTACCCAAACCTGTCTAGGAAATTCCCCTATAAATATTTGGGACAATGGACAAGGAAGGGGGCGGGCTTTTAGTATTACTAAAACTCTGCAGAAAGCAATGATACCATCACGTGGACTAGGTGGATTTTAACCACTGAACCATGTAAAAGTTGTATGTGTAGATTTCCTAATCTACTATTGGCAAAAAAACCGTGTCAATAGTTTGGTTCTTTCATTGAGAGGAAATTAGTGCTTCACAAGTTTCAGTCAACATTCATCATGGTGCTCACTTGATCGATGCATGACAATGAGATGGAGCAGCCTTGTAAGCAGGAGGCCCATTATATTGAGGTGGGATAATGTAGTTCGTCCTGATGGAATGAGGATAGCCTCACCAATAAGGCACCCGCCATCACCAGTTAGACATCCTGCACCACCTTGCCCACAACGAGACACTCCAGCTCGTGGAAATAGATGGAGAAATCATCGTTCATCAGTAGATACTTACGCCCCATGGGGACGTGTTGAGAATCCAAGACCTCGATCTCAGCCACGGGCTGTATGTTTTCCAAATGGAAGTTACTGGATGGGGAGCCAGCGTGGAGGCAGGTCAAAGAGCGACATGAGAAATCCCCTTAGCTCAACGCAAAGTCCTTGGTATGATCCACAACCTAACCTATGTGATCATTTGAACTCACAAAGAAGGTTTCTAGCTCGTAATGAGGATGTGAGTTAAACTCGACATGATGGAGGTCCGTCTATTTTACGCGAAAATGGGAATGTCCCACCTAACCAAGCTCGAACTTGCAGGGACAACAACCCATCAAATTTGTACAATAGGATGGGAGCTATTGAACAACCCCCAGCTAAACGAGAGACCAAGGACCTAACCCTTGAGCAAATGGACTTGATGGAGGAACATATGAAGAGGTGCTTAATTGTAAAACGGATGAATGATTGCGTCTCAGATGAGGAGTTCGAACCTTTCGCTCCAAACATTGCATCAACTACGTATCCTATTGGCTTTAGGATGCCAAACATGCAAACATTTAACGGAAACACAAATCCATCCGATCACCTTAGGATGTTCAAGAAAATGATGATGGCCTACAATGTCGGGCCCATTCTAAGATGTATCCTATTCCCTGCGACTCTGGTCGCACCTGCTAGACAGTGGCTTAAACAATACAAGAAGCATTCGATAAGCTCATGGAAGAAGTTGTCTTCTAAGTTTAAGAGAGCATTCTGAGCTTAACAGGCATATCGTGTAGAGGTCGATTCATTGGCCAGTGTAAAACAACATCCTGGTGAATCACTAAAAGCATATCTGAACTGATTCGCCAATGTTGCAGCACGGGCTAGGGACGCTGATGATAGCTCCAAGCTCATGGTGATGAGGACAAGAATCCTGGTGGGAGGCGACCTATGGCAGGAACTCCAACGAAAAAGAGTTAAAATTTAGATGAGTTCATGGCCCGAGCTCAGGAGTGGACAAACCTAGAAGAGGCATGATCTGTTGTCGCAAGAACTAGTCAGGCCCTTATCCAACCTGCTAGAGCGGTGACAGATGTTGCAACTACGACTCAAACTGTTACCTAGAATAATCAAGTGGAAAACAATAAGAGGAAGGGGAATGGTGATGGCGACCAAAATGGCACAAAGAAGAACAAGTCTGTGGAGAAATTCAAGCCCGTTTATGCAACCTACAATGCCTAACGGACACCCAGGAACATATCTTCCTGGAAAATTCTAATTGCCTCCCATGGAAAAAGGCCAGAACCTTTAAGGCATCAGAGGGTGAAAAGATATCCCTCAAAGTTTTGTCGATTCCATAATGACAATGATGATTTCTAATAGACAAAGGATGAGATTGAGACTCTCATTTGCACTGGACCACTAGCCCAGTACGCTTGAAATTTGGTTGTTCCCAATCAATCTCTTGGGAAGAATTCTAATCTAGCTGTAGAAGCCCTGACAGGTTAGCTTGCAGCTCAGATGAATCAGGTTGACCTTCCCCTGATAGTAGGAGGAGATATAACTACTATTGTCAAAGGACCTCATTTGGCGGGCATGAGCAACGAGGGCCAAAAGAGGTATATTAATGAGTTGAAAACTCATAACGGTGTGGAATTTGTCCCAGAGCAGCAGTTATGAAAACAACAGCGGTTGGAAAAACAACCAATCATTTTCATGGAAGAGGATTCTAGTCATGTTAAATTCTCGCATAATGACCCGTTGATGGTAACCGTGCAGCTCGTTAATCGAAGGGGATACTGGTGGATAATGGAAGTTTCGTAAATGTGCTTTTCAGGTCCACCCCAGAAAAGATGAGATTGTCCATAACCGATTTGAAGGCGACCTCAATGAATCTATACATATTTTCAGGAGAAGGAACGATGGCCATAGGGAATGGTGAGGGCAACCAAAATGGCACGAAAAAGAACAAGTCTGTGGGGAAATTTATGCGACCTATACTGACCTAACGAACACCCAGGAACATATCTTCCTGGAAATTTCTAATCGACTATGTGGAAAAGGCCAGAACCTTTAAGGAATCATAGGGTGAAGAGATCCCTCAAAGTTTTGTCGATTCCACAATGACATCGGTCATAACACTGATGATTGTCGACAGTTGAAGGATGAGATTGAGATTCTCATTGGGGCTGAAACATTAGCCCAATATGTCCAATATTGGGTTGTTCCCAATCAACCTATCGGGCATAATTCTCATCCACCTCTAGAAGGCCCAACACGTCAGCTTGGAGCTCAGATGAATCAGGTCGACCCTCCCGCGATAGTAGGAGGAGATATAACTACTATTGCTGGAGGACCTTATTTGGCAGGCACGAGCAGCAGGGCCCGAAAAAAGTATATTAATGAGTTGAAAACTCATAATGGTGTGGAATCAGTTCTAGAGCAGCAGTTATCGAAACAACAACAGTTGGAGAAGCAACCAATAATTTTAAGGGAAGAGGACGATATCCATGTTAAATTCCCACATAATGACCTGCTGGTGGTAACTTTGTAGCTCGCTAACTGAAGGGTACGGAGGATACTGGTGGATGATGGAAGTTTCGTAAATGTTCTTTTTAGGTCCACCCAAGAAAAGATGGGATTGTCCATAATTGATTTGAAGGTGACTTCAACAACTCTATACTGATTTTCAGGAGAAGGAATGATGACCATAGGGACGATCAGACTGGTAGTTACGCTAGGAGAAGAGGCACAAACTGTTTTTAAAATACTTGAGTTCTTGGTAATTGATTGTCTGGCTGCATATAACACAAATTTAGGACGACCTGCATTGTTAGATTTTGAGGCCATCACCTCAATTCGACACCTAGCAATGAAGTTCCCCTCAACCTCATGGATATGCATCATAAGAGGAGACCTTCTCGCTACCAGAGAATGCTACAACATTGCAATGAAGGGAAAATCACAACCCGGGCATCAGGTGATGGTCATAGGGGAAGGAGGTGAGGAGTCTCGGGTAATGGAAGTTGCCTATGGGACAGAAGAACCTTGAGAAAGGGATAATGAGGTCGACCAACCGGACGACATTGATCTAGGAGCGGGTGAATATAGTTCTAAGCTCAAAGAAATAGAAGAGCCTGAGGAAATAAATGTTGACCCAGAAGTACCTTCAAGAGTTGTCAAAATTGGAAAAAATCTTGAAGCCGAAAGGAAGAAGAAGCTGGTCAAATTCATGAGGAAGAACGTGGATGCCTTCGTATGGTCGAATGAATATATGGTGGGAATCAGTCCAAGTGTAATAATGCATACTTTGAACTTGGACAAGAATGTGCCTGCAAAGTCTCAAAAATGAAGGCTTTTGGGGACAGTACGATCTGAAGCATTGGAAGAAGAAGTAGCTTGCCTAATTAAATGTGAATTCATCAGGGAGGCAAAATACCTGATTTTCGTTGCTAACCCCATGCTGGTCCCAAAGCCAAAAAGGAAGTGGAGAACTTGTATTGATTTCTTCGATCTCAACAAGGCTTGCCCCAAGGATTGTTTCCCACTACCATGAATTGATCAGTTGGTAGATGCCACCGCCAGTCACGAGCTCATGTCTTTCATGAATGTGTATTCTGGATATAACCAGATCGCGATAAACCCTGCATGGCAAGAGCATACCAGCTTATGACTGAGCATAACGTATATTGCTGCAAATTCATGCCATTCGGACTGAAAAGTGATAGTGCTACATACAACCGGTTAGTCAACAAAATGTTGGCAGAAACATGGACGTGTATGTCGATGATATGCTCATGAAATCAAAGACTGCCAAAAACTATGTATCTGACCTGGAAGAATGTTTTGGGATATTGAGGAAATATGACATGAAGTTGAATCCCTAGAAGTGCACTTTCGAAGTTTCATCGGGAAAGTTACTGAGGTTTATAGTCAACACAAGGGGGGATAAAGGCGAATCTAGAAAAAATCAGTTCCTTGTAAAAAAATGTTTTTTCCTAGGTCGTAGAAGGAAGTACAAATCCTAACTGGAAAGGTGGCGGCTTAAACTGCTTCGTTTCAAAGTCCACTATCAAGTGTCTCCCATTTTAAAACATGGTTAGAGGAAACATGAAGTTTGAATGGACCAAATAATGTGAAAAGGCATTTAGTGACCTAAAAACGCATCTAGCTGAACCCCCCCATACTATCAAAACCGACATCCGGAGAATGTCTGTTTCTATATTTGGCTGTGAAAGAAAACGCAGTCAATGCTGTGTTAGTTCGAGAAGAAAATTGGGTGCAAAAACTCGTATATTATGTAAGAAAGAGACTTCTCGGAGCTGAATCACAGTACCCAATGATAAAAAAGCTTGCATTCTGTATAATTTTGGCTTCAAGGAAGCTCTGGCCATAGTTCCAGTTCCATTCTATTCACGTCTTAACCGAACAACCATTAAGGCAAGTTTTACAAAAACCTGAACATGTCAAGACATCTATTAAAATGGGCCATCGAACTAAACCAATTCGAGATATTATATATGCCATGGACATAAATCAAAAGCCAAGCCCTTTCTAATTTTTTGGCCGAGTGCATAGGATTTCAGGATGAGCTAATAATGGAACCAGTGCAGGAATTATGGAAAATCTTCGTTGATCGATTATCTAATGAAAACAGATTAGGAGCTGGGATAATCTTAATCTCGCCTGAAGGGCATCATTTCCATACAACTCTCAGGATTGGATTTGAAGCATCAAACAACGAGGTCGAGTACGAGGCCTTATCAGCATGGCTAAGGATAGCAAAAGAGCTGAAGACAAAGACCATCCAATGTTATAGTGATTCCCAGCTCGTAATCAATCAAATGTTGGGGGAATACCAAGCTCAAGGTATTAATATGGCAGCCTACTTAGCTAAGGTAAAGGGCGAGTTTTATGAGTTTGAGTTTAGTTCAGTTGAGCAAGTACCCCGTAAGCAGAATTCCAACACTGATGCTCTGGCCCAACTTGCTACCACTAAAATGGCAGATACATTGAATGTAGTTCCGGTGGAGTTCATGGAAAGCCCGAGTATAACGGCAGAAACAGTTGAGTTCAGAATGATTGACATAAAACTGACCTGGATGACCCCCATAGTGGAGTACCTCACAACTGGAAAGCTACCTGACGATCAGAAGGATGCGAGAAAGTTTCTGTATCAAGCTCCGCAGTATGTTATGATTGAGGGGATCCTATATCGACGAGGCCATTCGTTGCCCCTCCAGCAATGTGTTCTGCTCAAGGAAGCGTAAACTACTTTACAAGAAATCCATGAAGTCTTCTACGAAGACCATGATGAGGGAAAAGCCTAACTCTAAAGGTAGTGAGACAAGGCTATTTTTCGCCCACTTTGACAAAGGACTCAATCTCGTATGTGCAGAAGTGTGACAAATGACAACGTTTCGCCATAGTTGCCCAAGCTGCTCCAGTCGAGCTAACCATGATCTTATCCCCTTGGCCATTTTCAACATGGAGAATTGAATTAATTGGTTCTCTGTCAAGAGGAAAAGGAGGAGTTCATTATGCAGTAGTCGCCATCGATTATTTCACGAAGTGGGTAGAGGTTGAACCTTTGGCAACCATCATCTCGAAGAGAGTCTTGGAATTTGTTGTGAAGAATATCATATGTTGATTCAGACTCCCAAAAAAGATCGTGTCAGACAACGGAACTCAGTTAGATAGTGATCTCTTCACAGACTTTTGTGAAAATATGGCAATACAAACAATTTCTCGTTGGTGGCGTACCCACAGGGAAATAGGCAGGTCAAGGCCGTAAAAAAAACCCTGAAGGCGAGCTTAAAGAAATGATTAGATGGGGCCAATGGATTATGGCCCGAGTAGCTCCCACAAGTACTCTAGGCCTTCAGGACTTCACATCGAGCCTCCACGGGACATACCGCTTTTTCCCTGACATTTGGTAGCGAGGCTATGCTCCTAATTGAGACGATGGTGATGACCCATAGAAAAAAGACTTTTGATCAGGATCATAACCACGAGCTACTTAGTGCATCCCTTGTCACTCATTATTTCAATTCAAAGGTTAAGGTACGCAGACTCAGATTAGGCGATCTAGTTCTGCGAAGGGTCTTTTTAGCAAGTAAATATCCCAAAGACGGCGTGTTAGGGCCGAACTAGGAAGGACCATATTAGATCGTGGAGGTTCTGCGTGAAGGAACTTTCAAGCTAGCCTGGTTAGGTGGACAAATAGTCCCACAGACCTGGAATGCCCTACACTTAAAAAAGTATTATCAATAATTTTGTTGTCTTTAATGTTTTTGGAATTTCCATTTATGTAAGGCTTATTTATAAAAGACATTTCAGTTTAATAATAGTTCGATTATTAAGCTCACTTTGTAAAAGTAACCAAGAACATTTATACGTTCTGGTTGCTTAGGCAGCACATAACCGAAGAGAGCTTTTAAGAGAGTTAAGCTTATTTGGATAAAGATTAAAACACAGAGTTTGGAAAAATTGATTATTATTCAACCACTTTTTAAAGCTGAATTTTCAAAATTCCAAACACGAACTATGTTTTAAAAATCTCTAAAGATAAAACCCCTCGATATAACCAAGTCCATGGCCTAATTCCTAACAGGTATAAAGCTACTAAGCCTATTAAAACCCCTGGATACGACTAGGTCCACGACCCGATTCTTAATAGATATGACACAATTAAGGGAGCAAAATCTTAGATATAAATAAGATATCAAAAAAATCTATCCCGATCTAAAGTGAACCCCTAAGATTTTGAATGTACAAGAATCTAAGGATTCACAAGCATGAGAAAACAATAGACTGAGGGGAACAAAAATAGATCACAAGTTAGATATATATTCAAAAATATATTTTCATCTCGAGGAGAAAAAATGACATGAGCCCGAAGGCAATTGTTTTGGTCCCAAAGGACTTAATTACAGAAGCACAAAGATAAAAAAAAAAAAGATAATAAATCACTGTGGTCCGTCAACTCGCTCCAGAGAGGTCGCCTTCTCACCATCTCCCTCAACAACTTTCAAAGCTTCGGCGGTCTCCGAGGGTTCTTGTGAGAACCAAATCTTGAACTTGGCAAGATATCGTTCCCATAGCTCAGGTTTCACAAAGGAGAAGTTCCTGTCCTGGTTGAAAGTCCAGCAATGGTAAAGCATCTCCTCCATCTGAGTTGATGACTCCTCAACTTCCTCTTTGGCCTTGGGCTCAACCTTATTCAGCTTCTTATTGACTCCTTCATTTTCAATCTGCAGCTAGTCCACGCAATGACTCTCCTCCACGACCTGATCATGGGAGGAAACCAGGGCAGTTTTGGTGGATTGTTTTCCTTCGTGAGCAGTGTTCAAGGCAGCTCAGAGATCCTCGTCCCTAGCTTTAACCCGAGCAATTACTCGAAATTGAGCTAGGACAGACTGGAAAAGGATAAGGCAACTCAATAATACTTTTAAAAAAAACTGAGGAGAAAAGAAAAAGAAAAGTTAGAAGAGTGAAATGGACCCATGATGAGGTTCATCGCCATAGCAGAGTCGAGGACGTCCTTAGGAGTACGCTCCTCTATAGCCTTCAAGTCTTTGGCATTGGCTTTGTCAGCATGGCCAACCATATAGCCTTCAAGTCTTTGATAGTACCCCGAAATGTTTCGGGGATCTTGGCCAGGTTGAGGGGCTTGACTGGGATCTAGATGGTGGGACCTTGTCTTAGATCACTTGAGGAATTTAGGGAGGTACATGCCAAGGAAGAGCTTGGTGAACTGTGGCAGTTGTTATAGGATCTTGGGGGAGGCTATTTTGTCGCTACTTCTGGGTGGAGCTGACACCTTTGTCCTTAGCTGGAGAGCCAGTGGTAAACCTAGTCTTGGGGATATGTTTCTTTGTCAGTCTGGCCCTCTTCACCATAAGACTAGCTCCGGACCCACTAGCGCTAAAAGCATCCCTCAAACCCGGGGCATCTGGCAGCTCCATCTCTTCACCTGGAAAAGAACGAGCAGAAGGTTCAGATTTAACAAAAAAAAATATTCAAAGTAATACAAAGACAAGAAAATGAGCAAGAACCGTACCTTCTGATATAGGGGAGGAATCTACTATGATCAACTCGGGGTTATGGATTGGGCTAGGTACAACCTCAAACTCTTGGATTAATGGAGGTGGGGGAGAATATAAAATTATGACCTCCTGGGTCCTAGGGGATTCAGGTCCTTCTTCGTGGCTAGACTCATCTACGTACTGCCTAAAACCAGGGACACATGCAGCCTAACGCAGGGAAGCACAGGGCCTATGGTTTGTCCCATACTCTTAAAAAATGGTGGACCTAATATTGAGAGTGTTGTCAACAACAATGGTAACTTTGGGGTAGCTATGGTCATAGCGTACAACCAAATGGTCCACACACTGAAGGAGGGCTGTGTTTAGTTCTGGGTAGGTAGGATGATGACTAAAAAATTTGTTAGGGTTGAATCGAATTAGCCTAAATCATGCAGCATCCCGATCTAACTCTTTGTATGGGTATGGGTTACCTTGGCCGGAAGGGCCGGCTGCTGCCCCGGACACAACTCACTTTGGATCATGCCCCTGATTATCTTTAGGAGCTCGCCTTCTGCGCTCCGGCGATGCCATGTCTTCTTCCTCCTCAACATCTTCATTGGTTGGCAAGGCTTCTTGAGGAGGGGGGAGCTCGAGGATGACAGGAAGAGGAACTCGGTTCCTGAGAGACAGCGACTGCACTTTGCTGATCAGGATGCAGGCCACCATGGTGGCATCATTCACAACCTGACGGTAGTCTTACTCCTTTGGAGGAAGACTAGACAAAGTCTCATATTGATCCCCAAGGGTCATAGACTGCTTTGTCCTCATGAATATAGCTGCACAAAGAATGAACTCAGTTAGAATAATAAACAAAAGTGTGAAAGCAATAAGAAAGTTCATGTGCTGAATTCTTAAAGATAGAGGACTTACGAGGGCGATTGAAGTATCAGTGATCACAGTTCTTGAACCCATTTGACATATAGAAGAGGTCTTTATAATCATTTGGGTGGCTGGGGAGGTTGATAACAGAGGCTTAGTTGGGAAAATGAGTGAGGTAGTAGAAACCGTCACCTCGCCCCTTCTGGTCGAGATTGGCCTTAAGGCAAAAGATATACATAATGCTTGTCGAAGTGGGGACCTCCCACTCGTGCCTTAGAAACAAATACTTTAACCCTACCAAAAGTCTGTATGAGTTTGGAAAAAGCTTGAATTAAGCCAGTCTGATGTAGTTTAGGAAGTCTACAAAATACTGGTCCAATGGGAGGAAGGCACCTGCCATCTGGTACTCAGCACTCCAAGCCTCATAGTTGTCTTGGAGAGGGCCACAACTCTGCTCTCCTTCCAACGAAGGTCGAGCATGGAGGCCATCAGTTCCCATCTTAGTCCCATGACTCATCATGATCATGTTAACTTTCCCCTGAGTCATGATCCAGGATACTATGTGGTTGGCCTTGAAGAACATGTTGGGATCGACCACGAGTTTCCTCTCCACCATAGGGTCGAATTGAGGAATGGGAGAGTCAAAGAAAACCTGCTTGCCCTTATCCTTGCTCTGAGCAGAAGAGCTCGTAGTATTTTTATTTGGGGGCCATGATTTAGCTCGCCTTGCTACAAGGCGACCTATTAGTTGCGACCTAAGATAATTACTAGCTACGTACAAAAAAATGAGGGTTTAAGTGGTTTACTTTTGGGATCAAAAATTTATACGAGCTAAGTTGTACTCTAGCCTCAACGCGTGGTTCCACGCGTGGTCCTAGGCCATGCATTTTGATTTCTTAAAATTCCCTGGTACTTCGGGATTTGTGTGTCAGACTCGTCAGACCCACTACTTTTCTTTTGAAAATGGCTTAATGTAAAACCTTTATGCTACCGAGAGCCAAACCTAAAATCCTTTCGGCTCCTACACCCCAAATAGGTATTCTAATCAATTTACCAGTAGAATATTCTTTGTAAAACCCATAAAATTTGCCTAGTTTTATGAAAACCTTATTTCTAATACAAGCATAGTATCGTTCATTTAGCCTTAACCAAACCCTATTTCCTATTTACACTTAGACATAGCCAAAATGACATTTTGCAAAGGACATTTTTCACAGTAAAAAACCCACTAGAAAGCAAAGAATTGAAATATTCAAAGCATGTGAGGAAATACTTATAGTTTATATGACCAATTCAAGAAAGTGTCGATACATCCATAGGAAAATCCTTGAAAGCTTCTGCAATTCTGAAAGACGATGAAGGTTTTTGGGAGAGTTTTAGAGAGAAAGGGAAACTGTGCTTTTGAAAGGAAACTTTTTTAATGCAAAGGTGGTGAGGGTTTAGGTCTGATCACCCTATTTATACGTAAACTATGGGAATTAATTTAGACCATCCAATTGGGTTAGCTAGAGAACCGAAGGCCAAGATTTAATTAACCATACAGTGAAAAAAGTTGACAAGACAGTTGTCCTAGTCATCGAACCGAACAGACGCCAATTACAGACAGCCACGCGTCTAGTACTTGAGTAGTGGGCGGGCAGGATTTTACATGGCAGATGCCTAATAGCCCCTACTATGCATGTCAAAAAGTGACGACATCAAGCATGAGATGGACCATGGTGGGGGGGGGGGGGGGGGGGGGGATGTTGTACCCTAAAAATTAGCACGAGTCTAGTCACTCAGTTCGGGTACAACTGGTTGATGAATATGTGGAAAAGCATCCGAGTAAAACCTCTAGTTAACAATGATGTGAGCAGCTCGAGTTGGAATCTAAAAACCCGATGTACATGTTGTTATCAGACTGCCTCTTAGGATAACAATCCATTTCGAGATCTAAAATGGCCGAATCCACATTTGGGCGCTCTGAGCTTAATATGAATTAAGGTTCAGATAGTCTTTGAACACCAGCTCGGGTAAGATATACAACTCGTAGAAACCTGGTCAGAACGTATAATTGAAGGATCCCAAGAGAATCAGAGGTTCCTTATACACTCATTAATGCCCAGGCTATGTTGCATATCTATCAATTATTATCTGAGATGGCAGGGGAATATTCTATTTTGTTATCAAATCTTATCCCAATAAAAATGGGAATAATCTGTATTAAATGTATACCTTATTTATTCACGCAGTTACCCAAACTTGTCCTGAAAATTACCCTATAAATATCAGGGATAATGGATAGGGAAAGGGACAACCTTTTTGTATTACTAAAACTCTACAGAAATTGTGAGAGAAAAGCAATAATACTGTCTCGTGAACTAGGTGGAGTTTAGCCACTGAACCACGAAAAGTTGTATGTGTAGAAAAGGGTTCTTGTTATTTCATTATGGTTTACAATTTAGCACTAATATCCCTATTAGATTTCTTAATCTACTGTTGGCGAAAAACTGCGTCAACACACCTCTTTTTATTCCTATCCAAACTTTCTCTTTCCTCAAGAACTCTCTAAAGTCACTCAAGCCTGTCAAGCATTTCTTAGTGCAATCCGAATCTTTTGGAGCAATTTCCTCGGCAACCATCATTCCAAGTAATTTTTTGAGCAACCTTTTCAAATTTCGCACCAATTTACTTGCATTTTGGATGCGATCTACCTGTTTTCGTAACTTGTTTTACATTGTTCTTTGCAAGTTTTTGGGTAGATCGGGTTTAGGAAAAATACTCACAGAAAAACTATGCTAGAATAGGGATTTTAGGCAACATAACACATGAAACAATGTTTAGACAGAGTATTGGGTTGGCTTACACTGATTTTAAGTCCAAAATCAAAGTGAAAATTCAATTTTGTGTATTTCAGAAAAATTGCATTTTTTCCACCTAGTTTCGAAGTTGAACTTTTTTTTTAAAAAACTTTTCAGTTTCACTTTTTGATCTATTTTTCCAACCTGCTCGCAAGTTTTGTGTGTTTGTACTTAGCTGCAGCTGGTCGAATAAAAGCTTAACTTTTATCTACAGGCCACACTATATTTTTTTCTTTTGTTCTTCTTTCTCTATTGGTCGTAGATACTCACTTCCCCTCGTTCTTCTCAAATATCCATGCACGATCTATGGGAGGTGAGAGGCCAATAGACAATGATCTCCTAAGTTTTCTATTCGAAGTTACAGAACCACCTACTTTATCCATTCCAACAAGTACATCACCAACACATCCAACAAACTATCCAACTACTAACCCCTCCATGGCATGAGTTAAACAAGTTTCTTAGAGGAGGAGGAAAATTCCTGCCCTCACATTGGTCAGCACGCGGCCAATGTCGAAGGGCCATCTACCACCAATCAACCAGCCACACCCGAGTAGCCTCTAGAGATCCTCCTTCACCGCGCCTTTCTGAAAGAGGTCATAAGAAAGGATATACCATGGTATATTGCCCCTCCTAGCGTATATCAAGCTCGATGGTCGCCAAATATCCCCAGAAATATGGCTTTCCTAGGATTAATCTTTTCAAACCAACCCCCGAGTAAATGGCGAATGCACCCGAAGGTTCTTACAGTGCCTAGTCGAGGTATCACATCGACGCAGGGGCCACTCTGTGTTAGGGTTTTATGGCCTAATTAAAACCCAAATTCTATGTAATCTCATTTTATTATCAATAAAAGAATAGAAATCATTTTTTGACTTGGTCAATCACTTTGCTCACATGTTTTATTTTCATGATTATTTGTTTAATATAAACTTCTATTAAATCCCGAGCATATAGCTAATCTTATTTATAGTGATGTAATCACAGTGGAATATAAATATGATTATATGTTCAAAATAAGTTAGTCCTAAGATTAGTCAGTGCACCGGATTTACACTGACTTGCCAATCTACGATATGATCTACTTACACATTACAGTGTTATGTTCTTTCCAGAACATTAGCAAAGTAGATAAGATCGGATGTATATGTTACATCAGACAGGACCGATATTGACAGTTGATAAGATAAGTAAACATGCCGTTATTATCTATTCTAGTCATATCATATAGTTGACCATAGGTCATTTCAATCTCAATTCTGAGTGGTTAGTATTCTAATTGATTGTATTATTTGAGTTCTTTGACTTGTTCGTTACCAGCTTACCCTACGGACTAGCCCATACTTACATCTTGGGAACTCGGTAGTATAATTGAGTGGGAGTGTTAATCATAGATATGAACATCTATAGCTTCTGATGAAGAAGTGAAACGATGGTTTCCTTTTAGTTTGGTTCAAGGTGATAAATGATAGAGATCACATTTCAGTAATTAAATTAGTTTACTGAAATATCATTTACAAGGAACTAAGTGTTTTAAGGATAAAATACAATGAGGGGTAAAACGGTATTTTAGTCCTATCTCATTGTAGACCGTCTATAGAGGATTGAGTGAAAATTATGGTTGTAACAATGGATAATTAATAGCGTATCTATATTTGTTATAGAGCGTTCTATGAATTCAAGAGTGCAATTCCAAGTCTATAGTGGAGTCACGAGGAATTAATAAGTTAGTAAATTTATTTGTTAAATTTATGATAACTTATTGGAGCTTGATTTCATAGGCCCATGGTCCCCATTGTACCTTGGATAAAATCATGTAGATAGTCTCAATTAATTGATTTAATCATCAATTAGAATTATCAAAGTTGACCAGGTCAATTTTGGATAGTTTCACAGAGTTGTGTAATTTTGAGAAGAAAAGAGAAATTATGGCAGATTTTTTAATTAAGATAAATTGGTATCTAAATTAATAAATAAATTTAAATCAAGGTTCAAATTATAAATAATTAATTTGATAAAGGATTTAAATAATTATTTAATTAATTAAATCAATAGAAAATAATACAAGGCCTTGATTTTAAGTTCAATGGGCTTATAATCAAATGAGAAATTTCATGGGCCTATAGCCCATGATAATTTCGAGTTAGGGCTTCAAAATGTCTATTATTTTATTGATTTTTTAATTAAATTAAATGGCCTAATTGAGTCTATAAAAGGAGTGCTTAGAGAGAAGATTTCAGAGACGACAGATAAGTCACAAGTCATATTTTCTGATAGTTTTATATTCTCTCTAAACACAAGTCCTTTTCTAAGCCACTTTGTTATTTTCTCTTCTTCTCTCTATATCTATCTCATGTGTTGAGAATTGCCCACACTAGTCTAGGTGGTTCTAAGGATACATTGGAAGATCGTGAAGAAAATAGAAGATCGGTTCAGTTTCTTGATAATACTCTGCGACAGAGCGGATACAAGAGTTAGAGAAACTGAAGGAAGGACTCTTAATTCCGCTGCATATACTGTAAGTATTCTATTATTTGTTTCTCTTTGAATTCAATTTTTGAAACATGTTTTAGGCTATCTCGTATTAATTTGTTTAATATTAGATATACATGAAAATAAATAAAGATCCTGTATAAGCTTTTTCCAACACTCTGCCTCACAAATATTTCCAAGGAGTGGCGAACTACATCGACATTGCTCCCTTCCAAATCACACAAAATAAATATAGAGTATTATCAACACTTTATATTCTTTAGAATCACAAGAAATGGCCTGCACCCACTCCTCATGAGATTACCTACCTGTTCGATCTAAAGTCCAACACCAACCAGAACAATACGGGGTTCTTCCACTTCTGCCATCAAGAGTCTGGTCGCACCTTCCTAACCGATATCACCTACGAGTCCAATGTGGGTAAATATTTTCTTATGACAGGCCTTATCGAGGACAACCTATCTTTCACATGGGGAGGTATTTCTCCTCGAAGAATTTCTTTGTTCTACTTCTGATTGCTTATTTTTATTCATCTTTTAAATTTGTTCTGTCGAATATAGGCCATGGTTCTGACCAGAGCCTACCCAAGGTATTACAGAGAGGGTTTTTACCTTATCCAGCATGACCGCCATCGAAAAAAACATCAAGGATCTGGTCACTAAGAATAATCTAAGGTTGGTCTACCTTTTGGAACCTCATGAAGAGGTGAATGAAACGAATGCTGGGAGCGCCACAGGAGATGGTGTCGAGAAGGCCTCCCAACCCCAAGATGTTTCTCAACCACCCAGGCTCCAACCAACGCTGGGGTTTCCATAAGGGAGTCGGTGCCCTCCCCTCTACCAGACATTCCCCATTCTCACGGGAAGGGAAAATAAAAACTTCCTGACCACCCTGGTCGGGGATACGACTCATCCGAGGATGAGAATGGTATGGATTTTCTACTCTCCTAAATACGTTTCCCATTCCTTTTAGCATGTGTTGACAAGAATGGAAAATTTATCTTTCAAATGAGTAGCTTTAACCCTGATTTCTTCGAGGAGGATAATCTTTGTAGCAATAATATATTACATAAAGTTGCGACCAGTAGCTTTAGTTCGGGTATACCACTTAGAATTTTTTCTTGTTGATCTCTATAATCCCTTGTGAATACTTCAACTAACTTTGTTTCTCTTTTTTAGTCATGCAAGAAAACATTGCTTTTGACATCTACGCCTCAGGAGGCAAGACCATTGGCTAAAAGAAATCGAGCAGGAGAGAAACCGGCGACACTAGTGGAGAGAAGTCTCGAGCAATGGAAACTCCTCTTCCCACTAGGTGAACTACGCCTCCTCCACCCTCTCAACCCATGTCCTCCACCTAGCAGGCAGTAGATCTTGTGGTGAGAGAAATGTTGTCCAATTCTTCTTGTTCTACCATCAAAAAGTTGCAGAAAGTAGCCCAACACCGACCTTGCAAAGAAGCCTTTGCGACTCTTCCCTCATTGAAAACTGACCAGGTTATTTGTCGTAGTTTAAATTAACTGCTCGCGGTAAGCTTCTTCTATCTTGCACATCTGATTGAGAATAATATTTTTTTAACTAACATTACTTTTATGTTATATATTATATGTAGGCTCTCCTGACTTTGAATAACGAGTGGTGTCGCTCTGAGAAGGACAACTCTAGATTTATCAAGGAGCTAAAGATAGCTGAAAAGAAAATCAAGGTTTGCGATGAGGAGCTCAAGGCCCGTGAAGAGGAGGTTAAAAATACCAAGGAATACTTGGACAAAGTTGTAGCCTTAAAAGAGAAGTACAAAGTTGTATCCCAGGCAAACCATGATGAAGCGGTCAAGCTCCAGGATGATCTGGTCGTTAGTCAGAAAGAAGCTAATGAGCTGAAGGAAAAGGTGAAGCAGCTTGAAGAGATCAATGCGAGCAACCTCAAGAGGTTTCAAGGTGCTTTGTTCATGTGTTTCTATATGTTTTGGAAGAATAATAAAGGTGCAAACTTTGATTATCTTCCCGGACAGAAAAAGGAGACCGAACTTGCTCAATGCGCTGCTCGACTAGAGGAGGAGAAGAATGCCACTGCATCTCCCAAGAATTTCCTGGCTACAGGTATTAATGGAGGATAAGAGGAAGCTGGAACCGCTGATGACCAGCAACCTCAGCAGGACCCCCCCTAGCTGCACAGTAGACTCATACTGTTTTTTCTTTTATTTTTATAACTATAACACTCGAAAAGATTGTTCCAGTGTTAAGACAATTTGCTGCCTAAGGCAGATTTATTTACTTTTTAATATTTTCAATTACATCCAAACAAAAAATGCTCACGATGTAAATATATTTCATTTTGATATTACACTTGTTATTAGAATATCTGTTCGTATGACCGAACCTATCATAACACTTTATTATCTTACAAAATCTGACAATTTTTTTGAAAAATACTCTTAATTGTCGTAGTCTGCTTTCCCTTATTTGGCTCGTGTGTTTACATATGTTTATAATATGACTTACACACTTAGTTTCTTATATGCCCCCCAAGTGATTGAGGAGTTCAACGTTCTCGGTCACTTGCCATTGACCAATACCTATTCAAACATTACTGCTTGTGTACCGATAAACAATCAATGATAACATAGCTAAACAACACACGTAATGAGCAAATACTTGTAATAAATAAAATAATGGCAAGAATAACTAGCTGCGCATAGTTCCTTTTATTTCTCGTAAAAAATGGACAAAAATATCGAGCGACCTTTTGCTGGTAAGCTGCAACTCATAGTTGGGCTTGTTCGTTCCTTTCATTAACCAAGTCCAAAGACTCCATTAAACTGATTATTCGTATTTTTCGTATGTTATTCTTCAATGCGAGGGTGGATCTAGATCAACTAGTAACATGACCCCATACCCATATGCTAAAGAAAATGGTGTATGGCCAATATTTGTTCGGTGTTTTGTTCTATGTAATGAGAGTACTTTGGGTAATTAATTGTTTTGGCTATGCTCTTGTGAATACAGGAATCCTTCCCTTGTGAATTCCATTCAAGTGAACCTCTACATTATGAGGCGCCCCAAACGTACAAGGGACACATGCTAGTGGGACGAAGAGGCATCGGCTTTACTTGACGTTGGAGGCGTTAGGCTAGAATAATCACCCTCGTTGTGCGAGGGTCGTTGGCAAGTAGCCCATGCGCATGGCACCCTCCCTATGCGAGGATCGTTGGCAAGCAAGCCATGCGCGCGCCACCCTCACTACGCGAGGGTCCTCGGATGACTTCCCATATGAGCGCATTGTGTCCGTGCAAGGCATCATGTCTCACCCCCATCTGATCACGCCTGCAGCCTCGCTATGCGAGGGTGCAACCTAGCCTTGCCCCTCTATGACCACCATGCAACCTTGCTATGCGAGGAAGCACCCTTGCCTCACCCCGTCACTCCACCAAAGCAGCCTCGCCATGTCCTTCGTGTCCCGCATACGTAGACCAATGCGTCCAAACAAGGGTCTCCAAGGGTCGACTCACTATGTTAGACCCTCAAAGGATCCTTAGCATCTCATTATGCGAGGCCTTCACTAGGCCTCCCACATGCACCTTGTCTCGCCTCAATCACCTCCAAGCCTTGTCTTCTCTTGACATGTAAAGTGTGGAGCCTCCTCAATATGCGCACGAGGAACACTTGGAAATACTAAGTAGAAGTGCCATGTGATCATAGGGTATAAGGTACGCATACTGATAGGGGATGTACAACCATGACGAGGATAGGGGTGTTGCCTTGCCATCCACGTCTGATGAGTAGTGGCAGTACGAATTCATACGGAGAATGGAGACACTACCTGGGTCCCCCTGGCCATGTGACAGTACCGACAGTACGATGTCCTACACCACTACTCTGATAATGTCAGGGTAGACACCACTATGTCCCAAGCCACTACCCTGACCATGCACCTGCGTACGACCTAACTCCATGGGACCTACTTGTATCTGGGGGCCAATAAAGCCCACCTATAAATAGGGTCCGACTCCTAAGGGGTTGAAAAACTTATTGTAGGAGGAGACGTTTAAGAAATATATGATCTTTGTTCCAATGTAGTTCTGGTTTTTCTGTTGATTCAAGTTCTTTCCATCTGATTCTAAGCTATCCCAAGTGTAATAACCTGAGTCTTCTAACCTTAAATCGTTGACGAGTCCTTACCGTCAACAGCTCTGTTTTCCTCTTTGAGCCTTTTCTTCAGTGTGTCCTTCAGAGTTTTGTTTAAAGCTTCTACTTGTCCGTTGGCTTGTGGATGGGCAACTGATGAAAAACACTTCGTTATGCCATACCGCTCGTAAAAAATAGTAAATAGGTCACTTTCAAACTGTGTGCCATTATCTGATACTATCTTCTTCAAAAATCCATATCGGCATACAATGTTTTTGACAACGAAATCCAACACTTTCTTGGTCGTGATTGTCGCGAGCGGTTCAACTTCTGCCCACTTCGTAAAGTAGTCGACAAAAACTACAGTGTGCTTGACATTCCCTTTTCCTACGGGTAAGGATCCGATCAGGACTATTCCCCCAACTACGAATGGCAATGGGCTTTGCATTTGTTTAAGATCATTTGGGGCTACTCGAGGTATCTTGGAGAATCTTTGGCATTTATCACACTTCTTAACAAATTCCATAGAATCCTCGATCATAGTAGGCCAGAAATACCCTTATCGGAGAATCTTCTTTGACAAACTTTGCCCCCCAACAGGATCTCTAACAGAACCCTTCATGTACTTCTCACATCATTTCACTAGATTTTTACTTGGAAATACAACTCAATAAGGGCATAGATTATCCTCGTCGATACAGGATTCCATCGAGCAGGATAAAATGAGTCGACTGCCTTTGTAGTGTTTTCGCCTTATTCCTGTCTGTAGGCAACCACCCCTGCTCGAGGTATTGAATGATGGGAGTCATCCAAGTGTCAGATACTTATATTACGAGTGAAGATTCTTCTACATGAGTGGTGGGAGTTGACCAATTTCTGACCAGTATTATACTCAAAGTGTCGGCGTCCTTGGCGCGTGCTAGTTTGGCTAAGTCATCGGCGTTGGTCTTATGGTCACGAGGTCTTGCTCTAGGGTATACTTGTCGAATTATGCTAACAAGTCTTTTTCATTGTTTAGATAAGCAACCATCTTAAGACCCCTGGCCTAATATTCTCTGATGATCATATTTACAACTAGCTGAGAGTTGTTGTATATCTCTAGTGACTTCACATTCACATCTTTGGCTAGTCTCAACCTTACGAGTAGCGCTTCATATTCTGCTTCATTGTTGGAGGCACAAAAATTGAATTGTATTGCACAATAAAATTGATGCCCTTCGGGGGTAATTAAATTCAATCTTTCCCCCAAGTTGTGCTCATTAGATGATCCATCTACGAACAGTCTCCAGGAGGGAGTTTGGTCTTGAGCTTCAAGCTCCATAGTCGGCTCGCTGGCTGGGAGTCTGGTGAACTCAGCTACAAAGTATGTTAAGGGTTGTCCCTTTGAGGCTACTCGTGGTGCATAAGAAATTTCGAATTACCCTAGCTCAACTGCCCATTTTAGTAGTCGACCAGAGACTTCTGGTTTTTGCAAGACTTGCCATAGTGGATGGTCGATAAAAACCACTATCGGGTGAGCTTGAAAGTAGGGTCACAGTTTTCATGATGCAAGTATTAAGCAGTAAGCCAATTTCTCTATAGCTGGATAACGTAATTCTGCCCCCACTAGCCTTTTACTTATATAGTATACTTTCTTTTGAATGTTGTCTTCCTCCGTGATAGAAACAACATTGACAACATACTCTATTATTACTAGGTAGATGTTCAAAGTTTCTTCATTGATCGGCTTGGACAGAATGGGCGGTCATGAAATATGGTCCTTGAGTGCTTGAAAAGCTTGTTTGCACACTTTTGTCCATTCAAACTTTTTGTTTCCCCTGAGTAGATTAAAAAATGGGACACATTTGTCTGTAGACTTAGATATAAATCTACTCAGAGCCGTAATTCCTCCTGTTAGGCTTTGTACATCTTTAATTTTGGCTGGTGGCTGCATCTCTATTAACCCTCAACTTTTTTTTGGATTGGCTTCGATTCCATGTAAGTTTACTATAAATCACTAAAAATTCTGATCCGACTCCAAAGGAAATCTTTAGGGAATTAAGCTTCATTTGATATTTATTCAAGATGTTGAAGCATTGTTTTAGGTCCTTGACGTGCTCATGAACTTTTTTTTACTTAACCAACATGTCATCAACATAAACCTCCATGTTATTGCTGATCTGGTCTTTGAACATGTGGTTTAATAGTCGTTGGTATGTCCCACCAGCATTTTTCAAACCAAAGGGCATTACTATGTAACAGTAAAGTCCTGTATCTCTTCGAAAGCTAGTGTGTTCCTCATCGAGTGTATGCATACTAATCTAATTGTAGCTGGAGTATGCATTCATAAATGATAAGATTTTATGCCCTCATGTGGCAACAACCAGCTGGTCGATTCTTTAAATGGGAAAAAATATTTTTAATGCTTGCTTTATTAAGGTTTGTGAAATCCACGTATGTCCTCCATTTACCATTCTGTTTACTGACTAATACGATAATAGAGACCCAAGATGGATACCCTAATGAATCCATTTTCCTTTATCTTCTCGACTTCTTCTTTTAAGGCTTTAGACCTGTCTTTTTTTAGTAGCCTTCTTTTTTGTTGTACAGGTGGGTGGTTTTTTTTTCTATGTTCAGAACATGGTTGATAACTGTCAGATCAATTCCAACCATGTCTTTATGTGACCAGGCAAAGACCTCCTGGTTCTTCCTAAAAAATTCCACAAGCTTTTCTTTGATTGTTGTTTCTAATTTTTTACAGAATTTCACAACTCTGGTCGAATCCTTTTCTGCTAGTTGGACCTCTTCGAGGTCCTCCACGGGTCCAATACTTTCCTCAAAATCAACAAAGCGAGGATCTAGGTCTCTATCATCACTTTGGGAAACACCCTATTTAGTGACTTGTTCACCTGATTGGGCATGTGATTCGTATACAATCAGCAACCTTTTTTCTGCTTTGCTCCCCGATCCGCCCTTTCTGCCTTTGTGATTGAGGAATTATAATGTTCTTTGGCCTCTCTCTGGTTTCCCAACACACACCCAACACTTGAATCGGTTGGAAACTTCATTGCTAGGTGCCAAACATAAATAACTGCTTGTAGATCTACCAGGATGGGTCTTCCAATATCGACATTATACGCGGATGGACAATTGACTACTATAAAAGTAGTGAGTAATATCCTGTTCGCGGGTTCCATTCCTACCGTTACTAGGAGTCTGATTGACCAGTTGGTGATAACTTCGCCAGGGAAACCATAGATGGTCTGGTTGCATGGTTCTAAATCTTGCTCTGAAAACTTCATTTTTTCCAGTGAAGACTTATACAAAATGTTCACTGAGCTTCCAATATCTACCAACACTCATTTCACCATCATGTTGGAAAATTGTACATCCACGACCAAAGGATCTGAGTGGGGGAATTGGACATGCTATGTGTCCAGCTCAGATAAAGTTATATTATCTTCCTATGTTTGAGCTTTTTTGGGAGTTCGCTCCTCGACGTTCATCATTTCTTTGTCTGGTTAGTGACTTAGGGTTCTGGCATATTTTTCCCTTGCCTTACCACTGTCGATAGATAAATGAGATCCCCCGCATATAGTTAGCAAAGTACCAGTGATTGAGGCTGGCTACAGAGAAGGCAAGCATTAGAGTATAGATGCCTGCTTGTTGCCTTCGTTAGCACC
Organism: Humulus lupulus; assembly: GCF_963169125.1. Lineage (NCBI taxonomy): Eukaryota > Viridiplantae > Streptophyta > Magnoliopsida > Rosales > Cannabaceae > Humulus > Humulus lupulus. The sequence continues at coordinate 104,029,333 of NC_084793.1, forward strand.
TTGCTAGGAGTTTCCCCCCCTTCGCATATAACATCTCAGATGTCCTTGTCTTATAAGGAACTCGATTTTATCTTTCATTTGGTCACATTTGATGGTATCATGGCCATAGTCATTGTGGAAACAAATGAATTTGGTTGTGTCCCGCTTGGATATGTCATTTCTGATCGGGGCTGGTCGCTTGAAAGGGACTGTGGTGTGGCTGGCTTGATAAACTTCTGCTATGTTGTCGACCAGGGTCATGTAGTTAGTGAACCTTGGCTCATATCTGTTCTACTTAAGGTGCTTGTTATTAGATGTCGTCTGCTCAGTATTTTCCCTTTTTCCTCCGTTCTTATTATTACCTTTGTCGTTATTGTCGTTGGGTTTGCTAGACCCACCCGCAGTTTTGGTCGACTCTTCCTTTCTACCCTGGTCAACCTTTGGAGACTTTCCTTCATTGGTGATAGCCTCCTCCAGCTTGATATATTTTTCTGCTTGATCCAAAAATTCTTGTGTACTTTTGGCTCCATTTTTTCCCAGGTTGCTCCAAAGGGCAGATTGGCCTTGCACTCCAGCAGTGATGGCCATCATCTTTCCTTCATCCCCAACAGTCTTGGCCCGAGCAGCTGCTCGCATAAACCTCTGGATGTACTCCTTGAGAGCCTCTCCTTCCTTCTATTTTATATCGACAGCCTAATTAGCCTCTGTAGAATATATCCGACCAGCATAAAATTGTCCGTAGAATTCTTTTACGAACGCCTCCCATGAGATATTGGGTCTTCATCGAGCATCTTCGGACACCTTGTGGATGTCCATTTGTATCTTAAACTTATTCACGAGAGATATCAAGTCTTCTCTTCTAGTAAAGTTGGGCAATACTGGCATTTTTTATTTCTTGAGATTTCTTCCACAACAATTCTGTTGATGAATAGGGGCCCATTCTTCGGTCATACTCAATATGGGACATTTATTCTTGACCAGCTATTGCATAGTGTGATTCAGGGCATCTATTCGAGCTTGAATGGTGTTTTGTATAGCATGGGCAGGAGTAGCTACTGCAGGTGGGACGTGCTCATCATGCCTTTCCCATCGGCCAAAGGTACGTCTCTCAGGTCCTCATCCCTTCACCTCTGCTCTCTCACACCTAGTCAGTCAAAGACATTGGGTCGTTTGGGCTGCCCCCAAACATTTGGGCTTAATGGTCAGTTGTCCATTGGAAGAGGGTTATGCTACCCGTTCCTTTCCTCTTGTGGTCGACCACTGTTTCTCCTGTTATAACCAGAGTCCCCTTCATTGTAATTATGGTCGTCTGTAAAATGCTACATGTGATTACGGGACCTGCTGTATGCACTTTCACCCTCTCTTCTACCTAGCCCATCACTGTAAACACGAGGAGGCCTACGCTGGTCGTTGGGTCCCCAGACATTAATTTGTCATGGGGGGTCTTAGATCGCAAAGCCTAAGTGTGTCTACCTCTTGCTTCCGGAGGGATGTCTTCCCCTACCAGGAAGGTTTTGTTTATTTGTCGCCTGACGTCTATGGCTTCTGGGATGCTACTTGTAACATCCCAAATTTACTGTAAATGCTAAGTGCCTGAACTACGTGCCTGAACTATGTGGCATACATGATTTATATGATAATATGGATTTAAATGCATGTTTATGTGTATTAAATATGCATGGGGGGCCATTCTTTATAATAAGGGCATATTTGTAATATTGGCCCGTTGCGGGCATAAATGTGACTATATGTGTGTTAATAATTGAGACCACATTATTATGTGGACTTATTTAAAATATTCACCTCAAGGCGATCCTAGTGAGCGGATTAGAGGAATAGTCACAACAGGGTCCAATAACCAGCTTGAGGCGAGCCTAGGGGTATTTTGGGGACTTAGTGCGTATTTAGGATTTATTGGCTAACAAGTAATTATTTGGTGATCAATTGGTCATGTCATAATTAGTTGGGATTTTATAGACCTACTTGGGGTTTAGTGGGAAAATGGTGGGAAAAGATGATTTTTCCCTTGGCGGTGTTGGAAAGGCTAAGGATGAATTCAAGGGCATTTTTTTCTTTAGTCTCTCCCTTTCTTTTGATTTTGGTGCACTTGAAGACCTTGGTGAGACTCTTGGAGAATTGTTGTAGCAGTTGGGAATTTTAAGCTTGAGGGCAAGGGATTGAAGCTGGGAATAGGTACAGCAAGTGTAGGGGAGTCAAAATTTGCAGTTGAGGTAAGAATTTTAGCTCTAGTTTTGGTGAGTTTCTGATGTAACTTAGCAAGGTTGGGTTGTTAAGTTAATGGTTGGATTTTGATTTGGGTTAACCATTTGGCTTGGTCTTTCAGGTTGTTTGTGTTGTTTATAAGGTGTTATTGGGAGTTGTAGACTCAGTTATGGGTTTAGAACATGTTTTGGTTGAATTCTGTGGCTTTGAATTGGGGAGAAAATTTTGAAAGCCCCAGGATTTCTGGGTTGAAGGGGGTGTGCCATGACCTAGTTCATGGGCACCGCGGTTTGCGTGACCCAAGAACCTAGGGGCTTCCTGTTTCGCATGTATGCCATGACCCTAAAGGGGCCAGTCGTGGCCCGTCCAGGCAGCCTTAGCCAAATTAGGCTTTTGGGGCTCGAGGATTTACACCTAAGCGCTCAGGACAATTTCTAATACCCAGTTTAGTAGAATTCGAAGTCTCGGAGTCTCGTATATTATTCCAAAGCTTTTAATTGGTTTAGGATTTAATGGTTATCCATTATCGCTGTGTGACTAGGTTTCATCGCAAGGGCTCAGGATTAAGGATCGTGCTCGGGGTCGTTTTTTGCTAGCTGCTTGGGACTTGAGGTAAGAAAACTGCACCCGAGTTGTGAATGGGGCTTAAACCCCTGTTAATGAATATGAACATATTTGTAACTGAGAATATCTGCCATTGATTACATCCTATGCATTGTGCATTTGTGAATATATCAGTTGGTAGGCTGGCCTAAGGGTGCCAAGGGTCGATAGCAAGCGTACGAAACGCAGCCCGGCCTAAGGGTGTCGAGATCGGCTAAGAGACCAGGGGACTCGACCTAAGGGCGCCGGGCCTGGTTATTATACCATAAATAGAAGTGTGGTTCACACTTAATTATTTCCATTAATAGATGAGTTTTGTTTGTTGATTACTTATACCCTATTATTGATAGAATCTAATGATTTATGTTTACAACTTTTATATTGTTTCCTAATTGTGCATGATGATTTAAGTTTTCTTGCTGAGCCTTGGCTCACGGGTGCTAGGTGGTCCAGGTAAGGGAAAAGGATAGCTGGACTAGCCATGAGTTGGAGGACTTCAGGAGCAGTGTGTACATATGCAGCCTGCTCGATCACCATGGTCAAGATAGCTTGGGAGGAACTTGGGTTAAACCCTGTTTTGCAGCTTAGGATGACTAAGTTGTATTCTATTTGTCTTTTACAAGTCTGTAAATTGATTTTGGGATCCTGTGTATAAACTTAATATTTTAATGAAAAATAATCATTTTTTCACCAAATCTTTTAATAATATACCTTGATTTAATCTTTAATTACACATTTAAGTTCAAACGACTTGCTTAGCAAGTTAAGCACTATTTTAAGTACATAGTGTAATGGTCTTGGTTAACTAGGATGTTACAACTGTTAGGAGTGTGTCCTAAAAGCATGTAAAGACATTTGTGTTTTTCTGTGAATAAATAAATACAATGGTTCATCATTATTGTTATATTTAGATTGTTAAATTATTGTTTGAATAATTTTGTAAATATCAGAAAAATTCCATATTCATTATTGAGGATGTGATCTTGTATTAGTACGAGAGAATTAAGATCACATGAATGAATAAAAATAGTCAACAACAACAAATTAAAGTTATGGAATTCTTTAATTGGAGTTGTAAGTACGTTTTACTGAGTATCATAATGATACAAATAATCTAGATTCGGATTATTGATGTGGAAAGACATCTCAGTAAAGGTGCTTTATATAATATGATTATATATGACATGGACCGATATGAATTAAAGTCTTTATCCAAAAACCATTTAACAATAAAGACTTTATAGATCAATAAAGACTTTATAGATCAATAAAGACTTTAAAGTCTTTATCCAAACCATTTAACAATTAATTCATATCATAACTGATGATCATTTATAGATCAACCTAAATCCTGAGTGTTCATGAACTCATGTTCATGTTTATTAAATCGTTTGATTCATTCGTTAAGGTCTCTTCAAAGAATGAGGCTAATGACTTTTGTTTTGGAGATTTAATATCATGGATGGCTGGGAACATGTATCAACAATACGGAATCTAATCTTTCCTAACGGATCGTATATTAGATCCCTTAAGGGTTAATTCTGGAACTGAATGATTTTGAGCTCAAATCTATAATTAGATTATAGATTAATTATTCACTAGTGAATTAATGGTACTTAAGGAATAAGAAGTAAATTAGAAAGGTTAAATGGTAATTCTTCCATTCTAATTTATGAACTAATTAATTAGAGGGTTGAACTATTGTAAGATGGTTATATCAATGGACGACTTAAGAAAAGATTTTTGTAAAAGTATATCTATAACATAAAGAGTGCAATTCTGAATTTATAGTGGAGTAATATCAGAATTAATAAATTAACTATTATAATTAAAGAGTTTAATTATTTATTTTATTTATTGGAGCTTAATGTTATAGGTCCATGGTCCCGGAAATGGCTCAAACAAACACTGACAAAGGTAAATACAAAAATGGGCAAAAAAGGACTTATGTGATAAGTAAAATATTTTTCTATGTATCAAACAAAATTATTGCTTAATTATGTGTAATTAATTAATTAAGAATTAATTAATTATTTGATTTAACAAAAATATAATTAATTTTGAATTAATTTATTTTTGGGATTTTTGGTATTTAAATAATAATAAAAATTGGAAAAAATCACATGCCATCACAGGCATGTGGTACACGTGTGGCACAGTGCACAGGCACTGTGCTACACGCATAAGAGAATGTACTAAGTCTCTTGATTCCACAATTTTAGTTATTTAAATATTAAATAAATAATGAGATATTTTAATATGATTAAAATATTATTATTTAAACAAAAATCTGATAACTGATCAGTTATTTTGAATTTATTTAAAATAACAAATATTTTAATATATTGGATATATTAAATATAGGATATCCGTTTTTCATAGAACGTAACTTTTCAGGGATAGAAAAATATCTAGGAATCTCTCTCAGAGAAAGAGAACAGTGACATAAACAAAAGCCATTGTTCTTCACAAAACCTAGGTCCAAACTTTATCATATCTCATGTGTTGAGAAAATCTGATAAATAGTTTATTGCCTATTATTTTTATAGCGAGCCCACACTCGTTCTTTGTGTGCCTGAGAACATTTTGGAAAATCTTGGTGTGAGATCTCAAGGATTTAGCCATACAAAAAGATAGCAGCAAGGAAGGACCTAAGGTAATTTTTCTGTTCATGTCCTTGATTCAATAAATATATGCATGTGAAGAAGTAGATCTAGAAATCTTCTGGGATTAATCTAACAATTTGATTGTTGTTCCGCTGCATATAATCTCTGATTTGATCAATAAAAACCAACAACAACTTGGCATCAGAGTCGTCTAGGTTTAAGGGTTCCTGAATACTGGCTGGGCGTGTACACTCCCTTCTAAAGATAAGCTCGACTCATGGTTATGTATCTAATGACATGATTATGTGGTTAATTGTTTAAATTGAATCTATGTGCCTTATCCGCAGGCTAGTATAGAGAGCATGATGTGTATGAATGTATTTAGTGGTATGGGATTTGATAAATGATGCATGAATAATGTAGATTTGTGTTTTGATATGTATATTGTGTGTGTGGTTAGTTATGATTGTTTGTACTTGCCCATGGGATAATTCTGGATATGAATATTAAGGCTGAGGGGTTAAGTCATTGACTATGAAATGATTCAGAAATTATGTATTCAAGATAGTCAACTGGACCTGGTATCGTTAGTACGGGGGGGTTGCAGATGATAGTTAGGGTAAGAAAGCTCCATCTTCCCCTTGAATTTGCAACAGATGTTTGCTGGTATGCAAGCAAGACCTCCAGATCAGGAAAAGGAGATTAGATGGTTGAGACAGTGGGTTCCATTGGGAAATGCTGCTTCGTATATCTTGACAGTAATGGCTCCAGTGGTTGTTCGACCTTAGGGTGGAAACAGTTGAGAATTATGGTATGAAAGATTCCAGAAGCATTATCCTCCAGTTTCCAAGGGAGGTTTGGGTCTATTCATAATGGATCAGTGGATGGGTGTGATTAGCTACATCCACGACTATATGGGAGTGGCAGTCCATGATAGAGCAGTTACGCCACACGTATGCGGCAGAAGGATACCCGCACGTGATGGAAAGTAGTACCCCAAACAGTGGTTCGATGAAATAGACTACTGTGATGCAGTTTGAACTGCGAAGACTAATGTGTCTACAAATTTGGTTCAGTATGGTAAGATAGTGACAAAGTATGTAAATAAATTTGAGAGGTTGGCCTAGTCCTCTTTTGATTTGGTACCAACAGATGTGGTTCTGGAGGAACGAATCACTTAAGGATCAGGTAAGGGCAGATGCCCAATAAATGGTATCCCCATATGGAGTGAGAGTTTCGTTGGGTAGGAAGCAAAGGCAATGGTATCCCCATTTGTGGGATCAGGTAAAGCTAGATGCCCAATAACTAGAAAAGAAGAATCGATGATAGTTTTACTACTCCTGGTCCTGACAGGAGGGGTTATAGTTCACAGGATAGCCGCTAGGGCGGCAATGAGGCCTAGTGAAGTTATCTAGTATGTGCCAGGTGCGAGAGATGCCATCTAGGAGGACGTGAAGTGAAGGTATCTTTTCTATGTTGAATGGTTGGGCACGTCAAGAAGGATTGCCCAAGATTAAAGAAGACGAAAGAGCTAAGGTGTACTGGTCACTCAACCCCGGTTCGAGTGTTCATCTTGATACAGTCAAAGCTTGAGGCTAGCCCCGCAAAGGTGATCAGTTGGCTATCTATTTTTGTTCCTCTTTATATATTTAGTTGATTGAGTTCGGTGCTACGTATCTCCTAGAAGATTCATAGATATGGGGCTCGTGCTTCATGGATGTTATGCCATAGGGCTTGAGATATTAGTGACTATCGGGAATATTGGTAACTTCCAGGAGAAAGGATACAGTGTTATGGGTAGAATATTGATGATATAATCGATTGAGTTTGTCATATGAGGATTTTGATATGATCCTGAGTACGGACTTGTCTACCAAATAAGGGACTACCATGGATAGCAAGAAATGATGGTGACTTCTGGATTTAAAAGGAAATGACCCAGTTGCATCTACAAGATAGCTAGATATTATTGTAGGGACCATTTGGAATATATCAATTAGTCGGATGAAGACTAGATCGACCAGTAAGGTTTTTGATGGGTGCACGAAGGATAGTTGAGATCGCTGTTACATTAAGGAATTGAGAATGTTACAAGATTAAGAAAGGGATAGAATTGGTATCAGGGACATCGTGAAGAACGACATTAGCTCAGCAAAAAGAATTAAAGATTCAGCTGAAGAAGTATTTGATTTGAGGGTTGATCAGATGGAGCATCTCATGGGACACGTCAACACCATTTGTTAAGAATGAAGGGTTCAATTTCCCGATTGCAAAGTAGGACAATGTTCTCGGGAATTGACCCTTGATCTGGTTATTACCAGCTGAGAATCAAGGAAATAGACATTTGAGGAATTACTTCTTGCACCAAGTAGGATGTGGTGGGTTTTTAGTGAAGGATCTTAAATTAACAATGCTTTAACAACACAGGTAAGTTTGACAAGCAACGAATATAGGAATTACATGGACAAGCAATATTTAGATTGATTGGGGATGTTTTGGTCTACTCCCGGTTAGCAGCAGAATGCAAATAACAACTTCTTTAATAGTACCAAGGTTAGGGAAGCAGGGTTACAGGAAAGGCTCCAGAAAGAGTAAGCTCGATTTCTTCAAGGGTATTCAAGGTCACGTTATGGGAAGTAATGGGATCATGTATGAAGTAATTTAGTTAGATAACACAAAGAAATTACTAAATGAACACTCGAGGGGTGAGAGGTACAGTGAGATCAGTAAGACACATTGGCTACTACTTGAAGCATCTTTAAAGACAGCCACACCCAAGATTGAGGTAACACAAGAACCTAAAGAGTTAAAATGTTTTGTCACCCATAGAGGAATAACCATGAGACTAAGGCCCTAGTGAGAATTAATGGATGATTCACATTTGATATCCCTTATTGCATAGAGAAAATTAACGTGGAGGTTGACACCTTGAGTTAAAAAGGTATGTGCTAGTTGGATGATTCACCACAGATTACTGTAAGGTCAGATGAGGTAACAACCAGGATTGGTATAGAATCTGCAGTTGATAATTTCCATATATAGTTCTATGAACAATGAAATTCAGAGAGAGGATCTTGTAAGAATGGTTCAAAATCCTACCATTTTAGTATGAATGGGTTAAGATAGGAGGATCAGATGAGTGATCCGATTAAAGCTGGCATTGAGGAAGATATTCTAGGTGGGTCTTGTACTACCTCCTTATGATTGTTGTATCCAGGAAATTTTAATGGGTGTTAAGATCTGAAATTTGTATATTATAAGGCAAAAGGGTATAGTCGTGGCCATAAGGGTGGACTGCATTAGATTGAAAGTAAGATGATTGGATATGAAAAGTTGGGACTCAATAGGTTGAGTTAACACACCTCGGTTCATGTGAACGTGTATCACAATAATGCGTATGGGCGAAGGGAGATATGTCTCCATGGGACACCGAATTCTAATAATTCTAAGTCTCAATCCTATACTCTTTGTCCTCTACAACCTTTTTAAGAACTTAGAAATAAAAGGGTCTCAGGCTGACACCATGTTACCTTCAAATAGACTGACAATCTGAAGGAATGACTTGGACTTTAAGAATCGTACATCGAATGTGTAACTATTTGGCGCATCGAGAAAAGTACAGTCCCTTGATTGAATAGTAGCAGTGCTGGAAGCCAGTCAACGACTAGGGTGACTCTGAATACGATACAGTGAGATAGGGAGTGGGAAGAACTTGTTCCAAATAATGAAATGAGAGACAAGAAGTATGATTGTTCATAATTGGTCTGGGGGACCAATGAAGTTATTGTGATTGTTAGAGGAGAAGTTTCTACCTATTTAAAAGGACATAAGAGTTTGCAAATTTCAAACACGGGAACACAGAGTTCCAGGATGGAAGACTTTGTATTTCTCCGAGTATTGCGGACTATAAAGGATAAGATATTTTGGGAATGAAAGAGGAGTTTTGACTCCCGATTTTATAGACTTCTAAAATCTTACCAAGGACTAGGCCAGGGGCCTACAAATTGACCTTACCCTAGTATGGGTGGTGGCTTATAAGGTGTTCTGGGTGCAATTTTCAAGGAAAAAGGTGTAAAATATTGCCGCTTATAGGGTGAGAAAACCCTAGAATTTCGGTGGGAGTTACTACGCCAGGAAAAGCTAATGGAATTATGATAAATAAGATAAAGTGTTATAGCATAAGACTGTCACTCTAGTGAGAGTATCACTAAGGGATAAAAAGGTAAAGGACTAGACTTTGAAGTTATAGTCAAATTCACAAAATTTGAATAAATTTTGAGGATGAAATTTCATTAAGGAGGGGATAGTTGTAACATCCCGAATTTACTGTTAAGGCTAAGTGCCTGGACTATGATGCCTGGAGGGCATAATAGGATATACCTGTTGAATTAATTGAATAAATGTGTGACTACATGGCATACATGATTTATAAGATAATATGGATTTAAATGCATATTTATGTGTATTAAATATACATGTGGGCCCGTTCTTGATAATAAGGGCGCATTTGTAATATTGGCTCGTTGCGAGAATAAATGTGATTATATGTGTGTTAATGATTAAGACCACATTATAATGTGGATATATTTGCAATATTGGGCTTGAGGCAATCCTAGTGAGCAGATTAGCAGAATAGTCACAACGGGGTTCAATATCCTGCTCGGGGCAAGCCTAGGGGTATTTTGGGGACTTAGTGCGTATTTAGGATTTATTAGCAAACAAGTAATTATTTGGTGATCAATTGGGCATGTCAGAATTACTTGGGATTTTATAGAGCTACTTGGGGTTTAGCGGGAAAATGGTGGGAAAAGACAATTTTTCCCTTGGTGGCGTTGGAAAGGCTAAGAATGAATTTAAGGGCGTTTTTTTCTTTTGTGTTAAGGGATAAACTTAAGAAAATAGTAGGAAGTCACCAAAACCTTTCTTAGCTCTCTCTCTCCCTTTTATATGGTTTTCTCTTTCACTCTCTTTCTATTTCGGTGCACTTGAAGACCTTGGTGAGACTCTTGGAGAATTGTGGCAGCACCTGGGAATTTGAAGCTTGAGAGCTAGGGATTGAAGGTGGGATTATGCAGAGCAAGTCAAGGGGAGTCAAAATTCACAATTAAGGTCAGAATTTTAGCTCTGGTTTTGGTGAGTTTCTGCTGTAACTTAGCTAGGTTGGGTTGTTCAATTAATGGTTGAATTTTGATTTGGGTTAACCATTTGTCTTGGTCTTTTGGGTTGTTTGTGCTGTTTATAAGGTGTTATTGGGAGTTATAGACTCATTTATGGCTTTAAAACATGTGTTAGGTTGAATTATGTGGCTTTGAATTAGGGAGAAAATGTTGAAAGCCCCAGGATTTCTGGGTTCACGGGGGTGCGCCGCAGCCCGCGTGACCCAGAAACCCTTGGGACTTGCTGTTTCGCAGGCGCGTCGGACCCTAAAGGGGCTAGTCGCGACCCGCCTACCTTTGGGTCTTGAAGGCTAGCGCCTCTAACTTGCGGGCACGCCGTGACCCTTAGGGCCAAGTCGTAGCCCGCCTAGGCAGCCTTAGCTAAATTAAGCTTTTGGGGCTCGGGGAGATAAACCTAAGCGCTTGGGACAATTTCTACTACCCGGTTTAGTAGAATTCAAAGCCCTGGAGGCTCATATATTATTCCAAAGCTTTTAATTGGTTTAGGATTTTAATGGTTATACTGCAAGGGCTTAGGATTAGGGATCGTGCTCGGGGCCGTCATATGCTAGCTGCTTAGGACTTGAGGCAAGAAAACTGCACCCGAGTTGTGAATGGGGTAAAACCTCTATTAATAAATATATTCTTAATATGAACATATTTGTAGCTGAGAATATTGTGATGGGCATGCTTGTACACGCTGCCATTGATTACTTGTTATGCATTGTGCATTTATGATTATATCTGTTTGCAGGCCGACCTAAGGGTGCCATGGGCCAATAGCAAGCATGCAGAATGCAGCTCGGCCTAAGGGTGTCGGGGTCGGCTAAGAGACCAGGGGGCTCAACCTAAGGGCGTCAGGCTTGGATATTATACCATAAACAGAAGTGTGGTTTACAGTTAATTGTTTCCATTAATAGATGAGTTTGGTTAACGTAAATTAACTAAGTTGAATATTATTGTTGGTTGGTTACTAATACCCTATTGTTGATTGAATCTAATAATTTATGTTTACTGCTTTTATACTTTTGCCTAATTGTGCATGCTGATTTAAGTTTTCTTGCTGAGCCTTGGCTCAAGGGTGGTATGTGATGCAGGTAAGGGAAAGGGATAGCTGGACCAGCCATGAGTTGGAGGACTTCAAGGGCAGTGTGTACATATGCAGCCTTCTGGATCGCCACGGTCGAGACAGCTTCGAAGGAACCAGGTTAAACCCTGTTTTGCCGCTTATGACGGCTAATTTGTATTCTATTTGTCTTTTATAAGTCTGTAAACTGATTTTGGGATCCCATGTATAAACTTAATATTTTAATGAAAAATAATCAATTTTTTTTACCAAATATTTTAATATCTGACCTTGATTTCGTCTTTAATTACACATTTAAGTTCAAACGACTTGCTCGTCCTGGTTTTTGTTAACCAAGATGCTACATTGCTCGTCTTGATTCTATCTATGCTACTTAATATTACCTCGACCAGCACGAGAGGGTCTTTGCTTTTGTTATTTCTAGCAGGATTTTATGGCTGCCTTTCCTGCTGAGTAGCTGGATGCTGTTCCGGCCGCTATGAACTTCTGGTGTCTTGTGGATTTGGAGGACATTAGGGGTGATCTGATCGCAAATTTCGAGGAGGATGAGGATGAGGTGGCAGATGTTGGTGCAGGTAGAGCAGGTGGCTGTCCTCGAGCCAACTGATTGGCCACCTCTAAAGCCATTGTCACGTCTCTTTGTCGACGATCCATGTGCGCCTATCTTTCATTCAATTCTAGACGTTGACGGTCGATCTCCATCTGTTGCATCACCATTGTTTCGGCCACGTTCTCTTTGTTAGCCTTCAGGGTGGTTAACTCGTCTTGCAACACTTCCAATGTTGTTCTCAGTGCTCCAGCGTCCATCCCCTCCTCTTCCAATTCCTCTTGTGGCCATCCTCTGCTATGCCATATGGAGGAGGTGGATTTGGTACATTCTCTGATTTCTGTGTATCTTGACTAGTCCTCCTTGTAATCTTAGCAATTGTTTCTTGAATATCATTGAGTTCAGCTCTCAATGAAAGCACCAAAATTTTGACCCTTGATTTGGTCAATGACACGGAGTCACAAAAACGATAATGACCTACGTCCACTTAGTGATTTTATTGAGATAAAGTCCTAAAAACTTGCAATCAGCGAATAAGGGTTCACTGAGTTTCACAAGTCTCGAGGATGGTTACAAATTCTGTGTATAAAATCACTCTTTCTCTCTGAATACCATGTATTACGTGTGAAATAAATGAATCATTTAATTCCTATTTATAGGCTCATGGATGTACATATGGGCCTATGGGCCAAGTTCAATTGATGTTACAAGCATAACAGAATAATAACATAAATAATAATATTTACATTTTAAATAGTTAAATATCTCTATAATATCTAACTTATAATCGTCTCTGAGCATTTGTCTCGGTCCCACGAGCAACTCTGGTTGTATGCTTTGGTATACCTTCTTTTCCTTTTGCTCAGCATATTCATGCGCCTATCGAGCAGCCTAATTTCTTTAATGATAATTTAGTCGTCGGTCAACCAGTCCTTCATTAACAGTCAGTCACGTGTTGTTCATCTGCATCTTTAACATGCCACATCATCTTGCTAATATTTAGGAAAATAGGTTGCAATGCTTGCATGCTTGTATTTCCTCATTCGGGTGTCTAGCAGACCCATTCGGCAACCAATTGGAAGGCCCTTTCTGCCATGAAGGGAAATAGCTACACATATGGCACCAAAATGAATATGGGTGAATCCTTGCACAATCCGCTGGGGAATAAATTTATGGGATATTTGTAAAATAACGAATTGGACCTTGGGAGTAGGTCTCTATTGAAACTCACTGAATTTAGAAGATTGGATATATTCTTTTGGGGCTTTGTTGGAGGGTTTGATGAGGGCTTTAAATGGACTGGGTAAAAGGAGTAATTGATTTTGGGAAAATCTGCTATGGGTTAATCAAAGGAAGGTTGTTATTGGTAATCTTGTTTTCTTCTGGAACATATGATATTTCATAAAGAAAGTCAAGTTTGTTGGTTGTGAACTTGCGGAAAAATGGAGAAGGGATAAATGACAAGGGAGATATTGTAGGAGCACTAGAGCTTGTAAAACTAGAAGATGAGGTTTCATTTTCCATGTTCAAATGTAGAGATTCGTGACTAGGATATGATGAATTTTAGTATGGTATCAGAGTCATACTTTATCATTTCCTATTGATGAATATTTGTCTTGCTTGATTAAGTTTTCTTGCTGGGCCTTGGCCCACGGGTGCTTTGTGGTGTAGGTAAGGGCAAAGGATAACTGACCAGCCATGAGTTAGAGAGCTCTAGAAGCGACGTGTACATTCTCATCCTGCTCGGCCACCACGGTATAGATACTTTTGAGGAACATGGGATATTAACTCAATTTTCCCATTTAGGTCGGCTAATTTTATAATTATGATTAAATTCTATTATTGATTTAAAAACTCTGGGATCCCATGTGTTTAGTCAAAACCTTTTTAAATGAGAAGTTCGAGTTTGTTGACCAAACTTTTTGGTACCTTAACCATCGTTTAGTTTTAATTACACTTTTGAGTCCAAATGACTCGCTTACCGTGTTATGCATGGTTTTAAACACACAGTGTAATAGTTCTCGTTTAGTAGGGTGTTACAAGATCATTGCAACGTTAAGTGAAGTTAATGAAACCCAAGGAAAGGTGCAAGGATGGTGGTATGATACTTGTGCCACCATTCATGCAACCTATGATAAAACTATTTTAAAAACCTTTTAAAGTGAAAAGGTGGGAGTAGAAGTCCAAATGGAAATGAAAGGAGATCTAAGGTACTTGGTGTAACGCCCTACCTCCTTAGATTCGTTACTAAGTGAGTTTAAAACGTGTAATTAACTCGCTAATTGAGATTTTAGGTTAAAAGTGTAGCTAAACTGTAATAAAAGTCATATAATTTGAAAATGTAATCATTCATTGAAATTATAAAGCGTTATACATTTGGGATCCCAAAATAATGTTTAGATATATTTACAACTCAAAATATAATTAAAGTCGACTAGACAACAAAATTAGATTTAATACACATCATCTCCATAAAATACCCTTGGTCGTGGCAGCCAGGAAGGCCGAACATGTACACGCTGCTTCACGCTCTCCATACTCATGGTTGATCGACCTTTCCCTTACCCTTACCTGTACCATAGAGCACCCATGAACCGAAGTCCAGCAAGAAAACTCCACACAAGCAATCAACATATGCACAACTATCAATCAGCATATAACAAAGCCGCAAACAGGCTAAACACATAACGGCCATGCCGTTCCAAGCACTTTACCAGGCCCTAGGTTCGTGGTCTACACCATGAGGATATCCAGGTATCCAATAGGGGTCTCACCCTGGCAACTTGCACTCCACGTGCTTAACGCTACACCTGGGCCCTTCCCGTACTCAGTCGTGCTGTTCTCAGCCTTCGTCGTTCCCGGCCCTTGCTGTTCTCGGCCTTCGCCATTCCCGACCCTTTCTGTACATTTAATGATATGCAACACATAGCATAAACTTAACAAATACTTAAGCAAAAAAAAAACATAATTAATAGGGCTATGCCCTTCAACACAATCACATAGGGCCATGCCCTGCAATACAAATTATAGGGCCACGCCCTTCTCTACAGGTACACCAGTTTTCTAACCTGTGTCCTAAGCTTCCCAAGCTCCGATATCCCGAGCACAGTCCTCTAGTCCAAGCCTCGCTGAAAACCTAGTCAAAACATATCAACAACATCCATCCATCAAGTTCTAATCCATTAAATAACTTTGGGTTATAATTTTAGTCTTCAAGACCTTGAATTCTATAAATCCGGGTGATAAAATCCATCCCAAGCCTTAACTTTTGGATTCCCGAGCCTAAAACCTTCTTGGGGTCCAAAAATCCACTAAGTGTCGCGGCCCCAAGGCCCTATGCCGTGGCCTGCCTCAACTAGAGGCTCAGCCACCCTTTTCTCCCTATGCGCGTCGTGGCCCAACCTATAGAGCCTCGCGGCCAACCATTCTTCCTGGCCTCCTTTCTGCTCTAGAGGATCATGGCTCACCATGAACAATGCCGCGGCCCAACCCTTCAAATTCATAAAAATCCCCCATTTTCACAACCAAAACCCAGCCAATTTACCCCAAAATCAATCCCACAACTCAATTTAATCATTACGGTAATCCCATAATGGTCCCAGCAGCAAAACCTAACAAAACTAATTCCAAAAACTCATCTAGATAACCAAGAGTGATCCATCATTCAGCTTACATGCATAAACTTACAACTCTAACAAAACTCAACTTAAACTCAGTTTATTTAATATTAGGCTTCTTACCTCAAGAATGAATTCAGGCCACACTTGCTCTTCAATTTCCCAAGCTTACTCCTCCCACAAATCAAGCCTTAGATTTCTGAATTCCCAGCTCAATTTCCTCTAGAACTTCCTTCAGCCTTCAAGCTTCCAAAGAAAGAGAAACACCAAGTGATAGGGAGAGGGTCAATTTATGCCAAGCTTCTCAGTGTTTCTTACATTTGTCTTGCTTATCCTAAGTCACTTATGTTACCTCCAAGTCTCGGGGTACCAAAAACGTCCCCGAGGGAAAAATGGTAAATTTCCCCGATATTCCCTTCTATACGTTCTAACTTCAAATATATCTCCAAATATTTATTTTCATAACCCGATAACCCAACAAAATGAATAATGCCCAGAATACCCCCGACTCGCCCCGAGTCGGGTTTCAGGTCCCGTTGTGACTTCCTTGCCAAACCGCTCCCTAGGACTGTCTCAAATCGTGCAACTTAAATATATCACCACTCGTACGTGGTAAAGATCACAATAATCACAAATATTGCATTTATGCCCTCAACGGGCTAAAATTACATAATCTCCCCTAATAACCAAATGGGGCCCACGTGCATATTTAATTCACCTAAACATGCCTTTCTAATCACATATTCATCAAATTTATATATTTAAATAATAAATTACTTATTGCCCTCCAGGCACGCTAATCAAGACCCTAAGCCCTATTAGCGAATTTGGGACGCTACACTTGGGAAGAGCTACATTGATGTGTTATTCACTAATGGAAAGAAAGTGACCCTAACTAATATTTTCTATGTTATGAGTAGAAGTCTATTGAGTAAATCTGGTATCAAAATGGAGTTTGAATTCAGTAAACTCAATTTGACTAAATTGGGCACATTTGTGGGAAAGGGTTATACATGTGATGGAATGATCAAACTTTGTACTCTTGATAATAACAATAGTGATATGACATCTAAATCATGCAATGTGGTTAATTCAAATTCTATTACTTTGTGACAAAGTAGACTTGCTCATATAGGTTATAGAAAAATTAAGAGTTGTTAAATGTGGATTGATTAATTGTGATGTGAATGAGCATGATAAATGTGAATTATATGTTAAATCTAAAATAGTAAAGAAACATTTTCCAAGTGTTGATAGATATTCAAACTTTCTAGATTTAATATATAGTGATTTATGCGAATTGAATGACATGTTGACTAGAGGAGATAATAGATACTTTATGACATTTATGGATGATTGCTTAAGAGTAAGGATGAGGTATTTAATGCATTTAAAATCTATAAAGCTGGAGTAGAAAATTAATTGGAAAGGAAAATAAAGACTCTTAGAAGTGATAGAGGTGGTGAAGACTTTTCAAATGATTTGAATGTTTTTTGTGAACATGGTATTACACATGAATGCATTGCACCATACACTCCACAAAAAAATGGAATAGCTAGAAGAAAGAATAGGACTTTTCTTGAGATGATTAACTCTCTGCTTTTCACATTATTAAGATTGGTTAAATAAAATGGTTAAGATGTTTACACGTTGAGGTGCAAAACACTTAACAGTTTTCACTTAAACAGAAGTGAAAATATGAGATTGTATAGAAGGCATTTAAAAGTTACTTTTATGGGTCTAAAGTGATACAATGAGGTATCCAAAGATTCGTAAAAAGTTTGGTAGCATTTGGAGGAATTGTAGGACCATTGGAGGGGTGCAAAGTCAGAGGGGGTGGCGATGCGCGAATCCCTAAGTGGCGTAGCATCGCCGAAATTCGAAGGGCTTCAAAAGCCCTAGTAGGAGATGCATCACTTGCTAGTATGCGATGAATCGACTAACATGACATACAACGCCTGAATGCAGGCGATACATTGCCTGGGCAGTCACTTACGGCTGTACAGTTTATGTAAAATGCTCCAAATTATGTGTTTTCAATGATCTAATCCTATTGGTTAGACTAATAATGTTGCCTACACTATATATATGGATTATTATAGTTTTAAAGCCTTGATCACACTTTCCAACTCTCTCCCTAACCTCTTTCTCTCTTTAGCTTTCTAAGAAAAAAGTTTTCTCCAAGAAACTCATTAAGCTTTGCTTGACGTGCATGAGTTTTAAGGCTTCTTCAGTCCCAAATATCACTCTACTTAGTTGAAGCTTCAATAAATAAGGGAAGGCTTGGAAGAGAGATTTTGGCCCTTGCCGTACATTTACAGATATGCAACACATAGCATAAACTTAACAAATACTTAAGAAAATACAAACAAAATTAATAGGGTTACGCCCTGCAACACAATCACATAAGTTCTTTCCCTGCAATAAAAAATATAGGGCCATGGCCTACTCTACGCGTACAACAGTTTTCTTACCTGTGTCCCAAGCGTCCCGAGCTCCGATATCCCAAGCATAGTCCTCTAGTCCGAGCCTCGCTAAAAACCCAGTCACAACGTATCAACAACATCCATCCATCAGGTTCTAATCCATTATAGTCTCCGGGACCTTGAATTCTATCAATCCAGGTGATAAAATCCATCTCGAGCCTTAACTTTCAGATTCTCGAGCCTAAAACCTTCTCGGGGTCCAAAAACCCACTAAGTGTCGTGGCCCCAAGGTCCTATGCTACAACCTGCCTCAACCAGAAACCCAGCCTCCATTTTTGCCTATGCGCGCCGCGACCCAACCTATAGGGTGTCGCGACCCGCCCGTCTTCCTAGCCTCCCAAACGTTAAAGAGGACCGCGGCTCACAAAGAACAATGTCGCGGCCCAACCGTTCGAACCTTGAAAAATCCCCCATTTTCACAACTAAAACCAAGCCAATTTACCCCAAAATCAATCCCACAACTCAATTTAATCATTACAGTAATCCTAGAATGGTCTCAGCAGCAAAACCTAACAAAACTAATCCCCGAGGGCAAAATGGTAAAATTTCACCATATTCCCTCCTATACGTTCTAACTTCAAATATATCTCCAAATATTTATTTACATAACCCCATAACCCCGTAAAATGTCTAATGCCAAGAATACCCCCCCCCCCCCCCCCCGCCCCGAGTCACCCCAAGTCGAGTTTCGGGTCCAGTTAGGACTTCCTAGCTAAACCACTTCCTAGGACTGTCTCGGATCGTGCATCTCAAATATACCACCACTCACATGTGGTAAAGATCACAATAATCACAAATATTGCATTTATGGCCTCAACGGGCTAAAATTACAAACATGGCCCTAATAACCAAATGGGGCCCACATGCATATTTAATTCACCTAAACATGCATTTTTAATCACATACTCATCAATTTCACATATTAAAATAGTAAATCACTTATTTCCCTCCAGGCACGCTAATCAAGGCCCTAAGTCTTATTAGTAAATTTGGGACGCTAAAACTATCCACTCCTTACAGAAATTTCGTCCACGAAATTACTTGAATAACTCGGGATACCGCTTCCGAATATCTGATTCAAGCTCCCACGTCGCCTCCTCAACCCTGGTGTTCCTCCACAACACTTTCACCAAGGCGATGGTCTTACTCTGCAAGACTTTCTCCTTCCAGTCAAGAACCAAAACCGGCTTCTCCTCATAGAACAAATCCTGGTCGAGCTCCAAGTTTTCATAACTCAGTACATGTGTCGATCCGATACGTACTTCCGGAGCATAGAAACGTGAAAAACATCATGAACCCTTGATAAAGCTGGAGGCATCTCCAATATGTAAGCTACCTCTCCAACCCATTCTAGAATCTCAAAGGGCCAACAAACCTAGGGCTCAGCTTGTCCCGAACACCAAACCGTTTCACTCCTCTCAAGGGTGAAACCCTAAGGAACACATGGTCACCGACTTGAAACTTTACGCCCCTGCGTTTCAAGTCCGTGTAACTCTTCTTGTGACTCAGGGAGGCAAGCATTCGAGCTCTAATCTTTTCAATCGCCTCATTGGTCCTCTGAACAATCTTAGGACCTAAGTACCTCCTATCACCCATCTCATCCCAATGGATAGGTGATCTGCACTTCCTGCCATATAGCATCTCATACGGAGCCACCCTAATAGTTGCCTAGTAACTGTTGCGGTATGAAAACTCAATCAAAGGGAGATACTTACTCCAAGATCCCCCAAAATCCAGCACACAGGCTCGTAGCATGTCTTTTAGTATCTGAATCGTCCTCTCAGACTGTCCATCCGTCTGAGAATGATAAGCGGTACTAAACTGCAACTGTGTGCCCATAGCCTTTTGCAGACTCTCCCAAAACTTGGAGGTGAAGGTGTGCTCTCTGTCGAATACTATCGACCTTGAAGCCCCATGAAGTTGAACAATTTCCTTCACATACAACTCATCATACTGCTCCACAGTATAAGTAGTCCTGACCGGTAAAAAGTGGGCGGACTTGGTATACCTATCCACAATCACCCACACTGAATCATGTTACGGTCTTCGACAAACCAACCACGAAGTCCATGGTGATATCCTCCCACTTCCACTCTGGAATCCCTAGAGGCTGCAATAACCCCGCTGGCCTCTGATGTTCAGCCTTTCCCTACTGACAATTTAAGCACTTGGCCACATAATCCACCACGTCGCTCTTCATTCCCGATAACCAATACAAAGCTCTCAAATCTTGGTACATCTTCATCATACCTGTATGTAATGAATAGGGAGTGGTATGAGATTCATCCAAGATCTCTCGCCGGATACCAGAATCCATTGGAACATAGATCCGACCTTTGTACTTCAGTAATCCCATCTTCGAGATAGAAATGTCCTTAGCCGCTCCGACTAAGACACTCTCTCTATGCCCTCTCAACTGGGGATCCTTCCCCTACGCCTCCTTGATCATCTCAAGGAGTGTAGATTGAAGAGTGATGTTGGCTAACTGACTAACCACCAACTCTATACCCGCTTTAGTCATCTCCTCAGCTAACTTATCATATATCTGCCTTGAATTGAAAAATTTTCCTGGGCCCTTCCGACTCAATGCATCAACCACTACATTAGCCTTCCCAGGATGGTATAGGATATAACAATCATAATCCTTTACCAATTCTAGCCAGCGTCTTTGGCACATATTTAGATCCTTCTGAGTAAATAAGCACTTCAAACTCTTATGGTCGGTGTATATTTCACACTTCTCACCATATAGATAATGTGTCCAAACCTTAAGTGCAAATACCACCGCTGCCAACTCCAGATCATGCGTGGGATATCTCTGCTCGTACTCCTTTAGCTGTCTCGATGCATAGGCGATCACCTTTCCGGCTTGCATTAGCACACACCCTAAATCCTGTCTGGAAGCATCACAATAAACCAGAAACTTCTCATTGTCTGTCGGCAGACTCAACACTGGAGCGGTGATCAGTCGCCGCTTTAGTTCCTTTAAACTGTTCTCACACCTGTCTGTCCACATATACTTAATCTTCTTCCTCATCAATTCAGTTAACAGTGTGGCTATCCTGGAGAACCCCTCAACGAACCGCCGATAATACCCTACCAATCCCAGAAAACTCCTAATTTATGGTACACTACTCGGTCTAGGCCAATCTCTCACTGCCTCAATCTTACTTGGGTCAACCAAAATCCCCTCCTTACTGACAATATGGCTCAGAAACGTGACTTGCAGTAGCAAAAACTCACACTTGCTGAACTTAGCATATAACCTATGCAATCTCAACTGCTGAAATACCAGACGAAAATGTTGCTCATGCTCTGACTCTGATTGGGAATACACCAGTATGTCGTCAATAAGCACAATCACAAACTTGTCCAAATAGTCCTTGAAAACTATATTCATCATGTCCATAAAAGCTGCTGGGGCATTGGTTAATCCAAATGACATAACCAGAAATTTATAGTGTCCATATCTTGTGCGAAAAGTGGTATTTGGACTGTCCTCCTCTTTAATCCTTAACTGATGGTAACTTGACCGGAGATCAATCTTAGAAAACACGGACTTTCCCTATAGCTGGTCAAATAAATCGTCGATCCTAGGTAGTGGGTACTTGTTCTTAATAGTTAATTTGTTCAGCTCTCTGTAGTCCATACACATCCTAAGAGATCCATCCTTCTTAACAAACAACACTGGAGCACCCCATGGTAAGAAACTCGATCTGATGAACCCCAAATCCAGTAACTCCTTCCACTAAATCTTCAATTACATCAACTCTACCGGAGCCATTCTGCAAGGTGTCCTAGATACTGGCTCTGCCCCTGGCGCCAACTCTATAATAAACTCGATCTCCCGCTGTAGCGACAACCCTGGCAAATCTGCTGGAAATAGATCTGGAAACTCACATACAAATCTGGTCTCACTCGGTCCAATCGACACAACCCTAGAGGTATCAACAATGTTTACTAGGAATCCTATGCAACCTTCCTACATCAGGTATGTAGCCTTCAGTGCTGAAATCATAGGTACTCGTGGTCCGCTAACTGTCCCCAAAAATACAAAGGGTACTTCCCCTTCTGATTCAAAATTCACCATCCTGCGCTTGTAGTCAATCGTTGTTCCATACTTCGATAACCAATCCATCTCTAGAATCATATCGAAGTCATCCATCTCTAAATCAATCAGATCAATAGACAATTCCCTACCGTCTATCTCTACTAGCAATGTTCTAATCCATCTCTTAGAGACTACCAGTTTCCCCAGTCGGCAACAAAGTCTGAAAACCACTACCATACAAATCACTGGGTCTACTAGCTGGTCTATCACTCTAGTAGATACAAATGAATGAGTAGCTCCCGAATCAATCAATGCCGTATAAGAAGAACCAGCACTATAAATCTGACCTATCACAACCGAGGGGCTAGCCTCAGCCTCAGTCTGAGTCAAGGTGAATACTCTGGTAGGAGCGAGACTGTCACCCTACTTCGGCTCCTCTTTCCTAGCTTGTGGGCAGTCCTTCTTTATGTGATTGACACTCCCACAGATAAAGCAGACCTTGATCCTACACTCTCCTTGATGTCATCGTCTGCATCGAGGACACACTGGAAAACTCATCCAGTTGTCACTTCTGCCTTGACAGCTGCTAAAAGCACCCCGTGCCATCCTATCCAAGCTAGGAGGAGCAAAAGAATCTGGGGCATTTCTCTTCTGTTCACTAGGGCCACTACCCCGACTAGATCTGGTAAAAGGAGGCACCATGCTCCTGGCATCGTGCCTAGCAGCGCCCTCTCTCCAAATCTGATCCTCGGCCCCCTCAGCTATAAGCGCCTTGTCCACTACCTGAGCATATGTAGTAGTCCCCTGATCCAAAGTTATCTTAACATCTATTAGGAACGAGTTTCCTAATACGCAGCGGAATGGTGGTGGGGTTGGCCCAGTGTACAACAAAAATTTTGTAACATATTTAAACTACCTTTAAATATGTGGATCCATTAATATACATACATTAATCATAAGAAAGTTAAGAATAGAATTCACACCTCTTGATGCCTATCAAGTGTCCTTGATATCTTTTCGTAATAAGAACGATCTTCCTATCCAAGCTGCTCCCATGTACTCACACAAAGATCTTCCAAAGCGTTCTCTACACCTCAAGAAGTGTGTGGACACTTAGAGAATGAAGGATAGTTTATTTGTGATTCTACTTGATGTACTCAACACATGAGATCAAGAGAATAGGCCTGAGAATTGGTTCTTTATTTTTCAGGGAGAGAAAACTATCGTTCTATTTTTAACAGAGCGAATCTTTTGAGTTTTCTGAGATTGGTTGGTTATATATGAATTATCTTCTAATAAGTCATACTTCAAAGAAAATATTCAAATTTAAAAAATAAATCTGTAACCAACTTACAATTTATTTTTTAATTAATTAATTATTTTATTAATGAAAATATCCAAAAACTAATTTTTGAATTATTCATTAATTAATTAATTAAATAGAATTGAAAATCATATCCCTGAAAATAGCAGTACACGCCACACACAGTACTGTGTGTGCACGTGTAGCATCCCTATTTTTAGGGATGTTGGTTTTTTGAATTTTTATTTAATTATTTATTCAAACTATTTTGTGAGATAAAATCTAACAACCTGATAACTAATTCAAATTTAAATTAAATATCTTTTTAACTAGTTATCAAATATAATTAATTATTTGAATAAATATTAATCTTTTAAATTTAAATCCAATTTGAACTTAGCAGATTATTATCTCCCACTCAAATAAAGATATTTAATTAATTCTACCAATTAATTAAATCCAATATTTTCGAAAATAAATATTTAATTTATTATAATTTTGAAAATTATAATTAATTAATTATTTAATTAAATTTTGAAATTAATTTAACTATTTAATATAATTTTGAAAATTATACAATAATTAAATATTGATTAATTTTGTTAACTACAACTAATTTGTAATTAATTAATTAATCACTATTATCATATAATTGCATATTTGGCCTGAAGCACAAATTTCTTCTTAAATATGTCTTTAAACTATTTTTCCCTCTATATCAACTCTTGCCTCGAATAGTGTTGATAGAGCCGTTATGGGGACCTATGGACCTATAATTCCAAGCTCCAATAAATTTGAGATTATTAATTAAACTCTTTAATTAAATAATCTTAATTTATTAATCTCATGATTATTCCACTATAAATATGAGACTGCACTCTTGTAATTATAGACATTTCATTTACTGAGTACTTTATAATTATAAAGCATCCATTGATATAATCATTGCATACAAATTGACCCTCTAATAATGGTTCATAATTAATCAGAAATAAAATTACCGTTTTAACCTTTTAATTATCTCTTGTTTCCTTAAGTACCATTGACTTTACTAGTGAAGGTTAATTCATAACTAAATTATGAATTTGAGATCAATAACCTTTCAGTCCCAAAAGTCAACCCTTAAGAGAACCATCATTCAATCTCTTGCGAGAAGGCATAGATTCCATATATGTATACTATGTCCCCGACCATCTACATTAATGAGTTCCCAAAACAAAAGTTTCTAGTTTGATCATTCTGACAAACCCTGACGAGTGAATCAAAGAACTCATATAACATAAACAGGAGTTCATAGTAACTTCAAGATTAAGATCTATATGTATATGATTATCAGTTGATATATTTAATTAATACTTCGAAACGATATTTAACTAAGTATTAATAAACATATCTGGTCCTGTTTTATATATTCTCTAATATATAAAGCACCTCCACTAAAGTGTCCTACCACACTAGTGATCCGGATCTAGATCACATGTATTCATAATAGCAGTGGACTATACTTGCAGTAATTAAACTAAAGATTCCATAACTTTATTTTACTGCAAACTATTCAAGTTCATTTATCTCAAACATAATTTTCTTGTACCAATACGTGTTTAAGATCACATATATGAACTTAGGAATTTTTTTGATATTTACATAATATTATCATAGAATAATATAGTCCATAAAATATATGCATAACAAATTAAATTCATTAATTTATTTCATAAAACAATGTCTACTACATATGCTTTCAGGGAACAATTCCCAACAACATCACGGGTGATCATGACATTCAACCCCCGTACAAACCGATCCCCTCTTTTCGCATCAATCTGCACCAAATTTGGTGCGAACTTCGCCAACCACTCAAATCTCAAAGCATATTTAGTAACTACCAACCGGTTATGAGTTAGGTTGATAAACTCATCAACCTTCGCAGCTCGGACTACAACACTGTAATACTTCTCGTTGAAAATGTTTCTGAACTCTTCCCAGGTCATAACTGCAACATTTCTTCTCTGAGTCACTACATCCCACAAGATGCGGGCATCTTCTCTAAACATGTAGCTGGCACAAGCTACCCTCTCATTCCCTTCCACCCTCATGAAATCCATGATGGATGAAGTCATATTCATCCACTGCTCTGCCCGCAGTGGTCTGGTCCACCCTCGAAGGTGGGAGGATGCTGCTTCTTGAACCTCTCATACAAAGGTTCCAACATATTCTCCATAACAGGCTAAACTGGCACTGGCGCCACAACCTGCTGAACTTGCAACCCAGTGCCCTGAGGAGGGGCTTGTTGCCTCAACTGTCGAAGTTCTTCCTCTGTTCGATGCAGTCTAGCTTCCATTTTGGAAAACATCTGTTGCCAATTCTGTGGGGCAGGTGGAGGGCCCTGACCCTGGTTGTCATCCTCGACCCTACTGCCGCAGAGTCTAGCTGATTGTCGAGGCATCTTAATAATATGCCTGCAATCAACGATGCCATTCATCAGGCATGATAACAACATCCAAAACCACCTCCCAATTCCCACCAATCAACCATAAATAGCAGTCCACATAACACAAATAACATACAACACTCAAGGGGGCCATACCCTAGCATTATGCATACGTTAACTCATTCATCATGCTCTATATAAAATAATCAGGCAAACAGGGCATTTAAACTCATAATCAAGCATATAATTCAATCATTACCAACCAACCCTAAGTCGAGCTTGTCACTGACAGTGAGCGTACATGTTCAGTCAATCTCTAGGAACCATAAACCTTGGCTCGCTTCGATACCAAGTTGTAACGTCCTACTTTCTTAAAGTCGTTACTAAGTGGGTTTAAAACGTGCAATTAACTCCTTATTCAAGGTTCTAGGTTAAAAGTGTAGCTAAACTGTAATAAAAACCATATAATTTGAAAATGTAACCATTCATTGAAATTAAAAAGTGTTATACATTTGGGATCCCAAAATACTGTTTATAAATATTTACAACTCAAAATAAGATTAAAGTCGACTAAACGACAAAATTCAAACTAATTAAAAACATCTCCCAAAAGTACCCCTGGTCGTGATAGCCAAGCAGGCCGAACATGTACACGCTGCTTCACGCTCTCCGTACTCATGGTTGATCGACCTTTTCCTTGCCCTTACCTGCACCGAAGAGCACCCGTGAGTCGAAGTTCAGCAAGAAAACTCCACACAAGTAATCAACATATGCACAACTATCAATCAGTATATAACAAAATCGCCAGCAGGCTAAACACATAACGGCCATGCCGTCCCAGGCACTTTACCAAGCCTTGGGTTCGCGGTCTACACCGTAAGGATATCCTAGATATCCAATAGGAATCTCACCCTGGCAACTTGCACTTCGCGTGCTTAACGCTACTCCTGGCCCCTTGCCGTACTCGGCCTTCGCCGTTCCCGGGCCTTGCCATTCTCGGCTATCGCCATTCCCGGCCCTTGCTGTACATTTACAAATATACAACACATAGCATAAACTTAACAAATACTTAAGAAAATACAAACATAATTAATAGGGCTACGCCCTGCAACACAATCACATAGGGTCATGCCTTGCAATACAAACTATAGGGCCACGCCCTACTCTACGGGTACAACCGTTTTCTTACCTGTGTCCCAAGTTCCCGAGCTCCGATATCCCAAGCTAGTCCTCTAGTCCGAGCCTCATTGAAAACCTAGTCACAATGTATCAACAACATCCATCCATCAATATCTAATCCACTAAATAACTTTGGGTTATAATTCTAATCTCTGAAACCTTGAATTTTATCAATCCGGGTGATAAAATCCATCTAAAGCCTTAACTTATACATTCCCGAGCCTAAAACCTTCTCGGGATCAAAAAACCCACTAAGCGTCACGGCCCCAAGGTCCTATGCCGCGGCCCACCTCAACCAGAAACCCAGCCTCCATTTTTTCCTATGCGCGTCTTGGCCTAACCTGTAGGGTGTCGCGGCACACCCCTCTTCTTGGCCTCCCAAACATTCTAGAGGGCCGCGGCTCACCAAGAACAATGTCACGGCCCGACCCTTCGAACCCAGAAAAATCCCCCATTATCACAACTAAAACCAAGCCAGTTTACCTCAAAATCAATCCCACAATTCAATTTAATCACTATACTAATTCTTGAATGGTCCCAACAGCAAAACCTAACAAAACTAATCCAAAAAACTCATCTAGATAACCAAGAGTGATCCATCATTCAACCTACATGCATAAACTTACAGCTCTAATAAAACTTAGCTTAAACTCCATCAATTTAATATTATGCTTCTTACCTCAAGGATGAATTCAGGCCACACTTGCTCTTCAATTTCCCAAGCTTACTCCTCCCACAATTCAAGCCTTAGATTTCTGAATTCCCAGCTCAATTTCCTCTAGAACTTCCTTTAGCCTTCAAGCTTCCAAAGAGAGAGAAACACCAAGTGATAGGGAGAAGGTCTGTTTATACCTAGCTTCTCAGTGTTTCTTATGTTTTTCTTACTTATCCTAAGTCACTTAAGTTACCTCCAAGGCTCGGGGTGCTAATAACATCCCTGAGGGAAAAATGGTAAATTTCCCCTATATTCCCTCCTATACGTTCTAACTTCAAATATATCTCCAAATATTTATTTTCATAACCCGATAACCCCGTAAAATGTCTAACGCCCAAAATTCCCCCCCCCCCCCCCCCGACTCATCCCGAGTCGGGTTTCGGGTCCCGTTGTGACTTCCTAGCTAAACTGCTCCCTAGGAATGTCTCAGATCGTGCATCTCAAATATATCACTACTCGCACGTGGTAAAGATCACAATAATCACAAATATTGCATTTATGCCCTCAACGGGCTAAAATTACAAACATGCCCCTAATAACCAAATAGGGCCCCCATACATATTTAATAAACATGCATTTCTAATCACATACTCATCAAATTCACATATTAAAATAATAAATAACTTATTTCCCTCCATGCACACTAATCAAGGCCCTAAGCCTTATTAGCAAATTTGGGACGCTACAGTAATTGAAAATGTAGTCAGCGCTATGTTAGTTTGAGAGGAAAATTGAACACAAAAACTAGTTTATTTTGTGAGCAAAAGGCTTCTGGGAGATGTGACAGATCTTCAAACATGAACGGGTCGGGAGCTGGAGTAATTTTAATTTCACCCATAGGACATCGCTTCCATATGGCTCTCAGATTTGGTTTCATGCTTCCAACAACGAAGTAGAGTACAAGGCATTGATGGCTGAAGTTTGGGTAGCAAAAGAGCTGAAAGCAAGAGCAATTCAATCCTTTAGCGATTCTCAGCTCGCGGTTAATCAAGTATTAGGAGAATACCAAGATCGATGAATCAAAATGGCCGCTTATCTAGCTAAGGTTAAAGGTGAACTGTCAGAAATTGAGTTTTATTCCATCAAACAGGTCCCCCACAAGCAGAATATGAATGAAGATTCTTTAGCCTGACTCGCCACAACCAAAGAGGCGGACACATTGGTCCCAGCTGAATTCTTGGATAAACCAAGCATCAATGAAGAGCTAGTTGAGGTTGGAATGATTTGCGAAGAAATGGCCTAGATGACTCCTATAGCTAAACACTTCTGACTTGTAAGCTACCAGAAGATCGAAAGAATGCATGAAAGTTTTTGTATCTGGTCCCGTGGTATGTTATGGTTGACAAAATCCTCTATAGGTGAGGTCATTCTTTACCCCTCCTATGGTGTGTTCTGCCTGAGGAAGCATAAACCATCCTTTGAGAAATACACAAAGGGTTTTATGGAGACCATGCTGTGGGGCAAAATTTTTCTCTAAAGGTACTAAGGCAAGACTATTTTGGGCCTACGTTCAATAAGGACTCAACCTCGTACGTCCAAAAGTGCAATAAGTGTTAGCATTTTTCCACTATTTCTCAAGTAGAACCTGTGGAGCTAACCATGATTTCATTTCCTTGGTCATTTGTTGTATGGGCGATCGACTTAATTGGCCCATTGCCGATGAGGAAGGGAGGAGTTCGCTATGCGGTGGTTGACATCGACAACTATAACCTCAAAGAGTGTCCTAGATTTTGTCGTGAAAAATATTGTATGTGGTTTTGGACTCCCAAAGAAAATAGTGTCTGAGAAAGGAACTCAATTTGACAGTGACCTATTCACAACCTTTTGTGAGAAATACGACATAATGAAGAGTTTTTCTTCAATAGTATACCCTAAAGCTAATGGGCAGGTCTAGGCAATAAACAAAACCCTAAAGGCGAGCTTAAAAAAGCGACTAGAAGATGCTAAACGGCTATGGTTTGAATAGCTCCCCCAAATTCTCTAGGCTTGTAGGACCTCACATCGAACCTCTATTGAGCATACTTCCTTCTCTCTAACCTTTGGAAGCTAGGCTATGCACCCAATAGAGGCTCTGGTGACGTCACATAGAAAAACGACCTACAACTAGGATCTGAATCATGACTTGATTAATGTATACCTAGATCTCTAATTGAAGAACAAAGGGAAGAATCTCACTTGCAGCTCGCCCAAGACAAGAGATGCTAGATATTTTAATTCAAAAGTCAAGGTTCGTAGACATGAGCTGGGGGATTTGGTTCTCCGAAGGGTATTTCTAACTAACAAATATCCTAAAGATGGTGTATTGAGACCAAACTAGGAAGGACCCTATTGGATCGTGGAGATCTTATAGGAAGGAACCTTCAAACTAGCTCAGTTAAGTGGAGAATTGGTTCCAAGAACTTGGACCGCTCTACATCTCAAAAAGTATTATCAATAATAGGAAGTCTTTGTTAGATTTAATGATTGTAAGGCTTATTTTAAATGTCATTTCATTTTTTTCAAACTTGAACACTATAGGGTTGCCATGTATTCTAGACATGGTATCAATCCACTTCATTTTATTTTCGTAATTCAGCATGAGTTGGTTATGTAAAAGCAATCTATAATATTTATAAACTATGAATGCTTGGGGGGCATATATTCCTCAAATAGTCTTTGAAACATTTGACAAATTTAAATTAATTTTTTTTGCTTTTAACTTAGAATTTGGAAAATTTATTACTCTATGACTTCTAAAAGCCCGAGTTTTCAAAGAAATTCCGAATACGAACTAAGTTAAGAAAATTCAAAGCATAAACAAAATTCTCAAATTGAACTAGGAAAAGAAACTAGTGAACTAAACCAGGTCCAAGGCCTGATCCCTAACAGGTATATGTGAATATGCGATCATACTCCTGGAAATAACCAGGTCGTCGATAAGAAATTAACTGGTCGAGCCATCAGGAAAGAATACCCCGAACTAAAATTACCCCTATAACTATTTGGACGTATAAGGACTTTGAAGGTTTACAAACAGAAATACTTGATAGAAAAGGGGAGTAAACAAAAAGATTAGAGATATACCAAAATATGTGAATTATATTTGGTGTAAAAATAACCCTGAATTAAAAGCCCAAGGGCAATTGTCTCAACCTAAAAGGCCAACATACAAAGGGCTCTAGATGCCCAAAGAAAGAGAATAAAAAATATATTTATATATACATAAAAGAGGTCCCCCTTCATCCGTAGCTCCAGTTACTTGCTCTCGGGATGATACCTCTTCCTCCTCAGCCCCTGCCGCAGCTCTGGAAGCCTCGATTGTATCAACAGACTTCTTTGATAACCAATCTTGGAACTTGGCGAGGTAGCGCCCCCAAATTTCCATGTTCAAGAATAAGAAATCACCTTCTTAGTTAGACGCCCAGACCCAATAACATATTTCTTCTCAAGAGTTCTCCAATTCAGCAACGTCCTCCTTGGCCATGGCCTCGACCTCTACAAGATTCTGCTTGAGACTGTCGACCTCTGCAAGCTTCTACTTAAGATTGTTAACCTCAACCTGAAGCTGGTCTCACTGTCGGATTATTTCCAAGGCTTGTGCTTTGGCAATTCGCTCATTTTCCGAGGAGGTCTTCAGGGCATCGTTGGCCTCGTCTAGGGTGGCTTTCATGGAATTTGCTTCCTCAAAGGCAACCTGCACCTCCCCCAAGGCGACCATGGCCTCATCAACATCAGCTCAGACCCTAGCGATGCCACGGATCTTAGCCATGGAAGACAGCAAACTATGAATAAAGAGGGTTAGGTTTCTAAAGTCATAGGACTAGAAGAAGAGGATAAGTATAATACTTGCTGTCAGAGTCATCCCCAATGCAGTGTCTCGACTAAATAGCCTACAACTCCTTGATGCTGACCACACTTGTGTGCTTCGTCAGATGGCTCATGATTTCGTGATATGAACCGCGCAGAGGCTTTGGATATTTCCGCACCTCGAGGGGGGAACTGGGATAGTGACAGTCAGGGCTTCGGTTTGGATGACCTGCAGGATAGGAGTGGGGTTGCGAGGAACTGGTAGAGGAGCTCGTAGGGCCATGACTATGGTGGGCCGAGGCTATTGCTTCTTCTGGGTGGAGCTACACCCTTGTCTTTTATAGGAGACTCAGTGCCTGCTCCAACTTCGAGAGTGGTTTTCTTCAAAACCATCTGCCTCTTTACGTTTGGTTCGGTTTGGAAAGTTTCATTTAGATTCATGTCTTCATCTGCAAAAGAGTGAGCAGAAAAGTCAGACCCAAGAAATGTTAGTCAAGATGACACAAAGCAAAAGAGTAACAGAACAAGAACCCTACCCTCCGAACTAGAGGATGAGACTACTATTATTAGTTCCAGTTTATGGACTGGACTGGATAAAACCTCTAACTCTTGGAGTATCATAGGAGGGGGAGATCCTAGCATTAATACATTATGGGACCTACAGGGTTCGGGCTTTTCATCTGGACTAGACTCGTGCTTGGCCTGCCTAATACCCAGAGTAAATGTACCATGACGCAGGGAAGGCCATGACAAGAGTTTTGTACCATACTGTTAAAAAATAGTGGACCTAAAATGCAAGGTATTATCTACTACTATGGTACATCTACCGTAGCCATAATCATGGCGTATGACCAGTTGGTCAACTTATTGGAGTAGGATCACACCCAGGTCTGGATCAACCGGATGTCGACTCATGAGCTACCTCAGATATAATCGGACTAGCCTAAAACTGGCAGCAACCCAGATTATTTCTCTATATGGATTACCTTGGACAAAGGTGCTGACTACTTCCCCCGATTCAGCACAACCTTGACCGAAATCCAGTCCATCTTCAGAAACGTTTCTCTTACGTACGAACTATGCAACCTCCTCTTCTTCCTCAACCTCCCCAGTGATTGGGGGAACTCTTAGGGAGGAGGGAGCTCTGGGAGAGGACCTCGAGGCTTGATGGCCAATGTTTAATCCTCCCTAATCAACTTACAAGCCACCATGGTGGCTTTATTCACCACCATCTTGAACTCTTTGTTCTTGGCAGGAGCGCTGGCCAGAGACCAATATTGACCTCTAAGGGTATCAGACTACTTCGTTCTCTTGTATATAGCTGGACAAGGTAACAACTTTATCAAAAAAAAATAACTTGGTTAAGATAAGGAATGCAAGCAAAGAGTTCAAAAAGCTAAGAAACTTAAGAGGGCAGTTGAAGTATCAGTGAGTGTAGTTCTTGAACCTGATTGACATAAAAATTGGTCTTTATAGTCATTCAGGTGGCTGGGGAGGTCATCGACGTTGTCGAATTTAGGAAATTGGGTGAGGTAGTAGAAATTGACACCTCGATTTTTAGTTTCTGGGTTGGCTTTCAAACAGAAAAAATATGTAATGTCCTCTAGAGTAGGGACCTCCCAACTGTTCTTGAGGAATAAATAATTTAACCCTACTGGGAGGCGATATGAATTTGGGGGGAGATTGAATGGAGCGAGCTCGACATAGTTCAAGAAGTCTATGAAGTATTGATCTAGCGGGAGGAAGGCACATGCTTTTTGATGCTCATCACTCGAGGCCCCAAAGTCATCTTCCAACAGGGTGCAACTTCTTTCGCCTTCCAAAGGAGGTTGGGTATAAAACTTGGGAGTCATCTCTATCCCATGACTCAGTATAATCTTGTTGACCTTGTCCTAGGTTGTTATTCGAGCACAATCATCCCACCCTCAAAGAAGCTATCAGGTCTTACCTCAGTCTCCATCTCCACCACTGGGTCGAAGTGGGTAATGGGGGTTTCTGGGGCGACCTGCTTCTCCTTACCTCAAGAAGAAGAGCCTGTCACAATCTTTTTCTTAGGGGCCATGACAAAGATTTTAGTTTGCCTGATTACAAAATGATCCATTAGTGGCGACTTGGGAATATAAACTAACTCTAACAGTAGATGAAATGGCAACCTAAAGTTCTAAGGCTTCATTGCTCGTCCTAAAAAATCTTGTGAGTCAAGAACGGGCATGGTGTCCTGGCGCGTCGTCTCACACGCATCTCTAGTTGATGCGCCCAAATCTCGAGAAGGTACTAAAATTTTTGGATTCACGTGTCAGGCGTAGTGGTTTCGAAAGGTGGTTTAATGCAAAACTGCCCTAATGTCATAACCCTTAAGCTACCCAGAAGTCAACCTAAAACCCTTGAATCTTCAAACCTAGAAATTCAAACATTCATCCTGTAAACCCAGAAAATCACCCATTTTTATGCATTATTTCTAATCTGATCTAGTGCTATTGTTTTGGCCTAGCAAAAACCCACACTAAACTCATACAGAACCAAAGTAAGGCAATAGCACTGGAAAATTTCATAAAACTTGTTGAAAAATAAGAAAATGAAAGTTAAACTAGGGATGAGAATACTTACAAATTGGTTTCTTGATTGATGATTGAAGTAATAATAGAAAGTGCTTGAAAAACCGAGCGTGAGGACATGGGGATTTCTAGGAGGCAAGGGATTTCAGAAATTTTGAATGGTTTGAGAAGAAGAGAGGCAAATGGAATGTTTCGAATACGAAGGTGGATAGGCTCAAATTCTAATCTTCTATTTATACGTAAACTTCGAGGACAAATTTGAGTGGTACGATTCAAGCGGAAAGAGATCCAAGGGCCAGAATTAAATAAACCAGACAGTTGAAAAAAGTTGACAAGAGAACTGTTATAGAACTCAAAACCCGAACAGACGCCTATGACAAGCAAACACGTGTCCCATAGTCGAGTGAGTGGGTGGGCACGTTTTCTCATAACAGAAGCCAAAAAGCCCCTACTGTGCACGTCACACGTGACATCATGCACGAGCGGCGGCTTGGGGGGCAAATGTTGTTCCCCAAAAATACTGGCTAAATTACTCAGCACGAGGTACAACTGGTAGACAAGCGCATGAAGAAAATATACATATAAACTCTAGAATGAGTACCTCGAGCTTACTTGACACTTTGAGACAATCCGAGTTTCTAAATCACCTCTTACGTCAACAACTTAGTTCGAGGTACATATTGTCCGGATCGCCCTCGTAAAACTCCGGACATGACACGTGTTAGTTCGCATTAGTCTTAAAATATCCAACTTGAGGAGTGTGTTCAGCTTGTGAAAACCTGACTATGACGCACAGTGAAGGATCCCAAAAGACTCAAAGATTCCATATACGCCTAATAAATGCCCAGATTATATTATGTATTTATTATCTGATATAAGGGGTATAGAATTAATAGTGAATCATGTATTTACGAAAATGGGAAGTTACCCAAAGTTGTCACTATTGGGGTTTTATGCCCTAATTAAAACCCAAATTCTTTGTAATCTCATTTTATTATCAATAAAAGAATAGAAATCATTTTTTGACTTGGTCAATCACTTTGCTCACATGTTTTATTTTCATGATTATTTGTTTAATATAAACTTCTATTAAATCCCGAGCATATAGCTAATCTTATTTATAGTGACGTAATCACAGTGGAATATAAATATGATTATATGTTCAAAATAAGTTAGTCCTAAGATTAGTTAGTGCACCGGATTTACACTGACTTGCCAATCTACGATATGATCTACTTACACATTACAGTGTTATGTTCTTTCCCGAACATTAGCAAAGTAGATAAGATCAGATGTATTTGTTACATCGGACAGGACCGATATTGACAGTTGATAAGATAAGTAAACATACCATTATTATCTATTCTAGTCATATCATATAGTTGACCATAGGTCAATTCAATCTCAATTCTGAGTGGTTAGTATTCTAAGTTATTGTATTATTTGAGTTCTTTGACTTGTTCGTTACCAGCTTACCCTACGGACTAGCCCATACTTACATCTTGGGAACTCGGTAGTATAATTGAGTGGGAGTGTTAATCATAGATATGAACATCTATAGCTTCTGATGAAGGAGTGAAATGATGGTTTCCTTTTAGTTTGGTTCAAGGTGTTAAATGATTGTAACGACCCAAATTTCCTAATAAGGTTTAGGACCTTGATTAGGAGGCCGGGAGGGCCATAATTGATCTATTGTATTATTATATGATTATATGCATGATTGTGTGGGTCATATTATTATATGATGATAAAGGGATGCATGGGACTATATATACTCTGCTGTGAGGGTATTATGGTAATTTGGCTCATTGAGAGCGTAATTGTGTATATGTGTGTATATTGGTAGGTTAATGTTGCGACCACATTATTATGTGGATATATTTGTGATCTGTGACTTGAGACGATCCTAGTGAGCAAAGTGGCGAAAAGTCATGGCGGGGATTTATACCTGGCTCAAGGTGAGCTTAGGGGTATAAATGGGAATTTAGCGAATATACGGGAGTCTATTATGACATTGAGGAATAATATTGATAACTAATTAGGTATCGGGAATTAAGCGGGAAATATTAGAGACACTCGAGGAATTAGCGGGAATTGGGTAAAATGACTAAAATGCCCTTAAGTGGATTAGAGGGTTTAGACTTAATGGGGAGGGCATACTAGTCATTTAGCTTACAGAAGTTAAATAATACCAGGGCTTTATGTTAGTGGGATTTGTAGAATATTGGAGAAGTCTGAAAAAGAAAGAAAAGGAAGGGAAAAGAAAGAAGGGAAAACAGAGAGGGTTCTCTAAGTCGGTTTATGTTTTCTTCATCAATTTCTTGAGGAGTTCTGGAGAAAAACTCAGAGGGAAGTTAGTTCAATTAAGCCACAAGGTTACTGAACAAAGATTGAGGATTTGGCAAGGGTTAAGCAGGATTAGGCCATCACTTGAGGTAAGGTTCTGTAATCTCTTCAGTTGCTGGTTTGGTTTTGTTTCTGGATTTTAAGCTATGGTGCTTAAGTTGAATTGGATGGAACTTTAGGAATTCAGGCTTAAGACTGAGGAGAGGCAAGCCAAGAAGGTTTAGAGACAACTTGTGGTCGAAATTCTATCAAAGGTATAAAGCCTAAACTCTAACTTTGTAGTTCAGCTGGTTTTGACTGAGTTTTAGAGCTTAGGAGTGGCTATGGTGAATTCTGAGGTTGTGGATGCATGTGCTTAAGTTCTAGATGTTTGGGGTGCTTGGGATGAGTGGAGTATGGTCATGAGGTTGTTTTTGAGTTTGGGAAAGAGTTGGAAGAGTTTTGGTTCGAGTTGGTTTGAGAAAAATCGCAGAAGAGAAGAATGGTGCTGGGCTGCCTGTGACTAGCGCTACAGCGCTAGCCTTTGGGCGCTGTAGCGCTAGGCCATTATGCTGAGGGGACTTTGGCTTCTGTCTGTAGCGCTGTAGCACCCTCCCAAGAGCGCTGTAGCGCTACCCTGCTTTCTGAAGGGGATTTTTGAGTTGTTTACAAGGGTTTTTGACCTAGGATTTGGGGTTTGGTTCCACCACCTTGTTTGGTGGAACTAGGACTTCCCGGGGGCTCGGGTTTGGCCCCGGGGCTAGGTTTTAAGCTTGGGGATTTATAATGACTTTGGCCATGATTGTGATTAGGTAAGCGCTAGGGCTCAAGAGGGATCGTGCTGAAGGAGTCGAGGGATCAAAGCTAGTGAATTGAAAGGTAAGAAAGCTGCACCTGATTATGTGGTTAGGTTGGGACTAAGTGTTCCCTATGCTTGTACGCAATGTTATGTGAATGTGATTAACCATGTGAAACGATGGGACTAAGAGCTCCCTCCATTTTTATATCATGTCGTGTGATGGTATTATTATGCCATGGGACATGCGATTACCGGCCTAAGGGTGTCGGAATCAATATTTGCGCACTGGGGCGCGGCTTGGCCACTGGTAGCTGAGCCAGCTTATTTATCACTGTGCTCGGTTAAGCTGGCCGGAGTCAGTGAGTATTACACTGGGGGCGGCCCTAATGAGCCGAAGACAGTGTGTTAAATAGAGGGTGCGACTAAGGGCACCAACCCTGAATGTTATTTTATGGTTATGACAATCTATTGGTTATGAATGTGAATATTGTGTTATGAATTTAGTTGGTTGACTGTTTGGATGACAAACTGTTATTACTGATTGGATAAATGTTATGAAATATTGAATTCTTAGTTGAGCATTGTGAGATATTAGATAAGTGTTGCTGATCTTGCTATGTTATTATGCTTTCTTGCTGGGCCTTGGCTCACGGGTGCTACGTGGTGCAGGTAAAGGCAAGGGTAGGCTGAATCAACCATGAGTTGGAGAGCTCTGGGGGCGAGGTGTACATCGTCAGCTGCTCGGCCGCCACGGTCGAGAAATTATACAGGAACAGAAACCTAAAATGTATATTTTGCCATTAGAGTGGCTTGAACTATTTGTAACTTCTAGAATTTGTTGTAACTAAGACACCTAAACCCTGTTTTGAGTCTCCATGTATTAAACCGTCATTTTGAATGGAAATAACCTGTTTGTGACCAAAATCTTTTTATTCTTACTCTGATAATGGTATAGAGTTTACACTTTGTATGAATGACTTGGTTAGCAAGTCTTGCACTATTTTAAACACACAGTGTAACGATCTTGGTTATCCAGGGCGTTACAATGATAGAGATCTCATTTCAGTAATTAAATTAGTTTACTGAAATATCATTTACAAGGAACTAAGTGTTTTAAGGATAAAATACAATGAGGGGTAAAACGGTATTTTAGTCCTATCTCATTGTAGGCCGTCTATAGAGGATTGAGTGACAATTATGGTTGTAACAATGGATAATTAATAGCTTATCTGTATTTGTTATAGAGCGTTCTATGAATTCAAGAGTGCAATTCCAAGTCTATAGTGGAGTCACGAGGAATTAATAAGTTAGTAAATTTATTTGTTAAATTTATGATAACTTATTGGAGCTTGATTTCATAGGCCCATGGTCCCCATTGTACCTTGGATAAAATCATCTAGATAGTCTCAATTAATTGATTTAATCATCAATTAGAATTATCAAAGTTGACCAGGTCAATTTTGGATAGTTTCACAGAGTTGTGTAATTTTGAGAAGAAAAGAGAAATTATGGCAGATTTATTAATTAAGATAAATTGGTATCTAAATTAATAAATAAATTCAAATCAAGGTTCAAATTATAAATAATTAATTTGATAAAGGATTTAAATAATTATTTAATTAATTAAATCAATAGAAAATAATACAGGCCTTGATTTTAAGTTCAATGGGCTTATAATCAAATGGGAAATTTCACGGGCCTATAGCCCATGATAATTTTGACCTAGGGCTTCAAAATGGCTGTTATTTTATTGATTTTTTAATTAAATTAAATGGCCTAATTGACTCTATAAAAGGAGTGCTTAGAGAGAAGATTTCAGAGACGACAGATAAGTCACAAGTCAGATTTTCTGATAGTTTTATATTCTCTCTAAACACAAGTCCTTTTCTAAGCCACTTTGTTATTTTCTCTTCTTCTCTCTATATCTATCTCATGTGTTGAGAATTGCCCACACTAGTCTAGGTGGTTCTAAGGATACATTGGAAGATCGTGAAGAAAATAGAAGATCGGTTCAGTTTCTTGATGATATTCTGCGACAGAGAGGATACAAGAGTTAGAGAAACTGAAGGAATGACTCTTTAATTCCGATGCGTATACTGTAAGTATTCTATTCTTTGTTTCTCTTGAATTCAATTTTAGAAACATGTTTTAGGCTATCTTGTATTAATTTGTTTAATATTAGATATACATGAAAATAAATAAAGATCCTGTATAAGCTTTTCCAACAGTCACTTACCCAAAACGTTCCATGGTGATCTCCTATAAATACAAGGGAAATAGACAGAAAAATGGACCGAAATTCTATACGTAAAATCTCTACATAATTTCTTTAAACAATTTTTTCTAAAAGCTCAAAAACAGATTAATAGCAGTGGCTCGTAGACTAGGTGAATTTTAACCACATAAATTGTGGATAGTTTTATATTCTTATATATTAGGTTTACAAAAAGCTTAATCTCTCTGTCTCGGATTTCTAAATCCCTTGATGAAGAAAAACCGCATCAATATATATATATATGGAAGTGTTTTAAATGCTTGTGTAACAATGATGGTGGTATTTTTAATCACCTGCTATAGTAGATTTAGCAAGTCATCATATAAAAATTTCTACTTTTAGAATTGAATTAGCTATTTATAAATATAATAATTATATAATTATAATTTAGACAATTAATAATTGTTCATTTGTAAGATCTTTAAATGGTGTTGTCTTTAATGTTTTAACTCTATTTAAATTTTTAATATTTAATTTTAAGATAATTAATTCTTACACTGAAAATAAATACGAACTTATTTTTAATTATATTTGTGACCAAATTTAGAATAAACTATTCTTTAATAATTATATGATTTCTCACCATTCTTGTTATTACTAATATTTTGTTTTCACTTTCTCCTTTGAAGTGGAAATTTGGAAGAAGATCAATCGTGAAACAACTGAACTTTGGAGAATGGTCGAACTATCAAACACTTTCTCGTCAAGGAGGAAGAGAGCTGCGGATGGAAGAGTTACAGAGCTGGTTTAATGGGGTATTTTGTGATTTTTGGTCTGCAATTGATTCTTATGCCATTGAGTTCTTGCTATTTACCGCATTGTATGAGCCCCTTGGTTATTTTTAGCTCATTGTATTGGTGAACCACATGGCCTTGTCTTTACTCGATTCATGTTTCTTATCTATGAATCATAAATGAAAGAAATCTAGATGATCTTTGAGAAATTATTTGTTTATTTGGGCAAAAACAATGTAATAAATTTAAAAATTTAGTGTGCCTAATTATTTATAAGAATATTTTACTGGAGTATTACTTTGTTTTATATACTTCGAACACTAAAATAAAATATATTTGAAATTTTAATAATGGTTGAATAACAATTAATACGGGTAACTAAAAAAAGTCCTAATAAAAGATTTGAAGAAAGTTTTTTTAATTATTTTCTAAAACAATAATTGCATTTCAAAACTTTGCAATATGAAAAAACTCAACCAAATTTAGCATTTTATTTTCTAAAAATTAAAAAAAAAAACAGCTTCTTTTGTAAAAAAGAAAAAAGAAAACATAAGATGAATATGTGTCTCTAATAACATAGAATACTTGTTTAGTACTTTTTCTTTTACATAACTATTAAAAAAAATTAAAATATTAAATTAATTAATGTTTGTTTATACTAATTAAAATATAGATATTCAAATATCTTTAACTCAGGATACCGATCCCACATAGCCGACTCTAGTTCCCAAGTCACTTCCTCCAGTTCATTGTTCCTCCACAACACCTTCAACAAGGCAATAGCCTTGTTTCTCAAAACTTTATCCTTTCTATCAAGAATCTATACTTGCCTCTCCTCATAGCACAAATCCTGATCTAACTCCAGGTTCTCATAACTCAACACGTGTGTTGTATCCTACCCATATTTCCAAAGCATCGATACATGAAACGTAGAGGTCCCACAAATCTTTAAGCTACCTGATCCCAAAAGGTCCCACAAACGTAGGGCTCAACTTGCCTTTCTTCCCAAACCGTTTTACTCCCATCATTGGTGAAACTCGGAGAAAGAAGTAGTCTCGCACTTTGAACTCTACGTTCCTACGCTTGGGATCAAGATAGATTTTTTGTCTACTTTGTGAATCGAGCATTCGAGTTCCATTCTTCTCAATAGAATCACTAGTCCTCTAAACTGCCTCAGGACCCAGATACTACCTCTCACCCATTTCATCCCAATGGATGGATGATATGCATTTCCTACCATATAAAATATAATACAGAGCAATCCGGATCTTTGACTGATAACTGTAGTTGTAGGAAAACTCAATCAAAGGAAAATACTTACTCTAGGATCCCTCAAAATCCAATACACAAGCCTGTAACATATTCTCTAATATCTTAATCATCCTCTCTGACTGTCCATCTATCTGAGGATGATAAGTTGTACTGAACTTCAACTATGTACCCATAGCCTTCTGCAGGTCTCCCCATAACTTAGCAGTAAAGGTGGTGTCCTTATCTGATACTATAGAATTCAGAGCCCCGTGTAGAAGTACGATCTCCATCTCATACAACTCAGAGTATTGATCCATGGTAAAGTTTGTCCTCACAGGAAAGAAGTGAGCTGACTTGGTATATCTATCTACAATCAACCATAATGAGTCATGTTGTCCCACCATCCAAGGTAATCCAACTACTTAATCTATAGTGATGTCTTCCTACTTCCATTTGGGAATACCCAAAGGTTGTAACAATCCTTTTGGCCTCTGATGTTCATCCTTTACCTATGGCCTCTGGTGTTCATCCTTTA
Source organism: Humulus lupulus (assembly GCF_963169125.1). Classification (NCBI taxonomy): domain Eukaryota; kingdom Viridiplantae; phylum Streptophyta; class Magnoliopsida; order Rosales; family Cannabaceae; genus Humulus; species Humulus lupulus. The sequence continues at coordinate 104,071,576 of NC_084793.1, forward strand.
CCTGGTGATAAGTTAAGCATTTATCCACATATTCCACCATATCTTCCTTCATACCTTGCGACCAGTATAAAGATTTCAGAACTTGATACATCTTTATGGTGCGTGGGTGCAACAAATAGGGAGTGGTATGAGACTCATCAAAAACCTCTCGCCCGATACTAGCATCCATCGAAACATAAATCTTATCCTTATACCTCAACATATTTGTCTCAGAGATGGTAAATTCCTTAGCCACTCTTGATAGGACGTCCTCTTGATGATTCTCTAACTGAGGATCATTTCTTTCATCCTCTCTTATTCCCTCACGAAGTGTGGATTGAAGAGTAATGTTGGCTAGTCGACCCACGGCGAACTCTATCCCATCTCTAGTCATATCTTCTACGAACTTCCCTAATATATGTTTCAAACTAAACATCTATCTTGAACCTCTCTGACTCAAAGCATCTGCTACCACATTGGCTTTCCCTGGATGATAAGGAATTTACAAGTCAGAATCATTTACCAGTTCCAACCAACGTCTCTGCCTCATATATAGGTCTTTCTGTGTGAAAAGGTACTTCAAAATCTTATGCTTGGTGTATATCTCGCAATTCTCCTCGTACAGATAATCTCACCACACCTTCAATGCGAATACCACAGCAGCCAACGCTAAATCATGAGTAGGGTATTGTTGTTCATACTCCATCAACTATCTTGAGGCATAGGCAATCACTTTGCCAGCCTACATCATAACACAACCTAATCCCTGTCTTGAAGCATCACAATAAACCACAAATCTCTCCTAATCAGAAGGAAGACTAAGCATTGGTCTAGTAATCAATCAGCGCTTTAACTCCTGAAAGTTGTTCTCGCATTTTTTAGACTAAACAAACTTGAAATTCTTGCATGTCAACTCTATCAAAGGTGTTGCGATTCTCGAGAACCTCTCGATAAAATATCAATAATACCCATCCAATCAAAGGAATCTTCTAACCTTGGAAGCACTTCTTGGCCCAAGCCAATCTCTCACTGCCTCTTTCTTGGCCGGATCTACCATAATCCCATTCTTACTAACAATGTGAACTAAAATTGTTACTTCAGGCAACCAAAACTCGCACTTCTTAAACTGGGCATAAAACTTGTGTTCCTTCATCCTCTGTAATTCCAAACTGAGATGTTGCTCATGTCCCTGATTGAGAGTATATCAGTATGTCATCAATGAACACAATTACAAACTTGTCCAAGTAATCCTTGAATACCATGTTCATCAGACCCATAAATGCTACCAGAGCATTGGCCAATCCAAAAGACATAACCAGAAACTCATAATGCCCATATCTCATGCGAAAGGCTATCTTTGGAATATCCTCCTCCTTGAAAACATTGTCTTTCCCTATAGTTGATCAAACATATCATCAATCCTTGGCAATGGATACTTGTTCTTAATTGTTAACTTATTCAGTTCTAGGTAGTCGATACACATCCTTAACGACTTGTGTTTCTTCTTCACAAACAACACTGGTGCACCCCATGGTGAGAAACTAGGTCTGATGAACCCCAAATCAAGCAACTCCTGCAATTGAACGTTTAACTCCTTTAATTCTATCGGTTCCATTTTGTGAGGTGCTTTGGATACTGGTTCTGTCCCAGGTGCAAACTCTATAACAAACTCGATCTCTTCATGCGGTGGCAACCATGGAAAATCCTCTTGAAACGCATCTAAAAACTCACAAACCAATCTGGTCTCCTCTATTCCAACTGGTAAAACCTTAGCGGAATCGACCACAGTATCTAGGAATCCTATGCAACCTCCTTGCAATAGGTCTCTAGCCGTCAATACCGAGATCATAAGAACATGAGGCTCGTTCACAGCACCCACAAACACAAAGGGGTATTATCCTTTAGGATCAAAAGTTACCATTCTCCTCTTACAGTCTATGGTCTCCCTATACTTAGCCAACCAATCCATTACAAGTATCATGTCAAATTATTCCATTGCCAATTCAATAAAGTCCACAGACAACTTCCTACTATATACCTATACCGTTAATGTTCTGACTCTCCTTAAGACTATCAATTCCCCGGTAGGTATTAAAGTCACAAACCCCACAACATACACATCCAAGGCTCTATTTAGTCTATCTATCACCCTATTGGATACAAATGAATGCTTGCCACCAGAATCAATCAATAATGTGTTAAAAGAACCAGCACTAGAAATCTGACCTTTAACTACCGAGGGACTAGCCTTAGCCTCTGACTGCGTCAGCGTGAACACTCCAGGCTGAACCAGACTGTCGCCTTTCTTCAATTTCTCTTTCTTCAATTGCGAGCATTCTTTCATGAGATGTCCCAACAGCCCGCATAGGAAGCATGTATTTGTATGACATTCTCCCAAATGGCGCCTTCTACACCTAGCGTACTCTGGATAACTCCTCTACAACTCACTTCCACCTTGACGACCACTCTTACTACCTCAAATGTTGTTGTCTGAACTAGGGGTACCAAATTTATCTACAACCTTCCTCTTAAGATCACTGGGGCCTCCACCCCTACCAGACCCAATAAATGGAGGTACCATCGTCTGGGTATCCTGCCTAGTGGCATTCTCACGCCATATCTTGTCCTCTACGCCCTCATTAGTAAGGGCCTTCTAAACTACCTAAGCATATGTAGTAACACCATGCACTGAAGTGATTCTGACATCTCATGCTATCATAGGATTCAGTCCTTGAACAAACTGTTCTCTCCTAGCTGGATCAATTGGTACCAAACCGGAAGCAAACATGGCCAACCTGTCAAATTTCAGAGCATATTCAGACACTGTTATGTTGCCCTAAACCAAACTGGTGTACTCATCCACCTTCGTAGTCCCAACTGCATCGTTATTGTACTTTTCCTTGAACAATACTTGAAATTGTTCCTAACTCATCAAAGCAATGTCCTGAGTCTGAGGTACCACTTCCCACCATATTCGGGCATCATCTTGCAGCATATATGTTACATGGGCCATTATGTTGTTGCCTACCACCCTCATAAAATCAAGGATAGAGGAAATCATGCTCATTCACTAATTAGCTCTCAATGGATCTGGGCCTCCTGATGTGGTTCGACGGGTCAGTGGTTCTGTCATACGTGGGCATGTTTGTCATTTTGAAGCTAATGGGATATGAAATTGCTGCAATGTGGGGAGAAAATGGCTCGATCTCCTCATTATAATCGCAGTTGTCCACAACTTTCCCGAATAAAACTCTTTTCATTTGTTCTTCCCTCAGAGCCAATCATTGAAGGGTTGGATCCTTCATGTCTAGGTTATTTGGGAACTGGGTATTAGCTCTCATCCTATTTTTTGCATTATATGGGTTATTGTCCCTCCAAGTAAGAGCTCGGTTATCTAGGACATTCATATTATCACACATAATTGACGGATCTTCCATTACCAATGTAACTAAAATTGTTGTTATGGGATGGTTTTCCTCTCTGAGCATTCAAATGTTCATGTAAATTGGACTAAGGGTTGGAACGTAAAATTTGAGTTGAGCTCGACTGATTTCTCACACCGATTTCTTGTCATCGATAGTTATTACGAATATTCTCCAACCTGCCCCCACGATGGCTTTCTGTCCAATAGCTGTCACTTGCAAAACTTACTGGTTATGGTTGAGGTCGTGGGACGTATGTATCTTCTGCGGGTACAAAATGTCTCCTATTGTTCTCACAAGCTAAAACATTTCTTTGCGGCCGTGGGGGTGTTGGATGGCGTATAGGTGATGGATGGTGCCTTATTGGTGAGGCGATGCACCCCCCATCAAGAAGTATAAGGCTAGCTCCCCCGTTATCCACCCCTATATCGTGAAATGATTGCAATGTCCCCTCATTTCTTTGCACCTAGACTACTAGTCGAGGCGCTAGTGGATTTATAAAGACTTCAACTCTTCTCGATGTAGTCTCTCCTCGCCTAGCCTAACTTGGTTGATTCTTGGGGGCGTGAGTTGTCTGTTCATTCCTGTGATTACTATCAAGTTGGTTATTTCTAGGAGTCCGTTCAAATGGTACAAAGCTCGACATTGTTGTTCTGACAGAACAACTAACGTTGGGGCAGTTATTTTTTTGGGATCGAGATCGATGGGACCCACTTTGTCCGCTTTTGACATTCTCCACTTCGATGCCAGTCAGATACCCTAGATTTGGGTTTTATGGATGTGAACCTAAGCTTCCAGTATCGTCCCTATTCAGGTGTTGCTTTCCAAGATGGTGTTGTATGGAGGTGCCATCTCTAGTAGAGTCAGTCGTACGGTATTCACCGTGACCACCGGGTCTCTCCAATTTGTTGTCACACATAGAAAATATTATCACTGTGATGATTGTTGGGGTTGAATATTTTTTGAAAAACTTCAAGCCTAATCTGCTCTCAATGAAAGCACAAATCTGTTGACACAATTTTTCACCAATAGGTGATTAAGAAATCTGAAATGGAGTGATTAGGCTTATAATAAACCGAAAGTAAGAACACACAAGATTTTACATGATTCAGTGGTTAAAACTCCCCTAGTCCACGAGTAACTCTTATTTTTTTTAGGAACTCTTGGGGAAATTGTTTATGATAATATCTATAGAGATTTAGCATTCAAAATGTCAATCCCTTTTACTTTCAATTCCCTCTATATTTATAGGGAATATTGGTCGAGAATATTAGGTAACCGTACAATAAAAGGTATCTTACAAGATTGGGTAACTTGCCAAATAATTAAATATATAAATGCCCTAATTAAACTTATGGATATTATATCACCCATTTGATATATGACGATTATAAACATTTATTATGCGTGAAGAATCTTCGAGTTTGTTGGAATTCTTCCTTATGTGCATCATTGGACTTTTGTGCGCTGGGTGAGCTACTTTAAACTGAATGTTATGGGAGCATGACGATCTGATTTCGATCATGATTGGAGCTTGATGAGGGAGATCTAGAAACCATATGTCTCGAGCTCTATCACTGACATTTTAGGCGACCTGGAGGATATCAAGGTGTCTCAAACATGGTGGCACAACCTCGAGCTATTTGATCTAGAGTCAATGAAATGTCTCCGGAGTCTGACTTCCTTTATTTAATTCTTGCTAGCTGTACCTCGAGCAAGATAATCGAGCTCATATTTTTAGGGTACAACATATGCCCCCCAAGCCCCTGCTAGTGTACAACGTCACTTCAGACACGCACAGTAGGGGCTTTTCTGCTTCCGTTGTGGGAAATTGTGCTGCCTACTCACTTGAGTACGGGACACGTGTCCGCTTGTTATAGGTGTCTATTTGGGTTTCGAGTACTGTGACAGTTGTCTTGTCAACATTTTTTCGTCGTTTGATTCATTTAATTATGAACCTCGGATATCGAACTGCTCTAAATGTGTGGCCTAGAACTTCCCCAAATTTTTATTTATAAATAGGAAAGCAAATTTTGATCTTCTCCACATTTGCATTCGAGAAAATTCGGCATAGATCCTCATCTTTCTATAACCTCAATCAAGAACTAATCTGTAAGTATCATTTTTCTCTGGTTGAAAATTCTTTTTACATGTTTTTAACAAGTTTACGAAATTTTCCAACAAGTTTTTCCTCATTTTTTTTTGTATAGGCTTATTTTGGGTTTTATTAACCCAAAACGAATATGACTAGAAATGGTTAAGTTAAATGCACAAAAATAGGTAATTTTTCTGGGTTTCTCTGGGTTTAGAGGTTGAATGTAAGAGCTTTTATAGCCAGAAAGGTGAAGGGTTTCAGCCTCAAATCTAGGTAGCATAAGAGACACGATACTGATGCAGTATTGTATTAAATCGCTCATCGAAACCACTAGTCTGAGACATGAAACCCAAGGTTCCACTACCTTCTCGAGATTAAGGTGTGTGACTTAGGTACAGGCGCGAGCACACATAATATGGTTAAAAGTACACATTCATCCAGTATAAACTTTAGATCAATCAATGAAGTCTTCAAATCTTAAGTCGTCATTTCAGATGTTCTTAATACTAGGTTACATCCTTAGTTCTCCTCTAACGAGTTATTTTGTAACCATGAGAACTAAAAACATTTATCATGACCACAAGAAAAGACCTTCTTAGGCTCATCTTTACAGAATAAAGATAAACATGTCGTCGAGACTCCTATTTCATACTTTGGTCTGGTGGTGGAGATGGACACCAAATTCCGAGCCACACCTGCGATGGAGGGCGAATGAAGTAGCACCCTTTTGAAGGACGACTTCAGAGGTTGGAGTGATGAGCACCTAAAGTCAGGTGCCTTCCTCTAGTTGGATTCATACTTTACGAATTTTTTGAACTACGTGAATCTCAACCAATTTCAGCTCTCGCTGAATTCCTATGCTCTCCTCGTGGGGATAAAGTATTTGTTCCTTGAGAACGAGTAGAAGGTCCCCACTCCAGAAGATATTTTATATTTTTTCTGTCTGAAGTCTAATCCAAAAACTAAAACTAAAGGTGAGAGTTTTTATTATACCTCACACGGTTCCCAAAATCTTCCAACATCATCGACCTTCCGAGCAAACCAAGTGACTACAAGGACTAGTTCTTTATGTAGAACAGGTTCCAGACATGCAAACATCGCTACTTCAACCGACCTCGTAAGTGTTTTTGCTTTAAATTCTTAATTGAATTTTTTTTTTTTTTTTGCTATGTCTTACTTATTCTAATCGATGCAATGTATCATGCATCAATTTACAAGAGGTCGAAGGTATCTTAGACCATTTTGGGTCAATATGCTACTCTGGCCAATGCCCCTGCCGAGGAGAAAGAGTTCATGGCAGTGGTGAATGATGCCACCATGGTGGCTTGCAAGCTGATCAAGGAAGTTCAATCTTTGGTCATCAATCCCCGAGGCCCCCTCAAAATTCCTCTTCCATTCATTGAGAAGGTCGAGGAAGAGGAGTAGGGCGCGTCCTTGGTGCACACAAGAAATACTGTTAGAGGCGGGAAGGATAATGACCAAGGTAGTGTAAAATTAGGGGTAGCAACCGACGCCTCTGACCAAGGTAATAAGGATCATGAAATAAACCGAGCTGCTACAAATTTTTTATTAAACCGATCCAATCCAAGGCAAGTCGTGACTAAATATACTGAAGATCCAATTTGGAGGTAACGTTGTAATAGTGCATTGACCACCTAGTTGTTCACAACGACTTAGCCTACCCGAAATATAGCGTAGTAGTAGACAATACCTTTTATTTTAGGTCCACTATTTTTTAACAGTATGTTACTAATATCCGACCTAGGCGTACCTTAGAAGGCCAAATCCTTACCCCAGGCATTAGAGAAGTTGAGTATGATCCCAGCTCGAATGAAGAACTCAAACCTAGTGAACCGTGCGAAGTAATTATATTAGAATCTCCCCCACCCCCAGCCATACTAGAGTTAGAGGTTACAACCAACCCGGTTCATAATCCGAAGGTGATCATAGTAGTTTCCTCCTCTAGTTCAGAGGGTAAGGCTCTCACATTTTTTACTTCGTGATTTTTAAAGTTAGTTTTTGGTCTAACTTTTCTGTTCAATCTTGGAGAAGAAGACACGAACCTCTAGAACATCTTCAGCTCTGGTCCTAAAGTCAAGAGACAAAGAGTTTTAAAGAAAGTTGTTCCTAGAGTAGGCGTTCCAGCTAAGGCTAATGGAACTGCCTCAACCCAGCAGTAGTCCCAGTCCTCCATGGCTACGACCATGGAGGCACCTCCACTAGCTCCTCGTGATCCTTTGTATATCCCCCAAGGTATCCAGGCTGCAATCCCGGCCATCATAATGCCTACTCCCTACATCAAGGTGGGGAAGCATCAAGAAACTCTGTAAGGTTTGTTCCAAGGGATCACGAGCAATCTGATTGCCAATGTAAACCAGGTTAGCATGAGAGCTGGAGAAAATAGAGGGGAACCCCTCCACGAGTGTTCTCCACTCCACGTAGGGGATGTCCGTGGCAGTAAGTTTTGTTCTTACTCTTCCTTTCTTTACTTCCTTAGTTTTGCAAACTAACACCTTATTAGTTTTTCGCAACCTGATTTTCCCAGATTTGAGCCATCGCTCAGGTACGTTCAGAACTGGACGAACTGGAGGAGGTTAAAACAGCCTTGGAGACCTCAAAGAATAACGAGAGATTAGCTGAGGTGCATGCTTTGGAGGTAATCCTAAGTCGCAATTAGCTTCAAAAGGAGGTCGATCTGATCAATTTGAAGGCCACCGAGGATGAGGCCAAGATTAAGAAGTTCCAATCCAAGGCTAAGGAGGACGCTCCTCGGATTGGGGAGCTCAATCTAAAGGTAAAGGATCATGGGACCAAGCTGGAGAGCTCAATGGAAGAGATGTTCTACCAGGTCTGGGTTTTCAACCAGGACGAGGACTTCTCATTCCTTGATGTCGAGCTTTGGGGGCATTACCTCACCAAGTCCCAACATCGGTTGGTGAAGGAGCCCACCGAGACGGTCGAGACAGCCTTCGGGGCATGAGGTGTAGGTGGAGATGAAGAGGTTTCATCCCAGGGGCAAGTTGCCGAAGCTCAGGGATGAGAGGCTCTTCTATATTTTTATGGTTGTTTTTTTTTTTTTTATGTTGGGGGTATTCCAATCCCCTTGTACTGAGGCCTTTTAGATGAAGACAATTTCCTTAGGGCTTAATATGAGGTTAATTATCCTCGTCCTTAATTTTTCATGTACTTCGTTTATGCTCCATCTTTCTGCAATCTCTTTTTAATATTTATTATTGTGTTTATTAGACTTTCAAAGTCTTTATACACCTGCATAGTTGTAGGGAGTGATTTTTAGATCGAGGCATATGCCTTGTGGCTTGACCAATTAAATTCAGGTCATATACCTGGTTATGTCCAGGTGTTTGATCGCCTATTTATGCATACCTGTTAGGCTTCAGGTGACAGATCTAGTTTAGTTCAAGGAATTTTTGTTACCTAGTAAAATTCTAGGATTTTTGTTTACATTTACTTTTCTTAACATAGTTCGCATCTGCAATTATTTTGAAAATTAGAGCTTTAAAAATTCATGAAACTTCCAAATTTCCAAATTCTAAGTTGAAAAAATTTATCCAATGTTTACATAATAATTGAAAGACTATTGAGGCTTATATATGCCCCCCAAGCGATCTGAATTTATAAATATTCTAGATCATTTTTACACAATTAACTTATGTTAAACAACAAGATTAAATAAAAAAAAATTGGTACCGTATTTAAACTACACATCAATCTTCTATTGATTGAAATTAAAATAAAAGACGTGGCTTTTATTATTAAGCCGTACAAAAGATAATATAAATGGATCCTAATGAAATTTCCTATTACTCGTAGTACGTTTTTAGATGCAAGGCATTCCAAGTTCGTGGGACCACCTTTTCATTTAGTCGAGCTAGTTTGAAGGTTCCTTCTTATAAAATCTCCACTATTTGATAGGGTTCTTCCAAGTTTGGCCCAAGTACACCATCCATAGGGTCTTTGTTGGCTAGGAACACTCTTCGAAGCACCAAGTGTCCCAGTTTGAGTCTTCGTTCTCTGACCTTTGAATTGAAGTAATGTGCCACCCTCTGCTGGTAATGGGTGAGCTGCAATTGATATTATTTTGGTCACTCTTCAATTAGATCCAAGGACACATTAAGCAAGTCATGATTCCATTCCTAGTCAAAGGTTCTTTTTTGTGTGACATCACCAAATTTTCAATTAGGAGCATGGCTTCGCTTCCAAAGGTTAGGGAGAAGGGAGTGTGCCTAGTTGAGGAGAGATGTGAGGTCCTATAAGCCCAGAGAACTTGTTGAAGCTTTTTAGGCCATAGCCCTTTAGCATCCTCTAGTCGTTTCTTTAGACTAGCATTTAGAGTCTTGTTTACTACCTCGACCTCACCATTGGCATGTCGGCATGCTACTGAAGAGAGACTTTTAATTACACCATTGTTCTCGCAAAAAGTTGTGAATAGATCGCAATATAATTAAGTTCCTATGTCTGACACGATAATTTTTGGGCGTCCAAAACAACATATTATCTTTTTCACTGTGAAGACCAGTATCCTCTTCGAGGTTATAGTCGTCAGTGGATCCACCTTGACCCACTTCGTAAAATAGTCAATCGCGACCACCGCAAAGTGAACTCCTCCTTTTCCAGTAGGCAATTAACCAATTAGGACTATTCCCCAAATTGAAAATGGCCCAGAGGAAGAGATCATGGTTAACTTCATGCGTTCAACTCGAGCAATAGTGGCAAAGCGTTAGCACTTGTTGTACTTTAGAACATATGACGTGGAGTCCATTTTTAGTGTATGCCAAAAATAGCCCTACGTTAGTACTTTCAAGGCCAAGCTTTACCGCCCAGCATGGTCTCAGCAGAATCCCTAGTGGATTTCTATGAGGATAACATGCACTTCTTTATTGTTGTTCGTGGCTTATATAATATCTTGAATTGACTGAGTTTGATAGCCCACTTCAATAGACCCCCCAATACTTTAGGATTTTGCAAGACTTGCCTTAATGGTTGGTTGGTTAAAACGTGTATGGTGTGGGATTGAAAATACGGTCTGAGCCTCCTCAAGGCCAAAATCAGGCAAAATACGAGCTTCTTAATTAGAGGATACTAGGATTCAGCTCCCAGAAGCCTCTTGCTTATGTTGTACACTAGTTTCTGCACCCGATTTTCTTCTCGAAGTAATACGGTGCTAACATTGTTCCCGTTATTTCTACATATAAATATAGACACTCCCCAACAATTGGTTTTGACAATATAGGGGGTTCAGCTATATGCTTTTTCAGATCTTGAAATGCTTGTTCGCATTCTTCTGACCATTTGAATTGTCTATTTCCCTTTTGCAGGTTATAGAATGAGAGACATTTGTCTGTAGAATCGGATATAAACCAATTTAGTGCCGTGAGTTTTCAAGTTAGCCTTTGGACATATTTTTGTGATCTCGGCGATGGTATCTCTAACAACGATCTGACCTTTTTAGGATTTTCCCCAATCCCCCTCGATTTTACTATGAAGCCCAAAAACTTTCTTGACGAGCATATTATACTTCCCAAGTACGTCTAAACATTCTTCCAGATTGAAAACATAGTTACTGACAATTTTTTATTTGACAAGCATGTCATCAACATACACTTCCATGTTCTTTCCGATATGGTAAAAAAAAATTTGCTGACTAGCCGCTGATATGTTGCTCCATCATTCTTTAGCCCAAATGACATTACTTTGTAGCAGTAGACATTGTTCTATGTCATGAAACTGATGTGGTCCTTGTCCGTAGGGTTCATAGCGATCTGGTTATATCAAGAATACGCCTCTGGTTCATAGAGATATCAGACTCTCTTCCTAAATTCATTAGCTATATCAATGAGAGAGGCCAAGTAATGGACCAAATGATTGACTATGAGTGGCTGCCTACAAAATGCTCTCAGTGTAAGAAATTAGGGCATACAACCTCATCTTGCAAATTTGTAGAAGGAATGGTTTGGAGAAAGAAGGAGGTCCTAATAGCTCCTGTGAATGGTTGTATTACTCATGAAGAATCTAGCAGTCACCAGAAACAAGGCCAGGATAACTCACCTCAGACTTCATCAAAAAAGGAATCGATACCCCAACATGAGGAACTTCCAAAGGATCAAGGCTGGACTACCCCAAAAAACCCAGGTACTTTGAAATCAAAATCCCCTATAACAGACCAGAATACTAAAAATAATTTCAGTGTTCTTCAAGAACAAAAGCAGTTTCTTAATGACCCTTCATTATTATTGAACTTGAATGGACAATTTCAATATAATGAGTTGGAATGTTAGAGGTATAAATAAGAAGAATAAGCAGATGTCTATTTTGGATGTATGCCGGATGAATAAGATTGGTATTGGGGCTCTTCTAGAAACAAAAATTAAGGGTGATAAACTGAAGGAAGTAATGGAAACTAGTTTTCAGGGTTGGAATTATTATAATAGTATGAGGTTGGAGGGTCGAATTCTTTTGATATGGAAGGATAGTTGGGTCAAAGTGGAAGTTATTAAAGATCATTTTCAATTTCTGCATTGTAGAGTTCGGTTTTGTATCACTGGCCAAGAGTTTTGTCTTACTATGGTGTATGGTTCTAATCAATTGGAAGCTAGGAAATTGCTATGGTCTGAGTTGACTAATATGCCTCTTCCTATTAACCCATGGCTTATTATTGGAGATTTTAATGCTGCTTTTGATCCTAGTGACAGAAGAGGTGGTAGGTGTATTACGAAAAAAGAGCTTGAAGATGCTAGGAATTGGCTTGCTCTTGGTCTGGTGGAAGAAATAAAATTACTGGGCTCATTTTACACTTGGTCTAATAATCAGGAAGGGGATAATCACATATATTCTAAACTAGACAGGGTTTTTGTCAATGAGGACTGCCTGGACATTTTCCCTTCTGTTATAGCAGCTGCTCGTTGGGAGGTGTCTTCAGACCATTGTGTCGTTATTTTGAAACAAACAGGTATTTTAAATGAGGGTATAGCTCCTTTTCAGTTCTATAATATGTGGACAAGCCACCCTCAATTCAGAATCACTGCTCTATCTAATTGGAACAAAGACTTAAGAACCAAGGGATGTGGTTTAGATCAGATTTCGTGGAAACTTATTCGGCTTAAACACGAGTTGAAGAAGTTTAACTGGAAGATTATTGGGGATGTGGCCAGAAATTTTGAGGATAGTAAAGCTGAGTATCAAAAGGAAAAAACTGATCTTTTCTCTGACCCACAGAATCAAAACTAAAGTTCAGCTGAGAGAATATCATTTCTGAGATTTAAAAACCAAGAGAAAATCTATGGCAGTTTTCTTAGACAAAAAAGTAAGATAGAGTGGCTCCAATTTGGTAATGAAAATTCCTCCTACTTTCATGCTTATATGAAACAAAGGAAGAGAGCCAATAGAATAGCGTCTTATATGACAGAAGATGGCAGAGTTGAGGACAGTTATCCTAAGGTAATTAATCACTTTGTTGATCATTTTAAAACTGCCCTGGGTTGTCCTAATAAAGCTACAGGAAACATAGATAATACCATAACAGATCTGGGTCCGACTTTGAGTTTCGAAGATCAGCTGGCTCTAATCAAGCCTTTTTCAAGCAAAGAAGTTAAAGTAGCGATGTTTAGTATTAGCTCTATAAAGAACCCTAGTCCAGATGGTTTTGGGGCTGGGTTCTTTAAAATTTTATGGAAAGACATAGGGAAGGAGGTGTCTAAGGCTATCCTTGATTTCTTTGAAACAGGGTATATTCCTAAAGCATTGAATAATACTATTCTAACCCTCATCCCTAAGGTTGATCACCCGAATATAGCTGCTGATTTTAGGCCAATCTCCTGCTGCACTACCCTCTACAAATGCATTTCCAAAATGCTATGTCATAGGATGATTGGTGTTCTTCCAAATTTGATCAACCAGAACCAAGGAGCTTTTATAAAAGATAGGACTCTTGCTCATAATGTTTTAATTCACCAAGATCTCTTAAAGGGTTACAAAAGGAAGCATAGTTCTCCTCGGTGTTTATTGAAGATTGACTTGAGCAAAGCCTATGACTCCATTGATTGGGACTTTCTAGAGAATCTGCTGAAAGCTTTAAGATTTCCTGGTTGTTTTATAAGATGGATCATGATTTGTTTTAGAGGTGCCTCTTATTGCCTTATGTTGAATGGTCATCTTCATGGTAGCTTTCAAGGAGGTAAAGGTCTTCGCCAAGGTGATCCCATTTCACCTTTGCTTTTTGTTATATATATGGAGTATCTTACTCGATCCCTGTTTCAAGCAGCTAAAGGAAAAGGTTTCAAATTTCACCCATTATGTAAATCATTAAATATAATTAGTCTCTGTTTTCCTGATAATTTGCTTATTGTGTGTAAAGCCAATACTAGTTCTATTCAGATTATTCAGCATACTTTAGATGAGTTCTCTGCTGCTTCAGGTTTGCTTATCAATAAAAGAAAATCTAGAGCTTATTTTGGAGGGGTTTCGGTCCATGATAAATCTATTCTGCTGAATATATCTCAGCTGGTTGAAGGAGAGTTTCCTCTGACATATCTTGGCCTGCCTTTGAGACCAACAAAATGGAAGGCAATGGATTTTGATTTAATCTTAAAGAAGATCAGACAGAGACTGTGTGTTTGGGCTAGTAGAAACCTCTCCTATGCAGGGCGGGTCCAACTGATTCAGTCTGTTCTGTTGGGTATTAGGAACTACTGGATGAGCATTTTCCTCTTACCTCAGAGTATCCTTAAGGAGATTGACCATCTTTGCAGATTATTCCTTTGGGGAGGAAAAGGAAATAGGAGCAAGTTTCATCTTACGTCTTGGGAACAAGTTTGTTGCCCAAAAAGTCATGGAGGGTTAGGTTTCAAGGAGGGGCCTCTTTAGAATCGAATGCTGCTTACTAAATTCATTTGGGATATATCTTCTAAACAGGATTTGCTTTGGGTTAAATGGGTTAACTGTATTTACTTGAAGGGGACTCAGACTTGGGATTACAATCTACACCAAGATTCAAGTTGGTATTGGAAAAAACTGATCAAGATCAGCAAAGTTCTCTCATATTCATTGCTGGAATCTGTTTCAGCAAATGGGAAGTTGAATCTGTCTAGGCTTTATCACCTGTTTCTACCTAGCAGCCCATAGCCTATCATGAAAGCAGTTTGGTGTTCTATTTCAGTGCCTAATCACAAGTTCATTCTGTGGCAATATGTTCATCAAAAGTTGCCCACAAGGGATATGTTACTTTACTGTCATATTCCTCTTCCTTCTCTGATGTGACTGATCTGTGACCAAGAGGCTGAAAGTCACTCTCATTTATTTTTTGAGTGTGTCTTTTCTAAGAGAGTAATGCAGTCTATCTTTGAGTGGTTGCATGGTCTTCATTGGCCCTCTAAATTCTTTGACTGGTGCAATTGGCTGGAGGCAGACAGGAAAAGCTATAAGGACCGGATTACTCTAGTTGTTCTTGCAGCTTCAGTTTATTATATTTGGTATACTCAGAATAGATGCTATTTTGACAGTAGTTGTCTTATGATTCCTTCTGTAATCAGCTTGATTAAATCCTCTGTAACAGCTAGAATTCTTGGTTTTAAACTTAGATCTAAGTCTGTGGCTTCTAGAGCTAAACAAATGATTCAGTTTATTTCTAGCTTGTATTGAAGTGTTGCTTTAGCTTTGGTTTTTTATCTGTACCTGTTTGTGTTGATCAATAAAATCTCTTTTTCTTGATAAAAAAAAAAAAGAATACGCATCCATGAAGGACATGAGCTTGTGGCCGGCTGTGGCATCAACTAGCAAATCTATTCTTAGTAGGGCAAAACAATCTTTCAGATAGGCTTTGTTGATGTCGAAAAAGTCAATGCAGATTCTCCATTTTCTGTTTTGTTTGGGAACCAGCACGGGGTTGGCTATCTAGGTTAGATATTTCCTCCTTATTGAATTGACATTTTAGTAGGCAAGCTACTTCTTTTTCTAAAGCTTCTCCTCACTCTTTTCCCAAAAGTCTTTGTTTTTATTTCTTAGCATGCACATTTCTGTCCAAATTCAACGTGTGCATATTCACATTCCGTCTGATTCTTACCACGTCTTCATGTGACTAGGCAAACACGTCAAGTGTTTTCCTCAAAAACTCGACAACATCCTTTTTTCGTTCAACATTTAGATTCCTTAAACCCTTTACACTCTCGAAGGTCTTTTTTGGATTGAGGATTACCTCTTCTAGCTCCTATAAGGCCTTGAGCTCAGATCAATCTTTGCCTATCCTTAGATCTATTTCTTCTGGTTTAGCGACCTCATATTCTGCTATCTGAGGTTTTTTCGCCTCTTCAACAACTACCATTGCTTGAGGCTCCCCATTTTCTTCGATTATCAGCATAACTTGTTGTCTGTGTCATGACTTTCCCTTCATCAAAATGCTATAGCGTTCCCTGGCAAAGAGTTAATCCTTGTTGTACCCCAATCTTAGCACGAGTTCTATAACGCCCCAACTCCAGGGACCGTTACGGTGTGCCTTGCAAACAGTGCTAAACTCGCTAATCGAGTCATTTGGCCAAAATCATGAACTAAGTATGATTAGCAGTTTAGGGATTAAAAACTTTCGTTAAGATGTAACGTTTCACTAGAACGTTTAATATATACATTGGGATCCCGAAAATATAATTTCAGAGTTTATTACAGGAAATATTTACAACAGGCCGTTCTAAGCGGCAAAACAGGGTTCAACCCTAGTTCCACTTTAAACCTCGGTTGTGGAGGACGAGCAGCTGCATATGTACACATCATCACCTAAGCTCTTCAACTCAAGGATG
This sequence comes from Humulus lupulus, assembly GCF_963169125.1. Classification (NCBI taxonomy): domain Eukaryota; kingdom Viridiplantae; phylum Streptophyta; class Magnoliopsida; order Rosales; family Cannabaceae; genus Humulus; species Humulus lupulus. Next base: position 104,087,874 of record NC_084793.1, read on the forward strand.
GTCCAGCTTCCTCTTGCCTTTACCTGCACCACGTAGCACCCGTGAGCCAAAGCCCAGCAAGAAAACACAATAAAGCATGATATAATATCAACAATGATCATAATAACCATTCAGGACTATCAGTCCAAGCAAATAGGTGACAATAGCCAAAAGTCACAATAATGAGCATAGCTCCCTCTAGCCATGTGACGATAGGGTCACCAGGGATTAACTGATAAGTGATTCTTTCATAAGTTTGATCAGGACAGGTGCATGGTGAATGGTCACTAACATAACCTTCCTCCCGACTCTAGAGTCGTGCTATGGACAGCGTCCCCTAGCCATGTGACAAACAGTCACCGGGGTCATATACCTTGGCTATAAACATCTGGTCATAGACCAGGCAAGCGCTTATAAGTTCTTCGACCTTAGGGTCGGTCCCGCACTAAAGCCATGGAGCTATTCAATGCGTGATCATCGACCTTAGGGTCGGTCTAGCATTAATGCCATAGAGCCATTCAATGCATGATTCTCGACTTTAGGGTCGATCTAGCATTAATGTCGTGGATCCATTCAATGCTTGTTCATCGACCTTAGGGTCGGTCTAGCATTAATGTCATAGAGCCATTCAATGCATGTTCATCGACCTTAGGGTCGGTCTCTGACTAGTCAGTGCCATACACAAGTAAGTCATGCCACCAATTATATATCACATGCCCAATACTCGTAAACAAGGTGTTCAACATGCTTACTAAACAGATACTAGTACAATTAGGACCATGCACAACCACAGAGGCACAAGCTCTGAACAATATCATACCCAGTATACAAAGCATGTCCCAGTCACAAGTTTGTCATGCATCATATGCAATATATCCAGCAATCCAACATGCACCAATAACAGCCATGCATGTCACGTTTAATAGTCAACCAACATGCATCAAGAATATCCATGCATGTCACACATAATAATCAACCGACATGCATCAATAATAACCATGCATGTCATACTCAATAATCAACCAACATGCATCAATAATAGCCATGCATGTCATACTCAATAATCAACCAACATGCATCATTAATAGCCATGCATGTCACATATACACAGGGTGCAGTTTTCTTACCTCAGATTCGAGCTAGAATGATTTAAAGAACGACCCTTGAGAACGATCAACCTTTAAGCCCTTAGCGGTCACCTAGTCATAACCAAATATAAAACCTCATCAAAATGAGTAATTAAATACTTCCAAACCCAACCCAAGCCTCCGGAACATTGAACCCCACTCAACTAAGTAGTAGGATTGATCCTAGGCCATTAGAGTTAAGTTTCCATCACAAAAACACACTTTTGGGCAATTTTTCCCTTAAGGGCCGCAGCCCTACATGGACCATGCCGCGGCCCGCCCCCTGGCAGAGCCTCCTCCACCTTCCTGAGGCTAGGGCCGCGGCCCAACTTCGCACCAGCCATTTTTCTTCGTTTTTCCACTTCTAAAACCTTCCAAAAACCCATCCAAACATCTCCAAATCATCAAATCAAAGTTCCCAAACTTCCCAATGATCCAAAACCTGAAGCTCAAACCAACCAAAAACTCAACAATTCACAAAGTCCAATTCTAAGCTTAAAAACTTTAGAAACTAAAAACTTCAAACTTAGATTACCTTTGATTTGGTTGTTTTCCGTTAAATCCTTCGGTTAAGAAGCTTCTAATCTTTCCTAGGATCGCTATGCCTCGACCCTCGCTTGATTCTGACTCCTAGAACTCGAGATTCCTTCAAAAAGGCTTCGAACGGTAAAATAAGCTATCGGGAAGGAAGAGAGAGATTTTCTAACGTACGTTCTTATCTGACAAGCTACTTCAAGCTTAAGTAACCTCAAATAAAACCTAAGGCTCGGGGTCCCGAAAACACCCCCGGGGACATTATAGTCAAAACTTCCAGAATTCCATCCTGATCTCAAATATTCCCAATTTATCATCAAATAAACATTTCTATTACCCCAAAATTGACCCCGTTATGACAAAACCGCTAACTCATAATCTAGGATCGTCTCATGCCGAATAGCTCGAATATATCTCCATAATAATAAAATCTCATTCACAAATTACAATATGCACCCAATTTACAAATATGCCCTCAACAGGCCAAATTACCAAAATGCCCTCATAACTATAAATACTCTCATATGCATGCATTTACCATCATATAATAATATAATTCACATGAACACGCATATGATTATTAAATAGCATAATAGATCAATTATGGCCCTCCCGGCCTCCTAATCAAAGTCCTAAACCTTATTAGGAAATTTGGGGCATTACAAGTTCATTCACTTAGCTCGGGTACAACTGGCAAATAATTACATGGAAAAGTAGTCAAGAAGAATATATGATTACTACCTATACGGACAGCTTAAGGTTCGTAATGGTTAGACCTGGTGTTAGATGTTCTGACTTTACCATGAACTACGAATATGATAAGTCATCAAAGCACAAGCTTGTGGTCGGATAGCTATCATAATGCAAGCCCGTGGAAGATACGCAGCTCGGGTGATTCAGATACAACGCATACTGCATACTAAAGGATTCCCAAAGATTCGAGATTTGCTTATATGCTTGTTCATGACCAGGCTATCATATTTATTATCCAAGATAACAGGACATATTTACTTTGTGATCAAATCATATCCCAATATAAATGGGAATTATTTGTATGGAATGTGGACAGTATGTAAATATGTGATTGACTCACGCAGTTACCCAAACCTGTCCATGGAATTCCCCTATAAATGTTAGGAATATTGGATAGGAAATGCGGCAATTTTATCTGTAATACCAAATCTCAGCTAAAATCGAGAAAGAAACAACAATAATATTGACTCGTGGACTAGGTGGATTTTAACCACTGAACCATGTACAAGTTCTGTGCTCTTGATTGAATTCTTGATTCATTATGGATTACCATTAAGCATTAATATGCCCTTGCTATTTCTTAATACACTGTTGGCGAAAAACCGCATCAACAATTTGGTGCTTTCATTAAGAGCAAATTAATGCTTCATCAAAATCCCAGTCAATTCTCATCATGGTGCTCACTCGCTCAATGCATGATAATGAGATAGAACAGCCTGGTGGGCAGGAGGCCCATCATACCGCTGTTCCAGACGAACGTGGCCCTGAGATTCAGCAACGTCCGGGAAAACAACTGGCGGGACAAGGCGACACTAGGAGTTCAGCGTCACTGCTGCCAAATCCAAATCTAGACTACCTAATTTCCATCGAGTTGGAAAACATGAAGTCGAGAAGCCATCTTGCTAAGGCAAACAGGCAGATTAAGGAGGTTTTGGCTTGGTTACCCCACCTGGCAACTGACGCTAATGTCAGAAAGAGGCAGAGTGGGTCTTATAAGTCCCATAGGAATAACTGATCCAATCCGAGTCGATCAGTCAGAACTGCAACTCTAAGTTTTGTACCTACGAGGCAAGATCACCAGAATGCTCGACCCAGCGATCATCATAGGGGTCGTCAACATGTCAGTCGGTCGGTTAGGACTGCAACCCCAAGTTATGTGCCTTCTTCATCGGCCCCTAGGAATGCTCATGAAAATCCACGAGGGGTGGTTGGGACAAGCTCACAAAGACAAAATGCTCCAACAAACCCTCCTATTTCGCAGCCACATATATTGTGGCGGCCACATATCCAGTAGGCTTTAGAATGCCACACCTATCAAAATTTGATGGAGATGGAGATCCGTCAGATCACCTCGGATTTTTTAACACCATGATGATGGCTCACAATGTCGGGCTCAATCTAAGGTATATTTTATTCCCTGCAAATCTAGTCGGGACAGTTAGGCAATGATTTAAGCAATACAAGAGGCATTCCTTAAGCCCGTGGAAGAAGTTTTCTTCTGATTTCAAAAAAGCACTTCGAGTTTCACAGGTAGCTTGGGTTGATACTGATTCATTGGCCAACGTAAAGCAACAACTAGGCGAGACGTTGAAAGCATATCTAAGTAGATTTGCCAATGTTGCTGCACGAGCTAGGGATGTTGATGACAGCTCTAAGTTAATGGCAATGAGGACAAGAATCCTAGTTGGGGGTGACATGTGGCATGAAATCCAAAGAAAATAAGTTAAGAGTGTGGAAAAATTCTTGGCCTAGGTCAAGAATGGATTAACCTAGAGGAGTTGCATGCTTCTATTGCGGGAACCAGCCAGACCCCTATACAACTCGTTGGAGCGATAACGAACGTTGTAGCTACGGCTCAAACCGTTACCCATAATAAGCAAGGGGGGAATAACAAAATGAAATGAAATGGTGAAGGCGACTAGAATGGGACGAAGAAAAATAAGTCTATGGAGAAGTTCAAACCTGTTTAAACTACTTATACCGAATTGACGGAAACTAGGGAGCACATCTTCCTGGCAAATTCTTATCGCCTTCAATGGAAGAAACCAGAAGCGTTAAAGAACTAGAGGGTGAAGAGCGATTCATCAAAGTTCTACCGATTCCACAATGACATCAGTCATAACACTGATGATTGTCGGTAGCTGAAGGATGAGATTGAAACCCTCATTAGGGCGAGACCTTTGGCCCAATACGCCCGAAATTGGGTGAATCTGAGTTAGCTCGTTGGTCAGACCCTACTGCCTATTCTAGAAGCTCCGAACAACCAACCTGGAGCTCAAGCAAATCCGGTCGACCCTCCCATGATAGTAGGGGGAGATATAACCACAATTTCAGGAGGACCTCATTTGGCAGTCACGAACAGCGGGGCCCAGAAGAGGTACATTAACGAATTGAAGTCCCATAATAGGGTGGAGTTCGTCCAGGAACAACGGTTATTGAAATAGCAGCAATTGGAGAAACAGCCTATTAGTTTCACAAAAGAGGATGCTAGCCACGTCCAATTCCCACATAATGATCTGTTGGTCATAACCGTTCAACTCACCAACCGGAGGGTCCAAAGAACACTAGTGGATAACGAAAGTTCTGTGAATCTACTTTTTAGGTCCACCCTGGAAAAAATAGGGTTATCTGTAATAGATTTCAAGGCCACCTCAATGACTCTGTACGGGTTTTCTGGTGAAGGGTCGGCAGCCATCGGGATGATCAGATTGGTGGTGACATTGGGAGAAGACTCGTGAACTGTTTCAAAGTTACTTGAGTTCGTGGTAATCGATTGTCTGGCTGCGTGCAACGCGATTTTGGGCTGAAATGTGATGATGGTGTTTGAAGCCATAACCTCTATCTGCCACCTAGCAATGAAATTCCCCTCAGCCATAGGAATATGCACCATCAAAGGTGATCAACTCGCCGCCAAGAAATGCTATAGCATTTCTATGAAGGGAAAATCACAACCTGGGCAGCAAGCGATGGTCATAAAGGATGGAGGTGAGGATTCCCAGGAAGTAGAAGTTACTCTCGAGACGGAAGAACCTCAGCAAAAAGAGGATAGTAACATCGCCCAACATGATGACATTGACCCACGGGTAGGCAAAGACAGATCAGAACTCCAAGCCATAGAAGAGCTCGAGGAAGTAAACATCGACCCCAAAGATGCTTCAAGAGTCGTGAAGATTGGGAAGAATCTTGGCGACAAAAGAAAAAAGGAGCTGGTTGATTTCTTATAGGAAAACCTGGACGTTTTCGCTTGGTCACATGAAGATATGGTGGGAATAAGTCCAAATGTAATCATGCAATCCTTAAATTTGGATAAGAATGTGCTTGCAAAATCTCAAAACAGAGACGTTTGGGAACGATCCGAGCTGAAGCCCTTGAGGAAGAAGTAACTCGATTATTAAAATGCAGGTTTATTCGGGAGGCAAAATACCCGATCTGGGTCGCCAATCCCATGCTGGTTCCGAAGCCAAATGGGATTTGGAGGACCTGTATCGATTTCTCTAATATAAATAAAGCTTGTCCCAAGGATTGTTTCCCACTGCCAAGGATTGATCAGGTGGTAGATGCCACAGCATGTCATGAGCTCATGTCCTTCATGGATGCGTATTTTGGATATAACCATATTGTGATGAATCCTGCGAACCAGGAACATACTAGCTTCATGATCGAACATAACGTATACTGTTATAAAGTTATGCCCTATAGGCTGAAGAATGTCGGGGATACATATCAACGTTTGGTCAACAAGATGTTCGCAAGTCAGATGGGAAACGTATTGAAGTGTATGTGGATTACATGCTTGTCAAATCAAAAACTACCAACAACCATGCGTCCAATCTAGAAGAGTTTTTTGGAATATTAAGGAGGTATGACATGAAGCTGAATCCCTAGAAATGCACTTTTAGAGTGGCGTCTGGAAAATTCCTGGGGTTCATAGTCAACACGAGGGGGGTCGAGGTGAATCCTGAGAAAACCAGGTCGTTGTTAGAAATGCCCTCACCCAGGTCGCGTAAAGAAGTTCAAAGTCTAATTGGAAGGGTGGCGACTCTGAATCGTTTCATTTTAAAATCCACTGACAAGTGTCTGCCACTCTACAACTTGCTCAGACAAAACAAAATATTTGAGTGGACCGATGAGTGCGAACAGGCATTCCACGACCTAAAAACGCATCTAGCCGAGCCCCCCGTATTATCTAAACCTATGTTTAGAGAATCCCTATTCCTTTATTTGGCCGTGAAAGAGAATGCAGTCAGCGTCGTGTTAGTTCAAGAAGAAGACTGTGCTTAGAAACCAGTTTATTATGTAAGCAAGAGACTTCTCGGAGCCGAGTCATGATATCCAATGATAGAGAAGCTGGCATTTTGTCTGATATTGGCTTCCAGAAAGCTGCAGCCATATTTCCAGTCCCGTCCAATCAATGTCTTGACCGACCAACCTTTAAGGCAGGTTTTGCAAAAAACTGAAACGTCAGGATGTCTTTTAACATGGCCATCAAACTTATCTAATTTGAGATATTGTATGTGCCATGGACCTCAATTAAAAGGCAGGCCCTTTCTGATTTTATCGTTGAATGCACCGGTTTTCAAGAGGAGCTCTTGAGGGAGCCGGTCCAGGAATTATGGAAAATCTTTGTTTATGGATCGTCAAACAAGAACGGATCAGGAGCTGGGATCATCCTAATCTCACCATAAGGGCATCAATTTCATACAGCTCTGAGGTTCGGATTTGAGGCATCCAACAACGAAGCCGAATATGAGGCCTTACTAAGAGGACTGAGGGTAGCAAGAGAACTCAAGGAAAAAGCCATCCAATGTTATAGTGATTCCCAACTCGTGGTCAATCAAGTGTTGGGAGAGTATCAAGCTCGAGGTACCAATATGGTGGCCTACCTAGCTAGGGTAAAGGGAGAACTATCAGATTTTGAGTACAGCTCTGTTGAACAGATTCTCTGCGAGAAAAATTCTAATGCTGGTGATTTGGCACAGCTTGCTACCACAAAAAGGGTTGAGACATTGAATGTGGTGTCAGTGGAGTTCTGGAGAGCTCGGTCGTGATAGGAGAAGTGATAGTGGTCGGAATGATAGACGTAAGGATGACCTGGATGACTCCCATAATGGAATACCTTGCAACTAGAAAGTTACCTGACGACAGAAAAGACGTGAGAAAAATACTTTATCAATCTCCACGGTACGTAATAGCAGATGGAACCTTATATCGGTGTGGTCATTCGTTGCCTCTCCTACGATGCATTCTACCTGAGGAAGCCAAAATCATTTTACAAGAAATACACGAAGGCTTTTGTGGAGATCATGCTGGGGGGCAAAACATACAATGAAGATATTGAGGCAGGGCTATTTCTGGCCCACTTTAACAAAAGACTCAATCTCGTATGTTCAGAAGTGCGAAAAATGCCAGCATTTCGCCATGGTTGCCCGAGCTGCTCTGGTCAAGCTAACGATGATTTCATCCCCATGGCCATTTGCGGTATGGGGAATCAACCTAATAGGCTCCCTACCTTTGGGAAATGGGGGAGTTCGTTACGCGGTGGTGTCGATCAACTACTTCACGAAGTGGGTAGAAGCCGAGCCTCTGGAAACCATCACTTCAAAATGAGTCTTGGACTTCGTGGTAAAGAATATTATATGTCGATTTGGGCTTCCTAAAAGGATCTTGTCAGACAACGGGACACAGTTTGATAGCGATCTTTTCACTGACTTCGGTGAAGAATATGGCATCATGAAGAGTTTCTCGTCAGTAGCATATCCGCAAGCCAATGGGCAGGTCGAGGCTATAAACCAAACACTTAAGGCAAGCCTGAAGAAGAGGTTAGATGAAGCTAAAGGATTTGGCCCGAACAGCTCCTGCAAGTACTTTGTGCCTACCGAACTTCTCATAGGACCTCCATGGCGCATACTCCTTTTTCCCTAACTTTTGGAAGCGAGGTCGTACTTCCAATCGAAGCCATGGTAGCTACTAACAAGAAAAGGACATTTAATCAAGAACTGAATGATGGACTACTTAACGCATCTCTCAATCTGATTGAAGAAAAACAAGAGGAGTCACAGTTACAACTCGCCCATTATCAACAAAAAATCACTCGCTATTTTAATTCTAAAGTTTAGGGGCGCAACTTGGATTGGGCGACCTAGTTCTCTGAAGGGTCTTTTTGGCAAATAAAGGCCCTAAGGATGGTGTATTGGAGCCAAACTAGGAGGGACCATACCATGTCATAGAAGTTTTGCGCGAAGGAACTTTCTAGATAACTCGACTGAATGGGGAAGTAGTCCCACAGACCTGGAATGCTCTACATTTGAAAAAGTATTATCAATAGTACCATCATCAATGTAAGGCTTATTTATAAAAGTCATTTTTATTAAATAATAGATGTATTGTCAATTTCTTAGTGTTGTTATTGCAAGCTCGTGTTCTCGTATTTGTGAAAGCAACCAAGAAAGTTTATACATTCTAGTTACTTGGGGGGCACATAACCGAAGTTGAAAAAATTAAGCTTGCTCGGATAAGCTAAGAAAACTTAGAAGCTTGGATAAATTGATTATTCAAGGGATTTTTAAAGCTCGAGTTTTCAATAAACCTAGCGCGAATTAAGTTTAAATCATTTAAAACCCTAGACATAACCAGGTCCGAAACTTAGAAGTTTGGAAAAATTGATTATTCATCGGCCTTTTAAAGCTCGAGTTTTCAATAAACCTGGCGCAAACTAAGCTTAAATCATCAAAAACCTTGAATATAACTAAGTCAAAACCTTAGAAATTTGGGAAAATTGATTATTCAAAGGATTTTTAAAGCTTGAACTAAGATTAAATCATTAAAAATCCTGGATATAACCAGCTTCGAGGCCTGATTCTTAACAGGTTTGATACAAACAAGCAAAAAAAACTTGGATATAACCAAGTTCGATAATATCTATCTCAATCTAAAAGTCGATTCCTAAAATCTCGAATGTACAAGAGTCTAAAAATTCATAAGCATAAGAAGTTAATAAAGGACAAACAAATGGATCAAAAGTTAGATATATATTAAAATAAGGCAAATAAATATATTGTCACATCGAGGAGAAAAAACCTCGAACTAAGCCCGAAGGCAATTGTTTAATATCAAAAGACAGACAATAACAAAGAAAATCATATCATTGGACCCTGTTAACTCGCCCCACAGAAGTGACTTCCTCACTGTCTCCCTCCGCCGCTCCGGATGCCTCACCAGTCTCTAAGGCTTCTTGCATAAGTCGAGCCTTGAACTTAGCAAGGTATGCATCCCACAGCCCGGGTTGCTTGAAGGAGAAGTTCCCATCCTGGTTGAAGGCCTCAACTTGAATAACTTGGGGAGGTGGAGGCATATGTCGAGAAGGGGGAAGAGGAAGTTGCTCAGCAACGACATTAGCCACAGGAGCTGGCTCCTCAGCTGAGTTCGTGTCCTTACCCTTAGTTGGGGATTTTGAAGTATTCCCCATTGCAGGGGTGGTCTTCTTCACCACCCTGGGCCTCTTCACAACGGGGCCCGCTCCAGGATTTTTAACCTAAAAAGCAATCCTTAGGTTGGGAGCTCATACTTGTTCCATTTCTTTGCCAATAAATAACAAAGGGGCTTAGTTCACAAAAATTGTCAAAACATATATAAAGAAAGAGGAGATCAAGATCCTACCCTCCAAGCTAGGGGAGAAATCTATAATCACCAGCTTGGGTGTATGAACCGGGCCAAGCATTGTAACCCCTGGCTCTAGGAGTAATGGAGAGGAGGGAGAATCTAGAGGTACAATCTCTAAAATCCTAGGGGGTTCAGGTCCCTCCTCAGGGATAGATTCGTCTACATACTACCTAAATCTAGGAGCAAATTCCCCTTAGAGCAGAGAGGGCTATGTCCTAAGGTTGGTTCCATATTCTTCGAAAATAGATGACTTAAAGTGCAGTGTATTGTCAACAAAAATTATGCCTTTGGGGTGGCTATGGTCGTAGCACACCACCAAACGGTCCACGCATTGGAGGAGAGTGATGTTTAGGTTCGGATCAGTGGGGTGGCAACTAACTAGCTAGTTGGGGTTGAAACGAATTAACCTAAAGCAAGCAGCAGCCTGATCTAATTCCCTAAAAAGGTATGGGTTACCTTTGCCAGAGGGGCCGGCTACTGCCCCAGAAGTAGTTCACTCAGGATCAGGTCTCTGGTCTGCTTTGGGGGCCCACCTTTTTTGCACGAGAGGCACCTCATCCTCTTCCTCCTCGGTGTCCTCGGTGGCTGGCAAGGCCTCTTGAAAGGAGGGAAGCTCGGGGATCACTGGAAGAGGAGCCTGGGTCCTAAGGGCCATTTTTTTAACCTTGCCAATCAACTTATAGGCCAGCATCGTGACGTCATTCATGACTTGACGATAGTCCTTTTCACTGGGGTGAAGTCTGGACAGCTTCTCATACTGACCCCTGAGGGTCACAGATTTTCTCGTCCAAGCGAATATGGCTGCATGAAAAGAAAATTCAATCAGGACGTGTACAAGAAAAATATTTTAAGTAAAAGAAATAAAAGTTCCCGACCTGGATTTAGAAAGATGGAAGACTTACGAGGTCGGTTGAAGTAACAGTGTTCGTAATCCCTGTAGCCATTCGACATAAAGAATAAATCTTTATAGTTGTTTGGATGGCTGGGGAGCTCAATGACGGAGGCGGAGTTTGGAAACCGTGTGAGGTAGTAGAACCCGTCACCGGGTCCCCTCTAGTCGGGGCTTGCCTTGAGGCAGAAGAAGTATAATATGTCTGCTGGGGTTGGAACCTCCCACTCATTTCTCAAGAACAGATATTTCAGCCTCGCCAAAATTCTATATGAATTTGCCGAATACGACCTATGTCGATCAATCACAAGCATACACAATGCAATCAATGCAATAAACATATATATTGATGGGGTACGCAATCATAACTTATCTTTCAAATAAAAAGTTATAACAAATATATATATCAACATTGGGGCCCATGCCCTACTCTATGTGCCAGTGTCAGTTTTCTTACCTCAATTCCAGTAATAGAGGCAAAACAACCCAAGTGCGATCTCGTTCAGGCCTCTTTAGCCAAACCTATACACAATCGATCGAAATCATTTAACACCAAGCTTAGATCATCATTCCGACTCCAAATTAACCATATCTAAACTTTTCTTAGGGTCTAGAAATATAGAGGTTTTCACAGGCTTTACAACCATATAAAGAACGTCAAAATTTGACGTTGGGGTCAAAAGTTATGGCCTAAATACGAAACCTAAAAATTGTAATCTAAAATAGGGTTGGTGCCTTGGCGCCAAAAGAATCTCATTTTGAGTTGCAAGGCCACCTAAGATAGAGAGAAACCCTATCTCGAGGAAATGCATCCGTGCCAGGGCACTCACCAAACGGCGTCGCAGGGCCTCTAAGATAAATCAAGAAACCTTCATTTTTTCAACGATCTCTCAATCCCAAAACCCAACCAAATGACCCAAAATGGCCCCAAATCAACTAGGCAATCAACATACAACATCAACATATCACGAACACTCCTAATTACATCTTAACACTAACAATTGAAAAACTTAGGGTCAAAACACTAAAATTTCACCAAGTACACCATAATGAAATGAAAAACACCAAAATTATGGCTTACCTCTTTGAATCTTCAAAAATCCTTAAGCAATACAGATGCTAGCAGCTCCTAATCCCTCCTTTAACACCTCAAATTCCCTAGAAATGGGTCTTAAACTTTCCAATTGTGTGTGTTATTGGTGAGTTATGGCAAAACCAAATAATAGAGAAAGAGAGAAATGGACTTAATGTGAAACTGCTAGCTCCTAGGGTCGTTGGTCACTTATGTCTATTATCATGTTCAAATGACCATTTTACCCTTCCCAACAAATGCCTTTTAACCAAACCCAAGGGTGTTTTTGTCATTAACCTATAATTCCAACTAAACTTCAAATTATACCTCTAACTCCCAACTAAATAAATAATCAACCAAACACAAATATTTCCCCAAATTTACATTATTTCACCCATAGTCTAAAAGTATGTCAAATTTCCAAAATTTCCCTAGGCTCAACCTAAGCCTGGCATTTATCCCCATTTTTTCTTATCCTGCTAGCAACTCGAACATATCCACTCAGACCGAAAATCACAAATATATCCACATAATAATGTGGTCACTAGCACATAACACAATAATTACAATTATACCCTAAAAAGGTAAAAATTACGAAAATGCTCATTTTCAATAAAAGCGGGTTTTTAAACACACTAAATACACACAATCATGCATAAACAGTCATATAATCATATAACTCATATAATTAACAGATAATCACCCCACATGTCTTCCTGACACGCTAACCAAGGTACTAAACCTTATTAGGAGTTTTGGGACGCTACACTAACCAAACGGGGTATAAGTGGTAAGTACCATAACACCTTGGCAGGGACACCACCCTTAACAAAATTTGAATTCTTTTTCTTTTGCCATCTAAACTCACCACATATCGAACATGCAATGGCATCCATAAATCTCTTTCAATATAGGATGTAATCGTTAGGACAAACATGTATTGTTTTCATATTCCATGACTAAAGAACACAATATCTTCTTTGGCTCATAAAAATTCGGGTGCATCTCATTAACTTCGGGTAACAATTCCCCTAAGAAAGAAAGTAACTTTGAGAAACCCTTAATAGAAATACCATGTTTGGCCTTCGAATTATACTACCTAACAAGAGTCTATAATTTAGTGAACCTTTTACAATTAGGGTATATAGGTTTATCAACATCTTCTAAGTGTTAGGGTTTATGCCCTAAAAGCATGAGAAAATATATTTTATTGATTTAAATGAAAGTATAATTTTATTATATTTGAATGTTATACTTATTGTTTGAATAATTTTTATAAATATCATAAAGTTCCATATTCACTTATGAGGATATAATCTTGTACTATGAGAGAATTAAGATCATATATAATGAATAAAATAGTTAGCAACGTATTAAAGTAAAGAATCTCTACTGAATGGTTGCTAGTACGGTTTACTAAGCATATGGGATGCGAGTAATCTATATTCAGATTATTGATGTAGATAGACATCTTGGTAAATGTATTGTATATAATAGTGATTATATATGACATGGCCGATATGAACTAATTATCCTTATAATAGATGATAATTTGTTGATCACACAAAATCTTGAGTGATCATGAACTCTAGTTTGTGTTTATTGAATCTTTTGATTCATTCATTAAGATTTCTAGATATAATGAGGCTAGTGACTTTTGTTTTGTAGATTCAATATCATGAATTGCTAGGAACATGATTTTACAATAATGGAATACATGCTTTCCTAATAGATGTTATAATTGTTCCATTAAGGGTTAATTCTAGGACTAAATAGTTATTGAGCTAAAATCTATAATTTGATTATATTGGTTCCCTTAAGGGTTAATTAGAAGGGTAAAACGATAATTTTGACCAGCTTTAATTAAAGAACCAATAAATGGAGGACAAAACTACATTTATTGATTACATCAATGGACTACAAGAAAAAAATTTGTAAATATAATTCTATAAATACTTAGAGTGTAATTCCATATTTATAGTGGAGTAATCATTGAATTAATAAATAAGAATTTGACTAATAATCTAGTTTATTGGAGCTTCATATTATAGGTCCATGGTTCATGGGTAGTGTAACGCCCTGGTTACCCCAGAATAGTTACGGTGAATGGTGAACCGAAAATTTGACCCGCTACCCGAGTCCTTTGGTCAAAAACGTGCTCTAAGTGCTATTATCAGGCTAAGGTGGAAAACCAATAAAAAGGAAAGGATATATTTTATTAAGTACATAAAACTGTTCATGGGCCCATAAAAACATTTACAAGTTATTTACAACTCAAAATGGTCATTACTGTTTCAAATTTACAAACCCGCCGACCTAAGCGGCAAAAATAGGGTAAACCCCCTAGTTCCTCTGAGAACTCCTTGGCCGTGGTGGTCAAGCGGCCACATATGTACACATCACCACCTAAGCTCTCCACTCAAGGCTGGGTGAGCTTTTCTTTCCCTTTACCTGCACCACATAGCACCCATGAGCCAAGGCCCAGCAAAAAAACACAATATAGCATGATATAATATCAACAATGATCATAATAAGCATTCAGGACTATCAGTCCAAACAGTTAAGTGACACTTGCAAAAGTCACTAAGATGGGTACTGCTTCCTTAAGCCATGTGACGATAGGGTCACCGGAGCTTAACAGATAAGTGAACCTTTCACTAGCTTAAACAGGATAGGTGCATGGTGACTAGTCACCAACATAACCTTCCTCATGACCATAGAGTCATAACCCTGGAACATCGTTCCCTAGCCATGTGACAAACGGTCAACTGGGCCTTAGGCCCTGGCTCTGAGTAACTATTCTTAGACTAGTCAAGCGCTTATAAGATTCATAGACTTTAGGGTCAGTCCAGCGTTAATGCCTTAGAGTCATTCAATACTGATATCGATTAGATCTAATCTTCATTCGGCCCTGCGTTCAGGACGCTTATGTCGTTTCTGACTCTTAGGTCAGTGTCCCTGACTAGTCAGTGCCATATACAAGTAAACAATATTCGCTAGCATTTAATATGAAATCCATGTCCACATTTATCAAGCAACATGCCTCAATAACAATCATGCATGTCACATACACAGGGTGCAATTTTCTTACCTCAGGTTCGAGCGAGAAATATAATAAGAACGACTCCTGGGAACGATCAACCTTTTCGTTCCTTAGCGGTTACCTAATCACAACCAAGTATAACCTCCATTAATGAAAATCAACATGGAAAGGGTCTTAACCTAAGCACCATTCTCGGGACCTCGAAACATGCCCACACGGTGAGTAGATTCGATCCCGGGCCTTAAGGATTGAAACCCCAAGCCAAAAACCCTTAAAAATACTCAAAACGGGACTTTGAAGAAACAGAGTAGCGCTGCTCCCTAGCACCCCAGTGCTATTCTCAGAACCCCCAAAACGCCCAAATGCCTCCTGTGTAGTGCTGTAGCGCCCTAGGGTGGGCGCTATAGCGCTACCTCCAGACCAGATACCCCTTGAAACCTCCTTCTTCAACTCCTTCGATTCTAACTTGATTCCAATGCTTCCAAATCCCATTTTTGGTGCCAAATGAACCCAAAAACAATCCTAACATACCCCAAACATCACAAACATAAGAACCCTAGCCAAATCTCCAAACTAAACCAAGTATTCAACCTAGAAATCACACCTGTAAACCAGAACTAAAACAGAGCAAACCAGGGAATTCAATGGCTAGAAACTTACCCAAAGCTCAGCTTATGATGCTCTTCAATGGAGGAACACTCTCCCAAACTCCTAAGGCTTACTTCCCAATCTTCAATCCTCAAGAATGGTTCAAAAATCTCAAAGGAAATGAAGGGAATGATGGTACGAGAAGGCTCTTGAAGAAGCTCTGCTTTTCTACCTCTTTCACAGCTCAAAAATGGTTTATATCTATCCTAGGGGTAAAAATACCAAAATACCCCTAGGTCAATTAAAGGTTTCTAAAGGCTCCCAAGGGCAAAATTGGTATTCCCCACCTATCTCGTTAATCATAATTAACGCTCTCCAATCCCCGCTATTCTCGATAACCTTAAACACCAATAATTTATATCCCGTTACCCTTTAATTCTCGGTAACACTCTAACCATTAAAATCACCCTGAGACTCATCCCGAGCCCCGAACTTAAACCTGTTATGACTAGACCGCTAATTAATAATCCAAGATCATCTCATGCCGAATAGCTCGAACAAACCCACATTATAATGTGGTCTCAACAATTTATCACTGATATGCATACAAATATACAATTATACCCTCAACGGACCAAATTACCATCACACCCTTGTAATTAGAATGTGGATCCACATGCATGCATTTAACATCATATTATAAAATAATTCACATATACATGCATTTATCAACTAATGGCATAATTAAGCAAGTATGGCCCTCCCGGCCTACTAATCCCGCCATTAAACCACATTGGAAAATTCAGGGCATTACAGGTAGCATCTGCCCTACACTTTCAATGGTAAAGATGTCACAATGAAGATTAATAGAGAAAACGACTAAATTGCAATGGAATTAATTTTCCAAGGCAAAGAAACAATTATGTGATAATTATGGGCAATTGATTAATTGTGAATTAATCAATTAATTAACTAATTAGTTTTTATTTGAAAATCTTTATATTAGTTAAAATAAATATTAATTATATTTTGTGATAGTTTAATTATTATCTTATTATAAGATAATTATTTTTAAAAATATAGTTTTTTAAGATAAGGTTAATCTTGAATTAACTCATAGTTATTTCAGAAATTAAATATGTTGTCCTAAAATTAACTAAACAAACAAATGAGAAAATTAGGGATAGCATAATGTGCACATGCCACTCACTGTACCATAATGTAAGTGGTGCCACACATGTCTGTGCCACATCCCTAAGATTTGAATT
Organism: Humulus lupulus; assembly: GCF_963169125.1. Lineage (NCBI taxonomy): Eukaryota > Viridiplantae > Streptophyta > Magnoliopsida > Rosales > Cannabaceae > Humulus > Humulus lupulus. The sequence goes on from NC_084793.1 coordinate 104,104,786, forward strand.
ATGAATTTCAAATTAATTAATTTATTTAATTATTAATTATTCTTTTGTAAATATGATTTAAATTAAATAATTAATTGGTTATAACTGATCATTTTTAATTTAAATAATTAAAGAATATTAAAATTGTTTTAACTATCTTTATAAACCTGAAAAGAAGTGATTCTTTTCTAAGTAAGTTGTTTCTTGGTTATCAAACTCTCTCAAAGAAAAAGAAATGATAGAATTTCAAAACCTAAAATCCTGAAAGTTTCCATAGCTCGCTCTATTCTCAATCATCTTTAGATCTCAAGTGTTGAGAACATCTAGTGAGCCTAAAAATCAACATGTGAATCCTACATACCCACATACATCCTTGTGTGAGAGGAACGTCCTAGAAGGCTAAGGTGTAAGTTTTCATAAGGATAGGAAGATCAATCGTTGAGTTTTACAAAAGTCTCAAGGATTCTTGATAGGGTATGAGAGGTAATCTCTATAGTCTTATATGTGTTAATTTAATGTAGGTAAAATATGTATGATCCTTGCTAGTATTAATAATTTTTTAAAATCCCCTCCCCTACTTTCTATGGAGTACTTTGATGTTTTTCTATTTAATACCAACACTAAGATGTTTTAAAAATTTACTAGATCCACAAGGGATTCATATTGTTCCTCATCAATCATTTATGCAATGGTATTTTCTTCATAATCTAATTCTACATCATTATTCTTTTTAGAGGTTCCTTCATCTCTAAGATTAACTTTTTCTCCATGAAAAAACCAAACCTTATAACTCTTGTCTATCCTGCTACTAAATAAGGGTATTTCACTCTAATAAACTTAATCATCACAATGCTACCACACTTAAGACACAGACAAGGAACAAAATCAAGATTTCTAATTTTCTTTCATACAACTATAGGAAATACTCAACACCTTCCTTATATTTCTCGGATAGCCTATTTGATGATAACCAATCTCTATCCATTGTCAATTTGTTAAGAAACAACACAAACAAGCCAAAAAAATTCAAATTTTGGCAAATGTTCCTATATTAAAACTATATATTTACTATATTAAAAAATAATTGGGTAGCATCTCCCCTATTTTAATAGCATATCCAAAATCATATAGTACATATAGACATTACATAATACACAAAAATCAAACAACCAATCCACACGCATAAATATTAATCAATATCAAACATGAATAACTATTAATGTTATTATCTTGAAAAAAAATGGGCATCATTAATTTCCCCTATTTCTACAATATTTTTCAATTTTAAAAAGTACCTATTCACAACATATAATACACAAATATCAAAAAATCAAACAACATGCATAATTCCAACCTTATATAACTGCAACACATAGTCCTAGAACATATATTCACTAATTTTTAATCCTAAATTCCATTAAGTTTAATATCACTATATCTTTCAATATATGTACTATTAATGTTTTAGTAAATTACCTCATTCAAGATAAATGATTAGCCTTCAAATGGGAGCACCACCAAATCCAATAAACCACAAAAAAAAAAAAATAATCCTAACAACAACTAAACATGAACAATTATAAATAATTACATAATTATTTTTTAAAAATTTCATACAATACTATAAGTTTCTCGATTCTCATAAATTAACCTAACTTTAATAAAAATATTAATTTAGTAGTTCTCAATTTCTAAATTCTCATAACAACAAATTAACCTAACTATCGATTTCATAATTGCAAATGTCAATTTTCAATTTTAATTCCAATTCTATAAATTAACCTAACTTTATAAAAAAACAAATTTATTTTTTCAATTCCCATAATTATATCATTTTCACAAATCTCAATTTCTAAATTCTAGGAACTACAATTTAAACTAATTATGAATTTTACAATTTCAATATTATCAGATTTAATTCAAATTCTTAGAATATCTAACTATATTAAAAAAAATAAAAAACAATTAACCTCACCTCTGTGGAGGTGGCGAAGGGCAGAGGCTCTCAGACTTTCAGAGACTTTGGGTGGAGCTGTGGAGGCCGCGAAGGGCAATGAAAGGGCAGAGAGAGGCTCAAGTACCCTTGTAGGATGGGAACAAGGCTGGGTTTTATGGAGAGAGGTTGGGTTCTCTTGCGTCGTCGATGTTTTTGTCTTCAGTTTAGAAAGAGAGGAAAGAGTGAGGGAAAGGTCGAGATAATGGCTTATGAATTTGGGCCAAGCATCAGTGCAGAACCGACACTATACCAAATAAAATCAAACCGTACATTTTGATTAAAATTCTTTAGCATCGGTGAACATATAAATGATAGGTTAGTAACCTTTGTTTTTTATATGCAGTGGCGTCGGTTCAAAACCGACGTTATTGTCCCTAATAAAGCAATTAGGTCAGTCAATTGCGTAGTCCCTCTTTTGGCATAGTGAGAGTTACCCAAATAAGAAAATAAAATAACCTATCACACAATCAGAGAACAGTTAGATTAAAATCGTACAAACAAAAAATCAAAGAATAAAATTCCATAACACCAACCCCATGTCTGAAAAATCCAATAAAGTATTCACTTCATAAGGACATGGTCATCACCAACCAATTAGCTTCACATTACTCAAAATTGGAAAACAAAAGCAATACTCCCTTTCCGTCAATTTGAACATATGACATATGGAAATTGGTTTATCTTAAGGAAATCCTGAAGAGAAACATATGACGGAATAATCATCTTTGGAAGAGAAATTGACGATGCTAAAAAGTCTGATTTGAACATCGTCCATCTTGACATCGTTTTTGGACAAGGAGTCGTCCATTTCTAGATCTGAGAGAACTTTGAAGCCATTCTTACTTAGTTCTTGTTGAGGAACAATGAATTTTGTTTCCTTTGAAGAATTAGGATTTGGTAAGTGAAGCTTTCAACTAAATTATTAAAAAAAATAGAAGCAGAGATTGAGTCGGTTCATTGATTCAGTTCAGAACCTTTTTTTATTATTTTATTATTTTTTTTTATATTTTTTAAGAAAGAGAAGTAAAATAATTTTTTGTAACAAATAAAAAATAAATAAAAAGAAGCGAATGTTATCAAATGGTAAAGCACACCATAATTTATGTTTGTTTAATGTATATTACACATCTATCTAAATATCAATTGTTATAAAAAGAGTTGTATGGGTGTAGGCTATTCGTACGCGCGCACCACAAAATTATCCCATAGTTATATTTTTACAAGGGAAATTTGGGTAATTATGCAATAAATTGGGTCCCATTACAAAATTATCCCACCCACTATTGATATGTCAATTTGGTTCTATTTTTTTCCTTAGTTTCCAAAATACCCCTTGCATTTTTTTCTCACTCTTTCTCTCTATTCTCTTGGTCTCTTCCTATTCTCTCCCTCACTCTCTCGTTCTCAAAACCAAAACCCCTAAAAAAATCCCAAATCTCTTCTCTAATCTCTCGGTTCCAAAACAAGAATCCCAAAAAAAACCCCCAAATCTTCCATTGGCATTGCTCGGATCTTTGTCGTGGTCATTGGTGTGTCAAAGGGGACGAACGGAGGAGGCGATGACGTCAGAGGAGGCAACGACGTCGAAAGGGACAACCCATACCTCGAAGAAGCCACCCAAAAGAAGGCCCAGGTGAGTCCTCGATCCAATTCTGGGTTTATTTGTTTGTGACTGTTTTTATTTTGAATTTTTGGTCATAGGTTAGATCGGGTTTGTTCATAGAAAAATCTGGGTTTTTTTTTCAAATCTTTCCCTCCACCATGATAAAAAGCGACGAGCCTAGATAGACCTCGACAACTGTAACCTCGATAGTTCTAGACACCTCGATAAAAATCGATAAAATTTTTAGATGTAAGATTTGTACTAGTTCGATAGACTGCGATGGGGCTCGATTGATCTCGACAGGATCTGAGGGATGTGACCTCGACATGCCTCGATAAACCTCGATAGAAATCGATAGGCTTATTTAGGTGTAGAATTTGACTGGCCTCGACAGGCCTCGATAGGACTCGATATAAAGTGAACAATTTGGGAATTTGTAGGATTTTGTGTGTCTCGATAGACCTCGATATAAATTGATAGGCTTATTTATATATAGAATTTGAATGTGCCTCGATAGACCTCAACATGTCTCGACACAACTCGATTGTACATAAATGTAGAGGTTACCGTGACAGGCCTCGATAGGCCTAGATGATTGCTTTATTTAATTATACCTCGACAAGTCTTGGTGTGCGTCGATAAAAATAGTTATGCTTTGAACATGTATTTCCTCGATATTAGGGATGGGCATGGGTTTGGTTGGCTGGGTTGGAGGTGTTTGAATGAGCCAACCCAATTACATCGACCTAAAGAATTCTAACCCATTTAAAACATTTTTAATATATAACCCATCCCTACTAATTACATTATGGGTTGGGTTGGGTTGAGTTATAACCCATTTAAAAAAATCTATTTAAAATCTAAACAATAATGTAGAAAAGATGATCAAATTAAAATCTAAAATAAAGAAAATAATGTCTTAGTAGTTTCTACTACTAGTTAGTACTTAACAACTCAAAAATTACAGTCATCCAAATTCAAAACACAAGTCTTAAAATCATTACAATCATCCATAAAAGTAAGTAGATAGTTCATAGAAATTTAAACAGAGTAAAAAAAAGCTTGAATCCATCAATGAACAATGGCGATGGGTGCATTAGTCTTCTCTTTTGTTGTCGCTTTGTCCTTAAGTTTGTTGTCTACAATTCAAAAACCAAATTTAAACACTTATTGAAAATAAAAAACAATAAAGAAAGGACATTATTAAGAAGCCATTTTATTTACCTTCTTCAAGAAACTCATAAGCTTGTATATCATCCAAATACTCCCTTGTTTGAATCTCTTCATGACTCCCCTTCAACCAATTTTGAGTGCAAACTAGTGCCTCCGCCATTTTTGGGCTCAAAGAACTCCTAAATGAGTCTAAAATACGTCCACTAGTACTAAAGGAAGATTCAGAAGCCACAGTAGACACAGGTATAGCAAGAACATCTTTAGCAATCATAGGCAGAATCTTAAACCTTTGAGAATTATCCTTCCACCAAAGTAGGATATCAAATGAGGAAGTCAATGGATTGATAGTTTCTTCAGCTGAGTACTTATCAACATCATTCATTTTTTCAGTCACAAACATCTGTTGTTGTTGCAATTAATTTTCCAATAATCTCCTCCTAATAGTTTCTTTGACACCACCCTTTGGTGGTGAGTCACTTTTACTTACCTAAACATATAAACAAAAAGAAACACAAAGTTGACGTTAGAATACAATAACATACATAAACAAATCATAATAAATAAAAAACCAACAACTAACCTTGTCACCATCGCTCTCACCCTCAACATTATAAGAATTGTACATTCGTTGAAGGATTTGTTCCACCTTGACAACAATCTTGGCAACAGTTTCAGCATCATAAACAGTCTCAAAACATTCATTCAAATAATTCAACTTGTATCTTGAATCAAGCACAACAATAAAAAACAACATGGAATTGATGTTCTCTGCACTACCACAATATTTGTCATATTTCCTTTTCATACTAGCAATCATGGTGGATAACAAAGGATCACTACTACTAGCTAAGTCACTCAATTGTGTATGAATCTCACAAATATCATGATAGAAACTGTTGGACGTTACATGAAATGTGCCACTAAACTTTAGAGTAACTTCATAAAAAGTTGAGAGAAATTTGACAAATATAATAACACTCTCCCAATAACTAGAAGTTGGCGGCCCAACCCTTTTCTTCCCATGTTCATTTTTCATAAAGAAACTCACAAATTTGTCATCTTCCTCCTCATATCCTACAAAAAAAAATTCAAATTTAAGAGCCACATCTAACATCATTAAAGTGGAGTTCCACCTTGCAGGCACATCTAAAACCAACCCCCCCTTGTAATCAATTTTTTCCCTATCCACACAAGCCTTGAATTTTAGCAACCTTGCAGGAGATGACCGAATGTATCTTACACAATTGCGAATGGCAACAATTGAATCATGCATGTCTTTCAACCCCTCATTCACAACTAGATGTACTATGTGCGCACCACACCTTAAATGCATGAACTCGCCGTCAAGAACAGATCTATTCCATGCATTCACCCTCCTCTTCACGAAACCAACAACCACATCATTAGCTGATGCATTATCAACAGTCACAGCAAAAACCTTTTCTATTCCCCATCCCAACAAACAAGCCTCAATCACCTTACCGATTGTCTCTCCTTTGTGATTGGAAATTTGACAAAAAATTATAATTCTTTTTTGCAAATGCCAATCACTATCAACATAATGTGCAGTGAGACACATATAAGCCATTTGGGTGGAAGAGGTCCAACAATTAGTGGTTAAGCATACCCTTTGCCCATCTCTAGTTAACTCTTCCTTTAATTTAACACTCTCATCACAAAATAATTGATATATATCCCTAGTCACAATCCTTCTACTATGGATAACAAATTTTGGTTGCAACTCCTGAACAAACTCTTTAAAGCCTTCACCCTCTACAACACTAAAGGCTTGCTCATCCTTCACCACAAACTTAGCTAAGGCTTTCTGACATCTCTCCTTATTAAAGGTCACAGCCACCAAATTTCCCCCATTATCATTAGCACTTTGAAAGCTAAGCAATTTCTATTTTTTATCAGCCACCCTATAAGGATACTTCTTAAATTGATTGTTCAAATGTACCCACAAACTACTTGTTCCAACTCTCCTACTATCACAAGCATAGTCTTTCCAACAATAGTTACAAGTGCATCTAGGATCGTTTGGATTCCCACCCTTCACTTTCTTAAAGTGATCCCAAACTGTAGAGTTCCTAGTAGGCTTTTTCCTAGTTGTGGGTGGTTCACCACCGGCTTCTTTTTTGGGTGACTTAAGATCAATAGGAATAGTGTTTGGAGTTGTGTTTGGAGTGGGTTTTGGGGTAGTGTTTGGGGTGGTGTCTACGGCATCATGCACTTCACCTAGTTGGGAGGAAGTTGGGCTAAGAAACTTGTCCATCACTCCTACATTACACATATTAAAAACAATACCTTATTTCATCACTAATTTATTTAAGCAAATATCAAAATATTTTCAGCACTTATATGATTTTGAGCAACTAAAAAATAATTAACAATTCCAAACAAAATATTCAATTATTTCAGCACTAATTTATTTGAGCAAATATCAAAACATTTTAGCACTTATATGATTTTGAGCAAATAAAAAATTATAATTAATAATTCCAAACGACATTAAATTATTTCATAACTTATTTTAGCAAATATCATAATATTTAACACTTATTTCAGCACTTAACAAATAAATAGTTTTAAAATATGAAAAATATGCATAAATAATCACATATTTCAGCCTTAGCTTTTTTTTTTTTAGGAAACAATTTCAGCAACCAATATGTTCGTGAATCACCATCAAAACAGTATTAATCAAATAATTATAGAAAAAATATACCTATTCCTTGAGATTTAACACTTTGACAACAATATTTCTCATCTTTCTTTAGGCTTTGACAATATCAATCAGATCCTCCTAGTGTATAAAAATAACATAGTTTAGCAATAATATAAAATACAATTAACAATATTAATAAACAAAATTACATTACAGAATATAACAAAGTTTTTTTAGTTAGTTTCACCAAATCAAAATAATAATACAAATTACAAAAGTTAATAATATATATTGAGTTAATTAGTTTTATATATATATATAACACATAATATATATTTAAAACATATATATATAATATAATACATAACATAATACTTATATATATACTTATAATATATATAATACTAAGTATAATATATAACACGTTACATAGTTTTATATATATACTAATATATATATACTTATAATATATATACATATAATACATAATATATATATATATACCTCGTGTTGGTGGCTAATTCGTGTGTGACCTCACGGTGGAGACTCCACCTCCGTCAACCGCCTGCCCGCCTGGAGGAGCGACGTGCTCTTGGTCGACTGAACCCTCCGTGAGCAATCTCCAGCAGCAGTCAAGGACTAGTCAAGGATGGAGTGGTAGAGTAGTCGAGGAGCCGCCGTGAGCTTCGCCTGGAGACGGAGTGGTGGAGCAGTTGAGGAGAGCTTTGTCGCCTGGAGCCACTATGAGCTTCGCCTCTAGAGACTAGACAGACAACAATAATAGTAACTTGATGGAGAGTGGTGTAGCCGTAGAGAAGAGAAGGGAGAAAGGCTTAAATGTGATATGTAATATGCATTATGTAATAGAATTTTAGGGTTTAGTATTAGGGTGGGTCAATCCAGGTTGTGTATATTGGGTTAGGAATCCATTGGGATGTGGCCAACCCATTTGACTTCGGGTTGCACCTTCAAGGGCCAAATGGGCTTTAGCCTGCTCTTGTTCGACCTAGTCGGTCCAATTCCGGGTTAGGTTGGCCACTTTGGTCTGCCCAATCTCAAAAATGCCCAGACCTACTCGATATGTCTCGACAAGCCTCGATGGGCCTCGATTGTTACTAGATTGCTTAAAAATGTTATTAACATTTTTTTTTTGTTTCATATGCCTAACCTTATTGTGCCGTTGGAGAAGCACTTTCTTCCTCGTGTTACTTATAGGGGTATTGCTTACTTGGATACCCTTATAGAGAAGTTTGGAAAGCATGGGTTGATTGAACGGGCAAAGGCATGCCCATTAGGATAGTTCTTTAATACCAAGGCCTTTTTCTTTGGGTCCTACTGCACCAGTTTATGTTGCGTGAGGTGAAAAAGAAGAAGCTTTAATAGGGTCAACTCTACGTGGGCAACAATCTATGTAGATTTGGTATTCATGAGTTTTCCTTGGTTACCGCCCTAAATTTTAGCAAGACGTCATCCATAGATGAGTTGAAATAGCATCTTTCCAGTAATTAGATCATCTAGGAATATTTTAATGGTGAGGCGAATGTTAGTTTCGGTCAGTTGGAAGATGCTCTGAAGACCTCGACAAACCCAGAAGAAGCATTTAAGTTGGGTTTATGCTACTTGATGGAGGGGGTGTTGTATGCCCTTGAAAAGACAACCAGCATATGGGGTGATTCACTGAAGCTGGTTGAGGATCTTGATTACTTTTTCAAGTGTCCGTGGGGGAAGTTGTCCTTTAAGATGTTGATTAGAGGAGTTCAGAAAGACATGAAGAAGCAATTGAAACTCTACGGGGACAAGAAGAAAGAGGGTTCAGGGATACAACAGAAGGAGTCAAAGTACAATTTCTATGGCTACGCCCCCGCACTTCAGTATTTGGATTTTGAGGCCATGCCAAATATTGGGAGGAAATTTGGTGAAAAGAGTGGGAACCAGATTCCCAGGATGCCTAGTTAGTCTACCAAAACTGATATCATTCTTTCCACAACTCAGTTGATTTCGTTGTTCGGCAAGACTCAAGTAAGTTCAACTTTATCTTCTTAAATGTGACAAATTAATTTATCGACGGTTTACTTTATTAAAGTATTTCTAACATATTTTATTTGTTAATGCAGTTGGTAGTATTTTCCATGTTGAAGTCACGTCCCGGTGAGGTGGACTACTACAATAACCTCCCAGGTGTTGATGGTCAGTTATTCCCTGAGTTAGGATCAGTTGTAGTGGAGGCTGAGACCTCAGTACAGAAAGTAAAGCCCGAGAATGATGCAAAGAAGCTAGCAGAGGTTGCAAATGCAAGTTCTAGATTTTATGAGGATGCTCCGAGGGTTATGAAGGGCACTACATAGGCCACTGCACCTTCCTCTAGTAAGGTTTACCAACTTGATTATGAGAAGTTGATGTAGAGGCTCCAGAGGATTGAGGAGGGCCAGTCTGATTATGCACAGTTGGTGCAGAGGCTTTAGAGAGTTGAGGAGGGCCAGGCGACTTTACTTAAGAAATAGACTACGATCATGGATCAATTAGCGCAGTTGATTTTAGTGGTCTCTGATCGATCCAGGGAACAAATTCAACCCACCCACCCACACTTTGATACAAAGTCAGATGTTCTGCCTCATGAATACGAGCCCGATGATCCACCTTCCACTCCACATCCCCAGACATCTGTTGTTGCTAGTGATGCCGATAGTCCTAGTGTACGAGTGTTACAGCCTGAGGAGGCAGCTGGCCTTGAATTTATTAGGAAGAATTGCAAGCCTAAGCGTTATGATGACTTCACCGACCCTACAAAAAGGCCAAGACCAGATAAACAGGCACTAGTTATGGACCCTTTGAGGAAGTGTGACCAACAGCAAGAGAAGAGTTTCCATAAGTGGCTGATCGGGAAGATTGACAAAAAGAGGGATTGATTTGTCCATATTGGGACGCATGTCGTGGCATGGTTCTTACAGTTGTACACCATTCGTATTTGGCTTTATGACTTGGTATGTATATGACAATGATGTTTTATATTCAATCCTTAAACATAATGATGGTATTGACAAATTTCCATGGTTTTTCATCATATTGATGTCGCTCTGCACATGCTACGCCGTCGACACCGCTTTTATCACGTCGCACTTCAGCAATCTGCTATTATCATGTACACCACCTTCCCCAAGGTGTGTCTAGGTCATTGGAATAATTTCAAGCTAGCTGGGGAAAAGTATACAATGGATGAGGACGTGCTTAAATTGTTGAAGTGCGACCCAAATCAATACCTCATATCTTGGGCAGTTGTTGATGAAGTATATTTTGCCTTGCACATCCCACAAGCAAAGCATTGGGTCACCATTGAAGTGTCCATTCCATTGTGGTGCATTAACATATATGATTCCAACCATACTATGGTCAGTCAGTCTGTGTTGGCGGAAGTCATTAAGCCTTGGTGTTTATTGATGCCTTCTTTGTTGTTCAAGTCTGGCTTATTTGACGACCATGACGAGCTCCAGTTGTAACCTGTCCATAAACCAAAGCCATTCCAGTACCATCGTCATCACACCGAGGAGGTGCCTCAGACTATGACATGGTATTCCCTTATTTAATTAGTGGTATTTGAAATATTTTTACTGAATTTAATTATACAATATTTATTTATAATTGACACAAATTCACTTATATGCAATGGGGATTGTGGTATGTATGTCATCAAATATCAAGCATTTGATTGCTAGGCTACCACTCGATATCATTACCGATGCGAAGATGCAGAATTTCAGAATCAAATGGTGTGTGGACCTATTTTATCAGACATTGGCACCGTGATTATATTTTTTTGGTAAATGGTTCGATGGGTGAACATTATTTTTTTGTACATACTCGGAAAAAATATGTATTTATCACTAATATTCTACCTCAATCCGTCTCGATAGAACTCGATTAGGCTCGACCCAAAATTTTAACTAGTATTAAAAAATACAACTAAAATCACATAAACCCATCTGCCTCGACAAAAATCGATAGGGTAAACAAACTGCCTCGATGGGCCTCGCCAGCACCATCTAAGGACACTCAAAAATGTTAAAATTAATCTACCTCGATGGGCCTTGATGTTACCTCGACAGGCCTAGATGGGGCCAAACCAAGCAATGAACATAGAGACCTCGATGGGCCTCGATGCTACCTCGACAGGCCTTAATAGGGCCAAACCAAGCAATGAACATAGCTACCTCGATGGTCCTTGAAGCCACCTTGACGGGCCTCGATGGGGCCAAACCAAACAATGAACATAGCGACCTTGATGGGCCTCAATGCTACCTCAACATGCCTCGATTGGGCCAAATCAAGAAATGAACATAGCTACCTCGATGCTACCTCGATAAACCTTGATAAGGAAAAATCAAGGCATGAACTTAGTGGCCTCGATGGACCTCAATGCTACCTCGTTAGATCTCGATGGGACGAAATCAAGATCTCAACATAGCGGCCTCAATGGGCCTCGATGCTACCTTTGTAGACCTCAATAGACCTCGAGGCCCCAACGAGGTGTGTCGAGGCCCATCTATATCCCAGTGACATTAATTCATACACCACAATTTTGCATACAACAAAATAACAACACATTGATAGGACAATGTTTAAAGCAGGACTTCCTATTGTGCCCACTACCACCACATCTGCTACATTTATGTGGCTAGACGACATTTTCCTTGCTAGAAGGATAGGGTTGTTCTTCATCATACCCAATTTCTTCTTCTTCGGCCTTCCTACAAGATTTTTCTCAACAGGGATGCCGACAAGCATATCTCTGATGTTATTAGGGATCACCCATTCATCCTCATTACCAACAGGGTAAATAGTTTCCTTATAAGTTTCTCTCCATGACTCGATTCTGTAGTAAGGGGAACACAATGAGTAGATACTAACACTCCTTTTTCAAGCTGCAGCAAATGCATGGAAATATGGTATCCCAATGGTTTGGAACATGCATCAGGAGCATGATTTTGTGACCAAGTACACCTCACAATCACCATCAACCACAAGAAAATTCATGATGACCAAGGACTTGGACATCTAGGAAATTTACTTTCAGACCCATTTGCTTCAAATCTGCCTCCATCAGGGGTGCTAACACAGTTGTTGCTGCTTTTTCACGTCTATCGGAAAACTAGGTCTGTAGAGTGAATTGTATGAATTCAGGAAAAGTTGCAACTAGAAAGCTCCTTGCCTCCTTGGTTTTATTGTTAAAGCTTTCTGTGTAGTTGCTCGTTAGGATATTGTATCAATTTCTGAGAAAATAAGCGCGAGTCCACCTTTCAAAACCAATTCCCTCAAGATATTGACCAATGGGAGGATCATTTACCTTAATCTTTTTAAAGAACTTGTGAAATTCTGTCTTTCGATACGCATACGCTGCACACCACATGATGTCTTGATAGTGGTCGGTTTTGAATTTTGCCACCACATTCATACAGATGTGGTGGTAAGAAGCACCATGATAGGCATCTAGGAACACAACCTCCAAAGCATTAGTAATGCTTGCATATGCCTATTCAATACAAAGGCTAGGTTGTCAATGTCCCTTATGGCTTCCTTCAATTTTCTAATGAAATAAGTCCAAGAGTTATGTTTCTCATTGTCCACCAGGCTTAACACAATTGTAAAACAAATGGTTGTTCACATCCAATGCAACAACACAGAGCATGTGGCCACCATACTTGTTCTTCAAGAACGTGTCGTCCACATGAATGACAAGACAACAATACTGGAATCCCCTCCTATAAACACAAAGGGAAAAGAAGCAATATAAGAAATGACCATCTTCGGCTACAAAATTAGTATTTGTACCTAGATTCTTCTGATCCAACTAACACACGTATCCAGGAAACTTGGAGTATGAATCCTCACATGTGCCTCTAACATACATAAGTATCATTTCTCTGCATCTCCAAGCCTTCTTATAGCTCATTTCGACCCCAAAATTTTGCTTCATGTCCTCCCTTATGTTTTTTTCCATGTACCGAGTACCATCGGTAGCAACTTTTGTCCTGATTAGGCGGCCAACAAGACATGGTGCTGCTTGACGGTGGTCCTTCTCTCGAATTTCCTGTGAGCAAGTGTGTAGATCGTTGTACACAGTAATCTCAAACATTTCAAAGTACATTTTTTTCTTCCCTCACTACAAGAAATTCGGCCTTTACCTACCAATATTATTTGTGGGTAAAAATGTTGCATTGGTAGGTAAATGTCTTTCCCTACATATTTTGACCAATAACCTATTGGTAGGTAATAGTTAGTCGAGAAATGTATTATTACCTACGATTAGTATATTGGTAGATAAAAATCACGTGGACCCCACAAAAATGAGTCAGCTGCCATGAGATAGTGTTTGACGTGGCATCATACGTGGCAAGTGATGTGGCACCTAACGCAACAATTATGTGTCAGATAAAGGATGACGTGTCATCCAATGTGGCACATGACATGGCTTAGTGGTCATTTTCTTACATATGGCAGTAACCTATTGGGCCACGTGACGTGCTCTCAAAGGGTCATGTGACGTGATCATTAGGCCACATGGCATATTCTCATTGGTCTACATGATTTTTTTATGGATTAAATACATGAATTGTTCTAGTTAGGTTGAATAAATTTTTTATTAATGTTTAAGTAAATAGCAACTTTTTATTTTTTTTACAATATTAATAATTTTAAAATTTTCATAAAAGCTAACAATAAAAATAAATATACATAATGTACATTACATTAATTTGAAATTTCATAAAAATGGAAGTTTAAAAACAAATACAAAATTACAATAATATAAATTCTCAAATAAAAAATTAATAGTATAATAAATCTTTGTAAATACAAAGAATCTCCCTAATTCTCAACTTTAAATCAAAAGTCTCTCTTTCTTTTCCTTTGCCAATGTAACCATTTTTGGTTTTATTTCTTCATGTTCTTAGTCTTCTGAACTATAACTTCCCCACCTTTTCTCCAATTGCACAAACTAAAAACCAAGTCCCAATTAGAGAAATGTCATCATATGCAAAAGGCAATCAAATAACTTGTCAATAAGAAAGGATCTTCCCACTCTCCATCATGATAAGCAACATATTGAATACCTTTGAATGTTTGGTGGTCTCGAATCAGAGTAAAGAGTTAGATTGGATGCTTGTGGCAGAGGTGGAGAGTTTAATTTCAACACGATAAATATCCCCAATTTAATCATCATAAGGATTTCAGAAAATATGTGACTTATTATTATGGGCGTTTATGACACTTGACACACCAGCATATATTAAAAACAAATATATGAGCACATCAAATCTCATAATCAACAACATAAAATAAGTACACTTATTCTTGAACATCATAGGCAAAATAAATTCAAAGTAACAATGGCATAAATCCACAAACTAACAAACAAACTAAAAATCATATTATAGACACAGAACCAGACCCTACAGCCAAAGAGCAACACTAAATCTTAATACAAATATCAGAAACAAATTACCAAACAAAATATACTAAAACATATCCTAGCTCAAAAGAGATCCCTCCATATATAGATATTAAAACAGATTCCTTCCTCAAAACAGAACCAGAACCTACAAGCAAAGAGAAATAAAAATGTAGCTGGTGAAAGGTCTTAATAGAACCAGACCCTAAACTAACTAACAAACTAAAAATCAGATTATAGACACAAAAAATGACAGATTAAGATTAACTAACAAACAAACCAGAATCTGAATCCAGATTCACTCAAACTAAATGAATAAGGTATTTTTTAGATTAATGCAAAACTTTTGAAATGGGACAAAAATAAATAAACAGACTCAGTGAACAAAAAAACAAGAAAACTACTCAATTCTTGAACATCAAAGTAGAACAGAAATTCCCCAAAGCATTCAACAATAATTACAAGCTTTAAAAAATCACATATTCTTCACAAAGACATCTCAGAACCATCTCAAAAAATTAGAAAATAAAAAAAAGCCTTGGGAAAAATTTTCATCATAAATCCTTCAGACACGTGGAGATTAAATCAATAATAATCATACAAATATACCTCAAAACTTAAGGCATATTGACTCAATAAATGGAGAGAGCTAGAGGCCAAGGGTGCTACAAAAAACAAATAATAAAATATCCCCAAATTTAATCATCATAATGATTTCAGAAAAAAGAAAATAATATGACTTTTTATGGACATTTACAACACTTGGTTAGCAACATATATTAAAAACATATGAGCACACCAAGTCACATAATCACCAACATAAACTGATCATACTTTATTTGTAACGACCCAAATTCACTAATAAGGCTTAAGGGCCTTGATTAGTGTGCCGGGAGGGCATGATGAGAATCATGTGTGATGATTATGATTTTAAGCATGTTATATGACTATGTGAATTATATTATGTGATAATTATGATGCGTGAATCGTACCACGTGGGTGTTGTGATACTAGTGTGATGCACGTGCCGGGACGGTCCTAGAAAGCTAGATAATGGTAACTGGTGATTTGGTAACCCGCGTAACTGTTAGTAACCATAGAGAGTAACAGGTTTTATGGGGAAAGTGGTAGAATTGCAAAGCTGGTGAAAATACAAGTATGGCCTTGAGGTTTAGTTAGGAAGGGGTATTAGTGGAAGGGTAGAACAGTCATTTGGTAGGATAAATGATTATTAGCTGAAGGGAAAATATGATATACATATAACATTTGGAGAAAGGGGCTTTATGCTGAATGTTGGAGACCTAGAGGAGCAAAACTAAGATGGAAGGGAGAAGCTAAATTTAGCTCTTGGAAGGAGAATTAAGGAGTGATTGAAGATGTCAGGCAAGCTTAGACCAAGAATATTCAGAGGTAAGATCTTGATTATGATATATCCAAGTTTTAGGTCTGAAATTTTAGATAATGAATGTGAATTGAGGCAAGTTGGTGGCTGGTTTTATGTAATTTCATAATTGGGAAATCAAGGGGGAAGGAGGTTTAGAGCTGGAGGTTGGACTCATCACTCAAGGTAAGGTCTCTGTATGTTTATTAGGCTTGTTTTTGTTAAGGTATAGGGAGTTTGGAGTGTGGTTTGAGTTTGGATTCAAGCTGTTCTTAATTTTCTGGTTTGAGTTGTTAAGTGTGAAATTCAAGAGTGGATTTTAGGATTGAAGGTGTGAGTGAGCTTGGGCATGATGTTTTTGGGTTGTTGTGAGGTTTATTAAAGGTTTAGAGTTGGTTTTGGGACTTAGGATGGAGTTTGGGGTGATTTGGAGAGGTTGGAGCTCGGGAAAATGTGAGGGAAAAACCCAGAATTCTGGGCTGCGAAGGCGTGCCGCGGCACGGGTTTTGTGTGACGCGGCTTGGAGTCTCTGACTGGTGGGTGCCGCGGCACAAGGAAGTGGTGCCGCGGCACAAGGCTAGTTTCAGGGTGTCACATTTGGCAATTTTTGGCCTTTGCTCCGGGGGTTCGGGAGATGTCTCCGGGGTGTTGTTCTAAGGTTTTGGGGGTTCCGAGAGTGTGGATTGGGTTCCGGGAAGGTAGTCTTGGATTGGTTAATGACAAAGAATATTGTATTTGTGTTGTGATTAGGACTTTGGAGAGGCTCGAGGTAGAGGACCGTGCTCGCGGCTTCGTGGCATCGGAAACCAGTGAATGGAAAGGTAAGAAAGCTGCACCTGTGTATGTGGTTAGGTTGGGACTAAGTGTTCCCTATGTTGGTATGTATTGTTATGTAAATGTGATTAACCATGTGGTCATGATGGGACTAAGTGTTCCCAATATTTGTATATCATGTCGTGAGATGGTGTTATTACGCCATGGGACATGCGATTACCGGCCTAAGAGTGTCGGAATCATTATTTGCGCACTGGGGCGCGGCTCAGCCACTGGGAGCTGAGGCAGCTTGTTTATCACTGAGCTTGGTTAAGCTGGCCAGAGTCAGTGAGTATTACACTGGGGGCGGCTCTATTGAGCCGAAGGCAGTGTTCCAAATAGAGGGTGCGACTAAGGGCGCCAACCCTGAATGTTATTTGATGGGTAAGACAATCTATTGGTTATGAATGTGAATGTTGTGCTATGAACATAGTTGATTGACTGTCTGGACGACAACTGTTATTACTGATTGGATAAATGTATGAAATGTTGAATTCTCGGTAGAGCATTGTGAAATATTTGTTAAGTGTTGCTGATCTTACTATGTTATCATGCTTTCTTGCTGGGCCTTGGCTCACGGGTGCTACGTGGTGCAGGTTAAGGCAAGGGCAGGCTGGACCAAACCTGAGGTGGAGAGCTCCAAGGTGAAATGTACATAGCTAGCTGTTCGATCACCACGATCGAGGAGTGGTCCAGGACAGGGACTACCTAACTGCTCGTTTTTGCCTTAGTATGGCCAGTCAATGTATTTAAACTTTGTAACTTTTGTAAATGGATTTTAAACTGTCGTTTTTGGGATCCCATGTAGATAAACAATGCTTAGTAATGAAAATAAAACTTTTGAGACCAAAACACTTTTAACCCTAGTTCCTCCACTGTTTCAGTAACACGATTTTACTTAAATAACTTGATTAGCAAGTCTGGCACCTTATAAACACACAGTGTAACGGTCTTGGCTATCCAGGGCGTTACAACTTGGTATCAGAGCGTCCTAGGTTTATGGGTCCTGAAGACTGGCTGGATATGTACATTCGCCGCGGGAGACAAGCTCAACTCAGGGTTTGGTAATTTTGTATGCATGATGATGTGCTTAAATGATTTGAGTGAGATATGATTGTTGATATCTGTTTGATGAATAGGGAGCATGAGATACTGATGGGGCCTGGCCCTTGACTGCTGTGTGGTGCCATTTAGGCATGTTGATTCGTGTTGCTCTTGCATGTGGTTGAATACATGGATAATGGCGATATAGGGATTGCAAGTTATTATATGTTAAATTGAACTTATAAGATATACCCGTTTATTGGCATGGAGGGCATAAAAGGTATGAACGCATCTAGTGATAAAGAGATTTGATAATTTATGCATAATATGGGTGTTTAATATGTTTTATGTGTGTTTGATTGTTATAATTGTTTGGATCTGCCCTTGAGTTGGTTTTGGGTATGAACGTCAAGGCTGAGAAGTTTAGTCGGTGAAGACAGATTAATTCAGGGTGTATGTATTGAGAATGGTCAATTGGATTCAGGTTTTGTTTTGGTAGGGATAGAAGATGATAGTTGGGGGTTGGAATCCTCCACCTTCCCTAGAGATTCGCAGCAGGTGTTTGTTGATATATGAGTCAGGCTGTGAAGTTTGATGGAATTTATTGGATGGATGAAAAAGGCAAATTACTGAGGAGGAACAGACAAGAATTATTGTACGGAAGTCTTATCCTCTAAGTTTCGAGGAAGGTTTGGGTTTGTTCAGGAATCAATTAGTGAATGGGTGTGGCTAACCCCATTCTTAGTGATATGAGAAGGATAAATTGGGACAAGTAACCTTACTAGGCAATTGTGGTAAAAAAAAAAGATCGAAAGTGGCAGGATAGCGATAGTACATATTGTTGAGTTTGGTGGGTTGGTCGGTCCACTTTGGATTATGGTACAAATGGATGAAGCCGGGGATGATAAGTCATTTGTGAGTTAAACTCTGAGTTGGTTGTTTGTGCTTGGGCAGTAGAGAGAGGGCCTCATTATCTAAGATGAAGGGAATACATGTGATGATATTTTCGTTCGTCGAAATATAGTAAGTGTGGCTACTCAGTGATCGGAAGAATGAGAACCTTTGGTGGTTTTATGGCTCCTGGTTTGGACAGGAAAGGGGTTCAGTGCACAGGTTGGCCATTGAGACAGGGAAGACTGGGATACTTTACTCATTTAAAGCCCAAGGTTAGTTTCTCAGAAGTGACCAGTGGATTGGATAGCCTTTGTTTTGGTTAGGAAGAGAGCTGAAAGGAGTTGGTATTGTGCGTCTATTAGGAAGGATTCAGATGGGTATATGTTGAGGAAAGTTAATATGTTATATTAGGGACAACTTTGGACAGTCACGAGTATTTCTTGAAGTATATTGATTGGACTGAATGGGAATTAGATTAGTCAGTAGGAAAGTAGATAAGAATGCAGTTTTCGGCCACAGTTTGGAATTTGGGTATGGAAGAAGTTGGTATCAGGGACGCAATGAGAGATGATATTAGGAATGAAGAGTTTAAATGCCTCGTTACAAGACAGGACGGTGTCTTTAGGAGTTGATTATCGGTCTGGTTATTACTAGATAAGGATCAAGGAAAGAGACATCTTAGGAAATTATCACTTGTACCGAGAGGGGTGTGATGCATTACTAGTAAGGATTTCTAGTCGTTTGTACTTTAATGACATGAGTAAGTCTGATGAGCAGAGAACAAGAAATGACATGGATTGTTTGCATTCAGGATTCACTAATGACGAGTTGAATTACTCCCCAGTTAGAAGTGGAATGTGAACGACTACTATACTGACGATATCACGACTGAAGCAGTAGGGTCAGAGGTAAGGTTTCAGAGGGTAGTAACTTCATTCTTCAAAGGTATTCCAGGTTAAGTACAGGAAGGGAGGGGATCAGGTACGGAGAGAGTTGATCAGAAGCACACTAAGACCGATGAATGTATCGGCTACTACTTGGAGTATCCTCGAAGACAGTTACAACGTGAGGGTTTTGAACATGAAGAGTCGGTCAAGCAGGGGGAACGGTGATGGGTTGTAAGAAAGGAGCGGTAACTCTTGAGTTTAAAAAGGGGAAATCCTTGCAGTGGCTGGCGTTTATACTTGGAGTGTGAGGTCTACTACAAGGGAAATGATTAGAGCCTTAGTTGATGTGATGGACACTACTTGAGTTGTATCAGTGGGACAAGACAGACTGGGTTGGTTTGTGGGTTTCCAGATAAGTTTCCAAGGAATTTTTCAGGGAGTTCGTCCGCGTAAAGAGATGGATTGGGGATAAGACTGGTGTCAGGGATGGAATTAGATCTAAAATGTTGTATTGAATGGTTTTAACAAAACGATGAGAGTTAAGGTCTTAATTGTTGAGTAGGATGACATACTTCAGGAAGGATCTTTGATCTGGTTATTACCAGCTAGAGATCAGGAGTAGTTAGGATCTTTGATCTGGTTATTACCAGCTAGAGATCAGAAATAGTTAAGGATCTTTGATCTGGTTATTACCAGCTAGAGATCAGGTGCAGTTAGGGATCTTCGACCTGGTTATTACCAGTTGGAGAACAGGGAAGAGGATAGGTAGGAGGTTGCTATCATGTTGGATAAGGGCACTGAGGATGCTAGGTTATGTGTTGAGGGTTTGGTCAATGCCAAACTGTTTTTGTGAAAGAGGTGAAAAGAGTATTCAAAGATTATCTGAATTGGACTTGTAATCGTCTTGATCGACGGCACAGTGATGTATTCTGGTTAGAGCTTTGTTAAGGTTGGAGAATGCCTTGGAAGTAAGAGTTTCCCTAGGTAAGCATGATGGTACCGGTAGTTGGGTGAGATTCACGTCTTCTTACAGATTAGAATCAATTGTTGTGTTGCTATGATACCTCAAGACAGGAGGAAGTGATGGTTTATGCATGGTGTTGGTTAAAGGATCCGACTAGAACTAGGGTGGAGTATCTAGTAGGCTTAATAGCCAGTGGACACCTGGAATTACTATCGTATACAGGAACAAGAATGACAATTAAGGAAAACCCAAATGAAAAGAAATTAAAGGCAAGTCTTAATTGAATTAGCAAAGGATTCTACAGTGTTATGTGTAAGTTTATAGTGATACAAGGACCAAATTTGGACTCTGATGGACACCGAAATTACATGGAAATTCTGGATGAATCTCGTACTATTCTCTTGGTCCTTTCATCCAGATATTAGGAAAAAGGTACAATAACTTGAAGGTTTTGTATTAGAGGCCTAGATGGAGAGAAATATAATGAATGAGAAACAAAATTCCTATCCTGATAGCAGTTTGTGATAGGCATCGCAACCTTTGAGTATGTTATAATGGGAATAAGGAAATATGGTGATAGGTATCGCAGAGAGGTTGCCAAGATGGTGGGGTCATCATGGAGCAGCGTCTGGGGAGAACTTGCTTTTATCAGTAAGAATAATTTATACAGCTGACCAGTACTCAGAACTTTAAGCGAGATGGGTGGTAAGCCCCCATGGAATTCAGAGTTAATTTCATTAAACAAGGACTTTATCTTACTCTCAGGTCTTGGGAGGATTAAGAAAGGCAATGAACAGATAAGCAGAATCTGACGAGTTTTATCATTTTCAGACTGATGGTAAATCAGAGAGAAAGGGAGTTATTTGGTTATTGGAAGAACACTTGATAAAATGGAATATAAGAAGGATTGTATATCATCCCTTCGTTGGAATGAGATAAGTGATAGGTTGTATTTGGATCTGGAGGTAGTTCGGGGGATCATTGAGATTATTAAAAGATTAGAGCATGAAACTCACTTTTCAAAGTAGATGGAAAAGCTTTATTGAATTGGGAAACAGGAGTATGGAGCTTCGAGTAGAAGATGGTAGCTTTCGTGGGATGTCACCAGAGATAGAGAGGTGAGGAGCTAGATGGACCCCAGGGTTTCAAGGCTGTTTGGATAAGGTAGGGGATCAGTGAGGTTGTTTTTAAGTTGACTACATCTTTGGGCACCGTTAGCTATACGCAGTGGATTTTGTATTCCATGTTAGGGACATGGATTGGAGAAACTCATGTGTTGACTGATAAGGATCTACAGATTAAGATGAAGATAATCCATGAGGGGTGACCAGTTTAAGCATGAGATTGAAAGACTGAGGTTTTGAGGAATAAGATTGTACCTTGAGTTAAGGTAACACACCAGAAATGGTAGGGTCAAGGAATGACCGGGATAGCTGGAATGAGTTGTGCGGAATTTGTGTCCTGAATTGCTCAGGTACATTTCGAGGACGAAATTCTCATTAGGAGGGGATAGTTGTAACGACCCAAATTCACTAATAAGGCTTAAGGGCATTGATTAGTGTGCCGGGAGGGCATGATGAGAATCATGTGTGATGATTATGATTTTAAGCATGTTATATGACTATGTGAATTATATTATGTGATAATTATGATGCGTGAATCGTACCGCGTGGGTGCTGTGACACTAGTGTGATGCACGTGCCGGGACGGTCCTAGAAAGCTAGATAATGGTAACTGGTGATTTGGTAACCCGCGTAACTGTTAGTAACCATAGAGAGTAACAGGTTTTATGGGGAAAGTGGTAGAATTGCAAAGCTGGTGAAAAGACAAGTATGGCCTTGAGGTTTAGTTAGGAAGGGGTATTAGTGGAAGGGTAGAACAGTCATTTGGTAGGATAAATGATTATTAGCTGAAGGGAAAATATGATATACGTATAACATTTGGAGAAAGGGGCTTTATGCTGAATGTTGGAGACCTAGAGGAGCAAAACTAAGATGGAAGGGAGAAGCTGAATTTAGCTCTTGGAAGGAGAATTAAGGAGTGATTGAAGATGTCAGGCAAGCTTAGACCAAGAATATTCAGAGGTAAGATCTTGATTATGATATATCCAAGTTTTAGGTCTGAAATTTTAGATAATGAATGTGAATTGAGGCAAGTTGGTGGCTGGTTTTATGTAATTTCATAATTGGGAAATCAAGGGGGAAGGAGGTTTAGAGCTGGAGGTTGGACTCATCACTCAAGGTAAGGTCTCTGTATGTTTATTAGGCTTGTTTTTGTTAAGGTATAGGGATTTTGGAGTGTGGTTTGAGTTTGGATTCAAGCTGTTCTTAATTTTCTGGTTTGAGTTGTTAAGTGTGAAATTCAAGAGTGGATTTTAGGATTGAAGGTGTGAGTGAGCTTGGGCATGATGTTTTTGGGTTGTTGTGAGGTTTATTAAAGGTTTAGAGTTGGTTTTGGGACTTAGGATGGAGTTTGGGGTGATTTGGAGAGGTTGGAGCTCGGGAAAATGTGAGGAAAAACCCAGAATTCTGGGCTGCGAAGGCGTGCCGCGGCACGGGTTTTGTGTGCCGCGGCTTGGAGTCTCTGACTGGTGGGTGCCGCGGCACAAGGCTAGTTTCAGGGTGTCACATTTGGCAATTTTTGGCCTTTGCTCCGGGGGTTCGGGAGATGTCTTCGGGGTGTTGTTCTAAGGTTTTGGGGGTTCCGAGAGTGTGGATTGGGTTCCGGGAAGGTAGTCTTGGATTGGTTAATGACAAAGAATATTGTATTTGTGTTGTGATTAGGACTTTGGAGAGGCTCGAGGTAGAGGACCGTGCTCGCGGCTTCGTGGCATCGGAAACCAGTGAATGGAAAGGTAAGAAAGCTGCACCTGTGTATGTGGTTAGGTTGGGACTAAGTGTTCCCTATGTTGGTATGTATTGTTATGTAAATGTGATTAACCATGTGGTCATGATGGGACTAAGTGTTCCCAATATTTGTATATCATGTCGTGAGATGGTGTTATTACGCCATGGGACATGCGATTACCGGCCTAAGAGTGTCGGAATCATTATTTGCGCACTGGGGCGCGGCTCAGCCACTGGGAGCTGAGGCAGCTTGTTTATCACTGAGCTTGGTTAAGCTGGCCAGAGTCAGTGAGTATTACACTGGGGGCGGCTCTATTGAGCCGAAGGCAGTGTGCCAAATAGAGGGTGCGACTAAGGGCGCCAACCCTGAATGTTATTTGATGGGTAAGACAATCTATTGGTTATGAATGTGAATGTTGTGCTATGAACATAGTTGATTGACTGTCTGGACGACAACTGTTATTACTGATTGGATAAATGTATGAAATGTTGAATTCTCGGTAGAGCATTGTGAAATATTTGTTAAGTGTTGCTGATCTTACTATGTTATCATGCTTTCTTGCTGGGCCTTGGCTCACGGGTGCTACGTGGTGCAGGTTAAGGCAAGGGCAGGCTGGACCAAACCCGAGGTGGAGAGCTCCAAGGTGAAATGTACATAGCTAGCTGTTCGATCACCACGATCAAGGAGTGGTCCAGGACAGGGACTACCTAACTGCTCGTTTTTGCCTTAGTATGGCCAGTCAATGTATTTAAACTTTGTAACTTTTGTAAATGGCTTTTAAACTATCGTTTTTGGGATCCCATATAGATAAACAATGCTTAGTAATGAAAATATAACTTTTGAGACCAAAACACTTTTAACCCTAGTTCCTCCACTGTTTCAGTAACACGATTTTACTTAAATAACTTGATTAGCAAGTCTGGCACCTTATAAACACACAGTGTAACGGTCTTGGCTATCCAAGGCGTTACATTATTATTCAACTATCATTGGCAAAATAACTAAAATACACATTAATCTTCAAAATAGATCATAAACCATTTTCCAAAGCAAACAAAAACAAGCCAGCAAGGACTAGCCAAAACAAAAACAGAGAGACATTAAGGCACAAATAAAACAAAACAAAATAGAAACAAAACAAACATTACAAAATGAAGGTCTAGTCCCTAATAACAATTATAAGTTTGTTTGCATAAACTTTAAGCTTCTATTTTAGTGTGACTAACTTACAACTTAGAAAAACTGCTAATAGTTATACAAGTTAGAAAGAATCAAAGAAACCAAAGCATACAAGTTACAAGTTACTGATTTAGAAAGGACATAGAACCCACAATATTTTTAAAATCAAATCAAAGAAAGAAAAACATTGATTAGAAACTATAGAAAAATAAAATAAAATTATGAATGGTTTCTAGTTTCTAGAATTGAAACAATTTATTTATATATCAACCAATCAGACATGTAAACCAAAGGCCCACGTTTAGATTAGATTCAAACACAACAAACCAAAGCAACAAAAAAGGATCGATGCTTTATCTCTATATTTTCAAGAATATACTTTTTCTAAGGAAATAGCTTGCAAAACTCCCATGTACAAGAAATTCTTTTGATCTTTTAGTATGAACATGGAAATATACAAAACAAATCAGTATAACACACTGCAAAATAAACATAGAAAAACACAAAACAAATTAGAAACACAAAAATAAACTAAATCTAAAACTAATATGGTATTTTAGGCACAATCAAGTTGTAATCCAGATTATAGTCACAAAAAGTAACAGATTAAGATTAAATAACAATAAGCAACATTACTATATATAATCAAACCAAGCTTGTAATCTAGAATATCCAAAGCCAAAATGAAATACTGATGAACATAATTCAAACCAGAAAGTCGATCATGGTAAAAACAAAAATCAAATTACAATTGAAGAACAAAAGTTGTAATGTCACTAATCTCAAAGTTAATATAGAATCTCCAACATCATAATAATCAGATTATAAACACATAATGACCCAAATCAGAATATATATATATATAAGAAAAAACCACAACTCTAATAATAGCCAAAATCAGACATAATATATAAGAACGCCTTAAAAAATATAACAAAATGCCTCAGAACAATGATTCATCATCAATCCTTCAGATTGTTGGGGATTTAATCAACAAAAATCATACACATTTACCTCCAAGCCACCAGTTCAAAAACTTAAAGCAACCAAGCCTAATCCAAAAATCAAAGGCCCACCAAGCTTAATCTGAAAACTCAAAGCCACCAACACCAACCAAAAACTCTTAAAGCAAATGAAACCAACCTGAAATCACAAGTCCTCTAAACAAATCAAAACCTAATGAATCAATACACCTAAAATACTAACAGTAATCAGAGCAAAGCCAACATAATCTTCATGAAATCACAAAGCCAATAGAAACAATTTTAATCAAATAAAAAAATTAGAGAGGCTAAGAAAGGTTTATGGTTTACCAACGAAGGCTGAGAGAGGCGTAAAACAATGGCGGTGGCTTAGATCGTCGAAGGATTCGATCAAGCTCACAAGAGTCATGGAATGATGGTGATGGCTCATATTGTTCTCGAAAGAGGCAGCCACTCACTAATTTATGGAATGAGGCAGTAGCTCCAAGCTTTGTTGAAGTGAGGCAACATAGATGAAGGCGAAGACCAGTAGGCAATGGCTCAATGATTTAGAGGACAATGGTGGGGGCTCAGAAATTTGAAGAAAAATGGCAGCGACTCAAGGATTCAGAGGACGATGGTGGCGGCTCGGAGATTCGAAGAAAAATGGTATCGCCGCAGAGATTGAAGCAAGCGTACACGTGTATGAGAGGGAGCCCGAAAAGAGAGCTATCTTGGGAGAGGGGGTCTGAAATGGGAGGGATTTGTTGAGAGGGAATCGGAAATGGGGAAGAGAGGCAGTCGGAGAAGGGGAAGACGAGGGCACATGTGGGAGGCGGCAGAGAGTAGATATGAGAGTTAGTGTTAGGTTAGGGTTATAATAGGATTAGGTTTATATAAAAAAATATATATTAATTTAAAATTAATAATAATTAAATTAAAATTAATTTTAATTTATATAATTTTTTTAAAATATAATGTTTGTGTCATGTGTCACTTAGTAATACATCCACGTGTATTACTCACTTGACATTTCACTAGATTTCTCACATGTCAGCAGCCACGTGTTTTTTTTATTATTATTATGTAAAAATTGGAAGGAAAAATAAGCGGGAATCAACAAAAGATTTCCCTCCAAACATAATCGTAGGTAAATCTTTTACCTACGATTACTAATGGTAGGTAATAATAAAATTTATAACCCCGCTCGTTTTATTGGAGAATCCCCTACCAATAGTCGCTACGAAAATATAATCGTAGGTAAAAACCATATTTATCTACCAATAAATATTCGTAGGTAAATGATGAATTTCTTGTAGTGCCTCTCAATCTCCAACAACAATCAGGATCCTTGCAGGTAATGTACCACACAACAAAACCAAATTTCTTTACCATAAACTCAAAATTATTCTCCATCGCAAAGATGGCCACCTTGGTTTTCAATTCGAGCTTGTTCTGAAAGAACTTGCCAAGGTTCAATTCTCTAGAATATGTGTCGGTTAAGGAAGGATGATATCGATGTGAGGCCTCTATATCTTCTTTGGTAAACATGGGAGCACTCCAAGTTCTACGATCTTCACCTATTTCCATATGAGAACTCCATATATTGCTATCTTTAGTTCTACCTGTACCTGGACGACTACTGCTGGTCCCAGGTGTTTGTTGATCTTCTCTTCTACGCTCCTTAACTACCATAACATCTGAACTTTTTGTTGGCAAATCTATCCTAATATTTGGCCCATCAACTACTACTGCATCAGCAGCCAGATCGTCATTGACATAAGGATCGTAGCCATAGGGCTCGTACTCCGCTATGTCAAGAACATGTAACGAACCTCTAACAGGGATATCATCATAGACAATAACGTTTGGATTTGTCTCTGGAACAAATGTCCCAACCTCACTTTGAGTTCCCCTGAAACCATGACATAGGGGAGAAATGTTCTCTTCTAATCGAACTTCTTTATTAACATTGGGAGAGGTAGAAGCATTTCTTATGCAATCCTTCTTAACCAATGTTACACATGGAGGAGTCATCTTCTCAATATATTTCAATGCTAAGCCCATGAATACACGAACATGCCTATCATTTTTCATAACTGTAGGTTTAAAGGGTTGTGAGAGGCATGTGTACGGGACCTCAAGTTTCAAGTCATACACACATTTATCCACTTTAAGCTCATCATACAAAATTTCAACCAGTTGCTCGTACGTCACACTCTTCTCCAAAGGGAGAACTTGATTTTCAGCATCTTGGAAAGTCCAATTGTTACATTCTAGTTCCCAAACACCATTGTATGCAACAAATATAGAAGCAGTCAAATCTAAATTGACAAAAAAAAAGGTCAAAAATTTAATAACATAAAAAAACTACAAAATATCAAGTTCCATAGAGGACCGTCGAGTCTAATCAAGGTGGCCAAGTATGGGGAATATTTTCTACCTATCGAGGTCAATCGAGGTTAATCGAGGTGGTCATCGATAGGACACTTCGAGTCCCTATCGAGGTCTGTCAAGGACAATTGAGGCTAATCGAGGTGGCCAAGTATGGGAAATTTTCTCTACATATCGAGGTCCATCGAGGACCATCAAGGTTAATCGAGGTGGTCATCTATAGGACACTAGGGGTCCCTATCGAGGTCCATCGAGGACAATCAAGGCTTATTGAGGTGGCCAAGTATGGAAAATTTTGTCTACATATCAAGGTCTATCAAGGACCATCGTGGTGGTCGTCTATAGTACACTACGGGTCCCTATCGTGGTCCATCGAGGCTAATCGAGGTGTTCCATTCCTAATCTACATCGAGGACTGTTGAGGCATGTCGAGTTTCATAGAAACTTGCAAACAAAGAACCTAGAAAAAAAACCCAGAAAAACTCAAATCTAATCCGACCGTGAAATAGTAAAAAAAAATCCAAAATGCACACATAAATTTGTTCGAAATAGTTAAAGCAATATAAATAAACAAGTTTCCTAACTACATATGACGAGAATATAATTGCGCATAAGATTTGTGCCACTTGATCCCAAACCCAAAATGGAGTTTCTTGCCTTGATAGGATTCAAAAGTTGCCAAAAGAATAACTTCTACTCTCAGATTAGATGAGCTCCAAAATTATTATAGATCAAGAGAATATATAGTGGCTGCCTTATTTTTTTAAGTGAGAGAGCTTGAGAGATGAAAAAACTTGAGACATAAAGAGAAAGAAGACAATATCAAAAAAAGAGATGGAAAGTTATATAGGGACATTTTGGGAATCTAAAAAAATACTAAATAAAAGAGTAATATTTAATTAGCATGAAATAATTTTGTTATATGACCTTTTTTAAGTGTCAATACTCAAATTTCCATTTTACAAAAGAAAAATGAAATATAGCTAATATTGACATCACATCCATTCTTATTATGGACAGCTGTCTGATGACAACTCATTTCTAACATTTTTAATGTGAACACCAAAGTGTAATTATGGTCACGTGTTAACTAAGGAGTTGACAAATGAGAGAAACAGAAATATTATTAATAAATAGTCTAACGTTTTTTCAATCCATGGCATGAAGGGCGAACTCGACACTCCACCTCCGCTCACCAACTTTTTTTTTTCAACGTTTTGCAGAGCGTAGAACATATCTTATCTTGAATAAGTAGTGTTTGAATTGTGTGATTACTTGGTAATTAAAGGTGGCAATAAACGACCAGTCTTCATAATAATTAATCTGATTGTCCATGTAATTCTAAAATGTCACGATTATTAATCATTTCTTTTTGTAAAATGAAAACACTGAACGTTTATGAGATTTAATGAACAACTCGTCTGACAATTTTTCTTTATTTTTTATGCTATACTATTTTTATTATAATTTTCTTTTCTAGCCATTTGTTAAAAGTCAAGTCTACATGTTATCCGTTTACATACAGCCATAGACATGCTTAATTAAATGAGTCTAAGTTTACTTTTCTTATTTCCCTTTCGTCGATTACTTTTTCTATAGATACATTAATATTTTTTTTAGGTAAACTCTCATGGTCACCAATTTATATGCAAACCGTACATGTGAATGTCATGTCTCAGACACATCATTTCAAACACGGAACTTGAATCTTTCATGGTATAATCTCCTATGTTGGGACGACTTTTTATTTCATCTTACAATCCAATTAGACAAAATTGATACGATTAATATTAACAATACTTGTAAAAAAAATTATTGGCATATTTAATAAAATTGACAAAAGTAATTATGTAATGCATTTTTGAGATATATTGTGTGGTATTTTTAAAATGGATAGTTTCTTGTTTTATTGTGAAATATTTTATAATTAGATTATTCTATATATATTAATAAAATAAATATGTGATTTCGTATAAAAGAATATCTTTTCTTGAATTTTGTTTATATGGAAATTATTGGTATTTATTTTTATTTTTTGATCTGATTTGTTTGTTTAGAAACCGTTACATCTTTCAGAAATAATGTATATTTTGTTTCCTTATTTATTTAAGGAAATTGTGTTTAAAAACTGTCCAGGTACAATAAATCTATTTGAACGGATTGCCAGTCTGTTTGAACAGATTCTGACTTTCCTGTTTGGGAAGATTTTCCATTTATTGGCTGATTGGTTTCTGATTTGTTTCCCATGACCTAAAGAGATTCTAAAGGGTATATAATCATCCTTAGGTCGTTGGTTTTTTATCATCTCTCTTGGTATATTATTTTTCAAGTTTTAGAGAGATTTTTTATTATGTGAAGAACTTGAGTCCAGCAAGTTCTTAGTAATTTATTACAGTGTACTTCTGTATTATTTTCTTTGTGCTAATTGTGCAGGTAGAACACACTTGGACATTGTTCATCAAACTTCGGGAGAAGTCTTGTTCGTGAGTCACTTTTCGGGAGGAAAAGTGCAAGTGTTATGATTTGAAGGGAGTTCAAGATCTTAGCACTTCAGAAATTTGATTAAGAGTTTAGATTACAACAGTTGCGACAAATTCAATAGGGAGTCTTTATTTGTATAAGTCAATTTGGTTTTGTAATCGTTTAGATATTCTTCTAATAAATTTCATTATCTGGGCATGGCCCCGTGGACTAGTAGCAATCTGCAAAGATTGCTGATACCACGTATAATTTTTTGTGATCTTTACCTTATGTTCGTTTTTATCTTCTAGTTATAAACTGTTTAAGCATATATGGTTTCTGTTCAAACAGTCTCTGTGTTCGTTTAAACATTTCTGTAACAGTTCAGCAATTAATTATTTAATTTGAATAATTAAGTTGGTAATCATAAAAAACGGAATTTCAATTGGTATCAGAGCAGTTCACTAAACTCTTAGTGAGATCTTGTGGTTATTTTTCGTTTGATTTGTTTTGTGTGAAATGTCTTTCTTTGCAGAAGGTAGTTCAGTGTCTCGACCTCCATTGCTTAATGACTCAAACTATCCATATTGGAAAGTTAGGATGAGAGCTTTCATAAAAGCTCAAGATGAGAAAGCATTGAGAGCAATTTTGTCTAGATGGTCACCTCCTACTAAAAAAGGTGAAGATGGAAGCACAATTGTAAAATATGAACTTATTTGGGATACAGAAGAAGAAAAATTATCTAGTTATAATAATAAAGCACTTTAAACCATTTCAATGGTGTTGGAGAAAGTTTTATAAAACTTGTTTCCACATGTGTCTCGGCTAAAGATGCTTGGACAATTCTTCAAACTCAGTTTGAAGGAACTGTAGATGTCAAAAGGTCTAGATTTATTATGTTACAAACTAGGTTTGATGACCTTAGGATGTTTGATTCTGAAACACTATCTGAATTTTATGAGAGATTATATGATATTTCTAATGAGTATTTTTCACTTTGTGAGAAACTTGATGATTCTGTTCTTGTTAGAAAAATCGTTCGAGTTCTTCATGACAGGTTCAATTTAAGCTCACTGCTATGGAAGAGGCAAAACTATGAAAGTAGAAGAATTGATGGGGTCACTTCGTACCTTTGAGTTAAATCAAAAGATTCGTCAGAAAGACAAGCCAAGTACTTCCAAAGTGTAACGCCCTACTACCTTAGAGCCGTTACATAGTGAGTTTAAAAATAGAAATCGTGCTTTTGACTGACTTTAAGTGGTTTCTAAAACCAAAAGTGTGAATAAATCAGAATTTAAGGCTGTACTCTTTGAAAATGTTTAGTTCCAATTGAAAACGTTAAGTATCTAACATCTGGGATCCCAAAATAAGGTTTACAAAATATTTACAACTCAAAAATAGATTTACACCAGGTTAACTATCAAAAGAATGGGTTAATACAGCCATTTACAAAATGCCCCCAACCAAAGCAGTCGGGCAGGCCGAACATGTACGCGCCGCTCCCACGCTCTCCATACTCATGGCCGGTTGACTGACTCCTTGCTTTTACCTGCCACACGGAGCACCCGTGAGCCGAAGCCCAGCAAGAAAACCCAAATAGCACATAACATATGCAGATAATATCACTGGCATAATTCACTGATAAATAGGAAATCATTAATTAAACAAGCACGGTCATGCCGCCCCAGAGGCCTTACCAAAGCTTGGGGGTCTCGGTCATTACCGTAGGATAACTCATGTATCCCTTGGGTCCCACCCTCGCTATAGCATCCCATGTGCTGAGCGTTACTTCCGGCCCCGCTGCCGTACCCGGCCTACGCCGCTCTCAGCCTTAGCCGTTCATTCCATTACAATCACACATATAACACATTCAGAAATAACCATTCAAACATACAATAATTTATCTAAGATTACACATTCGCACACAACACAATCTAGGGCCGCGCCCTGCAATCACACAGTGGGCCTATGCCCTATTCTCAGGTGTTACGGTTTTCTTACCTGTATTCCGTGCTTTCCGATGCACCACGATCACGAGCACGGTCCACTAGTACGAGCCTCCTGAAATCCTAGTCACAACACACAAAAGACACTTTTAATACCAACCAAGCCCAAGACCACTTCCCGGGACCAATCCCGCACTCCCGGGACCTCTAAATCCATAAAACAAAGCATCGGAACCATCCCCCGTGTCCCCGGGCAAAACCCCTAAAAATCCAACATTTGGGCTGCCAAAATGGCCTAGGGCCGCGGCACACCCATCAAGGGCCGCGGCGCCCAGAGCCCATGCCCCCATCCTGAAGCCTCCTCGCGCCGCGGCGCCCAAGAACAGGGCCGCGGCGCTCCATCGCGAACCTAGATTTTCTGGGTTTTTCCTGCATTTTTCCTGAGTTTTAACCTCTCCAAATCACCCCAAACCAATACCTAAACCCCAAAACTCCAATCCAAACCTCATATGAACAATCTAACACCCCATAAACACTAGAATCAAATCAAAACATCAACACACTCAAGATCCACTCCTTTGATTTCAAATTTCAGCAACTAACCCAAAACTCAACCATGCTTAGCTTAGGCATTTAAATTCCTTAATTCAAAACAAAAACCCAACTTAAATATGTATAAAACCCTTACCTCAAATGAAGAATCCACACAAAGTCCTTGATCTCCTCCTAGACTCCCACTTCTCCTTCTCTTCTTCTTCTTCTTCTTGCTTGCCCTAGCCTTTCTCTCCTCTTCTTTTCCTTCTCTTCTAACTTTATCAAGACACTAAATGATCCAATGCCCAAACCGTATACCCCATATACCCAGCTGAAACTTGCCTATTTGTCTTGCCAAAAGACCAATTTACCCCTTCCTAATAATCCCTCCTTAGCTAAACCTTCAAGGGCACTTAAGTCTTTACACTTTCATTTCAATTCTACCACTTTCTATCTTAAAACTTGTTACCCATAACAGTTACAAACGGTTACCCAGGTTACCCAATTACCAATAACTAACCACTCATTCTCAACTCAACTTATAAGATTCCCAAAGTACCCCTAGGCTTCTCCCGAGCCGGGTACAACATCCCGTTGTGACTTTAGACTAAATGGCTCACTAGGACCGTCTCGATGCGTGCATCCTGATAAAAACACCACCTCACATGGCACAATTCACGTAGTACAATTATCACAGTTATGCCCTATCATGGCCAGATTACAATCATGCTCATTATAAGACAATCAGGTCTACATGCATACTAATTCACATAGTCATGCATCTCAAATAATCAATTAGTCATATAACGTGCATTAAATGATAATCATGCATAAAACTCAATAGAAACACACACCAAATCCCATCATGCCCTCCAGGCACACTACTCCAGGCCCTTAAGCCTTAATACTGAATTTGGGGTCGTTACACAAAGAGAAAACCACAGCTTTCAAAAGTACTGAAAAAGAAGTGGTAGATGATGAAGATGGTAATAATGAAATGGCAATGCTTGCAAAGAATTTTCAAAAATATATGAAAAAGATAGGAAATAATAAGTTCAATGGAAAGCCGTCAAAAGGTAATCATTCTTCTCTTAATCATTTTCAAACTAATAAAAAGGGTATTCAGTGCAGGGAATGTGAGGGATTTGGCCACATCTAGTCTGAATGTGCAAACACCTTGAAAAAGAACAAAAAAGGTATGATTACTACTTGGAGTGATAATGACTCAGAAAGTAGTGAAGATGAGGAAGGTAATGTCGCTTTCACTTCTATTTTACCTGTTTCTAAATCTGAAAATGGAAAAATTGTTTGCTTGAATAATGTTTCAAAAGATGAAGAAAATTCTAATAGTGATGAATCTGAATTGAATGATGAGTCTTTGAGTGAATCATACAAAAAGATGTATGGTTCATGGGTGAAAGTGTGTTCTGAAAATCGATCATTGGTAAGCAAAAATAAAGAATTATCCTTTGAAATTAAACAACTTACTGACTTAAATGAAAGTTTTGAAAAAGAAATAATTTCAAAAAATGTTGAAATTAATAAGTTGTCTAAAGATCTGGATACTCTTGAGAAAAATGTTAGAATGCTTAATCCTGGTTCAACTATTTTTGAGAATATACAGAATGCAGGTCAAAGTCATGTAGGACTTGGTGCTTCAAGTTCTCAAAAATCAAAGAAAACTGTCTTTATCTCGGCCGGGATGCTATCGTCTGATGTTCCTGTGTCATCCTCACTGAAATTTGTTGTATCCAGTACTCGGATTGTTCCAACAGAAAGGACACAGTCAGCGGGTAAATCCAATGGTAAGTTTGAAAAATTCATTCCAATCTGTCATTTTTTTTGTGGTAGAAAGGGTCATATTCGACCTAAGTGTTTTACTCTTATGAATTTTTCCAAAAATGAATATTTTGAGAAATTCAATTATTTTGATAATTTCAAAAGAGCAGAAAAGAAAAATGTTCAATCAAGGAAAATATGGATAAAAAAGAATAATTGTTTTGTTGGTTTTACTAGTAAATATGATAGATCTGCTTCTTCATATTTTTTGTATTTTGACAATGGTTGTTCAAGACATATAACAGGTGACAGGTCTATTCTTACAGACATAAAACCTATGCATTGTGGATCTGTTACTTTTGGGAATGGAATTGAAGGTAATGTTCTTGGAATGAGTACTCTTAACTTTGAAGGGTTACCTAAAATCAAAAGAGTGTTACTTGTGGAAAGACTTAAAGCTAACTTGCTTGGCATAAGTCAAATATGTGATCAAGGTTATACTATTAACTTTTATAAAGAGAATTTTTTTTTTTTAAACAAGAATTGTGAGAATGTTCTTGAAGGTTTTAGATCTAATGACAATTGCTATACTCTTTTGTCTTCTATTATGTGTCAATTTGTTGTGATAAATAACACTGATGTGTGGCATGCTAAACTTGGTCACATAAATTTCAAAGCCTTGAAAAAATTGTCACATGCAGGGATTGTTCATGGTTGACCTAAGCTAGGTAAAGAATCTGATGGTAAGTGCAAGAGTTGTCAACTTGGCAAGCAATTACAAATTACACATAAAAGTGTTTCTGACATAAACACTTCGAAATTTTTAGAATTGCTTCTGTTGACTGCGTTTTTAGCCAACGACATGAGAACGTCAAATACGACAAGCCTTCAAGAGAAATAAAAACGACACAGACGGTTTAAACAGGAAAAGTAAATAACACAAGAGATTTTATAGTGGTTCAGCCCCGATTGTCGGTAATAGCCTAATCCACTTAGAGTTGTGATTTATAGATCCGTACTCAAGATCAGATGGACTGAGCCAAATGAGTTTTTTCAGTACAGATTGCAAAAATACAAGAATTCTCTCTTATTTCAGCACTTTCTCTCTCTAGAATACTCAGACCCAAATTTCTCTCTCTAGAAAGAAGAAGCAGGAGAGACCCATCTCTCATCCCATCAGCCCTCTATTTATAGGCTTAGGGTCATACATACAGTATCCCCTAGAACCGGGATATTTTATTATATTTATTACATTTAAATTACAAAGAAACATTCAAAATTCAAAATGTAACAAACCCCCCATTTGTGGGAAGAATGAGAGATTCCCGCATATCTTGTTGAAGTTGTTTCTGGGAATCTTGACTTAGTCTTCTCTAACATGTTGATCCACCTCCTACTAACCACTCATGCAAGTGCTGGTCGAACATGTGCATGGTGGTAGGACATGCATGGTAGTAGGACATGTTTTTGTGGGGCGAACATGCATGGTGGTAGGAGATGCACTTTTCTCCTCTAACATGGCACTCTCCTCTAGCATGCCATGTTTCTCCTTGAAGCAATCTCCTTGGCTTCTCACCTTGGATAGGTCTGAGGCAACCTCCTTGGCATCTCACCTCGGATAGGTCCGAGGCAACCTCCTTGACATCTCACCCCGGATAGGTCCGAGGCAACCTCCTTAGAGCTTCTTACCTCGGATAGGTCCGAGGCAACCTCCTTGGCATCTCATCCTTGGGGTCTCCTAGGACCACATCCTCCTTGGGGTCTCCTAGGACCACTCCCTTGGGGTCTCCTAGGATCACTCTCTTGGGGTCTCCTAGGACCACATCCTCCTTGGGGTCTCCTAGGACCACTTTCTTGAGTTCTCCTCGATGCACCCTCCTTAGCTCTCCTAGGATGCACTCCCCTTAGCTCTCCTAGAATGCATTCTCCTTGTCCTCCTAGGATGCACTCTCCTTAGCTCTCCTAGAATGCATTCTCCTTAGCCTCCTAGGATGCATTCTCCTTAGCCTCCTCGAACCAAGGTGCACTTGGCTTGGTTATGACATCTTTCAAGCAGTCCAAATTCTTCGTCAGTCTACCGGGCCACTTTATCACAACTCTGAGGAGTCAACGTATTTATTGACTATTAACGTGTCCTTTACTGACCATGCACTGCCACTTGTCACATTTATTGCCACGTCCTTGATCTCCAATTTTTGGGTATAATAGCTTCACATGGACCTTATGGGTCCAATTCAAATTGAGAGTTTAAATGGGAAAAGGTATATTTTTGTTTGTGTGGATGATTTTTCTAGATATACTTGGGTGGATTTCTTGAAAGAAAAATCTGATACTTTTGATGCATTTAAAATTCTTTGCTTGAAATTAAAAGTTGAAAAAGATTGCAACATTGGAAAAATTGTTCGTATAAGAAGTGATCATGGTAAAGAGTTTGAGAATTCTGTCTATGATGATTTTTGTAAGTTTACAGGTATTTCTCATGAGTTTTCAGCTCCCAAAACTCCTCAACAGAATGGAGTTGTAGAAAGGAAAAACCGCACTCTTCAAGAAATGGCTAGAGTGATGCTAAATAGCAAAAAATTGACCAAACAGTTATGGGCAGAAGCAATTAACACTGCTTGCTATATCATAAACCCTATTTTCTCCGTCCAAGTACATCTAAAGCATCTTATGAAATTTGGAAAGGTAAGAAACCAAGTGTAGCTTATTTTCATGTTTTTGGATGTGTTTGTTACATTTTGAGAGATAGAGAAAATCTTGGTAAGTTTGATACTAAGAGTGATGAAGGTGTTTTTATTGGTTACTCCACTAACAGTAGGGCTTATCGTGTGTATAACATGAGAACCCAAACTGTAATGGAGTCGGATAACGTTGTTATTGATGATGCCAGGGATTTTTCTGAGTTTTCTACTGAGGAAGAAATTGATAGGTCTATTGATGAACCTACTGAAAAACACGAAGAAGCTTCTGTCAGTGATACTACTGAAATACACGAAGAAGCTTCTGTCAGTGATACTACTATTGCAACGTCTAGTCCATCTGTTCCAACAGATCACGAATCCGATGAAACAGATTCTGGATAGACAGAAAAGAAATTTCCAAATATTATTTCGGATGAATTCCAAAAGGAGCCATCAACTAGAGTTAAATCAAATTATATCCAGCAGATTTAATTCTTGGAAATCCAAAAGACAGTATGGCCACAAGAAGAAGGTTTAGTAATGTTGTTCAATTTGTTTGTTTCTTATCTTTACTTGAGCCTAAAAATGTGAAAGAAGCTTTAACTGATGAAAATTGGATTAAAGCTATGCAGGAGGAATTGGAACATTTTTTTAGAAACAAAACGTGGATTCTTGTGCCAAGACCTTTGCATACCAATATTATTAATACAAAATGGATTTTCAAGAATAAATCAGATGAATTTGGTACAATTGTGCGAAATAAAGCAAGATTAGTGGCACAAGGGTACACACAAGTGGAAGGAATAGACTTTGATGAAACATTTGCACCTGTTGCAAGTTGAATCAATTAGATTATTATTGTCTATTGCTTGTTTGATTGGTTTCAGGTTGTTCCAAATGGATGTCAAATCCATTTTTCTTAATGGGATCTTGAATGAAGAGGTATTTGTTGAACAACCCAAAGGGTTTGAAGATCCACATGCACTTAATCATGTTTACAAATTGGAGAAAGGTCTTTATGGGTTGAAGCAAGCCCCTCGGGCTTGGTATGAGAGACTCACTCAATTTCTTGTCTCTCATGGATACAAAAGGGGTGGAGTAGATAAAACTTTATTTATCAAAAATATTAATTCTAACATAATTATTGCTCAGATTTATGTTGATGATATTGTGTTTGGTTCTACTTCTGACAATGAGGTGCAGGTATTTGTGAAACAAATGAAAGAGGAATTTGAAATGAGCATGGTGGGAGAATTGACCTATTTCTTAGGTTTGCAAGTCAAGCAGTTAGATGAAGGCACATTTTTTTCT
Source organism: Humulus lupulus (assembly GCF_963169125.1). Lineage (NCBI taxonomy): Eukaryota > Viridiplantae > Streptophyta > Magnoliopsida > Rosales > Cannabaceae > Humulus > Humulus lupulus. Next base: position 104,143,722 of record NC_084793.1, read on the forward strand.
CAAAGCAGATATGCTAAGAACTTGGTCAAAAAGTTTGGACTTGAAAGTTCAAAGATTGCCAAAACACCAATGGGAACGACTGTGAAGTTATCTAAAGATGAAAATGGTGTCAAAGTTGATCCTACACTGTATAGGAGTATGATTGGTAGTCTTCTTTATCTCACTGCTAGTAGACCTGATTTGAATTATAGTGTTGGTGTGTGTGCCAGGTACCAAGGAAATCCCATGGAGTCTCATGTTGCAGCTATCAAAAGAATCATTCGATATGTTCATGGGACTGTTAATTATGGTATTTGGTATTCAAAAAAACTAACTATAATCTAGTGTGTTTTAGTTATGCTGATTGGGCAGGTAACACTGATGATAGAAAAAGCACTAGTGGAGGATGTTTCTACTTGGGAAATAATCTAGTTTCTTGGCACAGCAAGAAACAAAATTCTATTTCTCTCTCAACAGCTGAGGCCGAATACATTGCAACAGGAAGTTGTTGTGCACAACTTTTGTGGATGAAGCAAATAATGATGGATTATGGGTTTGATCTTGACATTTTAACTATTTTTTGTGATAATACAAGTGCAATTAATATTTCAAAAAATCATGTGCAACATTCAAGTACTAAACATATTGATATTCGTCGTCATTTCATAAGAGAATTAATTGAAAATAAATTTCTTGTCTTGGAATATATTGAAACACATAAATAAATTGCTGATATTTTCACTAAAGCTCTTGATTCGGTTCGCTTTGATTTCCTCCAAAAATCTTTGGGGGTTTGTTCTCTTTAAATTTCCTTGTTAGTGTGTTATTACTCTTGATCAAATGTGTGTTGTTTAAGGTTAAGAAAATTGTCAATTAATTTGAAAATTTTGTTGTGTGTCAAGCTCGATAATCTGACTTGTGTTTATGAGCTTTTGGTCGTATATTCTTGAGAGAAAAATAATCAATTCCTCCTAGGCATATTCCAGTAAATCAATCAATGTTTAATGTTTGAGCTTCATTTTTTGTAGCATTGTTTCAAGCTCCTGTGCAAGAATAGAGCTACCTACATCAGTGTGTGAAAGCCGTCTTTTGAGTAAGTTGGAACTTTGTAATTCGGAGTTATGAAGAGGATACGCTACCATAGAAAAGGGCTACAACTGGTGTAGTGTGACAGCGTCTTCACGGGTTACAATTATTTACAATTTCGAAAAAGACTTATTTGTCATTGGGCAATGTTCCCTTGCATACACTGTCACACACTTATGCTTGAAACTATGCAAGAAAAATTGTACTCAGTTTATAATAATAAAAAAAATGTGTGTAAGACTCATACATGTTGATTGATTCACTTAAGAATATGTGTTTGTGACTGAATTGTGCATTATTTCTCTCGAATATTCTTTCTAATTTTTCATTTTTACAAGTGTTCTTATCCATGTTATACACTAACACTTATTTTCAGTTGCTTGATTCTATTTTTTTTTCAAGGATGACACTCATTGATCAAAGCAGATATTTTTTGTTGGGTTTTATTTTTGTGCATTTTTATATATATATATATATATATATATATATAAAAAAAATTGATTGACAAAGAAATTCATGGTGGACCGAATCTTTATGGTAATTATGTGAAATTATGCATTTATTTTGTGTGATTTAATATATTCTTAGTCTCCAAGAAATTTATTTTGTCCTCTTTCTCTATTTGGAATACCATGATTTGTCTCTTTATTGTTTTGTACTTTGTTTAGCATTTTTTTAATAAAAAAACGAATAAAAAAAAGGTAAGTTTTGTTTTTTTGATCGTGTGTATTAAGGTTTGTTTCCTTTTATTTTTTAAATAAAAACAGGGGAAACTTATTTTTGCCGTGTATGTCTTAAATGGAAAGTTCTTGTCCTTAAAAAACTTGTCACCTTCCCATGATCCCTCTAAGTCTTCTTCTTCTTATTTTTTTTTTCTCTCATTGTTTTTCTAAGTGTTTGCTGCTTTTCAGATAAGGAACAATGGTGAAAATTCGTGGAGCTTCCTCTAAGAAGACCCCTGCTACTCAATCTCTGAAGTTTGCCTCAGATGACATTCCTCCTGAATTCTCATCTGTTCCCACAGATTCAGGAACTGTTGCTACAGAACTAGCTGTTGTTCGAGCCTCTCTTGTTTCTTTGGCTTCTTTGAAAGACACAAAGGGGGAGAGTACCTCCAAAAACCTGTTTTGTTTGAATCTGGACCTTCTTCTTTTGAGGGGGAGTTAAGTCTAGTTTCTTTATTTGTTTGTTATAAGTTAATGCATGTTTGCAGGGGGAGTTTTTTCTCTTTACTTGTAACTAACATTTGTGTTATAGGGTTTTGAATTAATTTTGTCTATCAAATTGCCAAAGGGGGGGATTGTAAAATCCTTTATTGACATATTTGATAAAATTGACAAAATTAATTATGGAATGCATTTTCGAAATATATTGTGTGGTATTTTCGAAATTGGTAGTTTCTTGTTTTGTTGTGAAATATTTTTTAATCAGATTATTCTATATATGTTAATAAAATAAATATATAATTTCCTATAAAAGAATATATTTTCTGGAATTTTGTTTATATGGAAATTATTGGTATTTATTTTTATTTCTTGATCAGATTTGTTTGTCTAGAAACCGTGTACATCTTGCAGAGCTAATGTATATTTTGTTTCCTTATTTATTTAAGGAAATTGTGTTTAAAAACTGTCCAGGTTCAATGAATCTGTTTGAACGGATTGTCAGTCTGTTTGAACAGATTCTGACTTTCCTGTTTGGGAAGATTTTCCATTTATTGGCTGATTGGTTTCTGATTTGTTTTCCACGACCTAAAGGGATTCTAAAGGGTATATAATCATCCTTAGGTCGTTGGTTTTTTATCATCTCTCTTGGTGTATTATTTTCCAAATATTTTCAAGTTTTAGAGAGACTTTTTATTATGTGAGGAACTTGAGTCCAGCAAGTTCTTAGTGGTTTATTACAGTGTACTTCTGTATTATTTTCTATGTGCTAATTGTGCAGGTAGAACACACTTGGACATTGTTCATCAAGCTTCAGGAGAAGTCTTGTTCGTGAGTCACTTTTCGGGAGGAAAAGTGCAAGTGTTATGATTTGAAGGGAGTTCAAGATCTTAGCACTTCAGAAATTTAATTAGGAGTTTAGATTACAACAGTTGTGACAAATTCAAAAGGGAGTCTTTATTTGTATAAGTCAATTTGGTTTTGTAATCGTTTAGATATTCTTCTAATAAATTTTATTTTTTGGGCGTGGCCCCGTAGACTAGTAGCAATCTGCGAAGATTGCTGATACCACGTATAATTTCGTGTGTTATTTACCTTATGTTCGTTTTTATCTTCTGGTGATAAACTGTTTAAACATATATGATTTCTGTTTAAACAGTCTCTATGTCCGTTTAAATATTTCTGTAACAGTTCAGCAATCAAATTAAGTTGGTAATCATATAAAACAGAATTTCAATAGTAAATATTTATTTATGATTACACACGAAACACAAATCTCTCATTAAAAAAATTACAAAACAACGTAATAAGTATTACATAAAGCTAAATTTGATTAATCAAATAATTATAATATTTTATATGCATTCCAATTATGTAATTAGCTTCATTGGAATATGTTTCTAGTTTAATATTTTTAAAAGATCGGGAAAAAATTTACGTTAGGTTTTTTTGGTTATGTACTTTTAAAAATTATTAGTATTTGTGTTGAGAATTATTACTTATAAAATAAAATATTTACAAATATCAAAAAGTTAATAATATCATTATTTAGACTTATTTGTTTTTAGTTCAGCTTTTTTTTAATAAAAATATTATTTGTAAATTATTACAATATGTTAAATATTTCTTTTAGCCCGATCTGTCCTTTATCTTATTATTTGATCACTAAGTACGTACTTCTCTATAGAACAAAACCTAAGAAGGATGGAAGTTGAAACGTAAGCAAGCCGAAGATTGTGTACAGGTTACAAGAAGAATGAAAATAACACGTAGTAAATAGAAAACAGCAAAATAGCAAATTATAGAAGGCTGATTTATTTTCAGAAAAATAGAATAGCACACAGTAAAACCATCATAAATGGTAAAAAAAAACAGATTGGAAATGGTATTAATAATGTTATCAATATGATTTAGAGTATCACTCTTGTTGTTGAGCAGTTGGAAAGTTAGAATGAAGTAGAAGAAACACATAATGATTTCTTTCTTATCTCATCCAAGAACTCAGAAATATTACGATTGGAGGAGCCGCCCTCATTGGCCGCCGCCTCGGCCGCCATTTTCCACTTCAAAGCATTTCGCTTCAACTCGGCTGCCTTTTCAGTACCATTCATCACCTCCATCAAACTCTTCTTAACTTCTTCCCACGAGATCACCCTGTCTTCCATCTCGCCACGACATAGTCTCACGCCGACTCCAAATACGTCAACCAAGAATTTGGCGTTTGTGACTTGGTCCCCCCACTGGGGGAAAGTCACCACGGGAACTCCGGAGGTGAGCGCCTCCATAGACGAGTTCCATCCGCAATGAGTCAAAAAACACATCACAGAAGGGTGAGCCAGAACTTTTTCTTGCGGGCTCCACTTGACCACTTTCCCCCTGCCTCTAGTCTCCTTCACGAATCTATCTGGTAAATCGTGAACCTTTAATCCCGAATCTTTGGAAGGAGGCTTCACGACCCATAGAAACGAGATAGTGGAGCTCAATAGCGCGTGAGCTATCTCGTCCACCTGCTCTTGCTTCAAGTAAATAACGGTGCCGAAGGAGATGTAAACGACACTCGCCAGCGGTTTCGAATCAAGCCATTCCATGCAATCGTCATCGGCTTTCATTACGTCTGCACGAATGGTGCTCTTAATAGTTGCGCCTTTTGGGTCTTTGAATAAAGGTCCAATGGCCTTGATTGGACATAACATGGACATTTCTTGAATGATTTCGTGTTCAAGCTCCTCAAAAGTGTCTGCCAAAACACAAAAAGACTTGGACAAGTTCTTAAACTGCCCCAGAATGGCCTGACCAATCACCTTATACGAACCCCTAGTGGGATGCAAGAAGCTAGCAATCTCGTCGTGCTTTAAAGCTGGCATACTCGGCAGAAGAACATCAATCTCTGGTTCGGCCTCAGTCGGAAACGGCACGGTTTTGTGGAAATAATGGTAGTAAGTTGCAAAGAGAGCACATGACTGAACCCAGAGCGTGGAGCAAGGGATTCCGAGGTCTTCTCCAATGTCACAAGCCCAAGGAAGAAATGGGTTATTTATTATGCATGAAACGGGTCGACCGTCAATCGATTGCTTCTTTATCAGTTTGTGAAGAGACTCCTTGCCCGCGAGCTCAAGCTGTGTCATGTAGAAATCGTATTGGGTGCGTCGAAGGTCGTCCGCTGGGAGTCCATCGTCGAAGAACTCGAACCTCATAAAGCCATGGCCGACGGGTGTGGGTTGATCGGTTATGTCGTGGTTAGATCTTCGCATCTCTTTGCCCAAGTTTTCAATTGTGGTAAAAGTGATGAGAAGGCCCTCATTTGCCGCCAAGCGCTTCCCTAATCTAAGCATGGGGTTGATTAGACCTTGAGCTGGGAAGCACACAAGAAGAATGTGAATAGGAGCTTGATCTTTTCTGTCCATTCTCTCTTTCTTTCTTTCTTCTTCTTCTTCTTCTTTTTTTTTTTTTAATATCCCTCAATTGACTCAAACATGATTAGTATTTATAGGTAAGGGAATGTGAAGGAATAATTAGTGGCGAAGGAATAAAAGGTGGCAAAATAGAATCACCCTTCAATGATTCTTAGGCATCTACTTAATCATGTTTTTGAGAAACGTAATCCAAGAGGTTTTCACATATTTATCTATCTTTATTTTAACGTAGTATTAATAAATATTATCTTACAAATTACTAAGAATCTTCTTAACGTAATTTGATTGATTTCATTAGTTGAACATATATAGTTTATGCGTGTTATAAAGAAATAAAAGATATATTATATATGATTGCCATCCCCTCTTCGATCTAAATAAGTTATATATATATATATATATATATATAAGGTAAGAAAGAGAATTTACTGAATTGTTAGCTAGTGATTTTGCAAAGTATCATTTTGATACACTATTTTTTCAATAATGCTAATATGATTTTCTGTATTTTAAAGTCATTGGCACCCTAACTCAGATTTGATAAATAAAATTTTATCAATATGGAAAACTATCATCACTTATATGTTATCAAGTGATTAAATTTGAATTTAGAATTCATATAATTGAGAGTACACTACAACAATTACAGGCACTAGCGACGGGCATATTAGCGGCGGGCCCAGTCCGCTTGTATTGTGTAGACTATTAGCAGCGGACAAAGTGATCCGCCACTAATAATGTTCGAGTATTTAATAATAAATAAATATATGTATTAGTGGCAGACTCACCACTAGTAGCAGCGGGTAGTCCGCCTCTAATACACGTGATAAAAGCCCGGGAAGTTTTTTAATTTTTATTAGCCGCGAACCACCCGTCGCTACTAATATTAGCGGCGGGTAATCACTTCTATTTAGCGGTGGAACCCCGCCGCTAATAATATTATTAGCCGCAGACAAAATTTAATAGCGGCGGGTCCCGCCGCTGATACTTTTCGGCTTTATCCCCGCACCGTCGCCTTCTCCCCCAAATCCCTCAATTGCATTTTTTCATTTTCATACTACTTCGCAAGTCTGAAAATTGATCCTCTCCATCTCCTCCACCGACCGACTCCCAACCGATCCGCTCCATCTCCTCCACCGCAAGTCTGGTCTCCATCTCAAACATATCTGAGGTATATGTTTATTTGATTTTTTTTCTTTTTCATATTAATTCGCAAGACTCAAAACGTTGTATTAGATGGTTTCAGGTCTCAGGTGCGCATCCTCATTTTCCATTAGAGTTCTCTCCATTAGAGGTCAGTCCGTTTGAATATAATATATTTCTGTATTTGAGTAAGAAAATCGTGTAATGTATTTCTGTATTTGAGTAAGAAAATCTTGTAATGTATTTTTTTTTTTTTTTTATGAATAAGCCATTGTATTACTCAAACAAACAAATACAGCCAAGTCTTGAACACCCAATACATATACAAGAACCCAAGACTAACCCAAACAGGGATATCAGACCAGGACAACTAACCCCTATAAAATTCTGTACATTTCAGTTCAAATCAATCTGTTAAAAAACTCTCTATCTTTCCTAGAGGCTTTACATGGAAACACTCTAAGTAAACGAAATTTACAATCATTTTGAATTCTACTAACTGTATGGTGAACTTGCCACAGCTTGTGGTTCCAAAGCGCATCATTTCTTACTCGCCAGATATGGTACACTGTCGCAGCAAGAAAAGTGAAAAACATGCTTTTATATGTATTTGACACATGCTTGGCATGAGAAATCCAATGCAGGAGACGGTTAAGATTGATGGATTGTGCATTCCAATGAAGCCAGCTTTTGATAGCCTCTAAACACCTCTTGCTGTATGTACACTTGGAAAAGAGATGGTCAATGTCTTCATTATCTACCCCACACAGCAAACAGACCTGATCAATATTGGAATTATATCTAACTATTCGATCCTTTGTGTGCAGACGCTCCCACATGACTAACCACATAATAAATCGATGCTTGGGAGTAATAAATCTATTCCAAACAAATTTCCTCCATGGCACTCTAGATTCTTGAGAAACCAGCAGGTTTACACCAAGTTTGATATTATATCTCTGAGACAAGAAGGAATCATGAGAGATTTTTGCTTTGAAACAGTCCTTCACAACAACTAAACGCTTCCAATACCAACTACAATCCGTGGGACACTTGTAATCCCACCAATTTTGATTCAGCAGATAGACACTATTAATCCACTTGACAAAAAGGTTATCTTTCTTCTTGGCAATTGCCCAAACATACTTCCCCATGGCAGCCAAATTCCAATCATGTACTCTCCGAAAACCCAAGCCACCAGCCGCCATTGATGAACAAATATACTCCCAAACAATCAACCCTGGTATATGAGAGTCTGAGATACCTTTCCAAAGAAAGGCCCTACAAATTGCTTCAACATCTTTGAGCAATTTCTTGGGCAGAATCATTATCTGAGCCCAATATGAATGTATCGAGATAAGTACTGAATTGATCAAAGTCACTCTCCCCATATAAGATAGATTCCGAGTGCTCCAAGTTCGAATCCTACTAGTCATCTTCTCCAAAATACATTTACAATCTGCAGAAGAATTTTTTTTTGAACAGATAGGTATACCGAGATACCTGAACGGGAGGTGGCTGCAAGAAAAACCAGAAGCTGCCAGAACTCGATCTACTACTGCATCAGGCATTCCATGACAGTAAATTGCAGATTTCTCAGAGTTAGGGAGCAAACCTGAAGAAGAAGAGAATAACTTCAAGCCCCTCAACATAAGCATAATTGAAACAAAATCTCCATTGCAAAAAATAAGCAGGTCGTCCGCAAAACATAAGTGACTCAACTTCAAATTTGAGCATTTATTATGGTACTTGAACCCAGGTAAAGATCTCACCTTACACATAATTCGGGACAAGTATTCCAATCCAAGAACAAACAACAAGGGGGAAATGGGATCCCCTTGTCTAAGTCCTCTTTTTGATGCAAAGAACCCCTGTAATGAACCATTGAGAAGCAAGGAAAACATGGGGGTTGTTACACACGCCATTATTAAATCTGAAAAAGTTTGAGGAAAATCAAAAGCCTTGAGCATCTCTTCAATGAACCCCCATTCTATTGTGTCATATGCTTTCCTTAAGTCAATCTTTATCATACAGCTAGATTTGCAATTGCTCCGCCCATATAATCTCACCAAATCCTGACACACCATGATATTATGGGCAACGTATCTTCCATGTACAAAACCCCCCTGGTTTTCAGCAATTAAATCAGGCAAAACTTGTCTCAATCTCGAGCAAATCACTTTCGATGCAGCCTTATAAATCACATTGCAGCACGAGATGGGCCGAAAATCACTCACACTTCGCGGACAACTGCTCTTAGGAATAAGCGTAATGGTAGTCGTATTAATTGCCTTGAGAATTCTTCCTGAGCTCAAAAAAGAAAGAACCGCAGATACCACATCAGATCCAACCAAATCCCAGTTGTCTTGGTAAAAACTACTTCCAAAACCATCCGGGCCTGGAGACTTCAAACCAGGGATAGAGAAAATAGCTTCTTTGACCTCCTGAGTTGTGTACTCGGTTTCAAGTCTGCTGGAATGCAACTCAGAAATTTTTGGCCCAAGATTGATAATGCATTGCTTCACCCGGTATCTGTTCTGCATCTCAGAGCCAAGGAGTTGCTGGTAATAATGTAAAAAAGCTTCCTAAACAGTATGAGGTGTATCACACCAGATCCCCTACGCATCTTCTATTGAATGTATTCTATTTTGAAGTCTCCTTGCCCTCAGAGAAGCACGAAAGATTGCTGTGTTTTCATCACCATTTTTAGCCCAAGAAATTTTTGCTTTCTCAACTAAAAAAAGAGAATAAGCCTTGGATACTTTAGCATATTTGTCCCGAGCCATTTGTTCCTCAATCAGTAAACGAGTATCATGGGGGTCTTTATTCACTTTTTCCTACAATTCCAACAGTTCCTCCTTAGCAATCATTTCTGCTTTGTGAATATCATGGAATCCTTCTTTATTAATGCACTTAAGAATCTGCTTCAAACGCTTAAGTTTTACTGTCAGCTTATACATATCCGTACCATAAGCTCCTTCCTGCCAACTCTTAGCAATTCGTTCACCAAATTCATCTGCATCCTTCCACATTCGAAAGTATCGAAAAGGTTTTCTGCCACTAATCACATCCTAGTATAGAGAGACCAAGATGGGACTGTGATCAAAGCATCCCTCAGGTAAGAAATTGGCCTCCGAAAACTGAAAACAGTCTGCCCATTGAGAATTAACCAAGGCTCGATCTAGTTTAGAGAAAACTCGATCCTCTGGCTTTTGCTTATTATTCCAGGTATAAAAAATCCCAGAATATTTCAGGTCTTCCAATTTGCACTTTTCCACACAATCTCGAAAATCTTGAGTAGGACTTTTAGTACATTTTTTTTCCCACTCTTTCATTACTAAACAGAATATCATTAAAGTCACCCATAACTATCCAAGGCCCCTGTATTTGCATTGAAATCTCCTCCAACTCAATCCAAAGTTGAGCTCTCTTCTTATCTTCATTAAATCCATACACAAATGTAACATAAAACCTGTCTTGTTTCTGTCTTGGGTGAACAACACAATGAATTAATTGAGCTATACATAAGCTAATATCAACAGTAAACAAACTTGGCAGCCATGCAACAACTATCCTCCCTTTATCAAGCCAAGGATTATTATTTGTAAAACACCAATTCGGAAAAAGACTAGAGTATAGAGAACCCATGCTTTTATTCTTTACCTTAGTTTCAAGGAGACTCACTAGCCCAACTTTTTTAGAAAAAATCAATTGTTTGATTTCTTGATGCTTTTGATGGCTATTGATCCCCCTAACATTCCAACACAGTATCTTATCCATTAGAAGTAGAGGGATCTCCCCCCTCTTCCCTATGACAAATTAAAGTCTCCTGCTCCTGACTATTCAGTAGATCAAATCTATTAGCCACCTTAGTCATAACTGGAACAACTTCCTTTTCTACTCTTTTCCCTTTCTTAACTCTTTGAAAACTCTCCTTATCCACAGTTGGTACCAATTTCTCCATCTTATTCACTTTTACTTTAGGAACCCATTGTTGCTTCTCTGTTTCCTTCTCTATGGGCTTGTTCCTACACAGCTTAGTCTCATGTCCCAAACCTGAACAACTATAGCAAACAAGAGGCAACCATTCATATTTCACTTCCAAATCAATGTCCCGATCAAACTCCTCTATAAATGAAATTGAAGCAGGAAATTCTTGAGCAAAGTTAACCTCTATTAACACACGAGGGTACATCAGCCTATCCCTGTGTTTGGTGATATTGTCAACTTGTAGAGGTGTGCCAATCTGCCCAACAATCGTGAATAAGGATTTTCCCCCCCAATACTTGATGGCCAATCCTTTTAATTGTATCCAAGTCGGCACACTCGTAATCTCATCCTTAGAGAAATCATCTATCGGGTTCCAGGTTTCATAACCACTGGTTTCCGATCAAAGAATATATATCCTCCCTGTAAGACCTGATCTCTCTGCTCCATATTCTGGAATCTAATGATAAAGATCCCCCGAGCAATCAATCCCACCTTAACCACAGCCTCTTTCCACATTCTTCTTGTAAAACCATCAAGTATATGAAGTGGCGGATTGACTCCCATTACAAAACAAACTATTGATGGCTGCCAATAGTTAACCTCTTCTGCAATATCATCAAAGCTAATTTTCACTTTAGGGGTAGTACCTCGCTTCAGATCACCATCGCTGCCAGATATATTCAGACAATCGCCTTGTTTTTTCAATGGCCCCATACCATTCTCACAAGCAATAGACTCTTGATCGTCACCCTGCTCCTTTGACGGTCCAACAAAACAGGATTCCAAATTCTTAACAATGTTAGATCGCAAAATTGGAGGAGAGGCTTTCTTACCCGAATTTACATCCTGTGCCGTGCGATTCGCTATTGTTACCCAGTCAGAGAAGTTTTGTCGAATCTCACTTCGTTTCCTGAAAATCTCCTCCGTCTCTTCTGGAGAGTATAGTGTTTCCACCCATTGTTCATCCGTCTCCTTCTCGTCATCAACTTCCAGCTCTTTCACACCCAATACCTCATCATTGATCTCGTTTTGATGATCCTATCAGAAGAAGATGGACTAGTTTTCTTAGATTTTGGCTTCGATTTGGTTTTTCCGGCTGCCTTCGCTCCTTTTGCCATAGCTCCGGTGAAAACACCGAAGGAGAGAGAGAGAGAAAGAAAAACGATATTATATCTTGTAATGTATTTCTGAATATGCTTGTTTAAGTAAAATGTAAATGAGAATTTTTTTTGTTTAGAAATGTTTAATGGAAAGTCACCATTTTATTCATTAATAATAATAGTATAGTATTATTAAATGTCAACATTGTCATTGTTATAATTTTAAGGGTATAGACAGAGATAGGTCGTTGGGGTTCGGTGAGAATTTTCCAATGGTATAATGCTTAAAACTTGAAATTTGGAAAAACCCAATTCTGTTTCGTTTTTTTTTTGTTGGTGTTTTTGTTTTTCTCTTTTGTCATTTCTCTGTTTCCAAGTTCAGAGTGTAAGTATATAGGGTGGGTTTTCAGTTTTTTTTTTTTAAAAAAAAATTTCTTAACTTTGCCACTATGGAAAGTGCTCATTGACATTTGACCAACACAACCCAGAACAAAAACACCATCATTGTGTTGATTTTTTAATTTTTGTTTTTTGTAATCTTTTGAAATTAAAGGTTTGTTCTTATCACCGTTGATTTATTTTTTGTTATTAGTTATGGAAAATTTGATGTTATATTTTTATATATATTTGGACATCTATGATTGAAATAATTAAATGTAATAATTAACAGTGACTTCTGTTAGATAAGCAAGATTTTAAGAATAATTAGTGTAATTGATTTTCTATATAATAAATAATAGTATACAAAAATAGATATATATGATGAAATATAATTTTATTGTATATTATTTATAAGTCTTTTTTAAGAAAATTGATTTTCTTTTTTAAAAAGTAAATAATACTATATTTATTATGCATTGCATATTTTGGTGTCATTACCCCAGAGATTTTTTTTCCCAGAAAATCGATTTTGATACTTTTATATTGATAACTTATTTTTATTCATATAAAATCAGTCACAATAAATATTATATATAATATTCTATATAAAAAAAATTAATATCTATCCTTACCCAAGAAGGAAAAATTACAAACCAATAATTCAATATTTTTATATTATGTCTATATCTTTCCACCAAACAAATTTAGTAAATGATATATTAAAATAATTGAGTAATTATATTAACAAATTATTTGTAACATTTTTTGTAATAAATAATAATGTTTTTTTATTACGGTAATTTGAATAATCTCTCTTCCACACATTTATATACCCAACTGGTTAAACTAGTTCGAAACAACGTAATATAAATTTATGTTTATACTAGTTCATAATAAGACAATTATTTATAAGAGTATTATTATTTAGACCTGCTGCTACTGTTGATTTATTCTTTAATTATAAATATATATATATTTATATAATGAATGTAATTAAAGATATTATTTTTTGTTGTATATATTATATAAATTAAAAAACTAGTAACGTTATAATATATTCCAATACTATTAAAACAGGTACCAATTGAATTGAATTAATTCATTTTAATTATATTAAACTAATAATTAGTTTAATATTTTAAAAATAAACTAGATTTAATTATAGTAATAAAATTAAGAATGAAAAATGTTAATATTTATTAAAAAATTATAAAATAAATTTTAATTTACTTTAAAATTATTAAATTATAATTATTAATTGGTAATTATAAATAGAAAATTAATTTAATTTTAGAGTAATTAATTAAGTAATAAGATATCATAAAACTCAAGTCTGTCCAGAAATAACACTTCTCATAAGACATCATAAAACATTGAAAATAATAATACTTTTTAAAATGATAGGATTAGGACAATTGCATTTTTCTTCCTTTTCTTATACTCTCTTATATCACTTTAGATGGCAATTGACAAAACTTGGACAACATTGAGAAATCGTGGTTGTCAAGAATATTGGAATGGTCTGCAAGCTTTTTTGAGGATGGCGTCAGAACATAAAGATTCTGATGGAAGAATTAGGTGCCCGTGTGTGAGATGCAATAATAATAGATTTGAATCTAATACCATTTTATGTATTTAGATATATGACTTGCACAAGCTTGGGTCTTTGGAAAATGGTGATGAATTGTTAGCTTTAGCATCTGGGTCAAATCATTTGGCAACCTATTACCAAGGTTGTATTGTCAATGGTGTTCGATTTATTGCACACGACCCAGATAAAAAGCGCACCACACAGAATAGTAGACTGTCTGTTGCCGGAACAGAAGGTTTTAATTATTACGACACGCTTGAAGAAGTAGTGACACTATCTTTGACTGGTGCATATTCAGTGGCATTATTTTGGTGCAAATTGTTTAATACAAATCCAAGAATGAAGAAAACAGTCATTGAAAATAATATCACCAGTATAAACGTCAATGGTGAATGGTACAAAGATGAGTTGTACATACTTGCTACTCAAGCTAAGCAAGTTTTCTATCTCGATGATCTACTTAGAGGTCGTGATTGGAAAGTTGTAGAAGATGTGAATCATCGACAGATTTGGGACTTTAAGGAAAATTTTGATGAGGTTAATGATGTTATTGATGTTGTACATGACACAAGTTCATCAAATTTTGTGTTGACTGTGGACCTCGGAGAGTTGATTATGCAATCTGATCAACCTGCTGCATATGTTGGAGCTGATGAAGAGGGTGATGACGAAGCTAATATGTCAGAACATGAGGAAGTCGCAGATGCAGAGGATGAATTGTTAGTCGAGCTTTGTGAAGATGAAAATGTGTCTCCGATTGCTGATGGAAATGATAATGATTACTCTGTTTAGTTTTTCTATTTGTGTAACAAAACTATATATTTAAATATAATAAAGATTTTTTTGTAATTATTATTATTATGAATTGAATGTGATATACTTCTATTTTAATGCTAATTACTAACTAATAAATTTTAAACTGAAGTATAATGTCAGCTAATATAGCAACTTATCACGACGGAGATGGTGGGGGTCAAGACCCACCATATCCTTCTAGGGTACCACCATATTGCGAGTTAGGTTAAATATTGCATATCAAAATTATTTTTAGAAATTATATTGTTAGAGAAATATAACATCAATACTAATACTAATTATTGTTAATAAATTTTAAAGCCCCGCTGACGAGAAGAAAAGGTCGTGGCCTTGCTAGTAATAATGTTCTTGAAGAACGAAGGAAAAAAACCGGGAAACCATTGGATCTAGAGCTTGATCCTGTGACAAAAAAAGTGGTTGGGCAGGAGGATCAAGCTTTTATTCGCATGTTGGGCACTCTAGTTACCATTTTGTGTCCGGGACATTACTTGGATTTTGCTGATGCACCTCAACAGTTTAAGGATCAAGTGCTTGATCGTATGAGGGTAAAAAAAATTACAAATCTTGTACTTTTAATTATTTATTTCCATTATTTACAAAGTCGTCTAATTTTTTTTCTTAATGCAGTATTACTATAATATAGACAGTCATCCACAACGTGAGTCTGTTCTTGCAACTGTCAATAAGGAGATGGGTGAAAGATATCGCGAGAGAAAGAACAATAGACATAAACACTTCAAAAGTCATTATGCTGGACAAGAAGATTTGGAGAATGTCCTCTCTAAGCCACCTGACCATTGCACTAAGGAGGCTTGGCAGAATATTTGTGAATTGTTTTTTAGCGAAAGATTTTTGGCTCGTTCCGCTAAAAATCAAGCAAATAGAAAACAAATGAAGTATGTAACAATACAAGGCACAAAGTCATTGGCAGCTAAGCGTCACCAATATGTAAGTGAAGATGTTAATTTAATTTTATAAAATAATACATTCTAAAACATTTTGTTTACATTTGTATAGGAGAACCCAGATGCGCATGTTGTTGATACTTGGAGGGATGCTCATATGAAAAAATCGACAAAATCTTTTGTCAATGAGGCAGCTCAGTAAGATTATGTAAGTGAATAGTATTGTTTTCTTGTTTCTAATGTTTCTAATTTTTGTTTATAATGTTATCTTTATACAGGAAAAAATGGCGGCAGAGGTTCAGAGGTCACAGCTTGAGAGGCAGAGTCAACAACAGAGTGAGGCATCTCTTAATGTATCTGGCGTTGATTTGTCCCCGGTCGATCAATACGAGATACTAAGTAAAGTACTCGGGGAGAGATCTGACTACCAAAGAGGAGTGGGTTATAGGGTTAAAGGGAAGGCAAGAAAGACAACCTGTAGCTTTATAGATCAAAGTCAGTCCCAAGCAAATACTGCTGCTACGCCTAATGAAGATATGACTACTATGGCTCTGATGATGAAGGCAATGCGTGAGACGCTTCAGAAGGTGGTACCTGAGCAACCCAGTAATCTGTATGACCCACGGTTTGACAGTTTTCTGCAGAGGTATTTGCCACCACAATCCGAAGGTGGTTCGTCTTCTCAAAGTAACACTGCCAATCCTGACCTTCATACACCGCCACAGCAGCAGTACCAGCCTCCTTCACAGTATCCGCCACAGCAGCAGTACTAGCCTCATCCACCGTATCTGCCACATGTGTCGTCGCAACAACCTCCTCAGTATCAAAACCAATACATTTTTGGATGCTCTTCCCAGTCTCCTCCACTACATTTTAGCTTTACCAATTTTCAAGGAGGATCGCTGTAGCCTCCGCTACCTAATGTTAGGTATGGGGAGGTTGGATGTTCGTCACAGCAACCATATGTGAGATATGGTGAGTTGGGGGGTGGGGGGGGGGGGGGGGGGGGGGGGGGTCGCAGCCACAGCCACAGCCTCAAGATCATTTTGGGGACCTCACGCTCGGACGATCATCACAACCACCTTATATTCCTTCACCACCACAGCCACAGCTGTCGCCCTCACCACCACAGCCACAGTCACAACCGTCGCCCTCACCGCCACACCAAAATGTTGAAGATGAGGAAATTTTCAATATTAATCTTAATGATTTTATTTAGTTATTAGTTTATGTATTTGGATTGAATTAATATTGTATTTATTTTTAATGACAATAGCGATATTAGCTAGATTGATAAATATTAAAACTATTCACATTAATTTTAATGTTAGTTATGTTTAAATTAATTAAATGCTTATTTTGTTAAATTTTATTATGAATTATTTTTAAAAATAATTAAATTTAATAAATATTAATTTATTAATTTATTTCAAATAAATTTTAAAATATATTATAAAAACAATATTAGCAGCGAACCTCGCGGCTAATAATAATGCATCTGACAAAAATATTAGCGGGGGGCTTCGCCGCTAATAATATTATATTAGAGGCGGATGTGTCAGTCTGCCGCTAATAAGCATTAATAGCGACAAATAATTAGCGGCGGGTCACCGCTGCTAATACTTATTAGCGGCGGATATCACACTTATTAGCGGCGGAGGACCCCGCCGCTAATGAGGTCAATTCTTGTAGTGGTAGTTTGATTAAATTATTATAATTTTATTAATTAAATTTGAGTTTAGGGTTCTAAATATGTACAATATCAAAATGCAATACAAAATATGTGTGATTTCAAAATATAGAATATCAAATAAGTACTATTGTAAACACAGGGTATCGAATGGTTACCTACCCTTTAAGAAATTAAAAATATGAAATTTAGTATTTTCAGTTACTAAGTGATTAGAATTACAAAACTTAATTAAATGCGAAATACTGATTAAGTTATTTAAATTGATCATTTTTGTGTTGTTAACACAACTGCTATGAAAGTTCAGACAAAACAGAAAAGCAAATAAAAATCAACACAAGGGAATTTTTACGTTGTTTAGAAATGCTTTCGGATAACCTACATCCATGGGCCACGCCCAGATAATAAACCAATTAGTAAATAATCAATATCTACAAAAGCATTGACTTAAACAATGTAAGACTCCCTCTTAAACTATTGTCACAATCTTATTGTACTTTTCTTTATGAATCTAGTTTTGATGAAACCCTAATTCTCTTGAATTCCCTTCAAAGAACTTGAAGATCCTTAGGAACATGTTTACAAGAGATACCACCTGTTACACAAAAAACAAGATATATATATACATAGAAAAGTTCTCTCGGTACACTCACAAAGATTAACGTAAACAACTTAATCTTTACGAGAAAACACATGAAGAAATTAACAACAAGTGTTTCACTATTACAAAAAAGGTCATTTGTGTCAATTCTCAACTACCACAATTGATTTTTTGCATCAATTTTAAAAGCGACGCATAATCCCATGACGCAAACCTGCGAATCATTTCCGTTAGTGGAGAACTGCCACAAATGCTACATTTGTGGCAGTTGTCAAATGACACAAATGTCTCTTATATTTAAAAAAAACAATTAAAAATGATAACCTAAATTTTAATCATGAAAAACTACAAATTCAACTAAAAAATAACTATAGAGTCAACAAATTTATCAAAAACCCCAAAATCTATTCAATTATATCATATTTAAGAGTTTCAACATCTCAACACTTATAATACAAAATTTGAAAAACATACAAGAAGATTTCAAAGTAGATTTTACAAAAATGAAAAAAAAAATACACAAGATCAAATAATGAAATAAAATCATAAAACAAAGTGAGCGCCACCACTACGCCGACCCCCATGATTACTACCACCACCTGCAACAGAAAAACAAGAACATTGTTCTTTAAAAAAAACATTGATAATGAGAGAGAGCCACAATATGAGATCGAGAGAGATGCAAACATTTACACAATAAATCTAAAAATTAACATATCAGACCCCAACCCCCCACAACAGAAATAATAGATTCAAAATCTATTCAAAGCATAACATATTATTTCAAAAAAATTAGATACAACAATAATACTAACCATCACAGAGCCAGAACAGGAAAGAAAAAAGAACAAAATTGAGGCCACATTCTCATAGCCCCAAGCTCACAACCCCAAAACTTAGTCCCCCATCCTCATGGCCCTATCTCAGAACCTTCACGAACCAACACGAAAAAAAGAAAAAGAAAAAACAGAAAAAAAAAATAGAGAACGAGTGAGAGAGAGGAAGCTTAGCCCAATGCCTCTGAACACATAAGCCAGACCCAAACCCGACGTTGTTGCCACTAAACCAAGAAAAAAAATGCATCTGAAGCGTACCTCATGAGTGAGGGAGAGACCATGCGAGAGAGCCCTAAGCCTAGCCTTGCCTCGACGTCGCATCCCCGCCCCTCTGCAGTGCCCTCGTCTTCGGCGTCTTGTCCACCTGAAGAATGAAAAGAAAAAAGAAAAATCAGAAGAAGAAAGAGAGAACGAGAAAGAGATATGGAGTGAGGGAGGGAGGAGAATGTGAGAGGGAGAGGCCGAGAGATAAATCTGGAGTGAGGGAGGGACGAGAACGTGAGAGAGAGAAAGATACTGATATGGTGAGGATGGCAGCTAGGGCTGATAGAGAGAGGCAGTTGTGAGGGTTAGGGGTTCGCTGTGAGGATTTGGAGTTTGGGCCGATATTATGCTTTTTTATACATATATATATATACACACACACATTTGCGTCATTGAATGACGAGGTTTGTGATAGTGCCTTACTAACGCAAACACTCCACTTAATAGCATCACTTAGCCATTGACGCAAACAATCCCCAATATCGGCATTAGTGTTGCAACTGGTGCAAATATCATTTCATTTGTGGAAGTGTCCAACTGCCACAAATGTTAAATATCGGTCAACGGCGTCAGTCAATTGCGTTGACTAACACGTTTAACTTACACAAAATGGGTATTTTGGTGTAATGTTTTCAAATTCAAATGGAACATGTGATTTTACTAAAGGCGGGTATTTATAGTTGAGAAAAACGTTAAAAGCCAGCTCTTCTGAAATCTTGTAATTAATATAAGAATATTTGTAAATTTATTTGATTGAAAAAATGGTAAATACTATTTTGGACCCTGTGTTTGTTACCGATCTGACCATCTGTTTTGTTAAATGATAATTTGGACCCTGAGTCTTGCAAAATAGAAATAAATAATACCCTAAGTTTGATTTTGGCCAAACAATTTTTTAATATGACGAAAATACCCCTACTATTACAGATAAGTTAATTTAATAAATTAAAAATTAAAAAATATATATGTTTTAATTAATTGCAATTTTAAAATAATAGATGTAAATAAGATTTAAATTTAAACCTAAACACTAAACTTAAAATCTAGCAAAATAAAAAATAATTATTGTGAAGAAAATCAAAATTAAATATAAACTCTTCATTTAAAAGATATAAAAATCAAAATTAAAAGAAATGAGAAAATACAAATCGAATCTAGTCTTTTGAAAAAAAAAATCTAAAATAAATCACGAATAATTACACATCTTCAATAACATAATAATCAATATCATTAACAAACTCAAGAATATGTTAAAATCTCTTATCTGAAATCAACAACAAACTCAAGAAATCTCAAAGAAAAAAGGTCTGCAACTGAGAAATCTCTCGTGTGAGTCTCAGGTTTCTCTCCTTCCATGGCGAGGAGGAGTAAATATGTGGTGAAGCCAGCCAAACAAGATCACGAAGGGAGAATTTGATGCTGCTGCGAATCCTAGGTCTGGACCCAAGAATCTTGTCGAGAGTGCGAAGGAGGATAATGATATTAGTGTGCAGCAGGCACCTGGTCATTAGGTCGATGAAGGTATTTCGAGGGGGATTCCTCATTCTGATGATGAGCAGGGTCTGGTCTCTTGGGCTGCTAAGGTTGAGACTGGCAATTTTCAAGAATCGGCAAAAGCAACCTGGGCAAAATTTAAACAATCTCTGCCTACATATGGGGGTTTGCAGCTGCAATACGCAGAACCAATGCTTAGGGAGGGTCAGATTATTGCTCAGCTGGACTTGGAAGAGATTGAAGTTGAAGCATCTTTTTGGAAATCAGCTTTGATTTGTGTTGTGATTGGAGTTAATCCTCCATTAGCCATCTTTGAAGGGTTCATAAAAAGGATTTGGGGCAAACTTGGTGTTGAGAGAGTGGCTCGCCTAAATTCAGGTTTCACCATGGTGAAATTTCATGATGAAGCTACCCGTGATTTGGTTCCTGAAACTGGTGTGGTTCATTTTGACAAGAAACCTGTCATCCTTCGACCTTGGACAACTGATCTAGACTCCTTGAGGTCAGTAAAAAAAATTATGGTGTGGATTCGATTACCTGAACTTGGATTACAGTATTGGGGTGTCAAGTGCTTGAGTGCACTTGTTAGCACAATTGGGAAGCCTATTATGGTGGATAAGATTACCAAGGATAGGTCCATGCTAAGATTTGCTCGAGTCTTAGTGGACATGGAAATAGCTGATAAACTGGCTCAATTCATCAGTTATATTAATGAACGGCGTCAGGTGATGGAACAGCCGATTGAGTATGAGTGGCTTCCAACCAAGTGTTCTAATTGTAAGAAGCTAGGGCACTCTTCAAGCTCTTGTAAATTTGAAGTTGGAACTGTTTGGAGGAAGAAAGAGCCTCAACATATACCAGAACTTGTTCTGCAATCAGTTGAGAATGCCACTAATTTGAAGCAGAACTATATTGATATGGTCCCGAAGCCTCCTTAAGCAGAAGCTCCAGCTAGTTCTGGATCGAATGATACTAGCTGGGCTCATCCTAAGAGAACTGGGAATGGAAAAGCTAAAGTCTCAGTTACTAGTGATTCTTTAAGGAACTCTTATAGTACTTTGCAAGAGGTTCAGAAGACTCTTCCAGAACAGGTCTATACCAATAATCTTAATGGAATTTTGCAACATCCTATCTTGGAATGTTAGAGGGTTGAATAGGAAGAATAAACATATGTCAGTATTAGATGTTTGTAGATTAAATAAGGTTGGTATAGGAGTTTTACTTGAAACTAAAATCAAGGGGGATAAAATTAAAGCTATTATGAGTTCTACATTTTATGATTGGAGATAGTATAGTAGTGACTGTCTAGAGGGCAGAATCTTATTAATTTGGAAACCACATCTGACTCGTGTTGATATTATTCAGGAGTCTTCTCAAATGTTACATGGTCATATTCATATTCGTAGTAGGAACCTATATTTCTATCTTACTACTGTCTATGGCTCCAACTGTTTAGAAACTCGGAGAGTTCTGTGGAATAACCTGTCCCAGCTGCACTTACTGTTACATTTTCATATTCACATTCGTAGTAGGAACCTATATTTCTATCTTACTACTGTCTATGGCTCCAACTGTTTAGAAACTCGGAGAGTTCTGTGGAATAACCTGTCCCAGGTGCACTTATCTATCTAGCCGTGGTTAGTTCTGGGGGACTTTAATGCAGTATTTGATAGCACGGATCGTTTAGGTGGGAGGCCTATATCAGGGAAGGAAATGGAGGATGCTCAAGCCTGGTTGGCTCTCAAATAGGTTGAAGAAATGAAGGTTATGGGACCTTATTTTACTTGGTCTAACAACCAAGAGGATGGGCATCGCATTTATTCTAAATTGGATAGAATTTTCTGTAATGAGGCTTGGGTGGATAAGTTCCCTTTAGCTTCAGCTTTTTCCCAACGGGAGGTGGTTTCTGATCACAGTTCTTTACTTATCAAACAAGTTGAAGTCAGAAATTTGGGGATTCAGCCTTTTCGTTACTTTAATATGTGGGCTTCTCATCATCGATTCAAAGAGATTGTGTTAGATAGCTGGGCTAAGCCTATCTGTTCTAGGGGTGATTGTTTGTCGAGATTGGCTCAGAAATTGACTAGGCTTAAGCATGTGCTAATGAGATTCAACTGGAGGATTATGGGGGATGTTGGGTGCCAATTTGAGCATAGTAAATCTCTATTCCAGCAAGCTCAGAATGCCTTGTATGCTGATCCTAGCAATGATTCTTTGGTCTTGGCTGAAAGAGAAGTGTTTTTGGAATATAGAAGACATGAGAAGGTCTATGAGAGTTTTATTCGACAAAAGAGAAAGATTACTTGGCTTCGATTTGGGGATGACAATATGGCTTTTTTTCCATGTCAGTTTGAAGAAAAGGAAGTTATCTAATCGCATAGTTTCTTATATATCAGATGATGGGGCTGTTGTTGATGATTACGAGCAGGTAATTCACCATTTCCTTCATCATTTTCAGAGCTACTTAGGTTGTTCTAGTAGAGCTAATGATCATATTGATATGCAAAGCATCTCTTATGGCCCGGTTTTAGATTTAAGTCGTTCACTGCTCATGATGTTAAAATGGCCCTCTCTAGCATTCATCCTGTTGAAAGTCCAGGACCGGATAGGTACGGGACTGGTTTTTTCAAGGTTCTGTGGAAAGAAATAGGCAGGGAGGTCTCTCAAGCTATCCTTGAATTTTTTGAGACAGGATTAATTCCTCAAAGCTTAAATGACACTCTCTTGGTGCTGATTCTGAAGGTGGACCACCTTCTACTGCTGCGGACTTCAGGCCAATAGCTTGCTGCACTACCATCTCTAAATGCATATCTAAGATGCTATGCAGTAGGCTTGCTTCTATCCTTCCTTCATTAATTAACTCTAATCAAGGTGCTATTATAAAGCATAGATCTCTTGCCTATAATGTGCTCATATTTCAAGATTTGATAAAGGGTTATAATAGGAAAAACAACTCACCTAGATGTGCTATGAAGATCAACCTTAGTAAAGCCTATGATTCAATTGTTTGGGACTTCTTGGAGAATTTGCTAAAAGCTCTATGCTTTCCTAGTAAATTTATCCGTTGGGTCATGATTTGCTTGAGAGGTACTTCCTACTCGTTACTGTTAAATGGTAGAATCCAAGGTCACTTTCAGGGAGGTAAAGGGCTTAGGCAAGGGGATCCTATTTCTCCTTTGCTTTTTGTCATTGTGATGGATTATCTTACTCGAATTTTCCTCAAAGCGTCCAAGGATAAAGGATTCAGATTTCATCCTATGTGCAAATCTCTCAATCTTGTTAATCTTTGCTTTGCGGATGATTTACTTATTTTTTGCAAGGCTAATCCTCAATCTGTCCAGATCTTGCACTCAGCTTTTACTGAGTTTTTCTTGACTTCAGGTCTTTCTATTAACCTTAGTAAATCCCGAATTTATCTTGGTGGGGTGACTAATGCAACTAAGGAGGTTATGTTGAACTGTACTAATCTGCAGGAGGGATCTTTTCCACTAAAGTACCTTGGTGTCCCTCTTAGACCTACCAAATGCAAAGCATCTGACTTTGAAATAATCCTCAAGAAGATTAGATTATGTCTTAATTCCTGGGCTAGCTGAAACTTATCTTATGCTGGTAGAACACAATTAATCCAGTCTGTCTTAATGGGAATTAGGAATTATTGGATGAACTTTTTTCTATTACCTCAACATGTGGTTAGAAATATAGATTGTTTATGTAGGAATTTCTTGTGGGGTGTGAAGGGAACTCGCAGCAAATTTCTCCTGGCGTCTTGGGAATTTTTTTGTCGTCTTAAAGCTTATGGAGGGCTCGGGTTTAGAGAAGGGCCTGCTTGGAACAAGACTATGATAGCTAAGTTTCTCTGGGCCATTTCCTTTAAGTAGGACCAACTTTGGGTGAAATGGGTGAATACCATTACTTAAAAGGAGTGCCAATCAGGGACTATAAATTGAAACAAGATGATAGCTGGTATTGGAAAAAACTAATCAAGCTGAGTCATTTAGTGTCTGGATCAGATTTGGATGCTGCTATAGTGCATGGTCAGCTCAGGTTGAACAAGATGTATACTCATTTTATTTCTGGTGTGAGGATAGATTATGGGTGTACAGTTTGGTGCAAGTTTTCAGTGCCTAAGCACCGGTTTGTGCTTTGGCAAGCTGTTAATAATCACTTACTCACTAGAGATCTTCTCCATTGCTCTCATGTGAATATTAATTCTTTGAGCTGCCCTGTTTGTTGCCAGTTGAATGAATCCCATTCGCATATCTTCTTTGAGTGCATTTTCTCTGAGAAGCTCAGACTGACTATTGCTACCTGGTTGGGGAATTCGATCTAGCCTGGGAAGTTTGTTGATTGGCTTGATTGGCTTGATTGGTTGGCTGTTTGCAGGCATGATTGGCTAGCCCAGGTGGTATCTGCTACTCTTGCAGCTGCTGTTGATTTCCTCTGGTTTAACAGGAACAAGTGTGTGTTTGATAATTGTTGTTATTCGGTTACTAAATTAGATCATCTGATCCGGTTTTCTATCAAAACCAGAGCTCTTAATTTCAGCTCTAAGAAGTTGTCATCTAGAGAGAGACAAATGCTAGATTTTATTTCTAATCTGTAATTGTTTTGGAGGAGGGTTTGCTCTGGCCTTTGTTTGTAATTTTTTGGTTGATCAATAAATATCCTTTCTTGATAAACAAAAACTGAGAAATCTCAAGAAATCAAAATGACAAAGGAAAAAGAGAAACATAGTCAAATCCTCATTTTCAAAATACGATGGTCATTGGAGTTTGTTGTGGAGCCAAACCCAAATCTGTTTGAGCCATGGAAGTAGTCAACTGAAGCCATTAAAGCTTTACCCAAAGCTACAGCCATGGAAGTCGTCAAAATTAAGATCCCCCACCAAACCCAAATCAGTCCACCTGCCCCCAAGCTCCCAATCGTTCTAGATCCCCCATCGCACCTGATCACACTAGTTCAACGAGCCCTAAAACGCACCAGTTTGGGCTTCACCAGTCCAAAGCCCGCCTTCGAATTTGTTGACCAACCCAATCCCATTTGTGATCTCATCGGCACCTCCACCCCATGCAAGGCCCAACAAAAAAGAAACATGAGTAGGAAATAAGAAGAAGAAGAAGAAGAAGAAGAAGAAGCAGAAGAAGAAGAAGAAGAAGAAGAAGAAGAAGATATGACAAGAAGAAGAAAATAGAGAGGGAGGAAAAGAGAAGAAAGATGGAGCTCCCACTACTAGAAATATAGGCTTTTACTTCGATTTTTATAATGAGCATACAAAAAAACTGAAGTAAAAACATTTTTAAACTCTTTTACTTCGCTTTTAAATTTGGCGCTTTCAAAAAAATTACTAACTACTTTGCTTTTTTAAAAAAGCGATGTTAAAAATTCAAAGTGAAGAGGGCCATGTTTGGTTGCACAGGCCCGTGACTTATGTTTAGAGAGAATAAAGATGTGAAAAAAGGGCCAAGCCAAACGCGTCCCTTGTGCACCATTTACTTCGGTTTTTAGGTAAAAACCGAAGTAGAAAGTGCACTTTCCACTTCAGTTTTTACCTAAAAATCGAAGTAATAGGTGCACAACCCAGCCCCTTCTACTTCAGTTTTTAGGTAAAAACCGAATTACAAATTTTCTACTTCGGTTTTTACCTAAAAACCGAAGTAAAAGGGTTATATAACCCTCTTCTCCCACCCAAACAGTCATATCTCTCTCTCTCCTCTGTAGAAAAAAACCTCAAAACCTCCATTGACAACCATGAGCCAACACCATTTTCATTTTTCAGACCTTTTTTTTTTTTTTCTTTATTTCTTACCACTTTCCTTCATTATAAACCGAAATATAACCTCAAAATCTTTTTTTTTTTAGAGAAAACAAATACATTTGGTCGTGGGTATTATTTCTCATGGTTTCTTGCCGGATTTTGACCAGATTTTTGTCATTGCAAGGTGTTTTTGAGCTTCAAAATAGGTATGGATTACTAAAACATTGTTTTGATGATAATTTTTTTTTATTTTTCTATGTTTTTTTATATTATTCTGAATTTTATAATTGAAATTATTAATATTTTGTTAACTTTTCTAATTATTTGTTTATTTTGTTATTTTAAATAATGTGATAAAAATTTGGTATATTAGTAAATTTTAGAAATTGTAACAAGAGATGAATTTACTTTTTAAATATTTGAAAAAATAAATAGCTTGAAGATGATCAAAGTGTTGTTCATTAGTTTCTATAACTAGTTTGATTTTTTTTATTTATTGGTTTGATAATTAATTATGTAGTTTACTAATTATGTAAGTAATATTTTAGTAGGGTCGTCGATTGAATGGTGAACTTTGTTGTTCATTTAAGGTGAATTGAAGAGTAATATTGAAGGTTAGTTATTTTTTATTTTTATTTATATTACTAAAAGATTTATGTATAAAGATAAGGCTAATTAAATCATGCATATTGGATTTAGTGAAAGTTATGTTTGAAAATTAGTGAAGTAGGCTCTGGAAAATTTGCGTGCTGTGGTGATATAAGGATGGATTCATTTGTGCTTGATTATTGTGTTTGTTTGTGTTGTTTTTATAGGAAATTATGAAATTGCGGTATGCTATAGAAATAGAGGATACTCTACCGAATTTTTTTAAAATTTTATAAGACTAGAACCTAATAATGATAGACTCATTTATGCTTGATTATTGTGTTTGTTTATGTTGTTTTTATAGGAAATTATGAAATTGCGGTATGCTATAGAAACAGGGGATACTCTGCCGAATTTTTAAAAATTTTATAAGACTAGAACCTAATAATGATGGATTCATTTATGCTTGATTATTGTGTTTGTTTGTATTGGTTTTATAGGTAATTATGAAATTATGGTATGCTATAGAAACAGATGAAACTTTGTCGATTTTTTTAAAAAATTTATAAGACTAGAACCTAATATAAGTTTTTTTCTAACTTATTATGAATTTAATATTGTTATTAGTATGGATAAATCATGGATGCTTGAGAGGAGAGAAACATCACAATTTCAAGATGGATTCAACAAATTGTTACAGTTTTGCCTAAAGAATTGTAGTGATCCACAAAAAATACGTTGTCCGTGTATCGATTGTGGTAATGGAGTAAAGGGGAATATTATCATGATAAAGGATCATGTATTTTGTTGAGGATTTGATATAAGTTATAGTAAATGGTATTGGCATGAAGAATTATTAAATGACGACCCATATCCATTAGGTAGGCGAGGTGTAGATGGTTTTGAGAGTAATGCTTTTGATGATCATCCTATAGAATTGCTTGATGAAGCACAAGAAGAGTTTTTTCATAATCTAGAAAAATTTGATAGTATGGTTAGAGATGCAGATAGACAATTGTTTAGTGATTACAATAAACTAAGATTGCCAAGAATGGTTAAATTTTTTAACATAAAAATAGAAAATGGAGTTAGTGATAAGTGTTTTAGTCAATTTTTAGCTGCTTTCAATGAGATTTTGCCGCTAGAAAATTGTTTTCCGGAGTCTACATATGAAGTAAAGAAAACATTAAGTTTGATAGGGTTGAAGTATGAGAAGATTCATGCGTGTCCGAATGATTGTATTTTATATCGTAAGGAGTATGCAGACATGGGCACTTGCCCAGAATGTGGTTTATGTAAGAAAATATTTTAATTATTTTAATATATTGATCATTTTCATGAATTACTTTCCATTTCATTATTCATTTTCTTTCTATTTCATGGTGGCTTTAACATTCCAGAAAACTGGAAACCAGAATTAATTAAATGTGCGGGAAGAATGATGAGAGATTTTAAGACCAACATCACTAGTGACTACATCTACCCTTTGGCAAAAGAGGGTCTGATAGATGAACTCCAATTCCTTCCTAAGAAATATCTAGAAATTAACCTAGAAGATTGGAAGACCTTTGTTAGCCACGATTTATCTCCTAAGTTTATAGTACTATTACATATATCTATTACGTATATGATTTATTAGTTTTGAAGTATTAATAATTGCTTAAAAACATACCATTACTTATTTTATATAGGCTTTGCTGGAAGCACAACGTGAAAGAGCTCTCAAATATACTTTGAGGCATTGTACATCTCGTAGAGGGCTTGCCAATGTTAGAGAGGACTTGGTAAGTAATTCACATAACTATTTTGCAACTGTCAACCTGTTATGAAGAATATTGCACTCACCAACTTTAATTAATTGTTGTATGTTGTAGAAAAATGAACTAGGTGTGGCAGATGTAGAACGGTACCAAGTTTGGATAAGAGCACGAGAAAAGAAGAAGGTCCTTGTCACAGATCTGGACAAACAAATTGAAGCAAGAATTGTAAGTGGTTTCAAGCAAGTATTTTAAAGTAATGTAGGAATGATAAAGTTCTTATAAGTTACTAATTTAAGCGATCACTGCTTTGTTTGACAGAATGAGCTGAATGAAAAAGTTAGTAGTGGAGAAATCATTGCAAAGGGTCAGAATGACATATTAATGCAAGCTTTAGGGACACCTGAGCACCCAGGCCGTGTTAGAGCACTTGGGTATGATATTATTTTTTATTTGGTGCATTTTACTTCATTCTACAATATTTTAGTTTTTAAATAATTGGGTTGATTATTGTAGGTCATTTGCGAATATTTCGTCCGTCTTTGGAAGAAAACCAAAAATAGCAAAATAGATGGCTGATGTTGTTAGTAAGAAAGATGCAGAAATTGCGAGGCTCAGAGCAGAACTTAAAGCATTAGAGGAGAAAAGAGCTAAACAAGCAGGTGGGATAGATGATATGGATGAACATGACAACGATGACGAGCAGAATGACAAAGAATATCACACACCGTACATACAGGATGACGTGCCTCCACAATTTACAATTGATGTGTTACTTTGTTCAAATAATATTCATAATGTGGTGGCAGAGGGTGTTATCATTGATAGGGTGGGTCCACTGACTATTCATGGTGTTCAACTGACAGACGAATACGCGAGGGTGCGAGTCACCAAAATGTTACAAGAGGATGCTGAAATCCCATGTTCTGTTGGGGAGATACGCTATGTTCGAGATACCTATAATGTATTCATTCCTTGGCCAAAAGAATTAGTTATGACTGATCAGGTATAAAAGAATTCTTTAATTTGTTACCTATTAAAATATTTGTTGGTCCATTATTTTAATAGTATTTTTACTTGATGTTGTGTAGGGTCCTCTAAAAAAGAAACCTCCTATGTCAACAAGCCCATCCAAGGATAAGACGAACCATAATTCTCTGACTAGCCCACATCAGTCATCAGCTGGATCTCACATCAATCTAGACAACACTCTAATAGAAGGCCAACCATTTGTCGATCACATCATGAATCACATCCATGTTAGCCTTCAGTTTATGGTGAGAGAGTTTTGTAGAGTTAAGGAAATAAACACAGTCGTCTCAATTCCAGTGGACCCATCATTCATGAATCGCGAGTCAATCTTTATAACTTCAGAGGATGTGGAACAAGTTGCTACTTTGCATATGATTGGAGGCTCAACAATGATATTCGGACTAAGGTATCCATTCAACTAATTCTTTTGAATGATATGAAATTTAGAATGGTTATGAGTAATGCTCTGTGATCTGTTGCAAATTTTCATAGTAAATTGAATATTTACAGGTTTGGGTAGTCCTATTTATAGGGGAAGCTCTGCCGAAATTTTTCAAAAATATTTAACACTTAGGAAAATTTTGCAGATGCATTTGGGAGTCCCTATTTCCAAATCAGCATGCCTTTTACAAGTTTCTTGACATTGAGCGTCTTAGCATTAATAATGTTAACGGTGTAGAACAATCAACCATTGACTTGGCAAATTGGTTGATAACCATGGATAGAGTTGGTCAACTATACTTTATACCTTGAAAGATACGGTAAGAAATACTATAAACTTTTCTTATTTGATTATTCATATATTAAAATTTTAATTATTTTATTTAACAAGTTTATTATTGTAGGGAACATTGGATGTTGGTGATTGCTATGCCAAAAGGAAAAATCGTGTTCTTGGATCCACTGAAAACACACAAACGTCCTGAAGAAATTAATTCAATGATAATGAGGTAAGTTTTAAATTTTAAAAAATATTTCTTAATACGCAACAACTATTACATGTTACTACATTTTAATAACTTTTGTTATTTTTCTTATTAAATAGTGCATATTATAAGGCTTCTTCCAATGAATTACTCGGAAATCCTACAAAGATATTCAATATTTCATGTCTAAGACAACCACAAAGTCATGAATGTGGTTTTTATGTGCTAAAGTACATTAGAGATCTTGTACGGGCATCAAATACAATAGAAACCTTAAAAAAAAGTAAGTTCATTTTTTATAACTTATTTTGGTATTGATAGTCTATAAAATAATCAATGTTGTTATTAATTAATTTACATTTATTAATTTTACAGTTTGATGGGAAGAAGCAATTTTGTGAGATTACAAACCTCTTGCCAATCCAACACGAATGGTTAGGTCGATTGATGATATACATTTATCAGTAAGCCTATTTTGTTTATAAGTTCGTTTAATTTTATGTAAATGTATTAATGTTAAGGCTAGCTATCTTACTTAAGTACTTATATTTTATATGCTTATGTATGACATTTCTAATTAATGAAAGTTAGGGTATTTTCATTAAAAAAAATTCATAACCAACTCCAATTGTAAAAAAATATATAACTATAAATTCATATAATTAGACCGTTTAAAAAAAATTAGGCCAAATATATATATATAATTAGACCATTTAAAAAAAATTAGGCAAAATAAATAAATAAATATAATTGGACCATTTAAAAATAATCAGAAATAATTATTAAAAAAAAGGGCACTTTCTACTTCGATTTTTAGGTAAAAATCGAAGTAAGAGGTGCACTTTCCACTTTAGTTTTTGCCCAGGATGGAGGCGTGCCCCACTTTCTACTTCGATTATTATGTAAAAAACCTAGTAGAAAATGAGGATTCTACTTCGATTTTTAACTACTTTTTACTTCGCTCCGAACTACTGCAGTTGCGAATTTTAGCGAAAACCGAAGTAAATCAAGCTTAAAAACCGAAGTAAAAGCCCATTTTTCTTGTTGTGTCCGCTGCCATTGTTATGCAGCCATTAATTCTCTAGGACCGGGTGGGTTTATAGAGAAGAAATGAGAGAAAAGAGGGAGAGAAAGAATTAAATTATTTTGTATTTTTTAATATTAAATATAATTTCAAATAAATTAAAATTTTAGTTGATATTGTAAATTTTTTTAATATATATTTTTAACTGTTAATTGTTATATTGAAAAAATATACGACCAAAATCATCCTCGATGTACTATTTTGTTATAGTTTACAAAATAGATAGTCCGATCGGTAACTTTTTCACAACACATGAGTCAAAATAGTATTTACCATTGAAACAAATCTATCAACTAAGTTGATTTTGTTATGATATAACCGAAAACTGTTGAGTTAGCATGATTATCAGTCTTGTTTGACTGTAACAAATTTAATTATTTTTCTTGAACATGTCCAATTTCAAATCTTTATTATCCAGAATAACTTAATCCTACGAAATACTATTGGAAAATAAGTCAAATATATTATCATTATCATTAAAATATATTTTATCATAAAATATATGACAATAATGGTTTTATGATAAGGATGGCATATTCACACAAATCATGGTCATTAAACATTGACAATTAACTAAGAATATTTGAACAAGGATTTTCGAAAATGTCAACAAATTCTTTTAGAACAAAATCACACATTTTAATCAAGAAATCCAAAATCTGATTTTCATATATGGCCTAAATTAAGTTTGCCAACTAAGAATTTAACAATCTCCCACTTTGGCTAACAAGGCTTTGGCAACTTGTTAGCCAAATACTTTTAACATCATTGAAAATCCTTGCAAAAAAAAAAAACAATTCAGTTATGAACAAAGTTTTAACAAAAACTCCACATGCGAAATATATTAGAGTTTTTCAAAAACAACCCATCAACAAACATATCCTAATAAATGTTAACAACAACCAAAAAAACTCCAATTTTACTCCCCCTATTTGTCTAGATATAAGCCAATGGGGTAAAAGAAACATAAAACGAGATGTTGTGACCTGAAACCACCCTTTAGATTTTTTCTTAAGAGCCTGAACAACGGGTCACAGTGATGAGTCTGAATGGGTTTCGGATGGGGCTTTCTCTTTTTCGGATCTAGTTGGTTGATGAGAATCCGAGATATCTTATGATGGGGCTATGTCAGGGGAGTGTAGCCGCTGTGAGAGGGACTTTGGGGACCTCTAAGTTCGGAATGACCCTGGCTTTGCACATGGTGGTGTTCGCAGATATCCCACCATGACTGGGCAGAGGAAGAACACTCTTTCAAGCTTTCTTTTTGGATAAGGTTTTTGAGTTGCCTTGAGAGAACTTGACCCACTTCCAAGTGTCTTCACCATAGCTCCTGAAAAGAGAAGGACAACAGAGAAACAGACGAAAAACAAAAAGATAAACAGAGAAGAAGGAGCTATGGAGAGAGGTTTCAAATGCTTTGAAGACTAATGGTCCCTTCTACCGAATATAAAGAGAAAATGACACAAATTGAGTATTAATGTGAAGATATAATCATTAAGAGCAATATTATATTCCAAAAAAAAATCTATGTTCAGTCAACTCTAAAACACACACGTGACACATTTATTTATTTTGTATTTTTGGGAAGTAAGTCAAAACAGGAAAAAATCAAATAATATATTTAGATGACAAAATCAAAAGTAACAAATGTACCACACTTTCCTTTCTTGATAGCCACGGTTAAGCCATTTCCCTCTTTTTCTTTTATTTTTTTATTATTTTATATTTGTACGAAAAATATAAATATGTGTGTAAGTGTGAAAAGTATGCCTTTCTCTTGTTTGTAGCAAATATTTTGGAGAAAATAACAAACATTAATTTAGAACATGTTAGAAAATGTAATAAATATATATCATGTATTTAATCACAAAATATATAGTCCAATCTCAAAAAATATTTTAACCAAATCAATAAGTGTGTGCAAGTCTTACAATTTTATCATACCAAGCATTTGTATATGATTGTGAAAATTAGCGTCATTGCCTAGCATTTTTTCAAAATAATAAAGTACCCACATTGGACGATTTCATACTACACTGAAGGTAGCAATTTTCAATGGTAGCATATCCTCTACATAATTTTAGTTGTATAGTTCCAACTTACTCAAAATCGGCTTTCACACCAGTGTAGGTAGCTCAATTTCAACATGGAGCTTGAGACACACAATTTTTTAAGAACATATGCTTACACACTAAGACACAAGTTGATTTGAAAAAAAATTAATCGGAGGGACCTGGTATTTTGATTTCATTTTTTCAAAAAAATGAGCATGTCATATATTAATTTTAAATTCTAACCAGTAGTAAAAATATATTATAAGCTAATGCTTAAAACTTTCTCTTTGACCAATAGCACAAAATATGGTAAAAAAAATTTAGGGAAACGACAAGACAAAAAAAAAAATTAAATATTACACACCCCAAGGATTTTCCGAGGGAATCAAACATGAGCATATCAAGGGCTTTTGTGAAAATGTCTGCAATTTGATTGTCAGTCTCAATATAGTCTAAGACTAAGGTTTTATTTTCGATAAGTTCCCTAATAAAATGATGACGAATGCCAATGTGTTTAGTGCGAAGATCAAACCCATAGTCTACCATCATTTGTTTCATCCACAACAATTGAGTATAAGAGCTTCATGCAACTATGTACTCAACCACGACAGTTGACAAGGAGATTAAAGTTTGTTTTTGGCTATGCTAGGAAACCAGATTGTTCCCTAGATAGAAGCATCCACCACTTGTACTTTTCATGTCATCTACATTTCCTACCCAATCAACATCACGAAAAAAATACAAGGTTAGTGTTAGTTTCCTTTGAGCACCAAATTCCATATATACTCAAGTGTATCATTCACGTAGTGAATGATTCACTTTATTGTTGTCACATGGGATTCCCTTTATATTGAGCACACACCCCAACGTTGTACCTAATGTCTGGTTGATTAGCTGTGAGATAAAGAAAAAATTTGATCAATCTTTTGTATACTGTTGGATCTACCTTTACACTAATTTTATCCTTTGTCAGTTTGACTGTGGTCCCCCATTAGTGTTTTGGCGCGTTTGGCAGAGTCCACCCCAAACTTTTTCACCAAATTCTTGGCATACGTACTTTGAGATATGAAAGTTTCATCTTCTGACTGCTTGACCTGCAAACCTAGAAAATAATTTAACTCCCCTGCCATGATCATTTTAAACTCGTCTTTCATTTGCTTGACAAATTCCCGCACTTAAAAGTTAGAAGTTGAACCAAAAACAATATCATCGAGATAAATTTGAGCAATAACAATGTCGAAACAAACATTTTTAATAAACAGAGTTTTATCAACTCCACCTCTTCTATAACCATTTAACATAAGAAATTGTGTTAACCTTTCATAGTAGGCTCTAGGAACTTGTTTCAAACCATAAATGGCTTTTTTTAGTTGGAAAACATGGTTAGGAAAATGGGGACCTTCAAATCCGTTTGGTTATTAAACAAAAGCCTCTTCATTTAAAACGCCATATAAGAAAAGTGGACTTTAACATCCATTTGGTATATTTTCAAAACAACAATGCAAGCCACGACTAACAATAGCATGATATACTCAATTCTAGCAACATGGGCAAAAGTTTCATCAAAATCCACACCTTAAACTTGAGTGTAACCTTCTGCTACTAGCCTAGCCTTATTTCTTATTTATTTTTAAAGATCCATTCGGTACCAATATCATTGGTATGGTTAGGCCTAGGTACAAGAGTCCAAACATCCTTTCTTGTGAATTATTCCAACTCCTCTTGAATTACTTTTGTCAAGGATTCATCACCTAAAGCCTCTTTCACAATCTTAGGCTCAAAGGATGAAGTAAAACACTTAAATTGAAGAAGATTCACATACCTTCTTATTGTGACCGTACCTTCCTCAATATTACAAAGAATGAGGTCAGTAGGGTGATTCTTTTTTACTCTAGTTGAAGGTTCTCTCTGAAATGAGTCTGTGACAATTTCTAGACCCTCCTTCACAGTTCATCTAAAGGATGATGGAATAGATTTAGCTTTTGTTACAACTTGATCTTAAAATGTGGGCACAGAATCACTTCCAGTCACATTAGATGATACTCAGAATTCTTTAAAATCATGAACAACAACATTAGAAGATTCTCACAATCTTTCCTACTAATTTTTATAATTTTTATGCTTTTAAAACTCTTTGTATTTTGCATCAAAAGTATATGATTTTTCTTTTAAGAAATCGACCTAAGTAAAATAAGAAAAATCACCAACACATACAAAAATGTATATTTAGTCATTAATACTTTCAACTTGTATAGGATCCATGGGATCCATATTGTGGATGCCAAAAATCCACCAAGTAAGAAAAACAAAAGAAGTTTCTAGTCCCTTAAAGAAGTAAACAGCTAAGGGGCACCAAAGGCGCCAAGTACGCGATGAAGGCAGAAGGTTATTATAGGCCATCAAAGTGTTAAACACTCGCAGGGCTCTAGGCCTCACGAGGTCATTCCAGGCCCCCAAGCCGCATCACCTTGTTAGACGCCTTTGTCATGCACACATGGCCCTTATCCATGCCCCTCGAAGTTAAGGCCCCAGCCTCGCGAACACTACTCTAGCAGCACCCCGTTGCACCCCACGCATGCCAACACCTCATGCGCCTAGCCTTGCCCCGAGGTGTCCCACACCAAGGACCTCACGCCAAGAAGACATTTCGCACCTAGGATGTATCCCATGTCTCACCAAGGCATGCGCCTCGCGCCCCGCGCGCACCAGAGGCCTCGCGCCCGCGCGCACCAGGGACCTCACGCCCGCGCGCACATGCGCCTCGCGCCCCGCGCGCACATGGGCCTCGCGCCCCGCGCGCACCAGGGGCCTCGCGGCCCGCGCGCACATGCGCCTTGCGCCCCGCGCGCACAGGGGCCTCGCCCCCCGCGCGCACCAGGGGCCTCGCGCCCGCGCGCACCAGGGGCCTCGCGCCCCGCGCGCACCAGGGGCCTCGCGCCCGCGCGCACATGCGCCTCGCGCCCGTGCACACATGGGCCTCGTGCCCGCGCGCACCAAGGGTTCGCAGTGAGGTCACCTCACCTCGCCCCCAAAGGCTTCGCCCAAGGGTCGCGCATGCCTAGCGGCCACGCCCTCAAGGGTCTCGCCCAAGAATCACGCGTGTATATAGCGGCCTCGTCCCCAAAGGCCTCGCCCAAGGGCCACGTGTGCCTCGCCTCGCTCACCGGCCACGTCAAAGGCCTCAAGAGACATAGCCTCCACTAAACACCCTTCGGCCATATATCAGGAGCCTCGTAGTATGGGGGATGCAAAGTGATGGTTTCACAAGATAAGCCCCTCATCTCATTTGTAGGCATCATGCCTCATCACACACGCAGCAGGCCCCGTTGAAGAAGCCTTATCTCTCTTCCTAAGCTTCCCTACACTTAGTAGGACGTGGAATAACCATTGGGTACATAGTACCCGTACGTGTACGGGTGCATGACGTACAACCATGGGGAGGACAGAAGCATGACCCTGACACCTGTACCACACAGGTAGTGGAGGTACGGATCAGTCCAGAGAGTGGAGGCACTATATGCACGCCTCTGACTATGTACCAGGCTGACATTATGATCCTATGCTCCACCACTCTTCCCACACCACTGCCACCTGTGCTATTACCCTGACAGTGTACTTTTGTACTATTTTGTCTCACGGGACCACCATGTATAAGGGGCCATTAGAGCCCAGCTATAAAAGGGGCTTGACCCCTCAGAATGAGGGGTTGGAAAATCCATTGTAAGGAGAGGCTATTGAGAAATATACCAGGACTTGCTCCATCATTTATCTGTGTTTACTTTTCCTTAAAGTTTATTCTTAGTTCTTATATAAACATCACCTGACTTACCTTTGAGTTTTCCGATCTAATTTCGTTGACGAGATTTCACCGTCAACACATATACAATAGTTCAAGAAATTTTGAAGTATTAATTCCTCTAATGTTTCCCCAACTGACAGGGTTCACACTTACCAGCAGATTCCTTACCCAATTCGGGTAGACCAAAAACAAGACCTGCATTTGCGATTTTCTTCAAATATTTGTAATTTATGTGACTAAGTTTTTCGTTCCATAGGTCAGTAGAATTACCTAAAACTGAGTGACAAGTGTGTATTTGAGAAATTGTGTAGCAATTGCCAAAAGTTCTGAATCCTTTCAACACACTCACACAATCTTGATTAACAAAATTACAATCATCCCGAGAGAAAGTTAACAGTAAACCCTTGCTCGCAAATTTTGACTAATGCTAACTAGATTAACAAGCAAAGCATTTTTTTAATTTGGTAACCTATCAAGATTTAGAGTACCTTTTCAAACAATACTTCCTGCCATACCATCATCGAAAGTTACAAAACAACATTTTAAACATTTGAAATTGGTAAGTATACTTGCATCACCTGTCATATGTCTAGAAGATCTACTATTAAAATACCATTAACTAGAAGCACGAGATTTATGACAAGTAAAGGTAGCAAAACACTTTGATTCTTTTTTTCTTTATCCAAATCTTTTTGGGTGTTTTTCCCACAACCTTTCTTGTCTTACTATAATGATTAAAATAATTATTTTTGAAAAGATTCATATGTTTTTCCCACAACCTTTCTTCACTTACTCGAATGTGCCAATCTATACTACAAAAATTTGTGTGTTTTCTAGATATTGTGACAGACTGAACATTTGTAGCATCAAACACCTGGGATGTACCTGTATAAGAGTCAATTGTTTAAATAGTAGCAAAAATTTCAGATTTTAGAAAATTGGTTTTTCTTTTAGATTTGGATCCATGCGATTCTAATCCAGCAAACTTACCATCTTTAACCATGTCATTAATTTATTTAGATAATCACTTAATTTCACAATCTTTGGTAAGAATATCATTCTCAAGATTATTCACAATGCATTCAAGTTCTTCATTCTTTTTCCTTAATGATTTCATATTACTTGCATTAAGTGACCACCCGAACATAACTTGAATTAGTGATCATACACATCTTTGTAAGACTCTTTCAAAGAATCCTCATCCAAATCACATTAATTGGATTCACATTTAGAAATATTCCCATCTTGAACTGTGTTGTTTAGACAAACAATATATTAATTAACCTGCATTTTTTAGGTTAATCAAGAACAAAAAAGTCAAGGCAATATTTGAGTTGTTCTCTTCATCACTACTTTTAGAATCTTGATCACTCCAAGTAGCTTCCATCATTTTCTTATTTTTCTTCAGCGTATGGGCACATTCAGATTGAATATGAACATATCATTCACATTCCCTGCATTGCATACCTTTTTTTATTGCTAGTATCAAAATATTTAGAGAAGATGTTACCTTTGGATGACTTGAACATGGATTTTCTGTTACTAATTTTTTTTTAAAATTCTTAGTAAACAAGGCCTCTTCATCCGAATTTTTCTCCTTTGATGTTTTTAGAGCAATTGATTACTTTTTAGGAGCACTCAGTTTCTCTTTTTGACAAATTTGTTGATTGAGTTCAAAAGTTAGAATTGAACCCATCAACTCCTCTACTTTCATCTTGTCAAGATCTTTTGCTTCCTCAATTGATGTCAGTTTAGTTTGAAACCTATCAGGAAGAAATCTAATAATTTTTAGAACTAACACATTATTTTCCAATTTTTCACCCAAGGGAAAATATTCATTAACAATATCAAATACTCTTTCATGGAATTCAATTAGTGATTTAGTTTCAGTCATTCTATGCTTTTTGAATATGTGGTAAACATGGCAAGCCTAGTGCTCAACATAAGTAGTTTCTTCAAATTGAGTTTGAAGGATTTGCCAAGCCTCTTTGGGAGACTCACAAGACAAAATTAATTGTATGTATCGTTCACAACTCCATTAAAGAGAGCATGCAAAGCTTTGTTATTGTAACTAGACAATTTATCTTCAGTATCAGTCCAGTTGAGTTCAGATTTTACCTTTGTTAAGTCATCAATCTTAGTAGGTGGTGTCCAACAGGTTAAGATTGATCTCCATGCATTTCTTCTAGTGATTTGATGAAGGCTTTCATTTTAACCTTCCAATAAGGATAGTTAGAGTCATTTAGTAATGAAGGACGTGTTATTGAACCACCTTCTGCAAAGAAAGACATTTAACAAAGAACAAACAAACGAAATATCACAAGATCACACTAAGTGTTTAGTAACCCGCTTTGATACCAAATGAAATTCCATATTTTAAGTTTACCAAGTGATTCACTAGAAAAATATAAGGGCTTTATGACTTTATTTGGGAGACATTTAACGTCTACAATGTCTCCCACTAGGGGAAACAATGTAAGTGGAGTCATTGTAGGTGCACATCCCAAATTTCTCGCACGTCTCCCTGCGAGAGACATCATAGAGTGTCAAATGTGCCTACGACATCTCACCTTGGAAGAAGTAAGAAGTTTACAATGTCTTCTATTGGGAGACATCGTAGGTGTTTATACATAAAATAATATATATTTATATTTATTAATAAAATAAAATTGTAATTTGTATGTATTTATTATTTAATATAAAATTGATATTATTTATTAAATAATATCATAGAACAAAAAACTCAACATCAGTATAAAAGAAAAATCAAAATCGTATGATCAAAGACAAAAATCAAGAACAATCATTTACGACCAAAGAAAAATTTCAAACTCAAAATCAAAATTTAAAATCTAAACAAAACAATTGACAAACTAAATCTCCCAAAATTATAACAAACTAATTCAATAGATTTGAATAAAAAAAATCATGTGGTCATTTGATTTCTCATATCTGCAAACAATGACTAATTTGTTTCCCAGTTCACTAAACAAAAATGTCCTCGTCATGCCCATCATCCATTAGCCTAGCCCGTCCACGACCTGTCCATTGTCACCTATCCTTGCTCGTCCATAGCGTACCTATGTTCCTAGCCAATCCATGGGCCATCACCGCCACACCCATTATTGCTGGAATCCACTCTATGTCGCCAATCTGTAGATGAAACAAAGAGAGAATGAGATAGGACCAAAGAGATAGAGAAGATGGATGAGGGAAGAGAGTTGAGAGAAAAAGGAGAAAGAGATGAGGGAGAAGGTAGTAAATTTATGAGAGAAAGAGAGGGATTTTAGGGTTTGTGTATTGGTTTTAGTTTATTTATTATTTATTATTAATATAGAGAAAAAATTAAGAGTTAACCGTATATAGCTGACAATTTTGTCTTCTTTATTTTTTTAATAAATGTATTAATTAATAAGATTTCATTTATGGCAGTAATGTGTTAATGAGAGAGAAAACGTGTGAGTCATGTGTATCAACTTTTTATTTATTTATTTTAAATAACACACTTTCAACATCCCCACATGGAGACGTTACACACGTGGCACATCTCATGTGGGGAGACGTTATATATAAGCCCAAAAAAAGTTGTGGGGCCCACTCAGCAAATTTCAACCTCTCCTTTAACTTTTGATGTCTTACAATTTTAGACATAGACAAAACTTTTAATGTCTCTCAACATAAGACATTAGAGACCATTTCTAACTTTTAATGTCTTACACTATGGGTGTAAGACATTATAGGGAGTCATTAAAAATATAAATTGTTGTGGTGATTAGAATTAAATAACTTAATAAGATACAAAATAATGATTAAGTTGTTTAAACTGATGCGTGTGTATTGTAATAATTAATACACAATGAGCACTAAATAAACAATAATCAATATCAAATCATGCTCATGAATTTCCATGATCAAACATTTTATTTAGGGCATTAATATAATAATATACGTACCTCCAATTATCGCCTTGATCTCTAATAATCATGTTGATTACACTTCTTTGATCTACACATATAGAGAAAAGGAGAGCTTGGGAGTAATGAACACTACTCTATCATTCTCTCTACACCATAGCCACGCTCATTCCACCTTAATCATCAATCAAGAGCACAACCCTTTATATAAGGAATTATGGGCCAATTGGGCTTACATGCCCAATGTGAGAGAATTAGTTGTCTTGGCCCAATGGGCTGACCAAAGACGTTTTAGAGCGTGTCCATGGGCCCCGAGCATGTTAGTACGTTATGTCCATCCCATTATGGCCCGATGGTAATATCATGCATTACCGATTATATAGTTATCACCACATGCTAATACCGACACTGTGTGAGCAACACTTAATTATGTTAGCCCATATAAAATATTCTAACATTCTCCCACTTGGACTACATAATTACACCAATATGTGCTCACTAAGCAACAGTATCAATACACAGAAATCTCAAGAAACAATAATGTCTATAAACTAATTATGCACCATATTGTATCGACATGACACAAATATAATACATAATGAGACATCTGAGATTCATAAAACATGATGATAACTACTGATCTGGATCCACTCGAACATAGCACCGAGACTAAGCCTCTGGCTTGCATCAACAAGTGTGTACACACAACATCAAAGAGTTATCCAGAATATGCATATATTCAACAACCAATAGCAATCCTTAACATGTCGATCATACATGAAAAACAATGACTCCCACTGATCAAATACATCTTTGGCTCCCAACAATCCAAACAAGAAATGACTTCTTAGTACATACGTTCAGGTAACTCGTGTCAGTGTAGTCATTAGCATGTTGTTTGTAAGTGCGTGTTATGATACTAATAAAGGACTCCACAACTTTCTCACTACATATGGAACGTCATCATCATTAATGGAGCAATATTACTCCCCAAGTTCCGAGAGATAGATATAATTGCGATATTTATCACATAAGTTCAGTAAGTTCACAATAGAGTCAACTACTCTTAACAGTGAAACGAAATATCGCAATTGTAATGTACAATCAATGTCCTCGTAACACGCCACACACTCTACCTTCACATACGAGGATGTTGTCAATGTCCATGCAACACCTAATCACATATAACTTCCCTTACCATTATACTCACTTTGTATGAGAGAGGAAGTTGTAGGTGTTCTTATGACATTTAATTACAAAATAGCTCCTCCTAGAATCATGAATGCTTATAAGTGGATTTAATCATCCATGCAACCTTTCCAATCGATATCACTAAAACCAACTACTATATGTCACAATGTTGGTTTGTCGATTGCTAACACATCCTTGGTACCATAAGGATGACAACTCAAGTACCCAATCCAGCATGCCTGTAACAGATATCACGATAGGAATGTGTATACTTGAGTAAGCCCTAGGCTGCCTTCAATAAGCATATATGTGAGATAATCTCAAACTTGATCTCTCGTCATTACTAATATCATGGACTTTAGGCCGTTCATAACGCATCACAGTTTAGACTATTTAAAGATTCTCAATGAAATTGAAACATTAATCACTACAATAGTTAGTCAATGCAAACTATGAGACAATTCAGTCTACCGTTGATCTCATCACGAAGAATTTAAATTTTTAGACCATACAAGGTTTATCAAGAATTCTTCATCTGACAGATATTATCAAATAACGGCTTAATTTGTCTCCAAAATAGATCAAAATCATAAGATATGAGCAATGTACTATATCAAGTGACAATATAAATATATCATTGCTCCCACTGATCTCTCATATAGTGTTGACTAACGATAATGTTTCGAATTGACTATTTTGAGAATTACAGTAATCATTATCTTGATGTCCTGCCTCAAAATGGATTTAATGCATTGAACTCGGGTGTCCTTTAAACAAGAATTTAGTTCTTGCATCCTTATATATTGATTTCCAAATAGTCACCACTTTACAACTCAATAATAGTAATGAACAAATTCATTATTATAGTGGAGACTAGCTATAGGCTTTAATTCACCTTACTTTAACCATCAAACAACTTATTCTTAAAATGAACCACCATCAAGAAAATCTCCCAATTATTATGGGATTAAGCATAAACTTTCACGCTTGATCATAGCTTGGAAATCATGAATTAACCATATCAATTCTCCAAATAAGGATTAAGAACTACCAATGACTATCGATTAGAAATTTAGAGGTATATGTAATTAAACTTATCTCGTGTATGGAATCACAGG
This sequence comes from Humulus lupulus, assembly GCF_963169125.1. Lineage (NCBI taxonomy): Eukaryota > Viridiplantae > Streptophyta > Magnoliopsida > Rosales > Cannabaceae > Humulus > Humulus lupulus. The sequence continues at coordinate 104,187,392 of NC_084793.1, forward strand.
TTTATCAAACTGTCTCGATCCTTTATCTTTATTTGTTCGCATATGGAGTTTCTTACAATAATCTGGCCAATTGTAGGTCATCAATAATAACAGCGGAAGCAACAAAATGAGGGATAAATCCAATTATTCACTAAATAAAATTTTAATTCTTGTCTAATGCCAGCTTAAAACTCCAACATAGATAACTTTATATACTTATCAAAAATAATAGCTAGAAGAGCCATACATATTAAACTTGATATTCTCAATAAAACACTTAAATGTTCATCTTCTCTCATATGATTAAAATCCAAGATTGTCAAATGCAATGTCCTATATTGCCTCATAATATTAGAACTTCTGAAATAGCCTTAGATGTAAATTCTTATTCAATCACAACATTCATGAGGCTATTCAGAATAAAACGATATGATCCATTGAGTCTTAGTATCTTGAGTATTGCTGCGAAAGACTTATCTCACATTTCTCTTTCGAAAAACAACTAACATGGTTGTGAATATGAAATTATGTTTGTGATTATATTAGTCCATACAAGATTCAAATATCTCTCCCACTTGGACCAATATAATCAACAAACACCATATTAATCTCCAGCATGCAATAGGCAATCAAATAAATTATGTATGATATCATATCGATAGGATATGTATACTACACATAATTTGGCCTAAGAGACATTCAAATACAATAACAACCATCAAACCAAGATGCATGGAGTACAACAATTAAGACTATCTACCAATCTTGTTGTGTCCTTGTCACTTCGAGAAACAATACACATAAAAAAGTGACTGCATATCATTATGCATGCATGGTTTAATCCCTTAGGTGTTTTCCACTATAAAGCTTTCTAAAACATAAAAGCTTTCAAACTTTGATGAGTCAAAACTTTGAGAAGACTGTGCTCAAGATAATAATGCATGAGAGATCTTAACAAAAGAGTGATAAATACTCGATATCTCTCAAAATTTGTATGCATTATAGATTAATCATTGTGGACAATTGGGTTGTAAAACTATTATCAATAATTATGATAGTCATTAGCGATGAATATGTTGTTGGGGTTTTATGCCCTAATTAAAACCCAAATTATTTGTAATCTCATTTTATTATCAATAAAAGAATAGAAATCATTTTTGGACTTGGTCAATCACTTTGCTCACATGTTTTATTTTCATGATTATTTGTTTAATATAAACTTCTATTAAATCCTGAGCATATAGCTAATCTTATTTATAGTGACGTAATCACAGTGGAATATAAATATGATTATATGTTCAAAATAAGTTAGTCCTAAGATTAGTCAGTGCACTGGATTTACACTGACTTGCCAATCTACAATATGATCTACTTACACATTACAGTGTTATGTTCTTTCCAGAACATTAGCAAAGTAGATAAGATCGGATGTATTTGTTACATCGGACAGGACCGATATTGACAGTTGATAAGATAAGTAAACATATCGTTATTATCTATTCTAGTCATATCATATAGTTGACCATAGGTCAATTCAATCTCAATTCTGAGTGGTTAGTATTCTAACTGATTGTATTATTTGAGTTCTTTGACTTGTTCGTTACCAGCTTACCCTACGGACTAGCCCATACTTACATCTTGGGAACTCGGTAGTATAATTGAGTGGGAGTGTTAATCATAGATATGAACATCTATAGCTTCTGATGAAAAAGTGAAACGATGGTTCCTTTTAGTTTGGTTCAAGGTGATAAATGATAGAGATCTCATTTCAGTAATTAAATTAGTTTACTAAAATATCATTTACAAGGAACTAAGTGTTTTAAGGATAAAATACAATGAGGGGTAAAATGGTATTTTAGTCCTGTCTCATTGTAGACCGTCTATAGAGGATTGAGTGACAATTATGGTTGTAACAATGGATAATTAATAGCGTATCTATATTTGTTATAGAGTGTTCTATGAATTCAAGAGTGCAATTCCGAGTCTATAGTGGAGTCACGAGGAATTGATAAGTTAGTAAATTTATTTGTTAGATTTCATAGGCCCATGGTCCCCATTGTACCTTGGATAAAATCATCTAGATAGTCTCAATTAATTGATTTAATCATCAATTAGAATTATCAAAGTTGACCAGGTCAATTTTGGATAGTTTCACAGAGTTGTGTAATTTTGAGAAGAAAAGAGAAATTATGGCAGATTTATTAATTAAGATAAATTGATATCTAAATTAATAAACAAATTTAAATCAAGGTTCAAATTATAAATAATTAATTTGATAAAGGATTTAAATAATTATTAAATTAATTAAATCAATAGAAAATAATACAGGCCTTGATTTTAAGTCCAATGGGCTTATAATCAAATGGGAAATTTTACGGGCCTATAGCCCATGATAATTTCGACCTAGGGCTTCAAAATGGCTATTATTTTATTGATTTTTTAATTAAATTAAATGGCCTAATTGAGTCTATAAAAGGAGTGCTTAGAGAGAGGTCAGTAGGAGAAGTTTGATAAGTCTCAAGTCAAATTTTCTGATAGTTTTATATTCTCTCTAAACACAAGTCCTTTTCTAAACCTCTTTGTTATTTTCTTTTCTTCTCTCTATATCTATCTCATGTGTTGAGAATTTCCCACACTAGTCTAGGTGGTTCTAAGGATACATTGGAAGATTGTGAAGAAAATAGAAGATCGGTTCAGTTTCTTGATAATACTCTGCGACAGAGAGGATACAAGAGTTAGAGAAACTGAAGGAATGACTCTTTAATTCCGCTGCGTATACTGTAAGTATTCTATTTTTTTTTCTCTTTGAATTCAATTTTAGAAACATGTTTTAGGCTATCTCGTATTAATTTGTTTAATATTAGATATACATGAAAATAAATAAAGAAAGATCCTGTATAAGCTTTTTCCAACATATGTGTACTGAGATTGAATAAGTCAAAAAACTTATATCCTCTATTCTTTCCATTTCTCATCCAAAATTGTAACTAAGTTATCAAAGTCACTATACTGAAAACTTTGTTCAGACTTAAATCAATCCAAAATTGTTGCCTAAATATAGCTTAGCTATCCTCAATTTTACTAGCAACAACGATATGATATTGAGTACAGATGCATTAACCCATTATCTTGAATTCACTATATTTACAGACATTCACAATTAACACAATCATCTCTTCGGAATAGACAATGACAATCATACATCCATTGTAATATTGATCCAAAACTTGTCAACTTATGATCTATGCCTTATCCTTGATCCTTAAGCATAAAAGTATTGTAATAATTGATTTATTAGTTCCACCGAAACTATTTCAAGGCACAAAACCAACGTACTAGTCTCATGAACTCATCATTGTGTAACAAACATAGGAATATCACTTTAGATGCCCAAGAAAAATTCCTAAGTGATTCCACCCTCATAAAATTTGTCAATAGGGATTGATCGACACATATATACCTTACTAAAACCAACTGACACCCATCGCAATACTCCCACTGAGCATGCAGTAACTTGGCATCTTTGAATTCAAATGATTTCAAGATTTATCAATTTCGAGGCCTAGTCCAATTTTCTAATGAGAGATCGATATGACAAGAAATATTATAGTCCCATCCGATAACTAAGCGGTAGAGGTTTTAGGATTGCTTAATACTAAAAAAAAATATCTTAGAGCAGTGCCACTATGTGAAAACAAGGATTATGCAATCTGTTCGTTTTCTTAGCTTTCTCAATGATCTATCAACGAAAACGATCATGTCATGTTAGAGTCGTTCAAACAAAACATATGACTCTTATGCAGGTAAGGACAACTACTTTAAATATCATAACCAAATTCAGCTAATCCACTACCGATAGGGTAGAAAAGATTGTGTGGTTCATGACATCTAATGTGTTTCCTTCACCATCTAAGCATCCTACTTTACAGTAAAATCATCGACAGGATGACTAAATTGCATGTATGGATCTTAGTTTTTAATTGTGATTGATACGGGAGAAAAGTATTTAACATGAATCACAATTTTTGACAATGGACATGTGAAAACTTACGACAGGTAAGCATAGCACATTTAATGAAAAAAATTTAATCTCATAATTATCTAATAAGGCCGATTGCGCATTTTTGTATTTCTATCAAATTTTATTACCAAAAATATTAATTAAATATTGACAATAATTTTTATAATAAATGCACAAACCATGACCAATATCTTATTACACATTTTCCATAGTATATGCCCTGAAAGAATTCATAATAATAACAACAATGAAATTCACAAAAAATTATCAAAATCACGAAAGGCATATATATAACAAAATTATGGAATGATAAACAAATAAAAAATGGTCTTGTATGAGATTAAATTAATTAACGATAAATTTATCACAATTCTCACAATTTTATGAATAACAAAATTGACATGCTTAGACTCATGATAGGTGAGTACATAAGCACTCAATTAATTATTCATTAACATAATTATATTATCAAAAATGCCAATCATCTATCAAATAATTTTTATGGCATGAATATAATTATGTCTTCATCCAATGAAATAAATAAAATAAAAAATTGTGAGAAAAAAAAATTCAAATTAATTATGTGATTATGCATCAATTAACAATTTAAATTGACCAAACCCAAAATATAATCACACAATCAAATGAGAAAAATTAAAAGGAGCAAAATGGTGAAAATTTGGTCCAAAATGGAATCTTCACGCGTCCCCACGCGCCCAAAAAAGTTTTTTATTTTTTTATTTTTTTTTGCTGAAAAATGCCCAAAAACGACATGTAGTTTTTTTTTGCAAACTACATGTAGTTTGTCAGAAAATGACATAAATCATTAAAAACGATAGCACTTCGGAAAATGACAAAAAAAAAACCAAAAAACGACACTAAATCAGAACCTCCAGCGGGTCTGTTCGACCCGTTTCGAACCCAAATTCTGACCCCGTTGGATTTTAGCCACTAGAGCTCCAATTTTGATGTCGTTTGAGGGGTTTTTCTCCATTTTTCATGCTCTTTCTATTTCCAGTACCCATTCAAACTTATAAACATCCGAAACTCGTAGATCTAATAGCCATTTTCGGCCATTAACAAGCTTTGAAAAAGCTTGGAGTTTTGGGTGTTTTCAACGTAAACGAAACGGAAAATAGAATCTAAAATATTGATAAACACAATACTCATCCTCCAATCTGATTTTATCTACCAATAATATGTAATATCGATTTTTTTTTTTTTTTATGTAAATCAGATTTGAAAAAAAAAATTATTCTAATAAGCCCTAAAATCACACTACTACAAAATTGACATGGGACGATGGTTTTAAACCGCCGTATGGACTCTCATACGTCGGTTCTAATACCGTCATCCCATGCAATGTCATGCCATGTAAAGCATGAAACGACGGTTGAAATAAAAGTGTCATCTCCTGTCGTACATGAGACGATGGTTCCTATACAAACGTTATCTCTTGTGGAACATGAGACGACAATTTTTGTGCAAGCGTCATCCACTGCAGTAAATGAGACGACAGTTCCTACTCAAGCGTCTTCCTCTCCAGTACATGAGATGACAATTTATGTGCAAGCATCGTCCCATACAATACATAAATGACAGTTTTGTGGAGACCGACGTCCCATGTAAAATATGAGAATTTTTTCATTTCTTTATTTTCAACCACTATATTTATTTATAATTTCTGTAACTACAACATAGTTCAGACAAAATCAATAGGACTCGGTATGTTCCAAATTTAAAAATTACAAAATCAAAATATACACTTAGAATAACTATGTAAGTGCTAACTAAATACTGCAATTAGTATATTTTTTAATTCAGATTTAAAAAATTACTCTAGCTATGACTCATCCGCTCAAGAAGCTTGGCTGCCCATTCATTTCGAGTTTCATTAATTTCGCCTAGTGTATATGTATTATTCCCACCACACTACAAAACACAAAATAAAAAACTAAGTCAGAAATTATATCTAATAGAATTGTAGTTCAATAATAATAAATACACTTACATTACTAGTTAGTCATCGCATGTGTATCTCATTCAAGCAATAGTCTTTCATCATCCTTATGATATAAAAGCCGCACTCTACTGACGATGTTTGACGAGGGCAATTGACTATTTTTCACTTGAAATTTGTTTATTCCTTTCGGTCTTTCGCTTAATGTGTGAAGAGACATTATATATACATCAATATGAAGAGCATATTAATTTTTTATTTCCATATCAAACCATATTATATTTTAAAATGAGTTTCAAATGTATTACCTGTTCATAAGGTTCTTCAAATCATTTGGAGGAGATTCTTTAAGATAAATTAATTTATAGACAGGCAATTATTACTAAAAACAAAACTTACTCTGAGAACTTCAAATAAAATCAGATACTAACTAAAGATAACAGTAATTTCTAGGATAATATTATATCCATATTCATCTACATCAAGCACTTAAGCCTAAATAGTATTGAAATAACTTTAACATCATACTTGAGACCGAGAATAGAACTCAGCTCCGAACAGTTTCAAAAAGAATGAAAAGAGCACACATAATTGTTCTACTGAAAACGTTGATTTAAAAATAAAGGTTAAGAGAGCAAAGGGAGACCTCGTCATTTGTATCTTAAGTTTCAGGTACACTGCTTTCACCGGCCTGGTGATAATGTGCTCTGTCCTCTAGCTCCCCTGCCTCAGCACAATCTAATGTCCACTCATCCTGAATTAGAAGATTGTACAAAGTAAGACTGTAGTATCCCAATTCGAATATATTGAACTAACACTAGCACCATTAAACAAAGAATAAATGAAGATGGACATGCTTCCTCAATTTCACCAATGAAATTCAAGTTCTTATCAAGAAAATAAATAAAATTGCAATTTCCTGACATTTTGTTTTTTATTTCAACAGTTATGTTGGAAAATGAGTTCCAAATTTCTTCAAGCAAATGTCTAGCTTTGACATTAGTTTTAAGAAGCGATAAATATCATACTAGAATCCCTGGTTTAATAAAACTTTACCTGATCTTGCAAGTGCAAAGAACCTACATTTTCTATGTTTCATTCATTAATAATAGAGATGCATTCATCATCACCAGTTCCTTCACCAGTATCAGTATTATTCTCCTCTACACCTTCTTCGATGAACTGTAAATTGAAGTATTTATATTTAAGAACACTTTAAAGGCACAAATGGTATAACCAAAAATAATAAATGAGAGTAGACCATACATTCTTATTCAAACTATGAATAAACTGAAAGAAGGATGTAAAAGAGCAAATTCATCGTAGAAAAGACATAAACTGAAAGAAGAATGTAAAAGAGCACATTCATCGTAGAAAAGGCACCTTGTCTGAAGTAATATAGTAAATCTTCTACCCAAGCTAGCAAATATGAGGGACAAACTAGCATACAAAACAAGACAAATGAGAAACATAAAAGATTGCTTAATTGAGAGCAAGGTTATTTCCTCCTAATCCATGCCTTTCAAACTTACAGTAGTGTTTTTGTCATCTTCATTTTTATTTCTGACTTGTTTCTATTTTAGTAACATTTAATATAATACAATTTGTAAAGCACCAATGAAGACAATAAGGGATTTTAATTTTGAACGCATACAGTGAAAACTGATTACATGATTTGTTAGTTCATATATATATATATATTTGTTGATACTCTCCCTACTTATTTATATTTTCCCTTTTTCTTTAATTATCTAATTTTATATTTGTTCGTCACTTTTGCAAAAGTTTCCCTTTATTATATGGTACTCACTTCTAATCTAATTTTAGTCTCTTAAAGATGTCATTACAAAAGGATATTCATGCATATAAAAACATGGGGTATATACAAATAAATTCATTTCCATACATATACAATGTAGTTATAATTGATATAGAGGCAAATTAAAGTTCATAAGACAATGCTCTTGAAAGAAACGACACATTCAGGAGATTGGAGATTGTGGCATGTCTTTAATCATCAGTTACCCATCCAACTTTTTGTTACCTGGAAGTGATAGAAGGTTAGATAACTCTTTTCCATTAGGGGTATGGGGAAAGAAATGAAAGCAAGAAAACAATAACAATTTAATTGGGATGAGATTCGAGTAATGTACCAAAATTTGATGAGGTTGTTCCTCTAATTTAGAGATCACTTATACTTTTTGCTATTTTTTTGTGTTTCCATTTCTCTAATTTTCCTCGTTATGTCTTCTGATACAGAAAAGAAAAGAAACCAATAATGGTGAGTTTAATCAAGGCCTGGCCAAACACTGCAGGTTGGTTTGATTAAACTCAACAGGTGAGTTTTGATTAAACTCACCAAGGCTTGGTGATAATGGTTGGTATGACCCACATATTGTAACCTATAATTTAATACCATTGTTCAAAAAATAATAGTCATTGATCCGGAGGGCACAAACCTGCTGATGCTGTCACTGTATTTCACACTTAGAGAAAATTTGCAATTCAGAATTTCCATTCCTAGTCCCGACACCAGGATTGGGAAAAGGAAGCAACTATCTCTTCATAACGCAGTTCCTCCAATAGAAGCTTATTGAATCTACTCAGTTGCTACTTCATTTTTGGTTCCTCAGAACAACTCATGTTCTTTCTTCTCTTTGGTTCAGGTTCACCAAGCCGCAATGAAAAGAAGATCTCATCAGAACCATTCCTCAATCCTGAGAGGTTTTTTGATTATGGGTTTTCCTCTTGGCTGTTATTATGCACTGTAGATCTGCTGGTAAAACTTGGAATGAATTGGTGTTCAATGTTAAGAGCTGTTTCGATTCCATTTCCAATGTGAAACTCACTTTCCCTTACGGTTCTAGCTGGTACTAGACAGGATTCCCCTTCAATTAGAATTTGTCGAATATTTAAACCAAGAGGCTCGGAATTCCCTTCAAGTTTATCCTTAAATGGCACTCGGTCTGTCGGGGATGACTCCCCAACTGTAGAATCCATCCCTGCAGCTGAAGCATTTATTTTCTCTTGCACCGCAGCTATATTAACATGAAACCAGATTTATACAACACAAATGAGGAACAAAGAAAACCATAATAATAAAAATAATCACAACAACAATAAAATTATATTAAAACTTGGACTAAATAAATCAATCCAATAATTTATTGAAGTAAAAAAGAGATAGCCAACTACACATCCAATAGTGTACCAGAAATTTACTACAAAACTCTTGTTTTGTCTTTCAGTGTTCTTTCACATGTTTAATAGTTGATTAGGGAAAATATGACAGCTAAACTATAATGTTTCATGTAATATTGTTTTTGATATTCCCCGTGTTAACTGACTAATATGATTGCAATGTGTAAAACAAAACAAAATATTATAAAAGAAAACCAATTCCTGTGCACAAACAAAAACAGAGGCATCTCGACGGAGGAAAGGAAAAGGATGTAAGAAAAAGTTCCAGTCCCCTTGAGAATTCTCCTTAGAGATTTATATGCAAGTTAAACTTAAGACAAGTGTCACTTTCTTGTTAGCAAGCCCAGTGCACCAGAGTAGCAAGATATCTCTGTTTGCAATATCCTCAAGTTCAAATAACAAATATGACCAAACCAAGATCGTCTTGCACTTCACCCTCAGTTAAGACATCCTCATCATCATGTATCCTTGCATCTTAGAGCATGACAATACATGATGATGAGGATTTTGCAATCAAACTGGTCAATATTTGTGTCAGTAAGTGGAAATATTTAGAATTTGGATTAATAGGCCGCAAGGAATTGCAAAACACATCCATACAAAATCTAAGGATAGGTAAGTACAAATTGGCTGGCATTATATTAATTGGGACGAATACTAATTTGAGGTCATGGTTGCGATTCAGCTGAAGGAAGTCTAATGTTGAAGTAAAATTACTTCAATTCTTTACAGTTAAAAAAAATAACTGAATAGTTTTACTTTCCAAAGTGCAGCATTTTATTCACCCAAATTAATATGTATTTTAATAATGAGGTCTTAGCTAAGGAACAAAAGAATGTCTATTAATATGTCAGTAACTAGAGAGCGAATGAAAGAATGCCTTCAGGAAATCATGGTAATAAGAGAGAAGATAAAGGCCACCTAGCTCAAGAGCACAAACCTTGTAACCCTTCGTTGGTTGTGATTAGATCAAGTTCCAAGAGATCAAGAAGGCGCCCTAGATCAACCCCACTAGTCCAATTCTCTGGAGTTTGGCCAACTTTTAATTTCAAGCGGCCCCTGTTTGCTGTCCCTCCCCAAATGATCCCAACTGGCCGTAGCTTCTCCCCATTTGAACTAGTTAAGAGGATGAGACTTTCGCTATCACCTTCAAGATCAAAGGTCTGCTGGTTCTCACCAACAACAAGAAACATATCCCCTTTTCATCATTGTACTCTAGGGCATAAGCCATTATGGTCCTAGTAGTTAAACCTGAACTTCTCCTAACTTTGACCACTTGCCTTCCAATCAGACTGTTAATCGGAGACTGCAAATCTATGACATTGACATCGCCAATCTCACCTACTCCTTTCACAGTTATATTTACGTTATTCATGTTGAAATCTTCCGCAAAAGGAATGAAAGCACCATCAGCTCGCACAAATGTTTCTGCAGGAACAACACATTGTAGTTGGATGTATTGCGGTCAGGATACAGTGGGAAACCATTAGCAAAAAATGTGAACATAAAGACAAAAAGTGAAACCAATGACTGGATGCACCAGCAGGATACACTCAAATGTCAAAGCACAAAAGATCAAGAATAAACATGACAGTAAACTTCAGCTGGTAGGACACAAGTGAGTCCTTCCCCAGTAGTGTATTAAAAAATAAGTATCTTGATAACTTTGGAAAGGCCCCCTTTGGACCAAAATCCTAAGCAACTATCTGCTTACTGATTTCACAAGAGTTTATAATTTAATAATTATTTTCTTCAAAGAAATGAAGATGTCATGGGACGAAATCTTATAGCAAGCACATGAAAGCTACCAATGCAAGGAACAGACATAGATTGGTCTTGGCTATTCTGGAGTACAGCTTCGCCACTTTTAGAGTGAAAATCTAAAACCCAACATGCAGTGACTAAGCTCAGATTTAGCTCTTTTGATTCTTTGAAGTGTATAATGAATTTATGGCCATTTTATCCCTTGATCACAGAGGATAAAAGAAAAACAGAACACATCAAAAACAAAGACAAAGAACTAGGTATACAATTCTAGTGCAGGAATTGATTACACAATAAGCCCAGTCACAAGCCAGTTTTTTCCAGAGAGCCTCTTCGCTAACAAAACACGAGTAATAGTGATAAAGTAACTCTAACAGTCTAACTTAATAATGCATAAATGATTACAGTAATTAAGAATTTCATTACCTGCGTTTGTTCCAGCAAAGATTCCATACCAATGATCATCTGTGATAAAAGATGTTGCCCTCTCCACAGCTCCCAAATATACCCCAGGTCCAAGGCTTGGTGGTAAAGGATGAAACATTTTCTGGTTTGGATAATCTAAATCAACAGCCACATGTCGATTAGTGAGGAAACCAACCTGTCGATTTCCAGTTCGGCTTCTAACAATAGCACCCAAGGTTCCATAAGTCTCTTGGCTTGCAACCTAGACAGGAATGAAGCAATTAGGCAATAAAAGAATTAAAAGTTGATTTGAACGGTTTATGGCATGTATAGGGAGGATCAAATAACTCAGTTTCAAGAATTCATGATACGTCAAAATGAATATTCAATTTCTAAAATAACATATGTCCATCAATATCAGTATAATCCAACCATTACATCCATGGTGAGTTTAATCAAACCAACCAGCAATGTTTGACACAGGCAAATATAATACAGAGAATATGACCCATCAATAATAACTTTATTTATCAATTCTAGATCAGTGAAGCTTGTTTGAGGGAGACTAAAAGAAACACTGTCAACAATTAAACTTGTTCTCAAGAACATATTAGCAACTGAACATATCATAAGACATCCGAAACCCAATGACAAGTCATTGACATTTTTTTCTTCTTTATTTTAAGAAGCAGTAAAATATTATCATACATAAGAAAAAGGTATAAAGAGATAAAGAAAGATGTCTTCTTAGGTACAACAAGAAATCCACTCGCTAAAGAAATCAGAAAAATAAAAATCCTTTGAGCTCTTTACACCAAAAAGCCAGATGAGAAGTGATTGACCTAATATATCTAAAAAGACTCCAATTTTTTAATTCAAGCCGATAGAAAAGTAGGCCATAACATATATTGAGTTACATAATAACTGAACGTGTGAAAACTTTGGTTTAATTTTTTATAAGAAAAAAGAAAACAAGACATATGTCTTTGTTGTAAATAAGCTTCCTTTTCCCAACACTTTGGTATCGTTGATTCATCCCCAAAAAACAGATGATAAAAAAACAATTCTTTTGTTGGTTCTAAATGACCTCGGCATTGAATTGAAAGGACCAACAAAACAAAACCACTGAGAAATTATCAATTACAGATTGATCTAACTTGCCAATACTATATTTACCATGGATTGACATAAGAACCAATTAGTAACACATCTACGTTTGGGAAATCTTATAGAAGGAAAGGACATATGATGACGGAGTGGCTTCTTTTAGCACTGTACTTTATTGACCTGTGACCAATGTAAAAGCTTAATCAACACATATTGTAATTTTTAGCTGAGAACAGATCTCAAATCTAGAAAGCCAAATGAGAATTGTAAAACGACAAATGACAAAACAATCCCATTGCCTAACAGAATTAACTGTGAAGCAGTAGTATAGAGGGCCATGCCCACACATTGTAAAAGCTATCAAAGGCTACGAACATACAAATAAAGCAATCAATCAGCCTGTGGAAGAACCAGAAAGAAGTTGCTAAGTTTCACTAACCAAAATGATCTTCAAGCAATGACATAACCACTAATAAATAGGTCATAGTCTACAACATCAAGAAAAAAATGTTCACAAGGTTTAACGGGGGACAAATGTAAAAGATAACTTAAGGAAATATAGAAGGAAATAATCAAATTCCTTGTAAAACCATAAGGAATAACAGAATTTATGGTCATTGTTGTACTTTGAACTGAATAATAGAATCAATGCTGTTCTGGCCATTTTATGGACATTATGGTCAGAAAGGAACAAGAGATTTTTTGAAGATTGTATTGAGTTCATATAGGATCAAATCAAGTTTTTGGTAGCAGTTTGGGCAAGACAAACTTCAGACTTTAAACGCATTGTTTTCTGACTTGGGAATCAAAGACTGTTATGTACTTTCCTTTAGATTTTGGTGATTATGGCGATTATTTGACAGAATTGTCACGAATTTTATTACTTTTTAGATAATGATACAATGTCTTTATTTAATAAAAAATAAAATACCAAAATAAAAACTGTAAAGAATATGAAAGTGATCAGAAAATCATTACTGATTTTATTCCTTATTTTCCAAGATACATTTCCACAAAACAAAGGAATGCATAATCTTTAGATTGGAGAGGAATCTCAGCCAGTAAATGAAAATACTGCTCTGGTATCTAGCAAAGTAGAGGAAAAATAAACATACTTAATTCTTTAAATTTAGAGCCTTAAAAGTAATAGGGATCAGCAAGGAATAATCCCACAAAATCCTCAAAATTTGACTTTATCCCAAAAGAACTCTTCTTTCTCATACAATCTCCATTAAATAAAAAGGCTCTTCATTGTTTCAATCCATAGACAAACAAGATCCAAAAAAAACACCATCCATCACAAAATTCATTAAGCAGAACTCTAAGAAAGGATAAATCCTACCCAAAAATGCTGATACAACATTAAGATCTTAGCAACCTAAATATGTAAAATGCAAACAGGAATTTTTTTCTAACTCAATATGATGTGGTTTCAATTAGTTTTGCATCAAGAAATAACAGTAGGAAAAAAGAAAGATGATTTATATGTAAAAATTGGCCTATAAAACAAATTTAGTTCACTCATATAAAGCCTTACAATTTTATTCAATCAAGTTCTTCACAATCACATGTCTTGAAAAAGATAAAAGAAAAAGGACTAAACCAAGGAAATGCATACTGGTTGCTCATGCATACTGGTCTCAGCATCAAGCTAAGCAATAGGGCAAGCAGTAGAGCGGTACTCTGAAGATTACAGACTCTCCAATAGACAGAAATGGTGTGGAAGGTAGTCATTCATCTTGATGTAAAGGTAAAGGAATCTAAAGCAAGAAAATAATGTTGACAGAAACAGGGGAAATAAAACAAATGTACAAATCACCAAACTTTGTAATATTCTCACACTCACTTTATTCATTGACAACTTCATTGCAATAGAGATTGGCCTTTGTAAATGATTTGTTGGAATAAGATGATTCTAACAAGAACTTAATTTGTCTTTTTGTAGATTTAATTGATTCATTTCCACAAATTTGTGATGTAGAAATTTGAAAGGACAGTAATGTAGCTCTTGTATTGTCTTTAATTCGTCTTTTTTTCCTCTTCTTTTGCTCTTAATATAATTGTCGTGATGATTTAGCTAATGAAAAGAAAATTACCCTTTTATGATTTGAACAAAAGCAAAGTTTTTATTACTGATACATGTTTGTGGTTAGGTTTTTATTATGTTAAAAAATTCAAAGAAAGCGTAAATATTCCATGTAGAGAAAATGGTTAAAGAAAACAGCTCAAATAATAAAATAATTAAAAACCTTAAGCATGTGGCTGCCCCAATATTATAAGATTACAAATTCTTGGTAGTGATTTGATTCCAATAAACGAATCGTGGTCCTGATCTGTTTTCATTGGCCCTAATGATACAAAGTATTAGGTGATACTTATTATAGTAATATGTGTACATACTTGCTGATTTTTAATTGAGAGACTAACAAAATAATTGAAATAATTTATGAATAGCACTTGAATAAATAAAAAAAAATAGAGTTCTTTCATCAATTTATTAACACTGTCATATACCTCCTTCAGAACAAGATATTAACTAACCCATATGTAGGAAACCATCTATAAGCATTGTTGTAGAAGAATCTGCATAACAAAAGCAAATATAGCATAAGAACACATAAGAATAAATCTATTAATTAACTAATACAACATGCAACAACCAATGTGATGATCAAAAACACATATTTTTATCGTTTTATTATTGAATTATATGTTTAATCTTCAAAACTCAAAACACAAAACACATCAAACCAAAGTAATTGAACCAAATTGAACAAACCCAAAAAAGAAATAAATATCTACTTCACAATCTCATACCCAAATTATGCATAGAAAATGAACAGTTCCAAAACAATCTAAACAGACAAAGAAGAAAAAAAATCAATCTTGGTGTTGTCAAGACAACTCTCAGCTGTAATGACACCTTGAACACCCAAAAATAATTCCTACACAATATCAAGATCCTATAATGACACCTTAACACCAATAATAAACATTTATGCACTCCAACTCAGGAAAAACAATGAAACAAACAGCTGTTATGCACAGAAAAGAATTAAGAACAACAACTCTTCAAACAAGTTCTTTAAAACTCAAGAACCAGCACTTCAATCTTTTATGTACACCCGCTCGATCAACAAGAACCAGAGTGTATTCTCTTAATTAAAAATAATTCCAACAAAAAAATATATATACTGACTATATTTAAAGTATTTTCTCCATATTAAATTGAATCTGAAAAAAAAAATTACCTCATAAACAATTGGAGGTCTGCCTAGTTTACCCCATGGTGGCCTTGTTCTTGCATCGGCGGGGTTGCCTGGTTCTTGCCGAGGCTGGGTGGGAAGGAGAGCAGCTCGACGTTATGGAGAGAAAGACGAGAGCTGAGTTCTTGTAGAGGCTGAGTTCTTGCAGAGGCTGAGTGAGAGAAAGGATCAAGGGGGCTGAGTGTGAGAGAGAATAGATCGAGCGGGTGAGCGTGAGAGAAAAACGATTGAGAGGTTGAGTTTGAGTGAGATCCAGAGAAGCCAACTGGTAGAGACTAGAGAATTAAAATATTAGGGATTTTTCTTCTTTTGTTAATTTCATTTGGGGCTAAGTGGCTGTGTATTTCAATTTCAATTTTTTTTGATAAAGTTTCATTATTTTATTAGACTTATTAAACGTGTAATACACAATTAATTTATGTCACTCATTACTTTCAAAAAAAAATTATATCACTTATTAAACATGTAAACTTTTTTTTTCTCTTTTTAAGGAATAATCTTTTTTTTACAATATTAAATTTTTTTTATATAAATTATTTTTAGTTTCAAAAAAATAAGAAACATGCATGAGTAACATATCTTAGTATTAGACATATAATGTTTTTATTTGATTTAAGTTTTAAGTATTATTAATATAATATAATTAATTAAAAGTATAATATTATATATAAAAAATTAACAACTAATTAAAGTATTAATAGATATGTCTAGACAATATTTTTTATAAATATTAAAATATATACGTGATCCAATAATATTAATTATATTTAATATTAAGACCCTTTAAAAAAGGCTTATTAGGATTTTTTTTCCTCCGGACTATTACCACTACCAAATCGTGCCTCCTGAATTTTTTGGCCTGTTAAAAATCCTCCCTGAACTATTCATGTTATTGAAATGTGGGACTTCAGTCCACTTTTGCTAACCAAATAGTGATATGGCGACACTGGAGTGCTGATGTGGATTGCTACATGTATAATTTAAAAAATAGATAGGATTTTACCCCCCAAACTATTACCGTTACCAAATTATACCCCTCGAATTCTAAAATTTAAAATTTAAACAATATTTTGAAAATTAATAAGAAAATATAAAAAGCATTAAACTAAAAAACCATTTAAATTAAATTAAATCATACAAAATAAAAACTTAAGGCAACACCAAAGTTGAATGTCGCAAGGGACCCATATGAGCCCAGTCTGTCGACGATGTCACAACCCTCATTTTGACGCATGCCCAACACCCAAGCCAATTTTTTGTCACCATCAATTTTTTTTTTAATTTTAATGATTTTTTCCTTTTTTTTAATATTCAAAAGATTGTTTAATTTTAAATTTTTAAAAATCAGGGGGCATAATTTGGTAATGGTAATAGTTCAGGGGGCAAGAATCATATTTATTATTTATATTATAAACGAAGCATTGACGTGGCAATACCACATCGGCCACCAAACTACCACATCACCATTCCATTAGCGAAATTGGATGGAAGTCCCACATTTTAGTATTGTGAATAATTCAGGGGGAATTTTTATCAAGTTAAAAAATTCAGGGGCACGATTTAGATTGGTAATAGTTCAGGGGAAAAAAAATCCTAATAAGCCTTAAAAAATAATAATAATAAGACAACACACATGAGACAACAATCTGAGTAGAGCTGTCTAATTATGTTAAAAATAAACATGTGACGACATTCTTCTAAGAACTGTTGTCTAATGTAAGTTTTGTTGTGCATGGCACGACGGTTATAGAGAGTCAGTCGTTATATGTTTATTTTTAACATGAGAAGACATGTCTACTAAAAACGTCGTCTCATGTGTGTCATCTAAGTATAGTTTTGTAGTAGTGTCAAATGACCTGTCTCTGATACCAATTGTAATAATTAATACACAATGAGCACTAAATAAACAATAATCAATATCAAATCATGCTCATGAATTTCCATGATCAAACATTTTATTTAGGGCATTAATATAATAATATACGTACCTCCAATTATCGCCTTGATCTCTAATAATCATGTTGATTACACTTCTTTGATCTACACATATAGAGAAAAGGAGAGCTTGGGAGTAATGAACATTACTCTATCATTCTCTCTACACCATAGCCACACTCATTCCACCTTAATCATCAATCAAGAGCACAACCCTTTATATAAGGAATTATGGGCCAATTGGGCTTACATGCCCAATGTGAGAGAATTAGTTGTCTTGGCCCAATGGGCTGACCAAAGACGTTTTAGAGCGTGTCCATGGGCCCCGAGCATGTTAGTACGTTATGTCCATCCCATTATGGCCCGATGGTAATATCATGCATTACCGATTATATAGTTATCATTACATGCTAATACCGACACTGTGTGAGCAACACTTAATTATGTTAGCCCATATAAAATATTCTAACATTGTTAACACAACAACTATTACTATTAAGACAGAAACAGAAAAGCAAATAAATATCAACACAAAGGAATTTTTACGTGGTTCAGATTTCTTTTTGGATAACCTACTTCTACGGGGTCATGCCTAGAGAATAAACCAATTAGTAAAGAATAATTATGCACAATAGTATTCACTTAAATAATGTAAGACTCCCTCTTAAACTATTGTCACAATCTTTTGTACTTTTCTTTATGAATATGGTTTTGATGAAACATTGATGCTTATGAAATCCCTTCAAAGAACAGCGAGTGCTCTCTTCCTCCCGAAGTGAGACTTGATTGTTGATGGTAAGAACTCGTCAACAATGTTTGATCAGATAACTCAAAGGTTGATAAGAAAATAATGAACTTAGGAAGAAAATTTGAAGAAAAATTGTTGAGTAAAAATGGAGAAAAAAATTTGTATTGCTCAATAGCTTGAGTTTACAATGAATTGTCCAACCCCTTTGCTTGAGAGGAGAATGTCTATTTATAGTGGAGCTCTAATGGCTCTTGATACATAGTGGTCTCAGGGGACAAGATAGTACATGGGTACATTGTCATAGTAGTGGTATAGGTTTAACTAATGCATAAGGTTGTGGTGTCATCCTTGGTACATGGTCAGAGGCATGCAGGTAGTGCCACCACTCTCTGTACTATTTTGTACCACCACTACTTGTGTGATACGGATGTCAAGGCCATGCCTCTGAACTCTTTGGGTAGGTATGTTCCATACTCGTATGTATGCCCCATACATGATGGTTGTTCTTGTCTCCAAGATATGCCTTTTCTGCAAGGGTCTTTGTATTCTACTAAATGTTGGAGAACTTATGAGCTCTTCAATAGGCTAGAATGGGTTTCTTTAATGCAATCTCCATATTGGGGTTTCATTGGGATATAAGCCCCACAGCTTGAGGCTTCGATACCTTTACACGTATCATGTGCGTGCCTTGGCGCCTACGTAAGGGTGGCCTCACATATTAAGGCCCTTGTCCAGATGTACCTCACAGCAGATGCCTTGGGTGTTCTGCCTCACGTCATGCGTGCATCTTGACACCTAGGCACTAAGGTATGTGAGGCCTTGCATAGCAAGCCCCCCTTCACCGTAGCCTTGCGCAGATCGCGACCTTGGCGATTGGACATGCTGGGCCTCGCATAGCGAGTCCCTATTTCATCTCAGCCTATGGTCGCACCCTTGGCGCTTTGGCATTCTAGGCCTCACTATGCAAGGCCCTTCTTTACCTCAACCTTGTGTGGATTTCGTCCTTGGTGATTAGGCATTGTAGGCCTCGCATAGCGAGGCCTTCCTTCATCTCGGCATCATGGCATGCCTCGCCTCTCGCCTTACATATTGGCATTTAGATACTCGCGTGGATGATGCCTTATAAGGCCCCTCGTGTATACGTCTTGACCTCATATAGCGCCTAAGGCTTGGCCCTTCTTATCCCCCTGTCTATCCACTTGCGTCAAAGTTTTAGATATTGACCAGGACAATTCTTTCACACTCACATAAGGTAGTTTCGTGCCTCGACTTTCTCAGACTATTTTCCTTGGCAAATTTTTGACATCCTCACTTGCCCTCAATCTATGGGGACACTTTTAAGTGTTCTTGTGGACCTATTATGGTGCTACATTTTTTACGCTATGCTGGTATTGCTGTGTGCCTACTTGTCAACCAAGTTGTTGACGGTGAGAACTCATCAAAGATGTTTATGATGCTTGTGACAATGGTGGCATGCTCTGGCTATCATGAGTGTGTGAGTTGAAAAACACCTGATCGATATATGGGTGTGCATTACATTCTTGGTGGAGTTTTCAAGCATCGTGGCATGGTGTTATTGCCTTGAGAGACATCATGGGATGACCAGCCATAGATGAATCGTATGGCACTCAAGAACATGTTTTAGAGGGTGTGATTGTTTTTTGGGTGAAAGAAACCAAGGATGGACATGTGAGGCCATAAACGAAGTCATTTGAGAGCATCGAGTCAAGGGTGACCTCGCTATACGAGACTCTTTTACATAGTGGGCCTTCTCGGCCTCCATTTGTGCCTTCGAGTCTTCAAGCTTCATCCGTCAATGTGTGAAGTCCTTGCTTGCTACCTTTTTCTTTAGTACGATACTTGCACAATGCTTGGAGGCATATAAGGCAGTGTTGACGGTGAGAACTCGTCAACCAAGTTAGATAGGAAAACTTATGAGCTTAAGAGAGTGGTACAAAATCATAGAATAACTTAGGATGGCTATGTGGACTTAAAATCAAGTTGCAGGGTGAACATGGGGAGAATATTTGTATTACTCAATAGTCTCTGGTTACAGTGTCCAATTTTCTGACCACTTTGATGGAGGGGTGAAGGTCTATTTACAGTGGAGCTTTAATGGTTCCTGATACATTTTGATCCCAGGGGACAAAATTATACATATGTACATTGTCAGGGCAGTGTCACCAGACGTAGTGGTGTAGGAGGTTGTGATGTCGGCCCTGGTATATGGTTAGAGGTGTGCAAGTAGAGCCTCCACTCTTTGTACTAATTCATACCACCACTACATGTATGAACGAATGTTAGAGTCACGCCTCTGTCCTCCACATGGTCGACATCCCGTGCTTGTACGTGCACCATGTACCTAATGGTTGTTCTTACATGTCCAAGATACACCATTGCTCCATGTTTCATTATCATTGGCTAAGTGTTGAACGACTTATGGATTCTTCAAGAGGGTAGCCTGGGTCTCCTTGATGCATAGAGGGGTCTCACGCCTTGCATAGCGAGAGTCTTATCCATAATGGTGTCTTCTTTACTCTACGTGAGTCTTGTATCTCCTCGAAGATATCTAGGCGCGAGGCCAACCGTCCCTCGGTGGCATCCAGGCGCGGATACCTTGCAAGCCTGGCCTCGCAAAGTGAGGCCCTCAATGAAGGGTGCCTTGAATTTAGGCGCGAGGCCCCTTGTCCCTCGACTGCATCCAGGCGTGGATGCTTGCCAAGTGGCATGGTCATAGTGCATGAGGCGGAGATGCCTCACGAGATCGGCATACAACTTAGGTACATGAGGCCCTCGCGACAAGGCATTATAAGACATGCGCGAGATAGGTGGTTCACGAGATGGATGTATGAGGCGGGGGCGCCTCGCGACACGGCCTCGCAAGACATGCGTGAAGAAGGGGGTGCCTCTCGAGATTGATGTGCGAGGTAGGCGCCTCGCGAGATGGATGTATGAGGTAGGCGCCTCGTGAGATGGACATGCGGAATGGAAGCCCTCGCGACACGGCCTCAGAAGACATGTGTGAGGCAAGGGGTGCCTCGCGATATAGATGCCCAAGGTAGGCGCCTAGCGAGATGGACATAGGAATCAGGCCCTTAAAGCCCTCGCGACACGGCCTCACACCTTGGCCTCATGACGCGACTGGGCCCTCTCAACATCACCCTTGAGGGCCTCACGACATGGGAGTTTTCTTAGATTATGGTCTTGTAAGACCCATAGGTACGACCTCGATGGAATGACTAAGTGAGCCTTAGCCATTTATTTCAATAAGGGACCAAACCTTTTTTCCTTGGCTGATTTTTGGCATTCACAGGCAGAGATGGATGTAATTCAATACTTTGGGGTGAGGAAGACCTCGTTATGCGAGATGGTCTCACACAGCGAGACCCTCTAGCATGGTGAGCCTTCTTACCTTCTCTTCATGCTTTATTCATTGACATGTCGGGGCCTTCATCGACCTTCCTTGCGAGGATAAGGCTTATATGTGGCTAAGGGGCATGTTAAACACTTAGACGAGGACGCTTGGAAGCTCTAGGTTGTAGATGATCTCTGTATGTGAGGGACCTCTCGCTATGCGAGCCAATCTCACTTAGTGATGCCTCTTGGCCTCATTTTGTGTCTCTGTGGCTTCATTCATTGTTTATGGTTGGAAGGTGGCATTTAGATAGATTCCTAAAGAAGGAGTTTAGAATGAGAACATTAAAGGCAACCTTGCCAAGGGAGGGTGCCCTCGCTGTGCGAGACCCTCTCGCAAGGTGTGAGGTGTCTCAACCCTTTGTTGGGTTGAGCAATTCCTTTTCAACATCTTTACTTTGTGATGCTATGAGGGGTGTTAGAGGTAGGAAGAAAACTCATTTGGGAGCCGAGGTTGAGGGAGGATTTCCATCGTTCACACTTGGTAAAGTATGAGTTGAGATGCCTTTCATTGTGTGAGATGGATATTACTAAAGAGATCCCCCAAAGTTGACCTTACATTGCAATCTTGCAATGCAAGCGTATCTAACTTAGGCGGGCGCATCTAACATATAAGGTGAATACACAAGGGCATCGCATTGCGGGTGCATCCTGTTTGAATGTCGTAGCATTGCTGCATTACATTGCGAGAGCATCTTGCATAGCGAGAACATCATGCATTGTAGGCGCATTCCATTTGAAGGCTACTGAATTGTGGTTTGAATTGCGGGCACATTCTACCAATAGCGTACAACACAAGGGCCTCTTATTTCACGACTCTTTCAGATAAACCATGTTCACAAGATAATTTCACATGTTCACACAAGTATAAGGGAAGTGTAAATCCCTTTCCCTTTCTCTTTTTTTTTTATGAGACTTTGAGAAGGCCACTATTTTCTTTAGTATGGGACTTTGAGAAGCCCAATTTTCTTTGGTCTAAGAATTTGAGATGCCCTGTTTTCCTTGGTACGAGAGTTTGAGAAGCCCTTTTTTGTGAGTAACTTCTGCAAGTCTTCATGGTCATAGTGTCGATAGTCTTATTGGTGCAACCTGACAATTTTTATAAGGATATGTTAACCCTTTAGGTCTTTGCCATCCTTTTATAATTTTTGCGCGTGCATTTCATTTTCTTTCGAGAAGCGTCCTTCTCGTTGTTGGGAAAAGTACTATTATTGCAAGCGTCTTCATTGAGACCATTTTTTGGCTAGTTGAATCAAATCGATCTAGACTTATGTTAAGGACTCTTCATGGGGTTCCTTTTTTTTTGGCTAGTCGACTTTAGTCGATCTAGACTTTTGTTAAGGACCCTTCATGGGGTTCCTCTTTTTTTTATTAGCCAATGGCTCTGACGCCTATGGGACTGAGGCATGTATCGTGGAGCCAAGGGCTATAAACCCAAGGTGTGTCTCACAAAGACAAGGGCCATGGGGCTGGGGTGTCATGGTGGGTGGTCATCCTTTAGGGTGACTACCCTTGTATGGATGTGCCACTTTTGAAGCTCTTTTTTTACCCTTATGACATCTATGAGGGTAGCTCATCCTTATAGACACCATGGGCTTTTTTTTTTACTGGTGCCATGCCCTCAAGGTGGTTGGCAGGATTCATCTCGTCAAGCACTTCCATTATTATGCCTCATGTGCATTTTGAAAATTTTAATCGACAATGACTGTGTATGAGTGAACTAAATGATTTGATTATATAAGACATAATGAATAAGGTATATGCTTCATATTACATTTATGATGAGTAAAGTACATGGATATGTATGGAGACCATGCACCTATTTCGTCATGAGGTCAACTAAGGTGACCTTTTTGGCTTAACACATATTAAGCTATATAGATATGATTTACTACTATTTGGAGGCTTACTATGGTAACCTCTTTGATTCATTATATCAAACATAAAACCTTACTAGAAATTCCCTCCCAGGTGTGTATTGTTGGGATTAGTGCCTTTAAAAGCATATGCATTGAACAATGTTTTATGAAATAAATAATTGAAATGAATTTTAGCATACATTGATTGTTTATTAGTATTGATAGAATAATATAATATGAATATCAGAAAATTCCCAAATTCGTTATTGTAAGTAGAATCTTCTATTGGTGCGAGAGGATTAAGATTGCAGGGCATGAATTTCAATAGTTCGCAGTAAAAAAAAGTTATATGGAATCTTTACATTAAATACTATAAGTACGATTAACTAGTCTTATGAATGCATGTATTATAGATCCAAAATACTAATGTAGTAGGACATCTTAGTGGAGGTACTTTGTATAAAGTTGTTATACATGAACAAGACCCGATATGTTATTAATACATAATAATATCGCTTACTTTATAAGTACTAATTTAACATATCAATAAGATGATCATTTAGAAATTGATCTTAATCGTGAAGTTATTATGAACTCATGTTTATGTCATATGAGTTCTTTGATTAACTCGTTATGGTTTGTAAAAATGATCAGGCTGAAGGCTTTTGTTTTGGGAACTCATTAATGTAAATGGTTGGGGACAAATATACAAATATTGAATCTATAACTTTCCGAGAGGAATTGAATAATGGTTCTCTTAAGGATTGGCTTTTGGAACTGAAAGGTTATTGAGCTCAAATTCATAAATCTATTTTTAAATTAATCTTCACTAGTAAAGTTAATGGTACTTAAGGAAACAAGATATAAATAAAGAGGTTAAATGATAATTAATTCCTACTTTAGTTATGAACCATTAATAGAGGATTGGATTGTATGTAGTGATTAAATCGATGGAAACTTAAAATACTCAACAAATGAATATCTATAATTACAAGAGTACAGTCTCATATTTTTATTGGAATTATATTGAGATTAATTGCAATGCCCTACCTCCTTAGAGCTGTTACTAAGTGAGCTTAAAACGTGCAATTAACTCGCTAATCGAGGTTTTAGGTTAAAAGTGTAGCCAAACTGTAATAAAAGTCATATAATTTGAAAATGTAATCATTCATTGAAATTATAAAGCGCTGTACCTTTGGGATCCCAAAATACTATTTAGAAATATTTACAACTCAAAATATAATTAAAGTTGACTTGACGACAAAATTAGGTTTAATACTCATCATCTCCCAAAAATACCCCTGGTCGTGGCAGCCAGGCAGGCCGAACATGTACATGCCGCTTCACGCTCTCCGTACTCATGGTTGATCAATCTTTCCCTTGCCCTTACCTACACCATAGAGCACCCGTGAGACGAAGCCCAGAAGGAAAACTCCACATAAGCAATAAACATATGCACAACTATCAATCAGCATGTAACAAAGCCGCCAACAGGCTAAACACATAACGACCATGCCGTCCCAGGCGCTTTACCAGGCCCTGGGTTTGCGGTCTACACTGTGAGGATATCCCAGGTATCCAATAGGGGTCTCACTTAGAAACTTGCACTCCGCGTGCTTAACGCTACTCCCGGCCCCTTGTCGTACTCGGCCTTCACCGTTCCCAACCCTTGCCGTTCTCGGCCTTCTCTGTTCCTGGCCCTTGCTGTTCTTGTCCTTTGCCATTCCCGGGCCTTGCCGTTCTCGGCCTTCGCCATTCTCGACCCTTGCCGTACATTTACAGATATGCAACACATAGCATAAACTTAACAAATACTTAAGCAAATACAAACATAATTAATAGGGCTATGCCCTGCAAGACAATCACATAGGGTCGTGCCCTGCAATACAAACTATAGCGCCATGCCCTGCTCTACGGGTACAACACTTTTCTTACCTGTGTCCCAAGCTTCCCGAGCACCGATATCCCGAGCACAGTCCTCTAGTCCGAGCCTCACTGAAAACCTATTCACAACATATCAACAACATCCATCCATCAAGTTCTAATCTATTAAATAACTTTGGTTTTATAATTCTAGTCTCCGGGACCTTGAATTCTATCAATTCGGGTGATAAAATCCATCCCGAGCCTTAACTTTTGGATTCTCGATTGGGTCCAAAAACCCACTAAGTGTCGCGGCCCCAAGGCCCTATGTCATGACCAAAATTTATTTATGATAATTCAAATTGGATTTGAATTTGAAATGATATTTATTATTTACCTAATTAGATAAGATAAGTTATTACGTTTAGATATTTTTGAATAAATGATTGTTAAATAATAATTAAATAAAAGTGGTTAAGACACATCCCTAAAATTAGGACATGCTATCCAAGACTCGTCTTGGATATTTCTTTTATTTCTTGAATGATTGGTTTATAATTTGAATTTTGAATATAATTAATTATTTTGTAAATCTATCTGATAGAAATTAATTTCAAATAAGATTATAAAGAATTCTTAGTCTTTCACACAAAGAGAAAACATTACGTATTATTTTTTATCTATCTCTGAAAACTGTCTCAGACCTAATATTCCAAGATCTCATAAGTTGAGTACATATTGTGAATCATAAATTTTCCCAACATTACTCTACGTGCACACACACGTCTTGAAGTATAGAGATATATCTTGGAAAATCTTGGTCTGAGTATTCAAAAGGCTCCTTTGGATTGGATGTTCGTTGGAGGTACTAAAAGATAGCAAGGATTCTTGATTGTTCTACAACTGGTAAATCCTTGTCGACTTTTTCATTCTCTTTGATTAATATTTTGCATATTAATGGATCCGGTTATTTAAATATTGTTTAAATAAATATTTTTGAAATCTCTGGGCCCACCACCCCATTCTTTTTGTTGTGCATATGGTAAACAAGTTACCAACACGTATATTGGTGGGAAATACTTGGGGTACATCGTAGGGCTCTTCTTCCTCATTACCATTGACATCACGAGCTCTCAGGGCATGGTGAATGTCCATAGCAGGATGTTTTAGCATTATGTAGTTTCCTAGAGCGTTCGTGGGTGTTTATGGTAAGTGGCTTAAAGAAAAGCTCCGATTTGCCTACCCTTAGGTGGTCATGACCATCATCCACTTAGATGTACTTACAGCCCTTTCATAGAAGTCGCCTAGGTTCTCTATTTCTCTCTTTATCATTGCTATGCAACATTTTGCTCTTTGGATGCACCCCTGTGGGGATGGCCATTTTTAGCTCGTCTTTAGAAAAGTTTCCAACTTTAGCTACCTCTATGTTAAAACGTTGAATGTATTTTCTTAGGCTTTCATTTTCACCTTGCTTTACTTTGATGAGGCTTGTGGTGGGTGTCATGTAGTCATGGAAGGCACGGTGTTATAGAAGGAATTCCTCTGCGAGTTGCCTCCATGAGGAAATTTTTCCTGGGCGTAATCTCTTTAACAACTTATACGCAGATCCTTTTAGGGTGACTGCAAAATAGTGGCACCTCGCCTTCCTATTGACTCCTCTTAACTTCATTAAGTCATTGAAGGCGCCTAGGTAGTATTTCAGATTGGTCGATCCTTCATATGGGGTCAAACATGGCTCCTTGAAATTGGTGGGTAGTTGTTTGGCCTTGATCTCTCACGTGACGGGTGACTCATAATCAAAGTCATCGTCATTCCCTCTTCCCCCTGATGTCATGACTATCTTACTTCTGAGGGTTCGTATCTCAGTGTCAAGCTCTTGTCTTCTTTTGTTCAAGGAGTCTCTGAGGTCAGAGGGGCTGACTCTCCCTTTCCTTTTGTCCCTTGAGGGAGCTACGGGGTATGTCATCCTCAGGTCCGACATTCTCCTCTGGAGCTTCTTTATCAAGTCAGGTGGTCCTTCCTTGGATGTAACCTCAACTTCATTCCTCTAGTTAGCATTGTCCTTCTGCCTTTGCTCTTGGGGTCGTATGTTGGCGTGGAGGCTTCGTGACACTTTCGCCAGGGAGTGTTGTTGGTAGAATAACTAGTAGAAGAATTCATTAACCTTGAGATAAATTTCATTTCTTTTCTCTTGCAACTTCCCGGCAACGGCGCCAAAAACTTGATGGACCCAAAACGGGTATGTTTAAAAATTTATAAATCGCAAGTGCATGAATCGTTCATATAGAATAGTGATCGTGTAAGCAAGGATGTCGAACCCAAGGGATTTGTCAAAAATCGAAAAGAAAACTATTTTAAACCAAAATTAATAAATTCTAACCTAGTTCCAAAGATTGATGAGAATTTTTGTATAATAAAAACAAAATAAAAGATAATAATAGAGAAATTAAAGACAATATATAAACATAAATTAATAATAGAAATGAAGATGGTAAAAGAAAGATTATTAAGATAATAGAATCCACAAAATATAAGATCAATAATATTTATAAGTACATTAATTCCCAAGTTTTAGTAATAGTAGAAATTAATCAAACTATCACTTATTCAAATTGGATAATCTATTTGAGCACAAGTTACTTCTAAAAAGATAAGATTTTTCTTCACTTTTCAAAATTATAATTTCAAAGCATTTAGTGTAAATCAATCTAATGAAATAACAAATAAATCAATGAACATTATTTATAAGGCAAAACATAATATTTTTGTTCTAAGCATGGATGTGTACAATTTAATGACACATCTTACACAAAGAATATTATGTTTTAGCACTAATGAAGAACAAAGTGTAAATATATGCTAACAATCCAAAATACATGATATTTAAGATGAAAGAAGATATTTGAAGAAGAAAATTCCATAAACTTTGTTGCACAAAATGGGAAATCAATATACAAAATAAACACTATCTAGTTACATATTGTTTCATCATCACCTTACTAATCTTAAAAAGATTAGAAACTCATAACTAGAATAGCAAATACAAACTAAAAATTACAAACATAAATAGGAAAATTTGGAGGAGAAACCCCCAAAATTTTCCTCTAAAAATACATAGAAAATAACCAAAAAGAAGAAGAAGATGAAGAGAATAGAGAGGTTTTGAAATGTGTAGAATTTTTGGTATGGTAACCTCCCCTTCAAAAATGGACACCCTAAATCCCTTATTTATAGCCAAAAAATGGGAATTAAAATAATCAACTTAAATTAATTAAATTGATTAAATTAATTTAATTGATTATAATATGGAAAATATGGGTAAATTATAGGGTGTAATAATGATGTTTTGGAGTAAAATGTATAGAAAGTAGGGTAAAAAGTGGCATTTTTTACAAAGGGGACAATGGTACATTTTGCTTTTGATGTTGGGCTCCATAAGGGAATGAAGCAGCTGGTGGCAGGCTGCTTTAGGTGGCTTCGGGTGGTGCGTGGAGCTGTTGGAAGAAAAATGGGCCTAGAGCAATTGGCAGCTGGGAAGATTCTTGGGTCAAGGCTGGCTGGGCTTCGTGGGCCTTGTGAGGTCCCAGGCGTGGAGGGGCAAAGGCTGTTGCGGCTGGTGAGCAGCTGAGGATTGCTATTGGCAATTGGGGCAGGCACTGGGTGAAGGCAGCTGATGATAGAAGTGCATGGGTGGTGACTTTGGCTGCTGAAGTAGATGGTGATGCAGCTGGGAGACAGGTGGTGGCTTGTGGAGTGCTGGCCGAATGAAGGCTGCTGGCTGGGATATCTTCCTGGAAGGGGCTTGGGCTGGCAGCTACTTTGGGCCTAAGAGAGTAGGCAAAAATGCCACATTTTTCTTGTCTTGCTTTCTTGAAAATGTCATATTGTCCTTCATTTTTCTTTCTTTTCAAGAGCATAAATTCCCTACAAAATAAATATAAAATAAATCATAATACAATATTTTCAACTATAAAATAAATCAATTTAATTCTTTGAAAATATTAATTATAACTTAATTTATATTTTACATTTAAGTTCAATAATACAACATTTTTTTACCTCAAATTCAACTACAATAATTCAAATAATTAACTACAATATTTTACAACAAAATAACTATAAAAACACATAAAAATTTATAAAATTAAAATAAACCTAATAAATTCAAAATTACTTAAAAACTTAATAAATCAATTAAAAACTCAAGAATTAAGCAACAATTAGCACATAAAAAGTGGTAAAATAACTCTATTTTGTAGAGTTATCAAGTGTTGTTGGTAGAATGTCGGGTCCTCCCATCGTCCATGGAGATGGTGGTTTCTCCCTTCTTTGGATCTTTCCTCTTATGCTTGGGGATGGGCATAACTGACTTTCTATGTAGCACACCATTTAATACTTCTTTCATGTTTTCTAGCATAGTCTTTAGCCTTTAGTTTTTCATGTGCAACTTGCGTATATCATCCTTGTAAAAACAGGTTCGGGAGCTTGAGCTCACCAACTGTACTTGGAGACTCTTTTCGGACCTATGTGTGAAGGGTCATGGTGGTCAGAACTTTGTGCGGTTAGTGGTCGAGGAGGAAGTTGCGTACTTGGCTGCCCACGGGGGCGGCTAGTGGTACAATAGGATCCCCATTGGGCTGGTCGACCAAGATCACACTCTCTTTCCCCACTAGGGGTTGGATGTCCCTCTGGTGATCCTCCGTTCTAAGGTGGTGAAGGATCTCTCATGGATACCAGCAGTTGGTCTCTATCCATATGGACCTCCTCATCTTGCTACTTTCCTAGGAATCTTCATCGCCTTGGCATTTTTCCTTGTAAGTACTAATGGAGGAACAATAGCTTTATACTTGTCATTCCCACAGACGGTGCCAAACTGTTAAAGATAAGAACTTGTAAATGATTATAGGTCGGAAAACTCAAATATTGATAAGAAAATGATGAACATAGGGAGAAAACTTGAAGTGAAATTGCATAGTAAAATGGAGAAAAAGATTTGTATTACTCAATGGCCTAATTTTACCATGAATTTTCCAACCCCTCTACTTGAGGGGTGAAGGTCCATTTATAGTGGAGCTCTCTAATGACTCCTGATACATAGTGGTCCCAAGGGACAAGATAGTACAGGGGTACATCGTCAAAGTAGTGGCATAGGTTGTAGTGGTGCAGAAGGTTGTGGTGTCGGCCCTGGTACATGGTCAGAGGCATGCAGGTAGTGCCACCACTCTTTGTACTATTTCTGTAATGCTCCAAATTTCCTAATAAGGTTTAGGACCTTGATTAGGAGGTTGAGAGGGCAATAATTGCTTTATTATGTTATTAAATGATTTTATGCATGTGAACCCATTTATGAGTAATTGGGTGATTTTCATATTTTGGCCATTTCAGGCATATTTGGCATATATGTGATGTGTGTGGTGCTTTATTATTGTTTGGTTATGCTAGGGTTACTCAGCACGAGACGATCCTAGGAGGTAAGCTAGTAGGAAAGTCACAACGAGATTTATTCTTGATTTGGAGTGAGTCAAGGGGTATTTAGAGCATTACCGGGTTATTGGGTAATGGGAATTAATATTTGGTGATAAATTGGGAGTTAGTGAGATCAGGGGGAAATTCTGGAGGTTTTGACTATTTTTCACCTAGGAGTGTTTTCGGGACCCCGAGCGTTAGGATTTGGTTGAGGCTACTTAAGCTTGAAGTAACCTTTTAAGAAATAAAAAGAACGTTCTGTACGTTCTCTCTCCCTCTAAGTTCCATTTTCGTCTCCCGATCGCATTTTCGAAGGTAACTTGAGTTCTAGGACTCGGATTCAAGCGAGGATCGAGGCATAGCGATCCTAGGGAAGATTAGAAGCTTATTAGCCGAAGGATTTAGTTGGGAACAACTCAATTGGAGGTAATTCAAGTTTTTAAAGTTTTTAAGCTTGAATTGGATTTTTGTGTTTTGATGAGTTTTTGATAGATTTGAGACTTGGGTTTTGTTGGTTTTGGATCATGGGGATGTTTGGGAACTTGGATCTTGGGATTTGGGGATGTTTGGATAGGTTTGTGGAAGGTTTTTAAAGGGAGAAAATGAGGTTTTTGGTTGGGATCGTGGTAGGGCCACGACTCTGTTCTAGGGCACCGCGGCCTAGGCTTGATGAAGGAGGTGGCTCGTTGTCTGGGCAGTTCGCAAGGAGGAGCGCCGCAGTGCTAGGCTCAGGTAGAGAAGGGTTCTGCCTCTGTTTGGAGGTAGGCCGCAGCGCTTGGGAGTTAGGGCCATGGCGCTTGAGGGTATTTAAGACCGAAATGATGTTTTAAGCTTGGGAACTCAAACCTTAGGCCTCGGGATCATTCCTACTACCCGTGTTGGTGGGGTTTGAGTCTCTAAGGCTAGGTCTTGATTCCAGGATTGGTTTTAGAACTTGAACTCATTGGATCACCATTTGTGGTTGTGACTAGGTTAATACTAGAGGCTTGGAATCAGGATCGTGCTTGTGGCTCGTTTATTGGTAACCTGTGCTTGGACCAAAGGTAAGAAAACTACACCCCATATGTGACATGCATGTTTATTCTTGATGCATGTTAGATGTTTAAATGTAAACATTGATAGCATATTGAATTTATTTGCATGCTTGAATAAAGCTATGTTTGCTAGGCATGCCAGATATGATTATACATGAGCATATTGAGTTTTCTTGCTGGGCTACGGCTCACGGGTGCTATGTGGTGCAGGTAAAGGAAAAAGAAAGCTGGACCATCCTTGAGTTGGAGAGCTTAGGTGACAACGTGTACATATGTAGCTGCTCGACCGCCACGGCCGAGGTTTGAAGGAGAGGAACTAGGGTTAAACCTTGTTTTGCCGCTTAGATCGGCTGGTTGTAAATATTTTGTTGTAATAAACCTTTAAATTATATTTTTGGGATCCCAATTTATAAAGTAAACGTTTTAGTGAAACGTTATATCTTAACCAAAATTTTTAATCCCTAAACCGCTAATCATACTTAGTTACACGTTTATGGCCAAATGACTCGATTAGCAAATTTAGCACTGTTTGCAATGTGCACTGTAACGGTCCCTGGAGTTTAGGGCGTTACAATTTTGTACCACCTTTACTTGTCTGTACGGATGTCAAGACCATGCCTCTGACCTCTTCAGGCTGGTACCTTCCTAACCTGTATGTATGCCCCGTACATGATGGTTGTTCTTGTATCTAAGATATGCCTTTGCTCAAAGTATCTTTGTATTTTACTATGTGTTGGAGAACTTATGAGCTCTTTAATATGCTAAAATTGGCTTCTTTAATGCAGTCTCCATATAGAAGTGTCTTTGGGAAATAAGCCCCGTGACATGAGACTTGGGCACCAGTACACGTATCATGCCCGTGCCTTCACGACTAGGCAAGGTGGGCCTCGCATAGCCAGGCCCTTGTCCATATGGACCTCACAGCAGGTGCTCTCCCTCAAGTCACACGTGAATCTTGGCACCTAGGCACTAAGGTATGTTGGGCCTCTCATAGCGAGCCCACCTCCCTCCCTTCACCTTAGCCTTGCGCGGATCATGCCTTTGGTGCTTGGGCATGCTAGGCCTCGCATAGCAAGGTCGTCCTTCATCTCGACCTTGCGAGGGTTGCGCCCTTGGCTCTTTGGCATGCTAGGCCTTGCTATGCGAGGCCTTTTTTACCTCAGCCTTGCATGGATTGCGCCCTTGCTATAACGAATGTGTTCATTTTTCTTGTCCGAGTTCATTTTCGAATCTTTCTTATTCAGAATCATTGAATCGTTGCAAATAGTCAGTCTTAATAAGTAAAATATTTTATCCTTATCTTTAAAATATATTTTATCATGAAAGATAAGATAATAAAAAATTTATGATAAGGATGACATATTCGCACAAATCATGGTCATTAAACATTGCCAATTAACTCAGAATATTTGAACAAGGATTTTCAAAAAATGTCAACCAATTCTTTTAAAACCAAATCAGATATTTTAATCAGAAAATTCAAAAATTTATTTTCATAAATTGTTAAATATTTTTGTCTAAATTAAGTTTGCCAACTAAGGATTTCACACAATCTTTAATGCGTTGACTATATAACTTTTATAGCGAGCACTAGAGTTTGGGACTGCAAGCACTCAAATACTAACGATGATTCAAGAAAATGTATGTGAATATTCGAAACACAAATTTATATTCATTTAAATTAGTTTACATCTACCTTTTTATTTTTTATTGTAGTCTGTGGCATGCTCAAATCAATAACAATGCATTTTGAGCCTATTTTGTAATTTTCTACACACTTTACTTAAATTCTTGGATCATTATGCAAGAACAATTTGAATGCTTGCAAAATTTGACATGACTCTTTGAATTGTTCCACTTTCACGTATGAACCCTTTGAACATAGACCATAGCTTTAGGTAACCTTTGAATGACTTAGGCTTAAAACTTAAAATTTTATCATTGCACCTTCACATTAGGGTGACGACACTTATTCGAATGTCTATTCTTTAAAGCACTTCGAGGTGTTTAGAATATGTTTGAATGTAATATTTCATCGCTTGACCATTGATCCAATGATGAAGCTAGTCAGACAATAGAGACAAGGCATGGATCTTAATCACTACCAAGCCCTAAAACATGAGTTCATTAAAAAATTATTGGATATTAATTTCTTTAGGGTACTATTTTATCCACTATTGCTAGTCAATCTTATTTTGTTGAATAAATAACATAAAAATGGCATACTTGTGTGGAATATACTCACTTAAAAAAAGTGTGTTAAAATGATAGTTTTCCTCTTCCTCGCGTAGATATCTGGTAAATAGTATTTGAAGGTGCTGACGCAGTTTTTTGCCAACAGTAGATTAAGAAATCCAATAACAAAGATACTAGTGCTCTTTTCTATACCCTAATGAATTATATGAACAGCTTCTCACACTCACAATTGTACGTGGTTCAGTGGTTAAAATCCACCTAGTCTACGAGACAATATTATTAATCACTTACAATTTTTGCAGAGTTTCTGTATTACAAAAAAACTATCCCTTTTCCTGTCCATTATCCCTGATATTTATAGTGGATATTCCTAGAAAGGATTGGGTAACAATGTGAATAAATATGGTAAACAGTCAATCAAGATAATTCCCATTTACATAGGGATATGATTACCTATGGATATTACTCCTGTTATCTCGACCAATGAATGTGCAATACAGCCTGGGCATTAATGAGCGTATAAGGGACCTCAAAATCTATTGGGATCCTTCACTGTACGTCATGACCAGGTTTCCACGAGCTGAACATCTTCATCGAGCTTGAGATCGATGAGTGAACGAACTTCAGTTCGGATTAAGTTCAGAGCATCCTAAAGGCGATCTGGCCATTATATGCCTCAAATTGGATTATTGTCCTAAGAGGCGATCTGGAGATTATCTATATGTCGCACTGCCAAGTCCTAACTAGAGCTGCTCACATCAATGTTAGCTAGATGTTCCACTCGCCTGCTTTTTCCATTTGTTTATTTGACAACTGTACCCCTACCTGAATGATTGTGTCCACACTTAATTTGGGATACGACATTTTCCCCCCAAGCTCCTACTCGTGCTTGACGTCATCATTTTCTGACATGCATAGTAGCGGATTTCAGGCTTCTCCCATGCGAAATCATTCTTACCCACTATTTGAGTTTTAAACACGTGGGCATCTGTAATAGGCGTATGTTCGGGTTTCGAGGATTGTGACAATTGTCTTGTCAACTTTTTGCCGTCGCATAGATCATTTAATATTGGTCTTTGGATCCTGAGTTGAACAGATTAGATGGCCTAGATTATTTCCTGAAGTTTACGTATAAATAGGGAGATCAGGCCTGAACTTCACCTCCTTCGTATTCAAAAAACTTTCCTTTCCTTTCCAAAATAAAACTTCCCTTTTTCTTTCAAACCTCTTTCTATGATCCATAGAAGAAATAAGGGTAAGCAGGTCATGCCTGACACCCTGATTTCCCACTTTTGCCCGGTGGTGGAAAGGGAGGTTGTAGTCAACCTTGGTACCTTCTTCGAGGCCAAAAATATCATGTTCCATATAATGACTCAAGGGAAGGTGAACAATATATTGCTGAGCCATAGGATCGAGATGGGGGTTGATGACCTTATTTCCCAACCTCGTCTGGAAGGAGAGCGGAGCTGTGCCCCACTTCAAGATGATTTTGGGGCCTAGAGCGATGAGCACCTGAAAGCAGGTGTTTTCCTTCCCTAGACCAGTACTTCGGAGACTTTTTAACCTACGTCGAACTGGCTCCATTCTAGCTCTCGTCAAACTCATACCAGCTTTTGGCACGGCTGAAATATTCATTTTTGAGGCACGAGTGGGAGGTCCCCACCCCGGCCGATATTATGTACTTCTTTTGCCTCAAAGCTAGTCTGATTAGAAGGGATGAGGTGACGGTTTCTACTACCTCACTTGTTTCCCTAACATGGCCTTCGTGATCAATCTCTCCAACCACCCAAATCATTATAAAGATCAATTCTTTATGTCGAATGGGTTCAAGCACAACACTCACCGATACTTCAGCCATCCTTGTAAATCTCCTACCTCTCTGAACTCCATACGTGAATTCCTTTTTTTTTTATTAAATTTATTCCTCCTAACTGAGTTTTTTCTTTCTGTAGCTATATTCAAGAGGATAGGGTGAACTGAGACCTTTGGAGGTTAGTACGAGACGTTGTCTCGTCTTCATTCGAAGGAGAAGGAGTTCCGAAGGGTAGTGAATGATGCTACCATGGTGGTCTACAAGTTGATCTGCAAAGATTAGACGCTAGCTATCAGAACTTGTGGTCCACCCCTCGAGCGTCCCCCTCCTTAAGAAGTCCTGCCCGCCGTTGAAGACACCGAGGAGGAAGAAGAGGTGGCGCTGTTGGTGCACAAGAGAAGAGCTCCTGAGGATGGGCAGCATCTTGACCCAGACTGAGCTGAGTCCGGTGGAGTAGCCGGCACTTCCGGCCAAGGTAACCCTTATAGAAAATTAGATCAGGTTGCTGCAAGTTTTAGGCTAATCCGATTCAACCCACGACAGCTCGTGAGTTGACATCTTGTTGACTTAGATCTTAAGACAACCCTCCTCCAATGTGTGGATCATCTAGTGGTATGCTACAACCATTGCTACCCCAGATGCACTATTTTGGTAGACAATCCATTTTAGGTCCAACATTTTTTAGGAATATGGTACGAATCGTAGGACATGTCCTTCGTTACGTCAAGGTGTATTCTACCCCTGTTTTAGGGGATTCATATATGAGTCTAGCTCAGAAGAAGAGCTCGAACCCCCTAGAACCCAGAGTATAATAATTCTAGAGTCCCCGCCACCTCCGTTAGTCCAGCAGTTAGAGGTTTTACCCAATCCAGTTCATAATCCCGAGCCGATCGTAATAGATTCCTCCTCTAGCTTGGAGGGTAGGGTTCTTGCTCTGTTCTTTTCCTTGCATTATTTTGACTAACTATTCCTTGTATCTGAATCCTTTGGTCGTTCCTTTTGCAGGTGAAGAGATGGATTTGATCGGTACCTTGGGTTTAAAGGGTGCCTTTAAGGCTCGTCACATGATAAAAAGGGATAGAGTGACAAAGAAACATGCCTCCAAGACATGGAACTTCCATTGAGTCACTTGACAAAGATAAAGGTGCCAGCTCCACCCGGGAGGAGCAACAACAGACTCAGCCCCCCAGCTCCTGTAACGACAGTCCCCGTCCTTAAGGCTCTTCCTCCTCTTCCTCGATAGGCACCTGCCCCGGTTCCTCAGGTGATTCAGGGCACAACCCCCTCTGTTCAAATCCCCACTGTTTAGATCCTGGTAAAGCCACTTGAGCTGGCAAGGATCCCAGAAGCCTTCCATAGGACTGTGTATGAGTGTGGATGTCAAAATCTATCTACTCCTAAGAGATTTTCACTTTTTCATCGAGTATGTGTTGGCGGCAGAAGGATACTATGTGCTACCAAGAAGTTGTGGATGAAAATGTTCCACACCAAGTATAAATATAGGAAAATTACCAAAAGTGCATAGCCTGTAGTCCCAAGGTGACACACTCCAAAGGTGGTCTCGAACATGCTCGCGTCTCTCACCTAGTGAGACCCTCATCTCACGCCTTGGGTTGTACCTTGAGTCTTGGTGGTGCCTCACACCCAGCAGAAGCCTCACATCCAGCCGAAGGGCCTCACGCCCAGCAGGCGCCTCGTGACCTGTAGGCATCTCGCGCCTCATGCTCTGCAGGTGCCCCGTGCCCAGCCTAAGGGCCTCGCACCCAGCAGGCACCTCACACCAAGCAGGGGTCTCGCGCCTTGCACCCAGCAGGTACCGTGTGTCCGGCTATAGGGCCTCACACCCTGCAAGCGCTTACCCAGTCTCACACCTTGCGCCAAAGGTCTCACGAGGCATAACCTTGCCTACGGAGCCTCGCTTCACACCTAGAGTCTCGTGAGGTCATCCTTCGCACCTGGTGCACTTCTCGTGTGGACAATGTCCTGTGACACATGCCTTGCCTGTGATGTTGTACCTTGTGTCGAGGATATATAGCCTAAGGTCCAAAAGGCCCCTCACGTCTCATTTTCATATGGCCAACTCATGAGGTCTTTGCCCCCAGGCATCTATGAACTTTGTCATTCGTGATAACATATAAGGGTTTCAATATTTGAAGCTCGTAGGAATAACGTACCTTGTAAGGGTGAGAACCTATGTATGAATCGAGGAGCTCGTAAAGGTACTATATGCACCTACCGACCAAGATGAGTTAGAGTACGGACACGACATACACGCCAGACAAGTAGTGGCAGTACATGAATGATACATAGTAAGGACTCCCTCAGCACGCTGATGAGGTTCGTACCCGACAAGTAGTGGAGGTACAATATTGTACCAAGGCAAGAGTACTTTTGTAGACCCCTGACACATACTAAAGCTGACCACCACTCCTCCAACAACACTACCACCTGTGCTACCACCTTGACATTGTACTCGTGTAGTATTTTGTCCCCATGGACCACCATGTATCAGGGGGTATTAGAGCCCAATTATAAATAGACCTTCACCCCTCAAACTAAAGGATTTGAAAACTCCTTGTATACTCAGGCTATTAAGCAATATACGAGTTTTTACTCAATTGTTGATCTACACTTATCTTTCCTCAAGTCTATTCTAAGTCCTTACTTAGTTATTCTCTTACTAAGCTTTGAGTTTTCCGACCAAACAAAGTGGACCAGTTCTCACAGTCCACAGTTTGGCGTCGTGTGTGGGAATGTAGTGTCCCAGAATATTTACTTAGCTAGCTAGATAGTATTAGTAGTTAGTATTAGTTATTAGTATGTTAGTTACCATGGATTTTGGTTCAAATCGGGACTTAGTTGGAAACTCATAGCAACAGCTGTGGATTTTATAAGTTTAACCTATAGTTTAAGAATATTAATATTGCTGGTCATAGATATATATTTATTATAACCTATGGTTTAGATAGAGCTAATAAAAGTGTGACACTTGTCATAATTATGATTATTAAGGAATTAAGTATTTTTGATGGATAATTTTAATAAAAGAAAGATCTAGAAGCTCTAGAACCTTCCATTAGTTGTTAGGATCGTATTATGACTCAGTCAAAGCTGTTTATCCAATTCAAATTATGCTGAAAAAGTGAAAATATGTGTTTGATATATCAACGTATGCTGATATGTTGTTAAACAAATTATGTTGTTAGGATCACAGCATAGGGGCCGATATATCACCTACGAAAGATATGAAAAACACATCGACTTTGCACGAACGATTGAACGAGGCTCGGGAATACAGGGGGAGGTGATAAATCGTCTATAGGGGGCGATATATCAACTCCATGTATGTATTTTTGAAAGTTTGATTTTTGAATTTTAAAAATACCCTTAACCACTTAGACATGCCTTTGAATGATTTTGACCAAGTTCTGGGCGTCAGTTGAACGAAAATTCAAATCTTTTTCATTTTATAATAATTTATTTATTCAAATTAAAAGGGGTTAGTTTCACCCCTTGAACTCTATAAATAAGACCTAGTGCTCAGCCATTTTCTTCATTCTTCAAGCATTTGACCAGAGCCTCCAAGGTGCTAGTGTTACTATAGAGAGATACATTATGTTGTGGGTTAAATCTTTATCATTCTAAGCTTTTATAAACACTTAAGAAGTGAGAAATAGTGTGATTTCGGTATTGAGGTTTAGACCAATCCATAAGGTCATTCAAGGTATTCATATTCCTAAGTTCAGTACTATATGGTTCTTTAGTTTTCTTTTATTCAGATCCTAACTCTTGTTATTGATTTTTGATTAGGTATTTAAGTTCTTGAAACTTAAGGTTCTTCTTGGTAAGTTTCTTCTTGGATGGTTTAGTGTTCTTTTTCATCTCTTTTCTTTAGATTCTCACCATTTTACTATTGGTTTATAGGAGTGTTCTAATCCTGTTCTTGTTCCCAAATATCCCAGCTTTTGTTAAGAAAAATAGGATAGATTTTATGTGCTTATATGTTATGATATGTTTATTTTATGATATGTATATGTATAGTATGTTTTATAGTCCTTGGGCATATGACTTGTTTAGATAACAAGCCCCAAGAATATGTTTTATAGTCCTTGGGCATATGACTTGTTTTGATAACAAACCCCACAAATTTATGAGCATATGACTTGTTTAGATAACAAGCCCCACAAATTTAGGGGCATATGACTTGCTTAGCTAGCAAGCCCCAAGAAGTATGATGGCCATTGTAGTCCTATATGATATATGGTTTTGATAGTCATATGTTTTTATAGTATATGATATAGTCTTATGCTTATAAATTATGATGTATGTTTTAATCGATTTTCCTTGCTGGACATTAGGTTCACTCCTTTATTTTTTAGTGTGATGCAGGAAAATGATATGGAAGGCAGAATGATTCTTGGTACCTTGGCTTGTGTGTTATGGATGAATGGATTCAATGGACTGTGTGTTGATCGAGGACGATGTTATTTATTTTATGTTTTGATGTAATTTTGCTATTAATATTTAAAGTTATGTTTTATGTTTTATTAAACAATGGGTACCCATACCATATTTTACATCTTATTTTGTAACTTTAACAATATTTATTTTGGGGTTTTAATAAAGTTATGATTATTTTCTTATGTATGTTTTCTAAAAGATAGTAGCTATGTCCAGTAGTTTTAATGGTCCAAGGTCTTAGAAATAGTTGGGTCATTACAGGGAAGAACAACTAACAAACAGTAGTTCCTCCATTAATTTTAGTAAGAAAAAATGCCAAGGCGTTCAAAAGGCCTACAATACCACCAAGAAGTGAAGGTTCACTTAGACGGTATCCAGCTAAGGGCGTCCATGAGGGATCCTCCCCCGTCGACGAATGGAGGTGTGATGGATCTACCCATAGACAATGGTGAAGAGGAAGAAGTATCATCCACTGCCATTCATCCTACACCAGACCCTGTAGCACATGCCACTGCTCCAACGAAGGGTTGTACAACTCACCCTCCGCCATGGCCACCGGTGTCCCCAAGTCTGAACCATCAAAACGCGGGTCCCTCCAAGCAGAGACATGGTAAACTCCCACGAGCACACTCAGTGAGTTCAAGTCCTCGATATCGTCGTTACGAAGATGAAATGCGTGACCTGCACTTGAATAACCTAAGGTTGCAGGCCATCGTGGAGAACATGCAAGCAATACTCAATGGCCTGTTACATGAAAAATCTGATGCTCCCCCCCTAAGCATAAAGAGAGAGAGCCTGTACGAGGAGAAACCACCATACCTGTGGATGGTGGAAAAACACAACTCTCCACTAATCGTACCCCTCGTCCAGGACGCAAGAAAGATTCTACACCAATGGCGCAACCTGGTGCGAACCCCACCTCCGGGAGGTGTGAACCCAAGATAGCCTCCAAAAGATCTTCACCTGACTTGAGGGATAAACTTAACTAGAGAGGAACCGAGGTAAAAACCACACCCCCTTCAGCTCCTTTGATGGACACAACCAAAGCAAGGGTTCACCCTAAGAACCCACGAGACTCATTAAACAAAGAGATAAGGGAATTAGACACCGAAATTCAAAGCCTTCGAAGAAAGATTATCACTACACTTGGGGGGCACAGAGATGATGAAGAATTTGACCATGAGTCACCCTTCACAAGAGAGATCCAGGTTGAGAAACTCCCCACCAATTTCAAAAAGCCTCGCATGACTCCGTACGAGGGTACTATGGACCCAAAGTATCACGTAGACACCTTCAATAACTTGATGAAGTTAAGGGGGGTCAATAGCAGAGCAAGGTGCCATCGCATTGTCGTTACACTTAAAGGAGCGGCGTAAAAGTGGTTCAAGAGGTTAAGGCCAGGAACAATCAAGTCATGGTAGTAGTTCTCTGGAAAATTTCTTCAGCATCACCACGCGCTCTGTGACTATGTTATACCGAGTACCAGCCTTGCTAACATAAAATAAGGAGAGAGTGAAATCTTGAAGAGCTATATACACAGATTCAATATGGAAGCAACTAAGTTGGGAAGTACGACTAAAGCAGAGCTCAAGATGGAAATCACAGCTGGAGTTTGCCCAGGAAGTAAGTTATGGGATAACATGCTTAAGAGGGAGGTTACAAACTTAGACAACTTCTTCGAAAGAGCCCAAAAGTATATACTTGTGGAAGAGGGCCATAAGAACTTCCATGTTGAGGGAAGCAAACCTTCTTCCAATCACCCTTCTGACAATATGTCTGAAGATTCCGTGTAGAAGAGATCGTTGTGATAGAGGAGTCGCTGATCAAGTTGAAGATTGGAATAGGTATAAAAAAAGGCTTCAAGGAAGAAGTTAGTGGGATTCATAAAGGATAACCTCCAATAAGACTCCCTTTATCTGATTCGCTTAGGAACAAAAGAAGTCATCGCAATTGGCCCCCATAAAGATCCAAAGAAGTCGTCTAGCTGACTCCGAAGATGTAATATGACATTATGCTTACCCTTGCACGTTGTCTACTATTACTAATGTAAAGCACTTTTCTTATATATTACATCTCTCATTTCCAAGGACACTTATATGACACGCATACTACCATTGTCAGCTGGAATTGTCAAAGCATATCAGAGAGAATGAAAAACAAAGTGCTTGGCAAAATAGAGGTATTAGACCCAACCTCCATAGGCACCTAGCCTTGTGCAAAATTGGTTTCCAACCTCGTGAGCCTCAACAGGCACCTAGCCATGTGCAAAATAGGTGCCTAGCC
Source organism: Humulus lupulus (assembly GCF_963169125.1). Classification (NCBI taxonomy): domain Eukaryota; kingdom Viridiplantae; phylum Streptophyta; class Magnoliopsida; order Rosales; family Cannabaceae; genus Humulus; species Humulus lupulus. The sequence goes on from NC_084793.1 coordinate 104,230,167, forward strand.
TCAAGAGACACCTAGCCATTTGTAAAATAGGTGCCTAGCCTTGCGAGCCTCAACAGGCACCCAACCTTGTGGAAAATAGGTGTCCAACCTTGTGAGCCTCAACATGCAGCTAGCCATGTGCAAAATTGGTGCCTAGCCTCACGAGCCTCAATAGGTGCCTGGCCAAGTGCAAAATAGGTGTTTGTCCTTGTGAGATATATATATATATATAAAAGTACTTATAATATATATATGTGTGAGCAGTGAACCGTATAAGACAACATATGAATCTATAAGGACTAGTTACCCGTATAGAATCTAAGAAAGTCAAAAGGTCCCTCAAAAGTGACCTCTTCACAAACACACCTACCTTACAAAGGGACCACGTCATAGAACACAAAAGGGGAGCCCAAAGAGAACCTTGAGTCTAGATCGACTAAGTCGCCTTACCAAGAGAAAAAGGGCCTTGAAAATAGGCACTTGTGAGGTTTCACAAGTATCATCTCCCTATAAGGGTCCCGACCCAAAAGGAGATTACCTTAAAGTAAAAAGGATCCTCATAATAATCCTAGTTTGGCCAAGGTCACCTAGCCAAAAAAGGGTCTCAAAGAATACGCTTGTGAAAAGGGTCTCAAATAAGATGCTTGCAAAAAGGGTCTCGAAGAAGACACTTGCAAAAATAGTACTATGCAAAATGACGAGAAGGATGCTTCTCGCACAATATAAAACGTAAGCGAAAAAATAAATAAAAGGATAGCAAGAACCCAAGGGGTCAACATATCCTTACAAGTAGTCAAGGTGCACCAACAAACATGAATCACACATAGTAGAGAGGTCCCAAAGGGAACCCTTTCAAAATAAAGAGGTGCTAATAAGAGACCCACGTGCATAAAGGGACATGATAATGTTCTGTCACAAAATAAGCATAAGACATAGCAGGACTCGTTAAAAGTTCCTCATGAAGAAAACAATAAAGTCAGAAAAACCTCTCAGGTAAAATAAGTCAAGTAGCCTTACAACCAAATCAAAGTAAAAAGAAAGAAATTGCCCACACATTGGAGCAAAAGATGGGGCAGGAAAAAACTTCATGGTTTCCCACCGCAAGCACTCAATTCGACAGCCTTAGCAACATCGCGGTCACTAAATCATGAGGAGTCAGAGCCAAGATTCTATTCCATAGAAGAACTTTTTCTTCCATTCTTTTCTTACTCTTAGATAGAGAGGAAGTCTTCTCTACATCTGTTCCTATCTTGTGTATGACCTCAACAAGATGCTTCTTAAGTTCCCAAATATTGACAGTAAGCTGGTCATTCTCTGCCCCGACCAAAGATATATTTTTTTTCAACATCACTTATATTTCAAGGGTATCAATCAATGAGCAAGTACTAATAGACTTTCTAGTCAAGTCGACCTGCTGGTAATAAAGTAGTCTACAAGATGAAGGGACTACAAGAACGAATTGTTAAAGCATTCTTCACTCTGAAATATGAAAAGTGCTAGATACACACAAACCACTCAAGGCAATGCCTTAGGAGCACCACGAGAGGGCTCACCATAGCTAGACGCTACTTCTTGGGTCCTTCTGGGTGGTATGCCTCAAGTCTTATGCATGGACTGAGCTTGTGTACACCAATGGTACCTGTGGGGGTTGTGCCAATGAATGACTGACATTAATCAAATGTTAAAGGAGTCTTGAGGATCATCGCTCATGAAGGAAGCTTTTCCATATCTCACGAACAAAGAAACACACTTATACCTTTCATGTCATAAAGACTGCACAAAAATAGTCTACAAGAATGCCTGAAGGCCCTCTCATAGACTGGGGGGCATGTGTGAATGTCAAAATCTGTCTACTCCTAAGAGATTTTCATTTTTTTCATTGAGGGCATTGAGTATGTGTTGGAGGCAGAAGGATACTATGTGCTACCAAGAGGTTGTGGATGAAAAAGTTCCACACCAAGTATGAAAATAGGAAAATTGCCAAAAGCACATAGCCTGTAGTCCCAAGGTGACACACTCCAAAGGTGGCCCCGAATATGCCAGCATCTCGCACCTAGTGAGACCGTCATCTTACGCCTTGGGTTGCACCTTGAGTCTCAATGGCACCTCACCCTCAGCAGGTGCTTCACATCTAGTTGAAGGGCCTCGCGCCCATCAAGTACCTAGCCCCCAGCCGAAGGGCCTCGTGCCCAGCATGTACCTCGCACCCCACAAGCATCTTGCGTCTCATGCCATGCAGGTGCCTGCCGCCCAGCCTAAGGGCCTCGCGCTCGGCACGGATTCGCACCTCATGCCAAGAAGGCGCTTACTCAGTCTTTCACCTTGCTTCAAAGGTCTCGAGAGGCACAACCTCGCATACAAATGCTCGCTTCGCACCAAGAGTCTCACGAGGTCATCCTTCGTTACTGGTGCACATGTTGTGTTGACTATGTCGCGTAGCACATGCCTCGCCTATGATGTTGTACCTTGCATCGAAGATATCAAGCCTAAGGTCCGAGAGGTGCATCACGTCTCATTTTCATAGGAACCGTGTCATCCATGATAACATATAAGAGTTTCAATACTTGAACATCGTAGGAATAAGGTACCTTGTGAGGGTGAAAACCTACGTATGACTCGAGGAGCTCGTAAAGATACTGTATGCACCTACCATCCAAGAGGAGTTAGAGTACAAGCACGACGTCCACGCCAGAAAAGTAGTGGCAATACAAGAAAGGTACATAGTAAGGACTCCCTCAACACGCTTATGAGGTCCGTACCCTACAAGTAGTGGTGGTACAATATGGTACCAAGGCAGGAGTACTTTTGCAGACCCCTGACATGTACTAAAGTCAACCTTCACTCCTCCAAGACCACTACCATGTGTGCTACTACCCTAACAGTGTACTGGTGTACTATTATGTCCCCAAGGACAACCATGTATCAGGGGTCATTAGAGCCCAGCTATATATATACCTTCACCCCCTAGACTAAAGGGTTGGAAAATTCATTGTATGTTCAGGCTATTAAGAAATATATGGGTTTCTACTCCATTGTTGATATGCACTTATCTTTCCTCAAGTCTATTCTAAGTTCTTACTTAGTTATTCTCTTACTAAGCTTTGAGTTTTCCGATCTAACATAGTTGATGAGTTATCACTGTCAACAGTGAGATTTCAAGCCATATGGTGGGCCATGCATATAGAGTCAATGTTAAGGACCTGAGGGCCATGGAGGAGCATTCTCCTGAAGATGTTCTCGATTCTGCCATGGGAATGAACCTCACAGTGAGCTACCTTCGTTCCTCCTATAATACTTCTTTTTACTCTTTTTTTTTTTAACTAACCTTATCCTGCATTTTCCCTTTGCAGTCTGTCCTGGCTCAACTCTGTGTTATTGCTTGGGTTCAAGATAGGAGGGATGAGCTCCAAGGTGATCTGGCCAGTTCTTAAGAGAACGAGTGGATTGCCATGTCCGCCCTGGCCACCTCCCAGGAGAATGAGTGGGTTGCCAAGGCTGCCATGGCCACTTCCCAGAAGAACGAATGGATCGCCAAGACCAGATCATGGAAGTGAGTGAACGACGGGACCAACTACAGACCGAGGATGATTGCCTCACAAAGTAACTTGATGAGATCAAGATGCTTAAGAACAAGATTTTTGAGGTCGATACCAAAGCCAAGGAGGAGGCAAAGAAGGCGAGGCTAGAGATTGCAGAGTCGATGAATTCTCTAGAAGAGATGCTCTACCAGTCCTGGGGTTTCAACCAGAACAGAGATTTTTCCTTCATGGAGCCGACGTTTTGGGAACCTTTTCTTGCCAAGTTCAAGGTTCGATTCTCTTAGGAACCTTCTGAGACCATCGATGCTTCCGAAGCTACTGATGGAAACGAAGAGGAGGTGGCATCACTTGAGCAAGTTGACGGAGCTAAGTGATGCTTTTTTTTTTTTACTTTTTTATCTTCTAATTAAATCCTTAAGGATTGAAACAATCTCCTTTTGGCTTAGATCAAGTCTTTTCTTCCACGAGATAACTATATACTTTTTAGTACATGTATGTTAGTTTGTGATCTATCTGTGTTCCTTTTAATCTATTATTTTCTCATGTTTATGAATCTTGAATTTTTTCACACTCAAAATTGTAGGGGTTGTCTTTAGATCGGGATAGGTTTTTGATGGCTTGACTAAATAATTTGTCAATATTCTGGTTGCACCAAGGAATTTTCCTGCCTAATTGTGTTATACTTGTTAGGAATCAGGCCTCGAACCTAGTTGTCTCCAGGAGTTTTGTCTGCTTAATAGCATTTTACCTATTAAGAATCAGGCCTCGGACCTGGTTATATCAAGGGTTTCCTAGTTCTCTTCTGGGTTTTTTTTTTTGTCTTTGAAATTTCCCAACTTAGTTCGTATTCAGAATTATTTTGAAAATCTAAGCTTTAAATAGCTGTTGAATAATCAATTTTTCCAAATTCTAAGTTTCAAAATTTATCTGAATATGCTAAACTCTTTTAAAAGCACTCTACGGTTATGTGCCCCTTAAGCGACCAGAACTTATAAATGTTCTAGGTCACTTTTACAAAATGAGCACGCGATACTTTACAATAATAAGATAACAATATTGACTACGTAAAAATTCAATGTTATTAAGGTAAAGTGACTTTTATAAATAAGTCTTACATGGAACAATACCAAAAACATCAAAGAAAAAAAACAATTATGCCAACTGCTAATGATAGTATTTTTTAAGGTGCAAGGCATTCCAGGTCTGTGGAACTATTTCTCCATTTAGACGATATAGTTTAAAGGTCCCTTCATGTAGGATCTCCTCAATCTAGTGTGGCACTTCCCAGTTTGTACCTAATACACCATCCTTGGGATCTTTATTTGCCAAAAACATCCCCCGAAGTTCTAAATCACTGAGTTTGAGTTTGCGTCAGTTTACCTACGAGTTAAAGTAGCGAGGAATTATGTATTAATATTGGGCGAGCTACAATTGTGACTCTTCTCATTTTTGTTCGATGAGATTCAGGGATGCACTGAGTAGCTCGTGGTTTTGATCTTGATCAAAGGCTTTCTGTCTATGGGTTGTCACCATTGCCTCAATTGGGAGCATAACCTATTTTCCAAAGGTTAGAGAGAATGGGGTATGTCCTATGGAGGTGCGATGTGAGGTTCCATTGGCCCAGAGTACTTGTGGGAGCTGCTCGGGCCATAAACCCTTGGTTTCATCTAATCGCTTCTTTAAGCAGGCCTTTAGGGTTTTGTTTACAGCCTCGACCTATCAATTAGCCTGCGAGTATGCTACCAATGAGAAACTCTTGGTTATGCCGTATTTCTCACAAAAGTTGGTGAAGAGATCATTATCGAACTGAGTTTCGTAGTCAAACACAATCTTCTTTGGGAGCCTAAATTGGCATATGATATTCTTTAAGATGAAATCCATGACTCTCTTCGAGGCTATAGTCACTAGAGGGTCAGCCTCAACCCACTTCGTGAAGTAGTCGATGGCGACAATAGTATAACGAACTCCTCATTTTCCCTGTTGGTAAAGAACCATTCAAGTTGATCCCCCATACTGCAAATGACCAAGGGGATGAGATCATGGTTAAGTCAATGGCACTGCCTGGGAAATTATGGCAAAGCATTGGCACTTGTCACATTTCTGCACATGCAAAACCAAGTCCTTATTCAGTGTAGGCAAAAAATAGCCCTATGTCAATATCATTAGAGCCATGTTTTCCTCCCATCATGGTCTTCGCAGAAGCCTTCATGTATTTCTTCCAAGAGACTCTGTGCTTCCTCGAGCAAAACACACCGTAGGAGAGGTAGAGAATGCCCTAGTCGATATAGAGTCCCTCAACCATAACATAACATGGAGCTTGATATAGCCATTTTATTGCATCCTTTTGATCGCCCGGTAACTTATTGGTTTTGAGGTACTCCACTATGGGGGTCATCCAGGTCAGTTTTATGTCAATCAATCCGACCTGAACCGATTTTACTACTACGCTTGGTTTTTCTAAGAACTCCACTGGGACTACGTTAACTGTGTCTGCCTCTTTGGTGGTTGCAAGCCGGGCTAGAGCATCTGCATTAGAATTCTGTTTGGGAGGTACTTATTCAATGGAGCTAAACTTGAATTCAAACAACTCGCCTTCAACCTTAGCTAAGTAAGACGCCATCTTGATACCACGAGCTTGATACTCCCCCAATATTTGATTAACCACGAGCTGGGAATCACTATAACATTGGATTGCCTTTGCTTTTAGTTCTTTCGCCACCATTATTCCTGCCAATAGGGCTTTACACTTGACTTGGTTGTTGGACGCTTCGAATCCAAACTTGAGAGCTATATGGAATCGATGCCCCGTAGGTGAGATCAGAATTATCCCTGCTCCTGATTCGTTTTCTTTAGAGGATCCATCAATGATGATTTTCCACAACTCCTGCACTTGTTCTTTCATCGACTTGTCTTGAAAACCTGTGCACTTGGCCACGAAGTTAGCAAGGGCTTGACTCTTAATCTCTATGCTTGGAATATACAGTATCTCGAATTGGTTGAGTTCAATGGCCCACTTTAGTAGACCTCCCTATGTTTCAGGCTTTTGCAAGACCTGCATTAAATGTTGATCGGTTAAGACGTGGATGATGTGGGACTAAAGTACTGTCTAAGCTTTCTTGATGCCAAAATAAGACAAAATGTGAGCTTTTCTATTAATGGATATCTAGATTCAACTCCTAGAAGTCTCTTACTTATGTAGTACACTGGTTTAAGAGCCCAATTTTCCTATCGAACTAACACAACACTGACCGCATTTTCTGTCACAGCCAGATATAGAAGCCAACATTCTCCAGCTGCCAGTTTTGATAGTACAAGGGGTTCATCTCGGTGAGATTTCAGGTCGTGAAATGCCTGTTCGAATTCTTTGGTCCACTCAAAAATTTTGTTTTCTGTGAGAAAGTCATAAAATGGGAGACACTTGTCAGTAGATTTTGAAAGGAAGCGGTTTAGGGCTGCCACTTTTCTAGTTAAACTCTGTAACTCCTTACACGACCTAGGCGAAGTTATTTCCAATAATGATTTGATTTTCTCTAGACTTGCCTCTATCCCTCTTGTGTTCACTATAAACCCCATAAACTTTCCTGGCGAGACTTCAAAAGTGCATTTATGGGGATTTAACTTCACGTCATACCTCCTTAGTACTCCAAAACACTCTTCCAGGTCGGACACATGGTTACTGGCAATCCTTGATTTAACAAGCATATCATCGACATACACCTCCACGTTTTTCCCGTTCTGGTTAACGAACACTTTCTTGACTAATTGTTGGTATGTTGCACAATATACATTATGCTCAGTCATGAAGTTGGTATGCTCTTGTTCTGCAGGGTTCATCGCAATCTGGTTATATCCATAATATGTGTCCATAAAAGATATGAGCTCGTGACCGGCTGTTACGTCTACCAACTTATCAATTTTAGGTAATGGGAAATATTCTTTAGGATAGGTCTTGTTGAGATTGGAGAAGTCAATGTAAATTCTCCACTTCCCATTTGATTTCGGGATCAGAATGGGGTTAGCAACCAAGGTCAGATATTTTGCTTCCCTGATAAATATGCATTTAAGTAGGTGAACTACTTCTTCTTCTAAAGCTTCCGATCGCTCTCTCCCCAAGAGCCTACGTTTTCGGGACTTTACAGGCACATTCTTGTCCAAATTCAAAGTATACATTATTAAATTTAGACTGATTCCCATCATATATTCGTGCGACCAGGCGAAGACGTTCAGGTTCTTTCTCAAGAATTCGACCAGCTCTTTCTTCCTTTCAGCTCCAAGATTTTTCCCAACTTTTACAACTCTTGAAGGTGTCTCTAGGTCGATACTGATTTCCTTGAGATCCTTCACAACATGGAGCTCAGACCTATCCTTGCTTAATCGCGGATCAATGTCATCCTATTGGGCGACCTCATTGTCTAGTTCTTGAGGTTCTTCTGTCCCATGGGTAAGTTCCATTACCCAGGGCTCCTCTCCTCCCTTGACTATGAACAATGCTTGCTGCCCGGGCTGTGATTTTCCTTTCATGGAAATGTTGTAGCATTCTCTAGGAGCGAGCTGGTCTCCTCTCATGGTACATATACCTGAAGTTGAGGGAAACTTCATCGCCTGGTGTCGGATCAAGGTGATGGCCTCAAAAACCATCAGCGCAGGTCGTCCCAAAATCATGTTATATGTAGCCAAACAATCGATTCTAATGAACTCGATTATTTTAGAAACAATTCACGTATTATCCCCTAGCGTAACCACCGGTCTGATTGTCCCTATGGCTGTTGTTCCTTCACCTGAGAATTTGTATAGTGTCATTGAGGTCACCATAAGATTGGTTATGGATATTCCCATTTTTTCTGGGGTGGACCTGAATAGCATATTTACTAAGCTCTGATTATCAACCAATATCCTTCGTACCCTTTGGTTGGCGAGCTGAACGGTTACCATAAGCGAATCATTATTTAGGAATAAAATGTGGCTAGCGTCCTCTTCTGTGAAAATGATTGGTCATTTTTCCAACCGCTGTTGTTTTGATAATTGTTGCTCCGAGAGAAAATCTTTGTCGTTTTGAGTTTTCAGCTTCTATATATACCTTTTTTGGGCCTCACTACTCGTGCCTGCCAAATGAGGTCCTCCAACAATAGTGGTTCTATCTCCTCCTACTATTGGAGGTGGGTCAACTTGGTTCCCTGATCTATTTGAGCCCTAGGTTGACCAATCAGAGTATCCAGAGCTGGACGAGAATTCTGCCCGGTTGATTGATTGGGAGCGACTCGGTTTTGGGCATACTGGGCTAATGACCCAGCCCGAATGAGAGTTTAGATCACATCCTTCAATTATCAGCAATCATCAGTGTTATGGCCAATGTCATTGTGATATCGAAATTTTTTAGAAGGATCTCTCTTCGCCCTGTAGTGCCTCAATGGTTCTAGTTTCTTCCATGGAAGATGATTAGAGTTTGCCACGAAAATATGTTCCTGTGTATCTGTTAGGTAAGTGTAGGTGGCATAGATGGGCTTGTTCTTCTTTGTGCCGCTATGGTTGCCCTCACCATTCCTTTTCCTCTTATTGTTTCCCGCTTGGTTATTCTGTGTAACATTTGTAACCGTTTTAGTGGGCTGAATAGGGACCTATTTGGATCCCGCGACTCCAGATCGCACCTCCTCTAAGTTTATTCACTCTTGAGCCCGGGCCAAGAACTCATCTACACTTTTAACTCCTTTTCGCTGGAGCTCCTGCCATAAATCGCCTCCTACCATGATTCCCGTCCTCATTGCCATGAGCTTGGAGCTATCATCAGCATCTCTAGCTCGTGTTGCAATGTTGGTGAACCTGCTCAGATATGCTTTCAAGGACTCACCAAGTTGTTGTTTTATGTTGGCCAATGAGTCGGCCTCTACGTGAGTTTCCTTTGAAGATTGCAACACTCTCTTAAAATTAGAAGACAACTTCTTCCACGAGCTGATTGAATGTCTTTTGTATTATTTGAACCATTGTCTGGAAAGTTCGGTCAGAGTTGCGGAGAACAAAATATATCTTTGGTCAAACCCAACATAGGGGCCATCATTAGTGTATTTAACGTCGCAAGGTGGTTGGATGGATCTGAGTTTCCATCAAACGCAAGCATGGTTAGCATTCTAAAGCCAATAGGATACAGAGGTACTATAATGTTTGGGGCGAAAGGCTAGAGCTATTCATTTGAATCACAATCATCAATTCCTTTTCCAGATAAAAGCTTATTCATCTGCTCCTCCATCAAGGCCAGTTGCTCGAGGCTTGGAACTTTTGTCTATAGGCTAGCTGGGGCTATTTCCCAGCCCCTATCCTATTCAACGCGTTAGATGGGTTGTTTTCCCTCCAAGATTAAGCTTAGTTTGGTGGGACATTCCCATTGTCGCGAATGATAGAGGAACCTCCATAATGTTGAGTATAACTCATATCATCATTGCGAGCTGGATACATCCTTTGTGAAATTAGATGGTCACGCAAGTTAAGATGAGGACCAGAATGAGGACTTTGTGTAGAACTCAGACGATTCCCAGGCATGCCTCCATGCTGGCTCCCCGTCCAATAACTTCAATTAGCAAAACTTATGACTTTTGGCTGAGATCGAGGACTTGGATTATCAGCACGAGGTCGTGGGACGTAGATGTCCACTGACGGGGGAGGATTTCTCCTGCTATCCCCATGAACTGGAGAGTCTCTCTGTGGACATGATGGTGTTGGATGTCTAACTAGTGATGGCAGGTGTCTTATCGGCGAGGCTATCCTCGTCCCATTAGGTTGGAATAAATTAGCCTTTCTCAGCTCTACCCTGATCTCTTGAGTCCTTTGTGCATGTGGTTCTAATTGCTGCGCAGGTGGATTCACTGGGGCATTTTTCCTCCGTGAATTTGTCCCCACTCGCCCTGTTGGGTTGTTGTGAACATTCTTTGGAATCTATGAGGAAGGCGCGGAGCTGGGGGTCGCAATTTTGACCAATCAACTAAATTGGGGATGATGGTTTCTGTGATGATTAGCAGGTTCAGCACTCTGCTGATTTTACTCTGAAGGTACAGATCTTGGAGTTGGGGTTTTGACAGAACGACTAGATTAGGTCGGTTATTCCTATGGGACCTATGGGATCCACTTCGCTTCTTTCCGACATTGATGTCAGTTGCAAGAAGGGTAACCGAGCCAAGACCTCCTCGATCTACATGTAAGCTCGAGTGAGATGGTTTGTTAATTGGGCATTCTCCATCTCAATGGTTGTTAGATATCCTGGATTAGGATTTGGTGGGCATGGCGCTTAACTCCCAGTATTGTCTTGGCCCATAGGTTGCTTTCCAAGGCGTTGTTGAACATTTGGGCCTCTTTCAGTGGGAATGGCCATATGATGCGCCTCTTTGCCACCAGCTTACTCCATTTCATTGTCGTGCATTGATAGTTTGACCACCATGATGAAAATTTGAGTAAAACTTGTAAGGTGGGGATGCCAAAAATCCACCAAGAAAAAAATCCCTAGTACATGGTGAAAATACAAGGCTAGAGGTCACTTAGTCACATTATCAGGCTCACACCTATAAGTCTTGTGAAACTGAGAGATTGTCCCAAGGGAAGCATCACTTAGTGAGCCATGAAGTGTGGCCTTTGCGAATGCTCAATATTCCATGCCCATAAAAGACTCAAAGTGTATGCTTAGGCCCCTATTGATGCTCATAATCTCATCAAGAGAAAATATAAGGCCGAAGCAGAGCCCCAAGGCCACCCTTCCGCGAGGCCATCAAATGGGCGAGGCCGTCCCTTCTCGCGAGGCCACCATTCCGCGAGGCCATCAAACAGGCGAGGCCATCATATGGGCGAGGGCAGTCCCATTCCGCGAGGCCCTCCCATCTCGCGAGGCCACCGATCTGCGAGGCCCTCCCGTCTCGCAAGGCCACCGATCCGCGAGGCCATCCCGTCCCGCGAGGCCAACGATCCGCGAGGCCAACGATCCGCGAGGCCATCCCGTCTCGCGAGGCCACCGTTCCGCGAGGCCATCCCGTCTCGCGAGGCCACTGTTCCGTGAAGCCTTCCTGTCTCGCGAGGCCACCGATCTGCGAGGCCCTCCCGCCTCGCGAGGCCACCGATCCGCAAGGCCATCCCGTCTCGCGAGGCCACCGTTCCGCGAAGCCTTCCCGTCTCGCGAGGCCACCGATCTGCGAGGCCCTCCCGCCTCGTGAGGCCACCGATCCGCGAGGCCCTTGGGCCACTCCGTCCATGCCCATGCGCGGAGCCAAGGAAGGCTACGAGGCCGTCTATGGCGCCCCATGCGCGAGGCCATGGGAGGCTGCGAGGCCGTCAATGGCGCCCCATGCGCGAGGCCGCGCGAGGTCCCACGCGCGCACGCCCTGGGAGGTCCATCAGCCCACCATCTTCTCAGGAGGCCGACACCCCGTGACTTGACGCGTATGGGCCCAAAACCCCTACTCAACGCCACGGCCAGTACGGGCACCAAGGATCCCCTTTTTCACACCTCGAAGTCCCTATGCTTAGGAGATTCGGTACAAGTCGAATGAGACATATTTGTACGACCAAGTACTAAGTACGGATACCAGTGCCAGTGAGATTGCTGGGGTAAGGATCATGGTCCGTACGTCTACGGCCATAGGTCAGAACCGACACCACTACCTCCTGCGCCAATACACCTGCCACCACGCCTCAGGCAGGGGTACAGACAAGTAGTGGAGACATCCCCCTGACACCTGCTCCTGTACGGGATGTACAACCACTACCTCTGAAACCATCCCTCTAATACAGTACGTATGTACCACTTGGTCCCCTGGATCATCATGTACCTAAGGCCATTAGAGCCTATTATAAAAGGAACTCTAAGACCACCTGAAAGGGGGTTGGAAAATCCATTGTAAGGAGAGGCTATTGAGAAATATACCAGGACTTGCTCCATCATTTATCTGTGTTTACTTTTCCTTAAAGTTTATTCTTAGTTCTTATATAAACATCACCTGACTTACCTTTGAGTTTTCCGATCTAATTTCGTTGACGAGATTTCACCGTCAACAGTTTGGCGCCGTCTGTGGGAAGAACAAGCATCAAGCCAGCGTTCTTCCATTATTTCCAGCAAAGAAAGATGCTAAGACGTTCAAAACACCTATGGCAACTACAAGATGATGAGGTTCTCCGGGATGAAGTGGGGCGGAGGGCTGCCCAGAAAGACCCCCCTCCGCCCAAACATGGAGGCAGACCGGAGGAGTCTCTTCCCCCAAGGGAGGAGAAGGAAGCATCATCCCCGACCATCCGGCCCGACGGAGGTCATTTGGAGCCGCCAGTGCATTCACCTCACCAGCCCCCGGTAGCACCACGCTCAGGCCACCAAGACCCAGGTCCATCAGCGCACGGGCCAAACAAGAGTCCCGGGGTACGCTCGGTAAGTTCAAGCTCAAGGACTCGCCTCTACAGGGATGAGATTCAAGAGTTACATAAAAAGACTCGAAGGCTGGAAACCCAGATAGAGAACATTCAAGAGGTTTTAAACGACCTACTGCGAGGAAAGTCAAGCACACCCCCTCCTGTGCGTAAAGGGAAGGAGCAGGAAAAAGGGGAAAGCACTGTCCCCGTAGATGATGGGGGAACCCAACTTTCCGCCAGTAAAACCCCCCAGACAAAGTATCAGGGGGGACCTAGGCCAACAAAAGGTCCCCAGGAGCAAAGGCGGGGGGAAGGTGATGGTCGTAAGAACGAGGTCGAAGTCCCCTCAAAAGAGGCACCCCCTGGCCTAAGAAAAGAGCTCCATGGGGAGAGGTCAGAAGTAAGAGACGTACCCCCCGCAGTTCCACCGAGGGACACAACCAAGGCAAGGGATCAGCCCGAGACCCCGCAAGACTCCTTATGCAAAAAGTGGAGGGGGCTAGGCACCAAAACGCGAAGCCCTCGGGGCAAGATCACCACAGCACTTGGGGGGCGCATGGATGACGGAGAATTCGACCATGATTCACCCTTCACAAGGGAGATTCAGGCTGAACAAATGCCCATTGGCTTCAGAGAGCCTCGCATGACTCCGTACGAGGGTACTACAGACCCAAAGTATCACTTAGACTCCTTCAATAACTTGATGAGGTTAAGAGGGGTCAACAGCAGAGCAAAGTGTCATTGCTTCGTTGTTACTCTTAAAGGAGTGGCGTACAAGTGGTTCAGAAGGTTAAGACCAGGAACAATCAAGTCATGGCAACAACTCTCTAATGAATTTCTTCAGCAACACCATACAGCATGTGACTACATCATGCCGATTACCAGCCTCGCTAACATCAAACAAGGCGAGAATGAAAGTTTGAAGGACTACATCCATAGGTTCAGTATAGAAGCAACAAATGTGGGAGATTTAACCAAAGTGGAGCTCAAGATGGCTATTACAGCCGGAGTTCGTCCAGGAAGCAAGTTATGGAGTAACATGCTCAAAAGAGAAGTTTCGAATCTGGACGACTTTTTCGAGAGAGCACAGAAGTACATACGTGTGGAAGAGGGCCATAGAAACTTCCATGTCGAAGAAAGCGAACCTTCCTCCAGTGGCCATACTACCACTATGTCTGAGGATTCCATATAGAAGAGGGGCATCGCGCTAGAGGGGTCGCTAACCATGTTCGAGATCGAACGAAGACCCTCTAGCCATGAAAGTCCCCATCCGAGGGGAAATCATATCCAAAATAGACGTCTCCGAAAAGGGTCTCCAAAGTAGACGCCACCAAAAGAGGTCTCCAAAGTAGACACCTCCAAAAAGGGTCTCCAAAGTAGACACCTCCAAAAAGGGTCTCCAAAGTAGACACCTCCAAAAAGGGTCTCCAAAGTAGACGCCTCCAAAAGGGGTCTCAAAAGTAGACGCTATCCAAAAGGGTCTCAAAGTAGACGCTTCCGAAAAGGGTCTCAAAGAAGACGCTTGCAAAAAGGGTCTCAAAGAAGTCGCTTGCAAAAATAGTACTATGCCTAATGACGAGAAGGACGCTTCTCGCAAGATATAATAAGCGCACGCGAAGATATATAAAAGGATAACTAGAACCCAAGGGGTCAATATATCCTTATAGGTGCAACCAAGGCGCACCATAGAGGGACCTATCGAACCCCCTTTCGCATGGGTTCCAAAGGACCTCGAACATGATAAATATAAAAAAAAAAAAAAAAAAAGAGGAGAAGAAGAATAAGAGAATAATAAAAAGGAACGGAAGAGTCTACAAGAACGCCTAAAGGCCTCCCTCTAGACTGGGAGGGAAGTGTGGATGCCAAAAATCCACCAACAAAAAAATCCCTAGTACATGGTGAAAATACAAGGCTAGAGGTCACTTAGTCACATTATCAGGCTCACACCTATAAGTCTTGTGAAACTGAGAGATTGTCCCAAGGGAAGCATCACTTAGTGAGCCATGAAGTGTGGCCTTTGTGAATGCTCAATATTCCATGCCCATAAAAGACTCAAAGTGTATGCTTAGGCCCCTATTGATGCTCATAATCTCATCAAGAAAAAATATAAGGCCGAAGCAGAGCCCCAAGGCCACCCTTCCGCGAGGCCATCAAATGGGCGAGGCCGTCCCTTCTCGCGAGGCCACCATTCCGCGAGGCCATCAAACAGGCGAGGCCATCATATGGGCGAGGGCAGTCCCATTCCGCGAGGCCCTCCCGTCTCGCAAGGCCACCGATCTGCGAGGCCCTCCCGTCTCGCAAGGCCACCGATCCGCGAGGCCATCCCGTCCCGCGAGGCCAACGATCCGCGAGGCCACCGATCCGCGAGGCCATCCCGTCTCGCGAGGCCACCGTTCTGCGAGGCCATCCCGTCTCGCGAGGCCACCGTTTCGCGAAGCCTTCCCGTCTCGCGAGGCCACCGATCTGCGAGGCCCTCCCGCCTCGCGAGGCCACCGATTCGCGAGGCCATCCCGTCTCGCGAGGCCACCGTTCCGCGAAGCCTTCCCGTCTCGCGAGGCCACCGATCTGCGAGGCCCTCCCGCCTCGCGAGGCCACCGATCCGCGAGGCCCTTGGGCCACTCCGTCCATGCCCATGCGCGGAGCCAAGGAAGGCTACGAGGCCATCTATGGCGCCCCATGCGCGAGGCCATGGGAGGCTGCGAGGCCGTCAATGGCGCCCCATGCGCGAGGCCGCGCGAGGTCCCACGCGCGCACGCCCTGGGAGGTCCATCAGCCCACCATCTTCTCAGGAGGCCGACACCCCGTGACTTGACGCGTATGGGCCCAAAACCCCTACTCAACGCCACGGCCAGTACGGGCACCAAGGATCCCCTTTTTCACACCTCGAAGTCCCTATGCTTAGGAGATTCGGTACAAGTCGAATGAGACATATTTGTACGACCAAGTACTAAGTACGGATACCAGTGCCAGTGAGATTGCTGGGGTAAGGATCATGGTCCGTACGTCTACGGCCATAGGTCAGAACCGACACCACTACCTCCTGCGCCAATACACCTGCCACCACGCCTCAGGCAGGGGTACAGACAAGTAGTGGAGACATCCCCCTGACACCTGCTCCTGTATGGGATGTACAACCACTACCTCTGAAACCATCCCTCTAATACAGTACGTATGTACCACTTGGTCCCCTAGATCATCATGTACCTAAGGCCATTAGAGCCTATTATAAAAGGAACTCTAAGACCACCTGAAAGGGGGTTGGAAAATCCATTGTAAGGAGAGGCTATTGAGAAATATACCAGGACTTGCTCCATCATTTATCTGTGTTTACTTTTCCTTAAAGTTTATTCTTAGTTCTTATATAAACATCACCTGACTTACCTTTGAGTTTTCCGATCTAATTTCGTTGACGAGATTTCACCGTCAACATAAGGGATTAAGAACTAATGAACTCTCAGCGAAAGCACCAAACTGTCGACGTGGTTTTTTTGCCAAAAGTATATTAAGAAATCCAATAACAAAGATATTAGTGCTCTTTTCTAAACCATAATGAAATATATATGAAAAACTTCTCACACTCACAATTTTACGTGGTTCAGTGGTTAAAATCTACCTAGTCCACGAGACAATATTAATAATCTCTTACAATTTCTGCAAAGTTTCTGTATTACAAAAAAATCGTCCCTTTTCTTGTCCATTATCCCTCATATTTATAGTGGATGTTCTCGGACAGGTTTGGGTAACTGTGTGCATAAATATGGTAAACAATCAATCATGATAATTACCATTTTCATAGGGATATGATTACCTATGAAAATTACCCCCGTTATCTCAGGCAATAAATGTGGAATACAACATGGGCATTAATGAGCGTATAAGAGACCTCCAAATCTTTCAAGATCCTTCACTGTGCGTCATGACCAGGTTTCCATGAGCTGAACATCTTCATCGAGCAGGATATTGGCGAGTGAACAAATTTTAGTTCGGAATAAGTTCAGAGCATCCTAAAGGTGATCTGGCCATTACATGCCTCGAACGGGATTATTTTCCTGAGAGGCGATCTTGAGATTATCTATATGTCTCACTACCAAGGGTTAACTCAGGCTGCTCACATCAACGTTAGCTAGATGTTCCACTCGCCTGCTTTTTCCATGTGTTTATCTGACAGCTATACCCCTAGTTGAATGATTGAGTCCACGCTTATTTTGGGGTACAACACAAGGCATGTCCTTCTCAACTTCATATAATATTTTTCTTAGTATAATTGAATCCCAATGTAGGAATAAAATGACAAGAACACATACTTTATCATTGATTAAGGATTATTCTACTGCAAAGTAATGTCTTTTGGCCTAAAATATGTTGTTATCCATGATAGGTCAACATAGGGATGGTAATTTTACTTTGAAACCAATTTACTTGCATGTACACTTCCCTAATGGGCATGATATTACTCGATAAATTAGGGTTTAGGGTAAGGTGAGGGTATGAAAACATGTTCCTGTTGCGTGTATAGGGAAGGGTACGTGTATAGTTGTACCCAATCCTATTTGTACTTTATTTTCATGTATATTTATATAAATTTATTTAAGTATATTTGAAATTTAATATATTTTTTAGAATTTTATATGAAAAATTAAAAGATATATACAAATATTAGTATATCATTTTTAAATATAAATTCATGACATATAATATACACTAAAAATAATTATTATACATTTTGAATTATAATTTATATACTAGAAATTAAATAATTCTAAAATTATAAAATCAATTAATATATGGTTCTTACATATTCTAAATATAAATATAATGTATCATATATGTTCCAGGAGGTGGTCCCATACGCCTTTTTCGTTAGGATTTAGGGGTCACCTACTTTTTAGGCTAGAAAACTGCCCTGATAGGCCTGTGGGCGAGCGACACGTGTAATTTACCTTTTTGTATTTCAAATATTCTCCAAAGAATAAGGGAAGATTATGCAATGTAATAAAGGCTGGCAACCTTTCTATCACCCTTCATGCCAAATATAAATAGGTCAATAGGGGGTCATTTGTAGGGGATATGAAACCATAGTTTTTGGACTCCTAATTACCTAGGAGGAAGACAATCCTTTGCCCATGCCACAACCCTAAAAGCTTGGCTGGGCTTGGGGTGGGTCGATTTGGGTTCTCTTGGGCTCAATTTTAGGGGCTCGGGTTGCTGAGAGTTCACGGCTGGCCTAGGTTCTCTCAGATGGAGGCTCCAATTGAGGCTTTGGTTGATTTCGTGCGACTAGGAGGCTCCGATATGTGGTTGGGTTCGACAGGATGGTGGTCGAAGGTGGTAGTGGTGATGGTGTAGGCCGGAGGTGATGGTGGGTCAAGGTGGTTCGACATGAGAACTTCTACATCTTTTCCACCAGTATTCGATCAAACACATCCCTTGGGAACAAAACTTTAATGCAGATGCCCTCGCAAAGTTGGCAACCACTCGGGATGCTAAACTCCTGAATGTGGTTTCGATTAATTTTCTAGAATCACCAAATTTTATGGATGCTGAAAAAGTATGAGAAGTGCGATACAAAGATAAATGGATAGGACCTATCATGAAATACATAACAACTGGAAAGCTCCCTGCTGACAAAAACGGCCCGAAAACTGCAATACCAAAGTCCTGGATACATCTTCATGGATCGTAGGCTATACAGAAGGTCACATTTCATGCCCTTTCTGAGGTGTGTAATGAATGAAGAAGCTTGCTATCCTACAAGAGGTCCACAAGGGTTTTTGCGATGATCATTATCCGAGGGAAAAATTTGTCCAAGAAAACCCTATGAAATTGTTATTTTTTTCCAACCATGAATAGATGCTCCATTGAGTACGTAAAAAGGTGCAACAACTGTTAGCATTACGCTAACATACCGCAAGCACCCCTAAATGAGTTGACTTAGATGAACAGTCTGTGGCCCTTCGCAGTGTGGGGAATCGACTTGGTTGGATCTTTGCCCACAAGAAAAGGTGGTATTTGATACATCGTAGTAGCTTTCTACTACTTCACCAAGTGGGTGGAAGCTAAGACACTTGTAACCATTACTTCTATGAAATTTGTATATTTCGTAATCAAGAATATCATCTATAGATATGGCCTCCCGAGAAAGTTAGAAACTGACAATAGTTAACAATTTGATAGTAGCCTTTTCAAATATTTTTGTGAACACCGCAGAATACACAAGAGCTTCTCAGCAATGGCACACCCCAAGGCGGACGACAAGGTAGAATCTATGAACAAAATGCTGAAAACATCTCTAAAGAAGAGATTAGAACAAGTATGGCCTTAAGGAGTTGCCTCAGGTACTTTGGGCCTATCAAACTACTGCTATGACGTTAACCGGCCACACACTTATCTCTATGGCATGGGGATGCAAGGCCATACTCCTAGTTCAGGAAGCCATTCCCACTCATTGACGCGCCACCTATGACTCGACAACTAACCACGAGTTACTTCAATAGTCGTTGGACATGGACGAAGAATACCATGAGTTGCCCCAGCTCTGGGTCAGTCTACCAGCAAAAGTTCACTCGATACTTCAACTCTAGGGTAAAAGAATAGAAGTTCTTGGTGGGGGACCTCTAGGAGAATTTTTTTGACTACCAAGGATCGAGGAGTACGAGTGCGAGGCCCCAACTGGGAGGGCCCGTATCAGGTTGAGGAAGTCATCAGGCCAGGAACATATAAGCTCGCCAGATCGAATGGAGAATTGATTCCACATCCCCAGAATGTCGAGCACCTTCACCAATATTGCCATTGAGGATTTGAGCAAAAGTGTCATTCCTAATTTTATTTCTCGTTTTTACTATTTTCTGATTTAATATGTAATGAACAATGAGTAAAAAGAAATGAAAATCGTGTACTCTTAAAACACGATCCTAGGTATTTCAAGAAGATTTTACTTATATTACGCGTAGTTAATGGCACTGTATGTGACTCACTCGAACACCCATTACAAGTGACTACAGGTTGTTAATCTCTAGTCACTTGGGGGGCAGATGAGTAGGGCTCAAATCACTCAGAAGTGACAGTTCTAGCAGACGAGACCTAAGAAAAATTTGGACAAAAGGAACTTAAAAGAGGTTCCTTAAAACATTTTGAATCTCAGTGTCGACAATAGGTGTGCTAGATCCTTAACACAGTCTCTAACACCGTTCACGCGCAACTACGGTGTCTGAGGACCCGAAGTCAAAGTGAAAGGGGACAAGCAAAAGCTTTGAATACTTAGGTCAATTCAAATAAATGGAACTTGTAAGGGGTACATTAGAGTTGAGAAAAGAATGGACTAAAGCTAAGAACTTTTAGTTAGGCTACTACAAGACCTAAGTGGGGCATTAGTGTCAGACAAATAAGTATACGAAAACTCAAACACTTGCACAAAGGTGTAAACCTAGGCTTAGAGCATATGGCCACATAGGTAAAAGAAAACCTAGTAACGTTGGATGCGACAGAGTCTGCAATGATAATGAGTCCCTTGAACACGTAAAATGGCTAGGCACACAATTACCCAATTCCAAGACTTAGTCGAACCATAAAAATATAAACCTACGCTAAGGGAGCCTGAGAGTGTCGCGGAGCCTCAATGCCCAGGTAGTGTGTGGAAAAATCATTAAAAATAAATCAACTAAGTTGAAAATAACAATGATATGTACAAAAATGTCATATTACATATTAGTTTAGGTACAAAGGAGCTCAGAAGTGGGAGCGCTATTAATTTAAACTACAGGCCAAAAAACTAATAACAAAAAATATATGTACATATATAAAAAAAAGACAAGTAAACACTATTTTGGGGGAAACACGCCACCACCAATAGGAGCCACTGAAGATGCGGGGGTAGCTTTCCATCTAGGATGACGACATTCTCCGGGCCAGTAGGTCAGGGGGTCATGAATACGCTATTCTATTGGGCCTCCTCAAATTTCAGGCGCTCCTCACAGAGACCTCAGAAATAAGCTTCATCTTCTCCCATGTAACTCATATACAAGTCGGGGTTGTAGTGCCAGATGTTTAAAATAGCATCCATTGTGATTGAGTATAATTGCTAGAGGTGTTTCTTGAATTGCACCTAACTCTACTCAATGACTTGGGCCATCCAAGCCACCTAGGCGTTAAACCTCGTGTTCAATATTGTCTGCTGGTGGATGAGAGCAACTTTATCCTTCTCCAAGGACAATTCCTATTTGGGCCTCCGCAAGCCCCTTTTTTGCTATCTCCCATCAAGCCTTCTCCTCCAACAAGGTCTGTGCCAGCTTCTTTGCCTCCGCGGGGGGAAAGAACAATCCCCTTTTAATTTGGCCAACTCCTCCTCAACATTGTTTAAATGGGTAGTATAATGTTGGTGCTCCTCGTGAAGACATTGAGTGTCCCACATCAACCCTTTCACGACCTCACTCTATTGAATGGTGAGGAGAGCCATCTGCAAAGGGCACAGGAAAGTAAAGTCAGTAACGAGAATAGTAAAGCTAGAAAAGAAATAGTGTAATCCAAGAGTAGCTTGCAAGAACCGAGGTCACCGGCTGGCTCTAAGAGAGATGGGAAATGTTCTTCTCCCTAAGCTAGGTCCATCGTCAAGGTGAAATGCTCCCCATGATATCCCCCACGGTCACGAGCAGCCCAGAAGCCTAAGGGGAAACCTCATGAAGGTTGTGAAGGCACTCCTTAAAGCTGGCATAAGCCGAGGTCTTCGCAGCATCTTGACCCAACTCAAGAGTTACAATGCTCGGTGCCCCCTTTAGGGGGGCACATTCTAGAGAGGTCGTTAATGATGGTGTCGACTCCTCGGTAATTGACATCCCACACTACCTCATCCTCTCGAAGGTCTCCTGGGTTGCTGAAAGCCTTCCTACTTTGGCTAAGCGTACTGAAGGGGGCATGTTCGCATCATAGTGAGGCCTAACTGCTGGGATAGAAATTGTTGTGGAATGCGGGACCTAGCGAACAAAAACTTAAAGTCCCACGACCCAGGTAGCCGCAGAGCACTGGAGGTATAGATTTTGGCCGTCTTTTGGGCCCTCGAAGTCTCGCCACTAGCTTGCTTCCTTTTTTGAGCCTCCAGGGCCTTCTTCTTCTTCCTGGCCACCAGGAGAGTGGATTCCATCTGGCTTGATATACAATAGAAGGAAAAGGTTAGTGAGAAAAGAATGAAGCAAAAGAAAAGCAAAGTATAAAAACAGCCTAGTTAATGAATTGTCATCCCACCATCAGGGACCTCTGACTCCTCATCGCTTTTTGAGGAAACTAACTCCTCGACAGTCCTCTTCATGGCGTCGAGGAGTAGGCTTAAGTCCAGGCCTGCATTGGTGATATATTCACCAAATTCTCAGGCTGCATGGTTATATACTTGTCGACTGTAGTTGTTCCTACAAGATGCCCAGAATGGTGGTTACGAACTACCTCGTCGACTTGATCGAAATAGTCAGAGTATTGTTCCCACAACCAATGATGGTCGACATACCCATATCAACGTATAGCAGGCATAAAAGATGAATGCCCCGGACTGTGACCCTCATCAACAGTTCGGGGAACAAGGATAGAAATCTCCTCACTCTTATTTTCATATTCAAGTTGTCTAAGGTACGCAAGCATCGAGTGGCACATTGGGCACAAAATACCTCAAATTCCTCATCTCCTAGATTGAATACCTCCTCCTTGGCATTCATTAGAGGAAATTTCCAAGTGGTCTCGGCAGCTTCGTTAATGTCTTCTAGATTCCAAGGCCCCCAGGCTTGCTTCCTCAAACTTTAAAGGCTCGTTGACCATCAAGGCGGGGAAAACACACCTCTCAATTCAATGAAGGTTGAGAATCCCCATTATGTCGAGAAGATCAACCCTTTTCTCGATGCCGATGAGTCCTGCTTCCCTTATCCAAGCAGTGATGGTTAGCAACAGAATATCCCTCTCTTCATGAGAGGGGGCATGAATGGTTTGGGCCCTGACCAGGTACTCATCTATTTGGGTGAGCATCGATTATTTAACTACAAGAGAAGAAGTTGAAGTATGAAATAAGTAAAGGTTGTCAAGGTGATGAATATAAAAGATAATGAGGCATAGTTACTTACAGACTTTGTTGAAGGCCAAACAAAGTCTGCAGTTGTTGCGTGTGTCGAAGCTCGCTGGGAAGAATAGTTTTTTTTTGGATTCTCGGGGTTTGTTTTCATTATGGTGTATGGTTCGGTAAGACAAGGCCTACTTGGTCAACTGATGGAACCCATCCTCTTCCTGATCGCCTTTCTTGAGGGCCACTTTTAATTTGAAGTTGTAGTGGAACTCTTCGGGGCCGGGGAGAACCCAATTCTTCTCCTTGCAAAGAACATTGAATGTCTCCAGTAGTCGGTAGGCATTCGGGATAAGTTGGAAAGGTGACATATACATCCACACCAAGCAGTCAATGAAGTATTGATGGAGTGGAAGGGTCACCCTAGCTTCAAGGAAGGTGTGCCTCCATGCTGAGAACCCGTTGTAAGAGTAAGAGGATTTCTTTGACATGTCAACAAATCTATTGATGAAATTGTAGGAGGAGATCCCGTAGTTCTCCTCGATAGCTCTAAGCACGTCCATGGAGGTTATCTTAAAGATAATGTTTTCTAACTCCAAGTGAGTGGCCTTGGGGGAGACTTACAGAGATCTAGCACAGGCCCCATGGGCAGCAGGGCGCCCGAGGGACCTGCTTGGGAAGATGGAATCTGAGTCATCAGGCCATGATGTTCCACGGTGACTCTAACTGAAGAAGAAGGATGGTCAATTGTGAAGATGTCTCAGGTTCATTCTATGAACCCCCGACGCCTACCTTCGTGTAGTTCTCTGAACTTGTGAGCCGTGGTTTCTCTCAAAGTAGCCAAGTCGTCATGCTCCCGACTTTCCCTCTACCAACGAAGATTCCTAGACAATGAAGACTCCTCGAAGACTAGTTCCTCTAGCTCATTTTGAAGTAGTGAAAGAAATCTAAAGTCGAAAGAGTGATACCCGTGTGAATGCATATCTTTGAGTTTGGGATCACAGGACATCTGAAAAAAGGACGAGCAGTTAATTGCTTGGTCAAAGAAAAAAAAAACAAGATACCCCGATTGAGAAAAGAAGAAAGATATTGCTCATGAAAAGAAAAGAAAAAGAAGACCAGAAAAGAAAGGTAGGCATTAAAAATCCCTAACTCATAAAATCACAAATGTCTACCAAATATTTTCTATGCCTAAGACATCTTGAAACCTTAAATCATGACCAAAACTCTGCAAACAGGAAAGCCCAAGTGAAGAAGACTGACATGATAGAAAACAACTGTAGGTTTGATAGGTGGTCCTAACTCGAATAAATCAATGCCGTCGACTTTGAATAACCTTGCAGAGTTATTGGGGTGGTTGATAGGCTCTAGAGAAAATGACAGGCGAGAATAGTGTAGTTTCTTCAACTAAATTAATAGATGAAAGCCTGAAACTCGATGGAGAAAGAGAGTGACAAATATTTCTGATATGGACGGAAGATGGAGAAATCGTTTCTTTAAATAGGGTTTTCCCAAAATATATATCAACGGTCAGATCATAATCGCAAGTACTCGAGTAACATTCGATGACTTACAAGGAAAGGTACCATCTCGAGATGCCCGTTGAGTTTACAACCTATTCCTCGGGACAGGCTACCAGGGGAAGTCGAAGAGTCCTAACCACTCAGAAGGCGATAGGCGTCCCCATCATTTAATGCGCTAACAGACATTCGACCATTGAACAAGCACAACGTGTCCTAACATTTAAGGCAGTCACAAATTTTTAGGTGACTCCCATGCCCGACAAGTGTCCCACCGAGCACAAAGTTACCGACTAAGCTACCAATAATTTCTGCCACGTGTCAGCTACCGAGAAGTCTCCACTGCACAAAGCATGCCAGAGAGTTATGGGGAAAGGAGACTACACGATGTCATATAAGCCGACCACTAATTTTTGAGTCCTCGAGGAGAGGCCTCGAATCCCTCCGTGGTCAAACTCCTCGAAAGAGTACCAAGGTCAGACTCTCTTGTGGAAACTCCTCGGAAGGTCATGAACTTCTCATAATGGCCCTGCAAGATTATTGGAGAATAGGGACCACCTACATTTTAGGCTAGACGACCTCCTTGATAGGCCTATAGCCGAGCGACACGTGTAATTTACCTTTTTGTATCATGAATATTCCCCAAAGAATAAGGGAAGATTATGCAATGTAATAAAGGCTGACAACCCTTCTATCTCCCCTCATGCCAACTATAAATAGGTCATGAAGGGGTCATTTGTTGGGGATCCGAAATCGTAATTTTTGGATTCCTGACTACCTTGGAGCAAGACAATCCTCTGTCCAAGCCGTAACCCTAAAATCTTGTGATTTTTACAAGCTTTCTACAAGTACAAGTGACTCGTGGACTAGGCCTCGTTAACTACCGAACCACGTAAAAATATCACCGTGTCTATTACTCTTTTCTACCAGCTTTTGTCTTGTTTTATTGAGTTGACAAAATTTTGTTCAACAATGTAGTATCTAGAATCTTTGATACATTATATTATATTCTTATTCATTTTATAAGTTTAAATTATGTAGTCTATGTTATTTTTGTTTACTATATTTGATACTTAATACATGCTATATTTCAATTGATTTATCTGTATACTGTATTGATTTTTTTCCAAATATTTTTTATTTTAAATTTTGTTAGGATTGGGTTAGTCGTAAGTACCCTACATCTGTTAGGTTAATACTCGTACCCTACCCACAAAAAATTATAGGTTAAGAGGGTAGGGCAGGAATAGACATTAGAAGATATAGTATGATGTAGCCCCTAAAACCCCCACATGTCGCCCCTAAAAAATCACCCTAATAAGATGATGCTAAAATGCATTATTAGGGGAGATACTTCAAAGGCCAATGTAGTGGCTAATCCTCCAAACAAGGGCAAAGGAATTGGCAAGAAAAACTATAATGGTAAAAAAGCCTTAGGCCCTAAAGAGAATAAGGGACAAGTCAAAATTTCCAAGGGACCTTATTTTGTCTGTGGCAAGAATGGCCACTTTGTTAGAAATTGTAGGTTCAAGAGGAACCATAACAATGAAGCAATAGTCAACTCAACCGAAGAAGAGCAAGTGGCAACACTTAGGGAAATCAATGCCATTCATGGAAAGGTGAATGGGTGGTGGTATGATTCTTGTGGCACAATCCATGCTACCTATGGTAGATCTCTATTCAAGACCTATGAAGCTTCAAAGGAAGGGCATGAGATATAAATGGTCAATGAGAAAAGGTCCAAGGTTGAAGGAAAGGGGACTATAGATTTGTTCTTCACATCTAGCATGAAGGTTCTACTCATATGTACCGAAAATGAGTAGAAACATTGTCTGTCGCAATTGGCTTCGCCAACGGAGAATCAAGGTTATGATAGATTTTGGGAAGCTTACTTTGTCCAAGGAAAATGTATTGTTGGGAGGGATATGCTTGTGATGGCATGTTCAAACATTGTACCTCTATTAGCAATTCAAACAATAAAGCTTGTAGTTATTCTTGTTATATTCTTGACTCAAATTCTATTAATTTGTGGCATGATAGACTTGCACATATAGGATTTAGCACAATTAAAAGAGCAATTAAATGTGGATTTATTGATTTTGATAATGTTGATGATGATAAATGTGAATTATGTGTTAAATCTAAAATGGTAAAGAAACATTTTCCAAGTGTTGAAAGAAATTCTAAGTTGTTAGAATTGATACATAGCGACTTATGTGAACTAAATGTAATGTTGACTAGAAGAGAAAGTAGATATTTTATTACTTTCACAGATGATTGCTCTATGTTCATATATGTATATTTTCTTACGAATAAAGATGAAGCATTTAATGTGGTTACAATTTATAAAGTGGAAGTTGAAAATCAATTAGAAAGGAAAATTAAACTGCTTCGAAGGGATAGGGGCGGTGAATATTTCTCAAATGATTTCAGCATGTTTTGTGAAGAACATGGAATAATTCATGAATGTGGTGCCCTTTATACTCCACAGCAAAATTGTATAGCGGAATGGAAAAATATAACATTTCTTGAGATGATTAATGTTATGCTATTACATTCAAAATAGAGTTCTAGTCTGTGGGGTGAAGCCTTGGGTTTACGAGTACTATATTTCACCTTATAGGGATACACCATTCAATTCAAACATGAAGTTTGAAAAGAATGAAGGAAGAGAGGTTGCTCAATTAGAATATGCAAGTGCAATGGGAAGCCTAATGTACAATGCTCATTGCACAACAATGGACATTGCATATGTGGTTAGTAAACTTAGTAGGTTTACCAACAATCCAAGTATCAGACATTGGAAGGCTATTGAGAGGATTCCTGGATACCTTAATAATACCAAGGAATATAGCCTTCACTATTCAACTTTTCCAAGGATACTTGAAGGATATTCCAATGCTAGTTTGATATAGGGAGTGGGAGATAATCTTTCCACCACTGGTTGGGTGTTTACTCTTTGAGAATGAGCTATCTCATATCCCTTTCACTGTGGATATGGTATTAATAATTTCAATACATTGTAATAGCCAATCCACTCTTGCTAGAGCATATAATGGTGTGTACAATGGGAAGCCTAGACGTATTAGTCTAAGACATGTATATGTGAAACAATTGATTCAAGATGGAATCATATTTATCACATATGTTAAGACAAGTGAGAAATTAGCGGATCCATTTACAAAACCTTTTGTGAGAAGGTTAGTAAGTTCCACTTCAAAATGGATGGGAATGAAACTCCTAGAATAAAAGATTCACCAATGATGGTAACCCAACTCCAAACTTATAAACATAAAGGTAAAGAGTTTAATGGATAAGAACAAATCATTGATAAGAGAATGGTTTCAACACTAAAACTTTTGTGAGTTCCATCCAAGATGGTTAATTTTTGTTGCTACCGAGTAAGGGTTAAGCCTTGGGCTTCTAATGAAGATCAGTTTAGTGCAACAAGAATCTATAAAGTTAGCAAAGATGTTGTAAGAACTTCACCTATGTGAGTTGTAACGTCCTAATTTCCCTAATAAGGCTTAGTGCCTTGATTAGGGGGTCACAAGGGAAATAATTGAATTAATTATGCGTTTATGTGTTATGATCATGTTATTATGTGAATTGTATTATGATTAGATTATGCTTGCATGTTTAAGCATATTAAATATTCATGTGTGCACGTTTCTTATTAGAAGGGCATTTCTTATTATTGTGTGGATATGTTTGAGTTAGCCGGCACGAGGCGATCCTAGTGGGAAAGTTAGCGGAAAAGTCACAACGAGGTAAACTACCCAGCTCGGGGTGAGCTTAGGGGTATTTTGGTAATTTGGTCAAGTACCGGGATTCATTGAGTAATGGGAATTAATTTTTGAATATTTGGTTTGATAGATTTATTTGGGATTATGTGCGGTAATTTGAGATTAATGGGATTTATGCCAAAAGACTAATTTGCCCTTGGGAGCAACCTTTGATGTTAAATGGGGCAAGGGGAAATGTGGTCAGTTGACCACATTAGACAGCAAATAGGCAAAAGAACACTTAGTCACGTTCAAGTCATATTCTAGTGGATTTTTGCACATTTTGGAAGAGCACTCAAAGGTACTCCAAAGCTAGGCCAAGCTTGGATTCTTGGTGAAGATTGAAGGGGATTCTTGTTGATTAGCAGCTCTGGATTGGATCTAGAGGTTACTAGGATCATCATCAACCCAAGGAATTCAAAATTTTAGAGGAAGGACCCATTTTTTGGGCATTCTAATGGTGTTCTTGGGTTTTCTAGCTTTGATTTTTAGTTTTAAGTTTTATGGTTGTGTTATGGTGAGAAGAGTGTTGAGTTTTTCTTGCCTAAGCTTTGTGGTGTGTTTTGTTATCAAAATTATGTTGGCATACTTGTTCTTAGGTCAAAATTTGTTCTGGTTTGGTAGAGAAATTGTAGAGTTTTTAATTGGGGAATAAAACTTATGTTATGGGCCATTTTTGGATTTCTGGCAACCTAGTGTGACTGCGCTAGTGTCCTAGAAAGGTTGAAATTAAACTTTAATTTTGGGGCTTGAGTTGAGGGGCATGACCGCGCTAGGGGTTGGTGCGACCATGATAATGCCCTGGAAATCCCAAATTTTCTTTGGGCGCAACCGCGCCAGGTGCCCCAAAAAGTGGTTTAGTTGAATTTTAATAGTAAGGCCCGGGAGTCGTTTCTTGTATTGTGACTAGGGTTTCTGCAAGGCTCGATGGACATTTTTATCTCCCCGTTAACTTGGAACAATGGTTTTGAGAGTTAGAATTTAGATTGGAACTCGGGATCTTGGGCTGATTCCTGATGAATGTATACTTGTATTGTGACTAGGGTTTACGTAAGGCTCAGGTTAGGGATATCACTTGGGGTCGCTTCTTTATTCACACGTAGCTCAAGTTAATAAAACTACACCCGATACTTGAGATATGTGATTAGGGCTTGGCCCGGTTGTTAAATGTAGATATGATTAGGGTTTGGTCCCCTGTTGATGAGAATGATTATAATTTTGCCTGTGAATATATAATTAAGCATACTGGAATGCGCTGCATTTGTTTATATGATGAATATTCTATATGTATGATTAATCCTGATAGGAAGCCCAACTTATAATCCGTGGTCGGCACTATGCATGCAGAACGCAGGCCACTATGGCTAGGCCACCCTAAGAGTGTATTATGGACTTATATGGCTCGAATGCCACTTAAATAAATAGAAGTGAGATACACACTTGTGTGACTCTGTGGTCACATACTTGTATAATGTGTCTGCTTGGTTATAGTAATTATTGCTAAGCATGTTGTATATATTATGTTGACTATCTGAATCTATTTAATTAAGTTTTCTTGCTAAGCCTTGGCTCACAAGTGCTATGTGGTGCAGGTAAGGGTAAGGAGAAGCTTGGCCAGCCATGAGTTGGAGAGCGTTAGGGGGGTGTGTATATATGCAGTTTCCTCGACCGCCACGGTTGAGATATCGTAGAGGAACTAGGGTTGGACCCTATTTTCTGCTTAGGTCGGCTTATTTTGTAATCCCCTAGTTGTAAACGACTTTCAAACTTCTATTTTGGGATCCCATGTAAAGACTAAAGCTTTTAATGGAAATGTTTATTCCATTGACCAAATTTTTTAATAACTAACTATTAGTTACTTAATCACATGTTTTAGTCAAAATGACTCATTTAGCAAGTCCAACACTATTTTAAATACACGTCGTAATGATCCCTGAGTAGTAGGGCGTTACATGAACTTAGAGGTGGTTCCGCCTCTTATGGGAGTTGGAGTTTCTCCCCGGAGAGTTCATAAACGAATGAGTAGATGGCCATATGAGTGCTAAGCGAGAAAAGTGGGAAAAAAAAAGATGTAGTGGAGGTGTGTGAGTTATCATCAGTTTTGTCACAAGGAGTACATGGTTCAAGCATTTAAGCTACCAATGTAAAGTTCAAGACGAAAGGCACTTTACTTTAGGAATGAGAACTATTTTTGAGCTAAAGGTTGAGGCTTGTATTTTACCAAGTGGGAGAATGTTATGATTTGTTAAATACAAAGGATAAGTGTTGTTATACAAGCTAGGCATAAAATACATAGTTATTTCACATAGTGAAGTTGTGAAATTTGAATTTAAATTGTAGGCACTTAAAAATTGGTTTTTTTGGGTCCAAAGTGATACATAGAGGTATCTAAGGCTCCCATAGAGGGGGCCTTGGGCAGAGAGGTTGCGATACATCACCTCTTTGAAGTGGAGGTGTTGCATCGCCTAAATTCGAAGGGGTAAGAAAACCCCAACAGGTGATGCATCGCGTGCTAGTAGGCGACACATCGCCTGGCAAGATTTTAGCACCAAATAACGAGTTTTGAGACTCTAATCCTATTTGTTAGACCTAATGAATGTGCCAACACTAGAAAAGGGTTCTCTTAGAGTTTTGGAAGACTTGATCACTCTCTCAAATCTCTGTCTAACCTCTCTCTCTCCCTTTCTCTAGTTTTCAAGAATCTCAACTATTCTCTAAGAAACTCATAAAGAAAGTGCTTGGCTTTGTGAGTTTAATGCTTGTTCAATCCTAATTCTCATTTCTTCTTAGAAAAAGCCTCAAGCATCAAAGGAGGGCTAGGAAATAGAGAATTAGGACATCGATACATCTCGTGTATAAGCCTTTGGTTGTTTTTTCCATTGAAGAATTAGAAGTTCAAGGTGGTGGTTCAACAAAAGGTTTTGAAGCTTCATTAAGGTTGAAGAAGATTGTCCTACAACTAAAGTTTGCATCTTCTAACTCAATCTTCCTTTGGTCTCTGTCAAGGATAATTTTTTGTAAATTTTTAATATTGTGGTCGTGTAATCTCACTCTCCCCGAATATTATTCAATTGTTGCCATCTTTTTATGGGTTAGATAGAGAGGATCCTTACATGCATGTCAAAGATTTCTTAGAAATTTGCTCAACATTTAAATTTCAAAAAAATTCTGATGAGTCGGTCAAACTAAGATTGTTCCCTTTTTCATTAAAAGACAAATCAAAAGCTTGGTTATATTCCCTTCCCACGGGGTCTATAACTACATGGGATCAAGTTTATAATAAATTCTTGCTGAAATTTTTTCCTATGTCTAAAACTGATAGTCTAAGGAAAGAAATCTCCGAGTTTTTTCAAAAAGATAATGAAGAGTTTTATGATTGTTCGGAAAGATTTAAAGATTTATTATTAAAATGTCCTCATCATGGTTTTGAAAAATGGAGACTTGTAAAATATTTTTATGATGGTTTGACCCTATCTAATAGTCAAATGATTCAATCTATGCATACTGA
The DNA here is from genome assembly GCF_963169125.1 of Humulus lupulus. Lineage (NCBI taxonomy): Eukaryota > Viridiplantae > Streptophyta > Magnoliopsida > Rosales > Cannabaceae > Humulus > Humulus lupulus. The sequence goes on from NC_084793.1 coordinate 104,261,900, forward strand.
ATTTTTTTAAAAATTTCAAGGACAAGAGGCTTGGGACGCCCTTGAAGATTTATCTGTCAATTCACAACAATGGAATTATTTTGATCCTAGGTCTAGGTCAACTAATTCACCAAAAAGAGGAGGAAGGTATGGAGTAAAAGAAGAATTAGACTTAAGAACATCCTTAGACAAATTAGCGAGAAAAGTAGAAGCTTTAGCCATAAGACAAACCATAAACTCTTCAATACAACCAAGAAAAGATGTTTGTTCTATATGTTCTAGTCCTTGCCATAATGCCCAATCATGTCCTTCCTACCAAGAAGCCTTTTCTGAGGAGGCCAATGCACTTCATGCTTATGGGAAACCAAATGATAGCCCATTTTCATCCACCTACAATCCAAATTAGAGAAACCATCCAAACTTTTCATGGAGACAAAACCAAGCCCAAATGAATTAAGGGCACCAATACAACACACAAAACCAAGCTCATGCCCCACAAAATCAACCATATCCTCAACAAAGAAAACCTTCCTTAGAAGATACTTTACAACAATTTATGCAATCCACTCAACAAATCCTACAAAATCAGTCTCAATCAATTACCAAACTCGAGACACAAGTAGTACAACTCGCCACTGCTTTAGCTGATAGAGAAAAAAGGAACATTCCCTAGTCAACCTACCCCTAATCCAAAAGGTCAATATGAGATAGGAAAGTCTAGTCATAATGGAGAAGTCAAATCAATTTCAGTTCTTAGGTCCAGAAAGAACATTGTCAAACCCGATTACATACCTGAGGTTGAAAACGAAAAAAAAAAAAAAGAGTCAACCTTCTAGTTCTAATGCCAATGACTTTTCAAACAAGGAGACTCCAATCAATCCTTTCATTCCAAAAGCCACATTCCCATAAAGATTACTTCCAATTAAAAAAGGCGGCCAATATAATGACATCTTAGAAGTTTTTAAACAAGTTAGTATCAATATCCCTTTCTTAGATGCCATTAAACAAATTCCTGCCTACTCTAAATTTTTAAAGGATCTTTGTACTGTTAAAAGAAACACTAATGTTCCTAAAAAGGCATTTTTAACTGAACAAGCTAGTCCCACTATTCAATATAAGAGTCTTATTAAATATAAAGATCCTGGGTGTCCCACAATTTCATGCATTATTGGTGATCATTTTATTAACAAGGATTTACTTGATTTGGGTGCTAGTGTGAATTTATTGCCTTATTCTGTTTATAAGCAACTTGGTCTTGGTGAGCTAAAACCTACCTCTATAACTCTTCAATTAGCCGATCGTTCTGTGAAAATTACTAGAGGCATTATAGAGGATGTTTTGATAAAAGTTGATAAATTTTATTTTTCTATTGACTTCATTGTTCTTGATACTCAACCTATGGAAAATATGCATGCTCAAATTCCTATCATTTTAGGTAGACCATTCTTAGCTACATCTAATGCAATCATAATTGTCATAATGGTGTTTTGAAATTATATTTTGGAAATATTACTGTTGAATTGAATGTATTTAATGTTGTTAAATCTCTTGAGTGTGAGGAAGTGCATGAAGTTAACATGATAGATAGTATTTGTGAAGATGATGGAAATGACTTACTTGACTTTTGTTAAAAATACTTTGGTATGAACTTGCATGTTGATGACTCTAATGATGATGTGAATTCTTTGCTAGAGTCCATACCCTTAAATGAAACCAAAGTTGAACCTTTTTCACCCTTAGATCATGTTCAATCAACTTCTGAGTCTTCAAAGTTAGACCTTAAACCTTTGCCAGAAAATTTAAAATATGCTTTTCTAAGAGAGTCTGAAACCTTACCTGTTATCATAGCATTCTCTTTAAATAAATAACAAGAAGATAAACAGTCTGATGTCCTTAGAAAACATAAAGAAGCCATAGGTTGGACCATTGGAGACATTAAAAGAATCAGCCCATCCATTTGTATGCATAGAATCCATCTAGAAGAGAATGCTAAAACCTCTCGAGAATGTCAAAGAAGGCTAAATCTAAATATGCAAGAAGTGGTTAGAGAAGAGGTCATAAAATTATTAGACATAGGTATCATTTACCATATTTCTGATAGTCAATGGGTTAGTCCAGTTCAAGTTGTGCCTAAGAAGTCTGGGATAACAGTTGTTGAAAATGAGAAAAATGAATTAATCCCTACTAGAGTACAAACATGGTGGAGAATGTGCATAGACTATAGAAAGTTGAATAATGTTACTAGAAAAGACCATTTTCCATTACCCTTTATTGATCAAATGCTTGAACGCTTAGCTGGCCATGCATATTATTGTTTTCTTGATGGGTATTTGGGATATAACCAAATCCTCATTGCTCCACAAGATCAAGAAAAGACTACATTTACATGCCTTTTTAGAACTTTTTCCTATCATCACATGCCTTTTGGATTATGCAATGCACCTGCGACTTTTCAAAGGTGTATGATTTCAATTTTTTCTGACATGGTTGAAAGATTTCTTGAAGTGTTTATGGATGATTTTTCTGTGTTTGGTTCTTCCTTTGATGAATGTTTGCACCATATGTCACTTGTTTTAATTCGTTGCAAAGAGAAAAACCTTGTCCTCAACTGGGAAAATGTCATTTTATGGTTAAAAAAGGAATTTTTTGAGGTCATGTAATCTCATCTGAGGGAATAGAAGTTGATAAAGCTAAAGTTGATCTTATTTCAAAACTTCCCCCACCTAAAACTGTGAAGGAAATTAGATTATTCCTAAGCCATGCCGGTTTTTATAGACGATTTATAAAAGACTTTAGCAAAATTTCTAGGCCTTTATGCCATTTACTTGGAAAAGAAAATACTTTTGTCTTTAATAATGATTGCCATGTTGCGTTTGAAAAATTGAAAAATTTGTTGACTACTGCACCCATTATTCGACCCCCTGACTGGAAAATACCTTTTGAAATAATGTGTGATGCTTCTGATTATGCTATAGGTGTTGTCTTAGGACAAAGACTTGAAAAAATACCTCATGTAATTTACTATGCTAGCAAAACTTCAAATGATGCTCAATTAAATTATTCCACAACTGAAAAAGAATTTCTTGCTGTTGTTTTTGCATTAGAGAAATTTAGATCTTATTTGTTAGGGTCTAACATTATTGTTTATTATGATCATGCTGCATTAAAATATCTCTTATCGAAAAAAGATGCTAAGTCTCGTTTGATCCACTAGATCCTACTTTTACAAGAATTCGACTTAGAAATACGTGATAAAAAGGGATCTAAAAATTTTGTTGTTGATCATTTATCTAGACTAGTTGTTGAAACTATACATGATTCCACTCCTATAACTAAAACTTATCCTGATGAATAATTGATGCATGTTACTTCCTTGCCTTGGTGTAACGACCCAAAATTACTATTAAGGCTTAAGAGCCTTGATTAGTGTGCCGGGAGGGCATAATTGGAGGTTAAGAGAATTAATGGTAAGAAAACATGAATATTGGTATTGGAAAAGTAGGTGGGCCCCGTTTGGCTGGTAAGGGCGTGATTGTAATTTTGGCTTGTTAGGGCGTAAACGTGATTGTGTGTGATAAAATTGTTGAGACCACATTATTATGTGGATAGGTGGATATATATATATGCATATGTGTGTGTTTGTAGCTTTCGGCACGAGGCGATCCTAGAGCTTGATAGCGGGAGAAGTCACAAAGGGGTTTAACAATTGACTTTGGACAAGTCAGGGGTGTTTTAGGTATCGGGTAGTTATTTAGACTATCGGGTTATGAAAATAAATATATGGAGATATATTTGAGGTTAGGAAGTCTAAGTGTGAATATTGGGGAATTTTACCATTTTGCCCTCGAGGACGTTTCCGGCACCCCGAGGCTCGGGATTGACTTAACGGGATAAATGATAGACTTAGTTAAAAAAGAAGCTAGTGGAAAGGAAGATTATACCGAATTTCATTCTCTCTCCCTCTTCTCTCTCAAGGGAACTAGAAAAAAACACAAGGAAAACAGAGGAAACTTGGAGGATTTGGGCTGGGATTTCAAAGGGTTTCAGTGGGGATTTAAAAGCTTAGCTCAAGGATTATCCAAGGAACATTTAATCAAAGCCAAGGTGAGAATCAAACTGTGTTTTTGAGGTTAGAAGCTCTGAGTTTTTCTGAGTAGTAAGATAATTATAACTTTGATGTTTAAGGTTGAATTGAAGCTAGAGACTTGGGAACTAGCTGGGATTCTACTTAAAGAAAGGGTTCAGCTGAAGAGGTAAACTTTAATTTATGATTTAGAAGCTTAAATTTGAGTTCTGTATGGTTGGTTTTAGTGTTTAATGTTCTTGAGTTTCAGAGATTGAAATATGGATTGCAATGAGTTTTAGGTTGGGTTTTCTGTTGAATTATGATGTTAAAGTTGTCTTGAAATTGTTGGGAATGATTGATATTGAAATAGGGAGCTTTGGTATGATTTTGGGTAAGGTTTGGAGGTTGGAAACGGTGGAAATTCTGGGTTCGAAGGGAAGGGCCGCGGCTCTGTTCTAGAGCGCTGCGGCCCTAGGATGAAGATGAGCCCGGAGGGCTCGGCTAAGGGGGAGCGTCGCGGCGCCCAAGGCAAGGGCCGCGGCGCGTGTCTTCTTTTAGAGAGGGCCTTTGTTCTGTTTCAAGGGCAGGGTCGCGGCTAAGCTTTAGTGGCCGCGGCCCTTAGACGCATACTTGAACGTTCAAGGTTTTAAAGTATGGGGATCGAGCCTAGGGTGCTCGGGATCAATCTCACCACCGTGCTTGGTGGGATTCAACTTTCCAGAAGCTAGTTTTGTACATGAAAACCTATATGTGAATATTAATGGAATCCATTATCTTGGTTGTGACTAGGTGATAAGTTAGGCCTCGGGAATGGATCGCACTCGGGGGTCGTCCTTTCTAATTAAAGCACTTGGAATCAAGGTAAGAAAACTGCACATGTGTAGGTGGATAGGATGGGACTATGTGTTCCCTATATTTGAATGTATTGTTATGTGAATATGTTGGGATTAAGAGTTCCCTATAATTGTATAAGTGTCATGAGGTGGTATTATGCCACGGGGACAAGAGATAAGCGGCCTAAGGGTGTCGAAATCAATATTTACGCACATGGCGCGGCTCATACACTGGTATCCGAGGACAGCTTATTAATCACTGAGCTCGGTTAAGCTGGCTGGAGTCAGTGGGTATGTCACTGGGCTTGGCCTAAGTGAGCCAAAGGCAGTGAATTAAATAGAGGGTGCGGCCTGCGGGCATTAACCCTAGTTATTGCTTGACATGTGTCTATTGTGGATTATTGTCTATGATTTGATGAGTGTTTGGAGCTGAATTATTGGTTAATGACCAGTGTGCAGCCTTGAATGTATTTTATAGCTTGATGGAACTAATTAATGCTTTGTGATTATTGGATTATGATCTGCGGATTGTTTAGCTGCTAATACTGTTATGTTATGATATTATGTTTTCTTGCTGGGCTTCGGCTCATGGGTGCTACATGGTGTAGGTAAGGCAAGTTTACCATGGGTTGGAGAGCTCTGGGGGCGAGGTGTACATTGTCAGCTGCTCGGCCACCACGGTCGAGGATTTGTACAGGGACGGGGACCTAAAACGTATATTTTTCCATTAGAGTGGCTGGGTTACTTATTTGTGATTAAGAATTTTGTATTTACGTCATTTAAACCCTGATTTGGGATCCCATGTATTAAACATCTGTTTTTAATAAAATATAATCGTTTGTAACCAAAATTCTTTTTAACCTAATCTGTTTGTGTCATTAGAAACACATTTCGAACTAAATGACTTGATTAGCAAGTCTTGCACTATTTCAAACACACAGCGTAGCGGTCTTGGTTATCCAGGGCGTTACAACTTGGTATCAGAGCATCCTAGGTTTAAGGGTTCCTGGTGATAGGCTGGACATGTACACTTGCCGCTGAAGACAAACTCGACTCAGGTTTCTATGATTGAATATTTGAGACTATATGCTTAAGCTTTCGATTAAAATGTGAATGTATTATGCTGTATGACCATAGGGAGCACAAGAACTCATAGGGCCTGGCCCTTGACTAATATCGCATGATGAGATGGAGGCGTGCTGATCAGCATTGCTGTTGCATGTGAATGAATATTTGAACAATGGTTTGCATATTGGTTGCTTGTGGGTGATTGCCCAAGCTGGATTTATATGTTATGCTTGTCTATTGATTTATAGGAAGCATGAGAAGGTGTGAATAAACGTGGCAGCAATTTGGTAGCTAAGTGCATAGAAATGTGAATTAATGTCTATTATGTTCTATGTGTGTATGAATATTGTGATTACTTGGACCTGGATATGGTTTGGTTTGGAGTGTGAACCTCGGGGTTGAGAAGTTTAGTCAGCAGTGGCAGATGAACTCAGATTGTTTGCATACAGGATGGTTTCGTAGACCTGGCATCGTAATACAGGAGGGTTGCAGATGATGACTGGGGTTGGAAACCTCCATCTACCCTGAAAGAGATGTTCGCTAGCGTATGAGTAATGGTGTTGGTTCAGTATAGGGATACAGACGGATAGAAAAAATATATATTAAATGGAAGGCCTAAAAGGCGTTATCCTCTGGTTTGAAGAGGAAGGTTCGGGTTTGCTTAAGAATTATTTAGTGGATGGGCAAAGCTAATTCCATTCTTGGTTATATAAAGGTGAGAGGTCGTAACTAAGGGATTGTGCTAAGTACTTGTGGTAGGAGGATGCTAGGAAATGGTATTCAGATTGAGACATTGGCATGATGGGTTGGAAAGAACTCAAGTGGGGATTCGATAAAAGAAGTTATAAGGACACAGTCTGAGCTGCGGAGATTAATAAATCTATGAGCTTGATTTGAAATGATAAGACAGCGACAACATGTGTTAATGAGTGTTAGGAGTTGGATACTTCATTTTGGAAATTTTTATAAGCGGTGGTAGTTGGGAATAATGACCCATGTAAAGGTTAAATTCTGGAATGGTCCAGGGTGACAGGGCCGCTCCAATGTTTTAGATTTTCGGTTGCATTTGAGTAGCAGAGAGGGCCATGTTATTTGAGATTTGTGGAAGGAGGTATAGAGCATGAATGCTGCAGGGCAAGGGATGCAGAAGATTGTACTTCTATTGGTAGAATTCAGTAAGGACAGATTCTCGATTATTGAGGTAGAAGGACCCCAGATGGTGCTTGGGCACCTAGTTTGTGATAGGAAAGGGGTCTGGCTGAAAAGATAGTTGTCAAGATGGTGGCGGGAACCAGGGAGGTTATTTGGTATGTACCTGAGGCAGAGGGCGCCACCTGAGAGGATGTCAGGCGAGGGCATGACCTCTACACGAAATAATTTAATATGTTAGGATGGATTTCCCACAGTGAGGGAAACAGAAGACTGGAATGCCTGGTTACATAACAAGTTGGAAGAGTTCAATGTTGAGTATCTTTCAAGAAAGATTCAAACATAGAGAGAGTATGCCTCAAGGGTACGATGCGAGAGGCTGGAGAAAGTAGTATTTACTAAGGAGGAATTGGAAACTTCTGGCAGAGGATTTGGGATACAAGTAATCAAGAGATTTGTAGTGAGAACAATAGAGCTCGTTGTATGGAAGCTTCAACATGAGTCAGAGTGAGAGAGTTAATCTGTTAAGAGATAACCATGGATTGTAGGGGATATCACTTGGAAAATATTAGTTTGACTGAATGGAAACTAAGCTGACCAGTAGGCATTCAGATGGGTACAAAGAAGGAATGGGTATACTTCAGGACTGGACTATGAACAAGTTTGATATTAGAAACATTATGGAAGATGGTAATAACTTGACAGGAAGAATTACTTAAGCAGTCGAAGAAGTTTGATCTTGACTCAGATGGAGCATTGTATTGCGGGAATTGTTGGTATCGTCGGTTAAGAATGAAAAGTTTTAATGTTGGGTACAAGTCGGGACAATGTCTCCAGGAATTGATCTATGATCTGGTTATTATCAGCTGGTGATCAAGGAAAGAGACATTTAAGGAAATACTACTTGTACTGAGTAGGGTGTGATGAAATTGGTAAAAAGGGTTCTAAATTGGTTCAAGCTTCAGCAACACAGGTAAGTTCTTCAAGTAGGGAATACAAGAATGGTGTGGGCAAGCCCCCTTCAAGTTCACGAGCAGTATGTTGGACTACTTCCAGATAGAAGTGGAAAGCAAACGACTATTATGCCGAAGATGTTAACACCAAGGAAGCAGGGTCACAGGTAAGGTTCTATGAAGTGTCAGATTGGGTTTCACCAGGGGTACTCAGAGAAGAGCTACAAGAAGAAGGGACAAGTATGAGGAGATTTGATCTGAAGCCACAAAGAAGCTACTAAATAACGTCTGAAGAACAGGAAGCACAACGAGACTGGCAAGCGTGTCATTTATCACGTAAGTATTTTCGCAGACAACTACACCAGAGATTTGAGGAATGGTAAAACTTGAAGTTAGACTAAATGGATAGTGTCAAACCAAAGTTCAGAAGACAGGGTAAGAATGGATTAGCACTTGGTGACGCAGGAATACACGTGTTATGGTTGGATATGGAAGAGTAGCATAAAGAAGCGAATTTCTGGTAAAGATATAAAATTGTGAGGGTATACCACGGGTTGGGGCATGCCCAAGCTCAGACTGACGCAAGGATGGATTGAGCCTCGCGGGAGGTAAAAGAATGGGAACATAGTGGATACACATGGAATGTTGAATTGACAGTTTATGCATAGTGTAAGGTACTTGAGTGTTTGGTCATTGGTAAGAGAGATAATTTTGAGACTAAAATTTAATGGAACGCAGTAGACGGATGGTTGATGTTAGAAGTCCTTGACTGTACGAGGAGGGGATTTAATTAGAGGCGGATCTCTTATCTGAAAGGTATGTGTTAGTTAAAAGAAAGCCACAGATTACAATGAAATGGGCAAGGTAATGATTGAGATAGGTAAAGTAATAGTGTGTGGTGGTGATCATATACGTTTTCTTTGGATAATGGAATCCAGAGTGATGGTTCTGTGGAAACGGGGAAGAACCCTATGGGTATAATACAATATAAGGTTCAAGGACCGGATGAATGGTCCACAGAGAATTTGGTGTGGAGATGGGAACTATAGGTGGATGTCGTTTCATCTCCTGGGGTTTGTTGTACCGGGAGGTTTAGCTGACAGTAGAATCTGGGATACACGAATATTGAAAGGTAAAGTGATATGATGGTGGGCCATAGGAATGAACCACATTAGACTGTAAATAAGGTGATTGAACAGAGAAGAAGTTGCAAGTCAGCTGAATGAGATGGCATAATTTGATTTGTTTAATTAGTAATGCAGTAGAGTATTGATAACATTAAATTGAGACCCTATAACTTTCTGAGTTTTGGAAAGGGACCAGAGAACGAAGGAAATAAAGTGGGAATCTGGAATTACTGATTAATTGTAGATAAGATAGAAACCTGAGGGCTTAACAATTATGTTAAGGGATTAGGCATTGAATGTGCAACATTTGGGATATCAAGGGAAGTGTATTCTTTGATGTGACAGTCACGGTATTGGATGCTGGAGTATAGCTAAAGTGACAGGGCATAGGACCTGGTAAGATAAAAGTAAAGAATTGGAAGTTAGTGGATACTGCGATTCAGTTTTGCTTCAGAGAAAAACCAAAGAGGATGTTGGAATTCTTAAGGCAAGGATGTCCGCCTATCTAAAAGTATATAGGAACCTATAAACTGTTAACCTTGGAGTACGGGGTTCCAGGATGAGAGATTTGTATCCCTCCAAGTTGGACAGTGAGAAAGAGTATGATAGTTGGGAAAGAAAGAAGGGTTCTAACTCCCGATTCGACAAGAGTTTTAAGGTTGTAACAAGGGTTTGGCCAAGGGCCTATAAACTGATCCCACCCTGGTAAGGGTGATGATTCATAAGTATTTCTGGCAGTGACAACAAATCAATGAAGAGATCGTTGGGAACTAACAGACTCTGGAATTACAGCGGATCTAGTGTGCAAGTAAAAGTTAAAGGAAGTACAGATATTAGTCACGATCTTATGAAACGATATGGTTACTCAAGTTTGAGTATTATCGAAGATTAAGAGTAAGGACATTGGACCTTGGGAATTGTCGTCAAAGGTATGAGGTTTACTGTTTGACGTGTTCAAGTAAATTTCGAGGATGAAATTATTATAAGGAGGGGATAGTTGTAACGACCCAAAATTACTATTAAGGCTAAAGAGCCTTGATTAGTGTGCCGGGAGGGCATAATTGGAGGTTAAGAGAATTAATGGTAAGAAAGCATGAATATGGATATTGGATAAGTAGGTGAGCCCCGTTTGGCTGGTAAGGGCATGATTGTAATTTTGGCCCGTTAAGGCGTAAACGTGATTCTGTGTGATAAAATTGTTGAGACCACATTATTATGTGGATAGGTGGATATATATATATATGCATATGTGTGTGTTTGTAGCTTTCGGCACGAGGCGATCCTAGAGCTTGATAGCGGGAGAAGTCACAAAGGGGTTTAACAATTGACTTTGGACAAGTCAGGGGTGTTTTAGGTATCAGGTAGTTATTTAGACTATCGGGTTATGAAAATAAATATATGGAGATATATTTAAGGTTAGGAAGTCTTAGTGTGAATATTGGGGAATTTTACCATTTTGCCCTCGGGGACGTTTCCGGTACCCCGAGGCTCGGGATTGACTTAACGGGATAAATGATAGACTTAGTTAAAAAAGAAGCTAGTGGAAAGGAAGATTAGACCGAATTTCATTCTCTCTCCCTCTTCTCTCTCAAGGGAACTAGAAAAAAACACAAGGAAAACAGAGGAAACTTGGAGGATTTGGGCTGGGATTTCAAAGGGTTTCAGTGGGGATCTAAAAGCTTAGCTCAAGGATTATCCAAGGAACATTTAATCAAAGCCAAGGTGAGAATCAAACTGTATTTTTGAGGTTAGAAGCTCTGAGTTTTTCTGAGTAGTAAGATAATTATAACTTTGATGTTTAAGGTTGAATTGAAGCTAGAGACATGGGAACTAGCTGGGATTCTGCTTAAAGAAAGGGTTCAGCTAAAGAGGTGAACTTTAATTTATGATTTAGAAGCTTAAATTTGAGTTCTGTATGGTTGGTTTTAGTGTTTAATGTTCTTGAGTTTCAGAGATTGAAATATGGATTGCAATGAGTTTTAGGTTGGGTTTTTTGTTGAATTATGATGTTAAAGTTGTCTTGAAAGTGTTGGGAATGATTGATATTGAAATAGGGAGCTTTGGTATGATTTTGGGTAAGGTTTGGAGGTTGGAAATGGTGGAAATTCTGGGTTCGAAGGGAAAAGTCGCGGCTCTATTCTAGAGCGCTGCGGCCCTAGGATGAAGATGAGCCCGGAGGGCTCGGCCAAGGGGGAGCGCCGCGGCGCCCAAGGCAAGGGCCGCGGCGCGTGTCTTCTTTTAGGGAGGGCCTTGGTTCTGTTTCAAGGGCAGGGTCGCGGCTAAGCTTTAGGGGCCGCAGCCCCTAGACGCATACTTGAACGTTCAAGGTTTTAAAGTATGGAGATCGAGCCTAGGGTGCTCGGGATCAATCTCACCACCGTTCTTGGTGGGATTCGACTTTCCGGAAGCTAGTTTTGTACATGAAAACCTATATGTGAATATTAATGGAATCCATTATCTTGGTTGTGACTAGGTGATAAGCTAGGGCTCGGGAATGGATCGCGCTCGGGGGTCATCCTTTCTAATTATAGCACTTGGAATCAAGGTAAGAAAATTGTACCTGTGTAGGTGGATAGGATGGGACTATGTGTTCCCTATATTTGAATGTATTGTTATGTGAATATGTTGGGATTAAGAGTTCCCTATAATTGTATAAGTGTCATGAGGTGGTATTATGCCACGGGGACAAGAGATAAGCGGCCTAAGGGTGCCGAAATCAATATTTGTGCACATGGCGCGGCTCGTACACTGGTATCCGAGGACAGCTTATTATTCACTGAGCTCGGTTAAGCTGGCCGGAGTCAGTGGGTATGTCACTGGGCTTGGCCTAAGTGAGCCAAAGGCAGTGAATTAAATAGAGGGTGCGGCCTGCGGGCATTAACCCTAGTTATTACTTGACATGTGTCTATTGTGGATTATTGTCTATGATTTGATGAATGTTTGGAGCTGAATTATTGGTTAATGACCAGTGTGCAACCTTGAATGTATTTTATAGCTTGATGGAACTGATTAATGCTTTGTGATTATTGGATTATGATCTGCGGACTGTTTAGCCGCTAATACTGTTATGTTATGATATTATGTTTTCTTGCTGGGCTTCGGCTCACGGGTGCTACATGGTGCAGGTAAGGCAAGTTTACCATGGGTTGGAGAGCTCTGGGGGCGAGGTGTACATTGTCAGCTGCTCGGCCACCACGATCGAGGATTTGTACAGGGACGGGGACCTAAAACGTATATTTTGCCATTAGAGTGGCTGGGTTACTTATTTGTGATTAAGAATTTTGTATTTACGTCATTTAAACCCTGATTTGGGATCCCATGTATTAAACATCTGTTTTTAATAAAATATAATCGTTTGTAACCAAAATTCTTTTTAACCTAATCTGTTTGTGTCATTAGAAACACATTTCGAATTGAATGACTTGATTATCAAGTCTTGCACTATTTCAAACGCACAGCGTAGCGGTCTTGGTTATCCAGGGCGTTACACTTGGTATGCTGATATTGTTAATTATTTGGTCACTAAAGAAATACCATCTCATTGGTCTAAGCATGATAAATCTAAATTTTATTTTGAGGTGAAATTTTTTATTTGGGATGATCTTTACTTGTTTAAATACTGCCCTGATCAAATAATTAGACGATGCATTCCAAATTGTGACCAATCTAAAATCATATCTTTTTGTCACGATCATGCATGTGGAGGACATTTTAGTAGTAAGAAAACAGCTGCTAAAGTTTTACAATGTGGTTTTTATTGGCCTACTATCTTTCATGATACAAATGTTTATTGTAAAGCTTGTGAACGTTTCCAAAAGTTAGGAAGTTTAACTAAAAGAAACATGATGCCTTTAAATCTTATTCTTATTATTGGCATATTTGATGTTTGGGGCATTGATTTTATGAGACCATTTCCTAACTCTTTTGGTAATTTTTATATTCTTGTTGGAGTTAATTATTTGTCTAAATGGGTTGAAGCTATAGCATGCCACACTAATGACCACAAAGTTGTGCTTCGGTTTTTTAAAGAAAATATATTTTCCTGTTTTGGTTCACCACGTGCTATCATTAGTGATAACGGTACACACTTTTGTAATAAAACATTTGAACATTTGATGAAACAATATGACATTACACATAAAGTCTCAACACCATATCACCCACAAACTAGTGGTCAAGTCGAAGTGTCTAATAGGGAAGTTAAGCACATTTTAGAAAAAACTGTGAATCCAACTAGGAAAGATTGGTCCTTAAGACTCACTGATGCATTTTGGGCGTATCGTACCGCGTACAAAACGCTCATTGGCATGTCCCCCTACAGACTTGTGTATGGGAAGGCGTGTCACTTACCTGTTGAGTTAGAACATAGAGCCTTTTGGGCTATTAAGCAATTAAATTTTTCTTTAGACATGGCAGGTGAAAAATGAAAGCTTCAACTAAATGAACTAGACGATATTAGGAATGATGCATATAACTATTCAAAAAAGTATAAGGATTGTATGAAATTTTACCATAATAAAAATATTTTGAGAAAAGATTTTTCTCCACGTCAGGAGGTCCTTTTATACAACTCTCGTTTGCATTTATTCCCAGGAAAGTTACGCTCTAGGTGGTCCAGCCCTTACATTGTTCGTATTGTTTTTCCACATGGAGCTATTGAAGTTCAAAATCCTAAAAATGGTGATATATTTAAAGTGAATGGACAAAAATTAAAACCATTTTTAGAATTGAAAACCAATGAAGTGGATGAGATCCTCCTTGAGGACCCTGTGTTACCATGCTCTTTGATTCCTATTTGATCCTGATAACTGGTGTTTTATTCACTTTGTTTGTTTTATGTGTGATTTAATATTTTCTTGTTGTATCTTTTACTCTCTTAGCGATGCACCATATCGAGGTACGACCATTCTAAACTCTAAAATCTTGTCAATTTTAATTTCTATTTATATTTTGATACATTGAGGACAACGCTTAAATTAAGTTTGGGGGTATCGAGTTTATATGTTTATTATCATTAAGGAGAGTATGATTTGTTGTGTTTATGTTTTGTGTTAATTTTTGTTTTTATTTATATTTGTTTGAAAAAAAAAACTTTATTAATTTTTGTGTTTGTTGAAAAAAAAAGATATTTATATATATTTATTTATTTTGTTGTCTTGTTAAAAAATCAATTTTTTTTTAAATTGTTCATTTTCATAAAAATTGAAAAAATAAAAAATAAAAAATTGGTGATACTTTTTCATTTTCAATGATAAAAATCTTGATTGAGCTTGAGTTTAGTTTTCTTAAAAATATGAATAATTTTTAAGCTTTGTTTTTAATTATAGGGTCAATTTTGCTTATAACAAAAATTACATTTTTCATAACAAGAACACTCTTATTTTCTATAATTTTAATGAAAACCTCTTTTTAAAGAAAAATTGACAATTTAATTAATTACATAAGCTTAACTTTTATTCATAATAATTTTTTAGAATTATTTTCATTGTGAAATTTTTGAGAAAATCCTTTTTATATCACCAATGAAAAAAATGTGTGTTTTAATTTTTCTTTTGCTTGAGGACTAGCACAACTTAAGTTTGGGGGTGTGATAACCCTACAAAATAGAGTTATTTTATCATATTTTATATGCTAATTGTTGCTTAGTTCTTGAAATTTTAATTAATTTATTATGTTTTTAAATAATTTTGAGTTTATTAGTCTTATCATGATTTTATATACTTTTGTCTGTTTTTATAGTTATTTTATTATAATATGTTATAGTTTAATTATTTAAAATTAGTATTTTTAGATTAAAAGTTAAAAAATGTAATTTTATTGAAGTTAATTGCCAAAGTAAATTAAATTTTAATTAATATTTTCGTGGATTTAATATGGTTTATTTTATAATTGAAAATATTTGATTATAATTTAATGTTTACTTATTTTTGTAACGTCCTACCTCCTTAGAGCCGTTACTAAGTGAGTTTAAAACATGCATTTTACTCGCTAATAGAGGTTTTAAGGTAAATGTGTAATTAAATCATAAACAGAGACATAAACTTTGAAAATAATTCCATTTACTGAAATTCATAAGACAATTAACATTTGGGATCCCAAAATACTGTTTATAAATATTTACAACTCAAAATATATTTAAAGTCGACTAAACGACAAAATAAGATTCTTTACAAACAACTTCCAAAAATACCCCTGGCCGTGGCGGCCAGGCAGACCAGACATGTACGCGTCGCGTCGCGTAACGCTCTCCATACTCATGATCGGTTGACTTTCTCCTTGCCCTTACCTGCACTACAGAGCACCCGTAGGCCGAAGCCCAGCAAGAAAACTCCACAAACACGGATAACATACACATACGAACCATTTAGCATATAACCAATTTGTCTATAAACTAAACACATACGACCATGCCGTCTCAGGCGCTTACCAGGCCCTGAGTTGCGGTCTACACCGTAAGGATATCCCAGGTATCCTTTAGGGTCTTACCCTGGCAACTCGCACTCCGCGTGCTAAACGTTGCTCCCGGCCCCTTTCCGTTCTCGGCCTTTGCCGTTCCCGGCCTTTGCCGTTCCCGGCCTTTGCTGTTCTCGGCCTTCGCCGTTCCCGGCCCTAGCCGATCATTCACATATATACATACACAACATAATTTAAACATAACTAAAACATTACTAACTTATTCAATGGGCTACACCCAACACATAATCATATAGGGTCGTGGCCTGCAACACAATTATGGGGCCTCGCCCTGCTCTATGGGTACAACAGTTTTCTTACCTGTGTCCCGAGCTTCCTGAGCACTGAACCCTCGAGCACGGTCCTCTAGTCCGAGCCTCTCCAAGAACCTAGTCACAACACACAATAGCATCCCCATTACTAACCAATTCATAAGCGTCTCCCGAAACCAAAACCGATCCCTCGGGACCTCCTGGAACCCCACACAAAGTGGCGGAAGCGTCCCCCGAGCCCCCTGGGCAAAAGCCTAAAAACCACAATTTTCCCCTGCTCAGAAATAGCCTAGCGCTGCGGCGCCCAGAAAGGCCCCCGTCCACTGATGCAGCCTAGCGCCGTGGCGCAAAAGAACAGGGCCGCGACGCCCCTTCACAAACCTAGAAATCTGGGTTTCTCCAAATGTTTTCCCCGAGCCAAAACACTCCCAAATCACTACCAAGACTTACCTAAGTCCCAAATTCAATTCAAAACCCCACATAGACCATCTAACAACTAAAAAAAATCAAGAATAAGCTCAATCACACATTCAAACCTACAATTTACAATTTGGTTTAAAACTTCAGAAACTTAAACCAAGCCTTTCAAAACTTAAACCAGAACTTATAAAACTTAAACCATCCCTCAGAATTCTTAAACCACACCAGCAATCGACCAAACAGAGATGCATGAAACTCTTACCTCAAATGGAGATTCGACCCTGGGCTGCTTTCCCAATCAAATTCCAAGCTTAATTCAACAAAATTCAAGCTGAACCTAACCACAATTTATCCCAAGAATTCACCAAACAAACACACACAATTCAATTCTCAAACCATGATATTCTTAGCTGAAATCCACACATAATTTCACAGAATTCTCTTACCTCAATATGTAGAGCAATCCTCTAAGTTTTCTGGCCTCAATTCCCTTCTTGATCCCACAGAAATTCAGAGATTCCTCTCCTTCCCTCCTGTCTTTCCCTAGTTTCCTCTAGAGCTCCTAAAGCCAAGCTCTTGCATAAACACAAGGATAGGTACGTTCTAGCCTTTCCCCTCAGCCAAGGTTATCTATAACCAAGCCAAAAGACCCATTTTCCCTGCCATCTAACTCTCTTTCTATCTAAACCTCAAGGGCAGCCTAGACCTTTCCTATTTTTTTACATAAATACCACTTCCTCACTTAAAGTAACTATCCTCAATGGTTACTTATGGTTACCCAAGTTACCAAAATGTCACTAACCATTACTTACAAATTCCCAAACTCAAGTTATAATATTCCCAAAATACCCCTAGGCTCCTCCCGAGCCGGGTATTTAATCCTGTTGTGACTTTAAGCGAAATGGCTCTCTAGGACCGTCTCGGAGCGTGCATCACAAATAAATCACAATTATATCAACAATATCACATATATTACATTTATGCCCTCGACGGGCTAAGATTACCAATTTTCCCCTAACAACCAAATGGGGCCCACATGCATATTTATTTCACCTAAACATGCATTCTAACCACATATTCATTAAATTCACATAAATTAATACGGTATAACAATTATTGCCCTCCAGGCACACTAATCAGGGCTCCAAGCCTTATTAGCAAATTTGGGTCGCTACAATTTTGCAAGATGAACTTTGCATTTTTTTTTGTTATGCTTGAAAAGCCAAGAAAAATGAAGAAAAGAATATGGCAAAGCTGAAAAAGAAAAGATCTAAAATGCCATTTTTCCGAAGCCCACATAGTTTCTGCCTCCACTTGGGCCACCCTGCACAAGCCCAGCCGAAACCTCCTGCCCAGCCAAGCATCACAGCTGCACCCTTGGGCCCGCCTCTGCCCATCTCGGCCCACGGCTCCTGCCAGATCACAGCCAGCCATTCGGGCCTCATTCCTTCAGCAGCCCACTCGGGCCTGCCACCAGAGGCTCCTCCATTCGGCCCAACGTGAGCACCCCCTGGCCCAACAGTCCCACGCCTCACCCATCAATTTATCTCCTCAGCACATGCCGAAGCACCCTTCCACCAATGCCCCTAGGCCTTCATTCGGCCCTGCCTATCCCAGCCACCAATAACCACCTTTGTAATTTTCCTTGAGCCCATAAATAGCTCATTTGTACCCATTGTCCCCTATGTCCAAAATGCCAACTTTTTACCCATTTTTCTACACATTTTCACCACAACATCATCATTACACCCTATAATTTACCTTCTACATACCATATTTATTTTATTTAATTAATCTAATCAATATAATTAATTTAAATTGATTATTTTAATAATCTCATTTTGGCTATAAATATGGAATTTCAAGACCATTTGGGGTGTTTAATATTTTGGTTACCATTTTCTCTCTTCCATTTTGGGCTTTTCAAGAGCATTCTCAAGTATGTATTTCATGTATTTTGTAATTTCTAGTCTAGTTATGTGCTTCTAATCTTTTTCATAAGATTATTAAGATTATGATGAAGCAACTTGTAACTAGATAATATTTATGTTGTATGTTGATTTCCCTTGTAATGCAACAAAGTTTATGGATTTTTCTTCTTCATATATGTCTTTCATCTTTAATATCTCATATTTTGGATTGCTAGATAATATGCACTTTGTTCTTCATTTTGCAAAAACATAATATTCTTTGTGTAAGATGTGTCATTAAATTATACACATCCATGCTTAGAACAAAAATATTATGTTTTGCCTTATAAATAATATTATTTGATTTTTTTTTTCATTAGATTGATTCACATTAAATACTTTGAAATTATAATTTTTGAAAAGTGAAGAAAAATCCTATCTTTTCATAAGTAATTTGTGCTTAAAATAATAAATCTATTTGGAAAATAGATAGTTTGATTTATTTTAACTATCACTAAAACTTGGGAATCAATATACTAATAAATATTATTAAACTTACATTTTGTAGATTCTAGTATCTTAATATTCTTTCCTTTTACCACTTATTTTCAAATCATTATTGGTTTATTTTTATTCTCTTAAATAGCTTTGTTTTCAATCTTTTATTTTATGTTCATAACATTAAAACTCATCAATCTTTGGAGCTAGGTTAGAATTTATTAATTTTGGTTTAAAATAGTTTTCTTTTTTATTTTAGAAAACTCCTTTGGATTCGATCTCGTGCTTACATGAACACTATATTCCATATTCGATTCGTGCGCTTGCGAGTATAAATTTTTAAAAATACCCGTTTTGGGTCCATCATAAATCTGAGAGTATACAAAAATAATATAAAAGAACACAATGGTTTTACATTGTTAAGGCTATAAAAGAGCCCTAGTCCACGAGTCTATGGTATTTAGTGAGCTTGAAGCTTGTTTTAGCAAGGTTCAATGGTAGTTCTCAGGCAACGTATATATTGCACTATGTTATAGAGTCTCTCTCTCTAAAAATATGAACCCGTTACATGGAGATACTTCAGTCCTATTTATAGAGGCTGGGATTATGAATATTAATCATATACCTTAATACAAATCCCCCCATTCTAGGGTGTTAATGTTGAATTAATATAAAAAAAGATACACTAAATAGAGACTACGGCCCAGGCAGATTGCATGGGGCCCATTGCAGAAAGAGGTGTACCAACTTTATGGGCAACATATCTCTGACTATCAGGGTGCGGCGCAGTTTTACCCATGTCAAGCAACATTATGGGAAATGTTGATTGTCAAGGGTACGAACTCGACACCACTAATCGAGGCTCACCAAAAGTTATCAGATGATTCTCTGGTGGGCCACACCCACAGTGACTGACTCCTGGCATCAACTCTAGGTCCTAGGAACAGAATCCAGGACCTAAGGAATAGCAAGTGAATAGGGCCTCTCAGGACGTGACCTTACCTAGAGACATCCTCTCCTCGAGGACAGGCCTCGGGGCGTGGCCTCACTCGGAGACATTCATGACTTGGAGATTGGCTTGGGACGTTGCCTCACCTAGAGACATCCTTGCCTCGAGTGAAGACCTCAGGGCATGGCCTCACTTGGAGACATCCACGACTTCGCCGGACTGGATTTAATGGAAGAGCTCATGCTTTGAGAACTTCAAGACTTATCACTAATTACTCCTAATTGCCATGTGTCAGGTGGCCAAAACATGGATAACATGCCTATTTGTCATCTATATAACAATTAATAAAAGGTTTGATTGAGCCCCAAATTAAATAAAAATAAAAAATTGAATTTCTGAACTTTTATTGATGCAAAAATACCTTTCCTGGTAAAAGCGACTTTTGCTAGCACAATACCCAAACACACCGGGAAAAGTCTAAGTAGGAAAAATCACACCTTAAAAATTTAAATGCCTCATGGAAAAAAAATTCTCAACGTGTTTCACCTAACATGCATGCAAAAGTTGCACATTTTTGTTACCGTTAGAGCTTTTACCAACGTGTTAGGTGAAATGCACCAAGAAATGTCCACTTTAATGTTTGGTAGGTGGGGAGACTTTTTCGGTGTATTTCAATGCGTAGGGTTTTCATTTAATGAAACGACGTGGTTTTGCACTAGGGTTTTCTAGTTTACTTTTGTCATCACAAATATTTATTTTGTCAATGCATCAAAATACGCCGACAAAAGTTTAGCGATATACCAGTGCCTCTGGTTAATTCTTTTCCACTTTTATTTTTCTCCTTCTCCCACCCTATTCGAACTCTCCATCACCTCTCTCTCTCTCTCTATTTGAGACTCTCACTCCCACCATCTCTCTTTCACTACGACACTCTCTCTTAGACCGACACTTTGTTTCACCATCACACCTTTGACTTGCATTTGAGTCTCCATCGCACACCACCTCCACTCCCACAAGTCTCATCGTCGCTTTCACGATGCACATCTTTGAATCTGAAGGTGTGTTCAACATTTTTAATTTTTTTATGTAAATTTAAACCTTAATTTTTGTTTGTATTATAAATGTCTCTCATGGTTAGTATTTTTTGTTTGTCCTCCAAAGGCACTTATTTTCATATCTGAGGAAATTCTATAGGGGCAGGTTAGTAATTTTTTTTGTAACAAATAGAAATTGTGTAATATGGGTTTGTGGTGAGTGTCAAAAATCAGATTGATAAATTCTATGAAATTTATATATTTATGTTAGACATTTTGTGTAAAAATTATTTATTTAGATTTTTTATGATAAAAGAATCAGATTTGAAATAAAATAGAAAGATCAAATTTAATTATATTTTTGATAAAATATAAATTATTAATGTAAATTTTTTGAAATGGGTAATAAAATTAAATAAATAAAAATTAATTTAATTATCATTAAATAACTATAGTTTGTTTAGTAAGATATAAAAAACAGAGATAATAAAATTATGGCTTAACATAGACAAATAATTAATTTAATTATGAATTAATAAAGTATGTGTTGAGTAGTAAGATAAAGAATTAATAATTATGTAAGTAAATAAATAAAAGTTTAATTTGTAAGAAATAAAAAATAAAGATAATAAAATTATGGCTTAATATAGACAACTAATTCATTTTGTTCTGTATTAATAAATTAAGTATTA
This sequence comes from Humulus lupulus, assembly GCF_963169125.1. NCBI lineage: Eukaryota > Viridiplantae > Streptophyta > Magnoliopsida > Rosales > Cannabaceae > Humulus > Humulus lupulus. The sequence goes on from NC_084793.1 coordinate 104,283,303, forward strand.
AATAGTAAGTTAAATAATTACAATTATAAATAAATTAGTATATTTTAAAATATAACATAATTTACTCCTAAGATATTAAATTTTTTTCCTAAGAAACCATAATTTACACACTTTTCTTTGGTGATGATAGATTTTTTGTTTTTATCAAAGATAGGATGTTAATATAGTGATAATTAGAGTCACAATCATGAAACTATGAATATATTTATTTTTTCTTTTTTACTCACTAAAATATTTAGACCAGTTCAAGGAGGGTGAAATAGTAAGGACTATAAAATTTATCTTTCCCTGAATTGTCCTACACAATTGTCCATGCGGATTGTTTGGGTTACTGTATGTCTATTTTGTTATTTATTGCTCATATATTGTTTCATTGGTAGAGGTTTCTGTATGCATCTCCTTTGTTCTCATAAGTATGTAGACTTATTATATGTTTGCACACTTAAGAGAATAGAGAGGAGGTGCTGCCAAAATTTTTACACCAATGAAACATTGCTATAACTTTAGATCACATTATATGCATGCAATAAGCCTGAATGGGATAGGTTATTACCCTTATATAAATGTTTTGAAAAAGTTGTTTGGGCACACACACATTTTGTGTATTCTTGATTTTTCCTTAATTTATTTTTTAAAGGATGCTGAGCGAAAAAAGCTAGATGGGTGCTAGGAATTGTTGGTCAAACGAATATAGAAATGGTGTGGGGAGTTTGTCGAAGTTGCTAAAAAATACCTTGATTATCAAGCTTTAAGTCATTGTTTGTGTAAGAAATGTTGGAATGTGCATTTCTAGAGCCCAAATTCAATCAGAACGCATTTATTCAACAATGATATCTAGCAGTCTTACACAAAATTGGATTACTATGGTGAGTTGCTAAGTAAAGAACCTGATGTAGTTATAGATTATGATGAAGATGAGATGGGAGACGAGATGACGGATGTGCTGGTTGATATTTTAGCACAAGATAGCACAAAATTGGAGTAAAGTAGCACTCCAATGGGAACCTTTAATGACTCCTGCACCCCCACCCCACCAAAACCAAGATGATGATAACCATTTTGACAAGTACGATAATTTGTTTAAAGAGATTTCAAGGGAGCTATACCCCGATTGTAGAAAGTATTCGACTTTGAACTTCTTGGTGAAGTTGATGCAATTGAAAGTAATTAATAAGTGGAGAAACCATTCCTAAGATGTGTTGCTTGATTTATTAGTCAATGCAATGCTTGAGGGGAAAAACTTACCAAATTTGCACTACAAGTCAAAAGCCAAGTTGCACAATATTGGATTAGGTTATGAGTCCATTAATGTTTGCAAACATGGTTGCACACTTTTTTGGAAAGAGAATGTGCATTTACGATTTGTCTTGGTTTGTGGAGTATGTCATTAGCAAGATAACTATGGTAAATGGAAGAAATTTGCACATAAGGTAATGCCTTAGTTAATTTCCATTCACACTGAGATTGAAAAGGTTATATAATTGTTAATGTATTGTTAAGGATAAAAGGTGGCATTAATGTAAGAAGTCTAAGGAACGGAGTGTGATGAGACACCCTGCCAATGGTAGGGCGTGGAAACACTTTGATGTGTTGTACCCATCTTATGCAACATATCCTAAAAATGTAATATTGGGATTGGCTACAAAGGGTTTTGATCCATGTGTTAACATGATCAACTTTTACAGCATGTAGCCTATTATCTTGGCCCCTTACAACTTCCTACTATAGAAGTGCATGAAACCACTGTTTGTAACTTTGTCTCTTTTGATTCTAGGTTCCTCTGCACCTGGAAAAGATATTGACTTGTATATGAGGCATTTAGTTGAGGAGTTAGAAGAATTTTGGGAGAATGGTGTCGAAATGTGAGATGCTTACAACAGTTCTTCATTCACTATTCATGGGACATTCTTGTCAACTATTAATAATTATCCAGCTTATGCTTTGATATCTAGTTGGAGTACAAAAGGGTATAAGGCATGTGCTACATGAAATGAGGAAACTCGTTCCATAGGAATTCGAAGTAAAAATTCATATATTGGGTATAGACGGTTCTTGATATGAACCATGAATGGAATGATAAATGTACCTTATTTGATGGTAACAAAGAACATAGGCCCTCGCTGAAAGAATATTCAGGGGACGATATCTTAAAATTATTACAAAGTTTTAAAATTTGACAACCAGGTAAAAACAAATAATTTGGTGGTGTGAAGCATAAATGGACTCCAACTGAGTTTAAGTGGTTAAAGAGAAGCATAACCTGAACTTATTACTTAGGCATAACCTGAACTTATTACTTAGGCATAACCTGACCGTAATGCATATTGATAATATTGTCTATGAGAATGGCTTGGGTACTCTATTAAGTATTGATGGAGAATCTAAAGATACTAATAAAGCATGACTTGATCTAACTTATATGAAAATTTGAAAATTTTATAATGATGGGAACAAGCGGAAGAAACCTCGTGCGAGTTTGACACTCAATGTCAAAGAGCGTCAAAAATATTATGAATTTGTGAAATCAGTGAAATTTCTAGAGGGTTTTGCATCAAACTTATTAAAGAATGTAAATATTCACAATGTTAAGATTTTTGGGCTTAAATCTCACAATTGTCATGTGTGTTTCAATGGTTGTTGCCCGCTCGAATCAGAACGTACTTGGGAGTAGAAGTTCATAGGAGAATTAACAAGTTATGTGTCTTTTTCCAGCAACTTTATTCTAGGACTTTGAATGTTAAGGATCTCAAGAAGGTGAAGGAAGACACTATATCCATTTTGTGCAACTTAGAAATGATTTTCCCTTTTGCATTATAATTTTTTAAAAATTTTAAAATTTTCATTATAGGAAAAATTTATTTATCCATTGGATGATCCCATAATTTTGAATCAAATGGAAGAGCTCATGATGAAGTATTTGTCTGACTAGCGATATTACATGAAGCAACACTAGACTGAGGTTGGGGGAATAGGGGACAATGAGAAGGCAAAGACACAACCAACCTATTACACCCAAATTTTGAGATTAAATAGACAGCCTCGAAATTTAGTTTCAAAAAGGATAAGATCAAGATTAACAAGTATTAGCAGTACACTTGTACAAATTGTCGAATTGTTCTGGATCTGTTATCAGTGCTCGAGCATGAGCTGCAACGTTCGAGCATAAGGTGCAAGCTCGAAGATACCAACCTTCTCTGAGGAATGAGTTTGACCAAATTAGTGAATGAGGAGGAGGTAACAACTGGAATGATGACCTCGAAGCTTGGATAGTCTTGAAAGCCCGTTAACACAACGATCGAGCTCAATGACGTGTTTACCACACAGAAAAGCTATTAGGAAATCCCTATTCCGTAGGGATTCTTTAAAATTGTGTATTGAATCTTTATTATTATGGGATATTATGTAATTAACGCATTTAATTTGTATTATTAATGCAGATATTTATTTGGATTTAAACACTTGATTTTAAGTTCCCTGAATTAGGGGAAGATATTCCTACAACAAGGTCAATAAATAGCCTGGAGTAGGTCATTTGTAAGGATGCACAATATTATACTGAGAAGAAACTTTGTAAAATTGCTTTCATTCGAAGCTTTGAGAGAGTGTTCATAATAACAGTGACTTGGGGATGTAGGCAAATTTGAACTGCTGAACCATGTAAAATTCCTGAATTCTTCTATTTTTTCTAAATCATTGCTTATTGATCTACATAATTAAGTTGACGAAAAACGGTGTCAATAATTTGCTGCTTTCATTGAGAGCATTAAGAAAATCTTTTTATTATTTAATAAAAACCTCCTATGCAACATCAATGGCCGCCTTAAACATCCCTGGAACTAGTGGGTGGCCATTACCCCAAATCCTTGAGAAGCATACTCTTTAGACTGAGATTCACCCTCGAAGGCCTGGGAAGTAGGCCATGATTGATCAGAGCCCCGATGAGGGGAGTGCATCATTGGCCTTAAGGGGGAGACTTATTCAGACCCCCATGCCTAATGAAGACTTATATTATAATACCAAAAGATACATACCAATCATGGCATTGTAAAATCTCAGATTGTGTGAACAGCTGGTTGAGGCTACATGGGGAAACGAGGAATTGGTGAGGCAAGTGGTTGAAGTATAGGTACCACCCCAAAGGACTAGAGGATAACACTAAGGGAGTACAACTACCAGGATGGTCGAGCAAAGGGCCTAATAGGCTCAACCGAGGCCCAGGAAAAACATCGGGAACGATTGACCTAGAAAAAATGCTCAAAACCTACCTAGGAACAATCCTCAAAGAAATTCCTCTACTGGAACTGGGAATAACTGAGCTCATTTGATATCTCAGAATGATAACCCATAACCTGTCAGGAACAACCCGAAGCCTGTTTGAGCCAACTCTAGACCTTCCACACCAAATAACGGGAGGCCACTGCCCTCACCAGTAAGGCTTCCACCCTCTCAAATAAGACATCCCTCTTTAGCACGAGAGGCACCCAGCAAGTTCCCATTGGGAATCAAGCAGGGGATCTGGCACCTCAGAGGCCCTCTCAGAGTACTCAAATTGGGAGCTGAGATAGAAACCATAGGGCTCGACCTGAGAATGGGGGTGAACATAAGGCCCCACGAGAGGCTCATCGGCGTCATCGAGTACCTCCATCGTCCAAAAGTCGTATGTCAGGGTCACAAACGATTGGGGTGAGATTGCAAGCAGAAAACCCACCACGTAATAATCGAGCTTTGCAACAACAACAACCAGAGAGGAATGTTAGCTTCCTTAGTGGAAGTCTGGACCTTAGTCGGTCAGTCAGTGTGTATAACACCGAGGCCAAAAACAATGGGAATTATTAGAATGAATATCTTATCTTTGAGATCATCAAAATCGGAACAGGGGCAGTCTAATCTGCCAAACCCGAACTTATGGACACACCAAAATAACCGAAGAAATCCTTTGCAGCCAGTGCATGGGAATCTGTATAACCTTGTACTATGATAAGGAGTTGGAGATCTTACGAACAACAACTTTCTACCATTAATGAAAGCACCCCCTCCGGTGGATTTGGTCCAAGAAAGGATCAACCATCTTGAAAAGGCATTCAGGCTTCTTCAAGAGGGAAAAAATTAGGAGAAGGCTTACGAATACGACGAGGAGCTCGAGCCTTTTGCTCCTCATATCTCAAACACCCCATTTCCTCATGGCTTCAAAATACCCCATGTGGCACCCTACGATGGTACTTTCGACCCAGGCAGGCACATGAGTATGTTTAATACAGTAATGCGAGTAGCAATGTTGGATACGAGCTAAGATGGATGCTCTTTCTGACCACACTCAATGGACCAGCAAAAAAATGGTTTGAAAAGTTCCAGAGACACTCGATCTTGTCATGGGAACAACTGTCTTTAGAATTCAAGAAGTAGCTCCAGGCAGTGAAAAGTATCAAGCCCGAGGCCTCAACATTGACAAATGCTAGGCAGCAGCAGCTAGGTGAGTCATTAAAAAGTTACCTGGCGAGATTCAACATAGAAGTGGCACGAGCTCGAAATGTCTATAACAGTGGTCATCTTATGGGGGCTAGAGTATTTCTAGGGAGTCCCCTTTGGGACAACGCTCAAAGAAAATCCATGAGGATGATATTCAAGTTCAATTGCCGGGTTTTTCAATGTAGAATATCGAGGTAGAAACTCAAGCTGACCCCTCAGCCCATAATAACTACAATAACAAACGTCAACTCAGCCACCCCCTTGACTACGCCCTCTGCATCACGACTCCATGAGATAACCTTTCCAAAAGAAATAAGAATGAAGGGAACAACTCGAAGGCTGACATGGGTAAGAAGAAAAAAGGAGAAAAATACTTCTCCATTTACACAGTTTATACCGAGCTCACAGATACTCGGGAGCACGTTTTTGTCGCAAACGAAAATCAGGTCCCTTTCAGACGACCTAATCCGATGCGAATCTAGAAGTCCAAGAGATATGCCAAATTTTTTTATAGATTTCATAGGGACATTAGTCACACAACTGATGAATGCAGATAGTTAAAGGACGAGATCAAAGGTCTGATCTCGAGAGGATATTAGGCAGTATGTCCGAAACAGAATTTCGGTCAAAGCCTCGCTTGCATAGAAGGCAGCTCCTAAACAACCTACCCAACAAACTACGACCCCACATGCAAGGGAGGATAACTGACCTCCCCCAATTGATGGAGAAGATGTAAAAACCATTGCGATGGGACTGCATATCGCAGGGTTGGGTAGAAATGCACAAAAAGGTATGTTAATGAGCTCAAGATAGGGGATGGATCTCCAGAACCCCAAGCTCTGAAAAAAATAGGGTTGAGTCCCGACCCATTACATTCACTGAAGAAGATGATGCGCATGTCCAATTCCCTCATAATGACCCTTTGGTCATTACCTTTCAGATCGCTAATAAGAGGGTGCACCAAGTCTTGTCGATAATGGAAGCTCGGTCAACATCCTTTGTAAGGCAACCCTGGAAGGAATGGGACCCTCCATTCGAGACCTAAAGGCCTGTGCGACAATGTTGTATGAGTTTTCAGGAGAAGGAATAACCAGTACGGGATCTATCGAGCTCCCGGTAACCTTGGGAGACTATCCAGTCTCAATAACCAAGATCTTGGAGTTTAGCGTAGTATACACCCCATCAGCCTACAATGTACTGCTCGGGTGACCAACCTTGATTTGGATGGGGTAGTTACATCTGTGAGGCACCTGGCTATAAAGTTCCCAACCCCCAGTGGCATTGGGACGCTGAAAGGTGACCAGCTGGCTGCTCGAGAATGCTACAACATCTTCATGAGGGGAAAGAGCCACACAAGTGCACATGCACTGGTGGTCATTCAAGAGATCAGCGAGACAGTGTATGAGGTTAAGGAATATATCAACCCCAAGATATAGGAGGACATGGCCGATATCAGTCCAATTGAAGAACTTGAGGACATTGAACTCGATGATAAAGAGACCTCTATGGTGGTTAAAATAGGGAAGAGCCTTCCAAAGGATGCGAGAGAGCAATTAATCCGCTTCCTAAGGGAAAACTAAGAATTGTTCACATGGTGACACTCAGATATGGTTGAGATCAGCCCACACATTATAAGCCATGCGTTGAACATAGACAAAGGCTTCCCACCTAAAAAACAGAAAATGAGGCTCCAAGATGATGAAAGGACGAAGGCTTTGAAAGAGGAGGTCGAGAGACCGAAAGGAAATTGGTTTATCTGGGATGCTTTCTATCCCGATTGGATAGCCAATCCGGTGTTAGTTCTGAAGCCCAATGGAAATTGGCAAACTTGCATTGATTATTCGAACCTCAACAAGGTATTTCCAAAGGATTTCTTTCCCCTACCTCATATCGATCAACTCATAGATGCAACCGCGTGTCACGACATTTTCTCATTGAGCGAAAGGTACGAAATAAATCATATTGATTTTATGAGAAAAAAAAGTACTAGGTCATTCATGGATGCATATTCTGGATATAACGAGATAGAAATGCATGCACCCGATAAGGAACATACGGGCTTCATGACCAATAAAGGTTTATATTGTTATAACGTGATGCCCTTTAGACTCAAGAACGTCGGGGCAACATATCAAATATTGGTAAATAGGATGTTTGCCAAGCAAATAAGGAATAACATGTAGGTATATGTGGTCGATATGCTGGTCAAGCCCAAGCATAACTATAACCATGTTGACGATTTTACAGAATGCTTTGCTATACTCCGAAAGTACAACATGAGACTTAACCCACAGAAGTGCTCATTTGGAGTTTCTTGGGGAAAGTTTCTCAGGTTCATAGTAAACGCTCGGGGGAAAGAGGCAAACCCAGATAAATTAAAGGCATTAATTGATATGCCTTCGCCTCAAAATCATAAAGATGTCCAGTGTTTAACTAAACGAATGGTGACCTTAAGTAGGTTCATATCGAAATCTAAAGACAAAAGCCTTCCGTTCTTTAATCTTTTGAGAGGAGGCATGAAATTTGAATGGCCAGATGAGTGCAAGCTCACCTTTCAAGCCCTTAAAAACCACCTTGCTGAACAACCAATCTTATCCAAACCAGTCACAGGGGAAATTTTGTACTTATACCTCACCACAACTGAGCATGCAATTAGCGCAGTAATTGTTCGGGAGGATAAGAAAGTACAAAAACATGTTTACTATGTCAGTAAAAGGTTACTGGGGGCAGAGTCGATATATCCATTAATGGAAAAAAACTAGCCTTGTGCTTGATACATGCATCTCAAAAACTTTGATCTTACTTCCCGGCGCATCCTATACACATATTGACTGATAAACCATTGAGATAGGTGTTGTCGAAACCTGAGGCATTCAGGAGATTGTAATAGTGGGCGGTCGAACTCGGACAATTCGAGGTCACATATCATCTGAGAACGACGATCGAAGGATATGCCTTGGCGGATTTCATAGTTGAATGTACAGGAATCACCAATGATGAAATCATAACTCCAGCCCGTGAGCTGTGGAGACTTTACGTAAATGGGTCTTCGAATGAGAATGGATGGGGGGTAAGAATTTTCTTAATCACTCTGACAAGAAATCATTTTCACTCAGCCTTGTGATTTGGCTTTGAAGCATCAAATTATGAGGTCGAATACGAAGCACTTTTAGAAGGACTTCGGATAGCTTTCGAGCTTAAGGGAAAAGCCATCCACAACTATAGTTATTCCCAATTGGTAGTCAACTAGGTCTTAGGAGAATACCAAGCTCGTGGAATTAAAATGGAAGCTTACTTGGAGAAGGTCAAAGTAGCAGTCGGGCAATTCGAATCTTACGCCATTGAATAAGTTCCCCGGGAGCAAAATGCGTATGCAGATGCTTTGGGTGGACTCACCACAACCAAGGAAGCAAATTCACTCAATGTAGTGTCGGTCAAATTTCTACCGATACCAAGCATAGTTGAGCCTAAAGAAGATGAAGTTAACATGATAGACTTCCAGCCTACCTGGATGACCCCCATAATAGACTACCACGAAACCGGGAGCCTCCCAGCAGACCCGAATGAGGCTAGAAAACTTATTTACAAGATACCAAGGTACAATATATGGGTGGGAAAATTGTATAGAGGCATGTATTCTATAACATTGTTAAGTTGTGTAACTCCACCCGAAGCCAGAAAAATCTTAGAAGAAATCCACGAAGGATTTTGCGGAGACCACACTAGGGGGCATAGTCTATCAAAAAAGATCTTTAGCCAAGGATACTTCTGACCTACGGCAAAAGCAAAATCGTTCGAATACATCATGCATTGTGACAAGTGTCAGTGGTTCACTTCAATCCCACAAGCACCCCGTGGCCATTCGCGGTATGGGGAATCAACCTCATAGGATCCCTATCAATAGGGAAAAGGGGAGTAAAATATGTCGTAGTTGCTGTTGATTGCCCCACTAAGTGGACTGAAGTTGAACCTTTGGCCACTATCACCTCAAAGAAAGTCTTAAACTTCATGGTAAATTATATAATATATAGATATGGGGTACTAAGGAAAATAGAGTCAGACAATGGAACCCAATTCGATAGCGAACTATTTACACAGTTCTGCGAAAAGAATGGGATAATAAGGAGTTGTTCCTCAATAGCTCATCCACAAGCATATGGTTAGGTCAAAGCTGTGAACAAGACTCTGAAGAGCTCCATTAAGAAAAGGCTCAAAGATTCTAAAGGAAAATGGCCAAAGGAATTACCACAAGTCCTATGGGCTTACACGACAGCAGCTTGAAATTTAGCAGGCCACACCCCCTTCTCCCTGGCTTATGGTTGCGAAGAAATGCTGCCCATTGAGGTCGAAATCCCAACAATCAGACGCAAGGCATACGACTAGACCTCAAACCAATCTCAGCTCGAAGAAACTCTAGACCTGATTGAAGTTAAACGAGAAGAAGCCCAACATAAAAACGATGCATATCAGCAAAGGGCCACAAGGTACTTCAATAAGAGGGTTTGAGACAGAAAATTTGGATTGAGAGATTTGGTGCTCAGACGTGTGTTTTTGGCCACACAAGTCCCCTCTGCAGGCGTGGTCGGGCCTAATTGGGAGGGACCTTACCAAATTGAATCCATTATTCGACCTGGTGTTTATAAACTAGCGAGATTAAACGGAGAATTGGTCCCACGAGCTTGGAATGGTGAACATCTACGACCTTATTACCAGTAATGTAGGAGTGATGTTTATTCAGTTGTAACCAAGCTTGTACTTAGTTCTTGCTTTTCATTAATAAAGTATTGATTTTTATTACAATTTTATATTTTTATCGTTATATTTTTTACAAACTCTCAAAATTCAATAACATAAGATTGCAATCATAGGATATTAAGGGGGCATAAGTGGTTTACAATCATACCATAAGCTAAAAAAAATATAACATCAATAAAAATAAAAATCAATAGCAGTGTATGGATTATTAAGCATACACGGATTAAACAAGTCTAGAACAAACCAGCAAACTCCAATCGACACAATTAAAAGTTGGAATTCTAGATAAATCAACAAAAGTCATGAGCCGAGACAAAGCTGGAAATTTTTGCAAACAAGATTTTATCTTGCAACCTCAAGACCATACTTGAGGATGAGGAAGAGTTACAATAGATAAGAAAAAAATAACTAGACTAACGACTTTATGTGCCAATAAGTATTTTTAATAAAAGTATGTGGTAAAAGTAGCATTCGATCTTGACACTAACGAAGTCGGAAAAGTGCAATCAAATGAACTATGTATGAATACATGGAAGCTCGAGCTTGAGCATGACAGTATTTGTATAAATAAACAAATATAAAAGCAAGCACTTTGTAGTATGCTTGAAATATTTTGAACTAGAAATATGCATAAGGATTTCGAGAAAGAGATTTAAGCATTCAAAAAAACTATCACTAAAATATAAACTTGTCATTTAAGTGTTTTTTCCCGAAGGGAATCAAAAAGAATTAATTACAAAATAAAATATAAGGGATGCAACCCTTGTAAGACATTGATCATTTCTTAATGGCAGGAATAGACTCAGCCTCTTCGTCCTTCTCCTCTTCAATGCCACCCTCCAAGGAGGTGCCCGTTATCTCCTCTTCAGCCAATCGAGCCATCCACTTGGTCAGGAACTCCTCTTCCTTGTCCATAAGGAACAAGTTGTCCATCTCGGGATTCAACGACCACATCCTGTACATGGCTTGACTGGTGGCCGCTCCTTCTTGGCCTTGAATTCCTCAAGCTTTCATTTCTTCTCGTCCTCAAGGATTTCATAAGCAAAGCTCTTCTCCTCCTTCAGACGCTTGATCTCAGCCTTGGTATCATCGAAGTCAATTGTCCTGGTGTCGAGCTCTACCTTCAGATGACTAACATCAGCGTCTAAAGAAGTGAGCTTAGCCTGGGAGGCTCTGAGGGCATCCTCAGCCTTGGCTTAGGCCTCCCTGGCCTCTCATAGTGAGGTTTCAGCTCTAGCTTGGGCCTCCTTGGCCTCTTTGAGCAAGCCCTATGCTTTAGTCATGGATCCCTTTGCCTCCTTTAGGTCGTCCAAGACCTGGATCGAGCTTGGTGGGCATCATTGACCAACTTCTCAATAGCTGCTACCTTTGAGGATAAGAGGGAGCACTAGCGTATGAACCCAAAGAGAGTATGAAAGGCAAAATAGTGACAGTTACATAATGGAAAAATAACTGAAAATGAAGGGAAAAGTGGAGCAGACTTACAAAGACTCCGAGCTCTAAGGTCTAGTGGAAGAGGGTCATTGTGTTGTCTCCCTTCTAGAACCTCCACACATTAGAGCCGAGGTTACTACACAGCTGGCCTGTCCGCAACAACAAATCTGAGCATAAGTCGGCCCCTAAATCCCTAGCCTCATTTTCCATGGGATACTCTGGCATGTGGGGCACGGTGCAAAACTTACGGACCACAATGGGATATGGAGCGCCAGTTGTTTTCGAGGCAGGAAGATCTATGATGTTCTTACCTTTGTCCTTGACGTGGACCATGCAGGGAGGAGGAGGAGGAGGAGTCTTCTTTCTTTGGGGAGAAGGTACTATAGTTTTGGGCTTGTCCATGGCAGTCTTCGAGGTCACAAGAGAGGCATCCTCAGCCACCTCCATAACTTTGGGGTGGGGAGTGTTGGACTTATGATCGGTGGGTACAACCTTCGAGGTCGCTGAAAGAGGGACCTCAGTAACCCTTGCGGCCTTCTGAGGAAGGGTGCCCTTCTTCGAGGATGTTCGTCCTCGTTTGCTACCTCGGGCCTTGGGGGGCATCCCGAGGATGTTATCAAGTTTTGAGTCCATCTCGCTTGAAAAAGAGAAAACATTGATTATGTTTGGAAAAAAAATCTATATAAGTCTAATATTGAAAATGGTTAAGTACAAGGAACCTAACTGGAGGACTCCTTTGAGCTCGAGCTCGGGGTCCATGAAATCCCCCTATCTTTTGATGAGGCTAAGGGACTCCCCTCCTTAAAAGTAGGGGACATCCTTGAAAGGTCCCTATAGTCATTAGTCTCATATTGGACAGCTATCCCAGTCAAGATTTCATTTAAATAATATATTATTTGGTATTCCCCCAACCAACTATCGAACCTATTTACCTTAAGATCTACCCCTGACAAGACCATAAAATTGTTATGGGGATTCTTAAACAGGACTATGACATTGGGTTTCACTCTAATCAAGGTAGGAGACCACTTGGATAGGTCAAGCATGACTTTACCTCCATCAGACGATCTCATTGAGGCCTCGTCTTGTGCTTAATTACCTGAGCATGAGGGTTCGATGGAGCCGAGAATAGGGCCATGTGAGCTCAAACTCACGCACTTCCCCCTTGTAGGAAGCTTGACTGTTGGTAGTGGGATGTCTTCCCACATCACAAATTTGTGAATCTCGACATCGTCTGTAGTCTCGCCCTCTCCCAAGAGACCACACTGTCGGAGCCTATCCTCAGGAAGAAGGTAGTTGAGGGACCGACGACCATGTGGGAGCTTGAAAATTTCCTTCTGGTGGTTCTTCATGTCCTTAGTGGGTTGTGGAAAGTGAAAGTTGGCTGAGAAAATTGAATTGTGAGCTCGGAGTATAAAAAAGGAGAGGATTTAATTAAAGGGGTCAAAAAAAATTATGATGGTACTTACAGACTTATTGAAAATAATAGAATTTGGATAGAAATAGGACATTGGTCCAGAAGAAGATGGTCGTGATGTTGGGTGGATGATTAGGGATGTCCTCGAATATCCTTCTCTCCTTGGGATAGCTCGAAAGGTAGTAAAATCCATCTCCCTCGTGAGCTCGAGAAGGGTTACTCTTGAGGCAGAAGATGTACATGATCTCACATGTCGAAGGGCCATCCCAATTCATCTCGTGGTAGAGCGACCTTAGGGCTGGCATGACCTTATAAGAGTTGGACTGTAGTTGGAATGAGGCAATGACGACATAGTCGGTGAAGCTCTGGAAGTAGTCCTTTAGTGGCAGCAATGCCGCAACTCGCTTATATTCACGACTCCAGGCCGCGAGCTGGACTTTCTTGTCGGGATCATTTTCGCCTGGAGCAAAGTAGCTCCTTCCATCGGGATTGGGGGGCCAAGACACCAGTTTCCCTGTTAGCTTTAGCCTATGGCAAGCTAAGAGTTCTGAAATCTGTTTGGTAGAGATATTAGAACTCTGGTAGTGTTCAACATCGAAGAAAGAGTCATTCGAGGCAAGGGTGGAAGGGATTCTAGGGGCTGTGTGTTTGGTTGGTTGATTTGATGAGCCCTCCATGAAGCTGAATGAGAGTTCACCAGGGGAAAAGGCTATGGTGACCTTAGAATTGGGGTCGAGCGGGATTGGTCGGATCTCGAGGTCTAGGTTGGAATACATGGCAAACTAAAGCTTCCTTATTTTTCCCTATTCGACCTCGTCGATCTGATGTCAAAAGTGTATCAGATATCTTCCCGTTCGAGACATTCCTTGTGTTCCTGGGTTAGCCGCTGGTTTCTAGTAAAGGGCGACTCAGGTTGAGAATATGGTGGGTGGTAAAGGATCGTAATCTCAACCCTCCATCGATTCTCTAAGGACTGGGACATCAAAAAATAAAGAAAAAGGTGAAGGCCCAATATTTAAAAGAATGGCTCGAGTTTTCAAGCTCAAGATAATGAGATCGCATTAATCGAGCCTGAAACCTTGGAAAGGGAGATTACCTCAAATGCCAAAAGCAATCTATTAAAATTTCAGGGCATCGGGAGTGTACCAACGTGAGAGTGGGGCGGTTATTTGCAGTTTTGGGAATCTCGAATTTCTAGGAAGAAATGGGCAGTTACCAGAAAAAGAGATATTATCGGGATACGTGCGTTGAAACACTAATTCAAAAACCTTTTTCTTAAGCTGCGCGAAACCTATAACCTATTATGCCATATCCTGAAAAAAAAAAAAAGAAGGGGTTCCATTTTTATTTGTGTTCATTAGAGGTTTTTCCTAAATAGATCATTGTTCACTATAAATCCTTACAAATCAATAATGCCATTTTACAAAGGATGTTTCAAGAATAAAGCAAGAACTAGTGAAACCTACATGTAAAATACGAAGAGCAGTTTAGAAAACTTACACGTAGGGAGTTGATGAAAGAATTGAAGAGTCGACTTGTAATGATGGTGTAATGAAATCCTCAGAAACTTGCCTTCGAAGGGGGATTGAGTGGGAAATTAAGGAACTTTTTAGATGTCTAATTTTTTCTTCTTAGAAAACATGCAAGGCTCTGGTTCGTGTCTCTTTGTTTCGAGGATTGGAAAGTAAAAGTGAAGGAGAAGAAGGTGAAGAGGGGACTTAAATGGGAAAAAAGGTAATTTACTTCCATTGTCTAACACGATCATCTTCGGGAGTCCAAATGACATATTATATTCTCTATCACTAAGACAAGCACTCTCTTCAAGGTTATGGTCGATAGTGGTTCGGCCTCAACCCACTTTGTAGAATAGTCAATCGCGGCCATTTCATAGCGAACTCCTCATTTTCTAGTTGGCAATGAACCAATTAAATCTATAGCCCATATGGAAAACGGTCAGGGCGAGTAAATCATGGTTAACTCCTTAGGCGCAACATGAGCAATCGTGGAGAAGTGTTGGCATTTATTACATATTGAACATACAATGTTGAGTCTTTCTTTAGTGTAGGCAAAAAGTAACCCTACCTCCATACATTCATGGCCAAGCTTTGCCCCCCAGCATGGACTCCGCAGAATTCTTCATGTATTTCTTTGAGGATAGTCGGGCTTCTTTGGGCAGAACACATCTAAGGAGAGCCATGGAATGACTTCGTTTGTAAAGAATTCCCTTGACCATAGATATCTCGGGACTTGCTACAACAATTTTTTAGCGTTCTTTCGATCCTTGGGTAGTTTTCCAGTGGTGAGGTATTACATGATTGGGGTCACTACTACAAAACTGGGCTTTCTTGACACCCAACAACAACAGTCAACTCTGTTGACTGTCGTAATTGCTTAGCAGGACTCAACGCCGACAGTTTTAATGAATATATAATTTTAAAAATAAACTAAATTATATAAATATATATTTATAAAAATTATATATTTATTAGAATAAGTTATTAAATTTTTTATAATAATATTTTTTTAATTAATAACTTAATGAGATAAAAAATTATAATTCTATTACAAAATTATTTATTAAGATTATCATATATTTTAAAATTTTTTTTTGGAGTAATGAAATTTTTAATTGTTTTTAAATGTGTAGTTGACCCAAAAGTAAACAAAAAAAAATCCTTCCCCAAAATAAAATGTCTGATACGAAAACCCTATCTCTTTCTTTTCCAAGCCACTCTCCCCTCTCACTCTTTTCTGATCCCTCTCGTTCTCTCTCTCCTGCTCGAAACACCGGCAGCTGGGGGCTTCAACTACGACGGCGAGGGGCTATATGAGGCTTCAACAACGGTGGAGGTCAATTGGGGTGACAGAGGCTCAGCGGGACTGTTGGATGCTTGACGACGGGGACTCGGAGATTCGTTGGTGCAGGTAAAGATCTCTCTCTCTCTGTAGTTGACCGATGACTGGGCTGCATGGGCTGGAGATGGTGGTGCGACGGGGTGCCATGGGTGTTCAGTCCACGGCTCGGTGTGGTGTTGTCTTCTCTAAAGCCGACCACACTCCTCTAGTCGACGGTACACCGACACTCCTCGAGCCGTGCGAAGCCGCCGCTCGCGACCGTTATTGGCCCCAAGGTTTCTCATTCTATTTTACTTAATTTGGGTTTTGATTACTTTTCTATGTTTATGATTTGGTCTCACATTTTGGATTGATTGAGATTCTTAGTAAAGAAATTGGTATTATCTTCAGTTTTAAAGAACCAATTGTTAGTTTTATTTATTTATTTTTGGAATGGTGATTGAACTTGTATTTTTGACTAAGACAATGGTGACTAAAGAAAGTGGTGGCTGAAGTTTAAGCTTGTTTGATTTGTTTATGAGTTGATTATGGAATTGTTGTTTTGTTTTTGGTTACTCAATGCCTTTGTATTATGTATCACACACATGTTTGATTATGGAATTAAATTACCCTTTTTTCTTTCTTTCTTTTATGTAAAATTTATGTGTATTAATTTGGCCTTGTAATCAAATGAGGCATGTACAGTTTGAGCTACATCCCTTTTACTAGGTCCATGGTTTCCAAGGTTATGGTATCTTGTTTTGACAATGATTTCTAGGCTGATTCTTAATAAAAAAAAACACACTACTATGGTAGACCTTCCTTGTTTGATACCAAATTCTGTGTATTCTAATAAATAGAGATTAACAATGTTAAACATATGCATGTTTGTATGTATTGATTTTTTTAAGACCAAGCAAGCACAGAATATGGTTGGTGTCGTTCTGTGAGACATTTGTTGTTTGTTTGTAGTTTGTACGTATGATAACGAAAGTAGACATAGAAGGTGTATTATATCTGTCTCTTGACTCACTTCTATAATAACCCATAAACTGATTCTTATTGACATGACAACTTATGCTGCAAAATGCAAATTCATGATGCCATTGTGGTGTTTTATCTTATTGTCTATGCTCAAATATTATACAAGCACTAAAAGTTATATATATATATATAATTATGACATTTATGTATGTAAATTAAGTGTAATAGCCATCAGTGGTTCCTATCACTTTAACTGCTATTACTATTCATCTATAATTACCTAAATCTTCATTGTATATATGTATAAATATATATAATATTACTATTTTGATCTATTCAAATTCTAGTGGCATGAACACTTTCTTGCTTTCTACTACTTAGGAGTAAATTCGGCAATTGCTGCAGTGAGATTGTAAAGTAACATCAGGATGATAGTAAGAATATGATATACTATTTTTATTAGTGTTTATACTTGAAAAGCTACTTTTCATCTTAAACACAGATTATGGTAAATATATATGTTCAAGGAGAGATTATGGTAAATATATATGAATTTTGACTACTGAGTTTGTTTAAGTTATTTTGTATGCTTATTTTATTGTCTTAATTTGTTTTTTTTTTTATCAAAACAAATAGGCATAATATGGACAAGGAATGGATGTCTGATAGGTTGTCCATGGAATGCATGACGATGACCTTTTTTTTTATCTTTTCAAAACACGATTATTTGTTTCCACCTAGTGCAATCTATATATAATTGGTTGTGGTAGCTGGTGTTGTTTGTTCTTTTGTAATGACTTGTAAAGTTCTTATTCTCATGGTTAATATTGATAGAAGTTATAATATTCGTGTTTGGTAAAGAACTTGACTTTGAATTTGCTTTACATATATATTGCTTTTAGAGAAAATACACTAAGCTCATCCAACTATATACCATTAATTACTTGACTAGTTTGATGCATTTTTTCATTAGTTGCTTACCAGAAAGCTTTTCTACAAAAAAATATTATTATGGAAAAAATTCTCTTCAAGAGTGGTACTACTAATTATTATTGGCAATTAACTTTGTGTCATTTTGTAAACTTGTCATTGCATATGAGATATAGCCATGTTGATTATGCTCAAATTTATGGGATGATTAGATTCTTCTTCCGTACACTGCTCAATTTTGTCCACTATTAATAGTAAAAGAAGTCTCAATCTGAAAGTTACAAAATTGAGGCTCGGGATTCAAGTAACAAGATTCTAAGGCTTATTTGTGTCAAAGGTGGAAGTTATATATGAGTTGTTATGATTGTTCTTTATTCATTTTGATGTTTATTTGTTGTCTTTATATAATTTTTTGTGTAAATATGAGTATGATTTGTATATTTGAGTTTGATTTTGGATAATTAATAAAAATGTATTTTGGATACTTACTTGCTACGACTACTTGACAAAAATTTCGAGTCAAGTAGTAGTGTTATATTTGTCCAAAATTTGTTTTATTAAGATTTGTAAATACTTTGTATAAGTTTTGTTATTTTATTCTATAATTTTTTAGATTTGTATATAAATGTTTCATTTAAATCATAATTTTTAATTTAAAATAAAAATAAATAATTTTTTACGAGGAATGACGACACCTAATAACTGGCGGTATTGTCAGCAACAACGACACCTAATAACTGTTGGCGTTGCCAGCAACGACGATACCTAATAACTGTTGGCGTAACCAGCAACGACGATACCTAATAACTGTCGGCGTAGCCAGCAATGGTGACACTTAATAACTGTCGGCGCAGCTACTCCTACGCCGACATAGGCAAATACGACAATTAGTCGACTGCTGTCGTTGCTCAATAGCGACAGTTAAAAACTGTCTGTAAATCCTGTTTTTGTAGTAGTGGGTCATCCAGGTTGAGCCTTCACGATCATTTAAATTTCTCATGGCTGTTCTTCTATGTTGGGCCTGAATAAAAATTCAACTGGGACCACATTAAATGTGTCTGCCTCTTTGGTGGTGTCAAGTCGGGAGAAAGCGTCTTCATTCGTATTCTTCTCGTGTGGATATGCTACCATCTTAATTCCACAAGCTTGGTATTCGCCTAACACCTGGTTCACCATGAGCTGAGAATCATTGAAGCATTGGATAGCCTTTGCTCTTAGCTCTGTGAAAAACCAAAATTCCAGCCAGCACAACCTCATTATTGGTGTTTTAAACCTGAATATGAGAGTCGTATGAAAATGATGGGCTTCGGGTGTAATCACAATTATTCTAGCTCCAGACCCGTGCTTATTGGATGATCCATCGATGAAGGGTTTCCAAAATTCTTCCACTAACTCTCTCATTGGCTCGTCCTAGAAATTGATACACTTGGCCACAAAATAAGCGAGAGCCTTACCCTTTATAGTTGTTCGTGGCTTATATAAAATTTCGAACTGACTGAGTTCGATGCCCAACTTTAACAGATGTCCCTGCGAGCTACTTGATCAAGGGATAACAAGATTCAGCTTATAGAAGCCTCTTCCTTATATAGTGAACTGGTTTCTGTGCCCAATTTTCCTCCTGAACTAGTACAACACTCATCGTGTTCTCAGTTATTGCTAGGTAGAGGTATAAGCTTTCCCCAGCAACAGGTCTTACCTAGCTAGACGGGGGATTTAGCTAGATCCCTTTTCAAATCTTGGAACGCCTGTTTGCATTTTTCTATCCATTCAAACCATTTATTTCCCTTAAGCAAATGGTAGCAGGGGAGACACTTATAAGTATACTTAGACACGAATCGGTTACGGACTAAGACTTTCCAATTTAGGCTCTGGACCTCCTTCGCAATATGGGAGATGACATCTCTTACAGCGATCTGATTTTCTTCTGATTAGCTTCAATCCTCCTCAAATTGACAATGAAGCTCATAAACTTCCCCGAGGAGACCCCGATGGTAATTTCTGGGGGTTTAGCTTCATATTGTACTTTTTTAATACCGCAAAACATTCTTCCAGGTGAGATACATGGCTATTGGTAGATTTTGACTTGATGAGCATGTCATCAACATACACATCCATGTTTTTCCCGATCGGGTCAACGAACATCTTGTTTACCAATCTCTATTAAGTTGCTCCAACATTTTTTAGCCCGAATGACATGACTTTTTAAAAGTACACATTGTGCTCGGTCATGAAGCTGGTATGCTCTTGGTCCGTAGGGTTCATCGTGATTTGGTTATATCCAAAATATGCATCCATGAAGGACATGAACTCGTGACAAATAGAACTGGCGCACCCCAAGGTGATAAGCTAGGTCTGATAAAACCCAAATCCAACAGTTCTTGCAACTGCACTTTTAATTCTTTCAACTCAGCTAGGACCATTCTGTAAGGTGCTCTAGACACTGGCTCCGTCCCTGGTGCCAGTTCTATAATGAACTCAATTTCTCTGTGCGGTGGCAACCCTGGCAAATCTTTTGGAAACACATCCAGAAATTCACAAACAAGTCTGGTATCTTCTGGTCTTACTGGCACGACCTGAGTGGTATCAACCACACTGGCCAAGAATCCAATGCAACCTCCTTGCAATAGATCCTTAGCCCTCAACACATAAATCTTAGGAATGCGAGGTCCATGCACAGCACCAACAAACACAAAAGGATCCTCACCTTCAAGCTCAAAGGTGACCATCTTCCTTCTGCAATCAATGGTTGCCCCATACTTTGCCAACCAGTCCATACCCAATATCATATCGAAATCAGTCATAACCAACTCTATTAAATCCACTGATAATTCTTTGCCATCCTCTGTCACTGGCAAAGATCTCACCCATCTCCTAGACACCACTAACTCTCCAGTGGGTAGCAAAGTACCAAACCCCACAGCATAAAAATCACAGAGTCTACACAATCTATTAATAACACTACTAGCAACAAAAGAATGTGTAGCACCAGAATCAATCAAGACATTATAAGGGGTTCCAGCACTAAGAAGCTGACCTGTAACAACTGAGGGAGAAGCCTCAGCTTCTGCTTGTGTCAATGCGAACACTCGAGCTGGAGTAGAGCTGTCCGCTTTTCTAGGTTCTTCTTTTCTTGCCTTAGGGAAATCCTTTTTAAGATGACCCATTGCTTCACATGAGAAGCAGGTCCTCGCCCTACACTCTCCCAATTGATGCCTCTTGCATCTAGGGCACTCAGGATAAGACTTCCAGGCTTCACTACCACCTGGACGACCCATAGAAATACCACGGGGCCGCCTATCAGGACTTGGAACTGGGAATGTGTCAAGAACCTTCCTCTTCTGCTCACTACGGCCAACACTCCTACCTGAACCCACAAATGGAGGACCTGGCCTCCTCAATTCCTTCCTAGCAGCACTGTCACGCCAGATTCTGTTCTCTGCACTCTCAGCTGTGAGTGCCTTCTCTACCACCTGTGCATAGGTAGTAACCCCAGCCACAATGGTGATACGTACGTCACGGGCTAATCTGGGTTGTAGCCCCTGCAAAAATCTCTCTCCTGGTCCCATCAGTGGGCACTAGCTCCATGGAAAACTTTGCCAAACGATCAAATTTTAAGGCATACTTAGTGACTGATAAGTTCACCTGAAGTAGCCTAATGAATTCCTCAGCTTTAGCTGCCCTGATAGCGTCATTATAATATTTTTCATTGAATAGAGTCTGAAACTCTTCCCAACTCAGGGCATTCACATTCTTGGTTTGGGTAATCACTTCCCACCAAATTCGGGCATCCTTCCGAAACATATAAGTGGCACAGGCCACCTTCTCATTACCAGATACCCTCATAAAGTCAAGGATAGTGGTAATCATGCTCATCCATTGTTCAGCCTTGGCAGGATCTGCAATGCCCTCAAATACAGGAGGTTGTTGCTTCCTGAACCTTTCATAAACAGGTTCTCATTTATTTCCTTCCTTAGGCAGTTGCCCAGCTGCTGGCACCGACGCAGAAGGTGCCTCTGATACACTAGCCACTACAGGCACTTGCTGCTGTTTCAGGAGACGTAACTCTTCTCCATATTGTAGCCTGCAGATCACTGACTATCTGCTGCCAGTTTACAGGAGCTGGCTGTGGAATTTGAGATTGGTCATTTTCCTGACCCTGACTATTATTATTATTCTGGCCCTGATCACTCTGGCCAGCTGAAGTGTCTGTCTGCCCTGGATTCATAATTCTATCACTGATACCTTGCTGAAATAATGATGAATACGGCTAGTCAGGTAGTAATAAATAAATCCTTGCCGCCTTACGGTCCAAGAACAAGCAGACAATTATCACATTCCACAATCATACAATATAAAAACATATACATGTTTATAGCATCTAGCACTTAGCATGTATCACATAATAATCCATAAACAACAACACTAATAAGTATGTTCCAGCAATCTCAGTACTAATTAGCACACATTTGCTGATGATATAATATTTCAGGGCACAGGTTTAACATGGCGCCTCATGCATACAGGTAAAGCACATATATACCACATTTAAGCAGTTATACATATAACTACATAAATAGTTACCAAATCATGAGTCGAGCTTGACTTCAGTAATGTGTGTACATGCCCAGCCAATCTACAGGAACCTTAACCTTGGCATGCTCTGATACCAAGTTGTAACACCTTGGTTACTCCAGAACAGTTACGGTGTTCGGTGAACCGGAAATTTGACCCGCTACCCAAGTTCTTTGGTTAAAAACGTGTTCCAAGTGTTATTAACAGGTTAAGGTGAAAAACAATAAAGAGGAAATGATATATTTTATCAAGTAAATAAACTGCTCATGAGCTATTCAAAACATTTACAAGTTGTTCATTATACAAAATGGTCACTGCTATTTCAAAATTTACAACCCTGCCGACCTAAGCGGCAAAAATAGGGTAACCCCTTAGTTCCTCTGAGAACTCCTTGGCCGTCGTGGTCAAGTGGCCGCATATGTACACATCACCACCTAAGCTCTCCACTCAAGGTTGAGTGAACTTCTCTTTCCCTTTACCTGCACCACATAGCACCCATGAGACAAGGCCCAGCAAGAAAACACAATAAAACATGATATAATATCAACAATGATCATAATAATCATTCAGGACTATCAGTCCAAAACAAATAGGTGACAGTCGCAAAAATCACTAACTGGGAAGCCTTGTGACGATAGGGTCACTGGGGCTCAACAAGTAAGTAAACCTTTCATTAGCTGGATAGGTGCATGGTGACTGGTCACCAACATAACCTTAGAGTCATAGAGTCATAGAGTCATAACCCTAGAACATCGTTCCCTAGCCATGTGACAAGCAGTCACCTGGGCTTTATGCCCTGACTCTCAGTAACTAGCCTTAGACTAGCCAAGCGCTTATGAATTCATCAACCTTAGGGTCGGTCCAGTGTTATTGCCTTAGAGCCATTCAACACTGATATCGATTAGATCTAATCTTCAGTCGGCCTTGCGTTCAGGACGCTTATGCCGCTTCTGACTCTTAGGTCAGTGTCCTTGACTAGTCAGTGCCATATACAAGTAATCAACATTCACTAGCACTTAATATGCAATCCATGTCCACATTTATCAATCAACATGCCTCAATAGCAATCACGCATGTCATATATACACAGGGTGCAGTTTTCTTACCTTAGGTTCGAGCAAGAGATATTATAAGAACGACCCCTGAGAACGATTGATCTTTTGGTTCCTTAGCGGTTACCTAATCACAATCAATTATAACCTCCATTAATGAAAATCAACATAGATAGGGTCTTAACCTAAGCACCACTCTCGGGACCTCGAAACATGCCCACACAGTGGGTAGATTTGATCTCGGGCCTTAAGGATTGAAACCCCAAGTCAAAAACCCTTAAAAACACTCAAAACGAGACTTTGAAGGAATAGGGTAGCGCTACAACGCTGACCCCTAGCGCCCCAGCTCTATACTTAGAACCTCCAACACGCCCAAATGCCCCCTGAGTAGCGCTGTAGCGCCCTAGGGTGGGTGCTATAGTGCTACCTCCAGACCAGGAACCCCCTGAAACGACCTTCTTCATTTCCTTCGATTCCAACCTGATTCCAAAGCTTCTAAATCCCATTTTTGATGCCAAATGAACCCAAAAACCATCTCAACATACCCCAAACATCCCAACCATAGGAACCCTAGCCAAAACTCCCAACAAAACCAAGATCTCAACATAGAAATCTCAACTGCAAAACAGAACCAAAACAAGGCAAATTAGGGAATTATATGGTTAGAAACTTACCCAAAGCTCAGCTTATGATGCTCTTCAATGGAGGAACACACTCCCAAACTCCCAAGGCTTGCTTCCCAAGCTTGAATCCTCAAGATTGTTTCAAAAATCACAAAGAAAACTGAAGGAGAAAGAAGATACGGGAGAAGCTTCAAGTTACACTGTTTTGCTCTCTTCTTTCACAGCCAAAATGGTTATATCTATCCTAGGGGTGAAATGACCATTATACCCCTAGGTCAATTTAAGGTTTCTAAAGGCTCCCAAGGGCAAAGTTGGTATTTTCCTCCTATCTCTTTAATCATAATTAACGCTCATTCTCAATAATCTCAAACACCAATAATTCATATCCCGTTACCCTTTAACTCCCGGTAATGCTCTAATCATTAAAATCACCCTGAGACTCACCCCGAGCCCCGAGCTTAAACCTGTTGTGACTAGACCGTTAATCAATAATCCAAGATCGTCTCATGCCGAATAGCTCGAACCAACCCACATTATAATATGGTCTCAACAACATATCACCGACATGCATACAGTTATACAATTATACCATCAACGGGACAAATTACCATCACACCCCTGTAATTAAAAACGTGGACCCACATGCATACATTTAACATCATATTATAATATAATTCACGTATACATGCATAATACCATTTAATGGAATAATTAAGCAGGTATGACCCTCCCGGCCTACTAACCACGCCATTAAACCACATCGGAGAATTCGGGGCATTACAATTACCTCTTCTAGCTCCTCTAAAGCTTAGAGCTCATATCATTCCTCGCCTATCCTCTTGTCAATTTCTTCCTGTTGGGTGACCTCATTTACTACCACCTAAGGTTCTTCCACCTCCTCAGCATTACCATTGCCCGAGGTTCCTCGGCTTATTCGATTACCACCATGGCTTATTGCCCAGGTTATGATTTTCCCTTTACGCAAATGTCGTAGCATTCCCTTGGAGTGAGCTAGTTTCACCTTACAGTGCATATCCCTGAGGGTGAGGGGAACTTCATGGATAAATGGCAAACTAAAGTTATGGCTTCCAACGTCATCAATGTCAGTCTTCCTAAAATGGTGTTATTGGCAGTCAGATAGTCTATTACAATGAACTCGAGCATCCTGGCCCCTGGTCGTGCTTCATCTCCCATGGTTACTACTAGCTAGACTGTCCCAATGGCTGCCATTCATGTAATGTCCCAAATATGCTAATAGGGTTTAGTGCTTTGATTAGAGTGTCGGGAGGTCATAATTAGATATATGTGTGAATAACTGATTAAATGCGTGACTATGTGGAATGCATGACATATATATGATGAAACGAATATATTTAAATGCATGCTTATTTGTATTAAATATGCATGTGGGTCCATTCTTGATAGTTGTGGCATATTTGTAGTATTGGCCTGTGGCGAGCATAAATGTTATTATATGTGAGTAAATGATTGAGACCACATTATTATGTAGATATATTTGTAGTATACAGCTCGAGGCGATCCTAGTGAGCAAATTAGCGGAATAATCACAACGGGGTTTAATACCCAGCTTGGGGCGAGCATAGGGGTATTTTGGGAAATTTAAGGTATATTTGGGGTTTATTGAGTAATTGGAAACTAATTGGAAATTAAGTGGGCGTGTCGGGATTAATTGGGAATTTATAGGACCATCCGAGGAATAAGCGGAAAATGTGGCAAATGACAATTTTTCCCTTAGGGTCATTTAAGGTTAAGGGTATGCTTAAGAGGCAATATTGTCTTTTGGTAAGTGAATAGACTCGGTAGAAGACTGCAGACACAAGGTAATAAACATATTATTTCGCCCTCTCTCTCCTTAGTCGGTTGGCACACCTTTCCTTAGTGGGCATTGAAGCTAGTGGAAAGGCTTGGGGAAATGGCTGAGGAGAAGGTTGAGAATTGAAAGTTTGGAAAGCAAAGCTAAGAATGGACAAGTAGCAGTTGAGAGATCAAGCTAGAAGTATTCAAGGATTAGCTCAAGAATCAAAACATCTCTCAGGTAAGGCTTCAAAGTTCTAAATCATTGAATTATGTTGTGTTACTATTGAAGTTTAGAGTTTGCAGAAATTCTAGGTTGTGATTGGTTATGGGTGTAAGGGAATTGTTTATGGACTAGATATGAAGTTTAGGATATAAGGATAAGAATTCTAAGCTTCGCTCTGAGTTTGGCTGGTGATTGGGGTTAGATTTTTGAGGTTGTGGTTGGGAGAAATGCTGAGATAAACCCAAGGAATTCTGGGTTCGCGGGGGCACATCGCGACCCATTTCTTGGGTGCCACGGTCCGCGTGCCCAGAATTCCCTAGGAGGGCTGATGACTTGAGGGCGCGCCGCGACCCTAGGGGAGCAAGTTGCGGCCCATGTCCTCCACCAGGGAGGGCCTGGCTTCTGACTTAGGGGCGGGCTGCGGCCCTTAGGGGCAAGTCACGACCCTAAATGGAAAATAAGGGGAACTAAGTTTTTTAGGCTCAGGGAGGCACGAGATTTCAAACCTAAGCGCTCGGGAAGAATTCTACTACCCAGTTTAGTAGAATTTGACGTCCCGGAGGCTAGTATTTGAATTCAAATATTTTAAATGGTTAATAATCTTATGGTTGTCCACTATCACATTGTGACTAGGTTATACTGCAAGGGCTTAAGGATTAGGGATGGTGCTCGGGGTTACCATATGCTTGGTGCTCAGGATCTGAGGTAAGAAAACTTCACCCGAGTTGTGGTTGGGGCTTAAACCCCCTTGTATGAATATATTATGAACATGAACATATCTGTAGTTGAGAATATTTGAATGGGCATGCATGTATGTGCTACAATTGATTACTTGTTATGCATTGTGCATCTGTGATTATATTTGTTTACAGGCCCTAAGGGTGTCGGGAGCCGATAGCAAACGTGCAGAATGCAACTAGGCCTAAGGGTGTCGGGGTCGGCCATAAAGCTAGTGGACTAGGCCTAAGGGTGTCGGGCCTGGACATTATACAATAAACAGAAGCATGGTTCATGCTTAACTGTTTGTATTGGCTTATGAGGTTGATTTATATGCTTGATTAAGTTGAGTACTTTTATTGAGATTGTTGCATATATTCTATCGTCAGTTGAATCTAGTGAATTATATTTACTGCTTTTATACTATTGCCTAGTTGTGCATGTTGTTTTAAGTTTTCTTGCTGAGCTTTGGCTCACGGGTGCTACGTGGTGCAGGTAAGGGAGTTGATAGCTGGACTAGCCAAGAATTGGAGAGCTTCAAGGGCGGTGTGTACATATCCAACCTGCTCAATCGCCACGATTGGGATAGCTTGAGAGGAACTAGGTTTAAACCCTGTTTTTTCCGCTTATGTTGGCCATATTGTGCCTGATTATCTTTTACAACTTTGTAACTTGAATTTTGGGACCCCGTATAAAAACTTAATATTTTAATGAAAAATAATCATTTTGTTGACCTAATGTTTTATCACTTGACCTTAGCTTAGTTTCTAATTACACGTTTAAGTTCAAATGGCTTGCTTAGCAAGTTAATCACTATTTTAAACACACAGTGTAACCGGTCTTGGTTATCTAGGGTGTTACAATTCCTTCCCACGAGGACCTCACTTGCACATTCATTGAGCTCCCATTATCAATCAAAATCTTTCGAACTCTTCAGTTCGTGAGTTGAATGGTTATTACAGGCGGATCATTATGAGGGAATTGGACGTGGATAGTGTCCTCTTCCGTATAAATGATTGTTTATTTATCCATTTGCTATTTGTGATAGTCACTGTTATGGAGTAAACACCACGACCTCCTGAGTTTTTAGCTCCTAGATGTATCTTTTTCTTGGGCCCATTACTTGTGCCCGCCAAATGAGGTTCGCCTACAATGGTGGCTATGTCTCTTCCCTCAACATGAGGAGGAATGAGTTGGTTTTCCAGAGCTGGTGGAAGATTAGCTTGATGTCCCTAAGCTGGTTATGGATTCGACATAGCTAGTTGGATGGGAATGACCCGATTTAGAGCATACTATGCTAGTGGTCCAGCTTAGATGAGTGTTTCGATCTCATCCTTTAGTTGACGGTAATCGTTAATGTTGTGGCCCATGTTGTTATGATAGCGATAAAACTTGGATGGATCTCTCTTTGTCTGCTGATTTCTCAAGGGTTATGTTTTCTTCCAAGGATGGCAGGTTAAATTTGCAAGGTATATGTGTTCCTGCGTACTCGTCATGTTGGTATAAGAGGTAAATATCGAAGTGTACTTCTCTCCAAATTTGTTTTTCTTGGACCCTATCTGGTTGCCTTCACCGTTTCCCTTTCTCTTGTTATTTCCTGCTTGGTTGTTATGGGCAGTGAGCTGAGTCGTAGCTGCAGTATTTGCTACCACTCAAGGAGGTTGAGTGGGATTTGGCTAGTTCTCGTCATTGCAGATTCTGCCTCTTCGAGGTTTATGCATTCCTGAGCTCGGGCCAAGAACTCGTCTGTATTTTTCACTCATTTCCTTTGGAGATCTTTCCACAATTCACCTCCAATAGTGATTCATGATCGCATGCCCATGAGCTTGAATATATCATCAGCATCCCTAGCTTGAGTTGCTATGTTTGTGAACCGGTTGATGTACACCTTGAGGGATTCGGCGGGTTGCTATTTTATATTGGCGAGGGAGTTGGTCTATACTCGAACTTCTTTCGCAACTCGAAAATGCTTTTTGAACTCGATCGATAATTGTTTCCAGGAGGTGATTGTGTGCCTCTTAAATTTATTAAACCATAATTTGGTCGGTCCTGTCAATGAGATTGGGAACTTGACACAACACAGATCAATATTGACGTTATGGGCTCTCATTAGAGTATTGAAAGTCCTGATGTGGTTCGACAGATTAGTAGTTCTTTCATAGGTGGACTTGTTCTGTATTTTGAACCCTATGGGATATGGAGATCCTGCAATATGAGGAGTGAAAGGCTCGAGCTCCTTGTCAGAATCACAGTCATCCTGATTTTTCCCTGACATGAGACGCTTCATTTATTCTTCCATCAGAGTGAGCAGCTCAAGGGTTAGAACCTTCACTTTCAGGTTATTTGGGAGCTGATTATTGGTTCCTATCCCGTTCTGGGCGTTATTTGGGTTATGGTCCCACAAAGCTTGAGCTCGAGCTATTTAATATGGAGCTAATGAAATGTCTTCAGAGTCCAATAATCTTCATTTACTGCTTGCCAGCGGTACCTCGAGAATAATTTATCATGACTGGTATTATAAATATATAAGGAAACGACAGCTAGTTATTGAGAATAATTTATCATGAATGTATATTTAGTCATTTGCCTAATTCTAGGAATTAAAATCATGTATATGGTTGTCTATTAGCTAATGATTTAGGAATTAGCTATTAATGGTCAAATCTTGATTTTAGGAAGTTAGTATTGATTAGATAGATATTGTCTTCATGACACTTGTACATAATAACCGTTTGGAAATAATAGGAATGACTATTTTGCTTATTCATCTGTAATATGGTATCACAACCACGATCCTAATTTTTTTTCTCACATATACACACTCTGTTCAACCATACAAAAAAAAATATCATTCTCACTTCTACATATTTCTTCTTCTTCAAACAATGGCTGCTAAAAATTCAAAACTCACTGCCAACCCTCAACCAATTATTCCCAATACCCATAAACCTAATCATCCTCTTATTGCCATAAACATCTCCTCTCATTCCACCATCAAACTCACAGCTACAAATTACCTCTCATGGAAATTACAGTTTCACGCCACTTTATTTGGATACAATCTTGAAGGATATATTGATGGCAAGGACTCACCGAATCCAGCATTCCAAACATGGGTTCACTACAATAAAAAAGGGCAATTGTGTCAGCCAAACGTGTCAGTCAACGTATTTGACTAACGCTATTGACCAAGAATTAGCATTTGTGGCAGTTGGGCACTGCCACAAATGTAGGGGCAATTGCGTCATAACATACACTTGCGGCGTTGAGTGGGACCGTTTGCATCAGTGGCCCACTGACGGTAATGGCCCGTTTAGTGAATTAAGCCCCATTTCGTCCACGACAGCCACATTAACCTAAATAGTTTCAGAGAAAAAAATGGAGAAAACCAGCGGCGCCCCCTTCGATTTTCCCTCATTTTGGTAAGCTTTTTTCAATTTTTTTTTTTCAATTTTAATGTAAAAATAATGATGTATATATGTTTATGAACCTTGTACATAGTTTTTTTTTAAAAAATTTGTATAGATTTTGTATTTTTGAGGATTATTGTTGAAAACCCATAAACTTAGTTTTTTGGGGTTTTCTAATTCAAGAACCCAGATTGCTCAATTACCACAAGTAAGTGTAATTTTATTAACTTTTATGATTTAAATTTAATTTTTGTGATTTTTTTTTTATAAATTGACTATATTTAAGATTTTTTTTAATTTTTGGATAGTTTTATATTAATGATTATGTAATTTTTTTAGGTTTAAACTTTGCATTTTAATATTTTATTTTTTTAGAATTTTTTTATTATAATTGCTTTATTTTTTGTTAACTTTTTCAATTTTTTTTAAAAATTTAATTCAAATTTTGATTTATTTATGTAAATGAGTATATATATTAATGTATATATTTTGTATAAGTTCCAATTTATTAATTATTTAGTTTGAATATTTTGAGTAAATTAATGTTTATATTTTGTTAACTTTTTAAATTTTGGGTTTAATTGTTTGAATGTGTATATATTAAATTTTTTGTTTTCTTTAAATTATATTTTATTATTGATTTAGTTAGGATATTTATAGTCCATTTTTTTATGTGATTTATTAACTTTTTTTTTTTTAAAATTATTTTATTTCGGGTTTATTTAAATGATTACATATAACAAATTATTTATTTTATTTAAGCACTTTATTGTTTATTTAGTTACAATATAGCTTTAATATATTTTTCTTTATATTTTGTCAACGTTTTTATTATTATTTTTGTTTATTGTTATATTTGATTAATTATTTTGTTGACAACTTTGTTGGTGAGATCAAGCTTTGGAGGATTTTATATTAGAGGTAATATTTTAAACCTTAATGTATAATTAATATATTGAACTTAGTGGAATGTATGAATTATAAAATAGTGGAGATAGGTTCTGAGACTTAATGCTGCGGTGATATAAGGTTGTAATTATGCATGTTTGGTTGATTAATTGGTTTGTTGTGTTTATTTGATGAATTTATTTAAATTTTGGGAAATATGATAGAAATAGAGGAAATGCTGCCCAATTATTTTTAAGATTTAGTAATATGAGAATTATGCATATTTGATTGATTTGTTGTGTATTTTTGTGTATATCATGTGTTGTATACATGCACGTTTTAAATTTGGGAAATGTGATAAAAATAGGAGAAATGCTGCCCAATTTTTTTTGGACATATTTTTTCTTTTATTTACTTGTCAATTAGGTAATCCACGAACCTAATTGTTAATGTTTGTTGCTTTGTTTTTTTTTTTTTTTTTTGTGTGGAGTTTTACAATGGATAGAGATTGGATGTCAGGGGATAGGTTATCCGTGAAATATAGGAATGGAGTTGAGTTTTTTTTTTTTTTTTTTGCAATTTTGTGGAAGAAATACTCAATCTCCTAATAGTATTCCTTGTCCTTGTGTTAAATGTGGTAACGTTGTCAGGGTGTCAATTTTTAAAATAAAAGATCACTTATTTATGAATGGAATAGACAAAAGTTATAAAGTATGGTTTTTGCACATAGAAAGAATGAAAGTCACTGATGAGGGATCATCTAAGAATAATAAGTATTTTGATGTGGATTATGAAGTTGATGATATTGCAGAAATGATTGATGATGCACAATATGAATCACATGCGGATCCAATTAAATTTCAATAAATCTTAGAAGATTTGTACAAGGTTCACTAAATTATTAGCACTGCCTAGGTTGTATAACTTAAAAGCCAAACATGGGTGGAGTGATAAGGGAATGACAGAGTTGTTAACATTTTTAGGAGAATTATTACCCGAAGGTAATGAAATGTTGTCTTCATTTTATGAAGTAAAGAAGACATTGCGTTCGTTAGGCATGCAATATGAAAAAATACATGTTTGTCCTAACGATTGCATCTTATATTGAAAGAGATTTGTTGATGAAATTGCATGTCCAACATGTGGCGAGTCTAGATGGCAAAAGAAAAAAAAAATCAAATGCAGTTAGAAAAGGTATCCCTGCAAAGGTTTTATGGTATCTACCACGATACCTCATTTGGTTCGGTTGTACCGAAATGAAGATCATGCTAAAAATTTAATTTGGCATGCCAAAGATAGAGTAAAGGATGGCAAGTTAAGACATCCAGCTGACTCACCAGCTTGAAAATAGTAGATGTTAAATGGCCTGAATTTGGCAATGAACCAAGGAATATTTGTTTGAGTCTTTCTGCTGACAGAATTAATCTACACACTTCCCTTAGTAGTAAATATAGTTGTTGGCCTGTAATGCTAGTCATCTATAATCTACCGCCATGGTTGTGTATGAAGAGGAAGTTTACCATGTTGACATTTTTGATATCTGGTCGTAAACAACCTGGAAATGATATATGTTGCGATATTTTTGCTATGCAAGTGCACACAGTCGCAAACTCGTAATAAAATGGTAAAACCAAGTATCGTCCTCAAGGACTGAGTTATCAATTACCAATCAATTAATTTCTTGTTCTATTTGATGAATTAAAATTCTTGATTTTTGTAAAATACAGCAAAAGAACCAATAAAGTGCAAAAATAATAATCGACAATTAAATAGAATAATAACTAATAGCAAAACTTTTAATTCAATCACTGAGAAACAATTAGGATATTCAATCTCATCAACTATCCTTCCTATTATTCCCTAATGCAAAATGTGAATTCTTCTTATTTTTCTACCTAATTCAATTAACAAGTTGAAACAGCAGCCTATAATCATACTATGAATTATAAACTCAACCTAGGTGACAATTTCCTATATTTCTATGGTAAATTGAACCACAAAGGTAGCATTAAATTCCACAACTTAATAACAGTTACACAATTAATTCAAATACTTTCGTCCTAAATCAAATTATGTCCAATATAACCAAAGCATAATTAAATCTCACTTCTCAGATTTTGACTTAAAAACATATGAATGTGACTAAAGATGGCCAATCAATAATCACTCTATAAGAACAGATTATATGGAATTGAAGAAAATTGAAGAAGAGGAAATTAAAATTGCATTAGGTCATAACAGAAATTCAAGAGATTCAATTGAACATCCTAAACAGAAAATTAGTTCATAGTCATAGTGCTAATCACAACAGAATTTAAAGATAACATCAAGAAAAAAAACATGTAAAAATACTCTAAGCTTGAGCCTTCAAAACCAGAACTCCTCCCTTCGTCGTACATACGTTTCTTTCCTTTTTCGTCCTTTAAAACCTAGGATTTTAGATTTTAGAGAGGCGGGCCGCGGCTCTACATGCACTATGCCGCGGCCCTTATAAAAATTTATGGGCAGGAGGTCCTTTTCATGCCGCGGCCCTCTGAAGCCATGCCGCGGCCCGCATCAACGAGTTCTGGGCAAAATGCCCATCTATGCCGCGGCCCTCCATAGCTATGCCGCGGCCCGAAGATGTCCTCAAAAACCATGCTTCTGTTTCTCCCCCTAGCCGTGGCCCTACTTTGATCATGCCGTGGCTCTTAAGGAATTTTTCAATTCTTCAAGTTTTCATCCCAAAATTTCACCAACACTTCCAAATTGTGTTGAGAACCATTCTTGATCAAAATATGATGAAAAACTCGGTTATTTCTTCCCTTTCTCTGTCATTTTCTTCCACATGCTCAATTCTTCCTGATATTCACAAAAACAACCAAACAAAGCGTATACCCGCGCTAAAACAAGGAAAAACAAAATAAAAAACTACTAAAAACATCACCAAAACATAATAAAAACTAGACTCATCAAACTCCCCCAAACTTAACCTTTACTCGCCCTCGAGTAAAGACCAAATTAAACTAATCAAAAAGAAACAAACACAGACGAACAAGCTAAACCATCATTACCATCTACGCTGCTTTGCCAAAACTCATGAAATCTCAATTGCAATATTTATAACCAGAATTTCAGCTCAATTGCCTTAAAGTCCAACTTATACAATTCAATTAGGGAAATCAATAATATATCATGAAAATGACTACAACACTTGCATTCTATCATATATGCTCAACTCATTCCAGACAATTCCACAAACCAAATCTACAATATGCTTGCATTACTTGACCTTCTCCACTAATGTCAACAACACATGTTTTGAAATCAAAAGGACTTTCACATGTTATAGTGTTAGGCTTAGGTAAGGGTAGATGAAATTCTCATTTAGGCTCAGTCGTTACCATAAGCATAAAAAAAAAACCTTGAAACCCACCAAATTTCTCTTTACCACACCAAAAATCACCCTTTTATACAATTAGAGAGAGAGAGATGACAACACTTTTCATTATTTTCTTCTTTTCTTTTTCTAGACTTATCACTTTTTTTTTTTTTTTTTTTCAAATCACACTCCCCCAAACTTATTATTTTCTATATATATATATGATCAAGGAGTGTGACAAAGTGATATTATTCTTTTTTTTTTTTTTTCAAAGACTTCTCTCTCTCTTCTTTTTGTACAATCGTACTGTATTCCAATCATACCAACTTCTTACTATTTTTCCTTCTTCTTTCCCACAGATTATATGCTTATGATAACAAAAGGAAAGGAAAACAAAAATAAAGAAGTTAAGAAATTTAGGCTCAAATAGTATGATCAAGAACAAAAACCAAGTTCAAGGCTCAAAAGGGTAACTAAGGATAATTAACTCAAGGTCGGCTTGAAAGGCACAATCGATCCAAAAAAATTGCCTAAATCACTTTTCTAAACACATGTCATCAAGAATTTCGCCTCAAAAGCCAAATAATGCAAGTTCTATTAGATTCAAATTGTCATTCCACCAACCCTAGTCAAACACATATAATACAATCCAAAATGTTGTCTTTTCAAAACATATTAAAAATTTCCCACAGAACTTTTTAAATTCAACTCTAAAACAATTGAACCAAGCACACAGTTGAATTCAATTTCCTTTTCACGAGCAAAGACAAAGCAAGTACAGACAAGAATGATGGTTTAACCTTTACACTACAGAAAACTAAACTAAACACGCAGAAAACAAAAATAAAACAAAATAAGCTCCCCCCCAAACTTAAGACGCACATTGTCCCCAATGTGATAAAGAAAAGAACAAGGGAAGAGAACTTACCTGACGCCACATCAGTATGGCGGTGGAGGTGGTGGAGGTGGCCACTGATATGGAGTGTACTGTGGCGGTGGAGTGAAATAATTCTCATCAGCTGAACTCATAGTCCACCTCATGACCAAAGTATTCAACTCCTCAATGTGAGCCCGCCCATATTCATTTTGTTGCACCATAAAGTCATTATAGTGCTGATTTTGCGCCTGCTGCGATTGGATTAAATACTGATTTTGTTGAATAATGTAATCCAATCGAGCATGCGTACTCTGCGTGTGCTCATCAATCGGACCTCCAATTGCCAAATTTTCAGGTGGGTTGCTGGGACCCGCTTCTTCTACTTCCTCCTCCTCAGCTTGATCAGGGTCCCCTGTTTCATCAACCCGGCTGCGCTTATTTGGCTGAATAGAGGCAGGCTGCGTAAGAGAGGCTGGAGGGAAGGCCGTAAACAAGGTCTGATTGATGGCCCCCATTGGCCTCCGGACTAGATCGCTGGAAAAGGTTGGTACCTCATAAGTGCTGCATAAAGTCGAAAGGAAGGTACCATGGGCGACACCAGCGGTAGTGTTGAATCTACTGATGTTGCGTATGCTATATCGAATAATGCGGCCCACATCGACCTTCTTTTGAGTCATGATAGCATACACTAACAAACAACGCTCTCGATCAACAGAAGACAGGTGAGACGTCGGCAGTAAACGTGCACACACAAAATAAAACCACGCCTTCGCAACTGGGTTTAGCTGCCACCTGAACAACTCTTTGGGCCTCCCATTATGATAACTGAAACATGCCCCTTCCATACTCAAGACCGCAGCCACTGCATCATAGTCTGGCTCCTCGAAATGGGCTAACTGCCAGTATTCATCCTCTTGTGCAGAAAAAGAGGGAAGACCCAGTAATTGGTTGAATGCATAGGCTGATGTAGGCACCAATTTGCCTCTGACAAAATTATTCTGCTCTGCATCTTGATATGAGAAGTTGGCGAAAAATTCATATATAATAGAGCAGTTGGTTGAATCCACATGGTTCGAGTCACAAAACAAATTCCATCTACGACGCACTATTTCAGCTTTTATAAGTTCATAGCCAGGGTGTTGTACAGCAGGGGCCTCATCAAAGTCAAACCCCCTTTCCCTTACCACCGATCTTTTATAAATCTTTTTAAACAACTCGGCAGCGTCCTTACTAACAAATATATTAGTGTCATACTCAGCTCGGGCAGGTGGTGTTGGTGGTGGTTGAGTGCGTGATGAGGATGCTTTCTTGGAGGAGGTGCCTCTAAGGGGATTTCGCTTAGGACCCATAATATCTTTCAAAAAGAACCAACTAAACCCCCAATTATGCTCTCAAGAACTTGAGTATAATTTCCTTTTTGGTGTCACTCCCCCCAAACTTACTAATTACCACAATCAACAACCCCAAACACTAATTCCCACAATCAATAGCCTCAAACAGTAATTCCAACAATCAATAGTCTCAAACAATAATTCCCACAATCAATAGTTGGCAAAACCCTTAATCTTCTCACAAGAACAACAAAGAACAATCCACAACACCACAATGCAATCTAATCTCCAATCAAAAGCATAAGACTAGAGAAGATACACTTACTTGAATGGTACATAAATCCTTCTTGTGGTCTCCTTGACTGATGGAAGTCTAAAAAAAAATTAGAGAGAAAGATGTTTGGAATGTGATTTGTATTGTGATTGTGAATGAATGAGACAATGGCTGATTTAGGGCTTTTTATCCCAATTTTCGAACTAGGGCCGCGGCATTACCTTGACTATGCCGCGGCCCACATCAAATTTCCAGGTTGGAATGCCGCGGCCCTCTCAAACATATGCCGCGGCCCGCCTTGTGATTCTGGGAAATCTTGGGTTTAATGCCGCGACCCTCCTCATCTATGCCGCGGCCCGCCCCTATACTGCCAAATTCGTGAGCCTCTGGAACCCCCAATGCCGCGGTATCATAGGGCTATGCCGCGGCCCTTAAGGAATTTTTATTTTTTTGATTTTTTTGATTTTTTAAAGTTTTTTTTTTGATTTTTCACGTTTTTCACGATTCTAAAAGTCCAAAAATAAACCAAATATCCATTGTTTACAAATACAAAAGTAAAAAAATAACATGTAAAATATAGGGTGCCTCCTACAAGCGCTGTCGTTAATGTCATTTAGCCGGACGCTGAACCCCTCTTCAGAGAGGCTTCAGAAGAAGGATAGACTTCGCTTGATCAAAACTACCACCCAAGTAGGGCTTCAATCTCTGACCATTGACTTTAAAGGAATCACCTGAGTTGCCCCGAACTTCTACAGAACCATAAGGAAAAACTTGAACTACAGTGAATGGCCCTGACCATCTTGACTTCAATTTGCCAGGAAACAGTCGAAGTCTTGAATTGAACAGAAGTACCTGCTGCCCTGGTTGGAACTCCCTTTTGATTAAGTTCTTGTCATGCCAAGCCTTTGTTCTTTCTTTATAAATCTTGGCATTCTCATAAGCCTCATTTCTGAACTCGTCAAGTTCATTCAGTTGCAACAGTCTTCTTTCACTAGCGGCACTCCAATCATAATTTAACTTTTTCATAGCCCAAAATGCCCTATGCTCCAATTCGACTGGTAGATGACACGCTTTACCAAACACCAACCTATAAGGAGACATGCCTATTGGTGTTTTGAATGCAGTTCTGTATGCCCAAATCGCATCATCTAACTTTTTCGACCAATTTTTCCTCGAACTGTCAATGGTCTTACCAAGGATGCTCTTGATTTCTCTGTTCGAAACTTCAGCTTGCCAATTTGATTGAGGATGATAAGGCAAAGCTTTTCGGTGATAAACTCCATAACGAGCCAGCAGTGCATCCAATTGCTTATTCACAAAGTGTTTCCCTTCATCGCTAATCAGAGCTCGGGGAGTGCCAAATCTAGTAAAAATATGTTTATGCAGAAAATTAAGCACAGTTTTACCGTCATTGGCTCTAGTTGCTGCAGCCTCCACCCATTTGGATACATAATCCACTGCCAATAGAATGTATTCATTGTTGTAAGATGGTGGAAAAGGCCCCATGAAATCGATGCCCCATACGTCAAACAGTTCCACCTCAAGAATCCCTTGTAGAGGCATTTCGTTTCTCCTCGAGATATTGCCAGTTCTCTGACATCTATCACAAGCCTTGAAAAACTCATTGGCATCCTTGAATAATGAAGGCCAATAGAAACCGCTTTGTAATACCTTAGTCGCCGTTCTTGATGCTCCAAAATGCCCTCCGCATTGTTGAGTATGACAGTGATTAAGAATGGACTGCATCTCTTCTTCAGGAACGCACCTTCTGATAATCTGATCAACACAGTGCCTATAGAGAATAGGTTCCTCCCAATAGTAGTGTTTCACCTCATAAAAGAATTTCTTTAATTGCTGCTTTGACATTTCAGAAGGCACAATTTTTGCAACCAAAAAGTTCACTATGTCTGCAAACCACGGGACAGCTAAAGTCTCACTTACCCCAAACAACTGCTCATCAGGAAAATGATCATTGATTTGCACTGCTTTCTTATTTTCAGTCTCCTCCACCTCAAGTCTAGAGAGATGATCAGCTACCACATTCTCGCTGCCCTTCTTGTCATGAATCTCCATGTCAAATTCTTGAAGCAACAGAATCCATCTAATCAGGCGGGGCTTGGCATCTTTCTTTGACATCAAGTATTTAATGGCAGAGTGATCAGTGTAGACAATCACCTTGTTACCAATCAGATATGGTCTGAATTTATCGCAAGCAAACACAATAGCTAGCAACTCTTTTTCTGTAGTGGCATAATTAAGCTGAGCATCATTTAGAGTCCGACTAGCATAGTAAATAGACCTGAATACCTTGTCAATCCGCTGTCCCAGAACTGCCCCCACTGCGTAATCACTGGCATCACACATCAACTCAAAAGGCAATTCCCATCTCGGAGCTATCACAATTGGAGCAGAAATAAGCTTTTCTTTCAAGAAATTGAACGCCCTCAAACATTCGTCATTAAAATCAAAGACAACTCCATTCATAAGCAGATTCGAGAGAGGCTTAGACACCTTTGAGAAATCTTTGATGAATCTTCGATAGAACCCAGCGTGACCAAGAAAACTTCTAACTCCTTTGACTGAAACTGGTGGAGGCAGCCTTTCAATGGTAGAAATTTTCGCTCTATCTACCTCAATTCCCTCACTTGAAATTTTATGGCCAAGAACAATCCCCTCTTTCACCATAAAATGGCATTTCTCCCAATTCAACACCAGATTAGCCATCTCACAACGACGCATCACGTTCTTCAAATTACCCAAACAGAGGTCAAATGATGAGCCAAAAACAGAGAAATCATCCATGAAAATCTCAATACACCGGTCTACCATGTCTGAAAATATGGCCATCATGCACCGTTGAAATGTTGCAGGGGCATTGCATAGTCCAAATGGCATTCTCCTGAAAGCAAATGTGCCATAAGGACATGTAAAGGTTGTTTTCTCTTGATCCTCTGGTGCAATAGCGATATGATGATACCCAGAATACCCATCCAAGAAACAGTAGTAGCTGTGGCCTGCCAATCTGTCAAGCATCTGATCAAGGAAAGGCAAAGGGAAATGATCCTTCCTTGTTGCCTTATTGAGCTTGCGGTAGTCTATACAAATCCGCCACCCCGTTACAGTTCTTGTCGGAATGAGTTCATTGTTCTCATTTTTCACTACAGTCATTCCACCCTTCTTAGGTACCACTTGCACAGGGCTCACCCATGCACTATCAGAAATTGGGTAGATTACCCCAACATCCAACCATTTAAGAATTTGCTCAAGTACTACATCCTTCATGGCTGGATTGAGTCTTCTCTGGGCCTCTATGGATGGCTTGCTATTCTCCTCCAATAAGATTTTATGCATCACTGTCGCTGGGCTTATTCCTCTAATATCTGCCAAGGTCCACCCAATGGCCAATTTATGCTCCCTTAGAACCCTCAACAGTTTCTCCAATTCTACCTTTGACAGGTCAGCTGACACAATGACCGGTAAAGTTTCATTCTCTCCCAAATAAGCATATTGCAAGTGATCTGGGAGGACCTTTAGTTCCAACGGTGGTGGCTGCTGAATGGAGGTTAGCGGTTTTTCAGTCGCATCCGCTAATTCTTGGAACTTTTTCCAATATGGTAAGAAAGAATTGATCCAGTTGACACATTCTCTGATCTCAGCGTCCTCATCATCATCGCCCTCATCACCCAATAATACTGCCTCTAAGGCATCACTGCTCATCCTTCTCTTGGAGACTGCCTTTTCTATCACATCCACACTAAAGCAACTGTCACTAGCCACCGGATACTTCATAGACTTGAAGACATTAAAGACCACCTCATCTCCTTGAACTCTAAGCTTAAGCTCTCCTTTTTGAACATCAATAAGAGCTTGGCCTGTGGCTAGAAATGGCCTACCAAGAATAATAGGGACATCTGTGTCCTCCTCCATGTCCAGAACAATAAAGTCATCGGGAAATATGAACTTATCCACTTTCACAAGAACATCCTCAATAATACCTCGTGGATGTGTTAACGATCGGTCTGCGAGCTGTAAAGTGACAGTTGTTGGTTTTGCCTCCCCCAAACCAAGTCTTTTAAACACAGATAAGGGCATCAGATTGATACTTGCCCCCAGATCACATAAGGCGTGCTTGCATTCAAACTTGCCAATGGTGCAAGGTATGGTGAAACTCCCCGGATCTCTCAGCTTTTGGGGTAACTTCCTTTGTAAAATAGCGCTGCACTCTTCAGTGAGTGCTATAGTCTCATAGTCCTCCATTCTCCTTTTCTTTGACAGAATCTCCTTCATGAACTTAACATAACTGGGCATCTGCTCCAAGGCCTCCGCAATAGGAATGTTTATGTGCAGCTTTTTAAACACCTCAAGAAACTTAGAAAACTGTTTATCAAGGGTAGTCTTTCTAAGCCTCTGAGGGTATGGAACTCTAACTGGCTGCTCAATGACAACTGGGGGACTCTGTTCTGACTTCTGTTGGTCTTCAGTAACCCTTTCTGAATCAGACTGTGCACCCATCTCTTTTTTCTGAACTACTGCCTGTGGAGGTCTAGGGTGCTCTGTTTGCTTCCCACTCCTCAGAGTGATTGCTTGAACTTGCTCCTTGGGGTTGACTTCAGTATTACTTGGCAAGTTTCCCTGGGGTCTGTTATTGAGCATATTGGCCAACTGCCCAACCTGTGTCTCAAGGTTTCGAATAGAGGATCTGGTCTCAGTCATAAATTGAGTCTGTGTATTAGTAAGAGTCAACAGGGCAGCTTGCAGTTCATTAGGTCTCTCAGGTTGAGGCATTGGTTGTTGAGGCCTAGGCTGTTGTGATGATGAAGCTTGATTCATAGGTGGCTGAGGCATGTTATTCTGAAACTGGCCCTGAAACTGAGGTTGTTGGCCTTGATTATTCTTGCACGAAAAATTTGGATGATTTCGCCACCCTGGATTGTAGTTGTTGGAGAATGGATTATTGAGTGGCCTCTGAAAATTTCCCACCGCCTGAACTTGAGCATGATCCATTGGGGTGTTATTCATACAGATAGGGCACTGATCGACAGAATGAGCACCACCACACATTTCACACCTCACTGCCATCTGAACCGCATTAGCAGATAGACTGCTCTGTTGCAACTGCTTGGTCAAAGAAGCTACTTGCGCTGTTAAAGCGGTAATTGCATCCAGCTCATGCACCCCAGCTACCTTTCTGACTCCTGATGATCTTTCCTCAGACCACTGATGGTTGTTTGTAGCCATGTCCTCCAGCAGCTCATAAGCACCAGCTGCGCTCTTGCTCATAAAAGTGCCACCCGCTGCAGCATCTATAATGGTTCTGGTTGTCGGACATAAACCATTGTAGAAGTTCTGTACTAGCATCCACTGTTCAATGCCATGATGAAGACATCTTCTCAGGAGTTCCTTAAACCGTTCCCACGCCTCATATAATGACTCTCCGTCATTCTGGCAAAAGTTATTTATCTCTCCCCTTAATTTAGTAGCTTTGGACGGAGGGAAGAATTTGGACAAAAACTTCTGAGCTAGATCTTGCCAAGTGACAATGGAGTTTGGCTGCAGAGAGTTCAGCCAACTTTTAGCTCTGTCCCTTAGAGAAAATGGGAAGAGCCTAAGCTTGATTGCGTCATCACTCACCCCATTATATTTGAAGGTTCCACACAACTCCAGAAAGTTAGACAAATGGGTGTGAGGATCTTCAGAGGGCAACCCATTGAATTGCACAGAGGACTGCACCATTTGTAAAATAGCAGGCTTTATTTCGAAGTTGTTGGCCTCTACAGTTGGTGGGCATATACTATTTTGTACTCCCGTCAGAGTGGGTAGCACATAATCTCGCAGGCTCCTCTCAGCATTGGGTTGAGCCTGAACCCCTCGTACAACTCCAGAAGTTTGAACATTCCTGCCATCCCCTTCATTATGTGCCATCTTTACAGATTTATGGGCCTCTCTCTTCTTCTTTCTGATTTGATTGCAAGACTTCTCAATCTCAAGATTCAGAGGAACAAGTGTGTCCTTTCCTTTTCTGCCACGCATATATCAAAATTCACCTGAGATAGACAAATTAAGCAACTAAACAGATTAGAACCGAGAGAAATTAAAATCAAATTAGAATAAAAATTAATTAGACTGATATTGATAATTTTCAGTCCCCGGCAACGGCG
The DNA here is from genome assembly GCF_963169125.1 of Humulus lupulus. Classification (NCBI taxonomy): domain Eukaryota; kingdom Viridiplantae; phylum Streptophyta; class Magnoliopsida; order Rosales; family Cannabaceae; genus Humulus; species Humulus lupulus. The sequence continues at coordinate 104,326,428 of NC_084793.1, forward strand.
CCAAAAACTTGTTGCGATATTTTTGCTATGCAAGTGCACACAGTCGCAAACTCATAATAAAATGGTAAAACCAAGTATCGTCCTCAAGGACTGAGTTATCAATTACCAATCAATTAATTTCTTGTTCTATTTGATGAATTAAAATTCTTGATTTTTGTAAAATACAACAAAAGAACCAATAAAGTGCAAAAATAATAATCGACAATTAAATAGAATAATAACTAATAGTAAAACTTTTAATTCAATCACTGAGAAACAATTAGGATATTCAATCTCATCAACTATCCTTCCTATTATTCCCTAATGCAAAATGTGAATTCTTCTTATTTTTTTACCTAATTCAATTAACAAGTTGAAACAGCAGCCTATAATCATACTATGAATTATAAACTCAACCTAGGTGACAATTTCCTATATTTCTATGGTAAATTGAACCACAAAGGTAGCATTAAATTCCACAACTTAATAACAGTTACACAATTAATTCAGATACTTTCGTCCTAAATCAAATTATGTCCAATATAACCATAGCATAATTAAATCTCACTTCTCAGATTTTGACTTAAAAACATATGAATGTGACTAAAGATGGCCAATCAATAATCACTCTATAAGAACAGATTATATGGAATTGAAGAAAATTGAAGAAGAGGAAATTAAAATTGCATTAGGTCATAACAGAAATTCAAGAGATTCAATTGAACATCCTAAACAGAAAATTAGTTCATAGTCATAGTGCTAATCACAACAGAATTTAAAGATAACATCAAGAAAAAAAACATGTAAAAATACTCTAAGCTTGAGCCTTCAAAACCAGAACTCCTCCCTTCGTCGTACATACGTTTCTTTCCTTTTTCGTCCTTTAAAACCTAGGATTTTAGATTTTAGAGAGGCGGGCCGCGGCTCTACATGCACTATGCCGCGGCCCGTATAAAAATTTCTGGGCAGGAGGTCCTTTTCATGCCGCGGCCCTCTGAAGCCATGCCGCGGCCCGCATCGACGAGTTCTGGGAAAAATGCCCATCTATGCCGCGGCCCTCCATAGCTATGCCGCGGCCCGAAGATGTCCTCAAAAACCATGCTTCTGTTTCTCCCCCTAGCCGCGGCCTTACTTTGATCATGCCGTGGCTCTTAAGGAATTTTTCAATTCTTCAAGTTTTCATCCCAAAATTTCACCAACACTTCCAAATTGTGTTGAGAACCATTCTTGATCAAAATATGATGAAAAACTCGGTTATTTCTTCCCTTTCTTTGGCATTTTCTTCCACATGCTCAATTCTTCCTGATATTCACAAAAACAACCAAACAAAGCGTAAACCCGCGCTAAAACAAGGAAAAACAAAATAAAAGACTACTAAAAACATCACCAAAACATAATAAAAACTAGACTCATCAATATAGATGTATACCTAGCTCCTTTAATTGATGATTGAGCATATTGTAGTATCAGGACAAATTAATCTTTAGCGCCATGGTCGGATCATTGCTGCCTGCAATTGTTCCACTTTTAAATCATGCTACCACCTCCTGTGAGGCTTGGATGATCCTTGAAAACACATATGCAAAACCCACTCGTGGTCATATTAAGCAAATTAAGGAGCAACTAAAGAACCCAATCAAAGGCTCACGTACAATTAGTGAATATATGCAATACATTCGAAGTCGTGTCGATGAACTTGCGATTCTAGGAAAGCCATATGATGAAGAGAACTTGATTGAAGAAGTTCTCGATGGTCTTGATGAGGAATACAAATCCATTGTTGATGTCTTCAACGCTCTAGATACAACTATCTCATTTGATGAGCTTCATGAAAAACTTCTAAACAAGGAAATGATGTTGCGCCATTCTAAACCACCACAACCAACCTCTCCTCCAGCAATAGCAAATCCAACACCTGTGAATCCTCGGAATAAACCATGGCATCCTCATTTCAAATCATAAACTCAATCATCACCAAACAAAGGGTTGTCGTCTAAAAGCTCTCGGATTGAAAGAAATCCGCGTCCTTATCTTGGAACATGTTAAGCGTGCAATACTCAAGGCCACACAGCCAAACGATGCTCACAATTTTGATTAATTCTGACCTAAACCAATACAGGCTACTCATCAATAACCCCAAAGTCTTCGGGTTTTTGACCAACAAATCCACTTTCATCATCCCCCTGGAAACCTCGAGTCAACTACACTATAACTGGCCAACAAAAACTCCATGTGGCTTCTTGATAGTGGGGCATCTCACCATGTCACCACCAACTTGAATAATCTCTCTCTTCATGCACCGAACGATGCTCATGATGATGTCATGATAGGCGATAGCATGGGGCTTCAAATTACCCATACTAGTTATACTTCTCTTTCTTCACCCACTCGTGATTTTAAATTACATAATGTTTTGCATGTTCCCACCATGAAGAAGAATCTTATTTCAATTTCTCAAATGTGTCTCACCAATAATGTTTCTATTGATTTTTTACCCTCTAGTTTTCTTTTGAAGGACCTAAGTGTGGGAGCAATTCTTTTGAAGGGACCAACCAAGGATGGCTTGTATGAGTGGCCAATCACTTCAACAAACCAAACTCCTCTTGTTTTCTTTTCCACTGTAAATACAACAACATTCGAGTGGTGTAATCATCTAAGTCATCCTGCTTCTATAATCTCCAAACATGTTATTTCTAAATTTCAATTACCAGTTATTGTCTCCTCAATAAATCATCGTTGTAATGCTTGCAGTTGTAATAAAAGTCATAAGCTCCCATTTTACATGCTATCTCTTATCTCTACAAAACCTCTCAAAATAATTTTCTCTGATGTTTGGACCTCTCTTGAGTATTCCTATGACGACTTCAAATACTATGTCATTTTTGTTGATCACTTCACCAAATATGTATGGCACTATCCACTAAAATGAAAAATCTGATGTCTATGAAGTCTTCATTCGATTCAAAGCACTTGTAGAAAATTATTTCAACCGTAAAATTAAAATTATATACATTGATAATGGTGGGGAATATCAAGTGCTTGATTCATTTTTAGCTACCGCGGGCATTGCTCATTTAACCACCCCACCACATATGCCTAAACACAATGGATACTCTGAAAGACGACATCGTCACATTGTAGAAACTAGTCTTTCACTACTCACACATGCATCCATTACTCTAATCTAATGGAATCATGTCTTTGTTATAGTTGTTTACCTCATCAATCGGCTTCCTACACCCACACTCAACATGTTCTCTCCATTTTGAGAAATTTTTTGGCACCTTTCCCAACTATTCTAAACTTAAAACATTTGGTTGTCTTTTTTATTGTAACGACCCAAAATCACTAATAAGGCTTAAGGGGCTTGATTAACATGCGGGGAGGGCATAATTGGTATATGAGTGATTAAATGGTTAAATGCATAATTAGGTGGCATGCATGATTAGTATGATCATATGGATATATTATATGCATGTGTTATGAGTATTAAATATGCAAGTGGGCCTTTCTAGATTATAAGGGCATATATGTAATTTTGGTCCGTTAAGGGCATAAATGTGATTATTTGTGATAAATTGTTGAGAGCACATTGTTATGTCGATATATTTGTAGTATATAGCCCGAGACAGTCCTAGTGAGTGGATTAGCGAAATAGTCACAGCGGGGTTTAATACCCGGCTCGGGGGGAACCAAGGGTATTTTCTGAGAATTTAGAGAATATTTTGGGATTTATTAAATATTGAATGAGTATTTGGTAATTAATTGTACTCGACAGGATTAATTGGTAAATATTAGGAACGTTTGAGGAATTAGTGGAAATTGGGGAAATGACCATTTTACCCTTATAGCAACTTAAGGGCTAAGTAATACATGGGAGGGAAAATAGTCTTTTTAGGGATTAAATGATATATCTCCTTTGACCCTAGACTTATCAATAAATTTCTTGGAAGCTCTCAGCTCTTCCTCTCTCCCTCCCTCACGACTCTTCCTCCCTCCCTCCCTCACGATGTTACTCTCTCTCTCTCTCTTACTTGTGTTGTGAAGCTAAGGGAAGGAAAAGGGGTTGATTGAAGGTTAGAGTTTGAAGAAGTTCAGCTGGGGATTAAGTTGAGTTGTTTAAATCTGAGGAAAAGCTTAGGAAAACTCTGAGGGGAAAGCCTTGAACAATTGAAGCAACAACCCGGAGAATTCAGCTAGGGTACTGGAGAATTGAGTTGTAATTGAGGTAAAATTCTAGATCTTCATCTTTGAGTTTCCGGTTGGATTTAGATAGAATTATAGGTGCTTGGTTAGTTCTGATTTGGGTGATGATTTCCACTGAATTGGGGTATTGATTTGAGTATAATTGTTAGGAATTTTATGATTAAAATATGTGATTAAAGGTCTTAACCCATAGCTAGGCTTAGTTGTGGTTGGAAGGTTCTTTTGAGTTTGAATTCTGGGAAAATTGGCTGGGAGAATTATGAAGAAAACCAAGAATTTCTAGGTTTGAAGGGGGCGCACCACGACCCAGCTCAGGCCTTGGGTGTGCTCTCTGATTGGGGGCGCACTGCAACCTTAGGGAGCAAGTCGTGGCCCGCCTCCCCTTGAGCCTTGGGGGTATAGCCTCTGATTTGGGGGCAAGTTGTGACCCTTAGGGCCAGGTCGCGGCCCGCCTAGGGATTTTTGCCTTAGGTTGGTTTCTAGGTTTGGTAAGGCTAAGGAGCTCGAACCTAGGCGCTCAGAACAATTTCTACTACCCGATTTAGTAGAAATTGAGGTCCCAGAGGCTAGTTTTTATCTCCTAAGTATTAATTTGGATTAGAAGTTGACGATTACCCATTGGCCACTGTGACTAGGTTTATCGCCAAGGCTCAAGACTGAGGATCCCACTCAGGACCGTTCTATTAACTTCGCTCAAAATTCAAGCTAAGAAAACTGCACCTTGCGTGGTTGTGAATGGGACTGAGATTCCCAATTATTGATTGTTTGTATTATGTGTTTGTAAGATTGATTTTTCATACAAGAAAGACAGACCTAAGGGAGTCAGGGCTAATGGTAAGCATACTGAGTGTGGCTTGGCCTAAGTGAGCGGGCCAGCTAGATCAACAGTGGGCTCGGCCTAAGGGTGCCAACCCTGATTACTTGAGATTGTGTGATTACCATTTATTAATTGAATATCCGTACTCTACTTTATGTTTATTTGAGATAAGCTTGATTGAATATCCTTAAGGCTACATGTGATTGTTGTTTTGGTTTTCTTGCTACATGGTGCAGGTAAAGGCATGGGTAAGCTGGATCAACAGTGAGTTGTAAAGCTCTGGGGGCGAGGTGTACATTGTCAGCTGTTCGTCCATCACGGCCGAGGGAAAGTACAGGGACAAAAGCCTAAAACTTTTATTTTGCCATTAGAGTGGCCACTGACTGTATATAACTTTTGAGAGTTTGTAAATTGATACTTAAACCTTGTTTTTTGGATTCCATGTGCCAAACATCTATTATAATGAAAAATTAACCGTTTATGATCAAAATATTTTAACCCTAATCCAATTGTTGACCTTAGGATCACATTTTTAATAAAATGACTTGATTAGCAAGTTCAGCACTATTTTAACTACACAGTGTAACGATCTTGGTTATCTGAGGCGTTACAGTTATCCTTGGCTTCGACCGTACACTAATTATAAACTTGAACCTCGATCCACTCCATGTGTCTTCCTTCGCTACTTCTCCACCCAGAGAGCATATTTGTGTCTTTATGCCAATACATCTCATCTTTATATCTTTCATCATGTAAAATTCGCTGAATCAATCTTTCCCTTCAAGTCTACTCACACTCGTCTCAATTACATGGAGTCAACCACCGTTTCTCAGTGGGTAGCACTTGCCAACGAAATTTACACAGATACACCTGCCACTACTCCACTCAATACGTCATCGGCAGAAAGCCTCTCAAATGATGCTCCTGTACAACCAACACCAACACCCGAACATTCAACCACCCTTAAACAAAATGTGGTTGATCCATCTACCTCCACTGGTGCACCAAACACCACCAATGACCAAACCCTGCCACCCACTTCATCCATCTCCAACCTAGAACCAAACCAATAGTCATCGCTCACTACATCCAATCTCTTAAACCAAACTAACACCCATTCCATGAACACAAGAGCAAAAAATCATATCCATAAACCAATCAAAAAGCTCAATATCAATTGTTATACCCATATTTCGAGCTATGTTAAATATGACCTCGAAAGTTGGATTCCCAGCAAGTGGACTCATAAGGTTTAAAGTATGCTCCAGGATTGAATATCGAGCCGTCAAGGCTCGATACGACCTTGAATATGGTGACCTCGAAGTGTTCATGATCTCGGAAGGTAGCTCCGGAGACGCATCCATCCTCAGGGATGACCTCGGATCAGGGGTCCCGAGCTCGACGCACATACGATCTCGAAAGCCATGTGACCTTGGGAGATGTCTCTAGCTCGAAAGCTGACGAGAAACCTGGGAAGCTAAGGCCTTGGAGATATATGATAAAAAACCTGTATATCTATAAGTGTTGTCCATATGAGATGTAATCCTCATTTATTACTGTAAATCCCCTAGAATCATGGGATATTATTTGGTCAGTTATACGTCCCCTGGTCATCAGGGGACGTTTCCTTTTATATCTGATTATAGGCATTTAAAGCCATTTATTTTATTTACACAAAAAGAGTAACTACCCAAAATATGTGGGATAGTATTCTGCAGCCTTCTCTATAAATAGAGAGGTCATGCACCATTGTAATGGACCGAAATTCTGAACCTTGAGAGAAAACTCTGAAGAATTCATGCTGAAGAATTTTCAGAGATAATTTTGAGTTTAATAACAAAGACTCGTGGACTAGGCAGATTTAACTGCTGAACCACGTAAAAATCGTGTGTTTGCATTGTCATATTGTAATTGGTCATTATTAGTTATTGTTTACGTGCTCTCCTTTCACTGTTGACGAAAAACGGCATCAACAGTTTGGTGCTTTCATTGAGAGCCTTAAGCATTCATCCCTGAGAAAATCATGGCCACAAACAATCAGAACACACCTGAAGAAAATTACCCAAGACGTCCTGGAAAACAGCCAATGGAGAATCCGGATGTTGAAGAGAGAAGTGGGTCTTCTGATTCCCGGGGACCACCTCCTCCGCCAAGAGATGAGGATATGTACTACAATCCTGAGCGGTACGTTCCTATTGTGGAACTTGAAAACCGGCAACTGAAGCAGCTGTTGGCAGAGGCCAACAAACGGAATGAGGAGTTGACAAGGATAGCCGCAGAGGTGCAGGTGGCTCAGCCCTCGCCTCTGCGCGAAAACCAAGTCCCTCCTCCAAGGGACGTGCATGTTCCTCCCCGGAGACCCCGTGGGCGTCCACGAAAAGATGCTGCCACAAGGAGGCCGACTCAACCTCCGGCACTAGCAGAGCCATCAGCTCCACCTAGGCCCCAGAGGAGTACTTGGGCTCGGGCCCCGGCTAACCCGCCTGTGGAAGTGCCTGCAGGAACTGAGAATAACCGAACCCCTGCAGAGGCTAGGACTCAGGTACCTGAGAGCGCACCAAATGCGACCGACCCATCTCGGGCGAATTCCGGACCCTCTAGGCCACAACAAGGGTGGCAGCCACCGTCGCCTATACGGTTCCCTCCGTCACCCATAAGATATCCTTCGCCCCCCCGCAGGAACGCTCAGCCCGTTTGAGGTCAGGATGAAGGGCGTGCGGGGGAAAGACAAGGAAACAGGGAGACTTTCCAGGAGCGGGGAAGCGCTCCATTTGAGAAAAGTCAAACGTCTCGGTCTCGCACGGCAGAGACGAGGCGACATAGGAAGAATCCATCGCGAAATAACAGAGCAATGAGTTTCACCAGTGATGAGTCCAAAGAGACTAGGTCCGTCAGTAAACATGACCAAGGACGTAATAATACTGGAAGCCGCAAGAATCGTCCCGACCTGCGAAATCACCTGAACTAGAGTCGGGGTAATGGAGATCAAACAAATCCAAACCTGAGGGATCGCTTTAATAAGCGTAGAGATCCCTTGCGCAGACGCGAGCCTGGAATCACGATCAATGACAATCAATTCCAGACAACACTTCCTACTGACCCAGTCCAAGAAAGAATCGATCAGCTCGAAAGAGCCTTTAGGCTTTTAAAGAATGAACGAGGAAATGGTCGATATGAGGACTCTGATGAGGAGCTCGAGGCGTTTGCTCCCCATATTTCCAACACTCAATTTCCTCAGGGGTTTCGGATTCCTCACGTCCCAACGTTTGAAGGAAAAACCGACCCGTGTAGTCACCTGAGCACGTTCAACACTATCATGAGAGCCAGTAACGTAGGTTACGAGCTCAAGTGTATGTTGTTTCCAACATCATTGGCAGGACCTGCCAAAAGTTGGTTCAAAAAATATAAGAGACACTCAATAACCTCATGGGAGCAGTTGTCTAAAGACTTTAAGAAGCAGTTCAGAGCGATGATGGGGGTCAGACCAGAGGCATCCATCTTAACTAACGTTCGACAACAACCGGGTGAAACACTAAAAAGTTACTTAACGAGATTTAATCTGGAAGTAGTCCGAGCTCGGGACGTGGATGACAGTGGGCACCTAATGGCTATCCGAGCTGGTGTATTACCGGGAAGTGCCCTTTGGGACGACATGCAAGGGAAACCAGTAAGGTCAATAACCGAGTTTAACAGACGAGCGCAGAGGTTTGTCAATGTGGAGGAAGCGAGGTCGACGCTCAAAGCGACTTCCCAGTCCGAAACTACAACGATAAACATCAACTCTGCCTCAACCTCGGCGGACCCAGCAGCTCCAAAGTCTGCCACGGAGAACCCCTCCAAGAGGAAAAAGAACGAAGGAAGTAACCTTGAAGCTGAGGGAGGAAAGAAAAAGAAAGGGGAGAGATATTTCTCCATGTATAGAGTATACACCGAGCTCAATGAGTCTCGGGAGAACATATACCTGGCTAATGAGAACCAGGTCCCCTTTAGGCGTCCAGACCCGATGAGAAATCAAAAATCCAAGAGGGATTCCAGTAAATATTGTCGGTTCCACAGAGACACCGGACATACAACCGATGAATGTTGACAACTGAAGGACGAGATCGAAGGGTTGATCTCGAGAGGTTATTTCCGGCAATATGTCAAAAACCAGAGTACTGGACAGACGGCCGCAGGCCAAAGAGTAGCCGCGCCTCCGACGACACAAAACAACAACTCCCGAGCTCGGGAAGAAGACAGGCCCCCGACGATTGATGGAGAGGATGTAATAACCATCTCGGGAGGGCCTCATCTCGCAAGAGGAGGCAGGAATGCCCAAAAGAGATATGTTAACGAGTTAAAGACAGGGGATGGGTTTCCTTATGAACCCGAGCCTAGGGCACCAAAAAGCCAGAGGATTGAAACACAACCAATAACCTTCACCGAGGAAGACGCCTCCCATGTCCAGCTCCCTCATCATGATCCGCTGGTCATTACTCTTCAACTGACCAATAAAAGGGTCCACCGAGTTCTCATAGATAATGGGAGCTCAGTCAACATCCTTTATAAAGCAACCCTCGAGAAGATGGGACTCTCCCTTCGCGACCTGAAAGCATGTGAAACTACTTTGTACGGATTTTCAGGAGAAGGAACTGCCTGTATGGGATCCATTGAGCTCCCCGTGACCTTGGGAGACTATCCAGTCTCGGTGACCAAGATAATGGAGTTCGTGGTAGTAGATTTACCATCTGCCTACAATGTGCTGCTCGGGAGACCCGCCCTGGTCGGGCTGGGGGCAGTTTCATCAGTGAGGCATCTGGCCCTTAAGTTCCCGACCCCTAGCGGAGTCGGGACATTAAAATGAGACCAATTGGCAGGGAAGGAATGCTATAGCATCTCCTTGAGAGGAAAGAAACAAACGAACGCTCAAGCACTCACTATCATACAAAACAAGGACGGAACGATTTTAGAAATTGACGAGGAGATTGATCCGAGGATTGAGGAGAAAGTTGACCTCGAACCTTTAGAGGAGCTCGAAGAAATTCAGCTCGAGGAAACTAATCCCTCGAAGAAGGTGAAGGTCAGAAAACACCTCCAAGACGAGGCAAAATAACAATTAATTTGTTTTTTGAAGAAAAACCAGGATGTCTTTGCGTGGTCACACTCAGACATGGTAGGGATAAGCCCGAATGTAGCAAGCCACGCTCTAAACATAAACAAAATCTTTCCCCCAAAGCAACAAAAGCGAAGACAGCTGGACGAAGACAGAAAGAAGGCGCTAAAGGAGGAGGTTGACAGGTTGAAGGCGAACTGATTTATTAGGGATGCCTTTTACCCTGACTAGGTAGCCAATCCGGTGTTGGTCCCAAAGCCCAATGGGACGTGGAGAACCTGTATTGACTACTCAGATCTCAACAAAGCTTGCCCAAAAGACTGTTTTCCGTTACCAAGGATTGACCAGCTCGTGGATACCACGGCGGGGCACGACCTGATGTCGTTCATGGATGCCTATTCTGGATATAACCAGATTCCCATGCATGCCCCCGACCAAGAACATACGAGCTTCATCACGGATAAAGGGCTATACTGCTATAATGTCATGCCATTTGGGCTCAAGAATGCTGGAGCCACATACCAGCGACTCGTAAACATGATGTTTTCAGAACAAATAGGGAACGATATGGAGGTTTATGTTGATGACATGCTTGTAAAGTCTCAACTCAACAAGAACCATGTTGATGACCTCGAAGAGTGCTTCGGCGTGCTCAGGAAATATAACATGAAGCTAAATCCTCAGAAGTGCACTTTTGGGGTATCTTCAAAAAAATTTCTGGGCTTTATTATGAATTCTCGTGGAATCGAGGCTAACCCCGACAAGATCAAGGCCCTGATTGACATGCCCTCACCTCGAAGGCACAAGGATGTCCAAAGTCTGACTGGCAGGATGGCAGCCCTAAGCAGATTCATCTCGAAATCTACGGATCGTGGTCTTCCATTTTTCAACTTACTGAGAGGAGGCAAGAAGTTTGAATGGACAGAGGAATGCGAGCTGGCCTTTCAGGAGCTCAAAAAGCATCTAGCAGAACCACCCATCCTGTCAAAACCTGAAACGGGAGAAGTATTGTACCTATACCTTTCAACCACCGAACACGCGATAAGCGCAGTGCCCGTTCGAGAAGAAGAGAGGGTGCAAAGACCCGTTTACTACATCAGTAAAAGATTACTAGGGGCAGAGTCAAGATACCCATTGATGGAGAAACTCGCGCTCAGGCTAATTCATTCATCCCGTAAGCTCCGCCCCTACTTTCAGGCACATCCCTTCCATGTGCTGACTGATCAACCACTTAGGCAAGTCCTGTCTAAACCAGAAGCTTCAGGTCGACTTCTTAAATGGGCTGTTGAGCTCGGTCAGTTCGAGATCACCTACCACCCGAGAACGACCATTAAGGCACAGGCATTGGCGGACTTTATAGTGGAATGTACTGGTATAGCCGACGACGAGGTAATAACCACAGCCCACGAGCTGTGGAAACTTTACGTCGACGGCTCGTCAAATGAAAATGGAGCGGGGGCAGGGGTCATTTTAGTTACCCCCATAGGAAGCAGATTTCATTCTGCCCTAAGATTTGGCTTCAAAGCATCGAATAATGAGGCCGAATACGAGGCTTTACTCGCGGGACTTCGTATAGCTAAGGAGCTCAAAGCTAAAGCTATACATTGCTACAGTGATTCCCAGCTAGTGGTTAATCAAATCTTGGGTGAATACTAGGCTCGCGGCACGAGAATGGCAGCTTATTTGGAGAAGGCAAAATCCGCGTTAGAGTGTTACGAATTATATACAATCGAACAGGTTCCCCGCGAGCAGAACTCGAATGCAGATGCCTTAGCACGACTCGCCACATCCGCCGAAAACGAAGAGCTGAATGTTGTACCCATAGAACACCTATCAGCACCTAGCATTAACAAGCCAGAAGAGGAAGATGCGTGTATGATCGAAACAGAGCCGACCTGGATGACCCCGATAGTTGATTATCTCGAAAACAGAGTTCTTCCAAAAGATCGAAACCAAGCTCGAAAGTTGATGTATCAACTTCCCCGTTACACAATTTTGGATGGAAGGCTATATCGAAGGGGATATTCCATGCTGTTACTCAGGTGCGTAACCCCTCCCGAAGCTAAGAAAATCATTGAAGAAATTCATGAAGGGTTCTGCAGAGATCACACCGGGGGGCATAGCCTGTCCAAGAAGATCATACGCTAGGGATATTTCTGGCCAACCATTAAAACGGATTCTTTCGAGTATGTGAAGAAATGCGACAAATGCCAGAGATTCGCCACGATACCCCGAGCCCCACCATCTGAGCTGACCATGTTGACATCCCCATGGCCTTTCGCGGTATGGGGCATCGACCTCATAGGCTCTCTCCCGACTGGCAAAGGCGGAGTGAAATATGCTGTAGTCGCCGTGGATTACTTCACAAAATGGACGGAAGCTGAACCATTGGCAACTATAACCTCAAAGAAGATCCTTGATTTCGTTGTAAAGAGCATCGTGTGCCGATACAGAGTGCCGAGGAAGATCGTATCCGATAACGGAACCCAGTTCGATTGCGACTTGTTCACCAACTTTTGTGAAAAGAACGACATAATAAAGAGTTTTTCATCAGTGGCTCACCCTCAAGCGAATGGCCAGGTCGAAGCTGTGAACAAAACTCTCAAAAGTTCTTTAAAGAAAAAGTTGGAAGAAGCAAAGGGACGGTGGCCCGAAGAATTGCCCCAAGTCCTTTGGGGATACAGGACCACGGCTCGAACCTCAACAGGACATACCCCGTTCTCTCTAGCATACGGCTGCGAGGAAATGTTTCCCATAGAATTCGAAATCCCAACGATCCGAACTCAGATTTACGACCAAATTTCAAACCATACTCAGCTCGAGGAAACCTTAGACTTGATTGAAGAAAAAAGAGAAGAGGCTCAGCTGAGAAATGTTGCCTACCAGCAACGAACTACCAGATATTTCAACAAGAGAGTTTGAGATCGAAAGTTCGGAATGGGAGATCTGGTGTTGAGACGCGTATTCTTGGCAACTCGAGATCTGGCAGCTGGAGTGCTCGGGCCGAATTGGGAAGGACCATACCAGATAGAGTCAGTCATCCGACCTGGTGTGTACAAACTTGCGAGATTGGACGGGAGCCTAGTACCACGAGCATGGGATGGCGAACACCTTAGACCTTACTATCAGTAGTGTAGGAAAAGTGTTGCCTATAACCATGAGTTTCTATTTGTATTAGTTTGATTGCCTTTTAATTACTATCAAATAAAGATTTATTTCATTCAGTATATTATCTCTTTTTATTTTGTATTTTTGCAATCTCTCTTAATTTAATAACCTATGGTCACACTCATAGGATATTAAGGGGGCATCATCGGTATATATACCATCAGCTTAAAAAATAAAAAATATATGAAGCATTTGGATATAACCAGATGCACGAGCTTAGATAGTTCGGACATAACCGAGTTATCAAAAAACATGAAGCATTTGGATATAACCAGATGCGCGAGCTTAGATAGTTCGGACATAACCGAATTATCAAAAACATGAAGCATTTGGATATAACTAGATGCGCGAGCTTAGATAGTTCGGACATAACCGAGTTATCAAAAACATGAGGCATTTGGATATAACCAGATACGCGAGCTTAGATAGTTCGGACATAACCGAATTATAAAATACATATAAAGTATTTGGATGTAACCTGATACGCGAGCTTAGATAGTTCGGACATAACTGAATTATCAAAAACCGAAAACGTTTGGAGTTAACCAGATGTGCAAACTTAATAGGTTTGGAACAAACCAGCCAAAAAACTAATCGACGATAAGTAGGAACCTAAACCTACTTCGGGATAAGTCGAGATCGAGGCTGGAATGTCTTAAAGAAAAATAGTTTTGAACTCTTAACCTTGGAATGAAAATCGAGGATGAGGAAAAGTGACTAAGCAAAAAAGATATAACCAAATCATTCACATTACATACCATATAAGTACTTTTGGGTTCATGGTTAAAGTAATATCCAACTTTGAAAAATAACGAGGTCGGAAGCGGATAATTTGAACAAACTGTGCATGAATGCATTGAGCTTCGAACCTAAATCCACAATATGTTTGTATGAATAAATAAACATAAATGATTCATCCATAAAAAATGTGCCAAATATTTCGAGCCAAGAAATGTAAAGCATATATAAATAATATTTAAAGAAATTGTATTAGCCCCGAGGGCATAAATTAAAATAATTACAAAAATAAGGGGACGTAGCCCCAATAGATGGTTTCCCCAAGATCAGATTTAAGGAAGAGGAGTCTCCTTGGCCTTCTCAGCATCAGCGGCACCGGATTCCTTAGGACGAATAGCATGGCTGTCCTCCTGGGCTCCCTCCGAAACGGCATCCCGAGCAGCCTTTTCCTTCTCGAGCTGATCAGCCTCTTCCTTCTCGAGCCGAGCATTCCACCTGTCAAGAAGTGTCGCCTCGTGAGGACCTAAGAAGCTGGTGTCCAGATCTTCATTGTAGGCCCACATTCGGTACATGGCCAAGTCAACCGCTTGATCCTTCTTCTCTTTGTACTCAGCAAGGAGACGAGCTTTTGCATCCTCCATGATGTCAAAGGTAGCAGCCTTTTCCTCTTCAAGCTTCTTGTTGGTCTCCTGGAGCTGGGTGATCTCCTTCTTATGCTCCTCGAGCTCAGTTTTCAGCTTCCCGAGCTCGGTGGCCATGTCCTCACGTTCCTTGGCTCCTGTCTCAAGCTTCGCATTCGCTGCCTTCAGATCATCGCTCGCTTTGAGGTGGAGATTCTTCGCCTCTTGAGCATGAGACTTGCTCGAATGAATCTCGTTGTTCAACTTATAATTGAGCTGGGCGGTAAAGGCAAGAGACTGAAAAAGAAAAATTCATCATTAACACCAAGTCTGTGTGATTATAACCAAGAAGAACGACTATAGAAGGATACTTACCGCGGCAGCGAGCTCGATACTCTTCTCATAGAGAACAGTGCAGTCTTGGGTATCGTTCAAGCATTGCCATTGAGGAGCTTCGAGACTGCCAAAGCTCTGGCCGATCCGGGACATGACATCCGAGACCAGCGTAGATCCATGGGACCCAGCAGCATTGTCGACCACATATGCATCCATGTGGGTGGAAACTGATAGCTTCTGAGCTCGAGAAGCAGAAGGCCTTCTAGAAGGCGGACCTAAGGATGGCTGAACAACCACAGGAGGTTGGGACTCAACCATAACGGAGGGACCGACCAGCGAAGTCGGCGCCACTGTAGAGGTGACGACCTGCGAGGACGGCGCCGTTGTGGAAGCGCCGGCCTGGGAAGTCGCCGCAGCGATGGAGCTCGAAACCGGCGGAGCAAGGGGAGGGGATTAATCCGCGGCGTTGAATGAAATCCTTGTAAAATCCAACGGTTAGGGGTCAATGACAAGATGGCGCCGAAAAGGTGGCAGACGGATGATCGTGGGCATGTTTCCAAGGTACTCAAGTACCAAAAATGAGCAATACCCAGCTGACGCGTGTCCATTTTCAAAAGTGTATGACGGTACAGTTCTCAAAGAAAGTAGTTCAAAAGTTTCCTTCTCTTAGGATTTGAACAAATACTTTTGAGGGGGCAAGATGTTATACCCAGATTTCGAGCTATGTTAAATATGACCTCGAAAGTTGGATTCGCAGCAAGTGGACTCATAAGGTTTAAAGTATGCTCCAGGATTGAATATCGAGCCGTCAAGGCTCGATACGACCTCGAATAAGGTGACCTCGAAGTGTTCATGATCTCGGAAGGTAGCTCCGGAGACGCATCCATCCTCAGGGATGACCTCGGATCAGGGGTCCCGAGCTCGACGCACATACGATCTCGAAAGCCATGTGACCTTGGGAGATGTCTCTAGCTCGAAAGATGACGAGAAACCTGGGAAGCTAAGGCCTTGGAGATATATGATAAAAAACCTGTATATCTATAAATGTTGTCCATATGAGATGTAATCCTCATTTATTACTGTAAATCCCCTAGAATTGTGGGATATTATTTGGTCAGTTATACGTCCCCTGGTCATCAGGGGACGTTTCCTTTTATATCTGATTATAGGCATTTAAAGCCATTTATTTTATTTACACAAAAAGAGTAACTACCCAAAATATGTGGGATAGTATTCTGCAGCCTTCTCTATAAATAGAGAGGTCATGCACCATTGTAATGGACCGAAATTCTGAACTTTGAGAGAAAACTCTGAAGAATTTTAAGAGATAATCTTGAGTTTAATAACAAAGACTCGTGGACTAGGCAGATTTAACTGCTGAACCACGTAAAAATCGTGTGTTTGCATTGTCATATTGTAATTGGCCATTATCAGTTATTGTTTACGTGCTCTCCTTTCACTGTTGACGAAAAATGGCGTCAACATCAATGCTCTACTCATCTCATCTACTGACTTAGAACCAACAACAATGATCCGAGCCATGAAAGATATCAATTGGCGTCGTGCCATGTGTAAAGAGTATGATGCTCTTGTTCGGAATGGTACATGGGAGATTGTTCCATCAAACCAAGCCCAAAATCTTGGTGGATGTAAGTGGATTTTTCGTATTAAACACTTACCGGATGGTACTATTGACAGGTACAAATCACATTTAGTAGCCAAAGGTTTCCATCAACATCTAGGAATTGACTACCATGACACTTTCAGTCAAGTTATCAAGCAAACAACAATTCGCCTAGTTCTAACCATTGCAATCAATCATGGATCGTTGCTACGACAACTTGACATTAATAATGCCTTTTTACAAGGCCATCTCACTGAAGATGTCTTCATGATACAACCTCCAGACTTTATTGATAGAGAATATCCATATGATGTGTGCAAATTACACAAAGCCATCTACGGTTTGAAATAGGCTCCACGGGCATGGTACCATGAGTTGCGACAATTCCTTCTCACCCAAGGATTTCAAAACTCAGAGCGGATACCTCTTTGTTCATCTAGAACAATATGAATACTATGATCTACTTACTAGTCTATGTAGATAACATCATCATCACAGGAAGCGACAGCTCTATAGTGCAACAGTTTGTTACTCAACTTTCAGCATGATTTTTTCTAATAGATCTTGGTAGTCTCTCTTATTGTATGGGTGTTGAGGTCCTTCCACACAAACATGGTCTCCTTCTCTCACAACGTCAATACATTAATGATCTTCTTACACACACTCAAATGTAAGATGCAAAACCAGTTCTTACACCTTTGGGAACATATCAAACTCTGAGTCTTCATAGTGGAACTCCCTTGACAGACGCTTCAGAATATCAAACTATTGTTAGTAGTCTTCAGGATTTAACTCTCACCCAACCTGAGATCGCATTTGTTGTTAACAAGCTTTCTCAGTTCATGCACCGTCCTACGATAGAACACTAGAATGCAACCAAACGACTGTTATGATACCTTCGTAGAACATTTGATCATGGCATAGTACTTCATTACAATCAAACACTTTCTCTCCATGCTTTCTCGGATGCTGATTGGGCTGGCAACAAAGATGACTACACATCAACTAGTGCCTACATTGTTTATCTTGGTCGTAGTCCAATTTCTTGGAGTTCTAAGAAACAACACACAATTGCACGCTCATCAACTGAAGTTGAGTATCGTGTTGCTGCCACAACTGCTGCTGAATTGCACTTGATCTGTTCACTTCTTATCGAACTTGGAATACATATCTCGCAACCTCCAGTCATCTACTGTGATAATATTGGAGTCACCCACCTCTGCTCCAACCTTGTTTTTCACTCTCAAAGGAAGCATGTTGCCATTGATTTTCACTTCATCTGTGAGCAAGTTCAAAGTGGGGCCCTCCATGTTGCCCATGTCTCCTCTGCAGATCAACTCGCCGATGCACTAACAAAGCCACTCTCACGTGCTCAATTCCTTCATCTCATGGACAAGATTGGACTCTCCATTAGGAGCTCCAACTTGAGGGGCCATATAGAAGGAAACGACAGCTAGTTATTGAGAATAATTTATCATGAGTGTATATTTAGTCATTTGCCTAATTCTAGGAATTAGAATCATGTATATAGCTGTCTATTAGCTAATGATTTAGGAATTAGCTATTAACGGTCAAATCTTGATTCAAGGAAGTTAGTATTGATTAGCAAGATATTGGCTTAATGACACTTGTATAAATTGACCGTTTGGAAATAATAGGAATGACCATTTTACTTCTCCATTTCTAATAATAAATACTTTGATTCTAAGTATACAAATGTAAAATACTCTTTATTTTTTCCAATTAATAAGGTGTTTGTTTTGAGTAATTGAGTTGTCTTAGAAAGTGTAGAGAGGTTTAGGATAGAGAGAATATTAAACTCTAATATACAAAAGGGTTTACTCTACCCTTAAAATATACGTGGAGCCCATACAAATTATTAACTTTACCCATTAAAATTTGAACCAAACATAAGAGGATTTTAGATTCTCATTCCCACATTTACTTTACCTCGTACCAAACACAAAAGATGTTAAAAATGCAGAGAACATAAGAATAGTCCCAAGCTCTATTGAGATTGATGTAGCACTGTCCAAGCATGACTTGGACTCTTCCACAAACGTGAGGAAGTGTCTTGCTTGGCTCAATTGTGCCAAATGTCTGCCTAGTTAGCTTTGACTTCGACTTTCACCTATTAATAAATAAAGTTATTTTTGTGGTTGTTGGGGACGTGGTTATCATATTTTGAATAAGAAAATCACAGTGTAGTATAGATAAAAAAGGATGACAGCTTCTAGCAAGACACCAACAACGACACAATAATAAAAACAAAAAATAGACATAGAAAACACTTTTGACATAAACATTTTTCGCTGTTTATTATTGATGATTAACGTTGTGTTCAAAATAAATATCTTAGTACACCTATATTTAAGCGAATTGTCATTGGGTACTAATGATAATGGGGTATATTGTAATTAGAACAATTTAATATAGGTTGCTACATATTCTAATTTAAAATAAAATATATAAAACTGATACTAAATTACATCAATTTATATCAAGTGGTATGGACTACATATATTATCCTATTACTCATATTTTATTGATAATGATTTAATTCGGACAACCGAAGACGTGACCATTCGCAGCGTGGACATGGGTATTTGATTTGCCAATACACTTTTGACATAAACATTTTTCGCTGTTCATCATGATCAAAGTCGATATACAAATACATTTACTCTTCAATTCAAATTATATAATTTTTTTACTTTTGCTTACCCCTATATGTGAATTATTTTCTGGCGTGTTTTATCTTTGGGCAATGAAGCAAAATGACCCCATATAGTGTATAGGAATAGAAAAATATCTCTATTTTTAATTTGTTAACAAAATGACATAAGTTCAACTAAATTTAAATATAACACAATATTAAACAATAGATATACAGTATTATCCTAATCAAATAGAGAGCAATATATATGTTATATTTCACATTTGTTTTCTTATTCTTGACAAATTTATATTGATATTTTCTTTAAAAAAATATTTCAATGGTAATTTTTTTATATTTTTATCATATTTGTTTTGAAAATCTTATTTTAAAGTTATGTTAATATTTTTATTTTATTTTAATGGTATATCATTTTAGGACAATTCTTCTATAGGGGCTTCACTTTAAGCCCTACCGGTGGGGCTCTCAGTGTTTCTCGACCCGTGAACAGTTTTTGGTGCAATTTTTTTTATGACCGTGTATATTATAGCTATTTAGAGCATCCTGCAAATTTTCAGAAAATTCCGAATAGTTTACAGTACCGAAAACTAGGTTCAAACATATTGCTTTCTACTCGCATAAAAAAAAATTAGTCACGCGTGTAATTTTCTAAATGAGAGCCCCACCGGTAGGGCTTCAAGTGAAGCCTCTATAGGAGAATTCTCCTATCATTTTATATATTTGTTTTCTATGATATATTTGATTTGTTTGGTCAATATTATTTCGATGTTATATCATTTTATCTATTTAATATATTTGTTTTTTTATGATACGGGTATATTTTATTTCTTGCCAAATTTTATGTCAAAATTATGTTTATACTTTCTTTGTTTTTAATTTTGATGATTTATAATTTTATTAACTCGGAATATCTTTTTATGTGTTGTAGTATATTTTATTTGGTAATTAGTTAATTATATTTCAAAATTATGTTTACATATAATTTAAATTTTGATTGCATATGATTTTATTAGTTTGGTATATCTATTTTTTGGTATTGTAGTATATCTTGTTTGGTATATTGATTGCATATTTGTTTTTAATGTTGGTGGTATATCATCTTATAGAGTATGTTATATCTATGTGGTTCTCTATGTGGTATAGATTAGTGTGTATTATATTTGTATATATTTTTATACTTGGTATATATTATTATTATATACATCTTTTTTTTATACAATAGTGGTATATCATTTCTTAAAGAATTGTATACGATTGGTTATTTGTTATGATATAAAGTGGTGTATAATTCTTTTGAGTATAGTATATTTTATTTATTAGTTGTGAATGTATATTAAAAAAATTGATATATTATGTTTTTGAACGATGAAAATTTATTGAAAATATTTAATACTTTTGTGAATTTGAATTTATTTTTATTAAAACATCAATAATATTTTATTTACAATGTTTGGTATAACTAAACTTATCAATAATATTCTAAATAATAAATAGAGAAAATATTTTTAGTTATGAAAAAGGAAATATAAAATAATATACAATATTTTAAAGTGCAAAAATGGGTAAAGAAAACCTAAACATAAATATCTGGAACAAAGTTGGAAGAATAACTAAAAGGGTTATTAGTTTAGTTAAACTAGAACATGGACATTTACTACTTATTAATCAAAAAGAGACTATTTCCAATAATTTCTCTTTATTTTTACTATAAAAAAAACCTCATAAAAGAGCCTTATAACCATCATTAACAATCAAATAATTATACACACTAAAATCTTTTTATATGAATACTCTATATAAGAATAACTTCTATTTTATTATAAAAAAAAATAATTGGTCTCAATTTGGGTATGAATAACTTCTAAATTGTAATTAGTTATAAAAATTTTCAGTACTATGTATATAGTCACTTACTCATTGTGGATGAGATTAACTATTTATAATGACATGGCAACAAGTCTAAGGAGTAAATTAACGTGTCAAACAACTCTAAATAAATATTTTTTGAATAAAAATTATTTAGAAGTTCTTATTGTTATTACTATTATAGTTAATACTTTTGGCTGCTAGGAAATTTTTTTTTACGCAATACATCTATTTAGTTATAACCTCTTAATTAGAATACAACTTATTTGGTCCCAAAGTTATTCTTATATAGAAGTATTAATATTTTGTTAGGCAAAATTAATGTTAAACTTTTTCGTTCATATGATTTCTTTTATTCATTTTCTTATATATAGAATAGTCAATTAAATTAATAAAAAAATAGTTGTTGAAATGAGCTTTAAAATTTAGATAGTTTCCTAAATGTGGGCTATATTTTTCGTTCTAGAGAGGCCTGGACTTATTTAGCCTTCGACATTAAAAATCCCTATTCTTCCAAGGTTAATTATATCCCCAGTAATTGAACTTGTCCAAAGAGTTATTAAGATATGTATTCTTTGTACTACTTGGTTTATGAATCATGTAACGCTCTACTAATCTAGAGTCATTACACCATGTGTTTGAAATAGTGTTTAACTCGTTAAGCGGGTCATTTAGACTCAAAAGTATAATTAAAACTAAATAAATGTTTAGGCACTAAAAATTATGGTAGAAAAGTATAATCTTTTTCTTTAAAATTTTAAACATTTATAGGGAATCCCAAAAGAGTTAAAATAAAAATACAATTACATTTATGTTCTCAAAATAATGGACCTACGCAATAAAAGTGGACTTCTCCTCTAAGTCCCTCAAAATCTTTTGATTGTGGTGGCCAAGCAAGCCGAACATGTATGCACCGCTCTAAAACCCTCAAATTCATGGTTGGTTGACTTTCCCCTTTCCCTTACCTGCACCATAGAGTAGTCGTGAGCCTAAGCCCAACAAGAAAAGTTCCACAAGACATACATAATAAGGACATCATGTATTTATAACAATTCATCTGATTAATAAATCATATCACGTATATATTAGTCATATATATAACAATCTCATAATTCATAATTCATAGCCACATATATTCAATAACCATGTAGACATTCAACGGCAGCAAGCCCTCGAAGCTCCTCAAGAGGAAGTTGATCATCGCAATAATGAAGCAGCAAGGCTGCTAGAAGTTGTCTCATCACAAACTCAAGATGTAATACCTCGACCAGTGAATCCTCAACTTGAAAACATTGGGAGAGAAAACCCTGAAGTTCAAGGGCCAGCTGGTCGAGCCCCAAGGCCTGCTCAACCATCAAGGTCCCAAGGTCATGTGGTTCACTCCAACATGGGTGCTCAAACAGAAGTATAATGACAGCTCCATCAAGATGAGCAGGTGCTGCCCAATCGAGAGCAAGGCTATGCTAGACAAGTTTCTAGAGCTGGAGGTCTGCTAATAAACAACCAAGGATTGCAGCTGGTCAAAATCGAGGCCTGCCACCTTATCGTGCTGGATGCAGTCATTCTTATCCTCCCAGAAGAAATAGACGGAGGAATGATCAAGAAGAAAATGAATGATAAAAAAGCTAACAGTAGATATCAAACAACTTACGGAGATGGCTATGATGAAGATGAAGGAGATAGTCGATACTATCAACCCTATGACAATCAATATTTTTGCGATCGTCGTAATGATGAGCATCCAAGAGGGAAATTTGTTCATCCAAGGCCACCTGGGCCCCAAGATATCCATGCTAGGGGAAACATGCAGCCTGAAGGACCGTTTGTCCCACCAAGGCAACCAAAGCCAGCAAAGTATCCAGCAAGACCACCTTTTGGTCCTCCTCGAGCAGACATCCAAAATGTTGGGGGCGGCCTAGAGGAGGTAGTGTCTTCAATAGACTTGGAAACAGAGAACACGACTTGTGAGATGTCCTTGACCAGTTTCGAGAAGACAATGGATATAATGTTATAGGACCTGTTTCACCAGTAATCCCACCAGCACCACAAGGAGAAGTTGCAACACTCCTAGTCATTGCCCCAACAGTTGTGACATTGGTTGCTCCAACAACCCAAACACAACTTGATGCCCTTACTCAAATGGTTCTGGAGTTAACTACCCCAAAACTAACTGATATTGATTTAGAGAGAAGGAAAGTGATAAAGTAGTTTTTATGGTGTTTTATAGAGTTGTTTTAGGGAATTTTAAAGGTTATTTAGTTATGTTTATGTAGTATGACACTTTTGTTTCCTTTGTTTGTTAATATTTCAGTATTTATGGAAGAATTGATGAAAAGACCGTGTTTGGCTCCGAAAAGAAGTAAATTGATGTAAATCAAACATTAGAGTCACACCGTTGAGTATTTGAGTCGCGATGTTGCGATGAAACAGTGAGTTGAAAGGTATGATCAAACGAGGGATGTGACACAACCTTTTGGAGCCGCAGTGCTATTACTTGAGGAATTAGAGGCGTGGCGGCGCTGGTTAAGTTAGAGACCATTGTTTTTGCAATCGAGGACACGGGTCGCGGTGCACACTTATGGAGCTGCGACATCTGAGGCGGTCAATGTGCATATTAGGGCATTTTAAGCAGCAACAAAAGTGGAATTTCACGTTCAAAGAACAAACTATTATTTAAGCAACATTATGATGATTTTTGAAAAAGAACCCTAAGAAGAGACTCAAGAAAACACTATGTGGAGGCAAAATCTTGGTGATCAACTAGTTCTATCATTATTTTTCTTCTTCTTCTTTTACTTTCTCTTGTAGTGATGTTTATATTTAGTTTGATTGATTTGATTATGTTTAGCATGAATTAATATCTCATTTAGGGTGTTAAATGATTCTTCTTGAAACCTTATGATTATCTAATGCAACTTTTATGAATTTCATATCAATATTTTGAATTGTTTCACTTATGTTTAATGCTTGTGAATGCTTGATCACCATTTACATGATTTATATGATTTTAACTTGAGATGTAAGAAGTGAAGGATAAATATGCTGTAGTGAAATAATCATAGATTTATATTGGATTAGAGTACCTGTATGATTTGTGTAGCTTAGGGATTACGCGTTTAATGCCTGCGATATGTTAATTTACCATAGAGATGTAGGAGATTTGCTTATTGTAGAGAGTAATATGTCCTAGTAAGAATATACTTTATAATTGTAATCTACTATCACAATCACAATATGAATTCTGAAATTCATATTAGAGAAGCATAGGTGGATAGTAGATGAAGTTAATAACCCTAATTCTTATTCTATTGCATTAATATTTAGTATTGAGTTCTCTATTGTTTTATTTTATTTTTTTATTCCTTTAGTATTATAAATTTTGAATTCATTATTTTTCGAATCAATTAGAATTATTGATTAATTTTTGGTAGTTAATAACAGTCTTCATGTGAACGATACTTGATTTATCATCTTATTACTAGTTACGATTACATGCACTTGCGTAGTTCAAAATTCTCACAATAGAAAGGCTCTCTTTTCTCTGACCGAATCAACGCTATTACCATTCCTCACAAGTTCAAGATGCCAACTCGGAATATGTACACCGGAAAAAGAAGATCCCATCTCCCATGTAAACAACTTCGAAATACAAACATGTATTCAAGGGATAAGAGATGATGTTCATTGCAGAATTTTCCTTGCTACCGTAGCAGAATCTACTCAACAATGGTTCTTTAAACTAGAGCCTCGAACCACACTTCATGGGACACATTTGTGCGACTTTTCTACTCACAATTCTGTGTTACTCATATTCCGTCAGCCGAGCTCAACGTAGGGGTGCACATGGGTTGGTGTAGCGTCCTAAATTCGCTAATAAGGCTTAGGGCCTTGATTAACGTGCTTGGAGGGAAATAAGTGGATTATTATTATAATATGTGAATTTTGATGAGTATGTAATTAGAAATGCATGTTTAGGTGAATTAAATATGCATATGGGCCCCGTTTGGTCGTTAGAGGCATGTTTATAATTTTAGCCCGTTGAGGGCATACATGTAATTATTGTAATATATTGTGATATATCTGTGTTGCACGATTCGAGACAGTCTTAGGGAGTAGTTAGCTAGAAAGTCACAATGGGGTCGAATACCCGACTCGAGGCGAGTCAAGGGGTATTTCGGGCATTAGACGTTTTATTGGGTTATCGGGTTGGCACTAGGGGCGGAGCCAGTATCTATTACACCTTACAGAATGGCTCCAATAAAGTTGAAGGAGTTGAAGATTCAGTTGTAGGAATTATTGGATTTGGGGTTCCTCAGACCGAGTTTCTCGCCATGGGGTGCTCCAGTGTTGTTCGTCAAGAAGAAGGATGGATTTCTTAGGATGTGTATTGACTACAAGGAGCTGAACAAGTACCCACTGCCTAGGATTGATGATTTATTTGACCAGCTACAGGGAAAGACAGTGTTTTCCAAGATTGATCTCCGGTCAGGTTACAATCAGTTAAGGATCAAAGAAGAGGACATAACAAAGACCGCTTTTTGCACGAGGTATGGACACTATGAATTCATGGTTATGTCCTTTGGATTAACTAATGCCCCAACAACTTTTATGGACATGATGAATAGGGTTTTCAAGGACTATTTGGACAAGTTCGTGATTGTGTTTATCGACGAAATTTTGGTGTACTCTCAGTCAGAGACAGAGCATGAGCAACATCTACGTTTGGTATTGCAGTAGTTGAGGGAGCATAGGTTATATGCTAAGTTCAGCAAGTGTGAGTTTTGGCTACTGCAAGTCACGTTTCTAGGCCATATTGTTAGTAAAGAGGGGATTCTGGTTGACCCAAGTAAGATTGAGGCAGTGAGAGATTGGCCTAGACCGAGCAGTGTTCCTGAAGTTAGGAGTTTTCTGGGATTGGCAGGATATTATCGGCAGTTTGTTGAGAGGTTCTCTCGGATAGCTACGCCAAGAAGACTAAGTATGTTTGGATGGACAGATGTGAGAACAGTTTCAAGGAACTGAAGCGACATCTAATCACCGCTCTAGTGTTGAGTTTGCCGACAGACAATGAGAAGTTTGTGGTTTACTGTGATGCTTCCAGACATGGTTTAGGGTGTGTGCTGATGTAAGATGGAAAGGTGATAGCCTATGCATCGAGACAGTTAAAGGAATACGAGTAGAGATATCCCACGCATGATCTGGAGTTGGAACCAGTGGTATTTGCACTTAAGGTTTGGAGACATTATTTGTATGGTGAGAAGTGCGAGATATACACCGACCATAAGAGTTTGAAGTACTTCTTTACTTAGAAGGATCTGATTATGCGCTAGAGACGGTGGCTGGAGTTGGTAAAGGATTATGATCGTGATATCCTATACCATCCTGGGAAGGCTAATGTAGTGGCTGATGCATTGATTCGGAAGGGCCCAGGACAGTTGTTTAGTTCGAGACAGATATCGAATAAGCTAGCTGAGGAAATGACTAGAGCGAGTATAGAATAGGTGGTTGGTCTGTTAGCCAACATCGCTCTTCAGTCTACACTCCTTGAGAAGAACAAGGAGGCACAGGGGAAAGATTCCCTGTTGAGAGGGCACAGAGAGAATGTCTTAGTCGGAGCCGCTAAGGACTTCTCTATCTCGGAGATGGGGTTATTGAAGTACAAGGGTCGGATTTGTGTTTCGATGGATTCTGATATTCGATGAGAGATCTTGGATGAATCGCATACCACTCCCTATTCCTTACATTCAGGTACAACGAAGATGTACCAAGATTTGAGAGCTTTGTATTGGTGGACGGGCATGGAGAGGGATGTGGTGGACTATGTGGCCAAGTGTTTAACTTGTCAGCAGGTAAAGGCTGAACATCAGAGGCCAGTTGGGTTATTGCAGTCTCTAGGGATTCCAGAGTGGAAATGGGAAGATATCACCATGGACTTCGTGGTTGGTTTACCAAAGACCGTGGGACAGCATGACTCGGTGTGGGTGATTGTGAATAGGTATACCAAATCCGCCCACTTTCTACCTGTCAGGATGACTTATATTGTGGAGCAGTATGTTGAGTTGTATGTGAAGGGAATTGTTCGACTTCATGGGGCTCCGAGGTCGATAGTATCCGACAGGGACCCTACCTTCACCTCCAAGTTTTGGGAGAGTCTGCAGAAGGCTATGGGCACGCAGTTGTAGTTTAGTACCGCTTATCATCATCAGACAGATGGACAGTCTGAGAGGACGATTCAAATATTGGAGGACATGCTACGAGCCTGTGTGCTAGACTTTGGGGGATCTTGGATTAAGTATCTCCCGTTGATTGAGTTCTCGTAAAACAACAGTCATCAGGCGACTATCGGAGTGGCTCCGTATGAGATGCTATATGGGAGGAAGTGTAGATCACCTATCCATTGGGATGAGATGGGTGAGAGAAGATATTTAGGTCCTGAGATGGTTCAGAGGACCAATGAGGTGATTGAAAATATTAGAGCTCGAATGCTAGCCTCCCAGAGTCGCTAAAAGAGTTACTCAGACTTGAAGCGCAGAAGCGTAGAGTTTCAGGTCGGTGACCATGTGTTTCTTAGGGTTTCACCTTTAAGGGGAGTAAAACGGTTTGGTGTTCGGGGCAAGCTGAGCCCTAGGTCTGTTGGCCTCTTTGAGATTCTGGAACGGGTTGGAGAGGTAGCTTACAGATTGTCGATGCCTCCAGCTTTATCAGGGGTTCATGATGTTTTTCACATGTCCATGCTCCAGAAGTATGTATCAGATTCAATGCATTTACTGAGTTATGAGAATTTGGAGCTGGACCAGGATTTATCTTATGAGGAGAAGCCAGTTGAAATTCTCAATCGGAAGGATAAAGTCTTGCGTAGCAAGACCATCGCCTTAGTGAAGGTGTTGTGGAGGAACAACAAGATTGAGGAAGCGACGTGGGAACTTGAATCAAATATGCGGGAGTGGTATCCCGAGTTGTTCAGGTAATTTCGAGGAAAAAATTTCTGTAAGGAGGGGATAGTTTTAGCGTCCCAAATTTTCTAATAAGGCTTAGGTCCTTGATTAGCGTGCATGGAGGGCAATAAGTGGCTTATTATTATAATATGTGAATTTTGATGAGTATGTGATTATAAATGCATGTTTAGGTGAATTAAATATGCATGTGGGCCCCGTTTTGTCATTAGGGGCATGTTTAAATTTTAGCTCGTTGAGGGCATACATGTAATTATTGTGATATATTGTGATATATCTGTGCTACACGATCCGAGACAGTCTTAGGGAGCGGTTAGCTAGAAAGTCACAACGGGGTAGAATACCCAACTCGGGATGAGTTGAGGGGTATTTCGGGCATTAGACATTTTATTGGGTTATCGGGTTATGAAAATAAATATTTGGAGATATATTTGAAGTTAGAACGTTTAGGAGAGAATATTGGGGAAATTTACCATTTTTCCCTCGGGAACGTTTCTGGGTACCCTGAGCCTTTGAGATAACCTAAGAGACTTAAGTTAAGTAAAACAAATTGAGGAAACACTCAAAAACTAAGGAACCAACCATTTCTCTCTCTATCTCTCGGTTCCCTCTTTTCTCTTAGAAGCTTGTTGAATTTTTGTGAAATCTAACCAGAGACTAAGGATTTAAAGCTAGGATTTTGGGGGCTAGAAGCTTGGAACCTAGGGAATTAATTCAGAGACTCAATTAAGCTCAAGGTAAGCTTTTAAACTTGTTGAATTATGTTGAATTTCTGGTGATATTTTACGGTTATCCATGTGAGCTAAGTGAGAAATCGTTCTTGAGTATTAGATGAGGTTTGGGGTTAATTCTTGTTAGGTTTTGTTGCTGAGACTGTAGTAGAACCTCTATGATGAATGATTTGGATTGTTGGTTTTATTTTGGGGGTAAATTGGCTTGGATTTGGTGGAGAAAATGGAGGATTTTTCTGGGTTCGAAGGGTCGGGCCGCGACATTTTGGTGGCTAGGAAGAAGGGCGGGCCGCAGCACACCCTAGCTTGGGCCTTGGTGTGCCTGCCTTATTTTGGGGTTGGAGGTTTCTGGTTGAGGCAGGCCGCGGCATGGGTTCCTGGGGCCACGACACTTAGTGTGTTTTGGGGCTTCAAGGAGGTTTTAGGCTCGAGAATTCAAAAGTTGAGGCTTAGGATGGATTTTATCACCCGGATTGATAGAATTCAAGGTCCCGGAGACTAAAATTATGATCCAAAGCTATTTACTAGATTAGAACTTGATGGATGGAGGTTGTTGATGCATTGTGGCTAGGTTATCAACGAGGCTCGGACTAGGGGACTATGCTCGGGACATCGGTGGTTGGAAAGCTCGGGACACAGGTAAGAAAACTGTTGTACCCATAGAGCAGGGCGAGACCCTATAGTTTGTGTTGCAGGGCACGACCCTATATGATTATGTTGCTGGGCGTAGCCCCATTGATTATATTTATATGTGTTTAAGTATTTGTTTAGTTATGCTATGTGTGCATATATGTGAATAAACAGCAAGAGCCGAGAACGGCGAGGGCCGAGAATGGCGAGGACGGGAACGTCAAGGCCAAATACGGCAAGGGGCCGGGAGCAGCGTTAAGCACGCAGAGTGTGAGTTGCCAAGGTGAGACCTTAAAGGATACCTGGGATATCCTCATGGTGTAGACCGCGAACCCAGAGCTTGGTAAAGCGCATGGGACGGTGTGGCCGTATGTGTTAAGCTTGTTAATAGTTTTTTATGTGCTAAATAATGGTTATGCATATGTTATTTTATTGTGTGAGTTTCCTTGCTGGGCTTTGGCTCGCAGGTGCTCTATGGTGTAGGTAAGGGCAAGGGGAAGGTCGACCAACCATGAGTATGGAGAGCGTGAGGCGATGTGTACATGTTTGGCCTGCCTGGCTGCCACGGCCAGGGGCATTTTTGGGAGATGTTTGTATTAAACCTAAATTTTGTTGTTTAGCTGATTTTAGTTATATTTTTTAATTGTAAATATTTCTAAACATTATTTTGGGATCCCAAATGTTAAATGCTTTATAATTTTCAATGAATGGATATATTTTCAAAGTATGTGACTTTTGTTACGATTTAACAACACTTTTGTCTTAAAACCTCGATTAGCGAGTTAATTGCACGTTGTAAGCTCAATTAGTAATGACTCGAAGGAAGTAGGGCGTTACAGTTGGGTTGGCCGAGTTGAGGGTGTTTGAATGGGCCAACCCAATGACTACAGTTTGGAGAAATTATAGGCCATTCACTTTATTTTTATTGAAGTAACGTGCCACCCTTTGCTGGTAATGGGCGAGCTGCAATTGATATTCTTCTCATCACTCTTTAATTAGATCCAGGGATGCATTAAGCAGATCGTGATTCCATTCCTGATCAAAGGTTCTTTGTATATGTGATGTCACCAAAGTTTCAAGTGGGAGCATGGCTTTGTTTCCAATGTTTAGGGAGAAGGGAGTGTGCTTAGTTGAGGTGCGAAGTGATGTCCTATAGGCCCAGAGAACCTGTGGAAGATGTTTTGGCCATAGCAATTTAGCATCCTCTAATCGTTTCTCTAGACTCGCCTTTAAAGTCTTGTTTATCGCCTTGTTCTGCCCATTGGCCTATGGGTATGCTACTGAAGAGAAACTTTTAATTACACCATATTTCTTGCAAAAATTTGTGAATAGATTGCTATCTAATTAAGTTCCTTTGTCTGGCACGATCTTTATTGGGAGGCCCAAATGACATATTATGTTCTTCACTACGAAATCCAGTACCCTCTTCGACCCACTTCGTAAAATAGTCGATCGCGACCACTGCATAGCGAACTCCTCCTTTACCAGTAGCCAATGAACCAATTAGGTCAATTCCCCAAATTGAAAATGGCCAGGGGGAAGAGATCATGACTAATTCCATGCATGTAGCTCGAGCAATAGTGGCAAAGTATTGGCACTTGTCACACTTCAGGACATATGACGTCGAATCCTTTTTTAGTGTGGGCCAAAAATATCCCTACCTTATTACTGTCAAGGCCAAGCTTTGCCCCCCAGTGTGGTCACCATAGAATCCTTTGTGGATTTCTTTGAGGATAACCTACCCTTCTTCGGGCAGAACACATCTCAGAAGAGGCATGGAATGGCCTCGCCTATGTAGAATACCCCCGACCATAATATACCTCGGGATCTGGTACAACAAATTTCGAGCGTCCTTGCAGTCTTCAGGCAATTTTCTGGACATGAGGTACTCTACCATCAGGGTCATCCAAGTTTGTCCTTTATGAATCATTCTGACCTTGCTTGCATCTTCTTCTATGCTTGGCTTGTCTAAGAACTCCACTGGGACAACATTTAATGTGCCCACTTCTTTGGTTATGGCAAGTCATGCAAGAGCATTTGCGTTGGTGTTCTACTCGCGAGGGACTTGGTCGATGGAATAGAACTTAAATTTTGACAGCTCACTTTTTACTTTAGCTAGATGGGCTTCCATTTTGATTCCTTGAGCTTGATTCTCATCTAACACTTTATTAACCATGAGTTGAGAATCGCTGAAGCATTGGATTGCTTTCACCTTCAGCTTCTTTCCTACCCGAACTCCAGCCAACAAAGCCTTGTACTCTGCTTCGTTATTGGATGGATCGAAATTGAATCTTAGAGTTGTATGGAAGTGATGTCCTTCAGCTGTGATCAGGATTATTCAAGCCCCAGATCCATGTTCTTTGGGTGAACCATCAACATAGATTTTCCACAAATCTTGTATTGGTTCCCTCATAGGCTCGTCTTGGAACCTAGAACATTTCGCTAAGAAATCAATGAGCACTTGGCCCTTTATTGTTGTTTGTGGCTTATATAATATCTCGAACCGACTGAGCTCGATAGCCCACTTCAATAGACGTCTCGATACATCAAGCTTTTGCAAGACCTTCCCTAATGGTTGATCAATTGAGACGTGTATGGTGTGGGATTGAAAATATGGCTTGACCTTTGTCAAGGCCAAAATCAAGCAGAACACAAGCTTCTCAATCAGAGGATACCAGGATTTAGCTCCCAGAAGCCTCTTGCTTATGTCTTACATTGGTTTCTGTGCCTAATTTTCTTCTCGAAGTAATATGGGGCTAACAACATTCTCCGTTATTGCTAGGTATAGATATAGACACTCCCCAGCAACTGATTTTGATAATATGGGGGTTCAAGTATATGCTTTTTCATATCTTGAAATGTTTATTCCCATTATTTTGACCATTTGAATTGTCTATTTCCCCTAAGCAAGTTAAAGAGAGGAGACATTTGTCTGTGGTCTTCGATATAAACTGATTTAGTGTCGCAACTTTTCCAGTTAGCCTTTGCAGTTCTTTCCATGATCTCGGCGATGGCATCTCTAACAACAGTCTGATCTTTTCAAGATTTGCCTCAATCCCGCTAGAGTTTACTAGGAAGCCCAAAAACTTTCCTGATGAGATCCCGAATGTACATTTCTGGGGATTCAGCTTCATATTATTCTTCCTCAGTATGCTGAAACATTCTTCAAGATCAGATACATAGTTACTGGTAATTTTTTATTTGACAAGCTTTTCATTGACATACACTTTCATGTTCTTTCTGATCTAGTCAATAAACATTTTGTTGACTAGCCTCTGATACGTTGCTTCAGCATTCTTTAGCACGAATGGCATGACTTGTTAGTAGTACACATTGTGCTATGTCATGAAGCTAATGCGCTCTTTGTCTGCAGGGTTCATCGCGATCTGATTATATCTAGAATACGCATCTATGAAGGACATAAGCTTGTGGCCGGCCGTGGCATCAACTAGCTGGTCTATTCTTGGTAGGGGAAAACAATATTTTTGAACAAGCTTGGTTAAGGTTGAAGAACTCAATGTAGGCTCTTCATTTTTCGTTTGGTTTGGGAACCAGAACGAGGTTGGCTATTCTGGTCAGATATTTTCCTCCCTAATGAATCCACATTTTAGTAGACGAGCTACTTCTACTTCTAAAGCTTCTCTTTACTCTTTTCCCAAAAAGTCTCTGCTTCTGTTTCTTTGCAGACACATTTCTGTTCAAATTCAATGTGTGCATAATCACATTCATAAAGATTCCTACCATGTTTGCGTGTGACGAGGCAAACACGTCGAGGTTTTTCCTTAGAAATTTGACTAGATCCTTTTTTTTCGTTCAACATTTAGATTCTTTCCGATCTTTACAACTCTCGGAGGTCTTTCTGGATTAAGGATTACCTCTGCTAGCTCCTCTAAGGCCTAGAGCTTAGATCGATCTTCGCCTATCCTTAGATCAATTTCTTTTGGTTGTGCGACATCATTTTCTGCTATTTGAGGTTCTTCCACCTCTTCAATAACTACCACTGCGTGAAGCTACTCATTTTCTTTGATTATCACCGTAGCTTGCTATCCAGGTCATGATTTTCCCTTCACGGAAATGCTATAGCAATCCCTGGCAGTGAGTTTTTCCCTCTTACAGTACATATCCTCGAGGACAAGGGGAACTTCATAGCCAGAAGGCAAACAAAAGTTATAGCTTCAAATGTTATTAATGGTAGTCTTCCCAAGATTGTATTATAGGCAGCTGGACAATCTATCACTACGAACTCGAGCATTTTAGCAACAGCTTGTGCTTCTTCTCCAGAGTCACCATGAGCTTGATTGTCCCATTGGCTTCTATTCCTTCTCCCAAAAATTTGTAGAGAGTCATGGAGGTCGCTTTAAGATCAATTATTGATAGCCCATCTTTTATAGCATGTACCTGAAGAGCATGTTCATTGAGCTTCCATTATCAATCAAGATTCTTCTCACCCTTTGATTTGCGAGCAGAATGGTTATCACTAGTAGATCATTATTCAGGAATTAGACGTGGCTAGTGTCCTGGTCTGTGAAGATGATTTGTTGTTTATCCAATCATTGTTGTTTTGAATACCTCTGCTTCGGGGTGAATAGCACGCCCTCGTGTGTCTTTAGTTCCTGAATATACCTCTTCTGAGCCTCATTGCTTGTGCTTGCCAAATGAGGGTTTCTTGCAATGGTGGCTATATCTCTACCTTCAATAGGAGGGGGATAATCTGGTTTTCTGAAGCTACAAGAGCTAGAGGTGGATTTTTTGTGTCCCTGGCCTGGTTGAGGGTTCTGCATAACTGTTAGATTGGGAGCTACCCTGTTCTGAGCATACTGTGCTAACACCCAAGTTCAGATAAGTGTCTTGATCTCATCCTTCCATTGATGACAATCATCGATGTTATGGTCAATGTTATTATGAAAACGACAAAATTTGACCAGATCTCTCTTTGCCCGCTGGTGTTTCATGGGCTATGTATTCTTCCATTGAAGATGGGCAGAATGAGCCATATAGATATGTTCTCGTGTATCTGTTAGGTCAGTATATGCGATGAATATGGAAGTGTATTTCTCTTCGGGCTTATTCTTCTTAAACTCGGTCTGGTTGCTTTTGCCATTCCCGTTTCTTTTGTTACCCCCTGCCTAGTTATTATAAGCAAAAGGCTAAGCCATGGCTACATCATCCATTGCCCCTCCAGTGGACTTAATGGGATTTTGGCTAGTTCCAGTGATTGCAGACTCTGCTTTGTCCATATTAATCCATTCTTGAACTCAGGCCAAGAACTCGTCCGTACTCTTCACTCATTTCATTTGGAGTTCCTTCCACAATTCCCCTCCTTCAGTGAATCCTCACCACATGGCCATGAGCTTGGCACTAACATCAGCGTCCCTAGCTTGAGCTGCTATGTTTGTGAACCGGATGATGTACGCCTTAAGGCATTCACTCGATTGCTATTTTATATTGGCCAGGGAGTTGGCCTCTACTTGAACTTCTTTCGCAACTCGAAACTGCTTTTGAAACTCATTCGATAATTGTTTCCAGGAAGTGATCGAGTTCCTTTTAAACTTGTTGAACCACAATTTGGCTAGTCTTGTCAACGTGGCTATGAATAGAATGCAATGCAGGTCGATGTTGACGTTATGGGCTCTCATCAAAGTGTTGAAGGTCCCAATGTGGATGGGTCAATGGTTCTATCGTGCGTTGGCTTGTTTGGAATTTTGAAGCCAATGGGATATGGAGTTGGTGCAATGGGGGGCAAACGCCTCAAGCTCCTCATCAAAATCGTAGTCGTCCACCTTTTTCCCGAACAAAACTCTTTTCTTTTGCTCCTCCATCAGATCCAATCATTCAAGGGTTGGATCCTTCATCTCCAGGTTACTTGGGAGCTGTTAATTAGCTCCCATCCTGTTGTGTATGTTATACATGTCATTGTCCTTCCAAGCCAGAGCTTGATTATCTGGGACATTCCCATTATCGCGAACATTTAACAAATCTCCCATTTCTTGAGTATAACTCAGATCATTGTTATGGGGCGGTTGCCCTCTCTAAGCGTTCAAATGTTCATGCAAATCAAACTATGGGTTGGAATGTAAATTTGAGCTGAGCTAAATTGATTTCTCAGATCTCTTTCATGCCTTTGAGAGTAATTGTGAATATTCTCCGACCTGCCCCCACGATGGCTTTCTATCCAATAGCTGTCATTCATGAAACTTACTGCTCGTGATTGAGGTCGTGGGACGTATGTATCTTCTACGGGTACAGAATTTCTCCTGTTGTTCTCACAAGCTGGAACATTTCTTTGCGGTCGTGAGGGTGTTGGATGGCATATATGTGAAGGAAGGTGCATAATTGATGAGGCGATGCGCCTCCCATCAAAAGGTACCAAGCTATCTTGCCTGTTATCCACCCTTATGTCGCGAACTGATTGAAATGTCCCCTTATTTCTCACCTGGACTGCTGGCTAAGGTGATGGAGGATTTATAGGGACTTCCACTCTACTTGATGCAGTCCCTGCTCGCCTCGCCTGATTGGGCTGATTTCTGTGGGCGTAAGTCATTTGGACTAAACAGTGTAATTAAAGCTAAAAAAATGTTTAGGTATTAAATTTTTTTATTAAACATATAAACTTTTCATTTATAACTTATGTATCTACAAGGGATCCCAAAAAGAGTTAATTAAACGTTATTGCAAACAAAAGTTACAAAATAGTTGACCTAAGTGAAATAACTGGACTTATATCCTAAGTCCCTCATATGACTTTACCGTGGTGTCCAAGTAGGCTGAACATGTAAGAGCATCTCCAAATCCCTCCAACTCATGGCTGGTTGAATTTTCCCTTGCCCTTACCTGCACCATAGAGCACCTGTGAGCCAAGGCCCAGCAAGAAAACCCAACATAGCATAATAATTAACCAAATAAACATTAATAGCAAACAATATGCTTCACAGATATTAAATAACTCATATCAGTACATAAACAGATTACATGACCTATTGCCGAGCGAAGTGCTTCTCCCGGTACTAAGCGTACGACCACATGTCAAGCAAGTGTGTACAACACTCAACAGTTGTCCCACACCATCACGGCATACATTCCGCACGTATTGCCGAATACGACCTATACCGATCATTATGAATCATACACAATGCAATCAAGGCAATAAACATAGATATAGATGAGGTACGCAACCATAACTTATCTTTCCAATAAACAATTATTAATGATAAATATAAACATTGGGGCCTATGCCTTACTCTATGTGTCTGTTACAATTTTCTTACCTCAATTCGAGTAATAGCGGCAAAGTGACCCAAGTGCGATCTTGTTCAAGCCTCTTTAGCCAAACCTAAACACAATCGATCGAAATCATTTAACACCAAGCTTAGATCATAATTCCAACTCCAAATTAATCTTATCTAAACTTGTCTTAGATTCTTGAACTGTAGAGATTTTCACAAGCTTTCCAACCATATAAATAACGTCCAAATCTTACTTTGGGGTAAAAATTTATGGCCTAAATACCAAAACTATGGCTTACCTCTCTAAAACTTCAAAAATCCTTAAGCAATAAAAATTCTAGAAGTTAATAATCCATCATTTAACACCTCAAAATCCCAAGAAATGGGTCTTAAACTTGCCAATTATGTGTGTTCTTGGTGAGTTCCAGCAAAACCAAATAAGGGAGAAAGAGAGAAATGGACATAACGTGAAATTACTGGCTCCTAGGGTCGTTGGTCACTTATCTTTATTCTCATGTTCAAATGACCATTTTACCCTTCCCAACCAAATGCCGTTTAACAAAACCAAAGTGTATTTTCGTCATTAACCTATAATTCCCACTGAACCTCAAATTATACCTTTAACTCCAAATTAAATCACTTATCCACCAAACACAAATATTTCCCCCAATTTTCTTTATTTCACCCACACTCTAAAAGTATGTAAAATTCCCAAAATTTCTCTAGGCTCGACCCGAGCCTAGTATTTATCTCCATTTGACTTTTCCCACTAACAGCTCGAATGGATCCACTCATGCCAAAAATCACAAATATAT
The DNA here is from genome assembly GCF_963169125.1 of Humulus lupulus. Classification (NCBI taxonomy): domain Eukaryota; kingdom Viridiplantae; phylum Streptophyta; class Magnoliopsida; order Rosales; family Cannabaceae; genus Humulus; species Humulus lupulus. The sequence continues at coordinate 104,363,903 of NC_084793.1, forward strand.
CCACATAATAATGTGGTCACTAGCACACAACACAATAATTACAATTATACCATAAACCGATCAAAATTATGAAAATGCACATTTTCAATAAAAAAAGCAGGTCTTTAAACACATTTAATACACACAATCACGCAGAAACAGTCACATAATCATACTAATCATGTAATTCTGACATAATCACCGCACGTGTCTTCCTCGCACGCTAACCAAGGTACTAAACCCAATTAGGAGTTTTGGGACACTACAATAAAGAAATGGGGAATAGGTGGTAAGTACCATAACACCTTGGCATGGACACCACCCTTAACAACATTTGAATTCTTTTTCTTTGACCATCTAAACTCACCACATATCGGACATGCAATTGCATCCACAAATCTCTTTTGACATAGGATGTAATCGTTAGGATAAGCATGTATTTTTTTCATATCCCATGCCTAAAGAACACCATATCTTCTTTGGCTCATAAAAACTCGGGTGCATCTCATTAACTTCGGGTAATAATTCTCCTAAGAAAGAAAGTAATTTTGAGAAACCCTTATCAGAAATACCACGTTTGGCCTTCGAATTATACAACCTAACCAGGGTCGATAATTTAGTGAACCTTTTACAATTTAGGGTATATAGGTTTATCAGCATCTTCTAAGTGTTAGGGTTTATTCCCTAAATGCATGTGAAAATATATTTTATTGATTTAAATTAAAGTACAATTTTATTATATCTGAATTTTATAATTATTGTTTGAATAATATTTATAAATATCAGAAAATTCCATATTCATTTATGAGGATATGATCTTGTACTAGTTTGAGAGAATTAAGATCATTTATAATGAATAAAATAGTTAGCAATGTATTAAAGTAAAGAATCTTTAATGAATGGTTGCTAGTATGGTTTATTAAGCATATGGGATGCAAGTAATCTAAATTGGATTACTGATGTGGATAGACATCTTGGCAAATGTGTTGTATATAATAGTGATTATAAATTATAGGACTCATGTGAATTAATTATCCTTATAAACTTACTGTTTGCCATAAATATTTAATTCATATCATAATAGATGATCATTTGTAGATCGATCTAAATCTTGAGTGATCATGAACTCATGTTTGTGTTTATTGGATCTTTTGATTCATTTGTTAAGGTCTCTAGATATAATGAGGCTAGTAACTTTTGGTTTGGAGATTCAATCTCATGAATGGCTAGGAACATGATTTTACAATAATGAAATTCATGCTTTCCTAACAGATCTAATATTGGTTCTCTTAAGGGTTAATTCTAGGACTGAATAGTTATTGAGCTCAAATCTATAATTTGATTATACTGGTTCCCTTAGGGTTAATTAGATGGGTAAAACTGTAATTTTCACCAGCTCTAATTAATGAAACAATAAATGGAGGACAAAACTACATTTAATGATTACATCAATGGACTACAAGAAAAATATTTGCAAATATAATTCTATAAATAATTAGAGTGCAATTCTATATTTATAGTGGAGTAATCATGGAGTTAATAAATAAGATTATTGAATTAAACAGTTTGATTAATAATCTAATTTATTAGAGATTCATATTATAGGTCCATGGTCCCTGGGTTGCAACTGCCCTACGCTATCAAGGGTAAGATGTCACAAGGAAGATTAATAGAGAAAATGACTAAATAGAAAATGAATTAATTTTCGATGGCAATGAAATAATTATGGGCAATTGATTAATTGTGAATTAATTAACTAATTAGCTTTTATTTGAAAAACTTTATATTGGTTGAAATAAATATTAATCATATTTTGGAGAGTTTAATTATTATCTTATTAGAAGATAATTATTTAAAACATATAGTCATTTAAGATAAGGTTAATCTTGAATTAACTCATATTTATTTTAGAAATAAATATGTTGTCTTAAAATTAACTAAACAAACAATGAGAAAATCAGGGATAGCATAATGTTCACATGTCACATCCCTAAGATTTGAATTTTGAATTTCAAATTAATTTGTCTATTTAATTATTAATTATTCTTTTGTAAATAAGATTTAAATTAAATAATTAATTGATTATAGCTAATCACTTTTAATTTAATTAAATAAAGAATATTAAAATAATTTCAATTATATTTATAAACCTGAAAAGAAGCGATTCTTTTCTAAGTAAGTTATTTTTTGGTTATCAAACTCTCTCAAAGAAAAGAAACAATAGACTTTCAAAACCTAAAATCCTAAAAGTTTCCATAGCTCGATATCTTCTCAATCCTCTCTAGATCGCATGTGTTGAAAACATCTAGAGAGCCTAAAAATCAACTTGTGAATCCTACGTACCCACACAAGTCATTGTGTTAAAGGAACGACCTGGAAGGATAAGATGTAAGCTTTCATAAGGATAGGAAGATCAAACGTTGGATTTTACAAAAGACACAAGGATACTTGATAGGCTACGAGAGGTAATCTTTATATTCTTATATGTGTTAATGTAATGTATGTATAATGGTATGATCCTAGCTGGTATTAATAATTTTTTAAAATCCCCTTCCCTACCTTCCATTGCGTACTTTGATGTTTTTCTATTTAATACCAACACTAAGATGTTTTGAAATTTTACTAGATCTACACGGGATTCATATTGTGCCCCATCAATCATTTCTGCAATATAATCGTATTCATAATCTAAATCTACGTCATTATCCTTCTTAGAGGTTCCTTCATCCCTAAGATTAACTTTTTCTCCATGAAAACCCAAACCTTATAAATCTTGTCCATCCAGTTACTAAATATGTGTTCATTCACTGTAATAAACTTAATCATCACAATGTTACCACACTTAAATACGGACAAGGAACAAAATTGAGTTTTTCTACAATTCTTTCACACAACTACAAGAAATACTCAACAACTTCCTTATATTTCATTCATAGCCTATTTGATGATAACCATGTTAGGAAACTTATATAGGATCTTTCTTTATTTTCATGTAGATCTAATACTAAACAAGTTAATATGAGACAACCTAGAACATATTTCTAAAATTGAATTCAAAGAGAAATAATGATAAGAATACTTACATTATACGCAGCGGAATGAATGAGTCATTCCTTCAGTTTCTCTAACTCTTATATCCAATCTGTCGCAGAGTATTACCAAGAAACTGAATCGTTCTTCAATTTTTTTTTCACAACCTTCGAAAATATCCTTAGAATCACCTAGACTAGGGTGGGAAATTCTCAACACATGCGATAGATACAGAGCGAAGAAGAGAAAAGAACAATGAGGCTTAGAAAGTGACTTATGCAGTAGAGAGAATCTAAAACCTATCAGAAACGTGTGATTTAACTTATTAAAATTGTGTTTTCATCTTTCAGTTAGCATTCCTTTTATAGACTCAATTAGGTCATTTATATAATTAAAAAATCAATAATATAATAGCCAATAAATAACCCTTGGTCGAAATTATCATGGGTTTTAGGCCCGTTAAATTTCCTTTTTGATTATAAGCCCATTGGACTTAAAATCAAGGCATATATTATTTTATATTGATTTAATTAAATAAATAATTTTTAAAATCCTTTATCAAATTAATTTTTTATAATTTGAACCTAGATTTAAACTTATTTATTAATTTAGATACCAATTTATCTTAATTAATAAATATTCCTGAATTTCTCTTTTCTTCTCTAAATTGTATAACTATTTGAAACTATCCAAAATTGACCTTGTCAACTTTGATAATTCTAATTGATAATTAAATCAATTAATTGAGACTATCTAGATGATTTTATCCAAGGAACAGTGGGGACCATGGGCCTACGAAATCAAGCTCCAATAAGTTGTCATAAATCTAACAAATAAATTTACTAACTTATTAATTCTCCGTGACTCCACTAAAGACTCAGAATTGCACTCTTGAATTCATAGAACGCTCTATAAGAAATATAGATACGCTATTAATCATCCATTGTTACAACCATAATTATCACTCAATCCTCTATAGACGGTCTACAATGAGATGGGACTAAAATACCATTTTACCCCTCATTGTATTTTACCCTTAAAACACATAGATCCTTGTAAATGATATTTCAGTAAACTAATATTGATTACTGAAATGAGATCTCTATCATTTAGCACCTTGAACCAAACTAAAAAGAAACCATCATTTCACTTCTTCATCAGAAGCTATAGATGTTCATATCTATGATTAACACTCCCACTCAATTATACTACCGAGTTCCCAAGATGTAAGTATGGGCTTGTCCGTAGGGTAAGCTAGTAATGAACAAGTAAAAGAACTCAAATAATACAATCAATTAGAATAATAACCACTCAAAATTGAGATTGAATTGACCTATGATCAACTATATAATACGACTAGAATAGATAATAACAATATGTTTACTTATCCTATCTACTGTCAATATCGGTCATGTCCGATGTAACAAATACATCCGATCTTATCTACTTTGCTAATGTTCTGGAAAGAACATAACACTACAATGTGTAAGTAGATCATATCATAAATTGGCAAGTCAGTGTAAATCCTGTGCACTAACTAATCTTAGGACTAACTTATTTTGAACATATAATCATATTTATATTCCACTGTGATTACGTTACTATAAATATGATTAGATATATGTTCGGGAGTTAATAGAAGTTTATATTAAACAAATAATCATGAAAATAAAACATGTGAGCAAAGTGATTAACCAAGTCAAAAAATGAGATGACAAAGAAGTTGGGTTTTAATTAGCACATAAAACCCCAACAAACTTCTACTTGCACTAATTGAAACTAATGCCTTAATTCTACTAATCTCATTTGCTTGATATGCTTATCAAATGTAGCTTCTGGTAGTGTCTTTGTAAACAGATCTGCAAGATGGTCTTCAGATGCAATCTTCATAACCTTCACATCTCCCTTAGCCATATATTCTCGAATAATGTGGTACTTCCTTTCTATATGCGTACTCCTCTTATGGCTACAAGCTTCTTTTGAGTTGGCTATCGCTCCTGTATTGTCACAAAACAACACAAGTTGTTTATCCATTTCTGGAATAACACCGAGATCCGAATAGAACTTCTTTAGCTAGACTATTTCTTTAGCTGCTTCTGACGCAGCTATGTATTAAGCCTCCATGGTGGAATCTGAGATTACAGAATGCTTTACGCTTCTCCATATCACAACTCCACCCCTAGAGTAAACACCATTCAAGAAGTAGACTTCTTGTCATCGACATCAGTCTGAAAGTCTGAATTGATGTAGCCTACAGGGTTCAGAACACCACCCTTGTAGACTAACATATAATCCCTAGTCCTCCTTAAATACTTAAGGATATGCTTAACTGCCATCCAATGTTCCAATCCTGGGTTTGATTGATACCTGCTCACTACTCCCACTGCATAGCAGATATCGGGTCTAGTACACAACATAGCATACATCAGACTTCCAACTATAGATGCGTAAGGAACTTTTCTCAATGCATCTTCCGCTTCAGGAGTCTGGGGAGACTGTTTCTTTGAAAGATGAAGTCCATGGCGGGATGGTATCCTTTTTTGGAATTTTTCATTGAGAAATATTCAAGCACTTTATCTATGTAAGCTGCTTAAGATAGAGCTAAGAGTCTGTTCTTTCCATCCCTGATTATCTGGATACCTAGAACATAACTTGCTTCACCCAAATCCTTCATCTGGAATTGAGTGCTCAGACAATTCTTCAAATCTGATAATTTATTAACATTGTTTCCAATGAGTAAGATATCATCTACATAGAGAACTAGGAATACCACTATTTGATTTGCCTTCAGTTGGTAAACACAAGGCTCATCAATATTTTGTTCAAAGCCATAGGTTTCGATTATTTCATCAAACCTAAGATTCCAGGAACGAGAAGCTTGCTTAAGTCCATAGATAGACTTATTCAACTTGCAAACTTTTCTTTCTTGTCCAGCTACTTCAAAACCTTCTGCCTGATCCATATAAATGACTTCATAGAGCTTTCCATTAAGAAAAGTTTTCTTGACATCCATTTGCCATATCTCATAGTCGAGAGCGGCTACTATGGATAGGAGGATGCAAACGGACTTGAGCATGTTTACCGGACTAAAAGTTTCCTCATAGTCCACACCTTCTCTTTGGGTATAAATCTTTGCCACTAATTGAGCTTTATAAGTCTCGATATTTCCATCAACACCTCGTTTCTTTTTTGTAGATCCACTTGCACCCAATGGCCCTCAAGTCACTAGGTGCTTCCACAAGATCCCAGACGGAATTTGAGTACATGGACTTTATTTCCTGTTTCATGGCTTTGAGCCATAGTTCCTTTTTAGGGCTAGCCATTGCCTGTTTGAAAGATAACGGATCATCATCACTAGTGTCACCAATAACCATATTTGTTTCACCATCTAAACCATAGCGAACTGGGTTCTTAGAAACCCTCCAACTACGACGAGGCTCCGTGATTGTTTGCTCAGGAACATTGATACTTTCTTCATTTAAATCGACTTGCATCGGTTGGACATGAAGAGTGGAAATATCATCATTAACTCACGTTGACGACGATGGAACATTGGTTGGAGTTAATTCTTTAACCATCTCCTCTAAAACTACTTTGCGGCATGGTTTGAAGTTTTGGATATAGTCGTTTTCCATAAAAGTAGTAGTCGTAGAAGTAAGCACATTATTTTCTGAATGACTATAGAAAAGTCTGCCCCCAATACCCTTATGATAGCCAACATACATACAAACTTCAGTTCGCGGTTCTAGCTTTCCCTCCTTTTTCCTCAGGACATGGGCGGGACACCCCGAGATTCTATAATGGCGTAAACTAGGTTCACAACCATTTCAGCATTCTAAAGGTGTTTTGGGGATTAATTTAGATGGCACGACATTAATAATGTCATTTGCGGTTTCAATTGCATGTCCCAGAACAAAGTTGGTAGAGTTGAGTAACTAAGCATGCATCTAACCATTTCCAATAAAGAAATGTTACGGCGTTTTGCTACACTATTTTGTTGCGGAGTACCTGGGGCAGTAAGTTGTGATAAAATCCCAAGTTCAGTTAAATGATCATGGAATTGCATATCCAAATATTCTCCACCCCTATCAGATTGCAAGATCTTTAACGTTTTATCTAATTGGTTCTGAGCCACAGCTAAGAATTCCTGAAACTTTGAAAATGTTTCTAATTTCCTATGCCTTAGGTAAAGACATTAGTATCTAGAGTAATTGTCAATGAAAGTGATGAAATACTCAAAACCACCCCTAGCATGTAAATTCAAAGGTCCACAAACATCTGAATGAACAAGTCCAAGTGGTTCTTTGGCCTTATATCCCTTTGCAGAGAATGGATGCTTAGTCAGTTTGCCTTCTAGACAAGATTCACAGACAAGTAATTCACCTAAGGTGAGTTCCCTCAAAGGCCCGTCCTTTGTAAGTCTTTGAATCCTATCATAGCCATTGTCTCCTAGTCACAAATACCATAAATACATCGTGTTGTCGTTATCGGTCTTTTGGCGTTTATTGGTCCTAGGTTTAGATACTTTGAATAAATCATTGTTAAGAGTGAGGGGTTCGTTAGGTCACAGAATATAAAGCTCGTTTTCCAAACATGCAATACACAATTGTGAGCCATTGAAAGAAATAGATATATTAGAACTTGTAAAATTCATAACAAATTGTTCTAATTGCAACATGGAAACTGAAATTATATTTCTACTAAAATCCAAAATAAAAAATACATCATTCAAAATTAAATATTTATTTTCGAAATTCAGACGAGCTCTTCCTCTAGCTTGGACTTCAACGAACGCTCTATTCTCAACTCTAAGCTTTAAGTCACCTTCGTCCACTTCCTCCCACGATTCAAGAGGCTGTAAAGAATTACAAACATGGTGGGTAGATTTAGAATCAATAATCCAAACGAATTTATCATTCTCTAAAACACATGTTTCTAAGATATATGAACTGTAATCATTACCTTTGTTTTTCGCTGCTAGAAACTTGGGGCAATCTCGATTCCAATGCCCCTTCTCTTTGCAGTGAAAACACTTTCCTTTACCTTTCTTGTTTTTCTTGTTCTTCCCCTTAGGCATCTGTGCATTTGGTTGGGCACTCGTCTTCGCAGCCTTTTCAGGATTGGGGTTGTTGTTTTGTCCACCTTCCCTCTTGTTTACAGCTTTTGAAGACGAAGCTTAGTTAGCTTCAGCCTTAGCTGGATCAGCAGCAGTAGTAGTAGTTGTCTTCTTTTCTCCTCCCTTGCTTGGTCCACCCATGATAGACTCAAATTCTGAAGCTCGTTCATGAGCTGCGTCAGACCATAGTTGAGTTTATTCAAAACAAAGTTGGTGGTGAACGGCAGGGAAGCTGGAGAAAGACTGTTAAGGATTAAGCCAACTTGAGTTTCCTCATCTATTGTTACTCCATGAAGTTCATCTTCCTGAAAGTAGTTTTTCATTTTGATCATATGAGGAAGAATATGTTGGAATGGTGTCATCCAAGCATTGGAATATTTCTTGGTGGCCTCAAAACGAGTCTGCGCTGACTTGGCACCAAACATGTCTTGGAACTAATCCATGATTTCGTAGGCCGTCTCGACATTCTCCATCTTTGTCTTGAGAGTGTTGACCATACTATTCAACATGTAGCATTGTGCCTTGTTGTTAGTCGCCTGTCAACACTCATACTTATCCCTTACAGACTTGGGAGCTCCTTCAGCTAGAACTTCTGGGGATTCCTCAGTCATGACGAACTTGGAGTTGTCACCAATCAACACAATGTTGATGTTTTGCTTCCACTTAAGGAAGTTTTCTCCAGTTAGTTTCTCCATCGAATGTTGAGAAATGATGGAAGTATACACGGCCATACATAAAACTACTTATTATCAATAAAATAGAAATCAATGACTTTTGCTCAATAAAACTACTATTCACACAAAATTCAAGAAATAACACAACATATATAAAAAATATGTAAGATATGAGAAAAAATACTAAAATAATCATATCTCTATTTCTTTAGGTTCTTAACCAATCTATGATATCCTTGTCCTAGTTGGCGAGAGTAAAAAATACCACTAGTTAAATAAAGTTGTAAATTTATTTAATAATGGACACCATTATTAACAACCTACTATTCGATAAAAATAAGAAAAATAAATATCTTATTTTATGAGCTAGACCCACGGTTTCGATAATTATAGATTTAGGCCTAGTAGTCACTGTAGGGGTGAGTCTAGTAGCATTTGACCTATAATTATCTGTCTTTCGAAATCTAACCTTGTCAAAATAACTAATGAAGACCTTCCATAGGGGGACGAATCAAAGCGTATCGAGGCCCCATTAAGCTACTGACCTTGTTAAACCAACAGTGGACATCGAATATAATTCTTAAAATAAGCTCATTATATAATTAAAAATAATATTTTTATTATTTAATTTTAGAAAATTAATGACCATGGTTCTCCAAAAAATGGAAAAGATTAAATTTTTAAAACCAAAGTCCTATAATTTCCTATTAATTCTAAAGTATCACATTGAAACAAATTCAATTAATTTAGAATTAATTTGTGACTAATCAATATTTAGGTTTAACTAATATAATGAACCTATACAATTAAGTCCAACTATGGTAAATGGGCCTTAACAATTGGGCTTGTATGGAGGAGGGTTGAGTCCAGTAAGTCGTTCCCACTACAAAGGCCCTCATACTTCCATACAATTTTCGAAAGAGAGGAATTTAAACCTCTCGTTTTATTAATTGATTAGACCCACTATAGACATGCAAAGCAAATGGGCCCTCACAAGTGGAACTACCCACAAGAGAGGAATTTAAACTTTACATTTTCTAATGGGCCCAAATAAAACCTATCATTTTATGAATATTTTATTTGGAAAAATCCATATATATAGCAAACATATGGGTCACTATATGCATCTAAGCCCAATTGCAAAAATACCACATATAGCGTAAACAGACATGTTATAATTGGATGTGCCTAATCATGTTACTATATGAGCAAGTTTATGAATTTATGCAAAATACCACAATTGATTTCATTTGCAAAAATATCACAATTAATTATCTTGAATTTATCAAAAATATGAATGAATGAATTTTTAAAAAAAAAAAATCAATTTAAATGAAATTTATCAACAATTAACAATAGTTAATTTAAATTTCATTTATCAATAATCAACTTGGATTAGGTTAATTTGAAAAATATTAATTTAATTTAAATAGGATTTATCAAAAATTAACCAAAGTGAATTTAAATCTCATTAAAAAAAATATTTTAATAATTGGTTGAAAAAAATAATATTTTTCAAAATTTAACCAATTTTAAATTTTAAAATCAATATCTTAATTGTTTTTTAAAAAATATCTTGTGTTGTTACAACTATTAGCTAATATTTTAACCATTTTAAATATATATATATATATATATTGATAGTTATAATAATCCTAAAATATCCCAAAACAATTAAACAAATTCAAATATCCATGAAAATATCTAACTAACAAATTTCAAATTTCAAATAATTTAAATATTAAAACTATAGAATAAACATATATTTATATTTTCAAATAAAGGTTTAATAAAAATAACAAGTAGTTAAAAGAAAATATCTTAAATATCTAATATCTTAATTCTAATATTTTAATATATTAAAATATTTAAAATTAAGTTGTTCGTCTATTTTTAAATTTGAATTTGAATCTTTGTAAAAATATCTAATTATTTAAATGTCAAACAACAAAAATATGTTATTTTAAAAAAGATTTTTAAATGATAAAATAAATTTGATATTTTTGGTTTTGATTATAAATAATCAATTTTCACATTTTTATTTTTAAAAAAAGATTAAAAAATAATTTGGGATGAACAGTACCTGTGATTAATCTGCAGGGGATGCGCGTGCGTGATTGTTCTGGCATCTGAGGAGGAGGCGTTGGTGCGTGCAAGTGCTCGTGTGATGCGCACGTGTGCGCGCGCTGGTGTGTGCGTGACTAGCAGCCACAAGAAAAAACTTTCCAATTTTTTTTTTTGCAATTTTTCAAACCAAAACTCTTTTGTAATTAATTTTTACCATGTTTTACTCAAAATAAAGCATATATAAAATTAATAGTATAGAAAAAACAACAAAATAACCTAAAATTGCTAATAATTGCATAAAATTCAACATGTTTCATAAAAACACATGAAATCCATCAAATTACTCAAACACATCAAATAATTCAATTTTTGACAAGCTCATGCATGAAAAATAATGATTACCAAAGTCTCTAAGGCCAGTTGTTTGGAAACTTATACAAGATCTTTATTTATTTTCATGTAGATCTAATATTAAACAAGTAAATATGAGACAACCTAGAACATGTTTCTAAAATTGAATTCAAAGAGATATAATGATAAGATTACTTACATTATACGTAACGGAATGAATGAGTCCTTCCTTCAGTTTCTCTAACCCTTATATCCTTTTTGTTGCTGAGTATGGCCAAGAAACTGAACCGTTCTTCAATTTTCTTCACAGCCTTCCAAAGTATCCTTAGAATCACCTAGACTAGGGTGAGAAATTCTCAACACATGAGATAGATACATAGAGAAGAAAAGAAAATAACAATGAGGCCAAGAAAAGGACTGATGTTGTAGAGAGAATCTAAAACCTATCAGAAACTTGTGATTCAACTTATTAAACTTGTGTTTTCATCTCTCACTTGGCATTCCTTTTATAGACTCAATTAATCCAATCATTTAATTAAAAAATTAATAAAATAATAGCCAATAAACAAACCTAGGTCGAAATTACCATGGGCTTTAGGCCCGTGAAATTTCTCATTTGATTATAAGCCTATTGGACTTAAAATCAAGGCCTGTATTATTTTCTATTGATTTAATTAATTAAATAATTATTCAAATCATTTATCAAATTAATTATTTATAATTTGAACCTTGATTTAAACCTATTTATTAATTTAGATACCAATTTATCTTAATTAATAAATATGCCCTAATTTCTCTTTTCTTCTCTAAATTGTATAACTATTTAAAACTATCCAAAATTTACCTGGTCAACTTTGATAATTCTAATTGATAATTAAATCAATTAATTGAGACTATCTAGATGATTTTATCCAAGGAACAGTGGGGACCATGGGCTTACGAAATCAAGCTCCAATAAGTTGTCATAAATCTAACAAATAAATTTACTAACTTATTAATTCTCCGTGACTCCACTAAAGATTCAGAATTGCACTCTTGAATTCATAGAACGCTCTATAAGCAATATAGATACGCTATTTATTATCCATTGTTACAACCATAATTATCACTCAATCCTCTATAGACGGTCTACAATGAGATGGGACTAAAATACTGTTTTACCCCTCATTATTTTTTATCCTTAAAATACTTAGTTCCTTGTAAATGATATTTCAGTAAACTAATATTAATTACTGGAATGAGATCTCTATCATTTAGCACCTTGAACCAAACTAAAAGGAAACCATTGTTTCACTTCTTCATCGGAAGTTATAGATGTTCATATCTATAATTAACACACCAATCAATTATACTACCAATTTCCCAAGATGTAAGTATGGGCTAGTTCGTAGGGTAAGCTGGTAACGAATAAGTCAAAGAAATCAAATAATACAATCAGTTAGAATACTAACCATTCAGAATTGAGATTGAATTTACCTATGCTCAACTATATAATATGACTAGAATAGAATATAACGGTGTGTTTACTTATCATATCAACTGTCAATATCGGTCATGTCCGATGTAACAAATACATCCGATCTTCTCTACTATGCTAATGTTCTTGAAAGAACATAACACTACAATGTGTAAGTACATCATATCGTAGATTGGCAAGTCAGTGTAAATCATGTGCACTGACTAATCTTAGGACTAACTTATTTTAAACATATAATCATATTTATATTCCACTGTGATTACGTCACTATAAATATGATTAGCTATATGCTTGGGATTTAATAGAAGTTTATATTAAACAAATAATCATGAAAATAAAATATGTGAGCAAAGTGATTAACAAATTCCAAAAATGATTTCTATTCTTTTATTGATAATAAATGAGATTACAAAGAAATTGAGTTTTAATTAGGTTATAAAACCCCAACAAACCAATTTGCTAAGTAACTAAACAAACAAGCCAAAAAAATATTTATTTTTCTAAAGATGCCTCTATTAAAACTATATATTTACAATATTAAAAAATAATTGGGCAGCATTTCTCATATTTTTATAGCATATTCAAATTCATACAATACATATAGCCATTACATAATACACAAAAATTAAACAACCAATCAACATGCATATGCATCAATCAATATCAAACATGCATAACTATCAATGTTATTATCTTGAAAATAAATTGGTCAGCATTAATTTTCCCCTATTCCTACAACATTTTCCAATTTTAAAATGTACCTATGCACAACATATAATACACAAATGTCAAATAATGTGATGGACAAGGGGGGTTCGCTTGCGCCGTCGCTGGTTTCACCTTTCAGTTTAGAGAGAGATGAAAGAATGAGGGAAAGGTCAAAGATGATGGCATATGTATTTGGCCCTAGCGTCGATGCAAAACTGATGCAATACCCAATAAGATCAAACCTCATGTTTTCATTAAAACTCTTTTGTGTCGATGAACTTATTAATGACGGTTAATATCCTTCGTTTTTTATATATAGTAGCGTCGGTTCAAAACCGATGCTATTGTCCCTAATAAAGTAATTAGGTCAGTCAATTGCATAGTCCCTCTTTTTGTGTTATGAGAGTTACCCAAATAAGAAAATCAAACAATCCATCACACAATCAGAGAAAAGTTAGATTAAAATCATGCAAACCAAAATTCAAAGAATAAAATTGTAACACCCTGGATAGCCAAGGCCATTACACTGTGCCATTATAAAAGTGCAAAACTTGCTAATCAAGTTGTATAGTTGCAAACGTGACCCTAAAGTCGTAATTAGGTTAGGGTTAAAATATTTTGGTCATAAAGAGGAAATTTCTCATTGAAATAAATGTTTAATACATGGGATCCCAAAATAGGTTTTAAAGGACAGTTTACAAAAGTTTCAAAGTTTATGTACAATCACAAGCCACTCTAATTGCAAAACAAGCACTTTAGGTTCTCCTGTCCCTGAATCATTCCTCAGCCGTGGCGGCCGAACAGCTGACTATGTACATTTTTCCCCAGAGCTCTCCAACTCAAGACTGGTCCAGCTTGCCCTTGCCTTTACCTGCACCACGCAGCACCCGTGAGCCAAGGCCCAACAAGAAAACCATAATGCATAGCATAAGCGGCAATCAACAAATAGATAATTTGCAAATCACCAATCAGATACTCAGGAAGTCACATTGTTCATATAATTAATGATACCAATCTGCAAACCAATAATCAATCCTCCAGATAATAAACATACCATAATCATCAGATTAAAAGCAATAAACATATCACATAATATCTAGGGTCAACACCCTTAGGACGCACCCACTGCCTATTCTACTGACTCTGGCTCACTTAGGTCAAGCTCAGTAATTATATACTTAACCTCAGCTACTAGTGGCCGAGCCGCGTCCTGTGCGCAAATATAGATTTCGGGACTCTTAGGTCGTTTATCTCATGTCCCCATGGCATAATACCATCATATGACATCACATGCAAGTATAGGGAACTCTTAGTCCCAACATAACCACATAACCGGATGTAGTTTTCTTACCTTTGACTCCGAGCGCTTTGGTTAATAGAAACGATCCTTGAGCACGATCCCGTCCTAGCCTTAGCATACACCAAGTCACAGCAGTAAAATAGAACCCTCATTAACAATCAATTCTGTAACCTAACTTCGGGACCAATCCCGAGCCCTCAGGAAGCCCCAATTCCACCAGACAGGGTGGTCGAATCGACCCCCGAGCCCCCAGGAAAAAACCCTAAGAAAAATATCCAAATCCCATTTATGGAGGCTGAGTAGTGCTACATCGCCACAAGGTGGGCGCTACAGCGTTACAAGCAGAGACAAACGCCCCCTAGAAAGCCAAGCATAGTGCTGTAGCACATGCACCATCAAACACAGAAACCAAGATTGAGCTTGGGGCTCAAGAACTTAACCAGAAAACCCAGAAATTCAAATGATCAAGCCTAGAAATTATGACCTTTAATGGAGAATCCGAACCTAGGTTGCCCTCTATGCCTTTCCAGCCTTTAGTTCCTCAAGTTCCCAAGCTCAAATCCTTGAATTCCCATCCAAAGATAAGATTCAAAGATCAAACGTAACAAAATTCAGCCATCCCAAAAAAAAAAAAACTAGAAACCTTACCTTAATTGGACACTAACTTCAACTGAACCTTCTAGCTTCACCAAGAACCAAGTCCCAAGCTCTAGCCTAAACCTCCTCTGAGATTACAACTTCAAATTTCAGAAGAAAGGGTGAAGGGAGAAGAAACCTTGTGGGAGAACAAGGAGTCTCTGTTTTTCTTCTTTCTTTCTTTCCTTTAGTTTTTACTATTTTCTACAACTTCCACTAAGTCTAAAAAAAATAGAATAACCCTTATCCCCTTTCCAACCATCAAATGATCATTTTGCCCTCCCAAATAAACCTAAGTCTTTAAACATTCTAAGGGCATTTCGGTCATTTTCTCCCAATTCCCGCTAATTCCTCAAGTGTTCCTAATATTTACCACTTAATTCCCATCATCTAATTAATCACCAATTATTTTCCCCAAGGTCTAGAAATCTCCAACAGATCTCCCTGATTCCCAGAAAAATACCCCTAAGCTCCCACGAGACAGGTATAAACCCCCGCTGTGACTATTTCGCTAAACCACTCACTAGGATCTCTTCGAGCCACAAGTTGCAAATATATCCACATAATAATGTGGTCTCAACAATTTATCACAAATAATTACATTTATGCCCTCAACACACCAAAATTACGAATATGCCATTATAATTTAAACAGGGCCTACATGGATACTAATACTCATAATCATGCATCTCATATATCCATATAATCATGTAAGCATTCTTATCACATAATCATGCAATTAATCATTTAAATCACACATAAAACAATTATGCCCTCCCGACACACTAATCAAGGCCCTTAAGCCTTATTAGTAATTTTTGGGTCGTTACAACTATCCCCTCCTAATGAGAATTTCATCCTCGAAATTTACCTAAATAATTCAGGATACTGATCCCGCATTGCTGACTCAAGCTCCTAGGTCGCCTCCTCGACCCTGCTATTCCTCCATAATACTTTAACCAGAGGAATCATTTTGTTCCGTAGGACCTTGTCCTTCCTATCTAAGATCTGAAGCGGTTGTTCCTCATAAGATAAATCGGTCTGCAATTCCAACTCTTCATACTTTAACACGTGTGTCGTATACAAGACGTACTTCCAGAGCATAGAGACATGGAATACGTCATGAGCTCCCAACAACAACAGTGGCAAAGCTAACCTGTAAGTCACCTGTCCGATCCTTTCCAAGATCTCAAAAGGTTCGATGAATCTAGGGCTCAGCTTGCCCTTCTTCCCAAAACTCCTCACCCCTCGCAGTGGTGAAACCCGCAGAAACACGTGGTCCCCAACCTGGAACTCCACGTCCCTATGCTTAGGATTAGCGTAGCTTTTCTGTCTGCTTTGTTAAGCAAGCATCCTAGGTCGGATCTTCTCAATAACTTCATTTGTCTTCTGAACCATGTCTGGCCCCAAATACCTCCTCTCACCTATCTCGTCCTAATGAATGGGTGATCTACATTTCCTCCCATATAACATCTCATATGGAGCCATCCCAACCGTTGACTGATAACTGTTGTTACATGAAAACTCAATCAACGGGAGATACTTACTCCAAGATCCCTCAAAGTCAATCACGCATGCCCTAAGCATATCCTCCAAGACTTGAATCATTATCTCAGACTGTCCATCAGTCTGAGGATGAAAGGATGTACTAAACTTCAACTGAGTCCCAATAGCCTTCTGCAAACTACCCAAAAACTTGGAGGTGAAGATAGGATCCCGGTCTGACACTATAGACTTAGGAACCCCATGGAGACGTACGATCTCCTGCACATATAACTCTGCATACTGATCCACCATATATGTCGTCTTCACTGGAAGAAAATGAGCTGACTTGGTGTATCTGTCCACTATCACCCACACCAAGTCATGAAGCCCAACTATCTTGGGTAGACCTCCCACAAAATCCATTGCAACATCCTCCCATTTCCACTCAGGTATACCCAAAGGCTGAAGCAACCCCGCAGGTCGCTGATGTTCAGCTTTCACCTGCTGACAGGTCAAACATCTGGCCACGTACTCCACCACATCCTTCTTCATCCCGGGCCACCAATACAACGTTCGTAGATCCTAATACATATTTGTGGTACCTGGATGAAGTGAGTACGGTGTAGTATGTGACTCATCTAATATCTCTTGTCTGATCCCCACATCAGCTGGAACACAAATCTGCCCCTGATACCGTAGCAAACCAACCTCAGAAATAGAATAGTCCTTAGCTACCCCTGCTAAGACATTCTCTCTAACCTCCTGTAACTGTGAATCTACCAATTGACGCTCCTTAATCCGCTATAGTAGGGTCGACTGCCAAGTAATGTTGGCCAACCGGCCCACCACCAGTTCTATTCTCGCCCTGGTCATCTCATCAGCCAACTCTCTGGAAATCTGAGTAGAACCAAATAACTGCCCCGAGCCTCTCCGGCTCAATGCATCCGCCACTACGTTGGCTTTTCCTGGGTTGTAAAGAATGTCAAAGTAATAGTCCTTTACCAACTCTAACCAACGCCTCTGCCTCATGTTCAGATCCTTCTGGGTGAAGAAGTCCTTCAAATTCTTGTGATCAGTATATATCTCACACTTCTCTCCATACCAAATAATGTCGCCACACCTTCAGTGCGAATACCACCGCTGCCAATTCTAGATGATAGGTAAGAAACCGCTGGTCATACACCTTCAGCTGTCATGATGCATAAGCTATAACTTTCTCATTCTACATCAACACATAGCCCAAACCCAACCTTGATGCATCACAATACACTACCAACTTTCCTTCCTCCAAAGGAAGACTCGACACAGGTGCAGTAATAAGTCACCGCTTCAATTCTTGGAAACTGTTCTCACACTTCTCTGACCAGAAGAACTTCAGATTCTTCCGAGTCAATTTTTTCATCGGTGCAGCAATCTTCGAGAAGCCTTCCACAAACCGTTTGTAGTAACCCGCTAAACCGAGAAAACTCTGAACCTCCGAGGTGTTCCTTGGCCTCGACCAATCTCTCACTGCCTCCACCTTAGATGGATCCACCTTAATCCCGTCCGCACCAACAATATGTCTAAGGAATGTCACTTCTGGTAGTCAAAACTCCCACTTCTTAAACTTGGCGTACAACTGATGCTCTCTCAACCTCTGCAAGACTTGTCGAAGATGTTGCTCGTGCTCTGCCACTAAACAATAGTACACTAGGATGTCGTCGATAAAGATGATAACGAACTGATCCAAGAAGTCCTTGAACACCCTATTCATTAAGTCCATAAAGGCTGTTGGGGCATTGGTCAAACCAAATGACATGACCAGAAACTCATAGTGCCCATACCTCGTTCGGAAGGCTGTCTTCGATATATCCTCGTCCTTGATCCTCAACTGGTGAGAAGCAGATCGAAGATCAATCTTCGAGAATACCGTCTTCTTCTACAACTGATCGAACAAGTCGTCAATCCTTGGTAGAGGATACTTATTCTTGATAGTCAACTTGTTCAATTCCCTATAGTCTATACACATCCTCAGAGTCTCGTCCTTCTTCTTCACAAACAAAACTGGAGCACCCCATGGCGAGTAGCTCGGCTTGATGAACCCCAAATCCAGATGCTCCTGTAACTGTATCTTCAGTTCCTTCAATTTTGTCGGTGCCATTCTATACGGTGCTCTCGACACTGGCTCTGTCCCCGGTGCCAACTCATTGACGAACTGAATCTCCCTGTGCGGCGACAGCCCTGGTAAGTCCTCAGGAAAAACATCTAAGATTTCACGAACCAATCTAGTCTCTCTCGGCCCTACTGGTAATACTCTGGTAGTATCTACCACATTAGCCAAGAAACCTATACATCCTCCCTGTAATAGTTCCCTAGCTCTCAGAGCTGAAATCATGGGTATGCGGGGTCCACATAACGTACCTAAAAACACGATGGGATCCTCGCCCTCCAGCTCAAAGGTCACCACCTTCTTCCTACAATCAATGGTAGCACCATATCTGACCAGCCAATCCATTCCCAAAATCATGTCAAAGTCCTCCATATCTAGCTTAATCAAATTTACTGAAAGTTCTCTACCATCAACCATCACTGGCAGTGCTCTAATCCACCTCCTAGACACTACCAAATCCCCTATAGGAAATATAATCCCAAACCCCGTAGTACAGTACTCACTAGGTCTACACAGTTTATCAATCACCTTACTAGAAACAAATGAATGTGTAGCACCTGAGTCAATCAATACAGTAAAAGGAGAGCCAGCACTAGAAAGTTGACCTGTCACCACCGAGGGACTAGCCTCGGCCTCTGCCTACGTCAAGATGAACACTCGAGCTGGAGTCAAGCTATCCACCTTCCCCGCTTCCCCTTTCTTCACTGTTGGGTAGTCCTTCTTGAGGTGTCCTACCACCCCGCACACATAACAGGCCTTAGCCCGACATTCTCCCGGATGGCATCTTCTGCACCTCGTGCACTCTGGATAGCTCCTCCATGTATCACCGCCTCCATGATGGCCACCTTGAGTACCCCGACCTCTCCTATCAGGACCAGCAGCAGTCGAAGCATTAGGTGTAACGACCCAAAAATCACTAATAAGGCTTAAGGGCCTTGATTAGTATGCCAGGAGGGCATAATTGATTTATGTTTGAATTAAGTAATTTAATGCATGATTATGTGATAAGCATGCTTGTATGATTATATGAATATATGAAACGCATGTCTAAGAGTATTAGTATGCATGTAGGCCCTGTTTAGCTTAAAGAGGTATATCTGTAAATTTAGTACGTTGAGGGCATAAATGTGATTATATGTTATAATTGTGAGGACCACATTATTATGTGGGTATATCTGCAGCATGCGCCTTGAGGCGGTTCGAGGGAGCCAGGTAGCGGGAAAGTCACAATGGGACCTAATACTTGGCTCGGGGTGAGTCAAGGGGTGTTTTGGGTATTAGATGGTTATCTGGGTTATGCAAATAAATAATTGAAGATATATTTGGTGTTAGGAAGCCTAGGTGGGAATACTGGGGAATTTTACCATTTTTTCCTTGGGGATGTTTTTGGTACCCCGAGCCCCGGGATTGACTTAATTAACTAAGGATAGACTAAACAGAACTAAGGAAAAATAGTGGAACTTACCCAAACTGACCCTTTTCTCTCTTTTCTCTCTCTCTCTCAAAGGAAACTGCAGAAACTAAGGAACTTGGCTGAAAACTCAGTGAATTGAGTTGAGGTTTTGGAAGATTAACCCAGTAGTAGCTAAGGAATCTAACCAGGAACTGAGGTAAGCCTTGAATTTTATTTTTGGTCATTTGATTAAGTAGCTTTAGGGCTGGATTTTAAGAGTTCTTGGGTTCTGAATTTAAAGGTTGAATTAAGGCAGAAGACATGGGAGTTAGCTCAGCAATTTCTCGAAAGATTGGTTCTTCAATGAAGGTAAGCTTCAATTCATGGTTTAGTGTTTGAATTCTGGGTTTTCCTGGCTGGTTTTGGTGTTCTTGAGCTTGTGGGTTTCAAAGATTAAAATGTTTTTTTGATGAGTTTCTAGACTAGGTTTTCGCTGGGTTATGTTGCTGAAAACATGTTAGAATGCTTGTGATAATTGGAGTGTATCATTAAGATGGTTTTGGGTGGATTTGAGTGAGGATTGAGTGTTAAAAATGGTGGATTTTCTGGGTTCGAAGGGGTCGGGCCGTGGCTCAGTTCTTGGTGTGTCGCGGCTCTTTGAAGCAGATAAGAGCTGGGGAACAAGGGCAGGCCGCGGCATGGGGAGTGCTGGGCCGCGACCCATGTCTGGTTTTCGGTGAGGCTAGGCCTATGCTCAGGGGCAAGCCGCGGCATAGGAAGCTTGGGCTGCAGCCCTTAAGGGCATTTTTGGCTTTTTGGAGATTTTAGGCGCGGGAATCGAACCTAGGGTGCTCAGGATCGATCCCACTACCGTGTTTGGTGGAATTCGATGTCCTGGAAGCTAGAACTTTATTCGGAAACCTTTATACAAATATTAATGGAATCCCTTATCTTGGTTGTGACTAGGTATAAGCTAGGGCTCGGGAAACGGGTCGTGCTCAAGGGGCATCTCTCGTAATCAGAACACTTGGAAATTAAAGGTAAAAGAACTGCACTCGGTTGTGAGTTTATAATGGGACTAAGGGTTCCCTATTCTTGTATGCTTTATGAAAGGTGGTATTATGCCATGAGAATATTAAACCAATGGCCTAAGAGTGCCGGAGTTTACATTGGCGCACAGGGCGCGGCTCAATCACTAGTAGCTAAGGACAACTTAATATTCACTGAGCTTGGTTTAAGCGGACTAGAGTCAGTGGGGTAAACAGAGGGTGCGACCTAAGGGCGTCGACCCTGATTATTATGTGATATGGTTATGATTATTAATTGATGATTTTGACATGCTGAGTAGTTGGGTATTAGCTTGTGAATTTCCTGTTTGTGTCTATGGATTGTATGATTAGTATGGACTGCTAGGTGTGTGAACATGCTTAAAGAGTTATTTGATTATTATTGTTGTTTATGCTATGATATTATGTTTTCTTGTTGGGCCTTGGCTCACGGGTGCTACATGGTGCAGGTAAAAGCAAGGGTAAGCTTGATCAGCCCTGACTTGGAGAACTCTAGAAGCGGAATGTGCATGACTACCTGCTCAGCCCCACGGTTGAGGGTAGGACAGGACAGGAGGGCCATAAGTGTCTGTTTTTCCCTTAGTGTGGCTAGTGGTTGTTTGTACTCTGGAAATTTTGTAAATTTACTTTCAAATATAATTTCTTTTGGGATCCCATGTTCAAAACGTTTGTTTATATAAAATGTAACTTTTATGACCAAAATCTTTAACCTTAGTTTGTTATTGGTTTTAGTGACACGTTTTCAACTAAATGACTTGATTAGCAAGTCCTGCACCTTTATAAATACACAGTGTAATAGTCTTGGCTACCCAGGGCGTTACAACTTGGTATCATAGCCTTCTAGGTTTAAGGGTTCCTGAAGACCGGCTGGACATGTACATTCACTGCTAGAGACAAGCTCGATTCAGGGTTTGGTAATGTGTCTATGTGCTTATATGCTTAAGTAATTGGAAAGAATTATGATTGTTGTTATTTGTTGGATTAATAGGAAACATGAGATACTGATAGAGCCTGGCTCTTGACTGCTGTGTGACAATATTGAGGCGTGCTTACTAGCATTGCTATGCATGTAAATGAATATCTAAATGATTAACTGTATATTGTATATATATTGGTGAATGTATGGATGGGTGTCTAAATCTTAACTGTTGAGTGGTGATGTTGGGGCATGCTTATTAGCAATGCTAGTGCATGGGATAAATGCCTATATCTTGATTGCTTGTGATTGATTACGTTCCATTGGTGGATTTTGGAAAATCTTTTCCCCTATCATCATGGTCTGATTGTCGAGTCATTGATTGCAGATTAACTTGGATAGCTATGTGTCCAAGAAAATCTATGCGACTAGCCAACACTAGATCTGAGACTAGAGATGATGACCAGGGCCAGATTTCTCCGCTAGTCCCTAAGAACTAGCAGTAGATTATGGCAGAGATGCAAGTGCGGCTTCAGAGCTAAGATGAACAAATTCATCTTCTACGACAGCAGGCTCCATTAGGGAGTGTTGCACCTATTGTGCCACCTGTAGTGGCACTTGTTGCTCAGCCAGTAGAAGTTGGGAATAGGTGGGAGCCATTGTATGAGATGTTCCAGAAGCATCATCCCCCAACTTTTGATAGAGGACCTGATCCATTGAAGGCCGACTAGTGGATGACTATGAATACTACTATCCTTGACTTCATGAGGATAGAAGGTTATGATAGAGTGGCCTGTGCCACATATATGCTGAGAATGGATGCCCGCATCTGGTGGGAAGTGGCATCATAGAATAGGGACGTCACTACTTTGAGTTGGGATGGATTTAAGGATTTGTTCAGCCAGAAATACTATAATGTTGCCATTAGGGCAGCAAAGGTTAACGAGTTTGTGGGGTTGGTGCAAGGCAATATGGCAGTAACTGAGTATGCCCTAAAGTTTGATAGACTTGCAAAATTTGCACCAGATCTTGTGCCTATAGATGCTGCTAGGAAAGACAAATTTATTAGAGGGCTTAATGCTATGATAGGCCGAGATGTGAGGATTACAACAATGTGTCTGGGGGGACGACTTATGCCCTCCCACCTTGCAGCTCCCTCCCTCTAGATCTTGTTCTCCGCTTCCTCAGTGGTAAGAGCCTTCTCAACAGCCTAGGCATAAGTTGTCCCCCGAAGTACTGTTGTAATCCTCACATCTCGGGCTATCATAGAATTAAGCCCTTTGATAAACCTATCCTGCCTAGCTGCATCAGTAGGCACAATATCTAGTGCGAACTTTGCAATTCTGTCGAACTTCAGGGCATATTCTATAACTGTCATGTTGCCCTGAACCAGTCCCACGAATTCATTAACCTTTGCTGCCCTGATGGCAACATTGTAATACTTCTGGCTGAACAAATCCTTGAATCCATCCCAACTCAAGGTAGTAAAATCTCTGGTCTATGCAGCCACTTCCCTCCAGATGCGGGCATCCTCTCTCAGCATATATGTGGCATAGGCCACTTTGTCATGACCCTCTACCTTCGTAAAGTCTAACATAGCGGTGATCATACTCATCCACTGTTCAGCTTTCAGTGGATCTGGTCTCCCTTCAAAAGTTGGAGGATGTTGTTTGCTGAACTGCTCATACAACAGCTCCCATCTACTCCCAACCTCCACTGGCTGTATAATCAGTGCCACTACAGGTGGCACAATAGGTGCAGCACTCCCTGCTGGAGCATGCTATCTCAGTAAACGAATTTGCTCTTCCTCGCTTTGGAGTCGGGCTTGCATATCTGCCATAATCTACTGCCAGTACTCAGGGACTGGCGGAGGGTTATGGCCCTGGTCATCATCTCTAGTCTCAGACCTAGAGCCAACTAGTCATGTAGATCGTCTTGGACGCATAGCTATCCAAGTTAATCTGCAATCAACGACTCGGCGATCAGACTATGATGACAGGGTAAGCAGTTTATCCAAATATTCATTCACATGCACAACAATGCTAATAAGCCTGCCTCAATATCATCACATAGCAGTCAAGGGTCAGGCCCTAGCAGTATCTCATGCTCCCTATTAATCAAACAGATATAAGCATTCATATTTCTTTCCAATCATTTAAGCATACAAACATGCATACACAATTACCAAACCCTGAGTTGAGCTTGTCTTTAGCAGCGAATGTACATGTTCAGCCAGTCTTTAGGAACCCTTATACCTAGGACGCTCTGATACCAAGTTGTAACACCCTGGATAACCAAGGCTGTTACACTGTGTGATTATAAAAGTGCAAATACTAATCAAGTTGTATAGTTGCAAACGTGACCCTAAAGTCGTAATTAGGTTAGGGTTAAAATATTTTGGCCATAAATAGGAAATTTCTCATTGAAATAAACGTTTAATACATGGGATCCCAAAATAAGTTTTAAAAGACAGTTTACAAAAGTTTCAAAGTATATGTACAATCTCAAGCCACTCTAATGGAAAAACAGGCACTTTAGGTTCTCCTGTCCCTGAATCATTCCTCGGCCGTGGCGGCCGAACACCTGACTATGTACATTCTGCCCAGAGCTCTCCAACTCAAGACTGGTCTAGCTTGCCCTTGCCTTTACCTGCACCACATAGCACCCGTGAGCCAAGGCCCAGCAAGAAAACCATAATGCATAGCATAAGCAACAATCAACAGACAGATAATTCAAAAATCACCAATCAGATACTCAGGAAGTCACATTGTTCATATAATTAATGATACCAATTTGCAAACGAATAATCAATCATCTAGATAATAAACATGCCATAATCATCATATTAAAAGCAATAAACATATCACATAATATCCAGGGTCGCCACCCTTAGGCCGCACCCTCTGCCTATTCTACTGACTCAAGCTAGCTTAGGCCGAGCTCAGTGAATATATACTTAACCTTAGCTACCAGTGACCGAGCCACGTCCTAGGCGCAAATATAGATTCTCGCACTCTTAGGACATTTATCTCATGTCCCCATGGCATAATACCATCATATGACATCACATACAAGTATAGGTAACTCTTAGTCCCAACATAACCGCATAACCGGGTGTAGTTTTCTTACCTTTGATTTCGAGCGCTTTGGTCAATAGAAATGATCCTCAAGCACGATCCTATCCGAGCCTTAGCCACACCTAGTCACAACCATAAAATAGAACCCTCATTAACGATCAATTCTGTAACCTAATTTCAGGACCAATCCCGAGCCCTCAGGAAGCCCCAATTCCACCAAACGAGGTGGTGGAATCAACCCCCAAGCCCCCAAGCAAAAACCCTAAGAAAAATACCCAAAACCCATTTTTGGAGACAGGGTAGCGCTACAGCGCCACAAGGTGGGTGCTACAGCACTACAAGCAGAAACAAACGCCCCCAGAAAGCCAAGCATAGCATTGTAGCACTCTAATGCTAGCGCTACAAGCTGCACCAACAACCCTCTGAGTTTTTCCTTCAAATGTCCCCGAGCCAAAACTCCATAAATCCCCTCCAAACCTCAACCACACTTCAAATTAAGCCTACCATCCACTACATCTCATCCAATATGGCCCAACAACATCAAACTTGGCCACGTGCACCATCAAACACAGAAAACCAAGATTGAGCTTGAGGCTTAAGAACTTAAGCAGAAAACCCAAAAATTCAATTGATAAAGCCCATAAATTATTACCTTTAATGGAGAATCCGACCGTAGGTTGCCCTCCCTGCCCTTCCAATCTTTATTTCCTCAAGTTCCCAAGCTCAAATCCTTGAATTCCCATCAAAAGTTCAGATTCAAAGATCAAACATAACAAAATTCAGCCATCCAAAAAAAAAAAAAAAAAAAACTAGAAACCTTACCTTAATTGGACACTAACTTCAGCTGAACCTTCTAGCTTCCCCAAGAACCAAATCCCTGTTGGATTACCTTATACAGGATCTTTATTTATTTTCATGTATATCTATTATTAAACAAATTAATACGAGATAGCCTATTACATGTTTTTAAAATTGAATTCAAAGAGAAACAAAGAATAGAATACTTACAGTATACACAGCGGAATTAAAGAGTCCTTCCTTCAGTTTCTCTAACTCTTGTATCCTCTCTGTCGCAGAGTATTATCAAGAAACTGAACCGATCTTCTATTTTCTTCACAATCTTCCAATGTATCCTTAGAACCACCTAGACTAATGTGGGCAATTCTCAACACATGAGATAGATATAGAGAGAAGAAGAGAAAATAACAAAGTGGCTTAGAAAAGGACTTGTGTTTAGAGAGAATCTAAAACTATCAGAAAATCTAACTTGTGACTTATCAAACTTTTGTTTTGACTCCTCTCTAAGCACTCCTTTTATAGACTCAATTGGGCCATTTAATTTAATAAAAAAAATCAATAAAATAATAGCCATTTTGAAGCCCTAGGTCAAAATTATCATGGGCTATAGGCCCGTGAAATTTCCCATTTGATTATAAGCCCATTAGACTTAAAATCAAGGCCTGTATTATTTTCTATTGATTTAATTAGTTAAATAATTATTTAAATCCTTTATCAAATTAATTATTTATAATTTGAACCTTGATTTAAATTTAATTATTAATTTAGATACCAATTTATCTTAATTAATAAATCTGCCATAATTTATCTTTTCTTCTCAAAATTACACAACTCTGGGAAACTATCCAAAATTGACCTGGTCAACTTGGATAATTCTAATTGATAATTAAATCAATTAATTGAGACTATCTAGATGATTTTATCCAAGGTACAATGGGGACCATGGGCCTATGAAATCAAGCTCCAATAAGTTATCATAAATCTAACAAATAAATTTACTAACTTATTAATTCCTCGTGACTCCACTATAGACTTGGAATTGCACTCTTGAATTCATAGAACGCTCTATAACAAATATAGATACGCTATTAATTATCCATTGTTACAACCATAACTGTCACTCAATCCTCTATAGACGGTCTACATTGAGATAGGACTAAAATACCGTTTTACCCCTCATTGTATTTTATCCTTAAAACACTTAGTTCCTTGTAAATGATATTTCAGTAAACTAATTTAATTACTGAAATGAGATCTCTATCATTTAACACCTTGAACCAAACTAAAAGGAAACCATCGTTTCACTTCTTCGTCAGAAGCTATAGATGTTCATATCTATGATTAACATTCCCACTCAATTATACTACCGAGTTCCCAAGATGTAAGTATGGGCTAGTCTGTAGGGTAAGCTGGTAACGAACAAGTCAAAGAACTCAAATAATATAATCAGTTAGAATACTAACCACTCAGAATTAAGATTGAATTGACCTATGGTCAACTATATGATATGACTAGAATAGATAATAATGGTATGTTTACTTATCTTATTAACTGTCAATATCGATCCAGTCCGATGTAACAAATACATCCGATCTTATCTACTTTGCGAATGTTCTGGAAAGAACATAACACTGTAATGTGTAAGTAGATCATATCATAGATTTGCAAGTCATTGTAAATCCTGTGCACTAACTAATCTTAGGACTAACTTATTTTGAACATATAATCATATTTATATTCCACTGTGATGACATCACTATAAATAAGATTAGCTATATGCTCAGGATTTAATAGAAGTTTATATTAAACAAATAATCATGAAAATAAAACATGTGAGCAAAGTGATTGACCAAGTCAAAAAATGATTTCTATTCTTTTATTGATAATAAAATGAGATTACAAAGAATTTGGGTTTTAATTAGGGCATAAAACCCCAACAAACTCCCACTTCCACTAATTGAAACTAATGCCTTAATTCTACTAATCTCATTTCCTTGATATGCTTATCAAATGTAGCTTCTGGTAGTGTCTTTGTAAACGGATCCGCAAGATTGTCTTCACTTGCAATCTTCATAACCTTCACATCTCCCCTGGCCACATATTCTCGAATAATCTGATACTTCCTTTCTATATGCTTACTCCTCTTTGACTTCGAGGTTCTTTCGAGTTGGCTATCGCTCCTGTATTGTCACAAAACAACACAAGCAGTTTATCCATTTCTAGAATAACACCTAGATCTGAATAGAACTTCTTTAGCCAGACTATTTCCTTAGCTGCTTCTGACACGGCTATGTACTCAACTTCAATGGTGGAATCTGAGATTGCAGACTGCTTTACGCTTCTCCAAATCATAGCTCCACCCCCAAGAGTAAATACCATTCCAGAAGTAGACTTCCTGTCATCGACATCAGTCTGAAAATCTGAATCGGTGTAGCCTACAGGGTTCAGAACACCACCCTTGTAGACTAACATATAATCCCTAGTCCGTCTCAAATATTTCCAGATATGCTTAACTGCTATCCAATGTTCTGGTCCTGGGTTTTACTGATACCTGCTCACTACTCCCACTGCATAGCAGATATCTGGTCTAGTACACAACATGGCATACATCAGACTTCCAACTGCAGATGCGTAAGGAACTTTTCTCATTGCATCTTCCTCTTCAGGAATTTGGGGAGACTGCTTCTTTGAAAGATGAATTCCATGGCGGGACGGTAGACGCCCTTTCTTGGAATTTGTCATTGAGAAACGTTCAAGCACTTTATCAATGTAAGCTGCTTGAGATAGAGCTAAAAGTTTGTGCTTTCTATCCCTGATGATCTGGATACCTAGAACATAACTTGCTTCACCCAAATCCTTCATCTGGAATTGAGTGCTCAGCCAATTCTTCACATTTGATAATTTATTAAAATTGTTTCCAATGAGTAAGATATCATCTACATAAAGAACCAGGAATACCACTATTTGATTTGCCTTCAGTTGGTAAACACATGGCTCATCAATATTTTTTTCAAACCCATAGGTTTTGATTATTTCATCAAACCTAAGATTCCAGGAACGAGAAGCTTGCTTAAGTCCATTGATGGACCTATTTAACTTACAAACTTTTCCTTCTTGTCCAAATACTTTAAATCCTTCTGGCTGATCCATATAAATGACTTCGTCAAGCTTTCCATTAAGAAAAGTTGTCTTGACGTCCATTTGCCAGATCTCATAGTCGAGAGCGGCTGCTATGGATAGGAGGATGCGAATGGATTTGAGCATGGCTACCAGACTAAAAGTTTCCTCATAGTCCACGCCTTCTCTTTGGGTATAACCCTTTGCCACTAATCGGGCTTTATAAGTCTCGATATTTCCATCAACACCTTGTTTCTTCTTGTAGATCCACTTGCACCCAATGGCCCTAAAGTCACTAGGTGCTTCCACAAGATCCCAGACGGAATTTGAGTACATGGACTCCATTTCTTGTTTCATGGCTTCGAGCCATAGTTCCTTTTCAAGGCTAGCCATTGCTTGTTTGAAAGACAACGGATCATCATCACTAGTGTCACCAACAACCATATTGGTTTCACCATCCAAACCATAGTGAACTGGGTTCCTAGAAACCCTCCCACTACGACGAGGCTTCATGACTGTTTGCTCAGGAACAGTGGTACTTTCTTCATTTAAATCGACTTGCGTCGGTTGTACATGAAGAGTGGGAATTTCATCATCGACTTGCGTTGATGACGATGGAACATTGGTTGGAGTCAATTCTTTAACCACCTCCTCTGAAACTACTTTGCTGCGAGGTTTAAAGTTTTGGACATAGTCATTTTCCAGAAAAGTAGCATTTTTAGAAGTAAACACTTTCTTTTCTGAATGACTATAGAAAAGTCCACCCCGAGTACCTTTAGGATAGCCAACAAACATGCAAACTTCAGTTCGCAGTTCTAGCTTTCCCTCCTTTTTCCTCAGGACATGAGCGGGACACCCCCAGATTCTGTAATGGCGTAAACTAGATTCACGACCATTTCAACGTTCTAAAGGTGTTTTGGGGATTGATTTTGATGGCATGACATTGAGAATGTCATTCGCGATTTCAATTGCATGTCCCCAGAACGAAGTTGGTAGAGTTGAGTAACTAAGCATGCATCTAACCATTTCCAATAAAGTTATGTTCTGGCGTTCCGCTACACCATTTTGTTGCGAAGTACCTGGGGTAGTAAGTTGTGATAAAATCCCAAGTTCAGTTAAATGATCTTGGAACTGCATATCCAAATATTCTCCACCCCTATCAGATCGCAAGATCTTTAACGTTTTACCTAATTGGTTCTGAGCCATTGCTAGGAATTCCTGAAACTTTGAAAATGTTTCTGATTTCCTATACATTAGGTAAAGACATGAGTATCTAGAGTAATCGTCAATGAAAGTGACGAAATACTCAAAACCACCCCTGGCTTGTACATTCAAAGGTCCACAAACAACTGAATGCACAAGACCAAGTGGTTCTTTGGCCCTATCACCCTTTGCAGATAATGGACGCATGGTCAGTTTTCCTTCTAGACAAGATTCACAGACAGGTAATTCACCTAAGTTGAGTTCCCTCAAAGGTCTGTCCTTTGTAAGTGTTTGAATCCTATCATAGCCAATGTGACCTAGTCTAAAGTGCCATAAATACGTCATATTATTATTATCGGTCTTTTGACGTTTATTGGTCCTAGGTTTAGCTACATTGAATAAATCATTATTAAGAGCGAGGGGTTCGTTAGGTCGCTGAATATAAAGCCCGTTTTCAAAACATGCAATACACAATTGTGATCCATTGAAAGAAATAGATATATTAAAACTTGTGAAAGTCATAACAAATCGTTCTAATTGCAACATGGAAATTGAAATTAAATTTCTACTAAAATCTGGAATAAAAAATGCATCTTTTAAAATTAAAAATTTATTTCCAAACTTGAGACGAGCTCTTCCTCTAGCTTGGACCGCAACGAACGCTCCGTTCCCATCTCTAAGCTTTAAGCCGCCTTCGTTCACTTCCTCCCACGATTCAAGAAGCTGTAAAGAGTTACAAACATGGTTAGTAGATCCAGAATCAATAATCCAAACAGAGTTATCATTCTCTAAAACACATGTTTCCAAGATAAATGAACTATAATCATTACATTTTTTTTTATCTTCTAGAAACTTGGGGCAATCTTGTTTCCAATGCCCCTTCTCTTTGCAGTGAAAACATTTACCTTTACCTTTCTTGTTTTTCTTGTTTTTTCCTTAGGAGTCTGTGCACTTGGTTGTGCACTCGCCTTTGTAGCCTTTGCAGGCTTGGGGTTGTTGTTTTGTCCACCTTTCCTCTTGTTTCCAGCTTTTGAAGACGAAGCTTGGTTAGCTTCAGCCTTAGCTGGATCAGCAACAGCAGTAGTAGTTGTCTTCTTTTCTTCTCCCTTACTAGGTCCACCCATGATAGACTCAAAAGTCTAAAGCTCATTCATGAGTTGCGTCAGACCATAGTTGAGTTTATTCAACACATAGTTGGTGGTGAATGGAAAGAAAGCTGGAGAAAGACTGTTGAGGATTAAGCCAACTTGAGTTTCCTCATCTATTATGGCTCCGTTCAATTCAGCTTCCAGAAAGTAGTTTTTCATCTTGATCAGGTGATCACGAACATGTTGAGAAGGTGCCATTCGAGCATTGGCATATTTCTTGGTGGCCTCAAAACAAGTCTGTGCTGACTTGGCACCAAACATGTCTTGGAGTTGATCCATGATTTTGTAGGCTATCTCGACATTCTCCATTTTTGTCTTGAGAGTGTCGACCATACTAGTCAACATGTAGTACCATGCCTTGTTGTTAGCCGCTTGCCAACACTCATACTTGTCCCTCACAGACTTGGTAGCTCCTTCAGCTGGAACTTCCGGGGATTCCTCAGTCATGACAAGCTTGGAGTTGTCACCTTTCAACACAATGTTGATGTTTTGCTTCCATTTAAGGAAGTTTTCTCCAATGAGTTTCTCCATCGAAAGTTGAGAAAGGATGGGAGTAGACACAGCCATAACTCAATACTACAAATTACCAATAAAATAGAAATCAATCACATTTGCTCAATAAAACTTCTATACACACAAATTTCAAGAAATAGCACAACATATACCAAAAATATGTAAGATATGAGAAAAAAATACCAAAAACAATCATATCTCTATTTATTTAGGTTTTTAACTAATCTATGATATCATTGTCCCTATTGGCAAGAGTCAAAAAATACCACTAGTTAAATAGAGTTGTAAATTCATTTAATAATGGAAACCATTATTAACAACCTACTATTCGATCAAAATAAGAAAACAAAATCTCTTATTTTATGAGCTAGACCCACGGTTTCAATAATCATAGATTTAGTCCTAGTAGTCACCGTAGGGGTGAGTCTAGTAGAATTTGACCTATAATTATCTATCTTTCGATATCTAACCTTGTCAAAATAACTAATGAACCCCTTCCGTAGCGGGACGAATCAAAGCGCCTCGAGGCCCCATTAAGCTATTGACTATGTTAAACCAACGGTGGAAATCGAATAAAATTATTAAAATAAGCTCATTATAAAATTAAAAATAGTATTTTTATTATTTATTTTTAGAAAATTAATGACTATGGTTTTCCCAAAAAAAATTAAACATATTAAAATTTTTAAAACCAAAGTCCTATAATTTCTTATTAATTATAAAGTGTCACATTGAAACAAATTCAATTAATTTAGAATTAATTTGTTGCTAATCATTATTTAGGTTTAACTAATATAATGAACCTATACAATTAAGTCCAACTCAGGTAAATGGGCCTTAACAATTAGGCTTGTATGGAGGAGGGCTAGGTCCAGTATGTCGTTCCCACTACAAAAGCCCCCTATCTTCCATACAAGAATTTAAACCTTCGTTTATTAATTGTTATTAATTGATTAAGCCCACCATAGTCATGCAAAGAAAATGGGCCTTCACAAGTGGAATCACCCACAAGAGAGGAATTTAAACTTATCATTTTATGAATATTTTATTTGGCAAAATATCATATATCTAACAAACATATGGGCCACTATATGCATCTAAGCCCAATTGCAAAAATACCACATATAGTGCAAACCGACATGTTATAATTGGATGGGCCTAATCATGTTACTATATGAGCAATTCTATGAATTTATGCAAAAATACCACAATTTATTTCATTTTAAAAAATACCACAATTAGTTATCTAGAATTTATCAAAAAAAAATTCAAATTAATTAATTTTTTACAAAAAATAAGTCAATTTAAATGAAATTTATCAACAATTAACAATAGTTAATTTAAATTTCATTTATCAACAATCAACTTGGTTTTAGGTTAATTTGATAAAAAAATATATATATTAATTTAATTTAAATAGGATTTATCAACAATTAACCAAAGTTAATTTAAATCTCATCTATTAAAAAAAAATTATTAATTGGCTGAAAAAAATGACATTTTTACAAATTTAACCAATTTTAAATTTTAAAATCAATATCTTAACTATTTTCCAAAATATCTAGTGTTGTTATAACTATTAGCTAATATTTTAACAATTAAAAAATAAAATAAAATATAAATAGTAATAACAATCCTAAATTATCTCAAAATAGTTAAACAAATTCAAATATCCATAAAAATATCTAACTAACAATATTCAAATTTCAAATAATTTAAATATTAAAAACTATAGAATAAAAAGATATTTATATTTTCAAATAAAGATTTAATAAAAATATCAAGAATTTAAATGAAAATATCTTAAATATCTGATATCATAATTCTAATATTTTAATATATTCAAAGATTTAAAATTAAGTTGTTAGTCTATTTTTAAATTTGAATTTAAATCTTTGTAGAAAATATCAAATTATTTAAATCCCAACTAACAAAAATATCTTATTTTTAAAAAAAAAATTAAATGATAAAACAAAAAATATATTTTTTGGTTTTGATTATAAATAATTTATTTATACAAATTTTATTAAATTTTAAAAAAAATTGATGAATAGTACCCGTGGTACTGTCCACGAGTACTGTTTATCGTGCTGGTGGTTGGTGTGCGCGGGCACGCGTGGCGCACATGGGAGCCAAGCCAAATTTTTCCAAAAATTTTTTTGAGCAATTTTTCAAACCAAAACCATTTTCTAATTAATTTTTAACATGTTTTACACAAAATAAAGCATATATAAAAATTAATAGCAAAGAAAACACAACAAAATAACCTAAAAATTGCTAAAATTCACATAAAATCAATATGTTCATAAAAACATGAAAAACCATCCAATTATTCAAACATATCAAATAATCCAATTTTAAACACGTTCATGCATGAAAATAAAGATTACCAAAGGCTCTGATACCAGTTGTTGGATTAGCTTATACAAGATCTTTATTTATTTTCATGTATATCTAATATTAAACAAATTAATACGAGATAACCTAAAACATTTTTCAAAAATTGAATTCAAAGATAAACAAAGAATAGAATACTAATAGTATACGCAACAGAATTAAAGAGTCATTCCTTCAGTTTCCCTAACTCTTGTATTCTCTCTGTCGTAGAGTATTATCAAGAAACTGAACCAATCTTCTATTTTCTTCACAATCTTCCAATGTATCCTTAGAACCACCTAGACTAGTGTCGGCAATTCTCAACACATGAGATAGATATAGAGAGAAGAAGAGAAAATAACAAAGTGGCTTAGAAAAGGACTTGTGTTTAGAGAGAATCTAAAACTATCAGAAAATCTAACTTGTGACTTATCAAACTTGTGTTTTGACTTCTCTCTAAGCACTCCTTTTATAGACTCAATTAGGCCATTTAATTTAATTAAAAAATCAATAAAATAATAGCCATTTTGAAGCCCTAGGTCGAAATTATCATGGGCTATAGGCCTGTGAAATTTCTCATTTGATTATAAGCCCATTAGACTTAAAATCAATGCCTATATTATTTTCTATTGATTTAATTAATTAAATAATTATTTAAATCCTTTATCAAATTAATTATTTATAATTTGAACCTTGATTTAAATTTAATTATTAATTTAGATACCAATTTATCTTAATTAATAAATCTGCCATAATTTATCTTTTCTTCTCAAAATTACACAACTCTGGGAAACTATCCAAAATTGACCTGGTCAACTTTGATAATTCTAATTGATAATTAAATCAATTAATTGAGACTATCTAGATGATTTTATCCAAGGTACAATGGGGACCATGGGCCTATGAAAGCAAGCTCCAATAAGTTATCATAAATCTAACAAATAAATTTACTAACTTATTAATTCCTCGTGACTCCACTATAGACTTGGAATTGCACTCTTGAATTCATAGAACGCTCTATAACAAATATAGATACGCTATTAATTATCCATTGTTACAACCATAACTGTCACTCAATCCTCTATAGACGGTCTACATTGAGATAGGACTAAAATACCGTTTTACCCCTCATTGTATTTTATCCTTAAAACACTTAGTTCCTTGTAAATGATATTTCAGTAAACTAATTTAATTACTGAAATGAGATCTCTATCATTTAACACCTTGAACCAAACTAAAAGGAAACCATCATTTCACTTCTTCGTCAAAAGCTATAGATGTGCATATCTATGATTAACACTCCCACTCAATTATACTACCGAGTTCCCAAGATGTAAGTATGGGCTAGTCCGTAGGGTAAGCTGGTAACGAACAAGTCAAAGAACTCAAATAATACAATCAGTTAGAATAATAACCACTTAGAATTGAGATTGAATTGACCTATGGTCAACTATATGATATGACAAGAATAGATAATAACGGCATGTTTACTTATCTTATCAACTGTCAATATCAGTCCAGTCCGATGTAACAAATGCATCCGATCTTATCTACTTTGCTAATGTTCTGAAAAGAACATAACACTGTAATGTGTAAGTAGATCATATCGTAGATTGGAAAGTCAGTGTAAATCATGTGCACTGACTAATCTTAGGACTAACTTATTTTGAACATATAATCATATTTATATTCCACTGTGATGACATCACTATAAATAAGATTAGCTATATGCTCGGGATTTAATAGAAGTTTATAATAAACAAATAATCATGAAAATAAAACATGTGAGCAAAGTGATTGACCAAGTCAAAAAATTATTTCTATTCTTTTATTGATAATAAAATGAGATTACAAAGAATTTGAGTTTTAATTAGGGCATAAAACCCCAACAATCATGTAATCAAGTAACTGGTGAGAGTGTTCCCCTTTCTGAAACTGAGTTGGATGATTTTACTTCAACTGGAACATGGGAACCTCCACTCTCAAAAGCAAAGTCTTGGGTATGCGTAATTCATATGCCCATTTTTTTTTTTAAGTTTCTTTTTGATGACCTATGAGGGAGACTTGCATTTTGTAACTTTACAAGTTGCATGCAAAAGTTTTGAATTAGTTGTTCTATAATAAGACACGTTAGTTTGTTATCATTGTTTTAGAAATGATTTTGCATTTATTTATTTTTTGAGTGCCTTCAGAATTCAAATCCCTTGACTTCTGTCACTTATTTTCAAGTTAAAACCACAAATCCTTTATCTGGAAAACCTGCTCAACGTGAAACAAGCACAATGCCACAGTGGGCTGGTTCTTGTTGGTAGCGTTTTCTTTTCCAATCTATAGTAGCTAGCCTTTTGTTGTTGTTCTCAACTGTAACACATTTATCCTCAATCACAATTTAGTTGCTTGAAAAAATTACTGCTGCTTTGTTTCTGTCTGTAAAAGTTATCATGAATTTACCGGAAATTATTGCCTGGATCTGCCTAAACTTTCAGAAATCTAAACAATACAAGATGTAGATAGTTTGTTGTATTACACCTTAACTATGAAGAAATTTCCCTACATTTGATTTTTCCTTGCTCATAGCCTAAGTGAAATTGGTTTTACCACATTCATATTTACCTTCCGTATTTTTCTTTGTTGAATTCAAATCTTATGTGTTTCTAAGAAGGGTTCAGGTAGTGTTTATTGCTTCTAATTTCTTCTGTAAGTTCATAATCCATCTCACGCACCAATTAAATTGTCAAAATAGACTTTATCTTTTTAGATGACCATTTCAAGAATCTATTACTTGCATTTGTCTTTTTGTTGAATTTCACTCCTTTTTGTGCTTGACAGACCACTAGAATTGAAGGGATGGCTCTAAGCTTTTAAACTGCAATCACTATAGTATGTTTCTTCAAAGATTTAATCCTTTTCACTTACTCATGGATTGGTTGTGGCTTGAAATACTTGGAACCAATTAAGATGTGAAAATTTGTTCTTTTTTATTCATTTCTAGGTACTATTTGAGATTTATGGACCCGAATACATTATTCTTGTTCATGATCTGAGATACGAAGATTGCTAGGGTCTTATTATTTTTAGTTACAATTAAAAGAGAAACACAGCTGGCTGTAAAATGTTGTTATCTCTCATTACCATGATTTTGAATAAACTGCATATAAAATTGGTATAAGACCTTGTAATATTTGATTGTTGATAGTAGATTGAAAAAGATTGCCCTCTTATGGTGTTGTTCTTGATTTTTTTGTTTGTTTGTGTTCTCTGATTTGATCTTGTTTTGAGGTTTTGAGGCAAAATGGTCTTACCTTAACTTAGCATGGCTGCTGAAATTAGCTTTACTTAGCATGGCTTCAAATTTATATATTTGGTCTTTGATTATAAGCCCTGTTTATTTTATAAAACAATTTGCACCTTCTTGTTGATTAAGATTCTAGGTCCTGTATATGGAGGTTTCGCTTAGCTCTCTTCCTAGATAAAAGAGCCTAAGTTGTGGTGTATTACTAACATATTGGATTTATTGCATTGCAATTTAATATTTTTATGATCATGATTTTTTGTAGCTTTTGTGTTGTAAAGACTATTGCAATTTAATAATTTATTTTAGAAGTACGAAAAACATAAAAAAGAGTAAAATTGGTGCTGCCTGTCAACATCAACTTTCGGTGTGCTGAGGTTGTTTTGGTTCTATATTTGATTTTCTTGTGACTAATTTTTGTTTATGAGTAAGGTTACATTAGATCTTTGACTTTTTTGTGTATAAGTTTTCTGTGTTTGGAGAATGGTTTTGGTTATGAACTTTTATTTAGTTCTAAGTTTCTTACGTATTCATTTTAATTATAGAGCTATGTTTCCTTGATATTGTGGTTCCTCATTGTTCAATGTTTACTTTGGTTGTTCCATTTGAAAATGAAATCTAGGACTACTTCTCCTATAGCAAACTTGTTTAGGTTTCTTCTATTACTTCTCCTATAGCAAACTTACATCTCCAGTCATCCCAAGCAGACCTTAGATTTCTTATTTAGAGAGCTAAGATACTCTGTTTTAGAGTTCCTCTTCAAGCTTGGTGTTCTTTAGGAAATTTTGAGCTTTTAACTAATTTCGAATTTTGGTGTTGTTATTGTGGATGGGAACTGGTTTGCAAGGTACTATAGATCTGGAACTGAGGTTGAGACTCTTGATTTTGGCTTGGGATCGTAGATTTGGGGAAAGTTTCCAAGTTCAAAATCAAAGTTGTGATTTTAGCTTCATGTATGTCTTTGGGTGTTTTGAGGAGGTAATAGTGGTTCTGGGCATTTGGGTAACCTATATTGGGGCCAAATTACTTTGAAATTGTGTTCAGAAACTTTGTTTGATGACTTTTGAAGGTATTGGGTTAGTTTTTGGAAAATGGGGGTTGAAGAAATCATAGAAAACAGAACCTTGAAATCTGGTTTCATGTCGTAGTGCCCCTGTGCCAATTTCTGTTTGTATATCTTGTAAGGTTTCTGTCTGTATAGTAGTTTTAGTTTCTTATTCCCAGATTTTGTTTCTTAATATTTGAGTTGTTTAAAATATGGTTTGAGTTGCTCCTTTTTGGGCGTGTTTTTTCTCATTAGTTTTTGTTTTAGTGTGTTTTTGTCTCATCCCATTACACTCAGTTTAGCTCTTCTTGTAGACTTTTTAATTCAACTTCTCTCACCTCTAAAGCAGTATGGATTGAATATGGTTCTGTGTCCTCAAGTTGCAGATGTATATTAGCGAGATCAAGTTCCCTTATTTGTTTTGACTGTACATAAAAATAAAAAGAAGACGAAGAAAAGAAAATTAGACTAAGAGTACTAGCTATATAGACATTATAAGCAAATAGGATTGGCGATTTAAAGTGCTCACTTGTATGTCTAGTGTTTTTGTAATCTGAACTTCAAGATGGTTAAGTTCTTGGATTAGTTTATCTACCTTTGCTCTTTTGAATTCTGATTCTGATTCGATTTTGAATGATTTTGAATAAAATAAATAGGAAAGAGTGAGTTAGGGTGGGGAGCAGCAAGGATATGTTTGAAAGAAAAAATGTTGAACTTAAGGCCACTGATCTACCACTCCAAAGGGCCACAACCATAATAATATTAAAGTTTTTCTTGAAAGTTGAGCAGCTCCTGGAAGTTGTGCAAGCAAAAGTAGAATCTGGTAATGATAACTACTACTATTACTCTATGACTCACTCGTGTCTTAACTTTGAATTTCAAAGAACTAAATCAGACTTAGTTTATCAATTTAACATTGAATGTTGTTGTATTATGTTGCATTGCAGTCTACAATGAAGACACAGAGTGTGTTGGTTTTGCTAGAATTGGAAGTGAAGATCATATCATTGTGGCTGGTACAATGAAGCAACTTCAATTGCATGTTTTTTTCCTATCAAATAGTATTGTAGGAGTATGCAACTACTCAAATTTTGACGTGTTATTATGTAAAAAATTAAACTCTTCAATATTTTGTGCTGAAAGTAGTAACTTTTCAATATGTTGAATATTTAAGACTACTTGAATACTTAAAGAACATTTTGTTGTTGATGATAGTGTTGAATGCTTTAAACTAATTTGTGGATTGTTAATACAATGTTGAATGTTTTTTACTTTTTGTTATTTGAAAATTAAGTTCATTTGATGATGCTATTATATATTAAAAAGTTAATTTTAATTATATAAAAAAATTAAAATATAATAGAATAAATTAGTGTTATATAAATGAATATATAATGAGAATTTAAACTTATCTAAATATTAAAATAATACGAAAAAGTGTTATAATATTTATTACAATAACACTTTTTATGTAAAGAATTTTGTTATGCAAACTTCATTATATAACACAAATAATGTGTTATACTAAAGTGTAGTATAACACAAATAATATAATTAAACACTTATCTATTTATTAAAATAACACAGAAAGTGTGTTATCGTTGACAGTATAATAACACATCTGTATAACAATGATAAAGTGTTATGTAAAGTACCCTGACCTACGATAACATAGTCGGTCTTAACACATCAAAAAGTGTTATGGTATGTTTTGATAACACATTTTTGGTGTTATTAAAAGCATTTTTTCTTGTAGTGAATGGTAATTAAATTATGTTGCTGAATTTTGATTTAAGAAGCAAGAAATAAGTATGTAGGAATTATTGTTATAAAATGTTAAATTTTAACAATGCTCCCACGTATGCATGTCGCATGCAAATGTATTTTTACGTTCAAATATATGTCTATTACTCAAACACATTACTTTTATTTAGTAATCGTGAAGGGTTAATAGGTAGAATTAGAATTATTCTTTTATGATTTTATGTGAAAAAGTGTATGTTTTGAATTATTGGGCAACTTGTACCATGTGTGCATGGTCCATACATACGTGGGGTAAATGTGTTGGGCATGAGTATTTTTATATGATTCTAAGAGACAATGTTTGATTATGATTATAGGCTCGTTGTGAAGTTTTTCTCATAGATAGAATTTGTAACGACCCAAAATCCCTAACGTGGCTTAATGCCTGGATTAGGAGCCAGGAGGGTCATCATTGATTTATTATGCAATTAAATGATTATATGCATGATTATATGAGTTATATGATTATATGATGATAAATGCATGCATGTGGGTGCGTTTTTCATTATAAGGGTATTTTGGTAATTTGGCCCGTTGAGGGCATATTTGTCTATTTTCATGCATGTTGGGAATTTATGGATGAGACCACATTATTATGTGAATATGTTCGAGCCATTCGACATGAGACGATCCTTGGATGTAATTTAACGGTTTTGTCATAACGTGGTCAATTAATGGGATATTGGATAATGAGAATGGTTATTTGATGATAAATTGGGAGTTAGTGAGATCAGGAAGAAATTCTGGGAATTTTGACTATTTTACCCCCGGGGAGTGTTTTTGGGACCCCGAGCATTAGGATTTATTTGAAGTTACTTAAGCTTGAAGTAACCTGTCATAAGGAAAATTACGTTCTAACACTTTTTCTCTTCCTCCCATTATCCTTTTTACTGTTCATCGCATTTTCGAAGGAAACAAGAGTTTTAGGACTCGGATTCAAGCGAGGATTGAGTTATAGCAATTCTGGGAAAGATTAGAAGCTTATTAACTAGAGGATTTAGCGAGAAACGACTCAACCAGAGGTAATCCAAGCTTTAAGTTTTGAGTTTTTGAGTTTCTATGTTTTGAATTGGATTTTATGTATTGATGAGTTTTTGAGTTGTTTGAGCCTCGGGTTTTGATGATTTTAGATCATTGGGATGTTTGGGAACTTTAATTTTGGGATTTGGA
The DNA here is from genome assembly GCF_963169125.1 of Humulus lupulus. Classification (NCBI taxonomy): domain Eukaryota; kingdom Viridiplantae; phylum Streptophyta; class Magnoliopsida; order Rosales; family Cannabaceae; genus Humulus; species Humulus lupulus. The sequence continues at coordinate 104,405,793 of NC_084793.1, forward strand.
GATGTTTGTTTAGGTTTTTGGAATGATTTAAAAGAGGAAAAATGAAAGTTTTTTGCTGGGTTCCAGGTGGGGCCGCGGCCCTGTTCTTGGGTGTCGAGAACCGAGCATAGTGAAGAAGAGAAGTGGAGTTGAAGGGCCTTGGGGCCACAGCACCTGGGAGGCAGGCCGTGGTGCGTGGTACATGTAATGACCTAACTATTTCTAAGATCTTTGACCATTAAAACTACTATGCATAGCTATTATTTTAGGAAACATGCATTATAGATAACATAACTTTATTTAAAACCTCAAAATAAATATAGTGCAAAATACAAAGTAACATATGAAATATAAAATACAGTATGGGTACCCATTGTAAAAAAATATATAAACTTAAATTGTTTAAATACTCATTGCGGAAATACATCAAAACATAATTTAAAAGACTAAAAATAACTTCATTATCGATCGTCACGCAGTCCATTCAATCCATTCATCCTCAACACACAAGCCAAGCTGTCGTGAATCTTTCCACCTTCCATAATCATTTTCCTGCATCAAGCTAAAATTAAAGGAGTGAGCCTAATGCCCAGCAAGGAAAATCTACTAACACGTAAGACTTTTATCATAGACATATACTATAAAACATATCAATATAAAAACGTATAACATATAAGACTACAATATTAATGCACATTAACTCATTAACATGGTATGTGATAAACCATCTAGGTCCTCTGTCTACTAATCGAGGTAAGTTAGATCACATGGTAGTATATGATAACCCATCTAGGTCCTCTGTCTACTAATCGAGGTAGGGTAAATCATAACTCTAAACCATGAAAATGATAAAATTCTTGGGGTTTGCTATCTAAGCAACTATAAGCCCCAAGCGGCATAAAAATATATTGGGGTTTGCTGTCTAAGCAACTAAAGCCCCAAATGACTACAAGACATTTTTATATGCAAATATCATAGCATAAAACATATCATAGCATAAACATATAAACACATATAATCTATCCTATTTTCCTTACCAAAAACTAGGATATTTGGGAACAAGAAGGAGATTAGAACACTTCTAAAAACCAATTGTAAGAATGGTGAGTATCTCTAAAGAATAAAGATGAAAAGAGAACTAAACCATCAAGAAGAAGCTTACCAAGAAGAACCTTAAGTTTTCAAGATACTTAAACACCTAACCAAGAATCATGAACAACTGTTAGGATCTGAAAAGAAAATAAAAGAAAACTAAATAACCATAAAGAATTGAACTTAAGGATAAGAATACCTTGAATGATCTTATGAATTGATCTAAACCTTGATACCAAAATCTCACTATATCTCACTTCCCAAGTGTTTAGAAAAGCTTAAAATGATAAAGCTTTTAACCCAAAACCCAAGTGTTTCTCTCTATAATAACCTTAGTAACTTGGAAGCTCTGAAGACTGCTTGCAGAATGAATAAAATGGATGAGTACTAGGTCTTATTTATAGAGTTCAAGGAGTGAAACTAACCCCTTTTAATTTGAATAAATAAATGAATATAAAATGAAAAAGATTTGAATTTTCGTTCAACAGAAGCCCATAACTCGGTCAAAATCGTTCAAAGGCAGGTCCAAGTGGTTAAGGCTATTTTTAAAATTCAAAATCCAAACTTTCAAATATTAAAGCACCAGGGGTGATATATCGCCTACCCTGGGCGATATATCGGCTGGTCCATTTTCTCGAGCCCAGTTCAAACGTTCGTTCAAAGTCGACGTGTTTCCGTATCTCACATAAGCTATATATAGGCCCCTATAGCTGCAATATATCGACATACGTTGATATATCAAACACGTATTTGCACTTTTTCAGCATATTTTGAATTGAGTAAACAGTTTTGACTGAGTCATAATATGATCCTAATAGTTTATGGAAGGTTCTACATCTTCTAGATCTTTCTTTTAATTAAACTATTAATCAAAATACTTAAATCCTTAATAAACATGATTATGACAAGTGTCATGCTCTTAATGTTTCTCTCTAAACCTTAGGTTATAATATATATATTTCTAGAACCAGCAATATTAATCAAACCTTATGTTGTAATTAATATTCTTAAAATATAGGTTAAACTTATAAAATCCATAATTGTTGCTATGAGTGTCCAACTAAGTCCCGACTTGAACCAAAATCCATGGAATCTAACTTACTACAAACTACTACTACTATCTAGGTAGCTAAGTAAATATTCTGGGACACTACAGTGCAAGTGCTTATGGTTGGCGTCTCTGTTTGGGAGGCGGTCCGCGACTCAGTAGGGTGGGATCGCAGCGCTTAAGGGAATTTATGGCAAGAATGGTGTTTTAATCGTGGGAACTCAAACCTTAGGCCTTGGGATCATTCCTACTACCGGGGTTATTAGGATTCGACGTCTCGGAGGGTAGGTCTTGGTCTGGGAACCTTTTTTTTTTTTTATGGGAGTTTATATTTGGTTATGACTAGGTGACCGCTAAGGGACCAAAGGATTGATCATTCTCAAGGGTCACTCTTTTATTATTTCACGCTCGAACAAGAGGTAAGAAAACTGCACCCAATAAGTGACATGCATGGTTATTGATGAGGCATGTCGAGTGATCTATTTGTATATATGGAATGCATATTAAATGCTTACCAGTTTTGCTCATCTGTGTATGGCACTGACCTATGAGTTAGGAAACGGCAATGGTTTCAGAAATTGACTATGAAGATGTGACTTATTAGTCAAGTTCGGTAGTAGTACTAAGCATTGGTCGTATAGAATTGACATATGAGTCAAGAACGGTATTAGATTGTTTAACACAAGCCAAAAAGATTAGATCTAATCAATATAAGCATTATCAACATAAGTATGAAATGCTTGACCGACCTTAAGTTCGGTGAAAACAAAAGCGCTTGTCCAGTCTAAAGATAGTTACTTAGAGCCAGAGCCAAAAGGCTCAAGTGACTGTAACGTCACATGGCTTAGGGCGTGGAGCCCAAGTTTGTGACTTATTAGTTACTTATCTGGTTCACGTTCGTGACTCCATAATCACTTATCTAGTTAGGGTGTGGAACCTACGTTCGTGACTCCATAGTCACTTATCTTGTTATGGTGTTGAACCCAAGTTCGTGACTCCTTAGTCACTTATCTGATGGGGCGGTAAGCCCCATCATGACTACCAGAATCATTATTGATAATTACTTATCTGATTGGGCTGCAAGCCCAGAATGATTACCATAATCATTTATTGATATTACATACATGCAGTAATAAATTTTCTTGCTGAGCCTTGGCTCACAGGTACTATGTGGTGCAGGTAAAGGGAAAGAAAAGCTCACTCAGCCTTGAGTGGAGAGCTTAGGTGGCGATGTGTACATATGAGGTCGCTTGACCACCACAGCCAAGGTGTTTCTCATGGGAACTAAGGGTTCACCCTAATTTTGTCGCTTAGGTCAGCAGGTTATAATTTTTATACTGTAATGACCATTTTGGATTGTAAATAACCTTGTAAACACTCGATATGGGCCCATGTACAGTTTTGATGTTTTAATTAAAATATATCCGTCCCTTTTTATCGAGATTTTTCACCTTAGCTTATTAATAACACCTTGATGCACGTTTATAACCAAATGACTCATTTAGCGAGTTAAGCGCTATTAAAAGTTAACAATAACAGTCTTGGAGTAATGAGGGCATTACAACTTGGTATCAGAGCGTGCCAAGGTTTAGGGTTCCTATAGATTGGCTGGGCATGTACACTCACCACTGAAGACAAGCTCGACTCATGGTTTGGTAACTATTTATGTGGTTATGTGTTTAACGGCTTAAATAGAATGTAAATGCTTTACCTGCTTACATGATGTAACATCCCAAATTTCCTAATAGGGCTTAGTGCCTGGATTAGGGGGCCGGGGGGCAATAATTGAGCTATTATGTGACTTATATTATAATATAATCATGCTTGTATGTTAGAGATATTAAATATGTGTATGTAGGCGCATTATTTATAAGAAGGGTATTTTAGTAATTTGACCTATTTGGGGTATAAATGCAAATATGTGTTTGTGTGATTGAGACCACATTATTATGTGGATATATTTGGGTTACTTGGCGAGAGGCGTTCCCGATGAGCAAGTTAGCGGGAAAGTCACAACGGGGTCTTAATACCCGGTTCGGGGTGAGCTTAGGGGTATTCTAGTAATTTAGTACATTACCGGGAATTAGTGGGTAATGGGAATTTATTGGTAACCGTGTGAGGATATTGGAAGTAGCAGGAATTATAGGATGCAAATTGTGGATAGCAGGATTTATGGCAAAGGACAAAATTTCCCTTGTGAGCACTTGTTGAATAGCTAAGGGCAAGGGGAAAATTAGTCAATTCCACTTGGGGTTTAGGACTTGGTTGGCTGAATTATGTTGAGAAGGTTTGAGAAATTACAAGGAATTAAAAAGAAAAGACTTCAGCAGCCCTCTCTTTCTCTCTCATGTTCTTTTTATGCTCTATGGGTGTTTGAGTAGTTTTTGGAAAATTGAAGAGGAAAGCTTGGGAAATCAAGGTGTTAGGCTTGGGGAAAACAGAGGCTAGGCTCAAGTGTTTCATCACAGCTGAGGTAAGAATTCTGAACTGAAAATTATATGGTTAGTTTTGTTGAATATTTAGAGTAAGGATGTCTATGCATGCTTAATAATTGAGAGTTTGGGTTTGGTAAGTTTGATGAGCTTTATTGTGATAATTAGTTGAGTTTTATTGGTGAGAATGAGTATATATGTTGTGGGAATTGAATTGGAGGTGTGGGACGGATTTGGTTAAGTTTTGGTTGGGTTCGGTTGAAGAAAAACCCAGAAATTTCTGGGTTCGTGGGGGGGCGCCGCGACTCTTTTATGGTGAGTCGCGGCTTGCGAAGGGAATTTCGAGCCAGCAGGGCTCGGGGGCAGGGGCGCGCCGCGACGCGTGTTGGATTCCAGGGGGGCTGAGCCTCTGGATTTAGAGGCGGGCTGCAGCTCGGGTGTGAGAGGCCGCGACCCTTATGGGGAATTTTGGCTTAAATGGGATTTTTAGATTAGGAACCTAACCATTTGGGCTCGGGATCGATTCTACTTCCTTATTAAGTGGAATTCGATGTCCCGGAGGCTAAGATTTGGTCTGGAAGCTTTTATTTACCTGTTGTTGAAGGAACTTCCTTATTACGGTTGTGACTAGGATTTCGCTAAGGGCTTGAATCGGGGATCGTACTTAGAGGGTCGTCGCTAATAACTTGCATACGGACCGAAGGTAAGAAAACTGCACCTGTTATGTGAATGCATGATTAGAGCTTAGTCAAGGTGATTAACATGACTATAATTATGTTTGTGAATATCATATTAGGTATATTGTAACGTGCATAATTATGATTATGCTTATGACTGCTATGTGAATGTATTATAATGCATTGTGATTGTTGATAAGTATGCTATATGAAACATGTGACTGGCTGTTATGACTGTGAAGCTTAGTTTATAAACTAAGGTATTATTAGGATGTTAAGTGGGGATCAACTTATTAGTTGAGAATAAGATGGGCTCTAGGAGATCCTTATTAGTTGAGAATCCCAAGGCTTCAACTTATAAGTTGGAGGCACGTGGAGTGCAGGCCACCATGGCTGGGCCACCCTGGGAGTACGACATGCACTTGACTGGCTCGGATGCCAACAACTTGAAAGGAAGTGCAACATGCACTTGTGTGACTCTATGGTCTCCAATTAGGTTTGATGAATGTACTGGTTTCAGTTATTACTTTTTAATGGTTCTGTTATTCAATGAACTGTTGATTATGTTTTCTTGCTGAGTCTTTTGGCTCACAGGTGCTTTGTGGGGCAGGTAAAGGTAAGGAGAAGCTCAACCAGCCATGAGTCGGAGGGTATTAGCAGTGGTATGTACATATGCAGTCCACTCGACCACCACGGCCGAGATGCTCAGAGGAACTAAGGTTAAACCCAGTTTTTGCCTCTTAGGTCGGCTTATTGTGTAATATGAGTTTTGTAATAAGCTTTTAAACTAATGATTTTGGGATCCCATGTAAAGAACATTTTTTTTAACTTAATGAAAAATTTTATGAGTTGATCAAAAATTTTAATACCTAAACCCTTAGTGGCTTAATCACATGTTTAGTCCAAATGACTTGTTTAGCAAGTCCAGCACTGGTTTTAAACACACTTGGTAATGGACCCTAATTAGCAGGGCATTACACATGAGATACATTGATAAGGCTGGGCCTTGACTACTGCTGTAACGCCCTGGTTACCCCAAAACACTTACGGTGAACCGTGAATTTAACTCGCTACCTGAGTTCTTTGGTTAAAAACGTGCTTCTAGGTGTTATTAATAGGGTAAGGTGGAAAATCAATCAAAAGGGAAGGATATATTTTATTTAAAACATAAAACTATTCATGGGCCCATAAAAATGTTTACAAGTTATTTACAACTCAAAATGGTCATTACAGTTATAATTTACAACCCGCCGACCTAAGCAGCAAAAATAGGGTAAACCCCCTAGTTACTCTGAGAACTCCTTGGCCGTGGTGGTCAAGCGGCCGCATATGTACACAACACCACCTAAGCTCTCCACAAGGTTGGGTGAGGTTTTCTTTCCCTTTACCTGCACCACATAGCACCCATGAGCCAAAGCCTAGCAAGAAAATACAATATAGCAGGAATATAATATCAACAATGATCATAATAATCATTCAGGACTTTCAGTCCAAAACAGATGAGTAACAGTTGGAAAGTCACTAAGGTGGGTTCTGTTCCCTTTAGCCATGTGACGATAGGGTCACCTGGGCTTTACAGATAAGTGATCCTTTTACTAGCTTATCAAGATAGGTGCTCGATGAACTAGTCACCAATATAACCTACCGCATGACCATAGAATCACAACTGTGGGATTTCGCTCCCTAGCCACGTGACAAGCAATCACCTAGGCCTTAGGCTCTGGCTCTGAGTAACTAGTCCTAGACTAGTCAAGCGCTTAGAAATTTCATCGACCTTAGGGTCGGTCCAGCGTTAATGCTCCTAGAGTCATTCAACGCTGATATCGATTAGATCTAATCTTTTATCGGCCTTGCATTCAGGACGCTTATGTTGTTTCTGACTCTCAGGTCAGTAATACGCGACCAATGCCATCCCTGACTAGTCAGTGCCATACACAAGTAAGCAGGAGTTGCTAAGCATTTAATATGCAATCAATGTCTACATTTAGTAACCAACATGCTTCAACAACAATCACGCATGTCATATATACAGGGTGCAGTTTTCTTGCCTCTAATTCGAGCGAGAATGAATAAAAGAACGACTCCTGAGAACGATCAACCCTTAAGTCCTTTAGCGGTCACGTAGTCATAACCAAATATGGGATACCATCAATAAAATGAATAATAAAGGTTCCCGAACCAAGATCTAGCCTCCCGGACATCGAATCCCACCTAAAACTAAGTTCCCATGATCAAAACACTCAATTGGCCTCAAAACCACTCAAGAGCCGCGGCCCTAGAAGCTTGTGCCATGGCCCCCAGCCACACCAGGAGCAAGGGCCACGGCGCCCACTACCCATTGTCGCGGCACCCAGCACGCCCAAACTCCTCCACCTGCTTCTTCGAGCTTGGGCTGCGGCCCCCACCTGGGAACCTGCCATAACCTCAATTTTCTTCATTCTAAACCCTCCAAAAACATACCTAAACACTTCCAAATCCAAAAATCAAAGTTCTCAAACATCCCAATGATCCAAAATCATCAAATCCCGAGGCTCAAACGAACCAAAAACTCATCAATTCACAAAATCTAATTCAAAGCTTAGAAACTCTAAAAACTCAAACCTTAAAGCTTAGATTACCTTTGCTTGGGTTGTTTTCCATTAAATCATTCGTTCAAGAAGCTTCTAATATTTCCTAGGATCGTTATGCCTCGATCCTCGCTTGATTCTGACTCCTAGTACTCAAGATTTCTTTGAAATTTCCTCGAATGGTAAAAGGAACTAATGGGAAGAGAGATAATGTTTTCTAACGTACGGTTCTATCTGACGAACTACGTCAGGCTTAAGTAACCTCAAATAAAACCTAGTGCTCGGGGTCCCAAAACACCCCCGGGGACATAATAGTCAAAACTTCCAGAATTTCCTCCTGATCTCAATAACTCCCAATTTATCATCAAATAAACATTCTCATTATCCAATATCTCAATAAATGACCCCATTATGACAAAACCGCTAATTTGCAATATTGGACCGTCTCATGACGAATAGCTCAAATATATCTCCATAATAATGGAATCTCATCCATAAATCACAATATGCACCAAAATACACAAATATGCCCTCAACGGGCCAAATTACCAAAACACCCAAATAATCAAATGTGGACCCACATGCATGCATTTAACATCATATTATAATATAATTCACATAAACATGTATATAATTATTTAATGGCATAATTAAACAATTATGGCCCTCCCGGCCTACTAATCCAGCTATTAAACCGCATTAGGGATTTCGGGGCATTACAACTGCATCATAAGCAAGAAAGTGCTTATTAGTACTGATATTACTAGAACATGCTTATTAGTATTATTAATTGTTGAACTATTAAATGATAAGTGTTAAATGCTAAATGTTATGATCATGTATGCATTGGTTTATCTGCATGATTATGGAACATGGATGAATATTTGCTTGTTATTAGACCGTGAGGCGGCAAGAGGTTTAGTTATTACTGCCTAACTGGCCGCATTGACTATTGCAACAAGGTTTAAGTTGATAATATGATTCCAAGATAGACAGATTCATCAGCTGGCCAGGAAGATCAAGGCCAGAATGATAGACAGGGTCAAGAGAATGACTAGAATCAGATTCCACAATCAGTTCCTGAAAATTGGCAATAGTTATTTGTTAACTTACAAGCCAAAGTATTGAGGCAGGAAGAAGAAATCCGCCTCCTGAGACAACAACAGGTTCCTGTGGGGAATGTTTTACCTGAGGCACCACCTGCAACGGTGCCAACAATTGAGCAGCTGCCAGAGGTTGGGAGTAAATGGGAACCTCTTTATGAAGGTTCAAAAAACAGTTACCACCAGTTTTTGAGGGAAGTGCAAATTCAGCTAAGGAAGAGGAGTGGATGAATACCACCATCCTTGATTTTATGAGGGTGTCTGGTAACGAGCGGGTGGCTTGTGCCACATACCTATTTCGAGAAGATGCCCGAATTTGGTGGGAAGTGATATCCTAGACCAGAAATGTCAATGCCCTGAGTTGGGAAGGGTTTCAGACTCTGTTCAATGAGAAGTACTATAATGATGCCATCGGGGCTGCAAAGGCTGAAGAGTTTAGTAGATTACTTAAGGGAAGTTTGTCAGTGACTAAATATACTCTGAAATTTGATAGATTGGCAAAGTTTTCCATGGAGTTGGTGTCCACTGATGGGACCAGAAAGGAAAGGTTTCTCCAAGGGCTACAACCTAGATTAGCCCGGGATGTTCGTATAACCACTGTGGCTGGAGTTACTACGTATGCACAGGTGGTGGAGAAGGCGCTCACAGGTGAGAGCGCAGAGAACAAGATCTGGTGGGACAAAGCAGCCACAAAAGAGTTGAGGAGGACAGGTCCTCCATTTGTGGGTTCAAGTAGGGGCGGAGGCCCTAGTGATCAGAAGAGGAAGGCTCCCGATGCCTTCCCAGCTCCAGGTCCTGATAGGCGATCACGTGGTATTACAATGGGCCACCAAGGTGGCAGTGAGGCCTGGAGGACTTATCCAGAGTGCCCTAGGTGCTAAAGACGTCATTTGGGGGAGTGTGGGCCAAAGGCTTGTTTCTTATGTGGGGCAGTGGGACATTTCAAGAAAGATTGACCAAAAGTAAGAAAGGAAGAACCCAGGAAGGTGAACAGCTCGACCCTAGCTCGAGTGTTTGCTTTGACTCAAGCAGAAGCTGAGGCTTCACCCTCAATAGTTATAGGTAAGCTTTTTAGTGCTGGAACCCCTTATTCTATTTTGATTGATTCTAGTGATGGAACCACATTCTTTTGTTGCTAGTAGAATTATTGATAGACTGTGTAGACCATATGATTATTATGCTGTGGGGTTTGAGACTTTTTACACACTGGGGAGTTAGTAGTATCCAAGAGATGGGTCAGATCTTTGCCAGTGGCAGTGGAGGGTAGAAAGTTGTCCATGGATTTGATAAAGTTAGTTATGAGTGACTTTGATATGATTATGGGTATGGATTGGTTGGCAAAGTATGGGGCAACCATAGATTGCAGAAGGAAGATGGTCACCTTTCAGCCTGAAGGTGAGGATCCTTTTATATTTGTTGGTATCGTGCATGGACCTCGTATACCTATGATATCTGTTTAGGGGGCTAGAGATCTATTGCAAGGAGGTTGCATAGGATTCTTAGCCAGTGTGATTGATACCACTCAGGTCATGCCACTGAGACCAGTGAAGACCAGATTTCTGGATGTGTTTCCAGAAGATTTACCAGGGTTGCCAACACACAAAGAGATTAAATTTTTGATTGAACTGGCACCAGGGACTGAGCCAGTGTCTAGAGAACCTTACGAAATTTCCCCAGTAGAATTAAAAGAATTGAAAGTACAGTTGTAGGAGCTGTTAGATTTGGGTTTTATCAGACCTAGTTTCTCACCTTGGGGTGCACCAGTTCTATTTGTGAAGAAGAATGATGGTTCTCTGAGGATGTGTATTGATTATAAAGAACTGAATAAGTTAACAATTAAGAACAAGTATCCTCTGCCAAGGATAGATGATCTATTTGATCAGTTGCAGGGTAAAAGGGTATTCTCAAAGATTGACCTTCGATGTGGTTATCATCAGCTGAGGGTCAAGGAGGGAGGCATACCGAAGACTACTTTTCGCAATAGATATGGGAATTATGAGTTTCTTAGTCATGTCATTTGGATTGACTAATGCCCAAGCTACTTTTATGGATTTGATGAACAAAGTGTTCAGAGATTATTTGGATCAGTTTGTGATCGTCTTCATCGATGATATCTATGTTTATTATCAATCAGAGTCAGAGCATGAGCAACATCTGAGGTTGGTTCTGCAGAGACTGAGGGAACACAGACTGTTTTCAAAGTTCAAGAAGTGTGAGTTCTGGTATCTCAGGTAACTTTCCTTCGGCACATTGTCAGTAAGGAGGGGATTAAAGTAAATCCAGCCAAGATTGAGGCGGTCAGAGATTGGCCAAGGCCAAATAGTGCTTATGAGGTTAGAAGTTTCCTTGGATTGGCAAGTTATTACAGTTGTTTTGTGGAAGGGTTCTCAAAGATTGCCACTTCATTGACTGAGCTAACACGCAAGAATTAGAAGTTTGTGTGGTCAGATAGGTGTGAGAACAGCTTCCACAGCTGAAGCAAAGGTTGATTACATCTCCAGTACTGAGTCTTCCTACAGATGAGGAGAAGTTTGTGATATACTGTGATGCCTAACATCAGGGTTTGAGTTGTGTTTTGATGCAGTCAGGGAAGGTGATTGCTTATGCCTCACGTCAGCTGAAAGAATAAGAACAGAGATACCCCACTCATGATTTAGAGTTGTCCGCTGTGGTCTTTGCATTATAGGTATCGAGGCATTACCTTTATGGGGAGAAGTGTGAGATCTATATTGACCACAAGAGCCTGAAGTACTTCCTCACACAGAAATACCTCAATATGAGACAAAGACATTGGCTGGAGCTAGTAAAAGATTATGATTGTGAGATTCTGTTTCATCCAAGAAAGACCAACGTGGTAGCAGATGCTTTAAGACGGAAGGGTCAGGGACAGATTTATAGTGCGAGGCTGATAGCCAGAGAGTTAGTAGAAGATATGACCAGAGCTGATATAGAGTTGCTGGTGGGCCAGTTGGCCAATATTACACTATAGTCTACACTGTTGGAAAGAATCAAGGAAGGTCAGTTGGGTGATCCACATCTGATCAAGATTATATACAAAGGTCATATATGTGTTCCGTTAGACACTTCTTTGAGACAGGAGATTCTGGATGAATCTCATACTACTCCTTACTCTTTGCATCCAGGCACCACAAAGATGTATCAGGATGTGAGATCATTGTATTGGTGACCTGGGATGAAGAGGGATATAGTAGATTATGTGGCTAAGTGCTTGACATGTCAACAGGTCAAGGCTGAGTATCAGAGGCCAGCAGGGTTATTACAGCGTCTCGATATCCCAGAGTGGAAATGGGTAGACATCACGATGGATTTCGTGAAGGGGTTACCTAGGAATGTTGGTCAACATGATTCAATATGGGTTATTGTGGACCGTTATACCAAGTCAGCTCAATTCATACTAGTGAGGACTACATATAAAGTTGACCAGTATGCAGATCTCTATGTGAGAGAGATCGTTCGCCTCCATGGAGCACCAAGGTCGATCGTGTCAGATCGAAACCCCACTTTCACTTCCAAGTTCTGGGGAAGCCTACAGAAGGCTATGGGAACACAGTTAAAGTTTAGTTCTGCTTATCATTCTCAGACAAATGGGCAATCTGAGAGGACAATCCAGATATTAGAGGACATGCTAGACTTTGGTGGGTCTTAGAGTAAGTATCTACATTTGATAGTGTTTTCCTACAACAATAGTTATCAGTCTACCATTGCTGTGGCACCTTATGAGATGTTGTATGGTAGGAAATGCAGATCTCCCATTCATTGGGATGTGACAGGGGAAAAGAGATACTTGGGTCTTGAGGCAGTTCAGAGGACCAGTGAGGCCATTAAGAAGATTAGAGCTCGGATGCTCGCTTCTCAAAGTAGATAGAAAAGTTATGCAGATCCCAAACACAGGAATGTGGAGTTCCAAGTAGGAGATTATGTCTTCCTTAGAGTCTTGCCATGGAAAGGGGTGAGAAGGTTTGGGAAGAAGGGCAAGTTGAGCCCTAGGTTTTTAGGTCCATTTGAGATCCTGGAGAGGATTGGGCAGGTGGCCTACAGGTTGGCCTTACCACAGGCATTGTCGGCCGCGCATAATGTGTTTCATATCTTAGCTCTTCAAAGGTATGTATCTGATGTGAGTCATGTTTTGAGTTACGAGGATCTGTCACTTGTGGCAAATCTCTCCTATGAGGAATAGCCAATCCAGATACTAGACAGAAAGGACAAGGTCTTGAGAAATAAAACTATACCTTTGGTTAAGGTATTATGGAGGAATAGCAAGGTTGAGGAAGTGACCTGGGAGATGAAGTCATATATGCAGAATCAATATCTTGAGCTGTTCAGGTAAATTTCGAGGACAAAATTTCTGTAAGGAAGGGATAGTTGTAATGTCCGAAAATCCCTAATGTGGCTTAATGCCTGGATTAATGGGCCAGGAGGGCCATATTTAATTTATTATGAAATTAAATTATTATATGCATGATTATGTGAATTATATTATTACATGGTGATAAATGCATGCATGTGGGTCTGTTTTTCAATATAAGGGTATTTTGGTAATTTGGCTTGTTGAGGGCATATTTGAATATTTTCATGCATGTTGGGAATTTATGGATGAGGCCATTTTATTATATGAATTTTCTCGAGCCATTCGGCATGAGACGATCCTAGGATGTAATTTAGTAGTTTTGTCATAACGGGGTCAATTATTGGGATATTGGATAATGAGAATGGTTATTTGATGATATATTGGGAGTTAGTGAGATTAGGAGGAAATTCTGGGAATTTTGACTACTTTACCCTCGGGGGCATTTTTGGGACACTGAGCATTAGGATTTATTTGAGGTTACTTAAGATTGAAGTAACCTGTAAGAAGGAAAATTACGTTCTTATACTTTTTCTCTTCCTCCCGTTATCCTTTTTACTGTTCGTCGCATTTTCGAAGGAAACTTGAGTTTTAGGACTCAGATTCAAGCGATGATCGAGTTATAGCAATTCTAGGAAAGATTAGAAGCTTATTAACCAGAGGATTTAGCAAGAAATGACTTAATCAGAGGTAATCCATGCTTTAAGTTTTGAATTTTTGAGTTTCTAAGTTTTGAATTGGATTTTATGTGTTGATGAGTTTTTGAGTTGTTTGAGCCTCCGATTTTGATGATTTTAGATCATTGGGATGTTTGGGAACTTTAATTTTGGGATTTGTAGATGTTTGAGTAAGTTTTTGGAATGATTTAAAAGAGGAAAAACGAAGGGTTTTGGCTGGGTTCCAGGTGGGGCCGCGGCCTTGTTCTTGGGTGCCACGAACTGAGCTTAGTGAAGAAGAGAGGTGAAGCTGAAGGGCCTTGGGGCCACGGCGCCTGGGAGGTGGGAAGCGGCGCGTCGTGCAGGTGCTTGTAGCTGGCGCCTCTGTTTGGGAGGTAGGCCACAACTCAGTAGGGTGGGGTCGCGGCGCTTAAGGGAATTTGTAGCCAGAATGGTGTTTTAATCGTGGGAACTCAAACCTTTGGCCTCGGGATCATTCCTACTCCCTGGATTAGTAGAATTCGATGTCTCGGAGGCTAGGTCTTGGTCCGGGAACCTTTTATTACTTATCTTTGGTTATGGGAGTTTATATTTCGTTATGACTAGGTGACCGCTAAGGGGCCAAAGGATTGATTGTTCTCAAGGGTCACTCTTTTATTATTTCACGCTTAAACCAGAGGTAAGAAAACTGCACCCATTAAGTGGCATGCATGGTTATTGATGAGGCATGTCGAGTGCTGTATTTGTATATATGGAATGCATATTAAATGATTACCAATTTTTCTCATCTGTGTATGGCACTGACCTATGAGTCAAGAAACGGCAACGGTGTAAGTATTGACTGTGAAGTTGTGACTTATTAGTCAAGTTCGGCAGTAGTACTGAGCACTGGTCATATGGAATTGACATATGAGTCAAGAATGGTATTAGTGTGTTTAACGCAAGATGAAAAGATTAGATCTAATCGACATAAGCATTATCAACATAAGTATGAAATGCTTAACCGACCTTAAGTTCGATGAAAACAAAAGCGCTTGTCTATTCTAAAGACTAGTTACTTAGAGCCAGAGCGAAAAGGCTTAGGTGACTAAAACGTCACATGGCTTAGGGAGTGGAGCCCAAGCTCGTGACTTATTGGTTACTTCTCTGACTCAAGTTCATGACTTATTAGTTACTTATCTGGTTCAAGTTCGTGACTCCATAGTCACTTATCTGGTTAGGGTGTGAAACCCAAGTTCGTGACTCCATAGTCACTTATCTGGTTAGGGTGTGGAACCAAAGTTCGTGACTTCTTAGTCACTTATCTGATTAGGCGGTAAGCCCCAGCATGATTACCAGATTCATTATTGATAATTACTTATTTGATTGGGTTGCAAGCCCAGAATGATTACCATAATCATTTATTGATATTACATACATGCACTAATAAGTTTTCTTGCTAAGCCTTGGCTGATGAGTGCTATGTGGTGCAGGTAAAGGGAAAGAAAACTCACCCATCCTTGAGTGGAGAGTTTAGCTGGCGATGAGTACATATGCGGCCGCTCGACCGCTATGGCCAAGGTCTTTCTCATGGGAACTAGGGGTTTGCCCTAATTTTGCCGCTTAGTTTGGCGAGTTGTAATTTTTATACTGTAATGACCATTTTGGATTTTAAATAAATTTGTAAACACTAGATATGGGCCCATGTACAGTTTTGATGTTTTAAATAAAATATATTCATCCATTTTGATCGATATTTTTCACCTAAGCCTATTAATAACACCTAGATGCGCATTTATAACCAAATGACTCGTTTAGCGAGTTAAGCACTGTTAAAAGTTCACATTGACGGTCTTGGAGTAATAAGGGCGTTACATAATTTTTATGTTTATGCTATGAAATGGTGAGACTTGTATGTTACAAGGAATATTGTGCTTTGTTTTGATGATGAACCATGTGATATGAAAAATGGAATTCTATCTTGAAATGTTATTATAAGTATGATTGGAACATGTATTTCTTTTGTCTTGATGTGAATTGGATTACATGTGTTGTATAATGAATGAGTAGAGAAGGTTGCTATAGCGTGCTGAACACAACACAACAAAGGAGTTACTACGGATATGACATAACTCAAAGGGCGGACGCGCCGAGGTTATTCAAGGACCTGAGATTCTGTTGACCTCCTAGAGGGGGTTTTACCAGCCCAATTATACTATTTAGCTCAAGATGTGACCTTGACAATAGAGGTGTCATGATCACAAAGAGTATGCTTATGTTAAATGAATTTTATGTATGACTATGTTCCATTTTGATTATGAGATATGAGCATGATGATGTTATGAATTGTATTGTTACATTATACATGTCTTTCTTGTCTTATCTTTGATTTTGTTGTACTTCCTTACTATGCTTTCAGGTCACCCCCTTACTTTCCCCTTTTTAGGTAATAAATAGGGTTTCTCTCTGGCACGTGCTGCGATGTGGGAAGTTCCAACATCTGAGTGTGTATGGCTTGGGGGTTTCCTATGAACGAATAAACAATCAACATTAGCGTCGAGTTTTAAGGAACTATGTTATAGACTTTATTTTAAATATGCCAATGGGCCTTAAACTTTTTTTTTTTTCTTAAAACATTACATATGAAAAATTAAATTTTATTTTAAACTATTGTGCCCAAACTTGCATGTTTTATCAAAGCCCCACTGAATCTATCTTTTAAGTAGTATTATACTCAAGGAGATTCGCACGATACCTAATTTTTAACTTGACGAGGATCACAATGATTGGAGGATTGTCGTATTGAAAACAACAGCAGTGGTTTGTGATTGCATTCAAGGAATGATTAAAAGAGGGGCGTTGCTGTGGCCCATAGAACAATACTGGGTTTTAAGGGAATCGTTGTCTATATATCCTGAGACCCTCCTCCACTAGACCATAGCATGTCACATTGTCATTCACGATGAGTTGGATTTCTGTACCATCAAATACACGATTTACGACCTCATAGACAATTACGATTTTAGTCGTTTGGAGCCGGTCATGGTAAAGAAGGACGATGGAGAGATGGTGGAACGATACAAGACGGTGCATGATTTGGAAAGGGAGATGGCGTGTCAAAAAGTAGTGCACACCATACCAAAAGTGAGCGCTAGGAAGAGAACGTTGGCTAACGCTCCTGATTACTTCCACATTTCGGAGGATGTTTTCGACTACATCTCAAGGGATGATTCCATGATTGAGGAGTAGAGTCGTCTCAAATTTCCTTTCAATAAATGTTAACGAATAAAATGGGACTTTTCTTAAGAACCCTTAAGAACTCATGGCTTTCATTATGGTTATTAAACACTTTATGGGATGTTTGAATTTTGGAATAATTTTTAACAAACTTTGAATGTTATGGTTTAATATTTTTTTCTTGCAAACTCTAAATGGTGTGGATATGGAATGTTTGACAACTTTCGTGAATATCTATAAGAACTAAACCATTATGCAATTTATCCTCTCTTATGACTTTCTTTTGGTGCCTTAGAATCTCATAATGTTAACGAGAGGAATAGGAGCAAGAAGAGTGTAATGACCCACTAATCTAGACTCTTGGACCATTATCGAACTATACATACAAATTCTTACTAAAACATACATTTGCGAAAATACCATAATTTATTATAAACTTGTAGAAACAAAGGTTACTTTCATAAAAATAAGTAGGATATGGGTACCCATTATCTTTAAAACAAAAATATCTTAAAGTGAAAAGAGTTACATAGAAAATGCGGAAAATACATGTAAAATCATAAAAAAAAAAATGAGACTACATCCTCGAATCGAATAACGCTCGGCCCCTTGACTCCATTCACCATCGATACACATCCTCTAAGCGCCCACGAATCTTACCGCCTCTTAAACTATTTTCCTGCACATAAAACAGAAAGGAATGAGCCTAATGCCCAGCAAGGAAAATCTAACACATAGTCATAAACATAAATTTCATAATAAACGTAAAGACATATCATAACACTTAATACATACACTTATTATAATGGCCATTATTACTTGGGGTCCCATAGACTAAACAAGCTTATGCCCATGAGATTAGTGGGGTCCTACTAGCTAATTAGGCATATGCCCATAATCTTTTTGGGGTCTTGTTAGTCAAATAGGGCATAAGCCCAAGCCTACAAACATACACATTCATAACATATTCATAACATAACACATAAGATAACATAAGCAATACACATATAGATTCTATCCTATTTTCCTTACCAAAGTTACAGGGATATGATGGACTGAGTTGGGACTTTTGGAACACTCCTAAAACCATAATGAACAAGAGTGAGTCTAAAGAAGGAAAAGAGATGAAAAGGAAAATAACATAATACAGGAATGAACTAGAGTTTTGGTTACCTCAAAGACTTGTAAGATCAATCTACACCACAACCGAAATACTATAGAACCTCACTTCCCAAAGTGTTTGATAAGCTTATGATTTTCCCAAACCAGGTGTTTACACTCTCACACTCACTTAACACTAGCAGCTACTGAACTTAGAGCAAAAGGTGAATAATGGCTGGGTACTAGGTCCTATTTATAGAGTTTGGGAATGAAAGTATCTTGATTTTACTTGAATAAAAATAATGGCTTTTTAGGTGAAAATCATTTGAATAATCGTTCAGCAGAGGCTGAAGACTTGTTCAAAAGATGCTGGACTTATGGAGGAGTTGAATGGCTGAAAGGAAAAGAATTCAAAAGTGTTTGAATTTATGCTGGAGGAGGCGATATATCGCCCCCTATAGGCGATATATCGCCTGCACCATTGTTCCCGAGGCGACCGTGCATCGATTCGTGTTTTCCGTATCTACGTGCTGCGATATATCGCCCCCTATAGCTGCGATATATCGGCACACGCTGAATATTTAAACACGAAATTACACATTTTTAGCTAAGTTTGAATGGAGTAAACAGCCTTGACTAAGCCCTCAACGTATTCAAAGCTGCTGACTGACCCTATAACATTCAAACTTTACTCCTTATTAAATTAAATCCTCAAAAATCTTTAATCCTTAATCACCAGTCATAACATGTGCTTAAATTCCTATTGGTTGATATCTAAACCTTATAGTATAATAAATATTATCCTTAATATCAGTCATATAATCAAATCTTAGGTTATACTTAATATTCTTAAACTATAGGTTAAACTTAGAAAATCTATAAGTACTACTATGAGTGTCCAAATAATTCCCGGTCTGAACCAAAAAATCCACAGTAACAAAGATAATACTAAACATACTATAATACTACTAAATAATTAGCTAAGTAAAGTTCTTGGACTATACAAAGAGGTAGGGGAAAAGGGAGAGGTCGAGGAAGAGGTGCCTCTACAACTTCTAACACTACAGAAATTCATTATCTAGGAATGCTACCAGCCCAACTAGCAGCCCCAGTTTCACCGACCGTGATTTGGCTGCAGAAATAGTGAGGTTGAGGGAACAACTGAGACAGAGGGATGCAGAGTTGGCTTAAGCCAGGCAAGTACCCCAAGTGCCCCAAGTACCAGTGGCACAGCGTGAGCCTCCAGTACTACCACCTACACTGCTACCTATGTCTTATGGAATTGATCCAGTCTACGAGCACTTCAGAAAGCAAGCCCCGCCTAGTTTCGAAGGAAAAGTTGACCCCATGGTCGCAGAGGATTGGTTGAGGTCAGTAGAAGCCATCTTTGATCACATGGAGTTGAATGATCATCAAAGGATTTTATGTGCAGCTCACCTACTCAAGTTGGATGCAAAAATATGGTGGGATGTGGTAAAGCAGACTCGTGACCGGAATACTATGACTTGGGCAAACTTTGTTCAGACATTTGGCAAGAAGTACTACAATGCAGCTGTATTGGAAACCAGGGTGGACAAGTTCGTGGCTTTGGTTAAAGGGAACTTTTCTGTTACCGACTATGCACAGACGTTTGATAGGTTGGCTAGGTTTGTACCTGAGGTAGTACAAATCGAAGCCATTCTAGTCCAAATGTTTATCAGAGGACTTAAGCCAATGATTGGTAGAGATGTAAGATGACCAGTGCTGAGGTGGTCAGTTATGCTGAGGTATTGGATAAGGCACTCGAAGAAGAATACTTGGAGGACTGTATATGGAAGGACTGTGCTGCAAGAAGGGAGGCCAACAAAAACAAGGGCTTCCATGAGGGAAACATAAGAGGAAGGCTATTGAAGGGTACAACATTGGCATTGACAAGAGGCCTAGACCCCGACCACAAATAACAAGAATCATAACCACCACAACAACCATAACAGTCACAAAAATGATCGTAGTTGCGGAAATCACCAGAACAGCAAAGATGAGCACCCAAACTACCCTAAATGCTAGTGATGACACCTGGAAGAATGTTAGGCCAGCACCAACAAATGTTACATGTGCTGTCAGGCAGGCCATCTGAAGAAGGATTTCCTACAGTGGAAAGCAAGGCAGGGCGGTAACAGTAACCTAGTGCCAGCAAGGGATTTTGCATTGACCGAAAAGGAAGCAGCGAAGAATAACATCGTGGTCACAAGTCAGCTCCCTATTTTTGTTATGATATGTAGTGTCCTTATTTATTCTGGGGCGACTCACTCTTATGTTTCTATGAATGTGATTGATAAATTGGGTATGCCTTATAAACTGTTTGAGTATAGTTTTAGTACAATGTTACCGTCAGGAGACATGATGTCATCAACTGGGTGGTTACAGTCAGCATCTATAATAGTAGAAGGCAGAGAGTGCTTGACAGACCTTATAGAGTTAAACATACCAGACTATGATGCCATACTTGGCATGGATTGGTTATCCAAACATGGAGCGACGATTAACTGTTGGTAAAAGACCGTGGAATTCAGACTAGAGGAAGGAGAACTCTTTTGTTTTAATGGAGAAGTAGTGGGTTTTCGTACACCCATAATATTGACATTGGAAGCTCATAATGTGATGCAGCATGGGTGTTTGGCATACCTGGCTAGTGTGGTGGATAAATCTAAGGAGATAGTGTTGAAACCAGAGAATGTCCATATCATTTGTGAGATTCTGGAAGTGTTTCCTGAGGAGTTACCAGGTTTAACCCTGGACAAAGAAATTGAATTTGTGATCGAACTTGCACCAGAAACAACACCAATATCTAAAGCACCTTACTGAATGGCACCTGTAGAGTTGAAGGAACTCAAGACCTAGCTACAAGAATTGTTGGATAAGGGGTTCATAAGACCTAGTCATTCGCCATGGGGGAGCACCAGTCCTAATTGTGAAAAAGAAGGATGGAAGATTAAGATTGTGCATCGATTATCAAGAACTCAATAAGGTCACCATTAATAACAAGCATCTTTTGCCTAGAATAGATGACCTATTTGATCAATTGCAAGGGGCAGCAGTGTTCTCAAAGATTGATCTGCGATCCGGATACCATCACCTGAAGGTAAAGGAGGGAGACATTCCTAAAACAGCTTTCAGAACTTGCTACGGGCACTATGAGTTTCTAGTGATGTCTTTTGGACTCACTAAGGCCCTAGCAACATTCATGGACATGATGAAAAAGGTATTTAAGGACTACTTGGATAAGTTTGTAATAGTATTTATAGATGATATCCTTATCTACTAGAAGACCAAGGAAGAGCATGTGGAGCACTTGAGGTTGACACTAAATAGACTACGAGAGCATCAACTATACGCTAAGTTCTCTAAGTGTGAGTTATGGTTCGAACAAGTGACTTTCCTAGTGCATATAGTGTCCAAGAATGGAATAGCATTGGATCCGGCTAAGATCGAAGCCATTAATGAATGGTCCAAACCAAAGAATGCCTTAGAGGTTCGAAGCTTCTTAGGGTTAGCGGGTTATTACCAGAAGTTTGTCGAGCGTTTTTCAAAGATTGCCACACCCTTGTCCAAGTTGACCCGCAAACACCAGAAGTTCACATGGACTGAGGAATGCGAAGAAAGCTTTCAAACTATGAAGGATAAGTTGATCTCCCCACCTATCCTTTGTGTTCATACAAAGGGCGGGAAATTCATGGTGTATTGGGACACATCAAAGAACCTCTTAGGTTATGTGTTGATTTAGAATGGGAAGGTGGTAGCATATGCTTCAAGACAGCTCAAGGACTATGAACAACGATATCCCACCCATGTTCTTGAGTTAGCAACAGTGATGTTCACACTGAAAATATGGAGACATCACCTTTATGGGGATAAGTGTGAAATTTACACCGATCACAAAAGTCTGAAATACTTCTTCACTCAGAAAGAACTGAATATAAGGAAACATAGGTGGTTAAAGTTAGTGAAGGACTATGATTGGGAAATTTTATACCACTCGGGCAAGGCCGATGTGGTTACCGATGCGTTGAGTAGGCAGGACATGGGAGTGTCTCAACTGTGGGCAAGATAGAGATGCCTCTGCAGAAAGAGATTATAAATTCTGGTATTGAGTTTGTGATGGGAAGCCTAGCGAACCTTACTCTACAATCCTCCCTACTGGAATAGATTAGAGAAGGGAAGAAAATGGATGAAGCCCTAGTAAAGCAAGAGGCTTTGGTACTGAAAAGTGATAGCGGTGACTTCACTATGCTTAATGGTGGATTGTTGCAGTATAAGGATCAGTATGCCGAGTTGTATGTGAGAGAGATGGTGAGACTTCATGGGGTACCAAAGTCTATTATTTCTGATCGAGGGTCAGTATTCACATCGAACTTTTGGAAGGGATTACAGAAAGGATGGGTACAATTTTAAAGTTCAGTACCTCTTTTAATCCTCGTTCGATGGACATTCTATGAGGACTTTACAGATTCTAGAGGACATGTTGAGATGTTCTGCATTGGACTTTTCAGAATCTTGTAGTCGATATCTACCCTTAATGGAGTTCTCCTATAAAAATATGTATCAATCCACTATTGTGATGACTCTTTATGAGATGCTTTATGGGTGCAAGTGTAGATCTCCCTTGCACTGGGATAAGGTTGGGGAGAAGCAAATATTAGGCCCTGGGGCAAATAGGGAAGCCATCGAGGCGATCGAGAAAATTCGCGAAAGGATGCTTACCGCTCAAAGTAGGCAAAAGAGTTACTCAGACTTTAGGAGAAGGGACATCAAGTTTTTAGTGGGCGAGTTTGTGGTCTTGAGAGTCGCGTCGATGAAAGGTGTTATGGATTTTAGAAAGAAAGGAAAGTTGAGCCCGAAATTTATAGGTCCATTTGAGATATTGGACAGAGTAGGGCAAGTTGTGTACCATTTAGCACTGCCCCCAGAACTAGCTGAAACGTGTAATGTCTTTCACATCTCGATGTTACGTAAGTACATGTTAGATCCCTCTCATTTTTTGAGTTATGAGCTGTTACAGCTGAAACAGAACCTGAGTTACGATGAACAACCAAAGCATATCATCGAAAGGGGAATCAATTAATTGAGATCCAAAAGGATTCCATTAGTTAAGGTCCAATGGAAGAATAGCACAGAATAAGAACATGGGAGCTGGAGGAAGACATGAGAGAAAGATACCCTGAGTTATTTGGTAAGAAATAATTTCAGGTCGAAATTCCTTTTAAGTAAGGTATATTGTAGCGCACCAAATATTTTTTTAGATTAATTATTTTTTTGTGCTTTGTTTTATCAATAATTATTAAGTGTTAGGTATTTTTTTAATTGTTTGAGTTGTTAGAAATTATGTGAATTTAATTGTTAGTTATTTTATTTGTTTATTAATTTAAATTGTAAATAAAATGAGTTTTGGTTCAATGCACCAAGGTGCATGATAGGTAGTGATGCACATGAGCGATTGGGTATGTGCATGTGCATGGTTGCATGGTGAGCATGCAATAGTTTTTCCTACACATTTTTTTTATTTTATGTTATTAAGGAATTATAAGAATTAAAAAGAAAATTAATTAAAAAAAAAAAGAAAGGGAAAGAGGTGATTTAATTTCCTATTTTATTTAGAAACTAAATTGACGACAATAGTTAAAATGGGAAGAAGGAGGTTGTCATCTTTTTATTATATTCATTACTTTTCCTATATTGAAGGAATTTATTTTGAAAACTTACCCATTCCCACTAGGCTAGATCAATGTCTCTAGGGTTAGATAAAAAGGAAAGGAAGAAAAGAAGAGAGCCATTGTGGCTCTTGAAATCATTAGCTAGAGAGAGAGGAGGGATTCAAATCCTATGGTATGTATTTTGTATTTGTTTTGTTCTAGTTCATCTCCTCATTTGTTTTCTTGTGGATTGCTAAGTTTGCTCTTGGTGTTTATCGGTTTTTCTTCTCTTCTTTGTGTGGGTTTCAAAACCCTAGTGTTGAACAAGTGGTGGCCATAGTTTGGGTTCTTGTGTGCTATCAAGAGAGGTATTGGATTCCACCCTCAATCTTTGGATTGTTTTTTATTTCTTGGTGAGATTTAATGTGGGTTGGTGTTTTGGCAAGATTATAATATTTTGATTTGCTTTGTTATTGATGGTTGTTTCGAAAATAATGTTTTGAATTAAAGATAATGTGTTGATTATTTTGATCTCGTTGAATAATTGTTTTGGTGTATGTTTTGCACTATTGGTATAATGAATGCATAAGTTGTTGTGATGGTTGTTGAGAAGCATGTTAGGTGGTCGTAATTTTTGGATTCAAGAGTATAAATCCTATGTAGGATTCGGCCAAGACATGTGTAGAGAATGCATGTGGGGTTTTGTTTATGTTTCTTTTGATGTTTCTATGAACTTGGTCATGTTATTTGGGAAATAATAACATGCTAGGGTTCATGTGAATGAATATGAGGCTATTGGTATTTTTATGTTTATATCATGTGGGTTTCCGCTTATAGGGGTTATTGATGCATGTTTATCATTTTTATTTGATGTCACATATACTCATTAGCAACATGATATATATCATTATGTTAGATTTGATGATCTAAGTGGTATATGAAGTTTCTGTCTAAGTAATTGTTTAAACATGATTTAAAAGTGGGATTTATGTTGATTATGCTTGCTGTTTTTTTTATATAATCTATGAATATAGTGGTGAAAGAATGTTTTGAAACGCACATGTGATGCCTCAAGTGGTATTTGATTTTTAAGAAAATAAAAAGGCACATTTTTTTTCACATGTTAATGATGTTTTTGTAAACATAATACATGCAAATTTTTTTGTGAATTTTATGAAACAAAAAAAAAAGTTTTCATCCAAGTTTGTAATTTAATTGAATAAATAGTTGCTTGGATTTTGGATTACAAATAAGGAAGGTCTCATAAATGAGTTAAATAATGCTAATACGTCAAATAAATTAAACCCTGAGTTATGTATGTGATAAATATTGTATTTTAAAAAGTAAAAAGTATTTTACACATTATTATTTAGGTGCAGCTATTTTATTTAAATGTAAAAATAATTATGGTTTAAATTCACTTGTGATTTTTAAACAAGATAAATTGTTGCAGAAACTTTGAGTTATTAAACTAAAATAATTATTTTATTTAAGATTAACGAGTCATACACCTAAATAATGTAAGTCCTAAATAATATATATGTAAATGTAATTTTTCACACTTTATTTATAAATTTTCACATTTGAAAACATGTAGGTTTTTTTTAGATTTTGTAAAGTCATTTTCTAAAAGAACCAAGAAACTTATTAAGTATTTCTAATATCTACAAAAGTGTCACATATTTTTTTGTGTTATTTAAATAAAATGAAATTATAATTTTATGAGAAATTAAAAAGGGCTTAATGAATTATTTTATAAAGTTAATATAATGTATTAAAATTTGTTTAACAATTTTGGGAATTACATAAACAAATATAGTAATTAAATTATGTGCTGAATTTTTATTTAAGAAGCAAGAAATAAGTATGTAGGAATTATCATTATAAAATGCTAAATATTAACAATGCTCCCACGTATGCATGTCGCATGCAAATGCATTTTTACGTTCAAATATATGTCTATTGCTCAAACACATGACTTTTACTTTGTAACCATGAAGGGTTGATAGGTAGAATTAACATTATTCTTTTATGATTTTATGTAAAAATGTGTATGTTTGGAATTATTGGGCAACTTATACCATGTATGAATGGCCCATGCACACATGGGGTAACTGTGTTGGGCATGAGTATTTTTTTGTGATTCTAGAGACGACGTTTGATCATGATTATAGGCTCGTTGTGAAGTTTTTCTCATTATTTTTGCTTTGCTCAAACCTGAGGTAAGAAAAGTTAGATAGAATTTCTATGTTTATGCTATGAAATTGCGAGACTTGTATGTTACAAGGAATATTGTGTTTTGTTTTGATAATGAACCATGTGATATCACTACTACAAAACTGGACTTTCCTGACACTCAACCACAATAGTCAACAGAGTTGACTATCGTAATTGCTTAGCGCAACTCTATGCCGACAATTAAAAACTGTAGGCATAGAAACCAACACCGACAATGAATAACTGTCACTGTTGCTTTTGATTGTCGCTATTGACCCCAACGCTGACAATTAATACGAGAACAATGATGACAATTAAAAACTGTTGTAGTTGAACTAAATGCCGACATTTAATTTGTGACCAATGCCGACAGTTAAAAATTGTCGCTATTGACCTCAATGTTGACAGTTAATAAAAGCTCAATATCCAGAGTTATAAAATGTCACCGAAATTCAAATAAAGAAAATCTAAAAATATAATTAATGAATTTTTTACCTATGAAATTGGTCAACGGTCGTATGTATAGTATACAACACCTTTTGAACAAAATAAATAGAATAAACAACAGAGTACGATTATCTTAAATAAACACAAAGGAATTTTATAGTGGTTCAGCCCTATTCTGATGAAAAGTAATAACCTAATCAACTTAGTTTTTATTATTGAATTACTCGACAATTACAATGTTGAACCAAAGTATTCACTCGTTCTCACATGCCAAGAATTTCTCCCCAAATTTTCTTTAGATCTCCAAAATTCCAGAAAACACGATCCCCCGAAATGAAGCCCTGGTTCTTTTATTTATAGTACCCATGGGCTGTTACATGACCAGTAGTATTGGGATCGTGGTTTGGTACACAATTATCAGGTAGTGGAGATACGCGTCCACCTCCCCATGATTATAAGATCGTGGGTCTTCTCATTGTTTCTCTAGATCGTGGTGGATAATGCACAATAGAAACCTCTGGGAAGATGTTAAGTCTCTTTTGGTATATGAGACTTAGTTGCTAGGCCCAACAACCTGAGCTTTGGTGCTAGGCCTGTGACATTCTGGGTGCTAGACCTGTTGATCCTCTGGGTGCTTGAATGAGCCGACCACCCTATAAAGAATAGGGTGGGCCGACCACCCAGGTGGTTCTTGAGCATGTCAGGCCGACCACCCTAGGGGTTGGGGTCAAGCTAACCATCCTTAGGGATCCTTGGGAATACTAGGGCCGACCATCCTTGGGGTAGGGGTCAGACCGACCACTCTCTTGGACACACTGGTGCTGACCACCCCTGGGGTAGAGGTCAGGCCGACCACCCCTAGGGCTTTTGGGCTTGCTTAGGCCGACCACCCCTAGGGGGTTTAGGCTTGGTCAACTTCCCCGTAGGTTCTGGACTACCTTTTTTGCCGGTCGGTCTTTTCTCAATACTTTATCGTTTTTTCCCTAATTTGTGATGTCACGTATCACATTCTCATTCGCCACATCATCCTCGTATTTTTTAGGGATAACATTTGCCCCCCAAGTTTATTGTAATGTTTTCAACATTACGGTAAAGTTGATCCTGGCCCGAGAAACCTACCGTAGCAATACTTAAATAGTCAAGGCCCTTAAGAAATTACATAGTACTTTTTAACTATCAATAATTTGCTGAGTACTAATTTTTCAGGGACAATTTGTAATTCCTAAAAATAATTAGGTTTTTCAAGGAAAATTAATTTCTTAAAAATATAATATATTTTATAAGGAAATTTGAAATCCTAAAAATATAACATATTTTTCAAGGAGTTTTAAAGTCCTAAAAATATAATATTTTTTTCAGTGATATTAATTCCTGAAAAATAAAAATTATTTTTCAAGGAATTTTAATTCCTAAAAATATAAGATAGTTTTTCAAGGAATTTGATTTCCTAAAAATATAAATATTTTTCAAGGAATTTGATTTCCTAAAAATATAAATAATTTTCAACGTATTTAAATTTTAACCATATGAGATATTTTTCAAGGAAATTTGAATTCCTAAAAATATATTGTCTGCCTGAGAGGTTATAAGTAGGTCTTTTCCTCTCATTCCTGCTCTATGCGCTACTTCCAAACAAGATCCAAGTTTGATTTCTCCAGTTACTCATCAAACTCGGATCTTTGGTAAGTACTTTCTTCTAATCCTCACATCATTTAATTTAAATGTGCTTAGATTTATAAGAAACACTTTGAATTTTTGAGGAATTTTTGTCTGAATCTTCTTGTTTTGGTGTATCTTGATAAAAAATGATTAACTTACTTAAATAAAGATTTCTCTTAAAAATGGTGATTTTCAGGGTTATAAACCCTAGGATGGGCTATTTCTAAGGATGTAAGATCCTAGGCCAACCACCTCATTAGTTTGGCAATTTCTGGGACTCCAAACCCTAGCTCCTGCGATTTCCAGGGATAGGATTAGGGTTAGGACCGAGTACCTTCAGGGCTTCTTCTTATGCGATTTCCAAGTCTAGGAACAAGGTTTGGCCAACCAACCCTAGAGCTTCATGGGCCGAGTTCTCCTATTCCCTTCCCTTAGCCGATTTCCAGGCCTAGAATTAGGGTTAGGCCGACCACCCCTAGAGATTCATGGGTTGAGTACCTCCTTTCTCTTGCCTGAGGAGAATTTTAGGGATCCAGGGTGTTCAGCCCAAGCATAAGCCAACCACCTGGGACCGTAAAAATAATTTTTTTCACCTCAATAGATCTCCTTGGGGGCCTTCCTTGTACTGTAAAAATTACTTTTTCTGGAGACTTAAACAGCCCTCTGGCACTTTTTTGAGGCTTGCATCCCTAGGGTGGTCGACCTAAGGTTGTAGGCTGACCACCTATGCCCCATTTTTCATGCTTCGTAATTTGATGGATTCATGGTGATCGACCCTGGTTTAGGCTCACTGGGTTGACCCCCTATATAGAATTTTACTCCTGATCTCTTCATTTTTACTCCTTGGTTCATGGATATGCCCCCAACTATTGGCTTCATTATGCTCATTTAATAACTTTAATCTTCATTTTTTTCTGTTGTAGATGTCTAGCTCCTTTTCATCAGACAAGTCAGTAAGTGAGCGTACTCCTCAGGAGTTCTTGGAAAAGGTGAAAAGGATTCTCCCTCACTCCGCTTTATATTTGTTCAGTGAGGAAGATTTCTTGAAAAGGTATTGTCCAATGGCGAGAGTAAAATAGACGACTCAGCAAACCTCTGAAGATGATCCTCATATTGCCAGACACACCACTCAGGGCTCCTCGCTGGGCTCTTCTCAGATTTTGTCTCAACACAGTACGCCACGCGGCTCCCAAGGCACATCTCAGCGGAGTCATTCTTCTCAGCGAGATATGTTAGGTTAGTGAGACTCATTGCAATGCCCTTTGCACCGAGATACTAGTCAGGTTCCCCATCAATCTTCTTCTCAGCAAGAACATACCGAGGGTTCTCATTGCTATGCTACTTATTCTCAGGAGCGTTCTATTCACAGGTTTCGGCCTAAGGTGGTTCACCCTCCTTCCAAGAGCAAGACGGTCTCGCCAGCTGCGCAACAGAAGAAGAGACGACAAAAGGAGTTCAATTCATTAGGTCTGGGGCCACCTTTGCCAGTGAAATCATATGGAAACCGGTTGAGAAGCCTCGCCTTGCTAATTATGAGGTTGTTTGGTTCAAGGGGGCAGCCTCTGACATGATTGAAGAAAGGGTAAAGAACTTAAGGAAGACTTTTGACCTCTCCAGCATGTCTATTACTATCCCTGCTTCATTTGACAGAGCTGAGGACCCCCCTCTGGGTATGTGCTCTTGGACATGTTCTGCATTTAAGTCTGGGGCCCTACTTCCTCTTCATCCATACTTTCGTAGTGTTGCAGACTTTTTTGGTATTAGCCCTTCTCAACTAGCTCCTAATGTGATCTTGGCATTATATGCATTGTACATTATCTATCACTGCAGAAAATGGGCTGCTCCAGTGCCTCACGAGATCCACTACCTATTTGACCTAAAGAAAAACCCTTATCAGTGCAACTCGGAGTATTTCCACCTCCACCATTATATGAGCGAGGGTACCAACACCTTCTAAGAAAAGATATCTGGAAATAGCAAGGCATTTAGATACACCGACAACTATTTCTTTACTAAGGATGCAGAGGCCAACTACTCCAAGTTTGAGCACGTTGGGCCTTCTTATAAACCGCTCCTGACCTGTGCTATGACAGTTAGGGCCAAGGCATTGATTGCCATGACCCCTGAGGAGAAGAATGCGAAGACCCTCGTTACTCCAAAGAACCTTAGTAAGGTGGGGTTGTTTCCTCCTACCATAGCCGATGTTCCGGATGATGATTGTCCCAAGCCCGTGACCGCCATAGACTCCCAATAACCCTTTCATGTAGAGGAGGTACTCTCCTCACCATGAGGGTAATGAGGTGGGTGCATCTATTGCGTGCTCATCGCTTGCTTCAGACGACTTTGATGAGACTATGTCGAACTCGAATCTGATTAAGAAGGTTTGACACTTTATCACCTTTATTTTATGATTCATCTATGCATAATATCCTTCTAACATTTGATCTTCTTTTGCAGGCTCAGACATGTTTGGTTTTTGTCATACCCAGCAGAGGTCGACTCCCACCAAGGCCAGTCCTTCTAGGGTTGAGGCTAAGTCGGTCATGGAGGTTCCTCCTGAAGTGTCCCGTCCGACTCCTTTGGCGTCTAGTCCTGTCGCTGAGGTAGAGACATCTTTATCTACACCAGTTCCTCCCATTTTTACTGATGCGGGTGCATCATGTTCTGCGCCTGCCCCCTTATATGAGCTACATCAGTCTGCTATACGGAACATAGGTGCCCTCATGGATCGATCATCTCATCTGGAGCAGACGAAAACAACTTTTAATGGGATTGAGAATAAGGACTTGAACATAACGAAGTCACTCCTAGACATTCAGAGTGTGAGTCCTTTACAGTTCTTTTCTTGCCTTGTTAGCATGTGCTCTGACGTTTATCTAACACGTGTATGTTTTTTGCAGGCACGGATGCTTGTCTCTCATGTCCGTGATAGGTCTGTGGAGTATACCTTTATGCTCTCCAATCTTTGTTCTGAACTTGAAGCTGTCCGCCAAGAGGTGTTGGACCTTAGGCGTGTTCTTGGTTCTAGGGATGCTGACATTGCCTCAAAGGATGAAGAGATCAACACCCTCCGTAGTGCCGTGGAGCTCAAACAGAAGGAAGTGACCGAGTTGACTATCAAGATAACCCAGATGGAGGGGAAACTTGCCGATCAGCACCAACAGTCTGAAGTCGAGAAAGAGAAGCCGATTGCTGACATGGACCAATTGCTAAAGGACGCTCTTGTCGAGAAGGAGAAAGAGGTCAAATCATCCCGGTACAAGGCTCGAGAGGAGTATTTAGAGACAACTTTATCTTGCTTTTACTTTATCTGGAAGTCCAACAAAAATCTGAACTTGGATTTCCTTCCCAAGAAGATGCGAATGAAGGAGCTTAGGAAGTGTCTTGCTCGTGAGGCTGCCGAGGCTCGGGGTGGTCTTTCGGATGATACTCCTCGCCCTAGTTAGCCTTCATTTGTTTTTTACTCTGTCTTTCCTTCCATGCCATTGGTGGGGCACCTTGTACTTGACAATTTTTTATATGACATTTTATGCCTTTATGCTTTTTTGTTATGAGTACCCAGTGTATTGATTGAAATTTTTTATTTCCAATGCTTACTAAGTAAATCAACTCACAACCCTCATTGGTTCAGGTATTAGTATACTCTGAACACATATTTCACGTGCCATACTAAACTTACTCCTTTATATTTTTCATGCTAACAACCATGTTAATGTAAGTAGTACGATACTTCACCAATTACCATGAACAAAACGGTCAGGTCGACCATCCCATGGGTGATAGGACAACCACCCTATAGGGTTGATGGACTGCCCGACCACCCCATAAGGGACATGGCTAGGAATCTCCCTACCAATGCCATTATTTGTTTTTGTTTTTTGCACTTTCGGAACATATGTTGAACAAATGTCCTAGAAAAACTTGAGCTTGCTTAGTACTTAAGGTCATGCCCTCATTGCTCGTGTATACCCCGATTGGTATGTACTATATACCCCCCAAGTGATCATGGGTCTTAAAGCCTTGGTTACTTGCTACTTGACCATGTCTTGCTTTGAGCATTTAGACACATAATACTATACTTTTCACCCAATGATGCAAGCAACAAATGCTTGCCCCTCATTGGTAGCAGGTTATGGTTTCATACTCAGTAGTAATGATACCTATACACAGATGCATATTGTGTAGCAAGTGTCGATCAAAATCTACGTAATCTCTCATGTACTCGTTATAATGATTGTAGACAGAAGTGTCTAAGTTGGACCAACCGGGTCTAGATGGGCTAATCGACCTGTAATGAGTCTTAGTTCAAATTATTGATCGGTCCCTCAAGGACCATATTTGATTATGGTATGATGATGGCGACTGGTCTTCGGACAATTCTCTTGTCTTTTTATCGTATGGGTTGATAGGTTCCTCAAGAACCAGGATCGAACGTGATCAAATAATTTTAGTGATAAGGTCCTCGAACCAGTCTCTCATTTGGATCTTATGGGTCGATAGGCTTCCCAAGAACCAAGATCGAGCATGATCCATTCATTTGGAGACAAGGTCCTAGGACCTATCTCTCTTGTTGATCGTGTGGATCGATAGGTTCCTCAAGAACCAGGATCGAACATGATCAAATAGTTTGGCAACAAGGTCCTCGGACCAGTATCACATTTGGATCTTATGGGTCGATAGGCTCCTCAAGGACCAAGATCAAATATGATCCATTAATTTGGCGACAAGGTCCTAGGACATGTCTCTCTTGCTGATCGTGTGGGTCGATAAGTTCCTCAAGAACCAGGATCAAACATGATCAAATAGTTTGGCGACAAGGTCCTCAAACTAGTCTATCATTTGGATCTTATGGGTCGATAGGCTCCTCAAGAACCAAGTTCGAACATGATCCATTAATTTGGCGACAAGGTCCAAGGACCTGTCTCTTGTTTGGATCTTATGGGGCCCCTCAAGGGCCAAAATTGAACATGATCCGATGGGGTTGATAGGTATAAAGGACAAGTCCTTCATTGAAAGAAATTTAAAGAATTAAGTGAAACTTAAGAAATTAAATTCATTCATTCATTGAAGCATAATTTACATAGAAAATTAAAAAATAATACATTTGCCTTCTGCTCGGCTATGCTTCTTTCCGCCAAGGATTCGATGGGAACGACATTCAGGATGTCCGAATCTTTGGCACTGGCAAGCTTGGCTAAGGCATCAGCATTGGCATTATGCTCCATCAGGACTTGTGTAATCAAGTATCTTTTGAACTGTGTTACCAAGTCCTTCGCCTTGTTCAGGTACAACACCATCCTAAGTCCCTTAGCTTGATACTCCCCCAGTACCTAGTACATCACTAGCCGAGAATCATTGAATATCTCCAGGGATTGTGCATGTACATCCCAAGACAAGCGTAATCTTTCTAATAATGCCTTGTACTCAGCCTCGCTGTTTGAAGCATTGAATCCAAATCTAAGAGCACAATGGATTCAGTGATTCTCCGGAGTGATCAGTATTCCTGCGCCTGAGTTGTGCCCATTGGATTCTCCATCAACATATAGCTTCCATACGGGAGTATCTCCTTCCTTCTCTGTATCTCCATTCTCCAATTGGTAGGAAGGGTCTTCAAGGTTGGTGCCTTTGATTGCGAAGTCTGCCAGTGCTTGTCCATTTATCTTCATCCTCGAATGATAAGTAATATCAAACTATCCTAGTTCCACTGCCCATTTGAGTAATCATCCCAAAACTGTCCTAGTTCCACTGCTCACTTGAGTAATCGTCCCGAGGCCTCTGGTTTCTAAAGAACTTGTCTCAGCGATAAATCGGTCAGGACTCGAATCGAGTGAAATTGGAAATATGGACGCAACTTTTGAGAGGCAATTACTAAACAGTAGGCTAGCTTTTCAAGAGGGGGATACCTAGACTCCGCACCTACTAGCCTTTTACTGATATAGTATACAAGGTGTTGTACCATGTTCTCTTCTTTTACCAAAGCAGCATTGATTGCATGCTCGGTGATTAACAAATAGATGAATAGTACTTCATTATATATTGGCTGCGCTAGGACGGGAGGTTGGGAGAGGTGTTCCTTCAGGGCTTGGAAAGCTTCCTAACATTCCTCGGTCCATTGGATCTTCTTGCTGCCCCTTAGTAAGTTAAAGAAAAGGACACATTTGTCCGTAGTCTTTGATATGAACCTACTAAGGGCAGCTACTCTCCCGGTTAGGCTTTTCACTTCTTTGATTGTGGTAGGTGACTTCATGTCGATCAATGCTTTGACCTTCTCGGGGTTAGCCTCGATTCCACTTGAATTAACTATATATCCGAGAAACTTACCAGAACCAACTCCAAACGAGCACTTGAGAGGGTTTAACTTCATGTTATACTTTCTAAGTATTGCAAATCATTCCAGTAAGTCTTGAACATGCCCTCCAACTTCTTTGGACTTGACCAACATGTCATCGACGTATACCTCCATATTTTTGTCGATCAAGTCTCAGAACATGCCATTCACTAAACGCTAGTAGGTGGCTCCTGCGTTCTTCAAGCTGAATGGCATCACCTTATAACAGTTAATCACTTGTCTGTCTGGAAGTTGGTATGTTCCTCGTCTGGAGGGTGCATACTTATTTGATTATACCCAGAATATGCATCCATGAATGAGAGTGTTTCATGCCCTGCTGTTGCATCGATCGGTTGGTCTATTCTGGGTAGTGGGAATCAATCTTTGGGGTAGGCCTTATTCAGATCTGTGAAGTCCACACACGTTCTCCACTTCCTGTTTGGTTTTGGGACCAGCACGGGGTTTGATACCCAATCAGGGTAGTAGGCCTCCCTTATAAAACCATTTTTCTAAAGCCGCTCGACCTCCTCCTTCAGGGCTTGAGATCGATCCCTGTTAAGAAATCTCCTTTTTTGTTGCACTCGTGGGTAGTTATTGTCTATATTGAGGGCATGACTTATCACGGATGGAGAAATTCCAACCATGTCCTTATGTGACCAAGCAAAGGCATCTTGGTTTTTCTTCAAATATTCCACCAACCATGCTTTAATTTCCACCTTTAACTCCTTTCCAACTTTTATTACTCTAGTCGGGTCCTCCTCATCTAGTAGGACTTCGTCAAGATCTTCGACTGGTCCCACCCCCATGACGTCATCCCCAAAGCGAGGATCGATGTCGTTTCCCTCGCTTTGGGAAACTTGCTATAACAACAAATCTTCGTTAAAAGGAGCCCCCAGCTCCAGTAGAGTGTTTCTTTCAACATCAACTTCCATGTCGACAACCTCATCGGTTCCTTCATTCTTTTCACAGCAGGATACTATCATGTTGTTTACGCATGGTCCTTTCTTTGCCTTGACCACTGACGCATTATAGCATTCTTGTGCCTCCCTTTGGTTACCTTGTACGCATCCTTGCCCTGCGCTGATGGGGAACTTAAAAGATAGATGCCAGATAGATACTTCTGTATGTAATGCCATCAGGATCTCTCGAGCACTACATTATGAGCCAATGAGGAATCTACCACCAGGAACTCTGTCATCACAGTCTCGTGCCTGGGGGCATCCCCCACTGTGACTGGTAGTCTGATAGTTCCTACTAGTGCTAGGCATTCTCCCATGAACCCATATATGACTTGGGAACATGGTGTCAGGTCCTTGACCGTGAGCTTCATCTTCTCGAGGGATGATTTGTAGATTATATCTAATGAGCTTCCTGAATCCACCAAGCATCTCTTCACCCGGGCATTGGCGATTTGAATGGTAAGGACCTGAGGGTCATTGTGGGGGTACCTCACGTGCCTGGCGTCATCCTCTGTAAAAGTAAGAGTTTCACTTTCATACTTTGGATTTTTTGGAGACTGCCCCTCGACTGGCATACACTGGGAAGACTCCCCTACTTCATGTCTGAGGGTCCTTGCATATCGCTCACGAGCATTGTTATTGTTGTCTGCTATGTGGGGCCCTCCACATATGGTATCTAGTGTGAAGTCTACAGCTGTCGGCTCCAGTGGTGGACTCCTCTGCCTTCGAAATTCTGGATTCCTGGTTAGGGTTTTGGTCTTGCCTCAATACCTCAAGATTTTTCCTGATCAGAGAAGAAACTTTATCTCATCCTTCAATTTCTTGCACTCGTTTGTGTCGTGCCCATAATCATTATGGAAACAAAAAAACTTATTCTTGTCATTCTTTCCTTCTGAATGCAAAGGTGGTGGCTTTCCGTATGGTACCTCCTGGTATGTTGCCAAGTAAATCTCAGCCCTTGATGTGGTCAGGATGGTATAATTGGTGAACCTGGGCTAGTAGGGTTGATGCTTAGCTTGTTTGTCGGCGGGTGCTGACTTAGCTTTCTTTTCTCCACCCTACTCGGCCTCTGAGGTATTCCTCTTCCTACCATTGCCTCTATTGTCGCCCTGAGGGTTTGCACCATTTTTATCCGCCTTGATAGTGGTCAGATGGTTTATGCCTTTTTCTTCCTTCATGATAGCAACATCTAGCTTCATGTATTTGTCGGCTCGGTCCAGGAACTCTTGCAAGGTGTTGATAGGGTTCCTGTGTATACTATCCCATAAGGGACTACGGTAAATTATTCCTACCAAGATGGCAATGAACTTCCCTTCATCTCCTACCGTGGACGCTCAGTTTGCCTCTCTCATCAGGGATTCATCTTTCCCTTGCTAGATGTCAGCTAACTGATTGGCATAAACTGGTTGAATCCGCGACACTAAAGACCTTGCAAAAGTCCTTCCTGAACTGCTCCTAGGAAGTGATGGATCCAGGTTTGGATTTTCAATACCATTCCTGAGCTGAGTCAGAGAGAGTGGTAAGGAATACCCTGCACCTATAATCATGCTCCACACCGAGTAACTCCATCTGATCCTCGAACTTCCCAATGTGTTGTACTGGGTCCTCCTTCCCAATGTATGTAGGAAGTTTCGGGGTCTTATATTTTGGTGGTGGTTGGGCAGCTTGGATCTTGGCACTGAAAGGACTCCCACTTCTATGAGCTAGCTTGATATTTGGAGGTTTCTTTTTTAGACCCTGAACAACCATAACGAGTATATCTATTTGAGCCTGCACTGCTAGTGGGATCGCTGCTTCAGGTGGGGTAGATGTCCCTGGTACCCCCTCCTAAGCGCTGGTCCTCCTGTTGATGACCTCCCTCAAATCCTGAGGTTGCACATCTTTCTTTAGCCTATCGAACACAGTATTGGTGTTATTCATCGGTTCCTTTCCCTTGTGAGACTGAGGGTGTAAGGGTGATAGGTCTACCTTGCCCTTGTCGGTGTGACCCTGCCCCCGAGCCTCTCCTCCTACCTGACTTTGAGACTTTGAGCGTCCATTTCCATTCTTGTCACGCCTCTCAGATGTTTGACCCTCATCTCCTGCATTGTTTTGTCTTCCCCCTAGGAGGGGGCCTTCGGGTTGGTATTACTTCTACTCTGAGATGAAGTCTTATTCTTCTTGGTCATGGAGGAGGCAGTCTTGGACTGTGCCTCTTCATCCTGTCTCTGGGAAAGTGGTTTTGAGAGTGTCCTTGGGGTCCTACTCCTCCCCTAGGACTCTCTGTTACTATTGTCTCGCATTCCTACTGCTTTGGCCTGAGCCTCCCTCACTGCCTGAGCAACAGCTTCAGCGTTAGCTCGGGCTAATTGAGTAGCCACCTCCAAGGCCGCAGCAGCCTCTTGGTGTCTCCGGTTAGCTTTCTTCTCCCTCTCGATAATTCTCTGGACCTGCTCATCTATCTCCCGTCATTGTCATTCCATAGTTGCCCTCTGAAAGGAAATTTCTGCAGCAAAGGCCTTCTGCCTCGCCAGAAATTTCACCATCTCCTCCTGGTGAGCGTTCTTTGGATCTTTTGCATCAGGTTTATCTCCAACCTCCACCTGAGGATCGTTCACGGGATCGATGGGATCCTGAGTGTTGGAACCCCTGGGAGTCGTCTTCTTGGTCAGACTGGATTTTGGAGGCATCGTATAAATGATGAAAGTGTGTTTCTTGATTTCATACTCTCAATGAAAGCACCAAAATGTTGACCTGTGAAATTGGCCAACAATCGTATGTACAGTATACGATACCTTTTGAACGAAATAAATAGAATAAATGACAGAGTATGATTATCTTAAATAAACACACAGGAATTTATAGTGGTTCAACCCTGATCTGATGAACAGTAATAACCTAATCCACTTAGTTTTTAGTATTGAACCAAAGTACTCACTTGTTCTCACTTGCCTAGAATTTCTCCCCAAATGTTCTTTAGATCTCCAAAATTCCAAAAAAAAAGCATTCTCCTGAAATGAAGCCCTGGGTCATTTATTTATAGTACCAAGGGGCTGTTACATGACCAATAGTGCTGAGATTGTGGTTTGGTACACGATTATTAGGTGGTGGAGATACGTGTCCACCTCCCCATGTGTAACGCCCTGGATAGCCAAGACCATTACACTGTGTGTTTATAAGGTGCCAGACTTGCTAATCAAATCATTTAAGTAAAATCGTGTTACTGAAACAGTGGAGGAACTAGGGTTAAAAGTGTTTTGGTCTCAAAAGTTATATTTTCATTGCTAAGCATTGTTTATCTACATGGGATCCCAAAAAACAACAGTCTAAAAGCCATTAACAAAAGTTACAAAGTTTAAATACATTGACTGGCCATACTAAGGCAAAAACGAGCAGTTAGGTAGTCCTTGTCCTGGTCCACTCCTCGATCGTGGTGATCGAACAGCTAGCTATGTACATTTCACCTTGGAGCTCTCCACCTCGGGCTTGGTCCAGCCTGCCCTTGCCTTAACCTGCACCACGTAGCACCCGTGAGCCAAGGCCCAGCAAGAAAGCATGATAACATAGTCAGATCAGCAACACTTAACAAATATTTCACAATGCCCAACCGAGAATTCAACATTTCACACATTTATCCAATCAGCAATAACAGTTGTCATTCAGACAGTCAATTAACTATATTCATAGCACAATATTCACGTTCATAACCAATAGATTGTCATACCCATCAAATAACATTCAGGGTTGGCGCCCTTAGTCGCACCCTCTATTTAGCACACTGTCTTCGGCTCAATAGGGCCGCCCCCAGTGTAATACTCACTGACTCTGGCCAGCTTAACCAAGCTCAGTGATAAATAAGCTGCCTCAGCTCCCAGTGCCCGAGCTGCGCCTCAATGCGCAAATATTGATTCCGACACCCTTAGGCCGGTAATCGCATGTCCCATGGCGTAATAACACCATCTCACGACATGATATACAAATGTTGGGAACACTTAGTCCCATCGTGACCACATGGTTAATCACACTCACATAACAATACATACCAACATAGGGAACACTTAGTCCCAACCTAACCACATACTCAGGTGCAGCTTTCTTACCTTTCAATTCATTGGTTTCCGATGCCACGTAGCCACAAGCACGGTCCTCTACCCCGAGCCTCTCCAAATTCCTAATCAAAACACAAATATAATATTCTTTGTCATTAACCAATCCAAGACTACTTTCCCGGTACCTAATCCACACTCTCGGAACCCCCAAAACCTTAGAATAACACCCCGGAGGCATCCCCCGAACCCCCAGAGCAAAGACCAAAAATTGCAAAATTTAACTCCCTGAAATTTGCCTTGTGCCGCGGCACCACATTCCTTGTGCCGCGGCACCCACCTCCAGAGACCCCTAGGCCGCGGCAAGCAAAAGCCGTGCCGCGGCACACCATCGCAGACCCAGATTTCTGGGTTTCCCTTCGCGTTTTTCCCAAGCCTAACTCACTCCAAATCATCCCAACTTCATACCCAAGCCCCAAAACCTATTTGAAACCCCACATAGACCAACCAACAACTTATAAACACTATAACCCAACTCATCTACACATTTATCCACATAATTCACACCTAAATTCAAACTCTAACACTTAAACTGAAAGTTAAGA
The DNA here is from genome assembly GCF_963169125.1 of Humulus lupulus. Lineage (NCBI taxonomy): Eukaryota > Viridiplantae > Streptophyta > Magnoliopsida > Rosales > Cannabaceae > Humulus > Humulus lupulus. The sequence continues at coordinate 104,445,939 of NC_084793.1, forward strand.
AAGCACAAACCAGTCCCCTAATTCCTTAAACCATAACAGCCATGAAATTGCAAATACACTTAATACCCTTACCTTTATCAGAAATTCGACTTGAGCTCCCTCCAATCCAAGCTTGAGCTAAGTTCCACCTTAACAAACCAGCTGAATCCCACACAAGAAAAACCATGGCTATTTCTCAATTCCTTTCAAAAACCAAATTCAAAACTTAACAAAACAGGGATCAATCCCTTACCTCAGTATAAACCTTGATATATGCTTGATTCCACCTCCTTAAGCCCTTCTCTAGCCTCAAGGAACTCAGCTCAGTTCCTCTCCCACCTTGCCTCTTAGATTCTTGATTCTCCCTTTCCTTCTTGATCTTTCTAGCCTTCCAAGACTTAACTTCAGCTTTACTTAGCATAATAAATCGTACATATCTTTTTCCCTCAGCCAAAGACTCTATATTACTGCCAAAAGACCTTTTTAACCTTCCTCAAATATCCTTTTCTAACTAAGCCTCAAGGGTACACTTATCTTTTCACCAGCTTTGCAATTCTACCACTTTCCCCATAAAACTTGTTACTCTCTATAGTTACTAATAGTTACACAGGTTACCAAATTACCAGTTACCACTATCTAGCTTTCTAGGACCGTCTCGGCACGTGCATCACACTAGTATCACGGCACCCACGTGGTACGATTCACACATCATAATTATCACATAGTATAATTCACATAGTCATATAACCTGCTTAAAATCATAATCATGCATCTTAATCATAATCATCACACATAATTCTCATCATGCCCTCCCGGCACACTAATCAAGGCCCTTAAGCCTTATTAGTGAATTTGGGTCGTTACAACTATCCCCTCCTAATGAGAATTTCGTCCTCGAAATTCACCTGAGCAATTCAGGACACAAATTCCGCACAACTGATTCCAGCTATCCCGGTCACTCCTTGACCCTACCTTTTCTGGTGTGTTACCTTAACTCAAGGTATAATCTTATTCCTCAAAACCTCAGTCTTTCAATTTTATGCTTAAACCGGTCACCCCACATGGAATATCTTCATCTTAATCTGTAGATCCTTATCAATCAACACATGAGTTTCTCCAATCCATGTCCCTAACATGGAATACAAAATCCACTGCATATAGCTAACGGTGCCCAAAGATGTAGTCAACTTAAAAACGACCTCACTGATCCCTTACCGAATCCAAACAACTTTAATACCCTGGGGTCCATCTAGCTCTTCACCTCTCTATCTCTGGTGACATCCCACGAGAGCTACCATCTTCTACTCGAAACTCCATACTCCTGTTTCCCAATTCAATAAAGCTTTTCCAACTACTTTGAAAAGTGAGTTTCATGCTCTAATCTTTTAATAATCTCAATGATCCCCTGAACTACCTCCAGATCCAGACACAACCTATCACTTATCTCATTCCAACGAAGGGATGATATACAATCCTTCTTATATTCCATTTTATCAAGTGTTCTTCCAATAACCAAATAACTCCCTTTCTCTCTGATTTACCATCAGTCTGAAAATAATAAAACTCGTCAGATTCTGCTTATCTGTTCATTGCCTTTCTTTTAATCCTCTCAAGACCTGTGAGTAAGATAAAGTCCTTGTTCAATGAAATTAACTCTGAATTCCATGGAGGCTTACCACCCATCTCGCTTAAAGTTCTGAGTACTGGTCAGCTGTATAAATTATTCTTACTGATAAAAGCAAGTTCTCCCCAAACGTTGATCCATGATGACCCCACCATCTTGGCAACCTCTCTGCAATACCTATCACCATATTTCCTTATTCCCATTATAACATACTCAAAGGTTGCGATGCCTATCACAAACTGCTATCGGGATAAGAATTTTGTTCCTCATTCATTATATTCTTCTCCATCTATGCCTCCAATAAAAACCTTCAAATTATTGTACCTTTTTCCTAATGCCTGGATGAAAGGACCAAGAGAGTAGTACGAGATTCATCCAGAATTTCTATGTAATTTCGGTGTCCATCAGAGTCCAAATTTGGTCCTTATATCACTATAAATTTACACATAACACTGTAGAATCCTTTGCTAATTCAATTAAGACTTGCCTTTGATTCCTTTCATTTGGGATTTCCTTAACTGTCATTCTTGTTCCTGTATACGATAACAATTCCAGGTATCCACTGGCTAATAAGCCTACTAGATACTCCACTCTAGTTCCAGTCGGATCCTTTAACCAACACCATGCATAGATCATCACTTCCTCCTGTCTTGAGGTATCATAGCAACACAACAATTGATTCTAATCTGTAAGAAGATGTGAATCTCACCCAACTACCGGTACCATCATGCTTACCTAGGGAAACTCTTACTTCCAAGGCATTCTTCAACCTTAACAAAGCTCTAACCAGAATACATCACTATGCTGTCGATCAAGACAATTACAAGTCCAATTCAGATAATCTTTGAATACTCTTTTCACCTATTTCACACAAAAAACAGTTTGGCACTGACCAAACCCTCAACACATAACCTAGCATCCTCAGTGCCCTTATCCAACATAATAGCAACCTCCTACTTATCCTCTTCCCTGTTCTCCAACTGGTAATAACCAGGTCGAAGATCCCTAACTGCACCTGATCTTTAGCTGGTAATAACCAGATCAAAGATCCTTAACTATTTCTGATCTCTAGCTGGTAATAACCAGATCAAAGATCCTTCCTGAAGTATGTCATCCTACTCAACAATTAAGACCTTAACTCTCATCGTTTTGTTAAAACCATTCAATACAACATCTTAGATCTAATTCCATCCCTGACACCAGTCTTATCCCCAATCCATCTCTTTGCGCAGACGAACTCCCTGACAAATTCCTTAGAAACTTATCTGGAAACCCACAAACCAACCCAGTCTGTCTTGTCCCACTGATATAACTCAAGTAGTGTCCATCACATCAACTAAGGCTCTAATCATTTCCCTTGCAGTAGACCTCACACTCCAAGTATAAACGCCAGCCACTGCAAGGATTTCCCTTTTTTAAACTCAAGAGTTACCGCTCCTTTCTTACAACCCATCACCGTTCCCCCTGCTTGACCGACTCTTCATGTTAAAAACCCTCACGCTGTAACTGTCTTCGAGGATACTTCAAGTAGTAGCTGATACATTCATCGGTCTTAGTGTGCTTCTGATCAACTCTTTCTGTACCTGATCTCCTCCCATCCTGTACTTAACCTGGAATACCTTTGAAGAATGAAGTTACTACCCTCTGAAACTTTACTTCTGACCCTACTGCTTCAGTCGTGATATCATCAGTATAGTAGTCGTTCACATTCCACTTCTAACTGGGGAGTAATTCAACTAGTCACTAGTGAATCCTGAATGCAAACCATCCATGTCATTTCTTGTTCTCTGCTCGTCAGACTTACTCATGTTATTAAAGTACAAACGACTAGAAATCCTTACTAGTAATGCATCACACCCCTCTCGGTATAAGTAATAATTCCCTAAGATGTCTCTTTCCTTGATCCTTATCTAGTAATAACCAGACCGATAATCAACTCCTAAAGACACCGTCCTGTCTTGTAACGAGGCATTTAAACTCTTCATCCCTAATATCATCTCTCATTGCGTCCCTGATACCAACTTCTTCCATACCCAAATTCCAAACTGTGGCCGAAAACTGCATTCTTATCTACTTCCCTACTGACTAATCTAATTCCCATTCAGTCCCATCAATATACTTCAAGAAATACTCATGACTATCCAAAGTTGTCCCTAATATAACATATTAACTTCCCTCAACATATACCCATCTGAATCCTTCCTAATAGATGCACAACACCAACTCCTTTCAGCTCTCTTCCCAACCAAAGCAAAGGCTATCCAATCCACTGGTCACTTCTGAGAAACTAACCTTGGGCTTTAAATGAGTAAAGTATCCCAGTCTTCCCTGCCTCAATGGCCAACCTGTGCACTGAACCCCTTTCCTGTCCAAACCAAGAACCATAAAACCACCAAAGGTTCTCATTCTTCCAATCACCGAGTAGCCACACTTACTATATTTCGACGGACGAAAATATCATCACATGTATTCCCTTCACCATAGATAATGAGGCCCTCTCTCTCTACTGCCCAAGCACAGACAACCAACTCAGAGTTTAACTCACAAATGACTTATCATCCCCGGCTTCATCCATTTGCACCATAATCCAAAGTGGATCGACCAACCCACCAAACTCAACAATATGTACTATCGCTACCTTGCCACTTTTGACACCCTTTTACCACAATTGCCTAGTAAGGTTACTCATCCCAATTTATCCTTCTCATATCACTAAGAACGGGGTTAGCCACACCCATTTACTAATTGATTCCTGAACAAACCCAAACCTTCCTCGAAACTAGAGGATAAGACTTCCGTACAATAATTCTTGTCTGTTCCTCCTCAGTAATTTGCCTTTTTCATCCATCCAATAAATTCTATCAGACCTTACAGCCTGACTCATATATCAACAAACACCCGCTGCGAATCTCAAGGGAAGGTGGAGGATTCCAACCTCCCAACTGTCATCGTCCATCCCTACCAAAACCAAAACTGAATCCAATTGACCATTCTCAATACATACACCCTGAATTAATCTGTCTTTATCGACTAAACTTCCCAGCCCTGACGTTTATACCCAAAACCAACTCAAAGGCAGATCCAAACAATCATAACAATCAAACACACATAAAACATATTAAGCACCCATATTATGCATAAATTATCAAATCTCTTTATCACTAGATGCGTTCATACCTTTTATGCCCTCCATGCCAACAAACGGGTATATCATACAAGTTTCAATTTAACATATAATAACATGCAATCCCTATATCGCCATTACCCATGTATTCAACCACATGCAAGAGAAATACTAATCAACATGCCTAAATAGCACCACACAGCAGTCAAGGGCCAGGCCCCATCAGTATCTCATGCTCCCTATTCATCAAACACATATCAACAATCATATCTCACTCAAATCATTTAAGCACCTCATCATGCATACACAATTACCAAACCCCGAGTTGAGCTTGTCTCCCGCGGCGAATGTACATATCCAGCTAGTCTTCAAGACCCATAAACCTAGGACGCTCTGATACCAAGTTGTAACGCCCTGGATAGCCAAGACCATTACACTGTGTGTTTATAAGGTGCCAGACTTGCTAATCAAATCATTTAAGTAAAATCGTGTTACTGAAACAGTGGAGGAACTAGGGTTAAAAGTGTTTTGGTCTCAAAAGTTATATTTTCATTGCTAAGCATTGTTTATCTACATGGGATCCCAAAAAACAACAGTCTAAAAGCCATTAACAAAAGTTACAAAGTTTAAATACATTGACTGGCCATACTAAGGCAAAAACGAGCAGTTAGGTAGTCCTTGTCCTGGTCCACTCCTCGATCGTGGTGATCGAACAGCTAGCTATGTACATTTCACCTTGGAGCTCTCCACCTCGGGCTTGGTCCAGCCTGCCCTTGCCTTAACCTGCACCACGTAGCACCCGTGAGCCAAGGCCCAGCAAGAAAGCATGATAACATAGTCAGATCAGCAACACTTAACAAATATTTCACAATGCCCAACCGAGAATTCAACATTTCACACATTTATCCAATCAGCAATAACAGTTGTCATTCAGACAGTCAATTAACTATATTCATAGCACAATATTCACGTTCATAACCAATAGATTGTCATACCCATCAAATAACATTCAGGGTTGGCGCCCTTAGTCGCACCCTCTATTTAGCACACTGTCTTCGGCTCAATAGGGCCGCCCCCAGTGTAATACTCACTGACTCTGGCCAGCTTAACCAAGCTCAGTGATAAATAAGCTGCCTCAGCTCCCAGTGGCCGAGCTGCGCCTCAATGCGCAAATATTGATTCCGACACCCTTAGGCCGGTAATCGCATGTCCCATGGCGTAATAACACCATCTCACGACATGATATACAAATGTTGGGAACACTTAGTCCCATCGTGACCACATGGTTAATCACACTCACATAACAATACATACCAACATAGGGAACACTTAGTCCCAACCTAACCACATACTCAGGTGCAGCTTTCTTACCTTTCAATTCATTGGTTTCCGATGCCACGTAGCCACAAGCACGGTCCTCTACCCCGAGCCTCTCCAAATTCCTAATCAAAACACAAATATAATATTCTTTGTCATTAACCAATCCAAGACTACTTTCCCGGTACCTAATCCACACTCTCGGAACCCCCAAAACCTTAGAATAACACCCCGGAGGCATCCCCCGAACCCCCAGAGCAAAGACCAAAAATTGCAAAATTTAACTCCCTGAAATTTGCCTTGTGCCGCGGCACCACATTCCTTGTGCCGCGGCACCCACCTCCAGAGACCCCTAGGCCGCGGCAAGCAAAAGCCGTGCCGCGGCACACCATCGCAGACCCAGATTTCTGGGTTTCCCTTCGCGTTTTTCCCAAGCCTAACTCACTCCAAATCATCCCAACTTCATACCCAAGCCCCAAAACCTATTTGAAACCCCACATAGACCAACCAACAACTTATAAACACTATAACCCAACTCATCTACACATTTATCCACATAATTCACACCTAAATTCAAACTCTAACACTTAAACTGAAAGTTAAGAAAGCACAAACCAGTCCCCTAATTCCTTAAACCATAACAGCCATGAAATTGCAAATACACTTAATACCCTTACCTTTATCAGAAATTCGACTTGAGCTCCCTCCAATCCAAGCTTGAGCTAAGTTCCACCTTAACAAACCAGCTGAATCCCACACAAGAAAAACCATGGCTATTTCTCAATTCCTTTCAAAAACCAAATTCAAAACTTAACAAAACAGGGATCAATCCCTTACCTCAGTATAAACCTTGATATATGCTTGATTCCACCTCCTTAAGCCCTTCTCTAGCCTCAAGGAACTCAGCTCAGTTCCTCTCCCACCTTGCCTCTTAGATTCTTGATTCTCCCTTTCCTTCTTGATCTTTCTAGCCTTCCAAGACTTAACTTCAGCTTTACTTAGCATAATAAATCGTACATATCTTTTTCCCTCAGCCAAAGACTCTATATTACTGCCAAAAGACCTTTTTAACCTTCCTCAAATATCCTTTTCTAACTAAGCCTCAAGGGTACACTTATCTTTTCACCAGCTTTGCAATTCTACCACTTTCCCCATAAAACTTGTTACTCTCTATAGTTACTAATAGTTACACAGGTTACCAAATTACCAGTTACCACTATCTAGCTTTCTAGGACCGTCTCGGCACGTGCATCACACTAGTATCACGGCACCCACGTGGTACGATTCACACATCATAATTATCACATAGTATAATTCACATAGTCATATAACCTGCTTAAAATCATAATCATGCATCTTAATCATAATCATCACACATAATTCTCATCATGCCCTCCCGGCACACTAATCAAGGCCCTTAAGCCTTATTAGTGAATTTGGGTCGTTACACCATGATTATGAGATCGTGGGTCTTCTTGTTGTTTCTCTAGATCGTGGTGGATAATGCACGATAGAATCCTTTGGGAAGATGTTAAGTCTCTATTGGTATGTGAGACTTAAGTGCTAGGCCCGACAACCCGAGCTTGGGTGCTAGGCCTGTGACCTTCTGGGTGTTGGACCTGTTGATCCTCTGGGTGCTAGGCCTGTGACCTTCTGCTTGAACGAGAGTGAGTATTTCTCAGTGAACTGTATTTGGGGGTTTGAGCCGACCACCCTATGAAGAATAGGGTGGGCCGACCACCCAGGTGGTTCTTGAGCATGTCAGGCCGACCACCCTAGTGGTTGGGGTCAGGCCGACCATCCCTAGGGATCCTTGGGCAGACTGGGGTCGACCACCCCTGGGGTAGGGGTCAAGCCGACAACTCTCTTGGACACACTGGGGTCGACCACCCTTGGGGTAGAGGTTAGGTCAATCACCCTTAGGGCTTATGGGCCTGCTTAGCTTGACCACCCCAAGGGGTAGGGGTTAGGCCGACCACCCCTAGGGGGTTTAGGCTTGGTCGACTTCCCCATAGGTCCTGGACTATCTTTTTTGCCCGTCGGTCTTTTCTCAATACTTTGTCGTTTTTTCCCTAATTTGTGATGTCTCGTGTCGCATTCTCATTCGCCACATCATCCTCGTATTTTTTAGGTATAACTTATATAATTTATTTAAAAAAATAAACTAAATTATGTAAATATATATTTATAAAAATTATGTATTTATCAAAACTTTTAAAAGTAATTTTTTTTATTTCTAAAATTTTCATATTATTAACTTTTGTATTTATAATAATTTTTATATTAAAATTTAAATTAGTAATGATATAAAGAATAATATAGTTAAATTAACATATTTATAAAATTAGTATTACTTAAAAACGAGTTGTTTTATTGATTGGTTAAATATTGTAAAATAATTTTAAAATTTCTATAAATTTATTACTATTTAGTTGTAATTTTTTTTATTATTTTGTATTTATTAATTTATTATATTATAAAATATATATGCTTGCAATATTAATTTTTTTACATATATATATTTATAAAAATGCAATTAACAAAATATAATTTAAAAAACAAACTAATTTATGTAAATTTATTTATGAAATATATATTAATATTTTAATGTTTGTATTATGTGATCAATAATTTTATTTTTATTAAATTATGTTAACATTTAATTATTAATTATTTGATAAATTAAAAGAAAACCCTATATTCTCTATCTCAGCCCCGATCTCTTCCTTTCTTTTTTTCTCTCTCTCTCTCTCCAACTGCTGGCTTCCCTCTCTCTCATTCTATTTCCCTCTCTGTCTTGCAGTGGGCTAAAGGAGGCTACGGAGCTTGCAGTGCGAGGTGGGATAGGGAGGCTAGCGACGCAAGGTGGGATGGGGAGTTGGTTTCATGTGTTGGCAAAGCTGGGTTCAACGATGGAGTTTAAACTTCGTTCAATCAGGTTGAAGCTGGGTTCAACGATGGGGTTGGTTTCTCAGACCTAATGCACATTAGACGTTCAAGAAAATGCCTCAAACAACTAGACAATGTTTGGTCTTGGCATGAAAGTAAATTATTTCACTCTCTGGTTGGCTATAATTAATGTTATTTTTAAATGCAGGGGAAAACCTTTGTAATTGAATTTGAAGAGTAAGTATATGATACTTTCATACATTATTGAGGTATGTGTGTTTTATATGAATTGTGTATTTGATTTAGAATTCTCAAAATTCTTTGTAAATGTTTTCTTGAGTCAATTTCAAGTAATTCATATTTTTGTGTTTGAATATGTTTCTTTTAGTAGTTCTTGATATTGATACATAACTTTGCTACTTGTAAGAGCTGCTCTTAATGTTAAAGCTAAGCATTGAATTTGAAGCTTTTTGAGGTACTAACTACCCTGCTGCTATTCTGTTATCACGATTGGGGACAAAAATGAAAGCAAGGTAATCCTAGTGATGACTGAGTGATTATAATGCATTTATATAGTAGATACAAGAGGTGCACAAGATACATATCAAAATATAAATAAATGCTATATAAAAAATGACACATAAAAATAAATATGCAGCAAACCTTATGGCATTTATGTGATTTTCCATAATGTCAGATTAGTTATTTCCATATTTAAAATATGTAAGCTCACTTAGTTTGTTTAATAGCCAAACATTCTCTCTGAACTTTTTCGTCAACACAACTGTAATAGAATTTGAAGAACAAGATAACAAACTTAACTATCACATCATACAATATTCAGGATCGTGTTTTAGCAAAAAAATTGGTAATTATGTATACAAGTTTCTCAAAGGCATTTGAACAAACATATTATGTGCAAACAAATAAAGAAAGAAAGAATTTTAAAAAAGAACCCCACGACCACCATGCTCACCTTCGAACCCCATGCCACCAACCCATCGTTGAGCCCCACCGACGACACCTCTGCCGAGTTACGCCGTCCTTGCCGAGACCCATGGAAGACCTCTCTGCCTAGCACAAGTTATGTAAAAAGGAGAGTAAAACTCAAGACAATAAAAAAAAAACCTAGCTACAAAGTATAATCAAGACATAAATTAGAAAGTGAAACAGAGATTGCACCTTCCTTGAACCCAAGTTCCAACCCGCCTCAATGCCTCTACCATGAAACCTAGTTCGAGACCATCGTGAAGTCGAGCTCCCTGCTGTGAATCACAACCCATCGTGAAGCCCATCCCCAACACGTCCGTGAATCATAGCAAATCACCCTAGTTGTTGTCGAGAGAGGAAGCGGGAAAGTGAGAGAGAGTGTGCGGCTGAGAGAAAGAGGAGCCGTGAGGTGAAGGTTTGAGAGGGAAAAATAGGGTTATCCCAAAATGATGGGATTAGGCCCTTTTTAATTTGAGATGTTTACATAAATATGGGAAAAATATATATAATTTCTAAATTTATGGGAAAAAAAAATAATTGTACAAAATATGGTAAGTTTTGGAAAAAATGTTTAAAATATGGTAAATAAATTACCATAAACTTAATTATCTTATTTTCTCTTCTCTCCTCACGATCTCTCTCTCTTCATCTCATTTCTTTCTTTCTCCTCCTCCATTTCTTCCTCATTTCTTATTTTCTTTCTCACGATCTTCCTCAGATTTCTTCCGGCGATACTACCTCTGCCGCTGCCTCCAACGACGACAAACTGGTTTTTCTTCTTCTTCTTCTTCTTCTTCTTCTTCTTCTTCTTCTTTCTTTCTTTCTTTCTTCTTTTTCTTCTTCTTCTTTCTTTCTTCTTATTCTTCTTCTTCTTCTTCTTCTTCTTCTTCTTATTCGGTCTTTCTTATTCTTCTTTTTCTTTCTTCAAATCTAGTTTTATTCTTTTTCTTCTTTTTCACATCTGATTTTGAACTTCATATTTTATTTTTCTGGGTTTTTTTTTCCTAAATCTGTTTAAGTAACCAGGTACTTGACTTCATATTTGATTTTTCTGGGTTTTTTTTCTTTCTAAATCTGTTTAAGTAACCAGGTACTTTACTTCATATTTGATTTGATTTAAGAAATGTACTTAAGAAAAGTTGACTGCTATTATTTAATGTAGACTAGGGTAGTATAAGAAGCTAGGTAGTTGAATATTTTAGAGTACTTTTAACATATGAAAACTTAGGTTAGTTGATTAGTAATGATCCTTCCAAATCATCCCAGTCTGGTTATGGGGGAACACCAATGCCCTTTTTTGGAGAAACCAAGGTAAGTCTTTTTTTTTTTGGTTGTTGCCTTTCAATCTGTTTTGAGTGTGTTTTGTGGGAAGTGGAAGTAAGAAAAATGATTGATTAGTAGATGGATTTTGAGGGTAGAATTTTTGTTTGGTATGACTATTTGAGGGAAGAGATGAGTTAAGTAGATGAAATTTAATTCCTTATTTTAGCAAATTGTTAGTTTAGATATTGAGAATAATTTAGGTGATCAATGCTCACCGGAAGTCTACTTTGAATTACATATACATATTTACCTTTAACATCGTATCGTAAAAATAATTACCTAGGGTAGTATGATAATTTTCTGTCAAAACTTTCTTCTTTACTCTCTCCCTCCTACTAAACAGGGGAGGGGATTTTGATATTATGTGATTCCACTCATACCAAAGATAACACGAGAAGAGAGTGCTCTTTTTCCTCACCCATTTTTACTCTTTTCCTACCTCCTACCAAACAGAGTCAAATAATATATGTTGCTATTCCTAACAGAAACGTGCAACTCTACTGTGATAGTGTTGATATTAAACATTTTTATATTTGAAAACATACTTGTGTTTTTTTGGCACCTGGGATTATAGATAACTTTCTCGCACTGCTTTTTTCCACGAGAATCTGAAATTCTGAAAACTACATAAAGATGTTTGGTTGAAAAGGGAAAAAGTTGTCAAAAGGTTCTTCCCTGTGATGTTTAGATCAATTGGATATAGGTTTAGCAGCCAAACGTTCATCAAATAAGGTTCTAACATAAATATTTATGTGTTTATTAATTATTTAAAGAAATAGAACTAGAACGTTTGCTCAAAAATGTATCGATAGGTTTACAAAATTTATTCAGAATACAAGTACATGAAATAAAAAAACAAGCAAACAAAACTTTTGATTTTTCTGGGTTTTTTTTTTCCAAATCTGTTTAAGTAACCAGGTACCATGACACCTGATTCATTTTATTCATATCTGATTTTTTTTAGACCTATGAGTAACCAGTTACGATAATGATTAATTTAGATTCTTTTGTTTAGATTTGATTTTGTTTTTACACTTGACTAAATAACCAGGTACCATAGCAATTGATTTTTTTTTTAGATTTGATTTTTTTTCAAACCTCGCTGTAACCAGTTACGATTATGATTAGTTTAGATTTTCTATTTGAATCTTATTTTTTTCCAAGTCTGGCTAAGTAATCATTTACCAATGCAACTGTCTCTGTTTTTTTTTCCAGACCTAGTTGTAACCAGTTACTTTCAAGATCAATTTAGTTTATTTTTTTCATATCATTTTTTTTTCTTCCAAATCTCACTGAGTAACCAGTTACAATTCAGTTGATATTTTGATAATGGTACATTACTTAAAAAAATAAAAATTATTTTTATAGTTGTAACCAGTTACTACAACACCTCTTAAATAATAAAACTGATTTTTATAGTTGTAACTGGTTACCACACATCATTAAAAAAATAGACAGTGGCATACGATTATTATCACAAAAAAAAATCAAATTTTTTTTGATAGGGGTAATCAGTTACTGTGGATAAAATATTGATTAAAGAAGATAAAAAATGGAAAAAAAGAAGAAGAAGAAATGAGAATAAAAAGTATGGTGATGACTGTCTTAGTTTTTTCTTTCAAATAATAATGTAAAAAGATATTTTATCAAAAATAAATGATACAAATTAACACAAATAGATTAAAATTATTAAAATAATCTCAAAATATAAATGATACTTGCTTGATGATGATTGATTTCTTTTCTTCTTTGGAGGAGCAGTGGTGGAAACAATTGAGGAAGTGAGAGTAGCAGTGGATGAATTAGGCTGTTGTAATATGCAATGCAAACACTTTCTAATATATCTCCAGGAAAATAAGATGAAGATGATGAAGAAGAAGAAGAAAAAGAAAAAGAAGACAGAGAAGATAAGATCAATCCAAATTATATGAAGACACATCCATATGAATTTGAAAACCCAGCAACAACTTTCAAACAACTAAGAAAAAAAAAAAAAATCAAAGCATATGAAGAGAAAAGAGAAATGGATATATAAATAGATAAATATAGAGAGACAATAAGAATCCGGAAAATCAACAAAAGAGAAAAGAACAAAAAAAATAATACTACCAATAATAATATAAGAATAATCAATACAATCGTTTTCTTTTGAATATGTCTTAGCTTTTTCTTTCAAATAATCATATAAAAAAATATTTTATCAAATATAAATTATAAAAATTAACACAAATAGATTAAAATTATTAAAATAATTTCAAAATATATCAAAAATAGGTACTAAAAAAGAATAAAAGATAAAATATGGTATACAAATAAAGTTTTACAAATATATGGGAAAAAAATCCCATAAAAATGTAAACAAAAAAAATATGCCATAAAAAACTTTTAAAAAAAAACTGCCATATTTTTCAAAGTTTATAAAAAAATATCATATTTTGTGTAATTTCTTCTTTTAATTTGGGCAGTTTTTTTAATCCTAATTTTTTTGTTTTTAATTTATAAAATATAAAATAATAAAAAAATTACACCTAATAAATTTATAGAAATTTTAAAATTATTTTATAATATTTAACCAATCAATAAAATAATTCGTTTTAAATTAATACTAATTTTATAAATATGATAAAGAATAATATAATTATATTAAATTTAAATATATTATTCTTTATATCATAACTAATTTAAATTTTAATTTAAAAATTAATAATATTACAAAGTTAGAAAGAAAAAAAAATATAGTTTTAAATGTTTTTAATTAATACATAATTTGTATAAATATATACACATAATTTAGATTATTTTTAAAATTAAATTATTCATTAATTATATTTTTAGATTTTTATATTTGAAATTCGGGGACATTTTATAACTGTCAGTATTGAGTTTTTATTAACTGTCGGCGTTGGGGTCAATAACGACAATTTTTAACTGTCGGCATTGGTCTCAAATTAACTGTCGGCATTAGGGTCAGCAACAACAGTTTTTAACTGTCGGCATTGGTCTCAAGTTAACTGTCACGCGTTAGGGTTAATAGCGATAATCAAAAGCAATAGTGACAATTATTCATTGTCGACTTTAGTTTCTATGCCTACAATTTTTAACTGTCGGTATAGAGTCGTGTTAAGCAATTATGACACCCAACAGAGTTGACTGTCATGGTTGGGTGTCGGAAAATTTTAATTTTGTAATAATGATACTTGCATGTCTTATCAATGCCCCACTAAATCTATTTTTAAGTAATATTTTGATAATTATTAAGCAGATAAATGACGTTTTTATAAAGTAGTTCGCCTCCTCTCACCAACTTTTTGCAGAGCGTAGAACATATCTTATCTTGAATAAGTAGTGTTTGAAATATATGATTACATTCTACTATGTCACGATTATTAATCTTTTATTTTTTTTTTTGTAAAATGAAAACACTGAACGTTTTTATGAGATTAAATGAACGAGTCTGACAACTTCATTTTTCTCTTTATTTTTTTATGCTATACTATTTTTATTATATTAATTTTCTATTCTAGTCATTTGCTAAAAGTCAACTCTACATGTTATCCGTTTGCATACAGCCATAGAAATGCTTAATTAAATGAGTCTAAGTTTACTTTTTCTTCTTTACTTTTCGTCGATTACTTTTTCTATATATACATTAATTTTTTTTTAGGTAAACTCTCCATGGTCACCAGTTTATATGCAACCGTGCATGTGCATGTCATGTCTCATACACATCATTTAACACAGGGTGATCAACAACAGAATACATTATCATAACCACACCAATAAGAATCTACCAAATAAATAAATAATCATGTCAAATGCTTCCAATAGCGACTAAGCAGTTCAAACACGGATCTTGATTATTTCATGGTATAATAATCTCCCATGCTGGGACGACTTTTCTTTTCATCTTACAATCCAATTAGACAAAATTGATACGATTAATAGTAACAATAGTAAATATTTATTTCTGAATACACACGAAACACAAATCTATCATTAAAAAAATTACAAAACAACGTAATAAATATTATAATATTGTTTAGTAACACTTAAAAAAGTAGTTTTTTATTTAATTAATTAAAAATTTGATAATTAAATATAAAATGTGTTTGGTAATTATATTTTTATTTATTATTTTTATAAATTTTAATTAAAATTTTAAAAATAGAATTTTTTTTTCACTTTTAAAATCTTTTTAAATAATTTTTATTTTTTATTTCTTTTATTTCTTCTCTTTTTCAAATCAACACATCATATTGTTAAACAAAAAATAAAAATAAAAGTTATCAAACGCGTTTATTATTTTTTATTTTTAAAAACAAAAAACAAAAATAGTTACCAAACATATTTTTATTTTTTTAAAAATAAATAAACAAAAATAAAATAATATTTCTATTTTTGTTTTTAAAAAATTTAAAAACAAAAATTTTACCAAACAACCCTAATATAAAGCTAAATTAGGTTAATGAAATGTTTATAATTTTTTATACGCATTCCAATTATGTAATTAGCTTCATTGGAATATGTTTCTGGTTTAATATTTTTAAAAGATTGGGAAAAAATTTACCTTAGGTTTTCTTGGTTATGTACTTTTAAAATCCAGTTTTGTCACCAAGAACCCACAAAAGCTCATTCCATTAGCTATTTGGGAACTTTGTCCCCATTCAAGATAACTATGACGCAAGTTCCTTGGCAGTTTGCTACAATGCAAAAAATCTCCCAGTCTTTTCCTATTCCACGATACGTGCAAGATGATTATATTGTACGACTAAGACACATGTTTGATGAAAGTCAACAACAAAAGACAAAAAATGGAAAGTGTTACATTATTTATAATATAATGTTTACATTAAATAAATGTCACAAAGTATGTCACACATTGTAACATAATATATATATATGTATGAGAATTACATTTTTGGATAACGTGAATATCCAAATGTGTAATATATTTGGGGTTAAAAAAACAGTTACAAGTTTGTAACTTCCAAATATTACCCAATAATGTGTAGATTTGATGTTACACATTTTGATTTGAATTTGTTAAAGTCATTGATTAACGCCCAAAATGTTTATCCACTAAGCAGTGGTTGTAGTGTAGATGGGCAGTCAATTCCACAAGGAGGTAACTAAGAACAAAAGTATTAGTAGAAAAATAAACACAAAAGATTAGTACAAAGTGATGGAAATTGAGATTTGGGATTTTTTTGTTGTCTTTTTGATGAAATGATAAAATGAGACAAGTGAAATAAAAATAAGATGTAATCAAGAGTTGAAGAGTAGAAATGTTTAAAGAATCATCCACATACTTATTTATTAGTTACTTAGTTACTTGATTTACAAAACTACACAAGTAAATAGTTCACATCTCAACATTTACTTGGAAAATCTAACATTAAAGTCAATATTCTTTTCTAACAAAAGTCCATTTGAGTTATAAAGCTCTTTACTTTAGGAGCACATTGTTAATCTTATGAAAAATCTAAAAACGACAAAATACCCAAGGTCAATAATATAATAGAAGATTAGACATAAAATTATGTATCAATATTACTTTTATTAATTAGAAACACAGAGAACAAACATGATTAATCCTATATATTATTAACACAAGTAAAGAAAAAAGGTAACAAAATAAAGAAGAGATTGAAAGAACATAAACAACTCAAATAAATTATATTAAGAACAAAGTAAATTAAAGTAGCAAAATAACATCATTATCATATGGAATCATTCCTAACATTCCTAGGAAGATTAGGTCATTATGCTAATCATTCTCACAAAATTATAAGAAGAAAGTATGAGCAGAAAGTGAGTATAAATTTTGTTATAGTATCTTTTCCTCTCCAAATTACATATCGAAACTAAGAAAATAAGCTCCTATTTATAGAATCTTAGAAGGGGTTAAAATACAAATGAACTAAATTTGGCGTTTACAAAATAAAACTAAAATATTAATAATAAAATCTAATATAAAAATCAAAATTATTATAAATATTAGTGTTAGTGTTATGATTATTATTAGATTGTAGAATAATGCATGTAGGTGCCTAGGAGGCTTGGAGTGCTGAAAGTGTCTCATACGGAGACCGAGGCACGCACAAAAGGAGTTGTAACAGCTAGCGCATCAGGCCGCTGGCCAATGGTGGCGCGCCAGCTGGCGCGCATGTAGGATGAAGGGAGGGTGGCAGGCACGTCCTGGTCGGGCAGCGAGGTAGGTCGCATGGGTCTGGGTTGGGTGTTGTTGAGCTCAGGAGGGGCTAGCAGTGTTGGATTGTTGGGCTTGGGGCAAATGGGCCTGGGCTACTTTACTTCAAAAATGTCATTTACTTCATTTCTTTTTCAGATTTCAAATCTTTCTTTCTTTCTTTTTTAATTATTCATGCTCACATGTACTCTAATTCCAGAAAAATAAACACAAATTAAATTAAAAATATTATTTTCAATCATGAAATATATTACAATATATTAATGAAAATATTAATTAAAACTTAAGTTATTTTAAACTTTAAGACTAATAAAATGAATTTTTTGAGCACTAATCACAACCCCTAACCAGCTTATTGCTAGTCCCTACCAATTCAAGCGAAAAATAAAATTATCAAGTTGAATAATCGAGTCAAGCAAAACTATCTAAACATTTTTAAAGTGTCAGTACAAAGTTAGGGATTACTATCAATACTACTTCAGTTGCAATTTCAAAGGCGTGTGTGTGTGCACCAAACCATATTCATTTTTATCGCAAGTCATAACGCAAATAGTAATGAAAAATCTCAAAAGTATAAATGTCTCAACCCCAAATTCCTCACGGGCATTGAAAGAGCTTCAATGGGATGGATAACACTCTTGGAGTTGGAAATGTAGCAGTTAACGCTCAAATGAGAGAAGATAAACTTTTTGTGACAAACAATTTGAACAAGTATTGATCACAAAATAGGCAAATCAACTTATTGGAATTCAAATGACAAATAGCCTTTGGGATTTATATGAGAAAACTCATAGAATAAAATGACAACTTACTAGAAATGATAAATTAGAAAAGGAAACTAATAGTAATAATAATTCTTTTTTATTTTTATGAATACAATTACACAAAACAAAAAATAATAATAATAGAAAGATTTTTTTTTATAAAATTATAAAATAATAAAGGAAAGTGTTGCTCTTGTTCTTCATTTTCTTTTTTTCTTTTTTTTTTCATCATTTTTTTTTGCACTGTGTTTTTCTTTTTCTTTTCCTTTTATTTATTTATTTTTTTTATTATTTTTTTTTTTACAAGAGGCAACACAAAAACAAAAGAAAAATATAAATAAAATAAATAGAACACAAATTTAAAATTTATTACAAAGACTCATTCTTATATGAAAAGCATCCCTCTAGTAAAATGTCATGTTTTAAATTCAAAAGATGTGACTTTACCAACTCAAATGATCAATAAAAGTTCAAAAAGTTGTTTTCTCAACTCTCACAACTCACCAAGAAATGAAAAACTTTAAACTTGAAAATTTTCTCAACTATTTGTGTTAACAACCAATTTACCACATGTTTGGAAAGTGCACAAAAGAACTATAGAAATCACTTCTTATTAGCTAAACATAGTAAAAACTGAATCAAACCAACAAGTTGTACTCATGCTCGGATAATTTTAAAAAAATCTGACTTAAGAATTCATCAAGACAATAAGATTCTCCAAATGAATGCTCACCACCCCTAATAAAAAATCAGACAATGTCCTCAATGTCAAAATGAATACTCAATGAAAAAGATAGGGAAAGAGGACACCTGGATGATGACAATTTCCATGAGGCAAGAGGTTAAATAACCTGATAACGATACTCCAAAAACAAACAAAATACAAGAACAAAAAAACACATAAAATGAAATACAGAAAAATAAAAAAAAAAATAAAAAAATAAAGGAAAAAACAAACAAACCATCAACAATTCAGAGTGGATAAATTGGGTCCTTAAGAATGACCTCTTCAACGTGACACACTCTCTCAATGTAATGCTCCAGTCATTGGCCATTGACTCAAAAATTTGTCCCAACGGTTGGGTCTACGCCCTCAACAAAATCATTTGGAAGTATTTACTTCACTAAAAATAGACATGTCCATCACGATCTTAGTTTACCGGTTTGCATGTGTAAATGAGAATCATACAAATGCACTTTATGATTTGGCTCAAAGTGTTTTCGCAGCACCTGTTTATCACGAGTGATTTTCAACTTCGGTTTATAGATCCTGGAATTGTCATATGCGTCGTTTCTCAACTGCTAAATTTTAGACAATCGGAGTTTGTGATTGATACCAGCGACATTAAGATCAAAGTTGAGGGCTTTGATAGCCCAATAAGCTTTATGCTCGAGCTCGACAGGTAAATGACAGGCTTTTCCAAAGACAAGTCAATAGGGAGACATCCCAAGATGGGATTTGAAAGCAATGAAATATGCCCAAAGAGCGTCTAAAATATGTGTTGACCAATCTTTGCGGTCGGGATTTACCATATTTTCCAAAATGTGTTTTATTTCCATATTGGCTAACTCAGCTTGCCCATTAGTCTGTGGATGATAGAAATTTGCAAATTTATGAAATACACCGTACTTACGCATAAGAGCCTCAAAAGATCTGTTGCAAAAATGAATGCCTTGATCACTGATGACAGGGCGAGGAGTACCGAACCTTGATAACACATTTTCTTTCAAAAATTTGACAACTATAGAGTTATCATTTGTTCGATAGGGTACGCCCTCGACTCATTTGGAAACATAATCCACAACTAGAAGAGTGTAAAGGTAGCCAAAAGAAGGTGGAAATGGTCCCATAAATTCTATCCCCCAAAAATCAAATATTTTGATAATAATAATTTGGTTCAAGGGCATCCTGTGCCGACAGGACAAGGAACCTAACTTTTGGCACCATATACAAGAACAACAGAAGCCATTGGTGTCTTTAACACAAAGTGGGCCAGTAAAGACTGCATTGCAAGATTTTTGCAGTTGTTTTCTTCACAAAAAGTGACCACCACATGCATCGTTGTGGCAAAAATTCAGCACAGTAGACACCTCATCGTCGTGGATGCATTTTCGCATGATTTGGTTGGGGCAATACTTGAATAAGTATGGGTCATCCCAAAATAAATTTTGCACCTCTACCAGAAATTTGAGTTTGTTTTTTGAACTCCATTCGGATGGGAGTTCACCGGCCACTAAGTAGTTGAAAATATGAAAGTACCATGGTAAATTAGTAACTGACAACAATTGTTCATCCGGGAAATCATCATAAATAGTTGGGCAATCAACGAGATAATTGAATTCAAGTCGGGACAAGTGATCTGCAATGATGTTGTTAACTCCTTTCTTGTCCTTGATTGTGATATCAAATTATTACAAAAGAAGGATCGATGGTATTAATCGTGCCTTAGCATCATTTT
The DNA here is from genome assembly GCF_963169125.1 of Humulus lupulus. Taxonomy (NCBI): domain Eukaryota; kingdom Viridiplantae; phylum Streptophyta; class Magnoliopsida; order Rosales; family Cannabaceae; genus Humulus; species Humulus lupulus. The sequence goes on from NC_084793.1 coordinate 104,466,616, forward strand.
TGGAAAGGAGATATTTTAAGGCGGAGTAATCCATGAAGATCATAATAGGTGATCCATTCAAATAAGATCGGAATTCGTCAAGGGAAAAGACGACGACAAGCAAATATTTTTCAGTAGTAGAATTATTTATTTGAGCACTATTTAGAGTTCGACTTGCATAATAGACAACAAAGGGTTTTCCCTTCCCTTCATTGTAAGCGTTCAGAATGATTCTTCACACTTAGGTGTCCACTCAAAAGTAACATCATTGGCTAGGAATGACCTAACGTCTTTGACACCAGCATGACCAAGGAATGACCTAACGTCTTTGACAGTCTTAGGAGTAGGCAAGTTGGAGATAAGGTCGACTTTTGATTGATCAACCTAATTCCTCTTTCAGAAACAATGTGGCCTAAGACTATGCCAAAAGATACCATGAAGTGACATTTCTCCCAATTGAGCACAAATCCTTTCTCAATACATCGTTTTAAATCAATGATGAAGAAGACATGTGTCAAAGGAATTTCTAAAAACGGTTAGGTCATCCATGAATACTTCAATTGATTTTTCAATCATGTCATTAAAGAAGCTCATCATGAATCTTTGGAATGTAGCTGGTGCATTACACAAGCCAAATGGCATACGCAGGAAAGCAAAAGTGCCAAAGGGACAAGTGAAAATGGTCTTAACTTGATCCTCTAATGCAATCTCAATTTGATTATAGCCAGAATAGCCATCAATAAAGCAATAGAATGGATGACCAACTACATGCTCAAGGGTTTGACCTATGAATGGGAGTGGAAAATGATTTTTGCAGGAGGAGATATTTAATTTTCTATAATCAATGCACATGCACCACCCTATCACAGTTTTTGTGGGGAGAAGGACCCCTTTTTCGTTTTGGACCATAGTGACACCCGATTTCTTGGGCACGACTTGAGTTGGACTAACCCATTTGCTATCAGCTATTGGGTAAATAATACCAGCGGCTAGCAATGTCAAAACTACATTTTTACAACTTCTTTCATTGTGGGGTTCAGTCTCCTTTGAGGGTCTCTCCGAGAGATAGCCTCGTCCTCCAGATTGATTCTATGGGAGACAATTAAAGGGCTAATACCTTTGACATTAGCAAGTGTCCAACCTATCGCAGATTTATGCGATCGCAATAGCTCAAGTAACTACAATTCTTGAGAATTTTGAAGGATGGACGAGATGATTATTGGAAAAGTTTCACCGTCTCCCAAAAAGACATGTTTCAGACCCTCGGGTAGTTAGGTCAATTGAACAATTGGAATCTCTTCAGCTGAAGTTTTTGGCTGTGCTCTCTCACAAGGTAGCTCATCAAAGCGAGGTTGTCAAAACTTAGTCCCTCAATTGTGTGAGTCTATGTGATTTCATATTTCAATAGTAGACTCCATAGAACCGGTACTTTCATTGTCAGACAAAAGGAGGAGTTCATCAAGATTATCGATGTTGCGTCGCAATTGAACCTCCTCGAGAATTAAAGTGTCAATCATGAATGTTCGATAACATTCATCATCTTCTCAGGGTTGTTTCCCGATATGGAAGATATTGACTTCAAGAGTCATATTTCCAAATGAAATTTTCATTAGACCATTCCTACAATTTATAAGAGCATTGGCAGTAGCAAGGAAAGGACTTCCAAGGGTAATAGAAATTTTTTATTCCATATTAACCACGAATTGAGTATCAAGAACAAGGAAATCCACCGGGTAAAGAATTTTTCAATTTGAACTAAAACATCCTGAACAATACCCCTAGGCTTTTTGGTGGAGCGGTCAGGAAGGTGTAGCACAATAGATGTCGACTTCATTTGTCCAAGATCGAGTTGCGAGTACACAAAATAAGGCATGAGATTTACACTCACACCAAGATCAAGTAAAGCTTGCCTGACTTCATGAGTCCCAATTTGGCAGGAAATTGTGGGACAACCAGGATCTTTGTATTTTGGCGGTGTCTTTTGTTCAATCACTACACTCACTTGCTCAGTCAAGAAAGTAGTCTTCTTGACATGGTGCTTCCTTTTTGCAGTGCATAGATCCTTGATGATTTTGGCATAAGCCGACAGTTGTTTTATGATGTGAAGCAAAGAAAGATTAATCTTCACTTGTGTCAAGTGCTTAAGGATTTTAACTCGGATTTCAGGAATTTTCCCAACAGATCTAAGAGCATGGGGAAATGGTACTCTCGGAGAAGCATTGAATGGTGCATTCACAGGAATATCATTTGGAGTGCTTGAAGTAGTGGTCTTAATGGAAGGATCTTCTAAAGTTTTACCACTTCTAGTTTTGATGGCATTGACCTCCTTAACATTTTGATCGTTGGAGTTGGAGGATTGGGCCATGTGTTGCCTTTGTGGATTGAATAGAGGCTACGAAGGACTTTTTCCTTTTTCAAAAATAGCCAAGGATCCAGTGAGTTTTGAAAATTGACTTTTCATTTCCTTGATTTCTTCCATCATTTGATGATTTAGTTTGGATTGTTCCTCTATGAATGCATGAAGGGTATTCTACAAAGAATTCCTTTGTGGAAGAGCATCGTATTGATGCACAGAATACGCCTTGGTGGTTGAGCTTGATGCACATTTCTCCATTGGTTTCCAGATGATTGAGCTTGGTTGGAATCTATCCAACTAAAATTTGGGTGTTTCTCCAACCAGGGTTATACGTATGGGACAATGGCTTGTTATACACCCCTAAGGTATTGCATTGCTCCTCATTAAACCCTCTCATTTCATTAAAAGCTAAGCAATCCTTAGCTAAATGCTTGGTCCCTCCACAAACAAAGCAAGGTTCTTGTGGTTCCGCTTGAGCAAGCATGTGCGATTTTTTGCCATTTTTTGTCATTAAGACCTCAAACTACTTTTTCAAAGCATCCAGTTGGGCCTTAACACTATCCCCTTCTTGAATTTGATAGATCCTAGATGGTTTATGTTAGTTGGTGCTATCAGTAGCACTTGGACCAGTCCAGGTGTGAGGTTTTTTTGCGGTTTCGTCGAGATATTCAAGAGCATCGTTTGGCTCTTTTCGAGGAATTCACCATTGCATAGAATTTCTACAAACTGCCACTCACGACATGTGAGGCCTTCATAGAAGTAACTGACATAACCCTAGTTCTCATAACCATGGTGCGGGCACAGATTAAACAGATCCTTGAATCTTTCTTAAACTTGATAGAACGTTTCATTGTCCTTTTGGGAAAATGTGGAAATCTGTCATTTTAGACTATTGGTCTTATGGCCAGGGAAGTGTTTCAGAAAGAAAGATTTGGTCATTTTCTCCCATGTTCCAATAGAACTAGGTCTCAAAAAGTATAACTAGCTTTTGGCTTTGTCCTTCAAGGATTAAGGGTAGAACTTTAGTCGCACAAAATCGACATTTTTGACTCGGTTATAGAACATGGCTACAACCTCCTCAAAGTCTCTAATATGCACATATGGACTTTCGTTTTCCATTCCATAAAATGTGGGCAAGAGTTGAATCATGCCAAACTTAATGTCTAACATAGGCAAATTAGGAGGAAATATATTGCATGAAGGCGTGGAAGTGCGGGTATGATGGTGGTAGTCATTGAGAGTTCTTGGTTGGATTTCATCATTGTGAGCCATTGCGAATGGATTATTATCAACTAAAGTATGTGGATAAGCAAGAATGGTGGAAGGAGTGGTGGATGAATTTGAAGAAGTTTCACTAGAAGTTTCGTGATGATTCATCCACTCTCGGAAATGAGAATTAAATTTATTTTATGTTTTTATTTTTTTTATTTTCTTTTTATTGATTTTCTTTTTTTGTTAAACTTGTTCCTAGGTAGATTTGGAGGTTTTGAGGGGAACCCCAATGCCTTACTAGAACTCCCCGAGGTTACTGAGTAAGTATGGTGGATCACAAGTTAAACATTATCGACCAAATAACCTTTAAGAAAAGTAAAATTGCTTATTTTGACATAACAAGCTTGGTTTTCTCATAGAAATAAGTGCAAAATGTAATAGTGCCAAGGTATATGCTCAAAATGTTCCCAGGTCGATTGGAAAGGTTGCGAAGGTACCGCTTTAGACCCACACTTGCCTAGACAGAACTCCTTGAGGTTGCCAGGTAAGTGTGAGGGGTAACGCTATCGCAAACCTTATTTAACAACAAATATTTCTAGGCAGAACAATATCGATTTTAACCATTTATAATATTACACAATTGTTATCAATACTAATAATTTTATAATTGAAATTTTATGCAATTTAAATTTTTTTTTCGAGGAAGAACTAAATTTTTAAGGAAAGTTAAGGCAAAGAAAAATAAAAGCCTAAACTAAGAAACCTAAAGCAACAAAATTATCACAATATATCAACATAAAAATAAAGTAAAGAGAAGAAGAAAACTGCTCAACAATATTTGTTGACCCTCGATTTAGTCAACTGACACGGAGTCAAATGCTTGATGTGATGTAAAGTGTGGAAATAGATCTAATGGGAAAAACAATATACGACACACAAAGTTATAGTGGTTCGGCCCCAAGAACTGGTAATGACCTACGTCCACTTAAGCTATTATTGATATCAGTTCCCAAAGGAGTGATCAAAGAACTAGGGTTCTCTGAGTTTCACAGACTTGAGAAAGATGAATAATATAATCGTAAGATAATCGCTCTAATTCTCTTGTAAAGCGTAAACTTAAATCAGCCAAAATTCCCTTCCTTGAGCTATTTCTCTTTATTTATAGGCTCAAGGAGGGTTACACGAATTAGTTACAAATATTCTTTCCTAAATAATCGGATCATCATGGATCATGGGAGATAATCTCGGATATGATCACAATTGTACAAAATTATCTCTAAATATATGGAGTAGACGACCAGGCAGTCATATATAATCTTCAAATGTTTCGTTAGGGGAATCTCACTGGTCGATGGTCGAACATACCCTCTGCCAGGTGTCAGCCACGTGCTAAAAATGTCTGCCACGTCACCCTTGCCTGTTTTTTGGATAACAATATTAATCAAGGAAAAATAATTTTTTTTTGAAGTAAATATAAAATAACAAGCTTAATTTTTTTTACAAATATTTATTAAACTTACAAAATTAAAAAATAAATTAATAGAGAGAAATGAAATTGGAGTTAACTTAAAAGAAAAAAATATATAAGTTATATAATTTTTTCATATAACCGAAAAGAAAGAAAAATAATAAATATATATGTATATATATATATTTTTTTTTTTTTACGTTTTTCTCTTTCTCTTTTTGTTTTTGTTTTTTATATATATGAATGTTTTTATATATATAATTATTTGTTTTATCGAAAGAAAAAAAATCAAATATATAACCAAGCTCTTTTTTTTTAACAATATTCAAATTAATTAAAAATTTGCAAATTAAATAAAATAAATTAATTAAAATAAACATAAGATGTAATCAAGAGTAGAAATGTTTCAAGAATCATTGATATGTTTGTTTAGTTACTTAGTTACTTGATTTATAAAACTATACAAGTAAATAGTTCACATCCACTCAGTTACTTGGAAAATCTAACAATAAAGTTCATATTCTTTTATAACAAAAGTCCATTTGAGTTATAAGGTTCTTTACTTTAGGAGTACAATGCTAATCTTATGAAAAATCTAAAAATGACAAAATATCCAATGACAATAATGTAATAGAAGATTAAACATAAAATTATGTATCAATATTACTTTTACTAATTAGAAACACGTAGAAAGAGCATGACTAATCCTATTTATTATTAGTACAAGTAAATAAACAAAAACATAATAAAGTTGAGATTGAAAGAATATGAACAACTCAAATGCATTATCTTAAGAGCATAGTAAATCTTAGTAGCAAAATAACATCACTAGCATATGAAATCATCCCTAACCTTCCTATTAAGATTAGACCATTATGCTAATCATTCTCACAAAATTCTAAGAAGAAAGTGAGTAGAAATTTTGTTATAGTTTCTTTTTCTCTCCAAATTACATATCAAAACTAAGAAAAAAAGCTCCTATTTATAGAGTCTTAAAGGAGTTAAAATAAAAATCGGTAAATACTATTTTGGACCCTGTGTTTTGCAAAAGTTACTGATCAAAGTTAAAATAACTTGTATGGTCTCCATTATTAGTTAACACCGATGTTTAATGGAATGGGCCTCAAGGCGCCTTTGTTTGCATCCTCATAAGGAAGGTTTTTGAATGTGTTATTATTCAAGGATAACTTCATTAGTGAATAGGATTGAATTTCTTATTTCATGTTTGACTGATCCTAAGGCACACTCTTGAGTTAAGTCATTAATCTAAAATAATGGGTTACACTCACAAATGTTAAGTAGGCTTTCGAGCGGACTAGTTATTCTTGACCAAACTAGTGGTTGATCATAAGCCAAAAGTGTGGCATCCCGTGTTTTGAACATCCGTTAGTAGCCGATTGGAGTCAGTGAAGAACTATGTGAAATATTATTTTGATAAATGATATTATATGAATTTGTGATGATAAGTGAATTTTATAGCTGCTGTAATGATCCAGTAAAGGATCCAGCTTTATGCAAAGAAAGATTAGTCTCAAACCAAGGAACAAACCCTAATGAAAGAAAAATCTCGGATTAAATAAAATAGGAAATATGATAGCATAAACATATTTCTTGTGTCTTGTAACTGAGAATTTATAGTTGAGCCAATAAGTTTAAGAAAAATTGATTGAGGTTCGAAATCCAATAAACCTGGCTTAAGAATGAGAATTTCTTGCTCGGGATTCTAAGGGCATTTTGGTCAATTTGATAAATTTACGAAAATTATGTGAGATGTGATAAATTTATTTTTGGGTCACATTTAATTTAATTATTTAAGGTTGGAGATATTTAAAAACTATAGGTTAAAAGTTAAGGAAAAATTAGAGTACAAAATTCCCAAAGGGCCCTTGGATCCCTTAAATGTGAGGTCAAATAAATAAGGGCATGAAAGTAATTTCTAAGGGTAGAGAGAGAGAGAGAGAGAGGAGTGGGCACCAAGGCTAGGTCCTAGGGCTCTCAAGAGCTAGAACACATACCCCGAAGAGAATAGGAAGAGTCTTACCCATTCACAAGCTAAGGGTGTAATCATTGTTTTGTTTTTTTCTCAAAACAATTTTCCCTACCATTTTCCCCAAAACTAAGGCACCTTCTTCCCCTTCCCTTTTCATTTTTTTTTCTCTAACTCTGAAAAACAAAAATTAGAGGCTCTCTCACTCTTTCTTATTTCATTCCTCTCTCAAGGAGAGACTCCATTGAAGCAAGTGTTCAACCCTAAGCAAATTGAATTCAAGGTAAGTGAAATCCTCTCTAGTGATTCATTATTCTCCTTCTTATTCAAACCCAAAACCCTAGGGTTCCTTGTTCATGGATATGATCTAAAAGCCATTCATGACCTTTTTCTTGTGTTCTAGGGTTCAAGAGAAGCCTTACTAGTTGGATCTCCAAGTTGAGCACCATTGGGATCAAATAAAGCAAGGTAAGAGGTTTTTGTGAGCTTGCATGTTCTTGTCCCTCATCTAAGTATCTTTCTACCCTAATCCTTTTCTTAAAATCAGCATGTGGGACTTGGGGCTCGGTTTTGAGACTTTAGAGTACCAAAGGAAGGTTTTGAAGAGCTAAGGAACACATCTCCATGCTAGGGCTTTGAAAGGTAGAATCTATGGTGGAATTTTGTATGTTTTGTGGTGATTCTTGTAGATCTGATTGTATAGAGTGTTTCAATAGTTTTTTAGCTTATTTTATGCTTAAGGTTGAGATTTTATGTGTGGTAAGATGATTTTCATGCATGCATGTGGCTAGGGTTATGCTAGACGTGCTTATTGATGTTAGGTTGTGTAAAAACGCATGCTGCCAAAATTTCGTGGTCTGGCTTCCAACGGGTCAAATCGCACTCTGCCTTTGTTTGTGAAAAATATTTGTGTAGTTGCATAGTTCTTTTTGAGTACTTGGTGATAGGCTTTGAAAAATCATAAAAAAGGTATTTTTAAACCCAAATTATGAATGCTTTGGCATTTTGATGTAAATCTGGAAAATTTCTGGCCAGCATGCACAGCCCAGATTGTTTTGACTTTTAAACATGTATAAAGGTCACTGAAATTTTTTAGAGGAAATTTTTTTAAGGTATAAAAGATATTATTTTGCAAAATTTTCCCTAGAATCTGGAAACAAAACTTCTAGGTAGCAAGCACTGCCCAGATTGTTTTAAACAATTTGATAAGTTTTTTTTTTCCAAAAATTATGAAATTTTGAAGAAAGCTAATATAGACATGTATAAAGATCCTTGTAAAATTTTAGAAAGAACTGGTCTACGGTGTAAGAGAAGTGATTTTTCAAATTTACCTAAAAATCTAGGAAAAACATCTAGCCAGCAGGCACTGCATAGATTGCTTTACAAATTTGAATGAATTTTTCCATCCCAAAAATTATGAAAGTTTGAGGGGAATTAGTTAAGATATGTATAAAGACTTCTATAAATTTTTCGTAAAAAATGTGTCACGGTTTAAGAGAAATAAGTTTTCTAATTTTGATGTAAAAAAGGAAGGGTAGTAATTTCGAACCTTAACGAAAAATGATTTTCGGGAGGTTAGTTCTCTTAACCTAAAATAAGTTTTGACGTGAGGCTTTCACCTAGTTCCTGTCCTTATGACACAGAACATGTGAATGATATTTTAAGGGTTTTTTTCTCAAAACTAAACTTAAGGCAAAAGTTTAAAAAGGAGATTTTACCCCTTAAATTAAATAGAAGAAGTAAAGTTTTGGAAATGAGAAGAAATAATTCTTTGTAAAGATAACTAAGGATTTGGAGACTTAACCAATTCCAAACCAGCTTGAGTTAATTTAAAAGTTGATTTTACCACTTTTAAGTTAAGGGTCCAATTACCCTTCTTTTAAAAAATAACGTAAAAAGAGATCCTAGGTTATTGATAAAATGGTAAGAAATGGAGTTGGGTTTTTGTAGAATCTTTAAGAGAACAGGATAACATTGTCATATATTATTTGTAAAGGGTCAAAAAGCGGTATTTTGGTAAATAATAGAAAACGGTAAACTTTTGTGAGAGGACAACAAGTTGCTATATTTCTAAGATAGGAGTTGAGTAGAACTCCTTTTTCAAAAAACTAGAATACTAGTTATCTGATAAGAGAGTTCTCTAGTTACTGAATATTAAGATGCATGACACGGAGAACATGTTACGGTGAGGCCAATTTTCTCATGTTACTATAAAGACTGAAATGAAATTCGGCCTTATACACTATAAGGTTTATAAGAGGCTATAGTATAGATTCTCTAAGAGAACGTTATTGCATGCAGCTATCATAGAATATTAACTATAAGAGTATGTCATATTTTAATCCGAGTACACTATATTAATTACAGTAACCGCGAAAGGGAAAACGAATAGTGGTGTTAAAGATCTTGCTGGAAGCTAAGGACTCCAAGTAAGTTATCCTTTCTCTTTCTTGGCTACAACATGAATATACTAGTGTGTGATTGTAGTAGTAGATTACAATAGTTTTGTTTGGGTCAATAAGACCAGGCTATGCTTAATGCCTACTCTTGCAATGTCTTGGCATTCTGCGACTAAATGGTAAGTAGGTTCGGGTTGGAACCAGAACCCTAACGTAAAATAGTCCGGGTTGGAGCCAGGACATGGTAAGTATATAGTCTGAGTTGGAGCCAAGACATGGTATGTATATAGTTTGGGTTGAAGCCATGACAATGGTAATATAGTCCAGGTTGGAGCCATGTCAATGGTAATGCAGTCCGGGTTGGAGCCAAGACATGGTAAAAATATAGTCCGGGTTGGAGCCAGGACATAAATGCTGGAACCGGGTTTAGGCTCAGATCCCTAGTTGTTGTTTCATTGATTAGTTATGATATGTGTTGTATATCTCGAATGTTTTGGGATTTTCTAAGTGCAAGTTATTATGATATGTGTAACGTTGTTTGCTAGGTACAATCAAAGTATTTGATTCTGATTTGGCTATTGTTTGAGAATTGTAAGATAGGGTTGGGATTTATCCAATACCTTAATGATCGGAAATGAAAAATACCTTAGGGCAACCCGTTACTGGGTTTAGTATATTTGTGTGCATGGATATTCTTTCTAAGCGATTTCACTTACCTAGTTGTTTAATGTTGTAGGTAAGTGAAAAATCAAAGCGGAGTAGTGAAAGCCGGAGTCTGCTTGTGGATATGTACATGTGGCCCGACCTGGGGAGGTTTTTGATGGAACACCATTTTGAAAAGAAATGTTGGGAGCTTGTTATTTCTATTATGACATTTGTTTTGCTTTAACTCCGTAGAAGAGTAGTTGTAATTTTGTTTGCTAAACTAAAAGTGTGCGCACACGATCTTTTAAAAGTTTTTTTTATACAAATTTTTGGTACAATGAATTAAAAGTAATTTTTTTTTAAATTTTTGCATGATTTGGTATTGTATGTTTTGAGGGTCGTTACACAAAGAGAAAACACTTGATTTTAAGTTTTTACTTGTGGATTTGAGAAGTGTCTAAAAATTAATTGGTATTAGTCTGACCTACCCTAAGGCTGGTCCATTAATTTTCAAATTAATTTTTTGCAGAATTAGTAATGTTTGTTTTTTACATGTTATTTAAATTTCTTGCATTCATGCATCATTTTTACTATTCCAAAAACTTAGTGATATTCATCATATGTGCTAAATTCATTTTGTGATATTACTGATGTAGTAGGACATCTCAGCAAAGGAACTTTGTATAAAGTGGTTATACATGAACGGGACCCGATATGTTATTAATACTTATTAATACCATTTACTTTATAAGTATTAATTTAACATATCAATAAGATGATCATATACAAATTGATCTTAATTATGAAGTTATTATAAATTCCTATTTATGTCATATGAGTTATTAGATTCACTCATTATGGTTCGTCAAAATGATCGGGTTGAAAACTTTTCTTTTGAGAACTCATTGATGTAAATGGTTGGGGACATAATATATAGATATTGAATCTATACCATTCCGAGAGGAATTGAATACTGATTCTCTTAAGGGTTGGCTCTTCGAACGAAAAGGTTATTGAGCTCAAATTCTTAAATAAATTTATGAATTAACCTTCACAAGTAAAGTTAATGGTACATAAGAAAACAATATATAATTAAAGAGGTTAAACGGTGATAAATTCATACTTTTATTATGAATCATTAATAAATGATTGAATTGTATGTAGTGATTAAATCGATGGATACCTTTTATACTTAAAAATACTCAATAAATATATGTCTATAATTACAAAAGTGCAGTCTCATATTTCTAGTGGAATAATATTGAGATTAATAAATTAAGGTTATTATTTTTAAGAGTTTTAATTAATAATCTAAATTTACTAAAATTTGAAATTATAAGTCCATAGGTCCTCGAGATGGCTCTATCAACACAATTCAAGGTAAGAGTTGAAATCGGGAAAAATCAAGAAAATGACATATTTGGAAGATTTTTGTTCTTCAAGGTCAAATATGTAATTAAGACAAATTATTTAATTAATATAAAAAATTTTGAAATTGGTATTTTAATTAAAAAGGAATATTCGAAATTATATTATTAAATTAATTTGCAATTTCAAAAATTACTTTAAATAATTATAATGATTAATTAGTTTTATTTATTTAAATAATGTGAAAATAAATTTCTGATAATTTAAATTGGATTTGAATTTGAAACGATATTTATGTTGGGGTTTTATGCCTTAATTAAAACTCAATTTATTTGTAATCTCATTTTATTGTTAATAGAATAATAGAAATCATTTTTTGACTTGGTCAATCACTTTGCTCACATGTTTCATTTTCTTGATTATTTTTTTAATATAAACTTCTATTAAATCCCGAGCATATAGCTAATTGTATTTATAGTGACGTAATCACAGTGGAATATAAATATGATTATATGTTCAAAATAAGTTAGTCTTAAGATTAGTCAGTGCACAAGATTTACATTGACTTGCCAATCTACAATATGATCTACTTACACATTGCAAAGTTATGTTCTTTCCAGAACATTAGCAAAGTAGATAAGATCATATGTATTTGTTACTGTTATCCAATAAATTAGCATTTGTGACGTGGCGAATAATCTCTTGACACGTGGCTGACACCTGGAGCGCCTGCTAGAGTATCGACCAGGAGGCACACCAGAAGCAGGACAGACCTGTCTTTACCACGACCAGACTGGTCGGTGGTTCCGCTGGCAAAACAACATTTATAGAAAGATCTTATGTATCCCGAATTTATTTCATGCAATCTTCTGAATATCCCATGATTCAGGGGATAATATCTGTAACAATATTGGGCAACCCTCCATGAGCCTATAAAAAGCAAGAGATGGCTCATGGGAAGGGACTTTTGGGGCCCATAAATCATAGAGATTATAGAAATTATCTGTAAAACTTGTATTGTTTATGAGGAGTGTTGAAACTCATTGAACCCAAGTTCTCTGATCACACTTTTGATCCCATATCAATATCATTCTAAGTGGACGTAGTTGGCTAAATCGTGGGTCAACATTCTGGTGCTTTCATTGAGAGGACGACTCATCGTTGTTGATAAGACTAATGGCGAAAGCAGGGAAGAAAGCTGCTCAGACCGCTACCGCTGCACCGTCGAATCCGCCACATCCTCCTCCCCCTGCAAGCATGGCGGAAGATGAGCCACAGCTAGATTTTGAAGAGGAGGAAATGGACGATGCGACTTTGAGGAGCACCTTGGGCACGTTGCAGGAAGAGTTGGCTAGTCTAAGAGCCAATCAAGAGACTGCCGCGGAAGCTATGGCAAGGCAGCAGCAGGAACTTGATCGTCAGCGGGCGGAGTTAAGCGAGAGACAAGCGGAGGTGGATCGCCGCCAGACTGAGGCCATGGCAGCCCTTGAAGCGGCCTTGCTGTTGGCCAGAAATCAGGCCGCACCTGCCTCGCAGCCTAATCAACCTGAAACTGGGCCACCCCAAGGAGGCCCCAATCCTAGCCCACCGGTCCATCCTTCAAGTCCACAAAGGCCTGAACAGCCCCAGATGCCTCATGACGATGTTCCACTGGACCCTGAGGCAGATCCTCCATCCCACGATGCTCGAGGTAATCCCCCGCAACAAAGGTAGAATAGGGCCGAGCGACAGCCTTGTAGTCCTAGACGCCGCGAGAATGATGGGCCACACCAAGCGAACAGGGGTCACCGCCCTCCTGGTAACAGGAGAGACTCGGAGTTGGGCTCTGCGGTCCGTGAATCCCAGCGGCATGATAATGCACGGGGACATCGCGACCAGCGCAGGCCACCCTCTAACGATCAGGGTGTTTCTGCCAGAGACGGGAATAGGGGGAACAACCAGTCTTACCACAGCCAGTCAAAGTTCAAAGATGGCCACGGCTACAACGAGGATGACTCAGGCAAGGACAATGCTGATGGGAGGAACGGAAATAGAGGCAAGAGCAGGAGCCAAATACCTCAAGATGATCAACCAAATAGACACGATGCTGGGGGGCAACCCAGGCAAAATAATGTCTTCAACCGGCTCGGAGGTAGCGAGCAACGGAGAAGAGAGGAAGATCTAAGAGACATACTCAATGATCGTCGAGAGAAGCATGGTGAGAACATCCCCCCAGCAGCAGAGACTGTAGCTATTCCTACCGTGTTGCAAGCCCAGATAGACGCACTAAATCAGGCTGTGCAATAGCTGGTCGGAGGAAGGACCTCTTACATCGACCACGATAGAAGAAAAGGCACTCCATTTATCCAAAGAATAGCCAACGCAGAGACTCCCAGCAAGTTCAAGATGCCTACGCTCCCGAACTTTGATGGATACGGGGATCCCGTCTCGCATGTGAATAAGTTTGAAATCCAGATGGACATTCAGAAGGTGTCCGAAGATGCTCGGTGCAGGATCTTCCCTGCAACACTTTCTGAAGCCGCACAGGAATGGTTCTTTAAGTTCCCACCTGGAAGCATAGTTTCCTGGGAAATGTTCGTAAGGGAGTTCTACGGACAGTTCTACGCAGGTCGTGTCCACCCGACCGAAGCAAACCAACTGGTCGAGATCCGCCAGCAGGATGGAGAATCACTGAAGGATTACATCCAGCGCTTTATGCGAGCGGCAGCCGGAGCAAAGACAGTCGGGGACGAAGGAAAAATGATGGCTATAACCACGGGAGTGAGGCGCCGTTTGCCCCTATGGAAAAGTCTTCGTAAGGATGGGGTTAAGACCACCCAGGAGTTCTTAGACCGAGCTGATCGGTATATCAAGCTCGAAGAAGCCATTGCCGATGATGGAAAACCCTCAAATAAGGTTAAGAAGGCTGCCGAACCCGCCAAAGTCGCCAATGGCACCAAACCAAATGGCAACGGCAAGGGCAACGGAAACGGCAACGGTAATGGCAAGAATGGTGGGAAACGGCCACACAATGAGCCTTCCACCTCCGACAATAAACGAGCCAAGAGTAATCGTTATGAACCTAGGTTCACTAACTACACTGCTCTCGTTGAGTCTCGAGGAGAGGTTTACCAGGCCACAAGCTCTAGTGTGCCCTACAAGAAACCTGGGCCCATTCGAAAAGACATTTCAAAAAGAGACAATACCAAATTCTGTCGTTATCATAACGACTATGGACATGACACTAATGAATGCAACCAGCTAAAAGATGAAATCGAGTTCCTCATTAGACAAGGACACTTGAGAAGGTACGTACGGGCCTCGAGAACTTCCCAACGAGAAGCTCCAGGTGGCAACGAGCAGACGTCCACACGCCAACGCTCGCCACCATTACAGCCTGCCCCCGTAGCCGGAACACTTTTAACCATCTGTGGAGGCCCGCACCTTGCAGGGAATAGCGAAAAGGCTAGAGAACGATATGCTCGAACTCTACGCCACGACCAAGACATCGAAATGATGACAGTAGAGGACCGAGCACCGAAAAAGGCCCGCTCAGAGGAGTGCGGGATAACCTTCTCTGAGGGCGATGCCCAACACGTCCGGTTCCCACATTCCGATCCGCTGGTCGTGGATATCCAAATGGCCAATATGATGGTAAAAAGAATACTGGTCGATACAGGAAGTTCAGTAAACATCTTGTATAAATCAACGCTGGAACGCATGAAGCTGTCCGTGAAGGACTTGGAGCCCTGCAATCAAACCATATACGGCTTCTCTGGAGAAGGACTCGCTCCAGACGGAATGATCAAACTCCCAGTGACAACGGGTACAGCGCCTGCCTCAAGGACATTACTCGCCACTTTTGTAGTGGTCGATTGTCCTTCAGCGTATAACGCCGTTATTGGAAGACCCATACTGGTTGAACTGAGGGCCATCATCTCCATGTGGCATCTAGCCATGAAATTCCCAACGGACGCAGGGGTAGGATGCGTTTTGGGAAACCAAAAGGAAGCCAGGGAGTGCTATAACGCCTCGATCACAAAAGCAAAAAGTGGAGCATCGAGGAGCGCTACCCCAGAACGATTGCGGACGACGGAAGACAGACAAACCCAATCAGGTGGAAAAGTCACCAAATAGGGTGTTGCCCAAAGTGAGGATATAGATTTGGATCCTCGCTTTGGGGATTTTGAAGAAAATGTTGGACCCGTCGAGGACCTGGAGGAGGTCCAGCTCGATGAAAAAGACCCGACCCGAATCGTAAGGGTTGGGAAGAATTTAGAACCCACTGCAAATCAGGCGCTGGTGGAATTCTTGCAAGAGAACCAGGAAGTTTTCGCCTGGTCACATAAAGACATGGTTGGAATAGATCCTGCAGTGATCAGCCATGTCCTAAACATAAACAAAATCTTTCCACCGGTGCAACAGAAAAGAAGGCTGCTCGATAAAGACAGATCAAGAGCCTTGAAAGAGGAAGTCGAAAGACTTAAAGAAAATGGGTTCATCAGGGTGGCGTTTTATCCATCATGGGTCTCCAATCCGGTGCTGGTCCCCAAGCCTAACGGCAAATGGCGGACCTGTGTGGATTTTACAGACCTCAATAAGGCATGCCCAAAAGACTGCTTCCCACTCCCGAGGATCGACCAGCTAGTCGATGCAACTGCTGGGCATGAGACCCTTTTGATCATGGATGCGTATTCAGGCTACAATCAGATCAGCATGCATCCCCCTGATGAGGATCATACCAGCTTTCGGACCGATACAGGCTTATATTGCTACAAAGTAATGCCCTTTGGACTGAAAAACGCAGGTGCAACTTACCAACGATTGGTCAACCACATGTTCAAGGAGCTGATCGGAGTAAGCATGGAGGTATATGTGGATGACATGCTGGTAAAGTCCAAGAAGGCGGAAGGACATGTGAAGGATTTGCAAAGGTGCTTTGATGTGTTAAACAAGTACCATATGAAATTGAATCCCCTCAAATGTTCCTTTGGAATCGGGTCAGGAAAGTTTTTAGGATTTATAGTAAATTCAAGGGGCATCGAGGCCAACCCCGACAAGATAAAAGCCCTGATCGATATGAAGTCGCCAGAAAAGATCAAGGATGTGCAAAGCCTGACCGGAAGGATAGCTGCCCTTAGTAGATTCATCTCAAAATCAACTGACAAGTGCGTTCCATTCTTCAATCTACTTAGGGGAAATAAGAAGTTTGAATGGACGGAAGACTGCGAGCAAGCATTCCAGACAATAAAGGCTCATATGTCGCAACCTCCCATCCTATCAAAACCAATCGAAGGGGAGATTTTGTATATTTATCTGGCGATTACCGAAGTTGCTGCTAGTGCGGTACTGATACGGGAAGAAGAAGGCGTGCAGAAAGCTGTTTACTACGTCAGCAAAAGGCTTATCGGTGTAGAATTAAAATATCCACCGATCGAAAGATTAGCATATTGCCTAATTCTAGCCTCCCGAAAGTTGCGACCGTACTTCCAAGCCCATCCTATCACGGTTCTGACCGACCAGCCCCTTCGGCAAGTCCTCCAAAAACCTGAGGCGGCTAGACGACTGTTAAAATGGGCGGTCGAATTGGGACAGTTCGACGTGACTTATTCACCGCGAGCAGCAATAAAAGGGCAAGCCTTAGCCGATTTTATTGCGGAGTTCACCGAACTCCCCAGCAACGAGTTGTGCGAAAAGCCTGAGGCGCCCATGCCTCAAGACAAGACTCCTTCGTGGAAGCTATTCACAGATGGATCATCTAATGAATCTCACGCTGGAGCGGGAGTGATATTGATAACGCCCGATGGGATCGATTTCACTGCGCAATCAGGTTTGACTTCGCAGCGTCAAACAATGAAGCGGAATACGAAGCACTCCTCGCTGGACTGAGAATGGCCAGGGATATGAACATAAAAGCGCTCGATATTTTCAGCGACTCTCAGCTGGTCGTAAATCAAGTCCTGGGAGAATATCAAGCGCGAGGGTTAAAAATGATGGCCTACCTTAACAAAACAAAAGATTTGCTAGCACAGTTTACAAAATACACCCTCCAGCAAATTCCGCGAGACCAAAATTTGAATGCAGACGCCTTGGCCAAACTTGCAAGTGCTAAAGATGCTGACACCTTGAACATAGTCCCAGTAGAGAGATTAAGTGAGCCAAGCATTGATGCGGCCGAAGCCAGCATGGAAATTCGAATAGAAGATACATGGATGGCGCCTTACCTGGAGTATCTGACAAATGGGACATTGCCAGCAGATAGAAACAAGGCCAGAACTCTGCAAAGACAAGCTGCTAGGTACATACTGCTCGACGGTGTTATGTACCGAAGAGGATATTCAATGCCACTGCTCAGGTGCATTACCTCAGAAAAAGCTAAGGAACTCATGAAAGAAGTACATGAGGGCTTCTGCGGAGATCACGCTGGGGGGTAGAGTTTGGCGAAAAAGATTCTCCGACAGGGCTAATTTTGGCCAACGATGAACGAGGATTCAATGGAGTACGTACGAAGGTGTGACAAATGTCAGAGGTTCTCCAAAATCCCACGAGCAGCTCCAAACGAGCTAAAGCAGATGCAGAGCCCGTGGCCTTTCGCAATATGGGGAATAGACTTAATTGGATCCCTGCCAACAGGAAAAGGAGGAGTAAAGTACGCAGTTGTGGCAGTTGATTACTTCACAAAATGGGTCGAAGCTGAACCACTCGCAACCATCACAACCAAGAAAGTTCTCGACTTTGTCATCAAGAACATTGTGTGCCGGTATGGTTTGCCCAGGAAAATAGTATCAGACAACGGAACCCAATTTGACAGCGACCTGTTCACTGATTTCTGCGAAAGGCATGGGGTAATCAAGAGCTTTTCTTCAGTCGCACACCCCCAAGAGAATGGGCAAGTCGAAGCTGTAAACAAAACCCTCAAGGACACCCTGAAGAAAAGACTTGAAGAAGCGAAAGGAGCATGGCCAGAACAACTACCGGAAGTCCTCTGGTCGTATAGAACATCTCATCGAACGGCCACAGGGCGTACCCCATTTTCCTTAGCTTATGGGTATGAGGCCATGTTACCTGTCGAGATAAATCCCCCCTCACATCGGCGTTTAACGTACGATGAAGAGCAAAACAGCCAACTAATGCTGGAGTCCTTAGACTCAATTGATGAGATACGAGAAAAATCTCAACTCCGAGTTGCTGCTTATCAACAAAAAGTCGCCCGATACTTTAACTCCAAAGTTAAAGAAAGAAGATTCAATGTCGGAGACTTAGTGTTACGACGAGTTTTCTTGAATACCTGCGACCCCACTGCTGGCGTGCTCGGACCTAACTGGGAAGGACCTTACCAGATTGAAGAAGTCCTTCACCCAGGCACCTACAAACTTGCACGCTTAAACGGAGATCTCGTTCCACGTTACTGGAATGGAGAACACCTGCGCAAGTATTACCAATAAACAGCCCTTCTTAAAGGACTGGCTTGTTCAAATTTTTCTATTAATTTTTACAAGTTTTGCAAAGAGGGTTAGCCACGGTGTATGGCTAACTTCTCGTATATGTAAGATTCTGTTTCAGAATCATTCGTAAAGACATGATTAGTCCATTTTTAATACGAAATTATAAGGGACTGTGCTCAGCCAGTCGTTCTTGCCAACCTTTGTGAATTTACATTTACAAGTATTTGTTCATTACGTGTGTTGTTTTGCTGTATTACAAGTATCATTTTTCCGCACGAACAGGAATGTTCGGACAGGCCATGGTCAAGGCAAGTGACCAAGGACCTAAAGCTCCTCGATCACTTGGGGGGCATATAAGGCACATCGATAGCAAAGCATACTCTCAAGGTATGTAAACACATGAACAAAATGAGTGAAAGCATGCTTCAAGTACTTAGAGTATTTTTTCAAAAATATATGTTTTGATAAATCATGCCAAAGTACTATGCTAAGTTCGGTCATACGGACAAACGTTATAATAAGTAAAAATATTATAGCACCAAGAGTTAAGCTTTTACACCACAAGCATTGCTGCTTGGATGTAATTGTTCAAACAAGAAGATTTACTGCCCGCGCAGCAAAGTTTAAAAAGAAACTATTGTTTTTACATTACGACCCGTGGGTCGCGTGTTAAAAAGAAGGAAAGATAGTTAAATAAATTAAGAGGCATGGGGGGCAGGAGGATCCTGGGCAACAACCTGGTCAGTCTCTTCCTCGATGGTTTCTTCGTCCAAACCAACGACGCTTGGGGTTGCAGGAATCGCGGCTCTTGCCTCCTCTTCAGCCAGTTGAGCAGCGCACCGAGCCAACTCCGCAACTCTGACTTCCTCTGAAAGGTAGCTAAAGTCAGCACCCTGATTATGTTTCCAGAAGTTATAGAAACATCGGAGTGTCGTTCTCTTGTACTTTTCCAGATTCTTGGAGTTGTCAAGCTCCGACTGCTGCACCTTGCCCTCGAGAGTGGCAATAGTCTCGTCCTTAGACTTGACTACCCCCTCCAGATGCTTGATTTCGCGGAGATGAGTTTTGTTGTACGACCGGTACTCTTCCCTCAGCTTAACCGCTGCATCTTTTGTAGCTTCAGCCGCGGACAGTTTGGTCACCGCTGCATCCCTCTCTCGGACCACTGCCTCCAACTCCTTAGCATGTCTGGCCTCAGCAGCTGAAAGCTCCTCAGCCGCCTTCACCTGATGTTTCTCGAGAGCTTTAGCCTCAATCTGCTCAAAGTAGGCCTGGGCTCGGGTGCGAGCAGTAATGGCAGAAAGTAAGGCCTGTAAACGAAAGAAAAAGAAGTCAAGACTTATCACGAGAACTGAAAAAAAAAGACTCGAGGAACAAAGAAATACTTACGCTGGAGATCTCGTTCAGAGCCCTGTTCAGGATCTGATTGACTGGTAGCTCTACAGCTTGGATCATGGCGGCCCCAACACGCTCACCTCTGCCAATGCGTTCAATACGATCCTTAGCGGATCGAATGGTATGGCTCACGAGCCTGGCCTCATGAGCCTCTTCGCGAGAAAGATGCTCCCTAGCAGGCGCAGGTGGAGGGTTGGACCGAGCAGGGGTGTTTTGCTGTTCAGAAGGAGCTGGAGGAGGGGTAGGAGTTCGCCCAGTTGGCGCAGGACTTTGCCCGGTTTGTGTGCCCTGAGGAATGTCTTCTGGTCGACTCTTCTTGGCTGAAGGGCCTCGACTGGTTTCACCAGTTCGTTTCTTTGACCTCCGTTGAAGTTGAGGGACTTCCTCTTCCTCTTCGGCCTGGTACATGTCAAAGATATTGGGAGTCGACATATCTACATGAAAATAAACACAAGAGGTTAGTAAGGGAAGAAAAAGGTGAAAGTAAGTAATACAACAGAAAGAAGATAATAAAGTGAATACCCGAGCTACAACTACTGGTCGCTACACTATTGACTGTATTAATCATATACTCATTTTCTGGCATGAAGAAGTTTGGCCCTAGATTTGGAGCATATGTAAAGTTTCCATCCCCGTCAAACATGTGACAGGGGATTGGCAGACCATTTAAAAGCGAAATAACGTTACCATTGTCATCAGAAGACTCTTCCAAGTCAACAACTGGTTCTTTGGCCTTTTCTTTCCCCTTGCCTTGGGGAGCAGAAGGCCTTTCTGCAGAAGGGCTACCCGTGGGTTCCCTGATCGTAACTCCTGTTGGCCTCCTCCTTGGAGAGGGCACAGGAGGTTGCTGCTTGGGAACCCCCCCGACAGTGGGTTCGTCCGTTTCGGACCCTCTATTTTCATGGCGAGGAGCCAGAAGGCCAGACGACCTCAAATTCTTTTCTAGTGTCAAGGTCTTGACACATTTGGTTGCGGCAGACATCTTGGCCAGAGTATCAGACCTCGACACCATGTCTGGTGCTGGGGTCGGGCGCAGCCAGGGGCCTGAAAAGCAGATCGAGTTTGAGAAATGACGAAAGGAAATACTATATGATAAAGTATCGACCAGGGCAAAGACAAATTTGTACCTCCTCTCGCGAAAGCCAAGTTGTCACTGGATATATCCGGAGTAAAGAAGTACTCCTTGTTGTAATGTCCCACGTTTGATATGTTGGTGGTGCCACTCAAAAACGTCCGGCCAGTTTTCTGATGGCAGAAGTGAAAAAAGCCCGTCCCGTTGTGTTGGGGATTGGACTTGAGGTCAAAGAGGTAGTTAACCTCATGAGGTGAAGGTTCTGGCCATTTGTTAAGTTTGTACAGGACGTAGAGTGCAGCCAACATCCTATATCCGTTGGGGGTTATTTGAAAGGGAGCGACGCCGAAATAATTGGCCACCCCCACAAAGAAAGGATGAAGAGGGAGATAAGCCCCCGCTTCAATATGATACCGAGACCAGGCGCTGTTTGCTCCTCCTGGACGGTTAGCCCTCTGCTCCGCAGTAGGGCGTGTAATGGTTACCCCCGTTAGGGGGTATTTTCTGAAGCAGTTCGCGACCATCCGAAGGGTCATCGAACTGGCTGGAGGAGTGTACCACTCGACATCAGGCGGATTGCGATGACGAGGACGAGCCCTAGTTTGGATATTGGGGTCAGGAATAAGATTCTCTCGACCGCTAGTCGAGGGAGCCCCCACCTGCGAATCAGGCTGGGCAGATGAAGAAGGGTTACTCTCAGATTCGGGCCTTTTCTTTCCAGAAGATTTTGAACGGGCCATTGAAGGAGAAGGGTGCGGTCTGGATGAGGCTCGTGAGAAAGGTATCTGGTGGATGCGATCGGCTGGTTGTTCTTCTCCCTCGAGCAGTTGGGCGAGGAGGTCGTCGTCGATGGGTCTCTCACCTCCCCACAAATCTGGCATCAAAATCTGCAAATAGAAGAATGGGGAGGCGAGGTCAGAGGAATCTAGGAGATTCTTAAAGTAGCGCTGGTCGAATATAAAAGCTAAGCCTTTATATAACAGCAGTCTAACTAAGTCTCTCTGTGCAAACAGTTTAAAAAACGGACCAAAAGGGTGAAAGTGAAAAGTTTTCCTGAAAAGCTTTTTCGACTCCCCTCACAACGGGAAGAAATTATTTCCAACTGGTTTAAAAAATCGAAATGCTACTTCGATCCTACGTCCTAAAAAGAACTAATCCTGAGTTTTAGACCTACTCAAAAGCCTACTTTGCCTACAAAAAACATCTTATCTACAGGCGTTCAAAAAATCAGAAACCAAGAGATTCAAAGAGTACACCGTTTAAAAGCATGCACCGCGAAAGGTTAGAAGCATGGAGTTTCAGAGTAACTTGCCAAGGAAAGTGGTCGTGAAGATGGAAGTGAGAGTTTCGGGAGTCAATGAGCCCACCGTCTGATCCTACAGCACAAAGGAAGGTTCGCCGGAGAGAGTAAAGCTCTGGTTTTTAGGGTTTTTCGACAAAGAGATGACGTGCGTAAAAAGGAAAGAAGTGCCTCAAGTAACCTTATGTAAGTTTGTCTTTGGTGTTCAAAAGGCGTGATCATTAGTTTTCCATTTTCGAAGTATGGGGAAGCGTAATGGCCGTCATAATTGTTTCTGGGAAACTGAAAAGCCTTGATTAGACAGGAGTGGTTTGCTTTTTTCAAGAACGCACGAAGGGCTCTGACACGTCAGGGGGGGTTACCGAAGGGTCGTTCGTTCAAAGTTTATTTACTGTTCGTGGTAAATAAACTTTGGGGGGCAAATGTTATCCAATAAATTAGCATTTGTGACGTGGCGAATAATCTCTTGACACGTGGCTGACACCTGGAGTGCCTGTGTCAATTTATTTGTAATCTCATTTTATTGTTAATAGAATAATAGAAATCATTTTTTTGACTTGGTCAATCACTTTGCTCACATGTTTCATTTTCTTGATTATTTTTTTAATATAAACTTCTATTAAATCCCGAGCATATAGCTAATTGTATTTATAGTGACGTAATCACAGTGGAATATAAATATGATTATATGTTCAAAATAAGTTAGTCCTAAGATTAGTCAGTGCACAAGATTTACATTGACTTGCCAATCTACGATATGATCTACTTACACATTGCAAAGTTATGTTCTTTCCAGAACATTAGCAAAGTAGATAAGATCATATGTATTTGTTACTGTTATCCAATAAATTAGCATTTGTGACGTGGCGAATAATCTCTTGACACGTGGCTGACACCTGGAGCGCCTGCTAGAGTATCGACCAGGAGACACACCAGAAGCAGGACAGACCTGTCTTTACCACGACCAGACTGGTCGGTGGTTCCGCTGGCAAAACAACATTTATAGAAAGATCTTATGTATCCCGAATTTATTTCATGCAATCTTCTGAATATCCCATGATTCAAGGGATAATATCTGTAACAATATTGGGCAACCCTCCATGAGCCTATAAAAAGCAAGAGATGGCTCATGGGAAGGGACTTTTGGGGCCCGGAAATCATAGAGATTATAGAAATTATCTGTAAAACTTGTATTGTTTATGAGGAGTGTTGAAACTCATTGAACCCAAGTTCTCTGATCACACTTTTGATCCCATATCAATATCATTCTAAGTGGACGTAGGTCATTACCAGACTCTGGGGCCGAACCACTATAAATTACTGTGTTTTCTTTACTTTTGTCATTACGTTATTATCTATATATATTCGTCTATATCATTCATATTTTGACTCCGTGTCAGTTGGCTAAATCGTGGGTCAACAGTTACGTTAGATAAGACCGATATTGACAATTAATAGTGTTATCCCCAAAATTTGAAAATAATGATGTGGCAATAGAAATGACAAGTGGCAAGGAATGGTTGGGTGACCTGGCTTAGGAGTAACCCAGTGCATCAATGAAGAGTTTTGACTGCTTGAGAAGTGTCATGACCGACCGGTCATGACCTTGCATCCGACCAGTCATGGCCTTGCTACCCAGGAATGACCTTGCATCCGACCAGCCATGACCTTGCTGCCCAGGAATGACCTTGCATCCGACCTGTCATGGCCTTGCTGCCAAGGAATGACCTTGCATCCGACCAGTCATGGCCTTGCTGCCCAGGAATGACCTTGCATCCGACGAGTCATGACCTTGCTGCCTAGGAATGACCTTGGTCGATCGGTCATGCACATGTCCGACCAGCTAAGTGCATGTCTGCCCAGCTAAGTGCATGACTGCCCAGCCAAGAGTGTGTCTGCCCAGTAAAGGTGTGGGCGACCAGACTGAAGGTGATATGGATCAACTAAATAGAGCATGACTACGTCAAGATTCCCAGAAACAGCTTCAATAAGAATCGGTCTTAGCATACGCGGCAATCTCTCATCCTTCCCACAAATTTGGTGTTCTGTTACATTTTGAATATTTTTGTAATTTAAATATAATAAGAATAATAAAATATCTCGATCCTAGGGGATATCAGATGTATGATCCTAAGCCTATAAATATATGGCTTATGGGATCAGAAGAGGACTTTTGGAAGTTTGAATTTTGATCTGAATTTTCTAGAGAGAGAGTACTTTTTCCTGAGAGAACTCTTGTATTCTGAGAATCTACACGGAAGAAACTCAGTTGACTCAGGCTCATCTGATCTTGAGTATAGATAAATAATCATATCTCTAAGTGGATTAGGCTATTACCAACATAATGGGGCTAACCACTATAAAAATTACGTGTTATTTACTTTCTGTTCAAAATTGTCTGTGTCGTTTAATTTCTCTTGAAGGCTTTATCGTTTTTTGACGTTCTCACGTCGTTGGCCAAAAACGCGGCCAACAAATAGGATAAGTAAACATATCGTTATTATCTATTCTAGTCATATCATATATTTGACCATAGGAAAATTTAATCTCAATTCTGAGGGGTTAGTACTCTAACTAAGTGTATTATTTGAGTTTTTGACTTGTTCGTTACTAGTATTGTAACGCCCTGGTTACCCCAGAACAGTTACGGTGAACAGTGAACCGGAAATTTGACTCGCTACCCGAGTCCTTTGAGTAAAAACGTGATGTAAGTGGTATTATCAGGTTAAGGTGAAAACCGGTTAAAAGGAAAGGATACATTTCATTAAGTAAAAAAACTGCTCATGAGCCTTTAAAATATTTACAAGCTGTTCACAATACAAAAGGGTCGCTACTGTTTCAAATATACAATTCCCGCCGGCCTAAGCGGCAAAAATAGGGCAAACCCCTAGTTCCTCTGAGAACTCCTTGACCGTGGCGGTCAAGCGGCCCAATATGTACACCACATCGCCCAAGCTCTCCACTCAGGGTTGGTTAAGCTTCTCCTTTCCTTTACCTGTACCACACAGCACCCATGAGCCAAGGCCCAACAAGAAAACACAATAAAGCATGACATAATATCAACAATGATCATAATAACCATTCGAGACCAACAGTCCAATACAGATGGGTGACAATAGCAAAAGTCACAAAGGTGGGTACAGCTCCCTCTAGCCATGTGACGATAGGGTCACCAGGGCTTAACTGACAAGTAGTTCTTTCATAAGTTTGATCAGGACAGGTGCATGGTGATTGGTCACCAACATAACCTTCCTCCCGACTCTAGAGTCGTAACTATGGACAACGTCCCCTAGCCATGTGAAAAACAGTCACCGGGGTCATATACCTTGGCTAAGTACATCTGGTCTTAGACCAGGCAAGCACCTATAAGTTCTTCGACCTTGGGTCGGTCCCGCATTAATTCCATGGAGCTATTCAATGCGTGATCATCGACTTTAGAGTCGGTCCCTGACTAGTCAGTGCCATAGACAGGTAATCAGCGTTCACTAGCATTTAATATGCAATCCTTGTCCACAAATATCAACCAACATGCTTCAATAGCAAACCATGCATGTCATATACCTATACAGGGTGCAACTGTGTTCATACACTGTTTTCTTACCTCTGGTTCGAGTGAAAGTTATTATAAGAACGATCCCTGAGAACGATCAATCTTTTAGCTCCTTAGCGGTTACCTAGTCACAACCAAAGATAACCTCCATTAATGAGAATCCACATAAATAGGGTCTTAACCTAAGCACCACTCTCGGGACCTTGAAACATGCCCACACGGTGAGTAGATTCGATCCCGGGCCTTAAGGATTGAAACCCCAAGTCAAAAACCCTTAAAAACACTCAAAACGGGACTTAGAAGGAATAGGGTAGCGCTACATCGCTCAACCCCTAGCGCCCCAGCGCTATACTCAGAACCACCCAAATGCCAAAAAGCCTCCTGAGGAGCGCTGTAGCGCCCTAAGGTGGGCGCTATAGCGCTACCTCCAGACCCAAACTCCCCTGAACCGACCTTCTTCAACTCCTTCGATTCTAACTCGATTTCCAAGCTTCCAAATCCTATTCTTGATGCCAAATGAACCCAAAAACCATCCTAACACACCCCAAACATATCAAGCATGGGAACCCTATCCAAAACTCCAAACAAAACCAAGAATTCACCCTAGAAATCTCAGCTGCAAAACAGAACCAGAACAAGGCAAACCAGAGAAATCCATGGTTAGAAACTTACCCAAAGTTCAGCTTATGACGCTCTTCAATGATAGAACACACTCCCAAACTCCCAAGGCTTGCTTCCTAAGCTTGAATCCTCAAGATTGGTTCAAAAACCACAAAGAAAGGTGAAGAGAAGAAAGTACAGGAGAACTCTTAGACATACTCTGTTTTCCCACTATCTTCTTCAGCTATCAAAGGATATATCTATCCTAGGGGTGAAATGTCCATTTTACCCCTAGGTCAACTAATAGTTTCTAAAGTCTCCCAAGGGCATATTTGGTACTTCCCTCCTATCTCGTTAATCATAATTAACGCTCTCCAATTCTCGCTATTCTCAATAATCTCAAACACCAATAATTCACAACCCATTACCCTTTAATACCTGGTAACGCTCTAATCATTAAAATCACCCCGAGACTCAATCCAAGCCCCGACACTTACACCTGTTGTGACTAAACCGCTAATCAATATTCTAAGATCGTCTCATGTCGAATAGCTCGAACAAACCCACATTATAATGTGGTCTCAACACATACCATCGACATGCGTACAATTATACAATTATGCTCTCAATGAGCCAAATGACCAAAACACCCCTATAAACAAATGTGGACTCACATGCATGCACTTAACATTATATTATAATATAATTCTCATAAACATGCATAAATACATTTAATGGCATAATTAAGCAGCTATGGCCCTCCCAGCCCACTAATCCAGCCATTAATCCATATTTGGGAATCCGGGGCATTACAACTATCCCCTCCTTACAGAAATTCCGTCTTCGAAATTTACCTGAATAGCTCGGGATACAGACTCCGCATATCTGACTCCAGCTCCCAGGTCGTCTCCTCGACCTTGCTGTTCCTCCACAATACCATAACCAAAGGTATTGTCTTGTTCTTGAGGACTTTATCTTTCTTATCAAGTATCTAAACAGGCTGCTCCTCAAAGGAGAGATCTGGCTCAAGCTCTAGATCTTCATAACTCAAAACATGACTCTCATCAGATACATACCTCCGAAGAGCGGAAACATGAAATACATTATGCACGGCCGACAATGCCGGAGGCAATGCTAGCCTGTAAGCCACTTGACCAATCCTCTCCAGGATCTCAAATGGACCTACAAACCTAGGACTCAGCTTGCCTTTCTTCCCAAACCTTCTCACCCCTTTCCACGGCGAGACTCTAAGGAAGACATAGTCTCCTACCTGGAACTCCACGTTCCTGCATTTGGGATCCGCATAGCTCTTCTGTCTACTCTGAGAAGTAAGCATCCAAGCTCTTATCTTGTCAATAGCCTCACTGGTCCTCTGAACTGCCTTAGGACCTAAGTATCTCCTTTCACCTGTCTCATCCCAATGAATGGGAGATCTACACTTCCTACCATACTGCATCTCATAAGGTGCAACTCCAATGGTAGACTGATAACTATTATTATAGGAGAACTCTATCAGAGGCAGATACTTACTCCACGACCCACCGAAGTCCAGCACACATGCCCGCAGCATGTCCTCGAATATCTGGATTGTCCTCTCAGATTGCCCATCTGTCTGAGGATGATAAGTTGTACTGAACTTCAGCTGTGTACCCATGGCCTGCTGTAAACTCTTCCAGAACTTGGAAGTAAACGTAGGGTCTCGATCTGACACGATCGACCTAGGAGCCCCATGGAGGCGCACGATCTCTCTCACATAGAGATCTGCATACTGGTCAACTATATAAGTAGTCCTCACTGGTAGAAAGTGAGCTGACTTGGTGTAGCGATCCACTATCACCCAAATAGAATCATGCTGACCAACAGTCCTGGGCAAGCCCACCACAAAGTCCATTGTGATGTCTTCCCACTTCCAGTCTGGGATATCCAAAGGCTGCAATAATCCTGCTGGCCTCTGATGCTCAGCCTTGATCTGTTGACATGTCAAGCACTTAGCCACGTACTCTACTACATCTCTCTTCATCCCCGGCCACTAGTACAATGATCTCACATCCTGATACATCTTTGTGGTGCCTGGATGCAAAGAGTAAGGTGTACTATGAGATTCATCCAGAATCTCCCGTCTCAAGGCAGTGTCTAAAGGAACACATATCCGTCCTTTATATCTCAACAACCCCAAATCAAACACTGTATAATCTCTGGATGCTCCAGCCAAGACATCCTCTCTAATCTTGATCAGCTGTGGATCACTCAACTGACCCTCTTTGATTCTCTCCAACAGCATAGACTGTAGCGTAATGTTGGCCAACTGGCCCACCAGCAACTCTATACCAGCTCTGGTCATATCGTCAGCTAACTCTCTGGCTATCAGCCTAATACCATGAATCTGTCCCGGACCCTTCCGGCTTAAGGCATCAGCTACCACGTTGGCTTTCCCTGGGTGATACAGAATCTCATAATCATAATCTTTTACTGACTCTAGCCAACGCCTTTGCCTCATGTTCAAGTCTTTCTGGGTGAAGAAGTATTTCAGGCTCTTGTAATCTGTATAAATCTCACACTTCTCTCCATAGAGATAGTGCCTCCAAATCTTCACAGCAAAGACCACAGCTGCTAACTCCAAGTCATGGGTAGGATACCTCTTCTCGTACTCCTTCAGCTGACGAGAAGCATAGGCTATAACCTTTTCTGATTGCATCAAAACACAGCCCAAACCCTAATGAGAAGCATCGCAGTAAATCACAAACTTCTCCTGATCTGTCGGAAGACTCAGAACCGGAGCTGTAATCAAGCTCTGTTTCAACTCCTGAAAGCTGTTCTCACATTTATATGACCACACAAACTTCTGACCCTTGCGTGTCAGCTCAGTCAACGAAGTAGTAATCTTTGAGAACCCTTCCACAAAACACATGTAATATCCTGCCAATCCAAGGAAACTTCTAACCTCAGAAGCATTCTTTGGCCTTGGCCAATCTCTGACCGCTTCAATCTTTGATGGATCTACTTTAATCCCCTCCTTAATGACAATATGCCCAAGAAAGGATACCTGAGACAACCAGAATTCACACTTTTTGAACTTTGCAAACAATCTGTGTTCCCTCAATCTTTGTAGAACCAACCTCAGATGCTGCTCATGCTCTGTCTCAGTCTGAGAGTATACCAGAATATCATCGATAAAGACGATCACAAACTGGTCTAAATAATCCTTGAACACTCTGTTCATCATATCCATGAAAGCAACAGGGGCATTAGTCAACCCAAATGACATAACTAGAAACTCATAATGCCCATACCTGGTACGGAAAGCGGTCTTTGGTATATCTCCCTCCTTGACCCTCAACTGATGATAACCAGAACGAAGGTCGATCTTGGAGAATACCGACTTACCCTGCAATTGATCAAACAGATCATCTATCCTTGGCAAAGGATAGCAGTTCTTAATTGTCAACTTATTTAGTTCTCTGTAATCAATACACATTCTCAGAGAACCATCCTTCTTCACAAACAGAACTGGCGCACCCCAGGGTGAGAAACTAGGTCTGATAAAACCCAAATCTAACAGCTCTTGCAATTGTACTTTTAATTCTTTCAACTCAGCTGGGGCCATTCTGTATGGTGCTCTAGACACTGGCTCCGTCCCTGGTGCCAGTTCTATAACGAACTCAATCTCTCTGTGTGGTGGCAACCCTGGAAAATCTTCTGGAAACACATCCAGAAACTCACATATAAGTCTAGTATCCTCTAGTCTCGCTGGCATGACCTGAGTGGTATCAACCACACTGGCTAAGAATCCAATGCAACCTCCTTGCAATAAATCCCTAGCCCTCAATACAGAAATCATAGGAATACGGGGTCCATGCACAGCTCCAACAAACACAAAAGGATCCTCACCCTCAGGCTCAAAGGTGACCATCTTCCTTCTGCAGTCAATGGTTGCCCCATACTTTTCCAACCAATCCATACCCAGTATCATACGAAGTCAGTCATAACCAACTCTATAAGATCCACTGACAACTCTCTGCCCTCCACTATCACTGGTAAAGATCTGACCCATCTCCTGGATACTACCAACTCCCCAGTGGGTAACAAAGTACCAAACCCCACAGCATAGAAATCACATGGTCTACACAACCTATCAATAACACTACTAGCAACAAAGGAATGTGTAGCACCAGAGTCAATCAATACATTATAAGCAGTTCCTGCACTAAGAAGCTGACCTGTAACCACTGAGGGGGAAGCCTCAGCTTCTGCCTGAGTCAACGCAAACACTTGAGCTGGGGCCGAGCTGTCTGCCTTCTTGGGTTCTTCCTTTCTTGCCTTAGGGCAATCCTTTTTGAGATGACCCACTGATCCACAAGAGAAGCAGGTCCTAGCCCTACACTCTCCCAAGTGATGCCTCTTGCATCTAAGACACTCAGGATAAGATCTCCAGGCTTCATTACCACCTGGACGACCCACAGAAATACCACGGGGCCGTCTATCAGGACCTGGAACTGGGAAGGTGTCAGGAACCTTCCTCTTCTGATCACTGGGGCCAACACCCCTACCAGAACCCACAAATGGAGGACCTGGCCTCCTGAAATCCCTTCTGGCTGCATTGTCACGCCAGATCTTAGTCTCTGCACTCTCAGCTGTGAGTGCCTTCTCCACCACCTGTCCATAAGTGGTAACTCCTGCCATAGTGGTGATACGTACATCTCGGGCTAACCTGGGTTGTAGCCTCTGTAAGAAACGCTCTCTCCTGGTCCCATTAGTGGGCACCAACTTCTTGGCAAACTTTGCCAAACAGTCAAGCTTTAAGGCATACTCAGTTACTGATAAGCTTCCCTGAAGTAGCCTCATAAATTCATCAGCCTTCGCCGCTCTAATAGCGTCATTATAATATTTTTCATTGAACAGGGTCTGAAACTCCTCCCAGTTTAGGAGATTAACATTCTTGGTCTGGCCAACCACTTCCCACCAAATCCGGCCATCATCCCGAAACATATAGGCAGCACAGGCCACCCTCTCACTACCAACTATTCTCATAAAGTCAAGAATAGTGGTAATCATGCTCATCCATTGTTCAGCTTTGGTAGGATCGGCACTGCCTTCAAACACAGGAGGTTGTTGTTTCCTGAACCGCTCATAAAGAGGTTCCAATCTGTTTTCAACCCCAGGCAACTGCCCAATAACTGGCACCAACATAGAAGGTGCCTCTGCAACACTGGCCATTACAGGCAATTGCTGCTGTCTTAGGAGACGAAGCTCCTCTCCCTGTTTTAGCACTGTAGCCTGCAATTCCTTAAACATCTGTTGCCAGTTTGCAGGTGCTGGCTGTGGAATCTGGGATTGGTCATTCTCTTGACCCTGACTGTTATTATTCTGGCCTGGATCACTCTGGCCAGCTGACATGTCTGTCTGTCTTGGGTTCATTCTGCCACTGATACCTTACTGAAACAATAATCAATACGACCAGTCAGGTAGTAATAACTAAACCTCTTGCTGCCTCACGGTCCAAGAACAAACAGACAATTATCACATTCCATAGTCATTCAATATTCACAAGCAGACACATGTTTATGGCATTCAGCACTCAGCATGTATCGCATAATAACTTATAAAAAACCGTACTGATAAGCAGGAGCCAGCAATCTCAGTACTAATTAGCACACATTTGCTGAAGATATAATATTTCAGGGCACAGGCTCAACATAGTATCTCATGCACACAGGTAAAGCATATATATCACATTTAAACAATTATACATGTAACCACATATATAGTTACCAAACCATGAGTCGAGCTTGACTTCGGTGATGTGTGTACATAACCAGCCAGTCTATAGGAACCCTAACCTTGGCGTTGCTCTGATACCAAGTTGTAACGCCCTGGTTACCCCAGAACAGTTACGGTGAACAGTGAGCCGGAAATTTGACTCGCTACCCGAGTCCTTTGGTTAAAAACGTGATCTAAGTGGTATTATCAGGTTAAGGTGAAAACTGGTAAAAAGGAAAGGATACATTTCATTAAGTAAAAAAACTGCTCATGAGCCTTTAAAATATTTACAAGTTGTTCACAATACAAAAGGGTCGCTACTGTTTCAAATATACAATTCCCGCCGGCCTAAGCGGCAAAAATAGGGCAAACCCCTAGTTCCTCTGAGAACTCCTTGACCGTGGCGATCAAGCGGCCCAATATGTACACCACATCGCCCAAGCTCTCCACTCAGGGTTAGTTAAGCTTCTCCTTTCCTTTACCTGCACCACACAGCACCCATGAGCCAAGGCCCAACAAGAAAACACAATAAAGCATGACATAATATCAACAATGATCATAATAACCATTCGAGACCAACAGTCCAATACAGATGGGTGACAATAGCAAAAGTCACAAAGGTGGGTACAACTCCCTCTAGCCATGTGACGATAGGGTCACCAGGGCTTAACTGACAAGTAGTTCTTTCATAAGTTTGATCAGGACAGGTGCATGGTGATTGGTCACCAACATAACCTTCCTCCCGACTCTAGAGTCGTAACTATGGACAACGTCCCCTAGCCATGTGAAAAACAGTCACCGGGGTCATATACCTTGGCTAAGTACATCTGGTCTTAGACCAGGCAAGCACCTATAAGTTCTTCGACCTTGGGTCGGTCCCGCATTAATTCCATGGAGCTATTCAATGCGTGATCATCGACTTTAGAGTCGGTCCCTGACTAGTCAGTGCCATAGACAGGTAATCAGCGTTCACTAGCATTTAATATGCAATCCTTGTCCACAAATATCAACCAACATGCTTCAATAGCAAACCATGCATGTCATATACCTATACAGGGTGCAACTGTGTTCATACACTGTTTTCTTACCTCTGGTTCGAGTGAAAGTTATTATAAGAACGATCCCTGAGAACGATCAATCTTTTAGCTCCTTAGCGGTTACCTAGTCACAACCAAAGATAACCTCCATTAATGAGAATCCACATAAATAGGGTCTTAACCTAAGCACCACTCTCGGGACCTTGAAACATGCCCACACGGTGAGTAGATTCGATCCCGGGCCTTAAGGATTGAAACCCCAAGTCAAAAACCCTTAAAAACACTCAAAACGGGACTTAGAAGGAATAGGGTAGCGCTACATCGCTCAACCCCTAGCGCCCCAGCGCTATACTCAGAACCACCCAAATGCCAAAAAGCCTCCTGAGGAGCGCTGTAGCGCCCTAAGGTGGGCGCTATAGCGCTACCTCCAGACCCAAACTCCCCTGAACCGACCTTCTTCAACTCCTTCGATTCTAACTCGATTTCCAAGCTTCAAAATCCTATTCTTGATGCCAAATGAACCCAAAAACCATCCTAACACACCCCAAACATATCAAGCATGGGAACCCTATCCAAAACTCCAAACAAAACCAAGAATTCACCCTAGAAATCTCAGCTGCAAAACAGAACCAGAACAAGGCAAACCAGAGAAATCCATGGTTAGAAACTTACCCAAAGTTCAGCTTATGATGCTCTTCGATGATAGAACACACTCCTAAACTCCCAAGGCTTGCTTCCTAAGCTTGAATCCTCAAGATTGGTTCAAAAACCACAAAGAAAGGTGAAGAGAAGAAAGTACGGGAGAACTCTTAGACATACTCTGTTTTTCCACTATCTTCTTCAGCTATCAAAGGATATATCTATCCTAGGGGTGAAATGTCCATTTTACCCCTAGGTCAACTAATAGTTTCTAAAGTCTCCCAAGGACATATTTGGTACTTCCCTCCTATCTCGTTAATCATAATTAACGCTCTCCAATTCTCGCTATTCTCAATAATCTCAAACACCAATAATTCACAACCCATTACCCTTTAATACCCGGTAACGCTCTAATCATTAAAATCACCCCGAGACTCAATCCAAGCCCCGACACTTACACCTGTTGTGACTAAACCGCTAATCAATATTCTAAGATCGTCTCATGCCGAATAGCTCGAACAAACCCACATTATAATGTGGTCTCAACACATATCATCGACATGCATACAATTATACAATTATACTCTCAATGAGCCAAATGACCAAAACACCCCTATAAACAAATGTGGACTCACATGCATGCACTTAACATTATATTATAATATAATTCTCATAAACATGCATAAATACATTTAATGGCATAATTAAGCAGTTATGGCCCTCCCGGCCCACTAATCCAGCCATTAATCCATATTAGGGAATCCGGGGCATTACAAGTACACCCTACAGAATAGCCCATACTTACATCTTGGGAACTCGATAGTGTAATTGAGTGGGAGTGTTAATCATAAAAATGAACTTCTATAGCTTCTAATGAAGAAGTAAAATGATGGGTTCCTTTTAGTTTGGTTCACGGTGCTAATTGATAGAGATCTCATTTCAGTAATTAATATTAGTTTTCTTAAATATCATTTACAAGGAGCTAAGTGTTTTAAGGAAAAAATACAATGAGGGGTAAAACGGTATTTTAGTCCCATCTCATTGTAGACCGTCTATAGAGGATTGAGTGACAATTATGGTTGTGGCAATGGATAACTAATAGCTTATCTATATTGCTTATAGAGTGTTCCATGAATTCAAGAGTGCAATTCTGAGTCTTTAGTAGAGTCACGATGAGTTAATAAGTTAGTAAATTTATTTGTAAAATTTATGATAACTTATTGAAGCTTGATTTCATAGGCCCATGGTCGCCACTGTATCTTGGACAAAATCATCTAGATAGTCTCAATTAATTGATTTAATTATCAAAGTTGACTAGGTCAATTTTGGATAGTTTCACAGAGTTATACAATTTAGAGAAGAAAAGAGATTTTAGAGCAGATTTATTAATTAAAACAAATTGGTGTCTAAATTAATAATTAAGTTTATATCTAGGTTTAAATTATAAGTAATGAATTTGATAAAAGATTTAAATATTTTAATAAATAGAAAATAATACATGCCTTGATTTTAAGTCCAATAGGCTTATAATTAAATGAGAAATTTCACGGGCCTAAAGCCCATGAGAATTTCGACCTAATCGCTGATATTATCTATTATTTTATTGATTTTTTTAATTAAAATAAATGACCTAATTGAGCCTATAAAAAGAAGATCATAATTGAGTTTAAATGAGAGATTTTTGAAAGACTAGGTTTTGAGAAGATCATAATATATTTATTCTTGATGCTCTAGGTTTTAGATTCTCTCTACAACATAAGTCCTTTCCAAGCCTCAATATTCTCTTCTATTCTTCCTTTCTTTGTATCTATCTCTTGTGTTGAGAATTGCCCACTCTAGTCTAGGTGATTCTTAGGATACTTTGGAAGAATATGAAGAAATTTGAAGATCAGTTTAGTTTCTTGGTGATACCCTGTGATAGAAAGGATTCAAGGGTTAGAGAAACTGAAGGAAGGACTAATACATTCTACTGCGTCTAATGGGAGTGCTCTTATCATTATCTATGTTTAAATTCAAATGTAGAAACATGTTCTAGGTTTTCTTGTATTAATGTGTTTAATATATGATTTACTTGAAAATAATTAAGATTCTGTATAAGTTTTCCCAACAACTGGCCTCAGAGCATTTGATAATCTTTATTTTCATGTATGACCATGGTAAAAAAATTGAATTATTTGATGTGTTGAATAATTTGATGGATTTCATGTTTTTTTATGAAGCATATTGATTTTTATGTTATTATTAACAAATTTAAGTTATTTTGTTGTGTTTTCTATGCAATTAATTTTTATAAATGCTTTATTTGATATAAAACATGGTAAAAATTATTTAGAAAACGTTTTTGGATTGAAAAATTACACAATGTTTTATTGATTTTTTTTTCGGGCTCTGGTCGAGACTACCTTTTCATTGGTTGCGCCTTGCAATAAATTTTTTCTTAAATTTTTCCGGCTCTCGCTGCGATGACCATTTCACTGGCCGCGTCCTACGATAAATTTTTTCTTAAAATTCGAATTTTGAATGTATTTCTTAATGGGTTAATACAAAAATATCATATTTTTTCTATTATTTAAAAATATATTTTCTGAAATACAATATTTTTGTTTCTTGATCTTTTAAAAAATAGATATTTTGTACGGATATTAATTTTAAATATTTTTATATATTAAAATATTAAAATAAAGTTATCAGACATTAAAGATATTTTGTTAATACTTGATATTTTTTTGAGATCTGATATTTGAAGATATTAATATCTGATTATTCTATGGATTTTAATATTTAAATTATTTGAAATTTGAAAATTTGTTGACTAAATATTTTTATAGATATATGAATTTGTTTAACTGTTTAAATATTTTTTCAAAAATAGTAGACGATATTTGTTATAAAAATTTATCACTGGTTAAATTTTTAAAAATATCATGTTTTTCAAACCAATTAATAAAATAATTTTTAATAAATGAGATTTAAATTAATTTTAGTTAATTGTTGATAAATCTTATTTAAATTAAATTAATATTTTTCAAAATGACCTAAACTACGTTGATTGTTGATAAATGAAATTTAAATTTACTTTTGTTAATTGTTGATAAATTTACTTATTTATTTTTGCAATTTTTTTTAATTAATTCAAATTTTTGGATAAATTCTAGAAAATTAATTGTGGTATTTTTGAAGATGAAATAAATTATGGTATTTTTGCAAAAATTATAGACTTCCTCATATAGTAAAATGATTAGGCCCATCCAATTATAACATCTTTGTTTGTACTATATGTTGTATTTTTGTAATTGGGTTTAGATGCATATAGTAGCCCATATGTTTACTTAATATATGAATTTTACTAAATAAAACGTTCATAAAATGAAATATTTTATTTGGGCCCATTAGAAAATGTAAAGTTTAAGTTCCTCTATTGTAGATGGTTCCACTTGCTAAGACCCATTTGATTTGCATGATTATAGTGGTCTAATTAATTAATAACAATTAATAAAACGTAGGTATAAATTCCTGTCTTTTGGACCTTCTATGAAAGTATGGAGGCCTTAGTAGTGAAAACGAAATACTGGACCCAACCCTCTTCCATACAAACCCAATTGTTAAGGCCCAATTTCCTGAGTTGACTTAATTGTATAGGTTTATTATAACAGTTAAACCTAACTATTGATTAGCAACAAATTAATTCTAATTTAATTGAATTTGTTTCAATGTGACACTTTAGAATTAATAGAAAATTATAGGACTTTGCTTTTAAAAAATTAATTTTACAATTTTTTGGAGAACCACATTCATTAATTTTTGAAAATTAATAATAAAAAATAGTATTTTTTAATTAATAATGAGCTTACTTTAACAATTAATATTCGATTTCCAGCGTTAGATTAACAAGGTCAATAACTTTATGGGGCCTCGAGACGCTTTGATTTGTCCCCCTACGGAAGGTGTTCATTAGTTATTTTGACAATGTTAAACTTCAAAAGATAGATAATTATAGGCCAAATTCTACTAGACTCACTCCTACGATGACTACTAGGACTAAATCTATTGATTATCGAAACCGTGAGTGTGGCTCATAAAATAAGTGATTTTGTTTTCTTATTTTGATCGAATAGTAGGTTGTTAATAATGGTGTCCATTATCAAATGAGTTCACAACTCTATTTAACTAATGATATGTTTTGACTATCGCCAACTGGGACAATGATATCATAGAATAGTTAAAAACCTAATGAAATAGAGATATGATTATTTTGGTATTTTTTTCTCATACCTTACATATTTATGGTATATGTTGTGCTATTTCTTAAAATTAGAGTGAGTAGAAGTTTTATTGAACAAATGTGATTAATTTGTATTTCATAGATTATATGTAGTGTATTCCCACCATTTCTCAACTTTCGATGGAGAAACTCATTGGAGAAAAATTCCTCAAGTGGAAGCAGAACATCAAAATAATGTTGATTGGTGAAAACTCCAAGTTCATCGTGCCTGAGGAAGCTCCGGAAGTTCCAGCTGAAGGAGCTACGAAATCTGTAAGAGACAAACATGAACGCTGGCAAGTGGCCAATAACAAGGTATGGTACTACATGTTGACTAGTATGGTCGACACTCTCAAGACAAAGATGGAGAATGTCGAGATGACCTACGAAATCCTGGATCAGCTCCAAGACAGGTTCAGTGCAAAGTCTGTGCAGACTTGTTTTGAGGCCACCAAGAAATATGCCAATGCTTGGATGGAACCATCTCAGCACGTTTGTGATCACTTGATCAATATGACCAACTACTTTCAGGAATCTGAACTACATGGAGCAATAATAGATGAGGAGACTCAAGTCGGCTTAATCCTCAACAGTCTCTCTCCAGCTTTCCTGCTGTTCACCACCAACTATGTGATGAATAAACTCAACTATGGTCTAACGCAGCTCATGAACGAGCTTTAGACTTTCGAGTCTATCATGGGTGGACCAAGTATGGGAGGAGAATAGAAGACTATTGCTGCTGCTGCTGATCCAACTAAGGCTGAATCTAACCAAGCTTCATCTTCAAAAGATGAAAACAAGAGGAAAGATGGACAAAACAAAAACCTCGGGCCTGCAAAGGCTAGAAAGACGAGTGCACAGACGCCTACGGGGAGGAAAAATAAAAACAAGAAAGGTAAAGGTAAGTGATTTCACTGCAATGAGAAGGTGCATTGGAAACAGCATTGCCCCAAGTTTCTAGCAGTGAAAAACAAAGGTAATGATTATAGTTCATATATCTTAGAAACATGTGTTTTAGAGAATGATAAATCCATATGGATTATTGATTCTAGATCTACTACCCATGTTTGCAACTGTTTACAGCTTCTTGAATCGTGGGAGGAAGTGGATGAAGGCGGCTTAAAGCTTAGAGTTAGGAATGAAGCATTCGTTACGGTCCAAGTTAGAGGAAGAGCTCGCTTGAAGTTCATAAATAAATATTTAATTTTGAATGATGTATTTTTTATTCTGGATTTTAGTAGAAATTTAATTTATGTCTCCATGTTGCAATTATAACAATTTGCAATGACTTTCACAAATTTTAATATATCTATTTCTTATAATGGATCACAATTGTGTATTGCATGTTTGGAAAATGGGATTTATATTCTGTGACTTAACGTACCTCTCACTCTTAATAATGATTTATTCAAAGTAGCTAAACCTAGGACCAATAAATGCCAAAAGACCAATAATGATAACATGACTTATTTATGGCATTGAGACTAGGTCATATTGGCTATGATAGAATTAAAAGACTTACAAAGGACGGGCCTTTGAGGGAACTCACCTTAGGTGAATTACCTATCTGTGAATCTTGTTTAGAAGGCAAACTGACCAAGCGTCCATTCTCTGCTAAGGGTGATAGGGCCATGAAACAACTTGGACTTGTTCATTCACACGTTTATGGACCTTTGAATGTACAATACACATGTGGTTTTGAGTATTTCATCACTTTTATTAACAATTACTCTAGATACTCATGTCTTTACCTAATGCATAGGAAATCAGAAACATTTTAAAATTTTCAGGAATTCCTAGCTATGGCTCAGAACAAATTAGGTAAAATGTTAAAGATCCTGCGATTTGATAGGGGTGGAGAATATTTGTATATGCAGTTCCAAGATCATTTAACTGAACTTTGGATTTTATGACAACTTACTTCCCTGGGTACTCCGCAACAAAATGGTGTAGTGTAACGCCGGAACAACACTTTATTGGAAATGGTTAGATGCATGCTTAGTTACTCAACTTTGCCAACTTCATTTTGGGGACATGCAATCGAAACTGTGAATGACATTCTAAATTTCGTACCATCCAAATCAATCCCCAAAACACCTTTAGAATGCTGGAATTGTCGTGAACCTAGTTTACGTTATTTTAGAATCTGGGGGTGTCCCGCCCACGTCCTTAGGAAAAAGGAAGGAAAGCTAGAACCGTGAACTGAAGCTTGCATGTTTGTTGGCTATCCTAAAGGCACTCGGGGGCGTGGGGGGGGGGGGGGATTTTCTATAGTCATTCAGAAGAGAAAGTGTTTACTACTACGAATGTTACTTTTCTAGAAAATGACTATGTCCAAAGCATCAAACTGCACAGCAAAGTAGTTTTAGAGGAGATGGTTGAAGAATTGACTCCAACCAATGTTTCATCGTCATCAATGCAAGATTATGATGGAATTCCTACCCTTCATGTCCAACCGACCACTCTTCCTGAGCAAACAGTCACAGAGCCTCGTCATAGTGGGAGGGCATCTACGAACCTAGTTCGCTATAGTTTGGATGGTGAAACCAATATGGTTGTTTGTGACACTAGTGACGATGATCCATTATCTTTCAAACAGGCAATGGCTAGCCCCGAAAAGGAAGTATGGCTCGAAGCCATGAAACAAGAAATGGAATCCATGTACTCAAATTCTGTTTGGGATCTTGTGGAAGCACCTAGTGAGTTTAGGGTAATTGGGTGCAAGTGGTTTTACAAGAGGAAATGAGGTGTTGATGGAAATATCGAATCTTATAAAGCTCGATTAGTGGCAAAGGGTTATACCCAAAGAGAAGGCGTGGACTATGAGAAAACTTTTAGTCTAGTAGCCATGCTCAAGTCCATTCGCATCTTCCTATCCATAGCAGCCGCTCTCGAGTATGAGATCTGGCAAATAAATGTTAAGACTACTTTTCTTAATGGGAAACTTGACGAAGTCATTTATATGGGTCAGTCAGAAGGATTTAAAGTAGCTGGACAAGGAGGAAAAGTTTGCAAGTTTAATAGGTCCATTTATGGAGTTAAGCAAGCTTCTCATTCATGGAATCATAGGTTTGATGAAATAATAAAAACCTATGGCTTTGAACAAAATATTGACGAGCCTTGTGTTTACCAACTGAAGGAAAATCAAATAGTGGTATTCTTGGTTCTTTATGTAGATGATATCTTACTCATTGGAAACAATGTTAAGAAATTATCAGATGTGAAGAATTGACTGAGCACTCAATTCTAGATGAAGGATTTGGGTGAAGCAAGTTATGTTCTAGGTATCCAGATCATTAGAGATAGGAAGAACAGACTCTTAGCTCTATTTCAAGCAACTTACATTGTAAAGTGCTTGAACATTTCTTAATGAAAAATTCCAAGAAAGGATGTCTACCATCCAGCCATGGTATTCATCTTTAACAGAAGCAGTCTCCCTAGACTTTTGAAGAGGAAGATGCAATGAGAAAAGATCCTTACGCATCAGTTGTTGGAAGTCTGATGTATGCTATAATGTGTACTAGACCAGATATCTGCTATGCAGTGGGAGTAGTGAGCAGGTATCAGTCAAACCTAGGACCAAAACATTGGATAGTAGTTAAGCATCTTCTAAAGTATTTAATATGAACTAGGTATTATATGTTATTCTACAAGGGTGGTGTTCTAAACCTTGTAGGCTACATCGATTCAGATTTTCAGACTGATGTCGATGACAGGTAGTCTACTTCTAGAATATTGTTTACTATTGGGGGTGGAGATATGATATGGAGAAGGTAAAGCAGTCTGTGATCTCAGATTTTGCCATGGAGGCTGAGTACTTAGCTTCGTCTAAAGCAGCTAAGGAAATAGTCTGGCTAAATAAGTTTTATTAAGATCTTGGTGTTATTCCAGATATGGATAAATCACTTTTGTTGTTTTGTGACAACACAGGAGCGATAGCCAACTAAAAAGTAGTGTTGTAAATATGGGCCAAGCTTTTTGACATGGCACAAAACCGGCACAAGTCTTGGAGGCACGAGCACGACACTGTATTACAAAACGTGTTGGCCCATTTGTTGAAAATGGGCTGGCCTGTCCAAAACACAGC
Organism: Humulus lupulus; assembly: GCF_963169125.1. Lineage (NCBI taxonomy): Eukaryota > Viridiplantae > Streptophyta > Magnoliopsida > Rosales > Cannabaceae > Humulus > Humulus lupulus. The sequence goes on from NC_084793.1 coordinate 104,509,152, forward strand.
ACGGGCCCGACCCTGACATGAAATTACTGTGCTTTTGGGTTGTGCTTTGCCTGACCTATCAAAATATGGGCTAGCACAACACGACCCAAATTTTTATAATGGCCAACACGACACGACCCAAGTTTTTGGGCTTTTAAAAAAACGGATCGTGCTGGGCCGGGCTGGCATGAATTTACAGCTCTGCTAAAAAGAACCTCGAAGTCTTAAGAGGAGTAAACATATAGAAAAGAAGTATCACATAATTTGAGAATATGTGGTCAGGGGATAGGTGAAGGTTATGAAGATTGCATCAGATGACAATCTTGCAGATCTGTTTACAAAAGACACTACCAGAAGCTACATTTGATAAGCATATCAAGGAAATGAGATTAGTAGAATTAAGGCATTAGTTTCAATTAGGGAAAGTGGGAGTTTGTTGGGGTTTTATGCCCTAATTAAAATCCAATTTCTTTGTAATATCATTTTATTATCAATAAAAGAATAGAAATCGTATTTTGACTTGGTCAATCACTTTGCTCACATGTTTTATTTTCATGATTATTGGTTTAATATAAACTTCTATTAAATCCTGAGCATATAGCTAATCATATATTTATAGTGACGTAATCACAATGGAATATAAATATGATTATATGTTCAAAATATGTTAGTCCTAAGAATAGTCAGTGCACAGGATTTACACTGACTTGCCAATCTACGATATGATCTACTTACACATTGCAGTGTTATGTTTTTTCCATAACATTTACAAAGTAGATAAGATCAGATGTATATGTTATATCGGACATGACCGATATTGATAGTAGATTAGATAAGTAAACATATCGTTATTATCTAATTGGTCATTGAAAATTTAACATGCAAGTATACGTGGTCGAATCAAGTAATATATAATAAGTAGAGTGTCGATCCCATGAAGATTGCCTTCAAAATACCACTAATTGTTCTTTAACTTTCTATTTGGTAAATTTAAACTTAAATGAATAATTAAAATTTAAATGACTATTCTAATTTATGAACAGAATTTAAATAACTGGAAACAAAACAATGAATCAACTAATTAAAAATCAATAATAAAAAGCTTAGGAGTTAATTTCATCAACTTTTCATTCTATTAATTTTACTAATCAATTCTAAATCTCTTATTTCTATTCTAATAGCAGGTTAATATAATCGATTCCTATTCTTTTTCAAGATATAAGGTCTCAGTCTATATGCAGGTTTTCTACATTTCTGTGATAAACTTGAACATTTAGAAGGCATTAAGTAAAGAAACCTAATTACTACACAAGTCATACAGGTACTTTCGTCCAATATGCATCCTATGTCTATATAATGATAGCATACTCAATTCTCATTTTTCGAATTTTGAATCAAAACCATTAAATCAAGTAAATAGTGATCAAATATTTACCAGCATTAAACAAACATCATATAAATTAATTTCATCAACTTTTCATTCTATTAATTTTACTAATCAATTCTAAATCTCTTATTTCTATTCTAATAACAGGTTAATATAATCGATTCCTATTCTTTTTCAAGATATAAGGTCTCAGTCTATATGCAGGTTTTCTACATTTCTGTGATAAACTTGAACATTTAGAAGGCAATAAGTAAAGAAACCTAATTACTACACAAGTCATACAGGTACTTTCGTCCAATATGCAACCTATGTCTATATAATGATAGAATATTCAATTCTCATCTTTCGAATTTTGAATCAAAACCATTAAATCAAGTAAATAGTGATCAAATATTTACGAGCATTAAGCAAACATCATATAAATTAATTTCATCAACTTTTCATTCTATTAATTTTACTAATCAATTCTAAATCTCTTATTTCTATTCTAATAGCAGGTTAATATAATCAATTCCTATTCTTTTTCAAGATATAAGGTCTCAGTCTATATGCAGGTTTTCTACATTTCTGTGATAAACTTGAACATTTAGAAGGCAATAAGTAAAGAAACCTAATTACTACACAAGTCATACAGGTACTTTCGTCCAATATGCAACCTATGTCTATATAATGATAGAATATTCAATTCTCATCTTTCGAATTTTGAATCAAAACCATTAAATCAAGTAAATAGTGATCAAATATTTACGAGCATTAAGCAAACATCATATAAATTAATTTCATCAACTTTTCATTCTATTATTTTTACTAATCAATTCTAAATCTCTTATTTCTATTCTAATAGCAGGTTAATATAATCAATTCCTATTCTTTTTCAAGATATAAGGTCTCAGTCTATATGCAGGTTTTCTACATTTCTGTGATAAACTTGAACATTTAGAAGGCATTAAGTAAAGAAACCTAATTACTACACAAGTCATACAGGTACTTTCGTCCAATATGCATCCTATGTCTATATAATGATAGCATATTCAATTCTCATTTTTCGAATTTTGAATCAAAACCATTAAATCAAGTAAATAGTGATCAAATATTTATCAGCATTAAACAAACATCATATAAATTAATTTCATCAACTTTTCATTCTATTAATTTTACTAATCAATTCTAAATCTCTTATTTCTATTCTAATAATAGGTTAATATAATCGATTCCTATTCTTTTTCAAGATATAAGGTCTCAGTCTATATGCAGGTTTTCTACATTTCTGTGATAAACTTGAACATTTAGAAGGCAATAAGTAAAGAAACCTAATTACTACACAAGTCATACATGTACTTTCGTCCAATATGCAACCTATGTCTATATAATGATAGAATATTCAATTCTCATCTTTCGAATTTTGAATCAAAACCATTAAATCAAGTAAATAGTGATCAAATATTTACGAGCATTAAGCAAACATCATATAAATTAATTTCATCAACTTTTCATTCTATTAATTTTACTAATCAATTCTAAATCTCTTATTTCTATTCTAATAGCAGGTTAATATAATCGATTCCCATTCTTTTTCAAGATATAAGGTCTCAGTCTATATGCATGTTTTCTACATTTCTGTGATAAACTTGAACATTTAGAAGGCATTAAGTAAAGAAACCTAATTACTACACAAGTCATACAGGTACTTTCATCCAATATGCAACCTATGTCTATATAATAATAGTATATTCAATTCTCATCTTTCGAATTTTGAATCAAAACCATTAAATCAAGTAAATAATGATCAAATATTTACCAGCATTAAACAAACATCATATAAATTAATTTCATCAACTTTTCATTTTATTAATTTTACTAATCAATTCTAAATCTCTTATTTCTATTCTAATAGCAGATTAATATAATCGATTCCTATTCTTTTTCAAGATATAAGGTCTCAATCTATATGCATGTTTTCTACATTTCTGTGATAAACTTGAACATTTAGAAGGCATTAAGTAAAGAAACCTAATTACTACACAAGTCATACAAGTACTTTCGTCTAATATGCAACCTATGTCTATATAATGATAGCATATTCAATTCTCATCTTTCGAATTTTGTATCAAAACCATTAAATCAAGTAAATAGTGATCAAATATTTACCAGCATTAAACAAACATCATATAAATTAGAATAGAGAAGAAGTATAAATAGAATATCATAATAAAATTAAATAGAAATCCCAGTGACTACATTAATCCCTAGATAAATGAAATTAGTTCATAGATAACATGATGGAAATAACATTAAAATAATTACTCATAGAAAATAACCTATGGAATTCAGAAGAAAAATAAAAATCTAGTAAGCTAAAACTAAAAAAACAATCTAAAGCAGCAGTCTATTCTAGATCTAGGGTTTTACAAAATCAGAACTTCTCCAAAAATCGCAGAATAATGTTGCTTAAATAGTTTTCCTAGGTTCCCAAGTGAAAAGATCGTTTTGCCCTTCAAAAAGTGGTTTAAAATCTAAAAAATGCATTGATAGCGCTGTGGCGCTACGTATTGAGCGTTGTAGCGCTATAGTCAGAACCAAAAAATGCATTAAAAACTGTTTCACTAGTGTTGTAGCGCCCTTGATGTAGCGCTGGGGCGCTTATGTTTTGGTCTTGATAGCGTTGTAGCACTTGCTTTGTAGCACTGGGGCGATACTTACACATTCAAAAAGCTCCATCATATCCTTCCAAGCGCTATGGCGCCACTTTGATAGCGCTGTAGCGCTATTGATAGTATCAAAGCTCGTACATATCGATCCCGAAAAACACGATTTTCTCCAAATTAACTATATTTTCTTCCACTTTCACTTCATTTCAATCTTTTCATCAACTTATCATGGAAAACGTGAAACATGAACAAACGAGCATAATTCCACAATAAAATAACCCTAAACTAACGAAAACCAACCTAAAAACTAGACCATAAACGAGCCTAAAACTCATTTATCACTAATCTAGTCATATCATATAGTTGACCATATGTCAATTCAATCTCAATTCTTAGTGGTTAGTATTCTAATTAATTGTATTATTTGAGTTCTCTGACTTGTTCGTTACCAGCTTACCCTACGAACTAGCCCATACTTACATCTTGGGAAATCATTAGTATAATTGAGTGGAAGTGTTAATCATAGATATAAACATCTATAGCTTCTAATGAAGAAGTAAAAGGATGGTTTCCTTTTAGTTTTTTTCAAGGTGCTAAATGATAAAAATCTCATTTCAGTAATTAATATTAGTTTACTAAAATATCATTTACAAGGAACTAAGTGTTTTAAGGATAAAATACAATGAGTGGTAAACTGATATTTTTTTATTCCCACCTCATTGTAGACCGTCTATAGAGAATTGAGTGAAAATTATGGTTGTAACAATGGATACTTAATAACATATCTATATTGCTTATAGAGCGTTCTATTAATTCAAGAGTGCAATTCTGGGTCTTTAGTGGAGTCACGAGGAATTATTAAGTTAGTAAATTTATTTGTTAAATTTATGATAACTTATTGGAGTTTGATTTCATAGGCCCATGGTCACCACAGTACCTTGGATAAAATCATCTAGATAGTCCCAATTAATTGATTTAATTATCAATTAGAATTATCAAAGTTGACCAGGTCATTTTTGAATAGTTTCACAGAGTTATACAATTTAGAGAAGAAAAGAGATTTTAGGGTAGATTTATTAATTAAGACAAATTGGTGTCTAAATTAATAAATAAGTTTAAATCAAGGTTCAAATTATAAATAATTAATCTGATAAAAGATTTAAATAATTATTTATTTTATTAATCAATAGAAAATAATACATGCTTTGATTTTAAGTCCAATGAGCTTATAATTAAATGAGAAATTTCATGGGCTAAATCCCATGATAATTTCGATCTAATGGCTTATATTCTCTATTATTTTATTGATTTTTTTAATTAAAATAAAAGACTTGATTGAGCTTATAAAATGAATGCTAAGTGAGAGTTGAAAATATATGATTGATATGATCTAAGTGGTGAATATGAGAAGATCGGAAAATCTATTCTTGATGCTCTAGGTTTTGGATTCTCTCTATAGCAAAAGTCCTTTTCTAAGCCTCTAAATTCTCTTCTCTTCTTCTTTTCTTTGTATCAATCTCATGTGTTGAGAATTGTCCACTCCAGTCTTGATGATTCTAAGGATAATTTTGAAGGTTGTGAAGAAAGTTGAAGATCGGTTCAGTTTCTTGGTTATACTTTGTGACAGAAAGGATTAAAGGGTTAGAGAATCTGAAGGAATGACTAATACATTCTGCTGTGTATAATGTGAGTTTTTTTATCATTATTTCTGTTTGAATTCAATTATAGAAACATGTTCTAGGTTGTCTTATATTAATTTTTTTTAATATAAGAATTACATGAAAATAACAAAGATCCTGTATAATAAGTTTTTCCCAACATGGAGGAGGGGCCATCTCATATCCCTTTCACCACAGATATGGTATCAATAATTTCAATACATTCTACTAGCCATTCCACTCTTGCTAGAGCATATAATGGTGTGTACAATGGGATGTTTAGACATATTAGTCTAAGACATGTATATGTGAGACAATTGATTCAGGATGGAATCATATTTATCGCATATGTTAAGACAAGTGGGAAATTACCGAATTCATTTATAAAACTTCTTGTGAGAAGGTTAGTAAGTTCCACTTCAAAGGGGATGGGAATGAAGCTCCTAGAATAAAAGATTCACCAATGATGGTAACCCAACTCCAAACTTGTGAACATAAAGGTAACAAGTTCAATTGGTAAGAACAAATCATTGATAGGTGAATAGTTTCAACACAAAAAGTTTTGTAAGTTCCATCCAAGATTGTTAATGTTGGTTGCTACCGAGTGAGGGTTAAGCTGAGGGCTTCTAATTAAGTTCAGTTGAGTGCAACAACCACTTATAAAGTTAGCAAAGATGTTGTAAGAACTTCATTTATGTGAACTTAGAGGTGGTGCAGCCTCTTCTAGGGGTTTGAATTTCTCCCCAGAAAGTTCATGAACGGATGAGCACATGGCCATATGAGTGTTAAGCGAGAAAAGTGGGGAAAAAAGATCTAGTGGAGGTGTGTGAGGTATTACCAATTTTATCATAAGGAGTATGTTTTTCAAGCATTTAAGCCACGAATGTAAAGTTCAAGTCAAAAGGCCTTTTACTTTAGGCACCAAAACTATTTTTGAGCTGGAGGTTGAGGCTTATGTTTAAGCAAGTGGGTGAATATTATGATTGGTTAAATATAAAGGATAAGTGTTGTTATACAAACTAGGTATATAACACTTAGTTATTTCACATAGTGAAGTTGTGAAATTTGAATTTCAATTGCAAGCACTTAAAAATTGTTTTTTTGGGTCCAAAGTGATACATGGAGGTATCTAAGGCTCCCATAGAGGGGGCCTTGGGTAAAGAGGGTTTCGATACATTTCCTCTTTGGAGTGGAGGCATTGCATTGCCTAAATGTGAAGGGGTAAGAAAACCCCAGCATGCGATGCATCGCGTACTAGTAGGCGAAGCATCGCCTGGCAAGATTGAAGCTCCAAATGACAAGTTTTGAGGCTTTAATCCTTTTGGTTAGACCTAATGATAGTGCCAACACTATAAAAGGGTTCTGTAAGAGTTTTGGAAGACTTGATCACTCTCTCAAATCTCTATCTAACCTCTCTCTCTCTCCAGCTTTCAAGAATCTAATGTTCTCTCCAAGAAACTCATAAAGAAAGTGCGTGGATTTGTGAGTTGAAGGCTTGTTCAATCCCAATTCCCATTTTCTCTTAGAAAAAGTCTCAAGCATGAAAGGAGGGCTAGGAATTAGAGAATTAGGACAGCAATACATCTCGCGTATAAGCCATTGGTTGTTTTTTACATTGAAGAAGAATAATTTCAAGGTGGTAGTTCAACAAAGGGTTTTGAAGCTTCATCATGGTTGAAGAAGATTGTTCTACAAGTAGGGTTTGTATTTCTAACTCAATCTTCCTTTGGTCTCTGTCAAGGATAATTTTTTGTAGATTCTTAATGTTGTGGTGGTGTAATCTCACTCTCCACGAACATTATTCACGATGGAAATGGTTTAAACAACCATTGTTAATATGTGTAACTCATTGATATTTAACTATGTCCTATGAGAAATTTACAAAGGAAAATTGCTCGCATCAAAAACCCTAGCACAAAGATGTTAAGATTAGTTACATATAATGGTTATAAGTTGTATGAGATTGAAATGGTTTAAACAACCATTGTTAACATGTGTAACTCATTGATATTTAACTAGGTCCTATGAGAAATTTACAAAGGAAAATTTCTCGCATAAAAAACCCTAGCACAAAGATGTTGAGATTAGTTACATATAATTGTTATAAGTTGTTTACATGATGTGCTGCAAAGCACATAATGGTTTTAACTTAAGTTAAAGTAAAAATTTGAGCTTTTGTGGAAGGATTTTATAATTTACATTTTTTCTTAGTTCTAATGTAATACAGTGAAGAATCTTAGAACATTCCCAAAACTTTGGGGACATTTGGAGTTTATTTTGGCATGAAAACAATGAGGTTGACCAACATCAAAGGCAACGTCGTGTTGTCCCATGTCCTCAGGCGATACATTGCCTAAGCTCACAAAAGTGAGCAAGGTCTAACATGCAACATTTCGATACCCCCTAGGCTATTGAGTTACACTTTTAGCTCCTAATGATATGCTTAAAAGGTCTAATTTTGATTGGTTAAGCCTAATGATGACACCTAAACTATAAAAAGACCTTTTAGAGTTGTAAAAACCTGGAGCACACTTCTCCACTCTCTCTCTCTCTCTAGCTCTCCACGGGCACTCATTTTATCCAATAAACTCTTCAAGAATTTCTTGATTTGTATGAGTTTCAAGGCTTGTTCAATCCTAAGCCTTGACTTGATCATACTTCTCGTCACCTTCAGTTATTTCTTTTGTGATAGTTCTCACTACAAGATATGTGACTTTTGCCAGTGTACTTTAGAAACACGTTGAGAAAAGTCTTGATAATTGACAATGCTTTTTTTTTTCACCAACAAAAAGTGACTTTTGTTGCCGAATTTTCATAACACACTGGGCATACCTATTTTGATGGCATGCGTCACAAAGCGTGCTAGAAAAAGGCCTTACGTTTTTACTATGAGACTTTTCCTAGTGCTTTTAATCAAATTTCCACAAAAAAAGTTGCTCATAAACTTTATGGGGTGGATTTTGACTGTGTATTACGAAAATGTGTCGGTAAAATAGAGAAATGCACCAAGAAATATCATAAAAGCACCAACAAAAGTATAATTTTATAAAGAGAAACACTTTTTAAAATCTTTAGCATAAGTTTCTTTGTATTCACGCTTCCTTTTCAAATTAATGAGTATTTAAAACCTAATCGGCGGTCTTATTTACGTAAGAGTGTTCCAAGATTAAGAATAAGACTAATCAACCTTGTTTTCATTGATTATTAATGGTTAAATTGTTGTGATTAATGTCGATAGCTGCTGATATAGTACAAATGACATAGTTTCTTTTATCATTTGATAATTATTGGTTAGTGTTGTACTCTGATTTCAGCACGAGTCCTTCATTCAACTCGGTTACAGCTGGCAAATAAATACACAGAGAAATAACCAAGGAAATGATCTATTTATTATCCACGTAAGCAACTTTGGTGTTAGGCGTCCTTGGTTTAGCCTGAGCTACAGATATTGAAGGTTGTGAAGCACGAGCTCGTGATATTTAAATGGTTGCCAAAGTACGAGCTCAGAGAGATATCCATCTCAGAATAATTCAAATATACTACGTACGTGCGGATCCCCAAAGACTCAGGTATTTTTATACGCTTATTTATGACCAGCCTGCAATATTTAATGTCCTAGATATTAGGAGATCATTAATTTTATGATCAAATCATATCCCAGTATAAATAAGAATTGTTTGTATTAAATGTAATAAATATGTAAATCCGTGATTGACTCACGCGGTTACCCAAACCTGTCCATGGAATTTCTCTATAAATACTGAGAATATTGGACAGGGAAAAGGACGATTATTCTGTAATACTGAAACTCTGCCAAAATAGAGAGAAAAACAACAATAATATAGACTTGTGGACTAGGTGGATTTTAACCACTGAACCACGTAAAAAAATTTGTGTTCTTGCGAATTTATTTCATATTTTGGTTTATTATGAAGCACTAATTCAACCTTATTATTTCTTCAATACACTATTGGCAAAAAATAGCGTCAACAGGTTGGTGCTTTCATTGAGAGGATGGAATTAGTACTTTCATCAAAATCCCAGTCAAATCTCATCATGGTGGTCACTCGTTCGATTCACGACAATGAGATAGAACAACCTGGTGGGCAGGAGGCCCATCATACCGATGTTTCAAATGACCATGGCCCTAAAGTTCAGCAACGTCCGGGAAAGCAATCGGCGGGTCACGGAGATACTGGGAGTTCGGCATCATTACCACCGAATCCAAATCCAGACTACTTAACTGCGGTTGAGTTGGTAAATATACAGTTAAGAAGCCATCTTGCTAAGGCAAACAGGAAAATCGAGGAGGTCTTGGCTTGGTTACCCCCTCTTGTAACTAACATTAATGTCGGAATGATGCAAAGTTGGTCTCATAAGTCCCACAGGAATAACTGATCCAAACCAAGTCAGTCAGTCACAACCACCACCCCGAGTACTGTGCCAACAGTGCGAGATCGCCAAAAGGCTTAACCTAGTGGTTCTCATAGGGGTCATCAGCACGTCAGTCGATCGGTTCGAACCACAACCCCAAGTTCGATGCCTCCCTAACACGCGCTTGGGAACATTCATGGCAACCCACGAGGAGGGGCTGGGATAGGCTCATAGAGACAGAATGTTTTACCTAACCCTCCTATGTCACGATCGGATCGTTAGGCGCAGAGAGCTAGAAATAATGGGTTAGAATAGGGGCAGGCTAATTTAGTTTGCCCTGATGGGACAAGAATTTCCTTGCCAGTAAGGCATCCCCCATCACCTATTAGACATCCAACACCACCTCGGCCTACGTGGGACATTCCTGTTTATGGAGGCAGTAGGAGAAATTGTCCTCCGTTTGCCCATACCTATGTCCCGCAGACACACATTGAAAATCTAGATCCTCAGCCTCAATCGCGAGCTATAAGCTTCGCAAATGGAAGTTATTGGATGGAGAGTCGTAGAAGTGGTAGGTCTGAGGGAGATCTAAGAAATTATCTATGTTCGGTACAAAGCCCTTAATACGGTCCACAACTTGATCTACGTGATCACCTGAATTCGTAGAGAAGAAATTCAGCTTGAGATGAGGGTGTTAGTTATACTCATCAAGAGGGAGGTCCTTCCATAGTACATGATAATGGAAATGCCCCACCAAACCAAGCTCGAGCTTGGAGGGACAATAACCCATCAAACACGTATGATAGGATGGGAGGTGTTGAACAACCCCAAAATAACCTAGGGACTAAGGACCAAACCTTTGAGAGGTTAGCTCAGATGGAGGAGCAAATGAAGAAGCTTATATCTGAAAAAGACAAAGACGATTATGACTCAGAGGATGAGCTCGAGCTTTTCACTCCAAATATTGCAATGGCCACATATCTGGTAGGCTTCAGAATGATGCACTTGTCAAAGTTTGACAGAGATGGGGATCCGTCTGATCACCTTGGGATGTTTGACACCATGATGATGGCCCATAACGTTAGACCCAATCTAAGGTGAATTTTATTCCCCTCAACTCTGAATGGGCCAGTCAGGCAGTGGATTAAACAATACAAGAGGCATTCAATTAGCTCGTGGAAGAAGTTTTCTGTTGATTTCAAGAGAGCATTCAGGGCTTCCCAGACAACTCGGATTAAGACTGATTCATTGTCTAATGTAAAGCAACAATCTGGCGAACCGTTGAAGGCATATCTAAGTAGGTTTGCCAATGTCGCGGCTCGAGCTAGAGATGTTGACGATAGCTCCAAGCTCATGGCAATGAGGATAGGAATCCTTGTTGGAGGCGATTTGTGGAAAGAATTACATTGAAAAGGAGTTAATAGTGTGGACGAGTTCTTGTCGCGAGCTTCAAGATGGGTTAACCTAGAAGAAGCGCGAGCTTCTGTCACAAGAACTAGCCAAAATCATGTTCAGCCCATTGGAGTAGTAACGGATGTTGCAACTACGGCTCAAACCGTTACCCAGAATAACCAAGGGGGGAATAATAAGAGAAAGGGAAATGGTGAAGGCGACCAGAGTGGAACAAAGAAAAATAAGTCTGGGGAAAAGTTCAAGCCTGTTTACGCAACCTATACTGACCTCACGGATACAAGGGAGCGCATCTTCCTATCCAATTCTACTCGCCTTTCATGGAAGAAGCCAGAACCACTGAAAAACCAAAGAGCCAAGAGAGATCCTTTGAAGTTCTGCCGATTTCACAATGATATTGGTCACAACACTGATGACTATAGACAACTGGAGGATGAGATCGAGACCCTTATCAGGGCAGGACCTTTGGCCTAATACGCCCGAAATCGAGTGGTCACTAGTCAGCCCATTGGACAAAACCCTCCGTCAGCCCCTGAAGCTCCAATGAATCAAGCCAGAGTTCAAGCGAATCAGGACGACCCTCTTCCGATAACAGGGGAAGATATAGCTACCATTTTGGGAGGACCCCATCTGGCAGGTATGAGCAGAGGTGCCCAGAAGAGATACATTAACGAACTAAAATCCCCTAATGGAGTGGAGTTTGTCCCGGAATAGTGGTTATCAAAGCACAACGATTTGAAAAACAACCAATCATATTTACAGAAGAGGATGCTAGTCACATCCAAGTCCTACATAATGATCCTTTGGTCATAACCATTCAGCTCACCAACCGAAGAGTACGGAGGACACTAGTAGATAACAGCAGTTCTGTGAATCTGCTTTTCAGGTTTGCCTTAGAAAATATGGGGTTGTTTGTAATAGAACTGATGGAGACCTCAATGATTCTGTACGGATTTTTTGGTGAAGGATCAGCAGCCATTGGGACGATCGAGTTAGTGGTAACATTGGGAGAAGGCTCGCGAACTGTCTCCAAGTTACTCGAGTTCATTGTGATCGACTGTCTAGCTGCATATAATGCAATTTGGGGTCGACCTGCGTTGATGGCATTTGAAGCCATAACCTCTATCCGCTAACTAGCAATCAAGTTTCCCTCAGTTGCGGGGATATCCACCATTAGAGGCGATCAGCTCACTGCCAGGGAATGCTATAACATTTCTATGAAGGGAAAATCACAACCCGGGCAGCAAGCTATGGCCATAAGTGACGGAGGTGAGGAGTCCCAGGAAGTGGAAGACACTTATGGGACGGAACATCCTCAAGAAGCAAAGGACAGTGATGTTGTCCCACATGATGACATTGACCCATGAATGGGCGAGGATAGATCAGAGATCCAGGCCACTGAGGTTCTCAAGGAAGTAAGTATAGATCCAAAAGAGGCTTCAAGAATTGTTAAGATTGGACAAAATCTTGATGATGAAAGGAAGAAGGAGTTGATCAATTTCTTACAAGAGAACCTAGACGTCTTCGCCTAGTCACATGAGGATATGGTGGGGATAAGCTCGAGTGTAATCATGCACACTCTAAACTTGGACAAGAATGTGCCTGGAAAATCCCAAAAACAAAGGCATTTGGGAACAGTCCGAGCTGAAGCACTGGAGGAAGAAGTAACTCAACTGTTAAAGGGTGGGTTTATTCGTGAAGCAAAATACTTGATCTCGGTTGCCAATCCTATGTTGGTCCCAAATCCAAATGGGAAATGGAGGACCTACATCGATTTCTCCGAATGGAACAAAGCTTGCCTCAAGGATTGCTTTCCACTTCCAAGGATGGATCAGTTGGTAGATGCCACGGTGGGTCACGAGCTCATGTCCTTTATGGATGTGTATTTTGGATATAACCAGATCGCGATGAATCCTGCGGACCAAGAACATACTAGCTTTATGACCCCAACTAATGTATATTGTTATAAAGTGATGCCCTTCGAGCTGAAGAATGCTGGAGCTACCTATCAGCGATTAGTCAATAAAATGTTTGTTGATCAAATCGGGAGGAATATGGAAGTGTATGTCGATGATATGCTTGTCAAATCCAAGATTGTCGGTAACCATGTATCCAATCTGAAAGAATGTTTTGAGATCTTAAGGAGGTATGGTATGAGGCTGAATCCCTAGAAGTGTACTTTTGAAGTAGCATCGGGAACATTTCTAGGGTTCATAGTCAATACGAGGGGGATAGAGGCGAATCCTAATGAAATCAGATCACTGTTAGAAATGTCCTCACCCAGGTCGCGTAAAGAAGTTCAAAGCCTGAGTGGAAGGGTAGCAGCTTTGAGTTGTTTTATTTCAAAATCTACAAACATGTGCTTGCCATTCTACAACTTGCTAAGAGGAAACAAGAAATTTCAATGGACTAAGGAGTGCGAGTAGGCATTCCTCGACCTAGAAACACACTTGGCCGAGCCCCCAATATTGTCCAAGCCTATGTCTAGAGAGCCTCTATTCCATTATTTGGTCGTAACAGAATATGCAGTTAGTGTGGTGTTAGTTCGAGAAGAAGATCGTGCTAAAAAACCAGTGTATTATATAAGCAAGAGATTTCTCAGAGCTGAATCACGATATCCACTGATAGAAAAGATGGCACTCTGTCTGATATTGGCTTCGCGGAAGCTCCAACCATATTTTCAGTCCGATTCAATCAATGTCATGACTGACCAACCTTTAAGGCAGGTATTGCAAAAACCTGAAACGTCGGGACGTCTCTTAAAATCAACAGTAGAACTCAGCTAGTTCGAGATATTGTATGTGCCATGGACCTTAATTAAAAGTTAGGCCCTTGCTGATTTTGTGGTTGAATGCACCAGATTTCAAGAGGAGCTTTTGAAGGAACTGATGCAAGAGTTGTGGAAAATATCCATAGATGGATCATAGAAAGAGAACGGATCAGGAGCTGGGATCATATTAATCTCCCCAGAAGGGCATCGATTTCATATAGCTCTGAGATTCAGATTTGAAGCATCTAACAACGAAGCCGAATATGAGGCCTTACTAGCTGGACTGAGAGTGGCGAAGGAGCTCAAAGCAAAGGTCGTCCAGTGTTATAGCGATTCTCAGCTCGTGATTAATCAGGTGTTAGGGAATATCAAGCTCGAGGCACCAAGATGGCAGCTTTCCTCCAATTCCCACGCTGCCTCTCGTTCTTTGCTATTACTCCATAAGACCTTGACTATCGGAATACTCTTTGACCATAATTCCTTCACCCCCTTCTCCAGGATGTGAACCAGTCGTTCCTCATAACTTAGGTCTTTCTAGAGTGCTAACGTATTGTTCCTAAGAACATGGGATGGGTCTGACACATATCTACACAGCATTGAAATGTGAAACACAATCTGGTTGTATGCTAGAGTTGGCGGCATGGCTAATCTATATGGTACTGGTCCCACCTTGTCCAATATCTCAAAAGGACCTATTTACCGGGGACTAAGTTTTCCTTTCTTCCCGAACCGCTTCACGCCTTTCATTGGAGATATCCTTAAGAAGACTTGATCTCCAACCTTGAATTCCACATCTTGTCTCTTGGCATCCGTATAACTCTTTTGTCAACTCTGAGCAGCGAGCATACGCTTTCTAATTAGCTCCACTGCGTCTTGAGCTTCTCTTATAGCCTCAGGTCCAAGCAGTTGTCTTTCTCCTACCTCGTCCCAATGTAATGGTGACTGGCATTTCCTTCCGTAAAGTAATTCATAGGGCGCCATATCGATTGTTGTCTGGGAGCTGTTATAATAGGAGAATTCTATAAGGGGCAAATACTTACTCTATGATCTTCCGAAGTCTAGTACACAAGCGCATAACATATCTTCTAAAATATGTATGGTATGCTCAGTCTATCCGTTGGTCTGAGGATGAAATGTTGTACGAAGACTTAGCTTGGTACCCATGGCTTGCTGCAAGGTTCCCGAAAATCTCGATGTGAACACCGAACCTCTGTCGGATACTATGGTTTTAGAAATTGCAGTCGTACAATTTCTCAAACATAGATGTATGCGTACTAGTCCGCAGTGTACGTAGTCTTGACAGGCAGGAAGTGAGCTGACTCTGTGAGTCTATCCACCACAACCCAAGCCGAGTCATGCTGCTTGCTTGTTTGTGGTAATCCTATCACGAAGTCCATGGCTATATCTTCCCACTTCCATTGTGGAATACTAAGTAGTTGTAATAAGCCTGCAGTTCGCTGATGTTCTCCTTTACTTGCTAGCATGTTAGGCATTTGGACACATACTCTGCTACATCTTTCTTAATTCCCATCCACCAATATAGTGCCTTAAGGTCGTGAGTCATCTTGGTGGATCCCGGGTGAACTGAGTATGGGGTAGTGTGTGCCTCCTCCAATATCTTCATCTTAATCCCATGGTCATTTGACACACATACCTGGCCCTTATATTTCAAGAACACACGTCCTGATATAGAGAACTCTATATTCTTGCCTTCTTTGATTGCTGCTATATGAGGTAATAGTGTGTCTTCATGCCCTTGCCTGATCCGTATATCCTCTAGTAAACTTGATGGGATGGACATGTTAGCCAGTTTACCCATGAATATTTCTACCCTGGCATTAATCAACTCTTGTTGTAGCAGCTTCTCAAATCCGGATAATGCTGCCAAACTTCCATAATTCTTCTGAATTAAAGCATCTGCAACGACATTTGCCTTTCCTGGGTGGTATAGGATTTCGCAGTCATAGTCCTTTACTAGTTCCAACCACCTACACTGCCTCATGTTAAGCACCTTTTGTGTGAAGAAATATTTCAATCTTTTGTGGTCTGTACAAATCTCACATCGCTCTCCATATAGATTGTGGCGCCAGATTTTCAGTGCGAAGACCATCGCTACCAAATCCATATCATGTGTTGGATATTGTTGCTCATATTCCTTTAGGTGTCTTGAGGCGTAGGCTATCACCTTATCATTTTGCATCAGCACATAACCCAACCCTTGCTTGGATGCATCACAGAATACTACAAACTTGTCGTTGGGTGTCGGTACGCAAAGCATTGGTGCTGAACACAATTGGATTCTTTCCTGACATTTATCTGTCTAGTTGAACTTCTGTTGTTTCCGGGTTAGGTTGGTAAGCAGAGTGGCTATCTTAGAAAAGCCTTCCACAAACCTTTAGTAATAGCCTGCCAGCCAGGGAAAACTTCCAACCTTTGACGCATTGTTAGGTCTTGTCCAATCCTTCACAGCCTCTACCTTAGTTAGGTCCACAGTGACTCCGTCCTTGGATACTATGTGTTGACGGTAAGAACTCGTCAACGATTGATGGTTAGAAAACTTCAATCTCTATACTATAAGAAGTTATGAATTAGATAGAAAGAACTCTAAACAACAGGAGAAAACTCAGGCAAGCATGAGAACCAGAAGCATATATTTCATAAGTCTCGTTTTTACATTCAGTTTTCCAACCCCTTAGCCTGAGGGGTTGGAGCCTATTTATAGGGGAGGCTCTATTGGCCCAGGATACAAACAAGTCCCAGACCACTGGGACGTACACAGGTATTCTGATAGTGTAGTGGCCCAGGGCGTAGTGGTGTCTACCCTGATGGTGTCAGAGTCGTGGCCCAGGACAAAGTACTGTCGGCTCTGGCGTATGGTCGAGGATGTCCAAGTGGTACCACTACTCTTCGTACAGGTCCGTACTGCCACTACTCTTCAGACGCAGATCATAGGGTCGTGCCTCTGTTCTTTCCATAACCGTACACCTCGTGTCAGCGCACGTGTTCCGTACCCGGTCGTCCTCATCCATTCCCGTTCAATGCTCCATGTTCGTTTGGCATATCAACAAGGTTCCCCCAAGTGACCCCGTGCCTTATGTCAAGGAGACTTCAATCTATGCATGTCCTGAGAAGTCAAGGTGCCAAGGGTCAGGGCTGGCTTATGCGGATCGCATAGACACGAGGCTAGCAGCAAGAGCGCCGTGGCAAGGCTACACCCTCGCATAGCGAGGCTAGTCTTTTTCCCTCCGGTATGGGCATGGCTCGGGCGTCGCAACAAGGTAGCACCCTCGCATGGCGAGGGTCCCTCGCATGGCGAGGGTCCCTCGCATAGCGAGGCTGCCTCTTCTCCTTCCGGGTGCAACGTCGCGAGGCTAGGAGCACGGATGCCAAAACAAAGCCCTCACCCTCGCATAGCGAGGCTGACATCCTTCCTCCGAGTGTAGGCGAGGCTGATGCCTGATGGAACGGGGCGCACGCGGAAGACCAGTTGGGGACCCTCGCATAGCGAGGGTGAAGTTCAGATGGGCAAGTGGCCGAGGGCCCTCGCCTAGTGAGGGTGTCTCTCTTATCCCAACTTCCTCACCATCATGCGACGCCCTTTTAGGATGTCTCGTAGTATAGAGCTTCACCCGTGAATAGAATTCACAAGGAGAAATTTCCACATTTACACTATGTGCCCAAGGAACGCCACTTGTGATAGCCAAAATTCGTATTTCTTGAACTTTGCATAAAGTTAGTGCTCCTTCAATTGCAGCATGGTCCGTCTTCAGTGTTCCTCATGCTTGACTTCGTCCTTCGAGTACACCAATATATCGTCAATGAATATGACGAAGAATTTGTCTAAGAAATCCTTGAAGACGCAGTTTATTAAGTCCATAAATGCGGTTGGTGCATTGGTAAGACCAAAAGACATAACTAGGAACTCGTAATGTTCGTATCGAGTCCTAAAAGTCGTCTTTGGTATATCTTCTTCCTTTATCTTGAGCTGGTGATAACCAAACCGTAGATCAATTTTTTGAAAATACAGTCGCTCCTCGAAGTTGATCAAATAAGTCATCGATCCAAGGTAGTAGGTACTTTTTCTTAATTGTCACCTTGTTCAGCTTGCAGTAATCAATACACATCCGCATGCTTCCATCCTTCTTCTTCACAAATAGAACTGGTGCTCCCTATGGAGAATGGCTTGGTCTGATAAATCCTAAGTCTAAGAGCTCTTGTTATTGTGTTTTCAACTCCTTGAGTTAATTAGGTGCCATTTGGTATGGTGCCTTTGAGATAGGCTCGGTTCCTTGTATGACTTCGATTGTGAAGTCCATTTCCCGGCTAGGTGATAACCTTGGTAACTCATCAGGAAATTTCTATGGAAATTCCTTTATAATGCGAACGTCCCAATCTTTAATGGTGCTTCCCATGAAATATCTGTGACTCTTGCTAAGAGTGTGTGACATCCTTTCTCTATCATTCTCTGGGCCTTGAAAGATGAGATAAGCAGCGTTCGTAGACCTGAAACCTTGCCCATAAAACACAGATTCTGACCCTTAGGTGTTTCGAATGTCATTTTCTTGCGTCGATAGTCGATGGTTGTGCCATGTCTTCCTAGCCAGTCCATTCCCAATATTACATCAAAATCCTTGATCTCTAGCTCTATCAGGTCATGTTCTAGCTCCGTGCCCTCAACTTTGATCGGTACTCTTCATACTATCCGTGATGATAGAACAATTTCGCTCGAAGGCAGTTCTGTAACAAACCTATTTCTAAATCTTTCACAAGGTTTGTCTAGTTTCTCCATCATTCCTAATGAGATATACGTGTGTGTTGCTTTAAGAAATGCTCATAGACTGGCTCCATATATTGAGCTGGATAGGGTGCGAAATTTTCCATCGACCGTCCCCGTACAAATATCCTCTATTCGGATTGCCACCATTTGGATATCCTCCGTTCTACTCTGGATGGGGTTCTTGAACTACTGGCTGAGGCTACAGCTAGGGCTGTCATTATTGTTGTTGTAGTTGTTCTACTTGTCATCGTAATTGGATAACTTCAGCGTCATTGTTAATCGGTGGTGGTGCATTTTCATTAGCAACAGTAGTGGCAACAAGTCTTTCCATTTTTCAAATTGGAGGGGTCTCGAGTGCCTCATTGGCAGTGCTGGGGGCATTGCTGTTAGTGCATGCAGACCTTCAAAGCGATATCTTCGACAGAGTTCTAACAGTCGAGAGAAACATGCTAGAACTTAGCCTAATAGTCTCTAAGGCAAAAACTTAGTCTAAGAAAACATATCTCGGACCTATTAGTTATGAAATTTTATGAAATTTTATGTAAGTAATCTTTATAAATTAGGGTGTGTTTCTATACTTAGACTATTATGCCATCTTTATTATTTTCTAAGTCTATTTCTAACCACCCTATATGACTTAATTCTCAGGCTACTAGTCGCTGTTCCGAAGTTAACCATATTAAGGGAGGGCTTGGATCAGTAAAATCGTTCCCACTACTATGCCCCCCTAAACTCTCAATACATAACCCGGTCCATTGATTTGTATCCACCATCACAAAACTTAGCCATTATTTAGTGAATTATTCTAAATTAATTATGAAAAATAAATCAAGTTTCACACATACAATTTAAAAATAATAATAACTCTATTCATCTAGAAAATTTTCACTTATTACAATAATAATTCGAAATAAATAAAGAAACAATACTAATAATAACTAGGGTAAAATTTCTAAAAATCAAGATCTTCTACATCTGACCCTTCATGTAGAATATCATCAGTAATTTCCTTATAATCATCAATATTGTAAGCCTCGAATCTACTGCGGGGAATATTTATTAGGATATTATTCTTTTGTTCATTGGTGAATTGCATCTCAAACCTATAGGTAAATCTAAGTATAAGAAAATAATATCTAATGGCTACCGGTAAGTTATCCTCATTATCTAGAGCTTCCCATAATTCTTTCAAATTTGAAACTACAAAAGGCATTTCTCCAAAAAGCCTAATTACTAGGACATATTGATCCACGACTCTCATCATAATTTGGCTAGTGACTTGAATGTGAACTATCTCCTTGTGAAATCTGACCAATCTTTGAGTGATTCGTTCTACCACACCTATTGTATCCTTTTGCTCTCTAAACCCTTTCAATGTCTTAATGGCACAGATATCCTGATAAGTCATGGCTCCATTCATTTTGAATAATAACATATTAACTAAAACGTTAGTTTCAACATAAGCATAATATTCATAACATAAACACTTATATTGGTGGTTAGATCCAGAGCTTTCGTGTGTGTATCAAGGAGAACTTTATCCATATGAATCGTGGCTCTGGTACGAACTGTAAACACCTGAATAATTTAAAGACCTTGGACCTTTAAAACTTCTAAGACATACTACTATCTTTTGGATACATACATAAAATAATAAAACTTTATTACAGAAAATCCAAAAGTATGAGATCCCATTGTTCATACATAAAAATAATAAAGAGAACAAAATCTTTAAGATATTTCAAAATATTAAGTGCGGAAATCATAAAGACATAATTAAAAGACTCAAAATGTCAACGTCATCCTCGATCGATCCCATCAGTTCATTCCTTTAGTTCCTTGCCCAATGCATATGACAAAGCCACCTTGGATCCATCCCGCCTTCCATGTTCATTTACTTGCACAATCTAAATAAAACAAAATGAACCTAATGCCAAGTAAGGAAAAACTACTAAAACATAAAACATAAAATGGACTACAATATTAATGGCCATTAACTCATTATCGTAGTATGTGATAAAAAGCGATATAGTCCTCTTAACTACTATTTTAGAGGTAGGTTTAGACACAACTATAGTCTACGATAACAATAAAAATCTAGTGATTTTCTATCTAAGCAACCATATTTTCCAAGCGACTAAAAAAAACATACATTCAAACATATACCACATAAAATCTAACTTATTTTCCTTAGCAAAATCAAAATATTAGAGACAAGTGCGGGATCAGAAATCCCTAAAACCAAACATTAAAACCATAAGTTTCCTAAATAAAAGAAGATGAATAGAAGATCTAAACCATTGAAATAAGGACTTACTGAAAATCTTAAGTTTCAAATAAATCAAGTACCTAACCAAAAGCCATTATAACGAGTTAGGATTTGAAGTAAACGAAATTAATAAGAAGAATAGAAATAGACTATACTTGTTGCTTTTGAGTACCTTAAATAGCTTAGAGATTTGATATATATCTTAAAAAACTGAAATCACACTATAGCTTACTTCCCAAGTGTTTAGAAAATCATAGATTTGGAAGCTTTAACCCCAAAACCCTAGTGTTTCTCTCTCGAACAAAAATAGCAGCTTGGAGGCTTCGAAAAGTGTTTGAAAGATGATGAAAATGACTAAGTGAAGGGTCATATTTATAGAGTTCAAGGAGTAAAACTAACTCCCATTAAAATAAATAGATAAATGAATAAAAAGGACATTTTTTGCTCAACGAATTCCCAGAACTTGGTCAAAATCGTTCAAGGACAAGGTACAAGTTGTTGAGGACTGTTTCTAGCTTCGGATTCCACGAAATTTTAAAAATGGATCATGGAGTCGAAATATCGCCTGCTATAGGCGATATATCACCTGCCCTGTTTTCCCGAGGTTCCATGATTTTGTTCATGTAAAGTCGACGTATTTTTTCATATTACCATAGGCGATATATCACCCCCTATAGCTGCGATATATCGACTTACGCTTATTTACTAAACCACATTTTTACACATTTTAAGCACACTTAAAGCTGTTTAAACCACCTTGACTGAGTACTACGAGATCCTAGCATCTGAGGGAAGGTTCTAGACTTCCTAGGCTTATCTTTGACTATTTCATTCATCTAAAATCCTTAATAAATATACATGTGACAAATGTCACATTCTTAATTATCTATTTAAATCTTAGGCTATTATAAATAATATTTCTAGGACCAACTTTAATAATTAAACCTTATGATAAAATTAATATTTCTAAACTATAGGCTAAACTTATAAAATTAATAACTAGCTCTACGAGTTTCCAAATAATTCCCGACTTGAACCAATATTAATTTTTTTTTGAAATACTACAGCATAAGATAATATTATCTAACTAAGTAAAATTCAGAGGCACTACAACACTGGATAGGAAGATTGTTGATTTTATACAGAAAGATTCAAGGACACTTGATAGGCTATAAGAGGTAATCCCTGATCTGTTTTGTATGTAATTTAATATTTATATATGTATATGATTCTGGCTGGTATTAATAATTATTAAAAAGGTTCTATATATTCTGTTGCGCACATTTGATTTGATCGATTAATACCAACAATTGGTACGAGAGCAGTCTATACGTATATATTAAATATTATATGGGTTTCTTGGATTTTTTATATGTATGTTCATATGTATATTGAATGGATGGATATGTTTTTTGAATGTATGGTTGGATGAGGGATTGTTAATTATATGGTTCTATTAGGTTAAGAATTTTATTTCTTTTCTAGATCTTATGTAACCCATAAAGGGCATAATATTTTTCTAATTTTATTTTTGAAATATTGAAAATTGGTACACAAAGAAAAAGAGAAGGACTCGAGCCTAGGGCCCGAGCCCTAGCCTCATGCACCAGCCCCGAGGCTTCTCGAGCACACTCGACCACTAGACTCAGGCTTCATGCATGCACCCAGTGCCTAGCCGAGCCCCGTGAGCACCTGTGCATCTGTGCCCATGCCATCCGCCTCCGTACCCGTGCCCGTGCACCTAGTCTCTGCCATGTGCGCACCCGTGTTCTTGGCTGATCTCTTGCACATGCATGGTCCTACCATGTGCACCCCTGTGCACCTGCGTGCTAGCCAGCCTGCCCTACCATGCACCCTAGCCCTTTGTGTAACATCTCGTAAAATCTCTTAATATAATTTGTGGAAAACATAACCATTTTTTAAGAATAAGGTAACCGAAAAATCGATATAGAAAAAAACTTTTCAAAACATGCAAGAGTTCGGAACTATATGCATACTTAAAGTAAATTACAGTGTCATAATTTTAAAACATTCAACAAATCAAAAATAATTCCTTAGTTATCATATGGGTTCTAGTCCCCAAAACCTTAAATTCCCAAAAGGTCGGTCCACATGTACATCCTCGTAGATATACTCTAGCGCTCACTGATCCACTTTGCCTTTGAGCTTACCTACAACACAAAACAACTAGGTAAGTGAAACACTTAGTAAGAACAACTTAAGAAACATAACCACATAACAGAGCAAGAACTTAACTAACTATAACTAGGTAGATAATCAACCAAGAAAAGGATTCTGATGAAATTGAACCCTAACATACAATTTAAGAACGTGGGAACAATCCTGGCAAACTTATGGTCATGCCTCATAACCAAAATTCTTATCTTGAAAGTGCACCTGCATGCAGAAAATCCTAGAGCATACATACAGTCTTAACTGGTAACATACATGCTTACTTATTCATTCATATCTTAACATACATACTTAGTCATTCATATCTTCACGTACATACATACGTAGTCATTCGTATCATAATATACATATATTCTTAGTCATTCATATCTTAACGTACATACATACTTACTCATTCATATCTTAACATACATAGTTAGTCATTCATATCTTAACATACACACTTACTTAAGGTTCTGGAGGAACTTTCAATATAACTTAATATATCTTAACATATCTTACCAAAGCTTAACATATCTTAGTATATCTTAACATATCTTACGATAGCGTTGGCGGGTGTAAACTAGTTACACTGGTTACCCAAACTCCTAGATGAATTTGGCATACTTTCTTAGCCATAGAGATTTCATTCCGGGATTAACTTACTTACGTGTCACGGGTTTTAACTAGACTCTTATGTCACAGGCGTTAAACCAAACTTCTTACATGTTTTGGTGGACAACCGACCTTAGTTACATAGTCACTAGTGGTGAGCAGATTTCTTATTTAGTTCCCCGGTGACTAGCCAGAGTTCATAGTTGTCACAGTAGCTAGCCGGAATTGAAATCAACTTACTTATGTGTCCTGGTGTTTAACCAGACTCTTATGTCATGGGTGTTAAACCAGACTTCTTATATATTGGGGTGGCCGATAGACCTTAGTTACATAGTCACCGGTGGCGAACTGGTTTCTTATTTAGTTCCAGGTAGATAGCTGGAGTTCGTAGTTGTCGCGGCAGCTAGCCGGACTGCTTACCTTAGTCTTGAGTATTCGAACCGTCTAGGACAATGGTCTTGAGTAACCTTCTAAGACTAGATCAAATTATTAGCTTATAACTTAGTTTTTTAAACTAGTCATTAACGTGTTGTAGCCAAACATATCATAAGTTGTGTTACCAGAATTCCTTAGCGCCTGCTTGTGGAAATCTTTTAACCAGAAGCGAGTCTTCCCGCTTAGATAACACTGTAGTGACACCATACAGTGTCTCGGAGTAATTATGGTGTTTGATTAATTAAGTTTATGTCTTTATGTTGATCGATTAGGGATGAACTTAACAAATTTTCAATACTTTAATAACATTTGTTCTTAAATCTTAAAACTTAGACTAAACCCTTGAATTTATAGCCTTATCACATTATTCATAAAAACATGCCTATAAATAATGGTGCTGGAAATTTGGAAGTAAATTCCCAATTGCATAAAGAGACCACTTTCTTAAGCCTAAAAAAAACTTTCATTACTGCTTTCTTATTTTCCTTATAAAATAGAAGTGTTGAACACTATCTCCCGCTTTATTAAAATTGAAAATAAAAAAAGTCCATTTTTAGTAAATTAAGAATCTCAAAAGTTTTATTATCCAAAACGATTTTATTTTCGCAATTAACCAAATAAACAAAATTAGTCATATCTCACACAAGAGTATTATCTTAAGATTTTTCAATAAAATGTAAAATCTCATTAATATTTTAAGCCACTTAAATCTTAACCCTTAATCCATAGAAAGTTATCTTATATTTACTTTAAGGAAAAATAAACCTGTCCATAACATAATTTGATTTGACAACCTTTTAAGAAAAGAAAAAAATTCACAATCTATGAGGTATTTCTTAGTCAACTCTTGCAGGAATTTTAATTAATATAAAAAGAGTCCAAATAATAAAAACCATCTAAAAATGTTGATTTTAAACTTGTCAAAACATTGCTCAAACATGCACTCTTCATGCTATCAGTTTTTCACTCCAGCTTGCAAAACAATCACAAAAAACTTATAACTTGGCCTAGACATAACTTTTTTTGGTGTTTAAAAATGCTAAAATCAAGTACTCTTCCTAACTAATGAAATTCTGAAAGTCCCATTAGAAGCCACTGTAACAAAACTATCTTGCAGCAAACAGTTTTGAACATCTAAATTGGAAAAGTTATAACTCCTAAACTAAAGTGAAATTTTAAAAACTGTTTCATGGGATTAATATTAAATATGTCCAGAACATTCAGTAAAACTATCAGCTAAAAATAATAATTTTTACTCACTCAAATAACTATTCAAAGTTTTAAGGTCGGAATTGCCAAACACTAATCAAACTTGCACTAGATTCCCAGAAAGCTCATAACTTGAGTTATATAAAATGTTTTTCAGTGTTTCAAGATGATAAAATCATGTAATCTTTCCAAATAACGCATTACAAAAACTCTCATGGAATAATTAGGTTGTTTAAGTATGATTTGGCCCTTTGGAAGCCAATGAAAACTTTTGGGAGCAAACATGCATCAACCAATCCTATGGGACTTTGGATTCCAAGCTACCAAACACCACATAAACCGCATGCATCATCAGCCCACTAAATAACCTTATGAAAACACAAATAACTAATTGAACTCACAAAACAACAATAAAATTCTGATTTGCTAAAGCCATTAAAATGTTATGATAAGAATCAAGATTTTTACCTCTTTATATTCAAGCATTTGGAGTGGTTGAGCTCTTAGGGTTTCAGACCACTTTTAAACACTTCACACACTTCCCTTACCAAAAATACTAAGAATCAGATGATAGAGCTAGTATGAAAAGGAGAGGGACGCTTAAAAAGAGTTTGCTCTAGGGTTTATCTCTTTAAAAAATTTCCTTCTAAGCTTGCATGCATGTAGATGATGGTGCTCACACTTGCATTAACCACATCTAGGTTTGAAATGATGGTTGTGGTGAGTGTTAAACCAACATGAATAAAGTTTTAGAACCCTTAAAGGTTCGGTCAATATAGGAAGAAGAAGGAAAATAAAGATGGTAGAAGAACAAGAGAACTCACCCCTTTTTCTTAACTTTGCTTCAAGCTTTTTGTAAAACCTTCAATGGAGCTTCTTCAATGGTGCTCTAATTTCTAGAGAGAGAATAGAGCTTTGAGAGAGATGAGTGTGTGCTGAAAAAAAAATCAAATAGAGTAAGAGATAGGGAAGGTTCGGTTATGGTCTTTGGGTGGTGAAATTGAGTGTTGAGTTAGCTTAGTTTTCTTTTCAATAAAAAAAGATGATAATATGGGAAAAGAATGATGGCTATTTTCTTGAAATTCTCTATTGGGCAAGTTTTTCCCACTCAAGCACTCGAAATAACCAGCCACACATACCTCACAGTGCCCTTAATTTAAATTTTATTAATCCTCAAATAAGCTTGAACATAAGGTCAAAAAGGCATTAGCATAGTGTATAATTTTGATTCATTTTTCTTAGTTAGAAAAGTCAATTTAAATAAAAATGTGACATCACCAAACTTATCATATTTTATTATTAAAATAACCTATACTTATTATTGTATGTTTATGCTCAAACTTAGTTCTGCCATAATTATTCCATCAAGAATATTTTATTCGAGATTTTTACCCGATTAGGGTTTTTGACCCGGTCGACGACCAAAGGTCTTGGTTTCTAAAAAAAATTGCACTTATCACAATATGGCTAGCATTCAAACATCACGAACTTCTTGTAACATAAAATGTTCCCCTGAAATAATACATAATACATGGAATAAAAATATCTGCACTAGGGTTTACCTGATGCCCTCACTACAAGAAAAAATGCTTTTAATAAGACCAAAAATGTGTTATCAAAACATACCATAACACTTTTTGACGTGTTAAGACCGACTATGTTATCGTAGGTCGGGGTACTTTACATAACACTTTATCATTGTTATACAGATGTGTTATTATATTGTCAACGATAACACACTTTATGTGTTTTTTTAATAAATAGATAAGTGTTTAATTATATTATTTATAGTCGATTATATAACACATTTCAATACTTAAATTATTTCCAAGAGAGGACACTGCATACAAAATAATGAATTCACAACTACACCAAAGCAAACAAAGAAACCAAACACTAAATTATAAGACATTGGTTCTTTTTTGAGTATGTAAATGTACCTCTTCCAATAACTCTTTTAGAAGGCCATGCAACTTTGGAACCAACTGCTTCTTGTATTGTAAGCATTGCATTATTAGGATGAAATAAGTAAGATTTTGGTACATTATCAACATCAGCCCACACTCGCATAAAGTCTGGTCCAAGAGGCTTTGCATGTACAGTTAACTTTGGATCACTAGAATACCAACGACCTTCAGCAACAATTACATCCAACACAACAAAGTAATATCTCAAATTGAGGTTATGGGTGGAAAATTACAGAAATTTTAGCTTGGATCATGATATCACGGAAAGAAATAAAAAAGAAAAAAAGAAGAGAATATTCAGGGTACTTTACCCTTTTCCTTTCTAATCTTTCCTTTATTTTTGTAAGAATAATTGTATTTTTTTTAAGCAAGATAGTAAGTTGTTAAAATAGATGATCTTATTAATATGAAACGAACAAATAAATCTAAAATTTGTAGCAAACAACTTCACTATCTTACAAAGAACTCCAATTATATATTACTGATTCCTTTCTTGGTATCGTGTATGTATTTTTAGTACTATCAATTTATAGTATTATTGTTGATGTTGGTATGTAAAGAACAAACATATTTGATATAGAAGAGCCCATTGGGCACATTAAATATCTCCTGATTAATACTATTTTGGGGTAAAACTTCAACAGATTAATGTCAACAATATCTTAAACAATGAAGGAGAAGACAATAATATGATGAAATTGGACATAGGAAATCTCAGGATATGAAATTTAAGAATGCCTTCAACTTACAAACTTAATACAATCCATTATGCTTTGTTCTTTGTTTTTCCCAAATGCAGAACTCTTTCTCACTTTTTATATATATGTATTTATATAATTCAACAAAAATGCTCTCAATTAAAATTACAATATACCAACTAGTTATATTCTATTGATGTCTTAGCCATAATTTATAATGAAACCAATCAAAAAAACAAACACAATTCAATTATAGGATAATCATAGACAAGTATACATAAAATCAAACAACATTTTCCCTACACTAGCAGCCAACCATCTGCCAATATCAATTCAAACAACACACAAGTTTTCTTCTTTATCTCTGCAACACACAAATTTCTTAGATCCTGCTTCACTAAAACACACAAGTTCTTAACTTTCCGTTACACCGCAGCACATAGTAACAATCCCACTATGGATGAATATTTAAGATATTCAAACTCCTCTAACATTTTTATAGTATTAAAATAAAAGTTAGAGGCATACCTCTTGCAAACTGTTGCCAAAAAAGTTTCTTTGAAGTTTCTTTGAAGAGAGATGCAGTGCTCAACTAAGTTGGAAAAATGATAATCCAAATTAAATTCTTGCAAAGTTTGATCGATATTAATTGTTAATGGGTAACCATACAGTCCTAACATTAATGACTTTACAAGATTCCCTCTTCCAATAATTCTCTTTTAGACTGTTTAAACTAGCTTGGTTGGTATCTAAAAAAAGTATATATATAAATTATTTGGTTAATTACTATTAAACACCTTAAAAAATATAGAACGTGTTATCATTATGTCTCTTCTCTAATATAATAGGTCTAAAGAGTTTCTAATCACCATTTTGCATATATAATACAAATTACAAATTATGACTCTCATCAGCTAAAAATCGATCCAACATAAAGATCTTTTTTGTTGGTAACTTGCCATGGCAAGAGAGGTTCTACATTTTTCTACCTATTTGATTGTTGTTCTAGTTATATATTGTAATTGGAAAGCTTGATGTGAGGGATGAAAATCTCTTTGTTTAGTTTCCAAAACCTGCAGAAGGTTAATGACTGATGAGGCTATATTATACCATATATATATATATTTTTTTTCTTTCATTGCTATAGTTTAATCCCTCAAATGCTGCCAACTTTTTTCATTATGTACTTGTACTAATCATATTTCTTGGAAGTATTTTGCTATTTCATAATTGTTAACCAAACTTTTTTAATGTCTTCTTTGTGAGTAAAATTGATGATATTCTTTTATCACTTTGTATCTGTTAATATATGATGTTAAAGCATGGTGCTCCTCAGTCTTTCCCAAAAGAAAACTTCAGAGCATTTGGATTTTCTTTATTTAAGAACTATTTTCTTTATATAATAAAATTATCAGTATCTTTAGAACTAGAACGCTTGTTGAGGTACTGCTAAATAAAAAAAAATTAGTATACGTTGTTCCTTTGATCTAAATAAATCATAAAGAAAAGAAATTCTTAAGACTTTAATCATCAAAAGTTTAATGTGTTTAAGTTAGATCAAGAGTAATGTTAGTAAAAGAACACATTGTTAGAATTCTAGTTTGTTTTAACTACCTGGGGTACTTTTGCTATTCTGTTGTCAGATCAAGAATAATGTTAGTTAGTAAAAGACCATATTGTTAGAAGTCTAGTCGGTTTTAACTACCTTTTTTAGGAGTCGATATGAGTTATTGAAATCAATTCTCATTAAAATTTATTGAAACTTAAGCCTGTACATTTTCTCCACAATTCCTATTTGAACTCCTGGAAAGAATCTAAACTTCACTCTCACTACTTTCTGTTTCACCAAAACAAGACCATTTTCAACATTCTAATTTTTTTTAAAAATAAATAAATAAATCAACTTTTCTCATTGGAATTTGTGTGTGAGTAATGTTGAAACACTTACATAAACTTCTTACAGCCTTTAAATAATTTATGGCAACGATCTTTCAACTCATCAGCTGACTGCTCTATAGAACCCACCTGTCAAAGAAGGCAATTGAATCATTTCATTATCAGTTCTACAAACAGCACTTAACTAACTCTATAGGTTCCACTGAACTGCGTTGAAGTACTTTATAATCTCAATAATTAAACCTGCTACAGGATGTATAAATCTTGTATCAAATAATATAAATTTGAAAAATTAAGAATGAAAACTAATGTTCTCGTTTCATAAATTTTATCTCGATTGTGGATTGCCTATGCTTCATTAAACACAAATACATTGGCTGAATTTATTAAACATATTATACATACAATCAAAAGAACCACATTCCAATCATTCGAACAAGAACCAAAAGAAATAGAAGGGAATTACTACTACACATAGAAGTCCCACAACAACTCTGGATTTTGCATATTTTTCGCCTGCAAGCATTTAATTTATTAAACATATTTACGTACCTCTTGCAATTAATAATCAAGTTAATTAACTTTTCAATGCTCCTTGCTCACACTTGTTGAGTCGTTTTCTCAAACTTGATACCTTATTGATAACATAGATTAGTCTATGCAAATTGAGCAAAAAAAAGCAGAGTAAATATCATATGAATACATATCTTTCTCTTCAAAGAGTTTTACTAAAGCATGTTTAAAATAAAAGTTTGAGCCACAAAATCAAAGGAATTTCTTGGCAGCAACCATGCGTACCTGAATTCTGCCAACAATTTCTAAAAAATAGACAACATAAAATCACCATAAATAAACATGCGCTATCTTTCTTTACACAGACCACACCAACTTGTTTAGAGCCCCAATCCAACTTAAACCTTAACCATAGAAGGAGCAACCAACTTTTAAATGAAATTCAATGGTTCACACACAAACTGATGGACAAACCACAGATAGACCTCCCATCCATTTTACCTACACTCTGGAAAGAAGAAGAATGTTGCATAGGGAATAATCTGTTATTGCTAGAACTAGAAGTGGTTATAACCAATAGGAATTTAGGGTAGTGGAGAGATATTTTACGTATTTGGGGTATGGCCATGTGTCCAGGGAGTGGAGAAATTGCAATAAAAAATGATGAGTTAGTTGAGAAAGGGTCAGCAAGAATTAGAGTGATTTCTCTTAAAGTAGGAGAGGCCAGGCACTCAAACAGTCTTGTGCAATTTCAATGCAACAGTAACTCACTGCTACTGACCTTTATTTGTCTCTGCTCATATTTTGCTACTGTTTGAGTTTGCGAGTTGGTGTGCTACCGACTCCCCTGGCTTATCGCTCATCAGTCTACTCATAACCAATTTGCAAGATAACCCATCTGATGAGTTGCTTGGCTGAACCACTTGCGATTATGGGAGCATGTCGATGAATAGCTAAAGTTGTAAGAGAGCCCTTGTGAGCTTCAATTGTGAGATAAGCATCCCTTTTACTTCTGATATCAAGAAATTGAATGTCACCAGCCTGAGAAGCACTGACAATCTGGACAGTAAAATCATCGAAAGCAATGTGTTACTTTTAACCATGAGTGATGACCATTTTGGAAACTGAAAACTATTATCATAATATTCTCTATTTACCTTAGCTGGATCCAGTCCTGGTTGAAAGCCAATCCCCACAAGTCTTTCTACCCTCTGAGTGTGTGGCCGTACTGAGTAGACTAGCCTATTATAAATGGTAGATGAGTTAAGGACAAAAGCTCATTCCAGTCACAACAGTCACATTTAAGGATTAATGGGTGGCTTACGATTTAGGTGTTCTCACATCATAGAGTCTGATAGAACCATCAACAAAACCAGCAGCGAATTGACTGCCATGAACTTGAGAGGCAAACTACAAAGAGAACATGGAGAAGACAAAAAACAAGTGAAACAATTTCAAGTACATACTGACACAAAATATATAAAAATATAA
Organism: Humulus lupulus; assembly: GCF_963169125.1. Classification (NCBI taxonomy): domain Eukaryota; kingdom Viridiplantae; phylum Streptophyta; class Magnoliopsida; order Rosales; family Cannabaceae; genus Humulus; species Humulus lupulus. Next base: position 104,541,420 of record NC_084793.1, read on the forward strand.
AACTAAGAGCTCCCATTTAGCAAATCCAGTAATCCTGACATACCAGCCAATCGGCGAAAATTCACACTACCACAAAAGACAAAAATAAAGACATACCAAAGAAACCACAAATGTAACTCAAAATATAAAGAGCAGCACATTAAAAATAGAAAGATACCTATTATAAATTTTAGAGCTCATTTGGACAATTGGAAATCTATCAAATTACTTTTGAATAAAGAAACAAAAAACCACTCCCACCCAAAGCTGAGTGAATACCAACAAAAGATCAATATCAACAACAAAAAACTTGGCAAACCTCATCCCAACTAGCACAGTTCAAGGAGCTGCAAAAGTAGCTCATATATATAATAAAAAATAAGAGTTCAGGTTCGGTGTGATATTGATTTAAATAAGAAGCAGCTCCAACTTTTCTTACAGGTATGTCTAGAAAATATGTATCAAGCAACCCATTGACTCGATGTACTTGAGAATAAAATATAAGAATAGGATTGATACCAAATCCATCCAACACCAAATGCTATTGCAATAGTTAACCTTCATCTAAATAAATTGTGCATAAAAAATTCTCTTAAATTTGTTTAAAAAAAAAAAGTTATTAGCATAAATACACACAAAGTTTTTGTTGTTTGACAATCTAATACCTACAAAAAGAAAATTGCAATAAAATTCTTGAGTTTAATAAAGTGTAGCAATTTAAGACCTTATTGTGATTTTGTTAAAAAAAATCATAGCTTTTAAATGAATTTTCTTTTTATTTTCCTATACACTAATAGCTACAAATTTTTTGAGGGTGTAATTAATATAGGGAAATACCAATTTTGACCTTATAAACTACGCTTTTTGTTTAAAAAATTAATAGTAAGGACTTGATTGCTACTGTTTTTAAAACTGAAAAGAATTTATTGCAAAAGAAAAATCTCAAGGATCAGCTGCCAACAAAGAAAAATTTATGTGGTATTTATATTTAAAACCCATACCTCATCTAAAGGAAGTATTATTTATATTTAGATATATATACAAAATTAGATGAACTACAAAAAAAATAATAAATAAATAACACAAGGGAATGTCCTTCATAAACTATCAACTCACTAACTTTTCTACAGATTTTAACTTTAAAATAATAAGCAAGTAACAAAATTAATGCAATCATTATAGCTGCACACAAGAACACAACAAAAGTATAACTGACCAATGCTGATATGTATGCGAGGAACCTCACTAGAAGCATACTAGCAACAAGACATCAAATAAATTAGTTAAATGCCCATTACTGACTATAAACATTATGAGTGTCAGCCCTAAGATTACATTTCATTAAGAATCAAATTACCAGATATCTAGATTATTATTGCCAATGTACAACAACATTCAAGCTTCGAATGCCCGGTTTATAACCCTGAATTGAAGAGAAATCAGTAACAAGTTTCTGCTCATCCTTCGATGCATAATCTTTCCAAATACGAATATTTCCATCACCTGGATCATGCATGGACAGAAAGTTAAACTCCAGGGAGCTGAACTGATAACAGCTGCGTGTCCAAAAAGTATGAGAAAACTAGGCGGCAGTCTAGTATCTTACATGAAGTTGCAAGAAGTAAGCTGTCATCTAGCTCATTCACAAGGGAGAGCTTAAAAATTCCTTTATCTAGAAAATCATGATTATCAAAGCTGTTGAGAAGTGTAGCCTCGTCATAGTTTCATACCCTAAAAGATAACCAAAGATGAAATGTTACTTGACGTGTAAACTCAAATTAGGGTAAAACAGACTGTTAACAAAATAGTAGTCAAGTACAAGGACTTATACCACATATCTCAAAAAAATAATAGAAAAAGATAAATCCAAAAATTTGCAAATTTTCGTAATACACAATTTCCATAAAAACAAAAAATAAGACATTCATCGCAATGAACAAAAAAAAGAGAGATACAAAAACACAAGCACATTACAGACAGAGCAGCCAAAAAAAAAAACATATACTGAATTACATTTACATAAACAGGCCAACTTTTTAAACCCAAAAAAAAACTAAACATTTTAAAATTGAGAAACCAGAAATAATAAGCTATTTTCAGTGGAATATTGGAGGACTTGAATCAATAGACCACTTGGTGAAAACATTACTTCAAAACACAATTTTTCTTATGGTTTTTCACTTATACTAAGTGATAAAAAACCATTCAGCAACCACCACAGCACACAGCCTCTATAAGTTACAGAAAACATGACCATCTTTTGTCATAAAATACATTAAATGAATACATTAAAAATGAATTAAATCTTTTAATCCTCAAAGGAAAATATCATTAAACTTGAATTTAATCTTCCAATCCTTATTTTTTTAAATGAAATGTGCTAGATTGTCTTTGTACCCGTCTCAAATCTTGTATCCCACCGAGCAATTTGAGTATTAGGCTTGCTTACAGCTGACCAACAACACAGAAAACAACAAAACAAAAACATTACAACCCCAGATAAATCACTATATATTCAAGAAAAAGATTAAATTATAGCACATCAAACAATAAAATAATAACCCACAAGAATGCTGGCATTTTGCTATGTGCTCCAAGGCAAACTTTTCTCTTTCCTCTCTTTTAGCTAATATTTCTTCACTATATTCTGCCACTGTGAGAAGTGGCTTTGAAAAGTGCCCACAACTCCAATTATAGATAGTATATTGAGGAAGAAGACTGCGTTCAGTAGAACTAGAAGATACCCCTGAACCCAGAAGCGGATCAGCAAGTCCAGAATCGGGTGAGCTCATTAAATGTGGTCGGAACTCTAACGAGCAAACTCTCCGCATCCCAGTTAAATAACTAGGTCAAGGAGGGCTAATAGGAGGAGTTTGGAAAGTTAAGGATGCATGGCCTGTTCATAACAGTTCATTAAATAAGTAATTATGCAAATATAACAAGAAACATGTATTCCAACAAATAAGATTGTCCTGGCATATAATTGACAGAAAAAAATACCTCCTCCATTCATATCAAGCCATGATGACGATCGGGCCAATCCAAAAGGAGTCGATGCCAAAGGATCTGGCGGAACACTACCACCAGAAGTTTTTAGAGGTTTTGCTACAACTTGCTCAATCCCTATAATAGCCAGTACCCTGCGACCAAGCCTGGCAATGCATGGAGATGGATCCTTGGCCAAAGCACACATGGCTGATACACATTGTGAATACATCTCATTGTCCAAGGGTTTTACTGCTGAGTGGTTAACAACTCCATTGCTTGCGCCATCATTCAATATTACAAAATCAGAAAGTTGGGATGAATCATCAGACAATGGAGAACCATGCATAAATCTAGAAGTAGCAAGAGGGTTGCTAGTGCAGACCCTTCCATCTTGAACAAGAGACGAGCTGTCAGTTCCAACTCTTGATATTGGACCAATCTAAGATGGAACAACACTACTTGGAGTTCTTATATGAGCCAAAGAAGGCAGGGAACTCAAAGGAGACCCAATATGCTTCCAATATGCTGCAATAGTTGACTTGAGATGATTGTTGTGACCAAAGGAAAATCTCCCTAGAGCTGCCAGGATGGAAAAGAAATCAAACTTCATTAGCTCAGTTAACAAATTACAATACGACCCCGGGAGGAGCAGGTTTGTTTGAGCAGCCTCACGAGTATGAACAAGCTGCCAATATAATGCCTAAAAACTTGGTGCAAATGACTTCTTAGAACTAAACAAGTCAACAAATGAATAGGAAATTTTTGATGATAAACTACATACCAACAGCAAACTCTGCTCTAACTAATGGACTTTCATCTGAAGCTACGCTTAATAGGCTTTTAATAATACTAATTTCTGCTCTAATTTTTTCATCATTATCACATTCTCCATCTCCTCCAACACCATCTCTACACAAGTTAGAGCCCACATCAAGAAGGGTACCCAATGCAAAAATAGCAGAAGCCCTAACCTGAAAATAGGACACAAGTATTAAGATCAATTTATATGTAGAAATAGAAATACTCCCATCTTTATATATATATAAAAAAACAAAAGTATAATAATTGATATATGAAAGGTGAACCTCTGGTTGAGGAGCAGAGAGCAAAGGAGCATATATAGCTAGAGCGTCTCTCGTAAACCCATTATTTGAGCCTCAGGAAAATCTTCCCATAGCTTTCCCAGACAGAGACAAAGCCACTGAATAAATAGGGGTTCAGTTTGTGCGTCACTTGGGATTGAAACTTGAAGGTGCCTCAAGCAAACTTGGATCAAACCTGCTTCAATACAGGCTTCTTGACCCTGTCTGTGACCATCCACAATTACAGCCAAAACAAATGCAGCCATTGCACGCTGTTCTGGATATGCTTCCTGGATATCAAGAAACCTGATGAAATATGTATGTCCCCCATCCTTCATTAGATCAACCTAGCATGACTATCAATCCATAAACAAAACAATCAATTGTCAGAGCATAATTATAAACCAAAGACCAAGGTATAGCTCAAATCACATGAATACCTTATCAATAGCAAGAATCTTCATCCAGATGAACACAAGAATCTGTCGTAGTTCTGGTGTAGTTTTTTTCAATAGCTTCAGAATATATGGAAATATCCCTATAGACAAGGCCTGCAAAAACAAAAAATGATTAGAAAATAAACTACAGCATCACATTTTACCACCAAATAAATTAGATCCGCTATATAGAAGCCAACAAAGTACCAGATCTACAGTCCAGGGACCCATATCAAGGAATCTTCCAAGAAGAACCAGCGCTCAAAATCGATGACACTGACTAAGTAAAACCTGAATGAAAATCGTCTTATTAAAAAGTTGATCTACAGAAAAGTGCAAGTTATGGTAAGCATTGTCCCCCAATTAAGGAAGGGCTACAAAGACGACCCTATCTATCAACAAGGGGAAATTAACAAGACACAAGCATAGAGATAAAGCCTAAACCACATAATGCTTTAAGAAATCAACACAAATTTTTCCTCTTACAGCCATAGTGACTAATTAGGAGAGGAAGCGGCAGTAATTGACTTTTTGACAAAATTATAAACAATGAATTCAAGAAAATATTAGATTATACCCATATTCTTCTTCTTCTTCCATCTTCTTCCTTTTCATCTCCATGGCCTCGAGCCAGGCCTTCTCCCTCTCCTCGAACTCCTTCCTCTCCCTCTCGGACCTCTCCGCATCTTCCTTCTCCATCAAGTGTACCTGACTCGTCAAATCAACCACGCCATTCTCTGATTCACCATTGCCACTGCCACGTTTGTTGAGCTCTACACTAATTAGAATCTAGATCTAAGAGAAAATGAACGTGATAAAGATGAGAGAAGCTATCAGAGGGAGAGTGATTTGGGCGAGATAGAGGAGAAGACGAGAGAGAAGTAGAAAAAAATAAAGATATATGTTTTCAGTTTCCCTCTAAATAAATTCACTTACCCGCCAATTTTACATTATAGCGCATTTTATGTCCCATTTTTTAACTAGCTTTTATAATACTTTTTCAAGAGTCTTATAACCATGTGTTGTGAAAAGTGGTTTTTCTTGTAGTGCCTAAATGCGGGGCGTTACACTTGGCTCCTTAGTGTCGCTGGCCCTAGGGTTCCTTGGGCACCAATCTTGGTGCCCAAACCCTAGATCCTAATTTTGTGCAAATTATCTTTTATTTAATTAATTTTAACTTGTTTGAATCGAAAAGTATTTTTATCTTAATTTATTTTATTAGAAAATAAAATATCTTATTGTTGATTAAGATTTTAAATCTTAAGTTTAAATAATTATTTGAATTTGATTCATTAATCATTTCAATTCAACTAAATTAAAAAGATGACAAAATTGGTTATTTAATTAAAAGTTAGTCTTAATTAAATAAATTAATTAGAAAGTTTGTTTCTAATTAAGAGGTTGGGCATAACCAAATTCCTAAAGATTAACAAGAAAGCCTAAAAGAGAGGAGATGCATTCTTGGAGAGTCTTGCAATCTACAAAGACTATTTTTATAATTTTATTTATATTTTTCAAGGGTTGTAAATTTTGAAATACCCAATAGTATTCGGTTCATCATTTATTGTTTATTTATTGTATATATTTAAAACAATGTTCATTAATGTTTGATTGATCATGTATTAGTCAATAACATGCCATTCATGAAACCCCACACAATTTTTCATTAGTCATGCATCTTTTAGAAACATTATTATTTAGGATTGTCCTATTTGTTTATATGAATTGTTTTGGAGAAATCAATTGCATGTAAACTACTAAGTATTAAATTAGTTAAAACTTGGTAACTCACACCATAATAAGGGCGATAGTTTTTATAGGCCACTAAGATGACAAACTTTATTTAAAAAATGTTCTACTAAAGTTAGATGAATGTAATGGGTAATTATCTAGATAACATTAATTATAGAAAAATGCTCTTTTATAAATTTAAATGTATTTTATAATTAGTTACATTCATACGGTTATTATTAAACTAGTAATTAATTTGGATTTAATTGATTTGTTTAATAAAACACATTAAATCTAAAATAGTAAGTGAGAGAAGGTGAGCATCTCAAAGTGACATATGGTCTAACTACTACATAAAAGGCTTTTCCCTTCGGTTTTTTTTCCTTAATACACTGCGGTTTTTTAGAGTACAAAGAACCACAGTGTTTGAGACTGCAGAGAAAAGTAATAACAAAACTACATAGAAAGAATTTCTTTCTCTGCGGCTTTTTTAACTAAACTGCAAATAAATGGGTTGTATTGTTTTAAATTTTTGGAGGTGCTTCTTTATATATATTTTCAATTCCGTTTATATAACCTAATTTTATAAATGATTATTATATATCCAAATATTATTATATTTTCAATTTCGTTTATGTACCAAAATTTTATATAATAATATAAAATACATAATTTGATAAATTATTATCTAATTAAAAGATAACATAGTATTATATACATTAACATGTCATACAAGTAGTTTGTATACACATAACAAGAACATACAAATATCATTTCACATATAAGTCAATAAGTTAGCAAGTTACATACATATGAAAAATTAGACTTCATAAATAAATGGCATTAATCTTGCTAACCATTCGGTTTCTAGTGAGAGTAGATCTTCTTTGACATTGTATTGCTTTTTTTCAAACCACTGCAAAATTGAAAAGTTAATATAGATTAGATGATTAATTACTTTATCTAGTTTTTCTTATGCAAAAAAAAGAGTATAAAATATAACATACTTTTTTCTTGATAACTTTTGCCGGATTTAGTGCATTTACAAGATCATAAATGTATCTTAGTACATAATAACCGCATTCATGACTTTCAAGTTATTTTGGACAAGAACCTCTCGGCAATCTTGTAAATGTGTCAATGTATTCATTTTCCCAACATTGTGCGTATGCTCTACGAAAATTAAAATTAATTAAATACATATTATACTCTCAACTCTTAAAAATTAACAATACATACATTAAAATTGAAAAACTTACTTTTCCATAACCTCCTTCATTATTGGTGGAGATTTATGATTTTCCAAAGGGTCTAAAATTATGGTCATCTCCCACATCATCACGAGCACCAACATCCAATGTCGACTAAAACAATAATAAATTATAATTATTATATGATTAAAATTCAACCATAGTAGTGATAATATTTAAGTAGTCCATTCTTACTCAACAATCCAAGGAATAAAATATATTTGGCCTCGTCTATCCATAGGCATCATCCATTTGGCTACGAGATCCACCATATTGTTTTTACTTTCATCATTGCCAATAGAAAGATGTTCAGTGTCAAAAAATTTATATAGCTGTCGTGAATTTGGGTGCATGCTTTCCCAAATGCATCTGTAGAATCAATCATGCATATTAAATTTCTAGTTAATAAATTAAAATCATAAAAAAATGGGCTTAGTTTCCTCTGTTTCTATAGCATATAAAAAATTATTAGTACCTATTCAATTCAATCAAAACATACAACAAACAACATGCATGTTTTCAACCATAAGCCACCACAGCACACAGAATTCATATAACCTACTATTCACTAAGAAACACATGTTCTCAACCTTCTGTTATCTCCGCAACACACAATTTCATCTCAGAACCTACTTCACTGCAGATGGATATATAATATATTCAAACTCCTCTAATAGTTTGTTATGCACTACAAAAATTTTGACATTCAATGACTCCCTACAATGTCTTACACCATTGGTGTAAGAAATTAAAAATTAGGAGGGATTTTAAATGTCTTATGTTGGGAGACATTGAAATTTTTTATTAATTACTTGTAGCGCACCAATTTTTTTATTTATTTATTCAAATATTGTGCTTTAATTTATTTAATTGTTAAGTATTGTGAATTATTTTATTTATTTGTTTAAATTAATTGTTAGAATTGTTTGGTAGAATTTTGTGAATTTAATTGTTAATTGTTAATTTATTTATTTTGATATGTGAATAATTGAGTTTTGGTTGAATGCACCAAGGTGCATGGTAGGTAGTGATGCACCCTAGTTATTGAGTGTGTGCATGTTAATGGTTGCATGGTGCACTTGTGTAGAATTTTCTACAAACTTTATAGTTTCTTTTTATTAGATTTATTTAATTATTTTAATTGGAAAAAAAACAAGAAGAGGAAATGGCTTGGGCGTGTGAAGCATAGTGGGAAAGTGAGTGATTCTATTCCTATTTTATTTGGCAATTAAAATGAAGACAATAGGTATAAAGGGAATGGAGGTTGTCATCTTTATTTTTCTTCTAATTAAGATAAAATTAAATAAAAGAAAAATAGCAAGAAGAGGAAACTTACCCACTATGTTCATTAGGTTATTTTTGCTAGGTTAGAATAAAGAGGGAAGGAAAGAAGTGAAGAGAATTTTTGCTCATTGGGGCCGACGGTTAGAGAGAGAGAGAGAGTGAGAGGTTGCCATTTTTCTAGAGAGGAGGAGGAAAAATCGTGAAGAAGGAGAGAAGGAGAGAAAGAAAAAGGAGAAGAGGAAGAAGGGCATTCAAAGTCTCTAAGGTATGGGCTCGGGTTGTGATTTTCTTGTTCTATTCTTCTTGGTTCTTATTTAATGGAAGTCCTTGATGATGCTAGGTTCTAATCTCACAAGAGCATAGGGATTTTTGTTTAGGGTTTCGGCCTACAAGGGTAAGGGTGTTTTGATTTTCCAAATGTTGATTTATTTGGGATTCTTGGTTTGTTGGTCTAATTATTTGGTGGTGACAATAAGGTGTTGGAGGTTAGCAAACAAGAGGGTGACCATAACTTTTTTTTTGGGTTCTTTGATTTCGATCAAAGGAGGTAATGGAACCTCTATTCTTGATTTTGATTTTTATTGTTGTAACCTTTTTATATATATATGTTCATGGTATGTGTGTTTTGGATTGATTGTTGATGCTATGTGTGGTTTGGCTTAAATGTTCTATGTGTAAATATGAAAGGATTTGATTATTTTGGGCTATGAGGATTTCAGCCTAGGTGTGGTTATTCAAACATGTTAATTCACCTTTATGTGTTCATGTCAATGTACTCTTAGAAGCATGATAGGTTTGTAAGATCTTAAATAAATTCTTTTAAAATGTTAATAGATGCATGCTAGGTTAATTGGTTAAATCAAAGATTTGTCTTAAATCCTTGATAAATTGATGTATTGGTGGAACATGAATATTCATAATTGAGTTTTGAAAAGCATGAGTTTGAAATGAAATTTTATGATGAATATGCTTGCTGATTTTGTGTTTAAGTGATGAGAAATATGATGAAATTAACGATTTAGCATGCTTAAATGATTTTGCAAATGCCATGATGTTTTTAGAAATTTAAGGGAATTTTAATATACATCAAAATTGTGTTTTTACTCAAATAAATACCTACAGATTTTTTTATATATTTTTAGAGAAAATATGAGATTTTAAATTCAAGATGGTGATTTTTGAGAGTGTATATTGTTGCTGGAATTTTTTGTAAAATATTGGAAAGTCTTTTAAATGAAAGAAAAATTTGTGTGTTTGTGAAATAATATAACCCTAAACTATGTAAATATTAAAAATGATATTTTTAAATGTAACCATGAGTGCTCCTTTTAATAGATATGATTTTCTTTATTTTAATGTTGAGATTAATTCACTTGTGATTTTTAAATAAATTAAATAGTGGCTGAAAGTTTAGTTTAACAATTTAAAAAATAATTATTTGATTATCACTTATGAATTTATACTACAAAAGTTTAAGTCTTAAAATAATATATGTAAAATATATTTTTCTCACTCAAAAAATTTATATTTTCTCACATCATTTTTTTTGTAATTTTGTTAATTTAAATAAAATGGTTATTTTCTAAAGGAAACATGATAATTATAAGTATTTTAAATCATTTCAAGCCTTTATTATTTTTATGTAATTTAAAATAATAAATGGATTTATTATATTTTAAAATGGCTAAATAAATAATTTTTATGAAATAAAAATAATGTTTTAGAGGTTTAATCAACTTAGTAATTTTAAAGAGATAAATAATGGTAAGAAAAGTATGTTGCTAAATCCTTATTTTGAAAACGATAGAAATAAGCGCGAAGGAATTATTGTTTTTAACGTCACTTTTTAAAAACATTCCCACGTATGTATGTCGCATGCAAATGGACTTTTATGTTAAAAAATATGTCTAATGTTAAACCATATTGTTATCAGGTAAATTAGCATTTGTGACGTGGCAAATAATTTCTTGATACGTGGCTGACACCTGGAAGCATCTGCTAGAGTATCGACCAGGGGACACACCTGAAGCAGGAGAGGCCTATCTTTGCCGCGACCAGTCTGGTCGGTGGTTCCGCTAGCAGAACAACATTTATGGGAAGATCTTTGTGAATCCCGAATTTATCTCATGCAATCTTTTGAATATCCCACCATTCAGGGTATAATATCTGCAACAATAATATGTAACCCTCCTTGAGCCTATAAATAGCAAGAGATTGCTCAAGGGAAAGGGACTTTTTTTTTGGGGCGAAAATTCATAGAGAGATAGAATTTCTCCTAGAAAACTTGTATCGTTTTTGGTGAAGTGCTGAAACTCATTGAACACAAGTTCTCTGATCACACTTCTGATTTCATATCAATATAATTCTAAGTGGACGTAGGTCATTACCAGACCCTGGGGCCGAACCACTATAAATTGCTGTGTTTTCTTTACTTTCGTCATTACATTATTTTCTTTATATCCGTCCATATCATTCATATTTTGACTCCGTGTCAGTTGGCCAAATCGTGGGTCAACATTCTGGTGCTTTCATTGAGAGGACAATTCATTGCTGCTAAGAAAACCAATGGCGAAAGTTGGAAGGAAAGCTGGCCAAACTGCCGCCGCTGCACCGTCAAATCCACCACCTCCTCCTCCACCCGCAAGCATGGCGGAAGATGAGCCGCAACTAGATTTTGAAGAGGAGGAAATGGATGATGCAACGCTGAAGAGCACCCTGGGCGCATTGCAAGAAGAATTGGCTAGTCTGAGGGCCAATCAAGAGACTGCCACAGAGGCCATGGCAAGGCAGCAGCAGGAACTTGATCGTCAGCGGGCGGAGTTGAGCGAGAGACAAGCAGAGGTGGATCGCCGCCAGACTGAGGCCATGGCAGCCCTCGAAGCAGCCTTGCTATTGGCAAGAAATCGGGCCGCACCTGCCTCGCAGCCTAACCAACCTGAGAATGGGCCACCTCGGGAGGGTCCCAATCCTAGCCCGCCAATCCATCCTTCAAGTCCGCAAAGGCCCGAGCAGCCTCAGATGCCCCATGATGACGTCCCACTGGACCCCGAGGCAAATCCACCATCCCAAGCTGCTCGAGGTAATCCCCCGCAGCAAAGGCAGAATAGGGCCGAATGACAGCCTCGTAGTCCTAGACGCCGTGAGAATGATGGGCCACACCAAGCGAACAGGGGTCACTACCCTCCTGGTAACAGGAGGGACTCGGAGTTAGGCTCTGCGGTCTGTGGACCCCCACGGCATGATAATGCACGGGGAAATCGCGACCAGCGCAGGCCACCCTCTAACGCTCGGGGTGTTTTTGCCAGAGACAGGAATAGAGGGAACAACCAATCTTACCACAGCCAATCAAGGTTCAAAGATGGCCACGGATACAACGAGGCTGACTCAGGCAAGGGCAATGCTGATGGGAGGAACGGAAATAGAGGTAAAAGCAGGAGCCAAATACCTCAAGGTGACCAACCAAATAGGCAAGATGCTGGGGGGCAACCCAGGCAAAATAATGTCTTCAACCGACTCGGAGGTAGCGAGCAACGGAGAAGGGAGGAAGACCTAAGAGACATACTCAATGATCGACGAGAAAAGCATGGTGAGAACGTCCCCCTAGCAGCAGAGACCACAGCTATTCCTACTGCATTGCAAGCTCAGATAGACGCATTGAATCAGGCTGTGCAACAGCTGGTCGGGGGAAGAACCTCTTACATCGACCACGATAGAAGAAAGGGCACTCCTTTTGTCCAAAGGATAGCCAACGCAGAGACTCCCAACAAGTTCAAGATGCCTACGCTCCCGAACTTTGATGGATACGGGGATCCTGTCTCGCATGTGAATAAGTTTGAAATCCAGATGGACATTCAGAAAGTGTCCGAAGACGCTCGGTGCAGGATCTTTCCTGCAACACTTTCTAAAGCCGCGCAGGAATGGTTTTTTAAGTTCCCACCTGCAAGCATAGTTTCCTGGGAAATGTTCGTAAGGGAGTGCTATGGACAGTTCTACGCGGGTCGTGTCCACCCAACCGAAGCAAACCAACTGGTCGAGATCTGCCAGCAGGACGGAGAGTCAGTGAAGGACTACGTCCAATGATTTATGAGGGCGGCAGCTGGAGCAAAAATAGTAGGGGACGAAGGCAAGATGATGGCCATTACCGCAGGGGTAAAGCGTTGCTCTCCCCTCTGGAAGAGTCTCCGAAAGGAAGGAGTTAAGACGACCCAAGAGTTCTTGGATCGAGCCGATCGTTACATAAAGCTCGAGGAAGCCATTGCTGACGATGGGAAACCCTCGAACAAGGGTAAAAAGGCCGCCGAACCTTCCAAAGCCGCCAACGGGTCCAAACCTGATGGCAACGACAAAGGCCATAAAAACGGCAACGGTAATGGAAAAAATGGTGGGAAACGGCCATATAACGAGCCCTCCACCTCCGACATTAAACGTGCCAAGGGTAATCGTTATGAACCTAGGTTCACTAACTACACTGCCCTCATCGAGTCTCGAGGAGAGGTTTACCAGGCCACAAGCTCTAGTGTGCCTTACAAGAAACCTGGGCCCATTCGAAAAGACATTTCGAAAAGAGACACCACCAAGTTCTGTCGTTACCATAACGACTACGGACATGACACTAATGAATGCAACCAGTTAAAAGACGAAATCGATTTCCTTATAAGACAAGGACACTTGAGAAGGTACGTACGGGCCTCGGGAACTTCCCAACGAGAAGCTCCAGGTGGAAACGAGCAGACGTCTACACGCCAGCGCTCGCCACCATTACAGCCTGCCCCCCCCCGTAGCCGGAATGCTCTTAACCATCTGTGGAGGCCCGCACCTCGCGGGAAATAGCGGAAAGGCCAGAGAACGATATGCTCGAACCCTACGCCACGACCAGGACATCGAGATGATGACTGTGGAGGACCGCATGCCGAAAAAGGCTCGCTCAGAGGAGTACGGGATAACCTTCTCTGAGGGCGATGCCCAGCACGTCCGGTTCCCACATTCTGATCCACTGGTCGTGGATATCCAGATGGCCAATATGATGGTAAAAAGAGTACTGGTCGATACAGGAAGTTCAGTGAATATGCTGTATAAATCAACGCTGGAACGCATGAAGTTGTCCGTAAAGGACTTGGAGCCCTGCAATCAAACCAAATACGGCTTCTCTGGAGAAGGACTCGCACCAGCCGGAATGATCAAACTCCCAGTAACAATGGGTACAACGCCTGCCTCAAGGACACTACTCGCCACTTTTGTAGTGGTTGATTGTCCTTCAGCATATAACGCCGTTATTGGAAGACCCATACTGGTAGAGCTGAGGGCCATCATCTCCATGTGGCACCTAGCCATGAAGTTCCCAACAGACGCAGGGGTAGGATGCGTTTTGGGAAACCAAAGGGAAGCCAGGGAGTGCTACAACGCCTCGATCACAAAGGCAAAAAGTGGAGCGTCGAGGAGCGCTACCCCAGAACGATTGCAGATGACAGAAGACAGTCAGACCCAATCAGGTGGTAAAGTCACCAAATAGGGTGTTGCCCAAAGTGAGGATATAGATTTGGATCCTTGCTTTGGGGATTTTGAAGAAAATATAGGACCCATCGAGGACCTGGAAGAGGTCCAACTCGATGAAAAAGACCCAACCAGAGTCGTAAGGGTTGGGAAGAATTTAGAACCTACCACAAAGCAGGCACTGGTGAGATTCTTGCAAGAGAACCAGGAAGTTTTCGCCTGGTCGCATAAAGACATGGTTGGGATAGACCCTGCAGTAATCAGCCATGTCCTGAACATAAACAAAGCCTTTCCACCGGTGCAACAGAAAAGAAGGCTGCTCGATAAAGATAGATCAAAGGCCTTAAAAGAAGAAGTTGAAAGACTTAAAGAAAATGGGTTCATCAGGGTAGTGTTTTATCCGTCGTGGGTCTCAAATCCGGTGCTGGTCCCCAAGCCAAACGACAAGTGGCGGACCTGTGTGGATTTTACAGACCTCAATAAAGCCTGCCCAAAAGATTGCTTCCCACTCCCAAGGATCGACCAGCTAGTCGATGCAACTGCAGGACATGAGATCCTCTCGTTCATGGATGCGTATTCGGGTTACAACCAAATCAGCATGCACCCCCCTGACGAGGATCACACCAGCTTTCGGACCGATACGGGCTTGTATTGTTACAGAGTAATGCCCTTCGGACTGAAAAACGCAGGTGCGACTTACCAACGACTGGTCAACCACATGTTCAAAGAGCTAATTGGGATAAGCATGGAGGTATATGTGGATGACATGCTCGTAAAGTCCAAAAGGGCAGAAGGACATGTGAGGGATTTGCAGAAATGCTTTCACGTGTTGAACAAGTATCAGATGAAATTAAACCCCCTCAAATGTTCCTTTGGAGTCGGATCAGGGAAGTTTTTGGGGTTTATAGTCAATTCAAGAGGAATCGAAGCCAACCCCGACAAGATAAAAGCCCTGATCGACATGAAGTCGCCGAAGAAAATCAAGGATGTACAAAGCCTGACCGGAAGGATCGCTGCCCTGAGTAGATTCATCTCAAAATCAACTGACAAGTGCGTTCCATTCTTCAATCTACTCAGGGGGAATAAGAACTTTCAATGGACGGAAGACTGCGAGCAAGCATTCCAGACCTTAAAGGCTCATATGTCGCAACCTCCCATCCTATCAAAACCGATCGAAGGAGAGACTTTGTATATTTATCTGGCAATTACCGAAGTTGCTGTTAGTGCGGTACTGATACGGGAGGAAGAAAGCGTACAGAAAGCTTTCTACTACGACAGCAAAAGGCTTATCGGTGCAGAATTGAAATACCCACCGATCGAAAGATTAGCATATTGCCTAATCCTAGCCTCCAGAAAGTTGCGTCCATACTTCCAAGCCCATCCTATCACAGTTCTGACCGACCAGCCCCTTCGGCAAGTCCTCCAAAAACCTGAGGCGGCTGGACGACTATTAAAATGGGCGGTCGAATTAGGACAGTTCGATGTAACTTATTCACCACGAACAGCAATAAAAGGGCAAGCCTTGGCCGATTTTATTGCGGAGTTCACCGAACTCCCCAACAGTGAGCTGTGCAAACAACCTGACACGCCCATGCCTCAAGACGAGACTCCTTCGTGGAAGCTATTCACGGATGGATCATCCAATGAATCCCACGCAGGAGCGGGAGTGATATTGATAACGCCTGAAGGGCATCGATTTCACTGCGCAATCAGGTTTGACTTCGCAGCGTCAAACAATGAAGCAGAATACGAAGCACTCCTCGCTGGGCTGAGAATGGCCAGGGATATGAGTATAAAAGCGCTCGATGTTTACAGCGACTCTCAGCTGGTCGTGAATCAGGTCCTGGGAGAATATCAAGCGCGAGGATTAAAGATGATGGCCTACCTTAACAAAACGAAAGATTTGCTAGCCCAGTTTACAAAGTACACCCTTCAGCAGATTCCGCGAGACCAAAATTCGAATGCAGACGCCTTGGCCAAACTTGCAAGTGCTAAAGATGCTGACACCTTGAACATAGTCCCAGTAGAGAGATTAAGTAAACCAAGCATAGATGTGGTCGAAGCCAACATGGAAATTCGTGCAGAAGATACATGGATGGCCCCTTACCTGGAGTATCTGACGAATGGGACATTGCCAGCAGATAGAAACAAGGCCAGAACTCTGCAAAGGCGGGCTGCTAGATACATACTACTCGACGGTGTTATGTACCGAAGAGGATATTCAATGCCACTGCTCAGGTGCATTACATCAGAGAAAGCTAAGGAACTCATGAAAGAGGTGCATGAAGGCTTCTGCGGAGATCACGCTGGGGGGCAGAGCTTGGCGAAAAAAGTTCTTAGACAGGGCTATTTCTGGCCAACAATGAACGAGGATTCAATGGAGTACGTACGAAGGTGTGATAAATGTCAAAGGTTCTCCAAAATCCCACGAGCAGCTCCAAACGAGCTAAAGCAGATGCAGAGCCCGTGGCCTTTCGCAATATGGGGAATAGACTTGATTGGGTCACTGCCAACAGGAAAAGGAGGAGTAAAGTACGCAGTCGTGGCAGTCGATTACTTCACGAAATGGGTAGAAGCTGAACCACTCGCAACTATCACGACCAAGAAAGTTCTCGACTTTGTCATCAAGAACCTTGTATGCTGGTATGATTTTCCCAGAAAGATAGTATCAGACAACGGGACCCAATTTGACAGCGACCTGTTCACCAATTTTTGCGAGAGGCACGGAGTTATTAAGAGTTTTTCTTCAATCGCGCACCCCCAAGAAAATGGGCAAGTCGAAGCTGTAAATAAAACCCTCAAGGACACCCTGAAGAAAAGGCTTGAAGAAGCTAAGGGAGCGTGGCCAGAACAGCTACCTGAAGTCCTCTGGTCGTATAGAACATCTCATCGAACAGCGACGGGGCATACCCCATTTTCCCTAGCCTACGGCTATGAGGCAATGTTACCTGTCGAGCTAGATCCCCCCTCACATCGGCGTTTAACTTACGATCAGGACGCGAAGAGCCAGTTGATAATGGAGTCCTTAGACTCGATCGATGAGATAAGAGAAAAATCTCAACTCCGAGTTGCTGCTTACCAGCAAAAAGTCGCCCGGTACTTTAACTCCAAAGTTAAAGAAAGAAAATTCAACGTCAGAGATTTGGTGCTACGACGAGTTTTCTTGAATACCCGCGACCCCACTGCTGGCGTACTCGGACCTAACTGGGAAGGACCTTACCAGATTGAAGAAGTCCTTCACCCAGGCACCTACAAACTTGCACGCTTAAACGGAGATCTCGTTCCGCGCTATTGGAATGGAGAACACCTGCGCAAATATTATCAATAAACAGCCCTTCTTAAAGGACTGGCTTGTTTAAATTTTTCTATTAATTTTTACAAGTTTTGCAAAGAGGGTTAACCACGATGTATGGCTAACTGCTCTTATATGTAAGATTCTGTTTCAGAATCACTCGTAAAGACATGTTAGTCAATTTTTAATACGAGATTATAAGGGACTGTGCTCAGCCAGTCATTCTTGCCAACCTTTTGTGAATTTACATTTGCAAGTATTTGTTCATCACGTGTGTTGTCTTGCTGTATCACAAGTATCATTTTTCTACATGAACATGAATGTTCGAACAGGCCATGGTCAAGGCAAGTGACCGAGGACCTAAAGCTCCCCGATCACTTGGGGGGCATATAAGGCACATCGATAGCAAAGCATACTCTCAAGGTATGTAAACACATGAACAAAATGAGTGAAAGCATGCTACAGTACTTAATGTATTTTTCAAAATTTATGTTTTGTTAAATCATGCCAAAGTACTATGCTAAGTTCGGTCATACGGACAAATGTTATAATAAGTAAAAATATTATAGCACCAAGAGTTAAGCTTTTACACCGCAAGCATTGCTGCTTGGATGTAACTGTTCGAATAAAAAAGATTTACTGCCCGTGCAGCAAAGTTTAAAAAGAAACTATTGTCTTTACATCACGACCCGTGGGTCGCATGTTCAAAAAGAAAGAAAAATAGTTAATAAAAGTTAAGAGGCCTGGGGGGCAGGAGGGTCCTGGGCATCATCCTGGTCAGTCACTTCCTCGATGGTTTCTTCTTCCAAACCAACGACACTTGGGGTTGCAGGAGTCGCAGCTCTTGCCTCCTCTTCAGCCAGTTGAGCAGCGCACCGGGCCAACTCCGCAGCTCTGACTTCCTCTGAAAGGTAGCTAAAGTCAGCACCCTGATTGTGTTTCCAGAAGTTATAGAAACATTGGAGTGTGGTCCTTTTGTACTTTTCCAGATTCTTGGAGTTGTCAAGCTCCAACTGCTGCACCTTGCCCTCAAGAGTGGCAATAGTATCGTCCTTAGTCTTGACTACCCCCTCCAGATGCTTGATCTCGCGGAGATGAGTTTTGTTGTACGACCGGTACTCTTCCCTTAGCTTAACCGCTGCATCTTTTGCAGCTTCGGCCGCGGACAGTTTGGTCACCACTGCATCCCTCTCTCGGACCACCGTCTCCAGCTCCTTAGCATGCTTAGCCTCAGCAGCAGAAAGCTCCTCGGCCGCCTTCACCTGATGTTTCTCGAGGACTTTGGCCTCGACCTGTTCAAAATAAGCCTGGGCTCGGGTGCGAGCGGTAGTGGCAGAAAGTAAGGCCTGTGAACGAAAGAAAAAGAAGTTAGGACCTATCACGAGGTCTAAAAAACTAAAACACTTAAAGAATAAAGAAACACTTACGCTGGAGATCTCATTCAGAGTCCTGTTTAGGATCTGATCGACCGGTAGCTCTTCAGCTTGGATCATGGCGGTCCCAACACGCTCACCTTTGCCTATGCGTTCAAGTCGGTCTTTAGCAGATCGGATGGCACGGCTCACAAGCCTGGCCCCATGGGCCCCTTCACGAGAAAGCTGCTCCCTAGCAGGGGGCAGCTGGAGGATTGGACCGAACAGGAGTGTTTTGCCGTTCAGAAGGAGCTGGAGGAGGGGTAGGAGTTCGCCCAGTTGGCGCAGGACTTTGCCCAGTCGGTGTCCCCTGAGGAAGGTCTTCTGGTCGACTCTTGTTGGCTGAAGGGCCTTGATTGGTTTCACCAGTTCGCTTCTTTGACCTCTGTTGAAGTTGAGGGACTTCCTCTTCCTCTTCGGCCTGGTACATGTCAAAAATGTTGGGAGTCGACATATCTACATAAAAATAAACACAATAGGTTAGTAAGGGAAGAGAAAGGTGAAAGTAAGTAATACAACAGAAAGAAGATAATAAATTTCATACCCGAGCTACAACTACTGGTCGCTACACTATTGACTCTATTAATCATATACTCATTTTCTGGCATGAAGAAGTCTGGCCTTAGATTTGGAGCATATGTAAAGTTACCGTCCCCGTCAAACATATGACAGGGAATTGGAAAACCATTTAAAAGCGAAATAACGTTACCATTGTCATCAGAAGACTCTCCCAAGTCAACTACAGGCTCTGTGGCTTTTTCTTTCCCCTTGCCTTGGGGAGCAGAAGGCCTTTCTGCAGAAGGGCTGCCCATGGGTTCCCTAATCGTAACTCCTGTAGGCCTCCTTCTGGGAGAAGGAACAGGAGGTTGCTGCTCGGGAACCCCCTCGGCAGTGGCGTCGTCCACCACGGACCCTCTATTTTCATGGCGAGGAGCCAGGAGGCCAGATTACCTCAAGTTCTTTTCAAGGATTAAGGCCTTGACGCTTTTCGCTGCATCAGACATCCTGGCCAGGGCATCGGATCTCAACACCATGTCTGGTGTTGGAGTCGGACGTAACCAGGGGCCTGAAAAACAGGTCAAAATTGAGAAAAAATGAAAGAGTATACTCTGGGGAAAAGTATCGACCAGCGAAAGACAAGCTCTTACCTCCTCTCGCGAAGGCCAAGTTGTTACTGGCTATGTTCGGAGTAAAGAAGTACTCCTTATTATAATGCCCCACGTTCGAGACATGAGTAGTACCACTCAGGAACGTCCGGCCGGTTTCCTGGTGACAGAAGTGGAAAAAGCCCGTCCCGTTGTGTTGAGGATTGGACTTGAGGTCAAAGAGGTAGTTAACCTCATGAGGTGAAGGTTTTGGCCATTTGTTAAGTTTGTACAGGACATAGAGTGCATCCAACATCCTATATCCGTTAGGGGTTATTTGAAAGGGAGCGACGCCGAAATAGTTGGCCACCCCTACAAAGAAAGGATGAAGAGGGAGATAAGCCCCCGCTTCAATGTGATACCGGGACCAGGCGCTGTTCGCTCCTCCTGGACAGTTAGCCCTCTGGTCCGCAGTAGGACGTGTAATGGTTACCCCCGTAAGGGGGAATTTTCTGAAGTAGTTGGCGACCATCCGAGGGGTCATCGAACTAGCCAGGGGAGTGTACCACTCGACATCAGGCGGATTCCTATGGCAAGGACGAGCCCTAGTTTGGATATTAGGGTCAGGAGCAAGATTCTCTCGACCACTGGTCGAGGGAGCCCCCGCCTGCAAGCCAGGCTGAGCAGGAGAAGTAGGGTTACTTTCAGATTCGGGCCTTTTCTTGCCAGAAGACTTTGAACGGGCCATTGGAGGAGAAGGATGTGGTCTGGAAGAGGCTCGTGAGAAAGGTATCTGGTGAATGCGATCGTTTGGTTGTTCTTCTCCCTCGAGCAGCTGGGCGAGGAGGTCGTCGTAGATGGGTCTCTCACCTCCCCACAAATCTGGCATTAAAATCTGCAAACAGAAGAATGGGGAGGTGAGGTCAGAGGAGTCTAGAAGGCTTTTAGAATAACGCTGGTCGAGTATAAAGGCTATGCCTTTATACAACAGCATTCTAACAAGAAACTAAGTCTTTCTGTGCAAACAGTTTAAAAAGTGGATCAAAGGGTGGAAGTGAAAAGTTTTCCTGAAAAGCTTTTTCGACTCCCCTTAGGGCGGAAAAAATTATTTTCAACTGGCTTAAAAATCGAAATGCTACTTCGATTCTACGTCCTAAAAAGCATTGATCCTGGGTTTTAAACCAACTCATAAGCCTACTCTGCCTACAAAAGTATTCTATCTATGGGCGCTTAAAAAACCAGAAGCCAAGAGACTCAAACAGTACACTATTAAAAAGCATGCACCACGAGAAATTAGAAGCATGAGGTTTCAAGAAACTTACCAGGGAAAATGGTCGTGAAGGTGGAAGTGAGAGCTTCGGGAGTCAAGAAGCCCACCGTTTGAGTCTTGAAAGCACAGGAGAACGTTCGCCAGAGAAGGTAAAGCTCTGGTTTTTAGGGTTTTCGGCGGAGCAGTGACGTGCGTGAAAAGGAAAGAGATGGCTCTGGTGATCTTATATAAGTTTGTCTCTGATATTCAAAAGGCGTGATCATTAATTTTCCTTTTTCGAAGTATGGGGAAACGTGATGGTCGTCAAAAGTGTTTCTGGGGAACTGAAAAACCATGATTAGACAGGAGTGGTTTGTTTTTTTTCAAGAACACACGAAGGGTCCTGACACGTCAGGAGGGCTTACCGAAGAGTCATTCGTTCAAAGTTCATTTACTGTTTGTAGTAAATAAACTTTGGGGGGCAAATGTTATCAGGTAAATTAGCATTTGTGACGTGGCAAATAATTTCTTGATACATGGCTGACACCTGGAAGCATCTGCTAGAGTATCGACCAGGGGACACACCTGAAGCAGGAGAGGCCTATCTTTGCCGCGACCAGTCTGGTCGGTGGTTTCGCTAGCAGAACAACATTTATGGGAAGATCTTTGTGAATCCCGAATTTATCTCATGCAATCTTTTGAATATCCCACCATTCAGGGTATAATATTTGCAACAATAATATGTAACCCTCCTTGAGCCTATAAATAGCAAGAGATAGCTCAAGGGAAAGGGACTTTTTTTTTTGGGGCGAAAATTCATAGAGAGATAGAATTTCTCCTAGAAAACATTTATCGTTTTTGGTGAAGTGCTGAAACTCATTGAACACAAGTTCTCTGATCACACTTCTGATTTCATATCAATATAATTCTAAGTGGACGTAGGTCATTACCAGACCCTGGGGCCGAACCACTATAAATTGCTGTGTTTTCTTTACTTTCGTCATTACATTATTTTCTTTATATTCGTCCATATCATTCATATTTTGACTCCGTGTCAGTTGGCCAAATCGTGGGTCAACACATATGACTTTTACTTAAAAACCATGCATGTAAACTATGTATAATTTGCATTATTCTTTTGGTGATTTTATTTGTAAATATGCATGTTTGAAAAAATGTCCAGTTTTCACCATGTGTGCATGGCACACATGGAATATATGAGTTGGGCACAAGAAAGTCTTATGTGATGCTAAAGAATGCTATTTGATTATGGTTATAGGCTCGTTGTGAAGTTTGTTAATTTTTTCTTTGCTTGGACCTGAGGTAAGGAACTTAGATATAATTCTATTTGTTTATGCTATGCTGCAGGGTAGGATTGGCTTGCTAGGGATAAATGATATATATGAAGTTGTACTGTAACGCCCTGGTTACCCCAGAACAGTTACGGTGATCGATGAACCGGAAATTTGACCTGCTACCCGAGTCCTTTGGTTAAAAACGTGTATCTAAGTATTATTAACAGGCTAAGGTGGAAAAAATCAATAAAAAAGGAAAGGATATATTTTATTAAATACATAAAACTGTTCATGGGCCCATAAAAAAACATTTACAAGTTATTTACAACTCAAAGAGGTCATTACTGTTTCAAAATTACAAACCCGCAGACCTAAGCGACAAAAAATAGGGTAAACCCCCTAGTTCCTCTGAGAACTCCTTGGCCGTGGTGGTCAAGCGGCCGCATATGTACACAGCACCATCTAAGCTCTCCACTCAAGGTTGGGTGAGATTTTCTTTCCCTTTACCTGCACCACATAGCACCCATGAGCCAAGGCCCAGTAAGAAAAAACAATAAAGCATGATATAATATCAACAATGATCATAATAATCATTCAGGACTATTAGTCCAAACAGATAGGTGATAGTCGCAAAAGTCACTAAGTTGGGTCTAGCTCCCTTTTAGCCTTGTGACGATAGGGTCACCGGGGCTTAATAGATAAGTGAACTTTTATTAGTTCGAACAGGATAGGTGCATGGTGACTAGTCACCAACATAACCTTCCTCATGACCTTAGGGTCATAGCCCTGGAACAGCTTTCCCTAGCCATGTGACAAACGGTCACCTGGGCCTTTGGCCCTGGCTCTAGTAACTAGTCTTAGACTAGACAAGCACTTATAAGTTCATCGACCTTAGGGTTGGTCCAGCGTTAATGCCTTAGAGCCATTCAACACTGATATCGATTAGATATAATCTTCATTTGGCTTGGCGTTCATGACGCTATGCCATTTCTTACTCTTAGGTTAGTGTGCCTGACTAGTCAGTACATATACAGGTAAACAACATTCGCTAGCATTTAATAGGAAATCCATGTCCACATTTATCAATCAACATGCCTCAATAACAACCACGCATGTCATATATACACAGGGTGCAGTGTTCTTACCTCGGGTTTGAGCGAGAAATAATATAAGAACGACCATTGAGAATGATCAACCTTTAGATTCCTTAGCGGTTACCTAATCATAACCAATTAGAAACCATCAATAAAGTAAATCAATGAATGGTTCACAATCTAAACCACACTCCCGGGATCAATCCCTCACTCTTGGGACTCTCAAACTACTCAAAAGGGGTAAAGGAACCAACCCCCGAGCCTTAAAAACCACCCCGAGCCCTAAAAATAACTTTCCCTGAAACTGACCTAGCACCTAGGCGCTACCAACCAGCGCTGGGGCACTACCCTAGAAACAGAGAAGGCTACTCTCTGCCCTGCATAGCGCTGGGGCGCCAACTTCAGACCAGCAACTCCCCTGATTTTCCCTCCTTGCGATTCCCCTTGAAACCAACCTTCCAAACCAATCCCAAACCTCACCAAAACATCCAAATCAACCCCTAAACCTCATCTACATCATCCCCTCACCAAAACCCAATCAATCTTGCACAAAAACTCCCATTGATTCCAACTATCCACATCAAAATCTATAGGCTGAAAACTAAAAGAAAAACAGAGTACAACCTAAAACTCATGGGCAATTTCTTACCTCCAGCTGGTTTTGAATCCTCCTTAATAGATGAACTAAGTCTATAACCTCCAAGCTTTGATTTCCCAGCTTGATACCTCAATTTGGGACCAAAAACTTCAAAGGGAGATAGAGGGAAGGTGATGTACGGGAAGAAGAAGCCTTGCTCTGTTTTGTTCTATATGTTTCTATAGCCAACTTAAACCATATATATCCTAAGCCAAATGACCCTAATGCCCCTAGGTCATTTAAAGCTTCTAAAGTCTCCCCAAGGGTAAAATCCTCATCTTTCACCTATTTCGTTAATCATAATTAACACTCTCCAATTCTCGCTATTCTCGATATTCCCAAATACCAACAATTCATATCCCGTTACCCTTTTATTCCCGGTAACGCTATAATCATTAAAACATCCCGAGACTCACCCCGAGCCTCGAACTTAATCCCGTTATGACTAAACTGCTACTTGATATTCAAAGATCGTCTCATGCCGAATAGCTCGAAAAAATCCACATTATAATGTGGCCTCAACAATATATCACCGGCATGCATACAGATATACAATTACGCCCTCAACGGGCCAAATTACCAAAATACTCCTGTCATGAAATGTGGACCCACATGCATGCATTTAACATCATATTATAATATAATTCACATATACATGCATATTATCAATTAATGGCATAATTAAACAAGTATGGCCCTCCCGGCCTACTATTCCCACCATTAAAACACATCGGAGAATTCGGGGCATTACATGTACCATGTGATATGATGTATGAAATATTGTTATGATCTGATGATGAATGTAAGAAATCATGTATTTTTCCTTGGCGTTGATATGACTGGATTGCATGCATTTATGTATGTTGTATGATATGCAATTGTTGTTAGTGTGATGAACGTGACACAACAAAGAGGTTACTAAGGTTGTGAAGGCATAACCCGAGTTACTAAGGATATGAAGACGTAACTCATAGGGCGGACGCACCAAGGTTATTCAAGGATCAGAGATCCTGTTTTCCTCAAGATGTGACATGGACAAGTTAGCGGGCCATGTTCACAAAGACATGATGATGATGTTTATGATGATGATGTCTATGATGATAATGTTTATATAATGATGTTTATGATGTATAACGATGTATGAATGTGAATATGTTTGTTGTGTTTACTTGTGTGTCGTTTGTACTTCCTTACTGGGCTTTACTCACCCCCTTACTTTCCCTTCTAGGTAGCAAATAGGATTTCTCTTTGGCACGCGTGGTGATGTGGGGAGTTCCGACGTCATAGTGTGTATGGCGTGGGGGTATCCTATGGGCGAACAAACAATCAACTTAACACTAATTTCTAAGGAACAATGTTATGTTTATTTTTTTAACTTTTCAGAACTTATCAGTAGGACTTGAACTTTATTTATTTTTAAAACATTGCACGAAAACTATTATTTTTATTTTTAAACTATTGGGCCCAACTTGCATGTTTTTAGTAAGGCCCTACTGGGATTTTTCATACAATAAGTGGCTTTCTTCTACAAGTTTATGCGCATGTAATAGTTTTACAAAGCATTAGATTATGACGTTTTACAAATGTTATCAGAGACGGTCGTCCATGTTTCCAAGGACCCTCCCCATACACGCTAAAGACAGGAAAATCTCACCTCACCGCGTCGTAAGTATTTGTTTTGTGTGATATTACTTGTTTCTGTTTTATTTAATTTTATAGTTCCGTATCTGCAGTATAGTAAGATGCCTCCTGTTTTGAAATATACTAAGAAACAACAACTCAAGGAAATTCCCGCAATACCCAAGGTCCAACTTGAGGAGGATCCCTAGGATTGGAAGATTATGGTGTTAAAAACAAATACAACGGTGGTTTGTGATTGTATTCAAGGGATTATGAGGCCCAGAGAGCAATATTGGGTGTTGAGGGAAGCACTGTCAATATAATCTGAGGCCCTTCTCCAGTTGGACAAACCATGGCATGACATCATTCAAGACAACCTTGACTTTAGTACCATGGACTACGTAATCTAAGATCTAATAGAAAACTACGATTTTAGTCGTGAGGAGCTGGTGTTGGAAAAGACGGATGACGGAGAGATAGAGGAGCATTTGGAGACAGTACACAATTTAGATGGAGCCTTGGCAAGTCAAGAGGTAACTCATGCCATACCATGAGTGACTGCTAGGATGAGGGCGATGGCGAGCGCTCTTGACTACTTTCACATTCCAGAGGGCATCTTTGATTATAGCTCAGCAGATGAGTCCATAGTTGAGGACTAGATTTCATCGCGTAGATCGTTTCATGAAACGTTAATGAATATGATGGGATTTTTTTTTTAAAAAGGACCCTAAGGATTTATGTTTTGGTCATTAAACACTTTATGGGTTGTTTAAATTTTTTGGAATAATTTGAACACTTTGAATGCTATGGTTTAATATTTTTCCTCTTGCAAACTCCAAATGATGTGGTTTGGATGTGTGATTTTTGCAAATATCTATCAAACCATTATGCGATTTTCCATCCTTATGATTTTCTTTTGATGCCTCAGAATCTCATAATGTCAACTAGAGGAAGAAGAGGCAAGGGAAGAGGAGGAGGTTGAGATAAGGGTGTCTCCACAAGGTCTAATGCCACGACAACCCCTGACATAGAAATGCCATCAGTCCAACCTACAGCTCTAGCAGCACCATTTGTGTACCTGGCCGCAGAAGTAGCAAGGTTGAGAAAACAAGTAAGGCTGAGAGATGAGGAATTGGCACATGCTAGGCAAGCACCCCAAGTGCCTCAAGTGCCAGTGGCGCAGCCTCAGCCGCCAACACCACCACCTGCACCATTGCCTGTAACTTATGGGTTTGAGCCAGTGTATGAACGTTTTAGAAAACAAGCCCCACCAACCTTTTGAAGGGAAAGTTGATCCCATAGTGGCAGACGATTGGTTAAGATTGGTCAAGGCCATCTTCAATCATATGGAGTTAAATGATCGCCAGAGAGTCTCATGTGTAGTCTATTTACTCAAGATGGATGCACGGATATGGTGGGATGTAATTCAATAGACCTGTGATTTGAATACCATCACTTGGGCAGAATTCGTCCATGCTTTTAGTAAGAAGTATCACAGTGCGGCCGTACTAGCAACCAAAGTGGATGGGTTTGTAACTTTGGTAGAAAGAAACCTATCTGTCACTAATTATGCACAGAAGTTCAATAGGTTGGCAAAATTTGCTCCTAAAGATGTGCCAACTGAAACTCTACGAGGTCAAAGGTTCGTGAGGGGACTTAAGCTGATGATCGCTAGGGATGTTATGATGACCAGTGCTAAAGTGGTCAGTTATGTAGAAGTACTTAATAGGGAACTTGAAGCAGAATATTTGGAAGATCGGATATGGAAGGATAATGCTGCCAGAAGAGAGAACTATCGAAACAAGGGCTTCAAGGAGGGTACCAAAAGGAAAGCTAATGAAGGGCAGAACAGTGGCACTGATAAGAGACCAAGACCCCCGGCCACGAATAACAACAGTCACAACACTCAGAACCACCATAACAACTGCAACAATCGCTATAATGATCGGAGCCATGGGAATCACAAAGGCAACCGAGTAGAGCACCCTATCTGTCCTAAATGCTCGAAAAGACACTCGGGAGAATGCCAGGTCAGCACTGATAAATGTTTTAAGTGTGGTCAGGTAGGGCATCTGAGGAAGAATTGCTCACAATGGAAGGCGGGATAGAATAGTAACAACAATTTGGTGCCAGCATGGGTTTTTGTATTAACTCAGAATGAAGCAGCCAATAGCAACACCGTAGTCACAAGTCAGCTCCCTATATCTAGTATGATGTGTAGAGTCCTCATTGATTCTGGAGTGACTCACTCTTATGTTTCCATGAATGTTATTGATAAGTTGAGTATGCCTTGCAAACTTTTTGAGCATAGCTTTAGTACAATGTTACCGTCGGGAGACATGATGTTGTCAACTAGGTGGTTACCGTCAACGCCTATAACGATAGAGGGCAGGGAGTGCCCAGCAGACCTTATAGAACTGAGTATACCACATTATGATGTCATACTTGGCATGGATTGGTTATCCAAACATGGAGCGACGATAGACTGTCGGAAGAAGCATGTAGAGTTTAGACCAGAAGAAGGAGAGATCTTTTCCTTTAGAGGAGAAGTAGCGGGTTTTCGAACACCCACAATATCGGCATTGGAAGCACGAAATATGATGCAACATGGTTGTTTGACATTTCTAGCTAGTGTGGTTGATAAATCCAAAGAGCTTGTAATGCCCCACTACTCTAGACTTTTGGACCATTAACGAAACTATGCATACAAATCCTTAATAAAGCTTACATTACGAAAATACCATAATTTTATTAGGTAACTTGTAAAAATAAGAGTTTCTTACAAAAATATCAAGAAGGATATGGGATCCCATTGTCTTAAAAACAAAACATAATTTAAAATAAAAGAGTTACATAGAAAGTGCGGAAAAATTACACATAACCCATAAATAAAAGACTACGTCCTCGAAATCAAACTCTCGACTCCTTGAATCCATCCACCATCGATACACAATCTCCAAGCATCCACGAACCTTACCGCCACTAATAGCTATTTTCCTGCACATTTAAAACAAAAAGGAATGAGCCTAATGCCCAGCAAGGAAAATCTAACACATACTTCATATACATAAATTTCATAATAAACATAAAGACATAACATAAGACTTATTACATACACATCCTATAATGGCCATTATTTCTTGGGGTCCCATAGACTAAACAAGTCATATGCCCATGAGATTAGTGGGGTCCTACTAGCTAAGTAGGTCATATGCCCATAATCTATTTGGGGTCTTGTTAGTCATATGGGTCATATGCCCAAGCCTACAAACATACATATCATAACACTTAACATAACATAAGAAACATAAGATAACATATAGAACATATAACATATGCATTTCTATCCTATTTTCCTTACCAAAGTTACCGGGATATGTGGACAGCGTTGGGACTTTGGAACACTCCTAATAACCATTATGAAAAAGAGTGAGTCTAATGAAGAAAAAGAGATGAAAAGGAATGGGAAGACTAAACCATTGAGAAACATACTTACCGAAACTTATGTGCTCAAGAACTTAGATTTCCTAACCAAAATAAGAATGAGGTTAGAAGACTGAGTAGAAGGCTATGAGAAAGAAAATAACATAAAACCAATGAACTAGAGTTTTGGGTTACCTTAAAGACTTGTAAGACCAATCTACACCACAAACCGAAATATTATAAAACCTTACTTCCCAAAGTGTTTGATAAGCTTATGATGTTTAAGCTTATGATTCCCCAACCCAGGTGTTTACACTCTCACACTCACTTAGCACTTGCAGCCTCTGAACTTAGAGCAAAAGATGAATAATGGCTGGGTACTAGGTCCTATTTATAGAGTTTAGGAATGAAAGGATCTTAATTTTACTTGAATAAAAATAATGGCTTTTTAGGTGAAAATAATTTAAATAATCGTTCAGCAGAGGCTGAAGACTCGTTCAAAAAGGTGCTGGACTTATCAAGAGGTTGAATGGAAAACGATTTCAAAATATTTGTTTCAAAATATACTGAAGGAGGCGATATATCGCCCCCTGTAGGCGATATATCGCCTGGGCCAGTTTGCCCGAGGCTATCGTGCATCGTCTCATGTTTTCCGTGTCTACGTGCTGCGATATATCGCCCCCTACAGCTGTGATATATCGGCACACGCTGATTATTTAAACACGAAATTACACATTTTTAGCTAAGTTTGAATGGAGTAAACAACCTTGACTAAGCCCTCAACGTATTCAAAGCTGCTGACTGACCTTATAGCATTCAAACTTTTACCCTTATTAAATTTAATCCTCAAAATACTTAATCCTTAATCATCCATACATAACATGTGCCTAAAATCCTATTGGTCCTTATCTAAACCTTATAGTATAATATATATTATCCTTAATATCAGTCATATAATCAAACCTTAGGTTAACATTAATATTTAGGTTAACATTAATATTCTTAAACTATAGGTTAAACTTAGAAAATCTATAAGTACTACTATGAGTGTCCAAATAATTCCCGGTCTGAAGCAAAAATCCACAGTTACAAAGATAATACTATTAATACTATAATACTACTATCTAACTAGCTAAGTAAAGTTCTTGGACTCTACAGAGCTAGAGTTAAAACTGGAAAATGTGCATATTGTTTGTGAGTTTCCGGAGGTGTTTCCCGAGGAATTACTAGGATTACCCCTGGACAGATAAATCGAATTTGTGATCAAGCTTGCACTCGAAACAACACCTATCTCTAATGCACCCTATTGATTGGCTTCTGCAGAGTTGAAGGAACTTAAGAACCAGCTATAGGAGTTATTGGACAAGGGGTTCATAAGACCTAGTCATTCACCATGGGGAGCACAAGTCCTATTTGTGAAAAAGAAGGAAGGGGGCATGAGAATGTGCATTGATTACCAAGAACTCAATAATGTCACCATTAAGAACAAATATCCTTTTGCCTAGGATAGATTAACTTTTTGATCAACTGGAAGGGGCAGCAGTATTCTCGAAGATTGATATGCGATCCGGGTACCATCAGTTGAAAGTGAAAGAGGGAGACATTCCGAAAACGACTTTCAGAACTCACTACGGGCTCTATGAGTTCCTAGTGATGTCTTTTGGACTCATTAACGCCCCAAAAACATTCATGGACATGATGAACAAGGTATTTAAGGAATTTTTGAAATAGTTTGTGGTAATGTTCATAGATGATATCCTTATTTACTCAAAGACCAAGGAGGAGCGAGCATTTGAGGATGACCCTTAAAAGACTGCGAGAACATCAGCTATACGCTAAGTTCTCTAAGTGTGAGTTTTGGCTGGAACAAGTAACTTTCCTAGGGCATATAGTGTCCAAGAATGGAATAGTAGTAGACCCATCAAAGATTGAGGCCATTAGAGACTGGCCCTAGCCGAAGAATGCCTCAGAAGTTCGAAGCTTCTTAGGATTGGTAGGTTACTATAGGAAGTTTGTCGAGGGTTTCTCGAAGATCGCCACACCCTTGACCAACTTAATCTGGAAACGTTAGAAGTTTGCATGGAATGAGAAATGTGAAGAAAGCTTTCAGACCATGAAGGATAAGTTGATTTTTGCGCCTATTCTTTGCGTTCCCATAGAGGGTGGGAAATTTGTGGTGTATTGTGACGCATCAAAGAACGGTTTAGGGTGTGTGTTAATGGAAGATGGGAAGGTAGTAGCGTATGCTTCCAGACAACTCAAAGACTATGAACAACGATATCCCACTCATGATCTTGAGTTGACACCAGTGGTGTTCGCACTAAAGATATGGATACGTCATCTATATAGGGACAAGTACGAAATCTACACTGACCACAAAAGTCTGAAATACTTCTTCATGCAAAAGGAAGTGAATATGAGGCAGCGGAGGTGGTTGGAATTAGTGAAGGACTACGATTGTGAGATTCTATACAACCCAGGCAAGGCCAATATGGTTGTAGATGCATTGAGTAGGCGGGGACATGGGAGTGTCTCAGCACTACATACAATAGAGATGCCTCTTTAGAAGGAGATTATAAATGCTGGCATCGAACTTGTGACAGGAAGCCTAGTCACATTACAATCCTCGCTACTGGAACGAATTCGAGAAGGGCAGAAAGGGGATGAAGCCCTAATGAAGCAAGAGGCTTTGGTACAAGAAAGTGGCAGCAGTGACTTCACGATGTCCATCAGTGGATTGCTGCGATACAAGGATAGGATTTGTGTGCATGACAACGTTTAGATTAAGGAAAGTATTATGAAAGAGACGCATACAACCCCTTATTCCTTACACCCAAGGTCCACAAAGATGTACCAAGACCTTAAAGCGCTATATTGGTGGCATGGAATGAAAAGGGATATTGCTGAGTTTGTTGCCAAATGTTTGACCTGCCTGCATGTCAAAGCAGAACAGTAAAGGCCAGCAGGGTTACTTCAACCGCTCTACATTCCTAAATGGAAATGGGAGGATATAGTAATGGATTTTGTGGAAGGGTTATCCAGAACCACCAAGCATCATGATTCTGTGTGGGTAATAGTTGATAGGATCATTAATTCTGCCCATTTCCTTCCAGTTAAGACCACATACTCACAGACCAATATGCAGAATTATATGTAAGTGAGATAGTGAGACTTCATGGGGTGCCAAAGTCAATAATTTCTGATCGAGGGTCAGTATTCACATCGAACTTTTGGAAGGGACTACAGAGAGCTATGGGATCAAGGCTTTCTTTTCTGATTACTGGGGCCTTCGCCCCTACCTGCTCCCATAAATGGGGGTACCATTGCCTGAGTTTCCTGCCCCACGACACCTTTGTTGCACAAAATAGAGTTATTTTACCACTTTTCATGTGCTAATTGTTGCTTAATTCTTGAGTTTTTAATTAATTTATTAAGTTTTTAAGTAATTTTGAATTTATTAGTCTTATCATGATTTTATATACTTTTGTGTGTTTTTTAGTTATATTATTGTAAAATATTGTAGTATAGTTATTTGAATTATTGTTGTTTAGTTTAAGGTCAAAAATCTAGTTTTATTGAACTTAAATGCTAAATTAAATTAAGTTATAATTAATATTTTTAAAGAATTAATAAGATTTATTTTATACTTAAAAATATTTGATTATAACTTAATTTATGTTTATTTTGAAGGAAAATTATTGATTTTAAGATGGTTGAAGTAGAAAAATTAAAGTTGTGATGATAGGAGAACAATGACATTTTTCAAGAGATTAGTAAGGAATTGGGGCATTTTTCAAGTCACCAGCTGCCACTCCATCAGCCCACCCCTTGGGCCCGCCTGAAGGCACACGCCCCAGCCAACTCCAACAGCAACCTCCTGGGCCGCCTGCCATGCTCCAGGCCCACATGCCCACCTGGGCCTTCTCCAATTCCCACCTGATGCCACAAGCACACATCCACACCATTAACCAATCTCTCCTCAACTGCCTCCAGCCGAGTACCCCCAGCAACACCACGCCTGGCCCCTTTCCCTGCCCCTGTACACCACGCCTGCCTCCAGCCCAACACCAGCCACCCACATGCATGCCTCCAACCTTCTTGAGCCCATAAATTTCCCAATGTCCTTTTGTCCCCTTTGCCAAAAATACTATTCTTTTACCCAAACTTTTCTACACATTTTACCCCAAAACATCATCATTACACACTATAATTTACCCCTATTTTCCATATTATTATTAAGTTAATTAATTTAATCAATTTAAATTGATTATTTTAATATACTCATTTTGGCTATAAATAGGGAGTTTTGAAGACCATTTATGTGTGCATATTTTGGGTGAGGTTACCATACCACAAGTTCTACACTTTCAAGACCTCTCAATTCTCTTCATCTTTTTCATCTTTTTGGTCATTTTTCCTATGAGTTTTTAGAGGAAAAATTTGGGGGTTTCTCCTCCAAATTTTCCTAGTTATGTTGGTAATTTTTTTTTTTTTTTGTATTTTCTATTCTAGTTATGAGTTTCTAATCTTTTTAAGATTATTAAGGTGATAATGAAACAATATGTAACTAGATATTGTTTATTTTGTATGTTGATTTCCCATTTTGTGCAATAAAGTTTATGGATTTTCTTCTTCAAATATTTTCCTTCATCTTAAATATCTTGTATTTTAGATTATTAGAACATATTTACACTTTGTTCTTCATTAGTGCAAAAACATAATATTCTTTGTGTAAGATGTGTCATTAAGTTGTACACATCCAATGATTAGAACAAAAATATTATGTTTTGCCTTATAAATAATTTTCATTGATTTATTTGTTATTTCATTAGATTGATTTACACTAAATGCTTTGAGATTTTAATTTTAAAAGTGAAGAGAAATCCTATATTTTTATAAAAACTTGTGCTTAAATAGAATATCTAATTTGAATAAGTGATGGTTTGATTAATTTCTCCTATTACTAAAACTTGGAAATCAATGTACTTATAAATATTATTGAACTTATATTTTGAGGATTTTATTATCTTAATAATCTTTCTTTTACCATCTTGATTTCTATTATTAATTTGTATTTATATATTGTCTTTAATTTCTTTATTATTATCTTTTATTTTATTTTCATTATACAAAAATCTCATCAATCTTTGGAGCTAGGTTAGAATTTATTAATTTTGGTTTAAAATAGTTTTCTTTTCAATTTTAGACAACTCCTTTGGGTTCGACATCCTTGCTTACAGGATCACTATTCTATATGAACGATTCGTGCACTTGCGATTTATAAATATTTAAAACATACCCGTTTTGGGTCCATCAATGAGCGTACATGTGTCGGTAAATCTCCAGGAACCATAAACCTTGGCATACTCTGATACAAAGTTGTAATGCCCTACTACGCTAGAGTCGTTACCATGTGATTTTAAAATGTGTCATTAGCTCACTAATCGAGGTATTAGAACAAAAAGTGTGGTTAGTAAAAATGAAGACTCATTTAAATAAGATTTTGGAATAAAATGGTTGAACATTAATTTAAATCATGAAAATGTTACATTGGGATCCCAAAATACTATTTAGAAACATATTTACAACTCAAAAGTTACTTTATAGTCGACCTAAGCGACAAAATCAAACTGTTATAACACGCTCCATAGAATACGCCAGCTGTGGCGGCTAGGTAGGCAAAACATGTACTCACCGCTCCATGCCCTCCAACTCATGCTTGATCAACCTTTTCCTTGCACTTACATACACCACAGAAAACCCGTGAGTCGACGCACTTCAAGGGAACTTCACAGTACATCATACAATAATTTATTTCAACAAATATATACTTAATCAAAGACAACAAACAATTTACAAGTTTTTATTGGAATACACAACAACACAACAATATAACAGCATGACAGTATAGTAGCATAACAGCACAAAGTATAGTAGCACAACAACGACCTCTGCCGATCGGGGTGCGTTATGAGGCACCAAGTCCGCGGTCTTAACCGAGTGGTGTGTACAACACCCTTTGAGGGTCTCGTCCTAGCGACTTGCATTAAGCATGCTTAACGCCGATCCCAGCCTTTACCGCTCCCGACCTTTGCCGTTTCTGACCTTAACCACTCCCAGCTTGCGCCATTCCCAGTTCTTGTCGCTTCTGGCCCTTGCCGATCGGTCAAAATAACATGTATGACACAATAACTATAAACAATACACACAACACTAAACACAACATAGCTCTACAGGCACAGATAGTTCTCTTACCTTGTGTCCCAAGCTAACAACCCAAAGTAATCCCGAGAACGATCTCTAATCCCGAGCCTGAGCTGTAAAATCTAGTCACAACATAATGATAAATAGACATCCATCAATCCCTAACCAATTAAGAACTTTGGATTAAAATACTAGCCTTCGGGACCTCGAATTCTACTAAACCAGGTAGTAGAATCCTTCCCGATCCTTAATATTTGGGTTCCTGAGCTTCAAACCCTAATTTGTCCATAATCCTCTATTTGCGCCGCGACACCCTTAATTGGAGTTGTGGCCCTCTCCAAGTCAGAGAGCCCAGCCCTCAACTTCTCTGGACATGCACCGTGGCGCGCCCTGCCCAGCGCCGCAGCACTAAGGAGATTCAGCGAATATCCTTAGGCCCCTGAGTTCATGCGGGCCGCGACGCTCAAGAACAGCGCCGCGGGACGGCCCTGCAAACCCATAATTCCTTCGATTTCAGAAATTGCAAATCCTTCCCAATCCACCCCAAACTTGATTTCTAACCCATTTCAACCACATAATTACACCGGCAATACAAAACTACTTTAAAACAATCACCAAACACCCTATAAACACCATTAAATTCAGAACTCTAAGATCTCAACCAAAACTCCAAAAACAAGAACCTAAAACCTTCAGATTTGAGATTACCTCCTGGAATTCGAGTTCCACCCAGCTGGATCCTTTAGTTGGCAGCCTCTAATTCCCAAAGCCCAACTCTCAATTCCCACCAAAGACAACCCTAAGTTGAAATTCAGCAAATCCCCTTCACAACCTTGAGAGAACCATTTGCAAAGCGGAGAGAGAGAGAGAGAGAGAGAGAGAGAGAGAGAGAGAGAGGAACGTGACAAAGAGTTTTGAGAAGTTCTAAAGTATTAAGTTTATCCCCTTAGCCAAATGACCAAAATATCCCTTAAGCATAACCTTATCCTTTAGTGGCCCCAAGGGCAAAACTGTCATTTTCCACCTTTCCTGCTAATCCTCAAGTAGCCTTATAAATTCCCAATTAACCTGTTATACCCAAATAATCACTAAATAATCACCTGCTACCTGGTAAACCTCGAATACGTACTACGTTCCAAAGTACCCCTAGGCTCACCCTGAGCTGGGTATTTGACCCCGTTGTGACTATTCCGATATTCCGCTCCCTAGAACCTTCACAGATCACACATCACAAATATATCTCCACAATACTGTGGTATTAAGCACAACACACATGTAATTCACATTTATGCCCCTATTAACCAAAATGGGCCCACATGCATGTTTAATTCACCTAACACATGCATCTCTAATCATATAATCATTTAATCCTCATAATAACATAATTAAATCAATTATTTCACTCCTTGCACGCTAATCAAGGCATTAAGCTTTATTAGCAAATTTGGGACATTATAGTCAAGGTCGGTATAAGTGGTGAATATTGAAGTGTACTTCTCTTCGACTTTGTGTTTCTTGGACCCTGTCTGGTCGCCTTCACCGTTTTGCTTTCTCTTGTTATTCTTTGCTTGGTTGTTATGGCTAGCGAGTTGAGCCGTATCTATAGTATTCGCTGCCATTCTAGGAGGTTGAGTGGGATTTGGCTTATTCTGGCCATTGCGGATTCTGCCTCTTCGAGGTTTATCCATTATTGAGCTCGAGCCAAGAACTAGTCTGTATTTTTCACTCCCTTCTTTTGGAGATCTTTCCACAATTCACCTCCAATAGTGATTTTTGATCGCATGGTCATGAGCTTGGAGCTGTCATCAACGTCCCTTGCTCGAGCTGCTATTTTTGTGAACCAGTTGCTGTTTTATATTGTCTAGGGAGCTGGTCTATTCTCGAACTTCTTTCACAACTCGAAAATTCTTTTTGAATTTGATCGATAGTTGTTTCCAGGAGGTGATTGTGTGCCTCTTAAATTTAATAAACAATAATTTGGTCGGTCCTGTCAATGTGGTTAGGAACATGACACAACGCAGTTCGATATTGACGTTATAGGCTCTCATTGGAGTATCGAATGTCCCAATGTGGTTCGATGGATCAGCGGCTTTGTCATAGGTTGCCATGTTTGGTATTTTGAACTCTATGGGATATGGAGCTGCTGCAATATGAGGAGTGAAAGGCTCAAGATCCTCGTTAGAATCACAGTCATCCTGATTTTTCACGGACAG
Source organism: Humulus lupulus (assembly GCF_963169125.1). Classification (NCBI taxonomy): domain Eukaryota; kingdom Viridiplantae; phylum Streptophyta; class Magnoliopsida; order Rosales; family Cannabaceae; genus Humulus; species Humulus lupulus. The sequence continues at coordinate 104,579,185 of NC_084793.1, forward strand.
GAGACACTTCATTTTCTCTTCCATCAGAGTGAGTCGTTCATGGGTTGAATCCCTCACTTCAAGTTTATTTGGGAGCTATTTATTGGCTCCCATCTCGTTGTGGGCGTTATTTGGGTTATGGTCCCACCATGCTTGAGCTCTGTAAATAACGACGTTCCCATTGTCACGCACTATGGAAGGAACTCCCATAATCTGATTATAACTCAGAACTTTGTTGCGGCTTGGCTGTCCTCATTGACAATTTAGGTGATCACGCAAGTTGGACTGAGGGTTAGAGCGTAGAATTTGATTCGAGTTCAACAGATTTCTCAAATCGGTTTCCTACCTTTGCTAGTGCATATTGCAAATACTCTCTGACCTTCCCTCATGATGGATTTCTATCCAGTAACTTCCTTCTGCGAAGCTTGCCATTCGCGACAGAGGTTTTGGGGCTTTGTTGTTTGGTTGTTCCCGTGAGCTGATACATTCCTTTGTGGTCACGGGGGTGTTGGATGACGAATAAGTGATGTAGATGCCTTATTAGTGAGGCAATCGGCCATCCATCAGGGTGCACTAAGCTAGGTTGCCTATTATAGACCCCAATGTCTCAGACTGGTGGAAATTGTTCCTCATTTCTTTGTACCTGAACAACTGGTTGAGGTGTTGGAGGATTCATAGGGACTTCTGCTCTCCTTGATATGGTCCCTGCTCGCCCTGTCTGACTGGGCTGGTTTCTAGTGACGTGAGTTGTCTGTTAAGTCCTACGATTATGGGTAGGCTATTTGTTTCTGGGTGTCTGTTCTGATGGCACGGAGCTCAGGGTTTCTGTCCGAACAAAGAGAATCACATTGGGATGGTTATGCCTATGGGATCTAGACCTGTGGGACCCATTTTCTCTCCTTCCAACATTACCGTAGATTATTATAGGAGGGGGTAATTGTGCCATCATTTCATTAATTTTCCCGTTGGCTTTGGGGAGGTGGCTCTTCATCTGAGCTTTCTCCATCTCTATGGCAGTGAGATATTGTAAGTTAGGATTGTGGGAGAGTGAAGATAAGCTTCAATATCGTCACCGTCGCTGTCCTGGTTTTGAGGCTGTTTTCCTAGACGACGAGGTACATAGGTGCCTTCTCTAGTAGGTATAATCATACAAAATTCTCTTTGATCTCCACAACCCTAAGACTCATTGTCGCGCATTGAACGTTTTACAACCATAATGATATTGGGGTGAAAGATTTTTGAAAAATATTAATAAGCTTAATCTTTCTCTCAACGAAAGTACCAATCTGTTAACGCAATTTTTTCGCCAACAATGAATTAAGGAATCCGAAACAAAGTGATTAGGCTTTTTGTAAATCGTAAAATAAAGAACACACAATTTTATGTGGTTCAGTGGTTAAAATTCACCTAGTCCACGAGTCACTATTACGTGGTTCTGTAGAGTTTTTGCATACAAATTTATGTCCCTTCCACTGTCAATTCCCTCTGTATTTATAGGGAATTTTGTTGGACAATATTGAGTAACCATACAATATATGGTAACTTACAAGAATGGGTAACTACCCAAATACATAAATATCTTAAATATACTAATTGTCATCATATTAGGCTTTTATTATGTAAAAAGTCCAACTGTTGATTCTATATAATGAATCACTGAGTCTTTGGGGATTCATCCTTATGCACGAGCTAAATGTGTTCCTCGAATTGGAGGTTATACGCTAGGGGGATCTTACCCAAGTAATGCTTAAAGATTGACGGGGGCGATCTGGAAGCTATGTTACTCAATCTCTATCACAGACATTTAAGACGATTTGGAGGATCTCATGATAGCCCAACTCGATGATGTAACCTCGAGCTATTTTATCTGGAGTTAATGAAATGTCTTTAGAATTGTAATGACCCTACTATTTCTAAGACCTTGGACCATTAAAATTACTAGACTTAGTACTACTTTGAAGAAAACATACATAAGAAATAATAATAACTTTATTAAAATTCCAAAGTAAATATTACAAAATAAAATGTAAAATATGGTATGGGTACCCATTATTTAAAACATAAAAACATTGTTTGATAAAGCATAAACTTTAAATACTAATTGCGGAATTACATCAAAACATAATTTAAAAGACTAAAATAAACGTCATCATCGATCGACACACAGTCTACTCAGTCCGTTCATCCTCAACACACATGCCAAGCTTCCAAGAATCCTTTCGCCCTCCATATTTAATTTTCTGCATCAAACTAAAAATAAAGGAATGAGACTAATGCCTAGTAAGGAAAACCTACTAAAAACATACATCACATACATGAGCATAAAACTACATCATATACTATAAAATACAATACTATCTAAAACATACATAATAAATCATAAGCATACACTAAAAGCATATGACTATAAAAACATATATCATAAACATAAACATATGAACATGTGACTATAAAGACATATACCATATAGGACTACACTATAAATGGCCATTAAGACATGTGATAAACCATCTACGTCCCCTGTCTAATATCTGAGGTAGGTTAGATCACATGATAGTATATGATAACCCATCTAGGTCCCCTGTCTAATATCTGAGGTAGGGTAGATCACATGATAGTATATGATAACCCATCTAGGTCCCATGTCTAATATCTGAGGTAGGGTAAATCATAACTATAAACATAAAAATGATAAACACTAGGGCACTAAGCAACTATGAGCCCCAGATAAACATAACATAGCGTACTATAGCATAAACATATTATACATAAACATACACATAAGCATATAGAAACTATCCTACTTTCATTACCAAAACCGAGATATTTGGGAACAAATGCAGGACTTGGAACACTCCTAAAACCAACAATAGAATGGTGAGTATTTCTAAAGAGTAAAGAATAAATATGGAAACTAAACCTTCAAGATGAAACTTACCAAGAAAGATCTTTAAGTTTCAAGAGCCTAATCAAAACCAATATCACAAGTTAGGATCTGAATAAAAAGACTAAAGAAACTAAATAGTTTTAAAGGATCGAACTTAAAGAATTAGAGTACCTTACTTGACCTTATGGATTGGTCTAACTCAAATACCGAAATATACTAAACCTCACTTCCCAAGTGTTTGGTAAAGCTTAAGAATAGTAAAGCTTTTTCTTTCCCAACCCAAGTGTATCACTCTTATGTTCTCACTAGCACCTTGGAGTATGATCACAGCTGAAGAGTAAGTGAAAGGGCTGGGTACTAGGTCCTATTTATAGAGTTTGAGGAGTGAAATTATACTATTAAAAAAAACTTAAATCCTTAAATAAACATGATTATGACAAGTGTCACACTCTTAGTGGTTCTTGGAAGGTTCTAGAGTTTCTAGATCTTTCTTTTATTTTAAAAAAAATACTTAATTTCATTCTAATTATAATCCAAATTTAAATTTAAATAAAATAGAATCATAACTTTTAACTTCCTAAATCTCGTAACTCTAAACTCACCTGTAGTAAAATCAACATAACTGGAGCATTATGACTCCGATTTAGACCATCTTTATATTTTTAGAAAGTTAATTAAATTATCTACAACTTTCTAGAAATACTATTTTTCAAAATTCATAACATAACTGGGTCAAAAACAGGTTGGAAGTTACAGTACCCTCAAGTTACGAAAAATCTATTTAATTATCTAAATAACAACCTAATCCACAAATAAACAAGATTGTGACAAATGTCATACTCCTAATGGTCGTGGAAGATTCTAGAGCTTTCTTAAACTTTCTTTTATTTAAACTATAATTAAATCCTTAAATAAACATGCACACGACAAGTGTCATGATCTTATTAATTCTATCTAAACCTTATAGTATAATAAATAACATCTTTATAATCAACTATATTAATCAAACCTTATGTTATAATTAACATTCTTAAACTATAGGTTAAACTTATAAAATCCATAATTGTTGCTATGAGTTTCCAACTAAGTCCTGGTTTGAACCAAAATCCACAGTAATGAACATATTATAACTACTACTAGCTATTACTACTACTACTACTACTATCTAACTAGCTAAGTAAATTCTGGGAATCTACAAGAATCCAGTAACCTTCATTTATTGCTTGCCAGTTGTACCTCGAACAAGAATATTTAGCACGTATTTTTAGGGTACAATGATTATAGATTAATTATTCACTAGTGAATTAATGTTACTTAAGGAATAAGAGGTAATTAGAAGAGTAAAACGTTAATTCTTGACCAACTATAATTAGTGAACCAATACATGGAAGACAAAACTATATTTATTGATTACATCAATGAGCTACAAGAGAAAACTCTATAAATATAATTCTATAATTTTTTTGAGTGCAATTCCATATTTATAGTTGAGTAATAATGGAATTAATAAATAAGATTATTTAGTTAAAGAGTATAATTAATAATCTGGTATATTGGAGCTATGTATTATAGGTCCATGGTCCCTGGTCACCTCTGTCCTACACAGTCAAATGTAAGGATTTCACAAGAATGACTAATAGGGAAAATGACTAAATTGCAAACGAATTAATTTTCCAGGGCAAAGAGATAATTGTGTGAAGATTATACGCAATTGATTAATTATGAATTAATTAATTGATTGACTAATTAGTTTTATTTGAAAAACTTTATATTAGTTAAAATAAATATTAATCATGTTTAGATTAATATTTGGGTGAGTTTATTATTATCTTATTAGTGGTCATAGGAATAGCCTAGTGGTACTACACTTCTCTTGACAAAGAAGAGGCCCAAGTTCGAATCCCCCTCCCCCAATATAAAAAAAATGATTGTCTTATTATAAGATAATTATTTAAAATTGATAATTTTTAAAATAAGGTTAATTCATAATTATTTTGGGAATAAATATGTTTTCTTAAAGTTAATTAAACAAACAAATGTGAAAATTAGGAATGACACATGTAGTGGCACACGTGTGCCACATCATCCATGAGATTTGAATTTGAATTTCAAATTAATTTGTTTATTTAAATATTTAATGATTATTTTTTAAATTTGATTTAACTTTAATTAAAATGGTTATAACAGATCCGTTCTAATTTAATTTATTGAAGAATTTTAAAATAATTTTAGTTATCTTTATAAACCTAAAAAAAGAAGCAATCATTTAAAGTTGTTTTAGGTTATCAAACTCTCACTATAGAATTTTTCTCTAAGCCTGAAATAATTCTAGAAGTTTCCATAAGTCTTCTCTCTTCTCAAATTTATCTAGATCTCATGTGTTGAAAATACTTAGAGAGTCTAAAAATCAACCAATGAATCCAACTTGCCCACACACGCCCTTGTGTGTTAGAAGAACGACTTGAAAGACTAGGTGTGAGATTTCGCTTGGATGGGAAGATCCTTGATTCTTACAAAAAGACTCAAAGAATCCTGATAGGCTACACCAAGTAATCTTTGTTTCTTTGTATGTGTTAATTTAATGTATATGTATATATATATATGATTCTGACTGTATATATACATTGAATTCTAAGTATACAAATGTAAAAATTCCTTTATATTTTCTAATTAAGAATTATGTTAAAAATGTGGAGAACATAATAATAGTCCCAAGCTAGATTGATGTAGCATTGTCCAAGTATGACTTGGACTCTTCCACAAACGTGGGGAAGTGCCTTGGCACAATTAAGAGGGCAATTACTCCGTATTTTCAGATTTTCAAAACTATCAAATTCACTCCAAATCTCCCTAAACTACCTTTAACTCAAAATTTATGCACCAAATCAAGAATAAAACCCACTATACCTCCAATAATAGTAACCCAAACTCAAATTCCAGGTTCCAAACTATAATTCATGAATTTAGGTAAAAACCCCCAATTATGAAATTCAAAATCAATTCATTGGTTTAATTCAAATCAAAGCTTCCAATCAATTTATAACTATGTTTCTACCATCAATACACACTCCCACATAGCCTAGAACCTTAAGTATAAAAATTAGCTACAAACTAGCCCCCCAATTCTTCAAAAACACTAAATAGCCATTAAAGAAGATGAACGGCTTCGAGAACTACATACCTTTGTCCCAATTAGAAAATCCTTAGGTTGATGAAGACTTGGCAGCTGTGAATCTCAATTTGTAAACCTCAATTACCCTTAGAGATCCTCAATTTGTAATCTCGCCACCATTGCTAATTATCCCCATTAATCTCCAATTTTCATTAAAATCCACCCAACATAATCATTCCACCAAGTAATTTTATCTCACCAATATTCTCCAAGATTAAAAAATTCCACATATGCCAAAAATCATATATATATATATCCATACAATAATGTAGTCCCAACGCGCACACACAATAATTATAAATATACACTCAAAGAGTCAAATTACGAAAATACTCATTTTTTAACAAAAGCAGGTGTTTAAACATATTTAATACACATAATCATGCAGACTAAGTTATATAATAATATAAAGCACATAATCATCAAACGTGTCCTCCCAACATGCTAATCAGGACACTAAACCTTATTAGGAGTTTTGGGACGCTACATATCATGTAGAACTTGTACTCGTTCCCTAAGCTTTGATGACATAAAGATTCCACCAACAAAGATAAGTGTACCAGAATTCGTATCTTTATGCTTATAAGGACAAGAGGAGATTGATGTTTAGTATGTGTAAATCGATTATAAGAAAATAAAACAAATAAATATGATGTGTATTTTGATTTTTTTTTTATCTTTAACAATAGTTTCATTATATAGTTTACCAAATGCTCTCTCATACAATTTTTTTTGACTTACAACACCTTTAAATGTGTATTTTACCAAGCTCTCGACAACCTCATGCTTCAACTGATTTTCCCCACAATATATTTTCAATAGTTTCTACATGGTCAGTAAGATTACCCACAGTAATGGATGAATCTAAGCACGTGTATTTTAAATGATAAGTAAGATATTAATGGAAAATAATGAATGATTTAAAAGTTTTTTTTTTTAAAAAAACCAAATTTATAAAGAGCAAAATAAAAGAATGTAGAAATTATTACATGTTTATAATATTAAAATTTATTACACAAAAATGGCTTTATGGGATTAATTTTTTGTAATTGATAAGCGTACAAAATATATGCTTATTCATAACTTTTTCAGTTTGATTTGGTTGTTTTTCTCAAGAGAAAGTTTGTATTTGGTCTGTTTGGTGAACTTGTGCAGTGTGTCACTATAATTTTGATTAGTACGAGAATTCAGATAAATATCTGTTTAAGTAGTCGAAATTGGTTAATATTTGGAGATTTGTAACAGGCGATATATCGCCACTTGAGGAATTTCAATTTTGACTGAGGCAGAAACAACATCAGATATTGCGTTTTTATCGAGTACATTCGGCAGGCGATATATCGCAGCATTGTAGGCAATATATCAGCACAAGGGTATTTTTGGAAATTATTATGGAAATTCGTAGGTTTTGGTTTTTGGAAAAATAAAAAGAAGATTTGAAGAAACAAAGGAAAAAAAAAGAGTTATGACGGTAGGAGAAAAGAAATAGAGAAGAATTCATTTTTATTATTTTCTTTGTGCTTTTGAATTTTAGATTATGTGATGATGTTTAATATTATGAAGTAAATTCTTATTTAGAGTATTTTAATATAGTCACTGGATATTCTATTCATCTTTAATGCAATTTCTATGATTCTTTGAATTTATATTTATCTATTGTTCTTATATTTAATGCTTGTAATTGATTGGCCATCTTTTGCATGATTATTGGTTTTAATTCAATATCTGAAAAGTGAGAATTGGAATAGCTTTAGGCAATAGACATAGATTTCAATTTAGAACGAAAGTATCAACATTGGTTTGTGTAGCAATTAGGTTTTTGTTCTTAATGTGGTTTATGTGTAGAATTTATCACAGACATGTAGAGAATTCACAGGTAAACTGAATATTTTACATCTTGAGAAAGAATAGAATTGTCAATAGTAAACCTACTATAATCATAGGTCAAAGAAACATATTAGTAGTATTATTATTTGAATAGAATTGAAGGTTGATGAAATTAGAATGCTCTAATATTTCTCTTATATTATATTTCGTTAATTAAATTTTGCTTTTCTAGTTTATTGTTCGCTGTTAATTGTCATTCAATTTTGATTAGTCAAATAGAAATAAAAGTTTGCTATTGGTAATTATTGGATCAATTCCCTGACGGAACGATACTGTATTTCCACTACTATTACTTGTTTATTCGATTGTGTATACTTGCGCAGCAGAAAGAAAAAAATCGCAACAAGTTTTTGGCGCCGTTGCTGGGAATTGATATTCGATTATTATCAAAATAGTCAATTTTTATTCTAATTTGGCTGTTTTTATTTATTTGAAGTAATCTAAGTTGTCGCACTTTGTTATAATAGGTGAATCTTTTGTATGCGACGTGAAGGGTCTACAAACCTTTTGCCTGTTAATCCTGAAATTGAAAGATCCCGCAGACAAAATAGAAGGAATAAAAGGTTAGAAGCATCAATGGCTGCCAACCAAAGAGACGGGGTTAACAACAATGATTGTCAAAATCACATCGCTCAGGACCAAAATGTGCGAGCATTAAGAGATTATGTGCTCCCTGATGTCACAGGAGTGCACTCGTGCATTAGGCCGCCGATTGTTACTGCTAAAAACTTTGAGATTAAGCCGGCGATGATACAGATGGTCCAGACTTCTGTCCAGTTTGGTGGTCTCCCCAATGAGGAACCTAACTTGCACATAGTGAACTTCCTTGAGCTATGTGCAACGTTCAAGTTTAATGGGGTGAGAGATGATGCAATAAGGTTGAGATTGTTCCCTTTTTTACTAAGGGATAGGGCAAAAAGTTGGCTTATTTCTCCACAGGCCAACTCAATCAATACATGGGAGGAACTAGCTCAGAAGTTTCTCTCCAAGTTCTTTCCTCCTGCAAAAGTTGCCAAGTTGAGGGGGGAAATCAATAACTTCTATCAGAATGAGGGAGAGTCATTGTACGATACTTGGGAAAGATTTAAAGACCTGCTCAGGAAATGCCCTCATCACGGTATAGAGAAGTGGATGTTAGTCCACAATTTTTATAATGGGCTTTGCGGTACTACTCGCACTATAATAGATGCAACACCATGTGGTGCTTTCATGAGTAAAGGGGCTGATGAGGCATATGAATTATTAGAGGAAATGGCTATGAACAATTATCAGTGGCCTACCGAACGAGACACCTCACAGAGAAAAGTAGCTGGGGTACATGAATTAGATGCTATCCCTGCTTTAACTGCTCAGGTTGCTTTATTGACAAAGCAGTTGCAACAAAACAAGATCTCAACTCAAGCCCAGGCTATACAGATGCAATAAGGGTGTGAATTATGTGGAGGGCCTCATTTGTATGAACAATGTACAACAGCCAACATGTATGGTAATATGCCAGTTGATCAGGCTCATGTACAGGCAGTTGGTAATTTTCAAAGGCCATATCAAAACCCGTTCTCCAACATTTACAATCCTGGGTGGAGAAATCACCCAAATTTCTCATGGAGAAACAATCAGGGCCAACAGTCACAGTTTCAAGGGCCATACCAGCAGAACATGTCACAATAGCCTATGAATCAAGCCTCATCGTCACACCAGCCTAGGCCACAAGATCAACCAGAAAAGCCTAAAAACTTGCAAGCAGCTTTGTTGACTCTCATTAATACTCAGACTCAATTCATGACTGAGACCGGATCCTCTATTCGAAACCTTGAGACACAAGTTGGTTAGTTGGCCAACATGCTTAATAATAGACTGCAAGGGAATTTGCCTAGCAATACTGTGGTAAATCCTAAAGAGAACTGTCAAGCAATTTCGTTGAGGAGTTGTAAGCAAGTGGAGCAACCCAGTGTACAGAAGTCAGTAGCTCAGAATGAAAATTTGGGTGAGAAATCTGATACAAATGAGAAAGGGGTTACTGAAGACCACCAAAGTTCAGAAAAGCGTCCTCCATTTGTTGATGACCAGCTAGTTCGAGTTCCATATCCTCAGAGGCTTAGAAAAACTACTCTTGATAAATAGTTTTATAAGTTTTTATAGGTATTCAAAAAGTTTCACATCAATATCCCTTTTGCTGAGGCCTTAGAGCAGATGCCCAACTATGTGAAATTCATGAAGGAGATTCTGTCCAAGAAGATGAAGATGGAGGATTATGAGACGGTGGCACTCACTGAAGAGTGCAGTGCAATATTGCAAAGGAAGTTGCCCCAAAAGTTGAGAGATCCGGGGAGCTTTACTATACCTTGTACAATTGGGAAGTTTGAGTGTAAGCATGATTTGTGTGATTGGGGGTGAGTATAAATCTGATGCCTTTTTCTGTATTCAGAAGACTTGGTTTGGGGGAGGCTAGTCCTACTACAGTCACATTACAGCTAGCAGATCATTCAGTTAAACATCCCAGGGGAATCGTAGAGGATGTTCTTGTTAAAGTGGACAAATTCATTTTTCCAACAGACTTCATAGTATTGGATATGGAAGAAGATGAAAATGTCCCAATCATTCTGGGAAGACCATTTTTAGCTACTAGGCAGGCTCTAATATATGTGCAGAAAGGTGAACTGACACTTCGAGTTCAGGGTGAAGAAGTGGTATTCAATGTGTTTAAGGCTTTAAAGTTTGCAAATGTAAATGACAGTTGTTTCAGAGTTAACATGGTAGAGAAAGCGGTGGCAGAAATTAACCTCACAGAGGATTCACTTCAGAAAAGTTTGACGACTGATGATATAGATGTTGAGCTAGATAGTGAGGTCCAAGAGTGTGTACAGTGGATGAATTCTAAAGGGCCAATTTATAATCGAAAATATGAAGAATTGGGCCAAGGACCTGAAAGACCATTACCATCAGTTCAGAAACCTCTAGAGTTGGAATTGAAATCATTGCCAGCACATCTTCAATATGCTTTTCTGGGTGAGAAGGAGACTTTACCAGTCATTGTGTCTTCTTCTCTTTCTACTGAGGAGATGGAAAAACTTTTAAGGGTTTTGAGAACCCATAAGTTGGCAATTGGATGGTCGTTGCCAGATATTTAGGGAATAAGTCCATCCACAATTATGCACAAGATCTTGATGGAAGATGACAGTAAGCCCTCCATTGAAGCACAACGTCGATTGAATCCAGCAATGAGAGAGGTGGTAAGGAAGGAGATCTTGAAGTGGTTAGATGCTGGGGTGATCTATCCTATTTCAGATAGTAGTTGGGTAAGTTCAGTTCAGGTAGTCCCTAAGAAAGGATGGATTACAGTGGTAAAGAATGACAATAATGAACTTATCCCAACGCGTACTGTAACTGGTTGGAGGATTTGTATAGACTATCGTAAACTGAACAAAGCAACCAGAAAAGATCACTTTCCACTGCCTTTCATTGATCAGATGTTAGATAGGTTGGCTAGACACCAATATTACTGTTTTCTGGATGGCTATTCAGGATACCATCAAATAGCCATTGCTCTTGAGGATCAAGAGAAGACAACTTTCACCTGTCCATATGGTACATTTGCATTCCGTCGTATGCCTTTTGGTCTGTGCAATGCTCTAGCCACTTTTCAAAGGTGTATGATGGCTATTTTTTCTGATATGGTGGAACGAAGCATTGAGATCTTTATGGATGATTTTTCTGTTATGGGGTCTTCTTTTGACGATTGTTTATTGAATTTGGAGGCTGTGCTGAGAAGATGTGAAGAGAAAAATTTAGTCTTGAATTGGGAAAAATGCCATTTCATGGTAAATGAAGGCATAGTACTTGGGCACAAGGTGTCTAAGAATGGTATTGAGGTTGATAGGGCTAAGATTGCTACTATTGAGAACTTACCACCTCCAGTTTCAGTGAAAAGGGTGAGAAGTTTCCTTGGTCATGCGGGGTTCTACAGAAGATTTATAAAGGACTTCTCCAAGATTTCTAAGCCACTCTCAGCATTGTTGATGAATGGGGTGTCATTTGAGTTCGATGAGAAGTGTCTTGAAGCTTTCAGGATACTAAAGCAGAAATTGGTGTCAGCACCTATAGTAATTTCACCAGATTGGGAGATGCCATTTGATTTAATGTGCGATGCAAGTGATTTTGCAGTGGGTGCAGTTCTGGGGCAGCGTGTTAACAAAGTATTTCGGACTATTTATTACGCCAGCAGAACACTAACTGGTGCTCAGTTGAATTATGCCACCACTGAGAAAGAACTTCTTGCCATTGTATATACATTCAATAAATTCCGGCCTTATCTGATGGGAAACAAGGTTATTGTGTATACAGACCATTCAACAATCAGGCATCTTATTGCTAAGAAAGATGCTAAACCCAGACCTATTCGCTGGGTACTTCTTTTACAAGATTTTGATATGGAGGTTCGGGACAAGAAGGGTACAGAGAATTTGGTAGCAGATCACTTATCTTGAGTTGGGGGATGAGTCAGAACTTGCTGCAGGGGAGATTAATGAGAGTTTCCCAGATGAACAATTATTTGTAGTGGAAGATGAGTTGGTGCCATGGTTTGCCGATTATGTGAATTATCTGGCAGCCAACGTAGTGCCACCAGAATTTGTAGGGCAGAGATTGAAAAAGTCTTATCATGATGTGAAGCATTACTACTGGGATGATCCTTTCTTATTCAAACAATGTCCGGATTTGATTATCAGAAGATGTGTCCCAAAAAAAGAAATGAAGGACATCTTGTTTCATTGACATGCATCACCTACTGGTGGACATTTTGGGGGAGCAAGGACTGCTGCAAAGGTCCTTGAATGTGGATTTTATTGGCCTACTCTGTATAAAGATAGCTATGACTATGTGAAACGTTGTGATCGTTGTGAAAGGGTAGGTAATATCTCAAGACGTCATGAAATGCCTCTCACTAATATATTGGATGTTGAATTATTTGACGTTTGGGGTATTGACTTTATGGAACCCTACCCACCATCATTTGGTAATTTGTATATCTTCTTGGCGGTGGATTATGTAAGTAAGTGGGTTGAAGCAGTAGCTACTTCAACTAATGATGCTATGGTGGTAGTCAAGTTTCTGAAAAAGAACATTTTTTCTCGTTTTGGCACACCTCTAGCGATTATAAGTGATGAAGGGACTCATTTTGCCAATAAGATTTTTGATTTCTTAATGGAGAAGTATGGAATAAAACACAAGATGGCATTGGGGTATCATCCGCAGTCAAATGGGCAAGCGGAAGTGTAAAATCGTGAGATTAAGCAAATTTTAGAGAAGACGGTGCAAGTTAATAGAAAGGATTGGTCTAATAAGCTTGATGATGCGTTATGGGCTTATCGGACAGCTTTTAAAACGCCAATTGGTACGTCTCCTTACTGTCTTGTATATGGTAAAGCTTGTCACTTGCCATTTGAACTGGAGCATAGGGTGCAGTGGGCATTAAAGATGTTGAATTTCGATCTGGTAGCTTCAAAAGCATTAAGGCTAGCTCAACTGAATGGGCTAGATGAATTGCGTCATGATTCCTACGAGAATACAAGAATCTACACAGAAATGGCATGACAACTATATTGTCAATCAGACTTTTTAGGTGGGCGATAAGGTGCTGTTATTTAATTCCCGTCTCAAGTTATTTCTAGGAAAATTGAAGTCTCGATGGTCGGGGCCATTCATTGTTACAAAGGTCTTTCCATACGGGGCTTTGGAGATTCAACAAGGTGATTCTTCGTCGTTTAAAGTTAATGGACAGCGGGTGAAGCATTACTATGGAGGTGAAATTGAGAAGAAGGTCAATATTACTCTGGTTGATTCTTAAAGTTAAGAAAAGAAGCGTCCAGCTAAACGACGTTAACGATAGCCCATTTTAGAGGCATCTCATTATTTTTACTTTTCAATTGTTTTCAGTTTTAAAATTTATGAACAATTCTTAGTTTTTATTTTTTTTAGATTTCGTTTGAAATTTTATTTTTGCTTAGTATTTTTTTTAGAACTGTGAAAAATGTTACAAAAAATAAACATTTTTAAACTGCATTTAGGCGATATATCGCCTACACAAGGCGATATATCGCCCGCACAACAGATTTGGATGGGAATTTTGCATTTTTACTAACATTTTTTTTCAAGTGCCCAAGAGATATATCGCCTACGAATGGAGATATATCGGTATATGTGAATGGGGCTGCGCTATATTGCTGGTGGTCGAGGCGAAATATTTCCATTATGGACAGAGACGGCGCTGGGCTATACAGCTTGTGGCGATATATCGCCTGTTAAATTTTTTTTGGAAAAAAATGGCACGTGGGGAGCACATGATCGCCTAATATCTGTTATTTTCCCCAAAAAAATAACCCCAATTCGACCCACTCTTACAGAACTGAAACATTCATTCAAGCATCCCATTTTTTTCTCCCATTTTCCCTCTCAAGCGAAACATTCATTCAAGCATCCAATCATCTCCATCAAGCATAAAAGGTTCGGCTATTGCTGTGATTCAAGCACCATTTTCCTCATCCTATTCAAGCTTTTCAAGGTACATTGTTGAGTTTTGATGTGTTTATTGATATATTGAGGAAATTTGAAGAACTTAGGTTTTCTTTTGGGCATTGGACGGATTTTTGGGAATTATTGTGAGATTTGTTTGTGTTTCTTGCTATTGATATCTTGGGAGATTATTATATATATTTGGGAAAGATTGTGGGGTTATTTGAGTATTGTTGGACACTTTTTCACGATTGCACATTACGTGTTCGATAAAAGTACTCAGTGAACGGTTTTGCAATATTTTGGAGATTCTTGGGTGTTTTTGAGTTCATTTGGGGTTGTCCGTGTGTTCAGCAACTATTATTTGTGTTTTTGTGATTGAACAACTCCATGGCACCTAAGAAAGCGAAGACCATGTCCACTGTCCAACAAGCAAATGTCACTATTCCTCATACTTTTGTTAACCCCACTGCTCAAAACAAAATTGAGGAATGGATTGTTAAAAATAAAACAGTGATTGTGGAGTCTCACTTTCGTCCAAGTGAATTGGATGGCATTCTTCCGCAGATGATTATTAATAGAAATTGGCAGCTATTGTGTGAGCCCAAACTTTTGGGCAATATTAGTTTGGTAAGGGAATTTTATGCAAATGCTTTTGTGGAGAGGGATGATCATACAGTTTTAGTTCGGGGTAAAAAGGTTTCTTATTCTCCTCAGATTATAAATAGGTTCTATGACCTTAATGATCCATGGGATGATGATTATCGCGCAGGAGTCAATGAAAAGGATTATGATTTGCTCTTAAAGGAAATGACTAAACCCGACTCTACATACAAAATGGGGAGTGACATGGTCACTCCACAATCTATCAAGGCCACATGTTTAAGTCCATATGGGCGGCTTTGGAACATGTTCGTCATCAGTACTCTCATGCCTTCCACTCAACAAATGGAGGTAACTATTGAACACCTATATTTGTTATATTGTATTTGTTTGGGAAAGTACATCAACGTTGGGAGGCTTATCGCAGAGAGTATTAGTTATATTGCACGAGGGGCCACATCTGGTGGTCATGGACATGCTTCGCTGATTACAAGTTTATGTAAGGATCAAGGGGTGCCCGTGAATATTAATGAAGTCTGTGAACAATCTCCCATAATTAATCATTAGTCAATGTTGCATCAAGATGAAAATTATGAGGGTGTTCCTAGGCCAACTGGTTTTGGATACGAGCCTGTAGACCCGAGTCTGCTGCCATTGCCACCTACCATTGAACAACCTGATTCTACTCTGCTGAAGAGAAAGGGTAGAAAGACATCAAGTTCTAGAGCTAATGAAGGCTCTAGTTCTCGGCAATATAGCACCATGCAACAAGATATTGAAGATTTAAAGAGACAACAACAGCTGTTGTTGCATGGTCAGGCTGATATTAGAGATCGTCAGTTCCACATGAAAAACTACATGGCAGATTTTTGTGGGGCATTTGCGCGATACACAGGATTTAATGATTTTCCACAATGTCCTCCAGAATTGCGCCAACCATATCAGCCGCCTCCAGATTCCGAAGAAGACGAGTAACTGTTCTGTTGTCATGTTTTTATTTTATTATTTTCTTTTCTTTTTCTTCTTTTCGTTAAGTTCCTTTGGATTTCATGCAACAGTGAGGACACTGTTTATTTTCAGTTTGGGGGACTATTTATTTTTCTTTTGATTATTTATTTTTATTCTTAATGTTTGATGACTGTACGAAACTATTATTGACTAAGACAGGCGGGGCTTCAATGATGAATTATGCTAATTCTTTGATGTTGTTAGATTAATGCTTTGGATATGTAGACTGTGTGCTTAACCAGTTAATAATTGATCTGAGTATTGTCATTTGTTGTATTATATGTGTTTCATTTAATTTTTGCTTTACATGATATAAGTTTATAAGTATTGTGGGAATTGGTATGTTTGGTGGATATTGAAATAAGCTAGAACTTGCTCAGTTAATTTGTTGAGATGAAATTCTAAATGAAGTATTAAGTAGAGATGATTTAGGCAATTTTCTTTGGTAAACGTTTGAGCCTTTCCAGCTAACCGATAAAATTTGTATCCTTAGTTACCCTTTTTGAGCCTAAAACTTTGGTTTTTGTTCTTGATTGTACTGTTTGTGCCTAAATTTCCTAACTTTATTATTTTTCCTTTTCCTTTGTTATCATAAGCATATAAATTGTGGGAAAGAATAATGGAAAATGGTGAAGTTTTGGTATGATTTGGATGTAGTATGATTGTACAAAAAGAAGAGAGAGAGAAGTTTTTGAGTTTATAAAAAAAAAAATTTGATTGTCACACTCCTTGAAAGAAAGAAAAAAAAATATATATGGAAAATATTAAGTTTGGGGGAGTGTGATTTGAAAGAAAAAAATGATTCTTTGAATTAAGAAAAAAAAAAGAAAAGAAAAAAAATGATGCAAGTGTTGTAATCTCTCTCTAATTGTATAAAAGGGTGATTTTTGGTGTGGTGAAGAGAAATTTGGCTGGTCTTGAGGTTTATATGCTTATGGTATTTTTGAGCCTAAATGACTATTTATCTACCTTTACATAAGTCTAATGTTATGAGCCTATCAAAGTCCTTTTGATCTACTTGATACAGATTTTATATTAGTGGAGACAAGTTAATTGAGCAAGCTTATGGTGAATTTTTATGGGTTTGTGGTATGAATGAATGTTGATACTTGCAAAATTAAATTTTGTACGGTATTTGTTAAATTAAATGTGTATTTGCATGAATGACAGTATTTGGAGAAATTATTGATATGTTGAAATTCTAGTCACATGGTCTGGAGCATTGGTTGAATGATTGAAAAAGAATTGGAATTTTTGAGAAAAGTTATGCCCCTAGTCTAAGTTTAAATTTTTCTGTGAAGTTAAGTCATCTAATATTTTTTTTTTTAGTTTTGGATTGTTTCTTTGTTCTTTCTTTTGTTTGCTTGAGGACAAGCAACCAGTCAAGTTTGGGGGTGTGATAAGCGTACAAAATATATGCTTATTCAAACTTTTTCATTTTGATTTGGTTGTTTTTCTCAAGAGAAAGTTTGTATTTGATCTGTTTGGTGAACTTGTGCAGTGTGTCGCTATAATTCTTATTATTACGAGAATTCAGATAAATATCTATTTAAGTAGTCGAAATGGGTTAATATTTGGAGTTTTGGTACAGGTGATATATCGCCTGTCTTGGGCGATATATCACCACTCGAGGAATTCCAATTTTGACTAAGGCAGAAACGACATCAGATATTGTGTTTTTATCGAGTACATTCGGCAGGCGATAGATCGCAGCATTGTAGGCGATATATCAGCAGAAGGGTATTTTTGGAAATTTTTATGGAAATTCGCAGGTTTTGGTTTTTGGAAAAATAAAAAGAAGATTTGAAGAAACAGAGGAAAAAAAGAGTTCTAACGGCAAGAGAAAAGAAACAGAGAAGAATTCATTTTTATTATTTTCTTTATGCTTTTGAATATTAGATTATGTGATAATGTTTAATATTATGAACTAAATTCTTATTTAGAGTATTTTAATGTAGTCACTGGATATTCTATTCATCTTTAATGCAATTTCTATGATTCTTTGAATTTATGTTTATCTATTGTTCTTATATTTAATGCTTGTAATTGATTGGCCATCTTTTGCATGATTATTGGTTTTAATTCAATATCTAAAAAGTGAGAATTGGAATAGCTTTAGGCAATAGACATCGATTTCAATTTAGAACAAAAGTATCAAATTGGTGTGTGTAGCAATTAGGTTTTTGTTCTTAATGTGGTTTATGTGTAGAATTTATCACAGACATGTAGAGAATTCATAGGTAAACTGAATATTTTACATCTTGAGAAAGAATAGAACTGTCAATAGTAAACCTGCTATAATCATAGGTCAAAGAAACATATTAGTAGTATTATTGTTTGAATAGAATTGAAGGTTGATGAAATTAGAATGCTCTAATATTTCTCATATATTAAATTTCGTTAATTAAAATTTTCTTTTCTAGTTTATTGTTCGTTGTTAATTTTCATTAAATTTTGATTAGTCAAATAGATATAAAAGTTTGCTATTAGTAATTATTGGATCAATTCCCTGACGGAACGATACTGTATTTCCACTACTATTACTTGTTTATTCGATTGCGTATACTTGCGCAGTAGAAAGAAAAAAGTCGCAACAGTAATCAAATATTCACTACTAGAAATATAGGCTTTTACTTCAGTTTTTATACCGAGCATACAAAAAAACTGAAGTAAAAATCTTTTCAAACTCTTTTACTTCGCTTTTGAATTTGGAGCTTTGAAAAAAATTACATACTACTTCGCTTTTTAAAAAAAAACGAAGTTAAAATTCAAAGTGAAGAGGGTCATGTTTGGTTGCACATGCCCGTGACTTTTGTTTAGAGATAATAAAGATGTTAAAAAAGGGCCAAGCCAAACGCGTTCCTTGTGCACCTTTTACTTCGGTTTTTAGGTAAAAACCAAAGTAAAAGGTGCACAACCCAGCCCACCTCAGCCCCTTCTACTTCGATTTTTAGGTAAAAGCCGAAGTAGAAAGTTAAAAACCGAAGTAAAAGGGTTATATAACCCTCTTCCCCACCCGAACGGTCATATCTCTCTCTCTCCTCTATACAAAAAAACCCCAAAACCTCCATTAACAACCGTGAGCCAACACCCATTTTCATTCTCCAACCCCTTTTTTTTCTTTAATTCTTACTACTTTTCTTCATTATAAACCGAAATATAGCCCCAAAATCCTTTTTCTTTTTATTTTTTAGAGAAAAAATACATTTGGCCGTGGGTATTAGTTCTCATGGTTTCTTGGGGTTTCTTGCCAGATTTTGACCGAAGTTTTGTCATTGCAGAGTGTTTTTGAGCTTCAAAACATGTATGGATTACTAAAATATGGTTTTAATGATAATTTTTTATTTTTCCATGTTTTTTTAATTTTTTTAATTTTTCTGAATTTTATAATTAAAATTATTAATATTTTGTTAACTTTTCTAATTATTTGTTTATTTTGTTAGGTTAAATAATGTGATAAAAATTCGGTTTATTATAAATATATATATATGTATATTAGTAAATTTTAGAAATTGTGACAAGAGATGAATTTTCTTTTTAAATATTTGAAAAAAAATAAATAGCTTAAAGATGATCAAAGTGTTGTTCATTAGTTTCTATAACTAATTTGATTTATTATTTATTTATTGGTTTGATAATTAATTATGTAGTTTACTAATTATGTAAGTAATGTTTTAGTAGGGTCGTCGATTGAGTGGTGAACTTTGTTGTTCATTTCGGGTGAATTGAAGAGTAATATTGAATGTTAGTTATTTTTTATTTTTATTTATATTACTACAAGATTTATGTATAAAGATAAGGCTAATTAAATCATGCATATTGGATTTAGTGAAAGTTATGTTTGAAAATTAGTAAAGTAGGCTATGGGAAATTTGCGTGTTGTGGTGATATAAGGATGAATTCATTTATGCTTGATTATTGTGTTTGTTTGTGTTGTTTTTATAGGAAATTATGAAATTGCGGTATGCTATAGAAACAGAGGATATTCTGCCAAATTTTAAAAAAAAATTATAAGACTAGAACCTAATAATGATGGATTCATTTATGCTTGATTATTGTGTTTGTTTGTGTTGTTTTTATAGAAAATTATGAATTGTGATATGCTATAGAAACAGAGGATACTCTGTCGAATTTTTTAAAAATTTTATAAGACTAGAACCTAATAATGATGAATTCATCTATATTTGATTATTGTGTTTGTTTTTATTGGTTTTATAGGTAATTATAAAATTACGGTATGCTATAGAAACAGAGGAAACTCTGTCGATTTTTTAAAAAAATTTATAAGACTATAACCTAATATAAGTTTTTTTTCTAACTTATTAGGAATTTAATATTGTTATTAGTATGGATAAATCATTGATGCTTGAGAGGAGAGAAACATCACAATTTCAAGATGGATTCAACAAATTTTTAGAGTTTTGCCTAAAGAATTGTAGTGATCCACAAAAAATTTGTTGTCCTTGTATCGATTGTGGTAATGAAGTAAAGGGGAATATTACCATGATAAAGGATCATGTATTTTGTCGAGGATTTGATATAAGTTATAGTAAATGGTATTGGCATGGATAATTATTAAATGACGACCCATATCCATTAGGTAGACGAGGTGTAGATGATTTTGAGAGTAATGATTTTGATGATCATTCTATAAAATTGCTTGATGAAGCACAAGAAGAGTTTTTTTATAATCCAGAAAAATTTGATAGTATGGTTAGAGATGCAGATAGAAAATTGTTCAGTGGTTGCAATAACTAAGATTGCCAACAATGGTTATATTTTATAACATAAAAGTAGAAAATGGAGTTAGTGATAAGTGTTTTAGTCAATTTTTAGCTGCTTTCAAGGAGATTTTGCCGCTAGAAAATTATTTTCCGGAGTCTACATATGAAGTAAAGAAAACATTAAGTTAGATAGGGTTGAAGTATGAGAAGATTCATGCATGTACTAATGATTGTATTTTATATCGTAAGGAGTATGCATACTGTTGCGAAATTTTAAGCTATGCAAGTGCACACAGTCGCAATTTGTAATAATATGGTAAAAACCAAGTATCGTCCTCAAGGACTGAATTATCAATTACCAGTCAATTAATTTCTCTTTCTATTTGATCAATTAGAATTATCGATTCTTTTAGACACCGCAAAATAAACTATAATATCAAAAAAAACAATAATTAAAAATTAAACAAAATAACAATTAATAGCAAAACCTTGGTTTGAATTCACTGTAAAACAAATAGGAATCCTAATCTTCTCTACTATCCACTCTATTAATCTTTAATGCAATTACTACTGAAACTCTTCTTCACTGAAATGATAGGTTTGCAAAAGTGTTAACTATTCGAGTTAAGAAATAGAAAACTCGACCTAGTGTGAATTCCCAATATTTCTATGGTAAATTCAAACAATAGGAAGCAGTGAATACAACCCTCAATCACATAAACCAATTTGATACTCTCGTTCTAAATTGAAGTCTATGTCTATTCAATTTTAGCATATTCAAATCTCACTTTTCAGATTTTGATTCAAATTCGTAAATCATATGTAAAAGATGCGCAGTCAAATACATACACAATAAACACAAATTGAATAGATTTCAGAATGAAGAAGAAATAGATAAATTCATTAAATCATAATAGAGTTTCAAGAGAGTCAATTAGAAAACCTAAACAGAAATTTAGTTCATGAACATGACTAAATCAAACATAAACATGAAATCAAAAGATAAAGAAGAAAAAGAACTCTGAATTTTCTTGTTGTTTCTTCTCTAGCCTCCTTGCTTAATCTAGGGTTTTTGTCAATCTCCCCTCTATAATCGCAAAATAATGTCCCTTAAATAGCCCTACAAGGTTCCCAAGTGAAAAGACTAGATTGCCCTTCAAAAAGTGGTCTAAAATCTGAAAATCACGTCACCAGCGCTGTAGCGCTCCTTCTAGAGCGCTGTAGCGCTATTTACAGTGCCAAAATCCCTCAAAATTTGGGGCACTAGCATTGTAGCGCTCTTATTATGGCGCTGTAGCGCTAAAGTCAGAATAGAACGAAACTCGTTTCGAACAGCCTGCAACATTAGCTCATCGTATTTTGATCATAACTCCTTCGATATAACTCCGAATTGAATGATTCAAAAAGATATGGAAAGCTAAGAGAAATATATACAACTTCTATTTCTAGAAGTATTTCCAAATCATGGTAAATATGCGGCTTGAAGTCTGAGACTTGCGTTATAGAGCATAAACGACGTGTGTTGAGCATCTTCAATGTAGTATTTTCCACACATAATGTCTTGAAACTCCACAATAAACACGAAATCCATGTTATTTATCATATTTAACATGTTTCTTCTCATTTCACTCCATATTATCTACTTCACCATTAAAACCTGAAACAAGAAGAAAACAATCATAAATCTGCACTAAACAATCCTAACTAACTAAAAACACAACCTAAAACGATCTCTAAAACAAACCTAAAATGAACCTAACAAATTCCCCCAAACTTAACCTTTACTCGCCCTCGAGTAAAGAACTCCAAACAATCCTAAAAACCCTAAACAACCAAACAAATCAAGTTGACAACAACAAATTAAGCTTCCAAATTATGTATGTTTTGCTCGTATAGTTTTCAGAAAAAGAATACAACCATAATGATAATTGTGGATGCCAAAAATCCACCAAGTAAGAAAAACAAAAGAAGTTTCTAGTCCCTTAAGGAAGGAAACAGCTAAGGGGCACCAAAGGCACCAAGTACGCGATGAAGGCAGAAGGTTATTATAGGCCATCAAAGTGTTAAACACTCGCAGGGCTCTAGGCCTCACGACGTCATTCCAGGCCCCCAAGCCGCATCACCGTGTTAGACGCCTTTGTCATGCACACATGGCCCTTATCCATGCCCCTCGAAGTTAAGGCCCCAGCCTCGCGAACACTACTCCAGCAACACCCCGTTGCACCCCGCGCATGCCAACACCTCATGCGCCTAGCCTTGCCCCGAGGTGGCCCACACCAAGGACCTCACGCCAAGAAGACATTTCACACCTAGGATGTATCCCATGTCTCACCAAGGCATGCGCCTCGCGCCCCGCGCGCACCAGGGGCCTCGCGCCCGCGCACAACAGTGACCTTGCGCCCGCGCGCACATGCGCCTCGCGCCCCGCGTGCACCAGGGGC
This sequence comes from Humulus lupulus, assembly GCF_963169125.1. NCBI lineage: Eukaryota > Viridiplantae > Streptophyta > Magnoliopsida > Rosales > Cannabaceae > Humulus > Humulus lupulus. The sequence continues at coordinate 104,602,393 of NC_084793.1, forward strand.
CTCGTGCCCGCGCGCACATGCGCCTCGCGCCCCGCACGCACCAGGGGCCTCGCGCCCGCGCGCACATGCGCCTCGCGCCCGCGCGCACATGCGCCTCGCGCCCGCGCGCACATGCGCCTCGCGCCCGCGCGCACATGCGCCTCGCGCCCCGTGCGCACCAGGGGCCTCGCGCCCGCGCGCACCTGGGGCCTCGCGCCTCGCGCCCCGTGCGCACCAGGGGCCTCGCGCCCGCGCGCACCTGGGGCCTCGCGCCCGCGCGCACATGCGCCTCGTGCCCCGCGCGCACATGGGCCTCGCGCCCGCGCGTACAAGGGGCCTCGCACCCCATGCGCGCACATGTGCCTCGCGCCCCGCGCGCACCATGGGCCTCGCGCCCGCGCGCACCAGGGTCCTCGCGCCCGCGCGCACATGCGCCTCGCGCCCCGCGCGTACATGGGCCTCGCGCCCGCGCGCACCAAGGGCTCGCAGTGAGGTCACCTCACCTCGCCCCCAAAGGCTTCGCCCAAGGGTCACGCATGTATATAGCGGCCTCGTCCCCAAAGGCCTCGCCCAAGGGCCACGTGTGCCTCGCTTCGCTCACCGGCCACGTCAAAGGCCTCAAGAGACATAGCCTCCACTAAACACCCTTCGGCCATATATCAGGAGCCTCGTAGTATGGGGGATGCAAAGTGATGGTTTCACAAGATAAGCCCCTCATCTCATTTGTAGGCGTCATGCCTCATCACACACACAGCAGGCCCCGTTGAAGAAGCCTTATCTCTCTTCCTGAACTTCCCTACACTTAGTAGGACGTGGAATAACCATTGGGTACATTGTACCCGTACGTGTACGGGTGCATGACGTACAACCATGGGGAGGATAGAAGCATGACCCTGACACCTGTACCACACAAGTAGTGGAGGTACGGATCAGTCCAGAGAGTGGAGGCACTATATGCACGCCTCTGACTATGTACCAGGCTGACACTATGATCCTCTGCTCCACCACTCTTCCCACACCACTGCCACATGTGCTATTACCCTGACAGTGTACTTTTGTACTATTTTGTCTCACGGGACCACCATGTATAAGGGGCCATTAGAGCCCAGCTATAAAAGGGGCTTGACCCCTCAGAATGAGGGGTTGGAAAATTCATTGTAAGGAGAGGCTATTGAGAAATATACTAGGACTTGCTCCATCATTTATCTGTGTTTACTTTTCCTTAAAGTTTATTCTTAGTTCTTATATAAACATCACCTGACTTACCTTTGAGTTTTCCGATCTAATTTCGTTGACGAGATTTCACCGTCAACAATAATCTAGAATTTTGATCAAAATATTTCTTCAACTCACTCAAATCACAACAAATATATGCTCTCCCAATCATGATAAATAAATAACATGCATTTGAATCCATTTAAACTTACCAAATTTCTCACCACAAACCATCAAATCTTATTACCTCATATGCTTGCTTCACCGACTACTCTCCACTAATATAGACAACACAAGCCCAAGAATCAATAAGACTTTTATAGCTTATAACAATAGGCTTAGGCATAGGTAGATGAAATGTCATTTAAGCTCAAAATTACCATAAGCATACAAACCATACGAACCAAACTTGATATCCACATTACAGCCCAAAGACAATCCCAGTATATATATATTTTTTTCTTCTTAGATTGAGAAAATTCACACTTACATTTCAATTTTTTTTTTTAAGAATATTTTCTCAATCTATTTTTCTTCAATTTTTTTTTTCTATTGATAACACCCAATCCACAATACATACCATTACAAAACCACTCCCCAATCATCATTCACTTATATGCTCATGGTAATTATTCATGGGAAAGAAACATTATAACGTCTTTCAAGTAGGCTCAAAATAGGTGTCACAACAAAGAATTTAATGTAAGGCTCAAAAAGAAGGAAACTAGGGATTAAATTAATCAAGGTTGGCTTGAAAGGCTCAATCGTTCCAAAAATGGCCTAAATCACCTTCCTAACACATGCATTATCTAGGATTTCGTCTCAAGTAGCAAGCAAAAAAGTTCTAAGCATAATCATCCATCTTTCCTTGAACCAAAATTTAGCAAGCATAAATATCATCAAATGCACAAAATTTATCTAAAAATCATGATCAAGCTTTCACATATTTACATGGACCCAAGCAACTCAAAGAAATATTCAACCAAGCACACAGATTTGGTTCAATTTTTATGGCTTTCATTTCATCAACTATATGAGCAATTCCTTCATTCATTATCATCAGCTAATCATTATCAACTCTACTGATCAAACATTCTAAACACCCTAGACACAACACATCCTATAAGAAAAACTACATAATAAAAAAAAACAAAGACTATCACAGAAAACATACGCAATATAAACGCAACAAAGCTCTTCCCCCAAACGTATAGAATACATTGTCCCCAATGTACAAATATAAGAAAAAAGAAGAAACTTACCAGGACGACAACCCGAGCGTCAAAAGGGAGGAGGCGGTGGAGGAGCCGGAGATGGAGGATATGGTGGAGGATAAGAAAAATAGTGGGTGTCTGCCTCCTGAAACAAATCCTCTTCTTCTTTCTTCTTTTTTATTTATTTATTTATTATTATTTTTTTCACGCTTTTCACGGTTTAACTTGCAAAAATAATCCAAAAATTGTCCAAAATAAAAACCAAAACAACACTTTAAATTGTTCAAAACTAAAGCAAAACAACTAAAAGAATGGGATGCCTCCCAAAAGCGTTGTCGTTAACGTCATTTAGCCGGACGCTGAACTCTCTACACCTTTAACTTGGGTCAAGTCCACCCCTTGCATCCTTGAGAGCCATCGTGTCATACGAGGAGAATTCCCTTCCACTGTTGAGAATATTGAAATTATCCCCAATGTCATCGAAACCTTCAAACTTGCCACACAATAATATTTTCATACGACGTCGAACTGTTCGAAATCGTTCTTCGGTCTTCTTCTTCTTTTTACCAATTGAATCTTGACAATCATTCACCACATCAACTCTACAACAGGTAGGAATTTCAGTTGCTGCAAAAACATTAAAACTTATTTCCTCATTTTGGACTCGCAACCTTAACTCCCCCTTTTGAACGTCGATTAAAGCTCGTCCTGTGGCTAAGAATGGTCTTCCAAGAATGATTGGGACGTTGGCATCCTCTTCCATATCAAGTACGGTACTGTGGAATGAGACCTTGCTCCTTTGCCATTGTCAGGTGAGAAAATTCTTAAGGAAGTAGAAAAAGTTGACTTTAGGTATGGGAAGAAGAATAAAAACAAAAAAGTCAATGGGTGTTTTCAAAGAAAATCAATTTTCTTTCAGCTTCCTTACTAGAAAGATTTACTCGTTAGACATTGCTTGGATGTCATGCACATAGAAAAAAATGTATGTGAAAGTAAAATCGTTACATTACTTGATATCCCAGGTAAAACCAAAGATGGTTTTTCTAGTCGTTTAGATCTTGTTGAGATGGGTATAAGACACCGCTTGGCACATGAAGAAAAAGGTAAACAAACATATTTGCCTCCTGCTTGTTTTACATTGTCTAAAGAAGAGAAGCAAGTCGTATGTCAATCATTGGCAGAGATGAAAGTGCCTGATTGTTATTTATCGAATGTTCGAAACTTGGTGTCTATACAAGATTTGAAGTTCATTGGAATGAAATCACATGATTGTCATAGATTAAAGCAACAATTACTTCCAATTGCCATTCGGTCAGTTTTACCAAAAAGAGTTCGAGATAGTGTGACAAGTGTGTGCATCTTCTTTAATCAACTATGTGGAAAAGAATTGGAAATGAAGAAGTTGAATGCATTGCATGATGAAATAGTTGAAACTTTATGCAAACTTGAAAAATATTTTCCACCATCTTTTTTTGACATCATGATACATTTGATGGTCCATTTAGTAAGAGAAACAAAGTTGTGTGGGCCAGTTTGGGCGAGATGGATGTATCCATTTGAAAGGAATATGAAGGTGTTGAAAGGATATGTACGTAATCACCATCTCCCTGAAGCTTGTATGGTTCAGTGTTATTTAGCAGAAGAAGTTGTGGAATTTTTTTCAGAGTACATGGTTGGAATCGACACAATCAGAATTAGCAAACCACGGAATAACTCGAATGGAGTTGATAGAGGATTACGAGTGAAAGGAACAGTAGTGACCATATCTCGTACAAAATTAAATCAAGCTCATTTAGTTGTGTTGGAAAATAATCCTGAGGTTCAACCATATATAACGTAAGTTATAAATTTAATAAACATTATGCTCATTTTTATGTATAATTGAAATTTTAATGTTGTACTTCGTATTTGCAGTGAGCACATGGAGTTATTACAATCAATGATTCCAAACAAGGTTAAAAATAAACAGAAATGGATTATAGATGAGCATCATAAAACATTTAGTCCATGGTTGAAAAATACTATTCTAGCAAGGTTGGGAGAAGAAAACCATGGAGTGTCGACAAAGTTAAAACGCATATAATTTGGAGCAAGTGTTCATGTAATAAAGCACCATGCTTACATTGTTGGAGGAAAAAGATTTCACACAAAGTCAAGAGATGATGCTCGGATGGTTCAAAATAGTGGAGTAAGTATTGTTGCAGAAGCAATGCATTTCGCTAGTGCAAAAGACAATAATCCAGTAGCTGGTACTATGACATATTATGGGGTTGTAGAAGAAATATGGGAGCTTGATTATTTCTTATTTCAAATTCCCCTTCTCAAGTGTTCTTGGGTGGACAACAATGTTGGGGTTAGAATTGATGAACTTGGATTCACTTTGGTTGATTTAAGTAAGAGAGGTCACAAGAATGATCCTTTCATCATGGCTACCCATGCAAAACAAGTGTTTTGCATAACTGATCCTGCTGATGATAAATGGTCAGTTGTTTTACGAACCCCGGAAAGGTAGTTTATAGAAGATGAAAATGACGAAGGAAATGATGATTTGTTTCATGATAATTTTATTGTTGGACAACCAATACATGAGCAAGTTGAGCAAATCCATGATTTCAATAAAGATGATGATGATGGGGAATACATTAGAAATGATATTAGAGACGAAATATGGGTAGATTGTGAATCAACCAAGAAAAGAAAAAGGAAAAGAAAATGTGTCCAGTGAGTAATGTATTCATTTTTATGTTAAATATGTATTTATTTATGTCATAATTGTAACGTTAATTCAAGTTTATGTACAGATGACAAATTCTGAAGGGGAGAACACACCAAATAGGCGAGGCCCAACAAAGAAGAACAATATCAATAATAAAAAAGCTAATGGAATAAAAAGAAATATTAAGTTTAATGATAAAGGTCAACCTATAGGGAAAGCATATAGCGAGATGCAATCGTACCTTGGAGTTAAAACTAGGAGAACAATCTCTCTCAATTATAAGGATTGGAGACAAGTCCCACAAGGATTGAAGAATAGAATATGGGAGGACACATATGTAAGAAAATATTTTAATTACTTTAATATATTGATCATTTTCATGAATTACTTTGCATTTCATTAATCATTTTCTTTCTATTTCAGGGTGGCTTTAACATTCCAGAAAATTGAAAACCATAATTAATTAAATGTGAGGATGTATATGGTACTATTATGTATATCTATTATGTATATGATTTATTAGTTTTGAAGTATTAATAATTGCTTAAAAACTTACCTTTACTTATTTTATGTAGGCTTTGCGGGAAGCACAATGTGAAAGAGCTCTCGAATATACTTCGAGGCATCGTACATCTCGTAGAGGGCTTGCCAATGTTAGAGAGGACTTGGTAAGTAATTCATATCACTATTTTACAATTGTCAACCTGTTATGAAGAATATTTCACTCACCAACTTTAATTAATTATTGTATGTTGTAGAAAAATGAACTAGGTGCGGCAGATGTAGAACGGTACCAAGTTTGGATAAGAGCACGAGAAAAGAAGAAGGTTCTTGTCACAGATTTGGACAAACAAATTGAAGCAAGAATTGTAAGTGGTTTCAAGCAAGTATTTTAAAGTAGTGTAGGAATGATAAAGTTCTTATAAGTTACTAATATAAGAGACCACTGGTTTGTTTGACAGAATGAGCTGAAAGAAAATGTTAGTAGTGGAGAAATCATTGCAAAGGGTTGGAATGACATATTAACGCAAGCTTTAGGGACACCTAAGCACCCAGGCCGTGTTAGAGCACTTGGGTATGATATTATTTTTTATTTGTTACATTTAACTTCATTCTACAATATTTTAGATTTTAAATAATTGGGTTGATTATTGTAGGTCATTTGTGAAGATTTCGTCCATCTTTGGAAGAAAACCCAAAATAGCAAAAGAAATGGCTGATGTTGTTAGTAAGAAAGAAGCAGAAATTGCTAGTGTTATCCCCAAAAATTGGAGTTCGATGACGTGGCAATAGAAATGACAAATGGCAAGGAGTGGTTGGGTGATCTGGCTTAGGAGTGAACCGGTAAACTAGTGAAGAATTTTTGACTGGTCAGTCACATGTTTGTCTGCCCAGGCATGACCATGTCCGACCAGTCACATGTTTGTCTGCCCAGGCACGACCATGTCCGACCAGTCATGTGTTTGTCTGCCCAGGCATGACCTTGGCTGACCAGTCACGACCATGTCCAACCAGTCATGACCATGTCCGACCAGCCAAGTGCATGTCTGCCCAGTCAAGTGCATGTCTGCCCAGCCAAGTGCATGTCTGCCTAGTTAAGTGCATGTCTGCCCAGTTAGGTGTGTGTCTGCCCAGTGAAGGTGTGATCGACCAGCCTGAATGAGATATGGATCGACTAGACAGAGCAGGGCTATGCAAGAGATCCCAGAAACGGCTTCAACAAGAATCGGTCTTGGCTTATGCGGGAATCTCTCAGTTTATCCCACGAATATAGTATACTGTTATATTTTGAATATTATTGTAAATTAAATATAATGAGAATAGCAAAATATCCTGATTATGGGGATATCATCTGTACGATCCCGAGCCTATAAATACAAGGCTTATGGCATCATAAATGGACTTTTGAAATTTTGATTCGAATTCTTATTTTCAAGAGAGAGAGAGAGTACTTGTATTTGAGAGAATTATTGTATTCTTGTAATTTGCACTGAAGAAACTCAGTTGACTCAGGTTCATCTGATCTTGAGTGCAGATCTATAATATCAACTCTAAGTGGATTAGGCTATTACCAATACATTGGGGCTGAACCACTATAAAAATCGTCTGTGTCGTTTATTTCTCTTGAAGGTTTTTATCATTTTTGACGTCTACACGTCGTTGGCCAAAAACGCGGTCAACAGCGAGGTTCAGAGAAAAACTTAAAGCTTTAGAGGAGGAAAGAGCTAAACAAGCAGGTGGGATAGATGATATGGATGAACACGAAAACGATGACGAGCAGAATGACGAAGAATATCACACACCGTACATGCAGGATGACGTGCCTCCACAATTTAGAACTGATGTGTTACTTTGTTCAGATAATATTCATAATGTGGTGGTAGAGGGTGTTATCATTGATGGGGTGGGTCCACTGACTATTCATGGTGTTCAACTGACAGACGAATACGTGAGGGTGCGAGTCACCAAAATGTTACAAGAGGATGCTGAAATCCCATGTTCTGTTGGGGAGATACGCTATGTTCGAGATACCTATGATGTATTCATTCCTTGACCAAAAGAATTAGTTATGACGGATCAGGTATAAAAGAATTATTTAATTTGTTACCTATTGAAATATTTGTTGGTCTATTATTTTAATATTATTTTTACTTGATGTTCTGTAGGGTCCTCTAAAAAAGAAACCTCCTATGTCATAAAGCTCATCCAAGGATAAGACGAACTGTAATTCTCTGACTAGCACACATCTGTCATCAGCTGGGTCTCACGTCAATCCAGAAAACACTCTGACCGAAGGCCAACCATTTGCCGATCACATCATGAATCGCATCCATGTTAGCCTTTAGTTTATGGTGAGAGAATTTTGCAGAGTTAAGGGAATAAACACAGTCGTCTCAATTCCAGTGGACCCATCATTCATGAATCTCGAGTCAATCTTTATAACTTCAGAGGATGTGGAACAAGTTGCTACTTTGTATATGATTGGAGGCTCAGCAATGATATTCGGACTAAGGTATCCCTTCAACTAATTCTTTGGAATGATATGAAATTTAGAATGGTTATGAGTAATGCGCTGTGATCTGTTGCAAATTTTCATAGTAAATTGAATGTTTACAGGTTTGGGTAGTCCTATTTATAGGGGAAGCTTTGCTGAAATTTTTCAAAAATATTTAACACTTAAGAAAATTTTGCATATGCATTTGGGAGTCCCTATTTCCAAATCAGCGTGTCTTTTACAAGTTTTTTGACATTGAGCGTCTTAGAATTAATAATGTTAACGATTTAGAATGATCAACCATTGACTTGGCAAATTGGTTGATGACCATGGATAGAGTTGGTCAACTATACTTTATACCTTGGAACATACGGTAAGAAATACTATAAACTTTTCTTATTTGATTATTCATATATTAAAAATTTAATTATTTTATTTAACACACTTATTATTTTAGAGAACATTGGATGTTGGTGATTGCTATGCCAAAATGAAAAATCGTGTTCTTGGATCCACTGAAAGCACACAAACGTTCTGAAGAAATTGATTCAATGATAATGAGGTAAGTTTTAGATTTTTAAAAATATTTTTTAATATGCAACAACTATTACATGTTACTATATTTTAATAACTTTTGTTAATTTTATTTTTAAATAGTGCATATTATAAGGCTTCTTCCAATGAATTACTCGGCAATCCTACAAAGATATTCAATGTTTCATGTCCAAGACAACCACAATGTCATGAATGACGTTTTATGCGTTGAAGTACATTAGAGATCTTGTGCGGGCATCAAATGCAATAGAAACCTTAAAAGAAAAAGTAATTTCATTTTTTATAACTTATTTTGGTATCGATAATCTATAAAATTAATTTATATTTATTTGATGGGAAGAAGCAATATTGTGAGATTGCAGTCCTCTTGCCAATCCAACACGAATGGTTAGGTCGATTGATGACATGCATTTATCAGTAAGCCTATTTTGCTTATAAGTTCATTTAGTTGTAAGTTTAGTTTTATGTAAATGTATTAATGTTAAGGCTAGCTATCTTACTTAAGTACTTGTGTTTTATATGCTTATGTATGACTTTTCTAATTAATGAAAGTTAGCATATTTTCATTCAAAAAAAAATTCTTAACCAATTCCAATTGTAAAAATATATATAACTACAAATTCATATAATTAGACTGTTGAAACAAAATTATGCCAAAAAATATACATATAATTAGACCATTTAAAAAAAAAATAGGCCAAAAAAAAAAATATATATATAAATAGAATTGGGCCATTTAAAAATAATCAGAAATAATTATTAAAAAAAAGGGGGCACTTTCTACTTCGGTTTTTAGGTTACTTTCTACTTCGGTTTTTAACTACTTTTTACTTCGCTCCGAACTACTGCAGTTGCGAATTTTAGCGAAAATCGAAGTAAATTATGCTTAAAAACCGAAGTAAAAGCCATTTTTTCTTGTAGTGATTTAAGATTTATTTTCACATATTTTTGTAAACTTATGAAAATGGATCATATACTTTATAATAAAAAAAAGTTACTTTTAACTATTATAGATTATTTTTAAAGTTATTTTTGTATATGTTAAATTTTTGTTCTATTCTATATTTAACATAATTAATATTTTATATTATTTATTTTTAATTTATTTTTTTTGGTAAATCAGCTCAAAATTGTATTATGCACAAAACCAAATACAAACACCAATCAGTTAATTACAAAGTAATTGCCCCACCCAATCTATATCCTTTTTGCTAATTCCTTTTGTATCTATGAAAGTAAATCTATTACAGATTTCTCTTTTTAAAGTTCTAATTACATTTGTGACTATTGGAGATTTAGAGTTCCATAAAGCATCATTCCTAGAGCGCCAAATATGATACACACTTGCATTTATCGCACATAAGTACATCCGCCTTCGACATTTGGAATGACCACAACGCCTAACCCAGTTCACTATTCCCCGAAGCTGGCACAAATTAGTCCCAATACCCAGCCAATTCAACACCTCATGAATGCACCTAGTACTAAAGGCACAGCCATAAAATAAGTGCTCATGAGATTTAGTAACCTGCCCACACAACACACAGCAAGTATCAATATTGAAGCCAAAATGAAGCAATCTGTCCTTGGTTTGTAATCTCTTCTTGAGAGCAAGCCAAGCTATGAACTTATGCTTGGGAATACTCATCCTATCCCAAATAAGAGTGAAGTTCCATCTGGTCTCATTCAAGCTCTTCAATCTACTATACAAGGCAGCTATACTAAAGGTATTCTTTCGAAATTCAGCTGCAACCAAACCTGCTCGAAATTCCTCCTTGATTCTAACTATTTTAGACCAATACCAGCTGCTTGTAGGGGGAGGCATATAGCTCCACCACTCCTTCTCTTTCAGATACACATTGTGAATCCATTTGACCCACAAACTATCTTCTTTTTTTTCAATCGCCCAAACAAATTTACCAACTGCACATTTATTCCATAAACCAACATCTCTAAAGCCAAGACCTCCATTCCTTTTAGTCTTACAAGTCTCCTCCCAAGCCACTTGACCAGGCCCATCATAATCAGCTCTACCTTTCCAAAGGAAAGCTCGGCAAAGCTGATTTATTCTTTTCACAACAGCCTTCGGAAGAATAACTATTAAAGACCAGTAGGTATTAATAGAAAAAAGGATTGAGTTAATTAAAACACACCTGCCAGCAAACGAAAGGTTTCGAGTGCTCCAAGTGCGAATTCCTAGCATCATTTTGTCCACCAAGCATTCACAGTCCGCCTTTGTGATACATTTGTTGCTGATCTTCATTCCCAAATAATTAAATGGTAAGAAACCTCTTTTGAACCCAGTCATTCCAGTCAATCTAACCCAAGTCTCTTCTTGCATCATTGCTCCATATATAGCTGATTTACCTTTGTTTGCAATAAGACTAGAGCTATCTGAAAAAAGTTGAAAACCTTTTAACAGTAAGAGAGCTGAATCAAAATCTCCTTTGCTGAACAATAACAGATCGTCAGCAAAACAAAGGTGAGTAAGTCTCAACCCCTCACATCTTGGGTGGAACTTAAATCTCTGTTGCTCTGTCACTTTGCCAAGGATTCTTGAAAGATACTCTATCCCAATAACAAAAAGCAGAGGAGACATTGGATTTATTTTTAATTTTATTTCTCATTAAATTTTGAATAATAAAACTTTTCTAATTTGCTATATATATACATTCATCTGATCATAATCAAATCTATAAAAGTAGTAATTATAGTGATAATAATTTTAACACTTTTTTATGCAGAATATTATTTAACTCGGAGCTTGGCTCCTCAGATTTTGAAAAATAAATATTACATGGTTTTTTTTTTTATAATAATTCTTAATTTCGATCAGAAACTACATATTTTTCACTTCTTAATATATATGTATATATATATATATTTTTTTTTATGTTTGGCCCCTCTTGGTATAACTCTTTGCCTCCGTTGCCACCACTATCGTTGAAGATTATTATCTTTTTCATACTTATTCTCATGGTGCGCACTCCTCATTTCTTTGGAATGTATATCCATAGTTAATATGTAATAATTTTATAATCAATCAAGAATTGGATAGGACTAAACACAGAATGCTAAAGGGTCCAAGGATAATGAAGGGATCGGATACAAGTACTTGCTCCAACCTTTCAATGAATAATGTGTTTTAGAAGATTACTTTCCTACTATATAGTTTGTTATGTCATAGATTGTGAGTGACACAAATTGGAGTGAAGAAAATCAGTGGTTGCCAAATAACTTTGTTTCAATATTCGACCTAGAAGAGAATCAGATGCCTCAAGCAATCGCTATGTCTATAATGCCAACATGGCTTGGTTGAAAGGTTGGAATGTGCAGAAACCCAAACCACCTTCCCGGTTGGAATTGCATAGAAATTTCTAATTTTGCCAATGGATAGAAGAGCCATTTTGTGTAAACCCCACCAAAAAATTTCCCGTGACAATAAGTAATAGTGAGTTAGAAATAACTCAGCGTGTGTATATATTGAACAACGACTTTAATAGAACCTCTTTTCTCATAACTGAAAATAATTTCTCTTTCTAGGAACTTAAAATCATCCAAATTTTATCTTTGATGGTGCTGAAAAACAATGCTTTGTATATACAAGTAAAGGAAGAGATTCTAAGGTATCGTTCATGGTAAGAAGAAATTGTCATGCCAAAAGTTTGTTGGAATGTTGTTTAAGCTTCATTAGAAGTGTCAGGGGAGAACGAAAGCACATATTTCTGAGGGTTGATCAAATTATCTTGAGGCATTACTATAAGTATTAATTGAACACTTAAGTGCTATATGTGGAGTAGCTTTACAAAATAAGAGGTTGTCATTGTTGGGAATTTATAGCTTACATCCTATAAATTAACAACTAATAATAGGAATAAACTAATAATACGTACAAACCCTAATGACTAAATCAAGAATCACATATATAGTATGAAGACAAATATCTTTAAAATTCAAATAATAAAGTAAGATCTAGAATATGATATAAAATTGAGAGTGAAATAATTCGTCATATATAAATGAAATCCTCACACAAAATATAATAGAACTATCAAAGGTGAAAACAAAAAATATAATGGGAAACTCAAAAATGAAATCAAAATAGTCTATCTCAAATAGTTAAGGTTTTAGAGAGATACAATCTCTTAATAGAACAATTGATACTTCAAACTTGGGGAACATCAAAAGGCTTATACACGAGGAGTATCACTATCTAAAATCTCTATATCAAGCCTTTCAAAAGTTATTTGAAGCTTCACCAAGATGAAATGAAAAGTGGGATTTAACAAGCCTTTGAAACTCACACAAGTTAAGCAATTCTTGGAGAGTTTCCTGGAGAAAATAAATATTCTTAGTAAGCTAAAGAGAGAGAAGGGTTGGAGATAGAATTGAAAAGTGTGATCAAAGATATTTACAATTCTAAATGACTCATTTTATAGTGTAGATACCGTCATTAGGCTTAGCTAATTGAAAAAAACCTTTTAAGCATACAATTTTTGAACCAAAACACACATTAATAAATTGTGCAAGGTGACATGTTACTCAATGTAGGCATTAAAGATTTTAATGGCTATAGGGGACATGTGGTTTTTCCTAGCCATTAAAATTTTTAATGGAAACAAACGACATGTTGCCATCCCTATGCCTAAGGTGTCCAAAAATGCCATTAAATACCTCTAAATGACTCCAAACATTTCAAGTAAGCTTAGATTATTCATTGTATCATTTTAGATCCATCATAGTAAATTATATATGCCTACAATAACAACTCATATTTTCACATCAACTTAAGTGAAACCGTTAAATGTTTTGCACAACATTGTGTAAACAACATTAACCATTATATTTAACCAATCTCATCATTCCCTCACTTTGTTATATATAATCATCTCTTCTTAACTCAAACATTATTGGTGCATAAAGTAAAGTATCTTTCGATTTGAACTTTACCTCAGTGAAAGCACTACAAGCCTTATCGAAGTGATTAATGTGGTAAAGATTTTAACAAATAATCCTAAAGTGATAAGACTGGTAACACCTCACACATCTTCACTTGACCATTCATCTTCCCACTTTTATCCCTTAGCACTATCATGGCCATGTCCTCATCTATTTTATGAAAATCTTAAGGAAAAAACTCCTACTCCTATGAGAGACGGCACCACCTCTAAGTTCACATAGGTGAAGTTCTTACAACATCTTTGGTACATTTAAAGATGCTTGTTGCACTCAATTTAACCTCATTAATAGTTTTAGGCTTAATTCTCATGTTTGATAGCATCCAACACTAACCATGTCAGATGGCATTCACAATTGCTTAATGTTGAAAACTATTCACTTATGAATTACTAATTCTTACCTATTGAACTCTTGCCCTTGATGTTCACAAATTTGGAGTTGTGCTACCATCATTGGTGAATCTTTTATTCTAGGAGTTTCAGACCCATCTTGGATTAGTGAACGGATCTGCTAAGTTCTCATTAGTTTTAACATAAGAGATTAAAATGATTGCATCTTGAATCAATTGTCTCACATACTCTTGTCTTAGACTTGTATGTATATACTTCAAATTATATATGTCATTATAGGCTCTTGATAATGTGGCTTGTCTATCACTGTGAATAGAGATTATCGATACCTCATCCGCAGAAATTAGGATATCCAACATGACATCCCTACGCCACTCGTCCTCTTCGTCAGCTACTGCTAGAGCTATAAACTTGGCCTCCTTAGTTGAGTGTGAAATACAATATTTTTTTTAACACTAAAAAACTACTCTTCCTTCGAGCATAAACACTGAATGGGAGAGATTGTCTTCCACACTTGAATTTATCAATTATTTTTTTTGGAAAAAATTTAGTTTTTTTAATCTTTCTAAAACACATTTTTTTTAAGTTATTATTCAAAATAAAACACAAACAATTATAAAAATGTTAGAGAATATATATTATTGCTCAATGGAATTATGGAAAAACCAAATACAACTCTATGCAAAAATACAATGGACAAGATAATATTGATTAAATAAGTATTACAACTCAATTGCCCAAAATACAAGTAAATAAAAAGATATAGAAGAAGAAGATTACAAACTCAATACTATAATAATACAAGTAAATAAGAAGAACAAGAAGAACAAAAGAATGAAAACACAAACAAACTCTCACACAACCAAAGTGTAGAGTAGTGGGGATCACCAACTTGAACAAGGTTCAAGACCTTTGTCCAAAAGCTTATTTCCCGCTATTCTCGAAGCACTAAGGGATCTCTCTAGGAAATAGCTCTCTGGAATAATCAAGCCTCAAGGTGTATTTTTCAGCCAAGTGCTTTGTGGATGAAAAATGGTGTGTCTTACAAGTGAGCATTAGGCTCCTATTTATAGAGTTTGAGATACCCCTTTGAATTTCAAATTCCTCCAACCCCCATGGCTGTTACCAATGTTTAATTGGATGTTTTATGGAATTAAAATAGAGATTTGGGAGTTACTTAGCCGTTGGAAACGTTCAAAATTGGATAAAACTGAAGTTGGAAAATGTTGTCAGCCGCTCAGGCCGCGGCCTGAAAAACACGAGTCGCGGCCCACGGTGTGTTTTTGCCTATTTTTGCCTATTTTTGCCTCTTGGGCCGCAGCCTGAAAAACTCAGGCCGCGGCCTAAGCCGTTTTTTCAGCAACCAATTTTCCAACTTTGCCAAAACGTTCCAAATTCATTCCCACTTGATTTTGTAACTTCCATACACATTATGGGAGTTAAAATCACATCTCTAATAGCCATATTTCACATATGGCTTTAAGAAATTCAAATCAAAATGTGTAATATCAAATCTACTCATTATTGGGTAATATTTGGGAGTTACAAATTTGTAACTGATTTTGTAACTCCAAAATATGTCACATTTGGACACACATATGTGTACAATTTTGTGACTCTCAATAATATGTTACAAGGTGTGACAAATCACATTTTGTCACATTATTTAATCTAATATTATATTATATGAAATAATATAGCATTCCCCCACCAGATTAAATAATCACTTTTTGTAACACTTATTTAATCAATCAAACATTATATTAAAATATAATATTCCCCCACTTGATTAAATAATCACTCTCTATAGAAACCTTTGCATTGGTGCATAAAGTAAAATGTCTTTCGGCTTGAATTTTACCTTAGTGTAATTATCACAAAGTTTGTTGAAATTTTTGTTGCTGAAGCATTGAACCACCATCCCTTGATATCAAACCGGTGATAACACACACACCTTTGCTATGTTCACTTGAGACCTCAATGTCTCGCTTTTGCACCGTAAATGGCCATGTGCACATTCCATTCATAGACTTTTCTTGAGAATGACTCCCAATTCTCATGAGGGGCGGCACCACCCCTAGGTCTATATAGGTAGAACTATTACAGTATTTTGTTACCCTAAAATACTTGTCTTTTCAAGACTGAGTTCTATTAAAAAACCTTTCGGTTTTAACCCTCATTTTGGTAACACACTAGTACTCATATCTCAGATGGGACAAAATTTGAGTACTATTACTATTCACTTGATTGACTTGTTATTACCTATTGAACCTAATACTAGTTTGTTGACTAGTATTAAGATAGGTTACCATCAACCGTAAATCTCTTTAGGGAGTCTAAGTCCCACCTCTTGAGATGTAAAATTGATACCATTTGAATAATTTCTTTTCTCATGTATGCATACTTAGACACTCTCATTATTTTATTCAAACTTTGTTGCTAGCCATAGTTTGATTAAAATAGTTACCCCTTTAAAATAGTGATTTTGACCATAGTCAACACCCCCACTATTTTATAGTTTAATATCCAAGATAAACATTTGAATATTAATTCTAGAAATCTCTTTGTTTCTAAAATTCTCCTTTATGTTTAAAATTGATTCCTTCTTGAATCAAAATATTACAAACAGTAACTTTAGACACCAAGCATGTCTAGATTTATCCATTCTATACACATATAACCAATGTGATTTAGAATGTGGAATTCCAAATCACCTATTTGATAGAATGACCAAATTAATCAATTAATTAACAATAAATTGATTAACTTTGGAGCATCACCCCCACATTTTTCACACAGTGATAATAAAATATCACTTTAAAATAGAAATCTCTTCATTTCTAATAAGTCATTTATCCTCCAAGATAAATCTAGACCTATGATTCTCAAAGTTCATCATGAGTCCTTAAGCTTCATGATAAACACTCAATAGATCAAGATAAAAAACCTCAATGTTTATCTTGATTCATTTACTTGCTAAAGCAAGGCACACTTATTTGAAAGTAACTTTCACGTGGTTGCTTTCTTTTATATATTTCACAAAATAAGATGTGAACACAAGTGTAATGTGAGAATTTCTCAAACAAATAGTCACATTATGAAATAATAGGTGTACACACTTACCTATTATTTTAACAAGTTCATTTTTCAAACTTTGTTAATGTTTCACACAAATATCTCATAGAAAAATAAAGAATCATCATAGAATAATACTTTAATTTTATTGATAGCTTTCAAGAGTATAAGCTTTATTACAAAATAAAGATTTTCCCAACAAGGCACATAAACATGGTAATCATGCTAGGATCTCTTCTTCCTTTTCTATAGCATTTACCTCATTTTCATGTGGGTCCTTTCGGTACCTACACACTCTAGCATAGTGCCCGGGTTTTCCACAAACAAAACAATGACCTCTCATGTCTTTGAATTTTCCATGATCTTTCTTTGGACCTAAAGGGTTCCCACTACCCCTTTTGTTGTTGTTGTTGCCTTTTGGATGCTTGTGTGAAACCGCATTGGCCTTGGAAGTCTCATCTTTAGACTCATTCACACCCTTGTCTCTTATTCTCGATTCCTCTTCAATTCTAATGTGTTTTTGGATCTCTTCCAAAGTGTAATCCTCATTCTTATGGAGGATTCTTTTCCTATAGCTCCTCCAAGTTGGTGGTAATTTTTCCACTATTGCACCAACTTGGAAGGCCTCGGGAAGCTCAATCTTGAGAACTTTCAACTTGTTCACAATCACTTGTAACTCATGAATTTGAGGTAAAAGAGTTTTTCCATCAATGAAAGAAAATTCAAAATATTGAGAAATTAAGAATTTTCTTGTACCTTCTTCCTCAGCCTTGTACTTACTTTCCAAGGCATCCCAAATCTCCTTCGCGGATTTGGTATTGGTATAGAGATCATATAGCCTATCGGATAGGGCATTAAGGATATGACCCCTGCAAAGAAGGTTGTCCTCTTCTCTCTTCCTTCTTTTCTCCACCTCCTCGGGAGTGTCTTTGTCGGATGGCTCAGCTAGGGGTGCCAAGGATGTAGGCTATCTTGAGTGTTGTCAAAAGAAATTTCACCTTGTCTTGCAACCTAGTGAAATTGGATCCATCAAACCTATCCAACCTCACTAGGTCTTGGTTCATGATCTTGATGGTCTCCCCTTCCATTGAAACAAAGAGAAATTGTGCTTTTGATTGTTAGAGAATATATATTATTGCTCAATGGAATTATGGAAAAACCAAATACAACTCTATGCAAAAGTACAATGGACAAGATAACATTGATTAAATAAGTATTACAACTAAATTGCCCAAAATACAAGTAAATAAAAAGATATAAAAGAAGAAGATTACAAACTCAATACTATAATAATACAAGTAAATAAGAAGAACAAAAGAATGAAAACACAAACAAACTCTCACACAACCAAAGTGTAGAGTAGTGGGGATCACCAACTTGAACATGGTTCAAGACCTTTGTCCAAAAGCTTATTTCCCCCTATTCTTTAAGCACTAAGGGATCTCTCTAGGAAATAGCTCTCTGGAATAATCAAGCCTCAAGGTGTATTTTTCAGCCAAGTGCTTGTGGATGAATAATGGTGTGTCTTACAAGTGAGCATTAGGCTCCTCTTTATAGAGTTTGAGATACCCCTTGGAATTTCAAATTCCTCCAACCCCCATGGCTATTACCAATGTTTAATTGGATGTTTTATGGAATTAAAATAGAGATTTGGGAGTTACTTAGCCGAAGTTGGAAAATGCTGTCAGCCGCTCAGGCCGCGGCCTGAAAAACACGAGCCGCGGCCCACGGTGTGTTTTTGCCTATTTTCGCCTCTTGGGTCGCGGCCTGAAATACTCAGGCCACGGCCTAAGATATTTTTTCAGCAACCAATTTTCCAACTTTGCCAAAACGTTCCAAATTCATTCCCACTTGATTTTGTAACTTCCATACACATTATGGGAGTTAAAATCACATCTCTAACAGCCATATTTCACATATGGCTTTGAGAAATTCAAATCAAAATGTGTAATATAAAATCTACACATTATTGGGTAATATTTGGGAGTTACAAATTTGTAACTGATTTTGTAACTCCAAAATATGTCACATTTGGACACACACGTGTCCAATTTTGTGACTCTCAATAATATGTTACAAGGTGTGACAAATCACATTTTGTCACATTATTTAATCTAATATTATATTATATGAAATAATATAACATAAAATCATACAAAAACATACAATAATTACTTTAGCAAATTAAACATGCATAAAACCTAATACATGTATTTCTATTTCATGCTTGCATAATAATCATCCAATTAAATCTAAACTAACATATTTATAATAATCAACATATTTACAATTTTAAGCATATATTTAAAAAATGTAAGTATACCATTAAAACTAGCTCTGAGGTTGTAGGATCTGTAATTTTATAGTTTAGATGCATGCTTCCAATAATTCTCGATAAATAGAAAATAGGTGTACCACCACCCTAATTTAACCAGGACATGTTCTTTGAATAAACATTTTAAATGCAAAGGTAATAGTCTTTATTAATGCTCTGGAGCTGTGTTTCATAAAAGATAAAGCCGAAACATGCAATAAGATATGTCCCAGAATAAAAGAAATGTATTTCCTAAAATAAATAATAAACTATAGTGTTCATAGGATCGTCGTCGTTCATGTGGTCCCCTCACAGAGCACGTGCACTTACTTGGAACGGTCCCCGCTCACCATGCTACCACATACTCAGTTATTGCCTGTTGAGAGGGAAAAGGGGGTGAGCTAAAGCCCAGTAAGGAGAATCAAACCAAACATCAACATAAAGCAAACCTCGTAAAGCCTAATCATAAATTCATATCATCATCATCATCATCTTTATTCAAAAAACCTATGCGCACACTATGCATGTAAATGAGAGAGATAACTCCGAGGAAGCACTTATGGTTCTCTCTACGACTTCCATGGTCAACATTGTCGCTACCTTTGTCCACCTTTTACCTTACATAGTACATGCCCTGAAACATTTACATACAACGTGCATTCCATAAACTTTAACATTCAAGCAAACATGAACCTCCTTACATTGGTGTGAGAGAGGGATGTAAAATCCTTGAGGGAATAGTCTCACTTATTGGTCAAGACCTATCGTCAAAATAATAATAATAATAATAATAATAATAATAATAATAATACAATATCACCACAAAAACAATAACCTTTGATAACTTATTACCATAAACGTATAGGCGTCAAACTTATTCCCAAAATATAATAGATTTCCCATAATTGCGCCATACTCCCCTTGCATGGGCTACACACTCCAATAGACTTCAAAACCAATTTTCTAAAAAAATAAATCGTAGCCAAGATCACATGCTTATAAAGAAAGAATTCACAAAAATATATATATATATATAAGGTACCTCCTTAGTACTGTGGTGGTCGAACCCTCTTTTATGCCCTTCTTCCTTTGAAGCCTTTAAACCCTAGTCCTCATAGTTATGCACCATAGACCATTATAAACTTATAACCTCTAAACTTTAATGAAGAGAACTATGAACCTGAGAGAATATACTTACCTCTAAGATCTTAATCTTAGCATCTTTCCTCTTCTCAAGCTCACACCTCTATGGACTTCCTCCTCCACTCTCAAAATTTCGAAACCCTTGCCTTGCTCATGCCCTTCACACCACTTGCTTCAATTGGTGTTAAGGAAATTAGGGCAAAGACTCTCTATTTATAGGTTCCAAAAGCCTTCACCACCAAGTTACCATTTAATGCTTATTGAACTTCTATTCCTATACACCAATTATAATCATTCTATTTATATTGCCAAATAAATTAGCAAGATGTCAACCATAAATATCTCAAATAATCAATTCTTGATTGGCACTAAATATCTTGATTCCTTTTCAAGATTTTTGAAAATTCTATATAGAGAGGAGGTGAGACATATCATTCCAAAAATAATGCAACGATCTCTTATCACAAAATCAATTAAGCTTATCCTTTCCTTAAATTTCGAAATCCACTACCAAGCTTACCCAAATTCTCCCAATTACCTACTCATCTAATTAAGACAATAAAACATTTGACCTATCAAGTGAATAACTAGAGTAATTAGGAAATCAGATTTATTTTCCTTTTGTCTCTCTCTCTCTCATTGGTTTTCCACACTTAATAAGGAAATTGTGCTCTTTTCGTAACTCTAGGGTCCTGTAACTAGGGACTCAATTTTGACGCTTATTCGTTGTGTTTTAGGGAAAATGCTATTTCACAAAAGCTGTAGATAATTTAATATGCTTTCTAACAATACAAATTTTGTCTAACTCGGATATCGATAACTAAAGGTATGACTGTTGAACTGAGGATGGGTCCAGGGTTGGCAACAAAATCTCTTATAGATGATACACTTTAAATTTTAAAATTCATAGGGAAAATCCCTAGATATCTGTACATTTATCATCTAGTCATCATTAGTCATCTCTTATTGCCAAAGCACCTCATCTTCTAAATAAGGTATAACTTTGATTCCTTTCTTGTTATTTTTTTATACAATTTCCCTACATAGACAATGTATCTTAAATAATGTCTCTTCCATCTCTCTTACACGCCCAAGGTTCCATGCATACACAAACATGTGCACGCATTAACATATAATTAAAGACATAAATAAGTAAATAAATAAAAGGTAAACAAATACCTACACCAATAAATAAATAAATAAAACAACTATTGTAGTAGATAAGGTGACAACTAATTAAATAGTAAACAAGACAATAGTAAAATAAAATTAAAAACAAGTAACTAAAATAATAATTAAATTAATAAAATAAACCATAAATAAAATGTGTGTCCGGATATTATAATAGGAAAACAACAATGATGAATATTGTGAATATATATATATATATATATTACTTTCAAGATTTGCAGGAGAATAATGAACTCCACCATTTTTGTTCTCTAACTTTTGTCCTATAAATCGCTAGGTATTGTGAAGAACAAAAACTACTTTCTTCATAGTCTTCCTCGTCTCTCTTTGATCAAGCCTAAACTAGTGTGGACAGGCTCTCAACACGTGAGACAGATTACAAGGGGAAGATAGATAGATAGATAGATAGAGAGATAGATAGATAGAGAGAGAGAGAGAGTTGGGCAGCCATGATTAGGATCCAGTGTCCAGGGTTTTCTTTTGATTCACTTACAAAAATAAATCAAATGATTGCTTGAATTGCTTCATCTTTAACTTTAGTCACCACACTCTATACGTAGGCAAACCCTGTGGTACTAACTGAACTACTTAACCACATGTAAATTAATTAAAATAATAATTAAATAAAAGCTAACCCTAGCCACCCCACCATTAGTGGAGCTAAGTCACTATTTTTCGAAATTTGAATTTTCAAATATTCAAATACATAAATTCAAAATGTTAATTAATTATTTAAATCCTTTTTCACATTAAATATTTGTAATTTAAACTTTGATTTGATATTATTTGTAAATATTAATAAATCTACTTTAAAGATTAGAAAATTTCTCTTTAGCCCCAAATTCTTAATTCATGTAAATATTAATAAATTGACATAGTCAACTTGATATTCATAATTGATAATTAAATCAATTATTTGAGACTATTAGACTTGATTTAATTAAAGATGACGTGGGGACCATGAATCCATAAATACAAGCTACAATAAGTTTCCGTAAGTCAATTTATTAAATAAACCGTCTCACAACTTATTAATTCTGAATGACTCCATTATAGACTTAGAATTAAACTCTTGATTCATAGAAAGTATTTCCCATTATTTAAATACCCTATCCATTGTAATAATCATTATCGTTTGTCATTCCTATATTGATGACTTACTAATGAGTTTGATGATAAATCTATTAACTTAATCACATATATGAGCACTCAATCATTTATCCATCTAGACTAATCTATTAAGGAAATCATCTTTTCACTTCTTACATAGAAGATTATATATGGCATATCGATGATAGAGACTCGCATACAATTATATTATTGAATTTCCATGATGTAAGTATAGCCTATGTCGTAGGGACACGCTTTTAACGAACTAGTCATAAGACTCAGATAATATAATTAATATTAATATTATCGCTCAAAATTTAGATCGACATGAACTATGATCAACATCGTGATACTAATTAGATTCGATAATAACGATACTGTTTAACCTAAATTTGGACACGGTGACGTGGCATTTAAAGAAGACACGTTGTAATAAACGACATCAAACTCCAAGAGCTGGTCGAGATGAGATAACTGCTTTAGGAAACCATATCAGAGCAAGGAGTCATAATCTTCTTTGACAAAGTATCGTGCTCGAAAAGAAGCAAGTTGAAGCTGTCCCTTGAAACTGCTAGAAGACATACCTGCTCGATATACAAGACATTTTTCTCGGAGATCCAAATTTCATTAGATATTATGAAATATCACAAGATATTTATGTAGCTGATATTTGAATGTCTATTTCCTATATTATTTGAACTTTTAAATCAATTGTAACAATCCCACATTGCACATGTAGGAACTAGATTAATTTGTCAGGGCCCATAGCCCACTAAGAGACTCTACAAATAGAGATATCTCTTAGCCATTATTTTTAAGCAAAATTTGTGCGCACTTTACATATGAATCTCAATTGAATTGTATTTTCCTCTTAGGATTAAGAACCTCAGTTCAATCCTATTTTTTCTTGATCTTGAGTCTGAGACTTCCTTGATTAATAAAAGTGCAAGTGGGCGTAAGTCATTACCAACTCTTGGGGCCGGACCACTATAAATTCTTTGTGTTGTTTTACTTGATTTTATTTTGTTTAATTAATACATGTTGTATAAATTGACTCAATGTTGTTGACCAAGATCCATCGTAAGCAATGTCTATCACCACTAGAAGCCAAAGCCAAGAACCACAAGGGGGAAACCCTACAACTGAACATCATGACCGCCCTTTGAGTAGTCAGATCCCCCCTTGCACCCTGGTAAATAGGTTCCTCCACCTAGAGACCCGCCTCCACAAGCAACATCTGGGTGTGATGAACCCCACGTGGACTTAGAGGAAGATCTGAACTCCATCCTTGAACATCAGAAGGATGTCAAGGGAAAAATGGTGGAGCAGTAAGTCAGGAAGGAGCCCAAGAAATTGTAGCAGAAGCCCTGAACAAAAAAAGATAAGACTTCCAGGCTTGGATGGATCAATAGCAGCGAGCCCTCGAAGCTCGTCAAGAGGAAGTTGACCATCACAATAATGAAGCATCAAAGATGCTAGAAGTTTTATTGTCATAAACTCAAGATGGAAGACCTCGACCAGTGAATCCTCATCCTGAAAACATTGGTCAAGAAAACCCTAAAGTTCAAAGGCTAGGTGGTCGAGCCCCTAGGCCTGCTTAACCATCAAGGTCTTGAGACTAGGTGGTTCCCCCTGGAAAAACTCGAAGTCACCCCTCCAACAGAGGTGCTCAACCAGTAGTATAGTGACAACTCCATCAAGATGAGCAGGTGTTGCCCAACTGAGAGCAAGGCGGTGCAAGACAAGTTTCTAGAGTTAGAAGGCCTGCTAATGAACAACCAAGGCGTGCAACTAGTCAAAATCGAGGCCAGCCACCTAGTCATGCAGGATGCAGTCAAGGTCATCCTCCTAGAAGAAATAGATGGAGGAATGATCAAGAATATAGCAGTAGATATCAAACAACTTACAGAGATGGCTATGATGTAGATGAAGGAGATAGTCGATACTATCAACCCTATGACAATCAATATTTTGGCGATCATCATAATGATGGGCATCCAAGAGGAAAATTTGTTCCGCCAAGGCCACCTGGGCCCCAAGATATCTCTGCTAGGGAGAACATGCAGCCTGAAGGACACTTTTTCCCACCAAGGCAACCAATGCCAGCAATTTATCTAGCAGGACCACCTTCTGGTCCTCCTCGAGCAGACATCCAGAAAGATGGAATGCAGCCTAGAGGAGGTAGTGTCTTCAATAGACTTGGAAACTGAAAATGAAACTTGCGAAATGTCCTTGACCAACTTCGAGAATAAAATGAGTCTAATGTTATGGAACTTGTTGCACTAGTAATCCCACCAACACCACAAGGAGAAGCTACATCACTCCCAGTCACAGCACCAGTAGTTGTGCCATTGGTTGTTTAAGCCATCAAAGCAAAAGTTGATTCCCTTACTCAAATCGTTCACGAGTTATCTCCCCAAAACTAATTGATATTGATTTAGAGAGAAGGAAAGTAATAGAGTAGTTTTTATGGTGTTTTAGAGAGTTTTTTTTAGGGAATTTTCAACCATATTTAATTATGTTTGTGCAGTATGACGCTTTTATTGCCTTTGATTGTTAATATTTCAAGATTTATGGAAGGAGTTATGAAAAGACTGTGTTTGGCTCCAAAAAGAAGTAAATTTATGAAAATCAGACAATAGAGTCGCGGCGCTGCGATGAAATAGAGAGCTGAAGGTTCTGGGCAAACGAGGCGGCGACGCAACCTTTTGGAGCCGTGGCGCAATTACTTGAAGAACTAGAGGCACAATGCATGCATAGTAAAGTTGCGGTGTTGGTTAAGTCAAATACAATTGATTCTTTTCAATCGAGGACACGGGCCGCGACACACACTTATGGGGTCGCAACGCGTGAGGCGGGCAATGTCCATATTAGGGATTTTAAGCATGGGAAAAAGTGGAATTTCACGTTCAAAGAAAAAACTACTATTTAAGAAACATTATAATGACTTTTGGAAAAGAACCCTAAGAAGAGACTAAAGAAAACACTCTGTGGAGGCAAAAGCTTGGTCATCAACTAGTTCTATCATTATTTTTCTTATTCTTCTTTTACTTTCTCTTGTAGTGGTGTTTATATTTAGTTTGATGGATTTGATTATGTTTAGCCTGAATTAATTTCCCATTTAGGGTGTTAAAGGATTCTTCTTGAAACCTTATGATTATCTAATGCAACTTCTATGAATTTCCTATCAATATTTTGAATTGTTTAACTTGTGAATGCTCGATCACCATTTACATGATTTATTTGATTTTAACACGATATCTGAGAAGGGAAGGATAAATATGATATAGTCAAATAATCATAGATTTATATTGGAGGAGAGTACTTGTAATATTTGTGTAGCTAAGAGATTACAAGTTTAATGCTGGCGATATTTTAATTTACCACAGAGATGTAGGAGATTTGCTTATTGTTGAGAGTTATATATCCTACTAAGAATATAATTTACAATTGTAATCCGCTATCACAATATAGATAGGAATTCTTAAATTCAAATTAGAGAAGCATAGGTGTATAGTTGATGAAGTTATTAGCCCTAATTCTTATTCTGCTGAATTAATATTTAGTATTGAGTTCTCTATTGTTCTATTTTATTATCTTATTGTTTTATTCCTTTAGTTTTATAAATTATGAATTAATTATTTGTCGAATCAATTAGAATTATAGATTAATTTTTGGTAGTTAATAATAGTCTTCGTGAGAATGATACTTGATTTATCTCTATATTACTTGTTTCGATTATGTGCACTTGCGTAGTTCAAAATTCTCACAATAGAAAGGCTCTCCTTTCTCTGGCCGAATCAAAGCTCTTACCATTGCTCCCAAGTTCAAGATTCCAACTTGGATATGTACACTAGAAAAGAATATCCCATCTCACAAGTAAACATCTTCAAAATACAAACAGATCTTGAAGGGGTAAGAGATGATGTTCGTTGCAGGATTTTCCCTACTACCCTAGTAGAATATGCTCCACAGTAGTTCTTTAAACTAGAGGCTTGAACCATCACTTCCTAGGACAAATTTGTGAGACTTTTCTACACAGAATTCTTTGTTGCACGTATTTCGCCAGTCGAGCTCAACGTAAGGGGTGCACACGTGTTGGGTTGACCGGGTTGAGGGTGTTTGAATGGGCCAACCCAATGTCTATAATTTGGAGAAATTATAGGCCATTCTCTTCATTTTTATTGAGGTAATGTGCCACCCTTTTTTGGTAATGGGCGAGTTGCCACTGATATTCTTCTCATCGCTCCTCAATTAGATCCAGGGATGCATTAAGCAAGTCATGATTCCATTCTTGTTAAAAGTTTCTTTGTTTATGTGACATCACCATAGTTTCAACTGGGAGCATGGTTTCTCTTCCAAAATGTTAGGGAGAAAAGAGTGTGCCCAGTTGAGGTGCGATGTGAGGTCCTATTGGCCTAGAGAAATTGTTGAAGCTGTTTAGGCCATAGCCCCATAGCATCCTCTAATTGTTTCTTTAGAATTGACTTTAGAGTCCACTGGCCTGTGGGTATGCTAGTAAAGAGAAACTTTTAATTACACTGTATTTCCTGCAAAAATTTGTGAATAGATCGCTGTCTAATTAAGTTCCTTGGTCTAACACGATCTTTTTTTGGAGTCCAAAACGACATATTATGTTCTTCACTACAAAGTCCAGTACCCTCTTTGAGGTTATAGTTCTTTGAAAAATAATTAGAGTGCGCAGCGAAATGGGCGTGGTGGGCTCAGTGTGATGAGCACAAAAAAAATTACATCTCTCAAATAAACAGTTTATATGTTCAAGAAAACATCCAGACCAAAACATTAATATACAATATTATTAATCATGCAACATATATATAAATATACACACATTTATATATATATCATATACACATATGCACAAATATTCAAGAACAAAAGTATTTACCTCTTGAAGCCTATCAAGGGTCCTTGAGTCATTTAGTATATATATTGATCTTCCTATCCAATGCTTTCAGTACTCAAACCATGATCTCCCAGAGTGTTCGCTACACCTCAAGATGTGTGTGGGAACATAGAGACCATGGATTTATAATTTAGGAATCACAAGTATATCTCAACACATGAGAACATGGATTATGGCTTGAGAAGGGTCACAATAAAAGAAGAAAAAGAAGACAATTTCTTGTCTGACAAAAATTATGAAACTTTTCTGAATTCTCATTGACTTGTCTATCTTTTTCTTGTTACTCTATATCAAATATATAGAGATTATGTATTATCTTTGTTTACCCAAAAATGGTTCCTGATGACGTGGCAATATTTTCTTACACGTGTCTGGCACGTGGCGGTTCTGAGTGAAGGGATCCTATTCGACCATCAACCATATAATTATTGCTTTATCAGGTCTTGCGTATAGGTGCGACCAGTCTGGTCGCATACTCTCATTTACTTCCTTTGGGATACGCAATCTTGTAATAATTACATTTATAATGTTTCCTTTTGTTACCTTGATATGCAGATATTAAATGTAATTAAGGCCCATCGGCCCATGTAACCCTTTTGAGCCTATAAAAAAGAAGAGGGCTCCAGGAAGGGACTTTTGGACCTTTGAACTTTTGACTCTTGTATTCAGAGAGAAAAGCAGAGTGTGATTATCCACCGAAATTGTAATCTTCCTAAGGCTTGTGAAACTCAAGAACCCTAGTTCTTTGATCACATTCTTGGGGTTCAATATCAATAAGAACACTAAGTGGATGTAGGTCATTACCACCTAATTGAGGCCGAACCCCTATAAATTTCTTGTGTCACTTTCTTCTCATTTGAGTCTCTTCTTGTTTTCCTTTTGTTCTTTGTCGTTATTTTGACTCCGTGTCGTTGGCCAAATCAAGGGTCACCATTTTTGTGCTCTCATTGAGAGATGAAACAAAAAACTTCAAGAAGATCATATGGCGAAGACATCCAAGAGAGATGGACAGGCTGCTAGTGTTGCATCCTCTCAACCTCCTCCTCTAAATGTGGCTGAAAATGAGCCAAACTTGGATTTTGAGGAAGAAGAAATGGATTCTGAGACGCTGAGGACAACACTGAGTGTGTTGCAGGACGAGTTGGCCAATCTACGGGCCAATCAGAAGAATGCGGCAGGGACTTGGCACTGCAGCAGAGGGAGATTGAGCGTCAGCGTCAGGAGCTGAATGAGCGGCAGGCGGACATGGACCGTCGGCAGAGAGATGCCATGGCCGCTCTTGAAGAACCCATTCAGTTGGCCCGAGGACAAGCTCTGCCGGCCTCTCAACCGGATTAGCCACCAAATGCACCATCGCAACGGGCCCCAAATCCGAGTCCTCCGCTTCAGCCAGAAAGCCCTCAAAGGCTAGAGCAACCGCCTGTTGCCCAGGAGGATGTCCCAATTTAGGATCCTGAGCAACAACTACCCTCTCAAGATAGTCGCGGCAATTCCCAGTGCCAGAGGTAAAATAGGGCCGGGCAGCCTCCCCGAAGCCCTAGACGCCCAGGGGCTGATGAACCATATCCACCGAGCAGAGGGTTGCATCCTTCTGCTAACAGAAGGCACAATGAGTTAGGCTCTATGGTCAGGGGCCCCCCACGGCATAATAATGCACGGGGACGCACCGACCAACGCAAGCCTCCCCCTGACGCTCGGGAGATGCCAACTAGGGGAGGAAACAGTGTGACCTGCTGGTCATGCCATAGTTAGTCGTAGTTTAGGGATGGCCATGACTATAATGAGGCCGATTCTGGTAGGAGGAATGATGGGCGAGGGCGTGAGGAAAGAGGTGGAGACATAAACCCCCCGCCGAGAGAAAATAGGCCTACAAGCCATAACGCTGGGGGGCAGCCCAGACAACATAACGTCTTTGATCGCCTGGGCGCTAGCAAACAAAGGCGCAAAGACGATGACCTGAGGGACGTGCTCAATGACAGGCACGAGAGGAACAATGAGTACGCTCCTCCGACACCAGTCGCCCCAACAATCCCAGATGTTGTTCAGGCTCAAATTGATGCTCTGAATCAGGCGGTACAACAGCTGGTGGGGAGCCAAACATCCCACATTGAGTACGATCAGAGGAGAGGCACTCCGTTTGTACAGAGGATTGCTTTGGCTGAAACCCCCAACAAGTTCAAGATGCCAGTGCTGCCGAACTTCGATGGGTACGGGGACCCAGTATCTCATGTAAATAAATTTGAGATACAAATGGATATTCAGAAGGTGTCGGACGATGCCCGCTGTAGGATCTTCCCCGCCACCCTGTCCGACACCACTTAGGAGTGGTTCTTTAAGCTTCCTCATGCTAATAGAGTATCGTGGGAAATGTTCATAAAAGAATTTTACGGAAAATTCTACGCTGGTCGTGTACACCCCACTGAGGCCAACCAGCTGGTCGAGATACAACAGAAGGATGGAGAGCCCTTGAAAGAATACGTCTAGCATTTTATGCAAGCAGCTACTGGAGCAAAAATAGTGGGCGATGAGGGAAAGATGATGGCCCTAACTGCTGGGGTTAGGCGCCATTCTCCCTTCTGGAACAATCTAAGAAAGAATGGGGTAAAAAGTACCCAGGAGTTCTTGATCGAGCTGATCGATACATCAAGCTCGAGGATGAGATTGCCAACGAGGGGAAATCACCTACGAAAGACAAGGGACCGAAGGAAAATCCCGCCAAAGTCACCAATGGGTCAGACAAACCCAATGGCAACGACAAAGGCAACAGGAACGGAAATGGTAAGAATGGTGGAAAAAGGGCGAACAATGAGCCATCAACGTCTAAAATCAAACGCCCCAAAGGCAATAGACACAAGTCGAGATTCACCAACTATACGACCCTTGTGGAGAGTAGAATAGAGATCTACCAGGAGACCAATGCCAATGTCCTGTATAAGCGACCAACACCTATAAGGAAGGATATCTCCAAGAGAGATACAACAAAATTTTGTCGTTTTCACAACGACTATGGACATGAAACCAATGAGTGTAACTAGTTGAAGGATGAGGTTAAGTTCCTTATCAGACAGGGACACCTAAGGAGGTATGTACAAGCCACAGGAGGGTCCCAGCGATAGGCTCAAGGAGGCAATGAGCAGGCGCCTACACGCCAACGCTCGCCACCTTTACAGCCAGCTCCTGTGGCAGGTACGTTACTCACCATCTGTGGCGGCCCACACCTTGCAAGAGATAGTGGGAAGGCAAGGGAACGATACGCTCGGACCTTACGCCATGACCAGGACACCGAGATGATGAGTGTGGAGGATCGGGCACCTAAAAAAGCTCGAACTGAGGAGGAGTTTATAACCTTCTCTGAAGATGATGCCCAGCATGTCTGATTCCCACATTCACATCTGCTGGTCGTGGACGTTCATATTGCCAATATGATGGTTAAGAGGGTGTTGGTTGACACAGGGAGCTCAGCCAACATCTTGTATAAGTCTTCATTGGAGACGATGAAGTTGTCCATCAAGGACCTGGAGCCGTGCAACCAAACCATATATGGTTTTTCTGGCAAAGGGCTGGTGCCAACACAGTCGATTAGGCTCCCCGTTACAGCAGGAACTGCAGCCATAAACAGGACATTACTCATTACTTTCATAGTAGTTGATTGTCTTTCTGCGTATAATGTTGTAATTGGGAGGCCTATTCTGGTCGATCTGCGAGCTGTAACCTCAGTATGGCACCTTGCCATGAAATTCCCAACTGACGCAGGGGTAGGATGCGTATTGGGAAACCAACGAGAAGCGAGAGAGTGCTACAATGCCTCCATATCTAAGGCAAAGAAAGGTGGATCGAGGGAAACTTCCAGGAAAGAGTTGCAAGCGGCCAATGAAATGCAAGCCCAATCACGTGATTGTGTCACGAAATAGGGTGTTGCCCAAAGTGAGGATAGAGATTTGGATCCTCGCTTTGGGGATTTTGATGAAGAAGTAGGACCCATCTAGGACCTTCAAGAGGTCCAACTCGATGAATTAGATCCGACCAGGGTTGTGAAAGTTGGTAGAAACTTAGAGACAACAACAAAACAAAAACTGGTGGAATTTTTAAAGAGGAACCAGGAAGTCTTTTCCTGGTCGCATAAAGACATGGTTGGGATAGATCCGGTAGTTATCAGCCATGTCCTGAACATAGACAAAAATTTTCCACCAGTACAACAAGAAAGAAGGTTGTTCGACAAAGACAGATCAAAAGCTCTAAAAGAAGAAGTCGAGAAGCTAAAGGAGAATGAATTCATTTGGGTAGCATTTTATCCATCATGGGTCTTTAATCCCGTACTAGTTCCCAAGCCGAATGGCAAGTGGAGAATGTGCGTGGATTTCACAGACCTTAATAAAGCCTGCTCTAAAGATTGTTTCCCACTCCCTAGGATCGACCAGTTGGTCGATGCCACTGCAGGACACGAGATCCTGTCATTCATGGATGCATACTCTAGGTACAATCAAATCAGTATGCATCCACCTGATGAGGATCACATTAGCTTTCGAACCGATACATGGCTTTACTGTTACAAAATAATTCCCTTCGGTTTGAAAAACGCTGGTGCGACTTACCAGCGACTAGTCAATCACATGTTCACGGAGCTGGTCGGTACAAACATGGAAGTATATGTTGATGACATGCTGGTTAAGTCGAAAAAGGCTGAAGGAGACGTAGGGGACTTGCAAGAGTGCTTCAACATCTTGAATAAATATCAGATGAAGTTGAATCTCCTCAAGTGTTCCTTCGGAGTTGGATCACGAAAATTCTTGGGATTTATGGTGATTTCACGAGGAATTGAGGCCAATCTCGAGAAGATCAAAGCCCTGGTCGATATGAATTCGCCAACGAAGATCAAAGATGTTCAAAGTTTGACTAGAAGGATTGTTGCTCTGAGTAGATTTATCTCCAAGTCGACGGACAAATGTGTCCCATATTTTAATCTACCTAGAGGCAACAAGAAGTTCGAATCGACGGAGGAGTGCGAGTAGGATTTTTAAGCTTTAAAGACGCACATGTTGCAGCCACCGATTCTATCGAAGCTGGTTGATAAAGAAACACTGTTCATCTACTTGGTGATCACAGAATACGCTGCTAGTGCTGTTCTAGTAAGAGAGGAGGAGAATGTGCAAAAGGTCGTGTATTATGTAAGCAAAAGGCTAATAGGAGCAGAACTTCGGTATCCTCCTATTGAACAATTAGCTTATTGTTTGATCTTAGCCTCCAGAAAGTTGTGGCCGTACTTCCAAGCTCACCCAATCATAGTTTTGACTGACCAACCTCTACGACAAGTTCTACAGAAGCCAGAAGCTGCTGGTCGATTATTGAAATAGGCAGTTGAACTTGGGTAGTTTGATATCTCTTACTTACCATGAGTAGCGGTAAAAGGACAAGCTCTGGCCGACTTCATCGCAGAGCTCACTGGGCTTCTAGACAGTGAGCAGCTAGAAGGGACAGAAGAGTCTGAACCTCAAAACCAAACTCCTTCTTGGAAGTTGTTTACAGATG
The DNA here is from genome assembly GCF_963169125.1 of Humulus lupulus. Taxonomy (NCBI): domain Eukaryota; kingdom Viridiplantae; phylum Streptophyta; class Magnoliopsida; order Rosales; family Cannabaceae; genus Humulus; species Humulus lupulus. The sequence continues at coordinate 104,635,662 of NC_084793.1, forward strand.
GTTCTTCTAATGAGCATCACACTGGATCCGGAGTAATTTTGATAATTCCTGAAGGACATCGATTTCCCTGTGCAATTAGATTCGACTTCACGGCCTTTAACAACGAAGCCGAGTATGAAGCTCTGCTTGCAGGTTTACGGTTAGCCAAAGACATGCACATAAAATCGCTTGAAATATATAGTGACTCCCAGTTGGTGGTTAATCAAATTACTAGGGAATATCAAGCTCGAGGTCTAAAGATGGTTGCCTACCTGAATAAAGCAAAAGATTTGTTAGCCTAGTTTGAAAGCTATACTCTTCAGCAAGTACCTTGCGATCAGAACTCAAAAGCTGATGCTTTGGCTAAATTAGCGAGTGCCAAGGATGCTGACACCTTGAATATTGAACCTGTTGAATAGCTATCCACACCAAGCATCCAAGTGGAAGAAACCTCTCTAGTGATTCAGGCGGCAGATACATGGATGGCACCTTTCATTGAATATTTGACGCATGGTGTGTTGCCTACGGACAGAAACAAAGTCAGGACTCTTCAGCGGCAGGCTGCTAGGTTCATCCTGGTCGACATAATTTTGTACCAAAGAGGATACTCTATGCCGCTCCTCAGCTTTCAAAAGAAAATGTCAAAGATTTAATGCGAGAGGTCCATGAAGGTTTCTGCGGAGATCACGCTGGAAGGCAGAGTTTATCAAAGAAAATACTAAGGCGAGGGTACTTCTGGCAATCAATGAATGAAGATTCGATGGAATTTGTGCGAAGATGCGATAAGTACCAGAGATTCTCCAAAATTCCATGAGCAACCCCTAATGAGCTAAAGCAAATGCAAAGTCCATGGCCATTCGCAGTATGGGGTACAGACCTAATTTGATATTTTCCCACAGGGAAAGGCGGCGTCAAATACGCTGTAGTGGCTGTTGATTACTTTACAAAGTCGGCCGAAGCTGAGCCACTCGCAACCATAGGATTTTTGCGAGCGACATGGAATTATCAAAAGATTTTCTTCAGTTGCTCACCCTCAGGGAAACAGACAAGTCGAGGGAGTCAATAAAACGCTAAAAGATACTCTGAGGAAAAGGCTTGAAGAAGCAATGGGCGGTTGGCCGGAGCAATTACCTGAAGTCCTCTGGTCGTACAGAACATCCCATCGAACAGCAACAGGCCATTCTCCATTTTCCTTGGCTTATGGGTATGAAGCTATGTTACCTGTTGAATTAGATCCACCATCGCATCGGAGGCTCACGTACGATCCATGCTCCAATAGCCAGCTATTAATGGAATCTTTGGATTTGGTCGAGGAAAGGCGCGAAAAAGCCTAACTCCGAGTAGCAACTTACCAACAAAAGGTCGTCCGGTATTTTAGTTCTAAAGTACGTGAAAGGAAATTTAACGTAGGAGATCTTATGCTCAGAAGAGTTTTCCTTAACACCCGCGACCAAGCTGCTGAGGTACTCGGACCTAACTTGGAAGGACCCTACCAAATTGAAGAAGTCCTCCATCCAGGAACTTACAAACTTGCTCGCTTAAATGGAGATCTCATTCCTCGCTATTGGAATGGAGAACACATGCGCAAGTACTATTAATAAACAATTCTTCTTAAAGAATTGGCTCGTATTAATTTTACTTTTTATAAGTTTATGAACAAGGGTTAGTCATTCTTGTGACTGATCACTTATAAGTGTAAGATCATATTTTTGATCACTTGTACAGACACAATTGTCCATCTATTACGAGAAATAAAAGGGATTGTGTGTAGCCAGTCAATCTTGCCAACTATTGTATTTATTACAAGTATTTGCTCATTACGTGTATTGTTTTGCTATATTATCATTTTTATGAGTTTCTATTTCGAGCAGAAATGTTCGAACAGGTCCTAGTCAAGGCAAGTGACCGAGGAACTAAAGCTTCTCAATCACTTGGGGGGCATATAAAGTATCTAGTAAGCAAAGCATATCAAAGGGTATGTAAACACATGAGCAAAATAAGTGAAAGCATGCTATGGTACTTAGAGTATTTTTCAAAATTTTGTTATTTTGTTAAATCAAACCAAAGCACTATGCTACGTTCGGTCATGCAAACAGATGTTATAATAAAATGCAAATATTATAATGTCAAAAATTAAATCCTTTACATCGCGAGGAAGTTACTGCTCGGATGTAATTGTCTATTAAATGAAAAGCTACCTGTGCAGCAATAAAAATATAAATTGTCTTGATTACAAGATAAAATTAAAGAAAAGTTAAAAATAACTATGAGGTAGGAGGGTCCTGAGGATCTTGAGGATTTCCCTGGTCGACAGTGGTTCCAACTTCATTTTCCATGCCTTCAATTCCCGTGGCTAGGGAGATTTCTGGGGAGGTAGGAGTGTTGGCTCTCTCTTCTTCCTCCAGGTGAGCAGTGCACCGGGCTATTTCAGTTCGCCTTAGGCGCTCAGAAAGATAATTGAAGTTGTCCCCATGATTGTGCTTCCAGAACTCATAAAAGTAATCTAAGGTAGCTTCCATATACCTCTCAAAGTTGCTGGCATTAGTCTCCTTGACACGCCCCTCCAGCTCTTCAGTCTCCTTTATGCTTGCGATCAGCTCAACCTCAAGCTATTTGGCCTCCTGAAAGTTAAGTTTAGCACACTCCCTAAACTTCTCTTTGTCTTCATTGGCTTTGGTCAGGGCAGTCTGAAACTGATGAAGCTCTTCAGCAAGCTTGGAGTTTTGCTCGAGAAACTCAGTGTTTTTCCCAAGCAGTTCAGTGTTTTTCCCCTCTAGCACCTTGACCTCCTCAGCATGCTTGGCGTCGGATTCTTTAGTCTGGGTAACCAAAGCCCCCGTGCGGCGCCAGCCAGTAGTCATAGTCAGCATTCCCTACGATCAGATAAAGAGATAAGAAAATGACAAAGTAAAGCAAATAAAGCTCAACAATAGAAAGAAACTTACATTGGCTATCTCGTTCAGTGCTCGGTTTATTATCTGATCGGCCTCCATGGAGTCCGTGGCGATGATGGCCTCTCGGCTGCGTTTATGCTTTGAGAGTTTGTATATTCTCTCTTTGGCCTGTTAGGAGTGTGTCCTAAAAGCATGTAAAGACATTTGTTTTTCTGTGAATAAATAAATACAATGGTTTATTATTATTGTTATATTTAGATTGTTAAATTATTGTTTGAATAATTTTGTAAATATCAGAAAAATTCCATATTCATTATTGAGGATGTGATCTTGTATTAGCTCGAGAGAATTAAGATCACATGAATGAATAAAAATAGTCAACAACAACAAATTAAAGTTATGGAATTCTTTAATTGGAGTTGTAAGTACGGTTTACTGAGTATCATAATGATACAAATAATCTAGATTCAGATTATTGATGTGGAAAGACATCTCGGTAAAGGTGCTTTATATAATATGATTATATATGACATGGACTGATATGAATTAAAGTCCTTATCCAAAAACCATTTAACAATAAAGACTTGTAATTCATATCATAACTGATGATCATTTATAGATCAACCTAAATCCTGAGTGTTCATGAACTCCTGTTCGTGTTTATTAAATCTTTTGATTCATTCGTTAAGGTCTCTTCAAAGAATGAGGCTAATGACTTTTGTTTTGGAGATTTAATATCATGGATGGCTGGGAACATGTATCAACAATACGGAATCTAATCTTTCCTAACGGATCGTATATTAGTTTCCTTAAGGGTTAATTCTGGAACTGAATGATTTTGAGCTCAAATCTATAATTAGATTATAGATTAATTATTCACTAGTGAATTAATGGTACTTAAGGAATAAGAAGTAAATTAGAAAGGTAAAATGGTAATTCTTCCATTCTAATTTATGAACTAATTAATTAGAGGGTTGAACTATTGTAAGATGGTTATATCAATGGACGACTTAAGAAAAGATTTATGTAAAAGTATATCTATAACATAAAGAGTGCAATTCTGAATTTATAGTGGAGTAATATCATAATTAATAAATTAACTATTATAATTAAAGAGTTTAATTATTTAGTTTATTTATTGGAGCTTAATGTTATAGGTCCATGGTCCCCGAAATGGCTCAAACAAACACTGACAAAGGTAAATACAAAAATGGGCAAAAAGGACTTATGTGATAAGTAAAATATTTTTCTATGTATCAAACATAATTATTGTTTAGTTATGTGTAATTAATTAATTATTTGATTTAACAAAAATATAATTAATTTTGAATTAATTTATTTTTTGGGATTTTTGGTATTTAAATAATAATAATAATTGGGAAAAATCACATGCCATCACTGGTATGTGGTACACGTGTAGCACAGTGCACAGTCATTGTGCTACACGCATAAGAGACTGTGTTCAGTTTCTTGGTTCCACAATTTTAGTTATTTAAATATTAAATAAATAATGAGATATTTTAATATGATTAAAATATTATTATTTAAACAAAAATCTAATAACTGATCAGTTATTTTAAATTTTTTAAAATAACAAATATTTTAATATATTGGATATATTAAATATAGCATATCAGTTTTACAGAATGTAACTTTTCAGGGATTGAAAAATATCTAGAAATCTCTCTCAGAGAAAGAGAATAGTGACACAAACAAAAGTCACTATTCTTCACAAAACCTAGGTCCAAACTTTATCAGATCTCATGTGTTGAGAACATCTGATAAATAGTTTTTTACTATTGTTTGTATAGCAAGCCCACACTTGTTCTTTGTGTGCTGAGAACATCTGATAAATAGTTTTTTACTATTGTTTGTATAGCAAGCCCACACTTGTTCTTTGTGTGCTGAGAACATTTTGGAAGATCTTGGTGTGAGATCTCAAGGATTTAGCCATACAAAAAGATAGCAGCAAGGAAGGACCTGAAGTAATTTTTCTATTCTTGTCTTTGATTCAATATAGATATGCATGTGAAGAAGTAGATCTAGAAATCTTTTGGGATTAAACTAACAATTTGATTGTTGTTCCACTGCGTATAATCTTTGATTTGATCAATAAAAACCAACATGGTCGAGCTGACCACGGTGCTTGTCAGGACATCTCCAGGCTAATTGTGAGGTGTCTGGTCGGTAGGTCCTGGAGTGGTAGGATTCTGGTCGGTTGGTGCATGGGGAGACGTCTGGTTGAGTGGATACGGAGGGGGCATTGTTTCTCTTGAGGGAATGGCTGCTGGAGGATCCCCAGTGCGGGCCTTTTTAGTTATAGGAACCTTCCTGCTCTCTCTACGATGTCGCTTGCTCTCCTTCGTTTTGCTCGAAGGAGCAGCAGGTGTGTTGTAGAGACCGAACACATCTCCAGATGACATATCTGCAAGGAAACATTGCAAGCAATTAGAAAAAAATAAATAGATGTATTTGAAAATAAGAGCAAGGAAATTGAAAGTAAAATACCCGAGCTTTAACTACTGGTCGCTACATTATTTACTTTACTACCGCTACACTCACTCACTGCCTGGAAGAAATCTGAATTTAAATTGGTTATGTACTTAAAGTTGCCGTCCCCGTCAAATAAATGACAGGGAATAGGAAAACTGTCTAAGAGTGAGAAGACAGTACCATTCTCATATGAAAACTCTTCGATGGGGGCTAGGTGTTTAGAAATCTTCTTTTTACCCTTTCCCAAAGGGGTTGATGGAGCAGCTGATCGTGGGGTGCTAGAGGGTTCCCTGATTGTCACCCTGGTTGTCCTCCTTGGAGGTTGTGACACATCATTGTGCTACTCGGGAACATCATCACCAATAGCATTCCCTGCTGTGGTTTCCCTCACATCCTGGTGAGGTGCCAAGAGACCGACCAGCCTTAGGTTGGCCTCTGTGACCAGCTCTTTGAATCTTTTCTCTACGTCGGCCATACTGGCCAGGGAAGTTGCGCCTATCTCCATCTCGGGCATTGGAGCTGGTCGATGCCATGGGCCTAAATGGCATAAAAATTCTAATAAACACATGGAAAAGGTAAAGGAATTTAAACGACCAACGAATAAAGACTTTACCTGCTTCAGTGAAGGCCAAGTTGTTGGCGACTAGGTCTATGGTTAAAAAGTACTCTTGGAAGTACTTTCCTACGTTGGATTTGTAGGTAGTCTCGCTCAGGAAAACGCGAGTAGATTCTTAATGGCAGAAATGAAAAAACCCCATGTTATCTTGGTTAGGGTTGGATTTAAGATCGAACAGGTAGTTAATATTGCGTGGCGTGGGAAAAGGCCACTTCTTGGGACTATATAGGATATAAAGGGCAGAAAGCATCCTATACACATTTGGAGTTATTTGAAAGGGAGCGACCCCAAAATAATTGGCCACTCCCTGGAAGAACAGATGGAGAGGCAAGATTGCTCCTGCCTCTATATGGTATCTCGACCAAGCGCTAAAGGCACCGCCAAGCAGGTTTCCCACTGGTCGTTGGTGGGTTTGAATAAAGTTACCTCAGGAAATCCATACTACTTGAGGTAATTGGTTAGCATCCTAGCAGTGATTCGGCTAGGAGGAGCAACGTACCATTCGACCTCTGGTCGAAAGACGTCCAGAGTTTGGGCTTGTGTTTGGATTCCTGGTTTAGGGGTGTTTTCAGCTCGACCGCTGGTCGATGGAATTTTAGCCCGAGGAGCAGGCTAATTTGAAGAAGGGTTGGTTGATTTCTTTTTCTGAGCAGTGGATTTTACTCGGCCCATGTTTTGTGTTCTGGTCGAAGGATTATCTGAAGGTTTGTGAGAGAAAGGAATTTCTCGGATTAGCATTGATGGTTGTTCTTCGTCCTCAAGCAGTTGAGCCAGCAGGTCGTCGTCAATTGGCCTCTCATCTCCCCACAGATCTTGCATGAAAATCTGCGAACAGAGAAGGGGAGATGAGAATCTATGGCCAAAAGACCAAGAAGTGTATAAACGTTGGAATAACTTTGCTCGTGTATAAAAGTTAAGCTTTTATACGACCAGCAGCATTCTAACAAAAACACTACATTTTATGCGAACAGTTTGGAAAACGGATTAAAAAGCAGAAGTGAAAAGTTTTTCAGGAAAAACTTTTCGACTCTGAAAGGGCTAGAGAAACCCAGTTTTTCTTGAGGCTTAAAAATCAAAATTTTACTTCGATTTTACACCCTAAACTCATGATCCTAACTACCAAACTGATTCTTAACCCCTACAAAGTGTTATTTTCCTACCCTATTAAATGCAGATTAGTATACCCATTTACCCCGAAGCAATTTTTTCAAGAACTCAGAATCTAAAATAAAGGGAAGACAGACATTGCACAGCAAGTCATAGCAGAGATGAATAGATCAAGAAACTTACTTGAATGAAAGATTGAAGTGAGAACACGATACATTTATAATGGACGAGAGTACTTGCATGATTTGTGTAGCTTAGAGATTACAGGTTTAATGCTTGCGATATTTTAATTTACCACAGAGATGTAGGAGATTTGATTATTGTAGAGAGTTATATATCCTATTAAGAATAATTTACAACTATAATCCGCTATCACAATATAGATAGGAATTCTTAAATTCATATTAGAGAATCATAGGTGGATAACTGATCAAGTTATTAGCCCTAATTCTTATTCCATTGGATTAATATTTAGTATTAAGTTCTCTATTGTTCTATTTTATTGTCTTATTGTTTTATTCCTTTAGTTTTATAAATTATGAATTAATTATTTGTCGAATCAATTATAATTATAGATTAATTTTTGGTAGTTAATAACAGTCTTCATGGGAACGATACTAGATTTATCTCTATATTAATTGTTACGATTACGTGCACTTGCGTAGTTCAAAATTCTCACAATAGAAAGGCTCTCCTTTCTCTGGCCGAATCAAAGCTCTTACCATTGCTCCCAAGTTCAAGATTCCAATTGGAATATGTACACTAGAAAAGAAGATCCCATCTCACAAGTAAACATCTTCGAAATACAAACAGATCTTGAAGGGGTAAGAGATGATGTTCGTTGCAGAATTTTCCTTGCTACCCTAGCAGAATCTGCTCCACAATAGTTCTTTAAACTAGAGGCTTGAACCATCACTTCCTAGGACACATTTGTGAGAATTTTCTACACAGAATTCTTTGTTGCACATATTTAGCCAGTCGAGCTCAACGTAAGAGGTGCACACGTGTTGGGTTGGCTGGGTTGAGGGTGTTTGAATGGGCCAACTCAATGTCTATAATTTGGAGAAATTATAGGCCATTCTCTTCATTTTTATTGAAGTAATGTGCCACCCTTTGTTGGCAATGGGCGAGTTGCCACTGATATTCTTCTCATCGCTCCTCAATTAGATACAGGGATGCATTAAGCAAGTCATGATTCCATTCTCGTTCAAATGTTCTTTGTCTGTGTGACGTCACCAAAGTTTCAACAGGGAGCATGGCTTCTCTTCCAAAATGTTAGCTAGAAAAGGGTGTGCCCAGTAGAGGTGCGATGTGAGGTTCTATTGGCCTAGAGAAATTGTTGAACCTGTTCAAGCCATAGCCCCTTAGCATCCTCTAATCGTTTCTTTAGACTTGACTTTAGAGTCCACTGGCCTGTGGGTATGCTAGTAAAGAGAAACTTTTAATTACACTGTATTTCATGCAAAAATTTGTGAATAGATCGCTGTCTAATTAAGTTCCTTAGTCTAACACGATCTTTTTTGGGAGTCCAAAATGACATATTATGTTCTTCACTACGAAGTCCAGTACCCTCTTCGAGGTTATAGTTGTTTGAAAAATAATCAGAGTGCGTAGCGAAATGGGCGTGGTGGGCTCAGTGTGATGAACACAAAAAAAATTTCATCTCACATATAAACAGTTTATATGTTCAAGATAACATCCAAACAAAAACATTAATATACAATATTATCAATCATGCAACATATATATAAATATACACATATTTATATATATATATCATATACACATATACACAAATATTCAAGAACAAAAGTATTTACCTCTTGAAGCCTATCAAGGGTCCTTAAGTCATTTCGTATATATATTGATCTTCCGATCCAATGCTTTGAGTACTCAAACCATAATCTTCCAAAGTGTTTGCTACATCTCAAGATGTGTGTGGGAACATAGAGACCATGGGTTTATAATTTAGGAATCACAAGTATATCTCAACACATGAGAACATGGATTATGGCTTGAGAAGGATTAGAATAAAAGAAGAAAAAGAAGACAATTTCTTTTCTGACAAAAATTATGAAACTTTTATGAATTCTCACTGGCTTGTCTATCTTTTTCTTGTTATTCTATATGAAATATATAGAGATTATGTAATACATTTGTTTACCCAAAAATGGTTCTTGATGACGTGGAAAGATTTTCTTACACGTGGCGGTTCTGAGTGAAGTGATCCTGTTCGACCATCGACCATATAATTATTGCTTTATCAGGTGTCGCGTATAGGTGGGACCAGTCTAGTCGCATACTCTCATTTATTTCCTTTGGGATACGTAATCTTGTAATAATTACATTTATAATCTTTCCTTTTGTTACCTTGATATGCGGACATTAATTGTAATTAAGGCCCATCGGCCCATGTAACCCTCTTAAGCCTATAAATAAGAAGAGGATGGCTCAAGGAAGGGACTTTTGGACCTTTGAACTTTTGACTCTTGTATTCAGAGAGAAAAGCAGAGTGTGATTATCTACCGAAATTGTAATCTTCCAAAGGCTTGTGAAACTCAAGAACCCTAGTTCTTTGATCACATTCTTGGGGTTCAATATCAATAAGAACACCATGTGGACGTAGGTCATTACCACCTAATTGGGGTCGAACCACTATAGATCGCTTGTCACTTTCTTCTCATCTGAGTCTCTTCTTGTTTTCCTTTTTGTTTTTTGTCGTTATTTTGACTTCGTGTTATTGGCCAAATCAAGGGTCAACAACCTTATTATTCCTAATAATAATATCATAATGATGATATGAAATTTATTTAGGTAAATATCTTACTTACCAAATTTGAAAATATCTATTTTCAAATTATTAATTAATTAATTAATTGAATAAAATAAAAACAACACAGATACATTATCTGTTGTTTACCGAGTTTTTCGGAAACGAATACAAACAGAATAATAAAAAGATAAGAACTGTAGAAGTGCTGAAATGTAACTAAACAAACAGTGTTTTTACGTGGTTCAGGCGTTAACAAGCCCTAGTCCACGAGTCGATGTTATTATACTTGGAAAAGGTTACAGTAAGATGGCTGGTGTACAAGAACTTCACACACTCACAGTGTTTCTCTCGGGTCCTCTTGAAGAAGATGAAGCTAGAGAGATTTTTGTAGAGTTTTTGCTCTGTGATCTGTTGGCCGTCCCCCTTCTTGTAAAATGAAGGGGTCTTTATAGCTAGGGTTTTGGAGTAGGGTTTTTCTCTACGTACATGAGTCTTAATTACTCCAGCCATAAATAGGGAATACAATTACTGTAGTAGCATGGCTACAAAACTCTATGTGGGTATATTTACATGAAAGTATGGGGAACACACAAAGTCAGCCGTCTTTTCCAAGTTGTCAGCGGAACAGTAGGCGAAAAGGTACCCTTAGGCGTGCTGGGATGTGTGCGGCTTTGACCCGTCGAGCGTGTCAGGCGGGATCCTGTGTCAGGTGGATATCATTCCAAATATGCCTCCTCCATGACTCGACCGCTTGGTGTTGTTCCGTGCGAGGCACGGAACCGTTTCCGCGAAGAACACTCGAAGAGCTTCTCCTGGAAGGAGCTTCCCCGAAGGATACCCCTTCGGGAGTCCGAGAGGGTTGACGAGTTTCCGTGTCGTGCTTGTTTGGAAGAGTAATCCGGACACTAAACAGGAGAGGCGAAGCCTTTCTGTCCATCCGCGAGCTCTGGTCACCTACCGTGAAAGACATCGATAATTCTGCTTCCCCGAGGACATCAACCTAAACGCTATCCGGAAATCTGGATAACATTTACCCCCCAAGGTCACGGAGCTTTGAGAGATCCGGGAGCTTGTACAGTCCTCCGGGTATTTCGGTTTCTTAGATTAGGCGAGGGGCCACCTTCTGTGTTCCCGGAAGGGTTCCTTTTTCCCGCCTGAGTGTTAGTATGAAAAAGATAGGGAATTTCTTCTATTTGAACTCAAGTACTCAAGTGCGGCAAGGACCACGTGCCATGCTGGGAATGGTTCTGCGACCAAGACGTGTGCATGAGGCGACTGGTTGAGTATGCGTGCGTCAGTCATCTGAGTAATGATTTGACAGTTTTTAATGGTACTCCGAGCCCGAGGTGGTGTAATGATGGGAAATAAATACTTTATTCTCATCCGAGGAGTCATAAATAGGATCGTCGCTTCATCTCCAGCCGTTGGATCTGATGCACACGGAATGGGAAGATCGGGACCGTCCATTTGAGGAATTCGAAACGACTTCTTCCCTGCTATAAAAATGAGGGAAAGGACCTTTCTTCCTCTTTATGCTTTCAAATTCTCTATCTTTCGGATTTTCAGATTTCCAAACCTTCGAACTCTCAGGCTTCCCAGCTTTCGTTCCTCCGAACTTGCCACTTCTGTTGGTAAGGATCTAGAAGCTTTTCTTTTGATTTGGCAGTGAGTTTATTCGCCGAAGTTCCTGGTTTGAATCGCCGTTCGTCTTTGTAGCTTTTACTTCTCGCGATCGTGCTGTGCAGTGATCCAGTTACTCCTTCAACCTCCAACTACCCGAATATCAGTAAGTATTTCTACTTTGCTCTTTCCTCCCAACCCTTAGGTTGTTGGTAGTTGTTAGCGTAGAGGTTTCTGCCATTATCGCTTATGTGCATGCGTGAATAGGGCTTTGGTAGGCATGTGATTGATGTGAGTCGATAAGTAGCCTTTTTTGCATGCTTTGACGATTTGCGTTTGGAAAGTCGTTCCTTGTTTTGCTGTTTTAGGGCATAAGCATGAACGCTTTTAGGGTGTCTTTCTCTGGAAAAACACTTCTTTTGGTGGGCTTAGGCTCGGAGTCTGAGTCTGGTTCCTTGCTGCCCTTCGGGTGGCATGGTGCCAATCCCTCGGTAAGCTCGGTGGGAGCCTCTCCAAGCAGTTTTCGGGGAGGGTCTCCCCGACGCCTTTGATACCACTAGGGTATGACAAGGGTGTTGACTGCTTAGAGTGTTTTCTTCTTTCTTTCTTTTGTCCAGTGACGAACATCTCAAAGGAACAACTCCTTGCTGTGGGGGAGGCTGATTCTGCCCAGGAGAAGGGTTCCCCTGTCGCTGGTGCAAAGGGGAAATGAAAGGCGAAAGTGGTCGCGGCTAGCCCACCGACTTCCAATAGTTCAATCTGGGAGATGGACCAAAAGCCGAACCTTTTCAGGAATTATGGCATGCTGGAGCTGTATTCCTCCGAGGCAGGCCTGAAGAACATCCCAGGTCTGATGTGGCACCGTCTGTCGGTGCTGGGCGAGTCGGCTAGCCAGAGTCACGAGGGCTTTGGTGCCTGGAGCTGGGCACACATAGTGTGTGGGGCGCACTTTCCCCTAAGGAGTTACTTTGCCAATTTCTGTGTGAAGGCGGGGATTTCCCCCTTCCAGTTGATTCCTCCCAGCTACAAGCTCCTAGCAGGGTGGTTCATCTTTTGCAAGTCCCGGAAACTGGAAGCTCCTACCCCGGAGGAGGTGCTGTACTTCTACGGGTTGAAGTCTCAGCCTATGAGGGGTCATTCAGACAAGGTGGGGTTTTACAGGCTGGAAAGGCACCCGGACGTGATGTGCCCCACCTGTCATACCGCGAGGGTTCCAGACCTCCGGGAGTACTGGTTCCTGACGACTGGCTTTCCGCTGAAGAGGGTGCCAGCCCTATCTTTGGACTTCAAAATCCCTGGTAAGTGCTCCTTCCTCTCCTTTTCAACTTTGTTTCTTTGCGTTTGATTTGCCTTTTGGTAGGATCTCTAATGCTCGTATTTGAATTTTGCAGAAGTCGTTCCGCGGACACCTCGCTGCGCGGAGATGATAAGGAGGTCCAAGTTCTACGAAGGGCTATCTGAGGAAGAGTTGAAAGTGGAGGGACTTGTGACCTCCGAATCGTTGAGGGAGTATGGGCTACTCGCCTCTTTTCAAAACATCGAGCCAGTGAGTGGCAGGGGGCAAAGTCAGGTGTCAGCTGACATCCGGGAGCAGATTGCCCTGGAGCTATCCAAGGTGATCACCCAAGCAGCCCGGGACGAAAATACTTTATCTCCTAGTTGGGTGGAGAGGTTCCCCGACCCCCTGCCGGAGGAAGAGGAGATCGAGGCTCGCCACGCCGCGGCTTACCCTAACGAAGGGGCTCCGGGGGCTAGTACCTCCGGGAGAGGTAAGACTAGTTTTCGATTGATCCACACCCCCAGCCTGTCTGAGGTTTCCCGGACCTCTCAGATGGGGTTTGATCCCCGTTTCCTTAGGCTAGATCCGCGTAGGATACCTTTTGACAGATATTGCGATAGGGTAGATGAGCTCCTCGGGTGTCTGAGTGACGGTAGTCTTCCAGAAGGTGTCATTATGGTTGACCCTTCTTCCCTCAGCATGTCATTCCCGGACTTCAAGGAGTACGGGAGCTTCCTGGAGCAGGAAGCGGTGTTTTGTTTTGCTCGGGGAAGGCCATCCACGCTTCTCGTGCATGGTCGTCCCTTTCAAACTTTTCTTTTCTTGTTTTGTTGATTGTCTTGTCTTCCGCTTATCTTCTTTCTCATTGCTTGTTGGTTCGTTGACCTTGCTTCGTATGTTTCTTGCAGAGTATCCAGAAGCCAAGATGTTGGGGAGGGTTACTTTGCTCATTAAGAAGGCTGCCACCAGCCAAGACCCGTCCACGGGGAAAGGACGGAAGACCAAGGCTGGTAGGGGAGGTAAAGCTGCCACCCCCAAGGAGACAAGTGGCGAGGCGCAAGCGTCTCCGGGGGTAGAGAAGTCTCCTGCTGACGGGCCTTCCGAGACTATGATGGTCTCGAGTAGCAGCAGCGACGGGGAAGGGCTTGTGTTCCCCGTGAAGACAACTGGGGCGAGCAAGCGTCCCGGAGAAGATGCTGAGGGCGCTAACAAGAAACGCCTTAAACACTCTTCTCCTGGTCGAAGGCAACAACAACAGCAACGACAGCAACCACAACTACAACAACAGCAGCAACAAGAACAACAGAGACAATCACCAACGCCACAGCTGCAGCAACCACAACATCCAAACCAGCAGCAGCAACAAGGGCAATTACTTCCGCTGCCGCAGCAGCAAAAGCAACAGACCGGGGCCTTAATACCCCGTCTGCCTCCTCATCCAGCCCAAAAGGGGTCCACCCTTTCGGGGTCTTCTTCTTCTCAGCCAACAAACCTTCCTCTGCCTGGCCTGAAGTTCCACTTCCCGCAGAAACCAACCCGTTTCCCCGCTGCCCTCCTGGAGGGTGTAAGACGGGCCGATAGTTTTTTGAAGAGGCGGTTAGAGGCGGAGAAGGCTGTTACTCAGGGAAGGGCAGATAACTTGTCTGCCGTGAAGAGAGCTGAGCTGGCCGAGGGGGTGAGATCCCTTCACTCGGCCGGAGCGGTTTTGGAAGGCCCAGCCTTGGAGAAGAGGCTGGTGCCTAGGCTCGGACGTGCATTGGCGCCGTTCGGAGCTGAGATGATGGAGGACATGGCCCTGAGCTTGTACGAGCTCAATTCTGAGAAATGGGCCATCAGTAGCAGTAAGGATCCGCTGTTGCTGACACACGCTGTGAAGCAGCAACTGTCCGGGGTAGGCCGTCAGTTGCGTTTTGGGATCACTTGTCTTAGCACATTTGGTTCTGCTTAACTCATTTTGTTATCTTTCCTTGCAGGCCTCTATGATCGCGGAACGCTCGTTCCGGGAGGTTGGTGCAGTTCTGGTTCAGCTGGAGGAGAGCCAGCTGGCTCGCCAGGCCTTAGAGGCGGAGAAGCAGAAACTGACCCAACAGGCCTTGGAGGCTTCGGAGAAGATTGACCAGGTCCGGCGCACGGCTGAGGAAGAGGCGGACAAGAAATATCTTGCCAAATACCAAGAGTACCGGGCCAAGGCAGAGAATGAGTTCAGACAGCGGTCGGATGAGATGAAGGCCGAAAAATCCAAGCTCCGGGAAGAGCTGTCCCAAGCCAGGGTGGAGAAGGATACTTTGGAAGCCCGCTTGCAAGCGAAAAATGATCTCGTCCTTAAGCAGCAAGGGGAATATTCCACTCTTCAGAATAAGCTGCACGAGGAGGAGCAACTTCACAAGAGGAGCAGGGATCTCGTGTCTATGCTGGAGTTGGGGATCGCCGAGAAGGATAAAGAGATCGGAGCCTTGCAATTCACTGGCAGGGGGCATGTGACCGAGAAGCAATCCGTGCTGAACCAAAACAAGGAGCAGCGCAAGGAGATTGATTCTCTTAAGGGAGAGCGGGATGCCTCTAAGGCCGAAATGGAAAAATTGAGGGCTCAACTAACTGTCGCGGAGGCACAGCTGGCAACCTCCGAGGCGGAGCGCTTGAAGGAGAAGGAGGATGCTGAGGTGATACTGAACAGGACGATTAATATATCGCATGTGGTCCTCATGCATCAACTCTGGAAAGTGAACCCGGAGGTACTAGGCTATCTGGGAGATGATGCCGAAGCCATGAGGGAGAAGCTACTCGTGTGGGATCAAGGCCCAGAGGCGTACGTCCAAACTTACAACATCGACGAACATGCTGGAGCCCCTGAGGCGGGAGATCCCGGAGAGGCGGGGACCTCTGAACCTTCCTGTGACAAAGTTCCGCCTTCCAATGAGCCGACTCCGCCAGCCTCAGTTAAAGCCGATGCCCCCGAGGCCGCGGTCGTGGAAGCTGCAGCTACCCCCAATGCTTGAAGGGGTTTTATCTTTAATTATTTTTCATTTGAGTTTTTCATTGCGGACATATTTGCCATAATTATAGCATTCTCCTTTCTTTTCTGCCGAGTTCTTTATTTATCTTTGCGCTTAGGGTAGACTTTTATACGGTAGAAACTGTTGTAGGGGCGCATGAGGTTTTGGTTCCAACGGCCAAAACCTATGCACTTCCCACTTAAAGCTCTAACGGCTGATGTCTTTTCCCACGTAGTTTCTAGGTTACGAAGGTTTCCTGGTCCCAACGGCCAGGCTCCTTTCACCGTATTTTAGCTTTCCTAAGGCAGATAGCCAATCCCGGGACTTGTAGTTATACTGTTTGCTGGGATTGCTAAGGTGAGTCGTTCCATGGTTTGGAACGGGAGTTCTTTTGGTGAGCATCGCTAGACTTAAGGTTAGATCTTTGCGAAGCAAAACTAACCGTTGTTGCGAACCTCATGGTGGCTGACTTCAGGGACCTGGCATGGAGCCCTGCGAGGCAAGGCTCGTTGCTGTCGGGGAAATCGCCACGCCCACCAGGTGTGATCCCGGAGCAGGGGCTTTGCGAAGCAAGGCCTGCTGTGAGTGGTGGATCGACCATGTCTGCTCTTGGAGCTGAAACTTGCAATGGTCGAGGAGCTCGCCATGCATTATTTTGTGAGATCCGGAGCTGGAGCCTGCGAAGCAAGGCTTACAACGGTCGCGGATCTTGCCATCTTTCGCCTTGCGGGACCCGGAGCTGGAGCTTGCGAAGCAGAGCTCTACAGCGATCACGGATCTTGCCATCTTTCGCCTTGCGGGACCCGGAGCTGGAGCTTGCGAAGCAAAGCTCTACAGCGATCGCGGATCTTGCCATCTTTCGCCTTGCGGGACCCGGAGCTGGAGCTTGCGAAGCAGAGCTCTACAACGATCACGGATCTTGCCATCTTTCGCCTTGCGGGACCCGGAGCTGGAGCTTGCTAAGCAAAGCTCTACAGCGATCGCGGATCTTGCCATCTTTCGCCTTGCGGGACCCGGAGCTGGAGCTTGCGAAGCAGAGCTCTACAGAGATCACGAATCTTGCCATCTTTCGCCTTGCGGGACCCGGAGCTGGAGCTTGCGAAGCAAAGCTCTACAGCGATCACGGATCTTTCCATCTTTCGCCTTGCGGGACCCGGAGCTGGAGCTTGCGAAGCAAAGCTCTACAGCGATCGCGGATCTTGCCATCTTTCACCTTGCGGGTCCCGGAGCTGGAGCTTGCGAAGCAGAGCTCTACAGCGATCGCGGATCTTGCCATCTTTCGCCTTGCGGGACCCGGAGCTGGAGCTTGCGAAGCAGAGCTCTACAGCGATCGCGGATCTTGCCATCTTTCGCCTTGCGGGACCCGGAGCTGGAGCTTGCGAAGCAGAGCTCTACAGCGATCGCGGAGTATTCTGCAAAGGACTTGTCAGGGAGTTGGGGGTGTTTCGGCGTAGCTCTATGAACGTGCCTCAACCCCCAGTCCTGTCCATCGCTGGGCTACACAGGAGATAATTTTCATGATACATAATGGCAGGCATTTCCATGGCAATTTTCACATAAGCACATAATGCACATAGGACACGTAATGCAAGCATGTTCATGGCAACAAATAAACCTAAGCTTAACAATTTAAACATTTCAAACAATTTAAAAATTTCAAACACAATGCTAGCACAATAGTGGTGTTCAGTGTACGTTTTGTTCAAGGGGCGTATGGCTATGCCTTAGCCATGTATACCCCCCCAAGTGAGCGTGGGGTCCGGACGTCTCCGGACCGCGTGGTCACTTGCTAAAACGCAGCTTTGAACATAGGGATGAAAAGTGCAGTAAAAGCGGAGTGAATCTCTCCGTGTTTCATTACATTAGCCTGCTAGGCGTGAGTTTTACAACAGGGAGGATTATTTCCGCATTTTACACTTTTGCTAATTTCACCAAGGACTTCCGACTAGATGGTCCGGGGCCTACTGGTTGTAACGGCGGAGGTGCTCCGCGTTCCAGGCGCGCGGGACTTTAGATCCATCGAGTCTCTTTAAGTGATACGTCCCGTGGCCCACTTTTTCTTGGACTTCGTAGGGGCCTTCCCAGTTGGGTCCGAGGACTCCCACTCCCGGATCCTGCGTAGCAGGAAATACTCTCCGTAGGCCAAGATCCCTAACTTCGAATGTACGGCTCTTGACTCTCGTGTTAATATGTGGGCTATCTTGCCTTGGTACATTTTTAGTTGGACCTGCGACTGCTCCCGGAGCTCCTGGAGAAGGGCATGGTTCCGGGTATGGTCGTAGGTATCTTGCCTGTGAGAGGGGATCATAGTTTCTACTGGGATGACGGCCTCGCAACCGAAGGTCATGGAATAAGGCGTGTGCCCCGTCGAAGTTCTCTCTGTTGTGCGATAGGCCCAAAGTACTCGCGGAGGTTTTTCCGGCCAGTGAGCCTTGCAGGCTTGGAGTTTTTTCTTCAACGTGGTCTTTAATATTTTGTTTACAGCCTCCACTTGCCCATTAGCCTGGGGTCTGGCGACTGCGGAAAAGCTTTTGATAATTCCATGTGAAGCACAGAAGTTCGTGAAGTGTTCACTGTCAAATTGCTTTCCGTTGTCGGACACAATTTTGCGTGGAAGCCCAAAACGACACACCATATTCCTGATGACAAAGTCCAGTGCTTTTTTAGATGTGACCGTGTTCATAGGTTCAGCTTCAGCCCATTTGGTGAAGTAGTCTATTGCGACTATGGCATACTTCACTCCACCCTTTCCAGTTGGGAGGGAACCTATTAGGTCAATGCCCCAAACGGCGAACGGCCAGGGGCTGGTCATTAAGGTAATTTCTGTAGGCGGCGCTCGCGGAACCTTGGCGTACCTCTGGCACTGCTCACATTTCCTGACATAATCCACACAATCCTTCTTCATGGTGGGCCAGAAGTATCCTTGTCGAAGGATCTTTTTGGAGAGGCTCAGCCCGGAGGTATGATCGCCACAGAAGCCTCCGTGAACCTCATGGATGATGGTGCTGACTTCGGTTCCGGCAACACACCTAAGGAAGGGTATGGACAACCCCCTGCGGTAAAGCTTTCCATCCATAACCACGTATCGGGGAGCTTGATATTGGAGCTTCCTTGCGTCAGCTTTATCAGTGGGGAGCTCTCCGGTGGTGAGAAATCTGAGGATGGGTCCTATCCAGGAGTGGGAATGGTCGATGATGGCGTTTATCCTTCGTGTCTCAGTACTGGGGGCTTCTAAGTGCCCGATGGGGACTAAGCCATACTGTTCAATCTCCGGGTCCGTTGCAAGCTTGGCCAGCGTGTCCGCGAGTGAGTTCTGGTCCCGGGGGACCTGGCGGATTTGGTAGCCTTTGAAATGCTGCAGTAGGCCGCGGGAGAGAGACACGTAGGCAGCCATTTTTTCGCCCTTCGTCTGGTATTCCCCGGATATTTGGTTTACCACAAGTAGGGAGTCGCTGTATACTTCGATTTTTTGGGCTCCGACTTCTCTGGCCAGTCGTAATCCAGCTAACATGGCTTCGTGTTCTGCCTCATTGTTGGATGCTGGGAACGCGAAACGGATGGCGCTCTGGAGCTGATGCCCTTGGGGAGATATTAAGATGACCCCTGCTCCAGCTCCTTTTTCATTCGAGGCTCCGTCTACGTAGACCTTCCAGGTGGGAAGTTCCAGGACAGGATCTTCCGGGAGGTCGTTCATTCCCGAGCATTCCACAATAAAGCCCACGAGAGCTTGACCCTTTATGGAAACACGTGGTTGGTAGTGGACGCCGAACTGACTCAGTTCCATGGCCCACTTAAGCAATCTGCCAGAAGACTCGGGCTTCTGCAAGACTTGTCGGAGAGGGTGGTTGGTGAGTACTTTGATGGTGTGCGCCTGGAAATGTGGCCTTAGCTTCCGCGAAGCAATTAGCAAGCAGAGGGAGAGTTTTTCGATCATTGAATACCTGGACTCGGCGTCCAGGAACCTCTTGCTTACGTAATACACAGGGAGCTGGATACGGCCATCTTCCCGGACGAGAGCGGCACTCACTGCGTGCTCTGTCACAGCTAAGTATAAGAACAACGCCTCTCCTTCGACAGGTTTGGACAGAATGGGAGCTCGGGTTAAATGTTCCTTGAGGTGTTGGAAGGCTGCTTCGCATTCGGGGGTCCACTCGAACTTCTTGTTTCCTCGCAACACGTTGAAGAAGGGGATACACTTGTCAGTGGCCTTGGATACGAAGCGGCTGAGAGCAGCTATCCTTCCGGTAACACTCTGGACATCCTTATGCTTCCGGGGGGAAGGCATATCTATGAACGCCTTAATTTTCTCAGGGTTAGCTTCCACTCCGCGGGAGCTGACAATGAAACCGAGGAACTTCCCAGACGAGACCCCGAAAGTACATTTCTTTGGATTCAGTTTCATTCCGTACTTTCGGATCACGGCGAAAGCTTCCTCAAGGTCGTCACTGTGGTCCCCGGAGGTCTTGGACTTTACCAACATGTCGTCCACGTACACCTCCATGTTCCTCCCCAGTTTCTGGTAATTCTTCCGCCAAAGGAATGGCAGCAACCGTCTCCTGGACCGTGTAGACGGATCGGACGGAGACGTTATAACAGCTTCGTGCACTTCGCTGGTCTCCTCGGAGAGTGCCGATACGCCCATCGTCTCATGGAAACTTCAAGCATAAGTGGCGTATCGAGGTTATGGCCCCACAATCTATTAGGACCGGTCGGCCTAGGATGGCATTATACGCCGTGGGGCAGTCGACCACCACGAATGTGCTGTGCTTGAAGGCACAAGCGTCGCTTTCTCCCCTGAGGGTGACTGGAAGTTGAATTTTTCCTACTGGCATGAGTGCATCCCCATTGAACCCTTGAAGCTGGATGGGGCATGGGGTCAGGTCTGTCTCGGTTAATCCAATCGCATGGAAGGCCGCTTTGAAGAGGATATTTACGGAGCTTCCGTTGTCGACCAAGATCCGTGAGACCTTCTTATTGGCAATTTGGGCTTCCACCACGAGGGGATCGTTGTGGGGGAAGTGCACATGTCGAGCATCGTCCTCCGTGAAGGTGATGGGAAGGTCCATCATTCGGGGACGTTGAGCGGGTGATTGAACCAAGGCGCACATCTCCCCGGTGTGTTCTAACTCCCTCAAGTACCTCTTCTGGGAGTTGCGACTGCTTCCGGCAAGGTACGGTCCTCAGGAAATGGTGGCTACGTGTCCGTCAACGGGTGGCGGAGCAGGGCCGGGCGGATATGGGTTGCCCGGTCCTGGAGCCAACAAGGCAATGGGTGCCGGAGCGGGTGGAGCAGGAAGCGCTGGGAACTGAGACCCGGGAGCTTGGGGGTGACCGGCTCCAGGAGCGCTAGCGGTCCCCCTCTGTCCCGGGGAATATGCAGCTCCGTGAAATACCCCCTGTCCGGAATAGATAGTGGGTATCCTCACCCACTGACCGAGGTGTCCCGCTCTTGCCAGGGACTCGATCTCATCCTTCAGCTGAAGGCACTCATTCGTGGTGTGCCCCACGTCTCTGTGGAACTCACACCTCTTATTGGAGTCTCGCGGACGCATTCCTCCGTGAGACACTTTCCGGGGCTTCCTGTAGTTGACCATATTACAGGTCGCCCGATAGACATTCTCTCACGAGTCTATCAAACTGGTATATTCCGTGAACTTGGGCTCATAGTCCTTCCGGGGTTTCTTTGAATGGTCTCCCCGGTTGGAGTTTCTTCCGCTTCGTTTGCTCCGCGATTGGCTCAAATTTCGTTCTGGGCCTTCCGCTTGCGGCTGCGGCATGCCAGGAGCGATACTACATCCGGTTTGTACAGCTCCGTACCCAGAGAAATGGGTTTGACTCGGCGTCTGAGCAGACGCAGAAGGCCCATACACACTTGGAGTGAATTGGGCTCCTGGAAGCGTGAGGGCTGGTGCGGGAGCTTGCGAAGCAAAGCTCGGCGCAGTCACGGAAGGCGTTGGAGCCGGGGGAACTCCAAAGGCCTGCTGGTAGGCATCCTCAAGGTTGATGATTCCCTGAGCTTTTGACATGAATTCGGACAGTGTTTCTGCCCGTCTCCTTTGCATTTCCCCCCATAGCAGGGAGCCGACAGTAAGGCCCGATTGAAGGGCGACCAGCTTCATGTCATCGCTGACCTTGGTCTTTGCAGCAGCTTCCATCATTCTCTGAATGAAAGCTTTGAGGTTCTCATTGGGTTGCTGCTTGATGTTGGTTAAGGAACCAACCTCCATGTCGTGGTCGCGGGCAGCAATGAACTGCCTCCTGAATGCGGACTGTAGCTCCTTCCAACTGTGGATTGATCCAGGAGCTAATCTTTTCCACCAGTCCTCCGCGGACTTGGTAAGGGTGAGTGAGAAGCACATGCATTTGGCGTCCTCACTGACACGCGCCACTTGCATCATTTTGTTGTATTTAGCAAGGTGGGTACGCGGGTCTGTCCTCCCATCATATAATTCTATGTGAGGCATTTTGAAGTTATCCGGGAGGGACGTTTCCGCGATCCTCCGAATACATGGTTCCGGGTCTTCCTCCTCAGAGTCTGACAGGGCCCCACTTTGCTTCCGGACCAGCTTGGTCAAGGCAGCAATCTCTTCCTCGAGCCTCTTCGTATCACTCTCCGGGAGGTCACGTCCTCGGAGCTTGTCATTAATATGATTTCGGAGGTCATCTCCGCGAGGCCGGGCCTTTTCTCCTTTGGCCTTTTCATACTTGGCCTCCAACCTTCTTCTTAGGTCCACCATGGACCAGCTATCTTCGGAGTGCGAGTTCGCAGCCCGACCGTCCTAGTTGACGGAATCACTAGGGCGGTTGTTCCTTCCCCTAGGCCTGGGTGCCTTAGCACCGGGCCCTTTAGGCACGGAGTGCCCCCTTGGGGCTGAAGGACGTCTGGGCTTAGGAGCGCCAGAGACCTTCTGCGCGCGGGGGGGCAGTCGGCCTGGTGATTCACGCCTTTAGGAGGTGCAGGGGCGTCAGCGCGTACAGGCTCTCGAACTTTTTCTTTGCCCTTGTTAGGGGCGGCTTTGGATGGTCCAGCAGCGGCTGGATCCAGCATAGCGGCATCAGCACCACCTAAAACAGAGGCGTCCTTGTCCGAGTCGCCTAGGTCTCCGAACTTGCTTTGGAGGCGCTCCATCATGCGCTGCATTTTTTCGAAGAGGCGCTCCTGCTCAGCAAGCTTGGCTTTGGTGACCTCCAGTTCTTCGGCTACTTGGACCAGTTCTGGGTCCTTCTCATAGTAGCAGCCGTCCTTGTAATAACCGTCTTGGACATTCTCTTCTTCGTCTTCTAAGTATATCGTATCTTCAGTACTGACCCGATCCTGGCGGGACGTCGGGCCTTCACCTTGGTAGTCCATGGGTTCGTTTTGTACCGCATCTTCCATCACGGTATCGGGGTTGACCGTAGCATTTTTGTCAACAGCGGATTTTCTCGTAGTCACCATCTCTTTAGCACGAAGTGAATACAAAAAACGTACACAGAAAAGGAGCTGACTAACAACTTCCTACAGCTCTCAATGAAAGCACCAAAATGTTTACCGAGTTTTTCGGAAACGAATACAAACAGAATAATAAAAAGATAAGAACTGTAGAAGTGCTGAAATGTAACTAAACAAACAGTGTTTTTACGTGGTTCAGGCGTTAACAAGCCCTAGTCCACGAGTCGATGTTATTATACTTGGAAAAGGTTACAGTAAGATGGCTGGTGTACAAGAACTTCACACACTCACAGTGTTTCTCTCGGGTCCTCTTGAAGAAGATGAAGCTAGAGAGATTTTTGTAGAGTTTTTGCTCTGTGATCTGTTGGCCGTCCCCCTTCTTGTAAAATGAAGGGGTCTTTATAGCTAGGGTTTTGGAGTAGGGTTTTTCTCTACGTACATGAGTCTTAATTACTCCAGCCATAAATAGGGAATACAATTACTGTAGTAGCATGGCTACAAAACTCTATGTGGGTATATTTACATGAAAGTATGGGGAACACACAAAGTCAGCCGTCTTTTCCAAGTTGTCAGCGGAACAGTAGGCGAAAAGGTACCCTTAGGCGTGCTGGGATGTGTGCGGCTTTGACCCGTCGGGCGTGTCAGGCGGGATCCTGTGTCAGGTGGATATCATTCCAAATATGCCTCCTCCATGACTCGACCGCTTGGTGTTGTTCCGTGCGAGGCACGGAACCGTTTCTGCGAAGAACACTCGAAGAGCTTCTCCTGGAAGGAGCTTCCCCGAAGGATACCCCTTCGGAAGTCCGAGAGGGTTGACGAGTTTCCGTGTCGTGTTTGCTTGGAAGAGTAATCCGGACACTAAACAGGAGAGGCGAAGCCTTTCTGTCCATCCGCGAGCTCTGGTCACCTACCGTGAAAGACATCGATAATTCTGCTTCCCCGAGGACATCAACCTAAACGCTATCCGGAAATCTGGATAACATCTGTATACTGCTACATGCATGGCATAGTCCCTGAACTGTGTCATGCGTCAATAGCAGTATTCCCTTTTCAAGGATATTGCATTTTCTTTTATTTATTTTGTTGACACAGTTCTTCGGCAACAGATAATTAAGAGAAGAAGAGAAAGAGATTAGTACTAAAAGTAGAACCGTCACAGATATGAAATCTTTTGGAAAGAACTAGGTGACTCAAGACACGTTTTTAAGTGGTTCGAAGGTTAAAATCCTTCTACTCCACTAGTCCATATTATTGATATTCTCTGGGTATTTGGTTTACAAAGTATATATTTCGCCAAGGACTATTTTTTCCAACCCCTATCAACTCCCAGGGTCTCCTTATTTATAGGAGAAGGCACCTGGAAGTTGGTAGGGAGGTCATCCCGTGACCTTACCATTTGTCATATCAAATCTGTGATATTCATGATTAATTCCTAAACCTGACACACAAGTGTGGTCTAATCAGTATGGAAGGAGATAATGGGCCGCACGGCCCAACCCGTCCGTGGGTGTCTGAATACGCACGTTCCTGCTGCGTGTTCGAGATGTCAAGGGGATATCGGACACGTGATGGCAGGAATATGCACGTTTATCTTGCGTGTTGACTTCCCATAGGGTCGGAGCTTCTTGAGAAGCTCGTGACCGGAGCAGTTCATAACCCGAGCTGCTCCGTCCGTGGCCTTCGGATGTCATTCTCAGCTCCTGGGGCAACAAACACGAGCTGGAAACAGGACCCCCTCGAGCTGACAAGGGCCCGTCCTGGAAATAGAGCCTCCGGCCTGCGGGAGCCTCGGACTAAACCAGGTTTAGTCCAAGGCTCACCCTGCTAAACAGCCCGTGGGAAAACCAGGGCGTACATCTGCCCCCCAAGCTCCTGCTCGTGGTCTATGACGTCAGATACAGGAGACCACAGTAGGGGCTTCTAGACTTCCCCTACAACCCTTCGCATTCCATTCTTTTCGCAGGCGTCTGATACGTGGAACGCCGTGGGTGGCGACGGGTTCTATTACTTAACCCGCTTCCCTAACACAGCAGCAGTCATCGAGCTGCCGAGCCATCCAAACGACTTCAAAGACCAGTTTTTCATGTCAACTGGGTTCCGCAATTGCGACCATCACTACTTCAACCGTCCTCGTAAGTGATCCTTGATTTAGTTCGCCTTTTAAAGGTTATCTTATTTTAGCTCCTCCCTTATTCCACTTCTGACTTCAACCAACCTTGCAGCCATCTACGCGAGGACCGAAAAGTCTGTGACCCTCGGGGGTCAATACGATACATTGGCGAACTTGCCCCCCAGTGAGAAAGACTACCGCGTGCTCGTGACGGACGAGACGATGGTATTCTACAAGCTGATTTTCCCAAATCAGACTTTGAATTTGAAAAGGCCCCGGGGGCCTCCCCCATCTCACGATAACAGACCGATCGTCGCAGAGGAGGTCGCAGACGACGAAGGCGAGGAGGAGGGCGACGAAGTCCCTCTCGTGATGAACAGGAAGAGGACCTTGGAGGTCGCCCAGGGTATGGGCGAGGAGAGGGTCCGATCTGGAGTAGCCGCGGGTCCCTCCGGCCAAGGTAATCCTTACTTGTTTAAGAATGTAGATAGGGCCACTGCAGACCCCCGACTGGTTAGGTTCAACCCTAGGCAGCTCGTCCATCGTCACCCGAGGAATCCGGACCTGGACACGCTCTTGCTCCATTGCGTTGACCAGCTCGTGCTGGACAACCAAGAGAGTCGGCCTAAGGGTACCGTAGTAGTAGATAACACCCTAGCTTTTAGGTCGGTCCTTTTTGAGGAGTACGGGACCAACTTACGCACGTGGCCAGCGCTCCAGAGGGGTATCTATGCTCCGGGGATTAGGCAGTACGTAGAAGAGTCCAGCCCCGAGTCAGAGCCTGACCTAGAACCTGCGACAGTTCGCGAGATAATCGTCTCAGGCTCCTCCAGCTCGGGGGGTAGGGCTTTCTTAGTATTCGCTTACTTATTGCCTTTAAACCTTTTGTCTCTTTCTGCATGATTTCTACCTTGTAATAACCATGTTTTTTGTTCTTAGCAGAAGAGATGTCTCAGCCCGGAGGTAGTCTAAGGGGCGCGGTGTTCGGCGGGAACCCCCCAGCGGGGCCGAGGCTAAAAAGGCTCCGAGAGTCCAAGAGCTCGGCTGGGACCTCCACCAAATCCCCAGCTAAGGAGAAGGAGAAAGCCCCTCCATCCCAGGGCGCGGGGGCGATCCTTCCTGTCGCCAGGATAGGACCCATGCCCCCGCCACCCCAACGATCTCCACTAGCCGTCCAGGACGGGGTAATGGAGATCGGGAATCCGGCCATGGCAGTCCCGGATGTGCGCATCCCGGTCGATCACCAGGACCTGGAGAGGATGCCGGAAGCATTCCGGGGAACGGTATATGAGTCGGCGAGCTATGCCGTCAGCCATTTCTACAAGCTCAAGGAGAAGGAACTCCAGGAAATTGAATCAACGAGCCCAGTCCGAGTTATGGAATCTTCGATGGACATGACCCTAACGGTAAACTGTTCCATTCCTTTAAAGCTTTTAACATTCACACGCCGCCCTTTTTTTTTATAGTTAGTTAATTTGTCCTTCCCTTCTTGCAGGGCATTGCTGCCGCGTACAGAGGCATTGCCAGGACCAAGGCCCAGCTCGAGGGTATGGAGGCTGAGCGCCAGACCGCGCTTCAGGAGGCCCAGGAGGCAAAAGACGCGCTGGCGGCCTCCAAAGCCGAACTGAAGAAGATCCGTTCTGAGAACCAAGAGCTTAAAAACTCCCTGACCGCGTCGCGGACGGATCTCGAGGCAGCGAAGACCGAGGCCCAGGCCGCACAGGCCGCCCTGGAAGCCGAGCGGGTCGTTTTGGAGCAATCCTTACAAGACCTGTTCTATCACTGCTGGTCCCACAATCCGGACGCAGACTTTTCTTTCATGCCCCCGGACCTCTGGGCGTTTTTGTTGCCGAAGCTCCAAGCCCGCCTAAATAAGGAGGCTCCTCCCTCGGAGGCTGGAGAGGCTTCTGCCGCGGCGGAGCAGGACGATACCGCGACCTCCAAAAGGCCAACTGATGGGGCTTAGGATACTTCTCTTTGGGAATTTTGAACTCTTACTTTACATTGTAATAAAAAAATTTATGAGGTGCTTCCACCTCGAGACAATTTGCACAGCAATCTTAACATATATATATTTTTATGCATTTGGCTACAATTCATCTCTTTATTTTTATGAACATAGTTCGGGTTAACCGTTATTTATATCCTGGGCTTTTTAAAGAAGGGCCACGATCTATAAATTTTAGTTAACTTCTAAGTTTTCTGACCTAGTTAAAACCAGGAACTTATTTTTAAAAAACTTAGTTCGCGTCAACTTTTATCCATATCCCGGGCTCTTTAAAGAAGAACCACGGTCAACAAATTTTAGTTAACTTCTAAGTTTTCTGACCTGGTTAAAACCAGGAACTTATTTTTAAAAAAACTTAGTTCGCGCCAACTTTTATCCATATCCCGGGCTCTTTAAAGAAGAACCACGGTCAACAAATTTTAGTTAACTTCTAAGTTTTCTGACCTGGTTAAAACCAGGAACTTATTTTAAAAAAACTTAGTTCGCGTCAACTTTTATCCATATCCCGGGCTCTTTAAAGAAGAACCACGGTCAACAAATTTTAGTTAACTTCTAAGTTTTCTGACCTGGTTAAAACCAGGAACTTATTTTTAAAAAACTTAGTTCGCGTCAACTTTTATCCATATCCCGGGCTCTTTAAAGAAGAACCACGGTCAACAAATTTTAGTTAACTTCTAAGTTTTCTGACCTGGTTAAAACCAGGAACTTATTTTTAAAAAACTTAGTTCACGTCAACTTTTATCCATATCCCGGGCTCTTTAAAGAAGAACCACGGTCAACAAATTTTAGTTAACTTCTAAGTTTTCTGACCTGGTTAAAACCAGGAACTTATTTTAAAAAAACTTAGTTCGCGTCAACTTTTATCCATATCCCGGGCTCTTTAAAGAAGAACCACGGTCAACAAATTTTAGTTAACTTCTAAGTTTTCTGACCTGGTTAAAACCAGGAACTTATTTTAAAAAAACTTAGTTCGCGTCAACTTTTATCCATATCCCGGGCTCTTTAAAGAAGAACCACGGTCAACAAATTTTAGTTAACTTCTAAGTTTTCTGACCTGGTTAAAACCAGGAACTTATTTTTAAAAAACTTAGTTCGCGTCAACTTTTATCCATATCCCGGGCTCTTTAAAGAAGAACCACGGTCAACAAATTTTAGTTAACTTCTAAGTTTTCTGACCTGGTTAAAACCAGGAACTTATTTTTAAAAAACTTAGTTCGCGTCAACTTTTATCCATATCCCGGGCTCTTTAAAGAAGAACCACGGTCAACAAATTTTAGTTAACTTCTAAGTTTTCTGACCTGGTTAAAACCAGGAACTTATTTTAAAAAAACTTAGTTCGCGTCAACTTTTATCCATATCCCGGGCTCTATAAAGAAGAGCGACGGTCAACAAATTTTAGTTAACTTCTAAGTTTTCTGACCTGGTTAAAACCAGGAACTTATTTTAAAAAAAACTTAGTTCGCGTCAACTTTTATCCATATCCCGGGCTCTTTAATGAAGAACCACGGTCAACAAATTTTAGTTAACTTTTAAGTTTTGTGACCTGGTTAAAACCAAGATAGGACTTAGTTTGTGATAACTCTTATCCATAGATAAAAATTAACACCTAAGTCGTTAAGGAGACCTGGTTATATCCAGGTACCATATGCCCCCCAAGTAACTGGGAAAGGGTCTTTCGTGGTTACTTTAAAATTACACTTGCAAATAAAGAGAAACATTTGATTTTTATTTATACATGGAAGGTGACCTTCTAGGCCTTACAAATGGATCATTGATAGTATTTCTTTAGGTGGATAGCATTCCAAGTCCGCGGGACCGCCCCTCCACCAAGTCGAGCTAACTTATAAGTTCCCTCTTTGATGACTTCGATGACCTGGTATGGTCCTTCCCAGCTTGGTCCCAAAACCCCATCTTTGGGATCCTTCCCGGCCAGGAAAACTCTCCTCAAGACCAAATCACCGACGCCAAAGGCACGTCTTTTGACCTTAGTGTTGAAGTAGCGAGTGATCTTCTGTTGATAATGGGCGAGCTTGAGTTGTGAATCCTCTCGCCTTTCATCCACTAAGTCTAAGGAATGGCATAGGAGCTCGTGGTTCCCGTCTTGGTCGTAGGACTGGACCCTATGTGACAGGACCTTCACCTCCACGGGGAGGACTACTTCACTCCCAAAGGTTAGGGAGAAAGGAGTGTGACCCGTGGGAGTCCGATGTGAGGTCCTATAGGCCCACAGAACTTGGGGGAGCTGTTCTGGCCAGATCCCCTTTGCCTCATCTAGCCTCTTCTTGAGGCTCGCCTTCAGAGTTTTATTGACAGCCTCGACCTGGCCGTTCGCCTGGGGATAGGCCACGGACGAGAAGCTTTTCACAATTCCGTGCCTTTCGCAAATTTCGGTGAACAGATCGCTGTCAAATTGAGTACCATTGTCGGAGACGATCTTTTTAGGTAGGCCAAATCGACATATGGTGCTTTTAACCACGAAGTCTAGCACCTTTTTCGATGTTATTGTCGCCAACGGTTCTGCTTCGGCCCACTTGGTGAAGTAGTCAATGGCTACCACGGCGTAACGGACCCCGCCCTTTCTGGTGGGCAGGATGCCTATTAGATCTATCCCCCAAACGAAAAATGGCCAGGGAGATGAAATCATTTTTAGCTCGGTCGGAGGAGCTCGGGCAACCGCAGCGAACCGCTGACACTTGTCGCACTTTTTTACATAGGAGATCGAGTCTTTGGACAGAGTCGGCCAGTAATAACCTTGCCGAAGGATCTTCAAGGCCAGGCTTTGCCCCCCAGTGTGATCTCCGCAGAATCCTTCATGAACTTCTTGCAGGATGGCCTTCGCTTCGCTTGGAAGAACGCACCGGAGGAGAGGTAATGAATGCCCATGTCGGTACAGCACCCCCTCGACTAGCGTATACCTCGGAGCTTGATAAAGGACTCGTCGTGCGTCGTTGCGCCCTTCGGGTAACTTGCCCTCGACGAGGTACTCAATAATGGGAGTCATCCAGGTCGGCTTGATGTCAATCATTTCAATATCTGCCTGACCTCCGTCTATGCTAGGTTTCTTCAAGAACTCAACTGGCACCAACCCCAGGGTTTCTGTCTCTCCCGAGGTGGCGAGCTTGGCGAGAGCATCTGCGTTGGTGTTCTGCTCCCGAGGTATCTGTTCGATCGACCCTCGCCCAAACGCAGACAATTCGGACTTTACCTTTGCCAAATAGGCGGCCATCTTGGGACCCCGCGCCTGATACTCGCCTAGAACCTGATTCACCACGAGCTGGGAGTCGCTGAAGCATTGGACAGAGCTCGCCTTTAGCTCGCTAGCTATCCTAAGTCCAGCTAACAAGGCCTCGTACTCTGCCTCATTGTTAGATGCCTTGAACCCAAACCTTAGCGCCGAGTGGAATCTATGCCCCTCTGGGGATATCAGAATGATTCCGGCCCCGGAGCCGTTCTCGTTAGATGAGCCATCAACGAAGATCTTCCACGATGAACTTGAGGAGGCGACCTGAGGTGAGTCTTCTGATGGAATCTCATGGAATCCCGCGCATTCTGCCACGAAGTCGGCCAAGGCTTGACTTTTTATGGTAGTTCGGGGAGTATAGAAAATCTCGAACTGACTGAGTTCGACCGCCCACTTTAGCAAGCGTCCCGAGGCTTCAGGCTTTTGCAAAACCTGCCTTAGAGGCTGATCGGTCATGACGTGTACAAAGTGGGACTGGAAGTATGGCCTGAGTTTTTGCGAGGCCGTGATTAGGCAGAACGCCAGTTTTTCCATCAATGGGTACCTTGACTCAGCTCCGAGGAGTCTCTTGCTGATGTAATAAACTGGTTTCTGAGCCTGGTCCTCTTCTCGCACCAGAACGGCACTAGTTGCGTCCTCAGTTACGGCCATGTAGAGGAAAAGAGGTTCTCCTACCTTGGGCTTTGATAGCACAGGCGGTTCAGCCAGGTGCGCTTTTAGGTCGAGGAATGCGCTTTCGCATTCTACTGTCCATTCGAACTTCTTGTTTCCCCGGAGCAGGTTGTAGAAGGGCAAGCACTTATCGGTCGATTTGGAAATGAACCGGTTCAGTGCTGCCACTCTTCCTGTGAGGCCTTGGACATCTTTCCGCGACTGGGGGGAAGGAAGCTTGAGCAGTGACTTGATCTTGTCGGGGTTTGCCTCGATTCCTCGGGTATTGACTATGAAACCCAAGAATTTCCCCGATGCGACACCGAAAGTGCACTTCTGAGGATTGAGCCTCATGCCATATTCTCGCAGTATGTTAAAGCATTCTTCCAAATCGGCGACGTGGTTGCTGGCAGTCTTTGACTTGACGAGCATATCATCGACGTACACTTCCATGCTTTTCCCGATCTGGCCCGCGAACATTCTGTTAACTAGCCTTTGGTAGGTAGCTCCGGCATTCTTAAGACCGAACGGCATGACCTTATAGCAATAGACATTAGTCGGGGTCATGAAGCTGGTATGTTCCTGGTCTGCTGGATTCATCGCGATCTGATTGTAGCCTGAGTACGCGTCCATGAAGGACATGAGCTCGTGCCCCGCCGTGGAATCCACCAGGTTATCGATCCTCGGTAATGGAAAGCAATCCTTGGGGCAGGCTTTATTCAGGTCGGAAAATTCGATACAGGTCCGCCACTTCCCATTGGGCTTTGGAACTAACACGGGATTGGCAACCCAAATGGGAAATTGGGCTTCGCAGATAAAGCCACACTTTTTGTGCCGGGCCACTTCTTCTTCAAGGGCTTCGGCTCGGGTTGTCCCTAAACGCCTCTGCTTTTGAGACTTGGCAGGGACGCTTTTGTCTAGGTGGAGCGTGTGCATGATTACGCTCGGACTGATCCCTATCATGTCCTCATGCGACCATGCGAATACGTCCAGGTTCTTCTTCAAAAACGTAGTTAGCTCCGCCTTTCTTTTATCGCAGAGGTTCTTTCCGAGCTTAACCATCCGTGACGGGTTTTGCTCATCGATGCTTACCTCCTCGAGCTCTTCAATAGCTTGGAGCTCGGACCTGTCCTCGCCTAATCGGGGGTCAATGTCCTCGCTTAGGGTGAGCTTTTTGCCTTCGGAAATCTGAGGTTTTTCAATCTCGGGAGCCGCCTTGGGTCCCCGAGATTCCTCTTCGTCCTGAACGGCCATCGTCACCTGCCTGGGTTTAGATTTTCCCTTCATGGAAACGCTGTAGCATTCCCTGGCAGCGATCTGATCGCCCTTGATAGTGCAGATCCCCGTCGAAGTAGGAAATTTCATGGCGAGGTGCCGGACGGAAGTGATAGCCTCGAAAGCAATGAGCGTAGGTCGGCCCAAAATGGCGTTGTAAGCAGCGGAGCAGTCAATGACTATGAATTCGAGTAGTTTGGACACTGTTCGGGACTCGTCTCCTAGGGTGATCACCAGCTCAATCGTCCCTATCGCTGCTGATCCTTCTCCTGAAAAACCATACAGCATCATCGAGGTTGCCTTAAGTTCGGCAACAGTCAGGCCCATTTTTTCTAAGGTGGACCGGAATAGGAGGTTCACCGAGCTCCCATTGTCCACTAACACCCTCCTTACTCTCCGGTTGGCGAGCTGGACTGTTACGACCAAGGGATCGTTATGAGGGAATTGGACATGGCTTGCGTCTTCCTCCGCGAAGATAATCGGTTGTTTCTCTAATCTTTGTTGTTTTGATTGACGCTGTTCCGGGACGAACTCCGCTCCATTGTGGGCCTTCAACTCATTCACATACCTCTTCTGGGCGCCTCTACTCGTGCCAGCCATGTGTGGTCCTCTAGAGATGGTGGAGATCTCCCCCTCGACCGCGGGGGGAAGGACATCCTGATCTACCCGAGGTCCGGGCTGATTGGCTGGGACCTCGGGAGCGGGTCGACTTGCCGGGACCCTGTTTCGCGAGTATTGCGCCAATGGACCTGCTCGGATTAGAGTCTCGATTTCATCTTTGAGGTGCCTGCAATCGTCGGTATTGTGCCCGACGTCGTTATGAAAACGGCAGAATTTGGAAGCGTCTCTCTTTCCCTTAGGGTGTTTTAAAGGCTCCGGCCTCTTCCAGGGGACTCGCGTAGCGTTGGACAGGAAAATATTCTCTCTGGTCTGGGTGATCTCAGTATACGCTGTGAACACGGGCTTGAATTTATCCACAGACTTATTCTTCTTTTGACTGTGCTGGCTGTTTTCACCATTTCCTTTTCTTTTGCCGCCACCGGGCTGGTTATTCTGCGTGACGTCGGGAGTCGCCACTACGATCTCTGTTCCCGTCCCAGCGGGCTTCTCGAGGACCTGGCTGGTCCCCGCGGCTGAAGCTTCAGCTTCTTCCAAGTTTATCCACTCTTGGGCTCTGTTAAGGAATTCACTAACCGAGCTGACCCCCCTCCTTTGAATATCCTTCCACAGATCTCCGCCGACTAGGATCCCGGTCCTCATGGCCATGAGTTTGGAGCTGTCGTCAGCGTCTCTGGCTCGAGCAGCGACATTTGCAAATCTGCTCAAGTAGGCTTTCAGCGTCTCACCAGGTTGTTGTCTCACGTTAGCTAGGGAGTCGGCCTGGACCCGGGCGGCCTGAGAGGCGCGGAATGCCCTCTTGAAGTCAGCCGAAAAGGTCTTCCAGGAGCTAATTGACTGCCTTTTACTTTGCTTGAACCACTGCCTGGCAGGTCCAGTTAGGGTGGAAGGAAAGATCAAGCAACGAAGCTCCGGTCCGATGTTATGAGCCATCATTAGGGTGTTGAACATCCCTAAGTGGTCAGACGGGTCTCTATCCCCGTTGAACTTTGACAAATGGGGCATACGAAAGCCAGAAGGGTATGCCGTTGCTGCTATATTGGGGGCGAAGAGTTCCATCTCATCCCCTGAATCATATTCGTCTTTTTCCTTTTCCGATAGGAGCTTCTTCATCAGCTCCTCCATCTGAGTTAAGCGCTCTAGGGTTTTGTCCTGAGATCCTGGGTTATTCCGGGGCTGTTCAACAGCTCCGGACCCGTTGTACATATTAGGCGGGTTGTTTCCCCTCCTATCTTGAGATAGGTCATTTGGGGCATTCCCGCCATTACGTACTTCGGATCGGACCCCAACTGAGCGGGCCTGGCTACCATCCCTAACTCGATCCTCTCTGTGAGAGTTGAGGCGATCTCGAAGGTCGCCTCCCTGGGTAGTATGGTGACTTTGTGCTGAACTTAGTCGCTGGCGCAGGTCTCCTCCCGAAAGATCACTCCGTGCACTGCCGGTCCAGTGACTCCTACTGGACAGACTCGGAGTGCGTCTTTGGCGGCCATGACCTGATCCTTCCTCCGGCACCCTGCCGCGCCAGGAGGGTCCAGCTGACGGCGGGCCCCTCCTGCTATTCTCGTAGGTCGGGATGTCTCGGACGGGCTGAGGAGACGGATATCTGATGGGAGAAGGAGGATGCCTGACCAGAGAGGCGATCCTTGTGCCGTCTCGATGGACTAAATTTGGTGGGGGCCTCCCGGCCCTGCCAGCTTGCTGGTTTCGTGCTGGGCGAGCTGGACGAGGAACTGGACGTTCTTCGGGGATGGGCTGACGTCTCCGGATCTCCTCGGCCCTTCTTTGGGAATTTCCTCGATCTCTTCTGGGCGTCCTCGAGGAAGGCTGAGAGCTAGGGGTTGACGTCCTAACCGAACGGCTGTACTGCTGCTGTTCGGTCCGAGGCATTTCCCTGAAGTTCGCCTCTTGATGATGTGATGAAGAGGTGGAGTTGGCTGCAGGAAGTCTACCCGAACGACTATGCCTGGATCGATTACTCCGGCGAGACTTAGGAGCCTCGCCTTGCCTCTCTCCAAAGTTACCGTTGGTTGTGAGAGGGGGTAGTCGGCTCAGAATATCCTGGATTTGCTGACCAGCTGCTGCTAACTGGCTCCTCAGCTGAGCATTCTCCATCTCCACCGCAGTGTAATAACATGGATTCGGATTAGGAGGCCGGGGCGCTGAACTACCAGTGTCGTCTTGGCCCGCCGGCTGCTTCCCTAGCCTCTGCTGGACTTAAGGAATTTGCTCATCAGGGAGGGCAACCTGGTGGGCCTCCTTCCCATCATGCTGTTCTGTCTCGTTGCCATGCCTGGACCGAGTGGTCACCATAGTTGGATGTTTGTGGTAGTACTAATCGGACTTGCTCTCAATGAAAGCACCAAACTGTTGACGCGGTTCTTCGGCAACAGATAATTAAGAGAAGAAGAGAAAGAGATTAGTACTAAAAGTAGAACCGTCACAGATATGAAATCTTTTGGAAAGAACTAGGTGACCCAAGACACGTTTTTAAGTGGTTCGAAGGTTAAAATCCTTCTACTCCACTAGTCCATATTATTGATATTCTCTGGGTATTTGGTTTACAAAGTATATATTTCTCCAAGGACTATTTTTTCCAACCCCTATCAACTCCCAGGGTCTCCTTATTTATAGGAGAAGGCACCTGGAAGTTGGTAGGGAGGTCATCCCGTGACCTTACCATTTGTCATATCAAATCTATGACATTCATGATTAATTCCTAAACCTGACACACAAGTGTGGTCTAATCAGTATGGAAGGAGATAATGGGCCGCACGGCCCAACCCGTCCGTGGGTGTCTGAATACGCACGTTCCTGCTGCGTGTTCGAGAAGTCAAGGGGATATCGGACACGTGATGGCAGGAATATGCACGTTTATCTTGCGTGTTGACTTCCCATAGGGTCGGAGCTTCCTGAGAAGCTCGTGACCGGAGCAGTTCATAACCCGAGCTGCTCCGTCCGTGGCCTTCGGATGTCATTCTCAGCTCCTGGGGCAACAAACGCGAGCTGGAAACAGGACCCCCTCGAGCTGACAAGGGCCCGTCCTGGAAATAGAGCCTCCGGCCTGCGGGAGCCTCGGACTAAACCAGGTTTAGTCCGAGGCTCGCCCTGCTAAACAGCCCGTGGGAAAACCAGGGCGTACATATTTATTTAACTAAAATCAATCCTTCCACAAAATATGGTATTATCTTTTTAAGGAAAATATTACAACCATACTTCAAATTTTAAATTTTAAATTCAAAATTCAAAATTCAAATTGATGATCATCATTATCATCATCTTTTTAAAATTAAATAAATCAAAAATTATTTTTGACTTACCAATTTTATTTTCTCCCACTCAAATAAAATAATTAATTTCAAAAGTTAATTTATTTATTTATATATATTTTGAAATTATATATTTAAATTAATAAACATATTTTCAAAAATTTAATAATTAATTCCAAATTAATTATTCAACCTCAATTATCATATAATTGTATATTTGACGAGAAAAATAAAATTCTTCTGAAATTTCAAAATTAAAGTTTTAACTTTGTATCAACTCTTACCTTAATATGGTTTTGATAGAGCCACCCAGGGGACTTATGGACCTATATTATCAAGCTCCAATAAATATTAGATTATTAATGAAATATCTTTGATTAGATAATCATATTTATTATTTTCATGATTACTCCACTATAAATATGAGATTAAACTCTTGATAATTACATACATATATTTACAGAGTACTTTATTAAGGAATAAAGTGTCAATTAATATAATCATTACATACAATGTTAATCCTCTATTAATAGTTCTTAATTAAAAGGGAATAAAATTACCACTTTACCCTTTTAACTATATCTTGTTCCTAAAGTACCATTGACTTTACTAATGAAGGTTGTGTCACAACAAGTTTGCGACGTGAGCGCTCATAAATTTTTCAGTTCCAAAAGTTAAATCAATAGGGAACCATTATTCAATCTATAAAAATGTATAGATTCTGTATCTATTAAACTATGTCCCCAGCCATATATATGTAATGACCCAACTATTTCTATGACCTTGGACCATTAGATCTACTATACATAGCTACTATTTTGGGAAAGATACATAAGAAATAATATAACTTTATTAAATCTCAAATTATTGTATCAAATACATAATAATAGAAAATATGGCATGGGTACCCATTATTTAAAAGAAAAACATAAACTTTAATTCAATTGTTTAAAAAAACTAAATGCGGAAAAACATGATCTAAAAGACTAAATACAAATAACTTCATCCTCGATCGACACGCAGTCCACTCAGTCCGTTCATCCTCAACACACATGCCAATCTTCCAAGAATCCTTCCACCTCCGTATCTAGTTTCCTGCATCACACTAAAAAATAAAGGAATGAGCCTAATGCCCAGCAAGGAAAACCTAGCATATAACTCATATACATAAAATTCATAATGTAGCATATAATAAAACATATCATAAACATATGTCACACATACTATAATGGCCATTATTACTTGGGGTCCCATAACTAAACAAGTCATATGCCCATTAGATTTGTGGGGCTTGCTAGCTAAGCAAGTCATATGCCCATAAATTTATTGGGGCTTGTTAGTGTACAGGTCATATGCCCAAGTCTACAAACATACACAATATAACATTTCATAACACAACATAACATAAGATAACATATCACATATCATATATCATATAACATATAAAATCCTATACAATTTTCCTTACCAATATACCGGGATGATAAGAACAAAGTCGGGATTTTGGAACACTCCTAAAAACCATAAAATAGAGGTGAGTATACTAAAGAAAAGAGATGGAAAGAATAAACTACACCATTGAAACGATACTTACCAATGAAAACCTTAAGTTCGAAGAACTTAGATGCCTAAGAATAGAAAAGACTGAGTTAGGATTTGAGTAGAGAAGAACTATAAGAATCAATACAGAAAGGAACTAGAATTAGGAATACCTTGAATGCTTCTATGACCGAACTATACCTCGAAACCGAAATACACTATAACCTTACTTCCCAAGTGTTTATTAAGCTTATAACCCCAATCCAAGTGTTTATCACTCTATAGTCTCACTAGCACATGGAAGGCTCTGATCAATGCTTGAAGAATGAATGAAAAGGCTTGGTGCTAGGTCCTATTTATAGAGTTCTAGGAATAAAAATCTTCTTTTTGGCTTTGAATAAAAATAATAAATTTAATTGAAAATATTTGAATATCCTTCAGCCAAAGGCTTAGGAATTGGTCAAATTTTTCAGAGAGATTTAAGGATTCAAAGCTTGATTTTTAAAATAATAAAAACAAATAGAATCCTAACTTCTAACTCCCTAAATCTCGTAACTCTAAACTCCCCTGCAGTAAAATCAATATATCTGGAGCTATAGAACTCCGATTTGGACTCTCTTTATACCGTTAGAAAGATAATTAAATTATCTACAACTTTTTAGAAATACTATTTTTCGAAATTCATAACATAACTGCGTCAAAAACAGGTTGGAGTTACGAAAAATCTATTTACATCCTAATCCACAAATAAATAAAATTGTGACAAATATCGTGCTCCTATCAGATTTTGGTGAAGACTAAGTCTTATATTTCTCTTATTTTATCATTAAAATAATAATTCCTTAATAATCATAACCTTAGGAATAACCATGCTCATGACAAGTGTCATATTCTTATTAGCTCTATCTAAACCTTAGGTTATAATAATTATCATATTAATAACTAGCAATATTAATCAAACCTTATGTTATAAATCTTAAACTATAGGTTAAACTTATAAAATCCATAACTATTGCTAGGAGTTTCCAACTAAGTCCCGGCTTGAACCAAAATCCACAGTAATGAACATACTATAACTAATACTAGCTATTACTACTACTACTACTACTACTACTACTACTACTACTACTACTACTACTATCTAACTAGCTAAGTAAATTCTGGGACTCTACAATATATCATTGAGTCCCCGAAACAATTATTCTTAGCCTGATCATTCTGACAAACCTTAATGCATAAATCAAAGGATCAGATGACATATATAGCAGTTCATAGTAACCGCAGGATTAAGATCATCGTGTATATGATCATCGTTTGATTAATACTATGAAACGATGTTTAAACAAGTCACTATAAGAAAAAGGCTCTACAGCGACAACTTTTGTCGTCGCTGTAGATCAAGTAGTCATCGCAACAACGGCGTTGCTGTAGGTCTGTATGTATAGCAATCTACGGCGACGAAAAAACGCAGTCGTCGCAGTAGGGTTTTACTACAGTGATGACATGTCGGTCGCAGTCGGAAATCTTTTTTTTTCGGTTGGACTAGGATATTGCGACAACATGTCATCGCTGTTGGTGGTGCAAAGATTTGAAAATTTGAATTTCAAAAAACTTCTACAGCGACGACATGTGGTCACTGTAGTTCCGTCGACCGCTCCATATACAACGACGACATGTCGTCGCTGTAGGTATACAATTTTTAAAAAATATATATTTAATTAATTATATTGATTAAAATTTATTGAATAAATTATCAAATATTAATTAAATAAATAAATAAAACCACTTTATTAATTAAATAATAAAACCAATTTAACAATATTCATAATCTCCAAAATGTAAGATAACAAAACATAAGTAGTATTGTCTCCAAAATAAAAAAAACAACACAAATTATTAATAATTTAAAATTAGTCACTTAATAAAAATAAATTTCATCAAAATCAATTCCAAAGTCATTATCGTCGGGCAGTTGTGTTGGTTGTGGTGGTTGCAGTTATGGTGGTTGTGGGTGTTGTGGTTGTTGTGGTTGAAAGCTTTCCATCATGGACTGTATCATGTTCATGTCCAAGTTGACAGGCTAAAATTGTGGAGGTTGGATGCTCGGATTTTTTGTTTGCAAATCTTGTTGCATTTGCTGGAAGTTGTTGTTCTGGGTCATAAAGGCTTGACTGAAGTGTTGAATCATGGACTGGAAAGCCTCAGGTGGTATCGTCGGAGGGCCAACTATGGTGGACAGAAACGGTGATGCCTCTGATTGTGAAGAGGATCTGGTGGCGCTTGAGGCAAATGTACTAGTGCCCTTCAACTTCCGTCCAATACCTTGGTTGTGGCCACGACGTTAACCAAGTACCTTTGAGGCGACTTGTGTCTCATTGACATTGGCACTTCCTGGTTCAGATTCAGTTTGAGACTGAGATTGGGATTGTGTCTGGACTTCTTGTTGCAAGGCATTCTGCAGTTTAGAAAGAAGACAGTTAATACATAATATAATTGAATAATATACATAGATACAAAACCTAGAAAGTTACTTACATATGCATCCTTAGCATTCGTGTTCACCCATCCTCGTGTTGGATGATTGTGCATGTCATGGAAGGTATCGATAACTGCTGGGCAGTTCCTTGGTCTGAAGATTCATCTTTAGAAAACAAAATTTAACAAAATCTTAGTTAAATATTGAAATTATTATTAAGATAACTTAAAATATTTCAAATTATCTATATATTTTTATTTACCTTCTTAAATCGAGCAGAAGCATAAGAAGTCGTTCCATGGAGACTTAGATACTTCTGTTTTGCTCTGCTGGCAGCATTTGCCTTTGAGCGTGCCATGAACTGTGGAGTGGTGAAAAGATCAACCAACTTCTGCCAACTCTCGTTGTCAATGTCCTCTGATGGATTCTTTCTGGCTGTCTCGATATCATCATACCCTCCATGTTCATCGAAGTGTCTTTTCTTGCAACCTCTTCTATCCTTGTAGCAATCTTGAAACTCTTGCTCAATCCCAGTCTCTATTAGTCGCCACTCAAGGAGAGCTTTGGGAAGAATAAAAAATTCCTTCAAAACAAATGGTGAGATTTTTTAAATTATATAAAAAAAACATTACACGTGATTAAGTAGATAAATTTACCTCAAGTTTTTGCATCAATCCAATCTTGTGCTCATCCAGAACACTCTACCATGACACATAATATAACGGGACATGGTGACCAATAAGGTTACCAATAAGTCTCATGAAAACATCACAATATCACCAACTGCTTTGTAGGTTCCCTCTTTCAGATCAAATTGTAGAGCCAACAGAACTTTATTGTCGTTGATGAGCTGCTGCAAATTGTTTGATCGAGACCGACCTCTTCTTTTTGCGGCAGCCGCTGCATATGTTAATTAAACAATGCAATTAAATTGAATAAAATAATAACAAATTTTCATTTATTGATAAAAGATAGACTAATTATAGTATATTACCTATCTCACAAGAAGTAGGAACTCGCGTGGGACTTGGAGGAGGAGGATCCGCTCCATCACTGCCATGAGAACGAGCAACAGTAGCAGACATATATTTGAAGTTTAAATAATTATTAACTTAAACTCAATTATAGTTGGAGGTTAATTATATAACTTAAATAATTTCGATAATGCATTTGAAACTATTGAAAAACAAACATTGTTGAGAAAAATCATATATTGATTCAAAAGTCTTCAAATTAAAACATACACATTAAACATACAAATATGAATATACATAAGAAAATATTATTCATCATCAATGTCGATTCCTACATCTTCATCTGTACATTTTAGATCATCTTCAGTAATTTCGTCATCATCATCGTCATTGATGAAATCATCATCCACATCCGGAACAGATTGAGACGTTTCCCCAATTATGCTGGTGTGACCAGGTCGATCCAAATGCATAATCTCCAACTCTCCTAATTCCATAGTGAGTACAAAATTTGATGAAGTGCTATTGTGTATGACATCAACCTCGTTATCATCATCGATACTTGGATGATCCCAGATCTTTCGATGAATGACTTCTTGTACTACCTTACAATTTTTGTTTCTTGAAGGATCTTCCAAGTAGAAAACTTGTTTTGCTTGAGTGGCGAGAATAAATTGATCGTTCTTGTACCATTCAGAATTAATCATGATACTAGTTATGTTATTCTCAGTCACATTTCGACCCTTGATTGAATCGGTGTTGAACAATTTGCATCGAAATAATACTACCGAGTAACCATGGGAATAGCATAACTCTACAATATCCTCAAGTTGGCCACAGAAAGTGAAACCATCGGTTCCTGGCACCGAAACTCCATTAATTTGAGTGGTACGTCTTTCGTCACGACTATGGACCAATTACCCGACATGAAGGAGTGTCTTCGTTGCATGAAGGACATGCCATATATCCTTGGCCACTCCAACCAGACAAACTACTATGGGCTAGAAAATCATTGATAGTCCATAATAGTGATACACGTATTCTAAATACACTATTCATTGCAGTGTCTCTGGTTTGAACTCCCTCATCCCACAACTCCTTCAATTCGTCTACCACAGGCCTCAAAAAGACATCCATGTCCTTCCCAGGTGATTTCAGACCGGGAATAAATAAGGTCAGCATGAATGATGACTCTTTCATGCACACCCAAGGAGGCATATTGTACGTGCAGAATATTATCGGCCACATGCTGTAAGATAAACTCATGTTACCAAATGGATTAAAACCATTAGCAACCAAACCCAATCGAACGTTTCTGGGTTCTTTAAAAAAATTAGGATATCTGGAATCAAATTGTTTCCAAGCATCCCCATCAATAGGATGGTGCATCACACCATCTTCTTTCGACCGTCCCGTACTATGCCAGGTCATATCATTTGCTGTATGCCTTGAACCATAAAGACGCTTCAGCCTAGGAGTCAAAGGGAAGTATCGCAACACTTTGTGGGCAACTTCTTTCCCCTTTGTGTCTTTGTCAACCCATCGGCTCTCACCACATACAGGACAAATCTGTTTTTGGGAATTCTCCTTCCAGAACAAACAACAGTCGTACTTGCAAGCATGAATTGATTGATAACCTAACCCTAACTTCCTCATTTTTTTCTTAGACTCATAGAATGAAGCCATAATCTTATTCTCCTTCGGGAATGCAAATTTCATAAACTTCAAAAGTTCATCAAAGGAACTATTTGTCCATTTATTCATAATCTTCATGTGCATCATCTTCACCAAGAAGTTCAAGGAAGACAACCATGTACAACCAGGATATAACTCAGCTTCGACCTCTTGAAACAGATCATCAAATTGATTCCTCGCACTATTGCCACCACCATCTGAAATTCCTTCATTTACGCCTTCTTCGTTAGTGTCTTGTTCACCAATAACATCATTGATGATGTCAATCATCTCATCAGTCATTGGAGCCCCGTCGTCTACTACTGGAGGCATATCAACTTCACCGTG
Organism: Humulus lupulus; assembly: GCF_963169125.1. NCBI lineage: Eukaryota > Viridiplantae > Streptophyta > Magnoliopsida > Rosales > Cannabaceae > Humulus > Humulus lupulus. The sequence continues at coordinate 104,679,028 of NC_084793.1, forward strand.
GTAGGTCCACTTCACGTATCACTGCAGAAACCCATATCTGTGTATGTGAGCCTCCACCACATCCAGTTTCTGATTCAGCATATTGATACACTGAACACATGGGCATCTGACTTCTCCCGAAGCATTCACATGATTCTTGGCCATTTGTATAATTGCTTGAAGACTATTCCAAAACTCATCAGAGTTACGTCGTCTATTAGTTATCCAACTCTTGTCTCATCATAAATGATCACAATGTGATAATCATAAAAAACTACTTTTATTTGGTAATAAATTTTTTATCACCAAAGCACTGATTGTGTTCAATTAACTTATTGAATTTTATGAATACATTAGTAAATTTTATGAATATATTATCAAATTTTAAAATTACTTTGTTAAAATTTTTATTTCTTATTTTTCATTATATATTTATTAATTTACTATTTAATACTATTATTTTAATTTATGCTTTATAATTTTTTAATTAATTAATTTAAAATTTACAATCATAAAAATTATAATAACAATAATTTTAAATTTTCATTGTAAAAATCTGTACTTTGTAATTTTAATAATATATTTATAATTTTCTATTTAATGTTATTATTTTGATTTACACTTTATAATTTTTTAATTAAATAATTTAAAATTTACAATCATAAAAATTCTAATAAAACTAATTTTATAATTACATTGTTAAAATTTGTACTTTTATTTTTAATTATATATATAATTTTCCATTTAATATTATTATTTTGATTTACACTTTATAATTTTTTAATTAATTGATTTAAAATTTACAATCATAAAAATTCTAATAAAATTAATTTTATAATTACATTGTTAAAATTTGTACTTTTATTTTTAATTATATATTTTTAATTTTCTATTTAATATTATTATTTTGATTTACACTTTATAATTTTTTAATTAATTGATTTAAAATTTACAATCATAAAAATTCTAATAACACTAATTTTAAAATTACATTGTTAAAATATGTACTTTTTATTTTTAATTAATTGTTTTAAAATTAATTAAAAATTAAATTATAATGTTTAATATTTCTAAAGCTACTAAAATTTCAGCATCATAACGGCTATAATCTAACCTATCCCAAAATTTAAAACCTCCATAAAAACTACAAAAACAGTCCCAGAACATACATATAATTGATTTCAAAGATTTATATCTCATATCAACAACATAAATCATATTATAAACATTTAATTATATTTATCTAACATTATAATCTAATTATTATTTAAATTCTAATATTCACATCTACATTAAATCATATAAACATATTCACATTTTTTATACATACATTCATATACACATAAAAAAAAGGCTATTTAGGATTTTTACCCCCTGAACTATTACTACTACCGTATCATGCCCCCTAATTTTTTCAGGCCGTTAAAAATTCCCCCCGAAATATTAACAGTAATGTAAAGAAGGACATCCGTTAACTTTCAACACATGTGGCTAACAGAATGCTGACATGGCTCTTTACATGCTGATGTATCTTGGCCATGTCAGCGACATGTGTGTAATTTTATTGTTTTTAAATATGATTTTTATTTTTTTTAATGTATAAAAAATGGTTTAATTTATTAATTCTATTTTTTAGTGTTTAATTCATTAATTTTTAATATGATTATAGATTTTTTAATTTAAAATTACACACATGGCGCTGACATGGCCAAGACGCATCAGCATGTAAAAAGCCATGTCAGCCTTCTGTTAGCCACATGTGTTGAAAGTTAACGGAAGTCCTTCTTTACATTACTGTGAATATTTCGGGGGGAATTTTTAATGGCCTGAAAAAATTAGAGGGCACGATACGGTAGTGGTAATAGTTCATGGGGTAAAAATCCTAAATAGCCTAAAAAAAATAAACATACATATATTAATAAATAAAATTATATCATCTAATGTCTAAACCTATCATATGCATTTTTTTATAACATCTAATATTTTTAATCATATAATATATAATTAAATCAAATTAATAAATATATTTACAATCTATCCCTAAAAAAATACTAATATAATTAAATTAACAAATATACAAATCTAACCTAAAAAAAAATTCAACACAATATAAAATAACCAATTACACAATTGAAAACTTAATTTACACTTAATCAATAATAAAAAACTTAAAAACAATACCCAAAAGTCAAGCTAGAGAGTTATCCAATGCAAATAATCTAATCCCAAGGTTCGGGCTAGGCACAAGTAATCTGCAAAAAAAATTACCAACAAAATTTCAAAAACTCATTTATACCAAACACAAAAGACACATATACTAACAAAAAAAAAAAACATTTTAAACCATAAAATACAAATAAAATGAGTATAGATTACCTAAACAAGGAAGAAATTGCAAGAAATCGCCCTGAAATAAATTGGATCACCGGTGGGGGACTTAAATTGCCAGAGCTCTCTAATTTTTTTTTTAAAGAAAACAGAGCACAAATGAGGAAGAAAGCCTCTGCCTGGGGGTTATATTGCTGTGACCTATAGCGATGACATGTCGTCGCTATAGAGTATATGAATGTCGTTGCTGATATCAAACACACCGTTTTACTCAAACGATGAGACCCTACAACGATGACATGTCGTCGTTGTAGGATAGTGAATAGTACACGAATCCCCTTGCGTGCTATGCGTCCACTCTACAGCGATGAGTTGTCGCTGTAGTCAGTGAAATTTGACTTAAATTTTTTGGCAGTTCACGTTCCCACATTTTATTTTGGACCCTATTGCGACGACATGTCGTCGCTATATAGTACAAAATAATTGATCAGTGGATTATATTGGACTCTACAGCGACGATATGTTGCTACAGGGTGTGAAAAATAGGCAACCAACTCTAGACGGTTGAGTTCCCTGAGCATCCTACAGAGACGACATGTCGTTGTTATAGACAAACATATTTCCCTCTTTTTTTCCTACGAATACCCTACAGCGACGACATGTCGTCGCTGTATAGTCAGTTCCCGCCTCCTGTTCCCTCCAAAATTTCTGACACCCTACATCGCTGTAGGGTATTAGGAATTTTGGAGGCCAGATCGTGTGTTGTTGACGACCCTACAGCGACGAGATGTCGTTGCTGTAGCTTATTTTTTAATAAATTAAGAGAAAATATTTTTTTGTGGATTTTGCCTACATACAGTGACGACTTTAGAGTCGTCACAATAGATGTCATCGCTGTAGAGCCTTTTTCTTGTAGTGAGTATTAACAAATCACATCTAGTCCAGTTCTATACATCACTTTATATAAAGTACCTTCACTAAAGTGTCCTACTACACTAGTGACCCGGATCTAGGTCACTTGTATTCATAATTCTAGCGAACCGTACGATCATTAATTAATCTAAAGATTCCATAACTTTATTTTACTATAAATTGTTTTAAGTTTATTATCTTAATCTCGATCCTCTCACACCTATATGAGATTAAGACCACATAGATAAACTTTGGAATTTTATGATATTTACTTAATATTATCAACATAATATCAAACATAGTCTATATATATATAATAACTCAATTATTTATTTCATTTAAATAACTTGTCAACTACAATTGCTTTAAGGGCACTATTCCCAGCAATCTCACACTTTCCCTAAAGCAAATTGAGGCATCTATTTCAATGTGTCAATAACATTCTACTGAACAAATTTGTCTAAGAAAGTCTTGGATAACAGTTTTGTAAGAAAGTTCTTTGAAGTCATCTTGAAGATCATTACATCAATTATGTAAAATTGTCTTGAATTAAATGATACGTCATTTCATGTGCTATACCCTCTCATGATTTCTACTTCTTCTAGAATAGTTGATCTCCATTGCTTTCGCTATGAGATACTAGTAGTTTATTCTAGCCTGAAACCCTTTCCAGAATGGTAAATAACTCAACTAAATCAAATATCTTATTTAATTGCTTATAGTTGGTACATTTCGGCTTTTATGGGGAAACATATAAATCTGAAATGTCCAATACATTTTCAGGTTAATGTATTTCCTCCACAGTTATGGAAGCTGATTTTAATATCAATCATTAAAGATTTCTATCTAGTTTAAAATCAATTCATCTTTTGGGATTTTAGGTCACTTCCTAAATACATATACATATAATCTCCATTATATTCAACATACTCAAAATTAATTCCTTATAACTATTCACTGACTCAATCCATCATTTTATTGACAACTGCTGACTATTCCCACCGTTTAACAAATGTTAATTGAAAAATTAACATTCGATACATTAAACAATCCATCACTGAGTTGTAGGAATACTGTCTCATGACCTTCTTTTCTAGTAAAAGTTCAAATGGACATTATTATATAGATGATACATCCTCCTGACCGAGAAGGCAAAAAACCATTATTAGATTCGTGTAAACTAAAGTATGTAAGCTTCTTTTCTATATAAGTCTCTTGAGCCAATGCCAAAAGATTATTCTTTCAATCTCTATAGATTTGAATGTATAGAACATTCTTGGCTTTTTTAAATCTAATATTTAGAAATGTTCAGCTAACCATTTCTTTTCTATTTTTAATTTCCTTACATCATTCCCAATGATCAGAACGTTATTTATATTAAGAATAAGAATCACTACAGAATCTTTCTAGTCGAGATCTTCAAACAGTTTTGTCATGTTAGCCATTCAATAAAGACTACTTAGACATCCATTTAAATTAATCTCATAATCTATGCATAAAGCAATGGATAAGAGTATGTAAACAGATTTAAGCTTGGTTACAATAGAAGGTATTTATTCAAGTGATAAATTCTTCTTTCTGTTTATAGCATTAGGCTATTAACCTTACTTTGAAAAGTCTGTACTTTCCTCTGTTCTCCTCTTCATCTTGAATATCCTATTTCAAACTTAAGTTCAATGAACTTTAGTTGGATGATCAAGAATCCAGATGACATAGAATTCCAAATTCCATTTCTAGATTCATGGTGTTTCAACCATTGTTTTTTGTAAAAACCTTTTCCTTTCATACTAGCATGTGAATGAAAGATAGTTAAATTGTGTTACTCACAATTAACTAAAGTTTATGTTTGTAAAGAAGTAGTTACTAACTAACGCTCCCACTACGATAATGCTTAACCTAATTTGTGATATTCTTTGGGTTTGTCATTGTTAATTATCAGTAACTTGCTTACTTGACTTACAGTCATTATTTCTAGTACAAGTTAACTAGAAAATATAGTGATTATAATGATCATGCATCATTAAAGTAGCATTTAAGAGATACAAACTCATTTGTAATTTTTTATGATTATTAAATTTTTTCACTAAATGACTTCAAGGAAAATTTTCAATTTATTCACATATCCACTTGTGAATCCCAAATTTTAAGCATTTGATGTTGTACAATCAAACATGTACTGAGTATAACAAGTGTTAAAATGATAGAAATAATAAAAACGATAATGATTACTATTTATCTATTTAACCTTATCTAATATGATTATATTCCATTTCTAAAATACTAATTTTGCTTAGCATTCTAGTTGTATGTGAGTTGGGTTTGAATTCCAAGTTCACATGCAATTTACTTGAATTCCAAATTCGAGTTTAGACTTCCTTTTGATCATATCAAACTAGTCTTTAAGTTACTTTACTTTGAATGTTGCATGAAACTTTCTAGTAATTTTCTTTGCTTTCAACAAAAATTAAACATATATTAAATAGATGTCAATCTATATTGACTTACTATTTATTATCTCTTTTAGATTTGAACATTAAAAGGTTCAACATACATCTCTATGTATTAGGTAAACGATTATGTGATTTTGAGCCTTTATTAGAGAAAGGTCATTCAGTTAACTTTAATTAATAGACTATACAAACAAGGAGATAACCAATGAATGGTTCCAATACAAGACTATCTTTTATTTTTTTTATGTGTCTAATTAATTACAAGCGAATCTAAAAACTAATTCACATATATGTTTCACTTAATTGTGGTTGGAATAATATGTCTTAAATATATGATTTGCACAATATTGAATAATTCATAATTATCACTTATACTCATTGATGAAATAGGTGGAACAAATATATTTCAAAAATAACAACTGAATTTATTATTCAAAATAAATATTAAACTTGTTCACTCATCAAATATAGGTATCTAAAATATAGTTTCTAGAAACAATTCTAGAACTGATTTAAAGTAAGAGACTTAATACAAAGTTGAAAATAAAAAAATAAAAAACTAAATTTCATGCCAATTATTTCTTGGTCTACCAATCTGCAATCATTTTCTTGTTTCTCTTTTGCATTTCTTTCTTCTCTTGAATAATGTGTTCCTTCGATCAAGACAAAAATATGGTTTGTGGCATAAAAAATTGAATCAATTATTAAAATATATTAAAAGGAGATGAGCAAATCATATTTACCCTTTCTTCTTGCAAAATTCTCAAGTGATCAAAATAATCTCTTTTGATCCTTTCTCATATCTCGTATGTAGATATAACGTTCACATATCTCGATTTAATATCGTCAGACATAGTCTTTAGAATGCAATGACGAGCCAAATAATCAGATCATATCCAATCTGCATATTTTTTATGACTATCATAATTAGATAAAGTTAATGGCTCATCTGGAGGCACATCAATGAAAGCATCATACACTTTTAGTTTACTCAGAATTATGTGTATGTTTCTGTACCAATCATCAAGACTGTTGAAGTCTTAATGAAAAATACTTAGGTATTCGTCATAAAGATTCACTGGTTCTTTCACATTTTGAGGTCCTTGATTAGAATTAAGAGAATTAACCATTGTTGCTGGAAATAAATAAATAAAATATAATGAATTAAAACATATAATAAATACCAGATTTTATTTGGAAAAGTAAACATGATGCATGAATGCAACATATAAAAACACATAAAAATTATGTACTAATCCACAGATAAATTAATTTTAAAATTAATGGACAAGCCTTGGGGTAGGTCACACTACCTCCAAATTAATTTTGGGACAAATCTCAATTTCATAAGTGAAAACTTAAAAATGCATTTTTCTCTTTTGACTTATGAACTACTACTAGTTTGGTCAAGATGCACTAGTCATGCTCGAAAGCCTAGACACACCTTTGGAGTGTAACCCATCATTTTCAATCATTGACTTAACTCAAGAGTGTGCATTAGGGTCACTCACACTTGAAATACATCACTAATTATATTCTAATAAGAGAAGTCAACCTTGAGATAAAATAAACATATTCAGAAGTCTTTCCTTAGGGAGGCCCCAAACAGAGGCGACACGAGACCCTCCCTATGCCTCTCGGTGTTCAAACATGGGAATTATTGTCATAACTCCCTCTTCCACTCCCTATTTAGAAAAAAAAATTGTGTTTTTCACAAAATCAAAATTTTTGTTATTTAGTTGTAAAAATAAATTTAATTATTTTTACCAAATGATGTACTAATAATTACTAATCCAATTAAGCAAAAATGTAAAAAATTGTTCCCTTAATTCTAATTTTAATTTTACTTTAACTAAGAGAATATAATTTTTATTTTAATAAAATATTTTTCATTAAAATAACAAATTAAACAACATGAATTTATAATTACCATCTTAACTAATTAAGACTAAATTTATTATTATATGAATTATCATATATAAACATATAATAAAATATAGGACGTTCCTAATAGCATATTTCTACACGTATATAAAGCATGCTAATTGCATACTGTGTGAGTATATGAATCGCATGTTATAATGCATGACAAAATATTGAACACTTTAATCACATTCAAACATTTATAATAAGTAAATAAAAGCGGGTTGAGAACTTTTGAGTATTTCTAGAAAAATTACAACACTTGCAAAAAATACATGCCTAGACTATTTAAGGCTTGATGAAGACCACCTTGATCTCGAATTTTGAGATGTAGTCTTCTTGAGCTAATGCCACCCTTTTCCATATCCATTTTGAATTACAACTTTTTAATTATTTTTAAACAAACTTATAAAATAATTAAACTTTGGGTTTTAACACCCAAATAGTTTCTAAGGCCCAATTTGAATTTGGGTAATTTAATTCAAAAATAAAATTAAACAATATAATTTTCATAAATTAAAATTCAAAATAATTTAAATTCTGGATATTTTAATTATGGAAGAGAACAATTAAAATATTTTGAATTTAGGAAAATAATCAATATTATTTCAATTAAAGAAATTTTCAAATTTAAACCATTTGAATTCAATTTGAAATTTTTAATTAAAACAATTATGGTAACAACACATCAGGGATTGTAAGATACAAACCCTAGGTGTCTACGAATGTGGGGAGACTGGGTGCAGGTACGCAGGGGGTGCGTCTAGGCAGGCAAGCATGCAGGGGCACAACTAGGCAGGCAAGCACGCAGGGGGTGCGTCTGGGAAGTAGCGTAGGGGCTCGGGCCATCTTGGAATTTCAGCCAAAATTTTAAAAGAAAAAATTACAAAATTCCTATGCCCCAAAAATGGCTTACATTTTTCATATAGAAATTTTAAGAACAATTCATAAACCCAAAAACACCATCACAAACAAACCTTAAGAATCTATCATCATGAATACAAGCATCCATCCATTCAATCATATATCACATATAATATAAAAATGCATAGTCCCACACATTGTTGGAAAACTAATCAGAGTGCGTAGCGAAATGGGTGTGGTGGGCCTAGTGTAATGAACACACACAAAAATTTCATCTCTCATATAAACAGTTTATATGTTAAAGAAAACATCGAGACAGAATCATTAATATACAATATTATTAATCATGCAACATAAATATAAATATACACAAATATTCAAGAACAAAAGTATTTACCTCTTGAAGCCTATCAAGTGTTCTTGAGTCTTTTTCATATATATATCGATCTTCCTATCCAACGCTTCGAGTACTCAAACCACCATCTTCCGGAGTGTTCTCTACACCTCAAGATGTGTGTGGGCACATAGAGAACATTGGTTTATAATTTAGGAATCGCAAGTATATCTCAACACATGAAAACATGGATTATGACTTGAGAAGGGTCAGAATTAATGAAGAAAAAGAAGACAATTTCTTGTCACACAAAAATTATGAAACTTTTTTGAATTCTCACTGACTTGTCTATCTTTTTCTTGTTATTCTATATTATATATATAGAGATTGTGTATTACCTTATTATTCCTAATAATATTAGTAATATAATAATATTATTCCTATTTCCTCCCTCCATTCGTGGCTCCGCACATTGAGTCCATGGGCCACCGTGAAGGGACTTAAGGCTCAGATTAGGCCCAATAGACGAAGAAGGAGTGAGTCCCGATGGCCCAAATATCAATAAAGCCCAAACGTTATCCTAGAATGAAAGCCGAGACCATGAAGTTGGCAAGATTCATCTTCCCGAACCCTTCGTATGGTGTTGTCCAGGGTGCGATAAGGATATTGTTTCCTCCAAGTCTAAAAATGGACCGGGACGGTAGCAGATGAACCTGGGCTCTGGTAAACAAACCAAGGTCTTGGTAAATGAAGAAGAAAGTTAGTAAACGAACCCAAACCGGGCGACCAGGTTGGGCGTGATAAGTTGTCCCTGATGCTAACATCGCCACGAGAAACACGAAGTTTTGTCCCCATAACTAACCTGCAGAAGAGGTTACATACGGAATGTACGCCGTTATTTCAAAACCGTACTGCCACC